>NC_089140.1:28059695-31022195 GCF_009819655.1 Sylvia atricapilla
CTTTGGTTTCAAGCATTCTTCTGTGAAGGGATGACAAGAACCTAATTCTCTTAAGGAATAAAAGCTCTCCAGGAATCAAAGTCCACTCAGTGTTACAAAAGTAGCCCAAACAAATGAGTCCATTGCAAAAGGGCTAATCCTCCCCCTGCTACAGGTATCAAAGTGGCCAATAAAGCACAGCTTTCCCCTCTCCTTCCCTGCAGGAGAATCAGGACCGCTAACAGAAAAAGTCCCAACTATTCCTTATGCCCTCCATAACCAAAGCTGTGCCAAAGCACAGATGCAGCCTTCAAACTGACTCCAGTCCCAGCCTAGACCTCTCACCTTCCCCAACTCCTTCCCCAACACACCCACCAACCCCAACCCCAGCTCAACACCCCGCCAGGACCCCCAGCTGTCGCCATCCCTTTCCAGCCTGATGTGGCCTCGTTCCGTGTGTGTGCACAAAGCATGGGCATGGAAGAGGACTGCAGCAGGGGCCTGTGTGTCGTTTTGATGCCGCTTCAGCTCCACAGAGATGCAGATAAAGTGAAGAAGCCAAAGCGTTTATTAATTAGAGGTAAAGCAAAGGGATGAGCTGGAAGGGGAAAAAACGGGGATGGGCAGGGTCTGAGGGCTGGAGCTAAGGAGCTGTCAAAAGGGAGGGAGAGGCTGAAAAGCAATGCCGGCGTTCCACAGGCTCAGCCGTGCCAACATCAGCTGTGCCTGGAGCTGCAGGCGGCAGTGGGAGATGGTGTCTCTTCATTTTCTGCTGGTGCGTCTTCTTGGGACACGGCTTCACTGCGTCCCGAAGACAAGCTCCTCTGCCAAACCGGACTTGAAAGGCAGAACACAGAGGAAGAGAGCCACAGTCAGGGCGCACATCTGCAGGAATCCTGGGAGACCCTCCCACCAGGGCGTCCCTCTCGCGCTTGCGATGGCCACAAGATCGAGAGGCCAACAGGATCAGCCAGAAGGTGCTGACCTGAATCCTCGCCGTGTCCCTGAAATCTCTCTGGCTCTGCCACACCACCCCTCGTCACACAGAGAGCAAAGCCCTCCACAGCCGGGGCCAGAGATCGCAGCTCCCTGTCCAGGCAGTGCAGCCCCTCCCTACCAGATCCCACTGCCAGCCCACGGCCATCACTCACCTCATTGAGGACCTGGAGCGCTTCCTTGTGCCCTCTCAGAGTACCCTGGCGGACCCTGGGAACACAGAGCCTGTCAGGCCGGCAGCGGCACGGCTCCCTGCCAGCGGCGGCTGCCGCCCTGAGGCCACACGGCCTCCTGCCCCGGCAGGGCTCTGGCCGGCCCTTGCCGCACGCTGCCGCCCCAGGGCACGGCTGCCAGAGGGCGGCAGCAGCCCCGAGGGCAGGCGGGGCTCCACGGCGCCAGGCCCGGACGCCGCCAGCAGCCGGGGCAGCAGCCGGGGTCAGGGGCGGGGGCCGAGCTGCGGCGGGCCGGGGAGGGATCCGGGCTCGTGGCTCACCGATGAACCTGAGGGCCACCTCTCGCAGGGACTCCTGTGGTTCTCCAGGTACGGCAGGGCCTGGCGCAGGGTCTCGGCCGCTCGGCTCCTGTCGTCTGCCAGCTGGAGAGAGCGGAGCAGCGGGGAAGGGTTGGCGCGGGCTCAGCCCCTCGGCCGGGCTCATCGCCGCACCGGCCCCGGCCTCCCTGCCCGCACAGCCCTGAGGGCCGGCCAGCAGCCGCCGCGCCGGCTCTGCAGCAGGCACAGGGCCGGGTGCTCTGCCCGGGGAGCCGCGGGGCCGCCCCGTCCCGCAGCCCCGCTGGGCCGGGGCTCCACGGGCACCGGCTCGGGGCCACCGGAGCCTGGAGAAGAGCCCGCGCGGGCCGGGGGAAGGGAGCGGCGTGTGGGGGCGCACGCTGGAGCCCCTGGCTGCAGTGCTGGCTAGGGGCCACAGCTGCCAGCCCCACACACTGAGCACCAGGGGCAGGGATATTCTCCAGACTGAGGCTCCGGCTTCTCCAGGCCATCCTTACCAAGCACTTGCCGAACTTTAACATCCTCCCGTTCTTCAAGAGGTGCTTGAGCTTCCTCCTCTTCAGGAACCTGGTTGCACGAAGCAGTGTGTTCAAGGAGGCCTGGAGAGCAGCAGAGACATGGGGATGCCACCACGGCCCAAAGAAAAGGACTTGGCGTTCCTGTGGCAAGGCCAGCAGCAGAAGGCTGGAGCCTGGCAGAGGCCAGGCCAGGAGACGTGCCAGCCTCTTTCCCGAGCGATGCACCAGCATGGCTCAGAACCTCACCATCACCACGCGCCGGTTCTCATCGTGGCAGTGGAAGAAGAGCGGGAGCAGGCTCTGCCTCACAATGCTCTTTAAGGGCTTTTTTTCTTCCCCCACTGCCTCGTCCATGACCTTGAAGAGGAGGTTCAGGGAGCACAGCTGCACATGGGTGTTGTCCTGCAGAAAAGCAAAAGAGCTCAGTGCAAACTTCCCAAGGCCCGCCTGGGCAAAGGGCCTGAAAAGCCCCAAATTTTCCTGGGCAGCAGCCAGTGCCCGTAGCTGGGGCACAGAGCCTTACACTGCCAAGAGTGGCAGGAGTGCCTCAGCCAGCTTTGGGGCGGTGGTGCTGGATGTGGGGATGTGTTCATCCTTAGGAATATTGGTGAGCACAGAGAGGGCCATGCTGACGACACATCCATGTGCATCAGCCAGCAGCTCCACAAGCCGTTGAGACAGGAGCCCTACTATTCTTGCCTGTGTGGAACACAAGGTTGTGCTTGTGAAGCCATGAACAGCTGCACCACCAACAGCGGCCCCCTGGCACTGCAAGCGCAGCCTGCTGCCACGGGGCCCAGAGGCCAAAGGCCTGTCCCAAAGCACTCAGGCAGCTGAGGCTGGAGAGCCTGGAGCAACCGCCTCAGCTCCTGAAGCCAGCCAGCCCACGGGGCTGCTCTCCCCAGTGCAGCTTCAGCCGCTGCCTCCCTTCTCACCATGGAGGGCTCCTTGATTAGCACCATGAGGCCTCTGAGTCGCCAGGCTCCGGTCTCTCACTGCACCCGCTCTGCAGGTACCTGGACATAGTGTCCAGGTGCAGTAACCCATTCCCTCAAGTCCAGGCATTCGAGGACCTGAAAGGCACAGGGCAGTGACACAGGGGCCTGGCCGGCAGGAGCCCGGAACAGCACAAGGGCCGGCCCCAGGCAGCAGCAGCACAGGGCGCGGGCGCCGTCCCAGGCACGGGATGTGGCTACGAGAGGGCAGAGAGCTGTGAGGCAGCTCAGCCAAGCAGTGCTGGCCTTCAGGCTCACCTCCACAAGGAATGCCAGCAAAGGCAGATCCCAGCTTGGCTGTTCCTTGCCGAGCTTCAGGACAAGGTGGCATGCGATGGGGGAACAGAAGGGGTTCAAGTCACGGCGCATCTCCCTTTCAGGGGGAAAAAGGCACAAAGAGCCTGAGGTGGGAGGGGGGGCGGAAATCCTTTCCCAGGACTGAGTCACAGATGTCCGGTCTTTCCCCAGCACCCCTGGAGGGGATGTGGGCATTTTGGGAGGGTGGACTCTCCTGGGCACCCAGCCTTTCCCAGCCTTTTCCAGTCTGCTCAGCCGTCCCTCAGTGATGAGGCTCTCTGGCCCGTGAGCATAGGCGCTGTGGGGGGCAACCTGAGCACAGAGCACAAATGCTGGGACAGAGGGTGTGAAGGGGGTCTCACCTGGCCAGCAGACCCATGGCATAGTGCTGGGTGTCAGCACAGAGCATGGTGTCCCATCCGCGCTTGCGCTCCATCGCCATCAACAGATGCTCGTACTGCAGACAGTAGAGCAGAGCCTTCATGGCCTGCACTGCAAACCTGTGTGCAGAGCAAGGCCTGGGTCACACTGGGAGCACTGGCACTGGCCACAAAGGGCATGGGAAGGACAGGAGGACAGAGACCTGTTGGGGTTGCTGGGAAGGCGGTGCTCCTCCTGGCATCCTCTCCAGAAGTGCTCAACTTCCTCTGGCATCTGCTGTGTGGTGATGGCAACGTGGCGGAGCAGAGCCGTAAACAGAGGGCAGGAAGCACGTGTCATCACCTCATGGGGCTGAGGCACCTGGACAATCACCCAGAGCACCAGAGTAGCCTGCAAAAGAAGCAGCCCAAGAGAGCGCTCAGTGCTGAGGTGTCCACGTGGCAGGGCCCCAGGGGAGAGACGCAGGGGCAGCAGCGGGCCTGGTGCCCACTGAGCCTGCCCTTAGCCCAGGTTTCAGCCCAGTGCCAGAGGCAGGGGGAGGATGGAGAGCTGCTGGAGAGGACACCTGGGGGCGAGCAAAGGCCCGAAAACTCACAGCCAGGGCAAAAACGTCCTTGTTGTCCCCATCAGAGGTGCACGTCTTGTACCGTGGCCAGTGCTCCATGACACGGAGCAGTGTTGGCAGCACCATCTCCATTGCTGCTCCCGATGAGGCTATGGCTCTCCACATGGTTGCAGCAGCTCTGTGGGATCAGAGCTCTGGGTCAGGGGCATCTCAGTCACACTACCATGCCCTGTGCAGCTCTGGAGGCCAGGTGAGAGAGCCCCCAGGGCCCTGAAGGGCAGCGAGGGAGCATGGAAGCAGGCTCGGGAAACAGAGGGGCCCGAGGGTCCTGGACCTCTCTGCCTGTCTGGCAGAGCCCATTGCACGGGCCGTGCAGGGCGATGGCCCTAATGGCCGGTGAGCCCTGAGCTCTCAAGGCAGGCAGGCCCCGTACCTGTCACATGTTGGGGCACAGCGCAGGAGTGTCAGCACCACGTCAGCCGGGTGTTCTATAGCCAGCCTCACAACGTTCATGGGCAGCCTGGTATCCACATGTA
This sequence comes from Sylvia atricapilla, assembly GCF_009819655.1. NCBI lineage: Eukaryota > Metazoa > Chordata > Aves > Passeriformes > Sylviidae > Sylvia > Sylvia atricapilla. The sequence goes on from NC_089140.1 coordinate 28,064,471, forward strand.
CATGGGATGCCAGACTCTGGTGAATGTTCCTAACACTGGCTGGCACCTGAAAGAGGCATGGGGAAGACTTGGAGCGCTGTCCAAGGGAGCAAGTTCCTCAGCTTCCGCCAACAAGTGCTTCCCTTCCTGCCACACTGTGCTGGCCTCAAAGGCTGAGGGGGCCCAGTGGCTGTGGCTTGAGGGGACACATGATCTTGGAAGGCCTCCAGCCCTGGCCCCAGGCTGTTTACCTGCTGCTCATAGGAAATACCACTCGTCTGGAAGAAATCCACAGTGGGAGCAGGAATCCCAGTGGGAGTGGGTGTGGTGCCGGTATGTCTGAAGGCCTGCGTCTCTTCAGTGTTGATGATGGTTACGACCACATCCTCAGGCACTGCCGTGTCAGCCTTTGCCCCGTGATCATTCATTGCAGTGGCTGAATCTTCGGATTCGTTATCTAAATCTGTGCTGCCATCAGGTTCTGCCTGGAGCTCGATCACCCGGCAGTCAAGTTCAGCCTCTGCTGCAGCGGTGCTGGTCCTTCTGCGCCGAACGCGCAGGAACTTCCGGAACATCTGCAGGAGAACAAAGGACAGGGAAGAGAGACATGTTGCATGGAATGCTCCAAGCGTGGTGCTCGGCTGAGCAGTGACAGCAGGCCCAGCCCAGGCGAGGATGGCTGCAGATACCTTCAATGTTCTCCGAAAGAGGCCACGGGCAGGCTCCTGCGCTGGTGTGCGGTCTGTGGCTGCATCTGGCAAAGAGCGAGAGCAGCCAGAGCTGAGGGGCTGCGGGAGAGGCCGGAGAACACGGCCCAGCCCTGTCCTCCCCAGCCTGGGACAGCCCCAGGACGCCCCAGGGGATGCAGCAAGGGCGCTGCGAGGTTCAGCCCCAGCCCCTCCTCCATCCTGTCCTCGGGCATGTCCACAGCAGGTGGGATGGGATGGGATGGGGCGGGACGGGACGGGACGGGACGGGACGGGACGGGACGGGACGGGATGGGATGGGATGGGATGGGATGGGGCCAAGCTGGCTGCAGCCATCTTGCAGTGGCCCAGCTCTGCATCTCACCATCCTGCAGTGGCTTGAACTGCTCCACCTCTTCAGGCTCTTGTGCTGGGGCAGCTCCAGGGCCGTTCTTTCTTTTCCCCCTGAATACTTTGGACAGGCCAAGAAATCTGCCCGCCATGCCACAGCACCTCTTAGGCCTCAGGAAAGCTCTGGGTCAAGAAGTTGCGCAGTTGTGCCTTGAAAGCACCTGCGACAGAGAAGGCTCAGGAAGGCTGCAGGACAGCAAGTCCTGCCCTCCGGTCTCGAGGGCTCCTGCCACAATGACAGGAGATTGCTCGTAGAGGATTCAGCTCACCAAATCTCGCGGTCTGGCCTGGAGAGCACAGGCCACTGCGATAGGAGATGCCTTTGAAAACCTCCGAATCAACCAAATCTTGCAGTCTGGCCGTGAGGTCAGCTGCGCGACTCACTCCTCAGAAAAGCTCCGGTTCAGGCACAAACGAGTGCGCTGTGTGGTGGCTCCTCACAGCACTGCTCTGGCGCGTCCTGTCCCGTCGCCCGCTCCAAGGAATGTGGCGTGGCTGCGTTGTTGCCAGCACCTATGTCACCACGTGTCACAAAGGGTCCTTGGACACCCTGTACCGTTCCATGCCACGGTGACCATGGGGCTCCAGCGTGTCACAAAGGGCCCTTAGACACACCACCACCTACCCTAGGGCCGCTCCCAGCCCAGCCAAAGTGGCCCGGGTTGGAAGGAATCCCTCGCCCCAAGTGTCTAAGACGGCCCTGGGACAGGATCTTTTGGAACGGCTCCAACCATGGGCAAACGCTGCCCTGCTCTGCGGGCTCAGGGCAGCAGAAGGAGCCCCCAGGGCTGCCGACACAGCCGCAGCAGGAAGGGCACGGGGCCTTGCACAGAAGCTGGCACGGCCTCCTTGGGACATGTCCCGCTTGGTGGCCACCCTAAACCTGTGGGTGTGACACAGACAAGGAACATGTTGGCCAGGGCACGAGTGCTGCTCTGACCCCTGGGGCCGGGGGAGCACTGGAATCTGCAGGTGTGGCAGAGTCTGCGCCCAAGCTGACCTGCCACCCTCCTTGAGCCTGGGCAGCGCTGGTGTCATCTGCTGCCCCTGAGACCTGTGCCCTGGGGGGCTTCTCTGCCACAGGGCAGCCAAAGACAACGTGCATTTGGGGGCAGTGCACCTTCCTACATGGGATGTTGGCAGGAGCACCTGGATCAACTGCTGGCAACACTTGGTCTCTTGTCCGAAGCTTTTACTCCATGCTGACATTATTTTCTCATTGGAGTGATTTCCTGCAGCACAAGATTACCTTCCCGCAAAGGCATAGAAATGTTATAAATGATGAGAAGCCAATTCAAAAGAACAGAATTTTTTTTTAGCAAATTTCAAAAGAACCCAATTAAAAGGCACAGTAATATTGGACAACATCAATCGAATGCTGGGTGGGCAGAGTGACAGTAACAACGGTACCATCCAACCTCAGCCACACACCCTATGTCCATGTGTAAGGTCTTTTGATACGGTTTATTTGTCCTGAGGCTAAGTCCATTGACAGTCCAAATATTCATGTATCTCTTTATTTCCAAGCGAGGTCTTGAAAGGGGTTCTCTTGAAAGGGGTTCCCGTAAGTATGAAAAGACCTTGATAGTCTTCCTGGATCTCGTCTATGGGGTGCTAATTTGATCATCGTCCGGATCCCCTATCAAGATTGATATCAGATGTCGAGCAGCTGTGAAGTGGTGGCCCATCCTTGATGAATGGGCCATCTCCAGTCCGGCTATGTCATTTCCGTTGCAAATGTTATGGTTTCGCAGCTTGCACCACAGGTCTTGGAATCTCGGAGATGCCCTGGAGTAGCTTTTTAATAGACTAAATCTTTGATACACAAAATTATCCATTACATTTACCATAGAAAGATCTGGCATTTAAGAATCCTCAATTCATGCAAGCTTTTCTTTCCATTCTTCAATTTACATAGTTCCAAAAAGTTGAAAACTTCCTAAATTAATGGGAATGGCCTGAGAACCTGATAGATTTGGGAGTTTCCTTCCCATCTCAAAGCAGCAACACACTTGCCTTAAGGTCATCCATTGAATGTCACTTCACAAAACACAGGACTGCGCAGAGGCGAAAGAAAGGCCTTGCTTTGGTTTCAAGCATTCTTCTGTGAAGGGATGACAAGAACCTAATTCTCTTAAGGAATAAAAGCTCTCCAGGAATCAAAGTCCACTCAGTGTTACAAAAGTAGCCCAAACAAATGAGTCCATTGCAAAAGGGCTAATCCTCCCCCTGCTACAGGTATCAAAGTGGCCAATAAAGCACAGCTTTCCCCTCTCCTTCCCTGCAGGAGAATCAGGACCGCTAACAGAAGAAGTCCCAACTATTCCTTATGCCCTCCATAACCAAAGCTGTGCCAAAGCACAGATGCAGCCTTCAAACTGACTCCAGTCCCAGCCTAGACCTCTCACCTTCCCCAACTCCTTCCCCAACACACCCACCAACCCCAACCCCAGCTGAACACCCCGCCAGGACCCCCAGCTGTCCCCATCCCTTTCCAGCCTGATGTGGCCTCGTTCCGTGTGTGCGCACAAAGCATGGGCATGGAAGAGGACTGCAGCAGGGGCCTGTGTGTCGTTTTGATGCCGCTTCAGCTCCACAGAGATGCAGATAAAGTGAAGAAGCCAAAGCGTTTATTAATTAGAGGTAAGCAAAGGGATGAGCTGGAAGGGGAAAAAACGGGGATGGGCGGGTCTGAGGGCTGGAGCTAAGGACTGTCAAAAGGGAGGGAGAGGGCTGAAAAGCAATGCCGGCGTTCCACAGGCTCAGCCGTGCCAATCATCAGCTGTGCCTGGAGCTGCAGCGGCAGTGGGAGATGGTGTCCTCTTCAGTTTCTGCTGGTGCTCTCTTGGGACACTGCTTCACCTGCGTCCCCAAGACAAGCTCCTCTGCCAAACCGGACTTGAAAGGCAGAACACAGAGGAAGAGAGCCACAGTCAGGGCGCACATCTGCAGGAATCCTGGGAGACCCTCCCACCAAGGGCGTCCCTCTCGGCGCTTGCAATGGCCACAAGATCGAGAGGCCAACAGGATCAGCCAGAAGGTGCTGACCTGAATCCTCCCCGTGTCCCTGAAATCTCTCTGGGCTCTGCCCACACCACCCCTCGTCCACACAGAGAGCAAAGCCCTCCACAGCCGGGCCAGAGATCGCAGCTCCCTGTCCAGGCAGTGCAGCCCCTCCCTACCAGATCCCACTGCCAGCCCACGGCCATCACTCACCTCATTGAGGACCTGGAGCGCTTCCTCGTGCCCTCTCAAGAGTACCCTGGCGGACCCTGGGAACACAGAGCCTGTCAGGGCCGCAGCGGCACGGCTCCCTGCCAGCGGCGCTGCCGGCCCTGAGGCCACACGGCCTCCTGCCCGGCAGGGCTCAGCCCGGGCCCTTGCCGCACGCTGGCCGCCCCAGGGCACGGCTGCCAGAGGGCGGCAGCAGCCCCGAGGGCAGGCGGGGCTCCACGGCGCCAGGCCCGGCCGCCGCCGCAGCCGGGGCAGCAGCCGGGGTCGGGCGGGGGCCGAGCAGTATTCACAAGGTGTATATGAGAAAAGAACGAAATTCTGGATGGAAAAAATCTGACCCTTTACCTCATATATCTGTGTCTCATTTAATGTTTTCTATAATACCTTTAATCTTGAATTTAGATAACTGGTTTGGAAATAAGGGTTATATAGCTTATTAAAAAAGAAAGCAAACTGCAGTATTAAATTTCTCGCCCTACACTGCATGTACTATAATGCAATGCAAAACACCTCCCTTCATTCCCTCTCTAGAATGTATTTATGCAATATTGGGAGTAAAATGCATCTTAACAAGTTCATGAGGTTTGGTGTTTAGTTAATGCTGAAATAAAGCTTTTCCATGTTGTTTCTGAAGGAGCATGTTTTATATGTGTAGCAAGATGATGATAAAGGACTCTTGCTTAGCACTTGTTGCAATCTGAAATATACCTTTCTATTTATAATGATCTTTCCTGAATTGAGGTTAGTTTTGCCTCTGAACAAGGTAAAAAAAGAACAAACCTGTTTACAGGATCTAAAAATTTTATTTAACCGGAAAAGGCAAACTCTCAGCACACATTCAGCAGCCACAATCCAGTAATCCTGTCCAGCAGTATCATACTTGGAAAGGATGGTTGGCCGTTGGTTTCAGCTGGGTATGGCAGTTTTAAATTACATTTCACAGAGCCACCTAGAGTCAAATCTGTCAGTTTGGTGATTTTAAAATGTAGGCTGATAAAATTTGCATCTTATTCTAAACTCAGAACTTCATGAGTTTATGAGATAATTCTGTAACATTTTTTATCACTTCTGTCCATCTTCATCACTTTGGAGTTTTTTTTAATTGATACTGAAGAACTGGAGTTATTTTTTAAAATTGTGTATATTATATAGATGTATAAGTATTATGTAATATAGATATATTTAAGTACTAGGGTTGCTCTCTGCATCTTCTCAGTGTCTCTTGTAATTTTGCTCTAGGTCTATCATCAGTGAATAGGAAAACCTGTCCTGTGGCTGTAAGCTTAGATTTATAGCCAAAAGATGAATTGATTACAAGCCTCTGACACCTTTGTCAGATGTGCAACAACAAAATTCTTTTAAGGACAATGATTAGCAGAAACACCCAAGATTTGCTGCTCAGTTCATTTTTTTTCTTTGAAATCGTGAGTTAAGAGATTTCCTTCTCCCTCTCACACCAGAGACTGAACTATATATAGTGTCAATGTCCCTTTTCTGGCTGTCCCTCTTTACAACTTGTGAGGCAGAAACAGAGACTCAATAATTTTCACGTGCGAGGGGAATTGATGTGGGGAGAGAGGTGTAGTTGTCCTACTTAAACAGTATTAGACTTGAATTAATAAGATATTAATCACCTTCCTCCAATCCCACAGTAGAACTAAAATGCAATATCACACAAAGTGTTCAGCATGCTGGAATAATCAATTATCAGAGACATTAGAAGGATGTCATTTTTGTATGGCGTGATTTTAATGTGAAATATATATATAAGCCACACACATATCAGTAAAGGTTCCTTGCTGCCTCTGCCTTTGGATTTCAGGTACCACAGGAGCATTATAGAAACTTAGTAAAAAAATCATGCTGACTCATTTCCTGAAGGAACGATGTCATTAAATCTCCTAATCTTTGGCTGTGATATTGGTCCTCTTTATTAATTTTTACCTAGGATTTGAAGTGTAGCTTCCTCTTCTGACATCATAATGATAAGAAATAAGTGTAAAAACTTGAGGAGTATGTGCATTTCATAAAAAATTATTGGTTCTTTAAAAGAAGGAATATATAAGCTTTTCTGTATTGGTGCATGGTGGAATGATGTATAGGGAGAAAAACAAAGGCTGGAAAGGCAAAAGAAAGACCTGATTGCTCTCTGAAATGGTTTCAAAGCTTGTACACATCAAAATCAATGTATAACAGACTCACAATGGACATTATAAACAAAGTACTTTAGGATTATATTGCCATAAATCCTGTATGAGTGTTTTCTTGACTTAGAAATACACACCAAGCTTGAGAATAATGCCTCCTCTATCTCACCTGCACAGCCTGAGTGTATTTTGGAGCTTAGTTACCAAGCCACTCCATGTATTTGAAATGTCACGGCAGTCAAGTGAAGTCCCAGGAGTCTGGAGAAATGGAAAATTCATACCCATCTTTCAAAAGGGTAGAATGGAGAACCCTGGGAACTACTGACCTGTCAGCCTCACCTCTGTGCCTGGGAAGATCATGGAACAGATCCTCTTAGAATCTCTGCTGGGGGCACAATGGAGGACAGGGAAGGTGATTTGAGGCAGCTAGCATGTCTTTCTCTAACTTATATTGCCAGGAAAAGCAAATAGCTTTTTAAATTTGCAAGCCAGTGACAAGCTTTTCCTCTCAAATGCAGACTATAGAGCTGAAACAAGCTTCTGTACTGTAAATTGATTTCCCACAAAGGAAGATGACTGATCCATTCTTAGCAGAGCCTTTCCACCAGATCTTTCTGAGATTATGAGCTATCATCTATATTCAAGCTTAATTTGATTTGGTGTTCAGTATACAATCTTCTAATGGAAGACTCCATGATACACAACTGTGAGAGTCCTTTTTCCTTTGGGTGACTGCAGACGTAGGTTGAGCTTTGCCTCTATGTTATTTACTTGCCATTTTCTGCTGCTTCTACTGTTACCAAAAATTATGCATTTGGATTAAATTTTCCCATATATGGCATTTGCTACAAGAAGAATTTACCTTGAAATGCTTTATTTTATATGGGTTCTTTGGCATGAAGAAGAGCAAAACGGATGATGGGAACACATTTTGGTTTTCCCTATTAAAAGTAAAAAAAAAAAAGCACAAAGTCTGGTAATGACTTAATATCTTACTCGAGGTTTGCCAGAGTCAGGAGCTTTAGTTTTTGCTGTCCATGTCCTGAAAGCTGAGGTGTGGTCAGTAACAATTTATTTGCAGCTATATCCTGTCCTCTGAATCTTAAGGCTACGTCCAGTGTGCAGATCATGGTGTATATATATCAAAATAAGTGTATAAAATAACATGTGTAGGTGAAACTGAGCAAGAATTTCCATTCAAATGGTATTTCTGATTGCTGTGAATGGTCCGTTGCCAAGGTACCACATCAAACACCTTTTTTGCCTGTGCTAGCCATTTCCCACCTCATATCTGGGCACTGAGGAGAAAGCTTCAGTTAACATTAAACTTACTGTTCTTTCTTTCCAGTGCTTTGAAAATTCTTAAAGAACTTTTCTTTTTCTGAGTGCTGCTGTGAATTGCTACAATTCACTCTAAAGCCTAAGATGCCTTGAAGGCAAGGTACTCCTGATGCTGAGCAACTGTAGAAATCATGATATATTGGTTATAACTGTAAGAAAATCTACCACAATTTTTAAAGTTGTAAGAAAGTTGACTACACATAAATATGCAGTTACATACATAAAATCACAGTGTATGTGAACACACAAACCCAGAGATACACTAACAGCTGTAGAATATTTTGATGCACATAAGAAAATATTAAAAAAATGCTGACAAAGAGAAAATCAAATCCAGGTAACTCAGCCACAGACATTATTGAAATATTTTCCTCTAGTTTGGTAAGAAATCATTTGGTGAGAAAGAAATAATTTTTAAAGGACCATTAACCTTACAGTTCTTTCTCCTTCAGTCAAGGATTTTATCCCTTATATTTATTATTTTCATTATTATTTAAAACTGGCAGTGCTTCTGGACAAAATGTAGATGCAAAAACTATTACAAATATCATTTCCTTAAAGAGGTTAATATGAAATCCCACTAGGTTATTAATCTTAAGTGATATTTTACACATATGAAGTGTGCCAGAGATAAGAAATCAATTCTTTTTTTTAAGCTATTAAAGAATAATATATCTTATTATAAGCCCCAGAAAAGATGTGCACAGATGGGAACAGTCTTGTTTTGCTTTGATCTGACAGGGTTACTGTGGAGCTGCTCCTGAGCTAATACAAAAAAAAAAAAAAAAAAAAAAAAAAAAAAAAAAAAAAAAAAAAAAAAAAAGGCAGTATATATGTTAGTTTATGTTTGGTGATAGGTTATGTATGGCTGTATACAGAGAGCTGACATATGACAGAATGAACACTTGTACCCTGAACTGATCCATGATGTCACAGAATTCCACCATTATTTCTGCTATGAGGTTTCTAAACGTTGCAAGTTACGATGTTTAATATACTTAATATGTAAAATTATATGCTATGCATTTTTTATAGTTTTTGCCACTTCTTAAATGTTAGATAATCCTGGCTAGGAGAAAAAAAAAAATAAAAGAATGAGTGGTATTTGTAGCAGGTGAGGAGGAAGAGAATCCATGCTGTTTAAGCCTCTAGTTTGCTTGTCTGATAGATGAATTTAAAATATGTGGGGAATCTAAGAGATTCCAGGGCTCTAAGGGAAAAGGTTCATAGTATAGATATTCTTCATAAGATTTTTCTCCTGTTCTTTGAGTCCATGTGAATCTTTGTGTAGTGATTAGTCATAGATTCTTTATAGCACTTTCAGGTCATTTGCAAGAAGCTCTGGTTTTGTCAGAATTTCTGAGCCCTATCTATATTTAATAAATATAGAAACTTGATGTTTTGGAAGTGTGTTTCAGGAATAAGTAGATACAATTCTCATATTAATGTGTTCTCAAAGAGTTTTGTTGTTTTCCCTCTGAGTCCAGGGAATGGGATTACTCTGTTCATTCACACAGGGTAGTGCAGTAATACATAAAGGTCATTTGGGAGCTCTACAGCTGCCAAACAGGACAGTTTTAAATACTATGTGATAGATTATCTCTTCCTTGTTTTTTTTTTTTTTTTTGTTTTTTTTTGTTTGTTTGTTTTGTTTTGTTTTGTTTTTGGGTTTTTTGTTTGTTTTTGGTTTTGTTTGGTTTTTTTTGATTGTTTGTTGTTTGTTTTTTGTTTTGGTTTGGTTTTGTGGTTTTGGGTTTTTTTTTTTTTAGTTTTTCATTCGATTTATTTACATTTTGCAAGAGATTGTAGATTTGATGCAGTACCAGAGAAGCAGTGGCAATTTTTGTGCTTGGTTAATTAAACCTGGTCGATTTTCCACAGTCATGTGTTTGTATTTCAAATACAATTGAGTGCCTACACTTACATTCTGACATGCTATTTTTAATAGCACATTGACTCTACAATTCCTTTATTTGTCTCATGCACATATGGAAACAAATTCACAGTGTAATCAGACTTTGAAAGCTTATTCCAATTGTACTTCAATACTTTGAGCTAATCACATTCTAAATGCTGCTTTTTGAACTGCATTGTGTATTTCATTGTGATATAGTTTTGATATGACTTCTCCCTTTTTCTAAAACATCAGTTTTCTTTCTGCGGTGCGATAGACACCACCATACCAGAAGTCTTTAAAAGTTTACTGAAGAATAGTATTTTATTGGTATGTTTATATTTGCCATATACATGTCCAGAGGTGTATTGAGAAATTTTCTTGGAAACCTAAACAGAAAAACCTTAAAATCTCACTATGAATTTGTACATCAAGAAAATACTACTTAAACTACTTGCTTAAACTTAACTAGTGTGTTTACATATTTTTCTTTATTTGTTTTTATTTTTTGCAAATTAACTTTGTTTTTAAGTTAGAGAGAGGGAAATTAATTTCAAAAAATAGAGGTAAAAATATCTGAGCTTTCTATTAGTCAACAGAAGGAAATCGGCATCATGGTACAATTTTTATCATAATGTCTAAGAGAGGATAGATGAGAAAATAGATATAGGAAACATTTTCTTTTATTTAGAGTGAAAATAATTTTTTCTCTGAGTTCATTGTAGTTTTGATTATTTTCTTAAAATTTCTATAAATATTAGTTGAAATGTGTTTCAGGACAAAAATTTTTTAAAAAATTATCCAGAAACCATTTAATTTACAACTCAATTAATCCGAGAATTGAGAAGAATTCATAAATTTTTTTGGTTGGCCTCTGATTTCAGTTTTATATTTGGATAAGCAATTTGTCCTCCACTGATGTGTTCTTGTTGGTTCTGTGAAATTCAGTTCAGGCCAGTGCAGAATATTTATAAAGATCATTACACTGGGATGCCATATGCTGTCACATGACATTGACCTGCTGTGCATCTGTACCATCAATATAATTCCATTCCCTTCAAACCTGACCTGAATCTGTTCTGGGCAGTGCGTAACAATATTATAGTCTAAAATCTGGCATATTTTTTAGAAACCACAGCCAAATATGCTGCCATTCTGCTTCTATCCAAGCCAAGAAGTGCAGCCAGATTTTCACATCTCATTCAACATTCACCTTTAGTAGCATGACTGCTGTTACTGGAAATAGCTACACTATGTACTTCAGCAGACCATGACAGTTGTATCTTGTTTTGTGTGAGGAAAATTATTAGACACACTTATAAACATTAGGTTGACAGAAATGTCATGTTTTTGTAATATCAATGGGGTTTATCTTTTATTGGCATAAATTATTGCTTTGTTGACCTTCTATCCTACATTAACTTCTATAAGGTCATATATAATTTTATATTGAGTGTTTCTCTAGGCTGCTTTTTCTTCTTTGTTTGCTATTTTTTGCACTGAATAAGTACAGACCACTGTATAAATAGAACTACTGATTAGATAGCATTCCAGTAACAATTTTTGTCCTAGATTAAAACCTGAATGTTCTGAGCAGTAGCATAAATTTCTATTTATAGAAAACAGATGAGAACCTATAAGAGTTAAGGGTAAACCATTTTATTCTGTAAAATAAATGCAAAGTTGTACTTGATTTGCTAAGTCCTTACTTTTCATGGTATGTGAGGAATGTCCTCATGATTTGTCAAATATATATGGGGTGATTTGGAAAAAGGCCATCCGCCCCATGATATAATACTAATAGAGATGGCTGTAGTTCTCAACAATACACAAGACTAAAAGAATTTGATCCCTCTGAGATTTACTTGGAAATATTATTATAAGAAATTTGGATTGCTTTGCTGATATACATCACTGAAGAGAAAATGTGGTGAAAGGATTATTAAAAGTGAGACCAGGAAAAGATAACTACAGAATGGAAAACAAAGTAAATGTTTTTGTTTATTTAGGTTCCCGTTCTTTGTGTTGCATCTGTAAAAATGTTCACTGTACTTGTTTATGGAGTGGTTCAGACCCACTATGTCTAACTGTAGCTTGTGGTTATAGAGAGGACACACCTTGAGAGGATGCCATTGACTTTCCCACTGCCACTCTGTTACACTCAATTATTTCTTGAAGCCTGTAGTCCAATACCTACTTTCTTCTGTAATTCCTGGGATGTGCTGTTTCTCTCATTTCCTTTCTGTCTTTCTGTGAAATGTATCAGAGGGCTATGGTCATATTCTCCCTCCAAAGTGTACAGAACTGTAACTTTGCTCACATTTGAAGATAGTGGCTGCTCTAAGAAAGGGCTAAAAAGACTAATGGACTAAAAAGATCTGTCAGTTTTGTGTATTGGGATGCTGTCTGAAGTCCATTGTTCTTCCTACACTGCCCCATCTCTTCAGAAATCAATTGAGAGGCAGCTGATATAAAAATGTTAATATTTCTATTTCTCTTGGGGTAACTTCTGCAGAGGAAGGAAAGGTTCTTGGACCCTTTGTCTGTATGCCATGCTCAGAGATACAGAGCAGCTCTAACTCTTATATTTACCTCTTTGTATGGTAGTGGCTGTGTGGTAGTCTCCAGCCACAAGCTCAGTGTAGGTGGTGGTGATGTTTCAGTCAGGGTCAGATCCTTCTCTCATCTCCCCCCATACCTTTTCCTGGGTGAGTAATCTTGGTCCTCACTGAGTGAAGTCATGAATGCATGGCTGGGCTGTTTGAAGGGTTACCATCAGAAATATTGACCAAAAGCAGGTTTTAATATGAATTTGTGAAAGTGCAACTTTAACAGAGTTTGATGGCTAGGTTCACTCTCCACATCTATTAGATAGATGAAGCATATATAAGAAAATCAGAATCAGTTTAGAATAGTTGCACAGAGACTGGGGATGCAAAAAAGTAAAGATAAAAAAATACAGATACAAAAGATAGGGGTTCAAAAGGATTTAGCAGTACTTAATAATTGACTAATCTATTATTATTATAATGATTCAATAGTATTTACTACAATTATGATATTGACTTCATTATAACTTTATAATAACATTTCTATAATAATCAATTCACATGCATACACCCAAGAAAAAGAGATATATTTATCCCTGTCTATATCCATGTACATCAAAATTTCAGGTTCATGGAAATGGATCAAATCTCAGCTTTTCTCAACAAGTGTGCACTACACCTTGAGGACTGCGTTTATAGGGGCCTATCAGCCTTGGCTCCATCATCAGCCACAGTCTGTCAAGTATCAAAAACTTGACAGTTCATGAGTTCCAAGAGGCTTCCTACTTAGAGAGAGGTGCTTGTGCAGCCTGTTGTGGTCCAGGAGAACTCCAAGGGGCCTATCTTAGGATCACCCTTTAGAAGGTTGCCGGATGATTTGCCTTACACATCTGCGAAATTTTCATCCTGGACATATCCCATCTTGTTAGCTCCTGGAGTTTCCAAAACATTTGGCAATAATTTCAAAATCCCCAGCAGTAATGGTACTGTTCCACTTAGGCTACAATGCAGCTGGGAACGTTCCAAGGCTGTTGGGGGGATTGATTGTCCTTTCACCACCTCAGCCAGGAGCCTGATGTTACTGTTACAGTCTTTGTTGTTCCCTGTGAATCATGCACGGGTGCCTTGTCAGGGATGCTTCACCACCCAAGTGGTAGAGTAAAGGCAGCTTTCAATGCTCAGCTGGTTCACTTGACAGGAGTTCCTGCGATCCTAGAGCAGACCCAGGAAGGAGGATGCAAAAACACATTCTTGAAAAATGGAGATATCTCAGAAGACATTTTTAAATATCACAATGCCATGCCTTCTGCATTGGTGGGGAGCTGGCATGAGAGTGTGCAGATGTGACCCCTGGTGGCATAATACCCAGGGACTATGCAGGAGAAGTGTGTCTTAGAAATGCCATCTGGGCATTGTTTGGAAAAGTGTAGTTGAGAATCATAAGCATGCCAGCATTTTTGTTCCAAAAATTTAATCATGAGCAATGACCTATTAGCATCTTGAGCACATGCCCAGGTTGTGTTCAATTTACTAGTACAGATCTAGCTTCAGCTTGACAAATGTTCGTCTTATAATTTTTTCTGAGGTTAGATTTCTGTAATGTTAGTCAATGTTTACCTGGGACAACACTGCTACTCTTTTCCTGATTTCTTGACATAATGCTTTTAAAAATAACATAGGAAAATGCTACAAGAAGTGACTGGATTGCTCAAGGGGCTTGCTGTAGAAAGTTAGACTGGATTCTTTACTGATGTCCTTAACATACAGGACAGCAATGGGATGGACAGGTACAGAATTATTCATTTTTTAGTATTTCAGATGTTAAGGAAAAACAAGTATGAATGAGAATAGAAGATTGGAAAAACAATAATAGTCATTATCTGCTCTGCAATTTTCTTAGGGTTAAAGAGATACTGTCTGTCAACAGAACTCTTGGACAGTCAGGGTATAGCAGCAAGATTTCTACTTAAGAAGGATGAAATGAAGATGCTTTCCTTGCAGATAGGTTTACGTCCATACAGTCTGTCAGACTGAGAACAAGATAACTGCCAAAAATCTTGCCTATTTAATGATGGTTTTCTGTTGTATCTTGCTTGTAAATAGAAAATTATGATGCAATTTCTGCCTCATCCATCGTTGCTTTTGATTGTCTGGATTGATAACATCTCTATTTCCTCATGAAGCTTGTAGAAATAGATAATCATGAACTCCTTTACTCCATGTCCAAGGTCTTTCAGTTGGTCAGTTCCAAGTCTTCAATTATTGTATATGTTTTGCATGTCCATCTGTGTTCTGGGTTGACCTGCCTCCTATCCCATATATCCATCCCATATCTTGGATACATTGTTATGTCTCGCAGCTGAATCCCTCCCTTTTGGGCGGGTGCCTGCAGTTTTATTTTTTTCTTTCTTTCTTTCCTGTTTCGGCTCTTTCTTTGCTAGCTTGGCTGCCTTTGCCTTGGCTTCACTTCGCTTTGCTTTGCTGTCTGGCTGCCCCTGCCGCCGTTTTTCCCCCCCCCTGCTGCTTCTGTTTTTTTTTTTTTGTTTTTTTTTTTTTTTTTCCCTCCTTCCTTCTTCCCCCCCACCACCCCCCAAGGTTTGAACCAGCTCCGGACCTGACCTGACCTGAGAAGTTGGAGAAGTCCCGGGCTTGCAAAAGATGCGTCAGCACCCTCCTCATCATCACAGTAACCTGTCTGTTCCCACTATTCGGTGTTGGGGAGTGGTTTTTTTGTCAATTAGCCGGTTTTTCCACTTTTCCTCCAAGGTATTTTTGCTTCCCGAACCCAGGGCTGGGAGGGGGAAGGGGTGGTGGAGGTTTTGGTTTAGGGGACTCCTTTTGGAGGTTCTTCCCTAATTTATTCCAAACCAGGACAATCTGTTAGATCTTAGAGAAAATCAATTAAAGCAGTTTCAAACATTTTACATTTTCGTTTTAGAAATTGAGTTCATGCTCCTTCAAGATTTGGGGGAATAAGACATGAACGAAAACATACCAAAAGGGAGATCAAAGCATACCAAAAGGTAAGTGAAGTGCCTACAAGGCATTGTCTCAGAAAAAGAGGAACATTGCTGTGACCACAAACAACTGAATCATCTAAAAGTATGCTGAACTCTGTGAGCTATTTAGTTTCCTTTAAAGTGAATTTACAGGTCAAAACATGACAAACTGCTTCTGATTTGTCCCAGTCACTGCACTTTAGCTATTCTTGTGACAGTGTTGGGGTGGGTACAAGCACATCTAATTATTTCAGATAATGTGTTTCAGTAAGTTATATTTTAGAAAGTATAAGCTAAGTGTGCATGTTCACTCTGATCAGCTTCTGGCTTTAAGAGATTCTGATTTCAGTCATTAGCTAAATATTGGGGAGGTCATTAAAAAATGTGGGCTGTGTGGATTCAGCAGTGAATTTTTAATATAACCTTGTTAATATCAAACCTAAGAGAGAAGAGTATTATCAAGTCCAAAATGCTTCCAGGCACAAAATGTAGAAGAGAAAGGCAGGCCTTGGGAGTATGTAGCTACCACCTGCCTCTTTAAACAGGCTGCTGGCAAGGTCACCTTGGTCATGAAATGGACTGTCAGCCATCCTGATGGTAGAGTCAGGTAATATTTTTATGTATGAAGAGGTTGTACTTTTAGCAAGTAGAGAGTTATTCAGAATTTGCAATGGGTCTGAATTTTGGCTACAAAAATAATCCAACAAATATTGGCAATTGGTTTATTTTGTAGTTAACAAGTGTGTCGGATTTATGAAAAACTTGTTATTAGACTATTACTTTTTATTTAACATGGTGCACTTAAATTTGACAGTCTGTTTCTCTTGAGGGACTAATTTTATTTTGGTTTGGCTTTCAGCTATCAGAAATTTGATACTGTGTGATAATGAATTCAAAGTATTCAAAAGTTTATCAGTGGCTTGATTGAATCTATAAATAATTATGGTAGAAGATGGATAGCAGATTTTAGTTCTTTATCCATTAGATTATTTGAATGTCTTTCTAGTACATTCCAAATTAATTCACAGAATTACAGAATCACTAGGCTGGAAGAGACCTTTAAGATCATTGAGTCCAGCTCAGCCCTAACACCTCAACTAGACTGTGGGACCAAGTGCCGCATCCAATCTTTTTTAAACACTCCACCACCTCCCTGGGCAGACCACGCCAGTACTTTATCACCCTTTCTGTAAAAAAGTAGCATGTTACTGACTTGATACAAAACTTGCATTAAGTTCTTTGCAATATTTGGTTCAGACTAGAGACTCTAAACTCAGGGCCAGAGCAGCAGCAGGAGGACAAAGGTCTTCAATGAAGCCTGCTATGAAAGCAGCAAGCTCAGCCTCAGGCTCTAGAAAGGAGAAATGGATTGTGTGGATGACAGTGCTGCCACTCCACAAATGTGTATGAGCTCTCAAATATTCCTCGTCTCTGTTGTGATTAGCATTAGATTTATTTTACAGGAAAAATTTGAGGTAGTGACTGTATGTTGCCAGGATTTGACCTACTGAAAGAAATGTCTTTTGACATTGCTTATGGAAAAATACAGTGGATACAAACAGGAGTCACAAAGAGAACACAATTATGGAAGAATATAAAATATAATGCACTCTCCTAGTGTATGGAAAGCTAAGGTTTAGGTTTGACATCTCTATCCTCTATGACTAATTTGGAAATTAAATTGATATTTAACAGTCATGGTCTCATTTCTTCTCTGTCTTTACTCAGGATTTTCTCCTTAACCAAAATGACATGAGCAGTCTTGTGAAAACCCACAGGATTTCCAAAACACTCTCACAAAGAGGATGTTCTGTCAGCTTGCATACATAGCTAGTGCCCTCATTCACTCATTATATGCCTTTTATTCTTAAAATCAGTAATAAACTATCAAATTAGTGTCAAGTATCATACTATCAGAGACTTTTGTCTAATAGTAGGGTTGGTGAACTGTAATCCTGTAAATTACAGCACCTGATATCAGGCATTTTCATTACTGCTGACTACAGCTTTACAAGGAGAGTGCCATGATGTGCTGTCACTGCTGTCATGCTGTTGACTGGAACCCATATGGTGTGATGTACTTGGGTCCTGGGATGTTTATGGATATAAGCACTATACTGCAGATTAACCCTGTTTTCCTCAGCTCTATGTGAGGCCCTCATCTGTTGCATGCCATGGTGCATATTCTGGAGCAAAAATTTGCTGAACGTTATAAGTTCCTTAGCTTAAACAACATACAGCTGTACACAGTCCTACAGCTGTTCTATCCCATCAAAGAAAAGGCATTCCTTTGTACCATGCTCTCTGTCATGTTTCACGACAAAATGATTTCAAAAATATTTTGAGATCATTTTCTTTTTCTGCTAGTGATATATACATGCCAGCAAATGATCAGAGACAGGATGGAGAACTACTCTTTATATAGCATTAAAAGATTTTTCAATAATTCTTAAAATTTTTTCAAAAGCCTCTTAGTAATTTCCTTATTCTGACCCTGTGAGTGACCTCACAAATGACTGTAAAAGATGATCTGGCTGACCTATATATATCACACTGTTGTACTTATATATGGTATCACATAAAAGAGCAAATAATTACTGAACATTGATATATGGCACTATTTCTGTTCTTCTAATAAAGCATTCCCTGCACAATGGTGTGGAGGGTCACTCCAACGTGTCACAGCATGAAACAGTGTGCAGACTCTGAAGCTGCTTACGGGGAGGTTTAAGGTATTAAACCCTTTTGGAGTACTGCTGGAGGATTACTGACAAAGAGCTCACACTTGGTCTTTCCTCTTCTGTACTGGCTACTGGGAACTGTCTTTGGCATATGCAGGCTCAGCTGTGCCTGAGCTTTGTCCAGAGGGAAAGCTTGTTGAGACAGGCCAGTGCAATGCAGGAAAGCAGGTTGCTAAGAGAACTCTTGATATGAGAGGGCCCTGATGATCCTTAACCTTTTGCTTTATGCAGTGTCTTGGATGTATTATGAGCAACCAGTTTCTTCTACAGTAAAAATGTAATCATATATCCAGATAGAACCTCATATTTTAGCTGCATACATGATATTATATCTGCTCAGCTGGTATGATCCAGCATCAAAGCACACCATGCAGAAATGTTTGAGGTAACTCTTTCTCTGTGTGTCACAGAACTAAATGGAGTGATTCACTGAATGTGTTGCTTATTTGGGTATCTTTGACCAGCACTACGCTGGGCCACAAAGCACTTCAAAATGGCCAAGGAAAAGGAAAAAGTGTATTTTGTGCTTTCCTCACATAAGTTTCTCCAGCGTTTCTTTGCAAGGTCTGGTTTCTTTCCCCATGAATCCCTCCTCAGATGCTGTGTCCATGCCATCCTGCTAGGGGCTGTTTATACTTAGCAAAGAGACTGCAAGTCCCACACTGTCTCTAACTGATAGATTAAACACTGACCTTTTGATGTGTGACTAGTCCAAAGAGTCTTAACTGCAAAAAGTGCATTGTGACATTTTAAAAAGTAAATGTCAAACATGGAACTAATGGAACATACACAGTACAGAAGACACAAGATTTAAGGCCTTATATTAATTTATCAGGAATAAGGAATAGTGGCACTTCAGTGGTACCTATGAGGTACCTAGGCTATTTGAAGTCCTACAAAGTAGAAGAACTGGAAAATGAATGTAGCACTAGCAGACTAGTAATGAATCTAGTATTATCTAGTGATAATACTAAAGTTTTTATAATAGAAGCCAAGTTTAAAGTTCTCATACTGTATACTTGTCACAGAAAATTTTGCATTTACTAAGGGTCTAAATATATTCCAATCATATTAAAACACAATGATTTAGGAGAACAAGAATACAGCAATGCCCCATTGTGCTATAGTTAACAAATAACATTTTGTGATTTAAGCCAGGACGCTGTGGTTATCCCTTAAGGAACATACGGTATATTAAGCAAAACCAATTAAAAAATTCTCAGCTAGACTTACAGATTCTCTTTCTTTGCTCTTTTCATATAGTCGTTAGTATTTCTATTTTCTGGGCATCGTTTTAAGGCACAATATATTCTTGAAATAAAATTCAGCAATGTGCTGATATTTGTGCAATAATTTGAGAGGCAAACTCTTTGCCACTATATCTTCATATTTATGCAATAGATGGTGAAAAGTTAGCAAATAAGTTAGCCATCAGTAGCATAAATAAGCATTACGTGTGGAGTTCTCTGGGTTTGGTTTGTTGTTATTTTGGTTTTGGTTTTTTTTGGTGGTTTTTGGGGGTTTTTGGTGGGTTTTTGGTTGTTGTTTTTTTGGTTTTTTTTTTTTTTTTTGTGTGTGTGCGTGTGTGTGTGTGTGTGTTTTGGTTTGGGTTTTTTTGTTTGTTTTTTTTTTTTTTTTTGGTTTTTTTTTTTTTTTTTTTGGGTTTTTGGGTTTTTTTTTTGGTTAAAGAGAATAATCTTTTGTATTTTCCAAATAAGCATACACATAATCTTGTTCAAAACCATAGCATTCTGCTTCTTCTGTCTACTGAATTATACCACTCAGCCAGCTGGACTCAGCAGTTTAGGATACTTTATGGTTTCTCAAGCCTTTTACATATTTAGATAATTTGAAGCTTTCTACAGTGTCTATTTATTCCATCTAAGAGAGATGCGGTGATGTCTCATAATTCTGAACTATAATATTTAATATTATAACTTCTTAATATTAACTTCTCTCCTTTTGTTTTCTGCAAGTTTCTAGTCCAAATAATACCTCTAGCTATGAGACATTATTTCTTCAAGGCTTATGCAAATATGGGAAAATTTCCTAGCTACTTTTGTATTTACTTACAAGTTTGGTTGATGACTTTCTATCAAGTCTCATAGTTTTACAGCAGTTTAACAATCAAAATTACTTTTAACCAAGTATTTAAAAAGCATATTATGTTAAGAAGGAAAATCAACCATATGTAGTAGGTTTCCACTGAACTAATTTTTGTGGAAAAATTTAAGAATAAATTAAAAATATAAATAGTAGTGTTACTAGTGAAAAAAATTATTTGCTTATATGTCTTTGAACATCAAGATGCACATATAACTTTAAGAGGTTAAAAGTGGCTTGCTTTCTCATCATTTAGAGATTGAGTTTGGAGCTACCAACAAGCCTTTAAAACTCTGCATTTCTTTCTTCTCTGGTAATTCACCTTGGTATTGATTAAAATTAGGAAGATGGTTTTATATGAGAAAATCACCAATAACAGTGAACTTAAGAGAAACAAGTAAAAGCAAGATTTAATTTTCAACCAATTGATATGGATTTGGCATATGTCCTATGTAAGGTGTGATACAGGGCTTTTAATTGATAGATTTGGGTTTGTGTCACAATTGGAGATGATCCTATATATTGATTCAAGTAAATAAAATTCGGAGGATTGATTAGCTAAGTAAATTTAAGGATTGAGAGAGCTTGATCTACAATGATGTCCAGTGAAAGGCATGGCAGGAAGAGGAAACCTCCCTGTAGAAAACCTGAAAATATCTCATGAGACCCGCTGCATAAATGGAAACAAGTTCAGACAAATTTCCTGTAAAAGTTGTAGTAAACCCGGATTTGTAGCTTTCTAATCTCCATGCAGTTGTTCTTTAGATAGTGTTTGGATAAACAGAACCTGAGGTTAGAATTGCAATGTTGCTATTTTTCTGAAGTGGAAACATACAGTTTTGAAAGCCTCTTATTCTTTTATTTATTATATATGCTTTTTCAATTTCATGGAGGGATAATCTCCTCTTTTAAAACTCTGAAACTGTAAAGTACTCAGCTTTTCTCACCTGAGAAATAGCCTTGCTGACTAAATGGAAACTGTGTTGTGGGATTCATGAGAGTCTGTCTTAATAAAGAAAGAAAATAATTTTTGATAAAGGCATTGTGTTCTTTTTAAAAGAAGTCTTTCTTCTGGTTTGGAAGCTTTTTGTACATCTAAAATGATCAGCAGTAAAGTGGGTAGCTTATAAGAATTAACATGGTAGCTAACAATTTCTTCATCACTTCCATTCTTTTCTCCCCATCCCCCTGCTTTTTTTAGCCCCAGCCAGCATGAAGTGTGCCACTCTGAATCTTGTATAGCTTCTCTATCCATATAGCTGTTGAATTCAAAGGCCTTTTAGACTGTTGACTGTATGCTCTTGGATGGAAACCTATGCCAGGAAGGTTAAGAGTTTGATTGTAGGTTCATGGGTAAAGAAATGACCTGAAACACACTGAGATATATCAACATAAAACTAATGTTAAGTGAACTTGAGTCATGTTCACAGGTAGAGGCTATGGTCAACAAAAACTTCTTCAAATCAATTTAAAGAAGCACAGAAAGTCCTTCTTGGTTCTGTTTGTATCCAGCATGGAAGTGATCTTAATCTTTACCCATTATAAAACTCCATTTAAGACACACTTTCTAAGAGATGTTTTCACAGGTAAGTTGAGGCAGAACATTGACAAATTTTATTACATTAGTTTCCTTTAATAGGACTCTATGTTATGGTGCTTTGCAAATTAACATATTAAATATGAAGGAAATCAGGTTCCTTGGACAGTATTAGAAGTTAGAGGCTTGTGTCTCCAGGCTGATAGTTAAAAAAACCCTTTCAGAGTTCAGTAGCATTAAAGAAAAATGGCTATCAGGCTGCAACACACATAAAACACAGAAATATTGATTTCTCAGGCTTTAATTCTAGGTGGCCCAGCAAAGCAATTTATTTTTATGTGGTTTTTTTCTAAAAGGAAATATTTTATCAATGGAGTTTTGCTAAGATTGTAAGAATAAATCTTTCTTATGAGGAAGCTAAAGTAATAGGATTAGAATTTGGACCACATAATCCTGTATGGTTTTTTCTTTAAAAGCCTGTTTGTGTTAACTAGTTCTAATTGAA
This sequence comes from Sylvia atricapilla, assembly GCF_009819655.1. Taxonomy (NCBI): domain Eukaryota; kingdom Metazoa; phylum Chordata; class Aves; order Passeriformes; family Sylviidae; genus Sylvia; species Sylvia atricapilla. Next base: position 28,086,597 of record NC_089140.1, read on the forward strand.
TGACTTTAGGGTGCTCAAAAGCCTCCATGAGGCCAATGTGTTAAGTGGGATGCATTTCCCAAGCAACAAATTTAATGATCTGCTTTGAAAAAGAAGCTAAGAGATAATCAATAGCTCCCTAAGGATGTGTTCAAGCTTAATGGATTTGACCAGACCAAGCAGATTATCCTAGTATTTATAGTTGCACTTCACCAGATGGTTAAAAAGTATGTTGTTTAATGGAAGAAAACCAAGAACTCACATAATCTTATTTATGAAGTTACTCATCATAGCAGTTTTAGTCCTCTCAAATGAATGTATCTTTTAACATTTTTATTACGAATTTCATCATCTGGTTTTAAATAATTGAGAGAGTAACTTAATCTTATTGGGAATAGAGCAGTATGCCCTGACATGTGGTGAGGGTCATGTCACCAGAAAAAAAATCTTGTCAGTTGATTCTCTTGATAATAGTGGTAGGCACTGCTTAATGATTCCATGTATTTTTTCCACTATGCACTCTCTCAAAAATCAAGTGAGATTATGTAGGAGGTTTCATCACTTTTTTCTTTGAAAGGCACTTTGGTGACAGGCATTGAACTCTTGAGAGTGTCTGAGCACCTTTGCTTCTACAGAAGTTCTCAGACACACTCAGCAGTTCTAGTATTATATTCATCACTGGCTTATTTTCCTTACAAATAGTTTTTTTGTCTTGGCTGCTGTCCGTCCACTGAAGTAAACAATATCTTTGGATGTGCTGTCTGAAAATTAGTTTCTATGAACATACAAGTAAGAAGACACTGAGAATACTATTTATTTTGTATGATACATATTATTGCTGGAAATTAAGTACAGAATATAAGATAATATTTTAGAGAGAGGACAAGGAAGCATCATAATTCAGAAACAGTTATTTTTACCCCAGCGATGGCACCGCAGCTCTACCCTGTGAAAGTCACAGGTAAAATACCTGACAGGATATTTCTACAAAGGCATCTTCCAACCTCCACAACCTCATATCATGCCACGTTGTCTTCAGGAACAATACCCTTTTTCTATAACAAGCTCAGTACTCATTAATTTTCATTCACTGGGTTGCCCCATCAATGTCAGAATGCCAGATGGGACTGCTGGCTTGTGAGCCATAAAGAAATCCTGTAGGGTGGTTTCACTAGGACTGAGAAATATGTCAGCAGACATGACCGGACTTACTATTTTCTTGTTCTATGTTTTCCCCATACTCTCTTCTCTCTTAATACAGCCTTTGGCATGAGAACCAACATTGCCGTATCTTAAGGTGGGAAAAAAGACAAAACCCAACTCACATTGCTAAAAAAAGTATTTACCGTGGACATATTCATGCAATAGGATGGGTTTCATTTTCTAGTAAATATTTCCAACTTTGCCATGTTAGAATAAGAGTGCAGAAAATGTAAGAGAAGAAAACCTGTAATCATGTGTAAGTTTGTAAACATCTGGTCTAATTAAAAAATTTGGCCAAAGCACTCTTCATTAATACTTTGTATTGATTCAAATAAGGGTTTAAAGGTTTGCTAGGAATTACACAGGTGAGGTTTGATGCCGTATGGCTTACCTTCTTTGTCTTGTTTTACAAGGGGAAAGATTTATTTTACAGCTGAATGCCATCATCCTTTCTTTCTCTTAAAATGTGTAAAACTCAAGACACACCCTGACAGCTGTTATCATACGCCACTGAGGTGCTGTAACTGAGGTTTCTGTCAATAGATCCCTTGGGACAAATTAGAGTAAAATGCCATTGAATGACCAGTATATATATATTTATACAAGTATATATGTGGCATGTTTGTTTTAGAACAATTTAGATGCAATGAAAAGGTGGTATGTAGGCATTTGGTTATTCTATACCACTTTAGAAAATATATGAGGGAAAAAAAAGAAAGTCAGGATGAGAGTAAAGATACCACCAGCTGTGAATCCAGAGGCAAAGATGATCGTTGCAATATAGATGTCAGTGGTTACAATCTTCATCCACTGGGTGTGAGCAGAGAGCTTGAAACAATAAGTTCAATGGGTCAATATTTAGGCTGAGCTGGGAATGCTCAGGTACCTCCCCTGGGGGTGAGTTTTACACTGATGCAACTCTATGGATTATGCACAGTTCTCTGGTGGAGGGCCCCAGAAGTGAGTCTGGGGGTGTTTTCAGGGGTCTTTGATGGTTCACGACCATCAAAGACATGATCGCTGTTTCTCACACCTGTGTAGTTGCACCAGTTACGCCTTATCAGAAGGGATGAACACTTTCAGGATTACATGTGAATGTTTTGATATCTTCCCTGGTGGGGAAAGAGAGTTTAACGCCTGGGCCTTATTGGGAAGGAGGACATTAGTATGTTAAAAAGTATTATCCTACCTGGAACAATCTGCTTCTTATCAACCTTTTCACTTATCTGGCTCACAACCCAGATCATTGCTAAACAAAGGTAAATTTGGTGTAGTCATCCTATGGTGGGTGCTCACCTCCTCTGCTCCTGGGCTGTTCTTCTGCAGGTCAGAAATGTGGACACATCACACCCCATGGCATGAGGAGCTGTATCAGCTACTCTACATTTCCAAATAACATTCCTGAAATCTGCTCACTATAGGCCATCCCTATAGACCATCTTACAGCATGATTCTTTATACTGAGTGACCTTGAACTTCCTTGCTAAGCACTAATTCAGTCACTGCTTGGCAATGGCTGTGGGCCTAGGCTTAAACTGGAATCACTGAAACTACTGTATTTTTCACAGTAAAGGGAAATATGACCAGTTTTGACAGTCGAAGAAGTATGGTATGGGAATCATGTAGAGACCACTTTTCTCTGAGATGTATATTGATTACAGCAGAGCCATCTTTGAATAATGTGTATACTCTGCTTGCAAAATATTTCTCTGCAGACAGAGAACTCAGGTTGTAGTTGACATACCAGCAAAGCATTTTGCCCTCTTGATTCTCAGCTGCTGAAGTTTTGGCACTGAATAGTGGATGTTATTTCACCGGGGAAAGAAGTAGATGCAGGCTTGATATGTTTTTATAAATCCTGAAAACAGAGATGTCGACTAGCGATTCTAAAGGCACCCAAGATGGCCTGTCTTATTTGGGAATGGGGAGTTGGGGCTTTGTAGACTGTGCGTCAGGAAAATGAGCTCAACACTTTGCTAGTTGTGGATTTCATGGCTCCAATTTGTACTATTTCTGCTTCCCATATTGTTTCATTCTAAGGATGGTCTTCAGTGAAATGTTTTTCCTTTTAGAAATGTTTTTCTATTCCGTACAAAGCCTGTTAACAGTTTCAGGAAACAATTTCAGGAGACTCTTTTGGAGCTGACTATGAATTCAAAGCAAAAGTCTAAGCTGGAGTAAATACTTAGTCTAAACTCTTGCTCAAATCTGGACTATGATGAAACTATGGAAGGTGCCACAGGTGCATAGGCATGACAACTTTCGCCAACTGAAATCAGTCTGTCTGATACATAAGTTTCAGGGCTGGGCTCATCAATCATCTTGTTGTGATTTGTTCTTTCATTTTGGAGTTTAGGCACACTGAAGACAAAGGGAACCCAAAACTTGGAAAATGTGATTTTAAAATTACAGCATGATCAAATACATTTTAGGCTACTTATAATGTTTGAAAGTCCTGTTGCATTTAATAAATATGACCCATTTTTCTAGGTATCTTGTATTATTTTAATAAACAGTCATTAATAACCATCTTGTTAAAAAAATGTTCACTCAAGTTATCTTTCGAATGTCATCTGGAATAATTTTATTTGATCGAGATCATAATCTATATTTCTTACTCACAGAATTACTGTGTGCCTTTGATGTACTCCCCTTATTTTATATTCTAGGAATACTTCATACAGTTTGCTGTAGATAAGAGTCATTATATAAAGATTTATGTGAGTGTAACTCCCTCAAAAATTAGAAAAGCTCCATACCATCTCTTTTACTTGACAAACTCTGGGTGTCTGGTTTTCAGCAAGACCAAGACCCACCATTTTTTTCTGCCCTATTTCTGAGGTACAGTGCTGATGAGATCCCATAATCCTGAAGCTGCAAACGACTCAGTAAATCACGTATTCTGGTAGTATTAAAATCTCTGCATGACAGAGTCTCATTCATATTGTTACCTTTTCAGGCTTGTTTTTTGTGCAGGGAACAAGTATTGCCAACAATATCTAATGGATGTCTAATGGATATTGCTATTTAATGGAGGGTTTTAAGTGTAGAGATCCTGGTTCTGCAATGACTTCTATACAGGTAGATGACCACATAGAGTGGCACTGACATATCTAAGGTTGTCTATGCAGGGAATCCATCTGTGTCGGCTTGTTGCAGGAATGTGGCCACATGATGATGCAAAATCATTCATAGAATTCCCACTGATGTTGGTGTCAGATTTATGGAAATGAGCTGTATGGTCCCCAAATGCAAAACTTTGAAGTTTCATCAAAATAGTTGCAATTTATTCCTTGCCATTGAATTTTACATTTTCTTCATTCAAAAAGAACTGAAGTGCCATCTTACCATGGTACTTGCAACCAGTACTGTAAAAAACAGATGTTTATTATGCTACTACTACTTTTTCATATAAGTTCTAAATTTTGATTTCTGTTCTTTGCCAAGAGCTTTATCCCTTGGGAAATACTAGTCACATGTAAATGATCTACCGGAGTTATCATCTTTCTTAACAGAAGTGCAGTGTGTTCTTATGAATAGTGGATCAGAAAGATGGGACAATGCCTTTATTTAATTCTGAGAATGATTAAAATCTGATTGACATTCTTGATTGATTTTCTACTCCTCTGCACATATAAAAACAGAGTGAAAAATAAGGCCTTGATATTCATCAGTATCTATGATATTCAGCATTAATACTTGCAAGAATTTACTTTGATATCAGCTTACTATGCTTTCCAGACCATCATATATTTTGTCAAAAAGCAAGCGGCAGTATAATGGTAAATGCTTCTTCATTGCCAAAAGCTTTGAAGACTGTGTATCACATTTAACAACATATCAGCAATTTTAGAAAAGCCAAATAACTGATTCCATGTAGTGGTTCTCATTCCCCAAAGCTTTTTCAGCATCCACTGTGAAGTATATATGCAATCTAAAGCATTGAGCCATATAGCATATGGCTCTTCTAAAAATTATACTACTTATCACTGCTCAGTTTAGGCATTTGCTCCTCTCTCTTATTGTCCAGTGACATAAAACCTTTTCCAAAATGTCATTATTGACACACCTGAGGGACTGGATGCCATCCAGAGGGACTGGATGCCATCCAGAGGGACCTGAACAAGCTTGAGAAGGGGACTCATGGAAACCTCATGAGATTCAACAACACCCAGTATCAATACAGACTGAAGGGATTGAGAGCAGCCCTTCTGAGAAGGACCTGGGGGCGCTGGTGATCAGAGCCAGGACATGACCCAGCCATGTGCACTCACAGCCCCAAGGACCAAACATATCCAGGGCTGCATCCAGAGCAGTGTGGGCAGCAGGGTGAGGGAGGGGATGCTGTCCCTCTGCTCTGCTCTGGTGACACCCCACTGCAGGGCTGCATCAGCTCTGGGGTCCCAGCACGGGAAGGACATGAACTGTTGCAATGGGTCCAGTAGAGGGCCACAAAAATTATCAGAGGACTGGAATGTGTCTCCTATGAAGAAAGGCTGAACAGTTGGGGTTATTCAGCCTGTAGAAGAGAAGACTGTGGAGTGACCTTTTTGCAGTTTTCAGCACTTAAATGGATCCTATAAGAAAGATGGGAACAAGCTTTTTAGCAGGGCCTTTTGCAATAGAATAGAAGCTTCTATTTGCTTTACACATGGCTTTTTCTACATGGCTTTAAACTAAAGAAGGCAGATCTAAGCAGTGAACGTGTTTCCCATAGAGGTGCTGGATGCCCCATCCCTGGAAATATTCAAGGTCGGGTCAGATGGGGCTCTGAGCAACCTGACAGAGTGTAAGGTGTCCCCGCTTACTGCTGGGAAGTTAAACTAGATGGCCTTTCAGGATCTCTTCCAACACAAATTATCCTATAATTCTATGATAATCTTAATGGCAAATAATTATAATATCATAAAGTCATATTTTATATGTCCTCACTGTGCAACTTAGGTTACATGCAGGAGTGCAACTTAGGTTAGATGCAGGATTGGAACTTCTGTCCCATGAAGGAATCTGTGATTGGGACATCATTCCCTTGAAGAAATCTTTTCACATTTATTTTGAAATGTGCTTAGGGTTAGTTTTGCTTCTACATATTTAATTATTCAAACAAGTGTTTGGTTCATTTTTTACTGTGGATCATCTTTGTGTCTGAGAAAAAAAAAGAAATAAACAAACTGAAAAAAACCAGCCTGCATGAACTTTATACATTTCTATGGTTGTACAGTCAGACTGCAAAATTAAATAAATTTGAGTTACATAGTAAGATATCAGTACTTTTCTGCTTCCCCTTCCAAAAAGAACAATTCCACATGTATAGAAGAAGGTGAAAATCTCAGTGCAGCAGTTGTCTAGCCATGTGCAAAGAGACCTGTGTGATTGCTTGTTGTTGCATCCTGCTGCTCAGATGACTTACAGAGAAAGTTCATGTTCTACAAGTCCTTGTCGGTGGTCATTCCGCCCTCCAATGGTCAGGTCTCCAGAGCAGCTTAAATGCTGCATTTGAGTTAAGTGTTAAAACAACTCAAAAAATTTTACCAGTTCTTCAGTATCATTTCCCTGTGAGTTTGCATGAACTATCAAATGTTCACAGCTGCTGTCTGCAGCTTGTCAAGTTGCACTGGGAGTGACAGAACCACAGTGACAGAAGATATGTAATAGTCTCCGAAGGAGAATGTTGCTAACAGTATTTGCAGATCCTTGAAGTATCTGTCTAAAGTGAAAGCATATCAGAGCGTGTGACTGAAGACATACAGGGGAGAGGCCAGAGTGCCAGCCTGTAACAAGGAACAGTGCCCTACCATCTGAAATATCCCCCAGCATTCTTGTTGCATCCCATCTTCTCCCTCACTCTCAGGAGCACAGTGTGCCAGACTGCTGCCTGACCAGCTGGGGATGGTATGTTGATGGTTTGTTGGTGGGGAAATAGGAGTCAGGATTCTGTGGCATATAGCCCACAATCTGTGAGGAGTTGGTCTAACTACCTCAGAGTCCCAAACTCCCCTCATCCATCCCCCCCATATCACATTGGTTTGTGATAGTGGCTGGTGAATACTACAAACATGAATGACTACCTTTTTCACCTTTTCTGCACTCTCTGTGTGCACCTATCATTGGGAAACCTCCACAGAGGAACCTTCCTCAAACTAGTGTGGATAATATAAATCAAATTTTCATCTTTGTAGTGCCCTCCTACAGCCATAATCTGGCTCTTAACTGAGGTTTGTAGGAAAGATTTTATGTCAATATCTTTTTTTCTTCCATAGAGAAATGCTGAGATCAGTGACCTTCTAGATTCAGGATATTTTCTGAAAATAGTAGCTTGAGCCTTAATGACTTTGAACAAGGACAATCCAGCTGAGAGTGTTTGTCTATCCAGAAGGAAGAGCTACTGAACTTAGCATTGTAAAGATCAAGCCTTAGATAATTGGCCTGAAGGTTTGTGTCTCATTTTGATATTGTTATACCTTTCCTGCTGACTTCCTTGACCTCATTACTCCTTTTTTTTTTTTTTTTTTTTTTTTTTTTTTTTTTTTTTTTTTTGTGAAATCACCAACTGTACTATTTGACTTATTCGGTTACAAAGCATAAAGGGGACTAATGATAGAATGATAAAGTTTTTTGTTCTGTAAAATAAAGAATGAACATCTGGAAAGTAGGTAAATGCTCCTGAGAGTGTCTGTAATTATGCAGCTGCGGAACACTGCTAGCCTTAATGTCACTCTGACTGTCACAGATGTATGATCTACTAATGAAAAAAGCAAATGTTCCCTCCTCCACTGTTGCCCTCTGGAATAAGAAAAGGATATTTGAGATTGCATTAAAATGACTACTGTACCTTTAAAGCTTTTCTTGTGCTGAAAGCTGATGAGTGTTTGCAATTTCAAAGCACTTTTTTAATGCCTAACCAGTGAAACTCTTTTAATTCGACATTTAGAAGGCAAAACCCACCCAAGCAATTTAATTCTTTCTACAGTTTTCCTGAAACTCTTGCAATCTGTGTGACAGGGGGTGGGTATCAGGAAAAAGTGTTGGGAATTTTGATGTTACAGCTCAGCCTGTTTCATAGTCTTTGCCTATAGTTTATAGCAGAGACAATTCTCCAAAGTGTAAGAAGAATAGTTCTTTATTTTGATTTTTTATTTAATTTAGCTTTTGTCATTATTTGTACAGGAGGAATGCTAAACACATTTTGAGAATGCTGTGGCCTTGTGTACAGTCTGACTCTCAAAGGGAGGCTCTGGGGGCTGGTGCTGCTTGGTGAGCACATGAGATAAACAGTGATGAGAGAATTGTATCTAAATGGGCAATCTTCACAAGACTCCTGGAGTGGCCACTATCACTGCTGTGATGGTTTTGGCTAGGGTAGAATTAATTTTCTTCACAGTAGTTAGTATGGGGCTATGCCTCAGGTTCCTGGGGATGGCTGAATACTCACATGTCCATGGAAAGTGGTGTATGAATCCCTTTTTTTGCTTTGTTTGTGCATGTAGTTTTTGTTTCATGTGTTAAACTGTCCTCACCTCAATGAAAAAGTTTTCTCACATTTACCCTTCTCATAGTCTCCCCCATCCCAGCGGGGAGCAGTGAGCAAGCCCACTGGGGCTTAGTGGCTGACAAGGGTTAAACCACAATAACTGCTTTGTGGTGTGTTTTTAAGGACATCAAAGAGGGCCAGCTACTAAGAAGCATTGCAGAAAAGACTCCAAAACCACTGAATGTAGAAATGGTCAACAATGCTTCGGTATGTTACCTTTGTTGCACTATGACATAACAGTCAAGATATCTTGACAAGAAAATAATTGTTAAATATGTGTATTCTTCATACTAAGCTGGGAATTTTCAGCACTAAAACTGCTTCATTTCCACTATGTCAATCATCTGCAATGTGATTCAGCTGTGCTGTAAGACTTGTCTTTAAACTTGCTCACTTAAACTGCAGCTGCCTCAGCAAAGTAGCTGCAAGCACAGAATGCAAGAGTCAGAACATGCTTGAGAAGCAGAGTCACTACTCAGGGAGAGAGGAGGAGCACAAAATGGGGTTATATCAGCTGTGCTGTAGGGATGAGCAAAGCATATGAAAAAGAAAAATACCTAGGTAGTTCAGTGCCCATCACAGGCACTGGCAAAAAGGTGTTTTGTAGAAATAAATGTAGGAGGACATAGACAAAGAGGTAAGGGGGTTTTGTTATTGAAACTGAATACCCCAAATAAGCTTGGTTATTCCTCATTCTAGTGCCATTTCATATCTTTGAAATGAATCTATGGATCTTTTTGAGATGGAGGCCAGACCTGCATTTTCTGAGATACTCTTATAGCACAAATTTTGTCCTGTGGCCCATTATCTATTCTAATGTGGTTTCATTATCTATTCCTTTTCTAATAACATATATTTTTTGGTTTGCTTTTGTGTCCATTTTTGATCATTTGGCTGCCTAATGTGAGGTTGAAGCAGCTGTGGTGATTTCAATACACCACTGCTACCCTTCTGTATTGCTAATTTTTCTGCTCTTGTACTATTTTTAAAGTTTTTATTAATAGAGGAAACCGAGCAAGGAAACAGGTGGGCTAAGCGCATATCCTGATGGTTTTCTTATTTTTTGGATAGTCTGACCTATTTCTTTCATTCTTTTTACTATGGTTTAAGCTTAACTTTAAGTTTACCATAGTGTTGTTCCCCAAAACATGGGAGCTTTTGGGTTGTTCATTGCTTGTACTTGGTCCTTCATAGAAGCTGAGGGAAGGGTGATGGCTCTTCTATCTACCTTTAAAGATGCAGAGAAGGAATAAAATAATACAAAGACATATTTTTATGAAAAACCTGTGTGAGGATTTGAGCTGTGAAATTAAAGACAACCCTTAACATCTAACAAAATACTTTTCTAGCACTACAAATTGCAAATGAAGTGTAGTAGCATTCTTTGTTTGCTAAATAGAAAATATGACACCAACTTATTGAAATAACCTCAATATTGCAAATCTTCAGTTAGCCTTTAAATAGAACAAAGTGAGTCAGACTCAAACAATTACGCTTGGAACAAAGAGATTTGATTACTCAACCAGAAGCCTCTAGCTGTTAACTCGATGTAGTAATTTTGAATCTGCACTTGCAGTGATCTTTATAAATATTACTTTATAGTTTAGTCTTCTAAAACTCTTGTCAGGAAACAATTATAATAGGCCAGCTTCAGCCTTGGTGTAATTAAATGAAGTGAGTGAAACTACACCAACGATGCATTTGGCTCAAGATTACACTGCAGTCTAAATGAAAATATTAAGTGTGCAGCTGGTTTTAATTATCTAACAAGAATAAAATTTTGTGTGGACATTTCTAGAAACTATTAAGGACTTATGACTCATTAGAAACCCAGAAAGCATCTATTGATGTAGGGTAAACATTCCAGCTGGCATAACTTTCCCCTCCACCATTCTCTACACTGTACGAATTTCCACTCTGGGTGTTATGATAGGCAGGGGAGGTGCAAATTTCTATTTTGGAATTTTACTAAAGTTCTTCTCTTTTGCCACCAGTTTCCTTCATGTCCTTCATATCCTTTCAGTACTGCAGTACTGCAGACTTTGAAATCTGGAACAAGATCAGATTTCAGTGCTAGATGAGTGCTTCCAAAGGAGAGAGAATGCCATCACTATCATATCACACAGAAGCTACAGATGTAATGAGTTTAGAACTTGCCTAGGAAATTGGAAGAATAAGAAAACCCTTCAGCTTTACATTTCTGAAATTCATAAATGAGATACTTATCAATTTATTTTGCTAGGAGAAAGAGAAAAGGCATAGTTTGGTGATATGTTCATAGTTTGTCTACTAGAGGACACGCATGCAGTGGTTATGATCATTTTTGTAATAAGAACATAGGAAACCTACTTGAAAATCAACAGGCAAGCTTGTTTACCTGTCACAATGTAGAATCTTTTGATTTTTCACTAATCACTCCCTACTAGGCTGGATGGGTGTGCCAGGGTAACTTCACAAAAAGACTTTAGAATGCGTTGAGCCAGAAAGGTGTCAGCCCATCTGCAGAGCTTGCTGCTGACATCCTCAGCAGGGTGACTAGTTTTCATCCTCTTTTAAGGTGTCTTTTACCTCAGGCTATTCAGGATAGCTGAAAGACAAATTATGTGCTTCCAAGAGCAAAAAAAAAAAAAAAAAAAAAAAAAAAAAGTCATGGGCAGACTTAACCACAGCTCCTAAGTTCCTCTTTGAAGCTGTGCCAAAAATGCAAATACAACTGTATGAACTAGAGACCAAGGACATGGAAAGTAGGTTATAATGAGCAAAGCAACCAGCAGACTGAGTAGATTACAGGAGCTATCCATGGCTGACCAAGAACAAGAAACAATTGAATTTTATTAGACTTTTAGGATTTCTGAACTCTAGAAGAGTATTTGATGTGGGTTATGTTTTCAGCCTGTGCATGCTTTTAATTTGAAAACTTACTGTTTCTTGGGGATAATGTAATTGTACGTAGTGAGGAATAAAAATTGAAAGCACACATTGTGTGGGAAAGATTAATTGTGTGAAAGACTAACAAAGACCATTATAAATGAGAAAGATAGCTCGATAGGAATTTCTTGAATAAAACAGTTACATTTTCTCTCATAACTCTTAATTGTAGGATATTCATTGTTTTTGGAAATTTGGCATACAAGATATTGTAACTTTTCTTCAGAGAATGCTTGAAAATATTTTAATTATACTTTACCAGCTGGCCTTATATATATATATATATATATATATTAACAGGCCATCAGTTAAAAATGGATCTAAGTCTTAGCATAAACATATCTGATTAATTCAACTCTATGCATAGGTTAAAACACAAAAATAAATTAAATTTTTTCTTTGCCCATGCAGAAACATTTCAAAGAAGTACAAGTGGCTATACAGTTATAAGGAGACTTTGAAGTTTTGCTGGCCATATCAGAAATCAGTATGAGATAACATGGCAAAGGGAATTTTGGAGTAGGGAATGTTAGATGAAGAAGGAAGGAAACATGTAGACTCACAGTAGCATATACATACAAACTTTGTAGAAAGTTATGAAAATACAGTTATTGTTCTGATCTTGATTGTTCATTTATATATTTAAATTGATTATGTTTTTGTAAGAAATTTTAATGTGACAGTATTTTTCTAAATGTCTCTGGTTCTTAAAACACACAAAACTTGTGCTAAACAGTGCAGTGAACAGACAGTGTAACTGCCCACAAGCTGCATTTTGCCTATGTGAATACATGCCTGGATATTGGAGTGAAGTCCAGATTCTGTTTATTGGTCTTATTATTCTGAGAATTGGTAAATAATAAATATACCAAGTTTCCGATAGATGCTAGTATCAATGGCCTTGTCTACTTTTCTTCTAATTTGTAATATAGCTGTAAAACCCATTTGACGAGAATAGAAATTGACAGTAACTCCTGACTTATTTCTTGCAAAGTATCAGAGAACCATTTAATAACTATGAAAGACAATTAAATATTGCTACTCGCATTTACATGTGCAAAATTATCATTACACTATTTATTCTTGTAATGCCACCTATCTAAAAAATAATCTGGAACCACTCTGAGCTGCCACTTAGCTCCCAAGATGCTGCACATGTTTCCAGACACCTGTGGTTATGCTCATGAACATATGCAGGTGTTCCTCTGACACAGCTGAGTTTCTCTTATCAGATGCCAGTCTCATCCCCAAGAGGTCTGAAAGGCTGCCTGAATTTACAGAGAAGCCTCTCTGCTTCAGGTTTTGCCTTTTACATCAGTGTGAACAGCCTTTTACCCTCAGAAAGGAAATTGTGTGAATTATAAGTGGAAAGTGGAAGCCTTTGAAGGACTTTTGATTGAGACTTCTGCAAGACTTCAGCACTGTTTTCTCAAGCTCCTGGATTCAATAAAGCTCAAACAAGACTGCTATCAACCTGTTCAGACATTGGCAGTTTGTGCAGCATGTGTACAAACAGTTGCAGCTACGAAGGGAATCTCAGTCCAAGTAAGGAAGCATACGGGTATTTTAATTGCATGGACTCATGAGTTGGAAAAATTTACAGTGCTAAACTTGTCAAGTTATCATTTTTTGCCTTGCCATCAGCCACACAGCTCAGAATTTCTTCTGAACTCCCATAAATTGCAGTCAGACACCCTAAGGTAAACCATAACTCATGTTATATATGGCCTGCAAACATGTGCTGTATTTCGAGAATGTGAATCCTGCAATTGTGCACCAAAGCAGTCGAGTGCATGTCATTTCCTTGGAGTTAGTGGGAGATGAGAACAGAATCATGATATAATGTATACCTGAGGGCTTCGCTAAATCAAGATTCAAGGGGGTTCTTTTTGCATACTCCTTTTCTGTGAGGCCTACAGTCAGCTGTATTGCATTTCAGTAACTCTGGTTGATAAATCTGAGTAATTATTCTTAGCTGTAAATTTTCATAGTTCCAAAATGTGTTGGTTTAGAAAGCAAAAACAATAAGCCCTGGATTAATAATGAGAAGAATATAGAAGGGGCCAAATTAAATAAATTATAATTGCTTCAATAAGGAGGAAATAATCCTTGCATTTATATTGCCAGCTCTACTTAATTTGTAAATGAAAATCTTCTAGAATTTCATATAGCACTTTCAGCCTCTTGAAATTAAGACATCTTAACTATTTTATTTACTAATGAAATAATTATCTGCATGTTATTTTAAGATACAGTGATGGGAGTTTTTTGCTTTGTCTTGACTTTTACACCCATAAAGTCAATCATAGCAGGCACTGAAAACAGTTTGGAGACAACACCAAAACTTCTATATGACTAATGTTTTTAAATATAAGATACTGAAATATTAAATACTAGAATAGGTTTGTTATGGACTAGAATGACCAAATATAGCTCTCACAATGTTGAAATAATAATTAAGATAGATTCAACACTAATGACTCAACTTGTGATAGGTACTGACTTGTTGCAGTAGTCTGCTACATATACACTTGGCTCTCCTCTTTAAGATTCTATGTTCTGTCCTCTGACTGATGACATCTAGAGTATCTGTATATACACAGTTAATCGAGTTAGTAATGTGATTGATCATTTAATTTCCTTAGTTTCATTAAATTCCAGTTCTTAAAAAATGTTTTTAAATTTACAACAATGCTTTTCCAATTTTCTAAATAATTTATATGCAATTCCTTATGCCCTTTGTTTGATGAGATCTGTCAGAAAAAAAATCCCCTTCATATTTTGATCAATTTTATATATATATATACATATGTAATAGAAAGACAAGCTTAAGACTTACGTATAGTCATTAAAGACTGCCTGGTATAAAATTTAAACCAGGACAAAAAGAGTATTTCTCTAAGAGGCACGCTGAGAACAGTGCTTGTTTAGTACTTGATAGAGAGCTCCTCCAATATCCATCAGATGAATTAACCTAAGTATATTTTTTGGCTGCCATCTCTGATGATCATTACGCTTCAAGCTGAACTTAATGGAGCTGGAATGAATCTTTGTTTGTAGTTCTTACAATTAAGGTGCAATTACATGTTTTTGCTCTTAAATATTTGATTGAAAATGGTTTCCTTGGAAGTTATGACTTTATTGGAGACCCATTTTTGGCAGCTTGAACTTAAGGCATTTCAACATTTTGGAGCATTACTTCCACAGGTGTATTCCAGAAATATGACCAGAGGTCCTAACTGTGCCAGTTTAGGAAACAGCTCCTTCTAACTGGAAAGGAGTGCTTTGAAGACATGGCTACCATACTCTAGTTGACTTGTGGTTCTCAAAGACAATTATTTTCTGTAAGCTAAATGAAAACTGTTTTCATCTTGGCAATTAACGAACTACAGACAAAACAATATATTATTATTATTAGTGATAAAAGAATAGAATCCAGCTGTTGGATAGCTGTTTGGCTAGGCTGACTTTGAACCAGCAGTAAGAGAAAATAATGACACTGTGAAGTAAGACTACTAAAAGTTTTAACTTAATTCAGATAGAAATTATCTTAAATTAATGCAGTTTCTTGGGAAATGTTGATCTTATAGGCTCAGTTTTCATCCAGAGATTTACCGTCATTGGTGATTTTCATATAGGACTTAGTTGCACTTCTAATTATGGACCCACATAAAAAGATGCAACTATGCCAGAGCTTCACACCCTCTTCACTTATCTACTGCAGCTACTGACATTTTGGAGACGTGACTGAAGATGAGTGTTTGAGCTTCAGTATTCTGTTGATGCAATGTAATTTTCAAACCACAGTTCAGCTCTGGGATTCCAAGCCACTGAAAGGAAGTCTGAGGGTCTGAAAGGAAGACATGGATCTACAGTGACCATTAGAATTGAGCAGGTTTGCTGTTTCAGCAGTTAGAGTGTGGTACCCACCAGGTTAATCTCAATCATCCTATCAATGTTCAAAGACTCACTGAATATTGTGTTTTATTTGCCAATTCTTCATCAGAGTATCAGTCTGTAGTCTAAAAATCTCTGCAACAGACATCATCATGCTGTGAGAACCAGAAAGTGAATTTTCCCTGTTTAATATGGCCTTTCACTCTTAAAGCTTGTGACTTACTGCCTTTGAATTTTGGTGTCAGCTCTGGTGCAAGCTGGAGATTGCATTTAGCAAATGGCCACTTAACTCATAATTTTGGAGAAACCATGTGTGTAACTCTTGCTGAGAATTTACATATCTATCAACACTTGTTAAATCCAATGTCTATCTCCACATGCTGACCTGGCCTTGTTTTCACATTCTTGACTTTATTATCTTTGTGTAAATCTCCATTTATGTCCTTGGACATTAAAAATTTGATCCCACTTTATCACTTAGAAATTGGATAAGGATTAGCAGGAGAGAAAACTCAGTGCAGGAAGCTCACAGCACAATTTTTGGTCTTTCCCACCTCATAGTACAAAAGAAAAAAGCTTATAGCAATTTTCTAATGTTTCACCTCAGTAGTAAAAGGATTGCGACAGACACTCAGCAAAAAGAGTCAATACTGCTCTACCAAAGGAAATGTCAACATCCCCCTTGTCATGAAAACAAGAATTGACTTTTAGGAGATGGAAGAAATTAAAGCTTAAACAATTTAGCCCTCTCTTGTCTTTATGTAAAAGATAGCAATGCCAAGGATTTCTGGAAGGTTCTGCATAAAAAGCATGTTAGGAAGATTGGTGCAGCAAATGTATCCATAGGAAACAAGTGCAGTATTGGGTGAAAAAGATGGGAAAGAGATTACAAAAGGCAGAAGTTGCAACTTTTTCCTTAAACAGATGATAGATATTTAACTATTCTCATCAAGACAGAATTTTCAACAGATCTATATATAACCAGTGGATCTAGTCTACCCATTCCTTTTCTCCATCTGCCAGCATCTTCAGATACACTGCACAGTAAGAGGAATGAAAATCTTGTAAAACAAATAAGGTGGGGTAAATGGCTTTCTGAATTCCATGAATTTTTTCATTAGTTGAAAGAAAACAGTATTCCAGAAATACGGAAAATACAGAAAATAATCTGTGTTCCTGGTAGTTACTGTGTTTTATGCTAACTCTTAGGCTTACTAAATAAATAAATAAAAGAGAAGCATTTTCTTTTCTGCATTAGTTACAAGGTAGAAACTGGTACAATAGCACTGCTACTCTGTTTCCCAGGTGACAATTCTTCAGGTTGGTTAGGAGAAGACAGTAATTTCTCCATAGCAAAAATTAGCAAAGCTGAAAGCAGTGTGGTAAATGTTACTTTTAAAAGTTGCCATTAAAATTGCACATGGCTAGTATCTTTGGAAAATGCTATCTTCAAAAGAGAAAGTGAGTTATCTGAAATTATGTAATTGAAATATTCCATCCTGTAGTGAGCAGGACAAAACAGAAATATAAATTATGCAAAATCATCATTTGGAAAAAACACAAATGCATTAAGAATCTAGAATCACTCTAGTACTGGAAAAGAGGGGAAATTTAGGTGTCTAAAGTTGATGTTACTAAGGGTTTAAGCTCGCAAAATTATTTTAAAAACAATCCGGCCAAGACATGACAAATATGAAAATTATGGTTGCCATGATCGTAAATTCCTGGTAATAAAAACTGGCCAGGATGATTTTATGCAATTATGAAGTAAATATATTGATCAGTTAGACCATTAAATAAGACATTAAGGATTTACATTACTGCAAATGTTCCAAACAGTTTAGTGATTCAGAGTGCACCAAAGGTATTTATATGGATTGATTAAAAATATATGAAGACATCAAGTGCTTTCCAACTATAGTGCCTAAAAATTTGCTTCACAGATAGATGCTACAGTATTTTTTAAGTTTAAATGCTGAAAGAAAAAAAGTATAGACTAAAATATATTAACTATGTTATTGTTATTAGTATTTCACCAGAATTCTTTTTTCTTTTGTGTTTTTTTTTCTTTTTCTTTTTTTTTTTCCCCATAGTAAGGGGGCATCTTTCATTCTTTTCCTTTTCTCCATAGTACTTTAATGATGTCTCAGTGTTGCAGTCTACTGTAAGCAATGTTTTTAATAAACCATAATCTTACCTCATAACTCAAGCAGTCAAAACCAGAGCCTCACTGATGTCTGAGAGCTTACACAATGGCTCTTCACCCAGGGATACTGTGTACCAAAAACAGTATGATGACATTAGCACTGTAGGATGTGCTTCGCTATTAAAAGTAATAACTCTGCCTCTCATCACACAAAATGAATTTAAGTGTCGGGCAGTCCTAGTAAATCTATGCAGATCCTCGTTCTGGAAGCAACTCAATTGCAGCTATTTAATTTTCTCCTGTAATGTGAGGAGATGGTCAGAACTTAAAGATGGCAAATAATAAATATGTTTAAGTGTGCTGAAAGTAGCAGAAGAGATAGGAGAAGAGAGAATGCCTGGGACAGAAAAGCAGCCTAAGACCATGCATTTGCTTATGGAATTGCACCCATCTGTATGATCATATGGCAGCTGCTAGCTTTATAATTCTTAGAATGCGATACTCATACCCTTTCTGGTTTCACTTGCCCAAATATAAGATTAATTTAATGACATATACATTATGCATTTAGTTTAATTTACTAATACTTCACAAATATATTCATCTTGTCAGCTGCTGTGGTGTTGATATTGCTTTAAACCTTTCCTAGCTTCAAAGACATTTAAAGAAAAAAATATGCTATGCACATTTGGGTTTTTTCCCCTAAAATAAGATAGAAGTAACAGTGTTCACAGAACATAATTTTGATAACAGCAAAAGGCCAGTCAGGGTTTGGTCTCCAAAATGCGACAATGCATTCAGTAAGAAATGGTGCCCTAAAAGTATTCATATTCCCTGTACAAGCCTAGAATGAATGTTAAAATGAATCAAAAAAATCAAGAATGTAGAAGAGTTACGGATTATATCTTAAGCAATAATGTTATACTAACTGCTTAGCCATGTTTGGTGGCAGTCATGAAATGTGTATTTCTGAGGTGACTAAGTAGAATACCAAAGTTACTCTTTTACAGCCATTTTGGAACATTTCTTCCCTGAAGGAAGGAGAAGTCTTAATCTGATAATTTATAACAAAAGCTTTGCTGAATGGAAGAAGAGATTGGAAAATCTACCAGACTTCTTTTTCGTAGACAAGAGGGAATGATGTTTCTAGTTTTGTGAGTTGTTCAGATGACTCTGACCATTTCCTTTTCTCTAAAACTTACTGAAAATGTTTCACTGTATTTTCTTCTTTCTCATTATACTGTCTAGTGAATAAAAATGAGGGATTTTAAAATCAAAGTAGATAAAATGGTCAGCCACATAGGCCAGTGAATAACACATCACATGCTTTTTCTGTTGAAGTATTTGGGGGATTGGGGTTTAGTTTTCCTTGTTTGTAGTTTTTTTGGAATTTTTTTAATGTCTCCACTGAATGTTAATGGTGGACATTGGTTTGGTTTGTTGTCTGGCATTTCTGGATTGTGACAATTTTCCTGACAAAAGAGATTGATACAATTGACCTGTATCTAAATGGTATTGACTGATTGATGTATATATGTATCCACAGATGCTTTTGCATTTCTGATTTATCTGACAAAAGATTGAACAGAACTCATAAATCTCCCAGAAAACTACTGGACCACATATTTAATATTCTTTGAGATCTTTTTGTTCTGCTCTTTACCAGGTACAGGGAAATAACCTCAGCATACTCTTCCTATATACTCCACCAAGTATGCTCACAATATTGTTTCAATTGTTTGGATTCTGTACAACATGTGGACAGAAAAATTATGACCATCAAAATGAATACGGAATGAGTTCAAGTGGTTGAACCAATAAACAAAGCTACTGCATCATGCAATCAAGTTTATTATGTACATGAACAATAAACCTGGCAAATGCAGTGCTGAGTAAGTAAAGTATTAGGAACCATTTGGCATTGCTTTGTATTTTCTGTTTATGTGTGTGAAACGTATTTCATTATCTGAAATCCCTTCTAGAGCGACCTGCTGTGCTGTCCAACTGGATAAGTGATTTATGTTAGTATGTCAAACAGAGTAATGACATTTAGAGAGGAAGAAGGAACTCTGTGGCAGCACTACTTTACTCCCTCCTGGAGCCTCACAAAATGTCATTTGTGTCATGCTGAGTGCTGTTTATTTTAGAATCATAGACATTTACAGGTTTGACTCCTAAAGTGCTCTGAGACAGCCTTATAAAAAGGCACAAACAAAAAAAAATAAATAGAACAATTGCATGATTTTAATGCAGTATTACCAATTTCCAGCAGCGGCAGAACCAGCCTGTTTGTATTACATGAGAGTAAAGGAGGTTGTCTCAGACCACAAGATGCTTTTCTATGGTTTAACATGTGGTTTCACTGTAGGTTAAAGCAGAACTAAGGCAGTTAACCATTACTTAGAGGGCTGTCATAGGTGCATGATGTAGCTACTCTACATGCATTGGTTCAAGCAATGGTGTGTAGTAGGATCGAACAGTAACTCTTCATCAGGAAAAAAATGTTTCATTTTCAGTGGCATCCATGAGTGTATTCAACCTCTTAGGTGACTGAAGAATCATAGAATGGTTTGGGTTGGAAGAGGCCTTAAAGACCATTGTATTCTAGGCCACCCACCATGGTTAGGAACACCTTCCACTAGACCAGAATGCTCAAAGCCTCAGTCCAACCTAGCCTAGAAAACTTCCAGGGATGGAGCATCCTACAACTTCTCTGGTCAGTGTCTATTCCAGTGCCTCGCCACCCTCAGAGGAAAGAATTTCTTCCTAATGTCTAATATAAACCTACCCTTTTTTTGTTTAAAGCCATTTCCTTTATCCTATCACTGCTTGCTATTGGAAAATATCCCTCTGCAGGTCTCTTGTATGATCCCTCCAAGTACTGGAAGGCTACTATAAAGTGTCACTAGAGCTTTCTCATATCCAGAATACTTTTTCCTGCCCAATAGTTCATATCCTTAGTTATCCTTCCTAACTACTATTGTATCCTTCAGGGGAAGGAGTTTGTTTTGGTCAGGATTTGTTTTGGTGTTCTTTTTGTTAATACATTTTCACATTTTCGGTAAAACAATATTTTCTTTTTGTATTGTTGCTCCATAGTGATTTCAGCTGGGAAATTATTAAACTGGGAGAGGCAACAGACTTGGTTTACATCCAGAAAAATTTGCAGTCACAACACTATTTATATAGTCAATAATCTCAGGAGGCATTTTTTTTCCTTCCTCTTTCCAAGTCATATAGAATGCATTAAAAGACTTCCTCTGTTTTCAACATTCTATATAGAGCAGAGTAAAGAATGAAAACACTGTGGAAGGGCCTTTCAGGAATGTTCCACAGAAATTATTTAATAGACAATGAATTTTATCATCCTCCATTTGTTCACAACTTATTTTAGATGTAGAAATTTTTATTAGTATCTCCCTGAGATTTACTTTTTTTTAACTTGCGTGAATTCCCCTGAAATCTAACTGATCAATTTATTTCAAGGTGAAGTTGGTTTGCTGCACATCTGTCTTTCTGGGGCAACTCAGAAAAGCTGTGTAACCAGTGGGTCTCTGTTAATTACTGGTTCTTGGTTGTGAAGGGTTGCTTAGCATGATGTGGAGGTGAAAGCATTAATTCAAAGCATCATAATAAATATAATAATTTGTGGCAGTGCTTGAAGTAAATATGATATGCACAGTGTTGAACTGAAAAAAGATTGAAGGCAAACATGATGGTTGTAACCGTCTAAATGTGAACAGGGAGAAAGGATTACATATAATGCTTGGGTGAAAATACTACATGCTTTTGAAGACCATGCATGACTGACTCCATGTCTACTGCCTTCCATCTAGTCTCATCTCTGTGGTTAGCTTGAAGCATTGTTTCACTGACCCATGGTGTTTTATTCCTAATTTGAACAAATATGCTTATATTAAAGAGCCTTCATTTTTCACTGTTTATACTCAAAGAAGTAACACCTCCAGATCATTTTTTTCCCCAGTGTTCACTGGCTTTTGCCCTTTGACAGCATTACCATTGTGAGCAGTATGGGTGGAGTGACAGAACTGCTTCTCCAGTTTACAAACCTGAGTTGTAATTCCTGGCAGACCTGTAATGAATTTCTACATCCATGGTGTCTTTTAACTGATATGTCTTGTGATTTATCAATGAAAGTTTAATCACATGTAGCCATGTTCTGTTGCAATGTATTCAGAGTTTTAGTAGGGTTTGAAAATACTTTGCTGGTTTCCTACTGGAAGAATACTGCCAATACCAGAGGAATTACCATCACCCAGCATCTTGCACTGTATTTGGTAGGGATCACAGGAAGATTTCAGGGAGAGAAGCATTCATTGTTATTTTCATTTTATTGGAGAATAACAGATTTCTTTAAAAATAGGTAAAAGATAAGTGTCTGCCTCTTTACACATTATCTATTATTCCTTTTTATCAAGGACTCATGGTTAGTATATGTAAATGTGTTGTGGCTATAAGAACATGTTTCATTTCTTCTAAAGCATGCTTTGCTTTGATTACTTCAAATGGAAATTATGCTTAAGATGGGAAGGGAAAAGATGCTGTCACAAGAGTCTTCGAAATAGTTACATTTGAATTACTAGGCTTTTGTCATATTACATACATGTAATTATGGGCACAAACCTCACAAGCATTATTTTTTTTTCATGTCGATTATTACATGTACCCTTACTCTTTGCTCTGTGGTTTCTCAGACACAAGATTAAACCTCTCTGAAGACAGGCAGGTAATGTAAATGCTAGGATAACAAAGTGCTGTGGTTTGGAAGATTTGTCAATGGTTACTGGTAGTTGTGGGAAGGGAGTTCCAGCTGCAGTAGCCATCATCACATCCAAAACATTGGAAAAAATAGTACTAATGGGCATAAAAAAGCCTATGATAATTATATTGTATTCAGTGAGCATGAAAAATCTGTCCTTGTAAAATCCATAACATGATTTCTGACAAACCTGAACACCACACCTTCTTCATAACAAGTGACAGAAGATAAGCTCCTTCATCAATAAGTATCATGCAAGTAAATAAGGATTTTGTTCTCAGTTATACTGTGTAGTAACCTACCTCTTCTATTGACCTTGCAGTATCTAAATGTTTACACCTCTCTTTTGGCAGTCACAGTGTCCAGAGATGGACATTTGAAATTCTGCCTGTTTGTGTTATTTCTGCTAATCAGAGGATTAATTTTCATCTCCCTCATAATTCTCAAGTTCAGAAACATCAATTCAGATAAGTATGTTGATATTTTATTCATTGTTTCCAAAATAAGGGTCAGTGCACATAAATAAACCTGAATGGGGGTTGCATGTGTAAGTTGACTATTATGCACAATATATGCTGTGCAAATACATGTGTTTATAATATCCCAGCACTGAATTATGTATTTTGCCTGATTTAAAAGGCTGAAGTCTCCTGCACAACCCACTGAGAAATTCTCTATTTAATGTACTCCTTTGGGAGCAAAGACCATTGAGAAAACAAATGTATTAAGTCTGCCCACAGATTTTTCTCATTTAAATGTTTCATAATTTATATTAACTGTTCCAAGACCTTTCTTTTTTTTCTTGGAAAAATAGTATATTGGCAGCTGAAACCACATTCATTGTTTGTGAATGTTTCTAAGATCAGTGAACAAAATATTGCTGCAATAAATTCTCATCTTCTATTTCTATTGACTGGGAGTGAATATGGGTCCAAATGTATTGCTGACATTTTGAGAATCAGATGTCCCATAATTTAGCTGCAGTGCTTAAATGGAAGGAAGAACTTTGTGCCTGTGATGGTTTTCAATGGCAAGCAGTTGCCTAAGAAGACAATTTTTTTTTTTTCTGTGACAGTTCTTAAGTAATTTCAGATTCAGCCTCTAGTAGACTGGCATTGATCTTTGCTGTGGTCAGTTTTTGAATACAAAGCATGAGTCAGAAAGTAAGATGGACATGTACATTTTATAGAAATGCAAGAATTCAACAGTCAGCACAGACAGGAAAGTTTGCAATGTGAGAGCTGGTTGTCTGCATCTCAGGGTAATCTGGTCATTGTCCCATGCTTAAACAGTGGTATTGACTGGTGACCAGTGATCAGTGGTATTGCCTGGCTATGCAATTACCTTAATGGAACAGTTGTGCTTGTGCTCAGAACAGTCATGTGTGTCCTAGGAAAAGGAAAAACAAATACACAGACTTAATGGTGGAGCTTATAAACCCCTAACCCATCTTCTCGTGCCCCAAATGATTTTGTGTATGAAGGATTTGCTGACTGGTAGTACATAACCTGATCCCCTCAGTGGTGAGGTTGATAACACAGTTACAGTGAAATGGTGCAGCTGATCACAGTTGTGTTAACCAGCAAGGTCCTGACAGTGTTGGAACAGGTGATCTCATATGGGAGCAGTCTGTCTCTTACAAAGAGATACCTAGAGGCACTGCACTAAAAAACTCTTCTAAATTGACAGATATTTTCTCTTTCCCCTTCTAATTCTGATCTTATGAAAGAGATTGTGTCTACATGCTTATAACTGGGATATCTCTAGGAGAACAGTACATTCGAGAATAGCTTGTGCGGGTGTCCGGAGCTGTTTCCCGGCTTGCTCGTTCACTGGGTCTGCACAGAGGGGTACAGCTTTGTATCCTTTGGTTCCCTGGGTCTGAACCTCCAGCAGAAGCGTGGCAATCACATGGAAGAAAGGAGGACCCTTACTTGAGTTGGAGCTAAGGTTTATTTCTCCCAGAGGGCCATGTAAAGAGTGACTCCTGGACCTTGGGTTTGAGCTTAAGTACAGGGGGTGTGGAAAGAGGCAAGGGGTGATGTAGAACCACTACCAGGTAGGGTGGGAGTGACCAGGACAAAAAGACATTAGCAGGACATCTTATACATAAAACAGGGAGGGGTGACAGATACCTTGCCAAATCACAGTGTAGCCCCACCAGAATTTTCCAGGCTCCTGGGCAGGATTACAGGGTAATTGACAAAACCCACCACCAGGGAAGGACCAAGGGGCTTGAACCAGGGGTAGGGTGGACGAAATCATATTACAGAAATTTGGTAACCTAAATCTCACACTGCAACAGGCTTGCATTTTTAATGTATCTCTGTAAACATAGTATAGACTTCTACTATTGAACTCTATTGAAAAAGCATGCAATCCAGTTCTAAATCATGACTGTGCTTTCAGTATTATTCAGTCATACCCATAAAGAAGAATTTTTAAATGGTGGCCTAAAATTCTATTTAGAATCTCCTTTTTCACTTCATTGTCAGTAAATCTTGCCAAAATGAATAAAAAAAAATCCATGACTGTTCAAACAACTATTTCTTTCATCAAATTTTCAATTAATAAAATGTCATGTCACTTTTGTCCCTTATTACTCTCCAATTCCTCAAACTCTGTAAGGACTTATCAATGTTCATGGTCTCTCTTTTCTAAAATAATTAATCTTAAACCCACTAATAGAAAGTCTTCTATTATCTGTGATTTTAATAGACTTTCCTTATAAATAAAATGAGGAAATTAGTGTAATTGCAGGGAGGATACAGTCTCAGCTTCTGGTGCAGTGCATAAACTTAATACAAATGAGTTTGAATTTTACTTTTCCTCAATGAAGATATTAACATCTTTTCTTGCTCCTTTAAAATATATGCCATGTAAAGATTTGTGCTGTCAGTTCTCTTGGGGAATATGATGCCATTATTTGGATCCAGCTAGCTTACATGTCTGGACCCAGCATCAAAGATTTTGGCTGAAATTTGCTGTTCATTTAGCTGAGCAGATGCCAAGTCACTGCTTTAAAAGTGTTAGAGGAAGATACCAACAGTGTAACTGCCTTGGATGTAGAATGATGCACATGAGAAAACATGGAAAAGTGGAATTGTTGTAGGAAAAATGAGAAGGGTAGAAGTTTGTTTAACAAAGAAGTGTGTCTGTTACAGATTGGAAATACATTGGGCTGGGAAAAAAAGTTCTTCAGGAAACTAAGCAGGGTTGTGGGCCTTAATATATATATATTAGCCACATCAATGAGTTTCCAATGTTATATTGCATTAAATTAAAAGTAATTTGACATTTTTTGTGTCTCATTTATTAAAATTAGGCAGTTCATCCATAATATAACATAACTGCATTAAAAAAAAATAAAAGTCTTGAAAATGTTAAACTAGTCTGATTTAGTCTGGAAAAAAGTAGTTTTCAGTATGAAATATATGATAAAACCTGAATATATTCATGAAGATAATTCATTATGAAGATAAGCTTTTCTCTAAAGCAGTGTTTATTCATTTTTTTTCTAGTCCTTCCTTCTGACTTCAATTCATACAAGGATATTGGGCTAGTGCTGCTTCAAAAACACTTTATTTTAGTGCCAAAACATACCTTCAGGAAGAGAAAACATTATTAAGGCAACATATGAAGAAAACACTGAAATGAATCTTGGAATATACAGCTTGCTGCGGAGTGAGTGAGTTTAAATATTGCCTTTTCTCAGTGAAGAGTGTGTCTTTTTCTAAGTACCTTTAAAATGTAATACATCACCACAAATTGCAGCTTCATAACAAATAATTTTCTCTTCTCCACCTCTGGTCTTAAATTAGGAACTGATAATCCAAGAAAAAGTATGAAAATAATTTTCATAGCTCTGTTTAGTTAAGTCAAAAAATTTTGTTTCAACTAATTGCCCTCGTTGATGACATTAATATTGAAATAACTGTCTTGAGGAGCTGGATTACTTTTGGCCTTATCTGATTTACTATAGTCAACCTAGAAATTAAATGATCAGTTAAATCTCATAAAGGTGTGTCCTATGATTTCTAAAGAGTTTACATACTCAGATAAAAAGGACAGACATGGGATTTTATTCAAGTATATATTTTCATTCTCCAGCTGAAAGCCATGAATTTATTCGTCATGTTCATTCAAATGGTACTTAATTTCAGATTGCAACGGTATGATTTCTCTGCTTGAACTTTTAGCTACACATTCACATCACTTTGCATTCTATCAACTAGAGGTTTTATCTAAAGAATTTGTAACATATATCCTGTGATTATGGACTTGAAATATGGAAATAGTGTCAAAGTGATAAAACTGCTAAGCTGGAGGAGTTCACCTGATATGAAACAGATGTGTCTTTACATGATACAAATCACATACAGGAGTGGGTAAAATGAAACTGTCGTTTAATTAACAGGTTCTTCAAACCCATGTAAATAAAGAAATGTCCCATCTTATCCAACTCTGTTACTCCCTTAGGAGCTTTCACATCAGATTCAGTTCTTGGCAGAAGAGTGCGTGTGAATGGTGGTTATGTTGTATAAGGCTTATTTTCTGTCATCACTAGAAACATTGCATTCTTTTGGGTTTGGAATACATGGATGAAAGTTTAAAGATGTCAGGAGATGATCCTTTATTGCCCAGATGTTTTGTAGGTTTTATATTTTTGCTTAGAATTAGAACAAAACACAAAAAGATAGTGATGTATGTGAAAAAAATCTGTGAGCATAAGGAAACTTGGGAGATAGAAGTAAAAGATAAAATAATACATTTAAATTTTTTTTCTGTGAGAAGGAAAGAATAATGACAAAAGAACCTTATATTCACCTGATCATATTTCTTTTGATAGAAATTTAAGAGACTTGGGGCAGAGATGAAAGTACCATTATTGGGAGAGAGTTTAAGTGGGAGAATGTCCTCTACTGAAACTGCAGATTCAGTGTAAATGGGAGTAGTCAAGTTCTTTAGCTGAGAGGGTAGCATAAGGACAAAGAGAGCCCATCTTGTTAGAGAAATCATCCTGATGTCCAAATTTCTGTAGGAAAACTTTCAAAATGCAGACATGAAGGAAACAGGAATTGTAGGTTACAAGTCCACCACTGAGAGGGCAGATAACATCTTAAGAGGGAGTAAAAGGTGGAAGGAAACATCAATGGAATTTGGAGAAACCATGGAAATGGAGAGATAAGGATCCTGCTGGAAAATCATGTGCCCTGAAGCATTGAATGGAAGGACTGAGTACAAGGGAGGGGACACTCAGCAATATGTGAGAGGAGAAGGGAGGAGGACAAGTAAGGTTTGCTGAGGATCGCTTAAATTAGGATCCTAGCTGGTAACAGCAAACTGCTTACATCAGCATGTCCAGATCCATGTTTCTTCAACTGCGCCACATTTTTGTTTCTGAGACCTCATGACCCAAGAAAGCCTTTGGTTTTCTAAGCCAGTGAATACAGTTGGCACTGACGAAATAACAGCTTTGTTCTTCTGGGAGGCAAATGTCAGCTATGTCTGATTTTGAGGTGAGCTACTAGGAAGGCTTACATAATTTAAGTCTTAAACCAGAGAATAAATTGATTTTGTAGAATATGGTAGGGATGTAGAAAAATCACCTGTGATTTGTCTGCTATAGGCTTAACAAGGTGAAGAAAGGATTGTTATATACTTCTAGCAGGATGTTTAGTTTTTTGCTCTCCTATTGAGTCTTGTAGTTACCCCTAATAAAGGGTAACCAGAAAACAGAGCTCATTAGTGAAATTTGGATCTTTTCCACTCCTAGGCCATGTCTTTAGTATTTATTTTGAGTCTTGTACCAGACTGAGCCCTTTAGGAGGAATTCTACATCTTGCTTCTTTTACTTGAAGCAATATTACAAGGAGTTCTTTTATAATAAATGAATCTTAAAGGTGTAGGTACTGAATTTTATAAGACTGGAGTTTTTATAGCAGCAGATAAAATTATGCCCACACTTCTACTACAAACCTCGTTTTGGAAGCACCTGTAAATCTACAATTATACACTCATTTTAGGGGGAAAAAAAAAGGCTGTGGTACCAGAGGTGCTTGTATCCATTAAACTTCTGCATTTCAGCTACCTGAAAGGCCCTTTTGCTCTAAAGGTGCCTGCTTAATTAGATAATTGCACAGTGAGCTTTAATGGTTTCTCTAATTTCATCAAGGATTAATGTGCTGGGAATTGAAGCTATTCTTTGAATACTGGAGACAATTTCTACAATCTAGCATACTGACAAATGGGCAGGCCATAAGGGAGATATTTGCAGTCCTGCTGCATGTACTCTGTCTCTCAAGTGAATATATTTGTTCCCTTTTTTGCTGGAAAGGTGTTTCTTATGACAGAATGTCAGACCAATACCATTTTTACCAGACTGGCCTTTTTGGGACACTGCACAGCCAAACACAGAGATCTTTTGGCAGAAGAGCAAGGATACCTCATCCTATTCTCTGGATGCAAACAACAGTTCATGTTGTCCTGTGCTAAGGTGTGTGCTCATCCTATGCTCCAGAGTACAGAGCATGTGGAGTTGTATGCAAGGCTGACCTCCTTTCCCTACTGCTCTCAAGCAACATTGTTTGACTAGGCTGGTGAATTATATAGTAGTCACTGATGCACTGAGCATGAATAATTCAAGATAGATTGAATTTTAAACTACTGAGAGCACTCTTGGAAGATAGACGAGCAGAGGTGGGGTGCAAGTCAAACCCTTGGCACCAAAGTACCAAACCTGAGGCAAAGAGAATACCAAGCATTTAATTGCTTTTGCCATGTGATGTGTGATGTATGTCTTTAGCATATGGGCAAGAGCAATTGGGGGAAAGCAGATACAGGCAGTATGGAAAAATGCACATATGGCATACAGAGCAATCCATGCCTCAGAGCAGGGAGGCAAAATACCTCCTGTCTCATGACAGATGTTTAGTGTGTCCCCTCAAGGATGCTTCTCCCTACAGATTTCAGAAGCTGTCCAGTGTTTCCAGGCTAAAGGGGGAGGCAAATGATCTCTTCTTGGCACTGTTCATTTGCCTTTGCCAGATAAAACATTTTCCACTTTTTCCCCTAAGTGGGGGTAAAAAAATAATTTTCTTCTCTCAAAAAAATCAAAATTTTTCAATAATAGTTACTTCTGACTCTCAATAAAAGGGATGCAGTATATTTTTTAAAAAAATTAGAAATATTATTACCTTCCAGTATTCTCATTTGCTTAGTGTCTGTTTACTGCAGTTTATTTATCTTAAAGAGTATGATGAAGTATGGCAATATATCAAAACCAGATAGCATCACTATTAGTGCCTTAGTGTTCAATAGTGTATCAGTGTTTGAGAGCATACATTATGCTAGAGACTAATGTATTCATTAACAACCATCAAAATAAATAAATAAAATCCAGATGTCCCCGAATGAACACAACAAATTCAAAAGGTAAATCCAAGCATACACTTCTGAAAAGCTTGGAGGCTAGGATACTTTTAAGTGCTGTGATAATTCGTATATCTCATTTTATTGGAAGTATTGACTTTGGATTTTTTCTTGCCTCATCTTTTCTCTAGAAAGATACAATGCAAACAAACCCCCCAGCACTAACACAGGAGGCTGTAGAGATTTTTGGTTTGGTTTTTTGAGTTTTTGGGGTTTTTGGGGTTTTTTTTTTTTGGGTTTTTTTTTTTGGTAACCTGTTAGAATTCTGAAATATGTCAGTAATTTAAAACAGCTAAATCCACCTGGACATTTTTCCTTCTACTAATCTTGAACTTCAGAGCTATCTGCCTTAGAAGCAGTGATTCTATTTACTGCAATTGCTTTATGGCCAGAATTCTAAAGGACCTATTAGCCACCCTTATAAGTAGACAAATACATTGACGTTAATTCAGTAACTAGTTTTCTGTGTAGCTTCTTCAAATAAAATATTTTCTCATGGTTGCAAAAAGTAGGTGCATATTTTTACAGAATATCTAATATGTCTTGATTTAAATAATAAAACCTTAAATTAGTTAATATATTCCCACATGTATGTATTTTTAGCACACAATTATAAAATTCTCTTTACTATTAGATAGCGTTTAGGTTATTTTTATGTATTCCAATACTTTCCTGACCTTTCAAATCCTGAGATTTTAAAGAGGCAGTAGACATAAGGTCTGTATTATTTAAACACTGTAGTCTTTGAGGCATTCATAGTACAATAGTGTTATATTCTTTGAGATCAAAAGGCCAGCAGTTCTTGAGTAAGCACATCCCTCGTGGATTAATTATAATGAAATTACTCATTTGGAACACTATGCCAGAGCTTTGCACCATCCAAGATGCAGTAAAAATTTCATGTGAATGTTCTTTACACTGGAAGAAATGCTGCAGTGGCAAAAGATGTTTTATTTATAGCAACTCTGTCTATAAAGGAGACGGAAGAGCTACTGCACATTTTGAGAGCCAATATTTTTACTGTAGCATGTACTTTTCCTTCAGCTACATTACAGCTTTGATGCTCAAAATAGATGAACATAATAGGAAGAATAAAAATGCACTCAGCTATTATCTTCATATCCCTCAACTTTGAAATCTGGAAATACTCCGTTTAAAAACTATTAGAGACATTTTTACTTTGAACAAAATACCTGAAAATAAAAATGTCAGGGCTTTCTGAGACATACTTCAGAGGGGATGGCATTCTTGAAGAGCCATAAATCATCCCCAGTCTGGTGAAGTTGTTGGGAATTGCATCAGACTGTAGTGTCCTTATAAACAGGACTGGCAGGTCTCTAGGCTCACATGGAGGCTCCTCATCTTTATGGCTTTGGTCTCTGCTCCTAATATCCCAAGCAGGAGAAGTCCAGCTTAGCCTGTTTTCTAAGAAGCTTTTTATGCAACTCAGCAAAAGTTCAAGACAAAAAGCAGAGCTTGTTCAAACTACATTATTATAGTCCATGGATAGAACTGCTTCAAATAGCTAAGGGGAGCAGGGAACTTGAACTGAATAGAACAAAAATAACACTCTGGAAATAAGACTTAAAGAAGCATCAGAACAAACAACTCCATTTTCCCATCTTTTAAATCCTCTTCTGCCATGACTTTTTTTTGTTGTTGTTTGAAAAGGTTAATTTCTCTGCAATCTCTTGGACCATAGAGCTCCCTGGGTTCTTACCCCACTCAGCTGTGGATGACTACCATCAAGCTGGTATTAGGAACCAGGTGATAAACCTTATCAGTTAAAGAAAAAAGATTTGAAAAACAGCTGACATATGAGAGCTAGGCCATGCTTGACACATGGAGTCTTTATTCCCATACTGTTTCTTGATTTTTTTTTTTTTTTTTTTCAGTGAGGGGAGGGTGCTTGGTTTCTCCCTTTAACCACAGGGTCTAGGTTAAATCATCACAGCATCTTGTGACAGAGAGCCATGCTGAGTGAGGGTCAAAGCAACCTTGACATTAGTGTAGATTTGTTATTTATGGACATGGCTGTGCTGTTTTGTCCCTCCAGCACAGTTCATACTGGAGGCCAGAGGCCACACCAGGTCACTGATACCAGAGAATACCTTCATAATGCTTTAATCATCTTATCTTCTATTTAGCAAATTTTCTTATATTTTTTCTTATTTTCCTCAAGGGAAATTAATAACTTTACAACAAGCATGCTATCTTATCCCAAACTCTCTAGAAGTGGTAGTAACTGTTGAAAGTCTCATATGGCACTTCTTCCTTAGAAGAACCCTACAAAGCTAAATATCAAGATTAGCTAAAACAAAAAAAGATAAAAAAGGTTAAATAGGAAATTGATATTTAAAAGCTCTCTGTTGACAGAGATTTTGTTAATATAAATGCATTTTCTCTCTGTATTCTTTGGATCTATTTTTTTCTATCCAGGCTAACACCCATGAGATATATCAGATTTCAGGTCCAGGGATCCAGTAGGGACAGGGAACCATTTTGTTAATATAAACCATTATTAAAGTGGGCACAACACTTTTGATTCTCAAACATACATAGATTTTATCTCTATCGATGGACTCCATGTAAAAATATTGGCTTTTCTGAGAGATAGGAGCAAGAAATGATTGGAGTGAGACTGTACTAAAAACTGTGTCTACTGAGAATGGTATTTCTATTGAGGAACTTAAAGGGTATCATAAAGCACTGGGAAAGATTAAGGTGACAAATCTGAGTTGGCAACACAGTGTTCCAAAGGTGACCCTGCTGCTTGGATGGTTGGGCCAGAATCTCTGACAATTTCTAATTTAAAAGAATTTAGAGGCTGATGGAGAGAGAGGTTGTACAAGCTTGGTTCAGATTTCTTAAACCACTCATTTTAAAAATCAGCATGAACCATGATTATAAAAATTTGGAGGTTCCAGCTACATTGTTTTCCTTCAGTTTCATTATACTTGTGAGCATGAACTTTACTATATAAGGTATGTTTTATGTAACATCAACTTCAGCAGTTTTGACATTAATCCCAGGAGATTAACTGAGTTATGTAGGAACAAAAATTCTATATAATCATTTAGGATTATTTGAGATTAACTGATTTACTTGTTTTGAAGTCCAAATGAACATACTCAACTATGACTGTACCATCATGAAACTTTCATCATCTTCCTCTTGAAAGTACCAGTCGTTCTAGGGTTTTATTCAAGATTTCTCTGTGTTTATGTGTTTCTAAGACAATGTGAATGCTTCAGTGAACCACCTACTACCATTTTACTTCAAAAGAGGGCAAAAAAAAATTATTCCAAACTCTAGGTCTTCTGATAGTCTAACAATATTTTGTTACAGAAGTTCATCTTAGTAGATCATGATCCCTGTGATAAAGCCAACAATGGGTTTGTCCTAAACCAGGATAGAGTTATACCAGCAAAAGTTCCTGGCTGGCTTGTTAAATGCCAAGATGTTATCTGTTTTCTTGGTAATAAAATTAAGAAGCCAATCCAGAACTCTTCTCCATACTCTTCTCTATGAAATGCCTAGAAATCAATTTAAATCATTCTACATGTATGATGGTTAAAAATATTGAGGTAGAACTAAACTTAGAACAATACGTACTTTATACAGTGCTCCTTGGAGCAAACACATTATCCATTTGCTTTCCTTATAGTCCTAAGCTTCTTTTAAAGCTGAAAGGTATCTTATTTTTGCCAGTGCTATCCACTGTTCCTCCCCATGAAACAGGACACATCAGCCTAGAGTTGTTATTGAGGATTAAAACTTTATTTCTATGGAATTTTGATAAGTAGATTCTGAAGGTTATGCAAAGAGGATTTTAAGCCATTGTTTCATGGAAAGCAGTGTAGAAACACCTCAGAAAGTACTTGTGTTGGCATATTCAAGGTGTAGTGCTGCAGTATGAGAAAGAGGGACTTGTTAACACCCAGAAGCAGTAGACTCATTACCACAGAAGTTTGACTAAGCCTCACCTGTTATCCTCCTATCTTAAAAGGAGCTTAAAGTTCTTTACAGTCTGATCTGTTGTATGGAATGTCTGAGAATTTAACCCTACTCCAGCAGAAAGCAGTAGAACACTTGTAAAAATATTTTTTATCTTATAATTAATTTATGTCAATGAAACATAAGCACAAGATGTTCCCATTCCAATTGGCTGTCCCAAAACCTATTTAATGTGTTTCAACATGGTTGGAAAATTTGGTATTGCAGAACTTTGGAGGAAGAGGATAAAGGAGAAAACATGCCTGGAAAGGTGGTAGGAGGTCTGGATCAAGGGTGGCTTCAAGGTTTCACGGAAGACAACTTTTATTCTTTCCCTCAATTTTTAGAATAATTTCTTTTCAGGATTCAGTATTCCTCTCCACTTTGCTTAAATCTATCTCTTTTTTCACATAGCAATACTTGTTCTCACCCCTTCCAACTAATGTGCAAGAACAACACCAATTCTCTTTCATTTGCTTCCTAATTTGCTGTAAAGAGAGAGAGAAATTCTGTCTGTTGTTTTACTAGAGAGGGGGGACAAGATAAAGTAACAGAAGAGAGAACACTGCAGCATATTCCCTTGCTAACAGGTTAAGAAGAAATCTGGTTATGTGGCAGATTATAGGAGAATTAAAGTCAGCTCTTGTACACATAAGCAAAAGCTGCCATGCCCTCCTGTCTTCTCTGTGCTGCTGGATTGATGTT
The DNA here is from genome assembly GCF_009819655.1 of Sylvia atricapilla. Classification (NCBI taxonomy): domain Eukaryota; kingdom Metazoa; phylum Chordata; class Aves; order Passeriformes; family Sylviidae; genus Sylvia; species Sylvia atricapilla. Next base: position 28,121,193 of record NC_089140.1, read on the forward strand.
TGGGCATAAATGATCACAGTTTAGGAAGTGACTGATGAGTGAGGCTCATAATTTAATGGATGTTGCTTCTTTTTCAGTGAAAGAAAAGCAGTACCTCAGGACAACTTGATTCAAGCTGCTGCTGCTTTTGACTAACAAGCTCTGGAGTGAAGGAGCATGAACAGTCATAGCTGGCTTGGGGTGGGTGCAAATATTTGTTTTATTGCTATTCTTATTTTTCCACAGTAAGTGAAATAAATACAGTGGCAAATAACATATTTTTTCTAGAATAATTACATGCCTACTACGGGTTATATTGTACAGACAATGCTGTCAAGGTATCCCCTTCATAAGCAGAACTGTTGCAATATTACAGTGTAGCTAGAATAAGAATTTTTGCGAAGAATCTGTGTGTAAGGAAATAATCTGCTTTATGCTGCTAAGTAGCTCCTCTAGCATACTCTCACCCCAGCCTTTAACTAGTGTATTTAGTTGCCATAGTCAAAGATGGAGTTTTTTATCTCTGTTCAGGGCTTTGCAAAGGGAGTCGAATTGCAGTAGAGCCATACTGACACCAGGAGGTTACCAGCATTGCTGGTCAAAGGTGGATGAACGCAGAAATGTTAAAACATCTCAGAAAAGCTTTTTTAAAGTTCAATCAGTAAACAAAAATGGACAAAAATGAACCCTGGAATGTCCACTTTCATTAAAGATTTTTTTTTCTGATGTTCTATTTTCAGGACAGATATGCTCTTGTTCTTGGGGATTTCAGGCTTTTCAGCTAACCCTGCCTACCACATAATCATGAGAATGAGGACTTTCCTTTGATAGTCACAATGAAGTCAAAGGTATGAACAGAAAAATCTCTGCAAGACTAGATTTGAGGATCCACTGAAACAAAGGAAAGATGCATGTCTGAAGTTCCAAACAATAAAATATTAGAGAGGTGATTCTCCTCAATTCCAGAGTTTTTCTTTCCCCTGTTTATTCAGATGTGCTGCAACTGGCTAACTTTTAGCACATCTGTTGAGCCATTGTTTTGGCTGCTCCCTCTCACAAAAGCAGGAGAGAACATTTTGAAACTATTATGAAATTTGAGTTCTGTATCACTACAAACCAGTTTTGGAAAAAAAGACTGCAGAGCACATGCCTCTGTGGGGCAGACTTTCCAAAGTCAGCCCTGTAGAAAATACATGGCATTTGTAGAGGCAACTAGACAACTCTTTAGACCCTTTGAAGACTGAAGCAGCAATAATCAGTCAAGAAAACAAGAATAGAAAATGAAGCATACACATTTGTGAGATGCATGGAAACCTTTGGAACTTAGGGGAAAATTTGTACTTCCTCTTAAATTTAGGCTTGAACACAACCAAAATATCATCCTGGATTAAATCATCCTGGATTTCTTTGTTTAGAATCATAACTGTGAGGCTATGATATCTTCTTTAATATCAAGTCCATCTTACTGTGCCATAAAGAGTGATAATCTTGGCAGAGATTCTTAGTGCTTAAGCAGCAGAGAGGATGAAAACATGAATTTCAGGTCATGAAGTTTTAGCTCAGCTAACCAGCTTAGCAAGATAAATTAAAAAAAAAAAAAAAAAAATTAAAAATCAGCGTTAGAGCTGTTGTTGGTGGGTAGAGGTTAGCGGACATAGTGATAAGGCCAAATATTGGAGTGATGCACCAAATCCAACTCTAAGTTTATTAATATGTGATGCAGGGATTAGAGTATTTTCTCCATAATTACTTGGTTGAGTTTTTAAATACCGTTTTGTAGAAGTATGATACCTTGCTTGGCGTTGCTCATTGCAAAGCTTTGTGACCCCATTCTTTTGGACTGGTAAGTTGAAATGGCTCTGTCACCTGAATTTAAATTAGCGAGTACAAGTAAATGTCAAGTAGCGTTGTTGGTTATTGTAGGGAATAAATATGAACTATTAGTACCTGTCAAACACATGAAGGATAGAGAAGGGCCAGACAATATACAAATTATGATATCGTTGAAATGTGCTCCGGTTTTGGAGGGGATACCTGCACTGAAGTGCACAACGTGCAATTATGTGGCTCTAATTCCAGCACAGCATTCTTTCTGAGCATTTGTGCTTCATAACAACTTAACCCAGGGATTTAATGCTCTAGCCTGAACCCTTCCACTGCGTTGCCACTAGGTGGGGAGGTCGGCTAAGAGTTCAGGGAAATCTGTGTTTCGCTGTGAGGAGTTCCAGGGTCCATGCCCGGGGCCCGGTGAGCAGGGGAGGGATCCCGCGGGCATGGGGCTGCTTCTCCCAAAAGTTTAAACCCACTCTGCAGCGTGAGCCTGCTGCCTGAGTGGGCTTAAGCTGTGCGAAGTTACTCCAGCTTCGTTAATTCTGCCCTTTTTCCTAATGAATTGTGAGAGTTTAAACTCCTGGCATGAAATTAATCACAATTTAGATTCTAGTAAAAAATGTAAAGGAGATTTGAAGCAAGATTACTTTTCTCTTCTAGTGAAATCTCGCTTACATTTAAAATCTGTACTAGATGATTCCTCTCCATATTTTCTCATGAAAAATATTACAAATAAACAAGTAGAAGAGTGGGATAATTCTACACACAAACCTAAACGCCTTATCTAAAATGTCTGATCTTTATAATTTTTAGAGACAACCAAACCTTCAATTATTCCCTTAATCCTCACTCTCTCCATCCATCTTACTCCTTTATTTATCAAAAAGACATTTAGACACCACATTTCCATTTCACATTCCCAAGGACTTAATGAAATAAATATTTATTTTTATTTTAAATCATAACTATAATGAGTGTACAAACTACACTTAAATTTTGGAAAAATATAATAATGTTTAATTGGAAAAAATGTGAAAATTCAAGTTTGGTTTTTCAAGTGAGCTGGAATGTCATAAAAGTTGGCTAATAGCAGAAATATTAATATGACCAGGTGAACAGAGGCACAAAATATAAAATGAAGGAATTTTTATTCTGCCTAAAGATTAATTTTACAAAACATGACAACCTTGCAAGGAAAACAACAATATAGCAAAGCATTTGTATTTTGAGAATTTTATGTATTTCCTTCTAAGTTATAGTTTGCTGTTCTTATTTGTCAAACTCACAGGACAAAATCCTAATTATAAACTTTCATTTCCTCTCCTGTCTTACTTAATTCATGCCATTATATATATATGTAGTGCCTTCTTCCATCTCAAGTGAAAAAGCTACAACTTGTTTTCAAAGCTTAACTGCAGTTCTCTGCCAGAGAACAGCAGTGTGGCATCTAATGTGCAAGGTGCTGTGAGAATTGGGAAAAGAGGTGTGTGAATGTGTTCTGGGTTTTCCAGACACCTGTTCAGCCCGTGTTTTAGAAATCTTAAAAGTCAATCAAAAAACCGCCCAACCATTGTTGGATTTTGGAGTTTTTAATTGGCAAAAGAATAATCATTTACCTATTAAAATACAATAATTTTCAAATTCATTAAATAAAATATTCTCTGACTAGATATAAAACTGACTGAAAAGAAACAACAAGTATCAGAGAAAGAGGCAAGCCCAAATTCTAAAAACATAAAGTGTTGGGAGAGAAAGGGAAAGCATGTCCTGGGAAAAACACTATGTGTTATGGTCTGGTTGACAAGGTGGCAATTGCTCAAAAATTGTACTTGATGCTGCTGGAGGTCTTTTCCAACCTAAATGATTTTGTGATTCTGTGATCTCTGGGGGAGAAGGAAATTAACTATGGTCAAGCTCATACTACATAAATAGATGGCATTGATTTTTTTTAAAATTTATCTTTTTAAGTTTAGAGTTGTTTTCTATCAAAAACACTGAGGCAGAAATACATTTCATTGCTGCTGCTGTTAGCTTAAAGAAGAAATGCAGCAAAGGGTTTCTGGTCTCAGTGCTATGGGAGACAGGAAGACTGTCAAACTTTGTTATATGGAAAGCTGTCTAGCGCTGGCTGCAATTCAACAAAAGTGATTTTTACATTTGAGACAAGATGTGGATAAAATCAGGCAAAATGCCACAGCCTTTCCATGTGTCAGGCATCTCTTCTCAAAACCAAACTTCTCATCTAATGCTACTTCCCAAATTTATCTGGGCATAACTAAGAGTTAAGAATCTTAAGTCTGAGTGATACTTGTGTGTTGTGGTGAAAAGACACTCATGACCACTTGTTTGCATTGGAGTCTGTACATTTTGTAAGTGTAAAGAAGTTTTTCTCAAGTGATAAATTCCATTGTGTATAACTCTCAGGAAAGCTTCATATTGTTGATAGCAGGTTGGAAATGGAATTATTGACTTCATTTCTTTGCTGAAAGCAAATGAGCAAACAAAATACTCTCCACAGTTCTGAATCCATATTGATAAATCATTCTAAAATGTGGAGAATTTAGAGAATGTTACTGTAAGTTTTCAGGTTTCAGAAGGGAGGGGTAAAATGGTTACATCCGCTATATTTCTTTAGTCTATTTTTTGTCTTACGTGACTTAAGCACTGTTGTTATATAGATTTCTTAGGTCCAAACAAGAGAAACATCCTTTTTCCTGTCTTGCTTTGAATCAAGTGAGCTGTATGTGCAGGATTTAGATCCCCAGCATTTCTATAGTATCATACTGGAGATCATATCCTTGCTCCCATGAACGTTTGCAGCCACTGGGTGGAGAACTTGTCTAACAAAATACCTCATTATGACAGAGTGAAAATCAATTCAACTGTACTTTGCTGGCTGAGCAAATTTGTCTAATACAGGTCGTATATTAGGCTCTCCTTTTTCAGTGGTCAACGTGGTTCAATTTCCAGCTAGGACATAATTTGCACAATAACCTGAAGTTGAAATTAATACTCAGAAACAAGCTGTACTGGGCTTAAGAAAAATCCATTAAGCTGTCTGCACTAGAGGAAGAAGCTGACCAATGGAGTTGAAGCACATTTGTTATACTGTAAGAAGTAAGTTTCAGACAAATATCACAGGAACCAGGATGACACTCCAATAAGGTAACTTTAGGTTTAATCTCAACTGCAAATATGAATATTATTACCATGATTTATTTGTAGTCCTATCTTGTCTAAAGGAATCAAATGAGATCAGAGCCCCACGGTGCTAAACACTGCTCTTGCCTCTGGCAGAAGACTCTACCTTCCCTAGTGGAGTTTGTTTTTAATTAGATAAAGGTGAGCATTGTTCGGAAGGCCAAAGAACAAAGGAGAGTGGTCCAAAATCACAGAGCTGGTAAGGGACAAAGTTAAGGACAGGATCCAGGTTTCTGAACTCTGGTCTTGTCTTCTTTATAGAATCACAGAATGGTTTGGATTGGAAGTCCCTAAAAGTCATCTAATTCCCCACCCCACTGCCATGAGCAAGTTTCAAGTTTCACTAGACCAGGCTGCTCAAAGCCCCATCCCTCCTGGCTTGGAACAGCTCCAGGGATGGGGCATTCACAACTTCTCTGAGCAGCCTGCTCCAGTCCCCCATTATCTTCTTAGCAAAGAGTTTCTTACTGTTATCAAACCTAAGCCACAATCAGTTTGAAGCCATTCCCCCTCCTCTTATGTGACCTTGTATTGCCCCCAGCCTCCATGGCACTATGAGTTAACCATATCATTTGGTTAAATGAAATTAGAAAACATAGCATGTAGTATTTTAATATCTGATAAAATACAGAGATTTTGTGAAACAGGGAGATCTGTGGGGTTCTGGTGGACCATGTTAAGAACTGGATAACTTGAAAATTATTAATTTTTAAATATGTGTGACATGAAGCTCTCTGGATTTTAGTTTTAATTATTTCCTTTATATTTCTATCACAAAACATCTTTGTCACAAAACCCCCATATCATTGAATAAACTAAATTGTCAATAATATTTGGATATTTTTATTGATATACTTTGATTTAGAAAGGTGGAAATTATTTTGGGATAGATTGTACCAGCTTTGCTCCTGTTTAACAGTAACTTCTGTTGCAAACCATCTCAGTGGTAAACACAAGAAAAGTACTATAGAAAAAATATGGTCCTGGTAATAGTGGTGGCAAAAAACTTTGAATGGAGCTTGAAGAGCAGCAAATTTCATTATTCATTATAGATAACATGAACTGGCTTCATGTGGGTGCCTAAGCAATATCTCTTGACATCCTTGTATATGTGTGTTCTCCAAAAACAGCATTACTCAATTAACCATTTACTTGCTACCCATCTTGCTGGACAAAGTTCCTGTTGCTAATGATTATTCAAATGTGTTTGTGTCAGTAGCAAATAGACTGAATATTCAAGCTATTTTGTGTCTTAATAAACCAACAAAAAATCCTAATTGGTTCAGATCAAATAAAAGCATCTCTGTTTTTGCTCATTCAAACCAGAAACTAAATTATTTCATGTTGTGCTAACCATGGTATTTGTATTAGGATAACTAAAGAGAAAAACATTGTTGCAGAAATGATGTATTACTGGTGGAAATAATGTTGTCCTTTTACCTAACAGTCCAGGGAGATTAAACTAATTTTCCCAGAAGCTTGAAACCAAAATTATTCTTTTTTCTGAGAGAAATATCTTGTGTGTTATGCTGTATTCACCCATTAAATATGGCATTGTCTTATTTGAAAGGTGTTAAAGTTACCAAATAGATATTTAAACATTCTTTGATCCTATTGTAAAATATATTTTTTTTAATATCTGATGGCCAGAATACTGATCTGAGCCTCAGGAAAGCTGTTCTCCATTCACTGCCCCATGAATTAGAATAGTTCAGGAAAACACCTGATTGGGCACTTAGAGCTCTGTCTTCCACCAAGTGGATTTAAATTTGGAGTTTCCCCAAGAAACTCAGGTCTGCTGAAAGCTGTTAGTAGATGAGGGCTGTCTTGGTGAGGCAAGATAGAAATAAGTCTCTTCCCACTGTCATCCCATCATATTCCCTAGGAGTTTAAGTTATGTGATTATAGAGAGATTCTGTCTTCTAAAAAGGCAGAAAAAGTGGTCATAAACTTTCATTACAGGATTAAAGAGAATTGGTCTGGATTCAGCCATGGCTGTGTGGCTGAGACTAGTCAGTTTAAGTATTCTACCACATCCTTTTAACCTCACTAACAGAACAAAAGTTGATATTCCCATGTTTGCCTTGCTGCACTTAAGTTAGCATATCCTGCCTTTCATGCACAAGGACCTTTATTTTAAGTTTCCTGACTTACACAAGTAAGGAGTAAGTGGAAGCAGGGAGGGAGGATGTAATGAGAACTTGCACTTGTGGCCCCCCAAAACAAATTTTGGAGGAATTTACCTTTTTCTGTGGAAAACTATGAGGAAGAACATCAAGCTCAGTGTTTAAAGCTGGGCAGTAAGAATGTTGCCCATATTTGCAAGTACTGACTTAGGTGCTGAACCAAAGTTAATGACAAGAGGCCTGTGGCCCTTTTGGAATCTGTATATTGTTATTAGCTCCAGTGTGGAATGATATTTTTTCAGCTTGTATGTTGGACTGTGCAGAAGAAAGAAATGTAATCAACTCCTGGCTTTCTGTGCATGTTCAAACACGTTCCCCCTTTCCCTCCCCGATATATAGTTGTCACAGTGTAAACATTCTGCTAAATATTTCCTCCACCTGCTTCAAACAATTAAGGAATCATCTCTTAACAGGAAAAATAAATGTACCAAATGTCACAATGCCTCAGGGGGATCGAAAATGATAAAACAAATGTTGTAACATTCTATTTTTGATCCAAAGGTAAACAAAGAAATGATGTGTGTATGTGTGTATACACACAGATTCACTCTATGGGTCATGTAATCCATCACTGAGGCTGTTGGTTAAGGGATAAATTACTGTTCCAACATATTTTCCAAACATTTAAACCTTTCTCATAAAATTATTTTGGGCTGAAAAATATCTCCTGCTCATTCTCAAGCCAGGTCTCGGAAGTGAATTTTCTTGGAAGGGTTCATAAAAAAATATGTTCGGTGGTTTTATTTTCACATAATAACTTTGAAATACATTAGTTGACATTTTCCAGATGCACTTCTGTGCTCAGGAGCTCAAAAGAAACCCTTATTCAGGAGATGGAATAAGTGACAAAAAAAAAGAAGAGAATTTTTTAACTTTAACCCTTCTCATTATTATATGAGAAAAACAATTTTGTTCTAATAGAAAAACTCTAATTGTTTTGGAGCATAAATCTGCTAGTTCTTACTGTCTCATTTTGTTAGGGCTAAATTCTGCAAGAAAGTGTAGATCAGTTCTTTCTAGTAAAGAATATAGTTTTTCCCCAGGAAATTAGGTCTAGATTAACTAGGCCTTTTACTGGTGCGATGCAAAGGAGGTGGCTCAAAGAGGAAAGGGAAGAAATGTTTCACTGTTTTCACTTCAGAGCTTCCAGGAAGTGATCTTTTGAATTAGAGATGAAACAGGAGATTTACGGAGAGCTCAAGCTTTGGACAGTATGTGTGTGGATGCCTAAGGAATTCAGATTGGCATTCAGAAATTTAGAAAGCTCCTGGAAGACAAAAAAATGAGGGCTAGTTCTCAGCAATCCTCAGAACCTTGCGCACAAAGGATATTTGTTACTATTTTTCCTCATAATCAACATGCTCATTTATTAGACCCATATATTGCTTTGTGATATTGCACTCTTTGCTGTTAGAGGGGAGTCTGTGTATGCTTCCTTGGCGCCTACTTTTGTATCCAGGCTTCCCTCTGATAACCCTGGGACAGAAAGAAATAATCCATAACAATCTCTGTGTGAACATCTCAAGCTAATCTCAGCATGAAATAACTCAGAAATCATTTGACTTGGAGGCTTCAGTGAATTTCTAGATCCATTGTGGTTTTGTCAGGCAGTTTAAGATACATTTGAATTAGCTTTGCAAGGGTTAATGCAAGCACTTGAAACATCTTTTGGAGTATTGACCTGCACCAACCTCCACACTCCTGCTCATGGTCCTAATGTGATAGAAAGAGCTAGCTCAGGGAATTCTATGCTCCAGTGCAGTCTGCAACCTAAACATGTACTGCCTGCTTCTAAAATAAGTGTAAGAGGAATAGCAAGGATTTTGTGAGGATAAATATATGAATGATTATAACATCCACAGTTATGCTGAGCCATAAGCCTGCCTAGACAGAGAAGGAGATGCAGTCCTGCAGAGTGAGAGTGTACAATATTGTTGATGCAGTGGCCTTCCTTTTTGGTGCTGCTCCTGGCTAATAGCATTTAAGCTGCTGACATTTGAATCGATAACTAGTTATCCGTTTTCAGAAAGGAGATCATTCGATAATGGAAGTGACAATGAAAGCAAAGGTAAACTCATCTGGCAAAATGAAAGCATTCTTTTCAGTGGCCTTAGCAGAGTTCTCAGACCTCTTTCCTTAGTTTCTGCTTTCAAAGTTTCTGCTCCTGTTCTCAAAAGTTAGCCTTTTCCTGGGTGCTCTGCTTAAGCACTGACAGGACTTTTTAGATGTTAGACTTGATTATTTTATCTGCTCAGGGGACTTCATCAATCTCTCTTATTCTCATGAATAGGGTAAATAAATTAAAGCTTGATAACATGTAGACTTCTCTATCGAAGAGCATGTCCCTGATGCCATATGCAGGACTCTGGCACTTAATGATTTCGAATCTGTATGCTTAAGAATGAGATCAAAAAAGGGAAAAATAATCACTGGATTTAAAAGTGTCCAGTCAAAAGTTCATGTACCCTCAGCTTTCTCTAGTAATCTCCCATTGAAATCAATGAAAGTCTCCTCTGGCTTCATGGAACTTCCACACAGTCCACAAGAATCACATAGTCATTTCTGTATTTACAGTTGGAGCTAAACCTAGGGCCACAGTAATTTCCAAAAGGGCAAGAAGGCGCTGGAAAAAAAAAGTCCAAATATTGGTGCAAATGAAGGCCTATTTCCATTGAAGCCGCTTAGAAAGGGGAGCAGAATGATGTAGTGAAATAAATGAAGATTTCATTGTGTATTTTTCAACATTATCAGGTTGCAACAAGAGTTAAATGTACTTTTTCTGAGGATTGTTGGCACAGCATCAGATTTTGAATACAGAGTGCTAAAGAGGATGGAAAAACTTAAGTGTCTTGATATTTTAGGATGCATTACTAAATGCACTTCAGCCTCTTCCTCACAGGTTTGGCTCATTTTTCTGAAGCTTTAAATAGCTAAAAAATGGCTTTCCTATGTTACCCTGATATTCTATTATATTCTGTTCTTTCTTTCTGGCATGTATGATATAGTGTAATGACATCACATCCATTAAATCTGTCTCTCTTGCTTTCAGATAGATACTTGTTTAAGGTTAACTGAGGCACACGGTTCTATTTCATGTGTTTGATGCTATTGAAACTGCAGAACTCTAATTCATAATACCTTTAAAACAATGAAAGAATAACCAGTAAATGGGTCACTGAGGTTGATACAGGGCTTCTGCACTAACAATACTCCATGTTTTATATATGATCAAAATGCTTTTCATTTCCTCAAGTCTTCATATTTCCAGGGAATATAGTCCATATTTCGTTTTCTTTTTTAAGGGCTGATAATCTGATAATAGATATATTAAATTTAATATTAATACCCTCTTAGCTACCTGAGAAGTGACACCTACAGTACTTCTCATCATGAATCTTTTGTTATGCAGTTGTTCAACTGGGATGAACATTACATTTACTTATGTATACATACATATATGTACATGCACAGAATGATAATCCCAGAAACACAGCAACATGAGAAGAACTGATTAAGTCTAATACTGTCATAAAATTAATTGCTTTTTTCTGTATCTCTATTTATGGACTAGCAAAAAATTTAAAATTGCAACATTGTCTCTCTAACAGGTCCACAGAGAACAAAACAGCTCTTGAATAACGTATTTTGAAATATACTGTTATACATACTGGAGCTAACTGGAAAATGGCAGATGAAGATCATATAATTTATGACCTTCAGACAGGTAAATGTACTGTGTAAATGGTGAGATTGAGATGGTTTCTTTCCAAGCTGTTTTCTTAGAATTTTTTGTACTTGTGTATTAGACATGTTACTCCCCCACCCCAAATCTTTTCTCTGGCATGCAGGGAAAAAAAGCAAAATAACTTTTGACATCTGGAGATGCTATGCAGTGTTGCTTTTTTGTTTTGCTTCACTTTGAGGTCGGAGCAGGCCAAGAAAAGGAGGTATTTGTGAAATTTTGTTTAATTTTTTTTTCCTACCAGAATTTAGCAAGAAAGTAGATGTTCCAAAGTTTTATGCAAAAAACTCATTTTTTTTCAAATGACTTTTCATTATAATTGCAGAATCATTTATTTAAAATTCCTTTCTTAGTAAAAAGGAGTCCTAAAATATATTTATTTAATAAAGATCCTTTAATATCCAGCCTTTTTTCCTCATGCTTTAACCCTCATTTTATTTTTCTTTTTTTTTCCCTTCATTTTACTGATAAAATAAAAATAATAGCCTGCACAGTGGGAATAAAATTGAAATTAAAAATGCTATCTATTTTAAAATCATTTTAAATCCTCCAAAACCATAGAAAAAACCCATAATTTAATGAAAAATATGCAAGTTATTGTTGTGGGTTTTTGTTCCCAGACAGCTTTTTTCTTCAGAAATGGGCATGAATCATGGTAAGTTTTTTAATAGTAGTAATCAGAAGGCTTTGCAACTGAAACCAGTCAAATTATGGCTTCTAAATGTAGACTTTTTTTTTTCTTAAATGTTTAGTATAGCCATTCGGGGAAACATAATGTTGTTTGCTGCTAACTAGCACAGATTGAAAGTATTTTTCAGTCTCGATGTTGAGTTGTCTAAGAACCTCTGTTTATATTGCATCCTATTTATGCAAGAAAATGAACTTCATTTTGAAGCTAGTATCTTTGAAATAGAGGATAATTTGCACTGTATGGATTCTGTCTGCAATATCAGCTAAGTTTGCAGAGAAAAACAGTGGTAAAAGCAGTGGTAAAAACAGCAATGTTCAAACAATTTCACACAACTATATCTTTATTCTATACTGATAGAACTCTGTGGATTCTAAGATGAGTGAAATTTACTTAAACGTTACACCAGTGTAAGCCCTAATAACTCTTGCTGTAATTATATATGTTAAATTTTTGAATCAAGTGACCAACTTTTTTTCAGAAATGGCATTTCTGACTGCTGCTTTTTAATTTCTGCTAAAAATTATGACAGAAGAGCCACATTCAAGAAGCTGGTCCTAAAATGCTATAACAAAGATCTTTCTCTGGTAAACTTCCAGAGAGATTGAACTCCTCTCAGTCCTAGTGAAGGAGATTTACTTTGTGATTCTTGAAACAAACTCTAGGTTGAAGACAAGCTTATGAAGGCACTGGCTGGTCTAGTGTGACATTGTATTTGTTCCAACAGTTTTTCTGGAGGAGCACAAACTCTACTAGCCTGGGAATGACTATTCACTATAGAAAGGCAGACTTCCATGCTTTGAGTACAATGCACAGGTATCAACATCAGGTTAACATCTGCCCATCTATACTGGCATATAAATTTGCTGAATTATTCAAAGGTAGAATTTCTGAATGGAAAAGTGGAATCTAAAAGAAGTTCTTGTACTTCGGGGGTGCATAGCTACATCATTAATTATTTTAATTATTTTATAGAAAGGATTTATTGTTTTCACAGTACATTATTTCCCATAACATGAGTATTGCACAATGGAGACTGCTCTTTCTTGCATTTTTCACAGATTTGCAATGTATTTAACTACAGCAGTGTATAAATAGAGATAGCATACAGGCTTGGGCAATACCCAGGAAGTTTAACTATTATTAGCATTCTCCTTGGCACAGATTTCAACCTGGTCATCTAATACTTTCCCAGACAATTGTCAAGAATGGTTTAGGAGATAGTTGGACTGAAGATGGACCTAGTAAATGGTTTGTATCATAGCTGTGGGAGAGAAAAGAGTTTAGCTGTATTACCTTATTAACCAGTAGGTTCTGTACCTTAAGTAATTTTCTGAGCTTATGAATGAAAAAGGTTTGTACCTAAATCTTCTAAATCTTTGAAAAATATCCTATCTGTGGGCTGTTCTTTCTTTTGCTTGTGATTGCTCCATACAGGAGGGTTTCTGTGTTTTTATAGTTCTAAATCTTCAGTCATTTACTTTTGAAATTAATCAGGTCTCTGAATAACCATATCTTAGTCAATGAGTGTGTCGGGTTTAGTTTGAACAGCATTAAACAGGATTCAGTGAATAGCCTGTGAGGTCCTTGGGACACAGGTTTTTTCTCATTTTTATGCTTTTACTGTACTGGGTTGATTTTCTAACAATTTCAGCTTGTCCCCAAGAATACAGGTGCTCTCTAAGCCTGAAAATACATTCCTCCCTATTCACTCTTGCTCTCAAGTATTTCCGATGCAACCAGATTTGAAATGTGCTTCTGATATTTTGAGTGTCCTGGCTTCCTAACATTTTTTTAAAGGGTCATTCACTTTCCTGAGAGTTTTCAACTAAATGAAAAATCCACTGCATTTGATCTTTACATTCTCACATGCTAAAAGGAGAGTGAAGTACAAAATTATTTTCTTTGAACTTAAAAATTACCATGTCAAGATTGAATTACAGGCACGATGAAAAGATGCATCTTTATCCAAATGAAACATGTATGTGCTAGTTAATATTAGTATGACAAAAAGAAGCCAAGAAGACTTCCAGAAATCCTTAGCATCTAAGTTATGACGATTTTCAAGATATGGTTATCTCCTGTCTAGTGATAAAATGATGTAATATTTTTAGGAGTTGATATCACCCCCCTTAATGGGGGCAGGTGGATGAACTCATGTGGAAATCTAGTTCACTACCTACTGGAAGGGGAATAGGAGATCAGATGTTTTTTAATGCAGGTGTATTTGTTAGAACCCTGGAACAGCACAAGCCTGTTTCATTTGCGTATACTTCAAATCTCTGTTTTGCAGAAAGATTGTGCTGCTCTCAAAAGGCCAGGTATTACATCCAAAACTAGAGGTGAAAACTCATGATTCCATTTAGCTATCGTCAGTGGTCTCATTTGTCACCAATTATTATTTAACTTCATAAATCTTTGAGGATTTTGCTAGTAAAGCTCATGCAGCTTTGAAACATTTTTTTTTTTTTTTAATCTGATTATTCACAGCTTGCTAATTTGTAATTGGACTTTTACAACTCAAAAACCTCCAGATTTCAGAAAACTAATTTATCTTTTCTTGGTTTAATTGTGATATTCACACTCAAAACTGTGGAGTGAGATTGCTTCTAGTGGGTTGTATGCAGTGTTCTGGAACTAATAAAATATATTATTGATTGCTTAATGAAAAGCACCGTGTTCATACAAATTTACTGTGGCTGCGGGTAGATACAACAGCTACTTATTCTGTTTGGAGGATTACCTGCCATTTTACTTGGGTGTATTTCTGCATATCAAGTGTGCTTTTAAATTAAGTTATGGTTGCCTACAGGGCACTATATTGGGTGGCTCCATTAAGGTGCCCTTATACTTTTCCTTCCATGCAGTGCTACCCGTTGCTTTTAATTTAGCTTAAGATCATCAAAATTAATTATGATAGAGTGTATTAAAAGTTGAAATAGCAAATCAAGGAGTTTTATTAAGTGCCCTTTAGATTTCCTTATGTGTTTAGTGGTTTTAGCTTTTTATTTGCTCATCACAGTCTGATTCATCGTGATTACTATGAAAAAGATCAGTAAAGCAGAATAAAAATGTCTGACTATGGTGGTAATAACTACAACTCTCATTTTCTAGCTAGGTTTGATGTCCCTACCAGCCAAAATAAATGTATAACTGTTCTAGTAGTGCTGGTGACTGCTTGTAGTTGCCCTTCCCCTGTTGAGATGTTTGGTCTGTGCACTTGGCAGCAAAGCAGTGGCTATATTTTAGGCATATGAAAATGCTGCTGGTCCCCCTACATAATCCTAATGGCAAAAATTGCAGTATCAGTCGTGAATATTATCACTGCACTGCAACCCTCACAGCACTGTGATTCCCCTCATGGTGGGGAATGATCTCCCTCAGTATCTGCCAGACATGATGCAGCACACCTGGCTGCACTGAGTGCTCAGGGCAGGGTTTATTGTAACTGCTTTTGATGCACAGTTGCTGTGGACAGGTGAACACCTATTCAGTGGTGCCCTGGGGTCAGTTTGTTTCTGTACTGTGTTGATCCCTGTCCCAGGGCATAGACCTTGTGAGGTTCCTCTAGGCACAAGCTCCTGCTGGGATCCTAACCTACTTGGTACCCAAGTGAGTCATTAATTCTGTCACTCTAGTTCATACCTAATAAACCTTTGGCTTCCTGTGAAAGCAGAGCAACTTTCTTTACGCAAATGCTTGAGGTTGCTCAGTCCTCTGCATCTGCTGCATCTCTTTTAATGTCTTACCACCTGGATACTCAAGGTATAAGGACTCAGGGTGGGATGCATCTTAAACTGGAAGGTAAGGCCTGGCATGTGTTGGTGATATTGCATATACAAAGCTCCATGCACGAGAGATTGTAATATCTATGTTGAATTCCAGACCTATGACATAATTAACAATATGATCTCAGGCAGATAAGCCATCTACAAAACACAACCTGGAAAAGATCCTGCATGTGGTTCAGCAAACTATCATGTATTCATTTTTCTCATGTTGTAAAGTCATAGCATTTTAAGTGAAAAGACATCTATAATCATCTCCAGCCTTAACAAATCTATCCTCATTGAATGTACAATACTCATTGATATGTAGATGGACATACCCTTATTAACCATAGCCTACTTTCAGAGGTTTAACAGTTTAATGACCAACAGAATAACCCGATACTGGTGCTTCAGCCACTCCACTGAAATAAAGTACATAACAATCTACTCAAACACGTGTCCTGAATGGACTCAGGTCAAATCAGCTCCTCATTTCTAGATGCAACTACTGCCAGTGTACCAGGTTATCTATGAGTTGTACTCCTCAGGGGAAATCAGCACTGCATATAAGACCCCATATACACTAGCTTCAAAACCATTAATTCCCTCTCAGCTTATAGCACAACTTGCTCCTTTGTACCTCTGGCTCACATATCAAGGCCAACATAATACAAATCAAAGAATGTCATTTATTAACCTGTTAAATCAAACACAATTCTTTTGAGGTAAAAGAGAATTATAAAAATAATTTCACATGAATGATACAATTCTTGCTAATTGCAATATCTTTTTTCAAAAACCTAGTTCTCCTCAGTGTTTCAAATCCTCCCTTTTTTCTAGTTAAATTTTGTTTGGATTCACTTTTGATCATGCTATGGTTTTTCCTGTCAGATGAAACTCTTACTGGTTATCAGAAATATTATTTTAGGTATAATGAGCACATTATCTCCAGGTCATTAGTGAAATCAACCTAATAGGTCGTGTTTTTCCTGTCTTTCACATAGTGAGGTGTATTTTGAAGATTGCATCATTACATCTTTCCAGAACCCTTTCCAATTCCTTGATAAACTTTTAGAATTACAGATTCTGGACACAGAATTTCAATAATGGTGCCATTAGTGCTGCCTTACCACTTTTATCATGTTCTGTTGCTTGCAAATCAATTAAGGATCATGTTAGCTCACTGAAGGGAATCAGGTTCAACTGCTCATCTACCATTATAGTCATTTGTTATCAATCTGGAGACAGAATCATTGCTCTTTACAGTAGCTTTTCTCATTTTACAAAATAGTCCTTGTTTCTAGATAGAAGTCCTTGCACTTGGCTGCAATAAAACCCGTGTTTAGATCTGAACTGACCTCTGCAAGCGATCCAAGTCACTCTGTACACCTGACCTGTTCTCTCTATTATTTACCATTCCACCAATAGGTCATATTCAGTTCCCTGATTAATTGAAAGTAAAAGGAAATAGATTTTTTTCTGTATAAATTAGTTTAATGCACGAGGCCATGACCCAAAGCCCATTAGACTCACTGAAAGAATTTCTATTGAATTTGGGTAACTTTAGGTTCTGAGTCAGTTGTAGTTTTGCTGGTTTAGAAATTATTCTGATTCCAAGACAGAGTAGAATATATTATAGGCTTTCCTGACAGCTATGGAATTGCTTTTTCCTAGTTTGTTCTTTATTCAATTTTTAAAAAATTATTTTTATTTTATTTTATTTTATTTTATTTTATTTTATTTTTTGCCAGCAAATAAAAGCTGAGCAATCCAGGCAGAACAGGACCAAAATCTGGCTTTAGCATCCACACTGGAATTCAAAATTATTATCAGTAGCTTGAGAAGCTAATTGTCTATGCATCCAGTTTCTAGAGTCATCTTATGGTCTTAATATGTTCTGTATTTTCTTAAAGTGTAAATATGTTCAATTATTTTTCCTCAATTACACTAGTGTTTCTTGATTAGATAATCCTGAGTGAAAATTCAGGCAGGTTGTCAATGTTGTGGGGAACTACAAAATTTCATATTTATGTTCAAATATGGGAAATACTTTTTAAAACACTGAATAACCTTCTTTCATATTTTATAATCTTAAACATGGAATAATGCAAGTTGTCCTTGTTTCAAGTATCTCTAGAATTAGAATCAATAATCTGCAAAAGATGGAAAATCTTTTGATAAAGAAAAAATAAAGGTTTTCATTCAACTTGTTTTCTGAACCTCAGTTTCTGACAGGAAGTGGGAGGCATTTTTTTTTAATCTGTCTTGCCTATGTGAGTTACAAACTAATATTTTTAGTGACTGTCCCTGAGTGTTTTTATAGGTAGCATCTAGTGTGGTAAGTTCCTGATATCAGTTTAAATTAAAGCACCAATACAATAACTAATAATAGTTCTTCAATCAAAAGTTAGCTGCTACAGAAACCTGATGGGTTCACTTTCAGGTGAAGAATCCTCAGCATTGGCTTGAAACAATCTTCAACAGACAACTACTGTCAGATTTATTGGTCAGATGACTTTCATATGTACAACACAAATTAAAATCCCAGTCATGGTAATTAGTTTAACAATAGAACTGCAGTCCATGTAAACATCTAGATTGCTGTGGAGGAAACCATGAATCTACATGAACTAAAGAGCTATAGCAACCTGCCTCAGGCCACAAGATATCCCCCCATTTTTTTCCCTAAAATCATAAGTAGGGTGTTCAAAAAGCCTTTATAATGTTCTTTTATTGATATTAAATACAGTACCTAAAATTTTCTCCATCCCAGGGGCTAGAGACAGAAATTTCTTGCTAGTTGTTGCCTATGTGCTTTGGCATATAAAGTTGTATCTTTCAATATCAAAGTAGTTGAGTAAGCTAATTATACTGATCCTAAAAGATTCAATGCCTCTAGGCTCTCTTCGGTGCACTGTGTATTTATATCAAAAATGAAGCTTGTCTTGTCTGCTTGCTGTGCTGTGCATGGGTTCTTAACCTCCTGCTAAGATCCCAGCTATTGATTTGGGTTGGCTCTCTCTGTAGGTGCCTGGCATGGTGCCTTATTCTCACAAAGCAATAAATACCTACTTCTGAAAATTGGGACTTTCAGATGGCCACCAGAAGAACAGCTTTACTGGTTAATTGGGAGTACTGCCTTAATACAAAGTCCAGAAATCTGCAAATTGCTGATGATATGCAGTAACTTGAGTGAAGGCAGTAGATGTTCTGCCCTTTGCTGAAAACTGTGTGGATAACACCCTGACATGCAGCTGATAGTTTGCTACCTGTGGATTTTACTGGAACTTCCTATGTTCTTTTCCTCAAATGCTTTTAAACTTTTTTTTTTTTTTTTTTTTTTTTTTTTTCAGAAAGAAGATTTACATATCAAGGGATAACTAAGTTTTGCACAGGGTCCTATGTAATAAATTCAATCAGTAGGTATCGCTGGGAGCTGTTTTTCTATTGCACTGATAACTTACAGTCAGAAGTTAAACTTTTTTTTTTTTTTTAACATTCCCCGTGTCTGTAATGAAGATACAAGTGAAGAGAGGAGGGGTGGGAGAGAAAGACTTTGCTTTTTTTTCCTGTGTTTTTTGATAATGTTCGTATGTAAGAAAGGGGAAGTCACAACTCTAGTGACAACATGGAGTTCTGTTCAAGAGCATCTCTGGGCAGTTTCAACAGGTGAAACATCATAGCAGAAATAACCAGCTAGGCAGTAAAACTGAGGAAGGAAAACCAGGCAGATTGTCAGAAATGTGTTCTTGGCTGAGTGACAGAGGCCCTTTCCAACAAGCAGACAAACATGTGCATAACTACTTGTGTGAGCAGCATTGCTGAAATTAAGGGAAGGAAAGATCTAAAAAGGAAGGATATTACCACAAGCATTTTTTTTAGGCTTTCAGCCTTCAGTCTATGGAATAGTTTGGTTTTTACTGCTCAGCTTTACAAAACACTTCAAAAAGTATTGATGTAGCAGAGGGAGGAATATGAGTAATCGAGCAATATAGACTCTTACAGCTCATATTTGTATGACTCATAGTATTCAGGCTATGAAAAGTAGGACAAGATTTAATGCAAGGAGTAACGCAAACACTTGTGTCGGTTTATTTTTTCCATCAATAACTTTAAATGACAAAAGATTTCCCTGTTCTCTTCTATATTTTAAGAAGGAAAAGTAATTCACAGTTCCACCTTCACTGCTCTGCTCAGTGAAGACCAAGGACAGATGGCAGGAAAATCCTGGGCAAATGGTAGGAGTGTTTTGCTGCAGGTCAGGAGTAGCCACTAGGAGGGGCTGACTGCCTTGAAGAGAAGGTAAGGATTGATTTACTAACAATTCCAATAAAAAGCGCTAATGAAATGAGTTCGGTACTAAAAGTAGTGCTAAGCTAAGATAAAGTTGAAGTATTTATATATTATTTACAGTGGTTACATAATAACTTGTGGGATAAATGCTTTGTTTGATACTAATGTACTTCCAGGCAGCAAAAATTTTCGCAGACCTGATTTCAAAACAAAACTCAGAGCACTGTTCTCTCCTAAAAGATAAGATTTGATTCATGTTAATTCTTAGAAAGAAACGTCCTGTATTTTATGCACCATTGTAGGACACAGATAAAATAGCTGATTTAATAATGAAAAAGAAAAGGTCTCTGTTCTGTATGTGGTTCAAAGTCAGTGTGTGTACAGCCAGGTGGCCTTGTTCATAAGCATGGCTCTTGGACAAAACAGCATCTGTTTTTCCTTAACAGCCTTTTTTGCTGCATTATAATCTCTTTATATATTTAATACCATAAATAAAACACTGGCATAGAAGACAACTATAAATAAAACACTGGCATCGAGGGGATATGACAAAAGGGATCTCTCAACTCATTTCTAATATCAGTGCCATAGTTAAAAGAAAAATCTGTCCAGTGCCATACTAGAAGGGATGAGGATGCAACTGCTGCAATCTCTCCAGCCCCCAATCCCTCCAGCCCCCAGACTGGCAAACACTAATAGTAATGCTGGGAAAATTACAAATGGAATTGTTCAGAGTTATTCCTTTCATCAGAGGCTTCTTTCTTCTCCTCCTTCACATAGAACTTACTGCTCATGATAGATGCCAGAGAGATGATGCTGACCTCTTATTAAGAGATATTTTGGAAAAGGTTTCATATTTCCAGAGATCAAGCAGACATCAAGCACCGTGACAAACATAAGAGACGTTGCTTTTCTACCCTAATTCACAAGACAGTAAATGAAAACTTGTATTTGGCCTACAATTATAATCACTGATATTTCATCTGACAAAAGAAAATTCAGGGCAAATGTGTTCTTGTCTAAGAAAGGAAGGAGAAGAAAAAGGTAAGTATGAAATATAAACTTTCTTTATTTGAGAATCCTGAAATCAAAAACATTGCAGCTGCGAAACCATAGCTCAATACATTTGGTGAAACAACATTTACTTTTGAGATCTGAAAAAGTAGGAAAGGAAAGAACAGAATCCTTAGTTCTCTAAAGGCAAATTTCAGTGAGGATGACTATGATCAGTATAAAAAAATGGGCTAAGAATTTTCTTCTTTGAGTGAGGATGTCAATGATCAGGGTGAAAAGGGACAACATGAGCTGACCATCTGTATTTGACAAAAATATATTTTATTTTTTCCATATTCAAAAGTACTCTGCTGTGAGTAGGAATCTTTTTCACACTGATGTAATTAGTATCAGCACGAGAAACCTGTCTCGTTTCTCTATAAGCAAGGAAAAAAATCCCAACAGTAATGACAATGTAAGAGATTGGTTTCAAAGCAGCCCTTTGCTCTGTGAGGAGGCAAGTTGAGTACCGTTTTTAAACAGGAAAGATCTCTGCTTCCACTGAGTTCATACAGAAGGTGGTCCTCTGCCTGTCATAGGTTGCCCTGTGACTTCAGTGCTGCCTTCATGGTAGGGTGAGGAAGGCTGGAAACTACTGCCTTTCACAGAGGGAATTTCTTGATTTGCAGGGACGAAACAACTCCTGCTATCAGACAATTCAATATGCCACTGTAACAAAGATCTAAGCTTTGTAAAAAGGCCAATATCTGCATTCAGAACTTTGTGGGAGCTTCTTTGAGGCAGTATGTTACCTTTGAGAAGAGAAATGACACCCCAAATCCATATGGGAACTGACAGCTTCTACTTCATTGTCAGCTCAGCTTTGGGGCTGCCTCCCACTAAGGTGTCTTGCTGTGCCCAGACATTGCCAAAGTCAGATGGGGTCAAGCTAGGGGCAATATTTTTTCCACACTGAAAATTTAGATATACAGTCTCACAGATTCTATTAAATTAGGGTGTCAGAGGACCTGACATGTAGGAATATGGGGGATTTGTCTGCAACCACTTTGCTGGATCTTCTAAATGTAAAGGTCATCAATCATGACCTTCTCATGCCTACTAAGGTTCAGAATCCTCATAGTGTAGCTGCTTCTTGCAGATGCATTTCTTTTGCTGCAAGATGAGCTAGATGAGCTAGAATTGTGACAGGAGGGGGCAGCTCTGCAGAACTGCTTGTGGGTGGCAAAGGATCTTAAAACACTTCATAATACTGACTCCTATTTACTTTACTCAGATATTCCCAATTCCTTTGCCACTGGGAAGCTTAAAGAAAAAGAATGATGATACAGTATACCATGCTGTATCAATTATTTCACCTACAAATTCCAGCTATCTGAAAGTTCTTTATACAGACTCTCCAATAGAAAATCAAAGGCAGAAGTCAAGTATTCAGACAAAACATTTCTGAAAAGGACAAAAGAAGTCTATCCAGTCCTACATAGTGGGGCCATATAGTCACGTTAGGTTTATTAAACAAAGAGATGCATTATGAGCAAAAGTGATGGCTGTCTTACTATTAAAACAATTCTTTCATTGTAGGGTCTGAGAAGATGTGTCATAGCTATAACTTGATGCCTGAGAATATATCTCTACCACCAAGCCCACTAGACTCCCACCTATTCTGTCTTCTAGCCTGGTGCAGAGAGAGAGATTTGAGATACTTAAATGTAGGTTTACAGTGCCATTTTATCTCTCTCTCCTGTTAGATCTTGCCATTATTTTGGGTAAGTCCTAGATTGTCTGAAATGTTGTTTTGCCTCTGTGGAGGCTAACCTCAATGAGAAATCTAGTAAAGTGCTTTCTTAGACCAACTCATTAGCTGTTGATTTCAGCTGGGATGACTGAAATACTTGCCATTTCTGGCTGTCCCCATAGGCAGTATGGCACATCTGGGACACCTCAATCGCTCATGGCCAAAGTCACTTGGCTAATAGATTATTAGCAGCTTGTGTTAAGAAGCAACGCCTTGAAAGAAGCTGTTGGGAGGAGATGGGTGTACTCTTCATTGCTCTTCACTGGTATGCAACCTTAATAGCTTCCTTCAGGACTTCTATCTGTACCTACATGGTGTCCACAGAGAGCACCTGTTTAATATTATTTGGAATGAACTGTAATTTGTACTTGACAGAATATTAGAGTACAAAAAGTCTCCATTAAAAAGAGAAAGTTGCTCTTTTGGTCTGAATTTGCTAGGATTCTTAATATGGATCTTCTTGCTCTTGACAGCAAAGATCTTTCACACTAATACAAAAGCCTGAATAAAATTAGAGATTAGTAGCTGTAACAGAAACATGACAACTTCTCATTCTTATTTGAGTGAGATTTAGTGTTTAAAATGCAGTTGACCTAATTTTGCTTAGAAAATCTCTTATTCTTTTTATCTAGGTTTTCATGCAGAAGTTTTTTTCAAAATAAGTCTTTCCCATCCTGGTGTAGGAACACTTCTTTCATCTTCCCATTCCTTTCTGGGAGGGTTCCATGTAGCTTGACACTTTCCTAAACGCTTTCACTTTTATTCCACTATGGCAATTAAGGTAGCTGGAATAAAATCAGGGAATAAACCATGCTAAAGTCCAGTGTCCAGTCTTTCTTAAGTAACTTCAGTCAAATGCATGGTTTTCACATTTTTGACTTATAAACTTCTGTTTATAATGAAACTTTTAAAGTAAATATAAATTAAATATTTTCTTCTATGAAATTTTCATATTACAGTTAATGAATCCTAAGTTCTTTGTGGCCTTACATAGTTAAAGATCCTGCTGATTTCAGTGGAGGCTGAAGTACTGCCTCATAAGTGCTAGCAACAGGAATCCTAAACATTGTTTAGTTACTTAACTTTAGGATTTTAAAATCTATTATTTAAAATAAATTCACCAGGCAAGCACATAAAACTGATGGTTTGATAGACTGGGAAGTGCCAACCTTTTCAGAAAATGATCTTTGGTGTTGCAGCCACTATTATATATGAGGAGAGATCTTTAAAGAAGCCGGGTAAACTTGGTGCATCCAAAATCATTAAACACCTGTTCCATTAATGACATGGAATTTGTCCTGTGTACAGTTGCAGCAGATTCCATCTGACAGTTCATCTGAGAAAATTGGGCCTAATAAGGAGGGCAGAGGTCCTCAGCTAATGAGCAAGTGGAGGTTGTGATCTATTAGGTTAGATAGAAACTAACCTGTCTTTGAGACTTAAAATATGACCAGGGCTTCGGCCTTGTTTTGAAACATTTATGAATCAGTGCCTTAATCCTGCAGGACTGTCCTGAAATCAGTGGAACTATTCACAGGAGTAAAAGATGTGCTGTTGGGCAACAGCAGTATATTCCCCATGACATCATTAAGTCATGATGGGCCTCTCAGCCCCACTTCATCTGGGGAGGATGAGTTAGTCTTGCTTAGCCCTTGCTTACTTCGAGAGAAATGTGCTAAGTGAAGGTTGATTCTTTATAATGGGAATTCGTGACTAATAAAAAAGCCACCTCTTATTTTTTTTCTAACAGAAAGTTCTGTTCTAAATAGCTCAACATGCTTCGCATGCTGAGGTGAATATTTTGCCAGAAAAGTCAGTATTATTGAGTTTATAAATTCCATTTCCAGAAAATATTAGTGAGAATGCCTGTGAAGATTTTTCTTATTATTATGGGAAAGCAGGTACAGTCCTGGAGAAAAAATAAGTATATTTTGCAGACTTCAGTAACCACATAAAAAAATTAAATCATGAATTAAAACTGCAGAAAATTTTGGCTGTGTGAGATAGCTACTAACAGAATTTGGGCCTTGTGCTTCAGTGATGTCATCCTGGAGCTGCATTGTTCACCTATTTTGTTCTCTGTGTTGTGACTCATTTCATAATATGTACTCACCCTGAGAGAACCTTGCTAAAATCTCACAGGAGCTTTTATCCACTTAATCTCTCAGAAGCACAGCCAACAAAACAGTAAATATTTATATGTTTTGTATTTATGTGAGTGCCAGAATTTTGTGCTAACATTTTTTTTGAATGAGACTTGGTGATCTGGTATTGTCCTAGAGAGGTGGTTGATGTCATTAAACTTTAAGTTATTAGTATTTCAGGGGAAGGAATGTAGAGAAAATGCCAATGGAGCAAGGCTGTAAGTGGTACTGACATCGTGGTGGTAGGCCCATGGTAATGAAACAGTCCAAAAGCACAAGGTTAACTGAAGACACAGACCATGAGGTTAGAAAAGCCTTTACAGACATCTCTTTCTTGAGTCAGGCCAGGAGGACTGATGTGAAGGATACTGTTTGGTAGGTCACGTGTAACTGCCTCCCCATCACTAAACGTGCTTGGGCCTCCGCTGGCTGCACTGTTACACTGAGCCCTTCAGTTAGGGAAGAATATGAGATATTACAGATATTACAGGTAGCAGATGTTCCATATGAAATCATGGTATTATGTTTTATTTAAGAGACCAAAGAGACCAGATGTAAACAAATATGGCTTGCTTTTTTTTTTTTTTTTTTTTTTTTTTTAACTTATGGATTCTCATGCATTTTTGTGTTGTATGTACAGCCCTGCACAAAAAGCAACTCTTCAGCTGCATTATCTTCCATTGCCAGCATGGTTCTTCATGGTCCATCATTTGGGTGGACATTCTTGTCATTAATTAAGACTTAATTTAAGTTTTTAATTTAAGACTTAGTTGGTGCAAGAAAGATCTGGCTGGAAGAATGATGCAAACATAGTTTCCTCATAGGAAACTCTATGTTATCAACTTCTATCTCAAGACAGCATTTTATCTATACAGTTCATGTTGATATAATAGGTAAACCACAAACAGTATACCATGTTTTGCCAGTGTAACTGTCTAATTAGGGTGTTTGCTACATAAAAAATGTTACAGATCCAAACTGAAAGTTTTGACTGTGATCCTAGCTCTTAGATTTACAGAATTATTTCCTGCTGGCTGGACTTGTTATCATTAATATATACCACGATGAGTTTGTGTGCTACAGGTAAGCAGCATGGTAGTAGCTCCTGTATTCTTTGGATGGCATATAATGAAGACTAGCCCACCTTACAAATGCATGCTCAGTGAAAATAAAAATAGCTAATGTGCTGACAGAAGATTTTATTTTCTATTCCACAGCTTGAATTGTTTCCTATTCAATGTCTGACAAAAGAAATCCTCTTTTGTGGCTTTTAAGTCCAAGAAGTGCAAATTCTGTTTTCATTTAATTTATTAAGCAACTCTGATCTTACAGTATAAGAGAGCATTATTCCAGATTGTGCAGTTATAGCTGACTCTATAAAAAGTGCCATGCATTTTTCATCTTGTCATCTTTACCAAAGTGTAAGAATTTTTGTTCCGTCCTGGATCATATGGACTCACTTTTCTGAACCTGCTGACTGACATCAACAGCAGCCTTGCTAAGGCAAAGTAAATGTCATGAAATGTTTTGTTCTACCGCAGACACTGGCAAATAATTGGCATCTGTTTTCTGTTGTCTAGCTGCCACTCTGTTTTCTAAAACAGAAACTTCAATTTCTCATCTAATTCCTTGATGAGTTCAATCTCTTAGGGAACTGAAAATAATTGCAAGGAAAAAAGTGAAATATTTTGTTAAAGGAAACCTAAATAGTTTCACAGTGATTTTTGTGTAATAATTATCCAAACTGGCTGGAATTTCTTAAAAGAAACCAAATAAAAACTCAAGAATGTTTATCTTGACAACTGGAAAATTCTTCAGCTGAATAATATTTCTGTATTTGTCTGGATATTTTTGATAAAGTCTATTGGAATTCAGTCACTTTTTTCATCAGCCTTACTGTTTTACCAAAATACAGCATAATTTCTGTGTACACAGTGGGAGATTTTTCTATTGTATCCAACTATTGGCTAACAAGATAAAAAATACTTATAAAAATACATATTCAACTCCTTATTACTAAAGCTTTAAAGCAGATAAAATAGCACTCTGACTTCAGGAATTATTTTGGCTAAGCATATGACATTAATACTCATTAATATGCTTTCAAATATATTGCCTGGGTGGTAATAAAATTAACAACTAATTTTTATGTGGAAACTAAGCCAAAGTGCATTTGATCTTGTGACTACTTAGCAATGTGCATGATAGTTAAAATATCAACATTAATGCTGAATAAAAATATTATCTCTTTATTTATTGAAGACAAGTTGCATCTTATGTTGTGAACTGATATTGTTCAGCTACATAAGAAAAACGTGCAATAAAGGATTAAGACTCAACAGGACAAGAGAAGAGATCAGCTTTTATTTTTACACTGGAGTGTTTCCATAGTTTCTCATAAGATACCAAATAACACACAGAAAATTAATTCTAGTTTTTATATTTACTTTTGCCACTAAAGTGAAGTCTCAATAGTCATTGAATTTTATGGGGAATATTTACTTAGTGAAATGCAAAAATCAGATGCATTTTCTGCATTATTTCAGAGCAGACCAGCATATTTACATTAACAGTGGAATCTCCTCTCAGCACACTTTTTTTCAGTAAAATTACCATTCTTGAATTTGTAAGCCCCTGTTTTATGAAATAATTTATAAATTTAATCATTGTTGTGAAATGAAGACACAGTTTTAGATGTGACTCTTTGATTGTTTACGAGCAATGTAAATTAAATATATAAATATTTTGAAGATAAAAATATGTATATGTGCACAGATATTTGCTGCCAGCTTCCCAAATCTGCAAACTTGTTTATATGGGATCAGCTTCAATTTTTTGTGGAATCAGTGTCCTTCTATGTAGAGTACCTCTGAGACATTTCTCCCTCAGTCCTAGCCCATGGTCTGTCTGAATTGCTGAGTTTTTCACTGTCTAGTGCCTAGCAGTTTTAGAATCCAAATTACTGCAGATCTTTATCAGATACTTTACCACAAAACTGAGGTCTAGGGAAATGACATGTTGGAAAAAAGCACAATTATTCTGTTAGTCAGAGAGCTATGCAGCTAGCAGGAAAATGTGGAGAAGTTTTGGGGTTTAGAGCCTTTATTAACTGCACCATTTAAGAGACAAAAAAGCAATAATTTCGTTTACAGCACTGTGAATCTGTATCACTGAAATAATGAAGTCTCACTGAATTCAGTCTCTTCCAAACCTCATTATTATGATTTTGGTCAAGAATGACTGGCTGAGGCTTCATTTCAACTTTATAGTTGAAAGAATTCTCAGATTCCACCTTCTTCATCAGCCTTAGTCACTGTATTTAGTTTTGCTCTATTTAGTTATGCTTACCTCTCACATCCTATTTTACTTCCTTCTTTGTTAAAAATCTATTAGAAATGGATCCATTTGCACTGTGCCAAATAAATTCTTGGTGAAATACTCTCCATCATAATTTCAACTCTTCTAATATCAGAATATGGACTACAGAGTTTCAAATTGATTTGATATTTTGAGAAATTTTTACTGTGTTCAGCAATTTTGGTTGAACAGAAGAAGAATAGAGAATACTAAAACAAATTTGTTCTGAAGGAAGAACAAGTGCTTCTTGTCATTTTTATAGAAAGCTTTGAATATATTATGACTTGCTGTGTCTGTATGACACCTGAAAAAGAGTTAGTCTATATTATTTTTCAACTTTACAAAGTCATCAACTAAAACAAGATTTTATGACCTTTCAACATTCATGGCTGCAGCACCACTGCCACTGAGATAATGATATCCTGCTGTGATTTACAGCAATCAGGTTTTGAACTCTTATCAAAGCATAAACACATTTCTACCATTCTCTCTATCAGGGAAACAGGTCCAACCAAGCACTGTCCAGGTGTGCAGCCCCCACAATGTAAAGATACAGATCGGTTGAAGTAAGCCCAGAGGATGGCCATGAAGATGATGTGAGGACTGAACCACCACTCCTACGAAGACATGCTGAGAGAGTTGGAGTTGTTCAATCTGGTGAAGAGAACAGTCTGGCATCTTCCAGTGCCTAAAGAGGGTCACAAGAAAGCTGGAGAGGTTCTTATTACATGTACTTGTAGGACAAGGGGTAATGGCTTTAAATTGAAGGAGGGCAGGTTTAGATTAGACATGAGGAAGAACTTTTTCACTGTGATGATGGTGAAGCACCAGAACAGCTTACCTAGAGAAATGGATGATGGACACCCCTGGAAGTGTTCAAGGCTGGGCTGCATGGGACTTTGAGCAACCCAGTCAAATGGAATATGTTCCTGCCCATGGCAGGAAGGTTAGAGCTCATAATATTTAAGGTCCATTCCAACCTGAACCATTCTGTGGTTTCTATGACCATTAAAAAGTTTATCCTGTAGTAGAGTCTTACTCTGTATTAATGCTCTGGTCAATTGAAGTTTGCAGTTTCACAGTTTTCTATGAAGTGCAAATCATGAAAGGACACTGTTGCTATGCTGTGACAGTAATTATTAAGCTGCAGTATACATTTAAAGAGGTACAGTGGCATAGCATAATTCAGTGCAAAGTCGGGTGGTTGTTGTTTTGTTTTTGTTTTGGTGTTGTTTTTTGTTTGTTTGTTTGTTTGGGGTTTGGGGTTTTTGGGGGGTTTTTTTGGGGTTTTTGGGGGGTTTTTTATGTGTCTGTGTGAAAAATTTTCGGAAAGTTTTTTTCATAATACAGCACCTAAACTAGAACTTCTTGAACTTGTTGTAATGTTATTAAGATGCATATTGTAGTTCTAGCGTTTTTTCTCCACTGAAAATATTGTAGTCCTACAGTATCTAAGTAATTAATACCCCTAAAAATTCCTTTTCTGACTTAACTTAGTGAAACTGTTACATACCATGGTCTATACACCATGTTGTATAGCATAGTCTTAAGACAGTGTCTCTCCTCTGAGAATGGAGACATCTAAATCTCTTGTAAGGCTTATGGCTGTATTTCTTCCTCAGTAATAAGTTTATATGTGGCTCATATGAAATAGTAAAATCATCAGGATCAAGAGCTAGAATTTTCACAAGAAGGGTGCAGTTATGAGGAAATGCACCTTTACACTGAAATAGTTCAAGACAAAGTGTACTTGGTGATTTTGAGAATTCCGGAAACAAAAAAAATTCTGCAATTTCACTCCCCAAAATTGAAGTGATCTGTTTTATTTTTGAGGTCTCTCTGCTTCATTTTAGTTGTTTTGGCATAATATTATTTTATTATTTTATTATTTGACATGTTGCTATTTCCTTCTAACAACTGAAATGACTGATTTCTGCCCCCAGGTAAATTGCTTCCCTTTCTGATATCTTTTTTTTTGTAGATCAGAGTTCCAATATGGCCATGCTCTTGAAAGAGAAGCACCTAATACACAGCTCATTTATCAAGGCAAAAGTGTTTAACTATGACCCTAAGCACATGCTGCTGCTTGTTAGTTTAACTGAAGCTACACAAACACGATAAAAGGTAACTGACCTTTATTCTGTGCTCTTGGTATCTGTTTGATGATGGTCTCACTTTGTCCAGAGGTTTAACAAGTGTTTACTTTTTAACTAACTCTCTGATTACATGATCCTCTTTCCCCCGACTCTCTTCCTTCATCATATGATACAGCTTTTTCTTAAGTCTGTGACATTTCAAGTGAGGGTCACTGTATTTATGCAGTGCCAAGAACTAGGAACAGTCTTATGTGCTGAGTGTGTTCTTCCCGATTGTTCTGCAAATTAGTCAACATGAAACCAAATAGTGATAATGTGTTGTTATGATTAAGGTTAATAAGCTACTGATTATCTCCATAGACTACAGTTCCAGACACATTATTTAAATGGAATGCTTTTTTGAACTTGTTGATAAAAGATCCAAATTTCCCCCTGTTGTGATAAAAGATATTCTAAGCCTTTAGAGAGATAGGGAAGCATTACACAACAGGAACAGTTTACTCTGTTCAGTACATACAGATTTATCTTACAGTGACAGTGGCACACTATAGCTCCAGAAAATATTGTCTGGTAACAAAAGGATGTTCTCTATGTCTCTGAGACTAAGCCTCTTGAAGAAAAACACTTGAGTTAAGAAATCAGTTCTTACCTTTCTGGTGAGTGCAATGTAACAAATTATTGTGTTCAGTTAACCTTGTTTCCTAAGCTTAATCAACATACAAGGCCACTAGTTTTATGTAATTTTGTCTTCACTAGCGTGAACAATCCTTCAATAAAACCACTGAAGATAGGACAGTTTAAAAATTAAAAAAGAAAAAGTTCCCAAACCCAGCCAACAAACGTAACTATAATTTTGGCTGAGACTTTGTCAAAACTGCCATCCTGACAAAACTTTCTAACTTTCAAAATTAACAAAGTTTTTGATACCCAAACTTTAAAAAAATCCTGTAATTTACATATTCATAGGATACATAAACCTCAGACCAGACATAAATTTTTATTTTTAAAATATTTTTTGGCTCATTAGTAGTTTTACAACTTATTTCAGATAATTTGCATGTTTGGACATATTGAACAGAATAACTTTTTCTTCTCTACTTCTTGAAGAGAATACTTTCCTTTGAATTCCTTGGTCAAACCTAGACTTCTCTTAATGAAAATGGTTTCTGCTGCATTTTTCAATAGTCTCAGGGAAAAGAAAATAATCCAAAAAACGCCACACAAAAAAACCAGCACAAGAATTTCAAAAGCTTTCTCTGACTTTTTAGCCAAGTGTTCTGACTGCTACCAACTGGGTCATTACTGACAAGCTTGTATTTTTATCCTTTATCATGACTGTTGACACTCACATACCCCAAAGAAGAGTAGCTGAACATTGAGCCAAGAAAGGGCACTTGTTCTGCCAAAAGAAGCAAGGTGCATGGTGCAAAAGTGCTTTGACAATCAATTATTAAGAATCCAGAGATGACAACTCATATACACGTATGTAAGTCAATAACCTTTAAGAAGTTAATCCCCAGGGGTCACAGCAGACAGTGGCAGAAAGGATCAAGGTCAGGGATAATGAAGTCAAAGTGATGGTGAAGACCAAATGCAATCTAGTCTATTCCTAAGAAAGGAAAGCTTGCAGTCACTTTGTTAAACTCTGTAGTGATGCACATGATAAAAGGCAAGTTAAATTTCCGAGTAAATTTCTTGCCTTAGTTTAGAGAAGTCCATCCTGCTTCTTTTCTGTTACAAAGCAGACCTGTCAATTACTAAGCTCTCAAGTTACAACCATTTATTTTTCAAATATCTCTCACTCATCTTCTTTATCCTTGACCAGCACCCTAAGACATATTAATGAAGTCATTCAGAAACCCAGGAAAAAATGGAAGTCTGATATTTAACTGTCAAGCTGGGGTTTCTAAGCATAGAGAAAAATCCAAGTTGAATACTTGTATCACTGGGTGTTTGTGTGAGAACTAGTAAAATAATTAGTTATCCTTGTGCATTTTTAAAGATGAGTTGAATTTTTTCTTTACCTTGAGTTATACTGGAAATAGAATATTTTACTGCTAGTAGTGAAATGCAAAGTAAAAATTCAGGATCTGGTGCTGCAAATATTCAATTGTTCATGTGCAAGATAAGCACTTTCATAAATAGTATCACACAATATGTATCTCAGCATGTCTCTCCTATTTAGGCAATTATTAAACCTATATATAGTTACCTCTATAGAATAATTAGCCCAACAATCCACTCTGATCACTGAAATGATCACTATTACAGTTAAGATCAAGAAACATCCTTTCTAAAACATCAGTCCAAAATTCATAGGTGAAAATTAGGGCTGCAAAATTCACATACTGACAAGAATTCTGGAAATTACATACAAGCCGCATTTTTGTTCCCAGTAATAATTTAAAAAAAAAAAAAAAAAAAAAAAAGAAAAAGTAGTCCATTAAAAATGTAGTAAAAAAAAGTCACAAGCTAGATTAGGTGTAAAATCAGGTCTTAAAAATCTATCAGATACAAGCAGGCAATCTATCTTTTTCATTAAGATAATTCTCTCTCTTATTTCCTCTAAAAAAAAAAGGACTTCATATTACAAATCTGAAAACTTGTTTAAAACCTCAAATTAAAGACGGTGAGGTTTTTTGCAATTTAGAAAATACAAAGGAAACTATATTGTTTAAAAGGACCCAAGAAGTGTGATATCACTGCAAGAAGATGTGAAGATGTTGTGTGACCTATGCAGTTGCGGTGTTGAAATGTTTAACCATGTCAGTCAAATTATGTGTGTTCCGTCCACGTGCAAGTACATCATGAGACATTACATACAAATATATGAACTCTTAATCAGAATTTGCTATAAACTGCTACAGGCTGGGAGGAAAATTTGGAGACACATCATTACATATTTCTTATGTTTTTACATTTTTTTCTAACAGGCAGGCACTAGTAGTGCTGACACTAGTGCAGGCACTAGTAGTCACTGAAAAAGTTGAGAGATTGGACTATATGGTTCCCTTTAAGTTCCTGATTGACTACAGCCTTTTAGGCCTTCTCTTGTCACAGGTCTACTCTAGACAGTACAAATGGGATTTGGAGACAGAGAAGCACCACTTTTGTGTGCACTGGCTCATTTTGAGTGTAGCTGTGGTGGGAATAGCAGGGCCTCCTCCCTTGACAGCCTTCTTTCTCTAAGGAGTGGAAAGAGAACAGAAAAAGACAAGCCTACTGCTTGGGCACACTGGGGATATAAACTTCTCCTGAAGTATTTCAGAGTTGCTCCCTGGAACAAAAGGGGAGCAGAGAAAAGATGTCTCTCGGGAGTCATAATTCATGTTCCAGTCTGCTTATTGAATGGGGCAGCTCCTTGAAAGATTCATAGATTTTAAGGTCATTTATGATTGTCTTGCCTGGCTTGTGTGACACAAGCCATAGAATTTCATCCCTTCAGTGTTGCTTTCCAACCCATTAGGATTATATATTACTCCAAGTATATATATACTTAATGATTCTCCAGTAATAAAAGAAATAAAAAATTAATGGCCATAAACACAGCAACTTTTCTAGGGCTACTAAAGACCAGATAGTGTAGTGTCTCTTGTCAAGTTTTAAATCATTTGAGAGGAAAAATATATACCTAAAAATACTTTGAATGCTCCTGGTAGGCTTTCTTTGTGTAAATTGAAGGCAGTGAAGGGAAACAAAGCAGTCTGTCCTATTATCTCTCTGTTTGGGGAAGAGTATCCATTTCCCCATCTGTGCTGGCAGTGCCCTTTGCTGAGTTACTGCCACAGATGTAAGCAAAGGGGCACAGAGAAGGAGTAGAAGTAGCAGCATTATCATTGTAGAAGATGAATGTAGTGGCACTTCTAATTTATTTAGTATTCAGGATTTCAACTTTAATTAGGATTCTTTTGTCACATCATTCATCAAATGCACTTGAAAGAGATGGAAATTAGCACCAAAGTTTCTGTTGCCTCAGGCATGCTTTTAGTACTTCTACTCGTTTTGGTTTATTGTTGTTCAGTTCAGTGAAATAGTTTAGTTGTGATAGCTCACTTAGCTGTAACTGGATTTCAAAAGAGGTAGAATTGAATGCATATTCTTAAAAAGTGCTGGTTTGTGAAGCCCCCATAGCTCCTAACGCTTCTTTTCTTTAAAAAAAAAAAAAAAATTCTCTCAATCTCTCTCACTGTCTTTCTCTCTCCTGTTTTTATGACTGACTTCTGAGTTGTTAATATGACACTGTATACCAGGTTTTACCCTAAGAAGTAATTTTTGCTACAGTTGTTGCTGCTAGAATGCTATTAAGTCACAGACTCACTTATAAGTTGCATATGTGTTTAGATGAAATAACTTGCTGAAATCATTTAAGTTGGGATGAAGCTCAGCATAGCTATAAAAATAAGGTCTGCATGGGGAAAAGTTTGTTTTACTTATTACTCCAGTGACATGCCTGCCATTGTAAAATTTACACTGTTCTAGCATAACAGGAGCTGTACTGATATATGGGTACTCTAACACCCAGAGCTTCCAGCTTGTGTAGCAGGGGTCCAGTCAGACACTTGACTGAAAATAACGTGAACCTATATTAAAGTCTGAGACTGTGCAACATATCAGCAAGATTATTGCTGTCAACACAAAAATCGTTAAGTCTGTGTCCAAAAATCACACTTAGTTGAAAATCATAAGGTTTATTAAGCAGCTATTTCCGGGAGCTCTGTGATTAATGAAGCCTTGTTTATGCTGCTTGTGAAGATGAACTGCATAGTCTGAGCAAGTGCAAATTCTGACTGTGGGTTTTCCTACAGTTTTGGGGTTTGAAAATTTCCTTCTGCATTCACTGGTGTCCAGAGAGGTGTAATTTTGTGTAGCTTTTCCATGAGTAGCATCTCTCTCTCTCCCTCTCTCCTGGTTCCTGAAGTTCAAAAAAAAAAATCAATATCAAAGTTCAATGAACTTTGCCTTTTTTTGTGCCATCTTCTCAATATGTACTTGAAAGTTAAATGGATAAAGGAGTAGAAACTTTTTCAGATATCTATTACTACACAATATTTCATGGGAAATGTTGCTTATACATAATTGATAATATTTTGGGGGCACTTAAAACTGGCAATTTTATTAGCAAACTTTTTAAATAAGTCTGGAATATCTTTCCAGGTTTTCATCTGCATCACAGGAGCTAGAAATTATATTTCAATAAGGTAGTCATCTATTAGAAAACATTTGATGTTGCAGTTTGGGTGTGTACTGAAGGGTTATAACAATCACAAGCCTAAAACACAGTCAGTACTTTGAAATTAAAGATAGGTTTCTACTCCACAAAACGTTTTGCAAAGTTTTTAAAGGAGCCATAAAGTGATAAATAAGAAACATTTGAGAAAACTAGAATTACCTATAAGCTCATCTACCTCCTCCCTGAATCAGGTAAACATTTCATCTAACTTAAGTGTGAGCAAGACCATACTCCTTTTAGGTTTTTGAACGCTACCAAAGAAATCAGACACTTTGTACACCATTATTCAAATGAAAGATGAAACCAATGGGTTTCAGTACCATTCCTTTGCCCTCACTGTTTTCTGCTGTATAGAAATCCTGAAGTATAATACAATTTTTCTAAGTAATCAGAATGTACATTTTAAGTATAATGCTGCTAAAAATAATAGTCTAAATGTTTAAGAAAATTCAGCTAGTTACAGATTGTTTCAAATAACTGGTATGCTGAAACACAAGTGTTTTAATGAAAACATCATGGAGGTAAGTTTAGTCTTAAGGAAAAACCTTGGCAACAGGAATTGGTGGCTAAAAGATCTCCATCATAATAGGACATCACAAATGCATATTTTGTGGGTGCCTAAAGCCAGTTCTGAGTATAAATAATCTGTAGCTCTGAGAATATTATCTGTGCCTTGTACTTCAGAGCTGTCAGTCAGTATTTTTGATCATTAGCCATCTGTGATTATCTTAATTTTTGCCAGCAGGAGAAGGAACTCTTTTCCACCAGGGAGCTCTGTTATTACAATATAATTTATATGTAAAGAGCTCATTTCATTAGAGGGAAAAAAACACCAACTTTTTACATAGGTTTGGTGGGGGTTTTTTTAGTTTAAAAGAAACTTTTAGCATTAATTATTTTGCTTGCCTTTTTTTTTTTTTTTAACTTAACATCTTTGACATGGTCCATGTAAAAGCAATTAGCATCATATCAGTGGATTAACAGTAACTCTGTCTTTAATTTTTGTTTAACATCCATTACGGAAGACTAAGAAACTGAGCCAAGCACAGACCTGAAGCATTTAACTAGAGAAATTACTACCCTTCAGCTTCACCCAAAATTATTGTACTTGAGAACCCAACTATGTCTTTACCACGTGCTAGTTAAAATCCTTGAGGGATCACTAGATTTCCTTCCTATCTGTCTGTTCAAAGAAGGATTTTATAGCGACCTTGTTTTTAGAATAACTTACTACACCTCTCTGATTTACTAAAATGAAACTAAACTCTGCCCCCTGTTGTAGTATAAAGCTCTATTTTTATTGGTGTTGTAAATGCTGACATTATAATCTGAATGAATTTGTTCATAAGGACACTAATATA
The DNA here is from genome assembly GCF_009819655.1 of Sylvia atricapilla. Taxonomy (NCBI): domain Eukaryota; kingdom Metazoa; phylum Chordata; class Aves; order Passeriformes; family Sylviidae; genus Sylvia; species Sylvia atricapilla. The sequence goes on from NC_089140.1 coordinate 28,157,876, forward strand.
AAATAAATTCCTTTATAAACTTCTCTTGTTTAATTCTGACTTTTTTACAAACTATCCCAGTTTGTCAATGGTGCTAAGAACTTGTCATCACTATTTTTAGCCTCAGGTCTTTGTTGTCTTAAAACTGGAAAGAATTCAGGTGAACTTCAAAATAAAATCAGAGTCAGTGTGACTGCCTACACATGATGCCTGTGTTTAAATACAATGGAAGTCTCTGTACACCAAGAAGACACTATGGTTTCGTAAGTGTGCACACAAATCTTCTGCTTCTTACACCCTAACTATGGTACAGAGAATGCCTGTAATTTTAGTTTTTCTCTCACAAATCTGCAAGAAGCCAGTTCTAATTCCAATGAAAATGGACTACTGAAATTGAATTGCCTTTTTTTCTATATAACTAAGCTTTGAGGCTGTGACTACATTGCAGTCTCAAACTTTCATTGTGTATTTGACTTCTGAATTTGAATCAATTCCATGATCTAGCACATAAGGTCAGATGAATAGTCTCTGTCAGTTACACAAAAACTTCAGCATTAGCAGAGCATTGCTGGTCTACCCTATCTGATCATATGGATTTATGACATAGACTTATGCTGTAGGTTACAGCTCTTCCAACATCTTTAATCAGTGGGATGAGGTGCATTTTAGTAAACAGTGTAATGATTACAAAATCTAATTAAAAGACAAATACATTTTTGATACATAATTTATTCTCTACAGTTATGTTAAGTGTCAAACAGCAAGAAGGAAAAAGGTACATGTAAAAAGAAAGAAAATATTGATGCAAAACTTAATTACTGGTACTAAAAATTACAGCTGGGCTCAGTGTTCAGATCTTGTATTGTCAGCTACCTTGGGTTTGTACACTCATGTCACCTCACTATTGCACCAGCTGATTCTTCACAAACAGATCCCACAGCAACGTTAAGAGGAACAGCTGGGACATTCACCTCAGAAGTGCAGGGTAGATCTAATATAAAACACTAACAGAGCCACACACCTTCACTGAAATAGACCAGTGAGTACGTTGGTATAAGGATAGGAATAGTTAATGTACAGTTATTACAGCATAAAAAGTGACAGTTAAAAGGTTTAATTAAAATAACATTACATGAGTACCCCTGAACATATTATCATATGTTATTATTAGCTTTGGATAAAATGCCTTTTGAAAATTGTAACAGCTTGTGAATTGTACAGCTAACAGAGTAACAGAAGAATTGAAAAGTACAAGGTTTTCTACACCTTTTAAACAAAACTGCCTCCATAAATTGTTCTGGTTCTGTTAAACAACTCGGGGCAAGCTGAAAGTGATTTACTTCTTACATCTTTTTTTGCCAAACTTGATTTGATTTGATTGAATCTATATTTATCCTCATGTGGCTTCTGGAGCACTCGTGAACTTTCATAATTCCAGTCTATCAGGATAAATCTGCAAGTAAAAAAACTCACTTTTATCAGCAGGTATTCAATGAAGGGCAGGTGGCAAAGAAAGCACTTAGAGAATTGTTTTAATTGCATTTCTCTCCCGTATCCCAGAACTTGAAAAAGTTTTAGAAAGGTGGAGAGGAGCAGGATGGGTTTGTTTGCTGCTTTCAGAAAAAAGTTGCTGATACAATTTCACTGCCTTTCGTGCATGGATGGTATTTAAACTGGCACAATAGAGGCCATATTGGAGTGCAGCAGAGATGTACATCACAACAAATATGAAAGCAAAAAGTTAAATTTACTGCCCCAACCCAAGTATAAAAAGAAGCTTTTAACCTAAGTCGGTGGACAAGGAGTGAGAACAAAACCCTTTTCTCCTGGAAATTAAATTGAAATTCAAGTTAAGAGTTTTAGCTGTAGCTATGTTTTCTGCAATTAGTTTATTTAATAGAATTAACTTAATACAGTGCTATATGAAAATAATTAACTAGAAAGTTCAATGTTCAGCTCACAATGATTTTTTTCTTTAGGCTCTTTTCTTACATGTTGCTTGTTTAGTGTGACAAAGAGAGCACAGAAGAGAACACATACTCTGGACTAATGAGTATTTGAGGTTCAGCTGGAGATTCCAGATCAGAGCAAACATTCTTCAGTGAATGAAGCTGCTGAAGTTTTCTAACAAACTTCGTCTATGACTGCAGCAATTTTGCAAGCCACCTAATTTCAAATAACCATGTTAAATATCTTTATTTTCAAGGATTTTGATAGAGCTTTCTAGATTTGACAAATTTAGCCTGTGAAATACCAGCTGTTTTTAAGGGAATGTGTGAAGGAATGTTTTGGTGTACATTTATAGCAAGGAGCTTTATTCTGTTACAGTTTTGTGCTGATGAAGTATCTCTATAAAGTCATAAAGAGAGAGTGTAGTGTGGAGATATGAGCAGACTGAGGATCAAGGGTTAATAGTCCACCATCGTTGTTTAATCTTCATTGCAAAGTGAGGTGAGTGATAATTGGTGGTTCTTAAGAATGCCATGCAAAGCCTTAGACAGTGAGATTAATTGTGATTCAGGAAAATTAAAGGAAAATATATGGTTAAAAAATATATGGTTATGAGCAACTAAAAAAAGGTGAAATTAGAACTTGAGTTCACTCAGTTGTTTAGAATTCACATGGATACAGTGAGACTGTGGCCTGTTTGATTTTTTTGAGTTTAAATTGTCCAATACTGAAGAGCATGAATTTTTGCAATGTGCAGTTGGTATTAGAGGGCATTTGAAAGAGCTTAAAGAGCATTCTCTCTCTACAAGGTGTACTATCCAATACCAGACAACAAAAAAATTTGATCTGAGAATAGTTTCTAAAGTTAGGAATGAACCATCATTTCAGGCAAACGCTTCAGGGCAACTTGGAGATTTTCCATGAAGATAAGACAGGAGTTGGCTCTATTCTTCTGCTTTATTCCCCCTGCCCCCACCCAGATTTACAACATTCTCCATGTCTCTTACTCTATGGAGCGTGTAGGTACACTGTGCCTTCTGTGGGGAGAAGTACTCCATTTGAGTTTTCTGAAGTGATGTTAATATTTTACGCCTCTTTTTAAGATCTACCCATTACATTTCCCTGCCCATAGACTTCAAAATTAGATTAAAATCCTTAGAAAAATTATTTTGCTACAACTCGTCTTGCCCATTCTATGTTCATTTGCTTCCTATATCTCAGTTAACTCTTAGGTACTTGGGAAAGACCTGGGATTCTATATCCCACAAAAAAAAAAAAAAATCACAAGAGATAATTTCCTCGAGAAAGCTTGAAAGTGTCCTTTTCCTCAGGTTCTGAGAGGTAACAGATGAGTGAAGAGATGAGGACTAGTATGTTTTCTGTTCCATTTTCACTTTCATTTCAGGTATAATCCCCTGAAGACAGAGGTGGGTTTCTCTTGGGGTGCAAGTGCTAATCCAGGACTCAGAAGAGAAGAGTTCAATGTCCTGCTGTGCTACAGACTACTGGAGCAAGCAGTGTGATATTTTATTTCACCACCTCTGACAATGACATAATTTCATCTTTATTCTAGGGATTTAATTCAGGTAAGCAAATGTAAATATTAATGTTCAAAGAAGACTATATTTAAGGTATACTTATGTAAGCATTTATCAAGATGCCTCTATATTTAATAATTTTAGCTAAAGACTGTAGCCTTTATTCAAGTCTGAGTTTACAGTTCTCACTATATTAGGTATTTTCCTTGACTATGTATGGAAAAAAATATTATCTTGGAACTTAAAATGATGCATTTATTCCTCTGTTATGGTAAAGGAGGAAGTTCAGTTCCAAGGCCAATAGCAAGCAAATGTATTATTTAAAAAGGAAAGAAAATACTGCCTTCTGGGCATTCATTTACTTAGAGGAGTTCTTTGTATTTACAGTTCTAGAAAAAAATATTTCCTTGTAAAACATTCAGTAAATACTTAAAAGCATACAACATTCTTGCTTACTGAAGGCAGGCAACAGAGATTACTAAAAGGAGAACTGAAACCAGAAATAATAACATATAATGGGGAGAATTCTTGACACTGTAGTTCAAGAGAAAATAGTCACCTTCAAATGATAATTAAGAACTTTGGGGGACTGAAATCACCTTCAAGGGACACTTTGGGACATTTGGTTTCTCAATCTGTGTATCTCAATTAGGTATGTAAAGTTAAGTCATTATGATTTTGCCCATTTCCCTCCCACCTCTGTTTTATTCTACTATTGTTTGAAAAATTTATCCAGTGTGATATAACTTCATTAGCTGTGACTCTCTTTTATCTCTAAAATCCTCAGGCGCTCCTCCTCCAAATTTGTTGCTAACAATTCCACTAATGAGTCACTGTGAAATCATTTCATAGACATACTCTGAAATGTTCAGTGTACTCAAGAGCAGGAGAATTATATGCATTTTATGGGCACTGTAGGAAGTTTTTAAAGGATTTGAATTATTTCCTACTTCTGTCTTTTTCTTGCCTTAATGAGAAAAAGTAAGAAAAAAAGCAAACAAAATAACCACATTCTTTCCCACATTCTCCCTTTCAATTTCTCCTCAGCAAGACTACAATTCTCCAGAGCTGATTTTCCTAATCGAGTCCTCCCTGACTATGTTGGACAAATGTCATGTCCCCTGGCTCTCTCCATCTTGTAATGAAAATAGACCTATTGCCAGCTACACCTTGCTGATTGCTTCCTACCTGCTGCTAAGGATAATTTGTGCAGTGTAAATGAAGACTTCAGTAGTTACTGTAGGGGAAAAAAAGCTACAAAAAGGGACTATTATTCAGCACTCACATAAAATAGCCAATAAAGAAACAGTTCTGATTAGCTGAAAATGTGTAAATTGTATAAAGCATATAAAAGATCTTCAAGTTCTCACAGTCTTAATTATACCAGATATCATACAGAAATGTTTTGCCCTGGAAAATGAATCACATCAATTTGCATCTTTTCATTTGACTGATCCTCTATCAAGAATTTTTGCGTATTTGTTTTCTTCATTGTTCTGCAAAATATTTCCTACTGGATTGCTTCTTATTGTTTGAAAGTAAGCAATAAGAGGAATTCACCAATATTACCCTTCAGAATATCATGACCACTTGGAATGCAGATGATCATGTTTGCTATTTTACCCCAGATATTCTTTCGGATAACCTCTTACTCTGAAACAATGAAAGAGACAGAAACATTACATGTGCATTACAGAAAATGGTGAGTTAAAGACAGAAAAAGTGGCAGTTTCAGAGAGCAAAGCTGTCTGATGTGTGTGACCTCAGATCCACCTCGTTTGGCCCATCTCTGCTATGCATCAGGTCATGCTGCCATCTGTTTGTCCCATGCTATGCGAACCATATGATGCCTATGTGGATGCAAGAGCCTTTATCATATATTTTTGCCCATTCAGTGTGTGCAGATAAAGGCAAGCATACTATTTCTAGCCACTGAGTGACTAACCACCGTTCCATTTTACCTCCATTTTCCTAACACCGCCTGGGATTTAATTGAAAGGTACAGGGTGCAGAGGGGGAAACAGTAACTAAGAAACTAACTACCACTAAGGAAATACGTTGTCCTTCTACTGAAAACCAGATGGCAATTCCTAGATTAGACATTCAGTGCATTTCCTAGATCAGGAATTAAGGTATGTTTGGATAATTGCCTAACCTTTTACCTGCAAAGACTCACACAGCTTTAATTTCTGACTTTTGCAAAGAGAGAAGAAAAGAACTGCATCAATAATCACTGTACTTTATATTCCCTATCACTCTATCCCTTTCTTATTCTCATAAGCTGGGGTTATCTCCACACACATTTTCCTTTTGTCTGTGCAGAGTAGTACTTGAGGTATCTGCTAGCACTAGTTTAAAATACTTTCTGTTTCCTGACAGCTAGTATTTCAACTTGTTCCTCTCTAATTATCCTTCCAAATTTGTCCCTTTTCACAGTGTTTACCAGCCTCCTCAACAAATTGTTTAGACATTGTAAAATGTTGGTCCTGCTTCCAAGTGATACTGCTCTCTAACGTGCCTAGTTTTCCTCTCCTACAATTGTTTTAGCTCTTTTCACCTATAGAACGATAATAGTCTAATTCATAATGTTTTATCCGAGGTTCAGAAAAAGACCTCTTTACATATACCACCACACAAACTGTAAGTCTTCTCACAGCAGCAACTCACTAAAATGAAAACAAATCCACAAGGCTGTCTAAAATGCCCCAAGCCTTCACACCCACAACTGCTACCTTTCAGGGAGACAAATTAAGCAAATGTTTCAGGTTTTACTAAGCTCCCAGAGGACTTGTAAGGTCCTGTAAGATTTGAAAGGCCCTAGTCTCTTTGGAGAATTGATCAACTTTCTTGCTTTTCAGGCTTCAGCCTATTAATCCAACTGTGCTGAAAGACCTGTGGGACAACAAGACTCTCAGCTCCATCCTTCGTTCCTGCTCTAGTGGGCCAAGCAGGGTTTGTGGGGTTTTCTGGGTAAATCCTGGCTTTTCAACACAACAGAATTCATCAAGGGTTACAGAAAGATTTTGTTTTTTTAAAATATGGGAACTCTTTACACTTGTTGCTCAGTGTTTGATGAGTTTTAAAAGTGAACAAAGAACAGTTTAATTTGTCTCATGTCTCTTCCAATGAGCAGTGCCAGGGAAGGACATCACTTCAGAGCTGTAAGCAGCATTACTCTTGCCTTGAATAGTGGAGTGCTTTATCTTTGTTTTTGAGGTTCTTCTGAAGTTTTCACAGAAGGCTTCGACTGTCATTTCAGTGCATGGGATATCATTTTTATGAAGCTGTAATCACAGTTCTGGGAAGCAGGGACCCAGAAGAGTGGGATTTTTCATCCATTCCCAGCCACTTTTGCTAATGAGAAGGTTTTTGTTTACCTGCTGGTGGTAGAATGACAGATTCAAAACAGTAGTTGTTTTTGTTTGGGATTTACAGCAGTTTTATCCATCTCTTAAAAATTAAGATAGGGAGACATTTTTTAAAAAGGGAGTTATAGTAGTAGTGGTAGTAATAATAATAATAATAATAATAATAATAATAATAATAACAACAACAACAACAACAAATAATAATAATGAAACTAAACCTCATGAAATGAGTTTTGCATGCATTGAGAGGAAAAGGACAGCAGCTGTCACTGCTGTTAAGAATAATTTATAGATTGTCTATTGTCTGATTTTTTCTTCTGGGGTTATAAGTGTTGACAAGTTAACATCAGGGCAAAGGTACATTGGGCTGTCAAGCTTCTATTTTCTGTTTCTTGTGCTTCCACAAAGTGCTACAAAGATTGATTGATTTGATTTTAAAGAGTTCAGTTACATCACAGTGACACAGTCTTCAATATGAATTAAAAGAACAAAATTGTTTGTTTAACTTGTTTTCGTGTTGACAGGATCTTTGCACTCCAGGCAATCACTTTGTTTTCCTTACAGATTTATTCTTTAGCCACCCAAATGTGGAATGTCACTCAACCTTGTCATATGTTTTTTCTTGATGTTCCGTATTAGTCCTTACTGTTCTTTTCAGGAGTCTAAGAAATGTGGATACCCTTTGTCAGTCAGTTGCTCTGTTTTTTTGCCATTTTAAGCTTCCTCTCTTAACACTATGTTAACAGAGTTTCCTAGTGGACATCAGCTTTACCTGATAAGATACCAGTTAAACCTTTGAGTGATCACCAGTGTGATCATCTAATTCAATTTCTGTAGACATCCCAAATGAAAATTACCCGTTTGAGCCCACAGTTCACAGTCACCCACAGTTTAATTTTAACACTGCTCTGAATTTTTTGAGGGAATTAGGAAGTGGTAATATCATCAGGAATCTCGATGAGCTTCAGCTCTTTCTGAAAATGAGTTCTAAATGTTTTCAGAATAAAATTTAGGTAATCATCCAAAACTCTGAGCATCTTTCACATGCACTGTACTGTCCCACTGAACTTTTCCAGACTCATGTCTTGCACATACGTTTTTAAGCTCTGTTTTACTACATATTCTATACTCATTTTAGTGTGACATTCAAATTCATATGTGCATTGGCTGTTATTTTAATATATACAGAGAACTGGGATGAACACACAAATAAAATGAAATAATCTGGAACTGAAGACATTATAAACCAAAGGTTTTCAGGCAAATTATGTATGATACGAAAAGGCTTAGACAGGATGTGATGACCTAGATTAGATTTCTGAAAATGTCAGAAAAAGTTGTGCAGAAGAAAAAATTACAAGATTACTTAGAAATAGAAATATTAAGCAAGTATTACTGTTTTGGTTTTTTTTTTTTTTTTTTTTTTTTTTAATCTTGAACTGAAAGGCTGCTTCTATTCATAAAAGAAAATTGATTGTGAAGTCATTAGAATAAAAATGTGTAAAAATCTATTGTATGCATATGTAGGTACTTATCTATGTAATTATCTACCTGTAGTTAAGTCTCAGTGATGTAAGTTAGTTTTAGCAATTACTTAAGCATCAAAGTAGCGTAGACTGGTTAGTAGCGGAAATGCAGTTAATCATTGCCTCCTCTCGAGAATGAGACCTCGAAAGGCTAGGCTTCTTCAAAACTACATAGTAGGAAAGACATTTTCATCCTAGCAAAGCTCTACTGTTTGCAGCTGCATTTTTGCTGATTCTCTGAAGTCAGAGTTAATTGATAGACAATTTGGCCTGTAGACTTTAAATAACATACTGAAAATCTCTGTTTTGGGGAGAGGCGGGCTTAAAGTTAATTATTCCCCCAAATGACTTTTTCCAACAGAGTACTAGTGCTAGCAAAAATACTGCCACTGAGTAAGGCTTTATTTCTGTGGATTTCTTTTTTATTATTATTTTTTTGGTCTAGTGTCTAACACACTGAAAGTTAAAATCCTTTTCCTAGGATGGGATACACTTTTTGTCCATAATTGAATATAAGCCACTGATTAGCTCATTTTTTTATTTTGGCTACCTGAGCTTCTCCAGTTCACTTTTCAAAGAGAGATTAGAAATCTGGGTTATGTAGGCACAGTCCTAAAAAGGAATAGCTAATTACGGAATTCCGGTTTTGGTTCCAGACTTTTTAGCTCCTCAGCATTTCTGATCTGTAGTTTTCTATTTGAGTGTAAACAGCTTTTTCATTCTTCATGTCTGTGACTTTCTTTTCTCTACTTTAAACCAGACTCCCTCTGAGTTGGAAGGCAGGTTTCATTGATCACCTGAGAATCTGCACTTGGCTTTCTAGTTAACTAAATGATCTTGTATTTTTTTTTTTTTCCCCATAGTGACAGCAATTATGTCTGATAGGTTGCAGTTTTGCTCATTTATTTTGTTTTTCTGATTTTTGAAATAATAATTCAATAATATTATGCACCAGATTAGACTCTATTTTCTTCACATCTTTGGCTCTTATGGTAAATTATTTCCATATTTCTCAGTAACAGCTGCTTCTTGCTTCAAAGCATGATTTGATTTCTATGGCAAATACCACAGCTTCAAGGAAAGTTTTTGCCTTTTTCTTTTCCTTTCTTTCTACTAGGCTTAAACTGGAAATCCACATCAATTTTTAGATATCCCTTCTATATAAACCTCTGTAGATTTTTTCTAGTTCATCTGAGGTTCTCTCTTTTTCTCCTTAACTCTCTGATCAGAAGGATATAAATTCTGCAGCATTCTTTCTCTGGGTTGCTAAACCCTAGATTCTTTTGATTTTTTGCTGTTTATGTGCCCTCTGAAATTGTATTCATGTTTCATTTGCTTGAAAATCAAGAGGAAATTTCCAAATAGATATTCATGTGGCTGTCTTAAATGAAAGGTGGTGGTTAAGACCATACATTTTAAGATGCTTTAATAGAAGTTAAATATTAATTATCTAGTCTAATTTAGTCTGGTGAAGACATAGCCCTAAATTTAAAACATGCACCTATTGAAATATGTATGGGCCTGCTTTAATAAGCTTAGTGTTGTAGCATAAAATGGGAACAATTAATTAAATAATTTACATGTCAGATGTTTAGAGATAACACTTATCTATCATTCTTATCTATTGAAATTTTATTCAAATTATGAATGACAAGGCATAAATGTTAACTCTTGCAGGAGAGGTATAATATTATTTTCTAATTATATTTTCTTGTCTTTATATGTATTATAGATATAAATGTACATATGTGTAAAATAGACATAAAAATATATATTACATATAGTTTAATGTTTGCTATTGGTTGACTGCATTAAATTACAACTTTTGAAAGTCAGGTTTTGTTATTAAATAACTAGCTAATTGTATTTACAGCTATTCACAGGGGAAAAAACACACTCAATAGCATTGTTTCCAAAGAAGTCAACACTATTGTTTTCTGTTTTCTTTGTCCACCCATTTCTGAAAGTAAGCAGAAATTCTGGTACTTGTCAGCAGCAGTTTTGGTTACAGTATATATTAAAAGATAAAAATTCTAAATTGAGAATATGTTCTGAGTTCTATGTTTCATATTTCAACATCCTCAAATTTGTGTAATTTTTAGCCAATACAGATAATATAAGGCCTGACCTGTGACTTTTAATTTATCAGGAAGCCTGAGTTTTCTAAATCAGGTCAGTGTTTGGTAAAAAAATAAACGTTTTGCTTTTCTTGCTTGCATTTGTTTGCATTGCACCGTATTTGCAATTTGTAATTAATTTTGTAGTCTATTTTTTCCTGGAGTACTTCTCAGTTTATTATTATTATTATTATTTAATATAGCCTGTGGAACACTGAGCACTGATTAAGTGTTGTATGCTTTCTGTTATCTCTGAAGCATAACCGATGAAGTATTGTGAATTTGGCACTGTGTAATGTAGCATTTTGCTTGCTGTGCAGCACTAACAAACAACACATCAGTAGTCATGCCTGTCTCTCATTTAAATGCAACCTCAGAGTCACACTGCATGTTACAAATATCTGGGAGCTGTGTGATTAGTTAACATCTTTTGCATAACCTTAAAATTATAGCAAGTTCTCAGGAGATAATTAGCTTTCTGGATACCTTTAGTGAAATGAACTCTGCCTCAGCAATGGTGGGTACTATGTGTTCTACTACTGCAAGGAAGGGGGGCATGAAAATGCCTTTAAAAAAAGGTTAAGTGTCTTCTACATCAAAAAAAGTAAAATGAAAGAAAGAGATAAAGAAGTCCTCATTTATTTATTTCTTGATATCAGGATTGCTTTTTCTCCCTATCTTTAATGCTCTTTCCTATTTTGGCAGCTCTTCTGGTGTAAATAAAGGGTGTTCAGCAGGCACCAGCCTCCTTTACTGAAATCTGCTCACCTCTGTCCCAGAGTTCATGTCTCATATGCTAGGTGTGAGTAAACAGAAAAAATACATCACAATTGAATAATCAGGAGAATGTGATATGATATTTTTCCTTAGCAAGAGCTTGAGACTTCAGTTCTTTGTATAGATTTATGAAAAGCAATGTTTTCCAAACATTCTCCAAATGTTTTTTGTCTCCTGAAATAATTCCCCAGCCATATCCATGTGCAACATTTTAAAGCTTTTGATCCTGCTTTGAAAAGGCTATTCTAAGCCTTCAGTGTTTACAATATTCTCTTTTAGCACTGGAAGTATCTGTATAATAACCTCAAAATTAAAATGTTTTGGAAGCTTCTAAATATAAGTTATAACTGCAGCTGTCAGGAAACAGGATTTTGACAAAATTGAACTTGTTAAAGGAAAGTATCAATTTTGATTAAATTTGCTTGAAAGGTGTTTTCTAATTTGAAACAAAACATTTCAATAGGCTAATAGCTTTCTCTACATTTATTGGAATATAATTTTGCTGTTTGTTTCAAAATTATTTTTCATTTTGAAGTTCACTGGTAACTATGATATAATTTATACCCAAGGACTGAAGTCTTTTTGAAACATTTTGACCTTATTTCTATTGAACTTTAAATGCATTCCCCTCACCAAAGAAGAGTTTTGTAAGAACCTTAATATTTTTTTTATTTTGTGGTGAAATGTTTTTCTGAAAAGACATTTTTAAAATTAAATTCTAGATTTGATAAATTCTCCTAATACTTTTTCTGAAATATAAACAGTTGGTCTAGCTACACTGATTGTGCAAACAAGTTATCCTCCACATATATTTAAGCATATTGATAAAATTGAGAAGCTCCCACCAGTTTGGTGGATTTTTATGCAGTTATCTTTTCCAGGGATTGTATTGCCCATCTGATTTGTGAGTCAATTTTTTGCTTTATTAGCCATTACTAAAAGGAGCTTTGTTAGGTTTCTGAAAGTCTTGTGAGGAAAAAATGAAGACATATAGACAGGTCCAAAAAACATTGAAAATTCAAGATATACCATCAGAGGAACTGAAAACATAGACTATCAGTGATGGAGGGAAAGGACACATAATCAATTTCTTACGTTGGGAGATAAAGTAATAGTACTCTGGTGAATAGCCTATTCCCAAAACAAGCAAACAGAAACGAATTCTTTATTAATATCCAAATGCTTGACTGAGGATCCTACAGGCATTCTTAGGATCTCTCTGTTGTGGCAAGGAATACAGTTTCTCAAAGTTTTCCTATCTCTGCAAATAACTGTAAAGCCAAATTTTCCTCTCCATGGCAGAATCCCTGGTTAGGCAGACAGGTTCCTTCCACAGGGGACAGCAGGAGTGAGAAACCCCAGAAACTGAAATAGGGTGTAAGATGTGTGAGGTTGCCTGCAGCTGAGGAGTTAATGAATGGACAGGACAAATCACCAAAGTCTACAGAGCTTCAAGACTTCTTCTGAGGCTCAAAACTTCCTCTTATAGATACTATTAAAAGCCTATTTTAAGGTACCTGATATGTGCTCACTTATGCCTTTAAAAATGCAACAAGAGGGAAGAAGAGCATTGTCCCAAGTATATGTGCTTCTCAAGTGAATAGTTAATTAAAATGTGAACAGAGACCCTGCCTGAGACTTCCAAGTTTACCTTACCCAGGTCCTAGGTTGATATTCTTAACCAGGATCTTCTTCAGAGCACTCTCAAATATTAATCATAAAGCTCAAATGTTCTGAAGAAGACAACTGAAGATTTTCTGAGCATGAAAGAAAGGGAAGAAAGGGTTGTAACTCTGTAGCTGAGCACCAGCTTGTAAAGTAGAAGATCTGGTTTCAAGCCTTTTCCCTCAAAACTGTTTCCAAGTTTTGTGGGAATGAGATAATACCATTAATGAGAACTACATTCCAGAAGTCTTTCTCTGTCACTGCCATTCCCTTTCTGCATTTCTGTAGCCCACATAAATTGTATATCCATTTGATTAAAAAAACCAACAGAACAACCCTAAATAAATCCCATATTTTATATTCAAATATCTACTGGGTCTGAACCTGAGGGTATCAGTTATTGAAAGTTTCCCGATTCCTGTCAAAATCACTGGGATGATCACCTCTACTTTTCAGAACACTTACTTTTTCTACTTTATGTCCTTATGTGTGACAATAAAAAAACACCTTTTCCTTTTTTTTTTTTTTTTTTAGTTGGATTTTTTTAACTGTGGTAATTGAAAGTACTTAAAATCATTTTACTCATATTCTTCACAGAAGTCAGCAAGCAAGTGCTTAGTGCAAAATGAATTCTCTACATTTCAAGCTGGAACTGACTTGCTAAACTGAAGGACACAGGCTCTAGTCCATTACCTCTATAGTCCTCCATATTTTACATTTTTGTCAATAAAAAACAATTTACAGTCAGAGTGTGAAATTTTCTTCTGTATGAAAGTCCAACAAAAGGCCCATGCCTCACCTGCCTTCCAGGAGAGAGTGACACCTCAACAGACCAGTCTGTGCTAATGGTTAAAAAACGAGACATTCAGAGCCTATGTGTCAAATATGTAGGGCAAAATTCTTGACCCTGACTGTCAGTCTTGCCTGGCTGAAGAGGGCACACAGGACAGAAAACTCCTTTGGCTGAGGCAGAAAAAGATGGATTCTGCTTGAAGAGATGGCAGAGTTAATAAAAAGGTTGTTTACCTAGCCTGGAGGACCTATTAAGATATTGAGAAGCTGTGATTTTCTATTTTTTTTTTTTTTTTACCTTCAAGGTATCTTTCTCTGTGCAGCATACTTTCACATTCTCTCTAATAGAATTTAAAACATTATTTCACTGTAAATAGAATTCAAAACATTGCCTTCACTGTAAAATAGATTCCAATGTTTCATCATGTAAACTATACACATGAGCCTAGTTTGGGTTCTCCCAGAGTTCTCCACAATATATGGCTAGTCAGAAATTATTTTTCTCAAACAATTGTCTAATTTTTAAGTAAGATGATCACAAAATAGAACAGTTTTCCAGTTCCCCTCTTCATCCTTAAGGTCAAATTTGTGACCCTTTTTGGTGAGAGTGAAGCAGAAAATGTCTACCACTGAAAGTGTAGCACTTGTGTAGGACAGTTCTGGCTGAAACTGGACAAGTAAAGTTCATTCATATTCCTTCTGTCTTAATTCTTAAGGATCAAATGAAAGAAAGGAATCAGTAAAAATAGCTTGGTACAGGTGTTTCACCTTAACACTCATAGTGTCCCAAAAACACATAGGCAGCTGTCATATTTTATATTTTAGTTTCCTTCTTGCTTGGACTTGACTTCTGAATGAAAATTGAGTTAACTGGTGGTTAAGTTTCATGACCTTGCCTGTGTGAGATGCAATTTCAGTAGACTTTCTTTGAGATTTTAAAATATTTAGCCCTTCTTCACCTTAAGTTTATTCCAACTCTATAGTAGGCATTAGGCAAAATTTGTATATGAGTGACTCAGTTAGGTTAAGAAGGAAAAAAAAAAAAAAAAGAGTAGTAGGTTCCCAGATTAGCAATACCACCATGCTTTAACCTGGATCTTGAGGGAGTTTCTTTGGAACAGTTATGACTGCATCACGGGGGTCCTGTCTTGCAGCAAAAATAGTAGTGTCACATGTAGGCTAACCTGGTCACCAACTGCTCTTCCTGTATGCCACTTCTGCTGTTGCAATGGAGATGTTGTTTTGGCCACTTGGGGAGAAGATGATTCACTGCAAAATGCCATTTGTGGCTAATGATCACCCGCAGTGTTACAGGGTTTTCACAAAGGTAAAGCAAAGAGAAAAAAGCTACAGCCCAATTAAGATCTCCCCAGTTTTTGATCTTAAATCGTCAGTTCTAGTTTTTGAGTTTTGTTAAATGATCAAACTGCACAAAAAAAGTCACAATTGGTTCAACTTGCTGAAGGAGATTTTTTGTCATGAGCTGGAGGATGCCATGAGTTTTTAGACTGATCTTCCCCTTGCAAATTTCAGCTGTTTGAAAACGGCCCTAAGTTGTCTATTCACAATGATCTTGTTTTTGCAAAATAATGATCTAAATGATTTATTATTCAGTTTTTAGACTGCTGTTTTATTTCTGTTGATCTTTGTTTTTCTGCTTAATTTCTATAAATTACTGTACAGTTTCCCATAAGGTATAATTAAACAGAATTGCTAAAGTTTTAATTATTGTGTATTATAGATGTTGAAAGCAACATTAGCACTTAGCTTTTAAAAATGTGATAGTATATTTATAAGAGAGCATTTATAAACACATTTACATATAGTTAAGATGAAAAAGGTATTTGAATTGTAGTCATTAGCATTTCTTCAAACATATGGCATACCAGCAGAAGCCATGGGCCATGCCTTCATTAACTGAACACTGTTTCATCAGTATCTCAGCTTCCTGCTGTGCCACCCTGTAGCGTACCCTTCTGTCCCTGAGGTTTCAGTGACAAGGGACAATATGTCCCCAAGGTGAAAATCTGGGAAATAACGCAGATTAGCCCTTAGAGGAGTTCTTATGATTATTTAATCATACTTAGGAAAGAAGTACACTGTACTAGAAAAGAAAAACATTAAAAATGCTACCAGTCTACTATTTTCCATGTTTCAGCATATGATGGTCTCTTCAGTGCACCATCAACATAGCTACAGTAGAACATGACAGCTTTATCCTGCTTTATTATAAGGCCAGTCTCTTTCAAATTTGTTCATATAACAGGTAAAGCCTATGTTGGTACTAATAGGTACCGTAGGCCAATTATCATTCATTGTCCATAATGTTCAGGTGATGGATCAAGATTTAACTTCTTTTAAACATGGTGCATGCAGCCATTTAATTTTATTTCCTAATAAAAGATGGAAAAGGAATAAAAATACTCATATAAATGTCATGGCCATATTATATTTGTGCATTTCTTAGGTATATAAAGATAGGTTAATTTGGCAAGCAGAGACATTTGTCTTAAGTCATTAAATTCTCTCATACGCTACCTCTGATATGATATTCTTTGCTAAAATAGTATATATTTTGGAAAGCTCTTAGTAGACATTTTTAAAAACATATTTCATTTGACAAGATGTCTCTTTTGAAAGTAAGATTAGATTTTGGGATTGTGGGTGAATTGGTCTTTTTGTTTTATAAAAGGCTTTTTTTCATTACCTTTCACCTCTTTTCTTTCTCCTTGCAACACAGAATAGTAAAAAGCATTGAAGGGGGAAATAATTGTCAAAAATACTTTCTCAGTTTCTTGTGGACATTGATCTGCTTTCTTGCATTTGTATCTCCATTCTGCAGGAAGAGTTGGAGCTTTACAGAAGTTATCACTCTGCCATTGAAATCCAGTCAGTAAAGTCTGTTCTTGGATTAGGAGGGAAAAGAGATCAACTGGAGTCAATATATTTAAATCTTAATGAATCAAGTATTGAAAGAATTGATATTCTAATATGTAAACCTATATTACGTTACAATATATTCTATTTTTTTACCTTTAGAAAGTGTACTCTTCAACATGTATTTAGGAGAGGAATTTAAAAACTCTTATAGTTTAACCTAGTGAAGATAGAGAAAGTGTGGATTTAAAAAGCAAGATTTGATTTATATCATTACAAGAATCTGATACAATTTGAATATTTTAATATGATTTCTCACAGTTTCAGTCAGACCTACATGTCGTTATTATAGGTTTAGAAACATTCTGGTAGGCAGTCAAAGTGTTTAAATTGGCAACATTTTTACCTTTATTGTTTTTATATGGGAGGAATCTGAAAATCTTTCATGGTGGAATCCACCATTAATCAATGGTGCAATGGAAAGCTCTCATTAACTTTAACCCTCCGACCCTGACATTATTCTACTCATCACAGCAATCATTAGTAAAAATGAAAAACAATCAACCAGTGTATCTGCATTCTACTAATATTAATGCTTTCACTCTATTACACATGAATGTCAAATGTGACAAAAATCACTGAACTTCAAATATATACATAACAGATTCTAATATATATAAATCACCAGTTTTTGTTATTCTCACTCAACAGCAAAATCAAAGTTACAGTGCCAAGGGGGCCCATACCATTTGCAATCTGTAGCATTTCCAATGTATTTTCAACAATATTGTAAATATTTATGGAGTTTTATAAAGACTCTATGCTTCCTTCTGTTTGTGATGCATCAACAAGACACAGTAGGATATCATAGACAGATATTTACTTCTGGGAATTCCCTTTTGGACTCTTTTTGGTTGAAAACGACTTCATGACATACAGTACCGCAAATCCCCAGAAATGTACCATGCTATTATTGCCAGCTGAGTTCTTCCAAGTAAAGATGACATCAGCCATCTGTCATGCTATACTAATCCTAGGAAAGAAAGCCAACTGAAGAGAAAATTAATACCTTTTATATCTATTAGCCAAATATTTATATTAAAAAAAATGAAACTCTTAAATTCTTACTAGCAAAGGTAATTCTTGTAAGCAAATGATCTTTTCTGAGTAAACAACATACCTAAAGCGTCTTTGTCTTTTTATCTACCTAAACTAAGTTATGTCATGAGCATATGTTTGAAATGCTGGTCTTTTGCTACATATTGGTAGATAAGAAAATATGATTCCAAGTAGTGATTTTCCTCCAGACCTTCTAGAAGAACTCTGCCAGGTACCGTGTAGCTGCGTCAATGTTCTGTACCGCTCTGCTGAGGTAAATGGAAGTTTCCCAGAATCTAACAGTGCAGGAATTACACTCTCCATCAGAAGAAATGCTGCCAATTGATAAGGAAAGTGTCTAAATTAATGGCAACACCATTACAAAATATTTTAGAAGCCCAAACTGTGTCAGGTATCTGCTTCCCCACAGTGCGGGGAACACGTTAGTGAGGAAAACTTTTGGAAAAGCTGAATTTTTTTTGTTTACTGAGACTAATCCTGTGAGTCTATGTCTTATTTCTTTGTCACTCAACAGCATATACTTGAATTTTAAACTGAGGTGGTGTTCAAAAGCTCATTTCAGAACAAAATAAAGGATAGAAAAATAAATCTCAAGAAATTTTAAAAAATTAGCAGAGAGCCAAGCCACAAGAATGTAGCATGGTGCTGTTGTAAAAAAGCTCCAGTATGATTATTTAGTGCTATTGTCATTAATGTTGTTCACACTGTAAATGTTCCTTTTGCTCTTTTAGAGTTGTAGAAGAAGCAAGACAGAACTGAGCATTCACACACAGCAATATAAACACAAGTAAATATCTCCCATCTCTCCACCCTCTCACATTTCTTTTTTCCTTATTTGGCATTTAACATTGTGAGTGTTTCTTCTAAGTCAATAATGAATTTTGGGATGTGAATTCATACAAAATGGGAAATGAAAACAATAGAATTTTCAGAATAAAAGGCATGTTTCTTGGGATGTAAACCTTTTGACTTCATAGTTCAGAATAATGTGATAGATGGATTGAAATTTTTATTAGATAACATGTAGTACAGAACAAATAATTAATATAAAGATTACTTTACAAGTTCTACTTCCTGAGTTTCTCAACTGCTTAGGTCTTCTGATGGTTCCAGTTGTTTTTTGCAGAGATTCTGATTATTTTAAGCCAGTGGATTTCTTGTCTCTTTGCAAGTTAAGAAATTACTTAATAGGCAGTAACAGCATGGCTGAATTTTGTTTTTTTTTTTTCTAAAATATTGAAACAGAAAAACAAGAGAAAGAAGGGAGTTGTTTTCTTACGAATTTTTCCTCAAGATCTTAAGGTCATAAAAGGAACATCTGATCTTGGAAAACAAGAGGTGATTAGAAAAAAAAAGTCAGTAATTGAATGCAAAGATTATATATGTCCCTTGACAGCCAAAATGGCAGAACATTCTTTCATGCCTTCTGCAGAAAGCAAGGGTGAGTTACAATTCTGTGTGGTAGTTATAGCAAATGAAATTACGTCACATTTGGACTGATTACTTCAACTTATCAATTTTTTTGAGGATGAACTTGAACCTGGATCATCACCATTCTATCTCCAATGACACCACTGAAAAACAGGATGTGATTTTTAAAATAACTTTTTTTTGTGGCTTCAGCTTATTTACTGAGTCAAGAAACTGAAATGTTTTTAGTTATCACCTGTCTCAGTAAGAATATATGTGCTTGCTTTACAACCTGATAAGAGCTGAAATACAAAAAAAAAAGTTTATTGTCATGCACTATAAGTCTTTGCAATAAGCCATTTCTTAACCCAGAAGACCATTAAGGCTCTTTCCTGCAATGTAATGTTTCTTTATTCGGTGGAGAAACTGGAAATAAAAGCTGAACTTTTATTAAAAATAAGTCACAAGAAGTAAGATTAGTAATTCTTTGATTTCTAAATAAAATATATGTCATATTTTAAGTAAAACATTTCCAATGAAAAGAAATTTTGCTTCCCTTACATATTTTCTTTACTCTATTTACTAATGAGAAACAAGTGAGAAAAAGGAGATTTCATCACTCCCATCCTCCGGGTAGGTTAAATAAAAAACAAGGACCAGAAGCTTGGAATTTAAGCAGAGGTAAAAGAAACATTTTTTTTCCCTGAAATAAAATAATAACAAAATAAAGAAAAAAATTATTGTTATTTTTCTCAATTAAATTTACAGATCTTTGCATTATTGTTTTAAACCTTGCCAAAAATGAGGCAAGTTGCTAGTTTTAGACTGACTTCTCCAATTTTGGGTGTTGTGATCTTTAGATACTGGTTTCCATTTGAACTGCTGAATTTTTATCTATTTCAGTAAAATGCAAAGTCTAATATGTGAAGAGGGCAGCAACACTCTAAGAAGCCTATTGGTGTGTGGAATTTATGCCATCATGAAAATGACTATTTTTAAAATTAGAGAAAAATGTTGTTTCTGGTTTTTTTATTTTTTTCAGTTCCCTGCAAAGTAACTAAAATGAAGAATAGGATGATGAGAAGAATGTATAAGTGAATTTATTTAGAAAGAAAATGAAAAAAAAGAATTGTTGGTTAGATGCAGAAAAAGGGAAGAGAAGATTAAATCAACTGTTAAGTAGAAGGAAAGATATACCATCACCCTAATGTGATTTTGGTTATTCATTCATTAGGAAGCACTCATATACTAAAAAAACTCACTAGACAGATAAATAGCAATGTGCAAATACATGCTGCTACATAAATTTACGAGGAAAAAAGGCATTACTGAAACCTGAATTTCTTTATTGAATAATTTACTTTGTCATCATAAATGTAATTCTATATTGCCTTGCAGTATAACTTCTGGAGAGATGTGTTGGTAAAGCCAAGTCCCAAGAGGGATGGCTGAAGAATGATCAAAAGCTTGGATTAATTTTTTTTTTACTTAGGTTGTTTTTATCATTTTGTTTTGGTTCCTGGAATTTCTTATTAATTTTACAAGTCCTGTTATAGATGGGTTTTTTGAACTTCCTTCCTGCTCATTTAATTTAATGGATGAATAAAACTTTTCCTCAGAAATTACAATAGCAGGAAAAGTTTGTAAGACCACAAGCAGCAGACTTTGAAAAGTTCCATTCCTGTAGTAGGCCTTTGATAAATTCTGACAGCTGTGAGTCTTCTAATGCAGAAGTCATTTGACGCTTTTATTCTGTATTGAGATTATCACATATCAGAAATAACCAGTGACTACTGAATCTCTATTTGATGGCATCCAAGTGCACTCCTGTGCACTTATGAACTAAAGCACAAAAAAATTAACTGGAGAAAAGACATCCTGGGGGGGAAATATGACTTCTTTTTGTTTGGCGAGCTTCCAGGACTCAGCTCGGTGTGTTGTTAATTTATCCATTAAAAAATTGGAAATTTTTCTAATTTTTGCTGATTTTCCTAAGTGATAAGATATTAATGCTGATTGTACTCTACTTGGTCCAGTTTAAGTAAAAATAATAAAGCCACTCTCAGTTCCTACACTCCAGAGAAAAACTCTGAGAATACAAGACTATACTTATAACTAATCTGATTTCAGCAAAATAGGATGACAGTAATACAGTGACGGCAAATACACTATGATGCAAAGATAACCTCAAAGGATATCCTCAAAGGGTAAGGTTAAAAAGATGTAGTGCAAAGCTTTCCCAAAATTAGTCTGGTATAAATTGGTCATAATTGAGGTCAGACTAAAGCATATATTATATATAAACCAGTTTTTAAATATTTGTTCTCAGATTGGCAGAAATTAAGATGGCTGGCTCACAGAACTGAGATTTAAGATTAGAAGTATTTCCTCCCATAATCTGCGCTCCAGTTCCTTTGCTATCATGGATACTTGACTAACTTTACATAAACTCTTGCATTCCAATGAGAATATGCTGTTTTATAGTCAAATGTTGGTGGATGCATATAAAACAACAACAAAAAATTATCTCTAGAGTTTCAGAAAAAATGACAATTTTTTACTTCAGATAGAAATGACAGTCCACTACAATTCACCACCAACCAAGTGCAAAGCATCCTGCAAGAGATTGATTGTGTCAGTGATGTCTGAGAAACTGTAAAAGATTGTAATATTTTTTGGCTGAGTGGAGAGTCGCATCATGATTACTTTTCCCATAATGCTAGTTAGTGGAGGTTTTGTGTGTTGTAGTGAATTTCCAGACATCTAATATTTCATCATGTATGAAATTGATCCAATACCTCAAATGTGTTGGCTGTTGAAATAAAAACTGTGAGCAGGGTAATCTTAATTGAAGGGACAGAGAAGATTTGATTTCATTCTCAGTTAAAAGAAGTACTTTACTCAATTGTTAAACAAAGTGTTGTACTAAGTATGAAAGGGGCCACTTTTCAAAGTCTTTCACCTAAACTTGTATTCATGGGCTTCCCTCAGCTAAAATCATATTAGATGTAATAATACTGCACAGTTAGATGCAAAATATATGTTTTAATTTTCCCAAAAGAAAGAAAACTTGATGAGGATTGCTTTTGATAAATGCAGCATATTTGCGTGTTCTAAAATAAAATATGCTTCTTTGCATGGAATCATATAACAGCACATATTAAAAAATGTATTTCTTGGGAGTAAAGGAAAAAAAAAGTCCTTGAACTTATCTGCATATTTTAATAAATAGACAGAGGTGTTCTATTTTCTTTCAGTATCTGAGGGAGCTACCTTTATGAAGGTCATACTCCTGTGAAGATTTGAAAAAAAAATAAACCTTTTTACCTCTTGCATATATGAACAAAAGGATTTAAATATATATAGGGAATTGTATAAGAGAGTTTGCAATTGAGAATGGTAGAACATTGGAGACAACATTTCAAAAGTGCTTTCATTCTAACCTTGAGTTTTCACTCTTGACATTCTGTAGTCTGTAACTTAGAGAAGATGTTTTTAGATGCAATCTCCCTACTTCCTTGCTATTTACTTTCTGTTTAGTACTTAATTTTAATTTTGTTATTATATACATGTAATGTTCCTAGATTTTATTTGGGACAGTTTAAGGGAAAAATCACTGTCTTTAGAGACATAAAGCAATCATGTAGCATTGTTTGTCTAAGCATGGGAAACTGATAGTGACAGAAATTGAAATGCATTATGTTATTGCAAAGAGAAGTACCTTGGAGTGGTCTGATGAAAACTGATGTTGATTTGACAGAGTTCTCAGCTATTCAAAGCTGCTTTCCCCATCTGAACGGTGTGGTTTTTTACAAGAGTGTTCAGCTTTGTTCATATTTTCTTTGCAATGGAAATTTAATTGCTGCTATTTCAGTTGTAATAACACTGGGTTAGCACTGAGCATTTTGGAAAGAACTTCACTGTCAGAGTAGGTTATAGAGATTCATGCTATGGGTTATCTGGAGTTATCAGCAGGCAGTGCCTTTTGCTGTTAATGACGTGCCTTTCCTGTATGTGTGTGCCAAGATTTGGTGATTCAGTGGAACATATATTCGAAGAAGTGGATTTCTGTTCCAAGAACCAGGTGAACCCTTTTCAGAGCTGACTTATCATAGGCAAGATTGCTTCAGAGAGAGAGCAAACAGTGTGTTTATATTTGATATCTATTCCCAAAGAGTTCTATAGAGTAAGAATAAGCAGGCCAGGGAAATTGCTATGGAGGTTGTAATTAAGACCAGCCGTCCTGTATGAGCAGGGAACTCAGTAGGAATATCTACCATAGAGGGAAAGTAGAACTTCAATGTAGGAATAAACATTTTAGGAAAAGGATGAGGCTGGTGCTGTTTTATACTGCTCTGGTCCGATAGTGACATACACTAAGTAGCTGGTGAGCAGCCTCCTAATGCTTCTCCCTTTCATGGTACTGGAAATACCAAACCCTAACAGTCTGAGTGCATCTTCAGTTAAACCTTATAAAACTAGTAAGCACAATTTGAGGGTATGTAGTCCACTAGCAGCTAGTTTGATCTCTAGAGAGTAAAAGGAATAGCAATTAAAACCCATATTTTTTTTAATTTGCTTATGTAGAAGCAGTTTTAAATAAAACTGACAGAACTGAGAACTGCTGTGTGAAAATTTGAAAGGCATTTTGCTTGGAACATTTGCTATATTCTGTTTCTGAAGAAAATCAAGTCTATGTATATGTTGTGAACATTAACAGATTATCAACAGAAAAACATCAGTTCACAGCAACAAATGGCATCAATTATTTTCCAAAAAAAAAATTAGGGCTTTATTCTGTATACCTTTTAAAGCAGTGTCATGCACTATTTGAAGTTGTGTTGCAGTTTTAAGTAGAAATTGCAATGGTATCTCAAATATGTCCTTTGTTTCTCTGTTCCATTTTCATTGTATCTGACCAGATGCTTCAAGTAATTATATGTCTGACACAGACAAGTAATTGTGAAAAATGGGTTATCCTATCTCTCTTTGACTCTAAAGGACTGTCAAGACGTTGGTTGATAGATCGAAGCTGAATTTAAAGAAAAAAAATTAAATATCCAGTCCTGTGTAATTTATAAATCAGGACATTTGGTATTAATCTGCCTTCTGCAAAATGAACCAACTTAGGGAAAGATGTCCACATTAAACAGAGAGACACTCTATAGAAGCCACATTATACAGTTACAGCCAACTTGGGTTCCAGTCCAAATGTTAAAATGTTCTTTATCCAGCTAAAAAGAGGGCTTTTTAATAAATTCAGGAACACTTTCCTGTAATAATCTCCACATTTTTATAAATGTAAACACTAGCTGTTGCTATGCCCTGATTTTATTTTAACCTGAACTGTATTTACTATACCTAAGGATAATTCACATGTAGCAAAGAGCCCTAATATTTGTATTTTAGAATAAATATTATGAATATCTCTCTCAGGGGAAGAAAATGTTTAGATAACCTGCCTTTCACACGGAAAAGCTGGCTGCTGAACCTTCAAGCCAGCAGTTCTTCCATGTCTTTCTAACTGAGAGACAGTACTACATATGAAAATTCAGTGCCTCCTGGCCATACTTAAGAAACCCTATTTCTTTGTGAAAGCAGGAGAACGTATGGGAGCTGTAAATAAATAATGATTGCCAAAGATCAGAGGAATTTTTACACAAGACCAAAGCAATTTAGGCTCATTCTTTGATACAAACCATTAATAATTCAACACAGTAGTAATTTTGGTATTGCTAGAATTCCTGACAATTGAACTGATCTCCAGGTTGTTAGCAGATCAGTAAGAATTACGTTATTAGTAGCTGACTTGTGCTGAAATCATATGATTCAATGCTTAATTTAAGCATTAGGTATGACTTTCTCAGAAGCTCTGGAAATCTCTATGAAAACAGCACAATGCTCATTTGGTAACAACACACAGTTCTTTAACAAATATTTCATGCTCACTTGTCAAAAGCAATCATTGAACTACGCTTCTTCAAGTAATTCAGGAGTTTGATTTAAAAGATGATACCTTAACAAAAGAGCATGCTAGACATTCAGAGAGAAAAATCAGCAAATCATCTGCCTCTTACCTATTCCAGCAGGAATATCTAGAATAATTATACACTCACTGAGCAAGGCTTAATCCTATTATAAACATATAATATTAAGTAATCTGTTAGTGGGGACTCACCCTCAGAATCCTAGTCAAAACAAATAGAGGGTATGAAGCATGGGCACTGACTTCTTTAAAGGAAGATTATTTCACTTGTACATCCTGACGAGTCTTAGACATTGAACTGGATGACTAAGAGGATCTTTGTGCTTCTGTCATGCCTACACCTCCCACATTTGCAAGGCACTGTCCCAGATCCCGGGCCCTGGCAGTGACCACACCAGCAGAGAGAGCAGAGCTGACCCCTCGTCCATCAAGCAGAAGGGAGCACATGGAGTTTTACAACACCAGGTGTGCTTCCTAATTAGGTGCAGAGACCAGGCAACATCCTTCATCCTACCCTCTCTGCTTCTTGCAGTGCTTAAAATCTTTTCCTCTTTCATGGGGCTTGCCTTACCCATCAGATAAAGTAAATTTCAACACCTTGTTCAGGAAGACATCTTGCCACAGGTGTGACCTTGTCTGCAGACCAGAGAAGGGGTATCCCACACATCATAAGCCAAGCCAAGAACACTGAGCAGGCATATGAAATGGGAAAAAAATTTTGAAATGGCCAAGCTTTCATATAGGAACAAAACAGTAATACTCATTTCAGGGTGCTATTAGGTAAAATAGATCCAGGAAACTTTCCTAATGTATAATCATTTCCTCTTAGCAATCCGGTCTTGCTTATTGTAGATAATGTTGTTTTACTGGGCTTTTTTTTCCTCAGCTGATGTAAAATATATAACTCCATTGAAGCCAGTGGAGTACTTGATTTCTCTTTTTAATTTTTTTTTAATTCAATTTTTTAAATAAATACTGTGTAGGAGGAGAGGAGAGGAGAGGAGAGGAGAGGAGAGGAGAGGAGAGGAGAGGAGAGGAGAGGAGAGGAGAGGAGAGGAGAGGAGAGGAGAGGAGAGGAGAGGAGAGGAGAGGAGAGGAGAGGAGAGGAGAGGAGAGGAGAGGAGAGGAGAGGAGAGGAGAGGAGAGGAGAGGAGAGGAGAGGAGAGGAGAGGAGAGGAGAGGAGAGGAGAGGAGAGGAGAGGAGAGGAGAGGAGAGGAGAGGAGAGGAGAGGAGAGGAGAGGAGAGGAGAAAAATAAAGGAAAGAACCTCAGCATATAGTAAGCTGGCAAAACAGTGATCTTACGCACTAATGTGCATTAGCTTATCTTCAGACAGGGTCAGTTAACATATTTTTATTCTGGCGTGTGCATTCATCTTCTGAAAAGGGTGGAAATTCAACGGACTGATCATCCATTACTAATAAGCCAGATATGCCTTGTTATTTAATTTGCTCTTTCATAATTTCATACAGTACATATTGCTTAACACTATACCAGTCAATGTAATGGAGAAAGCTTGTCTTCATCCTTTTCACTTTCCCTACTTGTAAATGGATTTAGAAAAAGGAATGTAGTCTATTATTCAGAGATGGTTTTTAAGATGGTTCACAACAGGTTAATGAATGATGTCTAATACTCATATTAGACCAATCATATTAATAACAGAGAAGAGCACATGAGGGTCATAGTGCTAATTGCATAGGAGGTCCAGCCAGAAGGCATTTTTATCTTAGAGTTCAAGACACACCAAGATTGACTAATCACCCACAGTGTGTTTGCAATTAAAATAACACTGTATTAACCCTGCCAATGTGAGGTATCAATATTTTATGTGTGGCTTGACAGTTCTAAGCTGAACATTTGTAGTGCTTGATACTGCACTTACATAGAAAGCACACAGCTCTTGCTCTGCTCTAGACTGCAGCCAAGGATGCTACACAGAGGAAAATTCAGAGGTATTTGGTTCCCAAAATTTCTTCTATTATTTTTAAGGATGGCTCTAGTATTATTAAAAAGGGGTATTTTTTTACCTTAAGTTGCTTTATACACCACAACAAAAAATCCAAAAACCACAATCCTACAGAAATTGATGGAAAAACTCCTCTGATTCATTTAGCTCCATCCTGAATTGAAAGAAATGAAGAAAAATGTTTATTATAGTATGACCCTGGCTGATGCACGAAGTTCAAAGTAGGGACAAGAGCTGTAGCACTAACAATAACAATGAAGCAGATCACCTAGATTATTTTGGCATGGGGGTCAGAGCATGTGGATTCTGAAAATGATGTGAGCTTCTGCTTTACACATGTAAAAAAAAAAAAAAAAATCAATCAACTTCACTTGCAGGTTGAACTCCATTTTCCAAGTCTGATTGCCAAGGAAGAAAACATTGGTTCTTCCTCCTTAGCCCACAACTCCAAGATCTCCTTGACACTCTGTCCAATTTTCCTGTAGATCTGGTTTTCACTGGGCACCTTTGTCTGAAACCCACTCAAGCTGAATCACTTACATCTTAAAAAGAATAAAGAAATCCTGTTCCTCTCACCCAAATTCTAGTGAGTGCTATGGGTGCTCAAATTCCCAGATCACATGCCCAGAATCCTTGTGTAACTTTTTAGATTTTCTGTAAAAAAAGCATTTTTCTGAAAGCCAGGTGTTTTTTTTGAGATTTTTTTTTTAATTCTACTAAACTTGTTACAAAACAAAGGAAAAAACTGTAAAACACTTGAAAATGTCTGTTCACAATGAACAAGCACTAACTTCTTTGTTGTATCTCAGGTGTTTTATGATGTGTTTTTGTGCCAATGGATTTCTTTTTTATATTATTCGTGTTGGTACTCTGAACACTTTCAAATGTTTGTCAATTGATGGTCTCTACATAATAGGTACAATCCATATCTGGGTCAGACCTTCCAGTTCAGGTACAATAGCTTAGCTCCCTGGAGCTAAGATTTTTTTTTTTGTGTAATAGATTTGTAAAGAACTGAAATGATGCCAAGTAGACTTAAATGCTTTTCCTCAACTTTTGCAAACAGTTGTGGTTCTGCTTGCATGTTCTGCAGACAAATTTATATGAAGTTATCTCAGGTTTTAATGACTGTATCGAGAGAAGCCTATGAGATATAAACCTAGTAAAAGATTTTCTTTTTAGGCCCTTATATTCTTGTACATTTTCCAAAACACCTTCCTAAATATTCCTGTATTTATAGTTAGGATCAAGTTTTTTAAACTAAAGACAACATAGCATAATGTAAACTTTGCAGTGAAACAACGAAAGACAACAAACAAAATTCTTATAGCTCACTAGTTGCTAGGTCCTTCTGAACAATAAAGAAGGGTTCCAATTAAAATCTGTCAGAAACCAGTTATTTAATTTTGCATACATAGTGGTTTGAAAACCACTTGTGTTTTTAGTTCCCCAAATCCAAACCTCTTCATAATGAAAATTGGACTGTGACACTTTAGTTTTCAAAGGACTATGTGTATGTATTTTTGCTTTCTATTTCAGACATTTGGATCTAACTAGAGGGTCTCGTTGCTTTGACTTCAGGAAAACTTTACAAAGCTATCAATTAAATCTTCATGCCTCCCCAGTAGATTTCAGACACATTGAAAGGTCAGGCACTACTCAATGAATGGAAAAAATAGGCTCATCAGTTTGGATACCAAGACCCCAAAGTAGCCTGAATGACGTTCTGTAAAGACACTGAACATCCCTGTTCACCTTTCAAAACCCAAGCTGGATCATGACTCAGCAGTGGGATCTGATTCTCTGTAAGGTTGGTCTTTGGATGCTTTAGCAAAATAAAAACTTGAAATTATTGCACTGCCAGAAAGGTATTAAAATATTTTCATATAGGAAGTCATAAATCACACATACATCTACATGGTTATGTGTAACTACCTTACATACCCAAACAGGACTGTCAGGTCCAAAACTCCTGTCCATCTGAGGATAAGCACTTCACAAATCCATTTTCCTACTGAGGAGGGGCAGCAAGCTAGGAGCATTTTTGACCTCAAATCTTCCCTTGTCCATCAGTGCTAAACAGCCAAAGTATGAACGTCAGAGGTTGCTCTGCGCCCTGACAGGAGCCTGCATCTTTAAGTTTCTCCCCAGAAAAGCTGTGACCATGCTGTGACAGAAGCCACAACAGCAACAAAGGATATATTCATCTGCTAAGGAATATGACCTTTTCAAGAAAAAATAAAGAATCAAACACCTAATGCAGTTAGTACAGGTAAAGTTGATGTTGCCTTGTGAGGGCTGGGGATGCATTTTTGGGGGTTTTTTGTTTTTTTTTTTTTTTTTTTTTTTGCAGGAGAAGGATATTATTTTACTAATTTTGGCCTGGTTTTGTTCACATTTTTTCACACTTTTGTTGAACTGCGAAAGCTGAATGTAAATCCAAAGTTTCTTACAGCAGTTCAAAGAGTCATTGGAGAATCTGCAAGACATACAATCTGTATAATTTTAATTTCTATTTCTAGGCAGAGATTGCTTTCACTCCCAGTCAGATTAGATTGCCAGTTTGTACTTAAACATCTTTTATTATTCCTATGAACACTTACTAACATTTTCTATTCCTGAGAGGAAAGAGACTGCATCACCAAATGAAGAGTTTAAAACCTCCAAAACTGAATGTGAAGATTCAAAGGTTACTATATTACAATGCTGTACAAGGTCTAAAGCCAGTAAGTGAAGGAGAACTGAGGGAAGATTGGTTCTCTTTCTGTGTCTTTATGTACATGTGTAGCTGCATTTGGCAGCACTCTGAGCCCGTGCCTGATGGTGAGAGTCTCTGTACAAAGAAACCCAGAGGAAGGCACAGCACCAAACTGGCAGGTACCGGGTAGAAAGAAGAATAGGATGGGCAAAAGGCATTGGATATCTGCATATGCAATCACAATGATAGTGTTCTCAAAACCTTTCAGAAAAGTAGAAAAGGGTTCAGAATATCTGTCATTGTCTTAAATGCATTGAAGTATATATAAAGAGATAATTTTTTCCTAAAATATTCTACTCAGGACATGGAATTATTTCAAATCTCCTCTCTGTTTTGTTGTTTGAATTTTTTGTTCTCACTTTGTTTTGCTGTAATTTTTTTAGTATTGGAAAAAGAGTCCAGTAAGCAGTAAGTTAGGAGAGGTGTTGGTAACCTTTCATCTATCAGAACATACTTATCTACTCAGTCTCTTTAACCACAGTGGTGCTCCAAAAGAGAGCATACACCAGCCTTGAGATAAAACATTCACCGTGGGGCTGTGGATGAGCTGATGGCTCTCCAAAGTGCCTGATGAATTAGGCATAAGAGCTGCATGATAAGGAGGGTTCATTAGCATGAGCTCGCTCTCTTATCATCCAGATCATGCATCCCCAGACTGCAGGATGACTAAGGGCAGAAGGAGGGAGACCAGCCAAAACCTTGCTAAGCTGTTGGTGGAGGCACAGAGCAAAGCTGGGCTCCCACTGTGACCTTTGCAGGGTGGTAGACCGTGGAACACTGCAGACTGCTAAAGCCCTTTGTTGTTAGCTCTGCATGGAACTGAGTAGTATAAATATAGTCTCACAGAAGTTGTTTATCATTACAAGTTCACTTGTTTTCCTTCAAAGAATTTTTTAAATGTTATTTAAACTTCTGTGGTCTGGAAACAAATTCATATGTGAGTGTGGGTATTTGGTGGTTTCTTCTGGCCAAGAAATATCACAGTACAAGACTCTGGGCTTGATTCCCCCCTGCAAATATTGGTGTATGCACAGCGGATGCTGCTGAACCTCACCTTGTGTAATCTCCAGCAGTCTCCCTTCTGGAAGTGAATCATGAAAATTGTATTCCCAGGGATTCTTACTATGCTCCTTTTTCAGGGAGCATCAGATTGGGTTGATACTGCTCTATTGCTGCAGTACAATGTCTGCCTTCCTGGAAAGAGAACAGATATCACTGGGGATCTTGTACACCATGATAAATCAGAAACAAGCATCTTTTTTTTTTCTTCCCACTTCTTTCTGAAAATATAAGTTGCTTATAACAGCTACATTGCAATTCTCTTAGCAGTGAATACACTCTATTTATACACTGTAATAGTTTTTATATTAAAATTTAATTCCTAGTCATTATTAATAAAAATTTCCCAGGCTGTCTAGTAAGTTATGAGAAAGTTATCTTTATCTGAGCTTCATCTAAGGTGTATGAAATGGAGTTTTAGGTTTAAAGTTAGGCAGAACAGAGATGCTTGAAACAGCAGTCACTTTAAACACACACACTTTCTTCAGAGAAGGAGGACTTTGTGACCATTTATTTTATTAAGAAAACTCCATAAAATTCGGTTGCCTTGTTAGAATCATAGAGTTATAGATTCACAGAATGTTAAGATACCTTAAAGATTATCATCTAGTCCCAATGTCCCCTGCCATGGGCAGGGACACTTCCCTCTGGACCAGGCTGCTCGTGGCCTGTGGAACATCCACAACCTCTCTGGGCAACCTTTTCCAGTGCCTCAGGACCCTCTCAATAAAAAATTTCTTCCTAATAGCTTAATTATTCATACAAATTTCTGTGGAATATTCTTAAATACCTAATTCTTCCCTTTTTCAGTTTGTACCAATTACTCCTTGTCCTATCACTACAGTTCCTGGAGAAGAGTCCTTTTCTGGCTTCCCCTTCAGATACTGGGAGGTTGCTATGAGGTCTCTGTGCAACCTTCTGTTCTCCAGGCTGAACAATCCTAATTTTCTCAGTCCATTGCTGAACTGTCTGAACTGTGGTTCATTGTTCGAAATACTGTATTCTGTGCAAATGTCCTTGGGCTGAAGTTTTGTGGGAAAAGAGGTTGTTTTTTGCTCTGGTGAACTCACAGCTCTGAATAAGAAGTGTGGGAGAGCAAAAATGTTTGGAATTAAAAAAAATCTTTTTTTTATTTATTTGGTTTGGGTTTTTTTCCTTTGAAAAATGCCTTTAAAATTATTATGGAAAGAAAACAAAATTGAAGACAGTTTGAACTGAAAATTAATCTGCTTGTTTTGAAAATAGTGGAGACATATTCTACTTATTTTATATTACTATGAGAGAGATGTCTTTTAAGGTAATAATCTATTGTCATGCCTTGCAGAAGAGGGTAAAAACTCAAAAGCAAAATTTTTTAACAGCTGTGGGGTGGGTTTTTGTTTTTCTCCATTGGTTTGGGTCTAAGTGATTTGGAAAACACATTTGCTTTGAATTTTAGCAAATGCCATATAGCTGTGATGAGAACATGGATTTCTAAGGATTAAATTCCAAGTATTTACGTAGCTGCCTCTGTATTGTTTAAAATAGCTAGAAAGCTTCAAGTATATCTAATAGATACTATATTTGCTTAGTATCTAATTTGCATATCTAACATAATAGTACCTCTGAAGAGCTACGTAGGCTGAAGAGGTATAGGAATTTTGTTCTCTAAATGTAAGCTGTCACTTCAATTTTCACCTTCAGTTTGCTCTCTTCACCTTTATGAGTAATTTGATGTTACAATGCTGCTACCTTGCTCAACATACCCATGCTTTTCTTTACCTGAGACAAAATGAAAAACAGTCCTACAAAAAAAGTAAAAACTTTCTGTTTTCTTCATTCCAGTTCAAGAAAGATACAATAAAATATATGGTCATGGGGTGGTGGGAAGTTAGGAATGGCCTTTTTGGCAGAAGAACCATCCTGAATTATCATGGGTTACAAAACTGCACTTAGCTATCAGGGGTTGAATTCTGCCTATCTCTTTTTAGAGGCTTTGGAAATCTTCCCAAGATTTTAGTGTAATATACTGTCTCAGGTGGTGACTTTTTGTGAAGTTAGACATCTAGCTGTCTGTTGTGCCCTTGAATATAGTTTCTTTTTATTTTAGCATAAACTTAAAACAAACTCAATAGAAAAATCCAGGGGTGCTCTTTGTCAAGATGACACAGTTTATGTGTACTTTATGAGACTCCTGTTTCCAAGAGCAATTAGGATGTTCTGAGTTATATCAACCTGTGTTTACATTTGGATATTTTCATTCACAGATTTATTTTAGGATTGTCCACTGCCTTACTCCACCTAATTAAAATTCATTTGATGAACATTCAATCTTAGCAACCAACATTTTTTAAAGTTGTCTTTTGGATTTTGATCCCATGTGAAGTATTTATTTAATCTAATGTCGTTGTTCTGAATAACATCTCAGTTAGAAACCTAAAGTAGGCTAAGGTTAGGTGTTTACACTAAACAGAGGGACTGAGGCCTTCCCAGAATATGATTCACAGAAGTTAGATGAATGAAAACGCTTTGCATAAATATTTCCTTACCATTTAGCATAACTACTCACTTTGAATGCTCACATTTCTCAGTAAATTTGGAAGAAAATAGCAAAAATCTTCTTATATTTAGAGGGGTAGCAGTGTAAGCCTACTTTGTGTTTCTCTGCCTGTGCTTTAATCTGGGGAAGATACTATATTTAGCAGGTTTTCATACATATATTGCTGTGCCTCTGGAATTCAGTCCCCTGGGTAAAATTATGATGGAGCTGAAATGTCTTGCTCTTGTAGTGCTCTGACACTGCTTATAGCCTAATGCAGGACTAGTTTTTCAAATTCTGGCTAAACCACTGCTCAGGGAAATCATGTGGCTGTTGGTAACACTGGAACTGAAAGAATGATCCTTCCCAGAAGATTTTTTTTCCTCTTATCCTTGGGCAGCAACCAGGGATTTTATGAACACATGGGTCAGTTCTGTGAGTTTTAAATTATGTCTCTCCCCCAGCCATATGGGGTACATAAGAGTTCTGTGGTAGGAGGAGAATGGACTCTATATTGAATTTTTGAACTGAAGACAAAATAGCATTACTTTTCAGATCCATTTTACTTCAAAGAGTCTGTAAGTCATTGTGCCAACCTGTGATTTTTATAAAAGTTTAAGGTACTTTCCATCCAAGAAAGGGTGTTAGGAGCTACTTGAATGGTTATTGATGTTTCAATGAAATGCTAAAATTATGTAAGTCTACATTCATAATTTTACTGATAAAATGCATAGTGATTTAGTTGCCTAGATGACATTTTTGCACTCCTCTCCAACAGACATACTTGTAGCATGGTAAAGGTGAGTCTATATGGCAGAAGACCTTAAGCTCACTTTTCAGATAACAATGTCATATTGTTCCTAGTAAGAGGAAGTATATAATTTTTTTTAATGGTAAAATTTTTTAGGGTCTAATAGTCAAAATATTTGTCATAGAGCTGAGACAAAGGAGGATTTCTTCCTTCTCTTTATTTCCATGGAGATAGGACTGTGAACCAAATATTTGGAAGAGTATATTTTTAGATAGATCTCCATTAATCTCTTCTGTTGGAATACTCCTACAAAGTATTCAAATATTCCTGGATTCGGCGCCTTTAATTCAGATTAACACTTCTAGAAGACTTCTCAGACTGCCAACACAGAGTTATTTTATATTTTCTTTCTTTTTTTGAGCCAAAATATATTACCTAGTTAAAAAAAAAAAATATATACTGATTTTAGGACCAGCCATCAAAATGAAAGTTCAGCTATTCATGTAGTCCCAGTCATCCTCAAACAAAATCTGTCATGCCATAATTAAATTAAAACAATAGAATTCATATGCTGTCTCATTATATGTATATAAAATATAGGAGTCTAAACTCTTACAGAAATAAGTAGAAGTGTCACTACAAATTCTTTTTATATGTGTGAAGATTTTACATTATTCTGTAGCTAAAAAATCAGAAAAAAAAATAGAAACTGTGATCACAGAAGAGAACTCAAATAGCATATTAAATCTTGGAAAGAATGTTTCTTTTTTATTGTATCTAATACTAGTCTGAGAGAAAGAGAGGGATACCTTTATGAAACTAAAATAAAGCAGCATTCATCCATAATTCAGAGCTTAATGCCATGATTTCCAAGTGCTACAAAGTCTATCTTGAGTATTATTTTAAGCTGTCTTCTAAAGCATGGTGTTAGTAGCAACATTTCTGTCTAACTCCATAGTCTTAACAAGAGCTGCTGCCTGCTACAATATCTGATAACTTCCTGTACTCTCAAAACACCCTCAGCAGGCACTTCTTCCCAACACAACTCACAACGTGCTCTTATCAGGGCATTCTTCCCCAGTATTTTGTTTTTCTGCCCTTATTAAAACATAGAGTAGGGTAATATTCTACCTCAATTGTTCAGTAAAACCCCCCTTTTTTATTTCTCACTGGTACAGTAGCCTGGTGAACAGCTGTTGTGGAAGAAATACAGCTGGGAATTTTCTTAAGAATGTTTTTCTCTGAATACACTTGTTCCTTGAAACTGAAACTTTTCTCTTTTTTTCCCAGATGGTATGTGTGTGCTTTAATAAGGCAAGGACTTCTGATCAGTGAGCAATAGATGCACCAACCCACTACTCATACCTGGTTTGGGTGTTTAAATCCATGAGCTGAGCCTGGGGACAGATCAACATTTGATGTGCCTTTATATTATGGGGTATTGTAGAACCATTTCAAGTCATATTTATAATTCAGAGTGTAATGGATGGCTCAGGGAGGTCATCTGCATATCTACACATCTACACATAGAGCAGAGAATAGCACTACTATGGCTGTGTCATTCTGCTGCTGGACCCACAGGGTT
Organism: Sylvia atricapilla; assembly: GCF_009819655.1. NCBI lineage: Eukaryota > Metazoa > Chordata > Aves > Passeriformes > Sylviidae > Sylvia > Sylvia atricapilla. The sequence continues at coordinate 28,193,620 of NC_089140.1, forward strand.
CACCTGTGCTGGCGACTGCACTGTGATACCAGCAGTGCTGCTCCTTCCTGCCTGCACCACTTAGGGGTCGTGTCACTGTACTGTGCACCGTGGCAGCCAGGTCAGATAGAGGTGAGGATCTCCCAGCTTCTTCAGATAAAGTTCTCCTGCAAACTCTGCCTTCCTCTTGATTTTATTTTCTTCCTTTCCCTTTCCCTTCTTTTGAATTCTTACTTGGGCTGGTGGGTTTTTTGGTGGGGTTTTTTTTTGGTGTTTTTTTTTTTTTGTGTGTGTGTGTTTTTTTTGTGGGTTTTTTGTTTGTTTGTTTGTTTGATTTTTGCGGGGGGGGATGCTTTTTTGGTTGGTTTATTTTTGCATTTTGTTTATTGTTCTTCTCTTGGTTGAGAGCAAGAAAACTTAAGAATCTTGTATAACTTCCCTTGGAAAACAGTCTCCCAGGCACTTCTGAATGTTGCAGTACCTGGAAGAGTAGGGAGAAGGTAGGAAATTGCTAAGAAGTCTGCAGGGTATATTTTTAGCATGGGTCTGTTAATCATAGCTAGAAGTTTGACTCAAAGCACAGTTTAAGCATGAGAATTGCTGATGAAATCCTTAATGCAGCATATCCTTTTCTTCTCTGTGTTGCAAACACATGGTCTCTGTAAACATTACTGATATTTCATCTTCAGCACACAGTGGTCAGTAAGCACAGAAAATAACAAGTGATCACTGGTAATTTGTGTATTCATCTATTGCCCACAGAAGTGAAAAACTAACAAGGGGTTAAGAGAGAAACACTTAAGATCTAAGCCGGAGACTGATGCTTTTTGTTTGCTTTTCTTTTGAGGCTGCTCCTCCTTTTACTAGAGTACTGTCCAGCAATAACTTTTTTTTTAAGATACATGTAGTGCTTAAATCCAGTCACAAGATAAAAAGGTATAAAATGCAATAAAATAACTGATACACAAAATGTGCTTCCAGCACCCCAAGAACTGAAGAATCTTTACAAAGTCCAGTCCTTTCCAATTTTCTGGCAGAGGGACAGCCTCTGTGTCTAGCCTTTTAAGTTTTAAGAAGGAGTCAAAGCAGATATTTGTTAATTTTTATCAACTTTGACTTGAGTGTTGATTTAAAAAAAAATAAATTGGGTTAGATTCTCTATTAGACAAAGCACATACAAGTTAAGTGTCTCTCTTAAGGATGTGCAATATATTCATGACACAGCCAGGAACTGGAACGACCTGATTTTCAAAACTAATCTGTAAGCAATAAATAAGCTTTTAATATCTAAGTTTTAAGCCAAGGCTTCATCTTCTTGTCAGAAGTGACACTACATATTGTTAAATTTTCTCTAACATGGCTGCTGGTTGTCCTCTTTAAACAGGGCCCCAGCAGTGTTACTTCCAGCTCACAACTGGTTTAAAACCTAAGATGAATTGTCAGGATTATTTTTTTTCCCACTTGTCATGTTCTTCTACCTAGTAGTAGAATAATATTCTACTTACAAGGATGGTAGCTTTTAGCTCAGTGTTATGCTATCACCAGTGCCTGTCTACTTTGCTAGGAAACCAAGTCCCCAGAATGTCCCTGACTTGCTAGTAAATTGTTTTTCTGTTTTGCAAAGCCAAACATTCCTAGGCCTAGTGAAACTCCTTCACATAGACATTCATCAGCTTCAGTTTACCCCTCGTTATCAAAACCATGCTTTTTTGCTGAACCTTTAAGTGTTCTGAACCTTTCAAGGATTCAATCTCCTTAAAATGAAGCAGGGCAGGGCAGGGGAAGGGGGCAGGGGGATGGGCACACACCACTCACAAAACAACTAACTTGTTTTCTCTGGCTTTCAGCTACAAGTTGAGACCTTAGCTTCACTTTTATCTCATTGGATGCTTTGGCATGAAGCATCCAAAAATCTAGATTGCTGGACTTATTCATGGCATTTCAAAGAGAGCATCATTTGGGCCATACATTAGCAAGCAGGCAAGTAATTAATAATAACACACGTGGAAGCAAATGAATGTTTTGCTTGTTGAAAGAGAATGAGAAAGTCAGACAAAGGCCTGGGCTCTATGTCCTTGCCCTCCACAGCAGCATAAGGAATAATGTTATGAATAGCATTTAACTTGAATTTGTAGCAAACTGCTGCTTTTATCATAAACAATTGCCAGATGGTATACATTATCTTCCTTTTTTCTCCTTTCACAAAAGCAGCATTAATTGCAGAGCAGCCCAGGGCTCCACTCAGCTCATCAGTGTGATAACACTTCATGACCCTGATTAGCCGTCAGTCTACTCAATTAAAAAGATCATTTAGACATTCACCCAATCATTTGCCTATCGAGCCACCTGGGCCTCAACCAGGGGCTCCATTTTTAACATTCTCCTGCCCTCTCTCATCTCGCCTAGCTTTTTTACATATCTCTAAAAGACGTAATTGAATTAAATAAAGCGTCTCAGGGGCAGCTGCAACATCTGCTGTTTGTGGTATGTCAAGCCTTCAGCATTAAAAACAGTTACATATGCTCCAAATTAGCAGGTCGCAGAGATGAAACAGTCGATGATAGTGTTTTTGTGCCAGCGTGAGAAGCAGCTCACAGCTGTGTGCAATTTACAATTAAAGGCTTTATCAGAGCTCAATTGTACTAGTGAATCAAGTGGTGAGAGGTCAGTTAGTGAATTAGACCAATTAGAGCTTGTACAGTTAAATTATCTGTCTTATTACCTACTGATAAACAGCCTTGTCATATCTTTACTCAGACGATGAAGCTTGGAAGTGTTTTATGAGGTGATACTGTACTTTTGTGTGTGTAATGGAACTCAGTAGCTCAGCAAAGTTTGTCTGATGCAACAAGCAGCATGCAGTCAAATTGCTGAGGGAAAAAAAACCCCAGACACCTGCAGTTAGAACCTTAAAGCAAGATTAAGTTAGAACAAGAGTTAAGATTACAAATATTGGCTGCATTTCAACATGTATTTCTCTGCTTGGCAAAATCCAAATTCATGAAGTTAACAGTGGGAAATGTTACACTTTTGATTTCTAGGTTGTTTTTTTTTTTTTTTTTTAATTACTGTCTTTCCTTCTCTCACTCCCACTCTGAAAAAGGGATGAGAGGCAAAGGAGAGAATCTAATAAAGCCAGGCTCTGATTTTTATACTGTAAAATAATACAGTAATAATGGCCAAAGACAGAAAATGCTGCTACTTAATCTCAGGATTTACATGGTTCTGGAAGCATCATCTGTAAGCCTGGCCAGAGCTGACTGAAGATGGATGAACTGAACAAAGGTGAGCCACAGAAACCTTTTCAGAAATCTTATGTATACAAAAGTATGTCAGTCTATACCTGACTGTTATTGCCATATCACCCTGCTCTGTGAATGAGACATGAGCTGCACCAGCTACAGCAATGTCAAATTTATAGAGAGGCGGCCCTAAGAATAAGGAATTTGCTGTCTGGGGCCCCATACATTTGGAAGGGGAGGGGTGGGAAGGGGATGGGGAGCAGGGGGGATTAGGATTAAAGTTGAATGGCAATTTGACAGTGTTTCTGTCAAATTTTTGACAGCCTTTCTAAGGCAATGGTAACCAAGGACCAGAAGCATCAGAAACCTTTCCTTAAAAGGGACTATCTGTGCTTTTCTCTTAAAAATAAAGTAATGAAGTAAAGCTTATACCTTTCTTTTAACCAGATACTGCTAACATGTTGATGCTATTAGTTTTTAGAGAAAATCTTAGAGAATAGATCATATGTTCAAATCTCTTCTCTGCAGAAGGTAATCAATGATGTATTAAGCCATAGAAATGGCCTAAAACTATATCTGCTCCTATAACCCAGTAGTCAGGGTATTTGGCTAAAAGAAGCCTTGAGCCCATTGCAAAACTTGTATTTCAGTCTTTCACATCATCTTGTCATTGGATAAAAGGCACAAAAGTTATCCCTCATAAAGCAGCATTCGGTATTACTATTCCTTTCATTCTTCATAGTAGCGGAAGGAAGGAAGGAGAACACCTACAAGGTGAACAAGCTGGCTCATAGGCCATCAGACAGTGGACTACCTGGCACACACAGGGTTAAATCTCTGTGGGCAAAGGAGGTTGTTTTGCTCCGAGATCTGTAACCAGACTATGTTCTAAGTAACTCTTCTAAGTCGTGTGGAACTGCACTGTTTACAGGAATGCTCAGATGCAAGTGTAAACTGAGATTAAACGCTAGCTCTTTATTAAGGGGAGATTTGGAGGGGGCAGGGGATGTACTTTTATCCTACCCTAATATTTTCTTGGTGAAATAATAACATCTTTGGAACGGCCTTTTGATCATGTTTAATGCATGGCTTCTATGTATTCAGGCATACAGATTCTGCAAAATGAGGAAGGCAAGTTTCAAACAGATGTCTTGAGATGTCTTACTAAATATCATGATTGAAATAAATTAAGAAGGTCATGATACTGGCAATGAGGGGTCTCCAACTGGTTTCTTCCAATGAATAATGTTCAGTAATTTCCTACAGGTTTTGGACTCGCATTTAAAGAAATTCTAATCAGAATCAAAATGGCCCTCCTTAAAACAGCAGATTTAACATTTTAGTGTTTTTCTTAAGTGCATTGATCTCTTTGGCAAGCTGCAAAGGTTTAAAAAAGCAGTTGAAAGAAAAAGAAGTTTTTGAACTTTTGGATAAAAAAAGAAAGGAAAAGTACACTTTTTGAGTGTAAATGAATACATTTTTCCACATTCTTACCCTTCTAAGGAGTAGAGGGTATTTAGTTCATTCCTCAAGTGGAGGAGAGAAACATGGCCCAAGTATTCTCAAAACGGCTGAGAATTGAATATACAGTGAACACTTGGTCAGGACCCTGATCTCTCCTGTAGTGCACATGCTGCTGGCAGTTATTGAAAATCTTCATCCTCTCCTCCTGTTGTATTCTTTCAACTTCTGAGTGACATTTGCCCTTGATAAGGCCAAAATGAAATTCAATGCCCAGATAGCAGGATTTTCTATTTTTAAACACTAAATTGTACCTGTTCAGTAAACACTGAAATAATCACTTACAGGTGACTGTATCTTGGTTTTTTCCTTGCCTTTGTTGCATTACATTTGATAAATTACTTCAGTCACACTTTTAAAAGACATAAGAGTTTCTGTAGCTTTCCAAAAGTGATTTTGAATTTTAAGTGTCTGTAGCTTTCCAACAGAGGTTAAGTCCCTGGGTAAATAGCTCACTGTTAATCATAAATGTGACATTACTTACATAATCCAGTCAACCTAAAATAGGGAAAAAGCAGAAAAGCTGTTTAGAAGCTAAAGCAACAACAAGACCATATTATGTTGACAGACTGATTTCTTGAAAATTCTATTCTAAGTACAAAATCAATTTATGGAGAATACAAGATCTAAAAAGAGAGACACTCAGTTATCAGTGAATGATAATTACTCTTTATCATCTGTTTGCTGAGAAAACAGGAGCAGTTAGGGCATTGCATCTCTTACTGCACTTATTAACCTCAAGTTGCAAGCCAAGCTCGTCACAACACAAGATACTGAAGTTAATCATGGGACTTGAAAACCCTACTAATATGGGGCATTGTCAGGATAATAATCTTTTGACATTTAGTTTTCTACTTTATTGCTAGTTTCAGCTCAAATATTTAAATATAAATTAATTTTGGTCACCGTTTATTTCTTCCCTCCATTTAATTAATTACTTTCTTCTTTTCTTACTTACATAATAGATTAACATGACTCAGTTCAGCTGTCTTCCTTATTGTAGAAAACTGTGCTTTTCCCACGGCTTTGAGGCATGGCATGTGTCTGTATACCTGAAAGAACTAGTGAGTGCCCTTTTCTTCCTCACTGATCAGTTTAGGCAGCGTCTGCTGTTGCAGGATGATGTCTTTCCCTATCCTGTAACATAGCCCCAGCACTTAAATTAGTTTTAAGGTTTTTTTTTTTTTTCAAGGAGGGAGGCAAAATACTGGAATTTATTTCCCAGATGGTAGATGCCCCGTGCGTGGAAACATCCAAGGTCAGGTTGGAGACGACTCTGAGCAACCTGATGTAGATGAAGATGTTCCTACTAGTCCCTAACTATTCCATGATTAAAACTAACCTGAATGGCTCATGAGTTGCATCTTACTTGCTGTCTTGCTGTCTGGGCATCTCCCAGCTGTGCACTGAGCCATGTCCCTTCTCAAGAGTGCATTGAAGAAACCAGTTTGGGACAACTGGACATTTAAGAACTACTACAGAGGCATGAATATAAATGTTTAAATCATGAATGTAAATATTTGAAGAACTGAAGCACATGTTGCCTAGTGGCATTTGTCTCATAAGAGCAAGTCATCCACCCAAGGAGTTCTGCTTAGATGTTTGCAGTAGTCATCTTAGTTTTTACATATAATGTGAGTGCCTTTTTAATATTTCTGTTCATCCCTTTCCCAAACAGCACCATCACAGAGATAATTTGAAAATTATGTAATAAAAATTTCAATAAAATAAGACACTGAAGTAATATGGTTCTGATGCATGTATTTCTCTGAAATGTTTAACTCTGACTCAAAAATTTGAGTTTCAAGTCTACCTTTACCCATTATACTTTGGTAAAAGTCTATCTTCTTTAAACCACAATAGTGCATTTTTTCACTTCCTTCCATATTCTCCAGATATTCTTTTCTCTGGCATAAAACTCTTTTGGCTTGTATAGTAAATCTGAGTCCTGAGGTGGTGTGAGGGCAAAGTCTTTGTCTCCATTCCCTAAAAGCACTTACTATGACTATGAACAGCTTTCATTTTCAGAAAGCTCTAGTGATTCCTCTCTTCAATTGTCTGTCCTACATAATTTTCCTGCCTTGTCTTAGCTGCTAATACAGAAGCAGATAAATCACCACCACAATTTACAATTCAGTTCAAATAACGTTTTCATTTTTTGATTTAAGACACAGGCCTCAATTTCTGCTGTTTTGCTGTCAAAAAGGCACTTCACCTGTCCTTGCATAAGACACAGGGTGATCAGACAGAAGCAAGAACCACAGTTGCTCCAAAGCCATTACTCCCAGTGGTGAATTTCTTGGTAAGCACTTGGAAATGGCTGGTGGTTATTGCCAGAGGTCTGACAAAAGTAGTGAGCTTTTCAATTAAATGTACCAAAAAGCAGTATTTCTACACTGCATCATTGGTACAATAAAAAAAGAAAATACCAAATGCTTCTCTTGAATTAGGAGAAGCATTACTTCATGGTTGTCTCTGTTTTTCTACATATTCCCTTAAAAAATGCAGAGCAAATCAGCTTCCTGCACTATATCAGCCCCACCAAAGCAATCTGCATTAGCTGAAATGGTTTTGCAAAGGTATGAAAGCAGGGGAGTTGCTTAAAAACCTAGCAGCTTTATTGTCATTCATGATTTGAGAACATCAGACTTTCAACCTTTACACTTCTCTCTTTTTCCTGGCTAATTGCATAACATAAGAAGTGCATCAGAAGGTTTATTAGAGTTTATTAGTTTGTTAGAGTGAGTTGCAGGTCCCACAGTAAGTAAATCAATAGGTTAAATCCTTTGACTACTGGATAGATAACTTGGGGAATAATTTACCCATAAATTTGTAGAGTTCATCTGGATACACTAAATATAGTGTGTTTTTTTCCTGCCAGTCTTTTACTCCAACTTGACATCCTGTTCAAACATTAAAAGTTAAAGAAACATGCAAAAGGTAGGATGAATCAAAAGAGATCTTTGGACTTATATCATATTTTACAAAGGTCTAATACTTCTCCTAGAATGCTTCAATTAATATAATTCTGTAAAAATCATAACTATTCAGCACTCTTTACTGCATTTACTCTCACAGTGAAAAGCTTCAAATTGTATATTTTTTCCTCCTTATTTGCTTGAGAAGGAAACTAACTTTCTGTGTGAATTTAGATAAATATGGAGTTAGTATTTGTTTTTTTCTTCTATAGCCACAACACCAGACTTTCATATTGCTCATGAAAGTTTAATTCTTGATCCATTATTATTTTTACTCTCTGTTAATAATGTATTAGATGTGCTTATTGCCTATCTGTGGATGTATAGATGGGTACACTTTGGTTAGAGCAGTCAGAAGTGTTGCTGAGATCACCCTCACTCCAAACAGATTCTAATGCTTATTGGTTTCATGTTTTAAGAAAAATGAGTCAGTGCATGAAGGAATTTTATTCAAGATGTACTTATTAGATATGTTGCCTTAGTGAACGTTATAGTTTCAGTATTGATCAAACCACTCTTCCCTGATGTACAGATGATTAATTCCCTATTAACTCCTAAGAGAAGACTAACCTAAAGTGTTCACTTTAATGAGAGGCACTGCTTCCTCCAAAGTGCACACAACACCCCTTATTAAAAGTAACTCCCCAAATGCCTTTTATGTGCTACCTGCTAACCTTGACCTATTATTTCTATTCGCATAATACTTTTTCCTGATTTTACCAAATAATTCTGCTTTATTCTTGCTGTCAATTATGCCAGACATGGGCTTTTTTTACATTTTATATATCTCTTCTTATAGTAGTGTGTTTAGAGCTAGTTTCAAGAGCCAGAGGAAGTTTTTAAAAATTGTGATCTGGAAACTTTTGTTGATATTAAAAATTTCTGTCTTTCTGACAGTTATTGATTAGTAGCCAATGGGAACAACATGTATATAAATATAACAAGCTCTTGCACTGACCAAGTCTAACTTGTGAACCTGTGTGGATTCCTAAAGCACAGTATTTCGACTGATGGCTGTTCTGACTCTCTCAATTGCACCTGTTATTATGTATTTGAGGCCTAGGATAACCTGTTCTCCAGCCAAGTGATTTCATGTTTCATGCAACATTTGACCAGTAGTGGCCTGAGTGCCATCACCAGAAAACTGTGTCATGCAGATCTCTGTCAGAAGATGGAGAGGCTCTTGATTCTATCTGGTCTCAGTGATCTTGTCTTGCTGAGGAAAAGCAAGAGTGGAAAAGCTGGGAATTCAGGCTTTTGCACTTGCTGTATGGATGTATGTATGAGAAAGTCCAGAATGGTTGTGGTTTCATCCTTCTGCAGCATAGGGAAAATAAGTACCCCAAAGTACCATCAACCATGAAGACTAATACTTTCAGATGCAGGCACATTTCTCAATTGCTCACCAGTTTGTCACACATCAGCAGATGCCAGTAAAACTGCTTCTGCAAGATGTGTGCTTAGAAGAAAACTTGATCACAAGAGTGAAACTCTAACACAATATTCAACTGGATTAGTGGTATGATTAAAATACTGCCAGTCTCTCTAATGTTTAGTTTTCAATTACTTCTCTAAAAGGTATCTAAAGTTGATATAATTTCTGTGGTATCGGGCACGATCTAGTCTTCACAAATTATTGTTATGTGTGAACCTTACAAGCACACAGTTTTGTATTTTCTTGCAGAACATGAATGAAGCTGTGGGTTAGTGTGAACCTATTACTCATCGCTGTGACATCTCATGAGATGCTAACACATCAAACATTAGGCTAATTACTAAGTCAAGGCTCTTTCTGTGGACATTTCTGTAAGGATTCCATCTAGTCTTACAAACTAAGATTATTTGAGGGCATCAAAGGATTGGTGCATCTTGCAGCAAGAGTTAAATAAGCTCAAATTGAGATAGATTTACAGTGACATTACAGAGAAGTATGGAAGAGAGGCCTTTTCCTTTAAATTTTATGCTTTAAATTTTTCAGTATTCCCCTTTTGCTGACAAGCTGTTTACCATATGTTACTGTTTTAAAACGTTGGAGCTGAATAATATAGGAACTTTCAGGTAAAATGAAAGTTTAGTTCTTCAGTTAGTGAACATCCTAATCTGTGTGATGAGTATTTTTAGTTGTGAAGTCAAATTAAGGAGGTCCTACCTCTATTGACAAACATTTTGAACAGTGCCAGTTTCTTTTATTCAGAACTCTTTTAACACAAGATGTTTAGAACTAGTTTCATGATCCATGACAAGTAATTTGGGGGATACAATGATAATGTTTACAGGTTTTGAACATTGTTTCCTGAACATTGTTTTCTGCTCTTATCCAAATATTTTCTAAAAATAAAAGGAGTTTGGATTGTTTAAAAACATTTTAAATTAACTTAAGATATTCAGTCTTTCTTGATTTAACAACGCTATTGTGGTTTTTGGTGCTCTGAATATAACCTTTAAAAGCAGGCTTATAGAGCAAAAATTGAAATTATGAATTTCAGATAGACTCCCTGAAATATTCCATGATGTTTGTTTTAAACATTTTAGATTGACAGTCATATTTAACATACTGTGAACATAAGAGATGGAAAATCAATATTCAAGGACAATATAAGTTCAAGAAGGTGATGCATTAAATTGTTTGCAATATATTTATATATATATATCACTATTCATTACTTTATTTGTCATTTTAATGGTAGAAAAAACCTCAAAAGATCTTCAAGGTCTCCTTATGCATGGCTTAAATTCCTCTTTACTCCTGAAATGTATGTATTATTTTTGAACAGAAAACAATAATATATATATATAGATACATATATATAATTTCCATAATTAGAAAGACTGTTCATGGCAGTAACATATTCACTGCCTTACTTGTAAAACAGCTTAAAGAATCATGGGTTTTGAACAGAACTCATCTCAAAGTCCATCTTGCTCCCTGTCTAACACTTGCAATAGAAGAAGGCCTCAAGCCTGGTCACTAACTGTGATTTCCTGGCCTAACTACCACAATTAACAGATGCAGGACAATAGAGGGTGCATCCCCACCTAACTCCCTTAGTATCTGCTTTGGGATATGGTTGTCCATTTTTTTGATTCACCTCTTCTTGAACTCTGTCTTTGGCAGGAAGTTACACAATTGATACCCTTTGCATAAAGAAGAATTTCCTTGTTTTAATCCAAGTTGAAATTAATTTCAGCAGGTAACCCTATGTCTAGGTAGGTACGTTTAGCTCTCTTTCAAGACAGATGCACCATGCTCTTAGTAATTTTATTTGTTCCTCTCTTGCTTTCTCTGACTCTGATATGTCCTGCAGATATGGAGAGTGCTGCATGCAGTTGATAGTGACAGCATTATATTTTATGTTCATCCTCAGTTATATTCTTGTGGATGCCTAGCATCTTATTGTTGGTTTTTCTTTTTGGCATCTGTTGGACTTTGAACTGATGCTTATAGAGAACTGTCCATGATGGTTCTGAAATCTCTCTCTTCTGAGTGGAACATCTCCAATAAAAGATTTTCATTTATCCAAAACAGAGCAGAGGGCATAAAGAAGTTAAAATATAGAACTTTTTCATAAGGAAAATCTACTGATTGCAAGGCAGATTTTGACAGTGTATTTAAAAGTGTGCTTAGAAAAAAAGGAAAGCTGCTCCCTTTGTAAGTAACAGTTCTGTCTATGAAAGGGTATTATTTAGATAGATAATATATTAGAATATCTATACATATTAGGCTTTTCTCTGAGGAGCTTGCAAAAATTATTTGACATTTGATCCTATCGAATTTTCAGTACACTAATACAGAAGCCTTCTGTTTGCCTTTTGTGCAGGATGAATGGCACTTGCTGTAGTCACATTACATCATAGTACAGCGTTTGGTCAGTGATTGGTGTTTTTAAACTGCAGGATCAGTTCATTGCAAATATCACAGAATAATTGCTTAACCTATCTTCCCCTTGTTCAGAGCTCTTCAGTGTTAAGTATAAAATGAGCCAGAGGTATGATTTCTGCCAAATCAATAAAACCAAAGGATTTGTGACCGAAGCCTTAATTGTCTTAACAAGAGCATGTATGCCTCTCAAACTAATGAATCATCAAGTATTATTGGCTTCTTTTCTCTTAAACCTTTTGAATAATGCAGATTTTTAAATAGAAGGGTAAATGTTATGTGTGTTAATAGTTTTACAAATTAGCTGTGATTTTGTACTTTGGACTATGACACTCATTACTGGACTTGTGTCTTGCCATTTTCATTTATCTGTGACTAATATGTCAAGATCAACTGATTCTGCATTTTTGTTGGGTTTTTGTTTTGTTAGTTTTCTTTTTTTTTTTTTTGATATGTCTTCAGTGTGTACAATCCAAGAGGTTAAGTTAGAATTACTAGTCACAACCATGAAATAGATAAACAGTTCTTTCTTTATACTGATCCCAGACACTTGACCAGTGATGAGTTTGCTCAGATTTAGTGTAAAACCCATGAGGTGGGGTAAACATCTGTGTGCCTGAGATTCTTGTAAGAGCACCTATGTTGTGAGGAAGTTGATTTTCAAAAAGCCATGGCCTTTGTGCTCAGAAAACTGTATTCACACACACAAAGGTTGTGTGTCAGGATTGGAAGCAATTCCTCCGCTTACTGGTTAGCTGTAGAAGAGGAAAAATGAGGAAAGGAAGGTGAAGATAATTTGCAACAAAAAAAATGAGTGCAAATATTCTTTCCAAAATTGACAATGGGAGTGATGGTAGGTTTCTTCTACACAGCATTTTCATTTGCAACTTTCATTTTCCTGGTTTAATTAAAAAATGCGACCATATCTTTTTTATTTTAAAAAATGCTTAATGTAATTTAGTAGTACTTTCTATATTATAGTAAAATCATGCATTTATGTGCTTTGATAAGTTAAAGGCTAGACAAGGGTCTCAATGTGAGCCCTTGTGTTGCCCTAAAGAAATCTTCTCTTCTGAAAATTGCTCAAAAGTGTTGGCTTTATGATTATGAATGCTAGTTCTTGCATAATATCAAAATGTGTGCTAAATTCTTCAGGAAAGGATTTAAAACTTTGAGCAGCACCTCTAAAGTACATGAGTGTGGTTAGGCTGCACCTGGAGTGTCCATTTCTGGATGCCCAAATTTAGGAAGGATGTTGATATGCTCAGACATGTCCAGAGAAGGGCAGAAAAGCCGGCGAAGGGCCTGAAGGAAATCCAGAGCATTCACAAGAAGCATGCCATAAAGAATATTATGTGAATATTCATGTGAAAAATGTGGAAGAAGATCCTCACCTGCACGTGAAAAATGCCTAGGTGAGGATCTCGGCATCACCTAAGGGCAGTTAGCTGCCTAAGGGCAGTGAAATTTAAGGAAGTTTAAGTGATTTTAGGAAAGAGATGATCCACCAGATATATGAACAATATAAACTATGGAAATCACTCTTTCTAGTACAGCAACATAGAATTTTCAATAGATTTTCTTCTTAATCCACATGTCTCTGTGAAAATGTATGTGTGAGGAGATACTCATGTATTTGTGCAAACAACTAATTTTCAGCTAGATGGTAGCTTTGGTAAATCTACTCAAACTTTATTGATGCAAGACTTGCATCCTTTGATATTGGTAGAACTGTTCTGACTAATAAGATAGAAAATAAGGTCATCTTCTGGTGTTTACCGACATGCGTAATGTCATTAATTTCACTAAGGGGCTTTGCACAAGGAAGTATCACTCCTCAATTTATAGTGTAAGTTTAAACAGTAGCAATAATCCCATCTAAAATTCCAAATGCAATTAACACCATACATAGTCTGAAACTCTAATGATGTCTCGTTCATATTTTCTCAACTGTTTATATTCAAAGCTTGTAAAAGTCTCATCCTGCCATAAACTGTTCATGCTTAATTCTTTTCAGTGCCTACCAGACACATTCACTTCCAGGTAGATGGTACATAATCAGCAGATCCCTTACCAGATCATTAGTTCACTGTAAAATATCATCTAACAATTCACAGTGGTACAATCCAAAGATGGCAAAGATCATTATTTGTCCAGCTCTGCAGGACAACAGAAAATGTGAGCGACAATCTAAGCTGGCGCTGGAAATATATATAGGAAAGTTTCTCTAAAAGTGCAGGCTAGCTTGCTCCTATTTATTGAAGAATATTGCAGAGAGCAAGCCTGCAAAATTGCAAGGTATCTGCAGAACTAAGAAATTTATAAAGAACTTTGCTAAAATACCATTGCTAGAGTAAGGGAAGACATAACCTCCTAATCATAAATAAACCATGAAGGTCGTGGTCAACACACAGATGACAGAATGCGACTGAAGGACCACTTCATTCAACTCAGCCTCAGGCACTGGAGAAAAATTGTACTTAAGTGTGCTGATATGTCAGAAGGCAATAAAGAACCAGAAATACCATCAACTTCAGGATGACAGTCACAGAAACCTGAACTCTAAAAGCATTGATCTTATGTGTAAAGGCAAGCAGAAAATGATTGCAGTCAACAGAAACTGTGGACTTGAAAGACAAATCTTTATCCTAAATGACAAATAATGAAGTTAATAGTGTTTGTGAGAAATTACTGTACATACATATCACATCATTGAGTACATAACACCAATATGAAAGTTCAAAAATAAACCAAAAATAATCTGACAGCAGAGTTTAATAAAAATTTTATATGAGTTATGCACTTTTGAAGAGAAAAGTGAAGTATTTAAAAGAGAATAGCTTGAACTGTTGAATGGCATCCAGATTATTGTACCTCTGAAAGTGGCATTGCCAGTCCCACTAAAACAATCTTCTAAAAGAAGTTAAAAAAGGTCTTCTTTCAGAAATATTGCACTGCTTGTGTATTAATCTCAGAACAAGCACCAAAGGAGGAAAAAGCTATCCCCTACAATGGCAGTGAGCCTAAATTTTCACTCCCTGATAACATTATATTTACAGTAAGACAGTATGTCCTGATATGCCTAAAGCAAAGATCTTTGAATTCCTGAATGCAATAACCAGAGTATTTATCTCCGAGTAAATTTTTCTTATATTTCCTTCAGTGAGACACATGCAGTCTTTGACTTGAAACACAAATAAAGTGAGCATTTAGGAAAATTTAGAAGCCAGTAAACGCAGTTCAGATTTTTTTATAATGAGCGCATCAAACTATAACATCATAATTTTCAGACACTGATGATTAATTTGACTTTAGGGTCTACCTCTTTTCTCTCTATATTTTAATAAATCTAGACTGGTAAAAATAGTGTTTTAATTCTATGCAGTTCATGCAGTCACAATTTCAACATCAGAAATTTATGCCTCAAAAATGTAGATATGCTATACACATGGAGAAAAGGAAAAAGTATGAGCTTTAACTGCTGTATGTTTTGTCTTTAAAATATGACTTTTTGTGGGCTTTGTGCTTGTGGTCTCTGCAATATTTAAAAACCTTTCTTTAGTAGCTGAATTGTAACCTATTGATATTTTAAGTACATATAGTAGCAAACATGTATAAACCAAGCTGGGAAAGAGCTGACTTTCACTACTATAGATCTGACAGAATTGCTAAATGTGCTGTTTCACTATTTAACAACGCAGGGGTAATTGGGGAGGGGTTTTTTACCTTATTGCTGTAAGTAATGGAGTTAAAGAAAAATACTATAAGTATTGAATGAAAAGTGATAGTGGAAGAAAAATACAAAGGAACTGTGGAAAATATATGCTTGACATCAAAAATGGTGTCTTCTATAAGATTAGCAGAATAAAAGCTGCAGCTCCAACAACACACTTCAGCAGGTATTTCTTGCAACAAATTAAAATACTGCTTGGTATGAGCTGTGCAGAATGATTGCAGAGCCACTGTCAAGCCTTGCGCTGAAAGCTAATCAACACAGTTCAGTCAGCAATCACTGGATGTAGGAAAAGCTGGAAGTCTTGCAATTATGCAATTGTCTTATTTATTGAAAGAACTACTATCCTACAGAGAAACTCAAAATTGATAGTGCATTTGCAGTGGACAGACAGCTGGTTCCTCATTTTACAAACAGTGCCTTTGCATATTTCCATTTTCCCTGGTGTAGGTTTTTATTACATTCACAGTGTCTTGATGTGCAAGCCTAATTTCATGGAGAAAATATCTTGGACATATTAATGAATTGCTGCTGAAAAGAGAGGGAAAAGACAATATAAAATAATTTTTGGTCAAGTTGGTGATGCTAAACAAGGAGTCACTGACCTATGAAGCTTCACTCAAGTTGCCTTAGTTATTAGTACTATTAGAAAAAAATGTGAATATTAGAAAATTTAGTCCTATCCTTGTGTTAGCCCTTACAAAATCTCATCCTTGTCTGGCGTTAAAGGAAACACTCAAATTCTGAGCATCTAAAAATTCTGCAAGCTGGGATTTAGATTATAGATGACATGACAGCTAGAAAGAAAACTGAAAATAAAACCTGTTCATTTCTCACTGCCATTTTTTTCCAGAATAGCCTCCCTAAACTGAGTTTTGTTTAACTCTGCTGTTTAAACATGGTTTGTTTGCTGAAAGTCCCTAGAGGACTAATAATCACCTTGTATGCTTTAGTTAAGCAGTTGACTACAAAACCAGAATACTCCATTATTACCCATAACAAAGTAAACTTTTGAAACTGTAGCAGGATCTAGCAGAGCCAGGAGCAATCTATGCGATGATAGGTCTCTCCTGATTTTCAGCTCTCATTAAACTTTGCGGGATTTTACTGCAACAAATTTGGGTTTGAATTTGAAGTTCTGCCCTGGCTGCAATCTTCTGCACATCAAGTCTTCAGTAGTTTCTCTGGCAGGAGTGTACATTGGAAATCTGTGCCAGTAGCCCACTGACCCTTAACCTTAGCTTAGGCTCATCGGGAAGGATTTTAGAAGTGACAATGTTAAACCCTAACCAGAAATGAACGAACAAAACAAAGTAGCTCACCTGATTCAATATTTAATACAAAAAAAGAACAAAGTAATGCCTCCTCCCCTATACCTCCCCAAAATCTCACCATTCAGATCTCACCCTTCCCATCCTGGTTGCTCTCTTTTTTTGTCATCTTAAATATTTGAGAACTCATTCCAGAATGAAAACATTTTTGGTCTGTTAATTCAGAAAGATTTTGGTTTAGTCTGCTTTGATTTGAGTTAAAATAGCAAGGCTCTGATTTTTTTTCTTCTCCACAGTCAGGACATGAAGATCTAAGGTATTCCAAAATCATATGAGCATATTTTGACTTCTTTCAACGAATTAATGTTTGAACATCTGAACAAACAAAACTGAATAAATTTGACCATATCTTTCAAAACAAGAAATTGTTAGAAGGATTTTGCAAGGGAATTACATGAATGTGAGACTGAACTGCAAAGAGAATAATTACTCAAGCAATTTGACTATATGAGAAAATAAATAATTTATCAGAAATTGTGCAAAATGTATATAATACTGATTTATTGCAAACATTAAAAAATAGCTCGAAGTGTTCTCCACAAAATGCAACAAGAAAAGACTTCCCAGCTTCAGCATTATCTCAGTGTTCCCATTACCAAAACTGAAATTGATCTCCATTCAAAGGTTGTGTTATTCCTTGCCTTAGCTCTTTCTTGATAGGACAGGACTTGGGTTTGCCAACAGAGGGCAATAGTCAAGCTAGGAAAGACTGCATCCATCATTTTTGCAACTTCTAATGAGTCAGAAGGACACATAGAATCCTCATCTGCTTTTATGGATATTGCTGTGTAATTGCAGTGTAATTATGGCACACAACAGCTTCAGAAAATTATCTTTGAAGAAAACAGCTGGTTCTCTTTAACAAACAGAGATGAAATCCTGTCAATTTAAAAAAAATCCAAAGGAAAAATACTAAAAATATATGCCAATAATAAACAGGCAACAACAACAAAAAAGAAATAACATAAAAAATTGAAATGGATAGATCTGAGAAACTGTTATGAAAAATATGACAGAAGTATAAAACATTCAAAAATTACAATGATGTGAATGTTCTTTCATTACATGGTTTTATATTACAAAGCAAACAGGCTCATTGAAAAGATTTCCATTTGCCTTCTTCCACTCATGAGTAGTACATAAGATCGCAGTCCTGGCAGCCCTTCTGCATGCTTTCCTCTTGACAGAAGAAGTCTCCTTGGTTTCAGTGGAATTTCACAGGCTGATAAAGCCAGCCCCAGCCCCGTGCTGTAGAGCACAGAGCTCACTAAGCCTTGCTCTGCCAAAAAAATACTGACGGTTTCTGTTGGGGGGTGAGGCTGGGGGACCAGTGCACCAGCACCAGGGGCCAGGCTTGGATGCTAGCATGGCTTGGCTGAGAAGATATGCCCAGAGCTGGGAGCTCACACTGCAGCCTTCAGGAAGGGCACAGCAGCTGGGCAAAGCAATGAGCTGTGGGGAGAGGAGTTGCAAGGAGCAAGTTTTAGCAGCCAGTTGGGGAACGAGACCAAACCGCCTCCACCTCAGGCCTGGATGTGCACCAGCTGACACTAGCGAAGGGAATGGATACGGATTTGGTGCACTTCTGTAGTGTGGAAACAATAAAAAAGAGAAAGGGAATGTTGCAAAACACTTTTTAGTAAGTATAGCAAGTGTTTTCCAAGAGTTTTGAGATCTATGTTGATATGTATGTACTATACTATTATGTAATTAAACTTAATTAAAAATTAGTCCAAAACAACAGTTAAACAATACATGCAGAAAAATATGTTTTGTGACAATGCTCTGTAGGTCCTAGAATTATGGGTCTTTCAGTACTGAACTTCTTTATTTCTTGATGTTAAAGTGGTTGAACTGAGGGACTGGGATTATCTCTTGCACATTGATTTGCATATGTGTTATAGGGCTTTTCAGTAGGCAGCAGGTAGAGAGAAGAGATAAATATATACATCAATACTAGTAGTAGTATTTGTGTGCCAGGAAGAAATTCACCGTTAGTGAAGTATCCCAGCTGGTGGATGGGGTCCGCCGCTTGGGACCCAGAGAGCCACAGCCACCCCAAAGGGTGTCTTGCTAGAAACAGCTCCTTGGGGGGTCAGGGCGCTCCTCAGCTGGCAGAGGGGCTTCTCAGCAGCGGGCAGAGCAGTGATTTTTCAGCTCAGTGATTTCAGCTATCAGTGATTTCAGCTCAGTGCTCTTAGCTCATGCCCTTGTGAGTTAGCCCCTCTTTTAGCCGGCCGGGGTGAGAGAGAGAGAAGTCTCGTATGGAATTTCCGCAGGTGGTACTTTATTGAGAGGGTACCAGCGAAAGGCTCCAGGGATGAGGAACCTCTGCCGACCAGAGGAAACCCAGGGGTTTTTATGGGACACCAGGGTGGGAGGAAAAGGGTACAGAACCAATCAATTGTAACAGATCTACATAAAATCCCGAGGGGGCTTGTGGGTCTCCAGACAGGTCGTCGTAGCTAGGAGGTTTGTCTTTGTCTTATGGGCTCTGGGTGAAGTTGCAAAATTCTTCCTTGACTCCTCAGCTTGGCTCCCTCCAGGGCAAAGCAGCTGGGGCTCCACCCACCCCCACAGTGAAGTAGGTTGCACTAGCAGATTCAAAATAGTTAGAGTGGGGAAAATCAATTCTATTAAGCTTGAAAGCATGTGGCCAAGGTTATACAGAAGAACCTTATTTGGCATATAGTATGATATGTGAACGATTGAAAAATAATGGCATTTAATTTATCGAAGTCTTATTTTATCAATTCTTAATTTACAGACATTTATAAATGTTATGAACACTTGAAATACACAAGAAATCTATAATCTATGTCAGTATTGAATTATGGAAGCATTTTTTGTAAGTTTCCAGTTAAGGAGGTACTTTGCACTTTACAATAGGGTTATTAAGGTGTAATAATATATTTCCAGTCAATTTAACAGCATAACTAATAATGAATTAAAATAGGATATGTTATATGAAAAATATTAGCAATTCAGGAAGAACTGTTTAATTTTCTCAGTGGTGCCTGTCTTTCTAGCTTCTTGTATTCTGTTTCCTTATTTGTTTAAATTTGGTAGAAACAGCGATCATGCTGGAAAAATCTGCAATCAGAGACAAGAGTTCACTCTTGTGTATATGTATTGTTCTCTGTATATGATGCAGTGCAAGACTTGCCCAAATATTCATAAAGGCTGGTGTCTAACAGTTGATCCACTTTGTGGGAAGTCTCATTGCTCCATGGAATGGAAGCTTTCATTTAGTTCACGAGCTTGGAATAACTGAGTGTTCAAACTGGAAAGGAGCGTTGGAAGTATAGACAGCTGGAAGTACAGAGGCAGTGCACTGAGCAGAGGGTTATTCAGAAAAACGCAAACTTACCAGTAGTCTAATCAATAAACTGAAAAGTACCTTCTGGATTGTTATCTGTGACACAGCCTGAGGAACAAATAACTTTGAGCCGTACCTCAGAGAAGCAGGTGTTTGATGTTGCTTTTTTATCCTGTCCGATAATAAAAGGTTAGGAAAAGAGCCATCATTATGGATATTTCTTGCCAAGCGGACAAAAAAGATAAATGAGAAAGATGGCTTTGTGAAAAGGCAGTTGGAATGTGTTAGTGTAGTTGAGGAAACACTTGCAAATAGTAGAACTGAACAAAATATTGAACATACGTGAATCTGTGTTTTAGAATGCTCAAACCACAGTTCCATTTCATGGAACTAAATAAACTTCAAGCCATACCAGTAATCAATCAATTGTGTGTAGACAATCAAGTAAGTTTTTCCATTAATTCTACTGATTACTGAACGGAATTGTTAAATATTAAAATTAAATACGGATATTAATTTCTAGAGAAGACAGTGCTGATTTTGAATCAAAGTTTAATTAATAATAGCAGAATTCTACAATGCAGATACTTACATTTTTCTTTAATATGATTGTGAAAAATGAATTTTTCACATGGTAATAACAACTGGCAGTTTTATGATTTTCAAAGAAGGAGACATTGCTCTGCAAGTTTATAATTTAAGGATGGTCATAAGTTAGACATTAGGAGGAAGAACAAAAAATTTTGGGGTACACCAATGACAAAGAGTTTGTTCATCCACAGGGATTGCACAGGCTGTGGTTAAATGAATTATATCACCATAATGTAGCAGTGCTGACACACAGAATAATTGATTCACATAAACTTCAGTGCTGTTTGTTCCTTGGTTGGCTTTCTAGTAAAAGCTCAAAATTGGAAATATTGAGAGTGAAAGCAGCTGTGCGTGCCAGATTATATTCCATAGACAGCACCTCTAGGTGCAAATGGACTTCAAAGAAAGGAAGAAAGAATTTTCAGATGACAACATTTGCTTTGAAGATTTGGTTGTGATACTTCTTTAAAGGTGAATATAACTAGGAAGGTGTACCTGGCTGGGTAATAATGATTAGTCATATTGGTGACATAGCAGTGTCTACATTTGCATCCAACCATAGGAATAGAAATAACCTTAAAAGTGTATGTAAATTGATAGATGCTTCAAAATTCTACATAGAACTTTAATAAAATAAAGACTAAGTGAGCCTTGTGAATCCCAAATCTATTAATGAATCCAGGGTAAGAACCTTTAAATTTTGGGTGTTTTGGTGCAGATACCCAGGTTACTGCATGTTTTATAAACTGAGTTGTGTGCTTTAGGGGCATGTTTTCTGTCTCTTGAGTACATGGGAAAAGGACCATGTGTTTGTTGGATGTGAGAGCTTTCACAATGAGCAGTGAGATTTTATCCTCTTGTTTTGCTACAAATAAGTTGTGACTTGGTTGCTTTTTGAATGTGAGTGTAAGATTTTATGACCATTTTTATTTAATTCTGTTCATCTCTGTATTTCCAATTATGACACAAAATGAAATAAAAATATACCAGTTGGAAGAACATAACTTACATGGGCAGGGTTTTGGAGGGCTTGATACCTCAAGGCCTTGTCTTAGATTTATGTTTCATCATGTGGGAAGGTGGAGTTGAGTAGATACAATTCAGTTTCTCAAGAGATGATGACAATGAGAAGATTTTCAGTCTTGTTTTTGGGCTTGTTAGTTTTTAAAAGCTTCTTGTTTCATTTCTACTTAGTTGTAGTGACCTGACAGTTTTTAAAAATGTTTTCTTTATTCTTGTTTATTTTGAGGTCAGATAAAAAAGGGACTTTCTCAGTGCACAGCAACTGAGAAAAAGAAGGAAAATGTATACTTTTCAGAAGTTCAGACATATATGAGTAGTTGACATAAATTTCATAAAGGTCAGACAATCAAGAGTTTCACACTCCAAAAAGCACCTGAATCTATAGCTTCAAAATAGATATATTTAAGGTAAGACATATCTGTAATCATAGATGCCTTGTATTTCAATAATTTTGTTTTAGAGGAGGTTATTCGATAGATATTAATGATATACTGTTATCCTCTGAAAAAGTATATGGAGTTTAGTTCACTGTTTGCTAATCAAGCTTTGTTAGTCGCCTCAAGCCTCACTGCAGATTTATACTATATGTAGATGACATAAGAAGAAGATAGCTATCCCATGTTCTTTCCATTTACTTTTTTTGTTAAGATTTCTTACTATATCTTCCAATAATGTTTTTCTCAGCACTTCTGAGTCTGGATATCCTAATAGCAGAATCTTTCAGGTTAAAAAAAATTAAATAAGTGGTAGATTATGTCACTCTCTTTGTACTACTTCTGCTGCTGGAGATTACTCTCTAGCTGCTGTGAGGGACAGAGTTGTTTCCATTTTCCGCTAAAGCTCTCATCCAGATTTACCTAATTCTCAAATGTAGGTAAAAAGCAGCTCCACAAATATAGCTTATATTCTCACAGAAAGTCACAGACTCAACCAATAGTTCACTTTGATTGTTCTTGCTAATTTTTGAAGTCAGGCTGGAATGACTTCATTTCCCACCAAAAAGTTTTTTGTTCCAAAGGACTTCAAACCAAAGCAAAGGAATGTCCTGCAAAGAACCCCACAGCTACACACAAGCATGTTCTGCAGCCACCTAAAAATATCATGGTACCAATTCAAAAGCTGCAAGCTATTTAAAAACCTACCAGCTAATGAATCTGCTATTTAAGATTTTTTAAAATTGTCCTTTGTTGTGAAAGGGAACATCCTACATATGCCAGTGTTTCCAGTGTGTTTCCTACCACCAAGACCTCCATCTTCCGTGTAGTCATTTGTAAGTACCCGAAGTTGGCCATGAGCCTGTTTCTGAGAGAGTTTCTTCACCAACATATGGCTGTGCTCAGAATGATTGCTCTGGCCTTCAGTCTGCTCATTTAAACCTGATGAGGTCCACAGAGGTGACTGTATGACTCACACAATGAAGTCATTTTTCCAATTAACATTCTGACAAATGTCTTATAAGTAGAGCTGCTTCAATAGGTTTCCACAGGTGGGGGAGAGATCAGGTAACACAAAATACTCTGTTACTTTCTTCTGATCTGGGAAATTCCATTCACTCTACAGTACCACTGTTCACACAACAGATGGATATTTCATGTCTGTGGAGTGTGACCCATTCCTAAATCAAACTCTCTATCTGTGAGCCAAAGTGCCTGTGCAAGGCACAAAATTAACCTTAGTCTTGAGTAGACACTCATAATGTTCATACTAAAAAGCCTTCCTTTTATTAGGAAGTCTTTTATTCATTATTGTGGGATATAATGTTTGGAACTGTAAGCAGCTGACACCTAATGGAAGACTTTTAAGTAACCAATTGAAAAGCCATTCTTCCTGTCTGCCTATGCCCTTCCATTTTAGTGTTTGTGAATATCTACTCAAACAGCTTTTGTTGCATGAATATGAGAAGAAAAAAGGAATCAGAAATCATCTAAAGAATATTAATTTTTTTATTATTTTTACTGGCTAAGCACTATTTGTTTTTCCACATTTAAAAAAAATTGAATCTGTTTAGGGAGCAAGCAGAAGCAAACCCACATGATTTAGCAAGCAGGTATGCTCTGCAAATTGTGAATTGTCAAAGTAAATTGTCAGCAAACCTCTCAATGTACTGAAATTTGGTACATATATTGCTTGCATATATAATGAAAACAAGAAATCACATACAGATTGGAACAGAAAAAAGTAATATAGTGTTTTAGATAATAATGTATGCCTCAGCTGTCACAAATTGGAAATTTTACACTTTAAAGAATAATATCTGGGCTTTCTTTGATAAAAGATTGAAATTACAAACAGTTTATTATTCCAAATTCAACTCTGTTGAGATATAAAATCAGCACTACTGCTGAGTAGAACTACAATAAATTGTGCAGAAGCTATACAAGAGAGAAAAATAAACTACTGGAATTATTCCAAGAAACACCAAAAAATTAAACTTGTGGCTTCCTGCCTTTTCAGATTGTTTGGTGAACCTTTCAATAATTTTATGGTGTATTTTAAGTGGTGGTATTATTATAATATTTATTATTAGATCCAGTAGTATATTTATTATGTTTTTATAATTTATAACTTTCATTTGAGGCTTTATTACTGTTATCATGGAAGCAGGTAGTGAACCAGTTTAAACCCTATGAAAAGAGACAGTTTAACTTCTTCAAGGAAAATCCCTTGTATGAGGTATCTCTATCATATTTCAATGAATATGTCATCTCAAATTATGTGGGAGTGTGAGTATTAGAAATAACATGAAGTGAAAATTTGCTTTTACACTGTGTGTACACCCAAGCAAGGAAACTGTCTCAGGAGTAATATTCCTACCACAGCGTACTGATATAGTTGAGTCAAGATTTCTAAAATGTGGTAGTATCTACTATAGGACCAACTTCTACAGCTGGGAAAAAGAATTCTAGGCTTTTAAATACACATGAACTCCAGCATATTTGAAGTAGGTAAAGGAAACTCCAAAGCTAAAAGCACTTATTTCATTTGTTGCTTTCAAAATATAAATATGTTTATAGAAAAAGCCCTATAACAATATTCACATTAATTTGGAACTAGCCAGAATAAGGCAGTGCTGCCTAGAGAGAGGACTGTACTAAGGAGCTACACTGACCAAAGAAAGGATTTCTGCATGCTCTTGCAAACTTACCAAGTAGTTTATAGATAACGTGGATAAGGGATCCTGTGAGCCATGGAGTCACTCAAAGGCTTGTGTTCTATGGAATTTTTTGGTTATATTAACTGCCTTTGGAAACACCCATCGTACCATCCTTTTCGCTTTCCTTTGGGTATTCTACAGAATAAAGATCTACAGTTAGGGCTGTTGTTTCAGGTTTCCTTCATGGAAGTAAGATAGAAGAAACAGGAACACAGTTCATCTGAACCCCCTTTGACAACAAATTACACAAGCAGATGACTTGCCTACTAAAACAAGAGAAAAGAGAAGTGCTCTCTGTTTAATGCACTGATCTCTAGATTTATAGCTAAAGTGTTGCCATCAATATTTTTTTCTTGTTTGCTTTTGTTTTTGTGGAACAGGAAGTATTTTTCCTTTTACTTACCATTTGCAGTCAAATTATTTGCTATTGGTCTCAGTTAACCTAGACTGTTAAGAATACTCCTTAAGAATATGATACTGTAATCCTCAGAATTCCATTAGTGAATCCTTCAGAGTGACTTAAAATTAATCTGTTTGCATATCTCAGTATGTTTTTGTTCTGATAGGAAGCAAAAACAACCTTCCCCTAAAAAAATCCCATGCATTTAAGTGGTCAAGCAGTCTGATGGAAAAATCAGGTTGGAAAGGCTGGGGTAGAAAAAAGAGAGTGAGATACCAGCCTTCTATGATTCCTGAGGAGACAATATATTTGATGATCTCATCATGAAGGTTACTAAATAAATGAAAGTAAATGGCTGGTTGATTCACTTTAATTCAACATGTGGTGTAGACACTTCCTTCCTATTCCCTCACTACCGTGTATTGGATCACATTAGACTTGACAATAAGGATTGAGTTAGTGGTTTTCAGTTCTGTATAACGATTTTGATTATTTTTCAAAATGACTTACTGATTGCTCTAATGTGCTTTCTAATTCCTCACTTTGTTGGTGGTGCTTTTGTTAACTTTTTTTAAAGCCATTACTAGACCTTTATTGACATACATTAGATGTTAATTTCCAAATTTACCAACTTGTTATCACTATGTTGGTTTTGTTATCAGATCACTGGCCTTTTGGGTCTTTATTTTCCTCCTTGTTTTTTTCCCCCTTTTCTTTCTATTTCAGTCTCTCTGTTGGGTGGAGTGGGGTATGAGTGTAGTTATCAAAGACAATAACTGGCTACCAAAGTTACTATTGCATTAAGGCAGGTAGGAATTTTAGAGAGTGTTTGATGTGAAACAGGAACATAGTACAAATGCAAATATTCCCCAGTGTAAAATAAAGCAAATGAAAGGAAATGAACATAAAGTACTGATTCAATGGTTCATGATCAATGCTAGTAAGGATGCTGGAATGGATGGTTTAGTATTTCTGAAGATGGTTACACAATATTAATCCACTATCTTGAGTTATTTAATATGTCCTTGATAGATGCTAAGGCATTGGTGAGGCTTTGCATACATCCTGGAATTAGTGTCATTTAAAGAATTACCAGTTTTTATTGCCTCTCTTACCAGTCAGTACAAGTTAACTTATTAGACTGTGAGAGACAGAGAATGATGGGGACTGCAGCTTCTTTTTTTTTTCAAATTTCTCATAGTCATCCTTTCGTGTGACTTTCATTCTTATTGCTTAACAGCTCTGATCTTTCTACAGTTTATTAATAGCAGAACTTTTGCTTTTAAAAATTGGTTGACCCAAGTAAGTCTTACAAATGTCTTCAAATATTTTCATGTATCCAGTTTAATTAATATGTTACTTACCAACTTTAACAGAAATAATTAGATATGGGCTCTTTCACCATTATATATTTTAATGGCAAAATCAATCAATTTCTGGTTTATATTATTAATATTGATTTACTTTCATTTTCCAAAAATACCCATCTGATAGCATAGTGCAGTGGTGCTGGTACTTTATCAGGTTTAAAGTAATCTTTTCAAAGTGATTTTGATCTTAGTCAGGACTGTTTTCAACCAAAGTGGACTGATAATCAATAGAGAGAGAAAATATTGCTGTGCTTTTGGGACAGAAGAATTGGAATTTCAATCTATTTTTTAAGTTGCTAAAGGAAGAAACTTCTTCCTAACTTGTTTTTTATATATGTTTTAAAAATGGGAAAGTAGCCAGAGCCCTTTAGTTACTTAGTTTAATTTAAGCAGACTGTCTCTTTTTTCAGTGCATGCTCACTTCTGGACCACTTTTTTAAGACACCTCTGCTGTTCCTGCTAATGTAGTCCATTGTTTTCATGCTTCTGGAGCTGAAGAAACTTTCCAAAAGACAGATGTTATTTGTTTTGTGTGAAGGTTCCAAAAATTGAGACTTCAAAATCATACGGGTGTCAAACCTGTCCCTGAACATTCAGTGATGTGTAACAAGCTCATTCTGTTGACACTGGCAAGTGCTGACTTTAACAACATGATAGCTAGAGATGTGTGAAATGTTCACAATGAAGCCAAACACCTCTGAAGTTTCATACTTTTCTAAAAGTCCTTCATATTAAAACTGAGGTAAGCCTACTCTTGAATTCAAAAGGATTTTTGACATTGAATGAGACTCAGAACTTCATTCTAATTCAAAAATAATTCAGACATTTGTCATTCTATTTATAGGCTTTTGTAAAAAATGAGTGAGTACTTTCCTCAGAGAAAACTAGTACCAATCAAAAGCAATGTGAATATTCCCGCAGGTTTTCAATGATCCATCACGAAAATTTTCATGGATCTCATAAAGTAAGATTATTTATTAACTCTATTATTATGCTAAAATAATAAGCATGTTCATTTAGATTCTTCCATTTATTTTAACTTCAAAACATTCTGGTGCAGTCATCCAGCCAATAGCCCACACAACATTTCTGGCCTCAAGGCTGACTCAATCCAGGCAGATTTATCTTTTGAAAAGCTGGTACCACTATTCTGAGACAGGAAAAAAGCTTCTGACTGAGAGTAAGGGTTGCCAGACATGACTCAGTCCCCAAACCCAGAATCCTGTGCTATGCAGTGTTTAAAATGTCATTTCACATTAAAAAGCTATTTAAAAAAATAAAAGAGGAAAAAAAAATAAAAAGAGGCAGAAAAGGAAACTAAGGAAACTGGCACCATGCCTATATTCCTCCCGAGCCAATTTTGCACTTGCCCAATTGCAAGCATAAGTGGAACCTGCATTTGGATGCATTTTTGTGAATGACTGTGTTACAAAGCCAGTGAAGCTCAAGAAACAATAAAGTAATGACTGTTTTACAGTCATATATGGTTATGGTGCATCTGCTGAGGTATGGCCACTAAACCAAGTGTGATATGGAATGTGTGAATGTGATTTGCTTTGACCTTGGTATGTGAGGGTATCACCAAGCATATCATTTTCACTCAGACACGTAACTTTCCATTGGACCAGAGCGAGCATGCACTGGGACGTGTGATTTGTGTATTTGTAAGAGAGGGAGGGGGACTGAACTAGGCATGGGATCTTTGATGTAGTAAATATCCTCAATTACGGAGTCTGGAGGGAAAGGAGAAGGTGAGAAGGTCAGATTGTGACTAAGGAGGTAAAAGGAACAAAGACTGTGTCTTCCTTTGTACTCACCTAACAGTAACCTGTGAACCATTTCCATCTTAGCACTATTTTGACCTGTTTAAAGGTCATGCATAAGAGAGCAAAAAAGAGAAAGCTTTTTTTGTCAGCTCTTATAAAGATGCACAAGGGACAGGGACAATCTTGCCTGGTCTAATCAAAATTCTGAATTTCCAAGCGCAATTCAGAAGGGTAATTAAAGCTAATAGTGTTAAATAAAAGTTTGTGTCTCTTCTTGTGTCAACAAATCTTCTGTATTTGACTGACTGAATATTTGAAAAAAAAAAACATTTAACTGGAACTTCACCTTCAAACAAAAAGAATTCATTTTAATTATCTCTCCTTTTCCTCTACTGATAGTCATATCTCTTACAACTTATCAAAATTTTTCAAAATAAGACTAGTTACAAAAAACCAAATCACTGAGATTTTACTCCAGCACACTGTAAAGATCTTATCAAAAAATTGGCAAAATGTATCACCTGCTCAGACATGAAAGCTTGTGATTTCAAGTACATGAACTGAAAAGCCCAGTGCAGAAAAGCCTGTGACTCAGCTGTAAGACATTTCATTGCATGAGAGCTTCCATGTGCCATTTAAAATGTATAAGTGTCATCATAAACCTCCCACTCTCCTAAGAATAGAGCTATCACTGGACCCTGTTATCTCACAACCCCAAGGTACAGTATGATAATGATACTGCTTAACATCAGTGTACAGAGAGAGAAAACATTGGAGATGCCGCAAGCATCTCAACTATAAAGAAAATCAAATTAAAATATTAATTTACTGATTAATATAACATTAGATGACCCATTTCTCCAGCTTGTTAAACAACAAAGACTTGCAAAACTAAATAAGAGCCTAAGAGATGAGTGGTTTAAGAATTCCCATCGAGATGTTTAGCTCCTTTTTAAACATCATTAAAGATGTACTTTGCATATAACAGGCAGTTTTATTTTTTTGCTGCACTGACAACTCCTGCTTGTTTTTATTATTATACACTTTCAAAAAAGGTTACAAAGTGAGAGGTTTGGTCACTGAGTTTGTACAATCAGCTCATACTGTAGAATAGAATAACATGAGTACAAGGCAGACTTGGGAGGAAAGAGAATAAAATCATGCAGATAAACCATGGGGCTGAGGGTTTAAAATTTGATATGTAAGCATGCAGAAAAAAAAAAATTTTCGCACTCTGTCCCTGAAAAATGTAGAGGAGAAAAGATTCTTTGCTGATTTTTCCATATAAAATGCTTGCTGTTTGGGAAAATGGGAAATTGCAATACATTTTTAGAAAGGAAATGGCAACCTAATTTAAAGTAACTTACTTCAAAACTAAAAATACCATAGTTAAATTCTATAGCGATTTTATCCCCATTGGAGCATGGTAACGTCCCATGACATGAGAATATTATTTGAATTTTTCTACCATATTTTACTGAAAAATGTCAGTAGAAATATTTAATGAGTTTTTTAAAACTACCTTTCTGTATAAGCAAAATCCTCACAGTATTAGAATTGTCATTGCACTCCTATGAGAAAATATACCACTTGCTAGGTGATGAAACTGTGAATCTTCTGTTTCCGTGAATAAATGCCTTTGTCTTTTCCTTAGTGATCCAGAAGATATGAGACTGTGAGCATGGATATTCACCTTGTATGTCAATACCACGTGTATTTTAAAATGAGCTCAAAGGGAGGAGAGAACTACAAATTCCAGACTGGTCAGAAAAAAGCAAATTACTTCTGTAACAGGTACTTAATATTCTTCTGGCAAAATTTTGCTTTTCTGGCCTTGGCCCCATCATGCATATGATTACGTGGGTTGGAAATAAGGCAGCTTGGTCTTCCTAAAATACAGGGGGATGTGTGTGAGAGTCTGTTCCCTGTATGTGCATTGTTCCAAGTTCTTAACCCTCTCCTTTTTGTCCCCAGTCACTGCCTCAAGGGTACCAGCTTTCCTTATCCTCGCTCCCATGGCAACAAGTCTCTGATCCAGCAGTAGTGGCTCTGTCTCTTCATCTCCTCCCTCTGCAGCTACGTTCTGCAACTTAGAAGTATCTTGATTTTCTGTCACTACTTTATTTCCTTTATTTATCAGGCCGTGTGTGCTTGTTCCAAAACCTCTGCCGTGAGTATACCAATTCCGTATGTGACATTACTTTAACCAAAGGGAATCCAAGCCTGTTTTCTTTCTTCTCCCAACCTACTCTGAACTATTCTTTTCTATGTTTGGCTGTCTGAAAGAGAAAAGAATTATTATTATTTTTATTATTATTATTATTATTTTAAACATTGTCCTCCCACTTGTCCATGGCAGGAGCAGCACAAATTGAATTGAAACAGCAAATATTTTAAAATGTAAATTAGATTAAGAAAGGTTAGCGTAGTATGTGCTTTAAAAACAATCCAACTGCCA
This sequence comes from Sylvia atricapilla, assembly GCF_009819655.1. Classification (NCBI taxonomy): domain Eukaryota; kingdom Metazoa; phylum Chordata; class Aves; order Passeriformes; family Sylviidae; genus Sylvia; species Sylvia atricapilla. Next base: position 28,224,362 of record NC_089140.1, read on the forward strand.
CCACCATTTTTTGTAAGCAGTTTGTGCACAGAAAAGAAGATGTGAATTTTTTAAACAATCTTCCGGCATCAAATGAGAAAAAGATTATTGAATAACCATTCCTGTTGATTTTTGGTTGGCTTCTTAATATGCTTTATAATACAAAATATTCATGTTGGACCATGATTCAATCATGCAAACAACCCAGTAGCTGCTAACAGTTCCAGAATAAATATGCAGCCTTTTGAAATGCTGAAAGTACATAGGCCCAAAATAAAAATTAAAAAAATATTTAAACTCACGGAAGAAAAAGTGGGAGAGAGGATAGCAGTTTAACATTAGGAAAGGGGTAAAGATCCAGTGTGGCAGTGGTAAATCTTAGGGACATTGTAACAGAATCAATTGATAGATAACAGTAAATTTGTGATTTGATGACTTGTGATTATTTGGAATGAAACGATGTTGTTGCTAAAGAATACATCTGTGTGCATTACAATAAGTAGCAAGTTCTCCCCTTTTCTCTTACAAAGTGATTTTTGTTTCCTATAAATCACTTGATTTCATTTTAAGACCTAAAGGTTTGAGGCCTGAAATCCTCCTTAATCTTAATGGAAAAACAGGATGTTTAGCAATAGTCAGACTGCGTTCCCATGTTGTGATGGTATTGAACAGCTTTTTTTATCCTAAAATATAGATGTATCTTTTTTTAGGGGGAATTGTTGTTTTTGCATGTTTGAGTTGGGATCCAGCTGTCTGGAAAGCAGCTCTGCAGGGAAGGACACCAGGACTCTGGTGCACGGCAGGCACCAACATTGTGCACAGCCAAAGGTAAAACCCATACTGAGCTGCATCAGCAAGAGCATGGCCAGCAGGTCACAGGAAGTGTTTATTCCCACTTACATCTGTAGTGCCACAGTGTCAGGCTTCCCACTGTAAGAGAGGCAGTGACAAATTGGAGCAAAGCCAGAGAAGGCTGCTGGGATAGACAGGAGCTGGAGCACACAACACCCCGAAGGAATGCACTTACTTAGCCCTCCTAAGTGATTCATTTTCTGTCTTTAAGTACATAATGAGTGATTATGGGGAAAGTTAGGCAGTGTCTTCTCCAAGATTCAGAATGAAATGGCAAAGGACAATCATAAAAAGTTGCATTATGAGATCTTGCAAGGGGACTTAAGGAAAAGATTCTTCCCTTAAAAAAATGAGAATGGTGAACAGGCTGTCAAGAAAGGCTGTGGACCTTCAACAAAGCTTTAAAAATTTGACTGGAGTATGCCCTATTTAATCTGGTCTAGCTTCTGAGGAATTCTTGATTTGGGCAGATGGTTGGATGAGATGACCTACAGATCTCCCATCCTGCAAAGATTATCTCATGATTCATGCATCTATGAATACCAATTTCCTAGGAAGATGAATCTGCAGTGTACTTTCAAGATTCCCAGAATAGGAAATACTAAATAAAAATAGAGTAATGTTTGCACATTAAGACAGGCTAGGACAGAACTGGTTGACTCCAGACCTTTGAGTAAGCCACTTAAATGATTGTAACCTTGGATAAACAGTAGAGCATCTCTGAGCTTCAATTCTCCTCCAGTAAAATAGAATTAATACTATTTCTTCACATTGTTTTCTAAGAGTGATTCACCCTTATGCATCAAAAGTTTTTTAACAGACTGAGCCAAATCAGTTACTGATCAGAGATGCTACAGTATCGCAGCCATTGTGCATCTGGTCAATGTACAAGTCCATCACAAGCATAATCATCAAATATACGGGAGAAAAAAGAGCAGGTAAATTATTCCAAAGTCCTTCTTTCTTCCTGGGTACAGAAATCTAATTCAGATATGTCTGTCATCCAAACAACTGATTTAATTATTATGTCATATACACTCTGATAAAAGATATAATCATAGGGGAACACCCTTTTCTCTCTCAGTCTTTTGATAATTCCTGAATTAAGGCCCCAGCATCTGGTCTACTCTAACACAAAATGCTGTCTCCAGGTCTTTGCTTGCTGGTACTGCCTGCTCTACTTCTTGGCTTTGTACTGAGATATTGTAGGTGGTAAGTCAGTACTGTGGAAATGTTTTGTGGTTAAAACCCAAAGAAGTGATTTGTGTTTATAAGCTTTAAATTGCCTTCCTGAAAAAATATGAACAAGCTGAAAGCTTCTGCTCATGTAAAATTGTGATGGATTGCATTTTATTGGAACTTATGAATAGCTCTTTGATTTGAAACAATGAACCCTTTAAATGCCTTTAGAAATTATAGTAAGATAAAGGTATTATTCTCCCTCCATCACCACCATCAGAAAATGACAAAAAGGCCTGTTTTGGAAGACAGACATACACACATGAACACTCACTCCCATATATCCATAATCACGCATTCAAATTTGTAGAAGATGACAAGTTTAATGTTGAATTTTTTAAGTTGGTATTGGATAAATGCCGGATTTTCAGATATCAACTCTTTTCTAAGTACACAGAATACATGTCTATATCAGAATACAGACACTATATTTATATATATATATGTACAAAATACAGATATTTAACTTAAAACATTATATATTCTAAGACACGCAACATCCATGAAAAAATATTTAGTGCTTTTCACCTACAGCTGATTTAGTTAGTATCTTAAAAGAAAAAAATACCAGAGGTTAATATATTTTCTTAGAACTTTGGTGTGTGAGAATGTAGAGATTTATTTATATAGATGCACCTTCAGTTTTCTCTTTGTGTTTATTTATACCCCAAAAATGTCATTTTCATATTTCAAGCATTTCTTTCAGGTTGAGGTTACTTGTTTTAGCACTCCCAAGTTAAAGGAAATATAAAGTCAAGGGAATATATAGCTAAGAATATGTTACTTCTTTTCATCAGATTCTGTCAAAATAGAAAACTTTGTTTTTCACATGTAAGTATATTTAACAGGAAAACAGGGAAAAATAAGAGAGTTAAAACTGTGAAAGCTTGGTTTTTTTCTGGCTAGGAAGCTTTTAGTGGCAGTAGTTAAATGTCGAATATGATTACACAAAACTGCTGCTTAAAACTGAAAGTAAAGTTGAGTATACTTGTGAGGACTGTTTCAGAAATTTAAAAAGTAGTAGTGCATAATTTATCACTAGTTAATAGACTTAGGTGCATTTCTGAGGTAATTCACCTAAACAGTCAACAATTTATCACATCACAATATATAAAATATAATTTTAATTAATAAATAGACATTCTATTGACTTTACAGCTACAAAAAATCAATCCTTCCTTACCTTCTGTCTACAGTTTGGGTTCCTTTAATGGGTTTTAATGGGTTTTATTCTATGCTCCCTTAGCAAAGCTTATTCATTTGCTTCCTGGAAGACTTTCTGTATTTTGTGGCATAATCTCAGTCTTTAGGGTATCTGCCTGATGCCTTAAAGCATCATTCATTACCCCTGAAACGACATTTTAGCCTACCTTGGAAATAATGAAGTTACTGTGATGCATTATAGTTCTTGTTAACAGGCAGGCTGTCTGTGAAGTCCTTATGTTTAAACTGCTTATTGGGAAAATAAAGTTTTCCAGTATCTCTGAATGGTTAATGAAGTACTTCACTTGCATAGTCTCAAGCCAGTTGGCAAAAGAGATCTTTATCACTGTCTTACAGAGAAGTAAGTCAGGTGGACCATTTCTGTACAACAAATGAAATAAGAACTGAACTCTCAGCTAAAATGCCAACGAGTCTGAGTATGCTCAGAATTTCAACTAGAATGTAAAAATATGTTTGTCATCTCACTTTTTTATTATAATTTTACAATTATTAAACTTCAGGAAAAGAGAAGCAAAAAGTACAAAAGGATTCCAACAATGTCACAACATGGGAAAAAATGAGGAATCAGGACCAAACCCAGTATATGGGTTATAAATGCTATAAAACCACTGAAATTTGTGATTTATCTACCTGTAAAGTTTTGTCAAGTTTATGTAAACTACAAATAAAATAATAATTAAATTTTATTTAGTTATCGAAATATTTCCCAAAAACTCTTGCATGAGCCATGATTTGCCCCTTGGGATAGTTTTTCACAGGCAGCATTGCTTAAAGGAATCTCAAGACAGTCTTATAGTGTTTTCCAGGAAAGGAAAATTACTCTTTTGCATCCCTTATACTGCTCTAATAATGTTAAGTACATAATAGTCGTAGCTGAGTATCTGTCATGAAGGTTTTCCCCTTGTTATAGGACTGAGTTCTGCCTCTACAGGAATGAATCAGATTTCACTTTATCAGAGAATACAAAACACCTGAATGATCTGTCCTCAAGGCTGCATACAGCTATGTGTACATAGGTGATCCCTCTTTGGAAAAGAACCAAAGATTCAGAAACTAAGTTTAAAAATAATTATTGTAGATTTTTAAATCAATGTAATTGTTTCAAAATGTGGGAGTCAATGGAAGTTCTATAAAGCAGATATTATTTTTTTAAAACTATCATTAGGCAATGTAACATAAGACAAATTATAGATGCCTGGTACAATATTGCTATTAACAGAACAGGGATGAATATGCAGAAATACGTAGAGGCAGAATTTCAACAAAAAAAGTGTAACCTGAAATATTAACATGTAGAAAAATCCAGCCTCAAAATTCTTTTTTCTTTTCTACCTCTTTTCTTAATTCCCATACTTAAATGTGCAGATACATATCTCAGGTAATAAGATTCTAATGCTCTTTCTTACTTCTCACAGCTGTCCTTTCACTCTGTTAAAGCAAGGTGTCTGGCTCTTTACTATTTCTGTACACTCAAATACTACTTCTTCCTCTCTTATATTTCTCTACTTCTTTTATAGAGCTCACCCACTGAACCAAAACAAAAGAAAAATTCACATTGACACCAGCTGTGATCCATATCCAAAAACGTGTTCCAAGAACATAAGGAGTCTAGAATTGAACCCACCCTTCCCAAACCTAAACTGTTGCAGTGGCAAGATGTGTTATCTTACAAAGGCAGCCACACCTCAGATAAAGAGCTTAGTGTGTCACAGGCAGCATGTGAGAATAGAACCCTGACTCAGAGATGGAAATCTTCCAGTTTCCACTTTTCTCTGTTTGACAATTATTCTTATATTTTTGACACAAAATTTTCAAAAGAAAAGGAATTGTTGACAAAGTTTATTACAAAGTAGTAGCTTAGCTGGTTTTATCTCCAAATAGTGGTATATCAAGAATAAGAAAGATGAAAGCAAGTTTTTTGTAAAGTATAATCATCAAAGCAGTGTTTTGCAGTTGGACTTTTCTCTTTTGCTTTCTGCAGTCTCCAAGTAATACTAATGAACAAGGTACATAAAAGGTTGTGAAATTCAATAGAGTAGAAGAGTAGTCATCACAAGAAAATGGTCAAATATCACCCTTTTTATCATTAAAAAAAATGGAATAGTTCCATTGTCAACTGCTGTAAACTATCATCTTTGAAAGTTTATTTAGTTTTAGAGCATGATAAATTTTGAACCTCCTCAGATAAAATTAGCTGTTGCTAAAGTTCTAATTGCAAAGAATGTTGAAAACAAATTTTTCTCATGTTAAGATCACCATATCCCAGGCAGGACTTTTTTTGATAATCGAATTATTTCATTACTTTTGGTCTATTCACCTATGTAAATGTAAATGTGTATCCAAGCCTTAAGGATCTGTGATGAAATCAAATTATATTTGGTGAGATAACTTCCCACTCCTTTGACTTGAGTTTTGTTATAGACAAAACAAATTACTACACAGGTCACTACCCTATTAGCTATAGTGAATATTCTGTATTTTGAAAAATGTCTTTTGCATTTATATCATCAGAGATAGCTCATAGGATCCCATCAAGGTGTTGATGCAAAACCTATTGTGTGACTTGTTCTTATATGTTTTTCTTAATGAGCCATATCCACTTTGAAGACTAAATTAGGTTATCATCAGACTAACACGATCTACAAAACATTGTAAAAAGGTTAAACTCTCTTAGATGGGGTTCCTGGATATTTATATGGTTTTTACAAAGGCCCCTGTAAGAAGATTATCCTTGTACCCATAGATTAAGGCCACTGCATGAACACTCTTTTACAAATCAATATTAATTAAAAATTATTATGATCAGAGAACTAAACAAAGGGCCTATGCTACTAAAGAAAGGGTATGCCCCAGTGACAGATCACTGTTAAAACCTCTCATGCCATTGGGTGATATTTGCCATATGTCCAATGATTGATAGTAAGATTTAATGAGTTCTTACAAGCAATTAAATAATCAAGGGTTCCTGCTGTTACATGGCATAGCTTGATAGAACAGTGACAAATGAGAGAATATCTGCAACCTAATCAAAGGGACATATTTCCTTGGGAACAAAATAATATTATCCACCAGTGCAATCAAAGGACAAAAGAACACAGAGAGGACGCAACAGAATGAGATAAATTTTGTGCTCTTTTCATTATTCTGGCCATACAGTTTCCATTTATTGGATCCTATTAAATCAGAAAGACAATTAGGCTACTTAAATATGTTTCATTTGTCATAAACTGTTAGCTAGTGGGTACATATCCATATCCAGTCACCTTAGGTCTCCTTTCCCCATGAAACACTATCCTAGGTTATGGTTTCTGTATTTTTATTTGGTATTTATTTCTATTGTGATTACTGAAGTCCTGTTTTGTTTGGTTTTTGTGGTTTTTTTTTTTTTCACTTTAACTGAAGGGATACAGTAAAAGACTGCACTACACCAAATTCATCAAATATTTTTGATTAATAAATTTTTCTAAACATTATATGTTATATATATCAACATTAGCTCCACTTTGGATGTGGAATGACATAATATTTTAGTATTTCTTTTAATTTCTATTATATTTTATTTTATTTTTAAAAAATTTCTTTCACTAGAAATTCAAAGCTTTCATTTCTTTCAAAAATAAATAAAAAATATTCCAAGACTAGACACCACTTTATAGCTAAAATTTTCATTAGAAAACATAAGCATCAGACTATAGTTATTCTGCATTGTATTTCAGCTAGCTAGCTGGTGAGTGGGATAAAAGTTATTGAAATGCACCAGACAACCAAGAGAACAATGTGCCCCTACTAATCATTATGTTCAAGTATTTAACAGGTGATCCATCTTTAGACTGTATAACACGTGACCTTTTTAACTATATACTGAGCTCCTTTCTGGTTTTCTTCTGTGTTGGTGGCACGTGGGAAGGGAGATGAACTCCTCTGGAGCAGACCGACCACAGGGCAGGTTGTTCCAATTCCAGCATAGTTTCCCAGAGCCCATTTCTCAGACTAAAACGTAAGAAGCAGGAAACTGTTGGGGATGATGCATCATTACACTGCACAGCAAAACCTCTAGTGATTTTGGTAGCTATTATACAGGATATCCATGGAATTGCAGTAATGGAGTTTTGCAGACAAAGAATGCTTTGGGTTTAAAGGGACTTTTAAGGATCATCTAGTCCAAGGCCTCCAATGATCAGGGACATAAATTCATCCTTGTCTCCCCCTTCTAATGGAATATGCAAGACTGTCTTACCCACAACGTGGTTTTTCTCTATTTTTCTCAGCTTTTTTCTAATGTGGGATAAGCACAAGTTGTAAAACCTTGACATTAAAAAAAAAACAACAGAATACCTGTCTTCCAGTCAGCTGTGTCCAGCACTGAAGTATCACTGATTCTGCTTTTTCCACACGCCAGTACATTTGCTTTGTTTTCCCATACACAAAGTGAAATTTGAGTATGTATCATGTTTCAGACATTAGTTATATTGCTTAATGCGCTAATGGAAGACGCTCGGATACTGCGCCAAAAAGTTAGTACAAAGAATATATCAAATAACTATAAAACCAAGTTAGAGAAATCAGCAAGCAAAAAGCTTCTTAATCTTTCAGTGATTTGAATATATTTAGCTATAGATTCTCTTTTGTATGCCTTCTAACCTAATAACAATTTTTAATACAATCTATGATAAAGCCACAGCTGATAAAAAAAGCATAATTCTTTGTTGAATTTCAGCTGCGGACAATTCTGCTGAAGTCAGAATTTCACTCAGCATAAAAGTGAGATAAAGATGTTTAAACTAAGGCATGCTTTTAGATTAAGAAGATCTATTTGCTTCATATAAGTCTTAAAAAATGGATTATCCACCTCAAATTTTTGCCTTGAATTTTTAGTCAATTCCAAGAACTGCTCAGATTATTGGCTGAGAGAACTTGAGGAATCCTGCTGCTGCAGAGCCACATGTACACAGGGACTTTAATGAACCTGTCAAGTGATGCACCAGCGTGGTTTAACATGGGGGTCTGTCAGATCACTGATCCATTGGATCACATCAAGTCTGTACTTAGGTCTGAACTTAATGTGATCTAGTGAAGGTAAACTAAATGAGTGCTATATGTAGTAAGTGGCAAGAGTCAACAACTCCTACTAAAATAACAAATTGATTGTTCCAGAAAGCAAACAACTCCTCAAGAATCATGGAATGATATCAAGTTTTCGGCAGCATTAGATTCCTAAGGACCACTCTCAATTGATATATTCACAAAAAGTACACACCTCATTAGATTCTGTAGAGATTGCAAAGCTAGCTATAATGTAAAAACAGGCAGACAGTCTGTCTCAATATTATTACAGGAAGGCTTGGTTAAATTAATAGCTTCTCATTGATTAAAAAATCTTGCATTTTACATGTTCTTAAGTTGGTTCCCACCATTACCTTTCAATAACAGAATACGAGTCTTTGGAGAAATGTGGTTATATTGAACTACTGTACTGAAATATGAAGGTTGGCAAAATAAGCTGTTTACGCTAACCTATTGTTATTTCCTGTCATAAAGTTCTCTCCACCTGAAAGATAAAGACAACCTCATCAATGCACCCTAAATTTTTGTTCTTTGATAATTTTTATAATATTCCTAGACTATTACAAATGTAGTTAGTTTGGAAGAGTCATTGAGCATGATTCCACCAAATTATTTCATAACTACTGAAAGTGAGAAATATTTATCTCCATATAGCATTTGCTATTGTATGCAACTCTCAGCTTTTGATTCTTTGCAATTACTATATAAATCCAGCTAAAAAAAATAACTCTAGCTCTGATCCAGTAAAATGCTTTCTAAATCATCCTAAGAACTCATGCTATGATTTTGATTGCACAGAGTACTTTGGTAAGCTGAGTTTTTTCATGCCGATTGTATTATGCACACTCCCTCAAAAACTGTTTTGAGAACTTCTGCATAAACCTATTCAAATGTATTTTTACTGGCATGCAATGTTGGAAGACTTTTCTCAGTGCCACAAGATCATCAAAGCTGAATTGAAGAATAACAAACCCACAACATTTTTATATATATATATATAAAATATTGTGATCTACTGCCCTTGTTCTTTTGTATTTCTGCAAGCTTGGTCTGCACCACTACCAATCTTATGGGGCAGATGTTCTTCTGCCAGTCAAACAGGAAAGGACAGATCAGATGTCCAACTATGCCCTGATGTACTTAGGCCTGAGTTTCAAGAATAATGTTATTTGTTTTAGTGTATTGAATATGTCTTCTTCTTTCTCAACAGAAATGTTAAGCCAAGCAGCATGGATGCACAGCAAACAAATGGCAGCTGCCACATGTGCAATTTGACTAAGATACTGTGATGTGAAAGGCAAGAGAAAAGGAATTTAACTTTATGGGGACAGGACAGCTGTGTGATTTTCCTGTCTCTCAGACTTAGGGTTGTCACAGTAGTGGTTTCTAAAAAACACTCATTTTGTACTCTTCGTAGTGTAGACCATTTTAAGGACTGATTATTGAAACAATTGAAGTGGCTGCCTAGAGGTTTGGGATTATGTTTGGAATAGTCAACAAGGTAGTAAACTAATGAAGCACTGCTAGCTGCTCTTTGGATTCCTTGTCTTCACAGTTCATGTAACCAGTCTTTGAAAGTATTAGCTTCAGCGTCATCTAGAGATGGTCTGTGCTTTTGCCAGTTGAGTTTTCACTATAAAATATCTAGCAGATTACTTTCTTTTTAGAAAAATATGAGTCCCTATATTAACTGAATTAACTTTTCCAACTCAGTTTTTCATAGAATCATGTAATTTTGTGAAACTCTCTGTGGAAGCATTGTCTCCTCATCTTGGGCCACTTCCCGGATTTTCTCTGTTTACCACAGTGGTCTGTATGCAATGTGGCAGGGAGGCTTTTCTTTCCCATGAGGCTGACTCCCTTCCAAGTCACAGGGGTCAAGCTTCATGTTTACTTCCAGATATTCATCTCATTGGCTGTGTGTGTGCTGACTCTTCTCTTTTTTTTCCCCTCTGTTTTGAAATTATCAAAGTCCTGCAATGCGATGAAAAAAAATGGTTCTCAATGAATTCTGTGGAAGTATCAAAGGGAAAGAGTAAGCATCTATATTTGGCATAAACACAAACTATTATTAGACAGAGATTTTGGAAGTAGTTGTAATTTATCTGCTATCAGGAGCAATAGAAAACCATATGGATGATAAAAAACATAACCAGGGCAAGGTCCTTCCTGTGTCTGTTGACAGCTAATATGCACCAGGAGGGCAATGCCATATGTTTGCATGTACATTACCACGGGGGGCAGTGACATATGTTCACACGTATGTCACCCCTCTGGCCTGCTGTCATAAGGCTGTTTCCAAAGGGGAGTGCTCCCTTGAAAAACAGAAACAAAACCCATAAATGTGAGTCTCCTACATTCTCTTTGTCAGCAGCTTTTCTAGGACTACCACTGCTGATGAGCAATCAGAATGGTTCATCAAAGCAACAAAGGTTTCTGCAACCCTCTCCTTTATCTCTTCAAGGTATTGAATGACAAAGGAGGAAAATACAGACACCCCACTAGAACAGTCACACCTGCTGGAAAAGTCATACCTGCTGAAATACTAGATGTGTTGTAAGTCCTGAGGTTGGTAAGCATGTGCTTCTCCCAAAATATTTCATGGACTGTTCTTCTTTTCACTTCATTTCAGGCTGGACATGTCCTCATATCATGTCAAAAGCAATTCTTAGCAGGATAAAAGAAGGAGTTTAGGAGTAGAGGAGTGACAAATTGAGAGAATAAAAAGGTGTTGTTCATGATACTATCGCCTGTAGTTCTGGGGGGCTGGAGGTAAACAGTAATATTAGATTATCCCAACCATTCCCCTGGCTGTGCAATATTATTCCTTGCAATGTAATTTCTAGTGTTTTGTTCATTCCATTTAGTACTAACCCAAGCAGATAGCCTTTCTGTTCTATCTCTTGGGAGACCATTTATCCCTCAATCCACTTATTCCACTATTAGGTAGATTTTCTGAAATTTGCAGTGTATTTTCCTCTTTTTTAATTTCCTTCCTCTCTTTAATTATTTCTTTTGGTGCAAATATGGCTCATCTTTTTATATTTGCATTCCCTCAGAGGTCATAAAGTCTGGCACACAGAGCAGGAATGCAAGCCACAGTATGAAATCTGCTTTTAGAAAAGGGCAACCTGCAGGGTATTTTGCTTGGTTTCAAATGACATGTGACTGAGAGTATTTTGGATTTTGTAGATATGTATCCATTACCTAATTAAGTCTTATTTGGTCTAGGTGTATTCCAATATGCTAGTAACTTGACTTGAATGCTAGTAACAATACCAAGAGCTCTCTGTTAAAGTTTTAATAGGAGCATGCAAAGCTTCTCCCTTGTTTTGTCAGAGCAATCCATTACAGGAGGAAAATGGTCAGGATCTTGCTCTGGACTATGTGCTGTTTTAAAGCCAAGTCTAACACTTCAGTATCTGATTGACTTTATTTTCCTGTCTATAATTCAAAAATATAAAACTATGCTTGTCTTGCACTTTTGTAAAGATCTGGGTGCTCACTAATCTTTCTTGTGAAACGACTATGATTTTGGCTGGCTTTTTTCCTTTTCTAGACATTTATCTATCTTTTCCCTATCTTAGTGTTCTGAAAGCAGAATTGCAGCAATTTCATCTCCTTCAGTGCCTGGAAGCCTCTCTGTGCTTTAGGCAGGTAAGTTTATAACTCCAGCAGTTCTCAGAAACACTTAGCAGGAAAGAGATAGGAGAGGCAAATCCAGGGGATCATCAGAAAGTGGTCTCTGGGAAAAGTAAAGCCACCTGAGTCAAAGTAATGGGGAGGAACAAAAAGACATAATGTGCTAGGTGGAGACAGTCTTCCTATCCCTGGGAGTAACTGGGTCTGCTCAGGATGGAAATTTCTGGATTAGAGGATGTGGCAGTCAGGACAGTCACAGCACAGCAACAGGGTCCACAGCTCAAGAAGAGGGTTGGAAACCACTGAGAGGATCGAAGATGAGAGAGCTCTGGCTTCAGAGATGGCAGAAACAATAAATTCCTGGGGATTGGAGGATCTACTACTGTGCAGTTTGGGGCAAATTCAAAATTTGCCACCAAGTTGACAGAAACAAAGCTATAAAGTACTTTCCATGCAGGGACAAAGTCATCAAGAAGAGATTTTGGCAGAGATCTATTTATAAAGCTTTTGCTATTTCTGCCTTTATTGGAAATCTCATTTTCAAGTACAAAAATAAAAAACGAGAGAGAGGGAAAGAAAAAAAGTAATAACCCCAGAGAGTACTCTCCTTTACATTAACAGAAAATACAGATATTTGAAGTTGAACACGATTTTTGTTCTGCTCCAGGCATCTCACCGTAAGAGAAAGGTCCTGAGCTCCAACTCAAAGACTTCTAACTCCAGAACCAATACCATTTCTTAATGAGGCCACACCAGGTAATGAAATAAAATTTGAAATCAGCAATTATTTTGAATTATTTTTTTAAATTTACATGTCTTTTTCTTCTTTTTGTTCAGTGTTATAAAGAGTTGAAATGAGCACTCAGCTTTATTTAATTACCATGCTGTCATGATCACATTACATACCCTAACAAAGTAATATGGATTCTTCACTCTTTCTGGAGAGGACAAACAATACAGATTTGGTCTCCAGAATTTGGTCTTCTCATTAGCTTCGATGAAACAGCATTTTACTCTACTTTTGGTTCACTCTCCTACATTTGGCTTTAGGTCATCAATACCAGACTTAATTCACAATACCAACAAAGTTCTTTCCTGACTGGGCCACAGGGTGAAAATTTCTCACACGAAATTAGTAAATACTTTCAAAACCTAATAAGTTAGAAAAAGCTGCAATTGCCTTCTTTATGGATGATCTACAAAAGGAAGGCCGAACTTGTATACATCATTTACTCAAAGTAATTTGCTTTATCAAATAAAATAGATTGGAAGTAGAGATCAGTAACTTGTAAAAGTAGATGCTGGCTGAGGATATAGACCCAAAGGAAAAAGACAAACATACCCTTGTTCATGGGAATGATTGTGAGGGAGTGCAGATTGGACAGGAGTGAAAAGTTGGAGCAATGAAGGTTTTCAGTGTGGTGGCCAAAGACAGTAATACAAAGAAATACAAAAAATGTTTAAATTTATTGACTTTATTTCAAGATATCTTTAAAAGCCATAAGGAAAAAAAACAAACAAACAAACAAAAAAAAAAACAAAACAAAAAAAAAACAACAAAACTAAAAGAAGCCGAAGAAATCACTGAAGAAGATTGTAGTCATATTAGGAGTCATGCAAGATAATCATAATAGCAGTGTACATCTGCACACTAGTATTTTGAGATATAAACTGTGATATATATAACTTGAGATTTATCCATAAGATAACTTTGTTGCTTTACCTAAGACCATTTTACTAATGGAATACTCTTCCTTCTTTTATGTTGAATAGAGAATTGGTTATGACTGAGATAATCGAGATATTCCATGAGTTCTTTCTTATCTGTATTACAGATCTAGATTTTTTTAGAATTCATGCATATGCATTTCTAACAAATGGTAAAAGCATTTATTTCATGAATATATGCTATCAGCAGAGTATTGTAAATTATTATTTTAATAACCCCGTCAAATGCTGTTTCTGCAGCACTTGTACTTCCTACTTTTGCTTTTGTGGATTTGAACCAGAAGACAAAAATATGATGACATCTCACTTAAGTTTTGCTATTTACATTGAATTCTGATTTAATCTTAAATTTTTATGATTTGTTTCCTCTCTTTCCTATTTTTGAAAGTTGGGTGAAAAGTAGACATTTCCCCTCCTGTATATGCCTATATATAAAAAAAGTAAAGCAAGTACTCATTTTTATGACCGTTTTTCAAAAAAAATTTAGTTTTTCTGGGGCTTGGCCAGAACTCTTCAAACATCTGTCTTTTGCAAGCAGGTTCTAGAACACTTGGACCGGCTCAAATTTCCACAGCATTTTACTACCTGTGCTCTATCTAGATGTTTTACTCTTGCTTCTTGCATTCTTACTAGTGTCACAGCAGCAATAATCCTGAGCCTTGTACTTGTTCCTGACAAATGAGCTGTCTCTTATTCACTTGACAAAAAAAATGAACTGGGTTTTGCTGTACTTTATTTCAGGCACACAAATGTCTCATGTGAGTCTATCTCCATGGAGATTGTGATAAAACATAGTATCTGGAAATGCATTTTGAAAGCTTATTCCTCCTTTTCTCCAGGACAATGGGCTATCCAGAACCTTATGTGTTTTCTTAGCACCATTCATCTGATCTTAAACTCCTTGCAACAAAGCTGGTGTCTTGGAAAAAAATCTCTAAAAGATAAATTGGGGCCACCTTCTTATTCTTCCCAAAATTTCCATCATCATTTAAATAAGTGGGCATACTCATAGTCCTGAGATATGCCAGTGCTCTCTGCTGTTGTTCATAATTTTGTATTTATTTAGTTTTTGAAAGAGTTCTCTTTCAAAAGATTCAAGGGAGAATGAATCAGTTTTAATGATGGAACTGGCAATTAGTACTGCTGAGCTATAGTTTCAGTTTTTTGACAGAGCTCCTGAACTTAATAAATTATGGATCAGTAGAGGGGGAAGGAAGGTCTCAAAACCTGCCTAAGCAGCACATGAACTGGTAGTGCACTACATTGCATCTCCATTCAATAAATGTCCATTTCAGTCTGGTTTTGCGGTCAAGTGTGAAGAAGAAACATCATCTGTAATTAATAACAGTTTAAAAAATCCATATGAATGCATGCCAGCACAAGGAATGAAACTGGGAGAAAAAAAGGGTGAAAACAAGAATAAAAAGTGCTTCAGAATAATGGTGAAGACTCAGACAACCAGTCTGTGGGGTGAACAGAAGCCTCCAACACTAAGCTTTGTGGGACACATCTGAGCTAAAGGCCTTTTCAGAACATGTTAGATTCCATAGAAATAAAAACATACCATCACACAGGTTATTTCAGTGTGTCAGGTAAGGTGCAAGTTACTTCCTCCATGTATCTGTGCATTTTCCCTGCCAAGATTGTGAGTATTTGAGCATTTGTGGTTGAAAAAAATACAAAAGCCTGTTCTTCCGTGTGTTCATAGGAGCAGTGTTTATATTTCATTTGTACCCAAAGTGTAACAAGCACTGTCTAAATATTACTTTTTTATTATTTCTGAATACTACTTTCTTAATAATAAATTTGCATGGCCACTTATTTAGGAAAATGTGTCATCCCCACTCGGGCAGTGAGGAAGGAAGCACAGACCTGCTCAGTGGAAGCAAAAGAAATCTCTTCACAGTAGTGAAGCTTAAAAACCTGGGAACTTTCATATGATTTTCAGACTCTGTCATTGGTGTTGGCAGAATTTGACATCACAAAGAAAAGTTTAATTTGAAGCCTAGTAAGATACGAAAATCAGGTTGAACTCTTTCATATACTCAAGATTAACATTCATACCTCTGAATCCAGTGTAGACAATGATCATTATACTGACATATAATATTGAAAACCCAGATTCAAATAATTTAGAATAATTTTGAAAACCAAAAGTTCAATTACTGCTCTCCCAAGTGCCAAGTGGACCTCTGAGAAGCCACAAGATTGGTGGAAAGGGAGATGTGGCTAATCAATCAGTCCCCATTGTCCAAGCCTTTATTCAATCATACAATATTTATTAAAAATTTGAGCTTTGAAAAATCATCAGTTTCTGATAAAAAAATAAAATTGCTTTAAGTGTCTTGGTCATTGTCTTTGCTGCACTACTCCAGCAACACTGATTTCAGTTTTATGATTTTATATTGAATTCAATGGTGTTCTAAATCAAATCACCCTTTATGAAAATCCACATGAGCCAGCAAAGCAGTACCTGATGGGGCTTGAAGAGTGGGGTTTTCTCAGACTCAAAGTTTCTAAAAGAAATGAGTTGCTCTGCATGTAAATTTTGATAAACTGCTGTCCAAAAGTCATCCCAAGAAGTTGCAGTTATCTTGCTTTTATTTGCTTGTTCAGTATTTTATGATACAGACATATCAGACTGCCACAGCATAGTATGAATATTGCTCTCTTCACAATGAGGATATGGTCTCAGTGTACTGGGTCTAGGGATTTTTTTGCTTGACTTCACTAGTAACACATTATTTCAGGTCACATTTTATCAGCTAGCTCAACAAGAATGCCAGTGACTTTCACCTTGTTCCAGCTCCCTGTAAACATAGTAATTGCCAAAATTATATTGTCTTTTATTTACTTAACAAGCAGTACTTTTCAAAATAAATAGTCTGCCATGAGCAAACACAAATGCTAGCAGTAGTCATAAGTCTTCCATGCTTTCAAACACAGCTTCTAGCATTTCAAAAGCAGACTGAGAAAAAACTGGTGTGAGGAAGAGATGTCTCAGCCCATTGTCTTGCTTGAATTTTCCCCACAATTGTCCTGCTGCCATTATTCTGGCATAGCTCCACCCACGGGTGGCAGCAATAAGTACTTGCAAAGCACTTAGACTGTTATCAACTTGTCAAATTGTATCAGAAGTTTGGTTTCCACTGGCACGTTTTTCTCGCCGTTACTCTGATCCTTTTCTACCAGGAATGAATGGCCACAAGAGATTCCTAGCAGTAGGCAGAAGATATCTGAGGAGCCAATACGTGGGTTTACTGTCAAGTGGACATTTGTATTTTTAACATCGTTTCTCTGGAAACATGTGTCATCACCTTTCTCTTTCACTGCGCTTAGGTCTTGGTCTTGCACACACATTAGCACTTCATGCTGCCCAACATCTGACTAAATGCTTTCAGCTCATGCCCTCTCTGTGAATTAAGTTAGTGAGTACTTTCTGGATGATTTCAGAAGGGGTATGCTTGAAGACTGTCTAACCTAATATATGTTTTGTAGAAGGATTTTCAGCACCATTTTGCAGAAGTTTTCTGTACAGGTATGAGATAATGGAAGTTGTCTTATTTTAAAGCAGTATTTTTTTTTTTTTATTAGGAAATATGTCATCTTGCTTTAATACAAAGTTAAGCATAGTTATTATTTTTAAGTACTATTCTAATTTTAGAAGGTGATAATGTAGTAAGTTAGGCTGTCATAATCTGGGGAACAGGCAGAATCTTCTCTGACAGAGTTCTAAACAATTATACCTTCAAACCCCTAAAAGTTATGATACTCAGTTTTCCATTTCCCTCTATCCCATTGAGCATATATTAGCCATTCTTAGTATAAACTATTGAAATTATTCAGCCAGTTCACAGTGTTGTTTTTAAAATGAAAAATGCTATGATCTTTTAATGTCTTCAGTGTTATAATATGTACTAAATTAGCAGAACCCTGATGCTCTGATAATTTACACCACAATGTGCTATTTAAAACTGGAAGCCCAGCAGGAGATTTTATTTTTATTAATTTAGTATAATTTTAAACATTACAAAAATAGCTGTCTCGCAGCTTCCCTGCTGAGCCCTAGATTGTTGCCACAGCCTGTGCAATACTTTATCAGGAGAGTAACATCACTATAAATACTGCATAGTTGATTCTGGTTTCAACACAGAATACAAAAGGATTAGGAAGACTGAAGAAGAGACAAAGAAAAAACAGAGCTTGTTCTGTTTTATATTTTGTCTGCCTTTTTTTTCTACCTGCTTGCTTCTAAAACTTCTTTCCTTACAGGTATTTCTCTAAGGGTGGTGTGAATTTGTAGTCAAAGCCAAAATGCTGAAGTTCCACGCTGTAGTTAACTTTACATGTATCACACAACACTGCTGTAGGAAAATGAGTTTTACTCTACCTCTGTTGTCTACTTGCCCTACCATTCTTGTGGGCTAAACATCAGTAGAATTTTATTATTCAAATCTAAGATGTATTACTAGGAGCAACCTCCTATGAATTGTACCTTTCCAGTTTTATGTACACAACTAGCTCACATCTGCTTGCCTTTGTGTATATTAAGTGAATTTATACCTGCCTGAAAAAAACCCAAAAACCAACAAGAGTCAGTTACCATATCCAACCTCTTAGCAGCACTAAAAATGTCAGATCCAGTAGGCATAATATTTTTTGGCACTTTTATGATGCTTGTCACCTTTTTGAATGAGCTGAGTTGACCAAAAACTCTTTCCAGGAGTCTCTTTCCAGTTTCCTTCTGAGGAAACTGCTCTTTAACAATGGAGGAGTCTTGGCACTGAAGCAATATCTGCAGTGCAAAAGATGAAGTTTCAGTCACAACTATCCACTCTTTGTAATGGAAAGCTGGGAACTGCTGGAGGGAGAACAGACCATGATTGAAAGTTATTTTTAAAAGATGTGAGCTTCTAAATTTAAATTCATTGTGAAACTCTTCAGTACCTATATTGTTTATATTTATTTACCAATGGATATTACATTTTATATCACAGAAATTTATAGATTAATTTAATTTATTAATTTTTTTACTGGCTGGCCATATCTTCTACCTGGTTTCCAGGTAATATTCTTAAAATAAAATGTTAAAACTGAAAAAAACTCAATTCCAAATGTTTAGGATTTACCACTTTAATAAGGCAAAGCATATTTCACTGGCAGGCAACAGATTTCCTTTTAAAACTCCTGTAGCTTTCACAAAAATTTTGTGACTTGACAGATCCACAGTAGAGATGTGATTAGTGCATATGTCCCCCATTTGAGCAAGTGGATCTTCTATTCAAAACATTTGGTGCTTAGATGTTAAATGCCATATATATTTTGATTGAGTGACGTATAGGCAATTCAGCCTTGTGTCAGGAGCTGCTTGTTGGCCTTTCTGGGGCATAGAAGGCAGGCAACCATCTTCCTTGATAAGCCACCAATTAACCTTAATTAAATCAATAGTATTTTTTTTTAATGATATTAATACTGACTAGAACTACCCCTCAGCTAATTAACAGGCACTTGGCCACACCACCTATATGGACTGAGGACTGCTAAGGTAACTATTTTCATCACTAAAATATTTGTTGTTAAAAATTCTTTGTCTGTCCCTTGTGCTGTGATGTTTACACCTGTGTACACATACAGGAAATAACAATTCATTTGCAACTCTTTTCTTTTTCCACAACTGCCAGGAGAATGTGAGTGAGGTAAGTCATTCCAAGGATATTGGAAGAAATGAGGCATGAAATAAAAGCCTTCCTGCACTATCTGCTGATCCTCAGGAATGTGAGGCAACCTGCTGTATTAAAGAGAAGCATCCAGGCTGTTAACTAAGGCACTAGGACAGTGAGGAGTGAGTCCTCTGTGTGAGACACTCTCTTAAGCTGATGACAATCAATGTCCTCAAAACCACTGCTCCAAGTTCATGATGATGAGATCTGCAAGATGCCTCACATGTTGTTTTTGTTCTTGGCAATGTCAGGGGACTAAAAACAAGATTTTACATTATTTATTTATTTTTTTTCCCCCAGACATTTAATGAAGTCAGTGTATCCACTGAGTGTTACAAATAATGCAACTATCTGCTATTAATATTATTAGTCATACTAATTAAGTGAATCAAGTGGATCAATCTAAGCAGTGTTCCAGCTGATTCATGAGCAAAAGCTGAAGAACTCTGCATGGCTTGTGCTGAACGGTGTCCTATAGAAAAAAATGTGGGATTTTGCTACTTAACACTGGAATTTTCTTTTCACTTGGTGGAAGATTGTTGTCCTAATTACTTGTGCTGTTCACTCAGTAGGCTTCCATGACAAGGTGACTCAGGAAAATACTGCCACAGGTTGGTAGTAGAGGAGATTTTGGGTTCGGAGTATTTGGAGGTCTTGCTCTAAGGGCATAGCAACAGCCCTATATAATGATAACTTTCCTGAAAGGAAGATTGATATATTGGTGTCATTGTCTTTCATTAAACTGCAATAGGAAAGATGATACTGCAGTATTGATTGGCCCAGCCTGATTAAATTCAGGTTTAATATTGTCTTCATGTCAAACCAGAAATCTTCATCCTATTAGTCCAAATAGCACAAGTTCTATATATCTCAGCAATAAGATCTAACATTGCAGAGCTGTTCTGAAGTACATAGAAAATAGGCATTTTTACAGCTCTCTTTCTTTTATACCTCATTCATAATACTGCTACAGAAGCCAAAATAAAAGAAGATTTCTGATTTTTCTCTCCAAGAACCAACCTACTGAAAAATAGACGGCTTTGATGTGGAGATCCATGTACATTGATAAGAAAAAAAGCACATATAAACTTAAAGTTTTGCTTGCGTCATAAAATGGGAATTTTTACAGCAGAATACGGACAGCAGGATATGACTTTTGCTAAGAATACTACGTGTCTGTACAGTTTGTGAATATTGCATTTTTTTTTAAACTTGAAGTCAAATGTTTCATCTATGACAAACACTAGATTGCAGGTCTCCAAGACTGGTAAACAATTTGCTATATTTTCATTAAAAGTGTACATATAAAATAGCTTTGAAGAATCATGCTGTTGTTTATCATAAATCATATTTTTAGTAATCTATACATAAATTATGCATTAGATTAAAGCTACATATGTTTTGATCTATTCACATTTGCTTGAGCCATAGTCTTCCTAAGACCACAGTCATTGCAGAAAAAAAATAATTCTAGATATACTAAAAACTGCTTGAACCTTTTTCATTGTTTCTTAGTAAGGCACATACAGCTTTTTATTAAATTATTTTCCAAATGTTATTTTGTAAAGAAATTTAATAAAATTTACTACTCTGCAATCCATTGAGCACTTCCTAATTTAATTTTCATATTCTGCATTTCCTGGGATTTACAATTAAAATTGTGATGAGCCAGACATTCAAACTCTTACATGTGTGAGATTTTTATTATTTTTTTAAGCTGAAAAATATCAACAGGACTTTAGCTTTATAAAATATTTTCAAACAAAAAGGTGGAAGTAAGTGAGGCCTTTTATACATAGATTAAGAAGTTTTTACTAAGTTGGACAAACTTTTTTCTCTTCTTCTTACTTCTTTATGCACTCAACCCATTGGCAAACTAGACTGCTTATGCCAGTGCCAGATACAGTTAATAGAAAATAATAGTTCTGATGTTTTATACTCTCCGACGTTGATCAAATAAAATTAAAAAATCCTATTCTCCAGAACAGACACTGTCATTAAAATTCTTGCAGATTTATTTACATAAAACTCAGCATGTTTGTAACCAAGAATGAGCCACTGTGCTGAAGAGTTAGCTCATTTTACTACCATTTTATTATGCAAAGTTCTTGGATATCCCTACAGGTGAATACCTTTATTTCTTTTACAGTAATAATGCCAAATTTTTATTTTGCATTTAGAACACATCTTGAACCTTATGGAACATTTCCAAGTTTGTATAAATTTCTATACCTATTTTATAAAAGACTACATCATGTTGCACACTAGCCCAGAAAAAGAAGCACTCCAAACAAGCCTTTGGGGTACTGGGTCACTTGGACCTTCTTATGATCCTGCTAGGTGGAATAAGTGCATAAAGACTTAAGGACATAAGGTGGAATTTTAGTGCATAAGGACTCAATTCAGAGCCTCATTAAAATATGCTCACCAGCACCCTATCCTGATGTTGGTGAGGATATTTCAACTAGTCTCTGAGCTGTGTACTTATGCACTAAAGGCAGCAAACGCAGCAAAGTTTGCATTTGCTCAGTCATTCAGCCAAAATCTTTCACTCAAGATTCCAGCAGCAACTTGCAATTTAGGTTCAAGCTTTCACCATTTTCATATACATAGATCTCTTCTCAAAGTTTTGTAATACTTCAAATTAAGGTTCTTTTGCATGGTTTGAAAGCAGCTTCTCTTTAGGCTTTTATTGGAACCAATAACATACCTACTTTATAGGAGGACACATAAACTCAGATTTTGTAGATATCGCTAGAAGAGCATGGCAAAGAAGTGGCTCCAAAAACAAAAAAAACACACAGAGCAGTGCAGTGCCTGAAGAGTTGTAGGCTTTGAGGGCTTTACAGTTTGGCTGCAGGTCTGAAATAATATTTGTCACAAAAAAACAGGTCTATTAATTTTCAGAGCCAAAAGTCTGCCTAGGCTCCTCTCTTGGAATTAGAAGTCAGTACTCTCACTGGATTTGTGTCAGCAGTGAGTAGTTCCTCAGGTATTTAATTGGGAAGGAGCAAAACACAAGTCCCACCCATCTGATAACTGGGACAAGAGACGTCTTGGTATAACAGGATACAGCTGGTCCTCTTGGATGCAGAGCCCTGCTCATGGTAGGCTGGGTTGGAGTGCATAATGGGAAAGGGTGTTGGAATGAATAACATATATGTGCATACAATGTTTTCTCCACTGTGCTGTTTCTAGACTTTTCAGCATTATTTCAAGGTCTGTTACATTACATAAGTGTGCTGAAAAAACCCTATAATTCAGATCTCAAGCAATAATAGTGTATTGGTATGTTAGGGTTGAAGAGAACAAATAACAATTTGAAGTGCAATTCTTATCAATATTATTGACAGCAGACTTTTCTGCTTTTATCTTCTTTTTAAGAATTATCTTTGAGTGGCTCCTAAACTTTGCCTAGAACTTAAAGAGCTGATTTCAACATAAAAGGATTGCAAGGAAGAAAAGGAACTATACCATACTTATGCTAGATGTCATCACTGAGTAGCCTTTTGTTCTTTTCCAACAGACATATTTATAGCACCTAATGACAATAAGCCAATAAATTATGAGAAAAATGAGGCAGGGAAGCAAGTCCTTTCTATTACAATCAAAAAACCGTTTTTGTCCATCTCTAATCACTGCCTCTGCCACAGTAGTTTAAAAGGAGGATAAAGGACAGATGCTTCTAATACTCCAAGTTTTTGAGGACTTTGCATAGGAGTTAAAAACCCCTCCGCCACGAATAACAACAGCACTCTCTCTTAGAGAAGTTATGATCTTTAGTGTCTTTCTCAGGTTTCCATAAGCCTGCTTATATACATTCTCAAGGATTTAAACTGGTGTGCAATTAAAATAAAATACTAATTGGTCTATAAAAAAGACTGTGCTTGCAGAATATAACTCAGTTCTAATGAATTTCACAATACATTTGTTCAGTGGAGAAAATACTTTTTTTAGCCTGCAAAATCAATTTTCTGATCTCCGAATGGACATTTTATCCTCTTTTGTTCTGATCATCTGGCGGCATCGTGAATTTCACAGACAGCTTTGCTAATCAGCAGAGTGCTCCAGAAGAGAGTTTTCTCAGATAAAAGTAGTTATTATTTCTCTTTAAACATCCATGTTTTAAGTTCCTGAATTATAACTTTGAACTGGACATTCCTACAGTATCATTGTACTTACAGTGTGCGAGATGCTAAGGTAGGGCTAATTACTTCAGAGAACACCACAGGTGGTTCAGACTACAATTTATGTGGAGTATATTGGAGTTTTTTTACAAAAGTTATATATACCTTATCCATTCTGGACCTCAGTTTTCCTGTGCCTTTGCTGTCACTTTCCCCAAGATTCTTGCAGAAATTTTAAGTTATGTTATGGCAGATTGAGACATTTAAATTATATTCCAGGTGAGGTGTCAGTGGTCTTCAGAATAGGAGATATTCTGAAATATGTGCTTCCATTTTGTAGCCAACTTTAATATTTTTGGTTTGGTTTTATTTTTGTTTGTTTGTTTTATTTCTCTTATTTACTGTTGAATGCTAGTATTTATTCTGATCTGGTTGATATAAGCATTGACACTAAACTACTCTAAGAGAAATTGTTCAAGGGAAAAGAAGGGAAAAATATTCATGTTTGAGAGCACCACAATAAAATGATTACACATGCTCACATAAAATGAAGGTTTGTGTTATTCCACCTTTGATAAATTCAGTACTTCTGTAACTGTCATGGAGGGTAAGACAGAAATCTTGTTAATTGTCTAGAGAACAAAAGTAATCTCACATATTCTGGAAACCTTCAGTGACATCTGTGTCACACAGCAGAATAATCTTATGTGACATGGATTAAGGTGTACAGTGACTTTTTTAGCTAAACTAGAAACATGTTCTGAGTTAAAGTCTTAACAACTGATGACGAAAACATGCCAGCACTTCAGAAGATTATGTTTCATCTCCTACAACTTTGTATTTCCTTAATTTTCCCTTTTGTGAATGAAAATTATGAAATTCAGTTTTATCTGAAAAAAAATTTTTTTAAAACTCTTTATATACAACTTTATCTGTTTATATATTAAACAATATTCTTGTTCTGTTGTCAACATTACTGAGCTTATTTCTACCAATACATCACAACTATGCACTAAAAAGCATAAACTGTATATCGAAATCTATGCATTATGTAGATACCAGTAATGTTTATTCTACAGGGTAATTGTTCTTTTTTTTTCTGTGAGACTGGAATAAAGAATGAACACTTTGGTTTACAATCTAATTTGAAGGAAATGAGAAGTGATGAAATGTCATGAAAAGAAAACAAACCTCTGAAATAAAGCAGAACTATTACACAATACAAATAAAATAACTTCTTCTCTGCAACTCATAAACAACACTAATGTCCATTCCTATTATTCACTTATTTGTAAATAACTGACATTATGGCTGAGCTTAAAGTCAAGCATGTCACTATTGCAGCAGTGTGGACACCTGTTGCTCCTTACCCTGTAATTCCTCCACTATGCAGCCTTGCAAAAAGGATCCTGAATCTTTTGTCTGTCTCAAATGAGCAAAATCACCACAAGATGGGAGAGGAGTTTGCTGGGCAGAAACCTTCAGGACCACGCAATTCACACTGGAAGTAAGGGTACAACTGTCAAAAGAGGAAGGGCTAGAGCTGGCTTCTGTCCCATGCCCTGTGATCCTTTCCTGAAGCACAACTAATACTTTTCCAGACAGTGGGATAGAAAGGGCAGCTAGGCTTTAAGTGTGCTCCAAGGAAAATGCAAATATTGCCACTGTGGGGAAAACCCAGTTGAAGCTGACACTTCTCCAGGCAGATTGCTCAGCCCAGTCAAGAGTCAGCTGAAGAATAAGAAATAAAACTCCCTCACAAAACCGCTCTGCATCATATCAAGTAAGACACAAATCTGTAACCCTTATAAACTGCACTGATGCCATTATAAAAAGATGGCATCAAACAGCAATATCCAAGGCTTCATGAACACAGTTTACAATGTCTATAGCACACTATTGCAACTGAAGATGACACATATAGCAAAAAGGGAAAACACTTTTCTTTCTATACATTTAGGTTGCAGGTACATATTGGTAAAATCTATTCTGTTTACATGGATTTCCAAGGTACCAGCCTCAGAAATCATAAATCTCAGTAATGCATAAGGCATGGAAACATTTACTCTGCCTTTGAAGCAGAGAAATTTTGTATTTGAAACTCCCATAAAAACGTTTGCATTATCTCTCTCCATTTTCTTTGACATCTAAATGTACACGTATGATTTAATAAACAGAAAAAATATTTTAAAAATCTGTCCTTTTCAAATCAGTAGTAATACTTTTTTTATTTACTTCAACAAAGTAACTATCTTACCCTCAAAAATATAGTCATTCTACATTTCCTCAAATCAGTTTGTGGAAATAATTTCTAAGATTGCTTCTTTTCCCCCATTAATTATTTTAGGAATGGTTTCATAATAACTATTCTTTCATTGCTGCAAGGAAACATATAAATGCATTAGTCTTTAATAAAGAACTCATGGAAATTATGGCTCTGTCCTAAAAGATAAACAAAACTTAGAGTTGCTGTGTTTTGAGGTGAGATTTTGCATGTGTGTTTTGCTTTTTAAAAATACAAACCTATGAAAAATCATGAAAAATAGAAATCTATGTATCAGATGAGTTGTAAATACTTTTGTCTCTTGGAAGCTTGTATTCATTTTTATTTATTCAGTAAATGCATTAAAAATTTTCTGTTAAAATTTTTATTGGTGGAAACCAGAAAGTACAGACATTTTCTGTCTCATGGCTAGATTTGACAATTGCCTTTTGAGAAGTACATGAAATACAATACTTACCTTCACTTTGTGATATTTATTTGTGAAGTATAATTTAATATGGTATTTTCTTATAAAACAAATTCCTGTCAATAAGGCTTTTGCTTAAAAATAGTAATAACAAACCCTTGTGTCTCAGTCAAATTGATTTTTCTGATGAGAACCTTGGAGAAAGTTGTTATTGTTTTTTAATCCATCACCCAGACACTTTATGAGAATAAGCCAATGTTGCAGTTTTAGTTTATTGTATATGTCTTTTTCATGGCCCTTCATTTTGTTCTTTCCCCAGCAAAGAACAACCAGTCGATCAAAATTTATTAGCTAGTGCTGACCTATTTGGATCTAGTTAGAAACTGTGGTCTCCTGCCTTGGCCATTTAGCGAAATTTTCTCTGTAGCTGACCAGAAATACTATTATGTTTGAGAATTTGCATCTACTTTAGTGTTCCCCTAAATTTAAGGGCTTAAGAATAAGTTTTAGACTTCCTGTATTGCTATTAAATGAGAATGAAGGTCCTGTTTAATTTATTAAAGATGAAGGACTTGCATTATTATTATTAGAGTAGCAGTATTTTATATAAAAGCCAAAGAAGGATGTTCATTTATAAGGCAACTTCTCCCAGAATTTAGATTGGTGGTAACAGATAATGGACAGTTAAAATGTGGTGTTAGTCACCACTTAACATCATGAGCTATGGCTGAAGTAGGTGAACACTTCTGAGAGCTAAGTGATCCTAGGAGTAGGTGATGGAAGAAACATATTCGCATTGCACTCTACAGATATGAAGATACATCAATGTTTTACATTTCATTCAAAATAATGAGGCAGTCCTACAAATGAATGATTGACAAATTGTATGATTTGACTATCTTACAAACCAAAAGCAGGAAACGCTGAAAAATATCTTGCCTGTTCATCAAAGAATTGAATAATCCTTGTATTTTCCTTTACTCATACTGACTGATTAAGGATGATCCTCTGATGGGCAGAGATGTAATATCTTATTTTCTCAATACAAATATTTCTGAAATAAGATACTATTTACTGAAATTGCCCCTATTTTAGAAATAAATTTTCTAATCTGATGCATTATTTATTAAATAACTTCTTAGGTGACTTGTGTATATCTTACTGTAAACTCTTATAAACATGCTTTTTATGTGCTCATAGTGCTGGTTTTCCTTTCTGGGGAAAAAAAAAAAAAAAAAAAAAAAAAAAAAAAAAAAAAAAAAAAAAAAAAAAAAAGATGGTTATTATGCTAGTAAAGCCCTGAAAAAATATTTCTGGAAGTACCCACAACTTTGGACGTTATTAACACAGAAACAGGGGAATTCCTAAATTCCTAGTTTATAATGACATTTAATTCATTTGATAGATATCCAAAATCAAGACTGAGTTTTATCCTCAAGAAATAATTATCTTAAAAATTATGGACTGAAATTAAGAAATAGGAAAAAATATAACTACAATCAATTTTATTCTAAAATAGCCCCTATAATTACAAGGAGCACATTGATTACTTCTTAAAAAAAAAAAAAAGCTTTGGGCGAAGTACCTTGCAGTTTTCCTGCCTTACAGCTCTACAAAATTCCAGTTGAATATCTCTGTTCTCAATATGGCATATTTTTTTTTTAATATTAAGGATTTCAATTAGTGTTTATCAATATTTGTAATAAAGCAACCTGGGAAAATCTCCTGTTGAGCAGTCTCACTCTTCAAACTTCTACTCTTCCTATCCCTTGTTCCCGAATAAACATATTTAGAGCTCCTGCCTTAAACATAACAGCTGCTAAATCTGACACCAATGTCGTCACTACCTACAAAAAAAGCTTCTAAAAACAATTTTGTCCCACAACAGAACTATATGAATTTCATCTATGTGTAGATGAATCAAATCACTGCATGAACCCTGATTTTATTAATGCTACTCAAAAGAAAAATACCTTTCCTTTTAGGTAGATAAATGTCCATATTGTAGATGTATAATGCTGTACAGTGCAATGTGAAGCATAAAAGAAAGAGACACACACATGTAACACCGGAGGAGTATGGATCTCTCAGGAAGGAGAGGTAAGGGGGAAATGCCTCCCCTACCCCTCTGAGAGGAGTTCAGCTCACAGCAGGGCTCAAGACAATGTTTTCCACCAGCACAGCAAGACTCACCCTGTCAGTCTGCAGTCTGGTGGTTCCTGTGGTCTATGCAATGCATAGGGAGAGCATCTGTATAATCTTAATATCCAGAAAAAAAACACTACGCATAAGCATGTACCATCAATCAAAATGGGAACCGAGTTCCAAAATGTTTCATTTTTTTTGTTTGGTTTATGTTTTAAGTTGTTGTCTCTAATTATTTTTCTTATACTCTCTATAGTATGAGGCTTCACAAGAAGTTTGACAACATATTTGTTGACCTGAGGCTTCAGTCCTTTACCTCTGCCCAGAAACACAAACTAATGTCAGAAGCTTAACAATTTTACCCTTATCCTTGCTTGCTATCTTAACCAAATGAGCCTTTTGAACTTGTCTTGAAGAGTAGATAAAGAAAACTTAAGGAGAGGAGGGAAGATAATCAAAAGTAAGCAGGATGCCGAAAAAATGTGTTTCTTATTTCTTAAAGCCAGCAGGACTGATCTTTTACACACAATGAATCCTCAGTTCCCAGTACAGAGACACTTTATAAAGACAAGTTTCACTGTTGGTGGTTGAAACACACCATATTCAGCTCACTCTTGACCCACCTGCAGTGGTGAATAAAGTTACTGAGAGAGGAACCGCAGCCTATTTTTCAGCTTGTTATTTGCTGGTGAATATCCTAAAACACTTGTAAAGCTGTTGATTCTTTGGTGTTTTTTTCAGACTGTTGTAAGTCTTTTTGCTAACACTATGACTCTCACTCTTTCTGTAGACCTCAAAACTTCTGGCCTCAGACACATTGTGTGCAGCAGGGTCCAAGGTAGCTGCACAAAGAATATAGCAACCTTTCCTAATTATTTCTAAAAGTGTTGCAACTGAATCCTATCTTCTCTTTGCAGTATGAATGACAGTAAATACCAGGATCAGATTTTCAATTAGAATACAATGTATTATTTTATGTAATTCGCCTGTGACTGTCCTGGTGTGTGTATGTATACATATATATGCATGTATAAATATCTCTTTAAGTAAACTGCATCAGTAACTCCCTAAATGATGGGAAAATTGAAGGCTTTTTACAAAAATACTGGAATTTGTATGTACAAATGTATACAACATTTTGAAGAAAATAACATATAGATAATATGGTGGCCTAACTCCAAAATCCGAGGCATTAAATGTATGGTTTTATACCTGTGACAAGACATTAAATAGAGTGAAAGACTATTGCTCTGCTATCCCCTAGTTGCCAGTTAATTTTAAGAAATAGTTATTTAAGGTTCATGAACCAAATGAAAAATAACTTTAGAAAAGAAAGAAAAATGTCTTTGCTGTGTTTTGTTATATGTGTATGGTGGAATTGCTGAAACTTGAAAAAATATCTTGAAATAATCAGAGGAAAATGTGTCAGAGTTCTTCTGGCAATGGCTCAGAAATATGAAATTATTGTCATCCTGACATTCACCACTGATAAACATACTATGAACACTAAATCAAAATGAGTATCAAAGTGTGCCATGTGACAGGATAGCCTTTGCCAAATGGGCTGACCTGTAATGAAAAAGTCAATCCTATTCCTCTTTCTTTTTTTAGCTGAAAAAAAATATCGCAGCAATAATATGGGTAAAAGCCTCAATAAAATCTGTCAGAATTGATTTTTAGTGACACATAATGTCTGGCAATTTAAAGCTTTATTTTGCCAACTGTTTAATCTGTACTACAAGTAAAAGTGTTCCGTACGCATAACTTCCCATTTCAGTGATGATCCTGTTTAAAGATTTGTTCCAGCAGCATTTATTTAATGACCTTTATAAAGACTTTTCTCATTCTTCTGTGAGTTATATTTAAACCAGGGAATAATAAAATTAAAGTGCACAATGGCAGAAAAAATCTCCATTACCCACAACTTTTTTGTTCAAAAATGTAATTACTTCTTAGGCAGCATTAATGAGGAAGCCTGGGAATATAGGCATTCCAATGTTAGAAAAAAATAATAAACCAATGGTCATTATTTGCATCCTTTTAATATCCTATCAAACATTTTATGTTCATGTAATACCTGTGAAGAAAACTCACATGCACTGCAATATCCACTGCTATGGCTCCCTTATTCTATTGATTTAAATATCTTTTTGCTTCTCCCTACTCAACAGGAAGTATGAGGTCATTGCTATAGCTGAAACACATCTTGATAGAGCACTATTCAAACCAGATATACACCATACTTTATATCATATTTTGAATTATTTATCTGTCATGGGAAATAACAGGAGAGGAAGGAGTTAGCTGGGTGTTTGAGAGGAATGTGGCAAAAGCATTAATCTGCAGGTCCAGCTGCACAAAATCAGATGTCGAGTCCTGGTATACAAAGGGTCAGTGATGGTGGTAAACTCTTGGTAACACCAGGAGAGCAAAGAGGCTCATAAATCCAGAGAAATGCTATCACATCCTGTAACCAGGTACAGGTGAAACTGAGTACTAATTTCCAATGGACCATGGAATATGGCTGCCTGAAACATATGTTTAAAACCGACACGTACACACAACCTTGCCAGTCAGAAACTTTTATATATCTGTATAAAGTACTGAGGAAAAGGTTAATCAAGAGTGCTGTATGGCTTAAGGAAATGCATAGAGTAGCTGGCTGATTTGATTCATGTGTCCCAGTGACAAAATTCTTTCCTGGAGATCCATTACGTCTGGATTCTTAATTATCTGGTCTTCTGTGCATGTGCATGTGTATTAAAAAAATGGCCAATAAAATTTCAGCCAAGAAATGCACTGTTCATTCCTTTCAGGTTTATTTTAAACCTATTGCACTTAGGTTTCAGCTAAATCAATTTTTCATGAATATCTACCCTAGCAGATTACACCTCAAACCAGTTCAAATCTCCAGAGAATTAAAAAGGAAAAAAAAAAAAAAAAAAAGAAAAAGAAAAAGAAAAAGAAAGAAAAAAGATTTCTCAACAAGTAACACCCCAGGAAAAAGAAACAGGGTTTTTAATTGCTTTGTGCGCTCCATAATTGAAGACAGGCACCTTCTTGAGGCACTCACTGCCAGGAGGAGTGTGACTCCACTTGGCCCTGCCTAATTAATCCTGTGATACAAACCTTCTGGCTTCAATTTTCACATTTCTGTCTCTTTTTAGAGGTGATAATAAAACTAAAAATTTATGTTGGTTACTGTATGAGTATAACGGTGCCAGCAGAACACAAATAAACCCATATGGATGAAAGAGACCTTGTCTTCCCATCCCTGGCTTCTCTGTTTTGTGCTGTGTACAGGGACACACTTTGTGCTAACAAGAAAAGGTAGAGAACGATTCAGTAGCAGGAAGGAAGTACAGGTCAACTGATTCTTGTGATAGTCTGCTCTGCTCTGATGACTCACTGAAGCATATGTCTTATTTGTTTATTGACAAGATCTCAAAATAGAAGTACACACTCTGGAAGCTCAGTTGAGCTGGCTGCAAATCACAAAACTGCACAACAGCTCTTAATGAAAGACAAATTGTGCAGCTCAGCCTTTAAAAAGCAGTCAAGGCTGTTTGTGCAGATGCCTTCAATCTTAATAGCTTGCATACTGTGACCTGTGCACACTGCCTTACCAGTGCCTAATGAAAGTAATAGACCATCTTTATTTTCCATAGAATGTAAAGACACCCCCATTATTATTATTATTATTACTATTACTAGCATTATGAGGCAGGGATTTAATTCTTGGACACTGAAAAATTGTATTTACCAACACACAGACACACATGTAGCAGTTACAAAATGCAGTAAGACAAATTCTCCTTTTACTAAGTTGTGTCTATTTTCATTGCATTATGTAGAAGGTGGACTTAGGCCTTACTGTATTAAAGTGGGAAGGGTTTACCTTGCCAAGTGAACTAGAGAAATATTCTTCCAACAGAGCTGTTGTTTTTATTTAGAAGTACATTCTCTTCATGCTATTCTCAGGACCCAAAAATGTAGTTCTGTGCATTCAAATTCCTTTATGCAGTTGAGCACAGTGGGATTGTACCATGGATTTCACCATTTTCATTAAGAGATGTGCTGGAAGAAGAAGGGGAGAAAAAAAGAAACTATCTTAATTTTGCTGCTGTTGTTCTTATTTGCTCATTTTGGAAAATGTCTTTTGTCTCTAGGGATATTGTTTTAAAATAACTAATATATTTTAGGGTAAAAAAATGTCGCAGCTTTGTGGTCGTGCAAGCTGTCTGCCACACAAAAGTTGGGAGGATCACTGTGAATAGAAAATTAGGATAATTTTGCTGCCAAACTCTAGCAAATTGCTACTGAGCATCTACAAACTTTTTTTTTTCCTGGCTTCACACTCCAATGTGTTGGGACAAAAGTTCTTTATGGATAGCAAAAAAACCAGCCCTTTGCAATTCCTCAGAAATTTTAAGTGCCTTTTCAAAGATGGATTGATGTTAAATTTTTATCTGAATATTTTGAACAATTCACCCTTGCTTCTGTAAACCCTGGGTTTGGAAAAGACATTACTATCCCAGCTGAAATTTTTACCCACAAACAGAATACCAAGAACAGAAAGCTCAGCTGAAACACTTGGAACAAATGCAAAAAGCATCCAGCACCAAGCACAAAGCACATGTAACATAACCTCAGTGTTAAATATTAGGCTATACCAGACAGCCTGAGTGGGAGAGGTATCAGAAGCAGAAAAGGGACAATTATGCCACAGTCAGTGCTCTCACTGGGCAACTGCTGCTCCACCAGTATGTTTTGGAGAAGGAAAACAGTTTGTTTTATCAAATGTTTCAGGTACAGAAATGCATAGACAAATGATAGCTAGATAATTAGTTAGAGTTTTTGTGAGGGCAGGATGATGAGGATAATCCCGTATCAGTAAAAATATTAAAAAAGAGATGAAAAAATTATTATCTCATAAATATAGGACATTCCAGAGAAAATAACCTGTATTTATTGATTCTTTAATATATCTTCTACTTTAAGAGACTTTGGATTAATCTCTCTTTCTTAATAAAGAATCTGAAGCCAATATAAAGTGTTCTATAAAATTCTCATGAAATTTTTTCCATAATCAGTTATTGAGCTGCCTGTAGCAGACAGACCAGGTCACCTGCCTTGAGCTTCCTTTTGTAGTGGAAGTATTTCCTTTTAATTGCCAATAATTCCATGTAAAAATGTGTCTGACTGTCACCATCTGACTGTCTTGAACTCAGACTCTTTAAGGCAAGCTTTGTTTCTAGAGCACAGCAGCAAGTGCAGGATGCAGAGGAAAGTTTGCCATTTGTTCAGTTCTAGAGATGGCAGGATCAAGCCACTTTCTCTGAATGGAGACTGATTCTTAATCTCCAAGAAAGCCTTTCACAGCCTTCTCAAGAATAAAGGAAATATTTTGTAGTTTACCATAAATGCACAGGAAATTGGGTTAAACCTGGTTCAATGGACTGTTTGGTCTCCAACACTTTGTCTAAACTGTTCTTTTGCTGGAAAACTTGAGGACTTCCTTTTAAACCAAAAATTAAATCTCCATCTCCCATGAGGAATTGTACTATTTCTAAACATATTATATCTGTTTAATTTTAAAATATTTTTTTCCACCAATTCCATTTCCATATTCTCCAGTTACATAGGTATGTGGGATTTTATCTGGCCCTGATCAATAGCAAATTTGTTATCATGAGTCCGTGGGATAAATTTTCAGTCTCCACAAAGCAGATCAGGTAAGTCCTCTCTTAGCTCTCAGTAAGTTTTGCTGTGGGTAGACCCCAAATCATCACACCAGGAGTTAAAGGTAAGTAAGCAGTAGCTTCACAGACACTACAGGGAAGGCCAGCAGCTCAGAAGCAGCAATAAGCAGTAAATGGGTCAATTAATCTAGGAAGGGAATCAGTTTCTCCTAAAAAAGAAGTCCTATTGGTACAAGTGCTGTCAGCTAAAGACTAAAAATGCCTTCATTTATGTTGATGACAATGTGTGAGAGGAAGAGGCAAAAGAATGATAAAGTGCATTTAGCATAGTCTTTTTGTCCAGGGCTTTGAAGCCATCCTCTTTGACTTGGATTATGTGATATATTCTAAATATTTCTACTACCACTCTTTAAATGACTGGACTCTATGTAAAATCATATTTCAAGTTAGGGCTTATTCCAATTGCACTTCTGTTTAGAAGTCTCACAAAATATTTCCTTTTATGTCATTTAGCAATACTCCTAGCCAGAGTCAGAGGATCACTGTAAACAAAATATAAGAAATGTAAAACAGTGTATAGTCTACAATAAACATTTTCCATGTAATCATTTAAATTTTTAACATACTTTTTATTAATCTACTTTAAATAACTGTTTTAGAGACTATGACATATATATAATTAAATGTCTGACAAAACTGTCAATTGTAAACAGTCAAAAAAGCTTTACCATTTTATATTAATAAAATCAAATCAGGGAAACTTTCTGAAGAAAAACTACACTCAAATTTAAAATTCTGGAGACATAGTAACTCATAGCAAAATGTATTACAAAGTAATACAAATAACAAGGGATAAAATATGAATCTGGGAAATAAGAGGTTAAACCTTAATAAAATCTCATTACAATAAAATATGAAATCATACTGATTATCTCAGCCCTGCTGATGCTGCTATGCAGTGACACAAATGTAGTAAATATGATTATAATGAAACCATTTAAGGTTTTTGTTCTCTGACAGGATTGAAAGAAAACAAAAGGAGTATCTATTCACTTTGCTCCCTCCCTACTCCCAAATAAAATGTTAGCAAAGTTTTTACAGGTCCAAGCAGGTTGGACATATGTAGATCATAAAGTGTTGTAGGGATCTACAGATGTGTTACAAATTATGGTCCAAATTGTGACCCGGTTTGTGTGGCTGTGCAGGATAGGAGGGAGAATAAAGGAGTAAAACTCTCCTTTATTGCTTATACCCAGGGGAGCTGTAAGAGGCGAATAAAAAGAATAACCACAATAGGGAATCTTGCACTGTATGACCTAGTTGCACCAGCATGCAAGAACTCAGGCACTGAAAGGGAAAGCCAGGAGACTCAATGTCTCTTTGAGCCACAATTTGCCTCTTGGTTTACTTAAAGGCAATGCAAACATATGCTTAGCTTTGTTCAGCGCTAAAGAGTAGCCAAGACCCAGCAGTAATTATTTCTGCGAGAAGTGGTTGATTTCTGTGTGTAGTATTGATGTTTCTTTGAACAACTAAGTTAATAGCGTAGTGTTATCCTTCATAATTAAGTATTATTCTTATGGTTGAGTAACACCTTCAACAATTAAGCCAAATACATATAGCTTGTTCCCCTCCACACAGCAGTCAGAGATTGGATCCATTTCCTGCCATGTCTTTCTCTTTTATTGCAAACAGTTCAAGCTTCAGCAGAGTCTTAGCTTTACAGATAAACAAATTACTTCCATCACTGTGAAATGTGATGAAGATACCTCAAGTTGAAATGCAGACTTGTGAGCATACTATGTATTATGCATAGAAAAAATTATAGAAGCAATTAAAAACAAAAAAATTCTTTTAAATTGATTTCATAAAGGAGGAAGAACATTTTTGAGATATACGATACAGTCCTCTCTTTAAAGTAGAGCGCTTAGCTAAAATTTGGTGCCTAAGAGTCAAAAATTATGATAAAGCAATTTTACCCAGTCCTTAATCATAGTAGTAATCTGACCCAGGTCATTTAGATCATTAAATTCTTAATCTTATTACTTTACTTTTTCTCATGTCCAGGTTCTCTGTGTTCTTCTGACAGCATCTTTCTTCTCTCAGGGAGCGAGACAGCAGTCTCTGTATGTATGCAGAGCTTTAATCATGCAATACCAAATGAAAAATAACTCTCTCTACTACTGAAGTTCTTAAGTGATGTTAGGAGGACTTATTTTCCTTTTTGGACTGTAGAAGGCTTCTTTGGGCTTGGCTGGAACCTATCTTTGTTTCAGCTGCCCTTTAAGGACCACAGCTGTCTCTTAGAAGTTTATGGAAGTTACTAGTGGTGAGACCCACCAATTTTCATTACATTTAACTCACCATCTAACAATATAGAGGATATTTTAAAAAAAATTAATTAAATTAATTAAATTCCAAAATCACCGGTTGTTATTACTTTTGCATCATCCTCCACCCACTGTATTATTTTTTCATATAATCAATAATGTCATCATGTGTTAGCACTAATGCTTTTCATCTGAACTCCCACTAATGACAGCTTTTAAATCTCCTCTGGATTCAGTGGGATTTGACATGCCTCAGTGTTGGTGGGAGCAGTACTCCACAATGTATGCAGACTGATGCTCTAGAAGGCTTTCTCATATGATATTCTTGTGTTGTGATTATTGAAAAGGTAGCACCAATCCTGTTGGGACTTCTAAATAAACTGTAAGGCACAGTATAAAAAAAAAAAAAAAGTAGTGACTTTCATAAAATCACAATATTCCTTAGGCAAAACACTAAGTCACTCAAAGCAGAAAATGTCTGATCTGCATCTAAACTTTATCTGTGCTTCTGAGTTTCTGGTTAGAAAACATAATATATTAATGCCCTGCAACTTGCACTGTGCTCACTTTAAAATTTATATTAAGTAGATTGTTACATTATGGTAATGTACTAAATTACCTAAAGCAAAGTAATACAATGATTAACTGACCATAAACATTGGTTTATGGTCAGTTTAAAAAGTATTACAAAGATTAACATTATGCATTTTCATATAAGAAGAAAATTGCAGGATGAAATATCTCTGGATGGACTTGATGCTATTAAGAATAATAAAACAGTGGTATAACTCACAACAGTCTCAAGTTACAGCTTGCAACTAAACTTTGGTTTAAATCATCTTTGAAAACAGCAGAGATAGTCATCGTTTTAAAAAATGCCCAAAGCTTTCCAAGCACAGAATAATGGTTTCCAGTATATGTTTTTTAATATATAATGTATTACTTTTTTTTTTTTTTTTTTTTTTTTTTTTTTTACCTCTTTGTTATTCAGCATAACATGTCAGATTCTGGCAGAGCTGCTCTGATATCAGAAGCATTTTACCACCTTAGCCAAGACAAATAGGGATCCCTCTTTATCAGATTGTAATATTCGTCCTAAAAAGCTAGAAACAAAGTTCAGTGCTTTTTTGAGTTAAATTAATTGGATCATGCAGCGGTTAAAGTGCTGTTCACCTGTTTTTCCAGGGTTTCATCTGGTCTGTCAGTGAGTTTAACCCTGGCAGCCCCGTGGGTTGTGGCAGACAGACCCTATGAGCCAGCCCAGCTCCCTGCAGCGAGGAGGGCTCAGTGCAGACAGCTGCAGCAACCAGAGCACAGTCAGGGAGCTGATTATCCCCCCCTGCTCAGTCCTAGTGCAGGTTTCTCCACAGCCCAGTTTGGGCTTACTGATGCAAAAGAGATCCTTAGAAGCTGCAGAGTCCAGAGGAGGGAAACCATGATTTGGAGAGGGCTGGAGTACTTGACCTGCCTGTAAAAGCTGGGGAAATTCGGTCTGAAGGCTGAGAGGGTATCTGTTTGCCTCCATGGGAGTTACAGCAAATGCAAACAGATGCTTCACATGGGTGCACAGTGAAAGGAAAGGAGTCACAGTCACAATCCACAGAAACAAAATTACAATAGGAATTAAGGAAAAAAACCAATGCACGAAGGGAACAGAAAGGCCCTGGAACAGGTTGTTCAAGAACTGTGGGAAACTGTCCTTGGAGATTTTTCAAAACTTGGTTGGACAGGTCCCTGGGTGACATGATCCAGTTTGAGATTAACCCTGATCCAAGCAGAAGGCTGGACCAGATGGCCTTCAAAATCTCCCTATAACCTAAATTTTTAGATGATCCTATGATTCTCCCTCTGTGTTCCTTCAGCCTTAAAAAATGCCTTTGGCTACTAATGCATTGGGATTTCGATATTGCAAAGGTTAAAACCAAAAGTAATATTCATTTTACATCAGTATAATAAACCTTAACCTGTAAAGAACCTTTTGAAATTCAGAAAACTTAAATTAAAATCTGCTTTCTTCCTTTTCAGGAACTTCAGGGATCTGATAAGCTCAAATGAACTCAGAACACTTTTTCAGGGTTTTTTGTGCAATTATGAGGTTTAGAAATATGCTTTATCTTTAAATAAAAGATAAGAACTACTGGATCAGGAACTTTCAGAAAACAATCAGTTACCACGATGCATTATTTGCTAGAACTAGTGAATGAAATTTCTTATATTCTTATATTTCTTATATCAATTTTGATCAGTTCTCTGATGTAATCTACAGTTATGTGCAGCAACATCAGAGAAAAGATGCTAAAAAACTGAAAGGCAGGACTGCCTCTCATATTGATACATTTAGGTGGTTTCAATACTTTCTGAAATTTTAGCCTAAAATAATATAGGTAAATTTGCTTCTGAAAGGACTTATTTTCCTCCATTACTACCTATAAAAACTGAATTAAGCTTAGTTTTAAAACTGGTTGTAGGAACCAAAAGACACTTAAAATACTGAAAAATTTCTCATTGACTGAAATCTTAAGAGAGAACCAATGCTTTGGTTTACTCCACACAAATTATTAACATGGTAACTGAAAGACATATTAAAGATGCTGCACTTATTATTACAGTTGATTCCTAAACATCAAAATATTATACTATATTTAAATACACATTTGAAAATAGCGTATGTGTTATCTATTCATTATGGAGTAACATATGAGCAGCATCACCTGGTAACAGCTGTAAAAAAAAATTAAAAATCCAGTATACTGCCTTTGCTAGTTTTGTCTGGCAGCATTCCTCTCTCTTTCCACTCATACTGGCACTTTCAGAAGGAATTAAAGATGTCCTCAGCCACTGGGGCACTTCACTATTCTTACCCAAATTTTTCTGTCCAAAAAGGGTTTGCCCCAGAGGCACTTCAAAATACTCATTCACCAACGCAAGAAATAGAGTTTTCCAGCTCTTCTCAAGAAGTCACTACTACACAGACCATTTCCATCAAACATTTTATCTTGATATGCAATCATTAAAATAACTATAACAGGAATGTTTATGGTCTAATTTGACTCATTGCATATTTCAGACAGGATGACTATATTATGTGGTAAATTTGTGCCTAAAATACTTAAGGCAAAGCTGCACAAAATGCAAGTACAGAAACAGGACAGCAGTAAACAAAGACCAGAATTCACAGAGAATATAAGGTAAGAACACTGGTTTTAAGGTGTAAGAACAATGAAATTAATGACAGAAAGCTGTCATCAGCACAGCAGACATCTGGGGGCACAAGCACAAAAAGTGCCAAGAAGTACCATTAAAAATGAGGATGTAGAAATTTGTTTCCCAATTTAAAGTTGGCACAAGAGAAACTACGGAGGAATATGAGAAGGAAGGCTCTGTTTGAGAGAGAATTAAAAAAGCATCAAAAAGAGACTTCTATCCATCAGTGCCTCTGCCCTAAAACATGAGAGTAGATCTTGCCAATGGTGAGTGCAAAGGATGAACAGATGCAGGGGGAGGTATTGGCTTTCAGATGAGAAGTTATAAAGTCTTATTACTATGCTGACTATTTCCCATCAGTTCAGACTACATTTCTTTGTTCTCTGCTAGGAAAAATTTACCCCACTTCCAACTGCCTCATCTATAGGCATGAGTGGGTGTCTGAAGGGCTGCACTCATCACATTTCCTTTCAGTTGAGTGGGACAAATTCCCGTGGCACTCAAAAAAAGGTTAGGCACAGACATTGCACTAGCACCAGAGAAAGAAATCCAGGAACAGCAAAATTTTCTGGCTCTGGAAGAGATTCAAACTGAAATTATTCTAACAGTTGATAAGATCTATATCTGAGGCCCCTGAGTACAGCAGAGTTACTGTGAAGTTTTGAATTTCAGCCTCCTGGATATTTCCTATGCATTATCTAAAAGACTTAAATATATCCAGAAAGTGATTTTATTGCAAAAATTAATGTCATCACAAGTTTTTTAGAACTATTGCCTTTTAAATTGTTCTTTAAAATGAAAAAGATGAACCAAGATTTTTACCCGAAGGACTGAAGGAAATAATAGCTTACGAATGTCTTACCTACAAAGCATGGTAATGTGTCTCCTCTTTTTATGCTGTCATGAACATGGACTCATGACTTGTCTCTGCAGGTTTTACACAGTTCATCTTTAGTTTAGTTTAGTTTAGCTTAGCTTAGTTTAGAAAATAGATTTGTGATACAGCCTGCACCATTAAGTATTGGAGGGCCTTGATAAAACTGGAAAAAAGTGTTCTAGGCTTTCTTTCTGGCTTAGACTTCAGTGGTGTCACAGCACTGGCCATGAATATTGTCTGGCAAAAGAACGATGATGCATGCACAGAGGTCCATTCTCTAGGGTACACCAGAGAAGCTTATGAGTTAACCCCCACAAGACTTACTATTTTTAGTACTAAAAGTATATGCTTTGGTGACAAGTCATTACTTCTGCTGACACTGCTGGTAGTGAAATCGAATTTGTTGCCATAGGGAATATTGTCACAACAAAAGTGGGATCATAAGAGGTAAATACTTTATGCTTTGTTCAGTGGTATTTCACATCGACTTGTAAGGTTTGAGTTTCGTGTGTTTTCTCAGTGATTAAGAAAAAAACTCTTTTCTAGCTAATGCTTACTTTTCAGAAGCAATTTAAAAACAGGTATTTTGCAGCTGCTCTTTAGGTGGTACAAAGGATGGAATCAAAAGTGACAGAGCCAAACTTTTCTGTCAGAATGAACAAGGAGAAATGACCACTGAGTGCCATCTCAGAGGTTTGACTGTTGCTGCGTCATTTAAACTATTGGCACAAGAACAGTGGCTTTCACAACATGTTGTTCAAAGGAGCAAATTGTGACCTATATGTAGAAAAATATTGCCTTATTCCCTATGAATGAACTTGAATTCTTCTCAAGTTGAAAGAGGTTCTGAGTAATGCTGTTTTAATCACTGAAATGAAGAAAGGGCAATACTGAGTGCCTAAACTCACTTAAAATTTTTACAGGTATCACCAGTATTTTTAGATTTTTAGATAAATACATGCTATTTTATATTTTATGTGCTTCATTATGCAGAATTTCAATAGTAGAATATGGAAAAATCATCCATGGTATAAGCAGATTCAACAAGACTGAAGACACTGGAGAGCCTGCATGAGTTTTGTACGGAAAATTTTCATGACGTAACATTTACATTTGCAGAGAAATTTCTGTGGAAATTCAGTTTCCTGGAGACTTCCTAGCAGCACCAGGTTAATGACTAATTTTAAATTTCTTTATTTTTTTTTTCAGGATTAATTCAGCTGTGGTTTTGCCTAGCCAAATCTTAGACTCTATAGTCTCTTCTCCTTTCCTGAAAAAAGGACTTTGACCAGGGTTGAGATCTATACTACTGTACTGAAACTTAATTAATTTTAAAGACTGAGAGTGACCACATGCACAGACCACAAACACAGAGACAAGGTGACTGCATATCTCATTTTTCCTTAGCCCCATATCCTTGGAAATTGATTTGACCTCATATCAACCTGGTTTAAAAAAAAGCTTCTTTCTTGAACTCTAAAAGCAATTTCTGTACTGAATATTCTAGATATCTAAATATGCGGACTCTGTCTTATTTATTTCAAATAAAGAGAGTCAGGGCATATAAGAAGTGTTTGTGAAAGTCAGCTGAGTCTAATGAAGTGGGACTATATGGCTGGCATTAAAAAATGTGCTAACATTGTTCTTTCTCCACACAAACAATGCGAAAGAGGAATAGTGACACATAGGAGTAGCCATGACTCCTATTACCTTCTCTCATAGCCTCTTCTCTACAATCGTATATCTCCTTGGTCATTTTGTTCTCTCTCTGCACTCAAAATTCCTCACGGCTGAATGCTGTGGAGCTAAATGCTGTGTTATCGAGGTCAAGCAGTGTCTCATGTTCATCAGGGCAGTTTGGGA
The DNA here is from genome assembly GCF_009819655.1 of Sylvia atricapilla. NCBI lineage: Eukaryota > Metazoa > Chordata > Aves > Passeriformes > Sylviidae > Sylvia > Sylvia atricapilla. The sequence continues at coordinate 28,266,748 of NC_089140.1, forward strand.
TTCCATGATTTTCGTACCTTTCTAATAAATATCTGTGACTTCCAACACTGGAGTCTTACGTGCGAGCCAGTGGACTAGGTGCACACAGTGAGCCTAGTTGCACAAAGTGTAACAAATATAATGCGAAGCTGTAAAGTTGAGCTAGGCACTGTTTGGGAGGTTAATAGAGAGGAGGAGCTCAGCCTGACAGAGGAGCCCACTGGCCTGGCTGACTCGAGCTGAAGGACTGCACATGACTGCACACAGTGGAACAAATTTCATTATAAGCCTCGCGATCAACATTTTCAAAAGCTTTGTGGAATGGGTCAAGTTCACAAGAATAATTTGGTTACTACAAAAACATACCCATGATAATTGACACTTTTTATGCAATCATAGTATTTCTGTCCTTTAAAGTCCCAGCCCTTCTATGACATAATTGTCCAGGTTCACTCAAGTGCTTACTGTGTTTGACCAAAGCATCTAATTAGATAGACTAAAGCCTGACTTTTCCTACAGTTTCGACATTCAAAAATTGCTTTCAGTGGTCCACCAGAAACAGAGGGAGTAAAAAGCCTTTCTTTTTTAATGTATTGAAAGAATTTGTGGCGTATTTGAAAGGCAAATCTGCAATCAAATATTCCCCATTGGTTTTAAGATTAAAATAGTGGAAGATGAAACTCAAAGGTGATATATTATGTGTGTGAGTGCGTGCATGTATGTATACAAATGTATGTCTATATCCCTCTACAAAAATCCATGCTTCATTGCTAATTATTATCTTTTTTTATTGATTTCTACTGTGATATAAAAGGTTAGACCAAGTGATGTTAAACTCTTTTGATTCAGATTCCAGCATTTCCTTTTCTTCTTTTAATAAATATTCTTTTGACATGTAAGTGCAACTGCCCTGTAAGTTTCCTCTTTCAGTGATTGCCTAATCAAGAACATACCCTGGTTTATGGAACATGAAAGATCTCAGAATAGCTTATCTTGCAAATCACAGTGGGTTCAGCACTACTGGTAGTTATTTTTAAAAATAATAATAGATAAAAGAGATACAAGGCAAACCCCCAAATATTATAGTAATGCAGGCTATTTCTTTTTCATTTAAAAACTTTCCAAGCTTTGCTCTGATATAGATTACATATAAAACATGTAGACTTGGTAGTGTTAAAGGATGACAGGCATGGAATATTTTCTCTGAAAATGCCATATTAAATAGAATTAGCATATTCCTCTGAAATTATTTATATAATCATTTCTCATAACACTTCAATTTTCTTAAGGATGCTAATATGCACTTTTTTACATAACCTTTCAATAAAATAAGATACAAAGAAATGTTGGATCTGTGCGAAAGCATGTATTCAGAAATTTGGTGAAAAGCGGTTCCAAAGAGTGAGAGTTTTAAATTTACCTAAATTACATGTTGTGTAATACACTAGTACTTCTGGGAGGCATGGAAATTTAATTATCCCCTTCTAGAGAATAAGAGCTGAGGTACTAACCTCAAGTTGGCAAGTGGTTACCATCATGACTAATCGTATTAAAATCAATGACAGTACTTCTGCATGAAACTGCTCACCAAGCTGAATAAAAGATTTCACATTCTGACTCCAAAAGACAAAGTGGTTTGCCCAAGGTCTATAGTCTGGGACTGAAAAACCACTTAAGCTTGTCCTTAATTTGTAGCACACGTTTAAGTGTTTTTCTGAAGCAGAAATAAATAGGAAATTATTGATAGAATTAAAATCTAGCTCTCTCAAGTACTAGGTCATTTCCTCAATCATAAGACCACCTTGACTATATGTGATAAATGTTAATGAGAAATGAGTATGTCTTACATCTCTGTGTTTGCTGATTTTTGTTTTGTTTTATAAATCTCACTGCAAGGGGATAAATCCTAAATACACCTTATTTTTCATGGGAAGATAACTTGGCTGAAGTATGAAAAGAGGGCAGACACAAGGTAGGACACACAAATCCCTAAAAAATGAGAAGATGAAAAGGTTTCTCTTACCCCAGCAGCATAATTCATACAGCATAATTCATAATCAGGCCTGTCTTTCTTAATGCTGTGTCATGGTGGGTTCCTACAGGAAGCTGGCAATACAGCAGGTATCATCAATTTCTTGAAATGCCTTCATAGTGTACATCTGGGATACAATATATTTTTTGTAGTTCCAGAAGTAACATCCCTCTTACAGGCAAAATTGTCATTGAGTATGGAAGATGTAGAGAAAAACAGACAAGAAGAGTTTCATGCAGCATGTACAGCTTATTTGTATGTGTGAGCCAAGAATGGGATATCTCTTCTACAAACATCTGACTCAATATTGATTAACTTTTCACTTAGTATAATTAATATAATATAATTTCACTTAGCAATCTATAAATATAGCCTAAAACTCCATTCCACGAAAGTATAACTGGTATGGGATAAGGCACTCTGGGAAAGGTGAAGAAAGAGATATGCTGTACCACAAAAAATATATGAAAGAGAGTTCACTGATGTGAACACCAAATCCCCCCATCTTGCGGTCAGCTTTTGTCTTAGGGATTCTAAGGCATGCATTTACATTTAATCTATTAGCTCTATTAGCATTTTAATATTTGTTTTCTTATAATGCTGTGTTTTCTGAAGCTCATGCTAAAAGATTTACAGATTTATAAAGAAATGCTTACTTGCTATTCAAGGTAAATTACACTTTGATCAAGATATCCAGGGGAACATGAAACACAGTAGACGTTGTTCCCAGGGAATTGCTTGCTACTCTTTGAAGGTCTATTGGAGGAAAAAAAAAAAAAAAAAAAAAAAAAAAAAAAAAAAAAAAAAAAAAAAAGCAGACTAAAAAGCAGCTACTGTAGTATAAATATTATGTTGCATGCATCTGGCTCTGGAAATCTACTGTACAGCCCAAAGTCCCTCCTGCTGAACTGAGGTGCCAGCAAAGCAACCCTTGGAGCTCTGGCATAACTGCCACATTCCACAGAGCAAAGAAAAAATCATCTGTGATATACAACAATAGTAGAAATAATAAAAATATTTCATGTACTTTATTTTCCAAGTCATTAAACCTCCTCTTATTGCTTTATATGTGTACCAGAGACTGTGTGCTTAAGCCTGAGATTTTCTGGTCGGAATTATGGGTGGGACATTGGGGAGTTTTGGTGGTTAAGGACTCTCAGGAGCTGCATAAAGCCTATAATGGGTCTTATGCACACACCCGAAACAAGAAGTACCTAACAATGCTACTGGCTGCCACTTTGTATTTACAAAACTGTGGATGGAATGTTTGCTTGAAGAGGAAATGAAGAAGGGAAAAACTCATATTGGAGTAGCTCAGCTGAACATTTTCTCCCATTAGTATGTAGGAATTTCTCTTTGTAACATAGAGAGGATCTGATCAGTGACCAACCATGCAGGATTGCTCTGTAAATGGAAGCGTTTCAGAAAGTTACAGTTCACTCCTGGAACACTGTTTATTGCTGCATCTGCTACATCAGATGTAGTGAGGAACCAGACTCAGGGTAACATTTCTTGAAAAAAGACAAGGATGGCTCCCACAGAGAGTGAAATTTTTTGCTGTTACACTGTCCTTTCTTATTTTACTCATGTAAGGCACTGTCTCAATAATAGACTCCATCCATCTATGCCTTTCTAGAAGAATTTGTGAATGACTTCTTCACTCAGTCTGTACACTACATGTAAAACCTTCCTTATGGTATAATCTACTATAAACAAAAAATTATCATAACACTTCTAAAAAACTTAGAGTTTCATGCCCAGAAAATATTCTTTCATCCATCCTTTGGGGACAGAGACAGTTGGATAATGTATATGCCTTGCGTACATTTCTCTCCCTAAATGCAGCAGCCGGAATGAAACCATCTTTGTAGATAAAGTTGATGTTTTAATTTTTTTAGCCTGAAGGACAGTATATAATGTAGCTTTTCAATTTTCAATAACTATGGCTCAGTTTGCTATAGGCTAAGCTCTCAGCTATGAATTAAAGCAAAGAATCTCTACAGAGGAGCATTTCAGCTAAATGTCAACCTTGGTGTTTTGTGGCAGTGCTAAGCTTGAATGGGACTGTGGTAATTATGTTTCTCTCCTGCTCTTCTAATAGCAAATTCACCAGGAAGATTTGCTTTCTTCCCCCTCTGTTCTCAATCCCATGCCCCTAGGTAGATACAACGAGGGGGGGGGGTATCTTATCTGAAAATGTAAAAGATCAGAACTATTAATTTAAGAGAAATAGGATGACACTCAGAAAGAAAAGCTAAGGCAGAATATATAGGCTGGAAGAATATTTGCAAAAAACAGGATTAGAATAGCCTCTAGAACAATTGTTACTTTGGTGACTTCACATAGCTCCAATACTAGAAAACATACTGACTATATTAAGGCAAGAGACAGACTACATAATAGACAGTATCTTTCATACTCCAAACTTGAATACTGATGCCTCTGTTGAATTAACTTCTGAGCATTCTCCTCGAATGATATACTAGACATAGGCTTGGTTGCACCACTTTTCAAAATTAAGTAGCTAACACTGTCTTCTGACAAAGTCTTATTAGATGCTAGCATAAACTTCCAAATTACTTGGAAGATGATACTAAATATTGCCAAATCAGAAAGTCTTAATACATATATTTGGGATGTCATCTGGTAACTACTGCACTTGATCTTTAGGTCAATTGATTATACAATAAGGAGTTTTATTAACAAGCATACGGCACATAGAAAAATGAAGACTATAGTTTCCATCCAGTCTCCTAAAAAGCTAAATTTAGGTATGTCAGAAAGACTTCATAGGCTGAAATGTGGCACTCTTTGAGGGAAGTTTTCAAGCCATCAACATCCCTCGCACAGCTTGCTAAAGTAGAACTGAATAGTTTTTATTTGCAACCTAGTTGCAAAATCGTCAAAAATGTAACTAGATATTATGACATCAGTGCTTGTATAATGTAGAAACACATAGAGACAAGTTTATTTTCTCTATTTCTGTTTCTTCCTCAAAACTGGGAGAAGGGGAAGTCTCCCATCTTAAAACACGAAAAAATCTGCAGAACAGATTGGCAGTATGAAGAAATTAGCTCTTAAAAACAGAGAAGTGATCTTTAGGCTGAACTGATCTTTGTATTATATAATCTCTCTTTATTGATTATGTTAAAAATCAGGGGTATGGTACAGCAAGTGTAACTCTGCTCTTTCTTTGTCAAGCCATTACATTATACTTTACACGGCAAGTGAAAAAAAAAAAAAAATAATGCAACTCATACTTATCCAGTCTGGCCCAAATAAAGATAACATCAATACAAGATTTATGCAGAGAACCTGTCTTTCCGATGATGTAAATAAAATTAATTATTTTTCTTTAGTCCTTTGGATTTGAAGCATTTATTTACCTAATGCTTCTAGACATCTCTGTGCTGACAGGGAAACTAAATTGTAAGCTACCATCAGTGATCCAAATACTGACATAAACTGAACATTTATTTAAAACATAAACAATGGACATATTTAATGTTAAAATAAATCTAAAAAACAGCTTACTGACACCTACATAGAGCTATTCCTAAGCTTCAAATATTTCAAAAGTAATGTTTAATGGTGATCTACCTTGATCAAGATACAAGGTACCATTTCTTACTCTTTCATCCCAGTGTCAATCTAAACTGTATATCCTTGATGACTTGCTATGGCAAGGATTCTTTTGGAGTGAGTGAAACTCCCACTTATTGTTCATACTGTCACAATCTGGTTCAAAGGGCTCAGCATTACATATCAGCTTGTCCATGAGAATGGCCAGTGCTAGTCCTGTCAGTCCACAGCAAATGGAAGGTGAGATAAGTGAAATTAAATATTTTCCAGGTACTATTCTCCTGCTCCTGGCCTACAGAGGTGTTCTGTTGAGCCCTTAACATTACAGCAGTTCAAAGTCCTTTGCTTCCACTGTTTTATAAGTATTCACTGCAAGGGCTGGAATCGCCACTCACGACTGCTGAAGGGTACCCAGCTAGCTTTGATTTATTACAAGGCTTTCAAAAAGCATGTTAAAATTTGCTTGCTGGATGTTCAGCAGCTTCTTTTCTTGTTGAAAAGCAGAAGCTGTAATCATAAATAATAGTACCTTAATCTATTAGTGGTCTTACTAGCAGTTGCATAGAACACTTAATAATAAAATAACATTTTAAGCTATAAATACTAAATCAAGATGGAAACAGATTGTCTTATACCTCAATATTAATTGCAGATACAATACAACCTAAAATTCAAGCTGAGATTTAAGATGATTCCAAGATACTTAAATTCCAAGGCATAATTTAATATCAGTTTAGCAAAAGTACTAATGTTTAATTGCTCCTTACAAGAGTTCTTTCAACAGAAGACTTGATTATGCCTAAACCAGGCCAGAGTGATATTAAAATCATGCTGCAGAGTAATATAATTTTGACCTATCACTGATGCTGCTCCATAAAGAATGGCACCATCTTCATGGAGAACCATTTATTTATATTTTATTTTGATTTTGTACAAACTTGAGAGCTTCAAGGAAATAAGCTCTCAGAAAGAGCAGCTGATACACTCAAAGCCAGAGAATTTGTTTAATCAATGCCTTTCCTTGTCATTAGATAACATGGAAATGAGCAACCTTGAATATATGTTATACAGATAGCCCTTTTAACAAAATTTTGTAACATCCAGTTATATTTTGGTATGTTCAAGCTGAGTCAAGGAAACAATAACAACTCAGCAATAAGCAAGGTCTGAGTGGATCTCAGGAGATCGTAGACTGCATCCCACTCCCTTAGACACACTTGTACCTTCAACATTCACAAATTAACCCACTGCCACCACATCCCCAGGAAACATGTGTGAATTTATCATCCTTACTGGACACTTGGAAAACCTGTTTAAATGAAGTATTTCATGTTGAAGCTTAAACCTACAATTTTCTTGTCCAATCCTCCCTGAGGATAAGCCATTTTCTTCCCTAAAGATGAACTACTTTCTTCCCTGAATCAGTGTGAAATTTTTTTCCACAGTCTCCTTCTCCCCAGACTTTCCTAGACCAAAGAACACAATTTTTTCATTATTTTATTTTTCAACTTCTAACCAGATTGTCTGGACGTGTTCGGACCCCCCCTTCAATTCGAATTCTACTGAACATGAGTAAAGCTGAAGTTCTGTCAGTTCCAGCCATGGCGGACAACTCACTTCACACATTCTGCATGTCTGGGACAACTCAACATACAGCCTTGTGTTCTTTTCCTTTTTAAAAAGAAGGATAGTGTTGACTAATGCTGAATGTGCTGTTCCCACATATTTTTCGGAACTGTTACTGAACAAGTTCCTCATTCTCTGTTTGCACAGTTGATTGTTTTTGCCCAAGGGCAATATTTTGCAGTTGGTTTTAATTAATTTCTTATGTTTTGCTTTTCCAAGCTGCTTCTCCATTTGTCAAGGTTGCTTTGGTTTGTAACCCTGTACCCCAGTAAACTCACTGCTACACATCGTGGTACCATGAGCAAAGGTCAACTGTATGCTCTGGTCCTTTATCCAGGCTATTAATGAAAACACTGAATGCATTTGTAACTAAAACAGACCTTTGAGGAACCAGAATTTACATATCTCCACAAAATCTGACAACTATTTTTTCAGTATATTTATCGTTCAGTTTTACAACTGATCTCTAGTAATGAAATAAATCATGATGTCTTGTCTAAATATACAAGATAGTGTCAAAAAAACTAACAGAACTTATCTACTGCTATGGCCTATTCGTGTAGCACATTACAAAATGAGGAATATAGGAATTATAGGAACAGCAATTAAAAATTAAATATCCTATGAAATATCAAAATTCATTTATTTATTGTAACTCTCCCTTTTCTCCCTCTTCCCATTCCTGGCTATTTTACAGGGCAATTTAACCTATTTTTTTTTTTAGTATATTTCTACTCCCTTAAAGCAATACAATTTTTTCTACATGGCAAAAGGACAGAAAGAGGCCTACTTTTTTCTAGTTCATGCAGAAACTTTCACAGAATGACTGAACTCAATGTCTAGGGAAATATATGAGTGGCCCAAGCATGAGATTCCAAGTGTACCTAAGCCTGTCCTGCAATGTTATGTTGTGTACAGCCATTTTGTATGCTATAGGATTAGAGGACCTTGCTGATATCCAGGAGAACACAAAGGGTCAAAAAAAACCCTAATTTATTTAGATATCAAAATGCTTCCAGAACCAGCTCCCAATGGCCTTCTGGTCATAAACCATAAAATCCTTAAGCTTTCTGGTCATAAAATGAAGACCTTTCTTTACACTTGGAACCTCACTTTGTCTTGCAAGTGAGTAACTGGGACAGGTTATGTACCAAAGGCTGTCCCACGTTTATGAACACAGACTGTTTCATGTGTTCCAGAGAATGGATGGAGGCGCACACCACCCAGCCAAGTGACCGGATGGGAACTGATTGTACAGCTTGCAAAGACTTCCAGATACAAAATGTCTTTCATTCCCTTCCTCCTACCCATGGAAAAGAGACTATTCTGGATATGGAACAAAACAAAGACAGGATAAGGGAGACCTATGATAATCCACATATCCCAGATAGGGACAAATCTCAAGCAAGTTAATAGAATACCCATAGGAAATTCCACCTTCAGACAGTGGCTAGACTCACCTCAGCTGGAGCCAAAGCCATCCTTTTAAAACTGTCTTCCAATTCCTAACCCAAACATCAGGTTGCTTCACCAGGCAACAAAAATCTACTCATATTAACAATTATGATGGTACTATACTTATCTGGAACTGGTGCCATACACAAATCATTCCATTACTAACCCTTTGAAAACAAGGTAGGAACCTGAAATCTCACTAAGCAAAGGATTCACAGGAAAAAAAGTCATGGTAGAATTCTGCCTTAGAAAGAGTTTTGGGCTCCAGAAAGAAGAATTCTACAGGAGACCTCTCAGGTATGGAGACTGAAAAAACCAAACCCCAAACAAACAAACAAGCATCCCCAAACAAACTGCCCAAAAAACCAAACCACCAACACCAACAACATAATGCACCAAAACAAACAAACAAACAAAACGGAGATTTTGAAATTACTATTTAGCTCCTTGCAGTCTAATTCTACAGTGTAACAGGAAAAACTTGGGATGGACTGTGTTTCTCAACCTGGGGGGTTGTTTCATTACTTTCCAATTTCTTAAAAACATTAAGAAAATATCAAATCAAAAAGATTTTTTCCCCCAGACATTTATCAATTGGAGGAATATTCTGCAGCAGACTGTGACTTCTGACCTTAATCCAGCAGAAAATCAGCAAGTCCATAAAGATGAACCTGGACACATCCAGTGTGAAAACAAGATCAAAGTCAGGGCTGGAGAGTTAGTTTCTTAATTAAGGCAATTTGAGTAAAAATAACGAAGGCGGAAGTCACATTTCCGCAAAAGCAATTTGGCAGAAGGGCTAGCCCTCTTCTTTATAGTACTTCAGATGAAAAAGGAAGATGCTATTAGTTGCTTTCTTTGTTAAGTGTTTGAATTGAAACCTTGGTGCCACTCGTTTACTATTTGCCAGTAGCGCTGAGTGAGTAATTCTCTGCCTGTAATTTCTTCGACTAAATTAGCCTCTTTTTCTTCTCATGGAATATCCATCATCAGATCATGATTTTCTCATTTAAATGTACTCAACAAATATGTCTGAATTCTACCCTGCAAACAGATTGCAAATATTTGAAATTCAAGCTGCATTATTTATTTAGGATTGGTAAATCAGGTCACACTGTTTGTTCTCCCTGGCTGAAGTAGTGTGAGGAACACTATTTCCTGTGCACACAGTTGTGTGTCCCTCCTCAAAATCAGACTTCCATAACTGCTCATGGGAAACAAGATTCGCATTTTTGCTTTTTTTTACATCTTTCTGCTAAAAGTAAATATCAATTGATTACTCTTCCACCAAGAAGCAAGTTTGAGTGAACTCTGTGTGACTATGGGTAAAGAGAATTCATTTAAGATCTTCAGTGATTACTTGTGGACATTTTTTTGTATTATTCATGCCATGTTTGTTTACTTACGAAAAAAATGAATTAGATAAAAAAGGCCTTCAGTCCTTAAAACATCCTTAAAAAAGATGGAAAAATACCAAAATAACAAAAAGAAAAAAAATAAATATTTCCAGTATTCAAAGAGGGGAATGCTGCATCATACAGAAAATTTGGCAAAAGCAGTAAAACAGGAAAATCAGATCACTCCATTTTGCAGCATTAATCAAAAAACACAATTTAACCAGCCAGAACTAAGCTCCAATCTAGAGTTTTTGTTTTATTTCCACAGAGCAACAGGATTCTGGTTAAGGAGGTTCCTTGTGAACCATATTTGCTATGATGTTTGCAAATGTTGGTATAATTTGGAAGTGTAAAATTATTGTCATGTGATGGTTCCATGGATTCAGCTAGTCCACTCTTGAAAGGACAACAATCAAAAAGAATAAAAGAATATTCCAAGATGTGGTCATTTATTTTTGCAGAGGTTTAATAATTATAAATATAAGTGTGCATTTTCTAAGTATTGTGATACTTTTGAGAAACAGATTTTCTGTGAGAGAACTAGAGAGGAAAGGAGTGATTATACACAGATAGTGAATGGCATCATGGAAAAGCTCATAAATAAGTAAAATAAGCAGGAACACACACAGGGCAGCTGTCCTAGTTCCCAGCCTCTCAGATGTCTCTTTCCTACAGACATTCTCTCCCCCTTTACTACTCCTGACCAAGGTCAGCTCTTTGCTTTATCTTTAAAGGAGCCATTTCTTAGCTATCTGACAGATCAACTTAACCAAGATTTTCAATAAGCAAAGGCAAATTTGACCACTCTCCCTTATAGCCACGAGAGCAGACAAACTCTCCAGAAACTGCCAGACACATAAACCCCATACAGAACACACAGTTTTCAAAATGACAGTCATCAATAACACTCAGTTTGTTTTACCAAAATGCTGACCTAATGTAGACTCCCATGATATAATACTATGCACTAAGGGTATGCATTTCAGCATCCTTCACATTGAATTCCATGGGCCAAAAGAGGAAATTAGTAGAAAATTGTAGTTCTTAATTAGTTCTTAGGCACAAAATCTGTCCTGTCGCTCAGACAGGAGCAATCTTGATGTCATTCAGGCTCTGTGCAGCTTAAACCACTCATCCAAGCACAGTATTTTTCTTTAAAAGTTGCTATTTAGCTGTTGACACATATTATATTCCAATACTGTCCTGTTCTGAAGAACCAAAACTGTCCCAACTCCAGAAGCACCAACACAAATATTGAAAAAATCTCACCCCTATTCAACACCAAAGCAATTACCTAAATGTAAGTATTTTAATGTGCAGTATCCCAAACAAGGCTTCAGAAGAACATATAGGCTAATAATAATAATAATAATAATAATAATAATAACCATAATATTTTTGCAAGTTATCTGAATAGCACACTTTTGTTCCTAAAATCAATCAATCAATAACTAAATCCATGAAATGACATGTCAGGTTTCTATCTGCCTATAATATTTTAAAAAATCCACAGAACTGCAAAAACACAGAAAGTCACAGTGGAACCATATCTATATCTATATATCAATACATCCATATCTATACCTATATATCTATATATATATGTTTATATCTATCTATCTATCTATCTCAGCATTTCTGATTTTCACATATTTTTGCATAATGATAGGGCTAATATAACGTAACAAATCCTAAACTGTTTTCACAAGGAGTGGAAAAAAGATGTGTAAAAGTATGCTCTGTCTTGCTTCCTTCTGTTCACAATGTATCTAAATACAACAAATGGTGTTCTTGCTCTTTCTGTCTGTTTCTCAATCTGTTTGGAAAGTAGCCATCATTCTGCAGCCAACCATAATATTTGACACTTCCTGACATCATGAAAGCCACCATCTGTCTATCATTGAAGCCCTGTACTTTTTAAAGACTGCTTGGCTTGATCTTTAATGAAGATTCACTGTGAATGCACAAATCAGTTTAGATAGAAAACTGGGGAAGTCTGACAAAAAGACTGGGAAAAATCATGTTTTAGTTAGATCCAGACACAAAACAAAACAAATAACAAGACCTTCTTGCAGATACCAAAGAAAAAGTTCAAATCACTTTCAGTTAGTCCAAGGTCCAAATTCATCACGGAAAGTTTGGAGCATAAAACTGAATTCAGACAACAATGAAAAAAAATATCCAAAAAGCAGTTTTCCTTCCTTCACCTAACTACTGTTTTGAAAGACAAATATAGATAAAACTTCCAGTGTTTGTAAGAGGTATATAATATAGAATATGCTCTTCATTGGAAATCATCGTGCAATTGTGTATTTAGGTATTATTACTATTTTCAAACACCCAAAAAACAGGTTTTCTATGGTTTTGGCCTGATCCATAAGTTTCAAAGACTCTTAAATACCAAAAAGATAGAAATCTTTTTTTTTTTTTTTTTTTTTTTTTTTTTTTTTTTTTTTTTTTGTAAATATGTGCAAGAAGGAAAGCATAGGCTTTTTTTTTTTTTTTCCCCAGGACATATCTTAACAGGGAAATTTATTCCCTGTGATATTTTAAGGTATGTGTTTTTACCATAATTTTTACACAAAACAGTGACTCAAGGTGTAACGCCTCTTCTTGCTTTACTTAGAAGAGATTTGGATGCAAACCTTTAGAAATCTGACCTGGAAAACCATGACCTTTCAATACCCCATGCTCTGTTTCCTTCGTCTAAAAATTAATTCAAGTGTCTCCACATGGCTGAGAGGCAGAATGCTCCACACAGCCTTCAAATCTTCTGTACCCCTACTGATCTGCAGCTCCAGCACAAACCAATTCATGGATGGAGGGCCAAGGCCCTTGTCCCCTTTGGCTACTGACTCTCCTCTCCTCCTCCACCAGTCTGCCCTCCCCTTTGCTGATGCTGAGAATGGAGATGAAGCATTTCCTGTGCTTTTCTCAGCACGGCAGCAGTAAATGTGGCTGCTCCTTCAGCAAACAATTCAGGTCAGGAGAGAGCACTGTGTACAAGCTGTGCAGGGGGGTCTAAGCCCCCTGCAACCACAACCAGCCTCACAGGGTGACAGTGAAGAAGCAGCATTCAACAGGCCAGAAAGCTGCTTGAGGTCTCTGAAAGAGCTTCTAGAAAAGAGCTGCAGTGCACTTCTCACCACTACTATCTCTGCAAAACATCACTGCTAAGGTTGAAATCAATGGGCATGAGGGCATGAAAGGAAAATGCCTTTCTTCTTGAAAAGAGATGGAAATTATAATAATTATTATTTTCACTTTGGTAATTATCCCAGAGCTAGCCATATTAATTCCTAAAGCAAAAATTGAAATGTGGTTCTGAATTTTGCAGTAAGAACAAATAAGGAACAATAATAGTCTGAGTATCTGTCCAAATCCCATTTTCAGCCCATGCCTATTCATTTGTGCACCCTCCCATCCCCACATTCCCTGTCAACATTATTCTTCCAATATTTCCTGCCCTCCTGTCATACCATCCCAAGCCACAACTGCAGGAGCTGGTTTGCACATGCAATAGGTTTGCCTGGCAATGTTTTGGCAGGAGGGAGTCTACAGGGAGTGGCTTCTGTGACCAGCTGGTAGAAGCTTCCCTCATGTCCAACTGAGCCAGCCAGTTCTAAGACAGACTCACTGGCAAAAGCTGAGCCCATCACTAATGGTGGTCGTGCCTCTGAGATAATGTATTGAAGAAGCAGGGGGAAAAAAGCTTTTCTGTTGCTTCTTTCAAATATATGGCCATCAGGATTCTCTCTTTTACCCCCTCTCCCTCCTTCTCTTCTTTCCCCTTCACCACAACACCATAACATCTCAGAGTCTTTCATTAATTTACCCAAACGGTACTCCTGTGAGGCTGGAAAGTGCTCTTGCCCTGTCTCATGCTACTCTACTGATGTCAGAAAGGCAATGAATGTGCCCAGAACTGTGTCAACTCTCAGCAGCAGAGCAGGAATCTGAGCACAAGTTTCCCAAGTCCTAGGCTAATTTTCTCATCACTGGATCCCATTGAGTCTTACTGTTCACATTTCTCCTTATTGTTTTATCAACAACTTCAGGTTTACTGCTTTAAAAAACTATACGTTATGATTTTAATTATCAGTTTTTTCCATAGATATTTTTGGCCTTTCAAAGCTTTTTCTGCTACATATGTTTTAGTTTATAAAAAATGGCATCTTCTGAAAATATTCTCTTGCTTTCCACACAAATATAGAGCATTGGAAGTTGATTTGGTTGATTGGAAGACTTCACTAAAAGCAAAAGTGGAGTTGGTTTAGCGCACAATAGGCAGGAGGGATCATTTGTTGTAAACAAAATATCGTACAAGACACAGGTACAAACAACCTCACAGTGTGGAGAAGAGATGGCTTTATATTACCCAGAATGAGAGTGATATAATAATAGTATCATGACATTCACTGTTATGGAATTTGCTTCTTCAAGCTCAAAAAGGCATTCAAGGAATGCCTCAGGCATTTTTTTAAATGTAAGCCTGAGTACGGAGCCGTATAGACTAACTTCACGCAAACCCTGTACACAGAGAGCTGTTTCCTTATGTTTTGTAGACTGTGGAGCAGACATAAAACTCAACCTGGATTTTTACCTTTCCTTTGTGAAACACATTGACTTGCTCAATAAAAGCGGTGTAACAGTGTTTATCTATGACAAGAGCAAGAAAGAAAAGTAGCAGCCATTTGGTGTCTTCACAGTACAAAAAGGAGAGTGAAGAATAACTGTCTCTAGCTGACTGAGGCAAAGTCGTAACAAAAGCGAATTTGTCCTTGGCACCTCTTTGTACGTCTTTGAGAACATTATTGGGCTCCAAATGAGCAGCACTGATCCAGGGCTCTGTTTTGGATACTCATGTTAATGACACCAAAATCAAAATTATCCATATCTTGTCTCTTCACTGGGTAAGAGAGAAAGGTGCCAACTATTCCAAACACCAGTGTCAGATCCTTTCAAAGATACCTTCATGCTCTAGCCTAGGGGTATCCAAGTACAGGGAAAACAGGGCAGGACTGCAGTCCAATAAAAATAGAAGGGTGAAAAGGACCTAGAAACAACAATAGTAAATGTGACTATGTGAGAAAGCAAATAAGTGATCCAGCCATGGACATAGTAAGTACCTTCATCCTTTATACATTCCTCATTTCTGTTACTGATCAAAACAACATTTAGCTGTCTCTAAGTTTTTGCATACAAACCAAAAGTGAGATGTGCTTGTATGTACTACTTCCATTTACTATGGATTGAAGACAAATGCATTTAAATATGGGTATTAAAGATTTTAGAAGAGCAAGCTGCTCGAAAAAAATGATGCATATTGGTTAAATAAAGAATAAATTATTTGGAGCAGCTGTTCTGGTTAGAACAATATTATTCAATATCTATTACAAACCTCTTTGTTTGTTTTGGGTGCCCAAAACAAAGGCAGTCTAATCAATATAAATTTAAGACTATTTCATGCCAAAATTTGTGAGGATTAACAAAGTTGCTCAAGGCCAAGAATATCTAGGAAGACAACAATACATATTTTTGTTATGGCCTTTATCACCAATTTTTTTCGAGTTGCTCTCCTGTAGGCTCTTACTGTGGGGGGACTGGAAACAACAAAAAAAAGGCAAGCCAAATAACCCTGTTGCAAATAAGGATTTAAAGTTTGACATATTCAGTCTTTGAATCCTGATGCAGAGAAAAATTATTGTCAGTTAGGAATGAATGCCATTCTTTCATTTTAAAGGAATTTTAAAGAAAAATCAGAATACAGCTCTGCTGAAATCATGTTCATGTAGTGATAGTGAACCTTCTTGCATAAAGTTCTATATCCTATCTACTACCAGATGCAGCACAAGACTTTTCTGCTGGCATGTTTTTCAGATTAAATGAATAATTATAGAGAGGGACTGAATGGAAAGTCTAGTTTAAATCCTACAGCTGCCCTATATTTCTGCATGACCATGTGGTGAATGGTGAAAATCTCCTTCCATTCTTTCAGACAGGGATGCTGATATTTCTTTTTCTCTCTTTGAATATCATGTTTCCTTAGAGTATAAAACCCGCACAGCAAACACTCATTCTCCCGCATCAAATAAATCATTGTATCCTTGGTAGGATACTTTACACATGGTTGTAAAATAAATAATCGTGTTCCAGTTCCTAACTCAACATTCATAAACTGGGAAATTGTAGCTAACTCCTGAGAAGATTAATTTGAATGAATTATGAGAAGGGTTAAAATGACAGCACAGTGACTTGGGCTAGTCCTTTTAGGTGGAAAAATGTTGTCTTTAATGTCTGTTACTAGATCTCTTATTAGGTGTTGAAAAGATACGTAAAATGAAAATACTTATCTAGCACCATCATCATTTATACTTAAAGTTTCAGCTCTAAAACTCTTTCCTGAACTCTGAGAGGGTAAAGAGAGTAAAGAGGGAAAGTAAAGAAGGAGGACTTATTGAAATTTAAATTATTTCATGTTAATGTCTGAGTACTTTCTGGAGTTCATCCGGTCCCAAACAACTGCTCTTCAGTTCAGTCTTGCCATTCTACTTCACTGTGGTCAGACAATGAATCAATTCTTATGCTCTTTCTGCCCATTGTCTGTTTTTCTTCCTTTCTCTGTGTAATTAAACATGTGAAAGACACTTCTATTAGCTCCCTAGGATGGACTTAAAAGATAATTGACCTGATCCACAAAATGGTAAGGAAATATTATGTATAATACAGCTATCTTCACTTTGCCTGGACATTCAGCAGGATCTGGAGATGCTGCCAACCTGATGCTTCAAAGGATCAGGCCCATAAAATGCTCAGTAGTTTTTATTTATGCAACAGAGGCTGTATCCTGAGCTAGCTAATCTACTGTATTCCCCATGGAGGCATCCCAGCATCAGCTACGTTTGCTATCTCTATTCCTGTTTAAAGGTGTCAGCCTAAATTCAAGCAGCTGTCAGCTACCTAGTGGGCTTGGCTCTTTTCTAGTAGTTAATTGTGCAGACACCATTGATTGGGAGTGTAGGCCAGTTGCACGGGTTCTGCTTTGCAAGAAAAAAAAAAAAAGAGGAAGAAAGAGAGTAAAATAAACCATTCATTATATATAAGCCAGACATAACAAATATAACCTCACAGTTCTTTGTAAAATTAGCTAAGCATACATGCTTAATGTGCAGATTATTTTCCATATCTTGATTGTGCTATGGCCAAGATATGCTTCAGAAACAGAAATGAGATGTAAGCAGTTTCTTTTCAATCTTGTTTCTGATTTCAGTTACTTTATTTTAAAATGTTCTGGGGAGACAAAAATCTTTCAGAGAAAACCAAATTCATGAAGTTTGCTGGCCAGAAGGGAATATTAGTATTACCTTTGTAAAACACAAGCCACTTCATCCTGTTAACTCCATATCAATAATATGTTAATGTCAGATCACAGCAACCATTCCATAAACATCTAATAATGTTCAAAGTCAGAAAATGGAAAGAAAAGAACGCAGAGGGAAAAGAAATCTATACTTGTTTTGAAAACTTTCTAAGCAGATTTAACTTCCCAGCAAGTACCCATACTTTCATAATTGTTACCTGCAGTGTAAATATGTGAGACATATTCTCCTTTTTTATGCCATGAGTAAAGACTTTTATATGAAAATAAGGGATCCCTCAGCATCTTTACTGAAGTTGTAACCAGCATAGCTTAACACACTAGCCATTTCAGGCTCTGCTTACATGTCCATAAGTTTGAGTGAAGGTTTAAGGTACTGAAGTTTTAAGGAAGTTGTTCTGTTAATATGCAAACTTTTCAGCATTTATTCTAAAAGCTGTACCATAGAAAAAAGATCTTTCTTTTGCTTGCATTGCCTACTGTAAAGTAAATATGTACAGACGTGCATGTATCTATGTGCAAACTAAATCCCAACTTAAAATGTTCAGCCATGAAGAATCACAACATTTACTACTTACATAATGAAAAGTATAATATACACATTTCACAAAAATTCATTGCAAAGCAGCACATATCCCTTCAAAATCACTGACTCTCTGTGGGATGTCACTCTTCTCTCAGCAGTGACTGACTGAGTAGCCAAATACACCTGACGTGCTTTGGGGACTTAAATTCAATAACACTGAAATGGATAAAGCAATGATCTGGATGGTGACTTGAAGAATGGTGGATTTGTTAAATAGATCAAGCTCAGCAACAAGATTCATCTAACTCTTCCTTCCCTCAGTTTTAAAAGTGCTGACTTCCCTAATTTTTCTTCTCCAGTGACCCTTAACAGGTTCAGTTGTGATGCCTCCAGCAGGGCCTTAAGCTGTATAATCTTCCATCACCATTACCTGCAGGTTTTCCACAGAAGGGTATTTCTGATACAGATTTATCGATATCCAGACATCAGTACCAGAGCATGGTGCTTGCTTCTAGAGAGATTCAGAGGACTTTCAAGGTCCAAAAATTTTAGTAAACTGATTTTCTTTATCCTTAAAAGCTGACTAAGCCAAAAGAAAAAGGTGAAACAAGCTTAAAGGATCTGAGAATGCTATTCCTCCCCCATCCCTGTTCTTTTTAATTTCCCCTGGAGAGGAATATGACATTTGTTTTGGTACACACAGAATCTTTTTGAAAATCTGACTGATTGCATATTGAGCTTTGTGTGCAACCACTTTGATTTGAAAGAAACTGCGTTTTCCAAAATAAAGCAAGGAGCGCTGAGAAGGGAGAGACACAGCTGCATGAAGCTCCATGTCCCAGCAGTGGGTGTGTCAGGTCCCCCCCACTCCTCCAGATGCTTGTTGCTTAGTTTCTGTGTTTTCAGCACAACTTCGGGGGAGGTTCTATCTTATGGTTTCTGACTCTGCCTAGCAACATTTTTAAGATTTTTTTTCTGTCTAGAATTTTGTCTGTGAATCATCTCAAAGATCATATTTCTGGTGATACATGCTATCAGGCAGAATTAGCAGAATTTTGCCTGATGCAGGCAAACAATTTTTGAGCTAGTTTGTGGCATCAGGAAGAACCCCCACAAAGAAAGTG
This sequence comes from Sylvia atricapilla, assembly GCF_009819655.1. Lineage (NCBI taxonomy): Eukaryota > Metazoa > Chordata > Aves > Passeriformes > Sylviidae > Sylvia > Sylvia atricapilla. The sequence goes on from NC_089140.1 coordinate 28,285,847, forward strand.
CCACTTTTTGTATTGTCTAAGTTCTTCTTTTCAATCTATAGGCAATTGGCACCTAGGCCTCCTGAGAATGGCGTCCCACCTTTGTGGTGGGCACAGTGCCACCCCAGCAGATGGTCATGAGTGTTGGCATGCTGAGACTCAGTATGTGCATCACGTTTGAGCACAATAGGTCAGCCTCCCATCCAAGTATGTGGGAATGAGAGTGTCCGTGCTGAGCTTCTGTGCCAATGGTTAAAGGAATACACCAAAATTAAGGTAGCTGACGGAGAAGATCAGGTTTTTTCAAAATTAAGTCATGTTCTTTACAGCTATTTGGGATCAGCATTTCTGCTGCAGTTTTCTGGTTGCTGGATCACTGAGGGAAGGCAGAATGCATGTATGCATACATGCACACAGATGCCCAGCCAGGGAGACACCTTCTTGTTTCAACAAAGATGTATTTTTGCCCTATTTTGTACCCCTGCTGAATGGCTCATCTAGGTACAAAAGCCAGATCCATAGAAGCCAGCATATAATTTGAGCTCAATAGATCCCTAAGAGCACTAGAGTATTTGGCATGAAATTTGCAATGGAGCCCTTGAAGGGCCTTTCCCATCCTGGAACCAATGGAGTCTAATTTTGATTCAGTAATGAAAAAAAGTACCTTGCTGACATAACAGAATGGATTTGTTCAAGCTCCTTTTCTCAATCCCATTTAGAAAGTTACTGATAACAGCAGGCATGCTTTCTTCACTATCTTCTACCAGAATTGTAAAAATTCTTCACAAGTACTCTGGAGGCTCAGGGCATTTAGACTGAATTGTCTTATCACAACCACTTTTAGTGTAAAATGTGGTAGGAAATAAGACTGCCATTGTCTGTCAATGGCTTCTCTAGCACAGGACATATACTAAGAGCAAGCCAGGGGCATCTCCTTCTCTGGAGAAATGATGACCACATGATGACCACTCAGACTTATTGATGTTCCTTGGCCTTATGCATTTGGAACTACATCACAAGATGCACTGCAATTCATCAAATTCTTCCTTATGTCATTGAATATTCTGTTTGTGCTTCCAAATGTCACTCTTATTGGAAATGTAGTTTAGTCCACACTGAATAGATATGCCTGTTGTCATCAATTTTAAGTAGACATATTGAAGAGATTTTTTTTTTTTCTGGAGAGTAAACAAAACCACCTATATTTTTTCTTTTTTTTAATAATCATTGTATGATATTTTAAAATTAGCTTTATGATGCCATCAGGAAGAATAATTCAGAAGCTTTTTCACTACCCTACAAGTTCTTAAGAAAAAGAGAGACTGACTATAATGAATAAGTGGCCAATTGACATGGAAGAGCCAAAGTTAAATTTCAGTCTTTACCTCACTTTAAATTATTTGAATTATTAAAAAAAAATCATTAACATCACCAGCTGGAATTAAATAAAGGACTCAAGTCCACTTCCAATACCTGAATTCCTTGAGCCTGTTCCCTGGAGGAAGCTCTTTTAATGAAAATCATCAAAATATTTTAGATTGGAAAGAAGTATATTCTTGATTAAAGCCAACAGTAATCAGCTTTTATAACAGTTTGTCAATTACATCTTACATAGCTAAACTTGTCCTTGTATCATCAAAAAACTACCAAACTTTCACAGCACCATTCTCAAAGCTACCCATGAGGGTTCAGTAGATTACCTAAGTTGTTATCTTAAATTTGAAAATTTTCCCTATATCCCCAAGTTACCAATAATAGCTAGATAGGACTCAGAATCACAGAATCATCAAGGTTAGAGATCTTAAAGGCCATCTAGTCTAACCTTCAACCCAGCACCACTATAATCTAATCTAAATAATATCTCCAAGTGCCCCACCCAGAAACTTCTTGATGTCTTCCAGACACAGTGACTCCAGCACCTCCCTGGGCAACTTATTCCAATATCTAACCACTCTTCCAGAGAATATTTTTCTAAAATCTAATCTGCACTTCCTCTGGTACAACATTTTCTCTCATCCCTTCACCTGAAACATGGCAGAAAACACCAACCCCCACCTGGCTACAATCTCCTTTCACAGAGTTATGGAGAGAACAATAAGGTCACTCCTGACCCTCATTTTCTGCAGACTAAACCCCAGCTCCCTCAGCCCCTCCTCGCACAAGAGGTTTTTTAGACCTCTCATCAGCTCCACAGCCTTTTTCTGGACACACTGTAGCACCTCATTGTCTTTTTTGAAGTGGGACACCCAAAACTGATCACAGAACTTGAGATGCAGCTTCACAGTGCCGAGTACAGACACAATCACTTCCCTCCCTGCCCCTGCTGTCCACACTATTCTTGATACAGGCCAAGATGCCACTGGCCTTCTTGGCCACCTGGAGACACTGCTGGCTCACATCCAGCTGGTTACCTACGTCTGCTGCTTATCCTACTGCGTCTGCTTAGAGCAATAGGAACACAGTTCCCATGGGGCCTCCCATATTTCTCATAAGAAGGAAAAGAAGAAAGCATAGAAGCTAATCACCATTAACACCTACACTTATTCCTCTCCGTTGTCTAACAAACTGATAAGAAAAGTTGCATAGGGATTCACAGAGAAGGAGAAGAAGTTTTTGAGTATATTATGCCTGCATTTAATGTCAGGGAACTAATTCTATCAAAAAAACCCAAGAAATTATTATATAAAAAAGTAACTGACATTATAACTACAACAATTGTTTATAAGAACATTGTATATGTAATTTTTAACCATATATAGTGATATAATTTGATACAGTAAAATAGTAATATATTGTATACCATCACATAATAATTACAATGCTAACCCATGGTCTTGTAAAACTAACAAATGTATCAAACCATACTACAATACTGAAACATCAAATCATTCCTTAAGAAGCTGAGAAGAGAATTATTTTTGTGTGTTAATTATGCAGTGGGCAGATTAACAAAATGAAAACTAAAAAGCTTTTGCTATATCATTTACTTAAGTCTTTGTATTTCAGACTTTACACAAGGGAAGAGCTGCATCTGGGACTTACAGTTTTAGTAGCACTAACTATGCAATAACTGTTTCATCATTTAAAAATGAAAAGCAAAAGTAGAGTTAGAGGTACCACTCACTATGTTGCATCATATCAATGATTTTTTCCCAGTCTTTAAAAAAATGACTGAATCTTGATTAATTTTTAAATAAATAAAATTATCATTTCAATTATATTTTTAAAAATTTTAATTATATTTCAATACACAGCTTGATCTGTTTTCTTCTCTTTTTTTAATATCTTCCTATGCTCTTGCAAGTAATTGTTTTGTTACTTACCATAAGCCAGTAGAGAAAGAGATGACTAGTTCTACCATGTCTTCTTGGGACAGTAAGTGACACTCAACTCTGTGCCCTCCTATGTCTTGAGAAAGAAAAGAAAGAAAAGGAGAGGAAGATAAATTCATATGGCTGGACCTTCCTGTTACAAATTAGGGCAGAGTTTGGAAAAATAGGAGAAGAAAACAGGAAGAACAGGCAGTGCCCTCAACAAGATTGTGAAGGAAAACATTTTGCTGAAGTGAAAAGACTAACAGTAATATATTAAATACCATTTTGTAAAACACTTTGAAAACCACTAGAAAGGCAGACCTCACACCTTGAAGGCCACTGTCCAACAGATCTTATTTTATAGAATAACAACAAGGAACTTGAAGCTTCTGAGTTAGGAAGGATGATTCTCAAATATGACCACAACCATGGTACACTCTCTGTTACATGGTAACAATAGATAGACTTTTCTGTTCATGATTTTATTTTATTATTTTGTAAAAGACCGGATGGATTGAATTAATCAGGCCTTTTCTGCTGTCATTGGTGACCAAAAGAAAGCTAATAAAAACCATTTTTAAGCTGAAAGTGTAACACTTACAATTTTAGCAAGGATAAAGGGGTTTCACAGACAAAACTGTTATTACTACTTCATGTATTAAACTACTATATCTGTTGTACATCTGCTTAAGAAACATGTGAATCAACTTCCTATGTTAAGCAGCATAACAGTCAACATGCTTACTTTTCTGTGAGAATTATCTACCGTTCCTCCTTTCCCAAAACTGGACATCCTTTTTGCTAGCCAGTCCTCCAAAGATTTTAAACAACTAGGACTGTGACAGAATAGTAGAATGCATTATCACAAAACATAGCCAACTTCATTAATAAATTATTAAGTTAATTAGTATATTTGTGTCCCTGGCTAATTTCCTTTATTTTTCCTCATTAAATGTAATATCATACAACCTTCAGTTAAGCAGATGACATTGTCATATACTAGGTTCTATAGTATGGGACCCCAGGGCTATCATATTATGGATGAACTGGCACCCATAAATGACAGTGTCTCAGAGAAAATAAAAAAAGAGATTTAGATGTATTCCCACTGACTGCTGCCAGTAACATGATAACTGACATGATGCTTGTGTGAGGTTTTTGGCTGCAGTAGAGTTAATTTTCTACATTACAAGATTTATAATCAAGTATATCAAAGAGTCAGCATTTTTTGCCTGTCAGGCTTTTCTTATATGTTTCTGCTTCTGAAAGCTGTAACTCTCTTTCCAAGTGTTTTTCGTAAGAGTAGCATCAAAACCTGGATTGCTTTGAATTTTGAATTGAAATTTGAATTTTTTAATCAGAAATATTATTACAAAAAATAGTCATTCATGATACATCTTATCTGCCCTGTATGACTTTGTTAAATCTGTGGAGGATTCCACAACTAAGCACATTGTGCTGCAGACACATCTGACTGGTATAGAGATATCTTTATGTAGTTTAAGGCAATCTGGCTCAAACAGCAGGTAAACTAGAGACCTAAACCTAAACCTACAGGCTACACCTCTCCCAGCAGCATGATGAAATGCTATTCCAGAGCTTATCTTTCTAGACTCCACCCAAAATGTGGAAGTACTCTCAGGCTGAACAAGCGATACTCAAAGCCACAATGATAAATAAAATATAGGCATCTCACTGGCTAAAAAGATGTTCCACTCACCCCAGGAGAATAAGTCAGAGCACACAAGCATGCTCTACACTGAAGAAGGCTAGATTTAGATTGGATATCAGGAAGAAATTATTTCCTGTGAGGGTATTGAGGCACCAGAATAAGTTGACCAGAGAAGCTGTTGACACCCCATCCCTGGAAATGTTCAAGGCCAGGCTAGACGAGGTTCTAAGCAACCTGGTCCAGTGGAAGGTGTCCCTACCCATGGCAGTGGGGTTGGAACTAGATGATCCTTAAGGTTCCTTCCAAACCAAACCATTCTATGATTCTATGATGCCCAGCTCTCTGTGTCATTTCTGAAGAAAGGCAGATGTGTTTACAAGATTTGGCTTACAAGGTGCCTGGTTTACAGGGCAGGGCTTATGCAAACTCAGTAGGAAACCAAGACCTAGGTGCAAGGCAATGGCTCAAAGTTTTATTTCTGAAGCTTTCAAGAACACAAGACAGTGACCAACTAAGTTACAGCAGCCCTCAGAATTGTCCATCTGGCTAATACAAAATTACTGAAAAGTCTGTTCCTTTGTCATAGCACAGCCTACCTCTTCACTAGCAGTCAAGCCTATAAGTCAGTGAAATTGTTATTCAAATCTCTTGGAAGCATTAGAGAGGTTCCGGAGTAAATCTTCATTTCCAGAAGGAAGACTCCATGCAGCACAGAAGACACCTCAGCAGCTGTGCTACCTTTCTGGGGGTCAGGCAACCTTTCAGTAGCTGCAGTCTGGCTCTGCAAGGAAGCAGTGGTCCTTGGTGGTCTCTAATGGTGCGTTCTGCTGAGCACAAGTCAAGAGCCTTTTCTCACAGTCTGGTCTCGTTTTTCTCCTTATTTGTTTTTCACCTAGACCACTGAATGTAACGAGGCATAAATAGCCCAGGGAACGCAGATCAAAACCCAGATCTCACATACATCGTGCCAGCATCCTTAATCAATAAGATAAAGATTTGCTGTCCCACTTATCTGTTTTCATTCTGGCCATCAAAGTTAGGCAGTGATGGAAAGTAGACTCTCTGACTCCCTCTTTTGAATTTAGCTATCTATGTTTTATCAGACAAAGCAGCCTTGTCTGTACAAATGTCATTAACTGTCCCCATTCATTGGGAGCTAGGATTTCTGTATGTGCCAGTGATGCATACTAGTATCCTGGAAAACTCTTTGGCTTCTGGGGGCTTCCAGAAACCTGACTGGTTCCCAGTGCAGACAACAGCAAATCCAAGGGCAAGGGCAAGATCATTTATATGGAAAGAGTAGGAATGAAAATCCACTGGGAATTTGTAGTAAATACTCCTACTTCTGTGAAAGTATCGTAGAATTTACTCAAGTGACCAAGTCTGTTTTGTTTTAAATGTACGTACTTTATGTAAAGGAAAGCATTCATTATCCAGCACTTTTACACTATTATTTCTGTCTTCCTCATGAATACATTAACATTATTATAAAGACTGGAATACAAAGAGGTGAGGGCAGTACACTGAACAACCTGCAGTATTGTGGGCCTGGTTTAGAGCTCATCTGATCAGAATGTATTAGGAGCAATACTTTAGAATTCCATGAAACCAAACTGACCTAAAATTGGTGCAAGGCCTCTGGTTGGAGATTTCTTAGATATAAAATAAAAATTGTGGTCCTCTGCCTGGTTTACAAAGGTGCTGCTCATTAAGGAGAGGTTAAAAATCTATTAAGTCAGTGGCTTCATAAGTATAAAGAGTTCAGTTATCAGGGTGAGAGCAACCTGACATTGTCTAATAACAAAGTTAAAATTTCTCTGTATCCTGATGTCCCCTTCCTGAGCCCTTTGAAAAGAGTCATAATTTATCAGATCTAAGGTAATTAATAAATCAAAGGGAAGATGGAGAGTATGACCCAGGGCATGATCCTCTTGCAACTATTCCCACATGCCCCTCTAACGCCTCAGCTGGAGTCCCAAGACCTGAGATAGACACCTAACCTCTCAGAGCTATTTACATGAAAAACTAGGCACCACCAAAACATACCCTTAACAAAATCATATAGTGAAGGGAAAGCTTCCTAAAGAGCTGGGAATCTCCTACGTCTAGCTAATAGGAAATGTCAATCATGTCTGCAATCCCTTCTCTCCCCTCTGGAATTTTGATTTTCTGATCTCAGCTGTGAGCAGATAGATACTCCTTTTCCACTTGGGGCCCTCAGTCCCAAATGCTCTCCTGAAGGAAGCTGTACCAATTGCTCTTTGTTCAGTACTCGTTGCGTTATTTCAAAAATAAATCCAAAGGAGGAGCCACATGTAATAGCTCGGTGGTTAGAGGCACTCCCCGAGGAGAGTGAAGGGGAACCCTGCTCCCTTCAGCCTGAGGGGGCATCAAATTAGCAGCTCCAGGAGCTGCTCCAGCCACTGAGCCCGAGGGGTGTCTCCTTCCTCCTGCTCCCCTGAGCAGCATGAGGCTGGCAGAAAAGACACCACAACTTCTGGGGCCAGCACTGCACAGCCAGCTCTGACTGCGGCTTAGAAGTGGTGACCGGCCATGATTTGTGCTGACAATTCGTTTTGCCTTCCTCACAAGGAGAATTTATGCTATGACACCACCTTCCAACTGTCCTACTCCAGCAAGAACCCCTGTAAATATATTTCCTATAGCAACAGTCAAACCTGAATCACCCAGTAGCATTGTGGATAAAAATGCAGAAAAGGTAGTAATCTCTCAAGATTCCTGATACAATTCTTTTTATGTGCTCTATATTAACTCCTGCAAAGACCAAACTACATTTCATCATATTCTGTAAATTCATTCACTATGCATTAGTCACATCAAAGGTCACAGTAACTTTTTTTCCTACTCAAGAACAGTAGATTCTAATATCAAATGTTTTTTTCAAAGAAAAAGCAGATAATTAGCGGATAGGATAAGCAGAAGTTTTATCTCTAGAGAATTTACTCCTCACAGATCTCTAATTAAAGTAGAAGAAATTGCATGATGTGCATATGCTGTTAAGCGTTAGCACAAGCAAACCTTGAAGAGAGCTGGTACAAAGTGATATAGGATATTTTACTTGCTTGTTTCTTAACACGTCATGCAGACAAGACCTCTACTTTTGCTTCATCTGCTAATCAGCTTGTCTAGTTACAGGAATTTTTTTGTTGGAATTCTTGGTAATTATTTGCACTGCCTTGGTACTTACGAGAGTTATTTACAAGCTGAAATTATGCTACTCCTGCCAAAAAAGCAGGCTCTGCTTCAGTGAGATTACAATTTAAGGATACATCTATACTGTACAGGAGACTACTGCTCATGATAAAGCAATTTCATTTAAAGATATTTCAGATATTTTCTTTCTATTCTGCAGCTAGTTCCAGAAGTATTATGGAGATGTAGCTGAAGTATGATAAGAGGCAACATAGACAGACATATGGGGAAATACAAGGGAAAAATAAGACAATATTAGTCACTAAGATTGATAGGGGTCAAAGCACATTCACATCATAATTGCTGTCAGCTGTTCACTAAAATTTATGGTCCCAAAGAAGAGGGGTTTAAGGAGGGAATGAAAAGAGGATGATAAAGTAGCTGTGTATATTGTAACAGGAAGCTTTTCCCCAGGATGAAGAGCAGGGGGAGAGGAAGTTCAGAGGTGACTGAAGATAAAAGTAGTGAATAGTGAAGACTCAGGTGTGAATAGGAGGATATCGAGGGTGGAGACAGGGTCTGGAGAAACCTAATGGTGAAGGCAAGCAGTTCAGACCTTTCATAACAAATGTGGGGAAAGATGAAGATAAAGGAAAAATTTGATCCTGTAAAGGATTGAAGAAAGAAGGTAAAGAAATCATTGGAACAGCATTTTACATGAGGCCAGACTGCTGTAAAACTTGGACTAAGACATCCTACAGTTCTACACTGTTTGTAGTTATTAAATATCCAAAGATTTAGATTCACAGTGACCCTAAATTTATATTAACCCAGTGGCTGAAGCAACATCTGCAGACAGAATAGTGAGATTGTCAGCTCAAGAAGATAATTCATCTTCTGCTCTAAGAGAGCTCATGTGAATCTTCTTTTGACTAATAGTCACAATCAAAATCTTTCTAAACACATTTTCAAATCACTTTGTTGAGGTACTTTTTTTATTCCATTTTTTAATGCACTGTCTCAGTTACATCCAGGCTTCCTGTCTCTTCCTGTTCTCTAAAGGTTATGAAGTTAATTTATCAAAGTGGTTTTAAACATGAAGTGGTAATGAATATTTACACACACTATGTCTGTCTTTGATGAGATAAAATGTGAGGATTTATTAAACAATTTTCCAATTAAAGATAGTCTACAAAGAACAAAGGATACATCATTGGGCAGAGTAAAGCAGCACAAGTGGAGATGTTAAAAGCTTATGAATTTAGGAAGTATTGACCCGTAATAATACACTACTTCTTAAAAATCCAGCACTGTTTTCATAGACACCATTAATTTTTTGTATGCATTGCCCTTCCTATGATTCTTGGTAGGTTTGTAGCCCATGATGCAAATTCCTTAGGAGGCTTCCCTCCTAACATCTGTTGTAACCTTAGTTACTTAGGGGTAGTTTTTCCCATTAAAATGTATTTTCTTGCAGATCTGTAAGGTATAGGATGCCACAGGAAGACAAGTAGAAAACTGATATTACTTTACCTGTGTTTGAGAGGAAGGGTGTTTTCTTTTGGTGGTGGTCACCATGTACAGAGATGTCAAGAGCTGAATAAACAGTTTACCCTCCAAAAAACTTGTTTTATGGGCCACAAAAAATCTGGGGAAAAGTGCTGTTAAGTCCTACATTATGTCTGGTTAATATTGAATATAACTCTAATATACATAGAATTATGGAGGACTCTTTGGTCCTCCCACTTGCAAGAAAACCTAAGTAAAGTCAGTATTCCTGAAAACCAGTGGGCAAATTCACAGAACCACTGTAAAGCTGAATGGCTTTTTCAATATTTTGCCTTTTGTTATTCCATGGGTCCTAAATGTAAAGGGTCTGTCACTTCTCTACATAGCTACGTTATATTCAGTTCAGCTCCTGATAGGAATAAAGAAAAAGAGTCTCTCTTTGAACTCCAAATTACACTCATGTTCAAGAAAATGTTTATGTTACACAATTATCAGATTTACCTTGATCTAAAACATTTTTGTAACATTTATCAAATAATGAAAAAATAATTTTATCCTTGTCAGCTTTCATATCCATTAGTATACTTATTACTAAGAGGGCTGCAAATGATAGTTCACATTCCTAAACTTTTGAAATACACCCAAGAAGTACAGTGAAAATTATTTATTTTTCATACATCACTAACACATACAAGGGCTAATAGACACCTGCGTATTTTAATGTTGGGGTGGGGGCAAAACCTCACATTTACTATTCAAATAAAATAAGCACTAAATATAATCAGACTAGGTTTAGCTTCACGTTCAGCTTAGCTATAAGTACTTAAAATATCAAGGCACGTTACCTCATACAGGAGACTTCTTGATGCTGGGTAATGTACCACCCACGTGTGAAGGCATAGGAGTAGACATAACTGAGGGGTTACTAGCATTGACAATATTGCACGTTGCTGCTCTAATTCAACACCCAGCAAGGCAGTGTTATGGTTTTTATACTTCAGGAACAATCTCATGACATGCTGTGTCTTCTCAGAAGATGTCAAGGCATGTCAAAAAGAAAGATGAACTATGTTAAAATGGAGCAAGAATTTTCTTCAGCAAAATGAACACCATCCAGTTAGAATTTTTCTAAAATCAGCTGTTGGGTTTTTGTTTTTTTTTTTCTCTTTTCTTTCACCTGCTTCATTTCAGCCAAAAAAGGCAAAATCTCAGTGTCAGCTTTGCACACACTGTCTGCAGCTGATGCAAATGAAACTGATTATTAGCTTTAGAGAAATATATCTTGACAAATAAGGTTTTTTGTCAACAGTGTATAAAACGTTTGATACATATTCACTACTGAGCTTGAATCTAGATGCACTGTTCTTCTTAAGCATATATGGTAGAGCACAAAGTGAGATTGAAAATTAAGGGATAATTTATAGTAGAATGAACAATGTATGTAATTTCACCTTTCAAAATATGAGGGTGATAGCTGACTTTTGACTTAATGTGGCCAAAAGGAGTAAAATTGTTTCTACTGTTCTTGTCAGTGAGAAGAGAGTTGTCAGCCTATGTTTGTATTGAATTAGTTATTAGTGCAGAGATCCTAAAATGAATTGCTGCATTCAGAAATGTCTTATTGAGCAGGGTTGATCCTTGCCATAGCCTGAATCAAATAAAATATACATTTACCTGTGATTCAGCAACATTTTGACATTTCAAACAGAACATGTCCAGTCTGGTGAAATCTCAGCTGAGGCTTAGAGCCTGGTCCAAGATGATAGAGATTGCTAGCATTTTGTGTCAGGCAGCCCCCTGAAATCTGTTATATGATAGCTTTTCTTCTGTGGGATAATTTCAGGTTGCATCTATCATTGCAAGTTTTTACAGTAAATCTAAGAGGCAGCTAGGCTTCAAAATATTTCACTTCCACTTTCTTTAATAAATCACCTTTAATTCATTAATATACTTCAGAATTAATAAAGGTAAACATTATTTATATTAATAATTAATGATCATTAATTAATTAAGTAATAAACAGGTATATAATAGTAAAAATGTGATTAATGCAGAACATAGCTACCATAAAGTACTTTGTTTTTCATAAATATTAAACAAATGGGAATCATAACACATTTTTGAAAAAAATATTGGCAGGTAAATTCAAGAGGGGATTGCCTGCAACTTTATTCACTTCTTGCATTTTGGAAATTGTCTCTACTAATTATGTCACAATCTTTCAAGTTCTCCATGGAGATGTTAGTTGGCAGCAGAAAGATAAATATGTACCAGATAATATTAATCTAAATTAAAACTGCTGTCATTGCAATTGAAAGAAATGTGAACATAGGCAAATTCAGCTCCCTGAAATTCAGAGCTATCACCTATTCAAGTCAATGGGTCAGCATTAATTTTAATTTAGGCTTCTATATTGCAGTACATAATGAAATTCTAAAAATCAACAGAGAAAAAAGATTATATGGTTAAAGTTGTAAATCCAAAGAGATACATGCATCAGTCTGATATGCTGATGCCATCCACCATCCCTGTGCCCCTGCCTACCCTGTCCATGTTCTTCCCAGAGAACATACACACTGCTGCCTTCTGTGCCATTACCCTGGGGACTGGATGGTCTTTGCACATAGTGCCACCCCAGACACATCTGCACCAGAGTTCTGATCAGTCCATAGCAATTGCTGGCATGATACAACCCCAGGAGTTCCTGAACAGAAGCTGACATCCCACAGCATCTTGAAGGAACTTAAGAATGAACTCATTTCTATTTTCAGGACAACCTTTTGCACTTACAGGTTCACACGCACCTTCTACTCTCGCTTTGAGAGGAAAATGTAATAATCAGGTCAGTTCACTTAAAATTGATTGCTTGTGAGACTAGCTTTTGGAAAACCTTACCCCTTCTAGCCATCACTACATTGTTCATGAAATCCAGCTCATATCCAAAAAGGGTACAAGGAGGGTCAATACAGAACTTGGTCCCAGCTGAATGGGATGAATGCTGGTTGGTGAACTTATGCCAATGACTGAGGAGCTTCGGGAGTGGTGTTGGTGTCCATTTCTTGACCTACAACAAGGATTCTTTGCTGTTAGAAGAGCAGGAATAAGGCTCCAATCATCTTGATACAGCAATTTCAAGTTCTGACACAGACATCCAGTGGGAGCATGGACAAATTCCTGGACCAAACTCTGCCTCAGTGGCCTGTTTTTAGACCAGAGGCTGTTTTTCCTTGCTTCTGAAGGAGTAAATCTTTCAAAGTTTTGCTACAGATGTAGAACAGCCAAATTAGGTAGGCATCCCACATTTACTTTTGAGAGCAAAATAAATTAGCCAGGATGAAGCTTGCAGATAAAATAACAGAATCATTTAGGTTGGAAAATGCCTCAGAGGTCATCGAATCTACTAATCTGGTACTGCCAAGTCCACCACTAAACCACATTCTCAAGTGCCACATCTACACATCTCTTAAATACCTCCAGGGTGGGTGACAGCCACTTCCCTGAGCAGCCTGTTCTAATGCTGGAACACCATTTCAGTGTTGCAGCTGGACTGGTCCTATTTCCTTCTTTAGAGGTAACTCAGTATTGTCTACATGGTGCATTATATTCACAAACATTGCTGCACAGGCCGCAGAAGCAGCAAACCTTCTATCCTGCTAACAGCTTATCTCTGGCTAGCTGTTTGCTTGTTTCCAGCATGTACAACACCCATGTGGTTATATTGGTTCAGAGATGACCAAGCCCCAGGCAGCAACAGTGCAGACAAAGCCATTGACTTCAATGGAAATATTGCTGTTTAGGTCAGCAAACACAGGGTCAGACTCTTACATTCAAATGAACAATTAACAAGCAAAGAATAAACTAACACATCTTCCTGAAGGCTTCAAGAAGAATGAGGTCTTGTCTCTTACAGCTCAATTATTAAAGGTTAAAAGCTTAGGACATCTGATTATAGGACTTCTAAGCCTCATTGATCTAGGACATAGTTGCACATTAAACAATGAGAAATATTTTAATTGATCATCCCAATTAGCCATTAAGTGTAGGGCTGAGCCAGCTGGGCACTGAGCACTGCCCAAGCTGAAAATCAGAAGCTATCTCTAATTTAACTGGGTTTGGGGTCTTTTTTGTCCTGCATTTTGCTTGCATATAGTGTGTTTATTCCTGTCTGCCAAAAGTCTTAGCTCCTCTGCAGACTAGCAGCTTGATCTCAACATTAGCCATTCCAAACTCAGACAATGCAAAATCAATTTTGCTACCAACATTTGCCAAGATACAGAATATGTTTGTGTCAGCTTTTTGAGTTACCTTTTTTTTTTCTCCCATTTCCCTGTTTGCAACAGTGAGGGGCTCGGTGTTTTTTTAAGGTAGGATGGTATTTTACTTTGTGTTAGTACAGTACCTTTGATGCAGATATTTTCAAATGTTTTACAACCATGCAGCAACCTTACTGCGTATCATGGGGGGTTGTATATTTGTCTATCTTTACAGCTACATTTACACACATTATATGCAATCCATCTAGCACATATGCACATATGTAAAATTACACACATATTAGAACTGACTTTGCATTATATGATTATACAACAGTATATGTGTCTGCCAGCTAGACATATATAATCCCACAAGGAAATTATGGAGTAAGATAATTGGGTAGTTGTAAAATAAACGAACATTTCTGCGTCAAAGATCCTGCATATACAAAATCATTCTATATACAATCATCATTGTGTCTACTCAAGTCTGGATAAACTATAGCACATAGCAAATTCTCAAGATTATTCAACAAATCACGAGCACAATTGGGAATAGGCAACCCTACCCATGAGATACAATTTATTTTCAGAGCTGTGTATTGAGAGATGGAAGACACTAGAGAGAGTTCTGATGTACCAGTGCTAAACAAAACAGTATGTCTTTCTTCTGTGACTTCCTTATTTTTGGCAGAAGCAATTTTATTTTCAAACATTATATTCTTCTTGTAATACAGTGCTTCAAAACAGAAGTGTCAGAAGGTTAAAGTGGAGGAAGATCAACGCGGCTTTTTCAATGGTTTCAAAAATGTGATAGATCTTTCTTCTAGTTTCTTCTATAGTAAGCACAATGTTTAGCAAAGTAGTTAAAGCAATTTTGGACTCCTGCAAATTTGACTTAAGCCATTCTAGCACTGATATGGAGAGGAACCTTGAAGAATTAGAAACATTTTTGTTAGCAACTTTGACTGTAGCCGATTTGTTCTTAGCCAATAAACATATTCTGTGCCACTCAAGGTATTTCTCTTTCGTCTGATTAAACTGCAGTTAAGAAAACATATAATTAAAATAGTTGTAGCCTATGAACCATAATCAATATTTAGTAGGGTAGCACAGGAATTTCTAAGACTCAGTCAGGGATACACAACATTTCTCAGTGTTAGTGCACACTAAAAAAAAAAGTATTATCGTATGTTGGTGGCTGGGGAATTACCAATTCTCTGCATTACCAGCTCCTCATGATGTTAACAGCATAGTTTTCCAGCACTCTTTTGGTCACTGCATGCACAGATGTTCTTAAATACAGTCAAATTAACACTACTTGCAGTCCACATCACATGGTCTCCATAACATCTAATCACTTAAGCACTATGAACTGGTTAACATATTTTGTGACTGAGCCACATTAACGAGTATTAAGCATATTTTCATAAAATGAAAGAAAACCAGCCCAACATGTTAGATTGAATAGGTAACTTGGAAAACTAAGTGCTTTTTTCTGCTTGAAAATAGAGTCATCTGGTTTTTTTGTTACTGTGTGAATATGAATATTCTGATGAAACTGGTGTAGCTGTTGCTTTCTGTTGCTCTCTGTTACTCAGTGTTTTCAGAGCTTGGGAACAGATGGTGCACCACCTGACTCTGCACACTCTAATGTAAGATTCATTGTGCTTCACAGGAAATCAAAGATCAAGCAACATTGCAGAAGGTGAAGCAGCACCTCAGCAACCAGCAACACAGTATGATACAGTCAAGTGCTGGAGCAAGAAAGCAGAGAGAAGGAGAGAGGTAAAGAGAGACATAATAGAAGAAAGAAAGACAGATCGATTATTGAAGTTTATTTTGCTTTCTTCTTTCTCCTTTTATTTTCTGGTTCTTTTTTCCCCCCTTTATTTCTTCTTTTTTTCAACCTCAAGTCTATTCTTTGGAAAAGGATCATGTGATTCCAAAATAATAACCTTAATACTTAGGTTGTCAAAAGTTCAGACCTGCCAAGCAAGATCTGAATGCTTAGAAGAAAGAGTTATTTGATGCAGTGGTTTGCTTCCATTTCAGTGCAACAAATGCCTGTTTGCAACGTTAACAGCTTCAGAAATATTTAAAAGTTCATTCCAAATTTCAGAGGTCTTAATGGCTGTAAAGAATTACAGGTATTATTTACCTGCCTCTCGTCACTTGCTACCTATTCTTCCCTCCCTTTGCCCTGTCTTTCTATGCCTGGACTTAAGCCTGGCCATTCCTTTAAGGAAATCCAGAGTTCACAGACAAATGGTTGCATGCCTAGGCTGTGTGATACCAACAAGGAGGATTAAGCTCTGGATTTAAGGGCCTTCCTTCAAAACACTTGCCATCCTTATATCTTAAATCAGGTGAAATCTGGGACCTCTTGCCTTGGTCACCTGCTTTGTTGTCAAATGATACATTTTCAAGTGAAGGTGAGTGCTACCCTGATGTACCTTCTTATACAGGTATTCAGAAACTAAAAACACCACCTAGACCAGATGGCAATTTTGGGAACCCAAGACAGCACCATGCAAAACACACAGTGCCACTGTGTACACAGAGGCAGGTAACTATCTGAAAGTATCACCCCCTACTTTCTCATTACTTAATACAGGAATTTGCATAAATCTGTATGCCTTAAATATATATCCCATCGCAGCATCTAGGCCTGACCTGAATCTAAGTGAAGTCAATATAAAAACTGCTTTATGATCAATTTGAAGCTCACTAGAACAAGGCTTGCACTAAAATACTGTAGGGAAGTCTGTTTGAAATATGCAAATAGTAAACCAAAATACATGGCTTTACCACAGTGAAGAAAATAAGGTCACCTAAAAAGGAGGGCCAGGATAGGGTACACAGCAAAGAAAACATTCACTCAGTCCTCAAACCTGTTTGTGTGCCCAACTTGAATTTGGGTATCTAATATTCAATAAATTAAAAGTGAGGTGGCTCTTGAGGATCTGATCAAGAAGACTAGCAGGTCAGAAAAATTATCAAAGCCATTGAGAAATAACAAAAACTATTTTATTATTACAGAGCTCTGATGCTAAAAAGAAGATCAGATCTAGGCATAAATATAAGAGCATGATTGCACTACCTCTTTGGTTCATGCTGAGTCTCAAGAAAGTCAGGCCTGTCACTTAGAAAATTTAGAGCCTATCTTGTTAGTTTTCACTTTTAACCCTTCCAATAAGAGAGTCCTGAATCTTGTAGTCCCTGTTCCTCATCTATGGCACAACCAAGGAAGGAGGTAAATATTAATTTTGTTTATGGAGGCTTAAGACAGATCCTAAGACTTATAATGTCTGGATGCAGGTAAGAAGAAGTGCAAAACCAAAAAAAGCTGATTGTCTCACAGGGAGAAAATTACAGTACATTGCAGTTCCAGATGAACAGAAGTAACACCAATCTTAAAGACAGTGAAACATCACAGAAGACAAGGAGGCGAAAACAGCACATCATCCACTGCATCAGTGTTTCACTGCACTGCATAAGACAGACGATAAGACCAAATCTTACACTCCTCCTGTGGCATTCACTTTTGAGATCAGCTACACATAGGCTTTCCAGGGACATGTGCCAGCTTTACTGCATACTCTTCCTTTACATTTCTAACAGACCCTATATTTATAGGAATGATGCATAAAGGTGACGATTTTGCTCCAGCTAGAGCAGTGTAACAGGGAACTGAGCACAGCTGATGTGCTGCCAGTTTCAGTTCACTGCAGTGAGGCTGTATCTGAGAGGATTACAGTGGTGCAGCTAGAGAGATCAGTTTAGTTATCCTACCCGTTTGTTTTATATGAACAAGGTGGTACCTAGTCCCCTTGGCCAGGCACACAGCGAACAACAGCTCTGATGTTTAAGCCTCAGGATTTATAAAGTATCTAATACTGGGGATGCAAATCAGTATGCTGATCATAATAAGAAATTTCATTGGTTTCATATGTTTAAAATGACCCCTTTACCCCTAAGCATAATAATAACAATAGAAGTTACAAATTTTAGTTGTCAGGTTTTTTTGCTGAAATCTTGATATACAGGACATGTTAAAGCAAATACTTATTTGCAGATGGATTATTGTTCTTTGACATATAGAAACTGAAACAACATTTTTTGCAAACACAGCAGGCTTGAAACTCTGCATGTAGAATCAATTTGATATTACCAGTATACATTACCTTACTGTAAGCCTTTATTTCTTCCTTTCTTTTTTTTTTTTTTTTTTTTTTTTTCACTTGAGACAGTTGTAGTCTAAGCTTTGCAAGTAATCCTTCACAAATCACTGCCCATGTAGGGCTCTACAGTGAACAGTGATGTGGTTGGAAATAATGATATTTCTATAAAGAAATAACAGGCAGGGAAAAAAATGGAATATACATGGCATTAGGGAAGAGATACCTAAATTTCTCCCGGTAAAATCAAAAGAAGCTGAAATACAAAATTCAACAATCTCTTCAATCTAATCATATTTTATATTCTTACAATATTGCTCGCTTATTAATGTAATTTGTTACTTCAGAAGTCACTGCAGTAACTCAGTTTGAATCTTGTAGCTGAGCATGACACAGAATGAGAAAAGATACTTTAGCTTCAATTTGCCTGTGATATTTGAAGAAAAATACTTAACTTCTACAACAAAAACCAAGGGTATTATCCAAAGAAGGTAGTAAGCTTGAATAGGAAAGAACTAGCTATCAACATGATTACCATTGTTATTTATACTGCATTCTACCCTACCCTGCAATTACAGTTGACTATTTTCAAAATTAATAAGATACCTTAATATTTTCTTATTTAGATGACAGAAGCACTTTGTGGACTGAGAGAGAAACCAGCTCATCACCAATGAGGGGAATAAACTGTACTTCATATTTTTCCCATTGACCTTATGTCATTTGTGACTGTTAAGTCATACTCAAACACAAACTACAATAATCCTATCTACTCCTCAACTCCTCCCTGCCATACAGTTCCAACCCCTCCTTCTCACCCACACGATGGGTCTCTATGATTTGCACTGAGCTAGTTCATGGAGCTGAGTCAGCAGAAGAATATTTTCTTCTTTAAGGCTGAGGAAGAGAGGCAGAGCTGTGACTTTGGATGATTGTACTCCAATGTAAAATAATACTCTGAGGGATGGGGCAAATACACACTCACACCAAAGCTCTTGAGTCCACTTGCAAGTTTTAGTGACACATTGTGCATGTTGGTGTACAGCCTGCTCCTTCAGTAACAGATACAAAGAGGAATGGATAGAACACTTCTAGAAACTGTGAAGTGTTTCATTCTTGGAGATATTAAAAAGCTGTGTGGACACAGTCCTGGACAACTGGCTCCAGGGGGTCCCACTTGAGGGAGGGGTTTGGGCCAAATGACCTCTATAGGTCCATTCCAACCTCAGACATTCTGATTATGTGAAAATTATCCAGACTCTGGATTATCCAGACTCTGGTTTTTTTTTTTTCCAAATGTGGTGCTCATAGCAATTTGTTTCATTCCAGCTATGTATCTGAACTCTATAGGCATTCTGTTGGGATGTATTATGAATCAGTACACACTATTGAACTGGCATAGTTGAAAACCTAGGTAGATAGTATCTTGAAGATTGTCATGGGTCTTGAATGAGGTTCCCAAAAAAAACACGATTTAGACAACTACTGTGCAAGCCTGAATTGTTTATAACTAAGCTCAGTTTTCAGAGGAAATGAATTCACTTTTCCACTTTTACCAGGAATGTATTTATTACTACTGCAAAAAAAATTTGTGCATATCAGCTTTGACGTGAATACAGAAAGGACTGGGCTTCTTAAGAAGAAGCTGGGAAATTGTCACAAACAAGGCTACATATTAAGCCCAGACTGGTCGTTCTGCATCACACATGATAACTCTGAAGCACAGGCTTAATAGATTCCACTTTTTAAAATCCAAACTGTACATTGACAATAAGGTAAAAGCCATCAATATAACTAAAGTGGCTCTTTCTTGCCACAGATATATACCAAATATATAATCTAACCTTAGTGCTAGAGAACAGACTTTCTTTGGTTATACAAAACTGACTTTCTTTTGGTTCTTTCTTAAGGTACCTCTGTTCAGGTACTAATGATTATACTCTGTGCAATCAAAATAATGAAGAGTTTTCAATGAGAGGATTCCAGAAGTTTTATTAAGAAGTAGCAAATGGTTCTCTTAATCTAAATATATTACTCCTCTCTTGAACAACACAGCTAAAAGTAAGCATGACTGGATCAAAAACAGATCTCTATTTCCCAGAGTCTTCAAAAATGATATTTTTTGGATAGAAAAATGAAAATTCTTCTCGAAAATGGCTTCTCTGGGAACAAAATAAATCCCCCAAAGACAAGCAAACAAACAAAAGGTAAAAGCATTATTGGAGTCATGTCTACCTGCTTATTAGATAATTTTCAGGACAACAGCTTGATCAACAACAACGATGCCTTCTTTCCTGTCATTATTATCTTTTTATTCCCATTGTAATTGAAAATATTGGAAACTCCTGAATTTCATATTCCCTTACCTATAAGGACTTACACTCTTCCCTTCTACTATTTTATCCTCTCCATCCTGTCAACTCTTGACTGCTTTTTTGTTCACTTTCCGTGGCCTACCCTATCCTGCATGACTTCCAGAGATTTCCTATCTTCTTTCATACATAACTCATCACCCACACCCTATTTGTCTTCTCAGTCAAATATTATCTCACTCCAAATATTTGTCTTTCACTCTAATCAAGACCAAATAGACTTCTCTTATCCTGGCCAAACCCAAACAACAGTAACCACACACCACTACTCTCATCAAAGCTGGTTTGAGCACTGTAGGTCTCCACCCCTGCTACATGTCACCATCCAGGTCGCCTCTCGTGTCCATACCATATCTGCTTCCGGCAGCTTCATCACTCAGTCCTTGTAGCCACCCACTCGTTCCTTACCAAACATCAACCAAACAGAGGACACAGCTTCAGGACTGGTTTTATCAGTCCCCCAAAGGACTGGGTGAGCAGCACTTTCAACTCCTTGGAGGAAAGTTGGGATCCTGAAGCACTCCTCCTAATGCTTTGTGTTGATCTTCATACTAAAATGCAAATGAGTGGAACCACATTGCTGGTACTGGCATGTCCATCATTCAAGGATTGCATAGTCTCTATTGCTGAACCAGGACTAGGACCCAGCAGAATTTAGAAGAAATTTTCTGTGCATCCTATTTATTTATTCATGCACTTTGCAAGTGTTTACAGGTTCGTCTTCTACATTTTTCCCTCCCGGAAGATTTCTTCCTGGTAATTGAATACTAAGGCTGATAGCCAGCAACAAGCAGACCAATATTTCAGGAGCCTCTGGAATATACCTAGTGTAGCTACATAGAAATGTTCCCAGACAGGTCCTCAAAACCAGAAGATGACAAATGCAAAAGGACTTGCTAGTTTCCCTGACTCAATATTCTCTATAGACAGCTTGAAAGTCCTGTCTTTGTGAAAGTGAGGAGCGTGAGGCCCTGAATTTTACCCAAATAGAATTATAGCAATCACAATACCAAAAAAAGTAAAGAAATTAATGCTTCACCTCTCTGAGAAATGGAACTTCTTCAGGGTATATCCAGATGCTAGATTCTTGTTCCAGCTTCTTCTCTTTCTGCCAAATTAATAGCTTTTTGCAATTTATATTACTCAGAACAAAATTGTTCCACAAGGAACTTCTCTTTCGTGATCTCCAAGACACAGCAGTATTACAAGCCTGACTTGCATTCAGATTTCAGACAGACTGTTGAACTATAGAAAATGGTTATTATAACACAAGCTTATAGGTCATGACAACTTCTTGCTGATATTGCTGTTATTTTAAAAGTAATTTTCATGCTGTCCTTGAAAGTTAAAAACAGATCATACTAACAAAGAAGTCATTTTCCTGGAATCTTTAGGGCTGTGAAAATCATGATTTGGGCCTTGACTTTTCTTATGTTGTCACTTTGTTCTCACAGCAGAAACCTTGCCAACTTTGCTTCTTGGAGGATATTGAAGTAAAATAGCAGAACATCAGAAACAGCTTGTGATGAGCTTGTCGTTTGAGCTCAAGAGCAGGGGCCCCATACTTGCTAACCATTACCACTGCCTAATCTACTGCATGTTTTCTTAGTCAGTAGAGATTAGAGCAATGGTACTTCAGGCATCTACTGGGAATAGAGCTAAAATGGAATCATGAAAATTAAGTGTAAAAATAAGAATGTATAATATAAACAATGTTACTCTGCCGAATGTTGGCCTAATAAAAATTCTGCTTGTTGCTATGCTGGAGTCCTACCTTTGGGAATTGACAGCAGACTGTAACAACAAAACACCAGAGACTGTGGGCTTTTGAGGCTTCTATAAATTTAGAAACTCATTGAGAACACTTGTCCACACAGGGGGAAGTTTTCTAAGTTACGTGCTTGGGATTAGGCTGTGATTGCCAACAATGTTAATGGGAGTTATTCTTGCCTCTGAAAATATCAGCCTAACTCTGTAATAAAGCAATTTCCTCCACTATTGGTTTAAGAGCTTTGTGCCAAATTTCTGACCTCAGTTACTTATTTGAAATCCAAGGTTGTCTTTTGGATTGTGTTGTAATGAATCAGTGCCTGCAGGCGAGCGAACCAATTGCTCAATAAAATTCAGAGACAACAAGTACATCTAGGACTAATATTTTCTGCTTCTAATACGTATTTTTGTACCACTATACTCCACGAATAAACCACCAGTAGGGGACATTAAATGCATTATAAATAGAAAGCCTGTGAAATAACTTCATAGATTAAGAAAAGAAGTATCAGCTGAGAGAACTGCCAGAAGAATGAATTCAGTGATTAACCAAGGTTAGTTTCTGGCCCTTCTCATTGGAACAGGCAGAGCTGTTCACTGCAGTGTATAAATGTCTAAATGTTCAGTGCAATGTACAAGAGACTAAAATGACAAATGTCAGCTTTGCATTCCAGAAAGTCCAGTATCTCTTGAGACATAGTAGCTTACCACTGCATTGCAGTGAATTAAGCACTGGCCCACCACAGCAATCCAAATGGGCTATGGGAGGCTGTTTCACTGGTTTAGAAAATGTTCACTAAGTGCAATAGCTCTGACAGACCAGGAAGAAATGTTTTTAAGACCTAGGCAGGAGTGGGGACATGCTTTACAGGCCATAGCCATACATCAGTATTTATCATGATTTTAAATTGGAGTGACAACTTGAAACAGAACTACTCACACAGTATAGTGCAAAAAAACCCCAAAAAACATGGTACTAAAGGTGAAGCAATTTGCTTCTAGTCATCAAAAATTTCATCATACCAATTAGAAGTGAAGCTGGAAGACATTTTTTCCTTCTATGAAACTGTGAATCTTGTTCGAATATGTCTTACAGGGCCATGTGATACCGTTCCACTCTTTCTGGACTTCCAAAAATATTGTGATAAGTGGAATTCTCCTTTCCAATGTGGACAAGGGAATTCTCTAAATGATCCAGACTATGTAATATTGAATTACTTGAACAATTGTTCACAGAAAGTGAAACCAGAAGCTACAGTTTAATATTAAATTTATCTAAAAAGAAATTAATTTGATTTAAGTTAACAAAATAAATTGCTGTTAAGAGATTATAAGTTATCGTACCTTAATGATAGAAGTAGGTTTGTTTCTTTTTCTGCCATTTTTTTGTGTGTGTGAACTATGCATTTTTGAACAGAATAAACATGTTAATTGAATCTAGTTTAAATGCTATAAACCCATTGGGTTTACAAAGTGCTGGGCATTTTGGCTTTGGTGTAGTAAAGCAGAGTAAAGTATATTTAACTTTTAACAAAAGAACAATCCAGCATGTATACTGCACCTGAATAATTTGCAATTCACTGTGGTCTCTAGCTGACTCTTTTCCATCAGTAGAAACTCACTCAGTGGGCCACCCCCTTGGTCTTATTATTTACACTAAAGCAACCTGTTGAAGTCACAGATGCCTTGTTAGTCCCTGTATATCAGTATTTTTTACAAAGAAAAAGGCACTCCAACATGTAGTCAGAAGTACATTGATTAAGGCAAATACTTGAGAAGGAGAGTGGTTTACACCTTGTCAAGCATTTGCATCACACCATAACACATCTAGAACGGAAAGAAATGTTACAACTTTCTTCAACTTGGCTTTGGGGTAAACTACACTAGCATAACTGTCCTTTTTATCAGAAGCAATATAGCAGATTGTCACTACTGCAGTTTGGCAGATGTTGACAAAGGTCACCCGTGCACCCTTTATAAGGTCAGGAAAAAAAAAATAAACCTGAAAAACACAATGTCTTAGTCACCACAACCAAAAAGCTCAGGTAAGAGCAACATAGCTATGGAAGTGAAAAGATGGACTTTTAGCCAATGCGCACTTATACTACTGCCGACTGGGGTCCATTGCAGTAGGGGATTATCACAATTTTTAAAGTTGCTGCTTCACATAAATCTTTTGCAGCAGAGACATATCCAAAAAAAAGAGTTCATTTTTTCCCAGAAAAGTGATTTTCAGTCTTTCAGCATGTGCTTTAAGATCCTCTGTTCTAACTAGAAGATCAGATAAGAGAAGTGTGACTCAGACAAGAAGCCATCAATTCTCCGCCAAATACAAGAAGTGGTGAAAGGTGTTGTGTGGTTATAGACCGAATAGGAGAGATCCACTCTGGTGCTTTCATTCACCAGGAATGGCAACAAGGTCCCGCATTTATTATTCTTTTCACAGCCACAAATGGCAATTTGAGAAATTAGGAATTGGCAAGAAGTAGAGGTTAGTAGCAAGTTAGAAATGCTAAATTGTCTTCTGTCAGTTTCCCAGCTAAAAACTGTGAAAAATGCAAGTTGACTAGATAGAGAGAATGAACCAGCAAGCATTTCCAAAGGAGAATGTTGCCTTATATCTGCTGATGAAAGCCTAGATCTTTGGTCTTCAGTCTTTTTTACAGTATGTTATTTATGGTGTTCTCTCATGTCAGTCCTTTTATCTCATCAGGTTTCACATGAATTATTCACTGAAGCTCTGGCTATATGATTGATTGCTCTTCTAGAATGTATGTTAAATTTAGTTATGCTGCACTTTTCTTAGTGAGCCTTATTACTGAAACTCACAGTTTAGCAGGATACAATCCCTCCTCCCCACCTTCCAACTGTGGTTTTGTTGTGGGTTATTTTTTTTTTTAAAGAATGTCAACACATTGTGCTAGACAGCTCCTCCATTTATACTCTGAGGCTGTATTTTCATCTAGGTTTTCACTTCTCAGAAAGGTCTTGAATGTCTTGAACTACGTTCTATTCAAGTATATTTCTTGTAGGATGCCAGCTGCTTTCCTGGCACTAGGCATGAACGTCACTGATAAATTATGCTCTCTAACACTGTCTCTGACATCTTGAATGCAATGTTTCTAACCCTGACCCCTCTTCTGAATTGAAAGACATGTTGAGGATTATTCCTGTTCTGGCCCATTCTTCTCACTTTCCACTTGTACTGTGTTAGATAACTGAACTAATTGCTGTGACTAAACAATGTCACAACTTTGCATGAGGGGCTTGCTATCTCCCAAACGACAACTGACAGCATGAATAATGTTGTACCACTAAGGTTTAAAAAGAAGAATGATTTAAAAAATATTCTTCTAACTGCGAAACAAACAGATTGTTTGGAAGATATCTTTTCTATTGTCTGCCTAATGAATTTTTATATTGACACATAAACCTGGTGTATCTCTTACCACTGAACTTACCAGGACTGAAAAATCTGAAGTCTTATTCTGAAATGAGAGTGGTCAACAAATCCTTTTTTGTGTAGGTACTGATTTAGTCAGGTGTCCTCACATCTGCTTAACTCTGTTCTGTGTACCCCAACTCTCTGTACAGCCATAGACTTGAACTTCCCTGTCTGACCCAAAAAGTTGGGACTTTTACAACACTTGAATGGGAGTGATGGGGAAGAGCACAGACTATGACACAGAAAGGAAGTGATCAGCTCATATTAATTGTATACATGTTTCAATATTTATGAAGCTTGAGCATGAAGGTCTAGACTACGAAGAAACACATAATGGCTCATATCAGGAATACCACCTGCATCTAACTTTCGTTGAAATTATTTAGTACAACTTTTGTTTATAATTCGAGTTTGAAATCAAGAACATCTACAACCCCAAGCATCAATGCCCTTCAATATCTAATTTCACAGTTTTCTTAACACATATCTCGTGTTATTATTATAGTCAGTGTCATCCCAACACCTTGTCTATTCTTGCTACATTTTAAATGGTTATGCTGGCAAGCCATCAATCATAAATCATGAGACATATTTTAACTTCAACTAAGATGAGTTTAGAAAGAATACAAGCCTTCTATGGCCTAAATGTATACATTACTCACATCTATAAGTGATAAATGCCTGTTCTGGAAAAGAAAACTTTTTTTAGAGTTTTGGTGTACATCTATAGAAAGAAACAAAATCTTCTATTTCTTTATAGCCTGGAGCAATAATGTTATTGATAAAACCAAAGCTTTTAATGTGAGGAAGCCTCTGCAGACATAAGTTTCAGTGTTCAGAAATACATCCATTAAACGTTAACTTTTTTCCTCTGCTTATATTTCCTATATATAGGTAAATGGAGGAATGATATAATCTTAGAAATAACTGAATTTCCTCCTCTGGAGACATAAATAAGCTGGAACCACTGTTTTTATTTACTCAGTGTATTTTAAACTTTCCCTTCCTGTAAGATATCTTATACAGACTAGTTCTTCAGTTGTTCTCTAACTTCTGACACAATACAAAAACAAAGACATTTTAAAAATATGAACCCATATTTGAATTGCCCATGTGTTTTTGTGTTTTTTCTGTACTTGGCGTTAAAGAACAATATGACAATAATAACAAACTCACAATAGAAAATTATGAAAAAACCAAAAACATTCAGTTTTGTAGTATGAAACAAACAAACAAGTATTTGGAAAAGATAGCAGTCGTTTCTACAATGCAATTTTAATTCTAAAGAAAATAGATAATTCTGCATATTCCGTCAGGTCTATTGTACTAGCCACATTAGCCAGGTGATGCTCATTTCATTTTACAGGTAATTTATTGCAACTGCAACACTAACTCCAAGGCAGTTCACAAAAAATAATTTACCTTAAGTAAACACCATTTGCCACTAATGACGGGGCAAAACAAACTTGCAGAGCATTTATGAACAGTAACATCCCTCTCTTTCAGTACACATTTGGAAACCAATCTCTGTTGTTTGCAGATGAATTAAGCATGGCTTGAAAAATCATTAAAGCCATCTGCTTTGATGAGGAAAAAAACCTGCTGTGATCATTTTATTGCACTGACAGAGGCTAGGGACCATTTTACAATAATTTTTAGCATCATTTACCCTAAATTTGACATCCTGTCTAAAAAATGATCAGTATTATCAGATCATGTCATGTTTATTTAGAACTATGTGTACAGAGAAAGCAGCTTATACAGGTAACTCAAGGTATTTGTTTTGCTGGTCTCCAACAGATGGATAAGCCTGTTTTTCAACCATTAAAATCTGTAGTTACAACAAACTAAATGTTTATGGGTTCTGTAGAAAGCTTAATCTCCCTTCTAAATGACAGAAGCTAATAAGAATAAAATATCATCAGTGTTTCAGTTACAAATTAGTTCCTATGGTCCATTTAAACACAACCTCTTTTTTTCCCCAAGAATGCTCTGCAGTTATTCAAAGTATAATAACCAGTAGGTTAATATTGCTGGCTTTTTTGCTTTCCAAATACATACCTTTGAGTCCATCTCATTTAGCTAGAAATAACTTCTAGCAACTTTCAGAATCTCAATATTTCCCTTTTTAAAATTCTATATGAACTCCTATAATTTGATCAGATTTTCTTCTCAAGTAGCTGTCAGCAGTATTTTAGTGACTGGATTCCACCACAACTGGCTCCCCTGAAATACTCTACAAGATGTACAATTGCAGCAACCCTCTACCATTAACAACACTTTCCTACTCCCTATTTAGCTTTTGTATTAATAAATGTACTGCCCATATGGAAGCTGTTAGTGAAATCTGTGGCAACAAAGCCCCCTAACATTAAATGAGTCATATTATGGCACTTCTTTCAATTCCACAGAAGGGTGGTGGATGGACCACCTAGAAATGTCACTTATTGCATCAACATCCTAAACAGGATGGGCCACATGCGACCTGAGCTAGGAACCAAGGAGCCACGTGAGGCAGCAGCTGCTGCCTAGAACCACAGAAAGCAGTTATAGGTACTAATAGTACTCCCTTTTCCTGTAACTACTGTACTCATCTAAGTTTTGGCACATAACAGACTCCCCAGTCATGGGACCAGTCTAGAATAAACAGGCCCTGAGTAGTCCTTTCTGTGCATTCATCATAGTTTCAAGTCCTTAGGGAACTATATAATCAACACATGACAAGCAGCAAGAGGACTGATGGGTTTCAGTGTCTGATGGTCATAACTTCTTTGATCCAGTCTAGAAACTTGTCTACTTTTTCATTACCAGATCATATCCTCCTGCAGTAGGTAAGTACTTCATTGTACAATCTGCTTCAAGGCCAGATTGTTCAGGAGGAACTTAATAATACAGAGTCCTCATCCAGATGCATCTGCCTCTCTTTCCTTTATGGCTCTCCAGTTCTCTCCATTCTAAGTCTTTTCTAGATATTCCCCCTAATCTCTCTATCCATTCTCCAGTAACCCTAATTCTTCATATGACTCTAGTCACAGAATGATCCTTTCCTCGTTTTCTTTACTTTCCCTCCACTTCATTCTCTTTTCACTTTGCTTCTCACTTTGTAATGCCTAGAAAAGTAAATGTGTCTCTGTTCACCCCTTACTTGCCAGTCTTCTACTATTCCTTGTGACTATATATGTACATGTGTCCTACGGATGTCAACAGCCACACTCCTAAAATCAGAAAGCAATTTAATAAAAGTTATTGTGTTTTCAGTGCTTCTTGAATGCTTAGGTGTTCTTCTCTCAACTTCCCTTGTTGCCATTTCTGAAAAACCCTAGTCTTTGTAGCAGGTTGCATGAACAATTGTTTATGCTTAACAATAATATTTGGGATATCAAATCAATGCAGTTACTCACATTTTGAGGATGGAGAACTTGAGCACAAAGAATGAAGACAGTGACCGTCCTTGTAAAGTAGGCCAGGTGAATGAACACACACAGAGTCTGGACACATATCACTGAGGTTTGTTCATTTTCTCTAGTGTATATGACAAATATTTGACAACAAATTTTAAGCATACTTTCCCCTGATAAACATTAAAGAAAAGTCACCTGAGATCTTCCATACCAGGGTGAAAACACACATCTAATTCCACTGTTAGGTATGAAAACATACTTCATAACTGAGACTATTGTGCAATGAAAGGAGTTAAATTGATAAGCAAACTCATCATACATGCTCATGTTTCTGGATTAAGAATGGAGTCCTTGGGTCATTCTTTTCTCATCTTCTCACAGGTGGGTGAGTGACCCCCACTTATCATTATTCTACCTCCCTTGTCTGAGAAATGTATCTGCTGATACACAATAGAGGTCTTTAAAAAGTCCTAAAAGCAGAATCCAGCTGTATCTCTAATGGTGCAGTGGAGCTAGAAAGAAAGAGCTGGGAATTTCTTTGACTATGTAGAAGATCACGTGAAATGTTTGATGACTGCATAAGAAAACATTTGACATCTATCTCATACACACAACAGTAGCTGTTAAACTCTATGCAATATCAACTATACAATCACCACTCATTACTTTCCTCTCATTATCTATTCCATGCTAATTCTAAGAATAAAGCATCATATTTGCATAAGAATATTATCTTAGTTATTCAACATCGTTTTTAAAGGCAGACCTGGAAGTCAAATAGTGATATTTTTAAAACAGTACAATGAATATTGCATGGAACAGTCACATAGAAGAGAGCTGAGTGAGATAATGCATGTACAGTATTTTTCTGTCTCTAATAAATAATATTTACAAACATCTGTGATCAGGCTTCTATACTCCTTGAATGACAGAACTGTGCAGTTGATCCCTGAACATCTTGACCTGCCTTTAAAGAGCCATTCTTTTAATTAGGCAAAATGCCTTGGATCTCAATGCTTTTATCCCCAAATGTTCTCACATAGCACTTTCCTTTCAAATCTTCTTAGGTTGTGTCACAGACACAGACACATACAAAAAACCCAGTCTTTCAAATTAACTCTAAGGCAGGATGTTCTTCTGCTGGGTTTGCATGGGAAAAGCCTTGCCATTTCAAGACTCTTCTACTGTTCATCTAGTCTCTTTCTAATGAATTGATCCTTCCATTCCCCCAAAAAAGCTGCTGAAGAAAAGATGAAAGCTGTACTATAATGGAAAATCTACTACCATCTTATATCAGAGATTAAAATTCACAGTTATGAGGGAGATTGCACCTGTTCCATGTGTACATGATGTAAAATATATAATATACATCATAGAAAGAATTTTACATGTATATTAGTTAATCTTATCATGTCCTTCATCTTCAAAAAATAGTTAATATATTTTCTTTCTTTTCTGTTATACTGAAGAATATAAAATATTCTAAACTTACAGTGAGAGCCAACTTCTCCCAGCTGGTTAAGAGTTTAAGGAGCACTGCCAATACTTGCTGATTCACAAAGTCATGTTACTCATTCTCTCTTTGTCTGTCTTCCACATTTTCTCTACCCTTTTCTCTATTTTTCTGATCAGTATTGTACAAAGATGTAATCTTTTCTTAGTTTGCATATTTGTTCCACAAAAATAGTGTTGATGGCTCTGATAATGACCAGAGTATGATTTATCTTGAAATATTCCATATTCATGTTTCATTAAAATAAAGATACATGGGGTTTTTTCTGTCAACTCTCACATCTCCTATGTTCTAGACAAATGAGCTACTAAATGAAGGTTTTCTTCACTTATTTTGAACAGAAGCTATTTTTATTTCCTAAGAACCATCCAACATTTTCCATCATCTCATTTCTTTGCTCTTTTCCCAACACTCAAAGATTTGAGCTTTCTTTGTCCAAATATGCAGTTGCAGAGTTGCAACAATTACAGTTACAAACTAGAAAAAGTTAGAAGCTACAACTCTAGGTTCCACACTGAAGCTCAGTATTTGTAAAGTACATTACATCACTGCTATTTTTAGTGCAGCAGCAGTAAAAAGAGATTCCAGACCTCATTTTACAAAAATACTGCATAAATATAGTAAAGAAAAGGTTTTATTCAGAAATCTTATTATCTCAGATCAACCTTGTATAGGTGTTGGTGGAAATAGTCCCATTAATTTTATTTACCTCCATATTGATTTGGGCATAATCTGTGATTTGCATTGTAATGGTTGCAACTCACACACAATCTCCTGAAAATTCTGTAAGCACTAAGTCAAAACAAAACCAAAGCAGCAGAGAATATTTTCCCTGATTTTGGGCAACTAATTTAAGCATGTACATTCCCAGTGACGCTTCTAAAAATCAAATCAGAAAGCAAAGATAGCACTACCTCGTGTTGCTGTGGTTTTGTCAAGCTGTTGTGAAGTTATTTTCCCAATGGATCATGCCTGTTTCCCCCCTGATATGTTTGATATTGGTTATCTCCTTCTTCACCCAGTTGTCCATCACTTCATAGATCTGCCTTTTACCCCATCTATGTAAATGTCAATCCTCCCTAATTCCTGCCCGTGGTTCTAGAAAGTTCCCTGTCAGTCCTTGTTGTCCAACTCCCTGCCTAAACCCCTCCCAGGAATTCCCTCATTCCTAGAAGCCCCATTGGTCATGTGATCCTTTCCACTCCCAATGTCTTTCTATTGGTTGTCATATTGAGATCCCCTCCCTAATCCATTGTATCCCTGATTGATTGAAGAATTTTACCCTCCCCATGTACCTCCCCTGTTTAAAAGACTGTGTTGATGTTTGGCTTTTCATCTCTGGCCCCTTTGAGAAACTCCTTTGAGAAGCACACCAAAGGCTCCTCCCTGTTCTTTGCCCTAATCCTAGGTGCTGTCCCACTGGCTGCCACTGAGAGCAGCAGCAGTCCTGCTCTGCACAGCACTCGGCCCACAGCTGGACCTGGGGACAGCCACTCCTGGCACGGACCGGGAAGTGAGGGCTAGCTCAGGGGATTTCTCCAGCAACTACGTTGGCTTTCTGGAAAACATCAGCTTCTCTTCGATACCCATAGTAGGAGACATGAAGAAAGAAAGTGATAATTATACCTGCAGGAGGAATGGAAGAAGAAAATATGACTTCTGGAGTGGCATCTAGGATGCAGTGCTCAGTACTTCATGGCATGAGGACAGTCAGAGAATTCAAAGAATTTTTTTGGTTGAAAAAGACCTCTAACATTCTAAAGCTCTACTATTAACCCAGCACTGCCAAGTCCATCACTAATCATGTCCCCAGGTACCACCTGCACTTGTGTTTTTAAGGACCTGCAGCAGCCAAGCAATTCCAGAAGCCGCTACTGGCTTAGCAAGGAACATCACCTACTGTGGTCAGGAGAAACCACAAATTAACCACTTGCTGTTTGGAGCATCTACAACAACCAGTGCCTCAGTCCTGCTAGAACAAATGTTTCACTGCATCCCAGCAGAGATGGCATGTCATGGCAGACTGGACATGGATTTATAAAGGATTTCCTCATCTTATAGAAAAGCTCAACAGATGAGAATAAATTTTTTTCTGACATACCTGGTTATTGTAGTTATCACATTTCTGAAAATATGTATTTTTAAAAGTACACATAATATTTTGTGTTCCATTTCTAGTTTCAGTTCTGTTAAATTATCCATGAGTTTTCCAAACGGAGAAGTAATACGGTATTGATAGCAGTGTCAATGAACTATGATAAAGCTTTAGTAATATTACTATGGTCATTTGACCTAGC
The DNA here is from genome assembly GCF_009819655.1 of Sylvia atricapilla. NCBI lineage: Eukaryota > Metazoa > Chordata > Aves > Passeriformes > Sylviidae > Sylvia > Sylvia atricapilla. Next base: position 28,318,706 of record NC_089140.1, read on the forward strand.
CTATGGCACAAAAAACCTAGGCACAAAACCCTACACTCCTTTCTGTGGTTTTTCTGTCCAAATTTAAAAAAGTAACTAGTTAGCTAGTCATTTCTTTGCTGTGAATTTTTACCTCAGGAAATTGCAGAGGCATTAAGTTTTCTAAGTGAAGTAACAAAAGAAAAAACTCTAGGAACAATTTTCTATTCAATGACTCAAATGATTGCAATTAACAGCTTTCACATTTTCATGAGTTTTAGAAAGAGTTTGACCTTCTTAACAAAGAATCAGAAACTGAGTACTCTTTCTCTTAATCACTCTCTGAAGCTGAGCTAATTTAATTCCTGGATGATGCTGATTTCTTTGCTATAGCAGAAATTTGACCTTATAGCTTATAAAAATTGGTTTTCGGTATAAGTGCATTGGAGATGTTTTATACAGTATTAATTGATGCTTATTGCAAGCTGGATGGCTGATCATTTAAGCTGTGGTATCAGGCATGTCTTGCTTGTGGGGCTTTGTGACATGACAGCAAGTACAAAGACTATTAAAATCTCTTTGTGAAAACACACAAAAATCAATCCTCTTCCAGAAGGAGGTGCCCTCCAGCACAATCAATACAAACTGGTACAACGATATCTTATGGTGCTTGTCAGCTGCTTTAAACCTTTTTGCTCAGCAGAGCTCACAAAGTGCTGCTGTGTTTCATCCCTGCTGGATTGTGCCAAATGAAGATGTATTTCTAAATGAGTTGCAGGGGCAAATGCTGCCATCTGTTACCCCTGTGCAGATGGCTCTAAATTCGGCAAGGTTGTACAAGACCGATCTCAACTTAGATTTCATCCACTAGCGTTAAAGAAGATGAATTTGTTTACTGCCTTCAGACTTTTCTTTCCTCTGCTTTAGTTATATTACTGGTTCTTGATGGAAATTTTTGCTCTACATTTCAATTCTCACACTCTGGAGAGGCCAGAACACAAAAGGAATCTGAGTCACGACAATCTACAGGTTCTTCACCTTCCTTCTATTGTTAATCAATGGTATTAGATCTAATTACAAGGCAACTGATGGAATCTAACTTCTTCAAGAGCTGTATGCCTTGATCAGGTGCACATCTACCAACTGCTTTAACTTTGCTTCGTCTTGTTAGGGTTGTGCATTTGTCACACTTTTAACACGTGGCTGTGAAAATCCTAGCATTTCTGCAATGACTTTCTGGCAGTCGAATATTTTCCCCAGATCACTATGAACCCATGGCCTGATAAGTGGAACTATTTGGTTCCTACTGCCTAGCACCTAGTTCAACTAGTTTTATCTTCTAATATATATCTCTTGAAAATAAGCATCACAAAAACAAGAGTAATAAAGAGCTCCAGCTTAACATAACGTTGCTAAGTCTTAGACACAATAAAATACTTCACTAGCCCAGACAACATATTGTACACACATTCAATACAAAAAGTCAGGCTTGTATAGTGAAAAATTCAACTTTTCTGTTCTTGTGCTGTATTTCTTTATGTAATGAGACATCAAACACCACGACTGAAACCAAATCCCGTAAAATCTTGTCCAAACAAGCCCAGTCAAATCCAAATCCCTTTTATGGAAATTAACCTTCTGTGAGAAGAACAGAAAACTCAACCAAATAGGCAGCTGCACAACGTTGTGAATTAGTACATTAGCCTTTCAGCCTTGGGAGAACAGAGTTTAAGTTCTGGCATTAGGCACAAAAGCAAACAAATTTTGAGGTCTCATATGAGTCATGCTCATGATGTACTTTTGATAGCTCATGTTCAAAGAAAGGTCACTGTGATTTGGATGGATTGCACAATAGATCTTTAGCCCCTGTTATTATTAGCTACTTAGTTAATTTATTAAAAGTAACAGTGAAAGACAAAGCACCATCCTCCTTGATGAATAAAGAATATGCAAATGAGACAGATCCTGGTTTGTGAGTCAGGGAATAATAGTAAAAATATTAGGTTTTCAGTCTTACTCCATCAGTTCTTTGACAATACGAAATACCTTGGGCACAGATGGAATTTGAAGAGGATAGAAAAAACCTCCCAGTAAGTCCAGAGTGTAGATAAACAAGCACTTTGATTGATCTTTTCTTTTATTGAGATTACAAAGCCTCCAAAATCTTCACCTTTATTCCATACTTTTCAGTTGAGTGGAGCTGCCATTATGGGTCCTGGTTAGCAGGAGATGCCTGTCCTGGCAGCACTCCTGCAGAAATCTGGGATTTGCCCTGGTTTTTTGAAGCTGCTGAGGTCCATCAGTGCTGGCTAAATTTTAAACATCACCTCCTAAGGGCGCAGGAGCAGGAAATTCCCAAGTGTCAGAAGTCAAGCAGGTGAGGCAAAAGGCTGGCTTGGCTGAACATGGATGTTCTCTTGGAAACAGGGCAAAGAAAGGAAGGTGTGTGCCCAGTGGAAGCAAGGTCAAGTGACATAGGAAGAATAGAGAGATGCTGCTTTCCACTCTAGGGAGAAAATCCCATGTGGCTAAAGCTCAGCTGGAGCTCAACCTGGCCAGAAATGTGGAGGACAATAAAAGAGATTTTTTTCAAATATATTGATGGCGATAGGCAGCGTAAAAATAACATCATCCCATTACAGGATGAGGATGTGACCTCAAAAAACAGGAACAGGGACAAGGCAGAGATGTGTAATGCTTTCTTTGAGTTTGAAATTTTTCTGTCCATGTTTCAGCAAGGAAAATGCATTTAATACTGCATAATATCCTTCTACGGACTTACAGGGGTCTTACTTAGTGGACGATACTAGAATAGCTCATACTCTAAGACAGAATATTGCAGATACTTGCCTTTTGTAATGTTCTTCTGCCTCAGTACTCTCAGTAAAGTATGTTAAGCTGTCTAAATATGTCATTATGTCTGCCTTAGTTTCCTGAAATGGGATTTTCACAATGAAGGAGTATGAAACACAGAGGAAAAACCTACGCAAATGGAAATACATAGGATAAAAATGAAAAAAGGATTTTTCTCATCTGAAGAGGTGAAAAAGCAGATTGCATTGTTCTGGTGCTGACAGAGATACAGAACAAAAACAAGCAATAGTCTGTTACTGCTAAGAAATAGAAGAAGAAAAAAAATCTTGTATTTGCATGGAGAAGATAGAAAACAACTGGATGCCACAGCCTGGTTCTTTACTTTTTTATCTTCATTTACATTTGTGCTGATTGGTTTGACCTTGCTCAATTCACACCCTCTACACAAGAATAAATGTATAAATAAGGGGCAGAGGCAGAATGAATCAGTCTTCTCATAGCAGGCAAATGCAAAAAATACAATAAGGCATACAAGATTATCTTCATCCATATGAAAATGAGGTGAAGTAGGGAAATCTTGGGCCCAGTCCTATTGAATTCAATAGACTTCTGAGTTCTTGTTTAACTAAACTGCAGAAAATTCACAAAACTACTGAAAATGCTGGAGAACTTACCAAACCATTGAGTGGAGCTCTGCTGCCAGAAAATGTTGACAAAAACTGATACTTCTGATTGTGCTTGGCCTTTGAACTCTGTCCCTTCACCATTCAGAGTTTCACCTGTGCAGAGAATGTCCATGCATTCAGGAAACCATACATCGCTTACAGGTACAAAAAAGGCAGATGAACCTAAAGTCTGTAGACCTCAAGGCAGAATCAGAGAAAACACTTGAACTGTGTACATTAAAACATTGTGACTAAATATTCTTCTCCTTAACTTGTTTTGACAGAGCTGATTATATTTGCAATCCCAAACTCTCAGCTACCAGCTATAATTATTATACTTAACCTTCAATTCAGTAATTATTCTTTTTCTTGAAATCTTGTGAAGACATTCTGTTTTACAGTTCTCAGTGGAAGGTGAAACATTTTTCTATTGTTATGCAGAAACTTGCAAAAAAAAAATAAAATTGATTGTCTTATGCCAGTAATGGGAATCTGTTAAATGTTCTTCCTCTCAGAACTGCTCAGTCCCTTTCTAATTTCCAGTTATTTTGAAACTCGACAAAGGAAAACAAAAAAGTTTTATATTTTTAAACTTTGAGTATATATCAGTGCAGTCCTTCCTATAGTTTTTTCTTATAGATCTGACTATATTTCAAGGCCTGAGTATATTTTAAGTCCTCCCTGATCCACTTCCATATCTTTTCTGCCCACTTCACCAAAAATAGCCTGTGTGCTTCCTTTCCAGGGCAATTAGACTGCCTACATTCATAGAAGATTTATTAGAAGATTTTATGTACTGGTAAGAATTTAGTGCAGTTTTTTTGTCTTAATTCTGACAGACCAGAAAAAAATGCCTTATGGGGATCACACTAAGTTGTATCTTACAGCTCCAGGATGGCAGAATCATTAATGACATTTCTTAATAGAAGCACTTATATATTAATAATGTATACATTAATTACATGGCTATTATATAAAGTGCCTATAGAGTCTATGTACATGAATAGTATCCGTGTAGTAAATCACAAAGCTATATGTCAACTGTAATTATCCATTCATTTTTAACTTCCCTTTTCCTGCTCCACTGACAATTTCTCATTCCAGCAATTTGGAAAAGTTAATTTTCTTTTTTTTTTCTTTTTTTTTTTTTTTTCTTTCTTTTATGTTCTTTTCTGATTAAGTTTTCCTTCTTTTCTCAAAAAAATCTGAAGTTTAGGCAAAATAGGAAGTACTAATTTCTACCTCATAAAAGTCTGAAATAATTGGCAACTTCTGTTGAAAGAAGCAGTTTGAATATGTGTGTGAGCACACAAATATTAGCTAACACAACTGTGCTATGTATATAAGATGCTCCATTTTGATATCACTTTCAAATTCTTTGTCAAGAATTCAGACTTTCCATCATAGTCATTAACTTTATAAACAGAAAAATTAAGAAATCTGTGCCACTGTTTAAAATTTTCTAAACACCTTAAGAATAGGTTTCTCTTTCTCCTTTTTTTTTTTTTCTCTTTTTTAGCATATGAGGTTCAGAGGGGAAAAAAATGCTTGGGATTGTTGCTATAAAAGCCTTTTTTATTTAGGCAGGGGGAAAGCTGTAAAATGCACTTCTGTCTCCAGAAACAAACAGCATGGAAGTAACAAGCAGCTTGGGCATGGTAATACAACTCCTTCATATCCATGTCAATAAAACCCTATACCACATTGCTCTATCATTATTTTACAATTATGACATAGAAACAACTGTATTCAGTAGAGTGGGTTACAGGCTTTAGTTTTAAATCTGAATTTTACCTTTCAACAAAAAGAATAAAAGATAAAAATTAGGAATCTTGATAGCTATTGAATTTTAAAAGAGAACCTTATTTTTCCTTCAAAAGCGGGGATGAGAAAAGGAAGCTAGCCTATACCTGTCTAAGCATTTAAAACCTGAGATATTGGAGAGGCTTGCTTTTCTTGGTGTCCTTTTTGCTATGTCTGTAGGCTCTTCTAAGGACCTTTTCTTTAACAATGATATTATCATCCATGAAGTGATTCAAAGTTTTTCTCTTACCAGCTAGATGCTCATTTTTTACATGATGATATTTTCTTTAGCACATCTTGTTGAACATTCCAGATGGGCTTTTTTTATAAGCAAATTTGAGACCATTGTATGTAGTGCAAAAATTCATTGGCCTGAGTTACTTACATGTCCTAGGTGTGCAGTCCAACAGAAGCTGAACTCATCTGCTGTCCCAGAATCAAAGGTTACTTAGCAAGCCACTGTAAGCTAATTTTTGTTTCTCATGAATTACAATCTACAGCTTGCAGTTGCCAATTTGCACAAATATTGAAAGTTTTAATCTTCTTTCCTTATGATTAGGTTTTAGGATTTCTTCCTTGCTTTTCTCTACTGGATAAAGCCACGACAGCCTGTCCTCCTAATGTATGGAGCTACTCTCTGTCCCATTTAGGGCCTGTATGAGAATTCAGCTCACACTTGCAATGATATTTTAGACTGATACCATTTTGGGACAATGAGTCAGCAGGTCACACTTCTCTGGCTAAATCCTCTTATATAAATTTTCAGAAATACTGACTTCCCATTATAGTTTATGCACATGGTCACCTCCAAGTAACACAAATCAGCCAAATAAAACTGCCTTTAGTCTTCCAAAAATATTACTAACTGAAGACATCACATACACAGTATTTCCAGAGTTTTTTGTATTATTTTACATGAGAGAGTTGGGTCTCTTGCTGTCTGTGTTTGTCAGAAGCATCCCATCAAAATCCAAACCTTCTTGTCATGAGAAATCTGGTCTTGGATCCACATCTGCTTTAAGAAAGTCAGATGCTCTGTTGATAAAATTGATATAAATGCATGAAGTCACCTAAGGTTTTAAGGAAGAGTCCAAGTCTGATGAAATTATGATACGTACTGCATAATGTTATCTGTTGAGGCTGGAACTTAGATGGGATATGGAAGTGATAAATTTAGAGGCAATATGAGAATGGAAAAACATTTATTAGAGTGTTTTTTTCCTCTCTCCTTACTTTTGGTGGTTATAACTTCTTAGCTCTACTTCAACCTTTTATGTTACTATATAGCCTTAGCTTCCTATATGCAAAAATGTCCCACAGAGCAAATATTATGGTGAAATGTTAGATGTTAGTGGTAGGGATATAAAATGAGTATTACTCATTAATTGGTAAAATTTTATTCTTGATTTTTTTTTTTCATTTCTTCTTTGTTGAAAGACATACAGTTCCCAGCTAAACATAATTGCAGCAATATTTCTCTTCTCTCTTAAAAAATAACTCCAACCCCAATGTCAGCAGCTTTGTAATCATGCACAGGCCTTTGCAATTTAGGGTAAAATAATCCAGACTACTTAAGCAAGTTGTGTTACCCCCTTTTCAGTTCAGTTAGAGGACCCAAACAAAAGGCTGTACACAGAACTACCTTGTACCAATAGAAGTTGTGCCTTCATTTCAAATACGCATGTGCAGGTATCTGTACCAAGCCATCTGTAGCCAAAGGTACATTCCTTTGTAGGCTAGCCTTTCTGGCTAAATCTGCAATATACCTGATTTTTGCTAATACAGAGAATGGATGGCAGGTTAGTATACTCTTGAAGATTTGAAAATGTTCACATGGTCTTTGTGACAAGCTGGGCAGGCAGCCTGACCCTACAGATCCCAGATACCTTTGTAGACACTAGTGCTGAGCTACTGAGAGCAGAGACTCCAGCACACAGTCTCCCAGCATTGGTCAAAAAAGTTAATTGCAAGAATTAGAGGTGTGTATAGAGCTCCATCAGAGAGCTTTATACAAAAGCAGAATGACTTGTCTACATCAGTGGAATTCAGAGGACATGTACTTTTGTTTAATTTCATGTTTTATTATTAGTCTCACGCTATGCCCCAGCTCTTGATCATTTGTTTATCTTTCTGAATAATGCAACAAGTAAAAAGTCCTGTGTATATATTATGCTAGACAGGCATACACATTACCAAATACAGGCTATAGTCTCTGTTAACATAAAACTACATAGCTGATTTCAAGGAAACCAAGCTGAGTTATACCAACCCACAGTCTGCCCCATTATGCTGAAAGGTATTTTTTCTTTTTTGTTTGTGGATTTTGTTGGTTCTTTTTTTAGTATAGTGGGATGAAAAAGACATTACATTTACAGCCCTAAACACTCCCTACATATTCCAGTATCTTGTTTGCTCTTTTAACAACCACCAAACACTGTGCAGATTATTTTACTAAATAATCACTCCAAAGTCAGAACTGATATTCCTGTCCTTGGGGATATGCTACCAGGCCAAACACATCCCCAGTGCAGTTCTGAGCCTAACACATTTGGCCCACTGACCACAAAGTGCACTGCCTCCAATTACCTTTTCTCTCTTTCTCTTATCTCAGTGTACTGACGCTGCACTTATCTTAGTCCCTTCCTTTTATCTAAAACACTGCAATCTTCCAAGTCCCCTAATGCAGTTCATGATTTGACTTCTGTTGTTCTCATCTAATATTATCATCCCTTTCTGTGTTTTACTTTCTCTCTTCCTTTTCCTGAAGCACTCCCACAAGCACCAGGGTCTTAAAAATCACTGCTGTTTACAGAGTTTATTACTTTCCATCATTTCTTATGACTCTCCTGCAGCATGTCATTCAAATAATTATCTTTGTGATTTACTGTATTGGTCATATAACCTCCTTCTTCCTGTACTAATCAGCTCTGGAATAGCTACTTGGTAGAGCCAGATTGCCCCTGACAGACTTTTTCCCATCTCTGTGCTTCCTCACTCAAGCATGCTGGGATCGTGCTCTCTCTGGTCTTCTACATACACACAGAGCTCACTGCCAGATCTTCCAGGGCAGACTCACTCTGGCTGGCCAGGAAACAGCCTAAACTGCAGATTCCAGCAAATGTCTCAAGCTCTGAGGAGCTGGTGCCTCTGCAAAAAATCTCTCTCTGCCTCTATTTAGGTGGTGTAGCCATATGCCACTGCCCATGCAAGATTTTGACGGAAAGCCACCATAGAAAGCCCTTTGCAGTACATCTAAAATACTCAACACTGTATTCGAACTTCTACAAAGTGCCACTGTACTGATGAGCAGACTGTTCACTAAAATATCATGGGTGAGTGAAGAATTAGCCTAAACTATCTTCAGATAGATCAGCTGGGTCCTATCACAGGAGTGAAGGGAAAAGAAAATGGTGAAATCTCAACTCCCTCCTTTTTAGGGCAGCAGCAAGGAAATACCATAGCCTCTACTGTAAATTACGGAGCAAAAATGCTGTTTTGGACACCAGTTCTCTACCTGGTTACTAGGAACTAACTGTGGAAAGTAATACATATAGACACTCCTTCTGAAACAAAACCAGTTCTAGATACTCAAAAACTACCAAACCACCTCACCCTGCTTATCCAGCCAGTGGCTGTAATTACCTCTCTACCACACAACTGAAAAACATTTATATGGGCATACATGCCCACAGAGCTTTGGAAGAGTAAGACACAGAGTTATGGCTTACCAGATCCAAATGCTTGATTGTAACCCTACCTCAGGGGTACCTTCCTGTAAGTCATTTAAAATGATTTAAAAACTCATTTAAAAGGAACAAAATTTCAATGTACACCAAGTATTTTTCAGGTCAGTCCAATTAAGCTACGTAGTAAGAACAATACAGCAGTATTAAAGACATGATACATTGCTAGAGTAAATACTACTATAGCTTTGGGGAACCTGATGTATGGATAACAACTTAAGAGTTTATTTACCCTTTCTTTTGGTGATGCGTGCTGTGGCATTTTCACACAAAAAAAGTTATTGGGGAAAATGTCAACAAGACACTTCATAGACATTTTCAGACTATTACATAAGAAGATGGCACAGATATTTCCTTTCTACAGAAATTAAATTGGTGTTCAGGGATGGAGCCAATATCTCAGCCTCCTGAAGACTGAAGTTAACTTTACCTACCTACACAACCATGAAAGCTGGGAGGTAAGGGACAGCACTTGGCTGGTGTATTTTGGAGTCTCAGACAGACAGATCTGGGTAATCATGCTGTTTTAAATGCTATTGCCCCTAGCTTTCCATCCTGCTGCTCTGCCAGGGATTACTGCTCTCATAGCAGAAGAAACAATAGACAGTGCACTTAGTTCCTTCTTCTGTAAGAGCACAGGGAGGGCAGGGCTCAGCGCTGTATTGCAGATGCTCTGGTTCTCAGCCTGGTATCTTCACAAAATACAGTGGAGTTTGAACTGGGGTTTCTGAGGCAGAGGCAACTCTCAGCTACTACCTCCTTTCCAAGCAGAGTAGCCTCTGATATAAAACCAAACCAAACCAACAAAACCAGCAAAACCCAAAACAAATCCAATCAAACAGAAAACTCAAATATACAACAGAAAACCCCTCAGATAAGCAGAGAACTAAGAAATTAATTTCCTAGGCTCTTATTGCGAGATCTTAGGCTCTTATGCTAGTGGAATATTGCAAAGTGATGATTCTTAGAGTATAAAATACCATATTAATTAAGACTCCCCAAAAATCTTTGAAGGAGACTATTTAGAAAAGTTCTCAGTATTGATATGAGCACTGAATAAGACTGTTTATGAGTGCTATTACCTGTAATACATGAACTGAAGCTAATGCTCTTCAGAGGAGAAAGTAGAGCCATTAACAACTCAAAAGATTTCCTCATAATACCTTTGGTACACATTGATCTGTTTCCTGCTCTTAAAAACCAACCAAACAAAAAAACCACAAAGAAGGCAAAAATATTTAATAGATGATATTGTTTTGTGAAGATGGACTTGAAGCCCAAACCAGTCAGATGTCAAGTGCAATAAAACTCTAAACATTAATCCCTGGGGAATAATCCCATGTAGCAGAGAATCCTAAAGACGAAAAGATTCTGAGCAAAGGGCTCTTTGCAGGGAATTTCTGGAGAAAAGCAGTTACGTATGTATCCCCATTTCCCCGGGTATCACCAGACCACCGTCAGTACTGCAAGCAGATTGGTCTCAGCAGCAGATGAAATTAGCTCTTTCAGTTAATGTTATGTTAAGGTTTGTCCTGTCACTGGTGTGTAAGAAAGTGTAGACTAGTGTAACCTTGGAAAGAAAAGGACAGGCTCTTTGCCATGGAAGTTGTATCCGTAAAGAAAAATCTGTCCAATTGTCCTAACTTGTAATGGTAACTCTCTCAAATGGATTCTGAGGGAATCTGCCAAATCTTTCACTAACTTCACCTGTGTTCAGCTACTTGTGCAAGAGATCTGTGATGGCACATAAAACCTGATCCCCTACAGCTGCTCCATACTGCTGGGTTTTCCAGCGATGCCTCCTGACTTTGCCTCACAGCAGCTCTACCCTGTCTGCCCCACTGCTCTGTTCAGCACAGAGACACATGAGCAACAGAGACCAGCTCATTCTATTACATACAGCTCCTACTAAAAACAGGTGAAAACTGCATATTCACTTGTGGCACAGCTTGAAAACAAAACTAAAATACCCCCAAACCAACCAAATGAAAACCCAGCCCCACACATCTCATATTCAAATCCAGTAGGGTATTAAAATGGCCCTCTGAAAATGTGTAAGTGCTCTTAGTAGGAATCAATCCCAAAATATACACAGATCATCCTCCTCCCTTTTGTTAGTCAAATGCAATGATTTGGTAATCTAACTCCTGGCTATAACTCATATATATATACACACATGAACTGTACATACTCCTCACCGTTTTTTTTTTTTTTTGTTGTTGTTGTTATTTTTTTTTTTTTTTTCCCTTTCCTTTTCTTTTTCTGTTACACTTCAAGAAAGCCATTCTAGGCACTGGGGACAGACCATCCTCTCCTCTGCCAATAGAATAATCTTTCTGCATGGGCCTCTCCAATCCAAATGGTTAGGAATCCAATACACAACAATCTTGCAGAAATCAGCTGCCAGATTTATTATTCTACCTGAAAACCCCCAAACAAAACAAAACAAAACAAAAAACCCCAACCCAAACAAACAAAAAATTGGAATAAAAATAGACTTTAAATAAACCTCTTAGGTACATTTTAAAAAGGGTTAATCAGTTCAGTGAAAGATTTTTTGTCTTCTGCTGAGAGATCATGTAATGTTGGTCTGACTGCTTGCTTTGTTCAGTGAGTCACTACCGTATACAGATATATATATATATTTTTTCTTCTTAAATATTACACATTCAATGCAATTTTTAAATCTTTTTTTTTCATTTTTTTCTCTGTCCAACCCCTTTCCCAAATACCCACATCCTGCCACAGGCAAGAGGCGCTCTGTGCTGACATTAAAGAACCAAAACCAATCCAAGGACTTTTCATCAAAGCATGTTTCATTTGAACCTTATTTCAATGGAAACCACAATTTTTTAAAACAGTATTACTCAACATTTTCCCTTTCCTTTTGCTAGTTCTGCAATTTTAGCCTTCTTTTTCTCAGTTGATCACCAAGTATTTAAGTGCCATTGAGACCTACGGATGACAGAGTTAGGCGGCATATTAAGGCATATATTATAAAATACATTGTCTCATGGATCTGGGTAAATTAAATACCTGCCCAAATGCTTTTTATGCACCTGTGGTTTCTAGTGACCACTACTTCTTTACTTTTGATTAAATGTGTGTTAAAATATTCATAACTTAAGTAGTGTCTTAACTGAAAAAGGATGGAAGATTAACCCACCACCTAGGACTGTCTTTGAAATCCATCCATTATGATGAAAATTATTCTTGTTTTTTCATGGTTATGTATTAATTTTTCTCCCACTTCTTGACAATCTAGGAAAATGAGGTACTTCATATAACAACTATTTAAATTTCACTGGGCAAAAAATGAAATCGAATTCATACCGCCCTCTCCACCCCTTCAAACTATGAGTTATTGTATTTTAAAAAAGGTGCTCATAAATATTTTAAACTTTTGGGGGTTTTGCCACTTTTTGCTTTTGTTTTACATACAGAATAGCACGTGTTCACGGAAACCCCTCTCAAAAACTAAAACAACTTGAAAAAACAACAAAACAACCAAAAAAAAACCCCTCAAAATTTAAACTGTCTTCTGAGCATATCTGATCACATTTACATTTAGTGTCCAAAACAAGTTGATTGGTAACACCAGTGCCAGCACTACAACGTCATACAGCAACTTCATGGTATTCTTTGACAGTTCGTCTCTGTTCCACCGAAAACTACAAAAGGTTCTGCAGAGCTTTCCTCAGCAAGCTGAAGCTTACTAGTCATTTGTGGATGCGCATAAAAGCTGCTTATAGCACAGCTATGGCGTAAGCTATTTTCTAAGCAATAAATGGTTCAAGTCATCTATTTGTCCTGAAATGCTACCTGTAGTTACAGCATTGCTTATAATGGTCATAGTAATTCAGCATCAAAGAGAATATTACAGAAAAAGACAGCAGCAGAAGCATTAGCATTATCTAGTATTTATATATGTTATCAACATAACACAGCAGTAAAAGGCTTAAATGCATATTAATGGGTACTGTGTCTAAAATTACTAAAGTACCTATTTAGTGTATTGGATATTTTTCTCAAGGAGTGCTTGCTGTGTCTAAACAGCATAATTAGATATGTGACTTAGTACAGTTAATTCCTATTGATTAAATAACTTATTTATGTACCAAAGGAAATGGAAGGATACAAAATGTTTTCCCCCTCCTGATCATGATCCTGTATTTAATGCTGACATGATCATCAGAAAGCCTATTCCATGTAATTACTACCCTCAAACGGATCCTGAAAAATCAACACCATAGCATGGGCCATATATGTATAGCAATGTGGCACCAGATGCAGCATGCAGCTTGCAGTCTTAAGTCAGAGATTTTTGCTGCTTGGTCACTGTACTTATGGCCAGTCTGTCATTAAATAGGTTTGTTTGTTTTGTTTTGTTTTGTTTTGTTTTTTTGAGGTCAAATGCACACAAGAAAAAAAGAAAATTAGGAAAACTATCTGGTTGTTCTCAGAGGCAAGGTACAAGTTCTGCCACTGGAAACTTCTAAATTAAATGCTGTGGTATATGCTTTGCTTGTCTTTTATAACTGCAGAAAGACAATTAAGAATGGCAAGAAACAAATGCCCTAGGCATGCTGTGTGATACCATCACCAAAAGTGGTTATTTTGCACAATGAGAATTAACTGTACTATAGATACCCAGAGAAAATGTACAATATCTTATGCTGATATGAAACAAAACAGACATGATATAGCTTTTTTCTGTACTTAAAACCTGTATGTTCCCTTCCCAAACTTAAGTAAAAAGCAAACCCACCCTTTTCCTCCTTTTACACAGAATAACGTTTAGGTTCCAACCCTCCCCTTTCAATAAAGTGCGCTGTCCATGGCAGACCATAGGAGTAATGCAACAGGAAAAGCCCCTTTTAGTGTACTATTTAAAAAACAAAACGAAGTCGATTCAGCTTTCCTCTGGGTCTTGGGAAAGAGGAGAAGCTTAAGGGAGGGGGAAACATCCCTTCAGTGTCACTGTTGTTAATAGACATAGCCTTCGTTATAGGGGTGGGTGTTGCAGCAGCCTCCGTCCTGCATGTAGACCATGCTCTCGTCAAAGTGGGACAGAGGCACAGTGTCCTCCTCATTGATGTGGCGCTCCCATGTCAGTCTTCAGTAAGGGGCGTTGGTTGTCGGGAAAAGCCATGGAGAAAGCGCTTCGGGATCACAAACAAACTTGTAGACGTATCTTTCTCCAGCCACCTTAGGACAACAGAAGGGAAAAAAAGGTGCAGCATAAGGCCTCGTGTTTTGCAACTCCAAGTTCAACAGTCTTGTAAAGAATCCACCTTTGTGACACAATTAAAAATGTGACAGCAGAACTGGTAAGGCAATGACCTAAGCAAAGACAAGTGGGACCTGCCAAAGCAGACTGCAGAATGTTCTTGATTTTGCCACATGTGACATCCTGTTGGAAGATGAACTAAGTATTCTACTTCTAAACATTTGTTTGCAATCACTTCCTATATTTAACCACAAATGGAACTGTTCTTATTGGAAAATGCAAACAAATTGCCACTACAGTGGCAAAATGAAATTACACACTCTGTGTGCAAAGTGGAAAAAAGAATCACATTGCACGACAGAGATCTGGATTTCACTTTACACAGATTGATTCATACTTACGTATAAAAGCACTTTAGTTACAGGGCATGCTGATTGTACAGGGACAGCATAAGCAAATACGTAGGCTAATATGTACTTAGCAATTGCTCATGCAAAGCTGGGACATTTGGATTTGCTTATGGAGGGGCATTTGTCCAAAGATCCGAAAGTTCTCCCTTAATCAGAACAGCTTTAAATGTCTATGCTTCAATTTCCTAAAAGCTAGAGAATGATAAAAACAATACAGAATTGCTGTCTTATTACAAACAACAAACAGAAGTCAATATAGTGTCTTCTCAAGTACCTTATCTAAAAAACTGTGCTTAAAAATATGCATTAGATTGCATGCTCACAATTTATTAAAATGATCGTAAAAATAAAATCATATTGTCTGCTTCTTGCAACTCTAACTACCATAGCAATGAAGTGAGTTAGTGAAGATGGAAAAAAGTGTTGTAACTTAACAACTGTTCTTCTTATGGGTGCAAATAATTTTGAAGCACCTCCCTAAACTTTCAGCTTATTTATTCTACAAATAGAATTTGATAGGGACTGTATGTGCAGCAGAATTTTTAAAATCAAATTAATGTCAGCAAGTTTGATAGACTAAAGGCTGCATTCAGAAATCAGGCTTTTGCACAACCTGCTATCACTGTTGATTTAAAAAATAAAAGAGGGAAAATATGCATACAAACTTTGCTGTAAAGAAATCTTCTTTGCATCTACAACCCCTATTAATTTTCAGCATACACGAACTGGCCAGATAGAGTGATCCAGGACAAACCTGAAACATCGTTATGTCAGAAAAATAAGCATACGAGCTAGCTTTAAAATGTGTGTTAAGCACATTCTTGTAGATAATAAAGTAGTAGTTCAGGATGTAGCAAGCTAGCTGTCAAAAGTACTCGTAAATTTTCCATGTTAATGGATGCATGGGTCAGGGCAGCATTATCAGACTTCTGTTATTTTCTATCCCCACCTCTGCTACTTCTTTTCTTGCCTCTGCTGCCTTTGAAGTGTGCTGGCAGCATAGCTGCCTATGCTGCTGAGCTGTAACCTGCAACAAGGAACTCCTCTGCCAGAAGCACCAGTCAGCGAAAACCAAGCGCTTCTGCTTCTCCCTGACCAGACCCAGTTTCCAATCCACTTTACAAAGACTCGGTGCACACTTACGTGACACACAAAATGAATGAGGTGCTGAGCTACTGAAGAACTGCAAGCCAATACTAGCCCAGATTGTTGTCCAAGCTGACTACTGGTAGTGAAAAAGGAGTGCACTACAACAATCCCATAATCTAAGAAAGAGAATGTGTAAGACTTCACAAAACCTACTGGAAAAGCTGCCCAGTAACTTGAGGTGAGAGCACTGTTTCCATTAATGGAATTGGCATATGACACATTTAAACATGTTCATCATCACTGGTCACAAGACCAACGTGAAAAGAGATGGAATAACTTTTGCTGTCCAAGGTGTTTATTATAATCTTTGATCACACCTGGCAGTTTTGTAGATACAGCAGACTGCTCTCTCCTATTGATTTCTCAGTCAATCTACATGGTACTACACAGCAAGATTTAAAAATCAGCAAGCCACAGTAGTACGATGTATTGAATACTGTCAGCAAGACTAGCCCATAATATATAAATTATTGTTAAATATTTCTCCTAATTCAGTCTATTATAAATATTAAATTCTACTCAAAAACAGTTTTACTACAACACTATTGGTAAAAATATTAAAGTACTTGGTATGTTAATAGGCATAATTATTCTCCTCTATCTTGCACTTACTAAAGTACCCAAGCACTGGGCAGCTAATTTAGATGTGCAAAACATTAATCATACTGTACTCTACCGTTTGTCTTTCCCAGCTGCCAGGAAGCTCTTCTGGATATTTTTGAATGTTACTTCTTTATAATCATGAAATGTGTGTGAACTACAACCACAAACATTTTTTACATAGAAAAAAAAAATCTTAATGCATATTGCTGGACCTAGTAGGTCTGAAAGCTTAGTGTTTGCCTAAACAGATGACAAAACTACCTAAGACATGCAATTACAAATACTCCTTGTAAACTGACCTATGGATTAACATGAAAGACTGCTGAAATGTAATACAAATTAGCTACTCACCTTTTGCATGATTCCCTTTTCATAATAATAGCGAAGCGATCGGCTGAGTTTATCATAGTTCATAGCTGGCCTGTTTTTCTGAATCCCCCAGCGACGTGCCACCTGCCACAAAAATGGATTAACAATGATTCGTTCAATGCATTTAACAAGCAGATCTTATCACAGATACTTTATTTGGGGATGCAGGAGGGAAAACCCTGCAGGCGCAACAAACAGGAAAAGCGTGCCATGACCTGAACTTCCCATGTACTGCTATGAATTTTAATTGGATGTACATCATCACTGAATTTGAAACAGACTTATTGGACAATGTGGTGGAAGGTTAGGGTTTTTCTTTGCTTTTTAATAAAGAAAACCAATGAAAAAATAAAGTCATACAAAGAGATGACAGACAAAAATATTTAGTAAGTTCCGCCAGAAAACTTTCACAAAACCTTTCTTCAGTTTGATACTATGAATTGTACAATGCCTGTCTTTTCCTTGTTGTCTGAAAAAAACCATTATTTTAAGCACACATGCATACACACTTAGTTCATGAACTAATACAGACTGTACTTGGAATGACAGCAATGTTGCGATTATTAGGAGATACAAGTCAAAAGACAACTCCCAGTCTCAAAACATTACTTCAGGAAAAAAAAAAGAATTATCTGAGGAGGCAGAATAATCACTTGGAAGAATGATATGATGGTATGAAAAATGCAACAGAAATATCATCATTTCAGTCGTATGATTTCCCTTAAAATAACAATCAGAAGTGAATTGCAAGCAAGTCATGAAACTATTCCATGGAGAACAATATGCCTTCTGCTCTGACTTATGTTTTCTACTTGACTTTATGCTTCCTGTTTTGTTGCTAAAGATAGTTTTGGACAAAGCGACCCCTTGTTTAAAGAGTTTAACTTCTATTCCTTGCCTGAAATTTAACTGGCTATTGGTGACATTCCAATTACTATCTGTAAAAATTACTATAATATCACCAGAGGGAAACAAAAGGCAGAGCTGATGAAGTCTTTAAAGCACATTTTATAAAAATGATTGGGAGGTGCATATGCATACAGCTCTGGAAAAAGGACAGAGTACCCAAGCAGCTTCTCTGCAGACTGTTCTGCAAAACTTCCCATAGGTGTCTGGAGCTTTTTGATGCAAGCCATGACAACATGCAGCACTGAGAAGAATCCATGATTTTGGTGTCCACCTGGACAATAATTTCTAAAATTTCTTTTGAAAGCATTATTTCCTTTCAGTGGCACAGTTTTTCAGGCTTATGTAAATTATCAGGCCTCTGCTAACTTCAGCTATATTTTAGCTGTACTGAAACATACCTCCAATCATGTAAATTTATTCCAGCTGCAGATTTGGCCTAAATGTCCAACTTTGATTCACCTATTCATTTTTGTAACACATGACCACATCACTCCTTTTTTATTCCTTCCAAGGTTGTTTTTTTCTGAGTTAATCAGAGTCCTGAAAGTCCCCAACATAACAATCTTGCAAAATAAATAAATACACAGCAAGACAAAGAACAAATAATGGTGAAGAATATGTTACATTGTGCGGTATTTTGACACTCTTAAACAACCAATAAGGTCCAGTTCCCATCCCTGAACTGTATAGCATTTACCTAGTCCTGCGGTGTGGATGGGATTCAGGCTTCTACCCTTCTACCCTACCTTCCTGTTGAAGGTTGCTGTCCCTATGACAAGCCTGCATAAATGGACCCATGCCCATTTCTTAGGCTTTCTAGTTCACAGTTACTTTCTGAATGAACTATGGCACTCCAGGAGCTGATACATAGTCATTCTTGTTGTCACTCCTTCTACAAGGGCATAAACCTTCAGTAAGGAATGGATGGAAAGGCCATGTCACCAATATCCTAACCTGCCACAGCAGAACCAACAAGCTCTATGATTTCCTTTCAATTTACACTTGGTAACCAACAGAACTGTGCAACTTCCCATAGGCTATTCTTATTTTAATTGACTGTTTCTGCCAGATTCATGACATTCATATGACAACAACTTAGATTCCTTTGTACTCCTAGGAACACACGAAGTGAGGCAAGCTTCAAGCCTTCTCCAGATCTTGGATGCAATGCTGCTCAAAACCACAAAGCAACTTCTACATAGCCAGATGATCTGTTTAAGTTAAATTAGACTATCCAGTTCTTCAGGGAATTACACAATAAGGAAACCTTAGGGGTTTGTTACTTTCCTTTCCTTAGCTAATAAAATCTATAAAGTTTTCGCACCATCTGCTGGAAACCATTTCTCAGTAAAACTCTTCAAACTTGAAAAAAATTGGACATACCTTAAAGACAAGACAAGACTAAAAAAGTAAAAAGAATGACACTGGGGTAAGGGGGGAAAATCACGTACATTATTCACCAAAACCAAACAAAGGACTTTCCAAAGATTTCTCTCCATTCTGGGACAGGTTACACAACTAAAGAATCCATGTAGCCTGCTAAAGGCTGCAGAATTGCCAGCAAAGTTTTAGTATCATATTGACTAAGACTGCTCTGAATTCAAATCCTCAGATACACAATGTCAGGATCTGCCATGGTGATTATCACTAGAGCAGGGGATGCTCAGACAAATGAGGGCCAGCACGCTGCAGGGTGCTTGCAAGGGTCCTTGCAGCAGCCTGCTTCTCAGCCAGACCACATTGGGAAGGAAAGGGACATCAGTCCCAACACCACCCCCAGCTAGTCCAGCATCTCCACAGAGCTGTTAGCAGGCAATGTAAGTAACATTCGAGAAAGCTTTCAGGACTGCTAATGCCAGTAGATGGATGGCAAACAGCAGAAATAGCTGGTGGAATGCAGGAGCAGCCATACACCCCCGAGCCTCCCACTCATCTGTAACTCAGAGGGGATGCTGTCAGAAAATTTGCTGTGGTCTCCTCTATTAGAAAACCCTACTCAAGGGGCAAAAAAGTAAAGCAGAATGATACGACCTTTTGACAACCCTAATTAAATCCTCCCCATCAATTTTACAACAAAATTCACATGCACCTGATCTTCCAACAGTTTCCATTATACGTTAGAACGCAGGCTAGGTTACATAACATTACCTAGTCCAAATCAGTTTACATAATAAAACATTCAATTTATTCCTGTTTATCACACAAGTGAACTAAGCCACGCTTCAGCAAATGTTCATGAATATAAGTATTTTATCTACCCCATGAGTCCTTCATGGTTCAGAAGAGCCATGCATGTGCATGAGCATTTGCAAGCTAGGATCTAAGCCTGTTCTAAACAATCTAATGATTCAATCTAATGAATCTAATATTTGGTGTTGAAAGACTAGTGAGGGATAAGTTTTCAAAGGATTTTGGAATATAATTCCATCCATAAAGTGATTCTGAAAATGTGGATCCCACAATTAATGCAAACTAATTACTAATTCTAGTACTTGCAACATATTTATTATTTGGTGGGGATAGGAGTCGAATCTATGCTTAACCATACCTCTGTCCTAACTGAAGCACTTCTGTTGACAGTCCTTTTTTTCACCCTTCTAAAGTGCTACTGAAGCAAACCACTGAAGGAAAACAAGGCCTAAGTCCAAAGAGCACAGTTAAATTTGCAGGACAGGGCAGTGGATGTGAGGGCATGTTGTCTAACTCACCTCCTCCGGCTCAATCAGCTTGAACTCCATGCCTCGGCCAGTCCACGCTATGAAGTGAGAGTTGGACGGGTCATCAAGCAGAGCTACCAAGAACTGCCAGAGCTGGAGCGAGCCTCGCCGCTGGTACGTGGGTCCTTCACGATACATGCCTGGCTCCTGCTTGACATCACCTACACACAGCAGCAACAGCGTTACAGGAGCAATGCCCTGCCTGCAGCACCATCGCTCACTTCGTCAGATAAGCTGGCAAAGCAATCATCAGGGGTAACAAAACAGAGGGAAGAATCAGCCACCCTCAAGCGCAACATTCCCCTGTTTGCTGGGGACTTACAATAACATATTAATATGCTAAAAAGCACTTAAATTCATTCATGATTTATGGAACGCTCACTAAGCCTCTCCCCATGTAGTTTTGATAAATGCAAATCTCTTGCAAACCATTTTGTAATATCCTCTCTCTGAAAGAACATAAACTATTTTTGAAGCAACTCTGATATGTGAAGAACTGTGTTTGTGTGCTATACTTTGCACAGGCCCCAGTTTTGGTGGAGTAATGTAGGCTTCATAAAGCTGCAAACCCTATTGAGTGGAACTTTTCTTGCATGCAAATGATTCTAAGGAAAATTTGATAAAGTATTTGACTTGGACTTAAACAGCATGTGCTTTATGTATAGGCATGTAAATCCTGCAGATATGCGAGTTCCTCTGTGGCATACTGGACTTGCATACGAGCAAAAATTACTTTTACTCATATCTACATATTAATTAGCATTCCCTCTGAAAGCAGTTAAGTTCATTTTTCTAAAATTTTAAGGTCTAGAAAAGCCTTTTTAAAAACGTCAGTAACATTCTACTACTGTTCTACAAATTGCCAATGAGAAAAACATCCTGCTACATCCATACTGTCTTTCTTGTTTTTAAATCATATTTATACTGAACAACTTGTGCAAACAACAACAGCTGAAAGGTGTAATGCTGAAGCAGACAGTATTTTTTTCCCCACACAAGCACTGAATCCTACAAATACTGGTAAAATTACTCATTTCAACTATTAGAACAGCAAAAGCCTCCAATAAACAGTGTGACCTGTTTAATAAGGAAAGTCAGGAATTTGCATTTAACCACAACATTAGGATGCTCTGACAGCCATTACAGAATGGCTCTGTGTAGTGAAAGGCAGAATAATAATATTAAAAATGGAGCACTTCCTATTATAATCAGGAAAGAAAATTGACTCAATAGCTGTGGAAAGCAAATAAATCAACACAAGGCTTTTTGGTTTATGTGAGGTTCAAATTCCAGTTCTGAAAGTCTTTCTTTTTCAAGGAGAGGTTTTTTTCTTGTAATGATAGCTGAGCAAAGTGCAAATAGCAAGTGCAGTATTACATAGGATCAAATTCTTTCCTTGTGCTGATCTTTGATTTCAGATGAACCAGCTGAGAATCTACTTCTGAAACATCAAGACTAGTCCTGGGCTTATCCAGCTTTTGCTTTACTGGCCAGAATATGACAACACATCTGCTATTTATCCCTCAAAACATCATGCTGCAAGTATAAACACACCTATTTGCATCACAAGATCAATCTTCTGGAGTACGAGGTGCTCTCTCATTGGGCAGTCATAGAAGCTAGCAGCAGACTGCACAAAAATACTCTCCAACATTTATTTCTTTAACTGCATTTGTATTTCTTCATCATTTTCATTCCCTTTCCTGTATCAAACCCAAATTAATCAAAAGGTTCTTCAAGGAAGACATAGACAAATGCTACTGTTAACAAGTTTTAACTTCTTGCACTAGAGGGTCTGATTCCGTTCCCATAAATGCACATATAAATACTGACACTCGTACTCAGCTCAGATCCACAATCATTTGTGGGGAACAAAGAAATACCTGACATGATATGCTTTAAAAAAGATTTTTTTTAAAACCCCAAACAAGCTCACACTACAAAGCCAGGGTAAAAAGCAGACTTTCAATAAATCACTCTTTTCTGTGACTGTCTCAATGCAGCGACAATGCAATACTGGATTGAGCAATGTTCAGTTAGGTCTAATATTGTCTAAAATTCTTTATCTATTTCTTACCAACATAAAAACACATATGATACTCTGAAGAATGTGCAATTCTCTGGGTTACTTTCATTTCAGAGTCTCCAGATCTTCATCAAATACAAAAAATGCTGCTAAACATGAAATAGTTTTGTTACCCATAAGCGAGTCTCAGGACAAAACAAACAAAATAAAGTAGGAGAAGAGCACCAATTCTCCAGCCCTACTTTTAGCTGCAGTCAAAGATTTGTTCACGAGTTTATCAGGAAATATCTAATCTTTCCTGCTGAAATGAATAAGCTGGACACCCTCACACTAACACAAAAGCTACACTAACAACACTACACTAGCATGCATAATGCCATTCTAGCAAATTTAAGTAATTGGTCTCTAAATTACTTCCCAAAGTTGCAGACTAACAGAGTCACTGGCAAGAAATATGGTGCCCATCTACTTCGCTTATAATGAAATAAATCTGAAATCAACTGAGTTACACCAGGAAACTGATTTTACGTCAGAGTAACTGAGGATAATTTGGACCATTCCTTTTAATTGACCTCAGGATTCCTCTTAAAAAAATCTGCTGTAATTGGTAATGTTGTGAACAGAGTATTGATTTGTTATCAATCCACTGAAAAATAAACCACTAGTACATACAAGCTAGTGCAAATACATTGGCACAAACACAAAATGTCCTATATACTCACTTCCCACTATTTATCACTTCATAGACAGCAATACAAGAGGCTTAATCCTCAGTAAAACCAAAGCTGCTGCTTTCTCCACTCTTTTGTTAGGTATAAGTTATATATGTTATTATAATTATTACAGCTTTCATTAAATCTCAAACAACAAGCAGTATGTGATCATCAATGTGTGCAATGGAAATCCTCTTATTACTTCTCAACAGTACAGGAACTGAGCTCCTCTGGCACAAGTCTAGAGCCAGCATCTTTCACTGGCAAAAGTCGAATGACATCCTATTGAAGAGGAGACTTTGGTTTCAAGAGACAAAGGTCAGCTTTGGTTGGGCGCACGACAAATGGTGTGTTAAGGAATCCTAAATTGGAATGTTACTGGGCTTTTTTGATCAGCAACAGAGAAAAGTCCCTCATCTCTTTCTTTTCATCTCCCTACACAGAAAAAGAGAGATGGGTCATACATACCTCAAACTTCTCTGGAACAACGCAAGTGTCATCATAAAACTGCCTAGGTCCCTTTTCATACATACAGCCTGTAAGGTTAAAAGAGAGAGGTGTTTATATAAAAGATGCATGGAGAAAAAAAGATATCACAGGCTTAATGCCAGAGGGAACACTAAGTTATACAGGAATCAGATTAATATCCCACATCCTTGCACACCGCCCAATCCCAACATTTTGGCCTAAGTACAAGGGTGTTTAATTAACATATGCATTCCCGAAAGACTGTTAATCTCCACCAGCTAAAATGAAAAAGCATCCATTTTTCTCTATGATTTATTACAAAATGTTTGCTCATTTCCTGTTTGAACTAGCATGGCTGTGACATTTAACCATGAGTTCCTGCAGGTCGTCTCCCTGCAAGACTAAAGAAGTACCACTCAGTATTTCCTTCTCACAACCACGTAAGTCACCCTCACACACTGCTTGATGTTCCTTCCAATTTAGATAATTTTGTAAAATTTTATTTTGTCATTAAAAGACACTATAACCCAGCAGTCCTACCGCTCCTATTAGTAGCTACATTCCTACTGCTTCCTATTATGCTCATGTTTTGCTTAACCAGAACTGTATTGCATATCAGTATCAGTCCCACTAGTGCTATTGTGTGAGACAAAACATCTCCTCCTCTCCTGCTGCCCTCTGACCCTCCTTTTGACTGCCTAAGTATTACAGAAGGCTTTTTTCCTTAAGGTTACAGTGCTCAGTTGGGCTGGTTTCCCACTGTGAAGCTGAGGAGGAGGCCCATCTCAAAATCCTTTTTTCCAATATACTGTTTCCCAGTTCCACAGGCCTGATCTACATTCATGTACTAAAAAATATTTTGTTTAATGTGCTCAGATAACCAAACAATTCAAACTGCTTTGTGTGACTGCCTTGTCCTGCCCGTTATTTACTGCTCTCTCTTTGTGCCATAAAGTTATCTATTAACTTTGTTCCATACCTTTACCGAAAATATTGAATACCAACACTCCTGATACCAATTCCTACAGAACTATAATCCATTCAGAGATGATTGCCCGGTGACAGCCTCTTTTAGATTTGTCAGTTGGCCAGGTCTTAATGTATTTAATGTGTACTTTATTGATATTGCTTTGTGCTAACTTCTTAATCAGAATGTAATGCAGAGGCAAATTGAATGCCATAAAATGTCTAACTATACGATACAAACATCTTTATCAATCAAACTTTTATTTTCAGCAAAGAACAGGATCAGATTTGACATGACCTTTATTCTGTAAAATTATGTTGAAAGATTTCCAAATACAGAAAACAAATATTTAGCAAACATCACTGCTTTTTTTTTACGTCATTCATGAATATTTTGCCACCTCCAACTCCTTACAAGAGCATAACACAGCTAAGATGGGTTTTCCCCTATCTGCGCTGTGATTAAAAATCAAAACCTTTTGCCCTTATCCCTGCAGTTTGTTTATTTTTTTCCTGATGTCTCTTACCTCCCTTATCAAGCTTCTACACTTTGTATTATTTCATATAACAAGACTTAGAAATTTCCATCTCCTGTTTTACCTCCTTGTTAAACACTATTTTTTTGTCTTTATTTCAACCCAGAAGCATACATGATTTTGGCCACGTGCTATCTTTCTAATTCTGTCTTTACACTAGCAAATGAAGTCTTTGATTCATACATCTATCTGGATTCTCGTCAATCTCAAAACCAGATTCCTCATGTTTCTGAAATTGCCCACTGGAAGAAAAACAAATAAACCCCAAACAAACAAGAAGAAAATAATACATTATTAAGACAGATAAACTACAACAGGACAGTGGAGGCTATAACCTCTCTTTCAGTCATCTTAGTTCTGTTAGACTTCTTATTTTTAATACACATAAAGTGCTTTCAATCAGAATTATTAATTTGATAATTATGTAAACTCTGTCCTACTGAAATCATTGGGAATTTTGGTACATCTCGATTTGGGCACAAAGTGCATCAGAACATTGTAAAAATAATAACAAAAGGAAAAGCCCAAAACCTTCACTGAATTTAAAGTATAAAATTGATTACTTAACACAGTTAACTGAGCCTATCACGCTAACAGCCTGAAAAATATCACTTGAGCAGAACAGGTGAAACACACAAATTTTTAAGAGTCTCTTCCTTTCAAGTGCTAGAGGCCTTGAAAAGCAGAATGAGTTGAGTTCATAATATAATTGCTTCTATCCTGATCTACCCATGGCAATAAAAGAAACTACAAAAAATTCATTGTATCAGAAGCTCAACACTGAAAATGGAAAGAAGGATGATGCAAGTCTTTCCAGCCGCAGAACTAAACCAGTGAACCCCAAATACCCCCAGGTTTTTTGAATTTTTACATTTCTCTGATACAAAAATGATACATAATAGAAAACTTAACTTCTGTTCTGTTTGGGTGAGCCAGGAAGCCTTCTTGCCTCATGTAAATGGAATGGCAGCTAGGCACTTCTGAAAGGAGAAGATGACAATGCAAGTCAAAAGACTGTCTGGAATTAAAAGTGTGCAGGTTATCGATGGGACAGGCTGCAAGCAGAAGAGCAACAGAGAAGGATGCAAGTTGCAGTGAGAGGGAAACTGTCAACAGAGAGTCAGCACTGCAGAGCAGCACATACCATGCATGGCCAAGGACAAAGTCACGATGTGAGGCTCACAGACCCTGCCTACAATAGGCACTTGAACTCCAAACCTTTTGTAATCAACTTTGCTAAAAGCTGACTCCCATGGCAATTACACTGTGGACTACTCACAAAAAATCCGCACCAGTGACCATGAATATTTTAAACCCTGTGCTTGTGTATCTATCTTTGTAACTAATTCAACCTAAAGTTTTCCATCAATTGCGCTGAAAAGACTGCCAGTCACATTGCAGACTTATAAACTCTACACTTACACAAGGAATGCCAAAGTGAATTTAGAGTAGGATAATGCTTTTTTAGACTCTGGTTAAGGGCTTGAAGGATTAATGAAATTTTCTGCAATTGCTAAGCATTTTATCCAGAAATTTAAGTGTATCTATATCACTCTCCACTTTTAAAACAAAAAGGACACCTTTCCAAAAAATCCACTGTGCATATTCTAAGTAATATTGGTATTTATTTGCTGTTCTCCACCTCTATTCAAATCTGCAGGAAGAATGAGAAAAGCCAAATAGAACTAATAAAAAATGTATTCTTTAAATGTCTTTCTTTCTCTTCCCTTTGTCTTGCACTGTCTCCAAGTAGTCACATCCTGTACACTGGGACTTGCAAACAGAAACACACCGCAAATGTTTGCCCTTCTAGACCATGTTTAACCTACTTCTTGGATATCAAAAGTCTTGCTTAACAAAGTCTATTTGATCTTGCGATGAACTCCTACCCTAAGCTATGCAATCTGTTACCAGTAACTTGTAACTCTTTAAGAGATTGCAAACAGAGGTCGAAGAGCAGACATTATTTTCCAACACTGCCTACAGACTCTTTCAGACTGTGATTCCAAATTTCACTGTTCACTGACTAGTGATGAGTATCAAGATTTGGCAGGATAAGAAATGAGGTTTACACTGACTTCACAATCAAGTGAAACACAGGGCAATAATAAGTTTCCTCTAACAGTCCATGGTCCCTCTTGCACATCTGTGCCAACTCTTCATACCTCCTCCCTCAATAAAATGCTCAGTGCCTGCCTCCTCAGGCCTAGAGAATCTCTAATGTCTCAGCAGCTATTCTGAGCAACCACAGGAATCAATGACTCAGTGATCACTCGAGTCAAGTATAGCTCTGCAGACTAGAAGTCAAGGCTACAAGCAGTGCTTCACCTGCAAGGAATCATTCATGTTACCAAGTAGATTGAATTCTAAAGAGAATGGAAAAATCTACGTAAAAAAGGAGGAAGCTGTAGAACTGAAACAGATGCTATTTTCTATTTTAGGTAAAACTTCTCTAGCATTGGCAGCAAAGCCCTTTTTGACTCATGAACTCCACTCTTGCAAAGTGATAGAGCAGAGTATACTGAATAAAGAATTATGCAAGCTCCACAAAGTTGTCTTCTTAGCCAAGTCAGGGTTTCATCTCCCATGCTCCTAAGTCATTATAATTAACATCTGGAGTCTCTTTAAGGCAAGCATTGTTTGTACCAACATTACTTATCTTCTGGTTAGCTTGTGTTAAACAGTCCACAGAGAACCAAAAAATACAGCAGGAAGAGTTTATTTCTCGTAAAGTAACTAGAGTCTTGTTATCCTAAAGTGCTATCAGTTAATTTATGACTATCAGAGTGGGTCAGACTCTAATCAAATTGTAGAAACATTTCCAAAGTGATTATTCAATCAAATGACAACATGGTTAATTAGGAGCCATAAACATTGCTCTGAAGTTCATCAAAGTAATGACTTGCCCAGAAAAATTACTGTTAATTAAATTGCCTGCTGCTTTCATTTCTACCTTATCTATAAAAAGTCCAACCAATGAAATTTAGTATTGCAGTTTTAAATTGTACTAAATGCTTGACTAAGACCCAGAAGTTTTTTACATGCTAAGCGGTAGCTACTTCAAAAGAAACATTTTAGTGTAGAAATTATAGAGCAATTATATGTTTTCTTCTCCTTAAACCATTGTTTCAAGACAACAAATAAGACAGAAGCAGGCATGAAATACTTCCAGAGCAGGATCTAAGTTTTGAGATGACTGATTTATGATCTTTTTGCAAATTTTAGTCTTTGAAAAAAATGTGCCCAGATTTAGGCACACAACAAGCTTATTTCAGACTGTTAATGAAGTAATTCACATAGTAAGATTACATCAGCTCGAGAACAGCAGAACCCCTCTAAAAAAAAAATAACCAAACAAAAAACTAAACAAACTAGCTAAAAATATGGAAATGTAAAAAATTGCTTATCTTTATCATGCATTTGGAATACTTAGGGATCATTCTTGATTGCTCTCTTATTAACAGAAACATAGCAGTCATCTTAAAACAATGATTATGGTCTTATATCATAGACCATAAAACCACTCTCTTCCCAATAGGTGATGTTTTAAAAAAGCACACATAATTTAGACACTGCAAAAATGCCTTCTCATCCAGGACCGTCACAGAGAAAAATAATGGAAATAAGCTCTGCTATGCCTTCATCAAAATACATCCAAGCAGAAAAAGCCCAAACAGACTTTCTCAGGACATTGAATATGACACTTGAGTGGTCCCTGGTAAGGCAATTCATATTAATTATCATGTCAGAATTTAAGGTGTTAGGTTGTCTCAGCCCTGTATAACTTAGAGCACTTAAAGAATCCTAACATCCTCTTTTCTGATTGTTTTTCAGAGATAAGGATGAGATTTCATTCCCACAATCCCACCCTGCATAGAAAAAAAACAGAATTTCAGCCTGTGTCCCTAGCCAGAATAGACACGGGAAGATAGACTTCTGCAGGCAAAGGGATGAAATGACAAAACTGTATTCTACGGGATGAAGTGACTGACTGCCTTCTTCCAAATGAAGCAAAGCAGGAACTGGAAACCTGAACCAGGATATATTCTTCAGCTGCTCCTGTTTCTGACCTTACACAACCTCCCAACTAACGGGCAGATTGTTGTTACACTCTAACTCTGAATTACTTTTCCAGTTCACTTTATCAACACCACCTGAAGATCTGGAGGCCCAGGGCACACCCATGTGCTCGTGACAAAGCACACTGTGATGCAGAGGCATTGCAATGCACTGTGCAGATGGAGCCTTAGAAGGCACAGGCCATCTGAAACAAGGTGGGAGAAGAAGGAACTGCCTACCTGGCCTCACCCTCCATGTGGCAGCTCAGGTGAAAACTGTGGTGCACTGGCAGGCAGCTGCCTTAGTCAGGGAGTCTGTTAACAAGTCAAGCAAATTCACCAACCATTCAAGCATAGTGAACAAGCCTACTTCCCCACAGGTTAAAATGAAGTGATGACAGTAAGACTGGAACCTTCTTACTGTTTTCCTGACCACTTTTCCACTTACAACTTTATTACCAAGTAAGGCATATTAGAAGCAGATTCCATAAGGAACTGTTCCAAAAGGAGCTGTTCCCCAAAACTTTGAAGGGACTTCACTGGCAATCCTACAATTTCACTTATACCAAGTCCTTCTAAATTGTCCCTTCACTTTGAAAAGTAATTATGTGAATATTTGCCTCTATTGCAATAATTCAGTTTGTGTCTATACAGATAGACTTAAATGTGCCATTTTGTCTTCCCGTAGACAAGAAATGCAGCACATGCAGACTCTCTCCTTTTATGCTACTGGTATAGGAGGGCATGCACGAGCCCCTCAGGTAGCTGGGACAAACCTGGTGTCACTCCCATGGGCAGCCTGACCCTGTGAACACACCAGCCATCCCGTCAGTGCCTTTCAGAGCTTCCCTTGTGCAGTACAACTACCTCCCTGCTACGTGAGCAGGTGGTTGGTGTATTGCGAGAGTTTTTTACCAAGTGCAGAAACAAAACTAGCCTTTTAAAAATAAAATGTTCAAACTAGAACACATCATACTTTTGGCATTAAACTTAAAACATCACAATATCACGGCAAATAACTTTTCTGTTCATAGATTTCCAAGAGCACTGACAAACTGTTACAAAGGAGCACTTCATCCACCACTGAAACACATTCAGCCTCCTGGTGGAAAGCAGCTGTTTACAACGCCATTGAGAAGTTCTGAACTGCTCAAGGGTGAAGATAATAATGAAATCACCAGAAAACAGGACTCTCTTAGGTAAGAAAGGCAGTTCTTCAAACAAGATCACAACAATCACTCAGGTAGCACCAGGAGACACTAAGAAAAATGTGCTTTGTGTTTTGCAGGGAGAAGAAACAAATTATTCTTTTAGATTTTAAATCTGCAGAATGCATTTAGATTCAAACTCATATCTCCCCAAAAGGAGATATTCAGGTAGAAATAGTGGAACTAATTACCAACTCCTTATACAGGAATTGCTTGAGCGTAATTCACCACTCAAATGCTGGTGGATCAAGTTTTAGTTCAACCACCTTTAAAAGCTTTACTCCCTCACAAGCTGTGTAATGAACAGAGTCCTACAGATTGGTAAAGTCCAGGCAATACAAAAGTCAGCATTATTTTTTTCAGTAGCAGATTCAGCATGAAAAAATGTAGTTGCACTACATTTGAATTACATAGGTGAAAACAGATAAAAATTCCCTAAAAATCTGTTTTAAAATTAGGCAATCTTTTCTCAAATCATTATGCAATTTAGAAACATTCAGAATGGAAGGTTTTATTCATTTTCTCTGTCACCAGACTTTGTGCTAGCAATCTAGGGAAAAAACAACAGTATGTGCACTCATAGATACACAGCACTTCCTTCCAGAAATAGCTAATTAAAATTTTTAAAGTTTAATTTCTTACACCTCACTTCACAAAAACTTGTCAGAGAATTAGGTTTGGCCCCACTGGCTCATGTCTAAGTGGAAATATTACATGCATACAGAAAAAACCTTAAGCAAACATCTTCCTTTCCACAACTTTGGTTTTCAGATCTATGACAACATCTAATGTATTTTGTGAGACCAGATGTCAACAGCCTGTCTAGGCGATGTGTAACTTTTTGTACAGCAGAACAGGGAAAACAAAGGCTCATACATTCAGCTCTGAATTGAAATTCCACATGGAGATGATCTTTTGAGCATACTTTAAAATCATATATTTGCTTTTATAAACCTCAGTAACTGTAAAAAGTATCTTAAACATTGCTCTCCTTTGAATTCAACAAAAGACAGCAGTATTTTCTCTCTCCCTCGCTCCTTTTGTTGGTAATCTTACTGCAAAAACGTCTGTGTTGCTTTTTCTCCCCCGCCCCATTCCCTGCCTGTAAAATCGAAGTTGGACAAACACTGCACGGCTGAAGTGACATATTTGAATGGAATTCAGACCAACCAGTTCCTGTTTATGTTTCTGATTTGAGCATGTAGCCTTCTCATTCACTATACATTAGAAACACACCAAGGCCATAAATGGTGTCAGGTTGCAGGCAGGCAGGGCCAAGCAGCATTAATCATTACTTTAAGGCAACTGGCAAAAGCAGCAGCTGAGGAACACTACACCCTTCAGCTCCGCATAAATGGACATTCCAGGGTTTGGCGTGTGTGGGTTGGCTTTTTTTTTTTTTTTTCCCTTCAGCATCCATTTTATGAATGAAACTTCAGGCTGCACAGCGTCCATTCATATAAAAGCTGTGCTCACAGGGCTCAGTCTCTCGGGATCAATTGGTCTTGGGCAAGGCTGATGTGATTGGTTTAAGGCAGGCTTCAGCCTTCCATTACTGATTTAAAATGCAGCCTGTGTCCATTTGACCTGCCTTAATGCACAAAGAGTAAATCCAGACTGTGCTCTCAATCCTCAAATCAAATCATTAGCCAGTGCCACTTACTGTAACTGTAGATTTAGAGGATATTTATCCATTTCTTTGAAAAACAGGGACTGCAGGACAATTTTTCAGGTCGTATTGTCTGCCTTGATAACAAAAATACATATATGGCCCTCCTGCCTCTATACTCACATTAACCTGGTATTCAGGTTTTTCCTTTGTTCACAAGATAACATGGTGAAATTAAATAATTTCTAACTACAGATTTATTTCAAACAGAAATAGTGAATAGAGGAAATCAGCTAGATTGACAGCAAGTGAAAAGTTAAATTTCTGCCTTTCACAGGAATCTTCAAGTCCAAGTTTCCCAAGTTTCCCTGTCAGACGCTCTTATTTTCTGCTGCCATACAGTCCAACAGCAGATTTGTGTTTTAAGAGCAAGTACAAAGTCCAGTGCAGCTTAACTATTGAACAAATTCATAGTCATTCACTGAAACAACACAGCAAATGACAAGTTCCCAAGACACAAGGATGAAATATTTTAAACCACAGGGAGAACTGCAAAACCAAAATCGAGGAGGGGAGAGTTCTTAAACCTCCTAACCCAAGAGCAAAACCCTGTCCCTTCTCCCCTCCTGCCTTTATATTATCTGGATTTTCATTGAGAACAATGTACTTCTGTGTATAAGAATGTCCTTAAGGCCATAAGGAGATGTAGTTTTGAGATGTGTGTAGAAAAAAGGAAAAGGATGGAGTCAGTTCTGTTTCACAGAGCATTTTATAAAAATGCATTCAAAAATACTGCAATTATTTGCAGCCTGATTAAAAAAGGGAAAAAAAAAAAAAAAGAAAAACAAAGGAAACTTGGAAAGAATTTGAGGAAAAGACTAAGCAGCTGGAATACTTTTGAAGCAAGATACAGATCTCAACATGTCACACTGACAGAGTATACACACAATCCATCTACAGCGACTTAAAGGTGGTACATTAATACCAAGAAATTGTTTAGGAAGAGGTGTAGCTATGAGCAAGGGAATGCAATCGATCAAAGAGAAAATTTAGGCTTACGATCAGAAAATATTTTTAAACTGTGAAGTCTATTTGTTGTGAAATAATCTCCCAGGGGAAAAGAGTAGTAATATTTAGCACTCACACAGAACTTTATATTTTCAGAGCACAGTACAAAATTTAGCCAATATAATCATAAACAGTAGTGGAAGCATCATGACTTCTGTCACGTTAAATGCTATGCTGGTCAATACACTAGAGAATATCCTGGAAAAAAGCAAACCAGCCCTATCTCCAATTGACTTTTTCTCTCCACATTAGCATCTCCAAATATCTAAATTTTGCCTTCAGAAGTAAAATAGAATAATCAACTGTTTGAAAAAGAAATGCAAGGAGGAAAATCAACCTGCAAATAAATATAACCTGAAAAAAAATTCCCCTTGAAATTTTAATTCAACACTTTCTCTTATGCTATCCTGCAAACTTTCAAATTCAAGAATACATTGGCTAACGCCTAGGAAGAATGAGCTACCAGGGGTCTTTTTCCACATTAATACCCACTGATTTGCTTTTCAAAAAACACCTCATCAGGTATTTGAGAGGACTCTTCCATTTTAGTCTGTTTCCTGTCATTAGGTAAATACATTTATAACATGGATGGCAGAATGCTACCAACATTCTATACCTCAATGAGCAAACTTAGAGGTTAATAAGTGTCACAATTGACAACTTCCTGCACAAACTTTATACAAATCCTTTGCTGCAAATATGATACAGCCTTTTGCTTCAGCACTTTTGTCTTGAGTGCACAGGTCAAAACTCTTTGTGGGAAAGAGAGCCATGCTGCAAACAGCTTAGCAGGTGGAGCCCCTGCTTCCTTTGTTACAGGGGCTGGAAGCTGTCGATGTACTGAGGCAGAAGTTTCAAGAAAAGAAAAGATATACAGCTGAATGATCAACTTCAGGCCCAGTAAAGCCCATTCCAGCTCCAACAAGGTTTTCAAAGTAGCCACATTGCTTCTGCCAGATTTTTGGTATTATGTATTTTATACTGCCTATACTGACACCCTTATTTGATGTTTCCATAATGCTGCATCTAGAATATAAAGAAAGTTCCTAGGAGCTAGGATTTGAACATATGTAGTACATAATGTTCTTTTAAAAATCACCCAGTTCTGACTGGGTGTCCAAAACAAACAGGTTTATATATCTGATTTGTCTTTGGCCTCTGCTCACTTCTCTTAACTGAGGGACGTTTCCCCATCCATTCTCACTTGCAAACACAAGGTATTTGCTGGTGAGGCTTCAGGAATTAAAGGGATGAGCAACTCAGAAAGAAAGACATGGAGGCTAATAATTCTGTCTGGAGAGTTCATTCTTTAAGTGATGTGACTAGTGTCTCAGAAGTGACAGGGAGAGAATCCAATTTTTGAAGGTCCATTCAAGCGTATTAATTGTGAGGCTACCCTGAAATGAAACTGTGAGAACAGCCCTGTTAATGCCTGTAACACATTCAGGAAGTACTGAATCTATCTAAATTTCAACAGAAAAATTCCTGGCAATCAGTAACTGGTATATGCAAGCAACAGTTCCTCCTCTATTCATCTCCATTATAACTGTGTGACAAATTTCAGTTTCCAAAGGCACGGTCACAGAAATTTCTCAACCAAAATAGCTATTTCAATTGGGAAAAACACAAATAAGACATAAACCTAATAACTTAAGATGTAATTTTAAAACTTGATTTATAGTATTAATTGACAGTCACAGAGCTAGAGTCATACCTTAGTATACCTGCAAATACGCTACAGCATGTAGGAAGGGTTAAGCCTGTGAAGATCTTGCTCAAAAGTAAAGCACAGAGAGATGAGCTGTATCAGTTTGGCCTTTTTGTTTAAGTACCTGAACACATTACTGAATTCTAGAAGTGCTAAGTGTACAGGAATACCCACTGTTATTACGAATACCCCATCCACTATTAGGCCTTGTAAACAAAGGTCTTAGGAAGCCTTTTGGAGTATATTCATTAATTATGCAAAATCTCAAAGCTCTGTATGTCCCTGGCTGCACTTCTGTGACTAAAGTTGCTAGATTTACCATCAAGTACTAAATACACCTGACTGTCAGACACTGGTGGGGGGGAAGGGGGGAATAAATAAATAAATAAATAAATAAAAATAATCAAAAGTCCACAGCAGAAAATGCCTGATTGACCATGTATGATGCACTGTGACTTCTAGAAGTGTGGATGGATAAGGAAGAGCCTCTACTCTGTTGACATTTTTCTTTTTCCATTATCTCAAACATCTCCATTATCTCTATTCTGCAGTAGAAATTGCATACCTGCAATTACAATTACAACTAATTGATCTGCCATTTCCCATGTCATAATTAATGTCATGTTTTAATAGAGTTGTAATCATTCTATAATAATGCTTTTCATTCATCAGCTTCCCACAAAGTATAAAAGAATAGTGCACAAAAGCGATGAACTTTTATGAGCCCCTTTCAAAAACATCCCAAAAGGAACATCTCAGTGCATTACAATGAACTTTTTAAATATGTTTCTATATTCTTATCGGAGCTGCAATAAAATGCAATGAAAAAAAAACTTTTTACTCTGGCATTCCTCCTTCCCTGAACATCCATAGGTGAAAAATGAAATCAATGATTCAGTGACAATACATTATGTTTCCTAAGGGGTTATTTAATGTACTCTTAGCAAGGATGGAAAATGATGGTTTCTAGAGAACAGATGGTAACAAGACAAAATATCAACAGACCACAGTTGTTGACTGCAATTTATGGAGTGTACAGATGTGTCAACTTAAATGCAGTGATTCTGAGGCCAATAAAAGTACTTCCTGATACCAACAGATTAATTTTTCATGACCACTGGTTACACAGCTATTACACTTTTAAAAACTAATCATTCATCTACAAAAGAAGCAACGATTTTGCTTGAAGATCATTATTATAAAGTGGAATGTTGTTCTTGCTGACAGAAAATAAAAAAGGCATGACAAGAATGGATATAAGTTAGTACATCTTCATTTCAGAATAAAATTTCCAGCTTTCTTCCATACAGAATATTCCAAAGAAATATGAATGTTAGCAGCCAATCCAGGTTTAAAATAACAGTATGCAATAAGGAGATCCCACTTCTGAGCCAAATAAGAAGCGTATTTACAAAAGGGCCTTTTTTGACCTTTAATTAACAGGATGATAACGGTGCTGTGAAGGTTGCAGGGACTGGCAGTGCCTGAAGCTGCAGTAACCCATTTATTGCCCAGTGCCACATGAACTAAACAGTCTCTCCATATACTCTAGGACTAGAGATACACAACTCCACAAAGCCACAGATCTCAGAACTTCATCGATGAATGGGTTGAGTTCTGGATCTGATCCTTGTAATTCAATTTCATTTTAATCTTGCCTTATATTCAGCTTGGAGAAATATTTCACACCGTGGTCTCCTCCCTGTTAAGGACTAACTCAAATTTTCCTATGGATTTGTTATTTGCTTGTTAAGAATAAGAAAGGAAAAGCAGCTCTACTTTCCAAATTCTCCCATTCAAACATGAGATCAACTCAACAACAAGCACTTTACATTAATGAAACAACAAAATACCCCACCAAATAGACCATCTTAAGTTAGCTACAGAAAGAAAATAAAAAAACAGTTCTACACTATATCAAATTGCAAGATAGCTTTTCATGAACTAAAATTTCAAAGGACACTTCACTCAGCCGTCATATAGCCTTTGGAAAATAAACTGCAAAAGCATCTTGCCAGAGACTGAACCAGAAGGAAAGCCCTGTGAGTACAGCAGCGCCGAGAAGAAGGGGGAGTCAGACTGGAGTCAGACTGAAGTCAGACAGAGCCATCCATTTCCCCCTGCCCAAGTCAGCACGGATGTGTACGAAAGCTGCAGAAATCACTTACACTAAAATGGAAAAATACTTTGATTGTATTATCTTGGCTCCATACCAACCAACTGTTGTACCCCACCTAGAGCACTCATGTTTTAATCTCAGCTTCTTTTTATACCACCTTTCTAGCTTTCTTCTTTGTAGCTTCCTTCACCTTGTGACTTGGTACTTAATTTCTTTTCTGATGTCTTAATTTTCTCATTCTTTTCCTGATTATAATATAATGTTGAATTTTGTCAAACATTTACAATGTTTTCCCTGATTTGTTTTTCTATTCTTTCTATTGGTTATCTTTTTTATTTTGATCAGAAGCTATTGAGAGCAGACTCTGCCACCACCTCTGTTTTGTACTGTCTGTAGAGCAATACGGTTCCATTCCAGTTGCCCCATAAGCACAATCATAATAACATTATTAATAGCAACCATGTATTCCTACATCAGCAATCTGGCATCTCAGATCATGTACCTCCACAAAACACAGCAGTATGCACAAAACTGAGAAGCTGACACCAATTTGGCCAATTCTTCTCCCTCATCGGTTTTATAGCTGTATAAACCCACTTCAGTGGAGTTACTCCTGATATAAAGTAATGCAAGCAAGAGGAGAAAGAGTCCTCCATTTCTGGCAGACAAATAGAAGAACTCATAAAATGGAACATACAAATTCAGAGGTCAAAGATGAGCTAGTACAGAACAAGTTCCCTCTTAACAATGCAAATTGCACACATTATTTTCTTCCTTCTTCTTTAACGGTTCTCAACAGAGATTCTAGGAAATTAAACCCTTTAAAGAGCAAGAAATGGTGGCATGAGTCACCTGATTTACTTATGTAGCAGTAAAACCTACTACTTTGTAAACTGTCTCAGACATAGTTTGTGAGATATAAGTGTCAAAAGAGCAAGTTTCGATTCATATGATCAAAACATCAATACCACTGGCTTGGACAGACATATTCCTTTGGTATGCAAAATTAAAGGAGAATCTCACCTACCTGAATCATATGCAAAATCCCTAGGTTCCTGTTTAATCATCAGAGGAGGGGGGAAATTTTGACTGGCTGCACTGCCAACCATAGCATTGTGTTCATAAACTGGATCGTGGTACTCCTGCTTAAAACCTTGAGGTGGGAAAGGGATGTTTGGTTCAGACATCTGGCGCTGATATATTGGACGTCCTTCCCTTGGCATTGCAGGCAAAGGTGGGAAAGAATTGCAAGGTTCAGAGAGCTGGCGGCGAAATCTAGAACACAAATTAGAGAGGTCATGTAAAGGACTTCAGCAACGTTTCACTTCCAAAAGATTTCAGAAGTCATTACTAGTGGCTGTATCATTTTCTCAATAACAAACATTTTGCTTATTATCATGCCAAGTGCTCCCATCAGGATCACTGTTTTTGGCAAGCAAAGGAACAAAAATCCCACCTATTATACCAGCTCTGAGACCTGTCCCCACCACATCCTCTTTGCTTTCAATACATTCCCTGAACAGAAGAGGCAAACAGGAAATGCACCAGCTTCAAAACAGTAGAAAGGCTGCCATTCTACCACAGTGACATGAAGGAGGTGTAGGTAGAGTTCTCTGCACTTTCACAAATGTTAGTAACATCTTGCTCATACTCTAATTTACTCTTACCCATCTTACTGCTACACAGAAACCATTCTGACCACAATAAACACATTTTGAATAGAGTATTGTCTGCTCTAACATTTGGAAACGTTCCAGGGTAAAGGTCTACTGTTCTTTCTTCCGGAGGTAGTGTCATGAGAGATGGACTCGCAAGGATGACACTGCATTCCAACTGTAAAAGGAAGGGAATGTCAGCACCCCAGTAAAAGGAGAGGGTACAATTTTTGCTGCAATTAATTACTCTCCTGCCTTAACTTTCCCCCTCAGTCATTTCTACATGAAAGTTCTAATCTCTACAAGCCACACTGCCATTGCTATGCCCAAATGCTCTTCAGTAGGCGTAAGATAATTTAGTTTTAAATTATCTTGATTTACATGCAATGTTACTCTCAAAAACCTATGCTTGTTTTTTCTTCCATAAACCTATCTACCTGAACTAAAAGGTCTGAATGTAATTACTTGGACATCTGCGGGGTTCAGAAGCATACAGAAGAATTCCAGGATGCTCTTTTCCCACTGGGCCCTGATGAACTGCACGATGTCTTCCCATTATCTCCTGCAGATTACCACAGTAGTAACCACCACACACTAAAACCACCACACTAACCATCAGCAGATGCTATGTTCTTGCAACAAACTGCTTACTAGTCCTGTTATCACTTATTATAAACAAGATACATTAAAAAAAAAAAAAAAAGAAACTTGTGCCTTTCTTTGGAAACTTCTTACTGTCACACCACACACACACAAAAAAGAAGACCTAATGAAGATCTGAACCAATTGTTTGCACACCCACACAGTTTTCTCCAAAAGAAAGTCTTTTGGAGAAAACTGTGCTAGTGAAGCACAATGCAGGAGTTTGATTGCACAAGCAATTAAATCCTTGACTATCAACTCATAGGTAGTACATGTTTCTAAAACAATTTGAACTCTACTACCATCTGTCATAATACTGCTGTAACATGTTCTGACAAATATTTACTATAGTTTAATCATAAATATTGTGGAAACTACAGAGATAGAAACCATTACAACGTAGTAGTGGAGACAAATGAATATTTCTAATGCCGCTGTAAATACTATTGTAAATACTATAATTTTTGCAGTAGAAAGAGTACTGCGCTGCAACATTGGGTTTTGCAATTCCACCTACACCTGCAGAAAATAAACTTAGAAACTCAAATGTATTATGAAACAGTAGGCTGACTGACACTGCATTCATTTCCTTTTTTTCCTTTTTCATTAGCCAAAAAAAGAAGCAGAAATTATCATTAAGAACTGTCAAGGAGTGAATCAGAAAATTGCAACTTGAAGATAAAATAAGAAACAGGCTCACTCACAAAGCCTCAAAGGAAGTTAATAATACTTGTTGTACTGGAAGCTTTGTATGGAATCAAGCCATTTGTTTATACAAGTGGATTTGTTTCCTGTTGGTACTTGTTAGGACCACTTATCGTTCATATACTCATGCCCTGTATGAAGATGTATGGGCTGTACGTACTAGATACTAATGCTATCCTATGCCACTAATTCGTGTTCCAAAAAATTGTGCCTCGAGTTATAGATTCATATAAGAACTCACAAAGGCTGGTCATTTGTTTAAATGACATTTTCTGAATACACTCATTGTAGTAGTGTCTCACCTTGTAAATCAGGAAAATTTGAATTTCATAAAAATATGAGTACACATTTGGTTCATACACAAGATTCAAAATAAATAAGAAACTGAGGGAAAATATCTTCATATCTTCCACTACAATTACACCTTTCTTTAAAAATTGAGAAAAATGAGTTTGTTTGAGATTTTTTGCTTAAATCAGCTATTTTGAACTTTACGAGGACACACGATGTTCTGCTATAGAACAGAAGCATTAGTGGAAAATGCCTTAAAGAATATGAATATCAAAGATGGGGGGGAGAGAGGAGAAATAATGTAAAGAGCCTAAAAAGCTTCCACAGAGCAAGTTATGGGTACAGAAATTATACTAGGATGTATGCAAATGTCTATAAATACTCAAGTTAGGGCTGACATACAGGTTCAGTGCTCCCTCTAAAGTTGCTTTATAAAAAAAGGTATTTTCATCTGAAAAATCTTACTACTGTTCTCTGCACATAAGCAATTTAGCTTCTGCCGATTTCAGTCTCCTGGCAGCTTGACTTTGGTCTATGTACAGAAACACATTTATCTACCATCCTGTAATCTAAACCAGTGCCTGGCTTCACTGGGGGCCTTTGTGGTTAGACCACAGTCTCTGGCTGGGGAGGAGATGGGGACTATGGCAGGTGAAGGGGCCGATTCAGTGTTTCTTGATGGCCAGAAGGGCTTGTAGAGAACCTTGGTGATAATTAAAGCTATTTCAGCACAGCTCGAAACAGCAATGTTAGCATTAGCAACCTCCTTCAGAAATGATCTGCACAAATCCCTGGAGATAACAGCCCTTATTAGAGCAGAGGCATGCAAATCACACTCCCAACAACTGTTTTTCTTTTCAGGTCTTTCCTAATTTGATAATGGTTAAGAGGTAAAACAAGTTTCTGAACATATATATCTCTTTACACACCACTGGAATTTTAAATGCTAAAGAGCAATCTAAACTCAGCATACAAAAACAGGTTCATG
The DNA here is from genome assembly GCF_009819655.1 of Sylvia atricapilla. NCBI lineage: Eukaryota > Metazoa > Chordata > Aves > Passeriformes > Sylviidae > Sylvia > Sylvia atricapilla. The sequence goes on from NC_089140.1 coordinate 28,359,836, forward strand.
CAATAAAGGTTAGGGCAAATAGAATCCCACAAACAAGTGTTTGGACTGAAAAACAGGGAAATCCACTGAGCACATCTGTTGCAAAACTGAGCTAAGAAAGATAGTTGTCTGGGGATTTCTAACATATCAAAACAAAACAGGGTGACTTAAGGACAGTTTAAGCCTTAATTCTAGTCTCTAACTCTTGTGGCTTTTACTCAGACTAACGTTATTTAAGCATGATTTATGCTGGCATCTTTTTTTGAAATACTATATTACAAAAGGGCTTGGAAAAATGATCCACCCTTCTAACGAATATTCTGAAGCAGGAACACTGTAAGATGGCCACTTATCCCTTAGATAGGTGAACTGCTTAGCGAGAGGCCAGATATTTATAGTTGGGAACATGCTTGCTAGTGACTTCATCACCTTGAAGGGCTTTCTAGCCTCAAGCAAATCACAGAACTATAGAACAGCCCAGGTTGGAAGGGACCTTGAAAGACCATTGGGCCCAACCTTTCATGGGAAAGTGAGCCTAGATGAGATTATCCAGCATACTGTAATCACCTCACAAGACAGAACCAATGTGTAATTTAAATTCTGTCATTGCCAATATGAACTCGTACACCAGTGCACCAAGCTGGGTGCGAGCCTTTCATGAACACAAGCATTTCTGACACTAAGAACCTTGCTGGTTTCCACCTTGATCCTCCAACCTAAAAGGGAACAGTTGTGGGCAGGAAGCCAATGCTACCCAATATAAGAGAGTGGTAGCCACAATTGAAACACCTTCGGCATGGGTCCTTCACGTGTTTTGCGTTTTACCTGTGATCCATAGGGAAGCTGCTGTCTTGAATGGACTGGGATGGAGGGAGGTGGGTAGGGAAAACCCGGTCAGGTTTCGGAGTCTGAGCGGAGTTTGGGGAGGCATGGTGCAGCGGTGACACGGGAGTGCTGGATGGCGTCGGTGGGTTGGAGGGCCTCATTCCCACTTGTGGTTTCTGATCATAGGCACTATTAGTAAGGCAAGGGAAAAGCAAGGCAGGTTATTTTCTCCAAAGAAAGAACAAAAACCAAAACCATAGCATCTACATCCAGAAAAAAAATCACCACAAGCACCCCATTTAGAAGCTTTTGATTATAGTTAACTTGTGAACCAGTTTGGGGCAGAAGAATTCTCAGCTGTACACTAAGAAGAGCAGTGAAGAAGTCATGTTAGACACAAGTGATTCAGCACAGCATTTTCTTCTCTGCGGCACAGAAATGTATTTTTAAAGGACTCAGTCTTACAGTTGCATTCTAAAAGGAGGTATACAAAATACATAAAAGTAGAAGCACCTGGACTAGAGCACAAAGAGCTGACAGTGCCTGTCAAGGCTCTTTTTCTTTTGCACAAACCACAAAGTGAGACAGTAAAACAATACAGCCAGAGGGAAGGGATCTGACCCAGAAAAACAATGGTATGCTGGCTTAGCTACCCATACTAGGATGTCAGCAGCCTCTCCCGACAGGTTTTTTTTACCCCTCTGTCTCTCAAAAATAAACTGCTGGCCCTACAAATACATAGATGCTATTTTCAAGGGTGTCTCAAACTGGGAAAGGACTTAAGAACACTTCGATCATCCCTGTTTCTAAGCAGGAGAAATGCAGACATTAGGAATATAGTAAGCACAAGCTTGCATACTTTCCTACGTCAGGTCCCTTAGCACCCATCAAATCCATCAATGGATTCATCTGATTTTTGAAACCAAAATTACTCCTTATAACTGGAAAAAGTGCCAGTCTTTTCCTTTTTCCCCCCCCCTATTCATATCCAAAAAGTTAAATGTTATAATGCTTTAAATGCTACAGTTTTCGTAATACATTAATGAGAATCAAAGCTAGATGAAAGATTCTAAAATAGACTGAAACATCAATAAGAAATCCTTCACAGCTGACACTAAAGGAAGGAGTGGCACGTAAATGCAACCAAAAGAAAGTCAATAAGGAATGAAGAGGTATCAAGCCCCTCCACCACCCACAAATAAATAAAGCTTTTATTATCTATGCCTATAAACGAAGACAACTTGCTTTTGAGCAAGTATCAAAGATGCAGGGACTAATGAAACACTGTTTTAAAAGGTAATCACCCAGGAATATACACATACAACATCTGCACAATTTGTCAAATACCTAATGTGTTGCTCAGACCTGGCAAATCCTTGCCTGTTACACAGATCTCTCTTTCCTAATGTGCATAATGCATTTTGAAAGTACTTTCAACACAACTCACAGAAAACAAGATACTCCTTCCTTCTATTTCACAGTTGCACCCTGGGTTTTTAAACTTTGGCTAGCTCCCATGGAGGAGGAATGGAGGATGTGCATTTTGATGAAAAAAAGTGTTTTCAAATTATTATGTAAGTGTTTGATACAACTGTAAACAAATCCATCAGTGTTCATCAGCTAAATGCATTATCTCATCAGTCTGTTATCTGCTGAAGAAGTAACTTTTATAAGACCTCTATTATGGTTTTATTACTCTTTAGTCAGTCCTCATTTAAACCAGCAGCTCTCACTGCAAACATGCCCCTAATTCCTTTACCTGACATTGTACAGGCACTTTTCCCCATAACTGAACTTGAATGGTTGCTCTTGACTGCAAGCGGAGCCAAGTTCCGAACATGGGCTATGGGGTTCCTTCTTGATTTTCACAGGGAGACCATGAAAAGCCACTGGAAAGAGAAGGAGAATGCAATTAAAACCCAAGTACAATATCAACAATTAGCATTCCCAAGTAAGCTTGATACTGCTAATTAAACACATGATTAATTAAACCATTTTAATAATAAAAAACAATATAGGAAATAAACATTTTAAATATTTCTCTGAGAGTCAACTGAAAAATAGACACCAGAGATCCTTCATATTGGCTATTATCACTTCTATTGTTTAATAGAATGATGGCCAGCATCCCATCTCATTAGCAGGAAAATAACAGCCCACTTATATTTGGCTTAACTACTGTAAATGTTGTCAGAGGCAAAATACTTCCCAGGCACCAAATGTTTCTAAGTAATATCAGAGGTAGCTTTTAGCTATAAATGCAATAGTAGTCCACTTCAAAGAGTGCCACATAAATGACTCCAAAATAAATTTGAGATATATCAGCCTCAAGAACATGATCAGTAATGTTTTTGTCCCATAGAATGCTTGAAAATTTGCAGCTAAACCCTTGAAACTGGATGATTATATGCACTTTCAATTATAAATAACATTTTTAAAAAAATCAGAAGAAATGGCTTAAGTAATTTTTCTTAAAAATAAACAATATAAATCCTGGCCTGGCCAAACTCAATAGTAAATGTGATATAGACACAAACTGGGAAAAAAAATAACTTAAAAAGTCATATTTTTTAAAAAGCTAAAAAAAACCTCAGAGGGAGTGTGACAGAAATGCAGCATTAATTAGATGCACAAGTTGGTCTGTTTTAAGAGAAAGGCCAAAGGTAAAGGCAAGGTTAACCAGCAAATTAGTTTATGCCAGACGGCTTTCCTTACTTCATATCCAATCTTAACCAAAATTAAAGCAGAAGAAAATTCGAAGTTCATCTGACATCGACAAACCTAAGTAACTGGCTAGAAGGACAAAGGACTAAAAGACAGGTATGCAACAGCTTGAAAACACACCTGTCAAGTTTTAAACAAATTGAGGTTGTTAATGCATTTTTGAACTCCGAGATGCCTAGAATCCAGAGCTAATTTTATCACTGACTTTCAATATTGTCACCAAAGCACCATAGCATGAACATCACATTCCAGCCTGACACAGACACTTGCATCCCCATAAAAATCCACATTCATGCAGCAGTTCCTGTTAAGGAATCTCAGCAGAAAGTCAGGCTTCCATTATATACCATCAAGTAGCATCTTACCCCTTTTCTTCCATCTGAACATGGGAAAGATGATTTGTTATAGATAACGTATTTTCTGATACTAATGCATCTAAATACACACACCAGTGTTCAGTGGGGAGATAAATGAAATGCTGTCTAAGAAGTGAGCGCCAGAACCATTAAACTCTGGCATTTGTGAGTAAGGTCTGGATTCCAGGCTTTTGCCATGGGTTTTCTCATGGTTGGGCAATGTTCACGGAACTTTCATAAATAGATCCTCTTGTACCCTACTACATGACAACTTCTACTACTGCCTTTCAGTTGAGTCATCTGCAACATAACACTACTCTATTTTGCCACGTATTTTCACTAAACTCTTAAGAGTTAGCAGAAAACTGTTATTCAGCTATTATACTTGGTGGATAATAGTCAGTTATGTGGAAAGATTAGAAAGGAGAAGCAGACAATAAAACATATAGAAATGCTTATGCACAGCACAACAACTTAGAAAACAGAGATGGAAAATGTGAACATCACAAGAAGGAAAGAATTTTTCCTGAATAAAACTGTCTGAACTTGCACTAAAAAGAAGCCCACATAGACTTCTTGAAAAGCAATTCTCAGATTTAATAATATGGCAAAATGCAGCCCAGTCAGCTTTCCAAAGTAATCGCGAAGCAGGCTGATATCCAGTAGTTTGTTTCAGGATGTTTCTGGTGAACTTTTACTGCTGACTCCCCTTTCTATGTGTTGGTCATATAATGATGCCACACATTTAATGCATATGATGGGCCCTGCAACTCTGGGACCCTGGCTCCAATACTAAGGTAGGAAATCTCTCGAACTTGAATCAAAAAATTAAAACACAACTGCAACAAGACTCTTTTTGAAAGCCAGTATCACATATTTGCACAAAGGCCACATGCTGCTCTATTTTTTTTCATTTTTATTTTTACTTTGCTACTTCCTTGGAGTTAATCTGTTATGAAAAATTACTTCCCTTATTTATTTTTAAATAACGGGAGTACAGAGACTCCCACACTACAGCCCTGTGCGGAGAACTGGCTGGGTATTTCATCACATCGCTGAGAGCCTGAACGTCTGCTAACAGGCAGTTTTCCAGCTCACTGGCACAGGCACAAGTGAAAGCAGCACATTCATTTTGTGCAATTTGCTTTACCTTCCCACATGGAGTTGGTGCATGTAAAAGGCTGTTAAGTACTAAATTATTCCTTATCAAATCACCATCATCTGGAGTCATGATCAACACTAATTAAATTACTTTCACTGAACACGGCTCCAGCCTGCTGCCTCAACTGCGAGGTACATTTTATTTTGCTTACTGTACAGTCCTAGTAAGGTACAGGGCACAGCGCTAGAAGGCATCTGTGCTGTAGTTTTAATTAAAGTTTACCTCACCTTCTTCCCAGCTTTATAAGCTAGGGTAAAGTGTATCAAATCAAGTAGGTTAACACCTTCACTTCATTTAGAGAAAGCATTACAGACCAAAGTGATTTTATATTAGATCTTTATCTTAACTACAGCCAGAAAGATAATGTAGTTGTAAAATTTAAAGCCTTCCTCAGGCAGTCCCCTGACACAGTCACCATGCTAAGCTTTATCTGTAACTCCTTAAGTGTACACTTTTTAGAGGCAGTAAGGAAAAAATAGGCTGATAAAAATACTTACTGCACTTTGGGAGGGGGGCTTTCTTGAAGGCTATTTGCCCTTTCAGACCATATCTTAAGTGTGGCTGAAGATGACAGACTTACTTTAACAATAAAATTTCAAACATTCAAAGCAGTTTTCGTAACATCACTGAAACCCTCCACCCGTCACTTCTGATTTTAGTGTGACACTCATTCTACAGTGCACCAATTAAAAGATACTTTAAACATACACTCTTGCTAAACTGGATTTTATATTATGTTCTCAATCCTCTTTTCTTTGAGGAGAGCAGGGTTGCTTATTTATACAATCTAATTTTAGTGCAGCATACCAGCTACCAACACATTCAAATTAACAAAATGACATTTTAAACAACCAGCTCCTCACCACTTCTTTCTCCCTGATGGTAAATTTATTTTACTTAACCCCAGAACAAAAACCTCGACCTATTAAAGGGGCTCTCTGCCTTAATAATGATCTTATTAAAAAGTGACCAAGGGCCAAGATTTTATCCCAAGTGATTACTTACAGATAACTACCTCCAAACTTGAAAGGCAAACAATCTTACAACGTGTATTTAGATGGATGTCTTCAACACCTCACCTCAACCACCGTGCAAAGTCAGGCTTATCAGTATCAGAAACAGACCCTTGCCACACAGACCCTGTCTGGAGCATCTCCGAAGCCAACACACAGATATAAGGCAAGCAGAAGGACTGCTACCATCTGCAGCAAATTGATGAAGGTATAATACATTACTGTATGCATATTCTCTGTGCATAAATATATCTATTTATATTTTCAGAGTAAAAGGGCTTGCATATTATACATAATGTGCTGTTGTACAGACCTAGATATTATACAAAGCTATAATGATTTCACCACAAAGTAAACTCACATGTAACATTCAAAAACACAGGTGAAACCTGCCATCCATCCTTCAGAAGTGCTGTTCCCTTTTGCTACCAGTCAACAGCCTAACTCCTGAACATTTTGTTCATAATAACACCCAAAGAATGAAGAACCAAACCACTCAAACAGACAATTTTACTAATAACTCTGAAATCAAAGGAAGAATTGTTTTGGCTCAGAGGAGTCTGATATGTACACTTTCTAGCCCAAGAAACAGGAAGTGTACCACCTCTGTACAGACAGACCTGAATCCACTTCTTTTAAGAAAGTCCTGAAATGCACTGCATTAAGCAATGGCTTAAAATGTTTTTCAAGAGATGATTACTCAAGATGAAGAAGGAATGAGGAATATGTTATATGAAATGGCAAGTCATTTCTCCTTTGAACAAAAAGTAATACTTTAGCTTTCAAACTTTAGATTCCTGCCCAGAATACATGATAAAATCTTATTTCTGAGGAAGAATGGTTTTAAACATACTTTTAGAAGACATGAGATATAACTGGTAATTCAGTGACGTTGGTTAATGGCAAGCAATGTTGACTCCACTGAGCAAAGAGACAAAGATGTCTTATCCCACACTTGTGGGTCACAAGCATTTACTATGTGGTATAAAATCAATTGACAGAAGTTTATAGACTGATTTTATACCACATTTGCTCCTGCTGTTGAACTCTCATGTCTCCTAAATAATACTACATTCGCATGTGTTATGCTTGAGGACTTTGAGTACCTGTGGAGAAAAGGAAGTAACAGTAAGTCATGGTTTAAACATGCTCTTTCTGAGCTGCCTTTCAAATTTATGCTCTGAAATCATTCTCTAAACACAACTCTATAAATAAACTCACTAATTTTTATCATTGATTGAGGCAAAATTTTAATATGCAATGTAAGTTTTGAGAGATTTTTTGAACACACTTGAATATAATGGACTTTACTCAACAGCAAGATGGAAACACAGAAGACTTAAAAATACTTAAGCTAATACCACTGCAACTCCAGGTACTGGACTGACTGAGGTGACCCAAGATAATACTCGGTAAAATTTCAAATGCAAGAAGAAAAGCCCCCTGTACTGATAAAGCCAACACTGTCACACTTTAAATCTATCTCTCGATACATACAGCAATGCAGCAGGCACTTCAGATACATCAGAGTCTCTCCAAGATTCTTTTCCAGTACATTTACCTCTGCCAAGCCCTCCCCTTCCCCCAACACACAAAAATCCATTACTAAAGGGTCTAATCTCAGCTATCAGCACAGAGTGCCTTTTATGGAGCCATTAAACCATTTCTCTTGTTTACAGTGCCTGAAGAAAGATGTGAATTATGTCTGTGACAAAACAGGCGATAACATTTCTAAACTGCTATCAAAATGCAAACTGAAATACACTTAAGGACAGGGACCCTAATTCGTGTTTTTGCCATTTTCCTCTCTCACTTTAACTTAACAGCACTCACCTGATGATTCAAACAAATTATTTATGCTATAAGTACAACAGGTAGGCATTAGTATAAAAAAAAATAAATCTGCTTTTAAACAGTTGATTGAATGATTTGTCAAAGGGCATAAAATACTAGTTATGTCTTAGGTGATAGTAATGACCTTGGTGCTCTTATCAGAAAACGTTTTTAAAAAATCCAAGCACAACACTGTGGGTTCACAAGTCCTGAAATGCCTTATTTTTGCAATGGTCATCTTAACATTTGAATCATACATTCAGTATAGGTATTTGCATATCTGAAGCAATGAGCTATGAAACAAAATACTTTCTCTATAGCTTTCTAGGTGGGAATGACAGGCTTTATATGTTTTCCAAAGAGGTTTAAAAAATGTGCATTTAACTCATGAAACAACAGCCTTCTGCATTCTGGAAGACATTTATTGATTATTTATTTCTAGATCATTATGATTTGAGCTTTAGACCTTTGTAGACAGCTGCACTCTGAATTTCAACAATCATTTAATAAGCATCAGACTAAAGACATCAGGATGCCAAAACAGACTGCCCTTTCAATTTCACTGTACTATATATTTTGATGAGAAGTTTTACTGGTAACTTTGAGATGCTCAGGAGTCATCAGAAGCAGGTACCCGCCACAGCTGACCATTCATCCATACTCCAGAGATTACTGCGTTACAGCTGGATGCGGTATGCTGCCTCATATACTAACAAAACCTGAAATAAAAACATCAGCTAGGAGAGGTGGCAGATGAAGAGAGCCGGGACAGTAAAGGCTGGCAATCAAGTATTTCCAGCTAAACTGCTCCCAGTGATTTTGAATTAGAAGCCTATAAACACATACTACTGCTACAGCTGAAGACAGAAGTGACTGCAAGCATGGATGACTGAGACAAGATCTGTAGTTGTTTTCACCCTACGTGAGCTCTTGCAAAAAAGAACCGTTTTGTTTCTGACCACTGCAACAGCTGCAGAAATGAACAGATTACATCTACACAGACTCCACCAGGTTCTTCAACCATTTATCTATCAAAGTCACTTCTATCAGATCTTAGCTGAGCTCCAGTCAACTGGATTTCATTTAGGTCCTGCTCTCTGCCAGATATTGGAAGAAGCTGGTGACAAATTGGATATCTGACACACAGATATGTATCATCACTGTGGTTTCAGAGACTATCCTGGCAGTTTATAGAAAAGCTGAACATAGACAAGAGACCTTAACTTTCCCTACCTTACAAATGAAAGCTGCTAGCAAGGGAAGGGAGGGTGGGGATGGGAAGAATCTATGTATTCCTGTCAGGTATCTTTTTAAGAAATATATTATCTTGGTATTATTCTCCATTTTACAGTTGCATCTAGAAAACTAGAACTCCTTCAAGATCCAGAATTTAGACCTAAAGACAAATGGGCTCCATCCAGATCAACAAGCAGTGACCGTTCACCCGAATCAGTCTGCATGTGTGTTTGGGTATTTGTGTGTGCACACAGAGTCAAATGAAGGTAAGCATATTGAATGTGCAAGCGTGCCTCTGCAATGATACATTACATATGGTAATGTATCAAAATATGTGTAATATGTAAAATAAAGAGCATAAAGCTTTTTCCTCTTCAAATGGATATGTATAACTGGGGAGAAAGTGGGTAAGCAGCATGCAGAAGAAAGTAACAACTTGTAAATGTGTGAAAAAGCGTTCAATAAAAAGCTAGTTCTTTCTTATGTGGTAGCCTGACTCTAAATCCAGAAAAGAAAATCTCTGGACAATCTCTTAAAAAAGAGAATGCTCTGCCACCCCTCATCTCAGTGCTCTTTCCCAGAAAGTGGGACTTCATGACTGGGCAGTACTTGGCAAAGCCGTTATATATGATTCCATCAATTCAGTCTTCGCCTTGGCTTCAGATCAGATCCTTCCAGCCCCTACTAGCTCAAAAGATAGAAACAGCATGGGACCTCATTTTTTGGAAGCTAGTTCTGAACGATGAGCCCAAGCACCAGCTTTCAAAGCCAACTGGCAAGAATAGAATACGTGGGCAAGATGGATCTATTTGAGAACCTTGTTTAACAAAAAGAAAATACCAGCTTTGAAGTAATCTGTCACCTTTACTGGAAAATATGCAACTACAAATGCACTTTAATAACAGTTAGAACTCAGGCTGCAAAATGAAGCAAATTGCTTATTTTCTCTTCCAGAATAAAGCTTACAATACTGTGCGTGTCAATTAAAAGTTTATTTGAATCGCATAAACGCTACGCTATAGGTGTAGTCTTTACAATCCTTAAGGGGTGGGAAAGGATGGGGGGAGAAAGTAAAGAATAAAAGACAACCCAAAATGCTAGGATTTTTTCCTTAAAGCCTACATGGTCTCTTCTCAGATGACATGGTATGAGAATAGAAAAAAAAATATTGATTTGGTATTTGACTTAGGAAAAAGTAGCGAGCAGGTGAAAATGAACTGCAGCAGAAGATGGATTTTATTTTTGTTTACTACCAAGGAGTTGCAGGATGCAAAATAACAGCTCGCTTTTCCTATGAAAATTGATATTGGGAAATTCTGGACATTAAGAACTACAGTACTGCATCCATCTGAGCCAGCATTGTTTGCTAAAATAACTTGCTCCTGCTTTGGTGAGAGAGGTTTCTTCTTACCTAATTTTTTAAGCAAAAAGCATTACAGAATAATGACTAAAAGACAAAAAACCACATTCAATTAATTTTAAATTAATTGAATCACCTGTGAATCTCTAGATTATGTTAATTCAATATATTCACCATAATTTTCTTGATCCTGACTACGACCTGGCATGAGCATGAAGTCTTTGAGATTAGTACCTGAGGCCAAAAAAAAGGTGTTAAATAGACAACAGAAAAGAGTTCACTGCACCTAGAGCACACCAAGTTTGCATAAGTCTCCATGAGGCAGGTTTATACGAGGGCATTTATGCACAGGGAGGAGGTTACCAACAAAAACATCACTAAAATGTAGGCCTATGCTATTTCCCTGCAGGACAGCTTATTTGACAATTAAACATGATGGTCCTGCCACTGCTCAGCAAAGAAATTCTTCTAGAAGCTTCTTCGCAAAAGAAAATAAATGTCATTCCTTAACTGGAATTCTCTAAGGCTTGTGTGCTAAGACAATAAAAAAAAACCTCCAGGATAGCTATTTCTGGGCAGCTAACCTAAGGTCCCCTTGCATGACATATGTAGCCTCCCCTGAGAGGTGGAGGGTTTCCCAGTTAGTGTGGGACAAGAAGCACAATATTTAAGTGCCCCTTCAGTTTAATAATTGGTTCACTGCTATAAATCCTCACTTTTAGTGCAAGATATCCCTAATTTGTCTCTGCAGTTGCAATTTCTGAAATGCTCATTAGTTACTGAGGGTACACCTGCAGCCTTCTGACATTGGAAGTGCGGAAGGCACCATTGAGATAATTCAGATATTTGTAGCCACTTGGCTTCTCATTTCAAAGGACCATGTCAGTCAAAAACTGCATAGTATATTCACTTGAGAATATTCAGTATAACAAAAATTAAAAAGCCCACCCAAAAGGGTAAGCCATCTGACTGGGGGGTAGGGGGAGGAACTTCCAGTAAATATCAGTATAAGATTACCTACTCACTAAATGCAAAGGTAGAGCATTTCCAAGGCAAACTTTTCTAGAGGGTTCTAGTAAATCCCTAGGTAAGGCACTGAAGGTCCTTTGTTATAAGCTGACACTGCATTTGGGCAGCTGCTACCTGGCTGAACTGCCACGTGGTATTAGAAGAGTGTCTCTATTCTTCTACCCCCAAGCATGGAACATTTTGGCACAGTTTCAGTTAGTTGATCCCTCTTTGCCTCTATCCCCCAAAAATTTCCACTTTCCCATTAAGAATTGTGTGGAAGGTATTTTCAGGCAGCAGGAGCTGCAGCTACCAACACGGTTTCTTAGCCTCCAAAAGAAGCAATCCCACAGAAATGCTGTCACAGGCACTGTTTTATTCCGATTTATGTCCCCTTCCTGCAGTGCTCTCCTTCCTTTCCAGACAATTTACCTGTCCAGCTGTAGGAGACTCACAGCTGCAGTCAGTCGAATGGAAAGTGCTGCCAGGGGGGGTCTCTGCCTCCTGGCAGGTACCTCCAGGGCAAAAGTGAACCTGCTGACAAATACCACAGGCACTGGATAACTGAGAAGAATACAAGGAAAACTGCAGAACACTGGTGGGAGGGAGAGGGGAAGGATTAAGCTAGGAGGAGTGAACTGGCTCACTTTGATGTCTGAGGAGAGCAGGTGTGGCAGTGAGGCAGGACGAAGAGCTCTCCCTGCCCCCAAAATAAACAGAGGCTTAGGGCTCTCTGGAGGAGGAAGTGGTAACCTAATAAAATTAAACCAGCTGGGTTCTGTAGCAATTGAACTAAAACACGTGGATAGCTGAAGATGATTACAGAGAGGGGAAAAAAAAATTCCAAAGAATTTTTAATCCTTCTATTCTGGATCTGCAACCTCCATGACTGAACAGAGCAAGAGGGCTGCTCTTCACCTGCATTTGCTTTGTTAAAATCCTGGGAGGAGATCAGGGGCATTTGTTCCTACAGTTACTGATAATGCATCTGGCTCCAAAGGCTCCCAGGCATGGTGCAAAAAGAGGCAATCCACCTTTAGAGCTTCTGCTAAAGAGGAAGTTCTTAATGTAAAATCAAGCCTGGGAGAAAACTTAAATTGTATTCCTACCTGGGAATTATCAATAAAGTTAAATGCACAGGGAAGAGCTGGCCACTATATCAGAGTCTGTGTGCTTTTCTGAGGACAGGATTTCCATTTGCAGCAATTTTCAAAATTTAATTTAAATTGTGAGAGGTAATGGCTAAGCACTGCGTAACTTCCATTACTAAAATATCCAGTAATATCCCAGCATTTTACACATACACTCACACACACACACTTTCCACTTCAGGTAACTGCAGTTTGACAGTTTCAGGTCTGGATTTGAATAGATTTTGTAGAAACAGAATTATGAAGAAAACTCTGGAAACTGTAACAAGCATTTTTCCCAACCAGAACAATAAACACTAAAATTAACCATTTTGTATTTTCTATTTATTGCTTTAAAGGTATCATCAACTTGATATTTAGGAAAGATGTCTTTAGCAGAAAACAAACAGGAACTGATTCTGCCTCATCTCCCCGCTTACACAAAAGTTTCAAGTTACATCAATATAATCATTATCTTTTTTGGTTTTTTCTGATGGATTCATGCAAGGAGCTAACAGCCATCTATAAACGAGAGGGCCACTAATCTTGTTCTTGCTGCTGGACAAATTGTGAAAGAAACTGGATTTAATTGCTGGTTCTGCCATAATCCAAACAACCAGTGTCAGAAAGTTGATTCTAGTGTGAAGTGGCTCAGCCTCAGGAGCCTACCCTCAGAGATCCGTAACCAATGTGTCCCTATAAAAACAGGAATAGCCTCGTAATGAAAGTGCATCTTAATAAAAGATTATCCTTAAGGATAATCGTGCCTGTCAGATAGTTACTCAAGTATATGCAAAAGCAAGAGAAAACAATAAATAATGAAATGGACTCCACACCAAGCACTTTCTAGCATGAATTAAACAACTAATTTAAAAGATTATTTACAATTCATTGCTATTTTAGCAGTTCTCAATAATAGGCACTAAAAAGTGCCTTTTGAGATTATTTTTAATTCAATTTCACCTTTAAGAGGTATATATTCATAAAGCAAGTATACACTAACTCAGGGTAGCTAATGGGATACTTGTGAACTTCATGTGGAGAAAGAGACTGTCACCACTGTAAATACATGTGTCCTCCATGCTTCAATGTTCAATTTTCACAAATGCTCACCAGTAAGAACTCTAACAGCTTCCTTTTACAGATCATTCAAGCAAGGCTAAAATCTAATCCTCTAGCTCACTGCTAAAAACTACTGCAAAACCTGCAGTCTTCAGTAGAAAAGGTGTGGGCCACTGAAATAAGTCAACAGTAAAGCTCAGCTCACAATTTTTATCACTGATTCAACAGGGAAACAAAGAAGCCATTGTCAGAAGTGGTTACGTCTGGGAACATAAAGTCAAGACTATATTTAAGTAGGCCGATTTTCAAAGACTCTTAGTAAAGTGCTCTTTCTGGAGCCAGTGGAAGTTTGACCACCTGCAACCAGGTGCTAGCTTTCAGCACAGATATTTAAGGCTTCTGCTGCTACTTAAAGCATTCCTAATGTGTATGACACTTGCAATTGAATGTACATTACCAATACACTTGCTGATGTCTTCTGAAGCCAAGCATTCCTAAAGTTTTATGATTATTTTATATGTGCATACAGTCATTTCCTGTATGCATATATGCACATATATATATATATGTACACACAAACTGACTTAATACACATGTATTAATCCCGTTCCTAAATTCTAATCCCAAATACTTGAAATTTTTTTGTCTTTACAGAATACTAACACTTTAAAAAGTCCCTGTTGTCTCTATTTCTCTTATTGCTTTGGTCATGAGAAATTTTATTAACAGATGGTTAGTAAGGAAACATTGCATGTAGTTTCAGCATGAAGACAGAGTATTAAAGAAGAATTAAACTGTTTATCTTTTCTAGGTATACATTATAAGCAGAAAGGAAACAATCTTTGAGCAAAGAGGATCAAATTAGCAAGACTGGGAATTGTTTTTCCACATGCCATTTTTCAAATGTCCTTGATGACGACTCATAATGTATAAATTCAAAGACAAAAGCCCTGGCCAGTCAGTAACCTTCCTATTCAGTGACTGCAGGACTCGGCAGTAAATGTCAGTGCTAGAAAATATTTCACTACATTAACTTACTGGCAACCACATTTGCTGAATAAGTTCATAAACAGCCACAGGAAAAAAGACAACCAGAAATAAAGCTGCTAAATGATTCACTCTTTTCTAACATGCATAATCCTCAGCTTACAGAAGAAATAGATATGTAAGAAGAAAGATATCCTTTACCAAGACAGTTCACTTCTCCATTCACCTCATCAAGGTCATACTAGAATCCAGGAACTGGTAAGAGTAATGTCTTGAAGACAAAGAGAATAAAGAATAAATGAAAGGAAAAGAAAAAAATCCTTCTCAGGGAAAAGACAAGTTCATGCCTTGATAAAATAATCAGTTTTCCATTTACAAGTTTAAACTAGGTTTATACCATTCCTAAATAAACACTGATGACTTCTAAAACTCAAAAGAATTAATAAATATAATAATTTATGCACATTTATCAGCTTATAAATGGCTTCACTGCAATTACTTCCTAGTACTGAAATGCACGGGACCAAAACAAAAGGACTTAGAACCTGAAACAAGGGCTGTTTTTCCTGCATGCTTACAGAGGGCTACCTCTGTCCTACATGACACAAATGTGTCACAGACTCCTCAGTGCTTAACTGATGTCCTGAGGACTTTCACTCTCTCCTCCTTTTTTTAACTGCTATATCCCTTGAAAACTTCACAGCACTCTGTAGGAGAGCCTGATTTCTATCTCCAGTTGCTGAGGCAGCAAGCAGAAATAAAAAGTTAAAAAAATTATACAGACCGCGAATACATTTTACATGAAGAAACCTATGTAATATATAGAAGTGGACTAACTCAGCTTGCAGACTGCCTCCTTATTTTACACCATTCCAGAGATTATAGATTTTCAAATCAGTATTTACACTGCTCTTGAAATACAAAACTCATTTTGCGAAAACACTGCATGGAAAGGACTTTTAGGAGAATAAGTGTTTAGTATCAAAATAGAATCACAAAAACCCTTCAGTCTGCCTTGCTTGGTTTCAGTGTGGAAATACAGCTAAAAGAAGTTCATGCACACTTAAACACAACTGGAACTGAAAAAATGTTCTAATACATATACATACTCCTGATGAAATGAACAACTATCTGGTTTAAAACAGAAATAACAGTAGTGTTAAGAAAATACTGCTGTGACAACTTATAATGTAATGATCACTTGTATTTCCACAGATGAGACCTACATAAAAGGAAGGAGGGGAGGCCTCCTCAGAGAGGAAATAGAAGGTTTTTTCAAAACTGAGAATTCAACATTTTGAATAAAATATGTTTAATGTTTTTGTTTTCATGTAAACAGACCTTAGGAAGTGATCTGACAGCCTTAAGAAATTACCATTTGAAAGAAAAAAGGTCTACATGCTTCATCTTTGATCTAGGAGACAGATTTATCACAGGACAGGATGACTGAAGTTTATTCATTAGCTGATAACCTTCACATGCAACCCAAGCCTTTAATCTGCAATAAAGCAGCAAAAAAGGATGAGGCTCTAAGGAAAGGAAACTAACTCAGCTTGGCTGAGCAGGGACACAGCCCTGGAAGAGCAGTGAGGAGACAGGGGCACAAACCCCCACGAAAAGAGCCCTATCCAGCTTGCCTGGGCTCCCCCATGCCCCACACTGCTGGAGACCATCAGGTGCAGATGGGTCCTGTGCAGTTAAACCAGTCTGCATAAGGTGTCTGCTGCCTCTGCAGATGCCCAGAGGTACCATTCCATTAGCAATAAAATTCACATCACAGGCTGCTGGGCACTCTGAAAGAAAGCTTCAGCTTTAGAAGTTTTAAAAATCAAAAGCTATGTTCCTGATGGGGTCTTCTAATTTGTTTCACAGTGCTACTGCCACCACCAGTATTTACATAATCTGTGAGACACTACCACTACTGCAATCCAGGAGAAACTTAAATCTTTGCACCTCCAAAGCTGGAAATTTAGTATAAAATAAACAGAAATTGCTTATTAAAATCAAAGCAAGCCCTCAAATGTTCCACTATTAATATCACAAGTTAAAGGCATTACAATCGACACCCTCCCTCATGGTAAAACTTTTTCAAGAATCAGAACTTGCAATTATGGTAGATTAGTAAGTTATTAATTATTAAATCTGCACAACTATCTGGCATTTAAATATAGATTTAAATATAGATTAAAATATTTCCAAAAATCTTATGGAGAAAAAAAGATTAAAAACAAAACCCTTATTAGCACAGGCTAATGCCCATCAATTAGCCACAAAATGAGTTTTCTGAAAGACACCAAATCCTAATTTCTTTGGAATGTGAATTTAAAAAAAAAAAAAAGGAAAGGGAAAAACAAAGTTAACAGGTGGTAACAGTTTCAGTCCTGTTTAAACAAAGGAAACAAGTGCTCAGAGATACAATGAAAGAAGCAAGGCTATCTAAGGCAACTATGAAGGGAGATAAGGTGGTCAGCATCGACTCCTCAGTCTGACCTCTCCAGCTCTTACAACAGCAATTGCACTGGACTGTCTTTGTAAAATGCTTTTGAGATCTCCAGATAAGTGATCATTAAGAAAGCTGTGTACCTCACAGCAGAGTGATACATGCATTTCTGTGCCTACTTCAAACCAGAAACAAAGATGTTAAGCAACATGCCCAAGGTCATGCAAAGCTAAAGGCAGGAACACACCACAGAGCTCGGACTCTCACAGCCCTTAAGAAATAATCCATCACAGTCGAGCATGCACTAAAAGAAGTAAGCAAATGTCTCTGTATTTGACAACATCTGACCTATGGAAGGAAGTAGTTTCAAGACAAGTGGCAAGAAAGAAAACACAGCTGCAACAGAAAGCCCTACCAGAAAATAGCTCAGCACCAGGAATAAGTAGCACCACCTTGCAGGATATTCGTCAGACTGCCTGCTGTAGCACCACACTTGCAGAGCTACACTCAAAGAAAAGGTTATTCCAGACACACAGACGCTAAATAAAGGTAAAATAAATTTTTAAAAAAATAAAAAAAAAAACCAACCTGAAAAGATGCTGGTGTATGCAACTTGCCGCACACAGACAACCAAAACACTACCAACTGTAATTTCTAGAACATTGTGCACTACCAAGACATGACTACCAGCTGCCTAAGAAATGAATCACCACATTAAAAAAAAAAAATGACATTTTTTAGTCCACTAAAATCTTTTCTAGAACCTGCAAAATCAAACTATTCTGCATCAAAACAAAAAACAATTCCAGTAAATAAATAATATCAGTAAATTCCATTTTGACTTTAGTAGACCTGTCAGAACTCCTAGTATTCTGGTGTTTTCTACTTTAATTGTGTGGGCTTTCTTCTTCACAATATGTCAAAATAAGGGAAAATTAACCTCTATCAATTTCTCACCAGCTCTTGCTATACTAAAGCAAGCAGAAAATGCTCTTCTAATTCTGAAATTCACTTTTGAAGTTTAAATCACAGGAAGAAAGCGGAAAAAAAAAAAAAAACCCAAAGAATTTTTTATCTGGTAATGCAAAAAAATCATTATTTTGTATGCCGAAAAATATATAAATAAATATTAAAGCTTTTCCTCATTTAAACTGCATTTAGAATATCCTACACCATTAGTTAAAATGACAGAAGAATACAGCTACCTGAAGCCTATGTAAAGAATCTCTCTTTAACAGGCTTTTAAAGATTGAAGCCAGAGCATCTAAAAAGCACATCCCTGAATAATTTAAGATTCCTGGCATCTACATTGAAGGCGCACCTTTACTAAACCTGGAGGAACAAAAAAAGAGGTAAGAGAAAGAATAAAGGTCATGAAAGATCAGTGACAAAATCACTACTAAAAAAAATATTTTTCCTATCTTAAAGTTTAATCAGACATGGAGAAGCACAGATTTTTACAGCCAGCCCTTCCCATTTTCTGTCAACAGATGTGGTCTAACACTAACATTTACCCCTTGGCAATGTTAAGTTAAGGCTGTGATGATCTCGGAAACAATACAGGAACAAAATAAATGAGAAGGAAGGAAACTGATCAAGAAGGTGAAGCACAAGACAAATCCTCATTAACAGAAACTCGTAACAAATAAAAGGCAAAGCCTAGAATTTATCATTATATTTAAATACATAACTGACATTTCAGGGCAAAAGAAAAAAAAAAAAAAAGAAAAAGAAAACTCTGAAAAAGTAGATCCATGCAAATACATATTATTAAAACAAAATAAACCATGATTATGGTTTAACTATTAAGACACCAGGCAATTTAGTTTGGTGCAGAGTAATCCCCATTTATAACCAACTGTACCAAGGTTGCATTACAATTCAGTGTTTTGTTGACAATACCAAGTTTTCTTTGCCAACTACATCTTTTAAACATCAGCAAATCCTACCTACTTCCTCTTGTGTCTGTCACAGAAACCATCCAAACAATGGGAGCAAGTAATCTTCACCTCAACAGCTATTGACTTCGAGCAAACTGAACACTTTATTCATTTTTGCTGCTGGAGTGGAAAGTCCTTGCTGTTCTACAGTATCTGAAAGCCTTGCCACTGATTACAACCAGCTCAGGATCTGGCTCCTCCTCAGTATATGAAAATGGACTTGAAACAATAGGAAACCTTATCTGAAGAAGTTAACATAGGTCACCCTTCTCTAAATGTGGATACAGACTTTATATGGAGGGGAAAACCAGCTTAGTTAGGTTTTATGAATTGGATACAAATCAGGAAAAAGTGTCACATACAGAATGTTGATTAAAAAAACACCCCATAACATTCACCTTTTTAGAGGAAAGAGATTTTTTTTTCATCTTTGCTTTACACAACTTTTCATGTTATTGTTAAAGAATAGTCATTAGGAAGTTACTTGAATGTTCAGCAAACAAGTGAACTGCATTACAGAAGCAGGTTCAAAAAGAGACAAAATCAACCTTCCTAAGACAGAATTTTTGAGTAAAAGCCTGTAGAAGTGATTCCTCCTTCCCGTGGAATTTTTATTTCTTGCGAGAATGGAAATGAAAAAGTAAGGAATTACACTATTTAATATGCAATTCAGTATTTTTTCCAGTATAACTTTAAACAAACAAACAAACAAACAACAAAAAATTAATACACATTTTTGTCTCTTAGAACTCAAGAATTTCAGTATTCACAGAAAGCAGAAAGGTATAAGAAACCTTTGGGTTGTTTTTCAAATTTCAGCTTAACAAGCTAGTCGTTATCTATTCTAAATTCCACTCACGCTAAACAAAATTACAAAAAGGTTTTTTGTGATAGGTATGCCAAGCTAAAAAATATTTAATACAAAGGTAAGAGAAGATGGGGCTTTGATGACAAAAATGTAAGGTTTGAAGCTGTAGGCATTACTAAGATTTTTATGGTAGGAAAGGCCTCTTTCCAGAAGACATAAGGTGTAACAAAGTAAATTTTATTTTTAAACAGGTAAACTGAAGCTTAAAGCTTGACACGCTCGATCCTTAGCTAACAGAAATATGCGTAATTCCAATAACGTCAATAAAACCACATGAAGTTATGCTAGCTGTTGATCTCACTCATAATAATCTAAAGCCCACACCTAACTATAAATACACATATTATGTTTGCTTTTCAAAAACTGATTGAAGTTTAATAGCAACTCATAATTGAAATATTCATGGTCCCAAGCTAGCTTTGAAGTTAAATCCCTGAGTGGATAAAGTGGACTGTATATCTAATCTAAACTAAATGTTTCCCCTAGTTACTAATACCAGTGCAGTTTCACTAGTTAAAATCATTATTACAGAAAATAAATGCAAAAGCCACAGCACTTTAAGGGGCATTGAATCCTGCTCAGTGCTAGGACACAGCACATGATCTTGGCAGTATCAGTTCCTCCACTACCTTCCACATCTTGCTTCAAGAGCTGGCTTCTTCAAATCTCCAAGCTGGTGATTTCTAGGCAAGAAAATTTTAACCACATCGTTCCAGAACTGCCACTGTTGCTGAAGCTTCTTAAGTCTCCTTTTAATGTTTCAATTTAACATCACAATTTTCAATTTAACAGCACAGATCTGTCTCGGCTTTAAAGCCCCTTTCTCAAGCAATGAAGCTAGAAATAAAATGCCATTAGTTTTGTAACTGGACTGCAGATTGTACGTGTTTCACTGGAACACTTCAGTTTTCTTTACATACTTTGCACATCGCTTACACACCCCTATCTACATGCAGCTCCATAAATGAAATTTCTGTAGCAAAGCACAGTTTAGTTTAGATGCCTTTGAACTAAATTGGCTGTCACCTCCCCTCCATCAGTTTACACTTCTGTCCTTCCTCACTTTTCGCTCAATTAAACACTAAATCTATGAAAGCTTGTCCATTCTCTCCCATGTAAAAAATAAAAATGAAAATAAAATAAAATAAACTTAGGTAGATTTTTTAAAAAAGAAGTCAAGTCCGTCTGCCAGACTGCTGCCAGTAACAGGCTCAGTACCGCACAGTTACAGACTACACAGAGCAAGCCATTATAATGGAGTTTGAAGGCAGGCTTGGATCCTAGAGAAAACAGTCACAATTGTGCTACTTCTGCAGCAGTAATTTCCCCATGGCTTTGGTTATGTTGATCTCCATTCATGTTTTGCAGAGCCCACAGCTACATACATTATATCCAAGTATACGTCTGAAACTCCATAACCTTTGCCAGAGTAGCTCTCCAGGAAGCTCTCCTGACCTTTACTTAAGATAAAGAAACCAACTGAAATTAAGAAATAAATGTTCCTTTGATAATACTGTGTAAGCTGTGGCTAAGGAACTTTGAAGCACAACAGCATTAATAAAATAGCCATATTAGGAGAATTTCTTTATCACCAAAAGCAGTGGCCAGTTTCAATGGGGCTTTTCATTCACAGTCCACAAATTATTTTCCAAGAATCATTGACTTGTTGTGTAACTACGATTGTGAGTTAATAGAAGCCCCAGTTGAACTTTGTACTCTTACACAAAGGTATATGCATGAATGACTATATTTGGACACAGATCCATATGTAAAGAAAGTATGGATCATATAAACATATCTGATTTTCAATTTATAGATTGTTTTGTCTTTCATATTATAATTTTTTTCAGAAAAAGTCTTTGAAGACAGAAGCTAAAAAAAAAACCAACCGAACTTCAGTTATAAAAGGCAATTTTCAAACTTTAAAAGTGACCATGATTGTTGGTTTGCACATGTACAAGAACTTTGAAAGAAAAACTAATTTAAATTGTTGTTGTGCAGGGATATTATCCTGCACAACAACAATGCCAAAGGATTTAAAAAAATTGTTTGGTTTTTTTTTTGTTTGTTTTTTACAAAATACTGTTATGAATACTTCCCACAAATTCTTCTTAAAACAGCTTATTAGTAACTAGAAAAAAAATCTAAAATATTTATAGGAAAAATTCAGCAAGTGTGAATTTGATTTTTGGGTTAAAGACTATTTTAATGCAATTTTTCCTAATCACTCTAATATTAATCTTAATATTTCAGTACATGAATGCAATGTTTAACAGGTATCTGGTTTAGTGAACTGCAGTAATTCACTCCAATAGGATAAACTATTTAAGTTATTTGGTAAAATGGAAAAGCAACCATGTGCTCTGCTACAATCACTGTTTAGAAGAGACCTCTGATGATGGAGAGAACCCTCCCGTGAAGAAGAAAACTGCAAAAAGAAGCTCCAAGAAGTCTGAGACTTTGTCAGATGTTTCTCATGCTCTGCCCTTGCAATCCCCCAATACAACAGAACAGCAGGTACAGCAAAACCGAGCCAGCATTTAAAAGAATAGGAGCATTTTAATAGGTAAGGGCAAGACTTGAGGGGTACAGGCTGATAAAAATAAGTTGAGGGTCTTGTATAATAAGTAGAAAACAATCCAAAGCACGCAGCTTAACATAACTCCTGCTTTCACCAATTAACTCAAAGGAAAATAATGTTTGAGCAAGAAAATGCCACAGGCTAAGACAACTTAAAAATGTTTCAGCTGTGGCTCTATTTCATTGATTATGTGGAGAACTTTATTTATTTATTCATACACAAAACATGTTGAGCAGCCTGGCTTCTGCTCAGCAAAGATGCATCCTATGTCCCACCGTATCTGATCGGTATTGGCTAAAAAGCTCCTCTGCTCACTCTACAGAGAAAACTCCTTCCACCTCCACAACCTCAGTTTTTTCCATGCTTCCCTCGGGCTGCGTGTGGAAATGACAGGAAAGGGCCCTGTGCTAAAGGTTATACCTTCAGCCAAACAAGTTCTTTTGGCTGCACATCAAAATGCCACTTGCTTTATCTACTCATCGCACTGATGTCACCGATCAGCAAAAGGAGCTATCACATGACCACAGATGACAAAATAATTAGCAAATATGAAGACACAGATATACAAATACATATATTTAAAGAAAGTGATGATTTGTAATATACTTACAACTTTCAGCCTGATAGTCTGGCACAAACTGCTCATCATTGTCAGGTACCTGAGCTGAAGAAAGGGAAACAAAAATAAAACAAAGAACAAGAAACAAGAATTAAAAGAAGCCATTAAACCATAAATAAAGACTCTTGCACCTAATTTAAAGCACAGTCAAATTTAAAATGATGATTTTTTTTGTTTCTTCATTGTTGAGTAGTATGAAAATGAGGCAAGCACATCATTTTAATATCGGATAAACCCAGGGGTGAAGCTGTGTGGTGCAGCGTGAGTCCACAGAAGCCCCAGCACAGAGCAATGGGAATTGGGAGGATGTGGGGGCTCACTGGCCCTTCCTCACTCCCTGTACCAGGGTCTGGACCTACCATGCTACTGGTAAAACTCAGTAGTGCTCATTTTCAAAATATCTGCACATAAAGTCCCCATAAAACCAAATGCCACTGATTAACACTAATGCTTCTTTAACCTTAAACTACCACACCTTCGGCTTACTTAAAAGTGATTCCAATTCATGGCAGTCAGCCAACACAGCAGGGATTTTCTGTTATTGTTTTAAATATTCAAAAAGAATGATTTTACCAGACCATAGAATTACTGGTTCAATGACAGCATTTCAGACATCGAAAAAGATTTACTTAAAGCAAAAAATCCTGATTAACATCCATTTGCCTTTTATAAGATCGTCTTTGCTTTTAGGAAACTTCCATCACAAACCTGAGCTATTAAATACAAACATTTCACGGTCTGCTGATAGATAATTTTGCTCCTCTGGTACCACATTTCCTTTTTGTTGTATATCTAAGACATTAGCCATCTCTCAAACTGCGTGGTAAACTCATTTAAACCATTTAAGCTGAAATACCACTAAATGTTTATTATAGATGAATACATTTAAATAACTGCAGAACATCACACAGAGCAACGGCATCCTCGGAGCATGACTGATTCTGGTACATCACAAGAGAGATCCAGCTTATCTTCTCTAAACTTTGTCATCATTTCCTCAACGTACACACTACCTAGAATCGCCACAGCAAAGCTGCATAAAATTATCGTCTAAAAATACTTCCCGCAGTTCTTGGCCAAAGACAAGCAAATAATTCATATGATCTTAATTAAAAGTTAACATCTGCCGTGATCTGGTTACCCAAAAAGATTTGAAAGGTAAATGCTACTTATATAATCACTTATCGAAACTGTAACTATCAAATGTTCTCAAATACGTTAAATGATAAAATGTAACTTTAATGCCCTTTGGAACACTTTCTAGCACAGGAAGTGCAGATTCCCTATTATGTATGTGCAATTTCTAGTAGTTTTAATATAATTTGCTTGAAGTAAAAAGATATATTTATGTTAAATTACTCACAATTATTTTGAATGTGCACTACAGTGCTCTTCATGGACCAGATCTCCACTCCTTTACTCAGGAAATATTTCTAATGACTTAACTGGAAGGGTTTTTTTCCTGGGTAAAGAGTTCAGAATCAGGCTCATAATACCGAAAAATTCTTTGCTCTGTGTTTTAAAATAAATTTAAAATCCTACTGTGTTTATTGCAGCGAATACCCCTTAAAAACAAATGACCTTGGAAATGTGCAAATACAGATTTGAAAAGAAGTGTGAGTAAGATAAATACACTAAGTGTAATTAGCCTTACTTTGAAAAAAAAAAAAAAAAAAAAGCATAGCTACTGTTGCTTTGTTGTTTGGGTTTCTAATTAAAAACAAACAAACAAAATCAAACCCAAGAATAACCCATCCTTTTAGAATAAACCAGTATCTCTGAGGACATATTTATTCCTCGAAGTTTGAAGCTTTATAAAACAGTACCAACCCAAATATTTCCACTATTTCGATGCATTCAATTTCTCTTTCTTCCAGAGAAACCACAAAATTTTATGGAGAACGAACTCAGGGACAGGATGAGCCTAAACACTAATGCTCCGCAATTTCTGACATTTCATGCAATTGACTACACATGAACATTTGGCATTTTCTTTACAAAAATGCCAACTATTTGACTGTCACAGAAAAATCTGATTATGAAATCAAGGTCTTCTACTTAAAAATCAGTTCCTAAGATTTCTTATATTTCCACTTACTTTTGAAGTGTCTGCGAGTACATTCAGAGTTAAAGTAACTGAATCAAGTAACTTCTTGTTTACAGAAGATACATCCCACACATTTTTCTTAAGCCAGCTATCATTTTCAAATGCAGCGAGGAGGCTAGCAGAATTAATTTTTTTAACATGCACCTGCATTTTATATATACATGTATATGTAGAGATATATATAAATTTGTGGATCTAGGATATCTTTAAAAGCCTCAAAGAAAGCAAAACCCGTTCTGTTTAAATAAAGAGGCTACATTTAGTGGTTGCGAAACAGGGTAGAAATCTCATATAACTTTCCAGATAGCATCCTCTGTGCACTGGACAGCTTCACCAGTACTTCATTCTGGTTTTATCAATTTAATTTGACTTCGTCCAGAAAAAAAAAAAAAAAAATCTGTTGTAGAGATTTATGTATGTATCAGTAAGTAAGGTTCTTTTTTTTTTTCCCCCAGCCATAGAGTAAGAAAAAAAAATATATATATTGGGTTGAACTGTCATGGAAACCACTACATTACTGCCATTACCCCTGATTTACTCTTGTTTATGGACTAAACAAGAATAATGTACTTCATTCATAGATTCCCAAAATTTATGAAGGCATATTTAATAGAGACGGAGCACATCACTTTAACAGTACTCTAGAAACAGGTGGAGACTGTGTTGTCAAAATTTACTTTAAATGCAATATTAACATAGCCTTAAAAGCCTCTGTAGAGAAAGGAACACAGCAAGTTAAGAAGTGTTTAAAACTCTGCCAAATATAAACAAAACAAATAACAGCATCCAAAACATTCAAACCAGGAACATGCATTTCCAACTGAAATGTAAATTTAGCAGCATCAGTACCTTAGAAATGAGCCCACAAGCCTATACAGAGAAATCAAAAGGATCTGCTAACTGGTAGGAATCAGAAATTATTTCTTCCCTTAATCTGATATTATTCTTAAACAAGCAGAACTGAAACTTGCACACGACCATACTGCTGAAATGCAAACACTCATTGTCATAGAGAGATTCCTTCCACCAGCACCTCGCTGTAAGATGCTGTATCATTGGGATACATCCTCCCATTGCTCAAGCAGAAGAGAGTTTTTATACCAGGATTTTGGATAATTACAGGTAGATTTTGCAGTAAATTAAATAGGCAGGTAAAGACACTTTGACATGACTATCTGAAAGGAAAATGTAACTTGCAGTGTCACAACGGTCTACACATTTATATACATAGGTCATTAATTCGCTCTTTTATTCACAAATACTGCAACTTAGCAAAGCTGCCATAAAAGCTTCTGTTAACATACACAAGACACAATGCATAAATCACCAAAACTTTTTTTTTTTTTACTTTGCCATTCAGAGGAAAATTGAAAAAAGATATCTGAAATGATCACCCGTCTGAATGAGAACATTTCCTTGTGCTACTTAATTATAGGGGTTTCAGAAGGCAAGTATATTCCAAAAGACTAATAAAAGGTTTTTAAGGATATTAAGCACGTGGCTTTTACTGCTTATAGCAGAAGCAGCTACATTATTTCATTCTATATTCACAGCCATCAAGACTCAGACTCATGAAGCAGACAACATCTGCAGCATAAACTATCCAACTCAGCCTAGAATGTTACCAAAAGTTTTTTTTTTTTTAATTCTGACTGCAGCTATAATGTCTCAAGAGGATTTGAAAAGCATGCAGAAAAGTTAATGATGATCCTGAGATGTTATCAGTTTAGGTTTTACAATTTCACTACCTACTGAGCTATGCATACATTCACAGCACAGAAATACTTAATATTTGTTTGTAGTTTTTAGAGTTTTAAACACTCTTTGAAAGGCTGAACTGACAGCTCATTTTGCAAAGGGAAAGCAATTTGGAAGAAAAAAAAAGGTTTAGAACTCGGGCCTGTTAGCCTGCTTTCATTGCAAGTAAACAAAAAGTCCCCATTAACAAGCATCCAGGACAAAAGGAGTTAATATTTAATTAAAACCAGCTCTATCCACTGTAACAATGACCTGGAGCCAAACAAGGCAGAAGATGTATGAGTCATTCTTTCTGCCAGTGAATGAGACAGCTGATCTCCGAAGCAATTCCTCAAGACAAGCAGTCAGAACTGGAGTTCTGCCTCCATTCACAAAAACACAGTCCAGCATGAACCATGTGGCCCCAACCACAAGCTTTTCATGTCACACCCTTCCAGAAAGCTACAGCAAAGTAAACTTGAACTTTAGGCATAAACACAGTGATTTCACTGCTTTGTCTCAAGATGCAGCACAGACCTGCTGAGGAACGTTATTTAATAAATGAAAAGTTAAGCAAACTATAAAGGGCTTAAACTTAACTCTTCCTTCTCCCACTCACAAACTGCTTCCAAAAGCTCAGCTGCACTCCAGAGAAAGGTGTTCCTGTTAAAAAAAAAAAAAAAAACAAACCCTGGAAACTGCCCAGAAAAACAAGAAGCTGAAAATGCTTCACTTAAAACTTTATTTTGGGTAGCAGAGCACTTCCTGCGGTACTGTGTGCTCTGACCTCATGCTTCACTTTTAGAGCTAAGAGCAATTAGTTTTGAAATATCCATCATTTATTCAAAGTGGCAAAAGAAATTGAAATTGACAGGAAATTCTATATGAGCAGCAGTATTTTGGCCTTAGCTAAAATAAGACTTCAGGCCTCAACAGTAATGGATCTATTGAGTTTTCTTTGATTCATTGTCACTTCTGAATATCTGAAAGATTGGCTAAATTGTAAGTATTCCTGCAAGAGCTGGGGTGGGGGGTTGTTGGTTGGTAGCTCTTCTATTTCCACGGGAACAACTGTTTCTGACAAAGAAGCATTGGGAAGGCAAAACAGTGATAAATTTCAAGATGGTAAAAAATATTATTTCCCATAAGCACTGGATTTGCTGTCAAAACAACCTCAAACCCTTTTTACATAACGTGAGATGCTCTGACTAATAAACTTAAATGTACATCAAAACTAGCTCCAGATCTCAAAATTCTTTCTTATGTGAATAATCCCTAGGAATATGAAGATGGGTTTGTAGAATCTGTTCTTCATTTGCTGCTATACTAAAATGAGGAAAAAGGTTAGCTTAAAAGGAGTATTCACATTTAACATTTTGCTACATTGCCTCACGGTTGGCAAACCCCTCTATGCTTTTGAAAACTAGGATTTTGAGTAAAATTATGTACTTTTTTAGAAAAGGAAAGGAAAAGAAAACATGAAAAAGTTTATTACTACAAAGGCTTTCAGACTAGTAGGTTTTTGGTGGGTTTATTTCTTTTTGATTTTTTTATAACATCCCCTTACCGTTACTCCCATTTTGCCTAATGCAACTGTTATTTTTTTTGTGCAGATATTTATGATCATGAGCTGTGAGTATTAAAAAATCAAATCTATCAGATCCACAAAAAAAAATTCTCAAAATTCTCTGCACTACAAACTGAAAGTGTTTTCACTGCTTTTAAGAGTGTTTGTTCCTGTCAGGCAGATTTCAGTCATGAAAGTATTAAATCACTATTTCTTGACTCTCATTGCTCCTATAAAAATGTGGATAGTTCTTGAATGTGACTACATACCATCTGCCCTACACTGGCTAAATTTTACAACTTTTTGGCAGAAAAAAGCTAGTTAGCCAGATTAAACAAAGCCACTCTAACTAGACTAATATTCGAAGATCCAGTGCTCTCTTTAATTAAAAGCAATCCTTCAAGACCCAGAAACTATTCCTTCCACACCTCCTCATTCAAGAAATAAACTACAAGTCAACACTCGCTTAGGCATCACTGCAACACTGGTGGGACCTTCACACTAGGAGAAGACAGGGAAGAAACTTACTTCCTCAAGTTCATTCCAAAGTTGGCCAATAATTACTTATGAGAAATTACTTACATTCAGATACTAAGAAGTGGCTTCAGTAGCCTGAAGAAACCATCCACTCAATTTAGCTGAGTTGCACCAGAGGCATGAACCCGTTACCTGTAGCTGTTATTTCAAATCATTTACTGTTTACGTAATCTTTTTGTATGTTTTTCAAATCACAGAAAGAACATGATATTTTATTTTTAGCATATTACCATCTGAGAAGTGTATTATCTGTTGCTCTAAGAGGCAGAATTAGTGCATAAATTTATTATTTGTCTTCACTTGGGATGCCTCTTATGTATCTTGAACAAGCTGTAGGAGAAATTAGTATCTAAATGGTATTTTTAAAAATCTGAGGTTTTTGTTAATCTAGTATTTCCCAAAACCAAATGCTTTTACCATAGAAAGGAGACATTCACTCACTAACAATTTGTTCTCTCTTCATTTTGTTCCACAATAGGTAGGAAGAGCTACCATGACAAGATAACACTAGATTAATATTTTAACCGCTTTTCTCAAGTTACCGAACAATTGCCACCTGACAGAACCAATCTGATTCCAAATACATGGAATCAATGAAGTTATTTTATAGTCTTATCATGTCAAAATGTTGCCACTGAGCTATTTAAATACAAAATAAAAGACAACATGCAAATAATATTTGTCTTGCTAACAATAGACAACTTTAACTATTTCAAGGTTGAACAATGAAAAAATTACTAAAGGCTTTCCATTTTCAATTTCTAGCATGAGAAAACTTATACTCTATCTTCTTTCTTGCATAACAATTGACACAGGGGCAACCTTACTCAGATTAAGTTTTACATCAAAATAATTTAGAGTCTTTCTTACATATATAATACCACACAGAGTAAGAAGCAAAATTCATTTCCATAAAAATCTACTATGCAGCTAGTGGAATACATTTGTGAGCTCTCTGTAAGTAGTATTCAGCCTGTTAATTATGTAGTAATAAAATATTAAACAGGTTACTGAATTGTTTACATTTGGATTAATACTTTAATACAAGTGAACCTCCCACCATTTCCAAGAGGAAAAGAATACACTTCTTTTCTGTTTACTTGTTTACCACCAACTTGTCACAGGTGACAACTAACTGTAAAAATCTTCAGGCTAAAGTATGTGATGCAGTAAGGACAGCTTCAGGGAAAGCAAAACAAAGAAAAATCCACAAAAAATCCATTATTTTTGTGTGTAATAAAATGCAACTTATTTTCTTCTCCTAACTATTAGGTAGATTTTTGACCTGGTTACTCCCCAGTGAGGATCTGAACTAGTGGGAGAAACCTGGTCAGCTGCCACTGCTTTTCTTAAAAAGGGTCAAGATGTTTTAAAATTTCATGGTCATTTCCCTGGCTCCAGAGCATTATGAAAAGAAATATGTAAACAGCATTGATGCTGCCAAATTGGCAGCATTCTAGCCTAGGAAGGTCCAGAAGAACATAAATGGACACATCTAGAAATGGGTAAACAAGTCTGATTTCAAAATCTGTTTCCTGGCTACGTTCATCCATATAGACATTTGAGCAGAGCTACAATGTCCTCAAACACTACCATATTATAAAGACTAAGAGAAGTTGTAAAAGGTGGGAGATTTTTTTCCTAAAACTTTGGGATCAAGCTAATAGCTCAATATTTGATGTGGTCATCTTAACTTTTTATTTCACTTTTAGTTTTGCCTTAAGAAAAACTGTGCTAAGTTTGTTTTTCATGAAACAACTCAAACCATGGCATGGCCCAAAACAGAGATTTCTTAAAGTATTTCTAGAACACTGAAAAGCCTGTAATACTTAGTTTTAATATACTGTGGACAAATTGCATTATTTAGCTTTATTACTTTCTGCTAGGTAAAAAAGTAACTTTTCTTTTCATTTTTAACTATTTCCCAGATTATTTTATCTACATTTAGACGGTTATTCAACCTAACTGACATGGGACTAGACACCTTCTCTCTCAAAACACATCTAAATTTATTCAGTGAAATACATTCTGAAAAAGAGGTAAAGGGGCTCTCAAATGAGTGATTCTAGTCTAAAATAAGCAGTGCCTTCAGAATAAAAATTGCCATTACATTCATTTAATGTACCTATGCAAATGATCAAATTAGTTTTAAATTCTGCATTATTTTTCAAAGTTCTGTTATTACCTGCACATGCATTATAAATCTGTCTGTGTTTTTTCTGACTTAAGATCAAAGAAATTTAATCATTTTTCAGAAACAAAACCATTCATGTCAGTGAAAAAAATCAAACTGAAAGTTAACCTCTACATTAAAACATAGTATCTTTTGAGTAGCATTTTTACATGCTTCTGATTTGCTAACATGAATGAAATTTCACAATGCAAAGAGTTCCTTAAGAAAATTACCACAGGGAGACAGCTACAGTTACATCTGACCATTATACTACAAAAATGATCTTAGTACAGGACATCCTGTTTTCAATTATTAAGGAAGAATTCCATTAGTTCATAAAAATATATCCTCTGTTCCATTAATTTCAGGAGGGGGTTTTGATTACACACAGAATAATCCCTTACTAAAACTAATATTAGCAGAATAAAAATGTCATCAAAATAAACAATACCTCACAACTTACTTATAGGTAAAGAAACTATTAAAGAAGCTGTTAAAACAGAATCAGGGCATAAGCAAGTAGTCATCAGCAGTATTTCCCTTTCTATGAACACCAACAGCAAAAGCATTTCACCCCAACATCATCCCTCCTTTCAAACAAGAACAAAACAACAAAAAATCTCCAATAACCCCCACACAAACACACACAAAAAAAAAAAAAAAAAAAAGAAAAAAAAGAAAAAACAAAACAAAACAAAACAAAACACAAAAAAAAAAAAAAAAAAAAAAAAAAAAAACCACAAAAAAAAACACACAAACAAACCAAAAAAAAAAAAAAAAACACAACCAGAACATCTCTTCTCTTAACAGCTGTGCATAGTCCTGTACAGGAAAAAAATTAAACTTATGTGAATACTCACATTCATTTAAATCAGGATGAATCTGGAGAGATTATTTTAACTTGCATCAAATTTATGTCTATTTCAGATGCAGAAGTTTACATAAAAAATTGACCAGAAATATTAAGAACAGATAATGCACAAAAATCCTTTTGCTTCAAATAAACAGTACTGCAAATATCAAAGGGAAAAAAAATCACAAAATGTTGCTGAAAACAAATAGACAAAAAAGGTACCTTGCAACTTGTTAAAGTTCTCCTAATGCAGCAGCACATTTTTGTTACTGTTAAATGAATCTCTCAACAACTACTCAAAATTCAGACTTGTACATTATTGTTCTTAACCCTTGTCTCTTCACTAGAATGTGCTCTGCAAGATTATTTGAAATACTTAAAAGAACATGCATGTCTAAAACAGACCGATGTTAGTTTTCTAATCACCCGGCACAGAATCTCACGACTACAAATACAAAGACAAAAATAACATGCAAAATATTTAAAGGTTTCTGGAAAAAAAAAAAAAAAGGAAAAAAAAAAAAGAAAAGAAAGAAAAAGTACTGGTTAAGTATTTCATACACACCTAATGTTCTGTGCTGTGAACAAGGTGGAAAGAAGACACTTGCACTTAAATCTTGAAGCATCCCGTCCCGATGAACCCAGAGAAACTAATTTCTGCCATCAGAAAAGTACTCCACCAGAACACCAAATAATTATATGTGCTGCTGAAAAGGAAACAGCAAGCCCAGTTCTGGCTGTATGTAGTCTCTCGAGGTACAATAATATAAACCTGATCAATTGCAATTAAAATCTGAACAGAGGCTTAGAACTTGAAGTCTTGGTGCATTAGTTCTTGCCAAAAGCAGATGTGATTGTGAGCTGGAAGCAATTTCTCCTGGTAATTTGTGATGACACTGGGTAGAGCAGCCCCAGAGTCCCCAAAGACAAACTCATCAGAGGCTCTAATGTATGCATGACACATGAGGTGGCTCTTTTAGAGCTCAATTAATTGGGCTGAACACTAAGACAGCAAGTTCAGGACTTTTTTTTTCCCCTCCAGAGTTGTTTTTCCTATTTTACAAGCAGTTTTTTCACTTACCTTCTGCAAGCCATGTCTCCTGTAATTGGCTCAGATCTTGAAAGAGTTCTGCAAAAAGATAAAGACATGCGTAAAAGACTCACACCTCTAATCTCTTCACAAGATTAAAATACATTCAAAAATATATTTTTCCTTAATAACAATATCCATTAATTCTGTTTTGGCAGCCAAATGTACAGAAAAAAATAGGCATTCTGAGGCATCAGTGACTGATTTTTCTACACCTATTAATAAAAGCCCAAGCACTTACTGTATTTTCAGCTCTTGAAATAATAACCAGAATCTTAACAGAGCTCTGTAGTATAAAAGGCTCATTCAGCAACAAATAGGAAAGTTAAAAATCATAATATTTCTTACAGGTGAACTATTTCTTCTTATACAATTCAGGCCTCCTCCTGTAATATCTGCCCCAGATAAAGCTTGCTTGGACTTCCACAGTTCTGCCTGAGCAATAACTGAGTATTTTTAATAGTAGGGTCATAACTATCATATAAAAATTCTGAAGTCATGATCTGAGATGCTGCAATAGCAAAGAGAAATGGGAAATCTTTTGTACTTCCCCTTATGTTTTACGTCGTATGACATGAGAACCACCACTATTTCCTCTATGCTCACTGTACTTCTTTAAAGCTAAAACCATCTTCTTCATGGGATGAATTTTCCAGCAGCTTATCTTTTGCAATTCACTGAAATCAGTTACTTACAATGGGTGTAAACCAGAGCAGCATTCAGCTTACTTGCCAGCCTCATATACTCAGTTATGAAAATTCTGTTTGCTAAGACTAAGTAGGATATTTGAACTAACAAACAGTTTTATTTTTAATTTACTGCATTTTGAGAGAGACTTCCCCTTTTATGAATGCTGACAGATAACTATTCACATATATTTAAATGACAGAGGCTATTCATTTATCCTGTGGACTGATACCCCTCATGCACACTGGGAAATGATTTAACTGAAAATCAGAAAGTTGCTTTCTTTTCAATCTACTTTTTCAGGCAAGTGTGGGCTTTGAAAACTGTGTCAGTGTGTTCTTACTCTGATGAGATTTACATAGGGGTAAGCTATAGGCCTCTACATATCTTCCTGTACGTCTTATGTACTTTCGGGCTGCAGGCATAGCATAATACAGACATTGTAACCTAAAGAAGTGTTAACAGCTATTACCAGCCTACAGTTCTCAA
This sequence comes from Sylvia atricapilla, assembly GCF_009819655.1. Classification (NCBI taxonomy): domain Eukaryota; kingdom Metazoa; phylum Chordata; class Aves; order Passeriformes; family Sylviidae; genus Sylvia; species Sylvia atricapilla. The sequence continues at coordinate 28,394,199 of NC_089140.1, forward strand.
GCTAGAATCCTGAGTGGCCACCGATGGGACAAAGTTACTTGGCCTCCCAAAACTTTCTCCACTCTAGGCTCCCTTAATCAAAATTCCCTGGATTTTTAACTCTGCTAGTGTTTTACAACAAGAGAAACAGGCCAGCAGGCACCAGAAGCCTAACTATCCAGTAAAGCTGGTGAAAATCAAATCTCCACACCCACATTCCCTCACTCCTGCTACCATCAGTGAAGACATACCAGGGAAAAGGACATTAAAAATGGGAGAAATGAAGAATGCCCTAAATCTGAAGAGGCCTGATGGTGAAAAAGCCAGGTGCCATGACTTGTGTCAGACACTGCAAGGGCTTGGCCTTCAGTGCGTGACATCCTTGCACCACATGTGCACAAAATGCAACAAGGTAAGTCAAGGAAGGACTTTCAACTTTATAAATTTATTGCCTTTGCCAGTTTGTTTTGCATTAGTAAATGCAGTTTTCTTGTCTTGTTTATTCAGATTGATCTAGATACATTTATCTCCAACATAAATAAATAAATAAAGAGCCCTCAAAAAGCCTCTCTGCATTAGCAAGAAAGGAGAAAGTGGCGGGGGCAGGGGGGGGGGGAACAACAAACCCTCACCTTCTGAATCATGAGCCAGGTCTCTGTTAATGAATTTTCTTTTCCTGACATTTGTCGGTCTCTCATTACAGTTTCTCCCACGCGGATTCTATAAACAGGAAAGATCAGTTACTTTAGAAACCTGAGGTCTGAGATTTGGTTTGTTTGGGGGCTTTTTTTTTATTTAATCAGGAATATGCAAAGTTGGCACAAATTCTTTACATTTTCAATCAGGGACTTCTTGCAAGCCTCCAATTTCTAACAAAAGATTCTGCTGAGCACCTAACATCCTCCAAAAGATTCCTGTGTCTAAATGCAACACATTTCTGTCTATCTATGTAGACATCTATTTGTACAATACATATATAACGTGCTCAAGCAGCAACACAATACCAATCGTATTTTTAGCATCTAAAGTATACAAACCTACACAATAGCCCATTAAATCCCCATAGCATAAGCTATGCAGGAGAACCCAGATATGAAATTATAATAGATTGCTTTGTTTCCCTGTGTCACTTATAAAATTGTTTGCAAAGTCCTGAAAGAAAAAAAAAAAAAACCAAAAAAAACAGAGAGAAAAAAAAAGGTTAATGTTTGCCTCAACTTCATTCTTTTGAACGTTGCAGGCAAACGCAGCCAGAAACTTTGAATGCAGCTGCTGCTGCTCTCGCCTCCCTCATCCGCTAATCATGTGCATGATTTTTTAATCATCCCAAAACTGTCTTTAAAAGAACACGATGCTTTATTGCAATAACTAAGAAGATAGGCTCATCTTGCAAGCAAAGCTCCCAGATGAAGAGTTGCCCCTACAGCCGTAACAAAGCAGAGACTGTGTCTGTAAAACTCCCCCACAGAAATAACTCGGAGTCAAGTTTATAAACACCAACTTTGAACTGATCACTCACATTGGTGACCATGTAAGGCACTTGCTGGTCATAAAATCCATCCATTCTGCAGCTCTTCCACGAGTCTTAGCTCAGTGTTTTTATTTACTGGGCATTTGATCTGGAGATTTCCTCGGGATCTGGACTCCAATCAGCCTAGAGGGGAATACAAGATGGCTTTTAGATTTAAAAAAAAAAAAAAAAAGAAAAAAAAAAAAAAAAAAAAAAAGCAGCATGAATGAACTGCTTGCATTTGCATACCTAATTAACCTCAAAGAGTCCCATTCATAAAAACAACCCTCCCTTCTCTGCCTTCACCTGGGTTACACGCTCCTGCCAGCAAAACGCGGAGCAAAAGCACTCCGCGGCGGCGGCGGCAGGCAGCGGGGCGAGAGGCAGGGCTTTATTTACAGTGCGCCGCGCCCGCGGGCCATCCGCGCCGGCGGCAGCCCCGGCGCTCGCAAGCGTGTGCTCAACTCGTAATGGCGAACGCGGGGCTGGCCGCGCACCTCGCGGCGGCGGCGCCGGGCGGCCACGCACTCACCGCTCCCTCACAAACACACACACACACACACACACACACACACACGGCCCCCCCGCCCCGCGAACCAGCCACCTTCTCCCGCAGGATCGCTCCCGCAGCCCCACCGCCGCCGCGCCGTCCTGCGGGGCGGCGGGCAAAGTTGCGGGGGAAGACCCACCTGAAGGCCACGCGCGGCGATCGGCTGCAAAAAATTCCCTCCAAATTTAATAAAAACATTAATTATTCCCCGGCACTTCCCCCTTGGAAGCCGCGAGCGCCACTGACAGAGCTCAATCCCGTGGTTTTTCCTCTCCTCCTCCTCCAGGGGCCCCCGAGCCGCGCCGGCGGATCCCCGCCGCCCATTGGCTCCCCGCGCCCCCCGCCGGATCGCCGGATCGCCGCCCGCCCGCCCCGGCCCCGGCCCCGGCCCCTGTCCCTGTCCCTGTCCCTGTCCCTGTCCCTGTCCCTGCCCCGCGGGGGGCGACCGCCGCCGCCGCCCGACCCTCGCCGCCGCCCGGGGAGCGCCTCGGAAGTCGGCGCTGGGGTGGCCGCCGCTATCCCGGGATCTTGCCGCGGGCACGCCGTGTCCCCTGCGCCCCCCCAGGGTGGCAAGGCAACCGCTTCCATTCACAAAAAAAAAAAAAAAAAAAAAAAAAAAAAAAAAAAAAAAATTAAGAAAAAGTTTCGCCTCCCTGACTCCGTGAGGCAAAACACTCCCCCCGCCCCCCCACGCACACGCGCGCCCTTTCTGGTGGCAGAGCTGCCCAGCAAAGCGCCGCTGGCCCCGGGACGTGAACGCGGCGAAAGACCCTTCGTACCGTTCTGTTCGGAGCTGGTGGCATCCCGGGGCTCGCGGTTGCTCTAGGTTTGGGTTTTTTGTTGGGCGTTTTTGGGGTGGATTTTTTTTGTTTGTTTTTTGGGGTTTTTTTGGGGGTTTTTTTCCCCGTTGATTCATAGAAAGCAATTTTTATTTCTACGAGGATGACATAATTTCTAGATTTTGTGGACAGAATTTGGCAGCATACATACACTGGATCTAGGGGAAATTCTGGTGTAGTGGTGCCAGGACCTAGCAAGTTCAGGAGTTCTGAGGACTTGTCTAAGAAAGCAAGCTTTCTGTTCTTTGAACTGAGTGGCTGTTGGAAGGCTGTGTCCAAAAACTCTTGCCTTTCTGAACTGCCAAGATGCACCAAAGCAGATTGTGTGGTTTCATAACAGCTATATTTGTCCTCTCTTTGAGCAGTAAATTCCAGGTATCACGGCAATCAGGTGGTAAATTTAGATAATCATGACGCTGTCTTGCTGCGAGATACAAAGTTTCAGGTTTCTATGATGTGATGTAGTTCAGCCTTCACCAAGAAAAGCCCCAAAGCCAGCGAGTCCAGCTTCTCACTCGGACCTTTCTGAGGGCTCATTTTGTAGCGAATAGTGTAAAGCCAACTAAAGAGACCCGCTTTTGCATAATTCTCCTGTGGCGGTTTTAACAATATCCAAGTTACTTCTTTTGTACTACTTTGTTTCAAAAATTATAAGTGTTTCGTTGCACTCTATTCTGGAGCACATTACTCTCTGCCACAACATTTTGATTGATCTCCTTTCTGATCTCGCTATCCATACTCACTTGTCAAGTCCAGCTGAGGAAGAGGGAAGCACCATGTTCCCACCACACCTGTCCTTTCCCATACAGCCTTCTCAGGGAAAATATCCACCACTAGCAGCTCATTTTTTGTGTTTTTGCTCCTTCTGTTTTCATACACCCATCCCAACATACCTGCAAGTACAAGAGAGTAATGTTATTCTAAATGTAAAGCCTATAATAATTTTATTCTGTTCTTGACCAAGTTTCTCAATTGCTGTTCCTGTAAGCCACTTTTGTGATAAAATAATTGGTAATTCTACCTCCCACCATGGGCAACTCTCACTAAAACAGATTGCTCAAAGCTACATCCAGCCTGGCCTTGGACACTGCCAGGGATGGGGCATTCACAGCTTCTCTAATGAGGCCATCATTTTCCTATTTATACCCATACTGAGACTGGAGCAGCTGCTGGCTTTCTGGGAAGGCCGTGGCTACACCTGTGACCCTGGGATGCAAGTGGCAAATTTAACCCCTGGACCAGCAGAGCCGATGAAACTGCTGTCTCCAGCTGACCCCTCCACCCCACTGGGTGGATATCTTGAGCTACACATCAACCAGCTCCCAAAGCACTGGGCTTTACCACACATTCTTCTAAAGAAAAATCAGTAATGGATTTTCTTACCTTTGAACAGTACACTAAAAATTGTTGGTGTGCCAGTCAGCCAAGGTAATTGAACCAACATCAAGTGAAGTTTCCAAAGCGACCTCTGAGCCATCACATATTTGGTGTTGACTATGAAATTCACATGGCTGGGTCTCACCTTGCACTTCCCTACATCACAACCTGCACCTTACAAAGTCTGGCACAGCACCACCTTCCAGCACATACCACCACCACTCCTGCCCATGTGCACAGGTTTGGCATCCTGCTTTACTGAGCTGCAGGAGGTGGACACTCTGCAAACAGCCAAGCTCTCTGTGGTCCCGCCTGGGCTGTAACTCCAAGAGAAGCTGTGCAATAAATACACCCTGGCAGGAGAAGCATTGTATTACTTGCTGTTCCTCCTCATGCCACACATCTCTCCCTTTTCTCCTCCCTCTCTCTGGCCCTGTTACACATGCTAGGGAGGAAAGGAATAGTAAAGCATTTTTGAAGCCCTCTTTATCCTCATCTTTGTTCATCCACTGTGCTGAGTGGTACTCAGAAAAACTTCATTAACCATTAAGAGGAAGATGCTGTAGATGTAGTTCTGTGTGTCGAATTGCAATTTTGTATCATCATCAGTCATAACTGTCTCACGTATTCACTGGAGAAGGCATAGTAATTACTATGTAATTTTACATGTTTGTTCAAAATTCTTGCAACTATGTTAAAACATTACTTCTGTTAATAGCGCTGCACTATTAAATATCTTTTCTTTTTATATAATACTTTTAGAAACTGAAAAATTAACTTCAAAATCACTTCCATTTTAAGTTGAAAAGATGAAACGGTTTTTTACCAAATTGAAAATATATTAAAAAAAAGGTGTTGACTTTATTTTATTATAAGAAATTATTTTAAAATCAACTTTTCTAATAATACTGCTTTAGAAATAAGATACTAGTTCTTTTTTTACAAACAGATGTGTTCAAGTATACTACAAAGCTTCACTATATATTGAAAATTATATATTATTTCCATTTCTTAATGGCAATATATAATTCATACTTTTATTTGAAAGAGGACAATGAGATATGTGTTTTCTGTTCAATTTGACACACTATGGAGCTACAAATAATTGCTGTAAGGTAAAAAATAAAAGTAAATCCAGACAGAGTAAAGAGAAGATTTGATAAATACTGTTTTCTTCCAGAAAACGTAAAAAGAGTTTAAGTACATTTTCAAATCAAGAAATAAACCATCATAATCCAGTACGACAAAATCGAAGCTCAATATTAAAAAAAAAAAAATAATAATTTACTTGATAACAAGACAGAGAAAACACTCAAAAACATTTTACTTTGGAAAAATAAACCTTTTAGACACCTTCATAAAATTATGCTTATACCGAGGACAATAATTTAGAAAAAGGATAGTCGTAATTGGTGCATAATATGCAGGTACATTTCAAAACTAAGTTAAAAAAAAACTTACTGGTTTTTGAAATTGTTTTGCTTTATCCATTCCTTCCAGGCATTTCCCCGGTAAACTTTGATGTCACTGATGGGCCTGACAGGCAACAAAAAGGATGCCCTCCATCCAAACAACTGTGGAGCAGCAACTTTTAAAGCATAGTCAATAGAAGACTCATTAAAATAACAACTACATATGTGACTGACTACAGCAAATTCATGAAAACCTAATGAGATTTCTGTCTGGGAAATTAACCCTTGACCACATTTTAACCCCTTGATGCTGATGCTTTAAGGTTAACAGTGCTTATTTTATCGTGATGCTAGTGTCATATAACAAAAAATAGTGTGTAACAGCAAAATTTAAAAGAAAAAAAACAAAACCCAGAGAAGCTAATAGGGCAGATAGTTGTCCAACACTCTGTCTTTTTGTAAAGCCTTTGTCTCAAATGCAGCATCAAGGACTAAACCTTAAATCAGGAAAAAGGAATGTACCAGTAGGAAGGAAAAAATGGTGATTATATTCATACGTGAAACTACGAGATGTGGAATTAAAGGTACATGCAAACAAGTATCTTCAATGAAAAAAGGAAAGAAAACAGAGTAATCCTAGTTTGACTATATGATTTACCAGCACATTGCATACATCATTGTCTTTTAGACCTAGTTTGTAATACTAGAGGCCTCCATAAGCAACTGCATTTCAGTGTCTGTTTACCTGATAATGCAATGCAGGGCATTTTTCAGAAAACATTTATGTACTAGAAAATCATGCTACACAGGAAAACTAAAATTAAAATATTTCACAAAGAGTGCATGAAACTAAAACTGCTAACAAATCTTTTATTGCAATGTGTGCCAACCATATCCTGGGCTCCAGGAAAAAGGCAACCAGGAGATCAAAGGAGATTCTTCCCCTCTACCAACTTCTTGAGAGACCTCACCTGGAATACTCCATCCAGCTCCGAGGCCCCCAAAATAAAAAAGATGTAACTTATTGGAGAGAGTCACTAACTTGATCATAGGATTTGAGAACCTGTCATATGAAAACAGACAGAGAGACTTGGGGTTGTTCCTCCTGAAAAAGAGAAGGCTCCAGGGAGAGAGACCTTGTAGCACCGTCCAGTATGTAAAGAAGCCTACGAGAGAGATGGAGAGGGAGTTTTTACAAGTGCATACAAGACAAAGTAGGAACAGTTTTAAACTGAAAGAGGGTTGCTTTAGATTAGATTTTTAGAAGAAATTGTTTACTATGTGTGTGATGGGGCACTAGAACAAGTTTTGCAGAGATGTGATGGATGCCCTATATCTGGAACTGTCCAAGACCAGGATGGAACTCTGAGTAACCTGGTCTCAGTGGAAGGTGTCCGTGTCTATGGCAGGGAGTTCAGAACCAGATCACCTTTAAGGCCTGGTCCAAGCCAAGCCATTCCATGATTCTATGAAAGATTAAAAGCAAGTTAAGTTTAATATTTTCAGCCTTCATCATAACCAAGACTTCAAAGTAAAAAAGCTTTAGAAAGGAGAAGAGCTGGCCACTCACTTAGAGCACTGGCCCAGTTGCAGGAGCAGAGTAACCTCAGTATTGTGCTGGATCTCTGAGTGGTCTTCTGAGTAATTCCTACACAGGCAGCCCCTGCTATCTTGTTGGGGGGTTTGTGTCTATAAAGACAGATATTGAGCATTGAGTTCTTAACCTGAGAAGTACTGTTGACAATAATAGTCTATTACTATTGATTGGTGGAGATACTGGCTGCATCTAGCTCCTTGGATTGTCCTAATCTAGTTCCTTCCGAACCTGTGAGGAGCAAAATGTTATTCGTATGTATTAATTTCAATGACAATTACAACACAACAGGTGTGAATCATCTAGAACTGTGCATCCATGATCAGGACGAATTCTCAGCCCTCTGTGCCAACACAACCAAAGCAGCAGACAGTCCTCTAGTGCAAAATACTAGAGAACAACTCAAATGACTTTTTGACTGAGTTGTACAAATCATCGTAATCCCATCACAACAATACTCATTTCCTTACCAACTGAGAAAATAAAAATAAAATTATACTAGTCCAGGACCTAATATAGCAATGTATGAGTCACTGGAAGAACAAACCAAATTAAAACATGTAAATGTAAATTGCAATAGGTTCTTACAGGGTCAGTGGAGTTTCCAGGTTTCTGTCCTTGCAATTAAATTAATGAAATGGCCAGCCATGATAAAGTGATAATGAAGTAGCCTAGAAGTCACTTGAATATCAGGCCAGTAAAAGAATTTGCACATAATCTCACAGATGGCTTTAATTTGCATGTCCTCCTGTATGGATACCAAGAGAGAATCGTGCAAACACTTCAGAATCCTTCACATATTTTATGTGAGATTTCTGCCCCTCTGTAGTTCATAGAGGTTGCAGAAAACCTCAAATCTCTTGATGCAGTTATAGTCTAAGGCAAACATGAAGCAAGGAACAGGAAGAGAAATGCTTAAAAATTGTGTTTACTGAGTTTGCTGGAAAATCTCTCATTTAGAAGTTGTTCAGTGCACATTAAATGGTTTTGGTCATCCTTTAAGCCCTCCTGAAACCCAGAAGACACAAAGATGACACAACGTGCCCTTTCAGAATTACAGACTCTCACTCAAGATCACTACTGGACATGCTCAGAGCTTGAGCACAGATATTAACATAGCAGCAAGGGGTCTGTAGGAAAAAGCAATGCCATTTATTAAATGAGTGGCTATAATGACCAAAAAAACCAAACAAGCTTGTGAAGTCAAAGAAGGGCTTTAAACCTATTTCCTTTTTTTAAGCAGTTGTATCAACTGGGTTAGTAAAAGATATGACCTCTCTCTACAATTGTTCATTTGTGAATTTTGATAGATACAGGAATAATCAAAACTGTTACTACTAGCAGCAGTGGCTATATTGATATTATATTGTATATATATGTACATCTGAAATCATCAATGTATATAACCATCAGGACCTAGCCACCCACTTCTACCTGTGTTCCCCCTTCAGCCCAGATGTCTGCATACAACACCTGAGTATTCCAAGGCAAACAACAGAAGAGTCAAAGAAAAGGGACAAAATCTAAAAACGGCTTTGTGCACATTAAATGACGAGATATTGAAAAGCAGATGTTGATTACTAATAGCAAGAAAAAAAATTAAAAGGGAGAGAATAGTATTTCTTAGGGGTTTTTAAGTAGCAAAGACCTAGTAAAGATGATAAAAAGACCTAAATAAACCAATACATTAGTTAAAAAGCACATTTTAAATGTTGTTTCAGAGGCAAACTCTGCTCCAGTCTCCAGTTAATTAGGAAGTGACTTTGCTATTAAGAGGCTGAGGCATGAGCCGTGCAATGTGTTGCCATTGGTGTTCAGGTTAAGAACTAGGTTTTTTGTGCCCATTTGCAGTAGGGCATTTTATTTTTTTATAGAGTAGATAATGTAGGAGAAACAGACTATCTTAACTTCTGTGAAGATAATGAGATCATATGCATTATGTTCTCACATTTGCCATATTTAATATGTTCTCTATTTTTAGTTGCTGAGAATGCTAGCCTTTGTAGCAGGGCTTTGTTGTACCTGTGAAGGTGCTGAATAAAGATGGTGGTCTCTGCCCTAGAGAGAAGAGGTGTTTGCTCACCAAAACAGAAATGAAAATGTGTTCTCTCTCTCACCCAAACCCAGCATCCTTGAGGGGTAGAGGTAACATAATAGACAGCAGTTATGTATCACGTCTATCTGTGCCTAGCAGATGCATTTTAAATTAGAAGTTTTAAAGCAGCATTTGAAAGAACACAACATATGAGGTTCTTGAGCTTTCCATGAGAACTTTTCCTATCCAAAGCAAAAAGTTAGAAGAAAATGTGGGGCACTGTAGGCTGTCATTACTGCTTTTATGGCTATTACAACTATTAGAGGGCTACCTAGAGCAACCAATCTCACACTCAGGTTAAACTGTATTGCAAGGAGACAAAGAGGGGGTGCATCTATGAAAGGTGGTTGAGGAGTGCATGGAAATTGGAGAGGACAGCAATACAGACAAGGAGCTAGTCCTTGGTAGCACTACAGGGCACATGCAGGCAGAGATGCCAAAATAGAAAATGAAGTTCAGATACAAAAAAACTGTAGTTAGAGAGTGACTGGGAAAAGCCAATGTTTGCAAGGTTTGAACTGAGGACTAAACAGCTATGTTGAGTCATGTGATAAGAAATTCTTCCCTGGGAGGAAATGCAAGGTAGGAAAAAAATAACAAAAAATGGAGATTAAAATTACACGTACAGATGTAATAGGATGTACAGAAACTACAGATCAGAGTCCCACCAGAAAAATTGTGCAAGTCTTCACAGGAACAATAAAAGCCACAAAGGAGATATCATTTGAACCCTTAGAATTTATAAAACACAGAACATTTAGAAGCAGGAAGTCTTCTTTTCATTTGGTGAATTTAATGTGCTTAAAATCTTGTATTTGCATGTCCCAAAATCTGTTCACAAGATCAGAAAAAATAATTATACCTGTTTTTCAAAAAAGGAAAATTAGGCTCTTGCAACTATACCAAGGACCAGTAATAGGGATAAATGTTGCATGCTGGGAGGATTTCAGTAATATTCCGGGACTTCATTTCTTCTTTGACCTAGCTATTTTGGGTCACTAAACTCAGCTCTGATGTTGGAGGCTTCTTCCACATAGAGTGCTCAAGGTTACCATTATTCACACTTTTGCAATTCATTAGTTTCCAGTATTTGAAAAAAGAGGGGACATGGGAAGAACACGCAATCTTTGAATGCTAGGATGTTCATTTTTGAAAATAATATATTTTAATAAGGCACTAAATTACTGGTTCTTATTTCATTTTGCCATAAAGGTATTTTTTTCTCTTTTGAAAACTAAATAATATTTTAAAGTGTCCCACATTCAGTCAATCAATCAATTAAACAAAAAAGGAACTGAAAGCAGGAGGTGGAATTCAAGCCCTGATATGTGGGCCAAATGGGGCAAATATGCTCTAATTCCAGCTGCAACTGCTGCTGTTACAGCTACAGGTTCACCCTAGGGGAGCAAGCAAGGTAAAAAACCAAGCAGGTTAGAGGAAGCTGCTGAGCTCTTGCTCTCTGAAATATATTCCTGTGAGTTCACACAATTTTAGTCTTTTCAAGACTGTAGAACCATAGATGATTTCTCTAGTCACTTTCCATTAATGAATATTAAAAAAAAAATCAGTTCTATAACTAGAATGAGACGTCTTCTGAGAACTATCTGCTGCCTTAATAAGAAAACAACACGTGTGCTGTGACAAAGAATAAGAAGGATTCTTGTAGCATAGTGACATTCTATGGTCATATCCTCCTATCTTTTCAACGCACTGCAGGCTGAAAAAAATAACTGTAAATCTGAAAAACGTTTTTTATATAAGAAACCCTCATAAACCATTCTGCTCCATCTATTTCCTTGTGCATATTTTTCTACCTATTAATTCTGATCAGAAAAAATGTAACATAGAGCAGAGATTCTGAGGACAAAGTCTGTACATCCTAGTTTGTCTCAAAAGAGGAGAAGGGGTAGAGATACTGAAAAAACTTCCACTGATCATATTTACTCTTTGCTGTACCTTTTTATTTGGTCTCTGTATTTCTTAAGTTGGCATAGTATTAAATCGGGTGGTACCTGCTCCACATACAAGTTTGGAAACATCACAGACCAAGGCTTAGAAGTAGCTGAAGGGTTTTATCTGAGGGTCGGTGTCTTCAGGAAAAAACATACTATTGTGGAAAAGATCCACAGAAGCAGCTGCTTTTAAAATATCATGCACAGGCACAGCAAGGGTTGCATAAAATCCACGGCTTTTGCAAAAGACTGTTAAAATAATGTAAAATAATAACAACAACAACAACAACAACCAGTTCAACAAATGCCAGTCAGTCTGAATGGAAATTTTCAATTGGGAAGAATTTCAGCAATGAAATGGCAGAACAGAGGCCAAAGGACTTGACATTTATTTGCTTATGTTTCAAAATCATATCTAGCTTGAGAAAGAGGGAAGGACAAGAAATTAACATCTCTAAGAAAAACAGCAATATAAAAGCTACAGTTTATGTTTGATAGCACATAGAGTATTTAATTACATTATACCATTAACGTAAGATTTAAAATAAAAAATTGTATTTGGCTTTTGAACATAACAGGCTTGACTGGCATTCCTTTTTCCAATTTTCGTTTGGGTTCATTTTTTAAAAATAATTTTACTTTAGGTTTTTACTTATTTTATTTATCATAATTCTAAGTGTTTAGTGCTATGCTTATTTTTCTTTTTTAAATTTAGAGGCCTGTACTACAGTTTGAACTGGATATTAATTAAATTCCTGATAAATCATGCTTTAACAGGAAATGTTGGAATCCCATTGCGAACAGGGCCAGACTACCTTTAAAAAGAAATAAAAAAATCTTTTAATTCTCTTAGAATCCAATGCAGATAAGAGCAGAAGCTCAGAATGACATAAAATTCCTCAGATCACAGATTTGCTTCAGAAAAACAAAAAAGTGTAAGGCTCCTTATATCTAAGATTACAATCTCTGCAATCTGGTACTTTATTCAGGATGCTCCTGTTGCAAACTCTATTGAATCTTTGTAATGTCATGTCTATGCTTTTGATGATAGCCTAAGGAAGAAAGATGTTTTCTATTCACATTTTACAAAAGGAAGCTCAAATTTACTGAGCACAGTCCCCTGAGTCACTGCGATTTTTTTTCCCCCCACTTTGGACCAGGAAGATACAAATTAAAACACACTTGAAATATGGAACTTTCTTGCTTTCTAATGTTGATTTGTTTTACCAAATTTACTAAAATTTACTAAATTTAATTGTGTAAATCCAATTCATTGCACAAAAAATGTACCAAGTTTTTGAGGGCTCACACTTTACTACAAGTCAATGAAAAACCTTCCAAGGAAGACTTTTAAGCTGTAATAATAGTTTTGTTGCCTTATTTTCTGGCCTGGATGACATTCTTTACCCTCAAGGTCTCTTAACAGGGTGGCAAACTATGAATTTCATAAACTAAAAGGTACAGAATGAAAATTACCTTTGCCTCCATTAGAGGTCCATGATCTTAAACATGCCATCTTTGGTACATGTTCCTTGGATAACATAGCTGAAAAGGAGCAATAATATACACAAACAAGCACCTATGCACCCATCCACATCTAAAATCACTCAAAAATGAAATATTCCACTCATAGCTTTACCCTTAGGATAGCAAAAAGAGGTGTACCTGACATATACTGGTTAGTTTGATAGAATATACTTGGAGAGTGTTCAAAAGCTTAAGCAATAAGGAAATTGTTACAGCCATGTGTAATGTAACTCATGCACAAGGATTCTACATTTATATACAAAAAGTCAAATTAGTTAGAAAGACCAACAACTAATTACAATGGTAAAAAGAGAAAATATTCAAGTATTTTGGTTAAATCACATAGTAAAAATATGGATGCCCATAAAATACAAATCTATATTCTAGAGTTTAATATTGCTATTCTAGAGTTTAATATTTCATCCATACCAGCAAATGCAAAAAGGGAGGAAGCTAAACCCTGAAGCTGAGCGTTTGAAAAATTAAGGAAAATGTAATTAGAAATTATTTTTCTAAAACAGAAGGTGTTACCTCTTAGAGATGACCAATGTCAGGGATGCTGACCTAATTTCTAGTAGTAAATAGTACAGTAACAAAGAATGATCGAACTAATCATTGGTGATTCTCTAACTGTTTTAGCTGCCATCCTTACCAGAAAACTCTAGACTGCACAGGTTTCTTTTTTAGAGATCAGGACCCAAAAAAAAAAAAAAAAAAAAAAAAAAAAAAAAAAAAAAAAAAAAAAAAAAGCCCCATGTCTGTACAATTACTTCAATAGCTTTAGAAAAGCAGTATGATTTTATGATTTCACCATATACCAACTAATGGTGGGTTCCTAGTGGCTTGTGATTCTCCAGAAGGCACCTGATGATACAGAAGTAGTTTCTGCATAAAGTATCTTGGGTTCTTCAGTAGTCTTTCCATGACACTTTGCTGCAACAGTGTAGTAAGTAAAGACTGTTAGACATAAATTACTATAACTTCTAATGGTTTCCAATTTATCCTGTGGCTCTTTCTAGAAATAGTTCTTTTATTGCATGTGATGCTGTCAGCTAAATGTGACTTAGTGGGTTGTGCAGCCTATCAAATTTTGCAAGCTCATTTAGAAAGCCCTTATCAGAGCTTAAATTCAGAGTTTTCTCCTGAAAGCATGAGCATGTCCCTAAACAGAGCTGAGAGAGACCAAATACTTCTGGCATTTTATTCAAAAAACCCCCAACAAGTGAAAACACATCGTCTTGTAGAGAACTGAGCAATTCAGGAAAATACTGGAATGGCAACTCAAAGAAGTACCCACACTGTGCCTTTAAAAAGTAGCAGCTTATATTAGGTTTAATATAGCAGAGAAATCTGTGCTGCCAGTACTGGCTGACAAACATCCCTCAGCTTTTCCAAGAGGAACGTGTCTATGGGAAGAGTTCAGTTGACTCCTGATGAGCATTTAGGTTTAGGCTTCTGAGCAAAAACTGTCAACATGAAAAGTATTCTTGCCAACTATGGTGGTGCTTTTGCAAGACCACTAAACACAATTTCTTTTTTCTGTCTGAATATAGCATTTTTTATATTTTTCTTGCTTTCCATATGGATATCATCTGCTGTTCTGAATGCTTTATAGTAACATAACAGGAGCATATTAAGAAGACCTCTCTTATCTGTACCAAAATCTCCAGAAGCAACCCTTGTGAAAATATTACACATCACATTAGAGTGAAGCAATAAACATAACTCACCTCATCATGAATACAAAATCACACTCATCCTATTTATCACTGTTACTATAAATTAGTGAATAACAAGAAGGAATAAAAGCTTTCTTGCTTACTTAGGCTAATGATGATAGTGTCACGTTCTACTTATTAATAGCATGGGTTTTAATAGTGAAATAGTAACCATTGTTGTAAAAGATAAAGCTATCGTAGGTATTAATTATCAAATAAGCCACATCTAGCATCCCTGAAGATGAGATCTGGAAAACTGTAAGGGCTGATCAATTCACTCCACAGTCATCAGCTGAGTGATTTTCAACATGACATGGGAGGATGGTCTCAGTTCTCTTTTTTTTTACATAACAAATAAAATTTAAGAATTTTTTTAAAAAATAAGAATTTAAGGATTTAAGGATAAATGAAACCACATTTCACTAATTCTAAATCAAAATTTACCTTGTCAATACAAAATTAACACAAAAGTTTCCATTTTTATTTTATTTATTGATACTAGTCTAACTAGCCTCATATTATTTTTCTTGTTCTGACTAGAGTTTCCATAGGGTTGGCAATTATACAGAATGAGCTCAGGAATATTGTCTGGTGTGATAACTAAAGTGATGTCCTGGGTAACGCAAGGTGTAAGTTATATTAGTGGGGTCTAGAGGTCTTTTTATGGGACTAGGAAAGCACATTCTGTTATTTAGTTTTGTACCAAAGGACAGAAGGCAAATCTTTGCATTATCTACAACCTTTATGTTCACTGAAACTGGGAAAAGGAAGAACATGGGGAAGGAGATGTGTAGAATATCACCTGGGAGGTCTCATTTACAGGAGCTATTTTTTGTGCCACTGGAGAGGTGGGCAAAACAAAAAGCATGTGCAGTAAAAACTAAAATCATCATATCAATGCTGGATAAATAGAAGAAATAGGCATAGGCAAAATAACAGGTAATTTACATTTTTACATACATGTCAGGAAAAGCTTTATTCACCTTTAAGTCATAGTGAATTTTGTTAGATCTCAATTCACACAGCACACACTATTGATGGAATGGTAGCACTGTATTTACAGTTGGGGTCGATTTGGCTTGGTAAGCTGTATTAATCGTGAGTTCCAGTTCACCTACTTTACCTCGTATTTTGAGTAAACAAAGCCCTTAAAGTGAAAACAGAATGAAATTCAAATATTTGTGAGGGTTTTCTGCAATATGGTGTATCTTGCTCTACTGCAGCTAAGCAGAATGTGTGTGAAGAAACAAAGAGACAGAAAGCAGCAGAGTGCATTGTATTATTCCTGACCATGTCAAACCAGAGTCCCAGAACTTTTCCATGCTTCTCAGAAACATCGTCCACACACGGAACATAACCCAGCACACTGAGGGACAGAAGCTGGGACCTCATCCCTGCAAGTAAGAATCTAAATAGCTTCACAGTTTAAGTGCTTCTGAGAACATAGTTTAGCTCTTTGGTGTACCACAAGTATGCAGCCGTTTTGTTAAAAAGTCCCAGCTGTATAGTAATCAGCACACATTTTTAATCCATCCATTCTCTCTTATGAAATGCCAGTAGAGCATAATAGAGAATTTTAACAAGCATCTACTGCTTTCCGTTATAAACTTCACTGCAGCCAGCTCCTTTCTGTAGGTGGTGAACCAGTACACCACACAGATTCAACAAGACTTCTACATCTTGGATCTCTAATACTCATTAGAGAGTGATTCACTGGGACAGATGACATAAAAGTAGGAGGATTATAAGAATGTCACCCTTGCCCAGTAATACTATTCAGAACTACACACTGTCCTTGTTGCGTATTATGATAACAGTTAGGGTGCTACGTTGCATCCCCCTCTCTGCCCTTCACTATCACAGCCACGTCAGCTGTAAGAGTAGTGATCAACCCTTGGTAGCACCACACAGACATGCAGTGTGGAGGAGTTGTAGTGTTGGGTGGTTTGGGTTTTGGGGTTTTTTAAATATAAAAATCTGAGGAAAGGCTTCAGTATGATCTATTTTTTTTTTAAAAAAAAGTAACACTCTTAAGTAGTAGAATATTTTTTTACAGCACAGGCAGCTGTAAAATGGAATCTGACAAAATGGTCTGTTATTTATCTGCACAGTGTCATTCCAATTTTGCCAGTATCTTAAGGCTAACTTCCTACAACTTTTCATTGAAGTGAGTGCTTTTCATTTCCCCTCTTTGAAAATGAAAATCTTTACATTTTTAAACATGGCGATGTCTGGAACAAGCAATATTATTTAAATAAGAACTTCAGCTACTCTATGCTGAACCCCAGAAGGCTTTGCCAACCTTATTATTTGGCAGTCCTACCAAAGCACATGGGTCCTTTTCCAAACTACATGGCTGTTAAAAGACTGTAACATAGAGGCTACAGAGAAACAAGGCAGATAAGGAACTGTGAGGGAAATTTCTCAGTCATGGAATCACACATACGGATGTTTTTTCCTCTGAAATCTCTGAAGAAAAATCCAGTTTTTTTAGACACATGGACATGGAATGGATCATTCTGTCTGTACATGTGAAATGACATCATCATTCAATCAATCAATCCTTGTTATTCACCTGGATATTTTGTGCAACCCATCTCTGCCAAAAAGATGAAATGTGAAAATAATTAAGTATGAAAATATTTACAGAACATTAGAATAATTCATTGATGAAAACTGACAATTGTGACTTCAAATATTTTGTAAGAGAAGTAGCATATTTAATAATAATAATAGTAATAACAATAATAAACTTAAATACAGTTGACTTATAGTGCTTTTAGTAATCTGCTGAACAATTGGCATAATTTTAAAATTCTCATTATTCATAAAAGAAAAATTCCTGAGTAAATGATTCCACTTCAATCCTGTCTATGCGATTCTAACCAAACCAGTTTCTGTGATCAAAAATTACAGCTAACTCTATTTAAAATTCTTTTAGGGACCAGATTGTTAACAAAGAAATTGAAAATTATTAAAATATTTCTGAAAGGTAGTACAAACAGAAATTGAAAAATCAATTTCAATTGAAATATCAGTACTTATATCTCAGTATGTTGGTATATAAATGATGGATTTTTGGAGTTTCATCACAAAACACAGAAATTAATATAAGTTTATCTGCCTACAGTCTCTGAATTTTAGTCTAAAAATGAAGCTTAGAAGTATTTGTAAATTATTTGAGAAATTTATTTAGATATGTACTTGTGAAAAAGAGATGTTTTGTTTAGAGCATGCATTCATACAACTCATTAAAAGTTGATTTAATCCTTATGTTTTTGAAAGGAAAAAACCTATTCAGAGTTAAAGCTATGATTTTGACAGATATAAAAATGCCTAAAGATGGACAAGTAATTCCCAACCCATACTGAAATCAATAGGGGCTATGCATTTCCAACATATTCAGAAGTCTAAAGAAAAATATAAATCTCATCATAAATGTCTACAATTTGAAAGAAAACTGTATTATCAATTTATGTGAATGAGACTGTGTTCCCTGTTTGGGAAATTTAATCCACATCTGTTCAAGCATGTAAAAATGTCACTACTTCATAGACATAAACTACTTCCACATAAAAACCTCATTATACAGTAGCTGTATACTAATTTCCCTAATTCAAAAAAAAAGAAAAAATCCCTAAAAACTCCTCCCCAATAAAACAATAACAACAACAAAACTAATTCACAGTATGCCACAGGCTAAACACTATTTTCTGCTTAGACATTTCTTTCCATGGATGAACTGAAGGAATTTTCCACCAAAATTTTTAAGGATTTTGAGAAATATTTTAAGAAATAACTACGTGGAAGGAAAAGTACCATTTTTACTTCATGTTGTTATGTCTATTAGGTTTTAAATAGTGATGCTTTTAGGTACTGTCAGTTATTGCTAAAGCTTTTCACTCTTTTTTTCTATTCTTTTGATTTGACTGCACTTCAGCTAGAAGAGACTTCCTTGGGAGTTCATGTGTGACATACAACCATAAATATCTGGCATCTTTTTCAAAGCGCAAGTTGTGGTGCATCTTCTAAACTATACAAGCATATAAGCTACATCTCAAGAATCTTAAAAGTGCTTAAAAATCAATAATTGAGTGTTTTGTAAGAGCATCATCAACTCTCTAGTGATGACTTAAGAGGACTTTGAAAAAAGGTCATTGTGTAATACTTGAAAAAGTGCAACTCCTCTCACCTTCAGCATTAAAATACCTCTTCATTTTAAAACTAATTTCATAATAATGCACATGAGGCAAATAGTTTACTTCCATGTATAGATACTGCATACTGAAATAGTGTCCATTGTTGGATAGTTAAAATTTCATTGTAGCCACTAAATACACAGACAAGTGGAAAATTTTGATATATTGTTTGTGGAAACAATGTAATCACCATCTACATTAAGTCTAATTCTCTGTAAGACTACAGTGCTCAAAAATTGATGCAATTCAGTGCACTATAGAAAACAAGGGCCTTCAAATGCATGAAAGATGGTGCACTTCAGACTACTGTAATATGTTTTAACCTTAAGAAAGTTTACTGAACTGGTTGCACATTGCTACTTTGGCAGAAAGACATAGCTGATGGATACAAATTAAGCTTTGTTGCAGTCATTGTTCAAATGCTTCAGCTGCTGTATTTGTTCAATTCAACACATTCACCTATACCTAAATTGACAGGTATCTTCAACAAATGAAAGAAAGATTATGCTTATTCCATTGACTTCCTCAAGACAAACAGAGCAGAGAAGTAGGAATTTGCAATTTTTCAACTTTGGCAACAAATCTACCTACACTTACTTTAGTTAAGCTTATTTTGATCTGTCCCTTATATCTCTGCTTAAATCTGTATTAACTTGGTAGAAACATTTCTGTTAATTTCAGAAGGGTTTCATAACATTAAACCTCAGAAGGATTTCATCACATTAAATCCCAGTTTTTTGCACACTTCCACTACATCTTTTCTAAGAAATATTTACCCTAATGTCACATATTAAATGGTGTAAATTAATTGAAGTAAAATTTGCCTCCATAAGTGAATTTTAAATCTGTAGTATTGTGTAGGTGAATTCAGGCAGCTGCTTGTTTTAAACTTAGCTGGAATGGAAGCTATATTTCCCTGGAAATATTTAACATTAATAGTAGGTTAGCAATTTGGCATAATGAGTTACTTATTTAAGTCTCATACAGTACTTAATTGTGTTTTATTCCCTTACCCATAAAATCTAGAAAAGAAACATATGCCAAAGAAGAGAGCATAAGCATTAGTTTTGAATATTCAGCTATCTTGGCTTGTGTCATATCATAAACAAGCTTCCAGCAATTCTTAACAATTCATATAAACCAGTCACACTAAGAAGCTTCTTCCTGTTTTGCTGTGAGGATGCACACTATGACAGAGGTATTTTTAAGAATCCAATTTACTGCTGTTTCCCTGAAGAACAGGGCTAAAATGAAGGGATGTCAGGCAACTTTGAGAAGTTTTCAGCTAATCTCAGGACCTGAGACACCAGGAGGGTTTGATCATCTCAAGATACATTCCCTCAAACTGGCTTCAAAGCCTTATGATCCTCTGTTTCACTGGACATATCCATAGTAAATTGTTGAGGATATGCAGAGAAATTGAGTTCCATTGAAACAATAATGTGGTATCATGAAAAAAACAAAGATGTTGTAGACCTCTATGTTCTTATCCCAGGTGTGCCTCCATGTTGCAAACTAATATCACTACACCTTATGCTATGTCAATACACTTCACTGCAAATTTCAATGTCTCTGCTCTCAAAGTTCCATTTTCCTGCTTCACGTCAGTTATTCCAAAGGAAAGCCTTCAGAAAATATGCAATATTGTTTACACAAGTAAATGGAATTGAGTTGACTTCTGTATAGATAATAGCAATTAACGGTAAGAAATGTGCCACAGTAATTTTTAAAGCAAAGCTGCTTTATTAGTTAACATTTGAATATTCACTAATTCAATTCAGAAGAACAAGTTTTCCTGAAAGGTTATGTTGTATTAGAACAATCAAACACCTGTAAAATACCCTGTTTAAGGAAATACAACTCGGTAGTTGTAAATGAGAAATCCACAAGAATCTCTTTAATTCTTTACAGGATCTGTACAAGATGTACTCAGTTTTCAGGTACATTATTATATTGCCACCAGAAAGTTCCCCCACCCTGTAAAAATAAAATCTTAACTACTGAAATTTTATTGCTAAATTTAAAAATTGCTAATTGCTAATTTAAAAATTCTCCTACTGTAAACATACGATGCAAGAAATGCCTAGCTCAGGCAAAAACTTAGCACTCAACTCTATGCTTTAGGACTGAAAATGTCACCTTTAGAGAATGGATACTCAAATTGTAAGACACAAGAATAACAAGGAATGCCAAAATAAAATAACAGCATAAAATTCTCCTGTTTTTTTTCTATTGTCTTTTAAATTAGTATTTCCTTTTTCAGAACAAAAATTGCTTTCACCATTTTTTGTGAAAAATGCTTATCACTGCCTCCATGAATAAAAAGTTAGTGGTATGAAAGATTCTTAAGAACTGTTTTTCACATAAATGGTTTGTAAAATCTAAAGCGGATTTCAGTTGAGATTTTTCTTCTATTTTCAAGTTCTTGTAGCTAGCTGAGAAAAACCATTCTTGTCTTTTTCCCACCTTCCAGTTTTCATAGGGTCACTCTACAATATAATACTCGTGAGTTCAAGGCATTCATATTAACGCTAGAGAGAACAAATGTCTGTGTGACATATGTCCATGTGAGAAGGACTAAAACCTGTGATATTGTAAGGGCCTCAAGTGCAGCTTGAAGAAAACACTTCCTCTCAGGGGTGGTGGAGGTTATGTAAATCCTGTCAAGGGTGTCTAATGCCAACTGCATGCCACAAGGCTGCCGTAGGGTGAGACTTGAGGGATTACTCAGGACAGCAAAGCAGCACTGACTAGACTACCAAAAATGCTGGATAGATTTATCAACATAAAAACATGGTAAGAACTGCAGGGGCCATGCTACAGGTGTTGCTTAACTTTTCTTGTTTTCTCTGAACTGAGTATGACTGCTTCCTTTTCTTACCCGGTCAGATTTAAGTAACAAAGGAATCAATATATAAACACTTAGGAGAGACCAGATGGTGAATGATAAATGACAAGGATCAATTTAATAAAACCTATCAGGCCTAAATAAACCAAACCATCTCTGAAAAAAATTAAAAGAGATGGTTTGCTGGGTAAAGTGATTGTAATTGTTTTAATAGATTTTTAGTAATGATTTTCATGTAGTCTGTCCTGGAACCTTTATAGGAGAAACTGAAAAACAGGGCTGGAGCACACCTCAGGAGGCTGTCTAGTCCATCCTGTGTTCCTGGTAACAAGTGGCACAAACCCCACACCTAACATATTTGTCTACCAGTTTCTAAAAACCTCCAGCAACAGAGAATCCAGTCTCTCGAGGCAAACTACTCCACTGCTTAACTGTCCCTTATAGCAAGATTGTTGTTCTTGATGGTCAAAGTAATCACATTACTGCTTGCCCTATCCAGAGACTTTTCTCTTTGGACATTAATTTTTTATGTATAGAAGCCTAATATTTCTTCAAAGTTTTCTGTTTTTCCACAATAGACTATCTCAAATCTTTCATCTTTGCATACAACTCATCCTCTGGCCCACAGATTAAAGACAACTGGATAGAACATGAAAGTAGATACTGCAGACAGAACTATAAAATAGTACTAACTCCAGTATTAAGATGAATATTCTGCATTCAGGTTTTGAGAATAATAATGAAAGCACGCACTTCCATGAAGGCAAATGCCAACATACCAGAAAATTTTACCATTTCCACCATATTCTCTTACAGTTTGTGCAGGTATCATTGCCCAACTGCAGAAATGGAAGTTCAAAATCAGGTGTAATAACAGTAGCTTTTTTTCCACATGTAAATTTTTATAGCTCCCTACGTTCAAATGAAAATCAGCATTAGTTGATAAGGGATTTAAAATGAAGTAGCACATATATATGAGGTATGATCCAAACTCATTTTTTAAATGACAATATTTGAGATGTTATAATGGAAAGGAATTCGAGGTTATTGCATTTGTGATCTATTTAAAACATACAGCTTGAATTCATATTGTAAATATTCCTAGCTACTACACTTCCTTCGACTTCTTAACCACTGTGGTGTCAATGAAAAAAGTTTACGTGTCATTTGGCTACTATAAAAGAAAGGAGAAAGACAACATTTTAGACCCATTCAATATTTAAAATGTAAATATCTGGCATATTTATATAGGCTGGTAACAGTCTATCTAAACAACAGAAATAGGGAATTTCAGTATGGAAACTCTGCCTTTTCAATGTATTCTGTCAGTTGGGAACAAATAGCTGGTGGAATAGCTGACTTTATTCCAAAAAGAGGCAGAGTTTTGCTTTGGTAGTGGAAACTGAGTGATTGTGATATGTACTACACACACACAAAAGAATTACATGAAGACAAAAGATAAGTAAAATCACCCTTCTGCACTTCCAAGCAGCTTCCTACACCTTTGCTAGGATTTTCCAAGAGTAAAGGAAGAGTAAAAACTTCACAGCTTATCTCACCCATCCAATTAGAGTGAAACACAATCTGTTTGCTGCTCCCGGGGTATTGTAAATAATCCGTCACAGCCAACATGGAGTTGCTGTACAAAATTTTTGCAAATGATGTCAATTTACTTTGTCCGAAAGAAAAGAAATTCTGCTTAAGGCACAGGCACATTCAAGAATTTTATAATATCAAAGACCAAGCTGGCCATAACTGATTTTATGTAAGAACTTCACATACACCTTTGAAACAACGAAATATTGTTTGGAAAATTAAGTCTGAAACTCTTCACCTTCCTTAGCTTAAGAGAGACCTTTAATTCAATTTTACTTCAGGGTGTCTTGCTAGTTAATTAAATGCAATACAGTAATGCAGAGCCCAATGGAGGTCTTTTCTTCTGATAGAGCACCTGTCTCAGATGTTAATAGCTTCTTCAATATGCAGAATTTGGGGTGGTGTGATTACATACATGGAGACAGAGGTATGACTGTAACCTGAACTTTGGTATAGATCTGTCTACTTCCTACCTTATCGTTACTTTTCATGTCTCTTCACTGCTTCTTGTATCTCCCTTGACTCTTACTTTCTTTATATTGATGGAGACTTTGAAAGCAAAAAACCACTGTAAGGGCAGGAAATGCAAAGTATGGTCACTTTCTGCATCCTATTATGAAATAAAATTGCTCAGTATCTTTGTGCAACATGAGGATTCATTTATTGATTCAGAGTACCATCATCATACCAGAAAATTGTGTAATATATTGCTACCTTTCAACAACACAAAGTGGGGGGAAGGGAGAAAAAGGAGAGAAAGATAAATGATAAGCCAAAGAACAAGCAAACATAATCATCCTGTGGACAGACTCTGAAATGATACTTCTAGCAAGTTAATTATTTTTATGATAGAATCACTGAGTAGTCTGTTTTGGAAGGGATTTTAAAGATAATCCTTGTTCCAAAGACAAGATTCCTGTAGACCAAATTGCTTAAATCTCTATCCCACCCAGCCTTGAATGCTTCCACAATTTTTCTCATCAACCTGTTCCAGTGCCTCCTCACTCTCATATAGCACAGAATTTCTTCCAAGTATCTAATCTAAATCTACCCTAAATAATTTGAAGCCATTACTCCACTTCCTGTTACTATATGCTCTCAGCAGCTGTCTTCTGGGCCTTCTTCAAATATACTGAAAGGCTGCAATAAGATCTCTCTCAGAACCTTCTCTAGTCCAGGCTAAACAGTCCAATCCTCTCTGCTTTGGAGAAGTTCTCCATCCCTCTGATCAAGTTTGTGGAACTCTTCTGGACCTTCTCCCACAGGTCAATGTCCTTCCTGTGCTGAGAACCCCAGAGCTGGACACAGCTCTCCAGCTGGGCTGTCTTGAGAGTGAAGCAGAGGGGCAGAATGCCTTTCCTCACCCTGCTGCCCACACCACTTTTGATGCAGTCCAGGACACATTTAGCTCTCTGGGCTGTGAGCACACACTGCCAGTTCATGGCCAGCCTCTCATCCACCAGCACCCCCAAGACCTTCTTGGCAGAACTGCTCTTCATTCATTCATGCCCCACACTGTGCTGATACTGGGGATTTGCTCTCGGCTTGGCTGAATTTCATGTGATTACCCTGGACTCCCCTACCAAGTTTGTTAAGCTCCCTCTTCATTTTCCTGCAGTCCCCATCTTGCAGTCCATCTACTAGAGAGGTGTGGAAAAAGAGACTCCCATAGAAAACTGAGACAAAAATGCTGCTGAACATCTCAGCCTTCTCCTCATTTGTTTTTAGTCTGCCAGCTTTGCTCATCAGAGGGGTTCTGCTGTCTTTAACCTTCCTTTCCTGGCTGACATACCCATAGAAGCACTTCTTGTTATTCTTTGCATCCCTTGCTAAGTTCAGCTCCAGCTCCACCTTGGCTCTGCCTTATATGTGCTGGAACATGGCCATTTCTGCATTTCCTAAACTAGTCTTTTGGGTAGATAACTCTACTTCTATCTTTGAAAAATAATCCTTCACATTCAAGAAAATGAACATGAAAATCTTTCACTGAACAGCCTCAAGGCCCAAGTAAAAAAGATGTACAGAAAAACCTTATTGATAATTACGGATAATGATCTGCAAAACAGATAAAAGCCACTTTATCATATTCTTCAATGGCCCTTTCCAAATGTTGGAAATACTTTCCTCTGAACACAGCAGTTATCTTCTGTCTAAATTACCTTTCTCTCTAGGCCTTCCTGCTGCCAAGAGACCCCTTAGGCCCCTGAGCATTATGTAAGCAGAAAATGGTAATAAATAGGACTCCATTTCTACATATCTATGAAGACATCAATAGTTAATGACTAAATGATATTTAGGTATTTTAATTATATAGGTTCAGGGAATGTTCAGATTTAACACACTCCTTTCCTACTAAAACAATTGAGTTTGCATTATTTTTCCTACCATTCCCAGGAACAATGTGTCTTAGGGATCCTGTGCCTTTGAGTCAAGTATCACGATAATTTTTAATGAACTAAATAATTGTAAAGACACCTACAACATGGGTTTGAGTTAAACATTTTACAGGACCTAAATTAAATTTTTATCGTAGTGCTGGTGTACAAGCAGCCTCCAGGACCTTTCTACACTTGAAAATACTCTTTTACATAATACACAAGTCATTCACACCTTCCTGATGGAACTGTAAAGAGCAGCAGTCGAGGAGGCACAAAACAACAGTAATTCATATTCTGCTGTCCAGAACTGGCTGAGTAGAAAGTCAAAACAGGTGTGCAATGAGAAGTTTCTGAAAACATTTCAGAGATGGACAGACTGAAAGACAGTTCTGCAGTAGATTTGTTATGCTTCTGACTTTCCAGGAAAAACATATATGAGCTCTAGCAATGTTACATTTGGTACCCATTGCAGACAGAGGATAAATAAAGATTCTCCAAGAGATTTGGCAGACAAATTAAATGGCTGTGAACCCATAAGGAGAGGGAGAAAAATCCAGTGTGATAGAAAAGCTCTCAAGTGTGACCTTATAACACAGGCAGAAAAATTAGGAATAATCTTTCTTGCCTAGATTTTCAAAAACGTTAAGTTCAGATTTTTTTCTTTAGTTGTCTAGCTAAAGTCTACAAAGAAATAGATAATATGCCTGTTGTCACCAAAAAAAAAAAAAAAAAAAAAAAAGTATGACCAGTACTAAAAGTAAATTTAAAAAATTTTAAATTCAAACCACAGAAATAGGAAAAAAGGGGTTCTGTGTGATCTGAAACCACCTCAGAGGATGACTTCTGCTATTACTCTACTTTTTTATTTACCAGGTTCATAATCTGTTAAAGCATGGCTTGGCACATGTATCCAGCTCTATGGTAGCGTGTGTAACATTTGGAAGTTTCTTTAAAACTTCTTCTGGTGCAAGGTATAACTCATTAGAAATGTCTAGCAAACAAACATCTATTTTGCTTTTCAATGGGACTAAATATAATTATATATGGAACTCAGCAAGAATCTTTAGGACAAGACAATGCTGCTGACACACCTGCTCTTTAGCATTTCTAACAATAAATTCCCACATAACTCTTAGGTTTCCCAAAGGGGTAAGAAGATACCTGCTATCCAGTGAGCAACTTGGCTCTAATTCCTACAGAATGCTTAAATACTCTCTTTAGCCTTTAGAGTTTTCTGTTGTCTTTTCCTTCAACCTATAAATTTATCCAGACATTCATTGTAGCCTTACCTAATATTCAACCATTATTGACTGTCTGCCTGAGGTTTTATCGATGAGCAGTATTTATTCACTGAAATGTATAGTGATGAAGCAATAGCTACAAACCTCTGCAAGTTCTGTTCCTGCATCTAGAAGAGGAAAAATGTACTGAAAAAAACACCTCAATCTTTTGTGTTCTTGGAAAAAAAATCAATCCTTTATTAATTCCCACAGCAGTAATAAGGAAAAAAAAAAGCTTTTTAAAGCACCTGTTCTTATTTTCAAAGTTAAGTACCTTGTCATCATTCACATAGCTTATAGAGCAACTTCAAGATTATGAGTCCTGTGCTTGTGAATTGGAATAGCACATCTGATTTGCACAGCTTCCTTCCCCCAATACACAGAGAATGAGAGAATTCCTGCTTTATGCAGATCTGTCCATATTTAAGTATAAATTCTGTATAGATATTAAATAAAAATTTCAACTGTGTTCATATAATATATTTACTGAATGGAGTAGCTCTGTGAAAAACAAAAAGCATCAGCAGAAACAAGACAACGCGCTTAACAATGTAAGAAAGACAATAAAGTAACTGAGCAGCAAACACAAGAAGTTATTTCCACTCAGTAATGCTTGTTAAGTCAGTTGTCTTTTTCTAAGCAGAGGGCATTTGACCCTTCCAGTGAACAGAATTCACTAAATTGCTTCCTGTTTCAGAATCTGTGAAAGCACAGGGTGAACATCCTCAGGAAACCCAGGTAGGTTGACTATGGCCAAAGTGGCTGCTTCAGGAGCTGCTTGTGCTATTGGAAACTTGATTTGCAACAGGGTAAAGGTTGAAAGCTCAAAGATCATGAAATACAGACAAAATAACAGTACAGGCAATGACTCTTCTGTGTTTGCAAAACTTATATGAACAAAAAGGTACCTGAATTTGTCTTCTGTACCACAGTGAAGAAAGGAAGTTCAAGGAGAAAATATTTATCTTTGAACACACAAAAAAAAAATTAAATAAAAAAGCAATCATGCTAGCTTGTTGCTAAATTTCTAACTTGACAAAATAAATCTAACACAAGTAGTGCACATACAAGTGGTAAGGTTTAAAAGACAAAGCAGAAAAAAACCCACAGGCCTTTATGAAACAGAAGTTTCATACAGCAGGTGTTTCTGGGGGTTCAGCATTTTCTATCTTTATTTTGAGGTATCAAATGCTGATCATTAGGTGACAATAACCAAAATATTTGCAGAATTCATAGAATTGGAGTTGAAGTATGTCACAGTCTGAAGGCAAATAAGTTAAAAATTTAGTTTTAAATTATGTCTTCTGATTGCTACTGGGTAAGCTCTGTTGGCCGCATTCTCCCATCCTGTACAGGCATGCCACTGCTGAATGGTGCCCAAATTGACCAAAATATTGACAACATAAAAAAGGTTGTAGACGCATACATGTATTTCTGTATTCTTTTTTAAGGTAGGCATTTTTTTCTAAGTGTAAACTTCATATAGAACTTATTTAAATGTTTAGATGCACAGACATCTGAAATATTAGGTGAAACCAATACTTCGAAAGTGGAATATACACTTAGAGGTATTTAGTTTAGTTTTAGGCTAGCAATTTCATCAACAATTCTACATATCACGTGAAATAAGTACCCAATTTTTTTACTCATTTACTTTCAAACTGATATTTTTTTTAGCTTATTATACGGAGGCTAGATTTGAGACAGTCCCAAGTCACTGAGGACAAGTACTTAAAAAATATCAAGGAGCAAATAAAAAATATTTTTAATTTTATTTTTTATCTAGTAAGATAGTATAATTTTATTTTATCCATGGATTTGGTGGGGGGTTTTTTGACTACTTTAGAAGTTGAATTTTTATTACATTTTTATGTCTTCTCTGACAATAGCAACATGGTGCTTGACAGTAGTCAACTATTAGTGGTAAGTTTGTACCCAAGGCCAACAACTTGAACCATAGTACCAATAACTATTGGTACCAATAACTATTCTGGGAATGAAATTTGCCAAATGTGGTCAAAAACTTTAAGGCGGAGTTTGTTACATAAGTCTCTGGGTCCATTGTTTTCTTATACTGTAGGAATAGGAGTGACATTTATGTGTCACTTCTACAATCAGAACAACTTATTTTTAATAAACAGTTTTGTAATGTAAATAACTTTGTTGACAATATCACAATTCACCTAGAAATGTACTGCCTGGAATTTTCATTGACATCTATCTCTAGTTAAATGTACTGCAAGAGAAACTTCAGGAAAACATATTTTCCTTTTCAAAAAGAAATGTCTCTTTCCCCACACGGCTAGCAACACAAGCTCTTCTCCAAATATCTCCACAGACAAACAACACAAGAGATATTCTGCTTTAAGGAGCAGCTTCCTTGGCTGCTCTATGTATTATATTTAACCAACACTTGCAATAGATGCACTGATGTAAGAAGTGGAACTTCTTGCATGAAAAGGGTACTTACTGTGCAGAGACACACACAGACTTGTGTGTGTGTTCAGGGAACTTGCACCCTCAACCACACCAGTGTTGTCGTATTTTCCTTAACATGAGGTGACAGCAGGTATTAAATCCTCCTTTGCTGTCCAAGAGCATGTTCTCACCATGTCTAAGGAGTTCACTAAAAGATACGATCACATACTAAATTTCTGCTCTCAGAAATATTAGCTGGGCTGGTAGAATTCCTGAACTAAGGCAGACCACCAAAGATCTTAGTACTGTGTGACATACACACAAGGAGTATGTACCATACTTGTGAGTTGTATCTGTGCAGTCCACCAATTTAATTGAAGAGGTAATCTTGATGCACAGAAGATGAGCTCCCGCACTGTGAAAATCCTCTACTTTATGCTTATTTCAAAACAAGGAACCAACTAGACCCAACTTATTCCTATGTAAAAGTATTTATCTTTCCAGTGACTCCATGAAATGTTTAATTCTGTGTATTCAAGATAATTAGGACTTGACCACATTAAATGGAAAAGCTACAGTTTGACAGATCTTGCTTCTGATCTACAAAGTAGGAGCTATAGTCTTAGAATGGTTATTGTTCTCAGCAGGATGACAAATCTCACCCTAAATTTAGAGGATCTATATTTAAAGTCTGAAACCTAAGGAACCTGAAGGCTTCAGTAAGAAGTTAATTTTGCACACAAAATAGAAAATTTGCTACATACTTGACTCAAACTGATATAGATGCCACAGAGTCAGACAGGAACCCAAAATTCTCCTTGGTTATCATTGTCACTAAGAAAGGGAAGTAAAAACTAAACTTGACTCACTATTCCATTGATGTAGAAAGCAGGAAGGAAGCCAGCTGATGCCACTGCAAAATGATACAAACAGCAAAGTAGTCCATCAGACTCTACCAATTAAATAAATAGGCACATTTGGGGTAAATAAACATGTGTGATAAACCTGCTGAGCATTTACTTAAACTTCTAAAGCAGCTTTGTACAACGTTTAAGTACCCAGTGTGTTCTTATAAAAACTCTAAAGGATAAATTTTAATACAGCAGAGTCTACTAAAAAATTCTGAAAAGAGGTATCAGAAATTATCATTAAGCTGTGTAACTTTTCTGAGTGGTTTAATTCAAAGTTGACATATAACTCCATAAATTCCATATGCTTGTTTTTACCAGGGGTATATGCCCTCAAACTGAAAGCTAAATGATAATTGTAAGGTTTTTATTTCCTATTTGTAGACAAATAATTTATTTGGATACCACAAGGTAATGCAGAATTAAGAAATGTGAGACGTCTAGTTGGAATGCAAAGCAAATTACCAATGATAAGGGCTCTAAAACAAGCTTCATTGGTATTTCATTCTAATTTCACTTGAAGGTAAAAAAACCCTTTAATTCTGTTATCAGTATTGTCATCAGCTTATCATCATTAAGTCCGGGGTAAATCTGTTGGCTGGCTTTCTGTTACAATTACTGTTTTCTTGTCTGAGACAGTAGGTTGCATTATTAGACACCTTGCATATATTAGAGTGCAATAAGGTCATATAGACACTTCTTCCTCTTTCTCTAGGAAAATCCAGAAAAATTTTAAAAAGTTAAAAAAGCCCAAAAAACACAACCCCATCAAGCACCTAGTCTGTCAATACAGTATTTGGATTAAAAACAGCTTCTTGAATGCAAAAAAAGTCAAGGTGGAAACTGTTTACTAGAATTTGCACACTAGAGAATTTTTAAAGAACCAATAATCGATGATCTTTTCCTGAAGTGCTGAATGAATTTAGATCAGTTGGCTGTTAGGAAAAAAAAAAAAAAAAAAGAAAACCTGAAAATCTAAATTCCTTTTCACAGGTAAGATTTTGTTATAAATACGAGTCAACTACAGTAGCTTGCTCAGTAACAGCAGCCATTATTTCTAAATGTGATGTCCACAAGCAAGATATTAAAGGAAAATTTTGGGGATATTTTTAAGGTTGAGTGTTAAAGAGTATGCAAAAGAATGGGAATTTTTGTTGATGAATATGAGTATCTGCTTTATGGATTATCAGAAGCCTTTGCTTTCAAAGGTTGGTCTAGTTTGTCACTTTTTACCAATTCTAAATGCATACACAGAAGATGATGGAAAACAAACTATTGCAAATAAAAAAGTAATGAGAACAAAAAAATGCCAGTTACAGGCAGATAAAAAAACAACCCCTCCAAACATCAAAACAAAAACTCCCCAACCAACCAGCCTTAAAAAAAACCCATAAAAACAATCAAAAACCCAAAACAACAACAACAAAAAAGCCCCAATCAACAAAAAACCAACCCCTCCAAAAAAACCCAACCAAACTAAACCAAATCAAACAAACAAACAAACAAACAAAAAACCAACACCACAAAAAAACCCAACCAGAAAGAAAAGAAGAGCACAAAATGTTCTCTCCTTTTTTTTACTGTTCTCATTTTTCTATGTCTAGGAAAGGAACAAATCAAGACCAAAAGTACGCTGTGTTCTAAATTAAGACAGAGATGAGTGAAAATATGTTATTATTGTGTGTTAAATGTGTTGAAGGAAAAGTTTGAGAAAGAATGGAGGTCAGATTAGGAAACCAAAAATTCAATAATAGATGCTAAATTAGATTGAGTAACAAAATATCTGAAGCACTGATGTATTAAAAATTCAACCAAGCAACAGAGAAACCTAATGTAAATTCATTTGCTGCTCATAACATTATGTAATTTGAACAGATAAGCCCACTCTGCTGGAATGCCAGAAAACGGGGTAGTAAACACTGCCTGTTTGAGCGTATCTGTGCCTTATCACAGCCACAACTGCTGCTCCCACCAGCACTGGAGCCTGTCCTCTCCCTGAGCCCAGGGTGTGACCAGTCAAACTACTAATTATTCACTGAGAGAAAAGCTGCCTTTATGATTCTTCCATTCCCTAAAAATCCCACATGCACCACACACACACCCCTGCCAAACTGAAGATCATGAGTGTCTTGATTTGGCAAAACAATGAGTATGGTGTATCTCAAAGGAACAAACAGTAAACAGAGTATGCTTCCCTTTTGTGCTTGCTACTGAAGTACTCCTATTTTTGCTCCTGAGCTGACAGAAGCTCAGGGCAAACCCCAAGTTATTTGTTTTCACTGGTGCTTTTCCTACCCTTCCTAGATTCTCATTGGCTGATAACAAATACAAGGGAGGACAAGACCACTGACTATTTATACCAGAGAGAGAATCCCCTCCCTCAGGAGCATTTGATTTGTAACTCCAGTGACAAATAGCTGAGAAAGGAACAAATGAAGTAAAGGAATGACTCTCACTTCATATCTCACTGCCTTGAGTAGTGGGCCAAGTACATCAGAGTGAAATCTGCTTGTACAAAGGAGTGATGCAATGTTTTCCTTCCTCACTGACTGAGGAAGTAGGAAGAAAAATGATGGGCTGCAGCTTGTCTGATTTGTTATGACTTTAGATGCTGGTCAAAATACGACTTGTATCAAGGAAAGAAATTAAAAAAAAAAAAAATAAAACAACCAAAACCCACTTATACTGAAGAGAATCAAATCCCTTGATCTATTCTATGCCAGAAGTCCATCAATTCCCTGGGAGCACTGTTCATTTTTAGGGTGTGTGTTTGTGTAGAATGCAGTTCATAGCAGTTTACAGTAGACAGCAGCTTGAGTGAAAAACAAGGCCCAGCTCTCACCCAGTGACCAAAGAAAACTGCTAAAATTCAAAGTAGAAACAATACTGAGTCATATAAGAAACAAACAAATCGATATATTTCTTGAAAATTTGCTTTAGAAAATGAGTAATCTGCAGCTGATTCTGAAACAAAATGGATGGAATAAGTAGCAGAAAATTCTAAGGATGAATGTTTTCATTCAGTAGTGCAAAGCTCAAATAAAAAATTAGAGAACATATATACCCCTAACTGCTTCCAAAATTATAATACTTTTATTTTGTAGGACTGTTACCTTTTAAGAGATACATATATTGGGTCAAATACTACCCAGAAATTTCCAGGAAGATCTTTTTTCTCATTAAAAAATAGATATTTATTCACTTTACAATTTTTTTAGATTAATATTCTCAAATCACTGCAACTCCTTTGAAACTGTAAGGCTTCACATATTAATCAGCAAAATCAAATAATATTTTAAAGAAACACAAACCAACTTATTTTTCTGGTCCTGTAATGAACTAATACAGCTTTGTATGAAGCAGAAAGACATCTTTGATGAAAAAAATAAAAATAGTTAAATGATACCATCAATCAATTGGGGGTGAGAGATGAAACGAACATTTTTATATGGGAACAAAATTACTGAGTTTCACTTATTCCAGAAAGATATTCTTAGCCTGAGGAGTGAAGATTCCAGCACCTGGAATTCATTTGCAGTGATTAAATATCTATATTGTTACACAAAAGTGAAATCCAATTCCATGAACTTATGAAAAATTTTCAAAAAGCCTTATATTTATTTTTCAAAAGACAAGGAAGCAGAGTGCTCAAAGACTTAGAGACTGAAAGTGATGAAAACATGAAAGGTAATCTCTAAGTTTTATTGCCAGATGTTGCTGAATTAAAGGGTTCCAGACAATATACCAGACAAGCCTCTATAGAAACGAGACCAAGAATAGTTGAGTAGTTTGTTCCTATTCTTACAAAATCTAAGTGTCAATTTTCCCTCTGATTTTTACCTTATTGCTCTGGTAAATCACTTGTTTAATTTTTTTTAATGATGTGAGCTTTCGAATGAGTCAGAAATTTCCCCTGATGTCTCTTGTGCACCTTCTGTGTGGTTTCCCTTCTAGTTTTCTCACCATTTTTTTCTTCAGGTTTCAGAAAACTAAACCACCCCTTAGTTATATACTCCAAAATTTGCCTGAACTTCCTATTGAATCAACATGCATTCCAGCTCAAAATCAGAAAGAGGCTGGAATAACACACCACTGCCATAAAAGAGGCAGTAAATAGAAGACTTAGGTCAAATACAGCATTGAGTTAATAACATGAAATTAGTCTAATTATAAACTTACATACAGACTTCTGGAGTTGTTTATCAACATATAAACATCCAGGGTCCCAGTTTCATTTGACTGATGTTAGATGAATGGAACACACTTTTCTATCTGTGTCTATGAACCCCATTTGATCTACTTTAATAAAAAATAGTTCCTTTGTTCAGCTGGATAATGCATGCTCCTATTCATCCTGGGCAACTAACCCATGCAGATGAAGGTGAGAAGGATTAAAAAAAGAGTTTTTGAAATCTTGGTTGAAATGCAAGGAAATTTCTTTTCCAAACAAAGCCTTCAAGGAGTCTTTTAAATCTATAAAACTGGAAATGAAATTAACCTGAGCAGCAACTCACCAATCCATAAATCCCAGACACCGAAAACTGTTTCAAGGCATTGTTCAAAGGGCATCATTTGATGATGATGAAATTCACGAGACTCACTGTCTTGAGTGAACCTAACCTCTGCATGGATGGTAGCTATTCTCTCACACATATGAGCAAGCAAATAAAAATAGCTAATTGAGCTATTTCCTCCACAGAAGGGGAAGAAAGAATTACTACTATTTTGTCTGTAATAGCTGAGTACCTTCTAATCACTTATGAAAATTTGGGTCATGAAATTTTTCTAAAGAAAATAGCCCCATTACAGAAAAAACCCTAAAGACATATTCTACTGTCACAATGGTGATAAATCTATTGTCTTTAAAGAAATCATTCACATACATGTCATCTGTTTAAATCATCTACCAAGCTACTGTCTCCTTTGCTAGCAACCAGATTGCACTAATTTTAGCAAGCTGAGGAAATATTTAGCATTTTATTTGAAGTATTTAAGAGAAAAGACAATTCCTAAAGAGCTGAGTTGGCTCAAAAAGAGACAGAATTTTCCACTTCAGTGCAGGCAAGTGATAAGGATACTGTCTTATAAGGACTTTCCTTTTATAAGTCCAAGAATCCTGAGTTCCAATATATGTGGTTCTAATATATATATTATATACACCACATATACAAATTCTGTATGTTTGGAGGCTCACAAGTAAATCTTGCAGTCACTAAGATTTGCAATCAGCTTTTGCTCCTAGACCACTGCTGGTCTATGCCATGTAATTGAGTAACTTTGTCTTTTTGCTACACCAGATCACAAATTCACAAGCCCAATTTGACATGGCAGAAGGTGACACCATGACTGGAGGGCTGCAATGGACGGACGACATATCATTTGGTATGAAATGGACAAAGCCTTCTTAAAAACCTGGAAGAAGGCTTGTAGCTGCAGACCATGTTCGTCGAGGAGAACTTGAATCATACTGATTTCTGCTGGAGTAAGGAACAAAATACAAACACACAAAATTTATGGAGTACATCAAGAAAATTTTTTGCACGAGCAATGAAGATGCAGGGAGACTAATAACTTCTTGGCATAGCTGCTATTCAGAAATGAGATAGAACTGGTTGGGAATGCAGTAGTTAAAAATAACCTTGGCAGAACTGAGTAGGAGTTTAAAATACTGAGAGACATGAGAAAGTCAAATAGTCAAGTAAAACTTGTAGGCAGAATCCTGTGAGCAACTGACTTCAAGTAGGCCAGGTGAGCTGGTTGACCTTCAACAACAGAAGAAGAATTGTCCATTCCAATGAGCCAAAAGGTCAAGCACAGGAAGCTAACTTGCCTCAAGAGGAAACTTCTGTGTGAGCTCAAATGCTGAAAGGAATTGTACAGAAATTGGAAGCAATGTTGACCTACCCAAAAATATTTCTCAGGCATTCAGTTGTAAAAATAATAAAACCAAAGCTCAGCTGTCAGGAGGTACAAAAGAACCAGTTAAGAACTTCTTGTTATCTCAGAAGACTAAGTGTAGACCCATTGCAGATTGGGGAAGAGAACTTAATGACAGAAGAGAAGAAAATTATGAAGAACATGATATCTGTTTGCTTTGCTGTAACTGGTAAAGATTTCTTTCAGGTCAACCCCTAATACTGAGGAACAACACTGGAACATGTATTACTTGTGTTAATATGAAGAGTGGAGGACTCAGAGCAACTTCAACAAGCAGATCCGTGGAACCAGACTAAACTTCAGAGGCAGCTGAGGGAGCCAGTAAGTTTCACTGAGACACACGTCCTCAGTCACTGAAGAGACCAGCACGTGTGGGAGCTCTCTGAGGAATGGAGACCAGCAGATGTCACACCTGTTTTCGGGAAGGGCAGATCTGGGTCTCTACAGATTGATAAGTTTAACCAGTGGAGAAGAGAACAGGCAATAGATGCATTTTGCAGGAAGGGAATTGCCAGTTAGACACTAGGAAGAGATCCTCCCCCAGAAGGTGGTTGGACATCGTAATAGAGACAAACTAGAATCTCTACCCTTGGACACATTTAAAACTCAAACTGGACAAGGCCTTTATCTAACCTCAGAGAAAATGTGCAAGATTGTTTTAAGCAAGAGGCTAAGAACTGATGATTTTGAGAGGTATATCTAAATTATTTTGTGATTCTAATTTGTGTTTTTGTACAAGAATATTTCAAAAGAAATCACAAGGACTAATTACTAACTAGCAATACAATTAAATGAAATGCAATAAAAATGGAAGTTTCCATGGACATTTAGCAATAAGAAATTTCTTTTCGAGAAGATCAGAAATCGTAAAAATGTTAACTGGTAAACCTTTTGAATAAAATGAATAGGATTTAAGACAGGACAAAATCGAAATACAGTGCTACTATCTTTTTAAAAATTGTATGTTTTCCCTATGCTGCATTAGCATTCCCATGGCATTCTACATGTTGGTGAACTAGAAAACTTAGTAAGAATAACCCTAGCCTTTCAAAAAGTAAAGACACTTCTCTCTTTAACAAGTCAGTAACTGGTGTCTTTCCACAATTTGTGTATCTAGGAAAAATCATGTTGAGCTCTCATGCAATGGTACAAAGGAATGTGGTATCTGGATGCTAATCAATTTGGATGCCTTTGAAAATGTCGTCGATTTTTCAAGCTTTTTTTTTTTTTTAATGTTGGTTTGTTGGAGGTTTTTTTGCCAGTACCAAAGGGTATTTCACACTGGAGAAAAGAAGTATCCCTAATTCTGTAGCCAAACCATTGCAAGTGACTGCTTCATCTGTCATTTGCTCTATCAGTTGGCACTGCTGCAGATAAAAGAAGTCTTGGTGCCATGAGATGAGTAAGAAATTGGGTCCAATATAGTATGCTAGCAGACTGATTTTTCTCTTTTACACGCCTTCATATTGAGTGGGATGTGACTGCCAAATGAAATCCAGAAGAAATAGTGGATTTGAATGTTAGCAGAGATGGAGAGGCTGGAGGGATGGGGGAGGGAAGACAATTAACATTATCATTAAAGCTGCCTGCAGTTGTAACCACATTTCAGTTTGAATATACAGCTCAAGGATTTCTGGCATTTTACACTGTCACTCTTTCTCTCTTTTGTTTTGCATCCTTAGTTATTAAGGCAATATCGATACAATAATGATTAATTTAAATGGAGGAAAATTTGGATATAAAGAGGAAACCTGTAGTTCTATTCATTGAAACTGCACCTCTTAATTGGCTGTTACATTTAATTTATAACTACTACATTCATAGCAACCACTAGTTCATAAAATATGCTTATATATATAGCTATATCTTTATATTTCATAAAAGGTTATTCTTTTGCTAAATGGTGTCAGCTGGAACAAGATTCAATAATCTGCAAGTCTTTTGTGAAATGCTAACAAACACCTCATTTAAAAAGCTGAAGTAACTGTTTCACAAGCAATACTTGCCCACTTTACACACTGCAGTTTCTACAGTATCATGAAGGACAATGACATCAAATACATGTAAGAAAACTATGTTTCAACTGCTACACAAAATATACTACTTAAGAATCTCATTCTATGCACCAGAGTACTTTAACTGAGGCTGAGTACTTGCAACCTAAGTGTCCAATGCATCACGGCCAGTTTGCTCCTCTCCTGCATATCTCTGCACGCCTCCTTGACAGTTCTGGAGGAAATGGTGAGTCCTGAGAGTTAAAGTTGGAGGTACAAAGCACCTTTTTAGCCTGCCACAAACCCCCTCATTTCTTCAGTTGTCAAATTCAAATTCAGTGAAACCCATCAATTCAGAGATATATCCAAATCCTTGTCCTGAGGCACTTATTCCCCATGAAACAGTCTATCTATTAATTTCTTCCCAAAAAAATACACTCTAGGCATTCTCCAAAGTATGCTCGAAGTATACCAGGTACCACAATAGAGAGAGCTCTTAAATACTGGAGAGTGAGGGTACAAGTCCCTTAATGCAGACATATTTTTACGCTGATACTTGCAGTGGAAGTGCCCTTAGCTCCATCTCTCTTGTTAGAAGGGTAGCACAGACATCCTGTCCCTATGGTTTCATTGACCAAAAAAATCTTGGCCTCTTTTTCCTTTTTTCTTTCCCTTTCCCTTCGCCTGGTTGAATTCTTCCTCCAAATTTGCAAATCGTTCCAGGCTTCAGAAAATGCACCACTTGCCAAATCACACAGACGTACAAAACCTCCACTCAGGCCCATTCAAAAGGTCCACCCCATTGGTATTCACGGAGAATAGCACATGTCCTTTCACAGGGCTGGGACATTGTTGGTCTAGCGCTGGTCTTTCAGCTGGTAATAAATCAACTCCACTGACTCCGAGACAACCACTCCTATTTACCTCAACCATGAACCTGTCCCCACTGCCGAGATGTCGATCTGATGAGTTAGTATATATTTCCCTAAAATTCCTTCTGGGCATTGGTTGTTTTTCTCTTCACTCTTCACACTACTGTGTGAAGTTGTTAGGTAATGTTAAACATAAGAGACTAATTTTAACTGTGAGTGTAGCAATCCTTTATATCAGCTTTGATAGGCAAAGTAAACATCGATCATTCAGAAGGAAAAACTTGTGCAGAAATAATGACAGATAATAAACACATCTGATGGGCCAAGTTTTTCAAAAGTCAGTGCTAGTAGTACCAAGAATATTTTGTTGGAATAAACTGAAAACAGACAAATGCTTAACATCTTACCTCTTTATAAGAATTCTGCAGACATTTGATTTTTTTTGTCAATGTCTGATACTATAATACCAAAATTATATAAGATTTCAAATGTTGGATACAGTTTTCAGATACAGCTCATTTCTTATTTCACCTTAAATGGGATGTCCCTTAGAGTGATTTGTTTGGTCTGCAAATGTGAGACAGACCCTATATTTATCTATATCCAGAAAATGAGGAACAAGATCTGATCTCCTTCAACAAATCTTTTAATGAGGTCAGTTATCTTGCAGTGTGATAATCATTGTACGGATATTAAGCTCAATTTTAAAAGAGTAAGCCTTTCTTGTTCTGTTCAAGTTTTTGCAGCAGCGTCTGTTTTTTGTGGGTTTTTGTTTTTGTCTTCTCAGTAGAATTTGGGATGTTTAGCTTCAGAAAGAGCTAGGTATTATAAAGCAAGGACTTATATCTTGGATAAAATACTGGAAGTGTTCAACTAGTCAGGGCTTCTACGAATTCCGTTAACTTGGCTTAGAGTATATCACAGTTATGAGACTAGAAAGAACTGTTTAAAATTGAGGTGCACAACTGCATATCAGTGACAAATATTTTGATTTCTGTTGAACTTTTTTTTTCTTCTAGGATTTGTGATTATGATTTAATTTTGCAAGTCACGTGCACTACTTCTACCTATTACAGACAAGTCATAATATGTTCAAATAAAATTAAATCATTCTCTAGGATTCATTCAGTGGTTCCCACTGAATTCAGTGGTTCCCACTGTCAAATTCTTTAAAGCAATAAAACAACACACTTGTGAGATAAGTTTTGCATGCTAAAACCTTAACCCTGATGTCTTGTCAGGTAAAATTCTTGGTAAAATTCTGTTTAGAGTTAGAATTTTACCAGAGTAGGAACTTCAAAACTGAAGAACTGATAGCTCTCCTAAACCTGCTATTATAAGAGTCCTTTGGAGTTTCTGTGCTAATCTAACAGCTCTTTTGTTAAACTATAGAGCAGTGAGAGGGAGGTTTTATGCTTTGTGTTATATTGTGAAAACATTAGCAAATGAAATAAATGTGAATTTGGCTTTTTAGCACTTAGAATTATTCACTTTGAACTGTAAATTATTTATGGTACTCAAAGAGACACTTTGTAAATAACAGGAAAGCCTCAGAAATCAAATGCAGATTGTGGTATTTAGTCTTGTCTTGCCATCATTAACCATTTCAGTTACACAAGATGTTTCAATAAATCAAGCACATCTTTTAGACATCTCTACTAAAGGAATTAGAAAGCAGTAGAAATAAATGAAGCTGTCTACAGGTGACAGCTACAAAGGGAAATCCAGAGAAGGAATGGGAAAAAAGGTACTCCTGTGAGCAGATGATAAAGCAGATGCTGTAAAACAACAGGGGGATTGCACCATTTCTTCTCCAGAACTGATGATCGTTTGATAAACAGCTAGTCATGCTCCTGGAAAACCCTGTCCATCAGTGCATATTGGTACAAATTAATGATGACATGTCCTGATTAAACTTGCTGTGCTGTGAAATGCAATGCATTATCTGCGTGGCAGTAAGTGAACAAATGCTCTCAGGGAGTAAAAGAACAAGCAAAGTCACACATCTCAGGTTAGGTCCCGAGTCATAGCTGCCTGTGGTGAGGTAGATGTTTAATTGACAAAACCGATCTTGACTTATGGGTTTTGCAGGCTAGCTTTTTGTTCTGTTCATTGAAAAGAGCTGTCTTGATAATGCCCTTTCTTTAAACTGTAAGTCAGTTTCCAAAACCTTCAGTCAAACTCTTGAATCTCTTCCTCAAGCAAATCTTAAATAAGCTTGCACCCTTGTTAATGTACACTTGTAATGTGTACATTAACAAGAAGACCCCCTTTGGAATAAACTGAAAACTTCAAACGTAGTATTGGGTGAGACCACAAAATCACCCAACATGAACTGAGCTAAGCAAGTTCTCAATGAGAATTTGAGAGCTCTCCCTAAAGTTCATTTTCTACAGTAAAAAGCATACAATTTTATAATTCTAATGCAATTAAAAAAAAATAAAATTAAAATTTCATTTGGATTTTCTTGTCTAACATACAGAATAAAAACCTTTTTGTAAGAGCTAGTTATTTATTTTAAAAATGGAAGTCACACGTTTAACACAGCTTTCTTTGCTTTAATAAAGCACATCTGACATAACTGATAATTCTCTATGGAGTCGAGAAAGTTTTGCCTCTTAAAGACAGGTTTGCTGAATTAAAGATCTCTTCTAAAATAGGTAGGTTCTCTTGGGGATGAGAGTCAGACTTTGCAATTCATATTGCTGCTGAAAGGAAGGACCACTGAAGGCAGTAAGATCACCACCGTCAGTACAGCTAGCAGAATCTGGAATTTCTTCTCACATCTGTAAGACACATTGATGGCTGTAGAGTCAAATCAGATAAGGCAGCCTGAAATACTTTACAGAACAATTCCTTATCCTGATCTTACTTGAACCAGCCTTCCAAGCTGAGTTCTAATCTCATGTAAAATCTAGAACAATTTAGCTGATTATTGTGACATTGCATCACAATGAATGAGATTCCAGTCCAAATGTTGGCATTTCTGCAAAGGAAATGCACAAGACAGCAACAGAGATATTTTCTCTATACTTTCATTCAGGGACCAGACTGCAACAAATAAAAGAAATATATTTTGGGAATCTTGGGAGAGGTAAAATATTGAATCCTTCTAGTACTTAGCTTTCTCTGTGCACACTACTTTGTCAGCAAATGGGTGGAAGGTGAAACATATCCATTTCCCTGACAAAAAATATTCTGTAAATAAATACTATACAGTAAATTCTTTGAAATTTTAGTTCCTGTGTTAAGGAAGATTAATGTCTGAAGATCTAGGAGAAGAATTAGCTGCACAGGAAAACAAAGAACCAAAGTGTACAGCTAGAGACAGTGATGGAAACACACTGAAAAGATCTGTCCAAGAAGGCACAAAATACCAGAAGTAACCTTTCAACTACTCTTAAATACTTCTCCTAAGTTTTATTAAGAGGTGTGAGGCCAGTGAGTCACATTAGAGAGGGGATGGGATCACCATTATTACATAGATTTAAGACAGTGCTTGCTTAATAAAGGAGACAGGGAAGGCTGCAGAAACGCAGGCTCCTGAAAGGCAGCCGATGCAGGAGGCTGTAGCCAGTGTGTTCCCCTCACCTGCCTGCAGAGCCTGTGGCAAACCAGGCACAGCCTGGCACAGGGAGGGCCCTCAGCTTGTAGGCAACCTCTAAAACAGAAAACTGAAAGACAATGCAACTTTTATTCCCCCCTTCATTCTTTCACCTGGACTTCAACCTACTTATTTTATTTCTGAAACAGAGCTTTTAATTAAAGCTACCTTCTATACAATGCACTGAACTTCACCTCTGTTGGAAATAACACATTAATTTCCCCTGACTCCGAGTAATCTTACTTTCTCTCTTTTATCCCTGAAAACATCTTGCCTGGGTGAACACCAAGGGGAAATAACAGGTAGGGGCAACAAAACTAAAGTAGCTTACTGGAAGTTATGACAAACTCTGCGTTTTGTTATTTCTCTTCATTTTTAATACATACACTTCTTTATTCTTGCAACTTCCCCCACTGAAGTTATGGAATGAGCTTTAGCAATGCAGCTTCTCACTGGAGGAATGGAAATGAAACAAGTCACAGAAGGTAGATAGATAAAATAAACAAAGCATATCCATTCCCTCACTACAGTGCCACCCTGCCTAGGGAGGCACTTTAGGCCAGGAATCTCTCTTTGTGACCTGAGATAGTCAGATTTAGCCTTCAAGCTCTAACCTTGCATTTCCATATCACAGTTAGGGTATTTTACCTGGAAATTCAAGTCAAAATCCAGACTAAATTTTTTTGCATCTTTCTTTCTGATCCTGGATCAGGTCACTGGCAAATCAATTAAATGTTAAAAAAATTTCACAAGGCCAGCTTCCCTGGGGTATGCAGGAGAGAAAGGAAGCATGCAAACTTGGTCTATTCAGCATCTTCCTAAAAAGTCTCCAGCATTGCTGGATCTGGGATTACATGTGTCCATCACACCTTTTTCTTTTCTTTGGCAGGGGGGCATTTGGGATTTTAAAGAAGCACATCAACAAGGCCCTTGTGAGACAAATATTTTATAGTTTCTTCTATTTGTGGAGAGAATGCAGTAGGAAGAATGAAATCTCCATATAACCCAGTTATATGACGATGGTTGGTTTTGACCAACAGAAGAGAGAATGAATGACAAAAGTTTCAGAACAGCAAGCTAAAACTCTGACAAGAGTAGATCTTCTAGTTGGGTTCATGTTTCCTGCAGATCATGTACAGATGGGACATGCAATGTAATCATCAGTGTGCTATAAATCCATCTGCCAACATAAAATTACATAGATATATCTCTGTTGGCCTCACATTTAAATGACTTAGTAGTGGAGAACTCCCATTGTGCTAGATGCTCAAACACCACAGAACATGGAGTGCCCTTCCCCCCAACCCTAGAAGAAAGCTTGTAATTTAAAAGCTGTTAAGTACAGATACATAAGAATATGAAAGACAACAGGTTCTGATGTCTGTGGTAATAGTTATAACATGATCTTTTTGTACACAGTTAAAGGAAGGATTTGAAGGAAGGTAATGGAGTAGCTTTGCAGATATTTCCATAGGAATATTGATTGTGTATTAAATATGCTAAAATTGCCAAAATATTTGCTTTAAACTAAAACTACTGGCTAAAGAATATTGCCATGGCTTGACAGGATGTAGATCTTATGAATAAGCATTTACCTTTCTACCAAAGAGATTTTATGAAATGAGAGATCTTAACATTAAATGTTTTTAGGCACAGACATAAAAATACTTTTTGCCAAGGCAGACGTAAGCTGCTGAAGGCCTCAAAGTAAAGACAAATAAATAACCTGTGCCTAATATAACCAGAATGAAAGCAAAGTGGGGGTGGGGTGTCAGGGAAGAAAACATTCTGAGAATTGTTCCTGAGAGAAGATAAGATTGTGAACTGACAGACCGGGAATCCTTTAGAGGTGAACTCTGAATGGATCTGAATAGCAAAGAAAATTTACAAGGGCTGTGACTCAGATCAAAATAACAAGTACTTCTAATTAGGAGGGTATGAACAAAGCAAAGGAAGCAAACGAGCAGATGGAAAACAAAGTGATGGGAAAACAAACAAAAAACTTCAAAGATTGAGGGGAATTAAGACAATAAGTTATTATTTTACGACTGAAGATTAAGATAGAACAGTGATGAGCCAGAAGTCAAAGAACTGCTAAATAGCAGTCCAGCTTAATGGCATGCATGGCAATATCTGAATGAAACTGAGAAATAACGGAAATCAAATAAATAAAGACAAGAACCTGGTATCTTCTCTATGTTCAGTACTGTCACATGACAATTAAATTATTGCTTCAAATAAGTCTTTTCAGCCTTTCTTTACTACTAGATTAGAGCAATGAGTTAACTTAAAATATTTTCATAGTTCTACATGCAACAGTTTCTTAAGG
Organism: Sylvia atricapilla; assembly: GCF_009819655.1. Classification (NCBI taxonomy): domain Eukaryota; kingdom Metazoa; phylum Chordata; class Aves; order Passeriformes; family Sylviidae; genus Sylvia; species Sylvia atricapilla. The sequence goes on from NC_089140.1 coordinate 28,439,115, forward strand.
AATAAGACTAGAATGGTTTTTTAAATTAAAAATTAAAAATTTTTAGTTATGGAAAAAAAAGCCACAAAATGTTTCTATTTGATGTTTTAATATGCTGCTTTATACTAACTGTTGATTAACATCATAATACTACTGAAAAAAATGAGCTATGAGATTGGCTTTATACACAAGACACAGCAATCTTGAAGGTGTGCAGTGGGTGCCAAAAAAATTACAAAACGGAAACCACAGTGCACAGACATTAGCTGATACTGCAAACAAAAAGCAGTATGTAAATGTAGGAGGTTGAAGATGTACTCTTTGTACACCATTTGCATAGACTATGACATCCTCATCAAGGTTTACACACATACCAGCTTTTAGAAAAAAAAAAGTCTAATGTTTTTAAATAGCACCTAGCCCTGGCTATTTCAGCACTGGCAAAGGCCTGACTCACTACTGCGTCACTGCTGTTTTAAGCAGGAAAGACAAGAAATCCAACAGAAGCAGCTACTTTCGGCAGAAATAATTAAGAGTGGGTTGTGTTATGCTGTACATAGGTTTTGCGGCGCTGTGTCAGGGCCTCTTAAGGCAACAGAACACAGTTTGTTACCAAGTCAGTATTCTGCTGAAGTCCTAAAAGCTGGGTTCAAAGCAACTATTTATTCCTTCAAACTCAAGTTCGGTGTTGCATTACCTCAGCAGGGTGACTCAAACATTAAGGGTAGATTCTTAGGGCTCTGAAGAGTGAGAAGAGGCACAGTTACACATAGAATCCATAAAATTTACATGTGAATTGGCAGATGCAAAATAAAACAGTGATGTGCGAACTCCACCTAGTTGGAACTTGAAAATTCTCATGCCTTTGAGATTCAGAGGACGGAGTTTAAGACAGGTCCTGAACTGCAGGATTCTCCTATAATATTGCTTATAGCACTTACAGTGATTGCTACAAAACCGGAGTCTGATTTGTTCCTTAACCTGAGAAATTAAAATCTTCCATTTTTCAGCCTAGTGCCTAAACACCAACCTACAAACTGTGGAGATGAAAACATATTATAATACAGCATGTTGAAGCTAATGCTTTTGAAGACAGAAATACAGGATTGCTAAGGACACAGAAGAGTGACAAAGGAAAACAGGGGCACTTTGCTGAAAGGAAGAGACCTGGTGACCTCATTTTGAGGCTAATAGTCTTGTGGGGAAACTTCACAGGTGCAACCACTCAGTAGGTTTTTACAGATGGGCGAATGCACATAACTTCTCAGTCTCTTTCTTGAACTTCTTTGCAGACATTTTAACTGGGGCAAGAAAGATGTTCCTAGCCCTATCACAAGATGGCAGGGATCAAACACAGGCTCTCTGCTCGCAATTGCAAACTAAGGATTTCAGTGGAGTTGGGACTTCACAGCCACATCCTTAACTTCAGTTTAAAATGTCTCAACCAAGGCTGTATTTCAATCACAACCTCCAAAACTATGACTTAGTGTCTCATTCTGCACTAGGACTTTAATGACCTCAAGGGATCCCCATTGGGCTAGCAGAAATCCCATGGTACACATGTAAGGGGAACCAGATCTGCCAAAATATTCTCAATCTTCCCTTACGCAATTGTGGCTGCATATTCTGGTAAGGATCATATTATAGGAACTCTCCAAATTAATTTGTGAACAAGTTAGAATGAAACAATTAATGACATTGTAATTTGGCTAGAAGTCTTCTCTGTTGGAAACTTCTACTGAGAATAGGTGGAATTGGCATTATGTGATTTTTTTTCCTGCAAATCCTTTTACTGTCCTGTGATGTTGGACCAGAAGGTATCTCGGGTTCCTTAGAACATTTTTTTATCACACTTACTAAAATGTGCTTTTATGCTGTGCTATTGCACTGTGCTTTGTGGAGGAAGCACAAAGTAGAAATAGTTAGAAATTACCATTCAAGCTATATCTGAAATAAGAAAACAGCAGAAATATTGTGCAGACATATGAGCGTTAACAGTGGCAAGTTACAGATGTATTTAATACCTACTTGTACTCTTGCATTTTTAGCCAGAAGTCACCCTAGAAACGAATAAAGAGAGTTTAACCCTTTTCTGAGTGTTTCAAATTCTGCCTGTGTGAGTCTGACGCGGGAACTGAGCACTGCTCTCTGTCGTCAGCACAGCTTTTCTGGTTGTATCGGAATGCTTTCACTGGCTCTTGTGGTAATACATATTTCTCTGCGCATAGCAAAAGGAAACAATTGGCATCTGCCATAAGATTTATTTTTTTGCCTAAGATTCAGCAGGCAAGCCAAGGAAAAACTATAAATCATTTTGCACAGACTAATAACTCTGACAGAGAAAGCTGTTATATCTTAACAAGTGACAGGATCCCATCAGAAGGGAACCTTATCTTGTGCCAAAGAAATGTAACATTTTCTTAAAGCCCCATTAACCTCATGCAAGTCCACTAACCTGGTGTTCCAAGATCATAAAAATAAGACTGATGATTGCCACAGCAAGAATTTTAACATAGAATCAATTGGGTTAGACATCAGGTAGACAGTACTTAGTGATAAAGGTACGGTGACCAAAAAGAAGATAGCAAAACTTCAGACAGTATACATGTTTTTGGTAACTTTGATGTAAAAAGAGTTCACAGATTATCTATCACACAGCAGCAGCTGATAATTCACCTGAAAGACTGAGAGACATTAAAGGCCACAGGATTTGGAGAATTACAGTTACGTACATATGCCTTATCAACATAATTGAATGGTTATTTTCAATGAAGTTACAGTGTATACCTATACATTCTATACCTTAGAATAAAAACAAGCCTTGTTTCTGCCTTGTCAGCAACTTGTTTAACAATGCCTTGCCTAAAATATTGTTCTGTGATTCACTTATTTTATAATAATTAAGATTACTTAATAATGTAATTTCCTCTCTTAGTTCAGTGACTAGGTAGGCTTGTACTGACAAATTCATCTGAAAAAAGAAACAGCAAAAAAACCCAACTCCTTGAATGTAAACACTCAGGAGACATGTACCTATTGGAATATCAAAAAAGCAAGTATTTTAAATAAATACTAGAATTTGATGAACAGCCTTTTACACTGCTGTCAACTGTAGAGACACAAAGATTGAAAGTTTCATTTCAGGATCTTGAACAAATACAAGAATTAAATAAAAACTTAATGGAAAGAAGAATTATGTTTGTAGTGAATTAAAAATAGCATTATTTTATTCATATTTTGCTTTTTAAAGTGAAAAGTCAGTTATACTACAATGCTAATCACTACATTAATGAACCAAAAATAATTAATCAAACAAAACTTTACATTTCCTTTTGACATTTAAAAGGTAAGTCTTATTTTGCTCTGAAATAGGAATCCAGTAAAAAAACCATGATTGATTAGGGAAGGTAGGTTCCTCCACACAATTTAATGAATTTTGATGGAAGAGAGGTTAAGGAATTTTTGACCAGCATTACTAACAAATTATGAGGGCCTGACTTTGCATCTCAGTCCAAGCTTAGACTTTGTAAATCAGGCAGTTGGACCAAATCTTTCAAAACATCTTGTCAACTATTTGTATTGAAACATTCAAGGAAAGATTTAGCTAGTTTTCCAGAAAGAAACCCAAACAGCACAACAGAACAAACAACAACAAAAAAATCCTCATCGTATTATAGTCAAAGAAAACAGTGATTTATATCAGTGAGGTAAAAGTTCCTTAATCTATATGTATATATTGTTGTAACAAAGGTCATACTATTGAGAAGAAAAGCTCAACACACTCATTTTCCCCCCAAATTCTCTCAAACCACCTAAATTAGCAAATTCTTTCTTTTTTCCTTGAATAATAGGACTGAATTGAAACATATGGAAGTCAAATTCAATTTAGATGGAATAGATCTTCCTGCATTTGCTAGCTTACATATATGTGTATGATAAACATATTTTATATCTGTCTGAATAAAAGTCTGAACTCTTATCATTCTAAAAGATAACAAGAGAGGTTTAGAATGCATTCATATTTACTAAAAAAAAACAACAACAAAAGAAGAAACCATTGCACTGACAAACCACATCCTTTGCAACAGCTAATCTCATGGCTGGGCAGGAGTTAGTGACAATGCTCACTTGCATCTTCCACCTCACCAATGGATCGAGCTATCATCAATCTCTCTCTGCAGGTACAAATAATTTAAAGAAGAGTTGTTATCATGTGGTTTGGTTGGCTGAGCTTTGTTTTGTACACTTAATGTAAATTGACTAACAGCCCTGAAGACTGACAATTATCTTATTAGCTGGCACAACTTGGCTCATAAAGATTGTCTTCACCAAAAGAGTAAGAAAGTGTTCACTTCCCTGTCCAAAAATGCAGCTTATTAATGCAAATTTCTGTGTTCCTTCACAGCATACAAATTTCACTCTAGGTAAAAAACAACCAACCAAAAGTTTATTTCAAAGAGGTCCATCAGCAGCTCAGTATTTTTCTTTCAACACTAGAATAAAACTTGACCCAAAACCATCAAAATCTTTCCTCTTCACTCAGACCCAGTAAATTATTTTCCATATTTATTAGAGTGAGCACCTCACATGAAGCTGCTTCTTTACCATCAACACAGCTACCCCCTTTCTATAAATAACAAAGCCTGATGATTATCATTTATTCTTTGTATGAGTCACATTTAAGGAGAGCCCTGAGGTGCTTCTCTGGGAGTCTCTTTGAATCATGAATCAAAAAGGAAAGAAAGCAGCCTCTGAATATCACCATACTCAGACTCTAGATGCCTAGAAGTGTCATTGCCTGTTTATAATCTCAAGCTGTCAGGCAGTTTTGCATAATGGAAGTCAATGATCATAGAGTATTTTCTCTTCTTCAGAGGTATTTGTAAAACTAAGAGATCCTGATAATGGAAAAGTTCCATTCACACACATGCAAAACAGAAAAGGTCAAACCCACTTATTCCAAAATCAACTGAAAATCCATAGTCTAAACAAAAAGGAGGAATAAGAGCCATCAGGCTCCTCACGGCACAAGCCCAGGTTGGGCAGACATCAGCAAACCCTGATAGACAGGACAGTTTCTACCTCAGTTGTTGCTCCACAGCACACCCTCAGAGCCTCACATGCCACGGATTTTAAGCTATTACTTTATTTCTCATTAACAGCTTCCAGGTCTTGCCCATGTTTTATTCATTTTCCAGCCAGGGCTACAGTAAGGCTTTTACTCACCTCAGCAGGACCACAAGAAGTTTCCTTCCTTATGGACAGAGAGAAAACAGAATGCTTTCAGACCTGATGGAGCTGGAGACAAGCAGCAATTAGCTGACAACAGGCTGACACGTTCTTCACCGCTCTTGCATAAAACATTGAGCTGTGCTCCTCTGGCCCACCTCAGCTTTCTCAATTTATTTATTTTTTTTCAGGCTAACCACTTAGTAGCCTGGCAAGCTGCTGTTTTGCAAAGGCAAATTTTCTTCATTTTTTTCTTCAGGATATGAATGAAATAGGTAAAATTCTGGAAAGTCCTTCATACTCTTTTGATAATCGTTCAGCTTCCCTTGGCTTGCAAGTCCTTCTCACCTCCCCTGAAAGTCTTGGTTGAATTATCTACTTCAGCCCATATTTCTCCCAGTTTTTCTACCCCCAAAGCAAGGAAATACTACTTTACTCCTTCAGCATTAAATGGAAGAGCTCTCTAGATAAATATAATTAACCCATTTATCTAGCTCACTGCTGCTCATTAGCCCTGAGTGCCTTCATCTGGCCTCCCAGGTCCCACACAAGCTTTTGTGGATGCCACTGCATCACACTTCGCTTTGAGGATCTGTTTTCTTGTTCCATAGCAGAGTTCTCTGATCTGCTCCTACTTCCATGTCCAGAGATAATTCCTCTTGATTTTTTTTTCCCATTTAATAGCCGCTCTCCCTAGTCACACCTACAGAGAGGTGAGGGACAGCACCTCTTGGAAGTGTCTGCTTCCCAGAAAGTCTTGGTCTTGCAATGATCTGCCTCAAAGTTCCAGAAGCCAGCTGGGGTTGAAGGTAGTAACTTGCAGAATACCACTAGTACCCTAAATCACTAATAATCACTAAAATGCTCTAATCTTGGCAAACAAATACTAACCGAAAGATTTAGAAAAATAAAAAAAGGTATTTTTCTGCCTCTCTTGCCACAGCTGACTATATTCCTTCTTACACCGATATTCTAATATATCTATTACACTGATACATGTTGAAACATGTATCTTTGTTTGCCTTAAATAATTTTGGATATTAGCCAGTCATTGTTGTAATGTACATGCAATCCTAGAGAAGATTAAGATAAGAGTGAGCAAATGTAATAGAAAGTCTACTCCTGGTTCAGAAACAAAGTATTTCCTGTCTTATCAGAGTCCTGAGCATACCAGCAGGTTACCTGGTCTGGCATGAACATACACGTAAGCACAATAAGCCTAAATCATGAGGTCTCACCCCTAGCTTTAAACAGCTGTGATTTGTGATTTGCATAGAAATATCTTACAAGTACTGGAAACAGACATTCTCTATTTATTTCTGCAAGAAATTCCTCTTCCACTTCTTTTTAACAGGAACTCATGTGAGATGAGAGAGACTCTGACCAGTATCAGAAGTTTTTTCCTGAGATATCATGCTCTTTTGTCATCACATTGCCCAGTTAACACGCAATGATCAAAGATTTGCAAATCACATTTAATACCTATATATTTTAATTGCCATTTACATTGCAAATGTCATTAATGAAGGCTTAAGGAATCCTTCATTGTGAGGAGTAGGTTTACAGATACCCTCTTTAGTCAACCTAAGAACAGTGCATGTATTTCAGCTGTATGTAGATATATGCATATATTCTTTGTTTCACTTCTTACACCAGTGAATAATTTCACATTAGTTCTGTGCATACTGAAGTGAAGAAAAGAATATTTGCTTTTTTTTTAAGTTCTCTTTTATTAAATCAACCATTTTCTTTTCATACTGTTTTATGTACTCTAAGATTTTCTCTTCACCATCAATACTTTTCAACCTGAGAATGGTTTTAAATTATTAGAGGCCATGCTAAAAAAACCCAAACCAAGAATAATAGAAGGACAGTGGCTGCTACGAGAACTGTTAACTCAGTATAATGGCTGCTCTTCTGTATTTTGTTATAGTGAAAATTTGTAACACACCCACCAGCAAATATGATTTACTTTTTTATATGTCTATTCAGAATTGTATGTAATTCTGACAGCGTGGACTCATCTATTCTTCTTTACATAAGAAAGTATGTTGTGACCAACTTGTCATCACTGACACATTTAAAATTGCATACATTATTAAGTAATAGCTTATGTATAATTTTATTTGTTTTCAGGGTTACACTGTTCATGAGATAATCATAGAGAACACATTATATATTGTTCTTAAACACATTTTTGCCACAAAAAAATCGAGAGCATTGGTAGAAAATCCTATGTCAAGTTATGTGAAAATATTTATCACCTGTAACCATAATTTCATAAAACCAATATACACTTTACGTAATATTATATCAGCAAAATCCTTCTTTTTGCAAATAACCTTTTGCTCTGTACTTATGCATGTTTGTAGTTCAGTGCATTACACGCTTCTCTGTGTGTGTGTGTGTGTGTGTTTGTGTTTGCAATGCACAGGAAAAATACTAGTTTACTCCTATGGTAACTGTAAATGTCAACACCACTGGACCCAAGAATGGTGAATTACAAGATCTTAATTTTAGCGAATAATCACCTTCATATTTTTCTACCTAATGCTGAACAAAACATTAATTGGCATTTACCTCCTAATGTTTACAGAACATAGACTGTATATTTCAAAGACATAATCTTTACCAACTATATACTGACTTTTTTTTTAGTGTCTATTATATAAATTAGGACTCTGTTGAATTCTTATACTGAGGAACAAATAAATGATAGTAACTTTATTTAAATACATGCACAGTACCGTGCACTGCAACATGATGAAGTAGTATTTTTAAAATGGATAAATGAATCCATAGAAAAATAGATTTAATAAATAATTAACATTTTAAAGTCTGGATAAAAATGGGAAATCATGCATTTCAAGCAAAGTTTTATTTTTTCCTCATTTTTTATGAAATCTCTGAGAACTTAAGACATGCAGAGCTGAGAGGCAGCTCACTCTGAAGAAAGAACAATGTTACAACTGCACAAAAAGTTTTGTTTGAGATTGTTTATATGCAAGACTGAAAAAACTTGCCATTCTTGGACTTCCCTTCAACATTAGACAGTGCTGTGCAAACCTCAGACAAATCCCTGTATTATGATTTCTAAGCTGTTAGGAAGTCTCTGAGAGAGCTAAGAAAGTTAAAACCTGAGCAACTGCCTCACCAAAATTTATGACAAGAAATGTTTGGATTCCAGATAGCAGACTACAAAAGGGTAATAGACAACAGTTCATAATTTCCTTGAGAGATTAACTTTGGGGATGAGTAATTATGGATGCTATAAATTTATAAATTACTATGCCACAAAAAAAAAAGTTTAATTTTCTAATACTTAGCGTTCATATCTATGTCTCAATATTTAGCATATGTTACTACATCTATCAACTTACAAAACAAATGAAAAGTGAGTATTTACTTGGGATTAATTTAATGTTTTTCCCTACCCCAACATTTGTCTGGACATTAACAATGCAATCAAAAAAACTGTAAATTTTCAGAAGTGAGGCTACTCCAGTGAGTTTGATTAATTATGCATTAACCCATTTCTCTGAAGCATCCTTCACTAAATCTTTGGTGGGAAATGCACTTTAATTAGGCATGAGCTTTGGTTATTTGTGTGCATATACACTATGCTATTGGTCAATGTGCAGAATGATTTAAAGTTTGCCATGTTACAAAGAGGTATTGCTTATGAAAATAATTCTAGGGTTTCAACAAACACTGATGGCTAGTTTTGCAAGTATTATTACCTTCACTCAGCATGATTTTCTTAGTCTCATAGCTTTTGCTCAAACTTTCATCAACTCGTAATCTTAACAAAAACTAACACAAGAACAATCATGATCATTTGAACACTGTGCATATTGTTTGATAGTTTTCAGCAGGTACAGTTACTCACGTACATAGGAGTTATCAGAATAAGTTACAAGATTTTAATAATTAGTTGAATAAAGATATTCTCAGGGTAGAAATAAATGATAAACTAAAACCACAGGTTAATGAGACCTGCAATGATTTTACTCTGAAACAGGTCAGATTGACTATTCATGTAAAGATGTTTGATTGAAGAGATACTATTGAACTTATGGCATATGGTTACTGTAGTAGAAAAAGCTGAAACAGAAAAGAGAGAAAATCAAATTACCCATGACATTCTCTTCCCATATTCCATGGCAGAATTAGCCCATAGATTAGTAAATGGTAATGCATGCAACAAAAAATATGCTGTATCACTGTATGTAAACATCTGCTTTCATCATGCAAAATGCCTACAAAACCGTGACAACGTTTTTTTTCTAGTAGCATAGTTTTACATCAGCTCAGCTACAGAACAGTTAAACCAAAATTCAAGATTTTGCAAATAGGAGATATTCTAAAATTCTTGAAAGATTTCCAGCATAAATATTCCAAAGCTCAACAAAGCTGATTTTTTTTTTTCACTACATAGGCTTATTCCTTGCTGTGGTTCCTTGTTCTTTTGATGATAGAAGAGAAAAGACCGGTTTTCGGAGGCGGTCCCATCAACATGGGGGCTTGGTTCTTGTGCGTAATTTTTATCTGGGGAAGAAAGAAAAAAACCAGAGTTATCCCTTGAGCTAGTTCAGTTCCAACTATCTGAAATGCCTGATTTATCTTTATATATAACTTCCAGACCTGCATCATTTAATCTAAGATGACAGGAAAATACCTGGGATTTTTTTTTATGAATGATGTTCCATATGCAGTAGACCAATCTATGTGTAATCGTTTTTTCCACAAATAATTTAAACTATAAAAAAAACCCCATTATAAAACACATGTCAATATACAATCTTACTTTTTGAGTGTGGGATTTATTGCTTGCTGTTGAGGAAGAATTTAAAAGTTGGAAAGAACATTCATGCTGACAGACCAAGCTGTTGCCTATTATTGAGATATAAGCCATGTCTTTACATGCTTTATTTATACATCTAATTAAGCTGTACTCTTTTATCACAGGACAGTACTTAATTTCAAAACAACCATAGTGAACAAAAGCATAAAGTTAATACACAAGAAAGGTCCAAAAAGATGAACTAGCATTCTAATTTATTAATTAATTGTTAATAGAACAGACTCAAATATTGAAAAGACTATTTAAAACACTTTGTAATACTGCTCTAAAGCCACTCTTTTTGATTTCTTTGATATAGAACTACGAATCACCTTAAATGAGACAACCTTAAAGTAGATTATGTCTGCAATTTTCTCTAATTCAAGTCTAAATTAGAGAAGACATTTTATGAATGTATGCTATGCTCAAAGCTAATTGAAAGCAATTATCAAAGTGGCATTTTGTCTGTGACTTTAAGATACATTGTAAGATAATAAATGATTCTCATTATGTAATAAAAAGGTCACATCTTGCCTTTGGGCTAGTGACGTTAGGAGTTTTTCAAAAGCAATCCGAGACATTTTCTTTAGTGAACTACGACTAATACAAGAACCATCACTTATTAAATATCAGTTGTCACCTGCATAGTACCCACATCAGAGATGGGTATTTCTTTCAAAAAGAAACACCACCTCATTAAAACTGGAAAAATATATCTCTTAAAGTGCATACCTGACATTTTCAAGTTAAAATGAATATCCTTCACTTGTCATTCACTAATAGTAAATGAAACAAAAAATGTATGTCACGTGGAGAGGCTCATTAAAATATAGATCAGGACATTTCTTGGGGTGGAAATTTACTTTACCACGTAAGAAGACAGAAACATAAAAATCTCGACAGAGTGTGTGTCTTGGTTTAACTCTATTAGAACCTTTACTTTACTCTCCAAATGCTGATTTTCATGCCACCTTAGTTCATTAACTTCAAATTTCATGTGGGACCTTTTTTTGTTATTGTTTTTTGTTAGTATTGAATAAAGCATATGGGGGGGTTCTTGGCAAGGTAGATTACTTTCCCATGGATAATAACTCTGGCTTTCAAAGACTGGCACCAATATATTTTCTCACAATAAATTCTGCTTCAGGCATCACTTTGGAAGCCAAATCTGTACTTGGGGTAAACTGGCATTATTCCATTGATGTCAGTACCAGCTGATGATCTGGTCCTGGAAAATTGCCCATTTTTCTACCTTTCACATGCTTCATAAGACATACTTTGGGGATCAGGAGCAGTAATACCAACCTGATCCTGAGGATCATGCCATGAAGTAACTCACAGCTGGTGTGAGTCAATTTTTCATGGCATAAAGAGTTAGCTTATTGCAACATTTAGGAATGATGTGACAATAGGAATGCCTTTAAGTTTCCTTTCTGAGGTAAAACATAGTAATTCCATCTTAAAGTGAATAAAAGAGCAAAGCTCAAAAGACAGCTTTAGTATGAAGCGGTGAGGTAATCCTGAGACCCTGTACAGACTGTGTGTTGGGTGGGGCTGTCCAATGCTGCTCAGGATGAATGCAATTACATACTGACTACATGTTTATAATTTGTAATGTTCTTTCTTGGCTTGAGCCATCTGTTTCAGAGACCATGTATGGTCAGTATGTTGCCTGCCATCAACTGAGATCAGCTAACGTGCCTGAACATGATTAACCACTGCCATGCATGGGGATGAGTCCTATATGCCTTTCTCCAAGATGTATTTTCAACCTTTATAAACAGGCACAATTCCAGTTGTGGAAAATATATTTACATTCTGAAAATGCTACAATAAAGTGTAAATTTAAAGTATATTTTTTTTACTTAGTCATGGTAGTGTCTGTTAATATTGCATTGGTTAACAATTATAACCATCAATTCCTTACTTTCCTACCATAAAAAAATAAAATAAACTGAAGCATCTTATTTTTGGCTGATGAAAAGAGATTAGTATGTTTCTGAACCATTACAGTATTTTGCCTGAAGAAGGCTAATTTTGTCTTTCTCAAGACTCTCAGGCATTGCATTTCTGCCCTGGTCTCTTGCTTCTGCTTCTGCTCTCATCCTGGCAGCACTGCCAAAGTTGGAGCTGTGAGTTCGGGTGACAAGTGACAGTGCACACTTTGAGATGGGAATAAGCACTGAGGATCTCAGACAGAAAAATAGTGTTGTAGGTCAAAGTAGGGCTGAACACTGAAAGTGCTCTATGAGAGGACAAAAAGAGAGAAAGAGAGATATCTTTACTTCGAAGCAACTGGGACTTTGTTAAGTTAAAAATTCCTACTTACAGCTCTATAGAGATTCTGTGTGTGCACAGGGAGTGTCTAAAGACTAACTTTTACCATTCAGTTTCTCTTCTATTCAGCAAGCATCTTCATGTCTTTTTTAGAAGAAACACAATTATAAAAGTTTTAAATAAAACCCTTCTTTAAAATTTTTAAAGTTTCCTAGATTTACCTATGAGTCACATAGACACATGCACATGAGAGAAAGAGATCGCACAGACAAAAATCCAGAAAGCTAAAATCCTAATCTAATGTATTTTTAGGACTTGATGACATATACTCATAGAAATTACTATGGAATTCTGGAAAACAATTTTTGAGATCACTTTATTTATTGAAAATATATAATAATAACTTGAGGGAAATACAGAGAACATTTTAAACATAAATTGAGTGCCTGAATTGCTGCTGGAAGAAAAACAAAAGAAACAAATCCCAACCAACACAAAAATGTGCCCCAAAAAAACAACCTCCTTCCCTTAAACCAACATCAATAAAAAACCCCCAAACCAAACCAAAAAAATACTAAACAAATCAAACAAAAAAATCATAACCAAACCACCCCCAACTAAACAAAAAACCAAAACAAAAAAGAAATTATTTGACATACTTGGCATAAATGTATATTTAAAAATAGACAAAAATCAGGAAATAACAGAATTCCACTTTGGGGCTAAGTACGCAGTCAGCTGAATTGCTAAGATACCATGGATTTTTGTTGTAAGCCTGATCCACAACATTCTAGGTTAAACTCAAAGGGATGAAGCCAATGAAAAAGCTTATTCACAAACTGAAGCCATGACTTCATCCCATGAGAGCTGGTATATCTAGGAACTATTTATCTAGCAAAAAATACTGCATTTGCAATTTTTAAATCACCTTTCCAGTATTAGAAGTACGTCTCTAGTGATTGTATTTGTGGCAAGGAACACTAGGTTAAATTGAAAGAAGAGATGATAATATCCCTCTATGTGTCAATAGAAAAATTTTCTGATACAGAAGACCCCTGATTCTTTGATACTAAAAATACTTAGGCATTTATTTGTTTGAGGAGCAGGTCAGAGTTTCAAAATGCCTTGAAGCCACCTTAATACAATGCATCCACTAAACGAAATGCAGTGAACATCAACAATTTTAGCATGCTAACAATATCTTTTAGGTCACTCAGTTTTGCTTTCATGTTCCTTTTCCTGCAGTATGTGCTGATTACCTTCATGCTTCTGACTTCACAGAATGCCTAAACATTTGCTATTTACTATTTTATCTTCATGTTCAGAAGACATGGTGCTAAAAATACAGGTTTAAAGTACTGTGCTAACTGACAATAGAAAACTGGAAACAGAGCTAATCAGCTCTGCTAATAATATCTCAATTAAGGTTAAAGAACTTATTACTGTATTTTAAAGATAGAGGGAAAAAAAAACCCCCAGCTTTATCCAGCTGGATCTTTTAGTTTATGATCACTTTTTAAATGTTCTCAGCAGGGTTTAGATGTTTGTTGTTTTGAGGGTCATGAGGATTTTCTTGGAGTGTAGATGCCCAAATGCTGCTCCTCTTACAGGAAATGGAGGGATGCAACACCTCTGTATCACAGGAGTGCCAAATACTTTTATCTTCTTAGGTGATCAAGAGTGTATGGGGTATCATTTTATGAATCAGAGAGACAGAATGTAGGCACTGCTGAGCAAAATTAACCCGTGACTTGCATCATGTGGCATTTTGGGCAAAATCGCTCACCTCTAGACTAGTTGTTTTAAAAGCATTATGCAACACATCTTAAATAAATTTCTAAACAATATTATTGTGCAAAGCGCAATCAAATCTAATCAGTTTGGCATTAATTAAGCTCTAATAATATACTCTAGTCTCTTTCCTAAGTAGTGTGATCCGTTTCCCCTTCACACAGGTAGATTGGAGAACGTTACGGTGTCATCATAATTTTTAAACATACTGAGAAAATGACAGAGCTGCAAAATTAAAATAAATGATTAATGGCATTTTTTTCATGTTTTGTACTAATAGGTATCACTGAGGTTTTAAATTAATAGAGCTGTCAGCTCAGGGTTGTTACAGATCCAGTGCAGAACTAAAATGGAAATTATGTATTCCACAGATACCTAGAGATGACACTTTGGAATATTTTAAATTTTAATTAGTAGGTGCAATTGTTTTTCCCCCTCCTCCCTAAAACCACTGCAAATTAATTGGCAATTAGTCACAACTAATTCTTTTTTTAACAATCTGAACTGGAAAGAAAAGTGCACTACATGTTGGAGTATTTGTCTGGGGTGCAGAAAGCACACATGCAGTAAATTGCTTTGTCAATTACAAAAACGACTGTTGTGAAATTAAGAAAAAAACCCCCTCATACATAAACAAAAATAATTAAAGTGCAGTGTACCTGTGACCACAAAAAATAATGCCCAGCTGCAAAATAAAATGTTAAAAACTCAATAAATCAATCTGGCCTTGGAACAGAAATATATGCACACTGCTGCTCAAAAGCGAAAAAAAGTGCAGCATTTTTGTATAACATCAAAAATCCTCTCTGTGACTGAAAGTGATTGATTTCCATTTTTGGGTTAACTATGTAGTAACTGGCTAACATTCTACTGAAATTACCCGCCATATCTAGGACCAGCTCCTGTTCTCTCTAAAGTGGCAGATGCAATAGTTTAAATTCTCTCATTATAAACAACTGATAAGAAAATATTCATACAGCCAGAGGCATGGAATGATTTATAGACAGAGTCTAGAATACAGGTGCAGCTGCTTCATGTGATGTGTGAGGTATTTGAGACAATGGAGCTATAAAAAAGCAAATCTGCAACTCTCTTTTAGTTTTCTCACCTAGCTTTAACACATAGTGATTATTAATAAAAGATTGGTTTGGTTTAGGTTCTTGTTTCTCTCTGGATTTATCTACAGGACAGTAGGATCTCTGTGCTCATCACATGTCTAGGGACTAAAGAAAAAGCTAGAGAGAAATCACTCAGTTGAAACTTATTTTTAAGGTGCATTCAAATTACAGTATTTTAAAATATTAATTTTGAGTAACATTATTCCATGATTTACTCAAGTAAGAGTAAACAATTCTAAAAAATACTGTGTCTCAGATATCTGTGAAACTGTGTTTCTGGCAATCCATTAGGTGAGCTCTGACTATGGGGTTTTATTTTTGTTTCTTTATTTAAGCAATATTCTTGCATCTTCTATAGACATTTCTGTCTTCTACTTTTAACCTAGTGTTTCTAGAAGCTTGACACTCTTTCAGATATCATGCCAGGCAAGTCAGGAATAGATGAAAGAACTGAAATTGCAGTTATTTCTAATTAAGATGGAACATTGTTATAGATTTTTTCAAAACATTGCTAATAATTTATGTAGCTAAATTGAAAGATTACTTTTCTTAAAAAAAACCCCGATGGCTAAAGCTAGAATTTTATTGAATTAACTTCAGAGTCTTTGAAGTTTCATTACTATTAATGACCTGTTTGGAGATCAGGTGAAACCATAGATATCTTTCATGTTGCTATATTTGTCTGGGAGAGCTCTGATAGAATTTCCTCTTCAGCTCATCAGACAAGATGTTTAACATCATATTAACATTATCATCTTTCCTTCTCTCAAAGAGTCTTCTATAAAAAAACAGTGAAAACAATACAATTTGATGTTCAGATGCTTCATCTTATTATACCAGAGCAGAGTGACTTTGTCAGACACTGCATTGTGCATGAGTTCAACGCACTGAATAATTCTGGACAGATTTTTAGACCAAGCCACTCATATTTTTAGGTATGCACAGAACCTAGAGGAGTACAGAGGAAACCAGTTCTCATCAAGGGATAATAGGTGCATAAGAAACACACAGCTATTTGTTTATTCCCAAAATTGATCACAGGAAGGAAAAATCACAGATCACAGCTTCTGGAGAATCGCTGCATTATCTACCACATTCTACAGTATTTTCTCAGAGCTCACAGTATCCTGTTGGAGGAGCATGGCCTCCATATGCATGAGAAAGAACACTGTCATCAACTCATGCTATTTGTATGAAACTTTTTGCCCAGTCAGAAAGGAGAAGCAGCAAAGAGAAACATGCTTATTCTTTAGACAGGAAGTAAAATTCCAAGCCTGCATGTGCAGGCTGTATCCTATACATAACAGGGATTTGAGGCTGAACTTGTTTTCCTGAACAGGCGTAATACAAAAACAGGAGAATTTTCATCAGGTTCAACTTCATTTCTTGAAAAATCGTTTGGAAAACACTCTCATTTATATCAAAACCTGAAGCAACTCAGAAAAGTACTTTTGAGCTTAAGTACTTGCAACATGGGCAAGAGTTGATCCAGCACCTGCTGATTCTATGAATTTCTTTCTCACTTAGTATCTGTAATATTTATAGGTCAGTCCTTAAAACTATTGAACTTAGATGACACTGAAGTTCCTAAGATACTAAAAATAAAGTGTGTTATTTCAACTTCATAAAAGACAGTTGAAGGGGGAAAGATAGCAATCTTTTTAAAAAAATTTTAATTTCTTTTTTTAACAACAGCTTTCTGGCTGAAACACCAAAGAATCAAAAACCTGAGGTTCAGCTGCTGTGTCTCACTGATGTGTGCAACCTAACAAAGTGCAGACCTCTCTCCCCTAAAACTAGTGAGATGGTATATCCAGACACAATTGAAGCTTTTTGCCTTCAAACAACATAGCTAGAAAACTAGTAAGTGCCTTGCCTCAGCACCCTAGTGAGAAAAAAGGTAGCCTGGGAATGTCTCCTCATGTCTGCACAATGCAGGAACAGCAGCATCTTTATATACAGGCCTCTGTTTCTTGCAAGGACTAGAGAAAGAAACTTTCTAAGAGCCCAAATAAAAGAGAAGCCAAATTATCATGTGTCCTGGGGAACCAAACTTATGGAGTTCTTTATCTAGCCATGACGATTTTTTTTTTTTTTTTCATTTAAAAATGTGTCATTATTTGTTGGCTTTCATTTTGGGAGAAAATGGTGGATTTTCCTCTAAAAAACACAAATCTCATGATTTTTATATTGACCTCCCTATTAGTTTTCTGAAATTTGAGCTCTTGCTGCCTCAAATGACTGACTACATAGCTGACCAAGTCTAAGTAATTATTTTGATTTTATAAGGGTTTTGTATAGACTCTGGTTTGGATACACATCACCGTGGTATTCACGTGGTTGAGTACGCTTTGGCTTCCAAACAAAGACTGCTGTGAAGCACAAACTCAGAAATCAAATCTTGATCTTTGGTTGAGAGAAAGCTAATACCCACCTATGTCATTATCTAAGGAAGAATTCCTAGCTACTTTGCAGAGAATTTAAAGAAAAAACTACTGTTGTTAGAAATAGTGGGTAAGAAAATAGGCTGGACCATACATGCTTTTTACTTTATAAGATGCAAGGAGCTACTGCAATAAATACTTAGCTCCTCAGCAGAAAAAAAAAATCCTCAAAAATGAATAAAATAACAAAACATAATATTTCTATACCTAAATTCATAGAAGTGTACAGCAAATAGTTAACGCATTTTTTCCTCAGAGGAACCAAGTACATTCAACAGCGTAGTTTTCTTACATAGTGCCAAGTATTTTCTTTTAACAATGGTATAGCAAAAAGAATAGGTTCCGCAGAAAAGTATATGCCATTTCTATCCCCTTTAAAACTGGACAGCAGTAATTATCAGGAGTAATTTACTGTTTCCTCAGGGCAGTAATTGAAATGTAAGAACTGTCTCTTTTTCCAGGTTTATTCTCAATTGCAGCTTCTGCTAGCATTATCAATCAGATAGCAGGGGTTCTGCACAGAGCAAGCATCAGGGGAAAAAAAAAAAAAAAAAAAAAAGGCACGTTACTGCCACCAACCTTCCATAAGTTCTCTTCTGTAATCTGGGAACTGAAAAATTACATGTCTTTTTCTTGAACAAGTAACTGCTGGGTTCAGTACTGTTGCTCTGCACTGAGCCATCGTTGTAGAAGAGGTAAAGATAATATCTCTGAACTCCAAAAGGTTTTCTCCACCCAATCTCATAAAATCTCCACTGTTCTGCCTTTGCACAGTAAGTGTTCATATGGTTCTTCTCATACTGCAGAATCTGAGCACTTCCTCGAGAATAGGAATTCAGCATCATTCATACTGTTCAGCTGTACACTATGGTGTATCTGGTAAACATGAACTACCACAACCCTCTTCTGTCATCCTAACACATATATGATCATTTGCATGCCTATTAGCAGCTTACTGAACATTACCCCCTTTTTTTTTTTTTTTTGCAACTTTTAACTCTACCACAGACACAAAGCTTCTGAAAGGAATCTAGTACACTTTTTTTGAAAATTACTCCAATTTGTAGTGGGATTTATTCCTTGTCACAATAATACTTTGTCATATTTACAAGCAGCAAGGTTATAGCAATTCATCTACTTAAAAGCACAGGTCTTCTTTAGCGAACCAGAATTAGTAGAACTGTATATTAAAACATGTTACTAAGATTACACAGGACAATAAAGAACTTGGATTTCTTCAGCCTCCTCTCTGAATGCCTGGTTAGCCTCTATAATTTATTGGAGAGAGATGGAAATGGAGAGTTCCTACAGAACTCTTTTCTTGAACTTTTCAGAATGCTTTTCTTGCACTGTCTCTGAAGACTCACTCAAAGACCCTTCTCTGACAAAGCTCCTATCTGAGGTTATCCTAACCTATGTAGACTGATTTTTGCCTGCCCTCACTTCATATATGTGGGTACTGAAACAAGAATTAATTTCCTTCTTTACCCCTTAAACTGTAAGGACTTAAACACAATTGAAAATCTTCCTAAAATTTTAAGACTAATATTAGTTACTTTATATATTTTAGCATCAAAACAGAGATGGAATTTTCCTCAGCAATAGAGACTCTAAATCTGATGAATCATCATAAATAAATTATCATAATGGTTAAAGGGATACTGAGACTGCATCTTCAAGTATTTTCCAAACTTCTCAAACAGATGTCTTTTTATTCCATTCTAACCTGTGTTTGAATTTGGAATGATAAATTGAAAATACAGGGTATACGGAAGCATATAAAAACAGTTTGTGAAGATGTTATTTAAGTAAATTGAGTTAATACTGATGAAAACATTGTCTTCTAAATACAAGAGAAATATTTCTATCATTGAAAAACAAGAGAAATAAAAATAATCAGTTGCAGTTACCGTGCAAGGAGTTTGCATCCAAGGTTCTCCATCTATCTGCATAGGCAGAGACTTGCTGGTCCTAAAGGTATAAATTTTATAATATAAGAAAAAGAAATGAGAAAAAAGTGATAAATGTATTTATTAAAAAGCATATATGTGATGGCATACAGATACTACCCTGATTTACCCCTAAACTCCTATGAAATTTCCAGTATGACCCAATATGCTTACAAATGTAACACAGTCAATTTAGAAGGCTTAGTCTGATTTTCAATACAGAAAGCAAAAAACATGGCAAATATTCATGTATCTTGCTAGTATTTTGCTCTTTCATGGAAAAAAAGTCTGTAATTTGTGAAATAATGAGTGAATGATACAATAATTTCAGGAACATACCTTATTAACAGAAAAGACAAACAAAATTGTGCCATTTTTTTAAAATTTAGATTGTACTAGTATATAGGGTACATATATTATACTACTATAAATGAAACAAGAAATAAATTTCAGGTCTGTCATCACCACTTACTTGAATCACTGTGTCTAGCTCTGAGTTAGACAGAATACTCACAGAATGAAGTTTGCACTATATTCAGAGTGTTCAACATGTTGTATATTTAAATTGTTTAGCAAAAGGGCACTGATTTCAACAGAAAGATATAGACGGTATCGCCTCTCTAGTTCTGGATGCTTTTCAGAAAAGCGTAGAAAAATGAGAAAAAAAAAAAAAAAGTACTACATTTTGGTCTTTTCCAACCCTGTATTTCTGCATAATAGTTTGCATACAAGACTATCTGAAATAGCATGGAGTGGATAAATCTAATAACAGAAAAATTAGTGATTCGTGTTGGTCAGTGGAAATTCTGGACTTTTTTTGACAACAACTAACATTTCATGGAATTATCCACTGTCACCTATGGCTATAAATGGAGGAAGGGAAGAGAGTTTAATGAGCTCTCACTTTATAGTTCAGGAAGGGTTCCTGTTTATTTTTTATTGTTGCTCTTTTGTTTTAGGCTTATAATTGTAGAGCCTATGGGTTTAATAAATTTTGGAAAATTCCTCCTGAGGAATTCTTCACTGAAAAAGAGAGAGATGATCAATTCTTTTTAAGTCCTTATATAATCCAAGAGATAGAATAATTACTTTTTCCTTGTGTTCTAATCCAAGTTTACTCCACTGTGAATGTTCTTATCTTAGAAATGATAAAACACAATGAAATTAGAGTACTCCACCATCATCGGCTCATACATACCAACGGATTTAATAATAGTGGCTTGTCAGAATTCAGTAAATAACAAATTAAAAACAGAGCACTTTGACTTCCACAAATCAAAAAGTGCTTTACAATTACTAATTACATGCTACTATTCCCTTGTGTGGTATGCATTATAAATGGGTTAAAATGTGACAAAGTAATGCTAAATTACTTTTGGCTTGAGATTGCATGGAGTGTATGTTGACAATAAACCCCAAGATGTTCATGCCTTATTCCTTCTGCTCCAAATTCTTGACAATACCTCTTCATAGGACAAAATAGCACTTGAATATAACATGTGAAGACTGAATGTGAACACCCTCTTTTTAGTTTTTTGACACATTTTAAGAAAGGAAGACGTATGGGCAGAGAATATGGATGGAATAGCTTAATTTCATATGCAAAAAGGATACTTTCACAAGAAATAATCATAATGATGACCGTTAAACTACAAAAGAAAGTCAATATATAAAACTCTTCAGTTTCACAACAACAGTGCAGTGTAAATTAAAGCTGCTGATACCTGATGACAACAGATGAGCACTGCGCAAGCCGTCTTCCAGCACTTTTCAGACCCGTGTATATCTGTCCCATTTCCATGGCTCCTTCCAGACCAACCACTTCCATAAGCTGGTCACTTAGATCTGCAGAAGTTAAAAAAAAATCCACATTTTGTCTTGACAGCATTTTGAAAGCAGTCATATTGACCAACAAGAGCTGCCAAAAGACAGGCTGATAATAAAAGATGTGGAAATCAGAACTGGCAAAAATTATTTTTCCTAAGGAGAATTACAGCTTTAAGTTGGACACAACTGGGCCCTGCCGCCACGCAATTCTACAACATCCTAACCAAAATTATTCTGAAATAGAATAATTATTTCCATGGTTTATTTTATACAAAGACTAAAGAAACAATTTCATTATACAATAAAATAGAAGAGATTCCTTCATTTGGGTTACCTGACACACAAAGAATGAGACGTTTACAGTGCAGAAATTTATGCTTTTTTTAAACAGATATTTAAAATCTGTAAAGAAAAAGTCTGTGCTCCAGACCCTACTTCTATACACTACTTTCCAGACAATGCGTGCAACTCTTAACTCAGCCTTTATGTGCATGCATAGTAATTATGAGCTATTATATGTTTTTGCATTGGATCGGTGTCTTAATTAGCACACAGATGCAATGCAAAAACAAAGAAAAACACCTTAACTATTCATCTGGCCTTCCAACTTTGTTACGCTTGTTTGCACTCAGTTATGTATTTTTTGTTTCACACTTCTTTTTGACTAAGTAGTACTTTGGCATTAAATATCCAAAAATATTTAAATAAATATTACTTTATTGACTTCAAGGAGTAAGGACAAATTCTGTCTAGAATTTCAGGTACAAATAGGAACCTAAACAGTAATAGGCAGTCTGCTTTGAGAAGCAACCCAGCAAGGTAATGAAATATTACCCAGAATCAACGAGGGTGTTTTGCATGAAATGTTTTATATTCTCCTGTGTAAACACATGTTGCCAGGACTGAACGGACAAGAAAAAGAAACATTTCTTTTCTAGCTGTATAATATGTGTGTTTTATAAATTGGCTGTTAACATCAACGTTTCCAAAAGGCACGTTATTCAGTGAAGCAAAGCATTGAGCTAAAATGCTAGCGTCTATCATCACACTGAAAAAAACAAAGAAAAGAGACCATATTACTCTGTATATTTTAAACCCCTCAACCCTTAATGAAGGTGAAATTTTATGCTAACAATCATATCTATGAGGCTATTCCAAAGTTTCAACAGGAATCTTTTCTGTTCACTTCTTTGGGCTTTAAATGAACATAATTAACTGAAAGAAGTACTGTGATGAGGGGAAAAAAATATTAAAAGCAAATACGATTTATGATCTGGATTATTCTCCTTCCAGCAGAAAATCTGATACTATCCAAACCCTTCATTTTGCTTCTTATACTTTCTTAGTATTTTCTGCTTTATTCATTTTCTCATCACAGTGAAATCAGTTCCATACAATATTAATGAAGAAAAAAAAAATAAACAATATTCTTGCCCATTAAGGAAAACAAGAAGATAGTCAAAAGTATAAAATGTACAATATGATGAATTCTAACTATACATTTTTATAGCTTGTATCCATGTAAACCACGTAAGTCCGATTTTGTATGTCTGGCTTTCCACTGCATTTTTTTTTTTTAATGTTTCCCACAAGTAACTAACATTTAAAGTTAAGTGAGATTCAGAAAAATGCTGCTTTTCTTGTTAGCCACTGGGAAAGCACTACTCATTGTCAAAAATTCATATATTATACAAGCACATAGAACTTTATAGATGTACTAAATCATTAAAATGTTTAACCAAAGAAAACATCAAATTCCTATTCACTGGGCCATTAGAAAATTATATTTTTAAAAAATGGAAGAATAATTAAGAACAGATTTTTATTTCTGACAGCTTAGGGAATATGTGCAATATTCAGAATGGTGACATTTTCAGGGATATATATTTGATGCACCATTTTTAAAAAGCTGTGAGATTAGTGCCAGTAGTAGCAGGTAACTAAGGGCCAAATGCTGCCCTTTGATCTATATCACACTTGTCAAAAAATGTGGTATATTAAACATTGGAAGATGGAACTGAACAATAATCTCATCTACCAAAAAAGTAAAGCCCTTTCAAAAACTTCACATTTGCAGTGGCACATTCCCAAAGTGGAGTTATTTTAGGCCAAATATGAATATTTTTAGAATCAAGCTTAAATTAGACATAACTTTCCTTCAGAAGCAGTAAAAACTAAAGCATATGTAACATGCAATCATTGACTGCATTAGTTCACACTCTTGCCCTTGCTGATATATTTGACCTGATGCTTTTGCATAGTCATATCCATTTCAACAAATCCTTGAGATGTATTGACTTTAATAAAAACTCAAGTGGAAAGTGGAAAACGAGGTGTGTCTGTTTTAGTCCCACTCCTCAATGATGTTACATGGCTATAGGTATATTGGTTGAATATAAGGGCATCAACAGTGGGATGATATTTCTTCTTAAAAGGTCTCCACCAAAGAATTTGAAGGAGACTAAGTAAGCTTTGTTAAAGGAGAGCTGATCTTCCATTAAATTAAAAGATAGGAAACGGGAAGTCATTCTTCATTCTGGTGGAAGTTTATTACTGATTTTTCAGAAAGATTCATTAGGGCCTCTATACAGCTCAACATATACCCCCAACTAATCTGGAAATAGAGGTAGACAGTGAGTACTGAAGACTGAGCAAAGGAAAACCAAAACCCAATCTTAAAAAAAGTTTAGGAATTTTACAGTACTGAGTAATGGGACTTTACAAAGGCAGAAAGTTCAATATATGTAACATCATGTCCATGAGGAGAAAGAGCACTCACTACAGATACGTAGACCATTATACATATAACATTTGGAAATAAATACGGTGTGTGTGTCTCCATGTGTATATGTTTATTTTGCTGGACAACAATTGATACTGTCATGCTGGAATGAACATTGTGGAGTTACAGGGGCAGTTACAGGGGCAAGTTCTATGAAAGTATCAGCTCAATGCTCAATTTATGATCATCAAATGTTGCAACTGGTCCATTCATGAAGTATGGAATTTGTAGTTCCAGTTCACTCAGCAATGCAGAGGAAGAAAAATAACTGGAAATGACAGGTGAACAAATGTGATAACAAACATGGAGCAACTTCTGCATGAAAATAAATTAGACTACTAGCTTTCAGGAAGTAAGGAGATGAATGGAGGAAAGATGAGAAAATAATAAGTGCAGTGAAGTAGGTGAGGACAGTAATGTAATTCAGTATTTCTCAAATGCAAGAACCAAGGAGTTTTATAGTACTTCTAGACAAGCAGGAAATCCTTTTTACATAGTATTTTTTATGCTATAAGGCCACACTAAACTGAAATTACTTAAATCAAAAATGATACATATTCGGTAGGATATCTTAACAGAAAGAATCACTAAAAGTTTACTCTCTTATGCTTTATTTCTAATACAGGCTGGTGTTAGAGGTCCAGATACTGAGCTACACAAACCTGTAGGTTGATCTGTATAGTGGTAAGTATTCTTGTTGACTTCTTATACATCTCATAAACTGTAGTGAAAAATAATGAATGCTGCCACTCACCAAACATCATTCATCACTTAAAACAGTTTATAATGTGGACTTTTCTATGACATGTAGCCCTATTGTGTTTGAGTGAAAGTCACTCCTTTGGAGCCTCAAATTATATTCTTAAGTTGTGTATCTCTGTCTCTACCAACTATAAAGCAAAATATGTTTCTCTTTTCAGGGATGTATTTCTTTCTTGTGTTTCTTATGCATCCTACAGATTTTATTTTAAAGAGAAATAGTTAGTGATTGTAATGATACAATTCTCCAATGTGTCTTTCATCTATTGTAACTAGTTTTAGAAAGTTTAGGTGTAGGAAAATAAAGGTTAGATTTTCAATAAGAATTTCACAGCTAACAGTGAACACAAAAGCAACGATCAGATATTGAGCAGTTTTTCTTTCTAACTTAAGTTCATTTAGTTGCCTAAAGGAGAGCTGAGGTCTCATAGGTAAGCCATCACAGAGAGCATCTCAGTATTCGTCCATTAGGAAAGTGTTTTCTGACTGGTGCCTTGGGGTTCCCCAATCCGTTTGTTCTACTTTGAGCTCTGTGAAAGAGCTGAAGGCTCTCGCTTGTTTTCTATCTGAATGAGCCATTAGAGTGTGTGGGAATGTTTTCACAGCACCATGTCTCTCCTGTCTCTTCCACAAACCAAAGTACTTCACGTGTCTCCTCACATTAGCGCTGTCGGTAAACAAAGCCGGCTCTCCCAGGGGAGCACTGCTGTCAGCAGACTGGACGAGCATGCAGAGGGGCAGCTTATCCCTTGCACTCATTCCTGATGGGGAGATAAAGTCACTAGGGAGCTGACTGCCCATTTCTTCCCATAAGGCAGCAGAAGAAGAGAAGTTCAAACAGAAACTTGCACAAGTGGCAGACAAAACATTGTATGTGACTATAAGCCCATTTATAGCCCTTCCCAAGGCACGAAGAAACACACTTCGAGACTTTGAAGTTTCGTAATGAGTTTACGTTATCCATTATCCCAGCATTAGCTGAATGTTTCAATATTCAGAGTGAACATACGAGAGAAAAACACATTTGGAATTCATCTATGAAGATAAAGCAAGGAAAGCAAAATGGGGCAGGGGGTGGGTAGGAAGGAACATGGTGTGATTAGAAAAACTGATTTACATAGAGAACTTTCCCTCTGTAATGGAACTGGTTTTGATATCCAATTTATCTTTGCAATATATAAATATTGCTGTCCTGGCAAGAGATTGAATGACTCTATTATAACTTGGGGTTACTGCACTCACTCAGGCACATTTGCATAAAAACACTGTTGGTCAGTGGTAAATCTGTCTCTGGCAGCAGTTTGTCTTCGAAGAGAAGGGGCTCCATATCTTACTAAATGTAATCAAACCCTAGTAATCATCACTCTGGAAATTTTTTGGTTCCAGTTAAAATACTGGATAAGAATTTGAAAGCTGGTATGGTGCCAGAGGATCCTTGAAAAACTCCCAAGCTCAGTGCTCTGCACCACATGAATGCTTCGGTATCTTCCTAGAACACAGCATGTATTAAATCTCCAGTTACCCATTATGCAGGAATGTGGAGTTGCCTCCATATGCAGTGATAGGGACTGTTGCAAAAAATTGCTAGAAATGTGTTTACTGTCATAATATTTTCCTGATTTCAAATGAATACCTTTTTCCAAATTCCTGGTTACAAAAGAAAAAAAAAATAAATCAGTAAATCCTATGCAATCTGTACAAGCCTGGGTTTTGTTATGTCTTCCTTTGGAGAAGCTACCTGAAGTAACATTTGCCTCAACATTTATAATTGTTTATATCAGAGTTGTATCTCAAGGCCAAGATGATGTCAATGCTCTGTTTTGTTACTGATGCGCAGACATGTACAAAAGACAGCTCTCCTATCCAGGAATTTATAAATAAAACAAAGCATTGGGAAAAATAGTATTATTATGCCCATTTTACACAGATGTGTTTAGGTCCTGGAAAATATTTGTTTTCAGATTCAGCTGAATATATTGTCTGTAGACCAACAAGAGTCATAATATTATTTGTACCACATAAAGTTAAGCACAACCGTTTTCAGAACTGACTGTGTCAAGATCACATGCAAAGTTTGGAGCAGACAGGTAATAAATCAGCAAATCCTGAATTTTAACATTCTGTTATCAAAAGTCTGTTCTCTCACTTAACGTTGACTTCAATGATATATATCAAGTCCTATATCTGTAGTATGGGACCCAGTTTTGAGTATTTTGTTTTGCTGAGTTTCCTTGTGAACATTAAAATCTCAGGTGGATTCATACATCTATTTCACGCCAGTATTGATTCTCTAGCTTTTATTCTTGTCTTCATATGTTGTTTTCCTGGTATTAAAACAAAACAAAACAAGCTAAATCTTCCCCTTAGTGTGAGGGAAGATATATCACTGGTGTAATTCTCACCCTGGAGAGATACTCAGATATGGTAAATTAGGCAGATATTTTATGTACATAAATTAGGCAGATATTTTATGTACACAAAAACACACAAAAATGCAAACACATTTTATACCTCTGTGGACATACACAAATGATATATATTATCTATATTTAAGCATATGTGAGAAATTCAGTAGAATTTTGCTTCACCACCAGAATTGATGGTGCACTTAATAGCCCTAATGGGATAATGGGGTAAGATGCAAAAGTGCTAGTTTTGTCACTTAAAATGAATACAATCAATAAAATCCTCTCTCTGCTGAATTTAGTGGCATAATTCTTACTGATTTCAGTGGAACTCAGATTTCACCCAGTATCTTATCTTGCATCAGTCTAGCACAGAGGCTCTATCCTCAGATGGAATCATTTAACAGACTCAGCTCAGCCTACTACTGTGTCATGGATTTTTTTCTGCATACACAATCATCTCCCAATTCTCATTAATCATAGAATGATGAGTTTCACCCCAAAAAACAGAAGGACAAACAAGAAAGAATCAGTCCCTATAATTAAATATTTTATGAAGCTTTTTAACATGCACAGGTCTTTGTAAAACTTTTCCTAAAGTGAACTTTTTCCCCCAGCTTAGTAGGGGTAAGGATAGAAGAGTTTTTCATAGAAACTTTTCTGATTAATGGTTAAAGAAGGAAAAAAAATCCAACAATCAAAATCCAAAAACAACCCACCCTAGAGCATTCAAATAAAATCACTTCCACTCTAGAAACTACTCCCAAATACCAGTGCTCAGATGTTCAAAATCTGAAACAAGGGATCTCATCTTCCAGTTTGGAAGATCATTATGTATAAGTCTTTTATGATAAAGACTGGCAGACAAAATGTATTTTCTTAAATGGATTTATTTTTTAACAGTTTGAGGTACAATTGCAATGAATATGCTGCCGCATCAAAAAGCTCCATTATTTTAATCTGTATTCTTTTAAAAGTTATTTGTTCAAAAGGATTTCACTGTGTTACTCTTATACCCCCTTCATCCAAGAGAACAAAAGCTGTTCTATGAAAGGAGTCTAAACTTGGACAAACCGTAAAAAAAAAAAAAAAGTAAAGTTCCTCTCTGTTTTTATCAAATTTGATTGCTGCAGCTGTTCCCAGTTTCTGTATTTTAAAAATAGCCTTATTCAGTGCCTTGTTGGCTAAAGGCCAGAGTACCATTAGAACATGCTGTACGGAAAACCTCTATTCAGTTACAGATACAGAAATATATTTAAGATCAGTGGGGGTCATCTGCACCAAACACTTGTATGGGGAAAATGGAATTTTAATGTGCTTGGACTGCTCACCACTTTTAATAGATATTTAAGAACTTCAAACCGGGTATCTTCCTATTTGTATTGGTACTATCATATTACTGAGCATCAGGTATGATACAATATGAGCAAGTCAAGATCATTTCAACTAACAAAAATAGATCTATTTCTCAAATTACTCCTTAGTAGTTCTGGCATTCACTTTAAATGGCTCCTAGTAATACTGGAAATTTGATTAGCTCATAAAAATGCCTAGAAAAGAAAAATACAGTAATATTTATGGAAATGTAGAAATCTGATCAATGAAAACCAGCTTTGATTTGTACATTCTAGGAGAACTAGTATAATCAGAGGATAAATGTTCCCTTTCTGCAGGGTAGCAAACTCTATTAACAGCATTATCCCTGTATTTATCCACCAAAGAGTTTTTTAGTCATCTGCCAGAAAGAAATGTTCATTCCATTTACGTGGGTATTAAAACTCCATTTGATTAAGGTAGTAGTGACTTTGGTCAGGAGTTCAGAAAACCCCAGAGATGATCTTCATTTCTCTTGCTCTTCATGAGAACCAGTTCCATTTTCTTCCTCCACCATTCCACGGTGTTTGGAGATCACACTATGCAGAGTGGATACCAGTTTAACCAACAGCATTATTTACTTATTAACCAAGAACCTAATTCAGGAAAGTATTCTGAACATCAATGAGATGCCTCACAGATTACTTCTCATCATTTATTATGGGGTAAAATGCCTGCCTTAAAGCACTTAAAGTTATGTATTTCTACTGCACCTGAGGAAGAGCCTTCAGCATGCTTAAGATATCCAAGGTGGTCGTTTGGATAGGTAGAGGAAGGAAATCATAGCAATGAAGGCATCAATGTAGTCTGTTGAGCTTGCTGAGAGTCCAACTTTTTGGTGGCAGATTTGCCTCCTAAATTTCTTTGCCCTCACTCTCAGAACCTGGGTTATTTTAATTAAATAAATACTACAATCATACTTTGGATTGCAGTTTCAATTACATTGTTCAGACCTCGTTGTACAGAAGAAGCATGGACAATTGAAGTAAAATCCAGTGAACTCTGGGGCAGGCATTTGTAATACTTTTATCAGTCAGACAATCTTCAGACAATCTTCCTAAACTTCATGCAGTCTGCAAAGTTAAAGCAGCTTTGATTTAGTTTCTCACTAAACCTAATATATTTGGTGCTGTCTGAGGTGGCCTAGGATCTCCAGGACATTCCCAATGGGCTGACAACCTTGACAAAGGAGCAACAGAAGAAGCAGATGAAAGGATGGTATCTTG
Organism: Sylvia atricapilla; assembly: GCF_009819655.1. Lineage (NCBI taxonomy): Eukaryota > Metazoa > Chordata > Aves > Passeriformes > Sylviidae > Sylvia > Sylvia atricapilla. Next base: position 28,469,118 of record NC_089140.1, read on the forward strand.
AGAGGAACTCTAATGGTGTTAAGAAGTTATATATGGAGAATTGAAGAAAGGTTTTGTTTTCTCCTGACAGAGATTCAGAGAAAGAGTTTAAGAGGTCTGGTTTTCTGGAGAAGTGTATTTTTCTCTTGTCACCAAGAAGAATTTTGGGAGACAAGGTAGGACACCTAGACAACTTCGGAGTTCTGCTACATCTACTACACAAAATTACCATGTGTTGGCTTCTTTGTAGAGATTAAGGCCTGAAGAAGTGATACACCCTCTACTTACTCACTGTTTGATGGGCAACAAGTTTGCTTGATAGCTCCAGGACTAAGCTCCAAGTATGTGAGCAGATTTTCCTAGGGCTTCTCCTTGCATTTGATCTGTTCTCATTAGCTTTCATTGTAGGATCTTGTCTCTGCTATCTAATCTAATTACATATAGCAAATACCCATTATTTTTCTTCCTATACGAACTACACACATTGCTAAATATTCACTATTTTTATACTGCTCCTGGTTTACAAGAAGACATATCTGGGATACACTTTGGAAACCTCTGCTACTGGAGAAAGCAAAAGGGAAAGTTACCTCTAATTGTGCTTCAAGAAAACATCTTTGATGTGCTTTACATGGAATAACAATTCAAAGGACCACAAAGAAAGCAGAAATTAATTTATTATATCTTTCAATATTTTAAGTATTAATGACTGACATGAAGCTATCTTTTTTCAACAGTTATTTACAACACACATAGGAAGAAAAGGCATTTCCATAACCATGATCAAGTACAGAACAGTTCCAAATCTCTTTCTAAGAACAGAAAGACCAAAGTCAGCCACAAGTATCACAGCAGCAAGACCCAAGTTATTTTTAGAGATCTAGGTCTGGACAGTATCTCACAGAAAAAAAATCCAAACTTTACTTCATTCTGAACAAGAAAAGACTACTTGAAAGCAGAATTGGATCTAGTTAATTTTTTTTTTACTCTATTCTGCCACAAAAGAAAAGCTACAATGTTTCATTAAAAATGATCTGAGCACACACTACTCAATTGTAGCACCACTCATGATGTTTCAGGTATCTGAGAAATACAGAAGAAAAGTCCTGGCCCAGACCTAACTCCTCCCACAGTCCTGTGCTGAAAAGCTATACTAAAATGTGGAGCCTAACTGAATTTGTCTTTAGACAAATTAGACATGGATTAGACATGGTAAGAAAAATATTTTCAAGTACTGTAATGCAAAATAGAAGACCTATAAAACCAACAAAATCATTTTCATCTTATTTCAACTGTCTTTTTTCACTCTTACTTTTTTCCTGAATGATGAAGGATAAGATAAAGTACATGAGGAGATAAGGAGATCAGCGTTGCCTTTGAGACAAATTTTTAAAGGACCTTAATGTTGGTGCCTGCCCAACAAACCATTTGAGCATGAATATTCAGTAGTATCCAAAGGACCACATGCATGTTTCAAGCATGAGTGTTAGGTGCTCTGTTTATACAGACCTATTGCTATGGCAACTACTTTATGGTACATGCTTTCAGAATACTAATTATAAAGCAATATAAATAAGGTTGTGTAAAACAAGCAAGTTCACATTTACACATTTCCATAATCTGAAAATTCAGCCTTACATGTACAATATGATGAAAAGTATTTTTCAAAAGCAATCACACATTACTGTAATTCATGCATTGTGATGTTAGCTTCAGGTTTTCCATAACATTACTTTGCAGTAGGATCAGCAGCACAAGGGGAATGCAATATACTGAGGGAATTAAAGAAAGCAGAAGGTGCAGGTGCACTAATAAATGGGTGGCCTTTGGAGTAGAGTATTTATGTGTGCTATGCCGAGCTGAACAGAAACCTAAATGTTATATATAAGAAGTGGTACAACAAGAACATCTGTGTTGGGGAACAGAACTGGCATGGCTAACACCTCCAGTGCCAGGTGCAAAGGACATTTCAGTACAGCTTGAATGATTTTGACTGCTAGCATCTGTACATTTGAGATTCTCTCTTTTTTCCCCCCTCCATATTCCACTAGAGTATTTGTATTATACATCTGGCTTTAGATTCTAGCATAGCAAAAGACAGGTTTCAGTCCATCCATTTCTGGATCTTAGACACAGATTTTTTTTTTTTTTTTCAGTCATGCTTTTCATAGAAGAATAACATCAGTGTCACCTGTAATTTCTAAATGTATGGTTGAGGAAAATGAACATATTTCCCCAGGAAAGAAAGAATCATTAAAGGAAGAACTGCACCTTTGATCTATTCAAAGCTGATTAAAAAAATGCCTGTAGAAAAAGCCCTTCCTCTCTAAAATACTACAGATGGATTGAAACTTCACATTTTAACTTCCATTCTTCTGGGAAATTCTAGATTTTCATGTAAAGTCACTTTTTAAAACCAATCCCCAAAATAGTATGAAAAAAATTTATTTTAAGTTCAAATGGCATATCTGATTCATAGAGCTATTGATAGTATTTGGTTGAAGACTTAAAATCAACAAGACAGCTGATTGAAATGATTAGTAGGAAACTAGAAAACTAGTTACTTGTGATGTATTCATTGTAGTCCAAATCTAATAATCCTTGGAATATTTGAGATTACAACAGAGTCCATTGAGACCATGACCTACTGTATTAAGTGGCTCAGGCTCAATCTTTTATTTCTTAATTAGGCAAAGATTTCAGGACTCAATTGCTGTTTAAACCTGAAAACCTATAAAAACTACCAGTGTAATGCTAGTTCTGGTGGAAGTCAATGGCCCATTCACCATCATCATGACACCAACAAAATTTGAAACTGTTCACAAGAATAAATTGTAAAGGTGGCAGGTGGGGAGGGTAGGAAAGGGGGAAAAAAAGAAAGATAAGAATAGTGTTTGTATTCTGAAGAATCTACTCATGTTGGTGCACTGTTAATGAGTCTGAACTACAGCCCTCCATGTTTTATTTGTCCAGCATAACAAGCCCTACATTCCCATTCAAGACAGGAACAAAATATTGTCAACAGTAAAACAGGACATAATGAGCTTTGAAGAATTTCTTCAAAAACTGTTTCTTTCTCCTGGCAATTTCAAATTACCTCCTCCCATCCCCAGCCATTGTTAAAACCCCTTGAACATGTCTAATAAATAATCTAAAAAAGGAAAGGACAAATTATTTAAGTCTACACTTCCCTGGGAATTGAGGGTTTGTTTGACCACATTGTACGTTATCTTACTAACTTTTAATAAGGTGTGACAAAAATGCAATAAATACAAATAAATCCACAGGGAAGAGATGCAAAAAAATTTACAAAAGCTTGACAGAAAAAAAAGACCCAAAACAAAAAGCTGTGACAAATCTGCAATCCCTAGTCACTCATCTTTTCTTGTTACTTCAGTTCTAACGCCAAATTCCTTCATTATTTTTTGACCTGATATGAAACACCATCTGGCAAAAGCATGTTGCAATTCTAAATAAATGAAATAATTGGATGGTTGCTTTAAAATATCTTTCATAAATAAGGACTATTATACATTAGCAAAACTCACTTTATTGCCTTTCTGAGCTCTGATGCTGTGCTGTGACTTTCTGTCTGCCTTAGAGGACCTACAGTTCCCAGTCAGTCTCGCATTTAGTGTTAGACTGTCATGAGCCTGATGAGCTTCCACAGTCACAAAGTATCAGATGCATACGTCCATATGTTTGATTTGTATTTCTTGTATACATTATCATCATCATTATTGCCACTACTGTTAGACAAGGGTAACACCACAGACTCATCAGAATCATTGCCCTGAGGATGAGATCACAGCCTGAGGGTCCTGATGGATCTGCAGCAGCAGATTACAAACCATATGGCTGACGTGGTTATCTTATAATAAACCAAATGGCTGTGGGTATTCAGGAGCCATTTCAAAAGTGGATCAGATGTCATTGTCATAAGATATCTCAATCACATTTCAAAATGTCTTCAGAATAATTTTGGACAGTGAATTACTTTCAATCTACTACCACAAATGTTTTAAGGTCTGAAGAGATCATCCTATTGCTAGTCCTACAGATGTATTTCTGCGTCCACACAGACCCTTTTGCTAGTCTGGGGGTGAGTGCACACCTCCCTAGGCATACATCATGAGAGGAATCAGGTCAGAAGAGACAGAGAAGTAAGTCATTGATTAACTGGATATATGTTATCACATTGCTCCTCAACAAACGCAGCAGAGTAACAGCGAAAAATAAAATATTTGTTAGTGATGAAAAGCAGTGTACAAAACAGCAGTTGGTCATGAGCAAACATTTTGCAGCTATAAAGACCCAGCTGCTTTGGCTGACTAAAATGAAAAGGAACAATGCTTCAGGGGTTGTGAAAGAAGACCTCACAACTGATGGATTATATAGAAAAAAAGACTTCTGCTTAAAGCGTTAGTACTCATAGTCCTTTTTTCATAACAAATCTAATTTCTTTTGAGTCAAGAGTCCTAGGTAAGTAGGCATGCACTAAATGAAAACATGTTCACAGCTGTTGAAACCAGTTTATTCTGTGTGCCTGCTTTTTCTTTCATTAAATATTCATTTATTGATATTAGACTTATGAAAAATTTAGCATGATTTTAATCCCCTCCTATATGAATAGGAGAAATTGAAGGAAAAGTGAGTTTATCCAGGTTTATAGGTATGTGTGATACAAACTGTGGCATTTCCAGAAAATGACAACAAAATCAGGAATCCAGGAGAAAAAACACGTTATATGCATCACCTAAATATTTAACTACAGTATCAGCTTATGTTAATCATATTTCAGGAGTTGGGTTAAACACGCTGTAATTGTGCCATCAATCCACATGAATCAAACCTTTATTTAATAACTGTAAAAGCTGCCATTTGCTACTTTTAAGGTATCTAATTTCTCACAGCCTTTACTTGATAATGGTCACTAGAGTTACAAAATGCTAAAAATAAATATGTTCTTGAAAATCTTATTTGAGTTCTTACTGCAGAAGCTGAAACATCTGTAACAGTATGGCAGTTATCAGCTTCTTATAAATTCTGGCGATGTTCATTTAAAAAGGCTTTAAAAGTACAAGTAAAAACATTAGTGTTTTGACTACTTGCAGGAAACTGGTATGTATACAATTAATATAAAGGGAACTGCCAAGTCAATCTCAGCCTAAAAATCAGGGACTTGTGTTATTTTTACTTGATTTATTTTTGAATTTGTAAAAATCCTCAAGCTGTTGCAAAACCTAACACCAAATGAACGTTCCAGGTACTCTTATTTTAATTAATAGAAACATATTGTTAAATTCAGCAGATATACAAAATAATAAACAAGCAAGAGCAGAAACATCCTTATACAGTTAACATATGAAAAAAACTGCATGATTCCTCATCTAGATTTATGCAAGGAAAAAAATCAAACAAAACCAAACTCTAAAAACAAGCGTTCTCTCAATAGCAGGCATAGAGAAAGTTCAACAAAAGTTTGACTCAACCCATATTCAGATATAATGAGAACTGGACGTGGTCCTAAATCTATTGAATAAAGGAAGAAATATCCTCTCAGAATGAAATGAAATTAATCAATGCTCTTTTGGCTATAGCATGAAAAACAAACAAAAACAAAGAGGAAGATAAAAGGAAAGCAGCGAGGGACAACAGAGTTAATGGCTAAGTTTTGAGATATTTTTTTCTCCATCATATGTTTTCTTCCAAAATATCCTAGATATGACATTGCCAATGCTAATTTCCAGTGCTTAAACAATTCTTTATACCACCAAAGCACAGCATACACACTGAAGTTCATGGCACTTATCATGGAAAATAAAATGTACAACACTATATGAAGTCCAGAAAATTATGGCCTTCATGAGAGGACTGAATTAAGGTTAGACTGTCTGAATATTTTGAGTTCTAACTTTGTAGCCTTTACTGTTCTTTAAACTTACTTTTTATGTTCAGTGCACATAAAACCAGAGTAAATTTAAAGAATTTTCCACATGCATCTACAATAAACTTTTTATATACGTTTTATGTTTATCTAATCCTACTACCTTAATTTATTTTCAATTAAATTTTTAATATTTTAATTGGAAAAAGCTGTTGTTTAAAATTTAAATAAAGCTTTATCAAACTAAGAATACATTTTGCTGAACTCCAACTACACAGATTTTCCTGTTGCATTATTTCAGCTGTAAAGGCTGAGATAGACTGCCTGTTGCTTTTTGTATGTCACAAACTAGGACCACATTTGGATGTTGTATCATAGGAGACATGAATACTGCTAGTAATATGAAGTATAGATCTTTATTTGGGATCTGCTCCAAAGACTGCCAGTTCTGCAGGAATAAAATAACCACCATGTGTTTGGTATCTTAACTTCCTAAACGGATGTAATATCAGATGAGTTGTCTAAGAAATTATTGCTTAAACACTTTCATTTTATTTTTATCTATATATTAATCAGAGAGTGACAAAGGTACAGAGAGAAAAGTCAGGGATTTTGAATTTCATTCAGCTCACCCATATAACTGCTTCGTATGAAAGCCACCATAACCCATTTAAAATCCTGGTCCAACTGTACCCATTGAATTAGAAGAACTATTTAGGGTGGCTATACGTCTGGACTCTTCTGGATCTTGTGGGAATGGGAAAACCTTAATTTATATACATTCTCACAATTTTTTTTGTACTCTGCTTTCACATGTGAAATCAATGATCAGTCACGATCACCAACAAAACACTGAGCATACTGCGAGCTCTCCAGGGCTCAGGCTGGTTTTTTTGTGTTTGTTCCCTGTGACTCCACTATCTGATTAGGCTCCTTAGGAGGTACTGGAATATACATAAATAATAAGCAGGAGGAGACAATTAAAAAAAAAAAAAAGAAATAATTGCTACTATTAATCTATGAGATTAAGATGTAAACTACCCACTTTGCATTGCACTGCTGACTCCCAGGGGAGATCTGGCAGAGAATGTGCGTGCTAGGCCCCATCACTGAGCACTGCTGCCTCCCCAGTGCAACAGAAATTCCACCCCAGAGACTGATGACTCACTTTGTGTTTTCCTCGGCTAACTTGGGAAGTGTTCTTCTCTTCAGGTCAGTCACTCAGCCCTCTTGCAAATGTCAGCTTACTGTTCACAACTATTTTTCCATTCACGGGGGTTTTAATAGGCATGAATGAAGACAATTATGAAGGAAATTCACAGTGAAACGGAAAGCCCCGAAACTCAGCTATTAATTGGGCATCCAGGCTTCACATCTTGTTCAAGCTGACTAGCTCTTGCTCATTTGAACAATGCCAATGATCTCTTTCTAGGCTGACCATCATAAAGCCACTTGTACACAGTAGCATGGCTTTTCTCTGAGCTCGTGAGTGTGCCTGCAGCTCAATAGGACTATTCACATGAACAGATGTTACTCGATATGAACACTGGTTGCAGAATTAAGCCTGTCCTTGCTCTTCCTCTTGCTACAAACATCAGCTGCTCAGACATGCAGGCTGGGGTTTTTTTAATAGCTTTTTGCCATACATGAAGCATGCAAAATGGCAACTTTTCTAATTAAAAAATCTGAAATAAATAATCCCCCTATATTCCATTAGCACTCATATAAACTAATGTTTATATACCTCTCCATATAGTTTCTTGTATGGATGATGATAAGAAAAAGTCCAATTAGTTGTTCATCATAGTATTTTTTGGCTTTCACAGGTAAAAAAAAACCTCTGTCTTTCACTTGAAAAGATATACTTGAATAGAGATGAAAGAAAGTCAGACCAATATCCAATTTTTATTTTCATACCACGCTAATAATGGTATTAAAAACAACAAAAGCTGAAGGGTCTACAGATTGTGTAGTTGGCTTGATAGAATCTTTTTTCATCCCAACACAATTCTTCTCTATACCAAACTATATATATATTTTTTGAAGTATTAAGGATAGTCTTAACCATGGGGAATAAAATTCAAAGAATTATTAGACAGACAATTACAAAATTTTAACATTAAATACCTCATAATATTTCTTTATCTAACTATGCTTCTCAGTTCTAATCAAATTGTGACTGTTACAGCCTAAATCCACTTTTGGTGTAAGAAAGATACTCCCATTTAAACCCTGAAATTATGGGTGTTAACATTTGCTTGTGGAAATAAATTACAAATTTGAAAATGGACAATAATAGTAATAATAACGAATTCCATACTTTTCATTGTACAATTGAAGGCATTTAGCTTTTTTACTTTTGGGTGATGGCCAAAAGTGATCCTTGATATTAGTATCCTTTCAAACATTTATATTTTTAAATCTCTCCAAATTGATTCTGTGCTGAAAGCACAGCTGAGGCTCACAAATAAGTGAGAAAAGGTATAAAAAGATCCTTTGAAAATGAGAAAGAAAAATACCTGAAAAGAGCAAGCTTTACAAATAGCAACTATACAACCAGGTTTAAAGACCGAATCAGGCTTGTGGGGCTTGTTTTTGTTTGTGCAGTCTGTCCTTTTCTGTGTTAAATAAAAACCTTCAGTTATTTTTCTTTGTTGCAAACTGTGAACCCAGTAGCCTAGGAATAGAGATCTGGGAGGAAAACTTTATGGGAAGTACATTTCAGATACAGCTGGACCAGGTGGTCCAATCTGCCAATTTACAACTAATTGGAAAACATTTTCTCTTCTTCAGACCCCTGGTACATCACCTGTTCTAATGCCTTGTCAAAATTGTGGCAAGTGGATCCACAATCTACTCTGACAGTTATTTAAGAACTCTTCACTGAACATCATCTTCACTGTCCCCGCTGCTTTATGTATATATTTAGGGTTCTTTAGATATTCTTTTATTTCAGTATCACCCATTTTAAATTGTTCTCATTAAGTGAACTAACTCGTTTCTTCTATGTTTACATACTGAGAAAAGAAAACAAAGGTGAAGGTAGAGTGAGGAAGGAGAAGAAAAATATCCCTGTTAACCCCTCAAAACAAATCATGCTGAATATTTTTAAAAAACTTGCAGGTTCCTTGCTGCTTCTTAGTGAGTACCAAAAATGCTAAATGGATGCAGATACCTGGTTATATCATCTAGTGGAGAAAAGTGATTATTCCTGTTCAGCAGGTACAGTCACATTTATCAACAAATTAAGGAATTTAGAGCCCTCACTCTCCCATTCCCTTCTCTTTTCATGCCCACAAATTACTCTCAAGGGAAAAAAACTCAGAGTACCAATATTTTCTTAAGTACCAGACATTCAACTGTAGGCAAGAAAAAGATTCAGAATGGAAAACCAAGTTTTCCCAACCCAGACACTTAATATCAATGACCATCTCCTACAGTAAAGCATACATGACCTTTCTTTTTAGTCTACTACTTAGTTCAGATTTCTCGTATCATCACCTTTCACTTCTTCTGGAAAGTGTAAGGACTTTCTGGCCAAGTATCTTCCATTAGCAAAATCCATAACGTATATTTACTAGTCTTTTCCTTTTTTTCTTATTTCTTAATTCCTTCATTCTCTCAGTTTATGAAGAACCATGCTGGTACTTCTAGTACCAGAACTACCATCTGTTACGCCGTTATTATTGTATCACTCATTCTATGCCATCTTCCATGTCCTGCCACCTCTTACTAACAGTGCTTACTGGCATGATGATTCTATTAATGTCACAGTATCTCCTTTAAAAAGACAGTGTATTTTAATTTTTTACTGGTTTGTTCACTATTGTCACAGGTAGAAATCCACTGCATCTATGTGCCAGCACCCCTGTTCACAGGACACTGAAGGAGAAAGCAGCTGAGCATATCCAACTCTTCTATAGACACACACCCAGTTCCCAGTCTCATCAAGAGACAGACTTACATCCCTTAATTCTCTCTTCATCAGCTGTACAGGGAAGAAGCAACCGTCAAACACTCCCTTCCACCTGATCCTTTAACCATATTACAAGGTGGAAACTGATGGACCAAGGTGGTGTTTTATTGGGAAAGAGAATTATAGCCACAGCACCAGTACTGACTACTTAGCTCCCAGGAGTAGGATACCCTTAGGGTTTAAGCCATACTGAAGAGCACCTAGCAGTTTTCACAGCACCTCAGAGGACTATCAATGTATAAGAAGAACAAAAATTTTCACGGGATTGTGAGGAAAGCAAGAAAAAGTATCCCTGAAAACAGGAAACACAGATTCAGCACATGGGAGTGGAGTACCCAGACATCCTTCCTGTATGAGGCCCCTAACTAGCAGTCCATAGTGAAAAGGTAAAGCACCAGGAAGTTATCTGTGCTCCTGACTAGTATGGTACTTGGGTATCTCCCTGTCTGAACTGAGTCACAACAAAGCTTGAGCTAGGAAAGAAATTTCCATCTCCCCAGACCAGTGCTGCAAGTCACAGCTGTTATCAGTATCCGACCAACAGCTAGCTAGTGTCAGGCAACTAATGCATTTCATTGCCTGCAAGGTTTACACAGCACTAGAAATTAAAAGTACTGGACCTTTCTCTGTGGGTAAGATTTCAGGCACTTCAATCATGGGTTAAGCTGTATTTAGATTCATGGGATCCCATCTACTCATTAATACTAGTATTTTGATATTAAAACTGATTCCACAGAACTGATTGGACTACTTTCTCCTGCTGATCTTACCAACTGCCGTGATGCACAGTGCAGTGTTATGGCTAACTTCTTGAAAGTCAAAATTTACCTTGAAAATTAAACCATTCTTAAATTAAATGCAATTAAATTATCAAAGTTTACATTTTTACAAATTGAGCACTAAGATGTGATTTAAAATAAGTTGTTTGTCCTCGAAACTCCTGAAAGTCATGTTTTTGCCTAGGGGATTTCTGTAGATAGATTATAAACTTGTGGTAGAGTGATGAAAACACTGAATTGTTCTGTAACAGTATACCTGTCTACTGATCTGAAGGAACACTGCATCTCAAGCTGGAAACAAGCCCACACCTTCAGCAATGAAAACAATAAATGATATTGATCCAATGGAAACAAAGAATCCTGCTGAAAAACAGTATAACGGTAGTAGGAAGCAAACAATTTTTCATGCAATTTTTATGCATATTCTAAGTACATAGAAATGACAAGTTTTATGCTCCTCCTGTGTATAATATGTACTGTTTTCTAATACTGTGCTTTGGGCCCAATAAGAACTAAAGGTCCATCTCCATATATGCTGTGATAGCATCAAATTCTTCTCTCCCCAAACTGATCTGCACCATGTGTTAGAACAAAAAAACCCAAAAAAACCATATGTAAATCCATACATAAAATACCTATAACAAATAAAAAAATAAAATCAGTAAGATCCACAGCAATATATTCCAAGCTACAGCATACAAACTTTTCCTTTTGGAGAACAGGCATTTTACAGGGATGGCAACCTGGCTGAAGGAAGCTTTTGCAGTATATAACTTCACAGGGGAAAGAACTGGAGAAATTTTCCCCCCAAAGAAAACTAATGTAAAAGAGGGACAGAGAAGAAGTAAAAGCATAAATACTCATACTTTGCCTGCATAAAGAAAACCATTTGAGAAAAAGAAATAAACAAGCTCTGATCTCTTGACTGATCTGGGGAAACAATTCAATTAAAATAATCAACATGCCAGATCTCCCTTCCTGATTTGCTTAAGTAAGCTTGCATTTGCAATTGTAGAATTAGATTGTGCATATATATGCGAGTGCTTCCCTCCTCCCCTTCTCCCCCAGGGAAAAATCAAACTTACAATGTTATGGGGGATTAAAGGACCTTAGGTTCCCAGAATTTCGGGTACACTAGGTAAAGGATTTGTATACATTAAAAGAGGGATCTGGGTCAGATTTAACTCAGCTATTGCTTTGTTAGCTCAACTAAGCAAACTTCAGTTGGGTGACGTGTGGTTTTGGTCTGGAACTGTGCATTTACTCAGTTAGAATTTCTATTAGTTTCTATTTTAACAAAACTAAAAACATGGAACACTCATTTTCATGGTATCATTTTTTGAAATCTGCACAAATCAGATGCATTTAACTTAACAAATAAACAAAAAAATCCCCTCTAAACAACAAGAATGACATATGGCATGTTGTTATCTTTACCACTCTAAAATCTTCAACATTAATCAAATTCAAAAAAAGTGATAAAGTGCTAAAGATCTGTAACATAAATGAAGATTATACTTGAGGTAAAAGACACATTTCCAGATTGGAAATAGCAAAGAACCTGCTTCTTAGTGCTGCAAAAGACAAAGTAGCAGGAAAATCGGGGATGGATACAGCAAAGCACTGACAACGAGAGCATCTCTGTTGCTCTCTAAGACTATCCCCACACAGAATACAGCATTTTGCTGGAAAGACCTAAAGTCCATGGATTCAGCATGAATAAGGTAACTGTAATATTATCATAGTATGCTATGTTAAATTCCATCTACAATAAATTCATAAAATAGCATAATGAGGTTTCTTGAGGAATAATATATAAAAGGCTAGAAGAGCTTAGATACTGATAACCACACAAGTGACAGTAACCCTCAAATTTCCGGATTACATAATTTTTCTATTTCACAGGATTCACACTGCTTGTATTAATTCTTTTGCTACACAAAATATTTTTGGTAGTTCACATTTTCTGAAAATATTATGAAAACTTTTCTTCTTGAAATTTATTGAAACTTAATACTTGAAATAATTTCCCTTAATTCTCTAGCTCTCATACCTAGTTTACAGTTTCTATAAAGTTATCAATAGATTAGTTTATAATCATTAATTTATAATGGTATTTTCACTCCTCCTATGCCAGGAAGAGATCTTTTCCTGAAAACTTATTTATATTAAGAGAACACAATTCAAATTAAAAAGAGAGAAATAAACAGTAGCTACTTAAGTACATTTTTCCTAAGTCATTTTTCAACACTAACATTCAGAATTATTTGGCCTTTATATAGAGGATTTCCTACTTCAATATTTGCGTAAAGATTAACTGAATCATTGGTGAATAAAATCACAAACCTTCACGTAGTATCAGATTTTAGATCATTTCTAACATATGCTGCAGTAAGAACAAGCAAAGATCTCAGCAAAGAATAAACCACTAAAACTCAGCATGAACAATACCAGTCAAAAATAAACTCACAGTTTAAGAATGTATTGCAACAGTCATTGGCAATAACAGTTGTGAACTGTTAGATCTACATGGGAAAAAAGTCACTGTATTTTCACTTCCAGATGTCTGAAAATAATTTTCAAGAAGAGATATTGCCATTTCATCTCCTATCTCTGTATTTATGAATAAATATCTATCTTCTCTAAAAATTCGGAAAACACTAGAGTTCACGTGGTTTATCTTTGTACAGGCACTGGTGGGATTCATGACTTCCCACCTGGTGCTTATCTTGAGTTTTCTGAGTACTGCTACAGAGCACTGCCAGGAGACAGGAGTGCATTCAGAGGGGCTGCTTTAGCACAGATTTCACTGTTCTCTCTGTCAGAGAAGCATCTAATAAATGATCAAAAAGCTGTTCTGTGAGCTCTGGTAGAGGAACAATAGGGCAGGCTATTCAGGTTTCTTGGATTTGGGAATCGTATTGATGCATTCTTTAAAATACTGTCCCAATTATGGATTAAATTTTTCATTTTAGAAGACAAAATTCAGACTGAATTGCTTTTAGAAACAAATGTAATGGAAGAAAGTTTATAGTGAGCACATAGGGGGTGAAAACATTCCCTCTCATTAAACTATTTTAATGAAGTCATATAAGGCATCAATTTACTTCTCCTCCAGTTTGTTGAACTGAACCACACCTTAACAGTTAGGGAATCCTGGCTTACTCTTTGCCTCTACTACAGGTTCTGGGAACCTCTATAAAAACCTGTTCCTGTGCTACCTTTTAGTATTATAACCAGGAAGCATTTTAATAACTAATAACTTTAAGTAACTATGCTCATAAGTATAGTGTTTCAACTTCCAGGTGAGCAGCACAACACTAGAAGAAAAAAAAAACAAAACAAACAAAACAACCCAAGTCTCAAAAATTCACTTGACTGTATTAAAAGAAAATAAGTGTTCTCAGGTTAGCATATTTACTGGAGAGGGTACGGAACTTGGCACCAAGAACTATTTGTGTCTGACCAGAATAGGTGGATAAGTATATCTGTATGCATTCATGGTTTAAGCTACAGTGACTTCACTCTAGAACAGTCCAGTACACAACACAAATCTGGTCATGCAACTCTGCTTTGAAAGTTTTCATTTGGAAGTCCAATATCCAAATGTTTCCCCTTTAAACATCAGCTACAACCGCAGACATCTTTTTGAAGTTGTAAAAAATGAAACAAACAAGAAACAATAAAAGAAAACAGAAAAAGCCCACCCAAACAAGCTTTCAAATGTCATGTACATTAGTCTGATAGAGCAAAACCATATACATATGGGTATGTGTGTTTCTATATGTGTATTTGTATGAAGGGAAAAAGAAGGCAGAGAGGTAAAGGCACTTACCTAGCTCTCATTGCAGAATTTCTAGTTTTAAAAGCTTAGAGACTGTATTATGTCATAAGTCTCTGCGTTTCACTAATTCCATGACTGCAGGCTTCTTTGTGATTTTGATTTTGCAATTGAAACTGATTGGCTGGCAGACAAAAGAACAGAAACAGCTGCAGCTGGTATTATTGATTATTTCCTCAATTTAAAGGAAGCAAATGAGGATGCTAACAACATTGAAGGACAAAGGCAAAGTTGTTGCTCTAGAGCTCTGGCAAAGCCAGTCACTGTCCCCTGCCACATGAGCTGAATTAATTCACAAAATGCAGCTATTATCATCTTAATACCACAGATTGTTGTAGAAGTGATAGGAACCTGCCTGTTATGATAGTGAATTTTTAATCTTATTATTTTATAGTAAAAACTGAAATCTTAATATGGGAAGACACTAAATCTAATATAAACATTCTGGAAACTGCTTTTGGGCTATGATCAGTAACACAAATTACTTTCTAGAAATACACTGAGATTAGAACAGTTAATAAGAGGCCCTGCCCTCTTTATGAGAATTGTGACTTCCTAAGAAAACAGAAAATAACTCAAAAACCAGAAGATACATCAGTGATCCACAGTGAAAAAAAATCCAATTACAGCAGGAAATGTGTAAATGTAGAAAACAAATGACACAAATTTTGTTTTGCTTATCTTCTTTGCCCTTGTCAATGCATTGACTTGACATTAGCCACTCCTCTTATGCTGGGCTTCAACTTGAAGGAAGTAAAGCAGAATTAAACAAGCCTTTCTTCATTAAAGAAATCACAGCATCACAGAATAACTGAATCAGAAGGACCCACTGAATCGAACTCCCAGCCCTCAGGAGTATAGGATATCCCCAAGAGTAACACAATGTGTCCAAGAGTATTGTCCAAACAATTGTTGGACTCTGTCAGGTTTGTCACAGGGATCACTTCTCTGGGGAGCCTGTTCCAGTGCCCAAACACCATCTGGATGAAGAACCTTTTTCCAATATCCAACTTAAACCTCCCCTGACACAACTTCAGGCCATTCCCTTGGGTCCTGTCCCTGGTCACCACAGTGAAGAGATCAGTGCCTGCCCCTCCTCTTTCCCTCATGAGGAAGTTGTAACTGGAGTGTGAGGTCTTCCCTCAGTCTCCTCTTCTCCAGGCTGAACAGACCAAGTAATCTCAGCCTCTCTTCATGTGGCTTTACCTTCAGACCCTTCACCATCTTCTTTGCCTTCCTTTGGACGCTCTCTAACAGTTTAATATATTTTTTATATTGTGGCACCCAAACCTGCCCCCAGCACTCGGGGTGGTGCTGCCCCAGCACAGAGCAGAGCAGGACAATCCCCTCCCTTGCCTGGTTGTCAGTGCTGTGCCTGATGCCCCCAGGACAGGGTTGGCCCTCCTGGCTGCCAGGGCACTGCTGACTCATGTTCTGCTCACCACTGACCAGGACTCCCAGATCCCTTTCCGAAGTGCTGCTTTCCAGCATCTCGTTCCCAGTCTGTCGGCACATCCAGAGTTGCCCCAAGAGAGATTCAGCATCCAGCACTTTCCCTTGTTGAATTTTATAAGGTTGGTGATTGCCAAGTCCCATAACTGAAGTCTCTCTGCAGGGTCTCCCTGCCCTCTAGGGTCATCCCAGTGTTGTATTGTCTGCGAACTTGCTTAGTATCCCTTCCAGTCCCGCATTCAAGTCATTTATATAGATGTTGAAAAGCTCAGGGCCTAAAATGGAGCACTGTGGATGCATGGTATATACACTCTAGGTGTAAAATTAGATTTGTCCTCACACAGCTTCTGGGTGGTGTGGTACTGGATGGAGGCTTCTTAGCCTACAGAATTGTACCTTAGGAAGCAGGCACTGCACTGTTAAGATAGTTTTCAACAGCAGGAGGAATTTGATGCTCCCTTGCCACCAGCATTTTTACAACAAATCTTAAAAATTACCACTACAGATTTCTGTGAAGACCCACAGACAAAAAACACTTCAAAACAGACTTGCAGGAGCCCCTATGTCACTCAGTCATTTTTACAGCTGTATTGCAACAAATGCCCCCTCACCTCCCTGAGATGCCTATTCTGACTTGCTCTCATTACCATTACAAAGATCTTCTGGTCTACCTGAATTTCTTGACAGAATTCAAGCCCCTTACTCGTTTTTCTGTTCTCTGTGTACATACAAAACAGACGATCCCCTTCTGCTTTAAGGAGCTGGAAGCCATCCTCGCATTCTCAGGCTTTCCAAACTAAGCATGGATGTTTTAAAGAAATCCCCTCTAGGATCTGAAATGCTTCAGTGATCATAAGAACTGGACCTGTGCATTACTGGATCATCTGAGAACAAATGCTATCTGCATATATAGATCTCAACCAGTCTGTTGAGGACACAACCTTCTGTTGCTTCCTGCTATACCCACAGATCAACTGTGTTCTCTGCATTTTGTCTTACCCTCCTGCCTTCCAGTCAAAGTATTCTATCTGTAATGCTAAACTAAACAAGGTCAAGTTTTCTGGCCCTGGGGCTAACTGGCACAGAATGGCTTCCTCCTATACAGTTAAATCTCTCTTCTCAGATAACAGTATAGCTTTGTCAGTATTGCCTATTGGGAACAGTCCCTGGCCTCCACCCAGACATTATCATGGAAAGTTAGTTTCCATCAGGCAGTAGTCTTGGTAATCAGCATGTGCCAGGACTTTTCTCTGTTTAATTTACAGCCATAAGTGTAGCCAAGGATGTTGACTCTACCATATTAGACGAGAAGTTTATGGGCACCAACACTTTGGGACATGGTGTTCACTTCTTGAAATTAACTAGTACCTTAGAAAAAATCTCCAGAAAAAAATCCTTATGCCATTTCAGGGCTTACAGTTTTACTTTGTATATACTGTAACACCAGCCCATTTACATCTCCCCAGTTCCTAGCTATCATTTTTAGAGTAGCCTAAGTAGAAATCTGTATACAGGTCTATAGCCATGCAAAGTCCCTTTGTTAGACACACCATGAGAGAACATGAACCCTTTTCCAGATGCTGAGAAGTCTTCATAAACCATGGCTGAGGAGCTGTGAAATTACCTCATGAAATTCATCAGGGCAAAGTACATAGTCTTGCACATGGGAAGGAACAACCCCAGGCATGTGGGGCCCACCCAGCTGGAAGTAGCTTGTCAGAAAAGCACCTGGGAGTTCTGATGGACTCCAGGTTAAATATGAGCCAGGAATGTGGCCTTGGTGAAAAGACGGTCAGTGATATCCTGGACTCCATTAGGCATAATAATACCAGCAGATGCAGAGAGGTCATCCTTCCCCTGTACTCAGCACTGGTGAGGCTGTGCCTGGCGTGCTGGGTCCAGTTCTGGGCTCCTTGGTGCAAGAGAGACATGAACACAATGGAGAGGATCCAGCGCAGGGCCATGCAGGTGATAAAGCTACTGGAACATCTCTCCTATGGGGAAGGGCTGAGAGAGCTGAGACTCTGGCCTGGGGAAGAAATGGCACCAGGGGCTCTTGTTAATGCACACAAATACTTGAAAGAAGGGCACAAAGAAGATGGAGCCAGGCTCTTTCCAGACACTGGATATGTGTCTTTGTGTAAATTTCTTTTTCCAATGCACAAGACTAATCATACTGTCAAACAGTGCATCCAGGAAAGACTAATTATTTAGCTGCTATGAACAGACCCATTTGCCATTTGCTGTTTTCTCACACTGGGGGAATGGTTTAAGAAATATATTTAAAACTTGAGAACACAAACCTTTTTTTCTTTCAAGCAGAAAAATTCTCTAAGCCAGATCACAAGGCAAATTCTGAACACAGTAGCCCTTGCCTGTCGCTGCACAGTTCACATTGTGACAGTATTCTGCTTTTCTGTTTCATTCCACAATGTTGTAGAATACTTATACCACTGTAAAAGAGCTGTATAATTTCCATAGTAAGAAAAGTTGTTATAATTACCAGAAAATATTACCAAAGTGTAAGACACCTGGGGAATTTCTGATTCAGATTTTGTACTTTGTTTGTAATCACAAGAGATACTTCTTGTGCTTAGGAAAAATAATCAAAGGAAAGCCACTGACTGAAAGAGGACACATATTTGCTGATCAGTAATCAGGAAAAGAAATAAAGTACTAAACCCACCCCTGTAAAAAAACAGTGTATGTCGAGTAGCTAAAGTCCCAGTGCTCCCTTCTATTGCCTCTGAATTGGCAGCATGCTCTAATTGGAATGGGAAGCAGGATGTGTGTTCAAAAACTTCTATTTAAGTTCTAAAACTTAGAAAAGAAGTTAGTAAAGCTGAAGAAAATTACTGAAATTGGCAACTCAGTCCTTGTATTAATGGACAGACACAAGAAAATAAAAATCAGCGTGCCTGAAAACAGATTTAATATTAGCCTGCTTAGTTTATCCAAGGTCTGTGAATCTCCAGGGTTTAAATGTCAAACCTGAAGACAGCCCAAGGCTGAGATTTCCTATGCTCTGATAATCTGAGGGTTTATATGATCACACAGGAATCACGAAGCCAGGCTAAACTAAGTTGCTACCAAGCCGAGTTCTAATTTTTGTTGTGGAGAAAATGGTGATCCCAAAGACAATGTGGCCCAAAATCCTTGAGAAAACTTGTGAAGATTCATCGGTTGTAGTGAAGGACAAGCTGTGATAGCATAGAATGACCAGGCACATGGAAGGAAAAGGCAGAAAGATTGTTGCAAAGATGCAACCAGATGGAGAACTTTCAAAGAGGCACCAAGGAATACCCACCAGCAAATGACAGCCTGGTCATTGCAGCACCCACTCCTCAAGTGGGCAAGCTACATATTCAAAGAGTAAAAAGATTTTTATAAATCTTAATGTTGAATTAAGCTGCCACAGTAACAATTATGTTGCATTTCTGTTTAGGTAGGTACACACTGTGTTCATGCAACCTTGCATACAGCCAGAACCACCCCTCTGAAACACAGGAAACAAACCAGGTTTAATGAAAATGACTTCTGGTCATCTGCCAAGTAGAAATGGTCTGAGATAATGCTTTTTTGAAAATGCTACAAAACTCTGTATATCTCACGCCATCCTGTGTAGGAATCTGTTACTATGAACAGTAAATTGAAAGGCACATAAGTGATATTTACGCCATAAGTTCCCGAAAGTGAGTATAACTTCTTTGAAAGCTCTTGTAATGGTACAATAGGACAGACCACAGAGGATTTTCTCCCAGCTCATACAGAGACTAAAGGAGAGGCCAGAAGACCTATAGGTTTACTGTGACCAGCTGACTACATGTATTCTCCTGCTGCTCTCTCTATGCCATCTGCAAGCACTGGGAGAGTCCAGTCCAGCACTGACATGTCTGCTCAGCCTTCACAGACATCTTGCCTTTTTGTATTCTTAAAAGTAAGATGCAAACTGAATGACTGAACTATTTATTTAGATTGTAGTTCTGGTTTAGCACCTACTTCATACAACAGCAAAAGCTCCACTGGTTAAACTGGAACAGAATGGAATATGTGCATGTGTGAGTGCAGATTCCTTTGTCTAATGCTGCTTTCAGCTCTCCTGAAAAGACCTAATCTATTCTTGCATACTTAAAGAGGTATTTATTAATTTTTAGCTTCCTGTAGATAATTTGACTTCTCTAGGCAGCTATAAAATTTTATGACAGTAAACATGAGAGATGTGCCTAAATTGCACAGAAATGTTTCTAGACTGCCTGTTTTATTTTTCTTTTATAGTGTCAGTCCCATTAAATTTACACTAGTGCTAATTTTACAAAAACTTGGTGTCAAAATGATTAAGGTGTCAAATATGCTGAGTCGATTAATTTTAGTGATGGTCCTGAATGACTGTGCACTGCACTTTTCAGTCTGAAATGTATGTATGTGGAAACACTACAGCAAATGCTGCTATGCTTATCCAACTCTAATGATGACAGTAAGGGATCATTAAAATGGGATTTTAATTGTTCAAGTCTCAACATGCCCATCAAAGCACAATTCCTTAAAAAATCCAGTTTGTTTCTTAACATTGTGAAAAACCTACTGTGGGTAAAAAAGAAATGAGCATTTATTAAATATCATACTTTGTCATGAAAATAGCTGAATGTTATATTGCTGAGGGTAGATTTATCAATCAGCTTCTACACTTTCCCAGTGCAAAAGCAGAGTACTCTACTCATGAGATTTACAAAAAGAGTTACAAGCTATTCCAGAATTAGCACAGCACAGATTTCTACAGACTGGAGAGAAGATGAAGATTATGAAGAACAGATACACAACAGAATAGCATATCTTTTGACAAGGGACTATTTCTGCAGTCACGCTTTGTGCCTACTTAGATGGACTTTCCCTGCCTAGAAGTTTTTGGCTGAAGGGAACAACATAAGGCTTAAAACTGAACTTACACTGAAATGACTTAAAGCAAGATATTTCTTCTTGCTCCTTCTGTTAGGGTTTAGTATGACTTTCAATCCCCTCCGTCTGAGACAGTCACAGAATGGTATGCAGGTCAACAGCTTAAACTCCTGAATCCTATGGAACTCAAAACACTGTTAAGTGAGCCCTACTGGTTTGTTTAAATTCAACATTACAAAACTAGCATGATAGAAATAACACACATCTCAGTTCTTCAATGCCAGAGTGTTATTTTTCTGCATATTTTCTGTGTAAATCTTTTTCCTTTGCCTGCCTTCTCTCTGTGTCTTCCCTTTGTTTTCCTTCCTGCTTTGGTGATGGTACTAAATTTGAATTAAGCAATCTTTTAGTTATTAAAACATAAGATAACGGTTTCTACTTTGACTACAGACATGATTCTTTTAAGATATTTTTCTTTGATTTTATTCATCAGAGTTCACAAAGCAGAACCTTGTTTGGTCTAGTAATAACCTAGGACTACATATCTGATGAATGGCTAATTTTGAACTCTCACCAAAAAAAGTTCAGTTATTGCATATGTAGATTCGTATGTAGATTTTATCTTTTTTGGGTTTGTTTTTTTTTTTTTTTTTTTTTTCAAATATATGCCCAAAGGAGAAAGGTCCTTCTGAAATTCTGATTATACCACAGTGAAAAGAGTTTTGCCATGTCACTGGCACAGTATTTTCTCAGAAAGATGATTAAATATCCCCAAATCTTATTTTCCTATTTTTTAGTCTCTTTGCTTGTCCTTATTCATTTGCCATTAATCTTTGGCTTGCATCTGTTTAAATACTAGTTTATTATTCACCTACAGTGTAAATGGTGCAGCAGCCACTGAATACTTTTCATATAGTATTTGTAGTTTCTGTTTCCAGCTTGCTGAGTTCTTTTAAACGCTTTTAAATAAGCAATCAAGACAAGAAACAGTATGAGAACACAAAATAAAGTGGAGCTTGGACCCCAAGCTTTTTCAGTTTATACAAGGTTATTGCTGATGCCAGAGAAAAGCAATGTTCAAAACTGTTGGCCAGAAAGTTTTAGGCTCAAAAGCATGATAAATGAGAAATGCCTGAGATCCAAGACATAGAAATCAGAACAGATTTCTAATGTCAAGGAATATAAAACACCTTACAGGCTATCTGGCTTTTCTCTATAAAGGCAACAAATCAGAGACCCTCCAAACAGGACAACAAATTTTTTGAGCATCTCCGTATAGATACTGTCCTTCTTTACCTTTTTACCTGCAATCTTTTATGTAAAAAGATGATTTTAGGGAAGTTTATGTAAATATCAGTAAGCTCAGAAGAGGTGCTTCAGCCTCTTCGTAAATCTCTGCCATATGAACATCAGCATAATTTTTGTCCTACTTTCTCTATCATCATCAGTTCTCATCTTAGCTTTTCCTCCAAATACAGGACTTCCCAACTAGGCTGATACACTGTTTTATAATGCAAGAAAATGGAAACATTCAAAGATAACTAAAAGAAGACAAAGTTTAAATAATTTTTAAAGCATCAGCTTCCTTATGAAATAAATTTATGAAATAAACTTTTGAACCTACAGCAGAAAGTACTACAAGAGGAGTAAGTAAAGGAGGATTCTGAAACAAATTCAAATTAGTAAGATAAACAGAAATATTAATTGAGCTATGATTACAGTTTCAGAGGGAATAGAGACTTTGTAACTCAAGACATAAAGGCTACCATAATTTGCCTGATGTAAGGAAGTAAACCCGTTTCAGGTACTGATACTTATCATATGGGAATTCTTGCCATCTCTGTTAGGAAGCCAGCATTAAGTATTCAGAGAAAGAAGAACTGCATCAAGGAGTAAGTAACATAGTTTGATTATATAGCAGTTATTCTTCTGCTTTTCATCTAAAAAAAATCACTACTGTGCTAAAATGCCTTTAGAAAAAAACAATTTGAGCTGAGCAATAATAAAATATTTATTTATTAAATTGGACACCCTATTGCATAAGCCACATCTCTAGTCTCAAAAAATGTTAAAGGAAAAAAGCACCTTGCTAACTGTCTGACAAAATGACCACACGGCATTACACACACAAAACTTACAAAAGATAAGAAATCATAAGCATATATTTGAGAAAGAGAATCAAATACTCTTCTTTGAGAGCAATATAAAAAGTAAGGAAATAAAGGAAATAAAAATAAAATACTGCATGGCACAGCATTGTACTAACAACAGCCGTAAAGTAACTAGACAGAAAAATATAACAAATTGTAGTGGATTATTGAATGCTTGTAATTTGTACATATCCACAGACATTTCCATAGAAGTCCAAGTGTGAGGTAAATCTACATTCTTCAGTTCAGAGTAGGCAAGAAACTAAATAGATTTTCTTTAATTCAGTCAATGACCTGCCTGCAGGCTAACATAATTTTCTTTCACTGTTACTGGTCTCTTGTAGATACAGATTTTGACTTCATTTTCTACAAAACGATATTTCTGCAAATTACCAAGCAACATAGATTTGGATATTAGGCTAAATAATTCCTCTAAGCCAAAACAATTGTAAGAAACAGTTCTTATGCTGCAGTGGTCTCTAGGCTGCATTAGAGAAACAGAATGCAGGCTACAAGCTCATCCTTCCACAGCACAGATTATTGGCTGCAATGTCTGACTGCATTTGAGGAGTTGGATTCTATCGTCATAGGACCAAGGTTCAAATCTGCAGCATCCAAGAATTCTCTTTAAGCGTGTGTTATTTTTTCAGAATAGGCAGAGACCTACCAAGCTTTAATCCTGGGCAATGTAAGCCAGGCTTTCACCAGAATTCCAAACCCACTGATGTCTTAAAATGTGAAATAAACTTCAGAAATAACATATGACTATTCATAACTTACATCACTAACAGAATGGAGGAAAACTACTCTCCATAAAATGTAATTGGTGACCTCAGAAGAATGCTAATACCTAAAATATAACTACTCCTACTATGACTTCCCAAATCAATAATAATAATATTTGAATATGAAGTTAGACCATCTAAATTCAATAGAAATGTCAGTGACAGTAAATTTTAAGGAGATCTCATACTCAAAGACATGAAAGCTCTTCAATAAACAGAAGAAAAAGAAAAACTCTTCTGGCTCCATCCCAAGAACACCCAATACACATCCTCAGTTGTTCAAGAAATCATCTATCTGCCCCCTTAGAATGAGACTTTTTTAAAAACACAAACATACAGCTTGGAAGAAGAGTCCTTTTATTCAGGTTTATGTCCTGATGAGAGAAGTATTTCCAAGCATTTCTTTGTGCTCAGAAAGGTTAAAAATTTTCTTTCATGTTTCAGGGCCTTTTTTCTTATTTTGTTTTCCACCACCCCCCCCCCCTTTTTTTTTTTTTTTTTAAATGAACGATATTCTTACAGAGTCACATGATTCTATGATTTGGGGACTGAAGAAAAACACCAAATGTCTTGAGAGCTGGCAGCTCTGAGAGTGTTACAAAACAAGCCGCTGAGCCAACTAGACTGAGAGATGTTGGCCTCGCACAGTTGCTATAGTGTAACGATAAATGTTTAAGTTAAATGCCTATAGCGCTGGGAAGCTGCCTCTGACTTTATGTTTATGTAGAAACTCTATTAGGATAATAGCAGATGCCACTGTATGCAGAGCTTTCAGGAGAAAACACTCCCTGGTTCCCCCGAGGGGCCACGGCACAGCTCTGGCTCTGCTGGCCCCCAGCCCTCTGCGTCAGCCAGCAGCATCTCTGGGCACGCAGAGAGGTGAAGGCAGAAGGCATGTGTTATTCTGACAAATATGTACCAACGCTGTGCAGAGCTCTGTCGCTATCTCAGGAGAGCAGGCTCCCATTCCGTAGGGAGGAGCAGCTCCCTTCCCATCTGAAGGATGAATCGTACGGAGACCGTGCAACCGTGCCGCGTGTTACGCTCACTTCTGTTTCGGTGGTTGCTAAATGTATGATATGGAATGATTCCTTAAAATTCAAATTGCAAATCCCTTTCCTCACTAACTTTGTTTCTTCTCTGGAGGTAGGGGCAGGAGAATGAAACAACAAAGAAAATGGACTAAATAAAAGGTATTTACTTCCTGAGCTTGCTTGCTTGTCTTTGTTACTCACGGAACAATTGTACTGAAATAAGTAAAGCTACTCACACCAATTAACAGAAGAGAATTTGGGTAATTCTCTCATTTATTTGATCTAAAAGATTGCTCTGCTGTGCAAATGTGGTCTCAAAGCATGTTAGCAAAGAAAAAAAACCACATAAATGTCAGCTAAAAGAAATGCAAATTTTACCTGTGTTGGGTCCAAATCCAAAATGAGAAGAAACTGAAAGCCTAGTAGTCAACTTATAATTCCAGTATGTAGGCAAGGATGTTTCCAGTGTTTTTGGAATAGAAATTGAAAATATTGAAATTTCCTTAAAATTGTTACAATATGTGTTCTAAACAAATGGAAATATTTTGCTTTAATAATATTAAAACATTTTATTTTGATTCTAGCAAATCTACCATACCATACAAATAATAAATATAATCAATTATATGCTTTGGGGTTTTTAAATTGCATTAGACACACCATAAATAGATTCCAACATTTTTAAAACACTGTAGGAGAAAAAATTATTAAATCAACTTTTAAAATTGAAAACCTTATTTAAATATTTTTCATAATATATATTTAAATTAATTTTAAGGTTTTATGACAATAATAGATCTCTAACTACAAAGCTTATTCAACATTTAAATTACATTAACCAATTGATGAGATCTTGCACCTGAGAAACTGATGCAAGTAGTTATGACAACGTTTAGTACCTTTGCAAATCCAGTGAACATAAATCGAAAATAATACAACGGGGGAGTGTTAAAGCTATGGATACACATAACTATTTAACCCAATCAAGATCTATGCAGGCTTAAATCTAGTTTGAAATTGAAATTATATCACCCTGGCTTTTATTTTAACAAATTTATGTGGTTGGAAAGAAATTTTAAAGTACTTTAAGAACTTAGAAAACAACAGCTCAGAGTAATTATCTAAAACGAAATATACACACAACTTCAGGGAACAAAACCTGTTGAAGTGGAGTGGGGGGGGCGTGGAGAGGGATCAGGTGGGCAAGAGCAAGTACATCTTTTATTTCAGTTTCTTTTAGGCAGTTAACACCTGAATGGCAGGTAACAGTAACTCCTCTCTCCAACACATCGAGAGAAATGGGTAGTCCCAGATGGTGACCCTGTATGAGCCTCAAAGTGCTTAAATACTTGTGAGTTCTCACTTCCCAAACTTCCCCTAAGTGAACCTGAAATCACAACACAGACATAAAAAACTCGTCACACCCTATGTGAAAATATGCAATCAGTAAAACATCACACCTCAATTCAATTCTTATACAAATACACAACAGGTAAGAAATGAGAAGATATCCTGGCATTACTTTAAAGATGATTTATGAAGAAACCACAGCTGAGGGGCACATAGATTTTGAAAGTCAGTCATGAAGTAGCACACGTTTCCAGTCCAAAATGAATTTTTACTTATCTATGTTTTCAGCAAAATCCCTCATCCCTTTGCATGCTGTAATTGACAGCAGTGACAGAAACATCTATGGGATAGCAAATGCTTCACATTAATCTAGTAAAAGAACAGAAAAATATGAGCAATAGAGAGACTGACTGAAGACAGGAAATGGTTGGAGACTGAGTGAATGACAGGTACAAAGCTCTAATGGAAATAGGATGTGTAATAAGGATGGTTTTTAAAGCAGTTAAATGATTGCCCATTAGCACCCATCGTGCTGTGACAAAACTGGTTAATGTTCGATGGTGTGGTCATTGTTACTGCCAAACAAGTCTCTACAGGTTGCAGCAATACCAATTCCTAGCAAACAGGTTTTTTTCTGGAAAAGAAAAGAAAGACAAAGCTAACACACTATTTGTTCACAGCATCAAGGAACAGTGGGATATCAAATAGAGAAAATGTTTGTTGATTCATGATTCAAAGGCAAAATTGAAACTATGCAGATGGAGGTCACTGGGAATTGTTCTAATTAGCAAAGTGCAACAAGATAGATCATCTGTTTCTGCTTCCTCTCCCGAGTGTCCAAATATATCTCATCAAGAACAGCTGCCAGAAAATAAATAAATAAATAAACCATGGGAGATGGAAGTGTCATAAAACTAGCAAGTGCAAGCCAAAGCTTCTTTAGAATCTGGAGCTGCGCTTTGAGCTGAACTTTTACCAAAGAAAGAGCCACCAACATAGCCCTGTTTCAATAGAGATGCTTACTGGAAGTGTGTTCTACAATTTTACTACAGCTTTTGTTAAATTTATCATTAAATTTACACAGATATATGTTCTCATTTAGCTTGTAGAGATTTATGAAAGCAACACACCTTTCCAAGGAATTGTGATATATCTACAGTAGCAACTCCACCATTGTTTTACACTTTACCTGACATTCATGCTACTTGAAACTAAAAATACCCATTAAAAACACTTTAATTTAATGTGCTACAAACTGTACTCCCTCAGAAATTATTCTCCACTACCGTTATGATGCAATCCTAATTCAAAACATTTCACATTGTATAAGTCACCATTATGAATGCATTGACTTTGAAACTTCAGATAACAGAGAAACATGGTTTATTATGGAAGAGAGAAAGAGAAAAAAAAAAAAAAAAAAAAAAAAAGAAAACCTTGGGCTTACTTAGGGAAAAAATCCTAAATAAATAATTCATACTTGGATGAACTGAATTCTAGTCTTTTAGAAGGTGCCAACAGATGGTTTACATTTATAGAAAGTGCATTTGCTGACTTTTAAAACAGAAATTAAAATTCATAAACTATATCATTAGTTCCCCTTTGAAGCACCATTATGTTTATGGTGAAGATTTGAATTATTCCAGGTGAAGAGTCTTTAATCATAATTTTGTTACAAAAAAAGTGCAACATGTTACTTTTTAGCTACTGTTTTAGGTTTCTAGGTTCAAAGTTAAACTAATCTAATGATCAGTCAAAGGGCAAACAGAAACATGGAATCTGAACTAGGTTTATGTTTTCAGCTATTACAAATTTCAAAATGCTTTTAGAATTTTCCTGCCCCTAAAATGAAGGGCACCCTGTTGTCAGTCCTCATGTTGGTAGGGGCTCATAAAATTTGACTTCAGTTTATAATACCCTGTTTACAATTAACACCATATCCACCACAAAAAGCAGTGAGCTCGCAGCTCATGTAAGAGGGGACATAGAGTTCTTGGTTAATTTTAGTAATTCTATAGTGTAAACACAACCAATATAATAGCCTGGTATTATTGAAACACTTAATTTTTGTTAGATAAAAAGCAAGCATCTAGCAGGGTTATGATTAAGGCTTACTTTATACCTATAAAGTATACAATATACAGCGATTAGCTTTCTTTAAGTATTTTCATGTATCTTTTTCCTTCTTCCAGAGCTGATTTACTGTTTAATATCTTTTATTTTTTTAATGAAGGAAACTATCACTAACAGGTATGGAAGAATCCCACTAGGTGGGAGGGGGTTTCTTCTTTACTGTCGCAGGGTCAGGCATAGGACAAAGGAACCTTATTTTCAGTGGGAGACTGTTGAATTTTAAAATAACTGAATAACTTAGTTGTTTCAAAAGGAAGATTACAAATGAAGAAGTATTAAGAAAAGATTGTCTGCATATCTAGTTCACAACTGAAATGTCTTTATACTTCTGGTAGCATTATATGTCAAATCATGGTGATGCACCAGAATAGGCAATTAGGAGCTGCGGGCAGATATGAAAAGGCATCTGACAGTTACACACTGAAACAAAGTATCTAAATGAGGAGATGAGTGTCCCTACAATCTCCTTTTCCAAAAAGTAATTACCAGCAGGAGGCAATAAGCAGTGCACAGCAGACTAACACCAGTACCTAAGTTAGGCAGAAATGCCCCTTGTTCCTAAAAACCATCTCCAATGATATCTGCAATCTAATGTTTTGTGTAACACTTAGTCACTTCTTAATTCTACCCTCAGGTAAACAAAGTTCAATACTCTTTATACAGGAGTTTTGAAAGGAGATTAATTGTGGTTATTTCTCACCTGAATCACCATGGCCACAAAACACTATTTAAAGCCTGGGGTGGGGGTGTGCTGAGCACTACACAAACAGAAATAAATGCTTGTTCTGGTCACTTCCTCATGTGGTCAAATTGTGTTTTTCTGTTTCATGAATGTGTACCTTGTTCATAGAGAAAACTCTAATGGGCAGGGAGTGTTTTTCATAGTCCTTCTCACTGGGGATCCTGGCCTAGCCAGCCTAATGAAAGCATTTCTCAGACAACGTGTAAACTGAAAACTCTTGAAATTCTTAACTAAAACAGATTCATGTTTTAAGTAATTTTCACATAACAAAGCACACCACATCACTTATAAAACAGGGCAGATTTCTCATTCAAATGTCCACAGGTATGGGTCAATCCCCAAACATTTCTCATTTTCTGTACAAGACAGAGGTGAAGCTAATGTCAACAAAAATAAACAACAAGACTAACAACAAAACCCAAACATAACCCCCCAAAACAAAATAAAAAAAAACCAAACCAAAAACTCAGCAACCAAACAAAACACTAAGAACCTGAAACTTGTTATTTTGAAGACTTTAGTTTTTGCCAGTGGGCAGAAGAGCTATCAAAACCTCACATTCATACAGACCTTAATAACTTTTTTCTACACTGTGTCACTGGCAAGCTGGGGCAACCAATATATTGACCTAAAATCAAACAGTGAAAATCTAAACATTTTATCTCTACACTTCACTACATGTTTGATTACTGAAATAAGGACAGTATAAAAGCCAAACTGATTGCTATTAAGGCAAGTTTCCTCCTGATACCCAACAAAATCACATTACATTCCTAAAAAATTCTTTACCAAAATGGAAGTCTAATGGGATGCAAAAATTAGGAAAGAAACTCTCTAAATGATCAGTGAATGGATAAAGGAAACAGGTCTTCTTTGGGGGAGAAGGGGGCTTCCAAATTTCCTGAAATTTAACTTCTACACATTCTTCATTGCTCCCTCCCCACCTCTTTGCCAGTCCCCAATATCTATAACATCACATTAAATCAGATGGAAAATGTAGTCTGGAGATGAAAAGGAAAAAAGGAAAACAAAAACAAGGAGAGGTCACCACCTCTGGATCACTGAAAGTTATATGTGTAAGAGAAATCAAACAAGACTCAGGACTACAATTCTGTGAAATTTTTTTTTTTTTTTTTTTTTTTGTATGCAGAGAATCATTCTGGTTACTGCAGAATGAGGCAGTTGAATCAGACTGATACAGAGGTAAAGTATATAATACAGACTAAAGAGGTAAATAGATCAGCAGTGTCTTATGAATTAATTTGAATGGGAAGGGTGATCAGTGCTTTGTAACAGAAGTTTTTCATCTGAGAGTATGAAATCTGACAGATTCTGTCAAAGTGCAACCTGAATTTTGCTAGCTCCTATAATCATGCTATATTTACCTTCAGTAAATAGCCCCAGGAGTGCACGGGGCCATGTAAAGCCCATATACTGCACTTGGGTTTGGATAGAGTCCTTCACTCTCCATCCTTCCACACATCATTCAAACTCATTTTCCCCAGCCTTCATTTTATAATGGAGAAGGAATACAGTTTTTGTATCCTGAGAATTAGGGGTCTATCATTTAATCAACAATTAC
Organism: Sylvia atricapilla; assembly: GCF_009819655.1. Taxonomy (NCBI): domain Eukaryota; kingdom Metazoa; phylum Chordata; class Aves; order Passeriformes; family Sylviidae; genus Sylvia; species Sylvia atricapilla. The sequence continues at coordinate 28,499,701 of NC_089140.1, forward strand.
AGACAAAAATTATCATTGCCTTTACTTTAAATTGCTAAGATGTGAAAGAAAGCTGCTTTATATGATCAGCTAGGAGACTGGTAGAAATACAGCCAGTAGGAAAAGAGTTTTCTCCAGACTTGTTTTGGTACTTAAAGCCAAAGGCAATGTATTCAATTACTGGAAATAGTTATTTGCAGTATATTTTAGAGCTACTCCTATAGCATATGTTTTATGCACTGGAGTCTTTGTAAACTAATAAAAATGGGATGCTATCATGAAAATGAGAATGACCCGTCGCCCTTTGTAGAAAATAACGGAGAGGCTCACAGTTCAAATGCTTGGATACAGAGGTTCATTCACAAGGCCTTCAGAAAAACAGAATTTTTAGTCTATAAATATCTTCCAGGACTAATAACATATACAAAACTAACAGTATATATGTTTCAGTTATCTGTTCATTTTAGGTGCTTCTCAAGAATATGTTTTGCATAGAAAGAGTACTTTCCACTTGGCCTTCCTCTCAGACACACTGGTCTGAAAACATCTGGAAAGTTAAGTGAGATGTGGAAAGAATTTACATAGGGGTACACCTGAAATATGAGGCTACAATGTGCAGGCTGCTCTGTTCATAAATGAATTAGCTGGATTGCTTTCATGGTGACATAAGCTGGTTTTCTTCTATTCAGGTCAGAATGTGAATGCTTCCAAAGCTCTGGAGTATTTCACTGGGTTAGATTCAGGTCCATTATTAATATCTAATTTCCTGACTGATATTAGGAGCCTCATTAATAGTCTGAAATTTGACCATTAATATCACATGTTAGTTGTTAAAGAACTGGAAGTTTCTAAACCTTAAAATATTCTTATTCCTTAAAATACAAGAGGTGTAGTTATCTATCTGGCATCTAAGTTTCCTGGGACTCAGAAAAAAATAGGTAAACTAAAGAAAACAGCCTATTCATTGTTTGCTCCAATGGAGGCTTATTCAAAAGAGATAATACTTTGATTACATTTCTTGAAAAACACCTGTAAATCACTGGGTTGGAAATCTGCCTGTTGCTAAAAAGGTTATGAATAGCATAAATAATTTCATGTAGGATCTGCCTTATGTAGCTGCTTATTATGTTTTATACTTTTTCACTTAATAGGAGGACAAAACAATGAATGCTGTGGAATGATTGAATTTGCTAGCACTCAAATACAACCTCTTAGTTTCCCATACTCCAAACATTTGAGGGCTTTTGGCCTCTTAGAATAAGTGAGTATAGCCTTCCAGAAGGAGACAAATAAACTTCCAAACATTTTATTTGCCTGCTATTAATCATATTCAAAAACGTAACTCCACTGAAAAAAAAAATAGTCTCTTACTTAATGTTATTTCTACTTGAACTCATTTGGAATTTAGAATGCTTCACAAGTATATTGGGTCTTACGTTTTTAAATATTTCACATGCTATTTTGCACAAATTATATATCAACACTGCTGTAGACAAGAGAGGAAGAAACTCAAGTTCACTTCCACCTTCACATGATGCTTTTCTCATTATCACAACTGGGCCTAAACCACATTTCTTTTCCCAGATCATATTAGCATTGCTACATCTATATACCCATACCTGTAGGAACAAAAATCACCGTGACTTTGACTAGATGCACCTTGGAGATACGTGCTTTTTCTATTACAAAAAGAAAAATCTTTACAAAGGATCACAGAAATTCCCTGCTTTTGGAAACAGAAGAGAATCTCTTGATCTTTCTGCAGGAGAAACGTATCTTCAAAAACAGAGCCATCAAAACCTCTTAGTTATTACCAAAAGGCTCTGCAGCATAGTGATCCCCAGAAGAGTGAAGGTGTAAGCCCATGTTCCACCTTGGTCTGACTACCCCAGCTACTGCTGCTTCAGTCCCCACCTGCTCCTTGTGGCCTGCCTTCAGTGTAGGGGTGGGTACAAACAGCTGTGAGGGCAGAAATTTCTGGGACAGCTGCTAGAAAACTCTGCATCTGTCATGGCCTGATTCAACCAAGTCTCTCTCACCTGGTTTGCATCATATTGACTCCCACACACAGAAATAACTCAACGATTTTAGCATCTGGAGGCTTTATTGGCATTCCTGTCAAAGCATGGTCACACAAATGTAAATGAAATATTGACACATTAAGGAAACCATTAGACAGTAGGGAGAAGGATTACCACAGAAAAGCCCTTCAGGTTTACCTTTTGTCCCTTTTAGACTGTCCTGTCACAGCTGCATTGGCGAGTGGGCTATTGGGACATCTTTATTTCATCAACTACTCTTAGCAAATATTTCTGAAAGCAATATTCCTGTGAATAATTAAGTCCAGTTATTCATGATCATGACTGAGTCTGAATAACAGACATAACTACAATCTGATTCATCTACTTCAAATACCTACCTCAGAGCACAAAAGAAACCATGCCCTGGTTAGGCAGACAGCTATGATGCAGCTACTGCTGAAAGACAAATGTGATGAGCATCAGAACTAATTTCTATGTCAAGGTTTGCAAGACGTAGACAACTGCACAATTAAAAAAGTCTACTTGCCTTCTTTAGTTTCTACTGTCACTTTATTTTGGGGTCTTTATCTACCTAGGTCTTAGAATATGAAGAGTAATCAGGAAGAGATTTTTTTTTTGCTTTTTCTGGAAGGCAGGTGGTAGGAAAGAACTAAAATCACATATAACAAAGAAGTCTACATATTTTCTACTTGCTTTCAAAAGGAACTACACGGCATTCCCTATAAAAAGGAATGGAAATAAATGGCATTTGGATTTATTTCTAATAATAAGGCATGCAGTAATAAGGCATACCATCAGTGCAAATGAAGAGCTATTCCTTTTATGTAGCACCTTTAGACATGGAGATAAATCTATTTACTTTTTATGTCCTCAGTCATTTATTTAATATTTTGATTCATACACATTTAAGTATACGTATACAGAGAATGCTCCATCTTAAAACATTAGGATCTATTTCTGTGCAAAGAGGGGATGACTTCTGAGAAACACAAAGCTAATAAATTGAAGAATTTTCATCAGAATTAAGCATTAACCTGAAATTGTATCCTAATTTTGGATCAAAGTCTCAAATGTATCTCAATCTTGATTCAAAGTTCATCAACAAACTAATTTTAAGGGGACCATGCAGGTGTTTAATCATAAGTAGTCAGTAATCCAAGAAATTAACAAGACTACAAAAGGTGACCAATTTTTTAGACTTGTTATAGCTAAACTTAATATAGAACAGAAAAAAAGATAAATTCAAAACATATTAAAAATCTCGAGGAAGTTTATCCTTATGTTCATTCTCAGAAGAAATAATACATACAGCAGAATTTTGCCCATACAAACAGCTGTACTGTTGTTCTACACACTTTGAAATAAAAGTCTGTTTTAAGACTGCTTCTAAAACTTCTTAGAAACTTTGGGTAGATCTTTCTACCCAAAAAAAGAGGTTTGGGTGTTTTTAAGCATTGTCTGTAAGCAGTTTGCAGATATTTTATATGTATATGTGCTGAGTTTTCTGAGGAAGCTGTGTGTGTTTTCAAACAGTTGTTCAGAGACCTCTTTGCAGTTACCAGCAGGATTGGCTCTTACCACTGTCATTCCCTTAACAATGTCTACTGACATTCCACTTTTGTCTTCAAACCAGATGTCATCCATTACGGAGAACATTCTCTCCACAGGTGCATTAGTGTCTCTGCATGCCAAAACAAATTCAGCAAGGAGCAGGAGATTCTAGAGTGTATGGTATTTTTTCTAAATTATTTACAATTTTCACCCATCTTTCAGTGAGCTTTCTGCACCCAAAACCCCATGACTGAGGGAAGAGGAGAAACCTCCATTTGAAGGCAGACTTTCATTTCAGAATGCATAAAGGCTCTGTTATCTAAAAATAAAATAAAAATGCATTTACCCTCCCTGTGGTTTTGGGACTATGCTGTGCATGCTATTAAGAAGATGAAGGAATTTGGTTTAGGAAGAAACTCAGATTTGAATACCAGTGACCTAGTAAATAAATGTTGTAGATATGTATTTAGCACTGAAGGGGGAAAATACTCTTTTGAAGAATAGGCTTGCATAAATCTGTGTAACTAAGTTAGTCCAAGTAACTTGTGATACTCTATTTTCAATATTCTGAAACCTAGAGGATTTAAGCCTCCATTACATTCACTGAGGCTGCACTGCAAGTCAGAAGTGAGTCCACTGAAGCTCTCTTTTATCAGTGCCTTGACACTGGACTTAACTCTCCTTAATAAGCATAGCTACAGTCATAACTGCATGAAAGGCAATGGGACTGGGACCAAAATTTTCATGTCAAATGAAATTTGCTCCTGCATTATACTGTTCATATTTTTCAACTTACGTCTTCCACTTTCTCTGGTCTTGCCTTCTTGGGGAGGTTAGTGCACGGTAAGCTGGGATCTATACTTAAACAGCAAATCCTTTTTAGACATTTGTAGTTTATACTAAAAATGCTATTGTGTGGGATAATGTAGGAGCACTTCCAGTGCTGTTAAATCATACATTCAGCAATTCTTCCTGAGTGGAGGCCTATATATTCAGTGCTAATTACTGCTGACACTGCATGGATGCAGTTGCTGATGGCTGTGATATTAGTGTAAACAGAGTCTGTAATTAAAAGACCATGACTCTTCCTATACAAACATTTCTTCCTGAGTATCTCATGCAGTGATGCATATTTCAAAACCTACTCAGTACGTCAGGGAAAAAATTGAAGGAACACCTCAGGTGAAAGCACACAGTTTTCAGATGTTTCTAACTTTCCAATGACAACAGTATTTCTAACTTTTGAGTTTATGCAATTTTAGAAGAAAATAATGTATTGTCTCTCTTGCAAATACCTAAACTCTGCTTTTGTTATTTTTTCTTGTAATGAGTGGCAAAAATTGACAGTGGCACTATCAAATTATTTTTCTTTTTCTGTTTTTTTTAATCTTCAAATTTACATAACATAATTTTCTGTGACTGAAAGAGCCAAAAAGTAGACCCACCTTATTGAAACCCAAGCTTTTCAAAAGACCTTGAAAATTTAATGTAGACTACATGTGGGGCAAAATAAAGTAGGCTTTCTGTGAAGCAGAGAAGTGGGACAGCAAGTACTTCATCTACTAATTCTACTGAACCATCACATCCCTCTTCCTTATGGTGTGAAAGAATTCTCTTTTTTTTTATTCTTTCTTGCGGGAGACTGAGGTGGCTTTCAAGGTTTTATTATTGTAGGGGAAAGTGATACTATTTTTGTATAATAAAGAAGCACAGATTAATCTCCTCTCATAAGGGGATTTATTATATGCCATTCAGATACATAACTTCTATCTCTGGACTAGGAAAAATCATGCAAGAAGTTACAAGAATGTACATGGTTCTCAGCAAGGGGAAAAGGTGACAGTGCTCTGAGTGCCTTTCCTGCTCACAGTCTGTTAGGTTGGAGGGTTATTATTATTCTTAGAGCCAGAGTATGTGGACATCTGTCAGCTTTTTTTTCCCTCACATGTGCAGCAACTGTGTGTGGTCCTCTAAATGAAACTATTAGCTATGCAGTTCTGTATTCATGTACCAATTCTGAGCGTGCTGAATTTGTGCCAATTAGAAAGTATTGTCTTATGAGTGAGTCAAATGGGGATACATAAATACCATAACAAAGTAAACAATTGCTTTAAAATAACTTCTTTTTCTTAACTTTCTTCCTGAATTTTAAATTTATTCATTTAAAATGAGAGTATACACTAAATTAACAGGTTTGTTTTTAAAAAGCAATCTTGTTTTACAGCAACACGCCAAACTGGACGATAATCACTGTAAGAACAGCTGCTGTGGGAGGTCAGGGAAGTCGAAGAAGAGAAAAAGTAGCCACTGCCATAAGAAGTTGGGTGATCTCTAGATGCAGTTGGTTTAATTCACAAAGCCTACCTTACTAAAAAGACTGCATTAATAAAGACTGCTGGGAATCAACGTTTACATTCAGAAGTTGTTAGACATAAGGATAGGCTACTATACTCATTAGTTAGTATCCTGTGATTGCACAGGTGTTTACTAAATACTTGGGAATGTTCAGCTGATGCACAACAAACACCCATATGCTTCATAACACTGAATTAAGAGATTTACTTTGTTTACTGGGTTAATTAACTTTTCAGATTAGGGCAGCCTTCAAGATTACATTGAAAACAGAGCCACTGTAAACACACATACTTTACAGCATAAATCCTACAGCAACACCATCATCATGGAAGCCATCACAACAATGATATCTAGGCTGTAGGTATTGCCTTTTTGTGGTCTCAACATACAGTACGAACCATTTTATATTAAGAGGAAGAAATACACACTGATCTGACTTCCCTGCCAAAATAACCCAGCTATGCCACTTCACCTGCTCTGCCATCTCTTGTTGCTAGATATGTAACAGTGTCATCCACCATGCTGTACAAGTAATACATGTTAGTTAAATGGATTTTTCTTTTTCAATTATATAGCAACATTTTGTCAATTATCTAGCAGCTCACATTGGCAAGACTTGTCATAAACTTCATAGATCTGTCAGATTCCTATAATGATGGAACATATGTTAAGAAGAGCCCCAAATCCCTTAAAAAAAAAAAAAAAAGGAAAATCAAACATGTGGCCTAGACCAAAAGATATTTAATGCATGTACAATGAAAAGAATCTAGTGATTTTTGAATTCGCTGGTCACAATGTCACTCTCTCTTTCAAGTTCTTGCAAGTAGTTCCTCTACTTTTAAAGCTAAAAGGCCATCTTCTCTTCTATTAGCTTTTGTTTTAACACAGTCCTTTCATTTTTCCAGCAGAACAAATCTTTTTCCATGATCCAACTGCCAAGAGAAATTTTCTTTAACTACCTGTCTCTCAAAGCCACCCAAAGCCTTGATATTATCCTCAAGAAATGTCTGACAATTTGGGGATTTTTTTCAGATTTTGACAAGACACACTATTTGACATATTTTTCAAGCTATTCAAAATAGATTTTATAAAATCTTCTAGTTAGCCTGTAAAGAAATAACTTCCGAATGCTAAGCCACTAAACAGACATTACCAATTTGGTAGAGGTAGTCTTAACACAGTTTTGGAGCAAGTTTTGAAAAGATAATATGCTGTTAAGCGTACTAGTTTCCTCATTAGTTTTATAAAATAGCTCTTCTTCTATTTGTTCAATAATAAAAGAGTCATACACAGAAATGTGAACCACAAAAAGACAAAAAGTCATAAATATAGTAATAATTTTATACCGGTGATATCCTTTGACTCTAACTGAATCAAAGTAATGTGAAAGTGAACTTTTGCATTATGTTTAATCAGTCAAACAAACAATTGCCATCTCACCCACAAAACCTCTGCTGTACAAAATGAAATGAAACCTTGCCAAGATAAATATGGTCAAAGCCCCTCTCATCTCTGTCTTTTCTGTACTGACAACAAATTACCATGGATTTTCTGGCATATGACTACTTCATAATTCAACATAGAATACAAGACACAACATGTTAAAATCATTTAGCAATGTAGACAATACTTCATGAACTTGTTAGAAGTTGTAAAAAAAATGTAACTGTATCAATGTAGTTAGGTAGATGATGTCAAATGTTCACACGCAGAATATGTCTGAGGTAGCAAGAACATGTCTGAAAAGAGACATTGTGTTCATCACACAGATCCTGGCAACCAGCTTCAGCAGCACAAAACAGAGGGTCAATAGAAGCTGCTTTAGACTCCTTTCCCAAGGAGATACAGTGTGGTCAGAGGGATGCCCAGGTGAGAAAGCCTTGTCAGTCATCCATCTGCATTCTCTTTTCCATAGAGATAATTTAAAGTATGAGGTAAATAAAATAGAAGAAATGCAACAACAGTTTTTCTAGCTGGGATAAAAAAATTTGGAATTTCCATATGCTGTACTGCAATCTTTTTTGCTTGTTCATTTTTATCCAATTGACTTTTTCACATATACAGAAATTATAACTCTGAGATAATCCCGTAGCAACAGAATGAAATGCTTTAGTGGGGGTCACAACTCAACACAAAAATTAGCAGATGATCTTAATTCTGAATACTCTAAATGTATGTTTTTAAATTATTATCACAATAAGCAATGTTAGAATTTATGTTCAGTGTTATTTCTTTCAAGAAGGAGAAATTATTTCATAGGCGTCTGATCAAAGTGACCTCTGCAATCTTTATATTCAAACAATTATTTTGGTACAATATAAGCAGGAAATTAATACACTGGAAAATTGAAAAATATATATATTGCAGCCACATATTATGATTTCTTCCCTCCAGTAGGTGTCTATAATGCAGAAATTTTTCTTTGTTTTTTATGTTAATACTGGCCTGACACTTACTTTAAAATACAGGTTATTGCAAAGTATGTTGTCTAATTTTTTTAGCATTTACACCCAGTTAGAGCTTGGTGTTCATCATACAAAGTCTTACAAACCTGGACACATCTACAGATAAACAGAGTATCATCATAGTGATATTTGAACCAAGTCTTTGTGTCTCACTAGAGAAAAGGCTCCATAGGCTGAAAATACTAAAAAACAAACATGTATCTCCTCATGAATGGATACCAAAATAACCATCCCTATATATTTTGGAAATTTTATAGTTGAAAAGCATTGTCAGTATATATGAGACTAACCATAAAGATTTTTACCTGTAGAAAATGATAGTTTAATAAATTGCTTCAGACAGAGCTAGATTAATCAACTCCATCACCCCAATTAATTATACAGCAATTATTTTCTGATGTTTTAAATGTCTTCTGATTACGTCTTGCTCAGTAATTCGCAAAGTGTCTACATCTTAATATTATTTCCGATGTTATAACAAAAATTGCTGATTGTTTCTTACTAGCATAACTTTTTCAAGATCTAAAGACTTAATCGTCCATTTCATCTGTACTTAGGTCATGGTTCTAAATATCCCCAAACTGGCAAAGGATATTTTTAACTGAATAAATATAGAAACTTGAGAATATTTTTTTTCCACACAGCCTGAAGAAAATGGCCACCTGTGAGAAATGTTTTAATATCTGTAGAAGGTCATATAAATACAAAGCCACTTGCACTCTATAAAGCTTTTTGCCCTTATTTCTTTAAGTCTGTGAGCCATTTGGGATCCATAAGTCCTAAATTTTCAACTAATTTTCATAAGAAAGTAGAACTAAAATCAAATGAAATATGAAGTAGGAGGTCAGTAAGGAGAAATTAAATACTTCAGAAGGAAAATTATATCCCCAACTATATCTAGAGTCTAGGTAAATGGGGGTGGGTGTCCTTTCTAGAAGATAGTAGGAGCTCCTCTAAGTACTATTGGCTTTATTTGATTTTCAGTGCAAACTTACAATTCAACATGTGCCTCCTTGTTGACCATCAATGGGTTAAGCAGGTCTGTAAGGAAGAGATGAACACACTGGGACTCCACCTGAAGCAGCCAAAAAGAATCATTTACAAACTTCAGAGGAAAAGGCAGGGAACACTGATCAGAAAAAGTAACGAGAGGACCAATTCCAGTGTACTCTTTTCCAGCAGGGGTAAGAGTTCCTCTATGTTTTCATTTGACAGTCTGATTTTGCCCATGGGTGGCTATTCTGAAGCCTTTTCCAAAAAGGAAGTTCCCAGTAGAGAACTTTTATTTCTAAGGCTCAACTAGGAGCCTCTAGGATAGGACTACAGGGTCAGCTAAGCCTATGACTAAGTGAACAAGACAGATGAAAATAAAACTAATTATGTACTCACTGCCACATACACACAGTATGAAATTGGACTTCTTAACCTTGCATTCAGCAACCAAACCCTTAGATTTTAGCAAATGAACTTTAGATCATAAATTCTTAGATTTTTTAGAGTGTAAGGTCTAGACAAGCCCCTGAGCAACCTGATCCAATTAGACCTGCTTTGAGCAGAGAGGGTTGGTCTAGATGACCTTTGGAGGTCTCTTCCAACCTAAATTATCTTTGGGCCTCTGATTCTTCAAGCAGGAAATGTCCATTTGATCTGTGTTTATAAAGCACCTAGTGCCCAAGACCTTTGGGTGTTACCACAGAAAAAATAAATAATAATCACTAACTGCCAATTTTTTCATACAGTTTATCTCAAGTAATACAAGGAATGGTTTGGTCAGCCTCAAATTATTTACTGAAGTACTGGATTCTGAAATTACTGGGTTTTTGTAAGGATATCACTTTTTTCCCGACTGCAACAGACACACAAGAAATAAAAACAAAGAAAATACATAAATATCATCTGTAATCTATTGCAAATCCATGGTTGCTCTAGTCCATATTTTGAAAAAAGGTTTCTTACTGGTTGGCAGCTGAATCCCCTGAACTGTAAGCCAGTCATTCTGGTAAGACAAAGTTATTTAACTAGTATCTAGAGTTTTCATTACACAGTAACACAAATAGAAAGTAATTACAAGTTCCACTGAGGATGTGCAAACCAGAATAAGAAAATTCAGCTCAAGCTCGTAATTTTACCAATTCTACAGAGCTAACAACTATTGAAAGTTATTTCAACTGTAAAGACGTGTCTGAATTCTGATAAGGAAGATGATGGGACATCTCCTGAGCCTCAAACAGTGGACCTTTAAAATTGTTCAATTAGCCTCATGCAGATATCTACAGCATGGATTGCAATGACAAGGGGACAACAAAGCCAACACGGGGACTTTAAGCTGCTCCTTCTCAATATCAGAGAAAGAAGCACAGCCAGAAAATGTATTACCTGCAGGAACCACCCACTGGGGCTACAGATAGGTAGCACAATTTAGTGTTATCAGAAATCACAACATACACAATAACTGGTGAAATTTGTACCTACTTGGATTTTGCAATTAAGTATATGCCTCTGCTTCACTGCTATTTTTCTGATGTCAGACTTCAAGGACTTTTGATGGTAATAAAAACCCTCCCACTGACACATACGAAAGATAAGCAGTATGTTTGTAACCCTGTTGCCTGGAAATAGTAGGTCCAGAAATAGTTGGCGCTAAACTTTAAATAAAATTATAGAACTCTTTCAACCTTTCTATTCTCACTGTGTAAATGTGAAAGTAGTGTAAATCTTGTTGACAGTTATTGCCATATCTATTGGCACACACTCAGCAGCAGTTTCAGAAGTGTTGTGCAGCATGGCTAGTACCTATTACCTGTCTCCCCATATTTTCTTACAATTTATTTTCACCCCAGCAGGCAGCACCTCACAATGCCATTAATTTGTTGGGCAGGCTCATACTTTCCAACACAAACTATTTTACAATGTGCTCTTATAAACAACCTGGTGGTTTACTGGCAATGCTCAACAGTGTCAGGAGGGAGGTTATGATTTAAAGGCAGCAGGTAAAAAATTGAGCAGGTCATGGAGATGACATTGTTTGACCAAACCTCCTCTCCTCTAATTTTACTATCGTCAGCACAAGAGCACAAAATCACTAGATTCACACTTAGTCTCCACAACATGTGACTGAAACAAAGCTACTATCAAACAGCTCTTTTTGTTGGTGCTTTTCCTACACAGTATTCTGGTAATAGTGTATTTGCTAGCTGACTATGGGTGTCAATGGAGAAAGAAGGGGAAAGAAGAAATTTTTAAACAGCATCTTATTTTAACAGCAAATATGGAAAACCTCACCCAAACCCCTATCTCCTTGCAGAATAATTAGGCATTAGTAAAATACTTGCATGACTCCATATGTATTTATAGCTACTTGTGTTTGATTGCTTTGGTTAATACAACCCTTTGCAGAGCGAAGGGAAAAAACCCCACCACTAAGAGAAAAAAGTATTTTTTATTGTAATAAACTGAATCTCACGTTTTTGTCTTATTATACTCTAATTTCCTCTTGTAAATTCTACTTCTCTTTCTAGTAAGTAATGCAAATGTATATACACACAACCTGAGGTCTTACCAGGTTCTTAATATAATCAATATTTTTAGAATATTTTAGGTATTTTTTTATCAGTAATACTAATATGTGCATTAACTGAAGCTGTCTCTCCTGTTGTTACTCAAAATTAAATTGCTGTCAATCTGACACCTTTTGCAGACACTCAAGGAACTTGAAATTTTCTATTAACAAGTAATAGAAAACTAGAATGGATCAGAGGATATGATTATGTGTTACAGCAGCCAAAAATGATCTGCTAGGCTATTCTATTTTTATTTCTGTATCTTTAATCTAAAGATTCCGGCACCTGGGGCAGGGTTAAATGAGCAAACAATCTGAGTAATATGCTATCAGTATTCCTAGGGACTGCTTGTCTGCCATTACACAAATTGAATACTGCAAAATGGTTATTGAAGCTTTTCATACAAAGGTCACAATATAAAAACATACCTTTGGCATAAAATTTTCTTACTGTAAATCTAAGCCATAAATGCAAGTATGCAAGCATCATTCACACATAAAGAGAGCCTGAAGGGGTTAAGCCAGTGTCAGTCTTAAATCCATGCAACCTTTCTACTTAATTTTAAACATTTTCCATATGCTTGCAATGTTTTCTAATAACAGGCCAATTCCTTAACTCACACAGGAATCTAAATACAATAATCATATGCATTCCTTCCTCCAAGAAAGGAAACACCTGTTGTAGTTGGTTAATTGCTGACTTTTGTAAGCTTTCAGAAGAAAACTAACATTTACAAATAATTTATAACTGAAAAAGTTCAGAAGCAGAGAAACACGTGCATTTTAAAACTGATATAAAACTCAAAATATATGTTGAGATAGTAACAGATGTTTTCACTTTGTTAATTAAAGAAAAACTCTGTATCAAAGTATGATAATAGGATACAGTTTATTTTAATACTAAGATAGCGCTACTTTCTCTTCCATTTCACTTCTGCAATAACTGTTATTAATGCCACTATACAGCAGGAGAAATAAAAACTAAGCCCTAAAAAAGAGAATAAATAAAAAAAAAAAAAAAAAAAGAATATGTGTACTTAAACCAATATGCAATATAGAAGATTTAATCAATGAGGAATTTAAGAAATTCATTCACTTGTTTCTGGGGAATTTGTAGTGAATTTAAGAAAAAGGCACATATTTACACTTTTACAAACCTCAAGGTGTCACTTAAACCTATCCTTTTAAATTACCCACACATGCACCCATATTAGTAGTAGTAGCGCTAATCTGAGTTGCTAATTATCTCCAGCTGCATACTAATACACAAAAAAATTTAAATTCTGCCCTGAGCTATGGTACTTTATTTTCATTAATATAAATCTGGTCATTTCAGTGGAATTACACTCAAAAGGAGCAAAAAGGAGTTATGCCTTGTGCTAATGCTCTTATACAAATATCTGTATTTGAAGGATGACTTGGTACTTGAACATGGTAAGCCAAAGTACAGTCCGAGCAAGATCAACATGGAAGAAAGATTAAAAGAGAGAGTTCAGGAAAGCAAATTTGTACTTCTCCTGTCATGTACAAATGAGATGGTTTACAGAGCTTCACACCCTGCAAGGTGTATTTTCAAATGACAGGACAACCATTGCCTTCAGCATTAAAATTGAAAACCAATTATAAAAAAAAGGAGGAAAAAAGAAAGAAAAAAAGCCTGGGTAAAACGATCAGTTTTTGCAACAACAAAAATGGTATGTGTTACTAAGTCTGCAGCACATAGGGAAAAAAAAATCTCTATATAAGAAAGTATCCGGATATTGCATTCATAGCCCTTATCATTTATGTCTTAACTAATAGCTGTCATACAGCTAAGTGTTCATTTACCTGGGTTAATGAAGTGCAAGGCTTGCAAAGGGCTCCCAGCAAGCCAAGTGAAGCACTGGAATACTGTGGAACAGCTCATTTGAGCCTTCTGCACACACCTGTGCTGAGGTGTGTGCCACAGGCCCTGCACAAGGTGCATACTAGGGCACACCTCTGTTTCCAGGCCAGCCAGACTTGGGCCTAAATTCACCTCGAATGGTGCAGAGGAGCCTGAGCTGCTCTATGTAGCTGGCCCAATATGAGAATGCATGAAAGCAAGGTAATGTTTCCACTCTAGCAGCCAAAGTGATGCCCAGCAAAATAACGCAGTAATGCTGGTAGCAGAGAGCTTGGTGTGATTATTTGGATGCTACATTATAGGTGTAGCCTGAAACAATAAGTAACTTCCTACTTCTTGTTGGTACTACATGCCATCCCTCTCACCCCTCCTCTTTTTCTCTGTAGGAACCAATTCACTGTGATTTTTTTTTTTTATACAATAGCTAATTTCACCTACTGCATTTAATGTCATAGGAGTTATACATGTAAAGCCCTGTACTAGAGATAAGATAGTCCTTTATGCATTTTAATCAATCTTTGTCATGGTATGTTACTTAATAGCTCTGTCTTCCTATAGAAAATGAGCAACTTAAGGGAAATGAAACTTTTCAAAGATACATTTTCCTTCTGGCAGACTGTGAAATACACCAATAATTATCACCTTTCGATGAATAACGTTTGAAAGAAAGGAACATTCTGTGCACCAAAAAGTATAATACAATGACAATCTCAACTGCCTTGTAAATAAAAGGAAATTGTTTTTCTACTATGATCTATATTGCACGGAAACATATATACATGCTTGATAAATATAAACCAAATCAGACTATCAAGCCATTTTTAAGGTTCTATTAATTTCTAACAACAATAAACTCATGTGTTTCACAGCCAAAAGGCATTTTATTTATATTCTGAAAGATAAAACTGTATTATGAATTATGGGCTCCATCCTGCACACTGAATAGAACTACTTGTATGAGTAAGTCTATGAAGACTGAACACAGCCTTTTAAAGAAAAAGAGAGAAAGATAATGGACCCCCAAAAACTTGTACTGCTGGGAATGGGAACATAGGGGGTAGTAGGGATGGAAGAGAATACAGGAAAAGGTCTTTTTCCATAGCAAATAAAATAATTAAATTCCAGCCCACTTCTTATATTAGGAAACCTGTATCTATCTTTACAGCTCAGTAAAGTAAATGTTTGAACACAGGTCTTACAAACTTATGGTGCTGTGCACAATTTAAACTAAACAGCTAGGACAAATGCCATTTAGCCCTTTTTTGATATCTGTTCCAGTAAATATGAGCATGAAGCAAAAATAAGGAGCCAAGGCCACATAAATCTTCATTAGCATGAGACAAAAAAACATTGAATACCACCTTTCCTCAGACAGTCAGCCAAAATCCAAGTTTAAGTTAGAAAATTACAGCTCTACCACGAAGAAACGCGTTACTATGGGAAACCTGTAATGTTTATGTCATACTCCTTTTGGTTTTACTGGTTTTTTTCCTTCTTCCTTTCCCTCCCCCACCAAAGCATTTGCCTCCAGAGATAAGGTGCTACTGCTTAGTGATAACACATCACAGTATGGAACACCCTGCTCTACAGTTCCTCGAAGAACCAACAAAAACCTGGAAACTAACATGTATCAGTAGAACTTCTCAGTTGCATCTTGCCTTAACAAGTCCTGTATTTGCAAGGACAGGTGTTTCCACAGGGAGAAATCAGTAAGGCTTCCTTGCCCAGGGTGAACTTGGAGCAAAGCCAGAAGTCAGCACCTCACCCAGTGCTGAGTTCCACCTTGCAGCTGCCCCAGGGAGACAGCAGCTCCCACTGCCCACTGACAGTGGCTGGGCATTGCTGCTCAGCAGCTGGAAGAGGTCAGGGTACATTAGTGCTGCAGCACAAATGCACCCAGAGGAAAAGGATACTCAGCATGTCATTCAGATGTTTAAAAGGTGACAAAATAATGCAGTACATACTAAAGATCAGGTAGTATGTAACACCACTGAATACTACCCTATTTCCCAGCACTGCTTATACAATAATCCTAAATAGCTGTTCCCTTGCTCTTGTCCCCACACTCGGAAGTTGGCTCCAAGCAGGGGTGCACAAACTGGAAAGACAGATCCTCTACCAGAGTCATTTCTCCTCATTAGATTGGTGACCACTGAGCTAATGAAAGACATGGGATACAACAGCACCAGATCTATCTATGGTGCAGTTCAACAAGTCTCATCTGCAGTGGTGCCCAATTCCCATTCCTGCTCCAAGGAATGTTCAAGTACTTGATGAACTGTCACCACAAGCAGAACATACAGAAATTCATCTCACCATACAGCTGGCAGGAAGGGAGATGTCTAACCAAATCGATTCCTTAGTTTCTACTTAACTGGAAAGAGAGTCACCACCAGTGAGCATTTTTTTCTGTCTACTTTAGATACTTATTTGAATGCTCAGGATAAACACTCTTCTCCTGAGTTGACTCTGTCTACTCACTATAGGGTTGATATTTTTAGACATTGAAGTTAATGCCATACTAACTTTAACAGCCCTCAGAATTATTCATTTAGCATAAACAACACACACTCCCAAAATAGTAACAAAAAATTCTACACAGAAATATGTGGCCTTTAGTTTAAAGTTTCAGAATAGATGCACATCATGCATGGACAAGAAAAAGAAATACTGTTTGAATAAATTTAGAAATTTTTCCTAATGTTTAGACTGATGTTAAAAGCTGAATGTCTTAATACAGACTAGCTACGAAATAGCTCTAATTAGCTTTTTTTTTTTCCTCTGGGTAATGTGTTAATGTCTATGTTGTAAAAAGCTGTCTAAACAAGATACAAAGTAAGGGCTATTACCTTATGCCATGACATTGTCAATAACATTTAATAAAAATACTATAGAGAGTTCATTATACATGCCTTACCACGTCAAAAATAACCCAAGTCTACCAATAATGAATACACACTGTGTATATTTGTGTATATATTACACAGACTGTGTATATAGTACACAGTTTCAACTTTTTCAACAAGGAAAAGGTCACCTAGCAGAGTACAGGTTATGAAAGACCTCCATAAATTAAATTAGAGAGCCAGCTCAAAAAGTTATAAGCTGTTTAGGGAACATGTCAGGAATCCCCTATCTACAGGGAGGCTTCTCTCTCCCTGTAGAGTGGAATTGACACCTAGTAAGAAAGGCATTTTCTATTCTCTTAATATTTATGGATATTTTGAAGTGTTTTAATGCCTTCACAGTCTCTCTATGTCTTGAACTGCTGTAAACTCCAGTGAACTGCCTGCATACACATTATTCCATCTCCGAAGCTTTGCATTTCCATTCAGAAAGTCATAATGCAGTTATTAAAAGAGATTTCCACACAGAGTTATTGAATCATATTGGTAAGCTTGGTTTATGCCTAGGTGCTGTAACGTGATTTGCACATTGCCTTGAATTCGTCAAGTAGTCTGTGGAGTGACAACTCACTGCAGCTCTTAACAAGCTATACCAAGATCAACTTGGTCAGGACTTGGTTAAGTATCAGTGTTCCTAGTGATGTACCAAATAAATATGAAAAATATATTTCACTGAAATATTTATAGTCTAAAGGCTTCACCCATTAAGAGTTCATAGATATTGTCTTCAAGCATCTGAGTCCATTGAGGTGAGTGGAACCTCGTGCAAAAAGAGTTACATGTATTTCTACCATCAAATCTGAAGACATTTTAAAAGAGGTCCCATTTCAGAACAGGGCTCTAACTGAACTTTAGCAATGAGAGCAAATCAAAGCATAACAACTTCCACCCTGAGGGAAACTTCATTTAGCAAAAAGTTTACTGGAGACATTTAAAAAATAAATCCTTTTTGTCACAAAAAGATTGAAAATTTTATTTAGAATGTCTGTGAGGAAGAAAACTGTTTAAGACAACATGAAACATATTTTTTCATGTAAGACATGTTGTCCTGATTTAACTTGTTTTAGATGTAATTTGCAACCAAATAGTGCACTTATTGCATTTATGTTTTCAACTCTTAGTTTTGTTTCTATGCAGTATGTTAACCTTTTCGAAGTACTGACTTTTGCCATTTTTCAGTATCTGTGAATATCCAAAAAGAAGTCCCAACTAAATAATGTTCAAGGGTAGTTCACAGTAACATCTAAATATGTAAGTGGCCAGTGGATAGACGTATCATAGAGATGTACATACTAGAAGATGTTAAGTAAAATAAAAATGGAAACATTGCAAGTGTGAGATTCATAACATGAAAAGACTAAGTCATCTATTTTTACAAATTGTCCCATGTATCTAGTTATATCTTTTTCCAAATGCATTGATATTTTGCAATAGAAATTGTACTGATAAATTAGAAATTAAAATGAAATTAAATCATAAAAGAGCCACACGATTTTTACCCTAATAAAATGTGATGTAAGACCCTCTCTACTGCACAGGAGCTGAAATGAAACCTCTAGTACTTTTTCCACTAACAAGGATTACGATCATATTTACTACACTAAAGCTAAATATGTTTGGGGGCTTTTTTCTCCCCCAATTAGTTATAAGCTAATCAGATAAATACATTTTCATACATGTTTTACATTAAAATATAAATTACTAGTTAGACAGAAACGCAATACACAGGCACATACACCTACAATGCTATGGCTGCCAAATGTTTGTCTTTAGCATACATGCACAACCCCTAATAAGATAAGCAGGGAATGTATTTAAATAGTGCACATTTTAAACCACTCAATTTCAATATATATTGCTTTTCAGACTACGTGCACGTGATCATATTGTTTTCTAAGCAGACATCAATTTGATTACTTAAAGTGCAAATTGTGGTCTGGCTATTGAGAGTGCAGAGGAGGATAAGGGGAAGGGCAAAGAAAATACAAGCCTTTTTACATCAACAGGTGGCAATGCTAAATAGGAAAGAAAGAGGGGAGTGGGCTCAGAGAAATATACCTTCTGTACAGATACCTAAGAAAGAAAAAAATTGGCAGAAATTTGACCCTTTTCCCTGCTATGATGAACATCTTGCACCTATAAGGTTTGTACAAGAGAGTACAGGAAGCAGCAGCATCTCACAGAGGTTTCTTGGCCAGTTTGAGAAGTCCTCCTTGAAACTGTTCAACACGCTCAGGGGCAACAAACTATCCACAGTAAAGAGACAGCTTCCAACAGTCCATGCAAGTAACCCACCTAAGGGCTCAGAGTACTAAACTTCAATTCATGTATTTATGGTCAAGTTATAAAATCAGAAAAGCAGAGACAACAATACAGATTGATATATAGCTGAAAAACCCACAGTTGTACTGCAATTGAAAAAGCCTAAAAGTAAATGTGTGTGCTACTCAGGAGTCCCATAAAAAACCATTAGATTTATAACAACCAAACAAAATTCAACACAAAAATCTGATTATATATATATATGTATCCATAGGAAAACATGAGGATTGATTGCTGTCTCCTAGGAAGTGCAGTGCTTAGTTGTGAAGTGATTAGATGCTTTATTTGGACATAAAAATAACTACAAGGATGTTTATTCAGAATAAGTTAATAAACAGAAGTTAACAAGCAGGTATGTATTTATCATAGTCTCAATACAGAAACCTATCTCTGCACCAGGTATTAATAGTTTGCAAAATGTCTTCTTCAAACTAAAAGTACAATGTGCCAAAAGTACAGAGCCTAAGAAAAGAATCAGCTGGTGAAAAAATCATAATGCTTTCAAATGAGAGTCAGTTATTTCCCCAGTGAGTTGATTCAGATTTCTCCAAACTATTTGAGAAGCCTAGACATAAAATTGATTGAATTCCATTCTTTGAAATAATCTTAGAACTCTGACTTGTAGAAGCACACTCAGTCTAAGAAACTATTTTAGCTAGCAGAATTAAGTGATTGCTCTTTACAGTATAAAATAGAACTGGACCCATAAAGCTAATCAGTTGGTTCAAAAATGTTCACACTACCTTCCTTTTGGAGTTTTACTTTGAGTTGTTTTAACCTGGTTTCATGACTAACATGCACTTGCAGTCAGAGCATCTCCACACACCCCACACCTCTAAAAGGAATCCCTTAGCGAGCTCAAAACTGCTCGGTGCTGCAAACTGGAACAAAATAAATACAGGAAAAAATACACTCTGAAATCCAAGTGTATCCTGTTCAGCAATGGAAGGCTAGTGACGATGCAAACAATAATATTATCTTAATCCTCAGTGATGTGAGAGGTGATCTAGTTTTGGATATTGAGAAGTCAATCTCTGCTATAAAATTGCCTTTTGGATGAAGCTACTTTGATCCACCAGCATATAGAGAGATTAGAAGCTAAGGAATGAGACCGATTTTCTAAAGTAAGGTGCTTAATGTCTACCTTATGAACACTTCAACATGGGAAGTTCTGTTCAGTTTTTAATATTTTTATTGTAATTTTATTTTATCCTGTCCAGTAAAATGAGAATTGAGTGTAGCAATGCCCTTTTAATACATCAATTATAGTGAGTAAATTGAAATCACTGTTACATATATCAAAGATGCACATAATTTCCATAATAAAGAAGTGATGACGTTGTTTCACTCATCAAAAGGATAAATGTCCTGTCTCCCTGTGTTCAGGAACAAAACAAAAGGAAAAATTTGTGAGGCTTTTACCCAGCAGCCTTCATCTCCTGAACATCAGGGCATAATACAGAATTGTAGTGTATGCAGAAGCTTAGTGCCTGGTGAGACTTTG
Organism: Sylvia atricapilla; assembly: GCF_009819655.1. NCBI lineage: Eukaryota > Metazoa > Chordata > Aves > Passeriformes > Sylviidae > Sylvia > Sylvia atricapilla. The sequence goes on from NC_089140.1 coordinate 28,520,269, forward strand.
GCTGACAGGGTGGATTGGTTACACTGAGATACTGAGAACATATGTCAAATTGCTAGAGCTCACAGAAATTGAATGCTGGTACCTATTGTCCTCTAAACCATAAAAAACTACTTTATTCTGAAACTTTTGTCATCATTCAGCTTAATTTAGCTGAATTAAAACTATAACACAAAATAAGTGACTTAAACTTATAACTAGTGACTTAAACACATATAACTAGTGACTTAAAAATTACTGCTGATGAAATGTAAAAACAGGATATTCAAAACTAGAAAGGATCCCAACAGCATGAGACAGTTGAATTCCTGATCTTTATAAAGTTTGAGTAAGGAGGAGAAGCAAGAATACTCTGAAGCAAAAGATAATCCTTTTTTAGGATAAACAGAGAAAAACAAACAAATAAACCTCAACATTTTTAAAGTCTGGTCTGTTCATTACTTTGGTGTGAAGAGAGTGATGGCTTATAACCACTCGGACTTGTGACATACAGTCAAGTGTTACAATGCATAGTATTCAGACTCTCAGAGAAGAATAGCATAATTTATTATTGGTTTTGTCAAGAGTTATGTTTAGCTCGTTAAATAAAGTTTATTGAGTAAGGCATCTAATCACCAGTAAAGTATACGAGCCCTGAAAAAAAATGCATGCCTGTGCAAGCCAACTACAGCATATGTATTCAAGGATTCATACAGCATTAAAACATAGTAACAGAAAATGTATATATAGATTGGTCTTTTTATTCTGAAGTGATTGCCCTCGCCTCTGGCCAAAGCTTGTTAGAAATGGGGCATAATTCCCGCCAAGTTTTATGCACACTGACATTAAGAAACATTATAAATGCTCTGGAAGTACTTTCCAACTCAAAAATCCCCAGCAATTTCTAGACTGAATGTCCCAGTAGCACAGAGTGCCACATGGTGTAGTTACTCTACTTAACAGGTAATATCTGAGGTAAGTATAGAGACAGCAATTGGCAGTACACATCTTTCTTTGTGCCCTTGTGGCAGTGCTTCCCATCAGAAAAGCTAAATGCACAAGAAAGGAAATATCTAAGAACTGTCTATCCTTTTTCTTGACAAGGTCAATTATATAACCGAGTTGACATTATGGAGCCAGATAGCCTAAATCAATCTGTAAGCTTACCTTGGCATACAAACTTCAATTCCTTGGCATCTGTAACGGTGGTTCTTTTATCTGACCTCTTCTTTTCTGTCCGACGGTGGCTACGTCTTTTCTTTGTCTCTCCCCAAAGATTCGATCCACCATGCATGCTTGGATGTTTAGAATGGCAATTCCTTCCAGAGAGATATTGATTAAGTCCAGCTGAATTCCATCACACTTTAGAAAGGAAGGACAAAAAAGAAAAAGGAAAAGAGAGAGAAAGCATTAAGAGAGAAAGAAAAATCAGAATGTTCTTTTTCTGATATTCATCTTCAGCAATTTATCATTCTTAACACTGCTAACAGTTTATTCAATGTTTACACCTAAAAGATATACTTGTATCTGAAAAGGAGGTATGAGATAAGAAAAGATCATAATTCATAAGGTAAATATGATTGCTATTCAGCTTTTGATTGCCTTAGTGTGGGACCATTTGGTACTGTCTTATCAGATACCTGTTCACTGACCCAAGTAAAATACATTTCTAGCTTCACTACAGCTATTAGCAGAAAAACATTTATCCTATCAAAATTTCTTTATCAATAGCTGAGTTTTTGTTGCCTTTTTCAACTAAATTTTCTGCCTTATGATTTTGCAATGATACTTCTCACTCTTGCAACTGAGTCCCCTCACAGCAAATGGATTACAAAGTCCCTGCAGGCAGAGAATTCACAGACTTAGCTAGTCAAGCCCCAGGAGCACAGAACATTACACAGGTATTCATTTCAATCCAAAGACACAACAAGCATATCAGCATAGGGCTATGGCTGACTAGTAGCTACTAACAAGAAAAAAAAAGAGCAGAAGTGGGTACAACAATTCCTAATGCAGCTGCAGCAATTCTTACCCCAAGACCTTCACCAAGCAGAGTTCTGAAATATGTATCATTGCTAAGGGAAAACACAGGATGTGGAGCTAAAGAAGAGGCATCAGTGATCTAAAACCTTTTCAAGACTTACTGGATGCACAGAAGTAATCTTAGTCTGTGGGATAGTCTCTTCAGTGACGGAATGATACCCATCTTGTGTCACTAGTGTGTATTTCTCATGCTTCCTATAGCAAACCTGGACATTTAGACATTTTATACATTTCCTTGCTAAATCTGGCTTCCAGTTATATCTTATAAAGGGACCATATTTTTCACTTCTGGAGAATGGCTCAGGGATCTTATCATATCAGCCTGCCCAGTGACAAACTGCAGCATTTTCTCAGGTGGTTGAACCCCAACATTTGCAAACAGTTCACCTGAGATACATTGGACGAGACAGCTTGACAGCACACATCAAGCCTTCACTGGCTATACTTTATTCAAGCAAAGTCCTTCTCTCTACCAACATTAGGAAGTTCTTAACTCATATAAAATGTAGCAAAAGACTAAGGAATCTCCACAGGAAAAAAATAAACTGCAACTTCATATTACTGCAGTGTAACCTGCAGCTGGAAAGCAAAGCTTCCAGTTCTCCTCATTAGTTCACTGAACCAGCCAGAGTTCCCCCTTGGCTAGAAATGGATTATCTTCATTCCTCGCAACATAGATAGTGTATATCGATAGCCTGACAAGACATATGGACCACAGTGTAGAGCAGCATATTTTTAAAACATCTGATCCTACTCCTGCAATGTTCTGCAAGCTTGTAGAGGATCCAGTCATCCATTTCAAATGGATTAAGGATGTTATTTTACAATTCCAATACACAATGAGGGAGAAAACTGGAAAAATAATTAAACGTGCCTCAGTAATAGTCCACTGACATCTTGCAGCTTGCTGCTCTGTGGGTCACTGGCACTTCTTCCTCTCTGCCTAAACCTTTATTGCAGCTTTCAGGAAGAATAGCCAAGTACAACTCAAGAATAAATGTGAGCAATTGTTTATCCTGAAACTTTCTGAGATCATGAAATAGAACTGTATTATAATGCACACAAATCTTAATTCTTCTAAGAAGCATAAATCTGGACAGAGAACAATTTCAACACTAAGATTTCCATTTCATATTTGCTCTTCAAGAATCAAATTTTAAACCTGTGGATTATATTCATGCAGGGAAGCCTTTAAAGTCAAAAGGCATATCTGGAAGTGAATTGGCAGTTGTAGCAACTACTGTAATGGAAAGTGTAACTTTTTAATAACACTTCCCTTACAAGAATAAAGGCCTAGGTTTTCACTGTCATTTTTGGAAGCAAATTTGTGGTTTTCCCCAGTATTTTATATGTATTAAATAAATACTAAGATGATTTATTTTGCTAAAAATTCTGCTCATGTGTACGCTCACTTACTGCTATACATTCTAGATAAACAGATATTAATTTCATAATTAAAAGTAATCTTGTGTAAATACCCTGCAGGCCTCAATGAATCAAACACATACTGTGTGTCAGGCCTCCCACTGTCTTCAAGTGGAATGTACTGGCTGGATAATTAGATAGTACATATTTTTTAACCTTATTTGCATGCATATTATATCTTTTGCACACTGACAAGCAGCAGTAACAACAAAAGTCAGATTACCACAGGGAATTCCCACAAAGAAGTCTTCATTTCTTATAATTTGCAGCCTAAATTAAAATAATTTGATCTTTGACAAGGATGAAATGTCAAGCAGAAGGGGGTCCTCTACAAGCCACGGCCTGTGGCTTCTGAAATCTGCCTAATTTATGTCAGTCACTTCTTAATACATATTTAAGTATTACACGAGAAAGATGATAAATATGCAATCTGACACCTTTGGTATTTCCCTGCTGTTAATTTATAAAGGTCTGGCGTCCCCCAACTGACTGGAATTATTTAAATAAAAGAAGAATTGTGAAATAGGATGGTGCGGGGTCTAGCTTCCATTTTCACTCAATATTGAGCACAGCAGGTAGTACACTAAGACAATTATGTGACGAGGCCTCAGAGTCCCCCAGTGATGAGCAACTTTCTGAATTAGGAAAGAACATTTCTTTTGTTCGTACACAGACAAAAAGTTTGCCCTACCGGTAGCTCTGCATAGTTCTAACACATTTATATATTTATATATTATATTTATATATTTATAACACAAAAACAAACACACGTGTTCTGCTCTTTTTTTATTTCAAATAATGTAACAATGTGTTAAAAACAAAAGCATGCCTTTAAAATGTTACCTAGACCTAAAAGAAACACTAGCTCTTCTAACTATTTTTTCCCTTCTTTCCTGACCTCATTCACTTCTTTGGTATTATTGTTCATACCTTATTTGTCATATCAATTATTTTCAGATAATCTCTCTGTTGAGAAAATACATATCTATGCCTGAAAAGAGCTGTTATTAAGGCTTTGCTGTGAAACCAACACCAACATCAAGCAAGTGTGCAGGAATGTTTTAAACTCCTTTTCCTTACCCATCAATACCAGGTGGTACAGAAGGCTTACACTGCTCCCACTATGGTTTTACAGGATTTCAGGTATGGTCCATGCCATCCCTACTTACACCACATCTATACCTACTCTCACTAATTATCTTTCACATACCTTTTTTTTTTTTTTCTGAAGTGGAAATAAACTGCAACTTCTCTAAATTGTAAAATCTTCAGCCTTGTTTAATGATACGTTATTATTGAAAAGAAAACTTAGTTTTGTCCTCATTTTTGTTTGTTTGTTTGTTTGATTTTGGCTTTCCCACTTTTCCTCTCCTCAACTTCTTGCATTCCATTTTGAAAACAAAAATACATCTTATTCTGGATTACATAAGAATTGTGTCCAACTTTGTTCTTGCATCTTACACTCACACAGAAGAAAACATACAGAATATGAGTCAAGAATGTATGTCAGAAAAACCAAGCTTAATTAGGTTAGAAAACAAATACAAGGCTAAACAAATATTTGCCCAGAGAACATTCGACCACCATCTCACAGCTCAGAGACACAGATCCTTAATCTTCTCAGGATTTGTTCATTCAAATTTGTCTGTAGAGGAAACACATTCTTTATGCATTTTACTTGGAGTGAAATGTGGTCTGATGCATCAACCTCCCATTTACAGTGACATCCCCATGGGGCATCAGGTTAGAAATCAGACTATAATGCTGATAATGTTCAAACAAGAAACGTTAGATACCATCATACTGGCAAGCATTTTAATTTACTAATTGTAAATAAATACGCAAATAACTATCTCCTAACAGTTCTTGTAAACTTGGAAACTATGCTTTTTGTTCCTAATTGTATGACTAATGGTGATGACCAGGATATATGAAGTGAGTATTTAGAAATGTGTCTCATATACTGGCAATGTAACACTTTATTGGTAATAATAGTTATTGACATGAACAGGTAATAATTCTACAACTGATAGCAGCAGCACCACAATCTTGTATACCTACTTGTTGCTTTGTGACATTACCATTTAATGACCCTTTCAATGGTTAAAATTATATGGTTAAAGTTCACATCTTAGTATGTATCAGGATATATGACTGTCCTAGATATCAATATTTTATTGGGAAAGCCTGCTCTTCATTTGTATTTAATCAAAAGGTACATTTAATTTGCAGTTTATCAAATCTAATCAAACCAGGTAAGCATTTCTTCCAATAACTAATAAAATATTTTTCATATTACATTTCCTTAAACTTACATGTGAAGCACCGTCTTGGGAAACAAGGTGAATTTTTTTTTGTTCTTTTCCTAAGACTTTTGGTGGAGTTTTGTTTAATTTTTATTATATTTTAATCTAACGCATGAGGATCAGGTTTTCACTTCAAAGAGAAACAAAACAGCATAACAGGCAAGTGTGGCACTGCTGGTCTTACAGTCTCAGTATTCCTTGCTACTCTTCTGCTACCAGGTACACTGTTCCTTCAGATCATTTCAGACTTCACCCTTTAGGAGGCTTTGACGGGACTCTCACAGCTCCCACCAGACCTCTCTGAGTGCCTCATGCTACTTTACAAATACTCCATTGACACATGCAGTTTCTCATTACTACTGGAAAGGAAAGCACCATAATCCTCTTGAGAAATGATTTCATTATTAACCCAAATTCCCAGGTTTGTATCTTCACTGATTCCTCATTTTCATGTTCATGACTCACTTATTCATAAACATCAGATGCCCAAACAGTTTATGTAATTTAGCCACTTATTCTAGCAGCCATCAAAGTGGCAGTGGCACATTATTTTAAATTCCTATTTTGTCTGTAAGTATCCTGTGTCTTTTTAGTTAATGTTCAATGTATAATGGAAAGATGACCCCTTGTGCAGAGAGAAAAGCTATTTAATGAAGGGGAATAATTCAAAAAAATATATATTCTTTAACCTTTATTCAGGAAAGTAAGTACAATTTTAGGGAATTGAGTTTTAAAGGTTATAAAACCTTGGGACCTAGAAATAATAAGATTATTTTTTTTTATTTTAATCCTGCAGCAGCTCTCACTCCCTCCAACAGTCTTTCATTTTTCCATCTGACCTAGCCACACTCCCTATTGATTTCTAATGTTATACTTCACCTCTTGACCTTGTCTACTGTATTAAGACTTCACTAATCATCAAACTGAACTTTGTTCCAGTGTGCAGGGCTACACTACAATAGACACGATAAAAATAATATTTTGGAATATAGGGTCGAAGGATGTGCATTGCTTTGCCTTGTTGGATTCAGGCACTCTGCACCCTTGCTCCCTGCATTTCAGGCAAACTAGTGACATTTCAAGGACAAAGGCAACAATTAGTTTCTTACTTCTATTCTACAGATTCATGCAGCTTCTTACAGGTGGCTGAGAAAGTTTCCGAAGTGCCAAATTCAAAATACCAAAATTTGTTCTTCATTCTGAAACAAGAAAAAAAAAGAAAAGAAAAAAGAAAGATCTTATTCACTATCAATATGTGACAAAAGTGATCATCCTGTCTTCCACTATAAGTAATGGCAAAGGCTTGGGAACATGTGACATCCCATTTGAAATAGATGAGCTCATAATTTTCAAAGCTTAAATGTTGGTGTCAAGTTGTATGATATCCCCTAAAGGGATAACAGGAATATGTTGAACTGACAGGTTCAAATGTACCTTTGACTTTTCTTTTTCAGTGACTATCAGAATATTTTTTGTCACTTAACCAGTGACATGCCTCAGAAAAATGTATCGGTTTTATTTTATGTCTTACACCTACTATGATTTCTGATTCACAGTTAACATCTTTATCCTGCACAGTAGTAGAATGTACAGGCAGGGCAATCCCATCACGAACAAGAGCCGTGACAAAAATGGAGCTTGCCTTAAGCTAGGAGAAAATAAAGGCAAATGCCTATTGTAGATGATGACAGATGATACACTAGCAGAAAATAAAAATTCCAGATCTAACAATCTTTAGATATTTTGCAGTAAGGGAGCTGTTTTATCAGGTAATTCACTCATAGACACATTTTAAATGGGCAATGAGACCTGCATCTTGAAGTTCATTAACAGGTTCCACAGGAAAATAAAACTGGATTAAATGCCAGTAAAATGCTTAGTTTATCATGACAGCAGGCAAAATTTACACTTTTTAACTTCTTAGTTTTATCATGACAGCAGCAAAATTCACTTTTTTCTTAAATACATAAAGACTGCACTTCTTTTTACCAGATTATTACATACTGTTAAATACAATCAGGATGCCAACAGCACCATTCAAATAAGTATGTTACTTTTTGTGAACTCCCATGAATAATTATTATTCTGTAACCAAAAACCCAAAACACAACAAACAAAAAGAAGCTAAACAACCGCAACAAAAGACACTGAATTAGAATTCATTATTCCCACTTAGGAATCAGGATATGGACAGTTTCTCCAGTTGTATAAGCTGTTCTCTGACACAGGCACAGCACATTGTGCTTCTAACTTGAAAACAACACAGTCTGCGTGAGCTTGAAGTGGAGAAGAATGAACATAAATGTACATGACTTTAAAACATCAAAGTACAAATCCTACTTTTAATTATTTCAAATTACATATAAAAGACTACTCAATTTTTTGTTCAAACTACTTAGTGACTCTTAAAATCACAAAGTAAGTATTGCAATACTGGCCATTTCCAGAAACCTGTTTGTATAAGAGCCAGCAATTCCTGGTGTAGCATCAGAAGGTGTAAAGATGTCCACCTGGCAGCCTACACAGAGTTGAGGAGAAGAGTAATAAGGAAATTACACACTTCCAATAGAAAATTTACAGGAATTTCCAAAGGTCTTTACACAGAAGATCTGAAAATATTGGAAACTATTTCTGAGAACCTGCTCTCAATAAATGGCATATTCTCAGAAGAGCTCTAACATCAGAAGGGTTCAGGCCCAATTCAGTTCAGATTCTTAAGTCTATGAATGGAAGTGATCTGACATATTTTCCTTCTATACCTGCAGTTTAGCTAGCATACTGCCCACCAACCTAGGATCAATTTCTCTATTTATACCAATATAGAAGAAATTTAAAAACCTTTTGTTTCCAAAGAAATGTAAACTAGGTCTTGAATTTTCATTGGGTGCCTTTGGAAAATCTGGATACAGATATTTTCCCACTACTTTCTACACAGGGATGAGCAATAATACTTAAAAAAACCCAACCAACCAAACAAAAAACACCACCAAAACACACAACAACAAAACCCACATCAAATTAAACCCCCAAACAAATAACCATATTCCACAAAAAAAACCCAACAAAAAGCTCAACAAACCTTGATGTAAGTATTCATAAAAATATTCTGTGATGTCTTTTAATCCTATTATTAAGATAAAAATGCCTTTTGTCTTCTCTTTTGATAGCCTTTCATTTTGCTGTCAGTTACTTTTACCCTAAATGAAGAATCTTTTCTTTTTCTTTATTTAAGACTGCTTGAAATTGACTCACTTATTAGCACTCTATATAAAAAATCTGACTTACTCTAAGTTAAAATAGACATATATTTTTGAGTCATTCAGAATACAGTGTGTCAATTCAGGCATTTTGAGTTCAGCCACACAAAGCCCAGCACTGTAATGCACTCAAGGATCACTACAAAATTTAGATCTATGAATCTAAATCTTGTAGAATCTTATAACAAAGATTAAGTAAATATTTCAGGGAGGTTTTAATTTCTTGTAATTTAACATAACCCATAATATTCTATCAGGCTGAAAAATGTATTGTGAGCCTGTCTCCATTCTCTAGTAGACTCTCTCTGTTTTTAAGCATAGAAAGACAACTTACTTGACAGCTTTTCAAATACAAAGATAGATAGATACAAATTATTTTATGCCTTTTTCAAGTGATTATCAATTTCCTTTATATCCAAACAGATTAATTTCATAGTTTTATTCAAATGCACTAAGCTTTTATTGAACAGAGGATTGTATTACAACTTTCATAGAGATACAAATGGAGTTAAATAAAGAACTCCAGAGAAATTTACTGAAATTTTCTAAAGCAAGAAAAGTCTTATTACTCTAATAAGTATTCCAATTTTCTAATAATAAATCCCCAACCTCTAGTTCATATCTTCCACTTGCATTCCTGTTTCAAAGAGGTAAAGCTCATCTGCTTATCAATACAGCAGCAAACAGAAGTTATTGAACTACTCTCATGGCATTCTAATTCTTCCACAATGTAAGTAAATTTTAGATTGTTAAACAAATATATATTTAATGACAGTTTTGCCACATTAAAACTATAAGAAACTGAAACACAGGCTGCTGTCATGTATATTTTCTCTTTCTCTCCAGAGGGAATGACAGACTTTTCCCAGCTTTTAATAAGAGATGACCAAAAGTAAGTTTGAAGTCTGCATCTTCTTTACAACACTGGTTTTTTGGAATAGGATAAGGAATGGACTCTTCTACAGAAAAGGTTTTTTTTTTGCTTTAAACTAAACTCTTAAAAACTTTACAATATCAGAAAACATCAATCATGATTAAAGGCTGACATATATTGCTATTGTATTACAGTATGTCAAAATATGCAGATTAGGGTATGCCAAAAAAACCCTGTATTTAAAGAACTAAACACCTTTTATGCTGGCAGTGTTCCACATTTTCAAGTTTGGTCAATTTTTCTGGTAAGTGGAATGATCTTCTTTAACAGGGATGAAATAAATTTGCAGACAGTTGTGAGAGACTGAGATGTTAATGGTTAATGAGTCATACAATTGGCCATTTGCAAAAGCAGCAGGCTTTGCTGAGGCCAGGTTTGCATCCCTGAAATGAATGGGAGGAGGAGGGTTTTGGAGTGCGGTGGCAGAACCTAAGAACAGGCCAGGTGGCAGAGGGGGTGAGCAATAGAGGAGGACCACAACAAACCAGTTTGTTTAGCAACAAGCTGGGATTTGAGGGATTTGAGCCAAGTAAGGGAAGAGGCTGATAAGAAGTAGATCTTGCTATATGGGATAATCCTTTTATCATGCCACTGTCCTCAGTTACATAACTTGCTCAGGCATAAAACTCTGGTTGTGGGGAAGTACCAGACATGCAGACACAGGAAGGTTTTTGTCCCTTCTGATGGGGAATAACTGGCTAAACCAAGACAATGTGAGAAGGCTATAATCTTAGAAGATATCACAAACCATCAAGATCCCCGAAGTGACCCCAGACTGGTCTTCCACCAGAGGTCTGAATGTGATCCACAGTGTTCAATAGACAGTGTTAAACTCCCAACCCAGGGGCGGTATCTTGGTGGTTCCTACCTGAAACTAAACATATATCAACCCACTGAACTATATGTTTCAGGGGCTTCCTCACCCCTGACAGATCAAGTCTGTGACCATCACTTCAGCAAGCAACAATCAATTTCATCACTGGATCCACGGGTGGTGACATCTATGTAAGATTAACACCAGTCATTCCATGTCATTTCACTCTGATCTGCCCCAAGGGATCTGTTCACAAGAACCTCAGTTACTCCCACCTTCAGGGCCAGGTTGCAACATTATAAAAGGCTAATACTGCCATTTCTTACAGCATTACTACACTGTGGATAAATCAGACTTACAAACTTGGATATGTTTCTTGGAAAAGTTCAGAACTAATATTTGGTAATCAGGCAAATAATCAAAATAGTCTGTGATATGGGTTTGCTCCATTATCAGTTAATCAGAAACCCCCCTACTGCTAAAACTATTTTATATAACCTTTTTGATTAAGCAATTACAAGGCATGTCATTGAAAATTGTCCTGTATTTAAAAATGGAAATAGTAAATACTTTTCAACACCTGAAGAGCATCTATACTTCATTGCATTATGAACACTCTGTCAGAACATGCATAACAACCAGTTTGGCTGCTAATAAAAGGTCACAATAAAAGGAATACCTTTAACTTAAATAACAAATCCTTATTCTGCATTTACGGTCTTCACTTAGGGCAAGAGCTTTTTGCTACATATGCAAGCTTGTCACAGTTTCACTTCATCCTATTTACACTTCTTCTATTTACTATTTATTTTATTGTTTTATTTCCACTTTAATTATGCAGTGTCAAGCGTCAATGACTTCAGCTAAAATTTCTACATCAGAAAACTGTAAATTTTTTTTATTAAAATGTCAGCTGAAATACTTTGACCATTTTTGAAAACACTGATTAAATATATGTGTATTTGCTTACATTGAGTGTTTGACAACATACACTTTGAGCTGTTTTAACACAGCTACAATTTCTGAATATAGATTTGAAATTTAACATAAGAATGGCTTTGCATCAAGAATATGTCTCCAGACATCTGCATGAAAATAAATACAGATTTTAACCACACTATGACCACTTGGAAAAAGACTTTGGGAAGCATTTATTTTCCATATTCCTTGGCAGAGAAATGACAAATTTTGGTCTCCAGTTCTGTCAACTTGTATCCTTTAATCTATACTAGAGATTTTTTACCCAGAAAAGTACTAGCATTCTTCATTCATCCAAGGTAAAATTTCTTAAGTCCACTGCCAGGAAGCAACTTCTAATACAATCTGTGTAAAAATGTCTGCTCATGGACAAGCAGAACTTTAATTCCTCCAGAAAGCATATTGTTCCCCAAAATATAATCTCTTAGCACACTTTCTGAAAATACTTTTTTTAAGACTATTCCAACTTTATTGCAAAAGTACTGTTTCTTTGTCAGTAAGTGTCAAGAGTTGATCTCAATCTATATCATAAACTCATAGAATTTCAGCATAAAGCTCCCATTCTAAGAGCAGCATTCATGAACAACAATGTACAGAATGTAATGAATTTAAAAAAGAAAATTCGATGGCAGGGAAAAAAAAGTAGCAAAGAAACCATAAAGAGTAGATGCTTATCATCTCATCCACCACAACGCTGGAAGGTGCTCAGAGACACAGATTCATGCTATGTATTTAAAAGGAACATATCTCTTTACTTCCCTTTTCTCCCTTGTTCACGCTTTTGTTCCAAGCAAATGTAGAATAATGTGTAGAACCACCTCTGCAGGGAACCAAAAATACCAGAAAAGTGTGTTGAAATTGAGGTATATTTCCACAGAGGAGAAACTGTGAGCAGTACAAAGGGGAAAAAAAAAGGGTTGACAAGTATATGTGAAAAAAGAGGAGGTCATCATGAGAAAATAGAGAGAAGAATGAGGAAAAGATAGGAACTTAATTCAAAATGCATTGCAGTTCTGCAGCACTGAAAAAGGTATGATGATAAATACAGAGAAGAGAGACCTAAAGAAGACCTAAATAAAACATATATTTCTTAAGTTTGACAATACAGATAATAAGATCTAAAAATTAAACTAGGAGTATAGGAAATGTCATGATGGGCAAAAAGCTGAACATTTCTTCGAATATTCTATCACTGACATTGGTTATTACCAGACACCACAGAGGATAATACAAAACTCCATGTAGCACAGCTGGGAATAATCTAGCTCTATGGAAGGTTTATTATTCATAATTCCATCAAATTGAAAAACAGTATATTCAGATTAGACATAAAGAAGAGTTCTTTTATGATGAGGTGGTGAGACACTAGAACAGGTTGCGCAGAGAAGCAGCAGATGCCCCATTCCTGGAAGTGTTCAAGGCCAGGCTGGATGGGGTTTTGAGCAACTGGGCTAGTGGAAGATATCACTGACCCATGGCAAGGGAGTCAGAATTAGATGATCTTTAAAGGTCCCTTCCATACCAAAACATTCATGACTTTATTTCAGTTTATGGACACTTACACCATAAAGCAAAATGAAAGTGATTCACAGTGTATGGGGGGAAAAAAAGTCCCTTTGGGAAAAATAAGATGTGTCTGAAGTTGCCGCTTTTGGCATAATGAATCCCAGGCTTCAAGACATACATTCCAGAGCAAGCGACAGATGCACTCTTCTCTGGGCTGGCTGAATGGCAGGGCCCAGAGACTTATGGCAAATGGTGCCACATTCAGCCAACATCCCATCCTTGGTGATGCTGCCCAGTGTTGGGGCCAGTCCTGCCTGCTATCTTTATTGTTTTGGATGAAGGGCTTGAGAGTACCATTAGCAAGTTTGCAGACAACACCAAGTTGGGTTGGTGTTCTGACTTACTGGATGGTAGGCAGGTAGGCTCTGCAGAAGGACCTGGATTGATGGGCCAAGACCAGCAGTGTAAGGTTCCACAAGACCAAGAGCTGGGTCCTGCTCCTTGGCCACAACAACCTCATGCAATACTACAGCCTGGGAGCACAACAGCCAGAAAATGACCCAGCAGAAATGGACCTGAGGCTGCTGATTGACAGCCGCTGAACAAATGTGGCTGAATGCAGCTGCTGAATGCAGTGTGCCCAGATGGCCATGAAGGCCACTGGCATCCTAGCCTGTATCAAGACAGTGTGGCCAACAGCATCAGGGATGAAGTTTTTCCCCTCCACCTCAAATGAGGCCACACCTCAAATGCAGTCCAGCTCTGGGCCTTTCAATTCAGGAAAGACACTGAGGTGCTGGAGCAAGTCCAGGGAAAGGCAACAAAGCTGGCGAAGGGTTTGGAGCACAAGTTCTGAGAGAGCAGCTGAGGGACTTGGGCTTGTTTAGCCTGCAGCAAAGGATGCTAAGGGGAGACCTTACGACTCTCTACAACTCCCTGAAAGGAGGGTGTAGCTGGAGGGGGTGGGGGAAGAAGGTGTCAGTGTCTTCTCCCAAGCAACTAGTAACAGGAGAAGAGGACCTGTGTCAAGCTGTTGGACATTAGGGAGAATTTCTTCACAGAATGGGTGATTAGATATTGGAATGTGCTACCCAGGGAAGTGGTGCTCACCATCCCTGGAGGTGTTTAAGGAATGACTAGACATGACATTTACTACCATGCTCTAGTTGACATGATGGCGTTTGGTCATAGGTTGGACTTAATAAACTGATGGTATCAGAGGTATTTTCCAAGCAAATTAATTCTATGATTCTATGAAGTAAAAATTTACAGCATATGTCATAGAGATTGTATTTTGTATTTCTGGTGATAGAAATATATGTATACATTTTATAATATCTAATTAAATTATCAATACTGTATAAAACAATAAAACTCCAGTTGCTATAAAATATTTCAGTGTTTTCTACATTTGAATATAAAGAATATTTTTTACCAGGTCTCTCATAGTAGTTTTCAAGAGACAACATATTTTCCATCTTTTCTTACAGTTCATAAATCTATTATCTAGGTAATTTATACTTAGGTAAAAATGATTTCATTGCAGCACATAATATATATTAATAAGAATGTATGACTTTTTCTAATGTTCTTTTCTTTCTAGTTCTGTCTTAACAATCATATAATTCCTGTTCTTCTTTATAATGAATCATACGCAAAGGTAAGGAAATAGCCAGTGGAGATGACATCCATAAGAGATTTATGTGTGACTTGCATGATTTTAATAGAGACATCTTTGTCAATTTTTTCCTTTTTCCATTACCAACTGTAATTCTGGCAAATCTAAGTGTTAATCTCTTACGGCACAGAGCATAAGCAGAGGGCGTATAGATAACTGCAGAAAAGCTAAAATCCTCATAGACCAGTTCCAGTTTACAACAATAAATAACATTTTCATATATTGTAAAATGATGCCATCCATGATTGAAAAGCTACCCCATAAGTACTTATATCACGAAGTAATACTGTGAGATTATTTCCCTGACATTTATGAGTTCTACTGCTGCAAAGCTGAATTTGACTCCATTTCTTTCATGCTTTGTAACAGTTTTGCACTGTAGCTCACAGTTGTCCACACAGTTGGGGCTGCAGCCTCCATTGCCCACCTGCCTGTCCCCCTTTTTCCAGTTCTCTGCCCAATTTCCTCAAAACCCTCTGTAGCTCATCCCAGCTGTAATTTTCATGCATTCCCTTGTCTATTCAATTCTAGTCCTGCCTTCAGCTCTGCTCGCACATCTGGCCAGGAAACCACTCCTGGACACCTTGTTCCTGGACACCATTTTCAGAAGTAAACACAAGTCATAAAAAGTTGCAAAGTGCCTTGCTAGTACTTAGGGACTGGAGTATAAAAATGTAGATGACATTTAACATGGATAAATTTAAAGTGATGCAAACCAACAAAATAATTCTGATTTTACAAATAGGGATTAGTTCTCAGTGACAAAGCCTTAGGTTTACAAATAGCTGAATTAACTTCCATCCCGTCAGAGAGATTAATGGAGAGGGAGAGAGGAAACCACTTATCTTGTGCTCCTACTATCCATTTGGATTGAAATATTTGTACAGACAGTTCACCAATAAATACCAGTCAATTCACACCTTCAGACAGGTTCTAATGCTCTCAAGTATCATCTGTTTTTCTGCATATTTGCAGACAAAAGGTGCAATGAATTCTGTGTACTGTGTACAACAGTACACTAGAAGTCTGTGTACTGTTTCCTGATTTTGTTGAGCTACAGCTCAATGTAATTGTTCAGGTTTTCTGGGAGAAATAGGAGACAGACTGGAAGTGCTCACTCTGCTAGGGATACCACAAAAAACCCCCCAAAAAACAACACAAGAGCAACATCAGGTTGATAATCATATCCACAAGCCATATCTTATGTACTATGAAACTTGTTCTTGTTTTATTATGATGCCTTTCTTGCATACTCTCCTTTCACTACAGACTCCAGCAGAGAGCCTACTATTGACATCTATATGGAGGAAAATTTTATCCTAAAATACAAGTAAAAATTCCCATATGGAAATATAAATAACACACCCTCAAAATTTAAGATCTTTGGAGTATGTGCTAGGTACTATCACGCAGGAGGAACTTCTGAGTTGTGCCTCAAGGTTGCTTTGGTGGCAAATACGCAACAAGATGCTCACGAGGAAAAAAAAAAAAAAAAGTATTTTCTCCAGTTATAAAAAGTGGCTTACTCAACTGAGACTAGTTTACTGGAGGTTAACTTACAGCAACTGTTACGAAACCTAGCTATTCTAAAAAATTGTGATATCTGACTGACATAATTTACAAGGACATTTCTCAATGAAAGAGAGTAGTTTTTGGTCTGTGATAGTAGTATCTGTTTTAAATATAGATTTCTGATGCTTGCTTTTGAATATACTCTTCAGCAAATTCATTGGTAAGCCCAAAAAAATTGTTGTTTTTTAAAATATTCACTTAAAAAGTGTCTCATTACAGCTGTGATTTAATCTGTCATTTTGCTCCCCTAAATAAACATTTCTGTTACACTTCATAAATCCTTCATGTCTATTCACCATCATGAAGATTTTGCTCTTAATATTTTACCTATTTTTGTGCTTGTATTTCTCCTCAGTTTCTTTCCCAAATTCCCCAGTGTTGGGAGCAGATGCTGAGGCACCAATGACTCATAATCTCAAAAGGATTTTATCAGGAAGAAAATAAAGTCAGTTCCACATTTACCAGCCTTGGTCATACTAGAGAACTAACAAAGCTCATTTAAAAAAAAAAGAAAAAAACAAAAAGAAAAAAAGGCAAAAAAGCCCTCTCTCGTATACATTAGAATAGACCTACCATCTCACAGCAAGGCACAGGTCTCCACATTTTATCTTCTTATTACGTCAGAGGAATAAACAGCATTCCTTTCCCTCACCCACATACATATATGTAAAAACAGGACATGACACTAGGTACACTAAGTACTTGCAAGATATTTCAGATGTCAAGGACAGGTCTGAAGGAGGAACTCCTCACGGGCTGCTTCACATGCAAAACTGTAAACCTTTTTTTAGAAAACTAGCAAACTAACAATCAATATAAACCAGTTTTGTTTCTCCTGTAAAGCAGGGGATGGTATGTAATTAATAATCTTTTTCTCTAGCCCATACTTTAACTCACTGAAAAACTGAAGTTATCTCAATACTTTCTATTCAATTCTTGCAAAAAGAGGCCTTCCATACCATAAAGTACTTGAAACTTAAAACATATTGTATACCACTCCCAAGTAGGACACAATGAGAGTAGGTGGAAAAAAAAAAAGGAAAGGTAAGCCATCGAATGCTGTAAGGCAAACAACAAGCAACTCTTCTGTGACACAGGAGAAAATGAGACTATGTAGAAGATCTTGGATTAATCTCTCTCCTTATATTACTCCAGAAATATTTAAACCTTACAGGTTTAAACCTTTGCAGGTCAGACTGGTGCCTCTCTGACTCTCAAGTATTATTGTCTCCTGATTCCACCTGTACGAGAACAACACTTCTAAGAAGGAGGTGGCTTGCCTGGGATTTAGTTTAACACCACACTTCAGCATGTCAATGCATTACCTGCCTGTGAACTAGGAAAACACTGTATTTCCCTCCAGGACAGAAGACATCTACTAATGAAACTGAAGATGTGATTTACCAGGCCTAGTAAGCAGAATTCCTCTCCAGGGCTTCACTGAAAGAAATAACTGATTCTCCACTGACTATGCGGAGAGCACTGACATCTAGTTCATATGTGGGTAGACAGTCTTGAGTCCAGGATTAAGCTTTCTAATCTCAAACTGAAAACCTATCTTGTTTCAAAACACTTAACCTAGATAGAAGAGCTGTCCTCCAAGCCCTTCAACATAAAAGAAGTCTCATTATTTCTCACTTCATTTGTTAGAAGAGAATTTACAAAACATATCAAGTACTTAGGTAGGACAATGTGTCTAAGCACTCTTATGCCTATGGATTTTAGTAATTTACCACAGAAGAATCCAATATCTGAACCCAGCCCATCTGGTTCCCTGTAGCACACTCAATTCAAAAGTTAACATAAGCTGTCCCTTTTCTTTGTTCTCACCCTCAAGGAATTTTGAATTGGCATACAACCTGCCTTTCTCTTGGGAAATGCATGGACACTCTGCTACCAGCTTCCTACAGAAGGGTTACAGCACAGCTGCTGATCTCAGGTGCAGATCACTCAGGAGACAACAAGCATGGTGAAACAGGTGGGACAAGCTTCATTCTCTTTGTGAAAAAAGAAGTTCATCATTATTAAATAACTGCACATTACTTCTATTTGGTATAGTAGGATGGGATGAGTTTTGCTTTTGAAAGGCCACTGATTTTTTAAAACCTGAAAATATTGTGATTAATGCTATATTTGTGAGTCTATATTTTAGGCAACTTTTTTCTCCTGAAGATTGAACGCAGTCATCAGCTGTGGTTAAAAATGCTGTTCTGTAAATGTGCAGAGACTTCAGAATGCATTTTTAGTGTGACAGAAGGTCTTTACTTAGTAGAAATCAAGACTTAGCATTGAAAATGCACATGGTAGCTGTATAAATAATAAATTCTACTACTATAATTACCGTACCATCTTATCCTTCACAATAAAATTTAGAAAACTTTCTAGATTGAACAGTACCTTAAAGGACAAGGCAGCTTGCCAGGCAGATACTAAAGCTAATGAGTATAGTGGTTTTGGTCCTCTGTACAAAGCTGTGCAACCAAGGATCATTCCTCCAAAAACTCTGTTGGATTATTACCAAGTAACATTTATATACCCAGCATGGATGGATGTAGTAAGAGCACTTATTCTTTAATCCTGTGCTCCATTAAAATTCAAAATACATTCAAACAAGAAGAAATCAATTAATTTTTCTAAAGCATATTTAAAATAAATCTGTAAAATGTTTCCTTATGTTCCTTTCAGGGAATGTCCTTGTGATTATATACATTTAACTTCGAAGAAGTCTATACAGACCCTTTTGGCATGAATATACACAAAGGTCACTTGAAGAAATCTGCCTTTCTAATTTTTTATAATCATATGCTACAGGAATCATAAATTTAGCACCAACATCTACTAGGATTCTTTCCTGCAGCCACAGAATTGGTGAAGAATCAACCTTTATGGGTGATAACTCTAAGCTCTCAAGCCTAGTAATCAGACCTGTGCTTCTGCTTAAATTATATTCAGTCTAGTTCAGTGCCTTTGATTTTACGTTTTACACAACAGCTCCATATTGCATTTCTAATCATTGCTTCACCCCAGCTTTTTAAAATCTCTCACAGCTCCATGCTACCAGCTGTTGTTTTCTTTCCCAATGCACTTCACTTGCAAAGAAAAAAAAAAAAAACAAAACCAAAAACCCCACAAAACAAAAAAAAACCCCAAAATAACAACAACAACAAAAACTAAACCAAACAAAAACCTCCCAGATTTAGATTTCTTTGAACCTCATCCTTACTCACTGCTTCTCAGCTCCTGAAATAAATGGAAGTAATCAGTCTGTGCTTTAAATTCAGTAATACTTTAGGACTTAAACTTGATAAGGAAATTGAACACGATGAATGACAATACTGTGGTGTCATTTGGAGGCACTGATTTGATGACATGACCGTCATTTGGGGGGCATTGATCTAATTCTTCAAATTTGCATAATTTGGACTCTATTTCAGTATAAAATTTCATATTTTTAGGTGAGATAATACTTTTCTAGCTAACTAGCTAAGCCAGATCAGCCAACTCTTAAATAAAAGTTAAAATATATCTGATCTATAATTCATTCTAGTTCAATCATTCTATATATTAATTCAAAAAGTAACAACAAAGAACTCCCAGTGACAAATAAATAGAAAAGCTTATATTAAACAGACTATTTTTTTACTCACTTCATGTTATTTGACATACAAAACCCATCAGCTGCACAGATTTTGTTAATATACACGCACAGCTTTTTTTGAACCGTGACTATTCAATAACAAATTTCACATTATCAGCACATAAAATGCTGTATCACAGTTTGCTGTAGTTACAAGAGAACTGTAGGTAACACTTCCACTGACACTTGTATGAAGTCACAGAAGTGAGCTTGCAGGGTTGTCTTTCTTTCAAAAAAAACAATTTTTAAGAGTGTATTGAAGTCTAAAAACGTAACATCTAAAACAGGTCTGCAAAAGGTATACTGCCATAAACTTTTTAAGGCCGAAGAAAAGTAAAGGGCAAGTGAACTTTTTCAAATCTTAACAGACAAAAAAAGCTTAAAGAAACTATTTATGAAGCAGTCCTGTAAAATTTTCTGCCTGTGACTTCACAAATGCATGTACTAAATTCTTATATTAAAGCTTAGTGTGCTGATTAAAAACTCATACTTAAAATAAAAAGTAAGTGCTATCAAACTTTTTCAGTTTTTCAACAGAGAACACACATTAATCCACCATTTTTAATTTTCTTGTATATTGCAGAACTAGCATACACTGAAATCCTTAGCTTTCCATCATTCCTGGGTATCAGTTCACAAGCACAAAGAGGCAGGAAAAATTAGTATCTTTGTGCAAAGTCCTAATGACCTCTACCTCAAAGTAATGCAATTTTCTGTTGTTCAAGGGTTTTCCCAGAGAACGGGAAGATACTTGAATATTTTTTCTTCCCATCAGTTTTCAGCTGCGTAGCCTGGTGTGAAGGCTCAATCAAATGTCTCAGCATAGGACTAGGCTGGTAGGAGAAGTGGCATAAAACACATGTAGGATTTGAAATGTAACTTCTAGATTTAAAAGATGCATATTTCCACATTTTGTGAGATCCCTATAGCTGAATGTAATTCTAGTTTTCAAGTAACAGGTACATGTTTCTCTGTTATGATATAAGCAGCTTATTAACCAAGCCTAACTCTTTTCAGAGAAGGGAATGGGGAGGAGGAAAAAAGCCAAGCCTGTTTAGTTAAAACAGTACTGTTTCCAATGAACAGAAACTATTATGTTAAAGCAGAACTGAGCAATGCTTTCTGAGGAAAGGTCTTATCTTTGCAAGTGAACTTCCAAAAAATATTCCTGCACAATTTTCCTAAGTAGTAGCTATAGACTGTGTGTTGGGAAGGAATATAAAATCGTGGCTCTACCTCTAAACAGGAGTATTATCAATATACCAGGTCTGCTCTTTTAAGTTTCATGAGAGCATTCCAAAGAATGATTCTGGCAACATTTTTTTTACCTTTACAGTCCTAAAACACTTGACAGATATCTGTATAAACCTACAACTTTTCCCAGGCAGGTTACATCTAGGAAATAAAATAAATATTATTATTTTCTTTAGATGTGTCTCTATATGTGACAGTAGGCTCAGAAGCATTTCTTTAAGCTTGCCTAATTTTGAAAATACTTAATTCCAGCATCCTAGCTTGCTTTTTCTCAGAGTTGTTTCTTAGAGCTAGAGCTTATTTGCTGTGAGTATGAAGTATCATAGGCAATTGTCACATGATAAACTACTGTTTTCATCCATCAAATATTAAAGCTGCTCACTACTGACCTTGAGCAGCACTTAGATTGCCAGAGCCATGGCCCTTTTCTAAGTCAGCAGGGTACAGCTGGCACAAATTCAGCCAAGCAATCAGATTCATATTCCTTCACAAAAGTTAAGTCTTTTAAAAATGCTGTGTCTCACGTAGCACAACCAGAGGCTTACCTATGCTTGAGAAAGGTGTCCAACACCTGACTGCTCCTATCAAAGAGTATTACCTGCTCACATTGATTTGCAGCAAAGTATTTCTCAGTAAGCATTTCCACTTAACATTTACTCTCATGGAACCTGTGTAGTGGGAGATATTTACGAGTTGCTTTCAGCTTAAAAATAAATCACCTCTAATTCCTCTAAGCGAAATCAATCAAAAGTCTTTAAAAAATGGACTGGTTGTTTGGTCGATTCTGGCAGAAAAGTAAACAGCACTTCAGCTTTTCTCCACCATTAAGGTCTAAATGGCCTAGAAAGTAAATCAATACCTCCAGTCAGCCCTCTGGCTATTGTTTAGCCAGTAGATATGGATTTTCTCTAGCTTACTGCACTCCTTTGGGACTAACCTGTAATCTTCAGAGAGTAATAATAAGTTCATTATCTAGTTCAGCTCTCTGTTGTACATTTAAATGGACCACATCCATCAGCAGCACTTGTTAAAGTTAAAGGACAATGACATCCCATTCAACCTATTTCAGAATGAAATACTTGCAATACCTGATAGAGGAAATTATTACAAAAATCTTATTTGTCGTCATGTTATTAAAAATGAAATATCACAAATGAGTTAAACAGTAAATAAGGATTTTTCCTTATGTAACACTCTTTCTTTGTTAATGAGTTAAATTGTGGTAAAGTTTATTTGTGTCATACATCATGCAATCTTTCATTATTCATATCAATCTGTTTCAAATATTTCTGGTTAAATACCACTACAAAGCAGGCAGCTGTCAGAACCAATCAGTACTTTTTTATCATTCTTGAGCTACCAGATGTTTGCTGGACTAAAAGGATTTCCCCTTCCTCTACCTAGAAGTGCACAAGAAATATCTCTCATTTTTAAACACAGAAGTTTTAAAAGACTCCACTTTCAGATCACAGGACCCGTGCTCTGCTCTCAGCCAGAGAGTTACAGCCTCAGATCTGAGCACTCTGTTTTACTGTGTACACACATTTTATCTGACAAACATATACATTCCACCACAGCACGATAAAGAAAACATTAATTTTACAGCTTCTACATGGAACATTAAAAAAAAATACCAAAACTACTGAGTATTACTACTTACTAGTTGCTATGACTAGTTCCGTACTGTAAATTACACACATGAAGGGTGTTGTCTGCTGGGGAATGTGCTGCATTTTATCTACAGCCTCATACTCAGCCCTCAGAGGGGTTATAGGAATATTCACAAAAATCACAGTCACAACTGTCACAAGTTCTTTTATCTAATTCAAGAATTATTAGGAAGAATGAAACACGAAAAGGATGGGGACTATGGCTCTATTCAGGCAAGGGGTTTGAAGAGCAATAGCTTCTAAAATAAGTAATCAAGCTTTTTTTCTTTCAGAAATGCTTATTTGGATTTCAACCACATTTAGGTGAGTGACAGTCTTCAAATCAAAAGGAGAGCTGACAGAGTCCTAAATAAAGATTAAGGAATTGATCCTTAAAAGAGATTCTCTAAATTCAGAGGTTAAGTCCAAACAGCAGTGCTATACAGAAGGACAAACAGAATTTTATGACACTGGAAATGTCCAAGATGCACCTTTCATTTTCAGTGAGCTGCTGTTGGTACTGGGATCACCACTAGGTGACAGCTGGAGAGCACCCAGAGTTCCCTGACTCTGGGGTCAACTCTAACAACTCTGCTCTGCTCTAAAGCAATTAGTTTGGTGAAGTTTCTAGACCACTCTTCCCAGGACTACAATGAAAATCAATTGAACTTAAGTTCCTAAGTACACATTAATTTGAAAATATCTGTTAATATTGTGTGAAATAACGCTTATACACTTTAAAAATGGAGCTTTAAGGTCTTTTCAATGTCCCTAATCTTTGGCAGAGAAAAAGGTCTGGTGGAGAGACAAGTCAAAGAGACTAAAGCCACAGAACAGAGTGCCTGAAAAAGCATCCCAGAAGGTGTCCTTCCAAAATTCTTCACAATTGTTGGTTCTTGTACTCACTCCTTTAGTATGTAAGTCATAAATTGAAAGTAAGTATCTCCTCTACTTATTCATAGGACTTGGGGGTTCGCATTATCCCCAAGTGATGCAATTGATATTCTAGGAGGGCTTGTTTGTTTGCTTTTGGTATTGTTACTGTGGGATTCTGTTATGCTCCTTATGTTTGTTCTCATGGAACTGTAATGGCATTGACTTGTGACACAATTCTTTCACCAGATTATTATGTTGACTGATAAGCATTTGTATTCATCATTTCTAGATCAAATCTACCTACTTGCAGCTTCTGTGCCTTTGAATACCTTCATCTACTAAAATAAACAACCTTTTACAATTTTTACAAATTATTAAGATTTCATGCAGATAGTTGCTATGGTCATCTCATAATTTAGTCTTCTCCTTTTTATGATGAATGACTACTATTCAACTGTTTTGTGTATTCTACAACAATTTCTTTCTTTAAAAATTTTTGCAGCTTTTTCAGAAACCTTTGCAATTTTCAATGTTCTTTTTAAATACTGGACATTAGGATTGCATAAAGCAGCACTATTCTCACGAACACTGAATGAATTTTAAAGAATTACCTTCCTATATCTCACTCCCTTGTTCATAAAGCCAAAGCCCTTATCTACAAGCCACAGAATCATTTTCAAAATCTCCAGTTCAGCTCTTTATCAGGTGTGACCATCTACTACTTTGCTAAGTCATTGTTCTCTAAAATAAAAGCTCATCATTCTCCACATGATCTATCTCTGTGTTTTCCAGATATTTGACCCTCCATTTATCTATTTTTAAAACAATTTACCCACACAACTGTTGACATTTCTCCAGAATTACTTGACATTCTTCTAATTTTTATGACAGCTTTGCTTTCAATGTTTTCTTACAGCTCTCTGACAGAGACATTATGTTCTACTGTAAGAAATAATTAAAGTCTGTATCAACTATGCATAAAAATATATAATAGCAATTATTTCTATGAATTAGCTTGTATAAACTTAAATAACACAGCTATAAGCAAGTACTAGAGAAAAATAAAATTAATTCTGTCTCTCATGCAGCATATAAGAGACTCCTTCCAGTCAATACACTTTTAATCTCCTGTTACCTTAAAAAGTGCTGAAACCTAAATCCCTTTAAAGAAATTAAAACTTTAAGATATCTCTTTGATATAGTATCTTCTGTGTTCAGTTCTGTATCCTTATCTCACTCCTATTTAATGTTAGTTTTGTGCAGGAACAAAATCCTCTACACAATCTGTGTAATTTAATAATTATTTTAGGCATTTTTAATACTTTCATAACCTAATAGGTAGTAAGGAAACTTACACCCTAACATCTTGTATCTAGAATGAAATCTGACCCTTCTAATTCAAAAATCAAATTTGAGCCAGTTTCAGTGAGGTCAATGTCTCAGTCTTGATCTTTCATGGTATTAGCATAATGCACTCTTGAATCTGATCTTAGCATTCTTCTTTCCTTTCTATAATGAACATTTGTAAACCTCTTTTTTCCCTTTGGTTGTAGTCAGACGGCAAATTAAAAAATAAATCCATTTCTTTAGTTTTAAATGTTAAGAAAATGAACTCTGTCTAAACATTCTCTTATTTCTTCACTTATCTGCTCCTTCAGTCATTCAGGTCTACAGCAGAATGTTTTCCCCAAATTCTAGGACTCCAGAACGCAACAACTTTTCAAAACTTTGCCGATGAAGTTCCACAAGATACCCGACATTACCCACAGCTAAAAATTTAAGGATTGAATGTTCAGAGCTGATCGCCATTTTCAGTTCATCAATACATGAGTGGAAATTTTGTGTTACAGATAAAACAGAAAATCAGGTCTCTCACCAATGCACATAAAGCACAATGGCATCAATAGAACAGGAGCACTGCAAGAGCTGGAAGTTATCAGAAGCAGTGACAACAAATGATCCTGATGGAAATTGTTTAAAAGTGGACATAGACTTTTCCTAGTGCAAAGATTCACAGGCAGTCCAACTTCAAGATGCACCTGTTTTTCTTTGCTGCACATAGAGAATTTGAGAGAGAGGCACTTACTCCATGAGACCAGCAGCGTGCTCCTAGGGGGCTGGCTAGAGCTGCACAGTGCATCCTGACAGCCTTAAAGCACCAAGTGAGATGTAGCCATGAGAGGTGATTTTAACATGGGGGAAGATGGGACAAAAGCATCTGAACTGCAACTCTCTTGTGATATTCAGCACTTCGAAGCAAGGCTGATTAAACTGAGAGACTTCTTAATTTGCTAATACTGCTCTTTTGAAAGAATTTTTCTATTACATGACATGGCCTTTGAATAAGGTGCTTGTGCTGGTCACGTGGGAGACTTTTGGTTTCAAGTGACTAAAGAAGTTGTTGTAGCTGGGAATATGTCTTTCCTTTGGCATTAAGGCCTCTGTGAATGCAATGCAGTGTCCTGGCCTCATACTCCCCCTGGGACACTGCGTGCGAAAGTTTGATTGGCCATGGGCTTTTGGCACAAGGAGTTTTGTTTTATGATACCTGAATGAAAGCTAATCAAAGTAAACATAAAGAGCTGGTAAGGAGCAGTGAGAGGAGAGGATCCAAGTAACCCAACGGTGAAGAACAGAGCACATGAAAGCAGAAGTTCAGGGTGTCCAGCAGAGGACACCAAGGTGGCTGAGGCTGCTGCATTTGTCCTTTGTGAAGAGATGTAGAGGATGCTGGGCTTGTTTCAGGCTCAAGAAGAGGCAGGGAAAGAAGTAACAGCCTGCTAGTGCCCACAGAACTGATCCAGGCTCTTCATAACAAAGAAAAAGAGAGCATAAATTAAAATAAGATCCAATGGATTACATGATTTTTTTTTTTTTGATGGACAGCTGAAGGCAGAAGAATATTTGCCTACAAAGATTGTACAGCCTCCATCCTCTCAGATTTTCAAGGCCATACTGCAAAAAACCTGAGCAAACTGGTTGCCTCATAGCTGACCCTAGGATCTGGGCACAGACATGAGAGAGACACGAAGTCCAGGACATTAAACAGCTGTCACTATCAGCAGAACTGGGAATCAAGATAACAATGTCCTATGTAAATCTAAAAATCTACACACATGCCTAAGAGAATCCATCAGTATTAGACAAGAGTAGAGTCAGCTACTTAGGGAAAAGAGAATTACCAGGAGGTATCAGTGACCTTCAACCTCTATAGGTGGTACAGCAGGAAAAACTAACAAGATGAAAACCATCCAATATTACAGAAAACAATCTGCTAATCAACGTGTTATTGATCCCTTGTTTTTGTCAAGGTCATTTAATGTTCTAAAAAATGATCTCACACTAAATCTTTATAGAAAATGTGGGCTAATTTGATTTACGAAGTAAAGTGCTATTAATTATGGAAGACAGTCAATAAAAAAGCTGATTCCTCTAAACACAAGGCAGATCTTATGGCCTATGATTTATGATGATGATTATAATGGCAAAATATTTGCAGTTCTCACTATCATCTAACTTGGATTAGATACAACAAAAGATTCAGATAAGATATAATCAAGCATCAATACAAAGAGCAGAAGGAGACAAACAACCTTTAGAGCAGGAAAAGTAAACATTTGGATTAAGCGCAGTATGCAAAAACAATAACGTGACTTATGGTTTCTTTTCCAACATAGGTACAAAAACCTCTGCTTTTTCAATATGAGAGCCAGACTTCTGTCTTGCTGCTGCTGTTTCCTTTGAATTACAATCCCTAAATGTCTAAGTTACGTAACCAGATATCTCAAGGATGCACAGCATTCATCTAAAAGGACACACTCATTACAAATTTTCCCATTCCAGATTATTAGTATGTCAATAAAACCTGGCAGCTTCTCTGACAACTAAGGCAAGCCTTGGATTTTAGTAAAAATGCCTTATGGGACATAAACATATTCAAAGGCCTGATTCGTCATTAACAAAGGCATGCTATTTAAACCTTAACTTAAAGATTAGATACAGAGACTTTAATTTATGATATTTAATATTAAATATGTCATAAAGCAGAAATAAAACTATAAAAGATAAGCCTGGAAAGAAGAATGAAAAGAACAAAAAATTATTTACAGAAGAAAATCAATTTTACATTAAAGAGTAGAAAAATGGAGAACTTGGAAAATTTATATGCATGTATTACAACGTACGCAGTTTGCCCTTCTCATTGTTTTACGTTTGTAAAGTGAAAATGGGATAATTCACACTTCTTCAAATAATTGCTTCAAGCTGCCAACAGCCAAAGAGAGAAATAGCATTGCTCATGCCAGGCCATGTTTTCAAACATTTTCTCATAGCCACAAGATTTAAAGTATGTTTCAATTACTGACACAATCAAAGGGTTTCAAAAGTCACATTCATAGCTTGCTCTTTTAATATATGTGTCTTAATTCAGCCTGGATTTTACAGCCATTTCTTTAACATAGCTATTTATCCGGCAGGGTTTAGAGAAAAAAAAAAAAAAAAACAAATTTTGAAAGAACTTGCCAAACTTCAGCCTACCAACCTAATCTTCTTCCTTTACGCACAAACAGCTGTTTGAAGTATCATTAATGTATAGTTTCAAGACGCTGGAAAAATAGTCTAAACTAAATCTATACCTATTGCTAAATGCTTTCATCATGTTTGCTTTGTTTTCATGTGAAGAACATGGCACTTAATTTTGACAATCTGTCATTTTTCTAGCATGTTCAGAGAGTGGTTGGACAGAGCAGTACTTTTATGTTTTCCATCAAAAACCTTATGATGCAGAACTGCTTGTCTTCTATTAGAGTCCTTGTCAAGCTCAGTGAACTGTTTAGGCTGAGGGAGGACTATGTCATATTGTTACAAGCTCACATGTCAGCAAAGAGAGATATAGATCTGGTGGTTTCCACCAGCATTAATGCTTGCTTGTGCATTCATATATAGCAGATATCTTTGTTTGCAAGTTGCAGTTGGACAGTGCTGTAGTGCCAGTATGAACAATCTATAAAAGCCTCCATAAGGCAAGGAGGGGTTACCTGGCACATTCTCCACCAGCTGCTCTTCTGGAGCAGCTGTTTGTGCCTGTAAAAGCACAGGGAGAAACATGGGGTACAATACTGAGAAGTCCAAACACTGCAAGCTGACAGAGTGTTGTCGAATCACCTGTGGAATGTTATTCATCAGCTCTTATTTTTAAGTCTAACAGAAAGTTGTATTTTTCCATAGACTAAATTTTCTTTTGGCTCTTCAATAATTATAAATGTCAGCTAATTTCTGAGAAGTTTCCCAAAAATACGTATCTGCAGTTTGCAACTTTATAAAGTTGTACAGTTGCAAAATGTGTCCTCAGGGAAATTACTTTCTAAATCTCTCTCAAGGTCTTGAAATTGTTTAAAAAAACCAAAATAAACAAACAGACAAACAAAATACACTTTACTATTTCATTAAAAAAAAGTTTAAAAAATCACTCATTATAGACTGAGCACAAGAAGGACCTAGGGCACCCAGAAATACTCCTCTATTATTAGCAAGAAACCTGAAAGTATGTAATGATTTTGTATTATATACCTAAATAAATTCAAAAAGTTATTTTGTGGCAAATATGTAACTCTTTTGGCTTTCTACCAGAAATAATGTTAATTTGAAATTCATGCATCATTCATTCTCTGGTGCTAAACTTCTGCACAAATGATACTTTAAGCAAACTTATAAACAGAAAGATGACATAACTTCTCAATTTAAATCTTTGAGAACTAGAGCTCTGAAGTTACCTACTATTCCTTGATGTCTTCTTGAAGTGCAAAATGATCAGTTTAAATTAATTATAAAAAAATTACAGAAGATATAATGTTAAAAATGAATTGATGTAACTTACATTAATCAAACTGCCATATGTTCCTAAGATCTAAGTGACTTCTAACTGCACAATAGTCTGTGCTTACATCAATACTATCTCTTGCATGTGAGCTCAATCCCAAACTCAAGCCCAGACCTGCCTTGTTTCCAAACTGTTGTAGAGACATCTGTGGGAGAACTCAAGGGAAAGCTGTGGCTCTTTCCTGTTTCTGGCCTCACAAATAACTCACCCAGATGCCTTCTCGGAAGCTGAGATTTGACTAAATTTACAGGAGCACAGAGTAGTAGGAGAATGTGTCCAGGACACAGTAGAGACTAGCCCACGGTAGGACCTGTGCTCTGCAGAGTCCCAGATGTACACAGTACAGTGTAAGATGGCAAACTAGCACTGCCAGTGCACATCAGCTCCCTAGGGCTGCATGGCAAAGCTGTGCACACATCAGGGCTCTCTGATACATCATTTAGTCTGTTGTTGCATCCTCAAATCACACCAGAAGTTTGAAGACCCTGTCAAACTGGAGCACTGCTTTACCATGCTCTGCATCCCACACATTGGAAACACTTTCCTTACTACCTAGGTATACATCTTCAAAGCAAATGCAGTGACTTTGAAGAGAGCTGTCTTACAGAGATCAGGTACCCCAGGTACTCCAAGCCTCCCACTAGGCTTATTTAAATTATTTATGAGCATAATTTTAAGAACACATTTTCCAAAGTCGAAGTTCAACTGACTAGATGGTCACAACAGTAAAAATATTCTAATTTTTACAGGAACATTTTTGTTGTCATTCTTATTATTCCTACAGCAATGTAAAACCTCTGTCATGAAACAAGACACCATTGTGCCAAAAACATAAAACAAAAAGATGGTCTATGAATCAGAAATGCCTTACATTTAATGGAAATGTAGGGTTTGGGTTTTTTCCACATTATTGATCAGATAAGAGGCTTCTATTCTCTGGAAGGATAAAAAATTTTTGAGAGAATACCAATATTATTATTTCTTATTTAATGGCTTATTCCAATTTGGAACAGCAGTACTGCCAGCTTTAATACTAAAAAAATCATGCACTGAGGCTCAAAAGCAGGAGATTGGAAAAAAAAAAAAACATTTGGGTGTTTCATATTTGTCCTTCGCTACTTTGCCTAAGGGAGCATTCAAACCATAACATTAAAAATTCTCTACCACAAAAAACCAAAACCTTCACATTTGAAACTGAAAGTAAGCTTTTCTGATAAGGGATTTAGGATTGAGACCAGAAATATTCAAATATACCAGCACTTTAAATGAAAAAAATAATACTATTTGCCAATACCATAATCAAAAAGCCTGTGTTCAATGAGTCACTTTTAACTCAAGGACAGTTTTGTAAAGTCCTTGGGTATGACTTCCTATTTGAATAGGGAGCTTTTGCAAGGAGCAAGTCAAGGTTCATTAAAAAAAAAAAAAAAAAAAAAAAAAAAGGAAAAACACCAAGGACTAAGGACTAAGGACGAAAACAATAACATTTTGTGGTACTTGAGAGGATAGAATTCTCCTCCAATTTGCATTTACTTCACATTTATTTCTCCCTTTATTTTTAAATGGTGGGAGATGATTGTCTAATGGAATATGTTTAGAAAAGAGATTTAGGAAGCTGAGGTGAGGGAGGCAGAGGAAGATTAGAAAAGAAGTTATGATACGGCATCTGGACAGATTCAAACCACACCTGCAAGGATAAAATGCCAGTCAGGCACTACTTTGATAAAAACAAAGCAAAGAGATGGTATTTCTTTTTACGATCAAAGATTAGGCAGAGACTTAGCCAGTCAAGACAAAAGCCTTTACTAGTTTTCTGTGCCTCATGTCTAGGAACATAGTGGAATGTGTTTCATTATTTACCGAAATTATCCATGAAAAGAAACCTATAGTTTTTTAACATCAATGCCAAACATCCCAGAGAGGGAACACACCTCAGATATCAGCCAAAGAACCCAGCATTTTAGGCAAAAATGATCTACAGCCACGACCATCCATGTTTGAAGCTCCATTCACTGCAGTGGAGGGAAGGAGAAAGGGAAGGAAGGAGGGAAGGAAGGCAGGAAGAAAGAAAGGAAGGAAAGATGTTCTGAGGCCTTTTGCTATACCTAACTTCAAGATTATTTTCATTTCTTTTTAACTTGAGTTTTACCAATAAAATTATTATTTTGTAGATAAAGTTAATATTCAGTAGCAATAATCCATTGTTAAAAATGCAGAATAAAGGAGAGAGTTTTGACTTGTTGAAACAGCTTCAAAAATCAGTCAGCTTTTGAAATTTCACAATATTCTGCCCCATTAGATATTTCTACATGTTATGATTTGATGTGCAGTTTCTTAGAGGGAAAAAAGCATCATCAGATTACAACAAGGACTTACACCAAGGACCTGTGAATAGATGAAAATAAGGAGACCCAACTGTTTCACAGCAAATAAAACCAGAAGCATGTATGTTATGCTGCATGCACTGTCTGGCATTCATTCAGCTCACTGTAGCTGAAAAATAGCTGTGAGCATCTATGTTCCATTAGCACTATGTTAATTATTATCATTGCCTCATCAGTAGTTTGTTTACGACAGCTCTGGGTGACAAAGATACTGAGATGCTCTGTTAAAGCCATCACCTGATGAGATTTTTATAGGCATAAGATCTTTCTTTCCCTTAGTCAGCTACATTACAAAAATCACTGTTTCATTAAATGCAAATAATATTGCCTGCCTTTGGCTTTTTATAATAACCCTGATCTGGCACTGCATTAACGAGTTTCTTCACTAAGTGAGGATAAGCTAATCTGTATCTTTTCTGAAGAAATTCATGTTGTAATAGTAAACCATCAAATGGACATGTTGAAGCTTGCTCAATAGATCTTTTATTTCTGATTCTCTCATGTATGAAAGATATAAAATGAAACACCATGGTCCAACTAAAAGCAAATTGCAGAGGAAGGTTAGCACTAAAAGAGAAAGAGAGCATATGCTTAATTATTCCTCAGCTGCATTACTGAATACTTAGGTATTCAGTTTAGATTATTTGTTTTAAATCTTCGCTTATGAAAATATTCTGGAGCTTTTCCTACTTTCTCTCCTTAATTGTCCATTCTAACATCCAGCAAAACAGAGTATGTTCTAGCAAGGTAAATGATCCAGAGCCAAATGTATACATGGGACTAATTCTTCTGTTTTGCTGGATGTTTCAGTAAGTGCCATGGACTTTACTGAGACCTTTTATACTTAACTAAAATCTATTTAGATAGATCTTAGACATGCTAATTTTAGAAGGGTGAAGACCACCTCACATGAGTCACTAGGCACTATATACTTAAGCATTGAGACAAATGTACTAAAGTAGATACCATGAATCCATCTATTCCGTCTTTACCTTCAATTTTCCTCTTTGGCAGACACAAATTATGACAGATCTAAAATAATTGGTCCTTCTTCTCCTACTGTTTTTTGAAGTTGAAAACTTGACACCTTTACAAAATAAAATTAATTCAATTACTATTTGAGGTTGTGAATAACAACATGAACAAATGCTGCTTTATTAAATTTTATTGTACTAACTACTGGGCTATTTCCATACTTCATCTTATTATCTTTCACATTTATCTAACAGTTTTTCTTCTGGCAATTTTAATTATCTTTGTTATTAAAGAGCTACATTATGTTATGCCAAACTGGGAACTGGCATTACTATGGGAAAAGCATCATGTAACTTCACTTAAGAAACAATTCTTTTATGAAATATTCCTCCAACCTGATTCTTATTTCTCATTTTGTAATGTCTGTCTTCATAGAACCATTTAGATTGAAAAAGAATTTTAAATTCATTGAGTCCAGTTGTTAACCAAGCAATGCCAAGCCCACCATACATTTTAAATACTTCCAGGAATGGTGACACCCCCAGTTCCCTTGGGCAGCCTGTTCTAGTATTTGATATCCCTTTCCATGAAGAAATTTTTCCTAATCCAATCTAAACCTTCCCTGGTGCATCTTGAAGCCATCTCCTGCTGTCCTTTGCCTTGCGATTTGAGAGAAGAGACTGACCTCAACTGTGTTACAACCTCCTTATAGGTAGTTTTAGAGAGCAGTAAGGTTCCTTCTGAGCCTCCTTTTCTCCAGACTAAACAATCCCACCTCCCTCAGCCACTCCTCGTAAGCCTTGTGTTCCAGACCCTTCACCAACTTCATTTGCCTTCTCTGGACATGCTCCAGCACCTCAGTGTCTTTCTTTCTTGGAGTGGCCCAGAAGAAGAAAGCACTCACGGTGGTGGCCTCACCAGTGCCCTCCCTGGTCCTACTGGCCCCACTATTGCTCATACAGGCCAGGATGCCATTGGCCTTCTTGGCCACCTGGGCACCCTGACAAGTCATGTTCAGCTGGCAGTCATCCAAAATCCCCAGGCCTTTTTCCACTGGGCAGATTTTCAGCCACTTTTCCCTATTGCTGTAGCACTGCACGGGATTGTTGTGACCCAAGGGCAGGACCCAGCCCTTGCCCTTGGTGAACCTCATATAATTGACCTCAGCCCACCGATCCAGCCTGTCCAGCCCCCTCTGCAGAGCCTTCCTGCCCTCCAGCAGATTAACATTCCCACTCAATTCAGTATTTTCTGCAAAGTGACTGAGGGTGCATTTGATCCCCTACTCCAGATCATTATCATTCTGCTACATTACTAACAGGAGATGCAGCTATAGAAAGGAAAAGCCACATTGTGATTCTGGTATGAACTTCACCTTATTAGCCTTTAGCCATTAAGTGGAATTATCTTGTGTCATCATTCAACCAAACATGTATTCTCCTTCATATCTCTGGGGCTAGCATTTCAAATGTACCTTACGTCAACCCAGTCCACCTGTAGCTGATAGCGTTACTTATCATCATCCAAAAGCTGATCTCAACAAGTCTTTCCATAGTGGAACTACTTGACAAGCTATGTACGAGATAAAACAATATTTTTGTATCATACAGTTGTTTACATTTCCCGTGTTAACCTTTCTAATGATCGTACCTGATTCACATTAGAAGAAATTATCATATTAATTACTGAAGGAGCCTTATTTTTTGAAAATATACAGTGAACATCAGATCAGTCCTTACCACATAGTCACAAGCAGATCAGCCAGCATAAACAAAAAAAATCATAAAAAGAAGCCTGAAAGTACCAAGGCCTGTTTCATGCAACAGAATTTAAATGCCTTAATCATGGAATATCCTTTAAATGGTCATGGACCATTAGCAATATACATGGAAGTTAGTAAGAACCAATAAGGAAATAAATGCATAAAATTCAGAATAATAATGTTCAGAATTTTATACCTTAAAATTGTGAATAGAGACAAGGAGTAATTACATCTAAAGGGAAAAAAAAAAAAAAAAAGAAGACAAAAAGAGATATCACAACAGAGCTGAATATATAACAGCATTACTTGCCTTCCCCACATACACATTTCCATACACTGGACTTTGAGACTAACAGTACTCAGGTCAACCATTTTCAAAGCAGGAGACAGATAAACACCTAATTCCATGTATTTCTGGTTTTGCTCACATTAGTGGTGCTTCAAATTTTGTCATTTTTTTAGTTCTAAGTGATTTGCCTCCACTTATTATCCAAGCATTTTGTCAACTAATCTAAAAAAATATTTCACACCATGGCCTCGAGGACTTTTATCCCAATTTGCTTTATTTATGCCTCAGATTAATTTAATTATTTAGTAGTTACTTCAGTGAATGCAAGAACACACCTAAAGAAAATTGTTCATGTAAAAATAGCAGGTGATTTCCTAAAAGAATAGGCAAGTGCTTGAAATGATTTTTACCTTTTTCATCTAGACTACAAACAAACAAAGAGAATTTTTTTTATACTGATGTTCCAGCGTGCCTATGCCAACATTTGGTACCTAACAAAGCTTACCACCATAAATTTTCTCAGCTATAATACAAGGCTTTGCTGTTAGAATATGTAATTTTACATAGTTTGCTTTTGCAAATAAAAATGCAGATACTGCTCTAGATTTTAATGGAATTCACATAACTACGACTTCTAATGAGCTAGAACTAGGAAGGAAGCAAGGAAGTGAAAGAAGAGAGATCTGAAGGTGCATTAGGCCAACAATTTGGCCTAGAATTGATTAAGTTCTGGGACAGGTCTTAGGAGCTCCAGGCTTCTTCTGCTGATGGAGCCAGAACCCTATGGCTCACCCCCCATCAATTTTTTCTCTTTATTTTGGATGGAATTGGGAAACTATCTACTAAATCCAAAAGTACACTTCTAAAAGGAGAAATTCTGCCTAGCTCTGAACTATGATTAGAGGGTACAAGTCAAATGCACAGCAGAGGGAGATTTTGTGTGTGTTTTGGTATGCTTATACTGAAAACATATCTTTCCATCATCCTTTAATCTATTTATTACTTACCCAGAGGATTTTCCTAGCCTTTTATGATGTCAAGTTTCAGTAAGGAATGACTTTTTATAACGCTATTATAAACCCATCAAAATGAAGTTTTACAATGGAAAAACTAACAGATGTTTATTTCTATCTTTAAAAGAAGGAGTCTTGGACTCCAGAGTGAACATTGTTTTTATATAAAAATAGTGAGTCTTCCCAGCTATTTGGCATTTTGTCCTGGAACTCTATATTCTGTTTCCTACAGTTTCTGCAGCTAGATCTATCACTCTCACAGTAATATTATTTGTCCAGGTACACTAGTCTGTCTTTCTTTTATCAATAAATTCTTCTTCTTAGCTCTTCAAAATATGTTCTACCCTTAAACTTGTCATTAAAAGTTGGATTAGGAATGAAATTTGTTACAAAATGTAATAATGAAAAACATGTATTTACATTTGAGTTTTAAATACAAATGCAGGAATGAATGACTTAAAGCTTAAAAATTGATTTTTAAATGGGTTCTGAGAGGCAAAGAATTTTTAAATGGTATTAATTGATTTTTTATTTTGTGGGAAAAAAAAAGTAAAAAACCAGGATAAGCACATTGTTAAAAATAGGTCAGTGTTTTCAATGACAATTGCATAAAATCATCTGTAGGAATACTAACCCCTCATTACATTATTGCATTAGTACCTATAGAATAAAAGATTGAGAGATCTAATTATGAAATTTAGCAACATCATTAATATCTAGCAAATCAAAAATTAAGTAATTATTTCTACATATTACATAATTATTAATTCTTAACTAAATCCTGAATTTGAGGATTGCAGGACTTTGCAGGACATATTTTCACCACAGTAAACAATGAGCTTGGGCTCTGAACAGTGATGAAGTAAACATACATAGCCCTACAAAGCTGGTACTTCGCCTGTTAAATCAAGTTCAAAACACATCCCTTGAATTCTGGCTATATAATCCTGAGATGTTTGGTAATAAAGAAGCACCTAATGGTGTAGCATATCTGGTGCATACAATACGAGGAAAATTGATGGTGTATTACAACACAAGCCCAGCATTACTCATTTGCAGATGTATTTTAAACAGTCATTTCCTATAATTTCTCTGTATTTCCTCCCTGGCTTTGCTGACTTTCCTTATAATGACTAGATTAAAAGGAATCTACTTTGTCAACAGCAAAAAATGGACCTAATTCATTCTCTACAAATACAAAAACTTTTTACAATTTTGAAAAAGTATTTTTCTATATGTGTTTTTTTTTTTTTTTTATACACTGTAAAATGCCTCTTTAACAGGAATCTGAAATTATTATGGCTGCTTAAAACAGATGGATTAGGTCTAATCACAACTGTGAAACTTCACACAGAAAACAATTATAGTTTTACTATTGTACAACCCTGATGTACAGTGTCTGATGTGCCTATTCTGTTAAATTACTATTATTCATAAGGTTTCTCAGAATGGAATCTACCCAATTTTGGTGATGCTCTCTTGAAAATTTGAAAGGTGATTCAAAATACACTGTGTTGGAGGAAAAAAGAAGAGCAGGGAATACTGCAAAACTACACAGAATTCCTAGTTTGATAAACACACACCTATATATTCAATTGTATTAAAAGAAAATGTTACAAAAAGGAGTATATATATAAAATGAGGAAAACAAAACATTACAGAATAGATTACATGAAGTAGAGCCCTTGTAAAAAAACAAATTCTTTTGATACTTGTTGCCATTGTCATCAGAACTTTCAAGAAAGACATGAATATTTGAATCTTCAAAGTATGAGACAGAATTTTAAGTTCTCTCACTGCATCAGTGCATGTATTAATAATCTTCTATATATATGTGTGTGTGCATATGTATAATTGATATGCATTTCTATAGATCACTTAAATATCATAAAAATAATATCACAAAAACAGAAAGTTTTCAGAGCAGCCACACAATTTATTCAGTTTGGTTCCATCAAAGTAGTTGATGATCTGGGGCATCAAAGGATATCCTTTGATCAAAGGATAAAAGAATACAAATTCCTTATGATGATAAATGTCAAAGGAAACAAGGAATAACTTAGGAAATCACTGAAATCTTTCAGTTAGGACATTAAACATATTTAGGAGGAAAAGAGTTATGTCGTAAGATAGTGTCTTATAAAACGGTTAGTAAATTAAATTAGAATTAAACCAAATCAAATTGAGAAAATTCTATTTTATATCATAGGATGTTAGGATTATTTCTTCCTTCTCTTTCAGGCAATGTTATTTCCTTTTTAATGTACCCATGGATCTACTTATTTTTATAAAAATTTTAGGGGTCCCCACATTCAGAAAAATACTTCAGGTTAAATCCAGATTGTAGAGCCAGGCTCTTGTGCCCATGTGAGAGGTTCTGTCGGTGTACTTGGAACCAAAGAAGCACTCCAAGGAACACCCAGTTCACACACTGACATATGTCTATGGAGACATGAATGACTATAGGCACAGGCACAAATGAGGGCTTAACAAAATTTTAAGGAGGGGGAAATGTTGCTTAACCACGTTTTTTATCAATTATGACTTACACTAGGAGAAAGATTCACTGATGAAGGTTATTCCTTCAAATGACTTATTAAAACTTAACCAAATTTATAGATTAACTTAAATGGTGTAACACCGTAAATTTACTGGGGCTTTGGAAACAACCTGCATTGTGTTCTTTCCATCCCAAGGTTATCCTGAGGGCATTTTTAGATGCCATTTTCTAAAAGGAACACAAACAGCTGCATCCTAGGCTGTGCTGAGAGGAAAGGAGAGCCAGCAGAACTTTAACAGGTGAGATAACAGGGAGCATGGGCCATAAAACTAAGAAATACTGAAAATGGACACTCCTATGTGGGCATGCAATATGATGTAGCTGAGTGAGAGGGATAATGTTAGGAGTCAGAGACAAGACAACATTAGGATAGGCGTCATGCATGTTAAGAGAAAGATATCTGAAACATTAACATCCTGACTTTTTTTCTATACAATTATCAGTTGCAATTACACATCAAAAGAAACAAATCTACCCCCAGTTGCGATGGATGAACATCTGCACTTTCCAGACGTTCTTTTCCACAGGATTTCTTTGCAATAGCATAGAACAACCAATCAGTCATGTAATGACAGCATTATAACCCATTATGTTCAAGAGTCAATTACTCTAAGACCTTACAGTTTTATCACATACAATATGTCTAAATTGGATGCAATACTGTGGATCAATCAAATTCAAAATTTTACTTGAATCTGACTGTATAAGGCTACAAATGATTTATACTGGGGAGTGGGGACAAGAAGAACAGTCAAAATTACCAAACACCAAATAGTTGATGAGCCCTTAAAGAATTAACTACTTCTTTCATTGATACATGGCCTGTACACAAACAAGATAATTGCAGTTTAAAGAAAGTGTCTGGCTCTTTCTCCATTTGTAACAAAGCCCAGAAATCAGCAAATACTGATTGGTTAATCACAAACCCAGAGCACAGAGCAGAATATGGAACTAAGACCATATGTGAAAATGGGATTGTCACAGCAAGGACACTAAGGGTCACAGGACATACATCTGTAGGAAATCAGTCTTCATTAGTCTGGCTGCTCATGGAACAATTTGTTAGTATTTTGTTCATGTATGGATGCGCAATCATTAATAAAATAGAACCGTAAGTTACTTTTCAGAAATGGAATACAATATATGCCTAGTCTGCCCAAGACATGAAGAAATGCACATCAGATGTATTATTTACAAACGTCATATTTTGCAGCATCTTGACATTTGCCTGTTTGTAAAGGCTATAGCTGATATATCTTGGTCTACAAAAAAAAAATAATTCCTGGGCTACTGGAAAAGTGTATGCTCCACCTGAGAGTCAAAATAGGCACAAATTCATTAATGGAAAATAAGATCTTCACTTAAGAGAGTATTACTCCATCACAATCTATAGTGTTGATTCACTGTAACAGGAGAAGTGTCAGAAACATATATCAAAACAACTTTGTAATCTTTTTTTTTACTTTGCATTTCAGTCAAATTAGGTTAGGAGGCATTTCTTAAATGTATATAAGGGTTCTGGGGATCTGATGATTCATGGACGTCTTTTTGAGTAATTTTATTGCACCATCATCTTGGACAGCAAAACATTCCATTTGGTGTCTCTCAGATGCTTACTTCAGTTCTTATCTTCACAGACAAGAAAAATACAGGGCAAAACTTCCCTTCTAGATTTTTACCTCTGCTTGCTGTAGTAGAAGATGTAACCAGACTATAATGTTTAACAGGTCTTCCTCTACATCTTCCATCCGCTTGCTTAAATGTTACGTCATTCCGTGGATTGGCAATCCTAAGTCAGGAGGGTTTGAACTACTCCCTCAGGATATTCTTTCTGTCTATTTTATTAAAAATATGTTTTTGTTATTAGAGTAAAAAGAAAATGAAAGCTAATAGATTTGACTCTTCTATCCACAATAAACCTCTGGATGGATACTTAATGAGAATGTGTATATCTGGGATAATCAAACAAAGCAGATCCCTAACCAACATAGGTTAGTGAGACAGGAAATCCTACATTTCTTACTCAGACACAATTTCCATGAAAACAGAAGGTTTTTTTACACTGTAATGTAGTCAACTCACACTGTCTGTCAAAGGTTACAAGATGCACATGCCTTCTGACTCTCTATGATCAACACCCTCCTGTCACTTTCAGTATCAGAGCTCACATTGCAGCTTCAGTGGTTTCATTAGGATTCCTACTCTATATTTACAAGGAATTAGCTTGCTGTAGTCAAGTAAGTAATAAA
Source organism: Sylvia atricapilla (assembly GCF_009819655.1). Lineage (NCBI taxonomy): Eukaryota > Metazoa > Chordata > Aves > Passeriformes > Sylviidae > Sylvia > Sylvia atricapilla. Next base: position 28,561,284 of record NC_089140.1, read on the forward strand.
TTCTGTAAATAATGTTATTAGGAAAGATGGGCAACCCAGATTACAGATTTGACACAAAATTAGTGCATATTCTGAACTATCATTTAAAGTGAATGGGATAAGATAGTCAATAAGAGTATTTAAAAAACAACACTCAAAACTCCATAAAAACAAAGTACCATATTTAAAAAAAGAAAGAAAAATAAAAGAAGAAAGAAAAAAACCTCTCAAAGCAGGTCCTACAACAGCATATTCACTGTATTTATGTGGGTCTTCTGGTACAGCTTGAAATTTTTGCTGGGAAATTCACAACAAATTTAATTCACTATATTTTCATTGTATTTTCAAATTCCTTTATGACTCTCCACAAGGCATTAAGGAACTAACAACCATATATAAGACTAACAACCATATATAAAGCAGAGTCATACTGCACAGTGTGCAAATCTGAAGAGATCTTTTAGTCCCTGTGACTGCCTGGGAGCCACTAGGAAAAGCCTTTCCTTGCTTTAGCATCATCTGAAGTCGAACTACTGTGGGAATAATTGCAATAAATACATACTTTCTCTCCCTCCAAGAAACATTTACTCTGCATTGCACACTGGGGATTGTGAAAGATGAAGTTGAGCCCATTCATCTGCTGTTTGCTGAGTGCTCACTCAACCTCCCCCATCCTGCTGTCTCATATAATTATTTTGTGGAGTGCGAGTAAGGAGAAAGACCTGGTATTATGCATTGCTGTTTTTCTACTCCAGACAGGTAGTTAAACAGATAATTCCAGAAATGGTGTCATCTCCTACTCTGCTGTGAGAACCAAAGAAGTGCTCACTTTTACAACGGCGTAAAACTGAAACTATGTACAATTCAAATTAAAAATTTCACTAAGCAAAACTTGTCAAATTTCTTATTAGGAAATATTTTTTTATTTACCAAATGTGATTGCACATGCAAGCTTTATTTAACTAGTTTATTATTTTGATTGCATATCTCCAAAATATGTTTTCAACTAACGTAATTGTGTTAATTTGCATCTTGAAAGGGCACCTTTGCAAAACAGAGCATTTTATCAAGGTTATTCCTGCTGAATCAAATGAAATTCACACACAGAGTTGTAATAATTGCCTTCAATATTTAGCATTGACTAGGGAAAGAGAAAAAAAAAATTCAAACCTTCTTACCATAATACAATTAAAAAAAATTGGATATAAAATGCATTTTCACTGAAATAAATATAAAAATAAATTATTTCTGGTTCCCAGAGAATTCTTAAAAACAGGATGTGAAGGAACAGGATGTGATGGAGATAGAACTTTTTCCTTTATTCTAGAGATAGCAACAGATAAAGGGTCCTAGTTAACAGCTGATCAAGCAATGGCTATTCAGTAGAAAGTTTAACAATGGATTTCAGGGCCCTTGCCTTGATTTTACACACAGGTGATTTTGTACCTTTTTACTTAAACCAGTGGCTAACCATATATTCATTGCATTTTTTCTAGGAGAGTTTTTTTGTGAGTACATAGAGCTTTCTTTGTTTCAATGGAAATGCACTTAATGGATTTTTTCTTTTTCTTTTTCAAATTAGGACATACTACATCAAAGCAAACAAATTTTTCATCACCAAAATTCAAATTTTAGATCATATAACTTTAAATTACTAGAAAATGGAAAAACAAATTCAAGTGGCTTTTGAACCAATGCAACTGTCCTACAGTGACAGGAACTCTAAAAGACTTTTAAGTAGTGACTGCAGCCACCTAACCCATTATCCATAATCTTGTTGCCCCTGAGCTTCATACACTCATGAAAAGAGCAAACATCACATCATGTGTATGATCTCGTCTTGTGTCTTGTTAATACACATGCTTCTGTGTAAGAGAACCACATCACTTACTCTCTTTTTTGGGTCCCTAGACTCTACAGGACTGTGGTAGGAGAAGAATGTGGTATACTGCTATAGCACCTTACTTCTTGGCCGTCACAAAAGAGAGAGGAGGCATGCTTAAATTAGAAATAATAATGTAGGCACTCATCCAATAATACGCAGATTAAATAATCTGTAATACACAAAAATGGAATTAAATACCCAGACTAACAGCATTGAAAGATCCCTTTGGATATGTTCACAGGTGACTAGTTTAGTTATGTGGAATCTCATAAATTAATTACATTAGTCCAAACCTGATGAGTTGTGTCACAGTAAAGCTGATACAGTCAAGATTAAAAAAAAGGGGATGTAAGAGCCTCCCTTGTTATCACTGTGCATGTTGTCACAGCTTCACAGTGAACTGTGACTGAGATGTATTAGCAGGTCAAATGGGCAAAGCTTTTCAATTTTTAAAAATTCTAGAAAATGGATGACATTCAAAGAAAAGCTTACGCTTAGTGGGGAACCAAACAAAGTGGAATTTTTATATATATATTTTTTAAAGAGAAGTAAAAGGAAGCAAAAAAAAAAAATGCAGACACTGTTATTAAAAGCCTCTACTTCATGCCAGGCTTCTTCTGTATGTTTATTGTGTACAATTTACTGTTTAAATCTCCTATAAAGCTCACACAATGACTTGGATAAAACCAGAAGGAAAACTGCTATGATTCTTTTTTCCTGGAGTGCCAGAGGTTGGGCCAGAGGTGAGATTTCAATGAATTACATTCGTAAGTGCCTATCAATTATTGATAAAATAATGCATCTTACTATACTGTTATCTCAAATTAGAGTCCTGCAATTGGGTATTCACAGGAGCTCTCTCCAGCAGCTTTATGCAACTGTTGGCAGCTGAATGAGGTTGGACCCTACTACACCTTCTTTAAAGAAACAGATAATTAAGAATCTCCCAATAATCTGTCCTCTCCTTTTTTCTTCCCTTCTCCTTTTCAAAAGGTTAACACTTGAATGCTTTAAAAATCTGAGTAATAAGAAAAAGGGTGTGATGACCTGCTAAACTTTCTAACCTTTACTACTCTCAAAAACATTTTTAACATTTAATGTCCTATAATAATTTTGCTAATGTTCAATATTTTTCCATTCAGGAAAGCCCAGTCTGCCTGCCTCCTGCAGCAAATGAAGACTTGGGTTGGTAATGCAATCAATAAACACTGCAATAATTAGTAAGATTAGTAATTTCTCACAAAGTGGGAAAGGGACAAAGCTCACTACATATTTCTACTTCAAAAAATGTTTCCTCAAATTATATTCACGCTTTTCGCTATTGCGTATGTTTCTAGCATACATAGAAAGGAAGATGTATTCTTTGACAGTCAATGCCTTGGACTGAATTCCAGAGTTTGGTCCTAGGCTCCTTGGAAAAATATATCTTTACATACCTGTTTCACTACCCTTGAAGGCTTCTTCTGAGTTCTTATATATTTATGGACTCTGAGAGAGCAATTATAAACACACACAGAACTAATGATGTAGATATAATTTATATTTAAACTCTCTTTAATTTTCCAATTATTTCTAGGGTGTTAAAGCAAAAATTATTGTTTTAAAGACAAAGCCAGGCCTCTTGAGACACTATTAAAACTAGAGATCAGGCAGGACATCATGCATCTGTAAGCATTTCCTACTTTAATTTTGAGTTGAAGCTGGTTCTCTATAAACCATCTACTTTCAACATGGCAGTATTTCCTATGTAAGGAAGGCCAGTACACAGAGCTGTAACAGGATTTCTATACTTTCTTGCACCTATAGGTCCTTCTTTGAAAACTATAGGTCCTTCTGTGAAAAACTTGCCATATATAGAAAGGCTTTCAGCTTGCAAACTCATGAGAGACCATCATGCTTCTTTATCAACATTTCACTTATGGCATTTTACAGGTGGCTTTGTGTTAAGAATTCCTTGGAGATGATTTGACATGATAATCCTGCCATCTTTAGGCTGTTTGCTTACCTCTAAAAGGCAAAGTCCTAAGAAAAAAGTTTGCCATTCACCTCACAGGGCTATTGATTCTGGAAACCAAGGATGAAAGCATATCCTCAGAACACCCCACCAGCATCACCTTGTCCCACAATGTAAAACAAAGGAATTATACCTAATAAGGGCTACATTGAAGACTTATTTAGTTCTGAGATATTTTTAAAAATTCAACTTTTTCCTGGATGCCTTATGAGCATGTCTTGTTCAAACAAAAATATCTAGAATTCTTATGTAAAATGTCATTCAAAGTAGCCATTTACCGTGATGATTGTTGTGAATTACCTACTTAGAAAGGGAGAAGTAGCATCAATTGTTTTTAAATTGTTGGCCTCTAGGCTTACAGAGCCGTTGTTGATTAATTTCTGGATAAGAGCAGTGGTTAATCTTTGTCATATGATTTACTTTACACGATAAGAAAATTTTATTAATATCCAACGACGATTAAAAAAATACTTAATAATATTAAAAATATATTTTATAAATCCCTTCATGACTGCATCTATAATATTAATCTACCTGCTGTTAAATCAGTCAGTATTGCATCCATTCTTGTAAATGACTGAGTATTTGTCCTTTTCCATATGTATATTTAGCACACTACAAAAATATTCTTTCACTTTTTTCATAATGATAATAAAAAAGCCTGATTACTTTTTACTTGTTCATAAAACATGTCCCCATAACAACCTGAAGCTGATTAGGCCAGTATATCAAATATACATATGGAACTGTGCAAACAAAGTGAGGCTTACTGGAATGTATGTACGAATTAGATGACTGTAACATTTAATAAGTCAGAGAACCCTTGTTAATGTAACACTTTTTTCTGCATTCAGTTGTTTGAAATCAAAGTGATTTCCAGCCAGAACATGCTGGGTTATTTAGTGTTTAAGTTATCCCTCCTTTATCAACACACTGGTTGTAACTGCTGTAATGAAACATCTTGGATCTTGAAAGTTTGAACCTACTGATGAAACACTGAGAAAACAGTTTTTATTGTTTAGTCTAAGATTAATTTCAAGGTTGTTGCAAACAAAAACAAAATACCAAAAAATACACTTTCCCCTCTTCCCTAGAATAAGACTTCTTTGAACTACAGGAAAATAATTCTTAATCTTATTGAAAGTAAAGGAATTGGAACACTTAAAGACACTTTAAATGATCTTAGGCTGTACACTTCTCACCTTGGGCTTAGGCCAGGAAGTTAGTTTTAAGAAGTACTGAATACTACACAAATCCTAACCAAAGGAAATTGGCTTATATGTTTTAAAATGTAAGGTCAGTGCATGTTACCCTGATTCAATGTGATAGACACAAAATCTGGTTGTTTAGATGTGAACCACTCATTTCACATTCATTGCTATTTCTCCATTGCTTTTGAGTCTAGAATCACCAAAAAAATTCACTGTGTACACTCTACCTCAATAGCAACTGCATTTAGTTTTGCTTAAAATAGAGAATTAATCACTGCCAATATATTTTTTCTCTGACAGTGCTTAAAGTTTGCAGTGAAATTAGAAAATGATTGTTAATTTACACATACAAGATAATTTTATGTGACTTAAGAAAGATTAAATGGAACAATCAGGAGTGACAGTGGAAGAAATTAAATCAGGATATGAATGAGCGCTGTTTTATACTGTAGGTGTTCCTGCAAAACCTAATGCTAATACTTAAACTCACCAGTTAATCACTTCCCATACTCTTTTTCAAATATTAACCTTTTAAAAAGTTGAATTAGCTTAAGAATAACTTGATATATTATTAGGACTCATTTTAGAAGTCCATACTGAAAAAGAATGGTTCTCTTTTTAAACAGTTTTTAATTATTATGAGGCTTATATGAAGAGGAAAATATATTTTAACAAGCATCCACACAAGTGGTCTGATTATGTTATTCTAATCTGCAAACCTAATTATCACCTTCTTATGGAGTACAAGGAACAGCTTTAGAAGAAAATTAATGTATCCTATCAGTGGGACAGTTTGTCACTTTATTAAATAATCATCTTCTTCGCAAATAAAATTGTTAGAAGCTTCATTGTATTAAGGAAAAAATAACCCCCTCACACCATTACATATTAAAATTAACTTCCCACCGTTTCTTTAATGGTCTATTAAGCCTTCACTGTGGTGGATTATAAAGTACAAATGAGAGTATCAACTGTTTCTAAAATGGTAAGAAACAAATACATTCTATGTGCATTTTTTATTAAGGTGAGCTATATCTTAAAAAACATTTAAGCGATTTTCACTAGTTTCGAATGCAGAAAGTGTACATTAAACGCAAAGTAGATAATGCAATTTATTTTTCCTCTTTTTGACCTTCATCATAAGCTGTGGGACAAAACTAACAGCTCTTTTTCTGTAAAACTGAAAACTAATATTCAATACTGAAACCTAAAAGACAAAACCAAGCCAAACATAATCGGAAGTGGTATCAAAAATGTCCCTGGAATAAATCTATAGACTGACCTATACAAAAAAAAAAGTAGAAATCTTGACAAAATACTTAATACATCATTATCTAAAATATTATTCTAAGACTGAAATTTGATCTCCATATATTCAAAGAATTTCTGTAAAGTAATTGCAGAATACCACAACTTGTAAATACATACAGGAATCCATCTTGTAAAGCAATACAGGGTCATACTGTCTGCCCCATATGCAGAAATTCTATTGGGCTCAGCAGTAACTGAAGACTTTCTTTTACTGGATATTGCAGTAAAAAAACATAGTGCTCTAGTCCAGGTTGTTACCTCTGGGTTTTTTCCCATCTCAGGATACATGTTATGACTTCCATGTAGAGCTAACCTGGATTATTTTTAGCTATCTTTGATTAGGCTGTGTTATGCAGGGAAACCAAAAAAAACCCAACAACAACAACAACAACCCCTACACATAATGAAGCCAATTTTAATAGAATTTTCATCTAGAAAGAGCTGTTAGCTAACAGATGGAATATCAGCTTAAAGCTACATGTAAAAGCATACTTAGCTACTCTTTATTAACTGTCTGTGGTGAGTCAATGTAGATCACCTGGGACTTAGGAGATACAGTTTGTGTATACTGTATTTGCATTAAAGGCATAAATTAACAACCAACATCTCAGGCAACTGCTCTTACCTTTGCAATTCTAGCCACAGTTTTCAGTTACCTGCTGGAGTTGTCACTCTGGTAGCAGGACAGCATAATCATCCTCCAAGTCCCTCGAATGAGCCTATACTGTTCAGGTGCTCTGCTTCCTTTAAATAAACATTCACCATTTAACAAACAGAGAAATAAAACCCCAAGCCGCCTGGGACAAGGCAACTTGTACTTTACTCAAGCAGCACAGAGGGAGAAGGTGAGTCAGGGGGCTAGAGCTGGACTGTCTTATTTCAAGCAAGCACTGCAGCTCAGTGTAGCAGTAACTGCAAAAGAGACAAAGTTCCCTTTCTGTCATGAAGGAAGGTTCTGATTTTTTTCACACCAGGGAAAACACTTCCTGCTCAGCACCATCTCTGAGGAAGCTTTACTAGTTACATACTTCTTCCTCCTTCCAGAAAGCAGAATACTTTGCTCTCATGGGCAATCTAGAATTTCATAATGTTAAGAACTATAAAGGTACTGACTTTCCATAAGTATTATCTGATACAGTTAAAAGTTCACCTCCTGTGGCTTGTGGGTAAGATACATCCAGCCATAAAAACTGTTCAATATTCTGTGATATTATACATGAGACATTACCAGTAGTCTGTAAAGTAAAACAATCAGTCTGAAATATCGGAGGTTGCTTAAATTAATGTACAAGACAGTACCTCAGTTAATGAAACAAGCTCTGAAGTCATTGTTTTTATGGTAAACTCTATCTCTCTGCATTTTCTAGCTTACAACTGTGAAGATCAAAAGTGTGTCTTGTGACAAAAGCAGAAAAACATAAAAGGTCAGATAGATCAGGATTTCACTGGTACAATCTGACATTGCTAAACAACAGGTCTGTACTTATTTCCAAATCTAAATTCTTGGACAACAAAACAAAATAATATTCAGTTAGGTATGTCAGAATGCTTTCAAGAACACCTCAAAAAAGTAATTAATTCTAGAAAAACGATAGCAGTTAGTCTGCAGTGGCATTGATACTTTGCTTCATGCTTCTGAACAGACTTCCATGATGAAAACCATTTCTCCATATGCTTTCTAAAGAGACTGCACCTCCAGAAGCTCTCATAGACTTCTCACTGTGCATCAAAATTTTGGCACAGAACCTGAATATATCCTTTTCCAAGCTACAGGTTTTAGTGTGCTACTAGTTTAGAGCATTAAATAGCCATACTTATGGTTTTATTACTTAAATTTACATTGTCGAAGAGTTTTCTGGTGGAAGCGTACACCACATGCAGCTTTACACCTTATTTCACAGAGAATGAAAATGTTACAAAGAAGATAGACAATATAATATACAGGTCTCAGAAAAAAACTAATAAATACACAAAACAAAGCAACATTTAAGACTTCAAGTAAGAGACATGGATGAAAAGCACTTTCCTCTTGCTCTATCAGCTTCTCCCTTTCCCTTTTTATTAAAATACTAAACCGTGAGCATTAAGCAGCTCTTAATTTAGCTTTATAATAAAAATTGAAATCCTTCTTAACCAAGAGTATAGTTTTGTTGAAATCTGTACCCTTGATTATTTTATAAGGTGAAGGAACAAAGTTAAGTCAAGAAAGGCAAGGAAAAAAGGAGTCAAATCAGAAAGAGAAACAAGAGAAGTCTTAAGATGCCACAGGAAGGAAAAGATGAATGTGTCTTATAGCAAGAACAAATTTCTAAGTTGAAACTTAATCTCAAAGACTTCCTTCACTTGAGACAGCTAAAATACATTTTGTAATGACTAAGAAGCTGGTATAATATAGGAGACTAGGGAATGCTAGCTTGTGATCCAGTGTACTCAAATCAGTGCATATATTTCATCCAATACTTCTGCTACACCTCCATTCTGTAATGGAGCACGCTTCCAGAACGGCAGAGCTAGCGCCAACTCAGATGGCCCTAGAAGTACACACAAAACAGCCACAGCAGTATTGCCTTGTCCTTTAGTAGTTTAAATCTCCCCTAAACATCAGAAGAACCCGTGGTCTTGCACTTCACACAGACCTTGCAGTGCCATCCAGCTTAGAAGTAGTTCATTACACAGGTCAGCTGTGACTGTCCATGAATCATTTTGAGAAAACTGTCAGAATTAGTGAAGGTTCAGAGCAGCCCTGACAGACATCTCCTTTCTGTACCTCTAAGTAGTTCTGTCTTTGGCAGTGTTTGCTGTGTCTCATATGTTCCTCTGACAGGGACTGTTCTGCACCATGTCTATATTCCCTCATCCTATTATTTCAGTGTCGTTGGGCACTGTAGGTTGTTAAGCAAACTGCCCAGTCTGACCATTCAAAAGAGTCTCTGGCAGTCACATTCCCAGCACCAGATACTGTCACTGCTGGGACGGAAGCCCCTTCAGAGAGGGCAGATCCAGTCAGCTGACAGGTGCCTACTTCTCTGCACAGCCCAGACACACGTGGTCAGACCAGGTTTCCTCACCAGTTCAGCTCTAGGTTTCCCACAGCAGAGACTCAGATGTCTCGTTCTATAATGCAATTTATTCATAGTGCAGTAACAGAGAGACAACTCAAGTTGGTTCCTCCAAGGAGGGACCCCCAACAAAGGACCCCTGGGCTTTTATACCCTCACAGTCCAAGCACGTGCAAATCTGTTCCTCCTGAATCTTTGTCTACTTCTGCGGCTCCCAGCGTCCACTCACCTAGCTAGCACCACGGCTCCTCATGCCCTTTGTTATACAAAGGGTTGGCAGTTCATGGCTTATTGTCTCCTGCTGCTGCTCTCCTATTCTAGATTTAACAAAAGCAGTTAGGAATCTCTCATTCTGGCATGCAGATACTAGTATACAACACACAAACCATCATCTTTTGCAGCAGAGGTGCCTAGGTTCCATGATACTTATTTTGTTTGTGTAACTAAAGCAGAGGATAAATATTTTTAGTAATTTAAGAAATATAGTAAAACCTCAGAATTTCACCAGATTTTAAATAATACAACACTGCCTCTTCATCTGGCAACCTCATGACAGAGCCAGATTCCCACCTGTTTAGTTGTTTTCTGTGTTTCTGCTGTAGTTGTGAACTATGGCATTTGAATTTGCCTTGTAGTCCTGCTCCTGTTTTGTTGTTTAGTCACTAAAACACTTTTGGAGTAAGAGAGTGTATCTGATTATTCCTTGTCAGAAGGGGGACTTGAACCCAAACTCCCTCTGCCTGGCTGACTGCCCTTACTATGATGCCAGTGTAGAAACAGCCCCAAGGCTGCAGTGCAGCTCTCCTGCTGCAAGGTTTTTTAGATAGGCTGTACTTAGCTGGGTCAATCTACTCAGGTTTTATTTGAAAACCCCAGAACAACCTATCAATTAAATTTATGTTCCCATATCACTTTCAGTGAAGATTTACACTACAATTCTCTAAGAAATCAAAGCAGCTAAACATATTGAAGATTTCATTCAGTGTGAATAGTCAGCTGCCTCATATCAGCAAGAAGAACATATTTCTTTGATTAACACTTTTTTCTTTCTTTGAACATCAACAAAATCTTTATAAAAACCCTAGATTGACAACTTAACACAGCCTTCAAGGCTCTACTATCAAAATCCAAAACACTTAGGAAGCTTCTGCTACTTCTGCTGTTACTGTAGTTATTAATGTATCACCATAACTAAAAGAAAAAAATCCAAGAAGAATTTTAGCTCATAAAAAAAAAATCAATTCTGCCCTTGTTTTTTATATATTGTGAGCACAGATATGCTAACCACAGAGAAAGTTCTCCAGTTGGCCATTATACTCCCAAATCACAAGTTACTGTTCCAAAGAGCATTCGATGCCTTTAGACATCTTCATAATTGGCTCAGAAATAGCATGCTGCAAGAAAGGTTAACAGACCTTGCTGTCCCTCATATGGACAAACCTTTATTAAAAACAGTGTAACTGAAAGGTTCTCAAGAATCAGGAAACCATATTACTTGCAGCTGTTCCCTGTCTAATTTGAACAAAAAAAAAAAAAAAAAAAAGAAAAAATGGCAAAACTAACAACTTCTTCCTCTTACTATTAAATTAAAATACTAGGCAGATTTTACCACATCTACCTATGTCACATGGATTCAAATGATACTCTGGTCCTGAATTTTAGCTCATGAGAAGAAAAAAAAAAAAAAAAAAAAAGCCTAAATTCAACATTATTTTAAATTACTATAAATTAATTTTAACCTAAAAAACAGTATTAATTTTTGCCATTACTAAGTCGACTTAACTGAAAACTTTCCAATCTTAATAAATTCCAAGTGACTACTAGATAACAGTTTTTATGTCCAGTGATTTTCTCCTTTTCCTATTGTGGTCCATTTTATGTCATGGCATGTGAACACAGCAGGAACATCAAGCTCATTATCACAATCCCTGATCAGTAATTAATTCAGAATTCTGTAACTCCTGATCTTTAAAAGTTTGAGAAACAATACCAAAATGACATTGCTCCCTGCATGTTTCTTTGCTCATCTTATACCCTGTCCTGGCAGTTTCCCCATAAAGTACTTCTGGGTATTTTGAGCTGGAAGGAGGCACAGGGGTATAGTGATCCCTTAGCCAACAATCTGCCACATGCCTTGTTGATCTGGACCTTTTACCCAAAATAGAGCTGAACATTAGAGAGCACTCAAGACAGATAATATATATACGTGAATTTCCTAAAAGGCAAATAGAGGGCTAATTGAGAAAAAAATATTTTTGTTTTAGCAATCTGGCAAATTTTTTTAAATTTCCACAATTTCTCTGTGTGACACAAGGAAAAGTTGAGAGCAGGATCCTAGTGTCAATGGCGAGAGAAAATGTCCATCCATTAATTTTCTGCCTCAGAAGCAGGTGTAGATCAATAGTTGCCAATTGTTCAGCAACAGAATTGTAAGAGAAGCCAGAGAGGAATTCCTTCAGTGCCATGAAAACACACAGAAATATCCTAAAATGAGTAAGCCTGTGTTAGGAATCGCAGGAACAGAAGAAATTATATGACTTAGTCTCAAAGGCATAAATGACCAAAATAGTATTCCCAAAACACTTCAGAACTTCTGTTAGGCAGACTATAAAGTATCATGAGGGAAAGACAGACAATAAAACTTAAAGCCATTTTTTATCTCTTAGATATACTTGGCTTCAACAGCAGTAGTGTCAAAAATCAGAAAAAGCAACAGCCATTCCCTTTAAATCACGAAGTCAGCCAATACATTTCTCTGGTGATGTTTTCTGTTTTGTGCTTTTTTCTAAAAATGTATTTAAAAATTTGTTTCACAAATACTGAAAAAAATATTTTGGCTATCATTACATAACACACAAAAAAATAAAAAAGAAAACACAAATATGAAAAAATAGAAAAAATAATTTTGGTTATATAAATGCTAAAGATATCTTCAATACTAAGACAAATACCTCTCAAGTTTGACTATATATTTGTGTCATTATCAGGTGAAATAAAAAGATGCAGTAGTCAGTATCATTTTACAAAAACCAAACCCCAAAATGATTCTGAAGGCAATGTCAGCAACAATGCAGTTCTAAGAAAGGCACGATTGTAAACAGCATCTATCATTCAATATTAATAGAAATGCATTACATTAATTGCTCTATGATTTTTAAAACAAATATTTTCAAAATATTTTCTTTGGAAAAATATATCCTACGTTAATTAAACAAATATATAAATTGGAAGACAATAAGAACTTTAACTGAGAGAAATCTGCTTGACCTATCTTCCAAGACACACAAATAATACTTTACTTCATCCCATAAAACTGGAAATACCTCTATCTTTGCACATTTCTTAGAAAGGGCTATGCAACCTTCTGCAACAAAATAAGGCCCGTGGAACCAGATCAGAAAACAGTCAGATTATCGAAATGAAAATACACAGACATGAGCCAGTCAAACTACAATCAAATGGGGTAAAGAGGCAAACGGGAAATGTTATCTGAAATGATGGAGATGTTGATACAGGTTCTTTATTTGAGACATTACTTACTTAAAATCGCTTCAGTTATCCAATTAACAAAGATAAGAACTTTGGTTACTTATTCAGGAACTGACATAGTGGTTGAAAGCATTACTTTTCAGGTAATCTATAAAAAAATGGATTTTGAACAGTAGCACTAAAATAGGGTAAGGAGGACTGGCTAAATTCTTAAAAATTTTCTTTCCAATTACCTTAGTTTTTCTAATATGATATAAACTAATTTCCAATTGCAGAGTATGGAGTTAAAACCTGGAATATATTAGTCACAAGATTCAGGATCTGAAGCAAATCTAGCACCCAATTTATTGTGATTTAAAGAACAAGAGAAGTAAAAGCACATGCTGTACACTGTGTCAGTCTGTACTGTACTAAAGGAATGTTTGGGTTCTTCCCATTATCTGTGGGAACTGTAGTAGGGGCTTAATTACCAGAAATAAAGGATTAAAAAAAAGCACCATAAAGCACCCACAGTTCAGAGTAACGGTTTTCATTGTTCTGATTAAACTTTAATTTCTTTGTACTAAAGAGTAATGTGTTTATGTTTAATAAATAGGAAGTGTAAAAATTATCCCTAAGCAATTCATTTCATTGCTTTTAATGGACTGCATATTGTCAATCATATTATATGTAAGTGCGTTGTGGCCACTTAGCAATCTTGACTGGATTTTGAAAGAAGGTTTTGTTGGATTTGTGACATATATTAGAAAGGGCTGCTGCTTAATTGTTTGTAAAACCCAGCATCTGTTGTAAACATGAATTACAGCCACATCAAACTTATGTAAAGGTTTGCCATTTACTTCTGAGATTTGAAAATTAATTCATTCAAAATGACGCTTGAAGCTGCAAATTCATGTTAGTGTTCATTAGTTCTGATTTTAAGCCCTCTCAAAGAAAAGACCAGTATTTGTTAAAATCTAATTTTATTCCAAAATGCTTTACTTTGTGTGTTCATGGAAAAACAAGGAAAATAACCTTATTGATTGGCATAGAAATACTTGACCATACTTCATCAACACGAAACAAACAGCAAGAAGTAGTTTAGCCGTTTTGCTACAGTTTTTTCGTATCTACTGTAGACTTCTCTCACATCCACATTTACAACAATTTAAAGAAGTTAGAAATCTTTATCTATGATTTTTTCTATCATTGCATTACTCACTGTTATTTCAAATGGTGCGACTATACTGTTGAAGAGACCAAGAATTAATTCCTATAGTTACATTTGCCTTTAACACACTGTAATAAAAGGCAGTAGTTTTAATTAATTAAGGAATGTGTAAAACATCCACTAGGCACTTCAGTACATAGAAAAGGTTCAGTGACCTGCTCTGAGTATGGAAACATCATCTGCAAGAAATTTCTTAACCAGCCCAATGCAAGTTGAAAATTTGATTTTATTGACCTTGGGCTGTAGCATATGGATAGATCTTTTGTGAATCAACAGTTTGTTACTTCCATAATGCATGCTGGGCCAATCTCTCTGTATGATTCTGTACCATAAACAGTCCTGTCTCCTAGAAATGTAATGATTTTAACCCTTTAACATTAACCCAAATACACTACACTTAACAATTTCTAAAGAAACTATTTTTTTTAAAAGCTGGGTGTCACTACATATATTACAATCATGTAACTTAAGAAAAAAAAGACAGCATTCCCATTTTTTGTCAATAGTAAGAGTAGAAATGTTAGACATTTGTTTTTAAAGGTGCAGAATGGCGATCCTCTCAAATGGAAGTGCCCGACAAAGCCTGAACCCAGTTTAGTCCTGCAGCAGTGAATTTGATTAGCTGCAGACCCTGAGAATACAAATATAAATTCACTGCTTTGCCTATGGTCTGATACAGCACACTGGTTTCAGAGATGTATTTTGAAATCCCAGGGGATGCCCAGGACATAGGGATTCCTGCTTAAAATATATTTTATACATCACACTGCCTCTGAGTCTTCACGAATCTGAACCTAAGGTTCCCCAACCATACCAGCCTCCCAGACAGCTGCTATAGAAAAATGCTGAAAAGAGAAAGAAGTCTTTCAAGTAGAGGGCCTTAGACCATTAGCACATTCTAGAGAAATGATAAAAATGTGACATCTTGTATCAGAGAGATGTGCGGTTACTGTAGATGCAAATTGGTGTTATTTTGTTCTGTAGACAGCAGACACACATGGGCTAAACCAGCTTTATGCTGTCTTCCTTTGTCCCAACTCAAGTGCACATTATGTGCTTCAGGTATTATTTCTAAAGGTGGGCTTCATGGTTGAAGTCTGACAAAAGAACATTAGTTGTTTTTTTTATTTCTTTCTCTCTTATAAACATTATAACCAAGAGCTAGGCAGAGTATGCTGTCTAACTATGAGCCTTCTCTTGCCTGTGGGAAAATACTTTGTGCTTTAAAGCAAATATTTTCACCTTGCTTTGCTTCTTCTGATGACTACAGTTGCGGTAATGCTGCCTGAGTTCAGAGGTACTGTTCCCTGGAGCCTTATCCTTTTTTGAAAAGGAATCTGTGGGTACAATGGGAGAGGTAACAGATGTCTGCAATCTGGTCTCTCTGTGGGGCCAGTGACTTCTTTTTAAACATTTTCATATCAGTCACAAACAGGAAGGGAGGAGAGGTTGATGGAGAGGATGAAATGTCTGCAATTAATGTTAGGAATTTTGTGTTGATGCTTAGTATATTCACTGAAAAGATGTGGTTGTGATTCAATCCAAGATACTCCATCACTCAAAATGAAAAACTGGAAGAATAATGGAAATATCAAAATAGTTTTGTTCTATCCAAAATGAAACATTTTGACTGTTTGATTCTAAGCTAAAATAAGTTAACTTTTAAAAAAAGACTGAGTATATCTGAGAGTAGACCACTGAATTCACCCCATCGTAACTGATTTTTCTCTTAAACTAATTATTTTCATTTTCAGTCGCAAAACTTGAACTTGCCCTCAACTCCAGTATTCAAGTGGAATAACTCTGTCCTTGTTTTTTTGCTGCCAGGAAGGACTAGACATCCCTTGCAATAAAGCTTTTGAAAACAGTAACAGTGTATGCATGACAGGATTTTTTCCTTTTCTTTTTGGTGTTACTAAAGATAGGATGTCACGACTATATTGTATAGTGCAGTACCCAAATCAGGATACTCAGAATAACTTGCTAAAGATGCACTGATGTGCCACTTCTCCTGCCTTTTCTTACTGCGGCCTTTCCTTATTCTTCTGGAGAACACCTGCACAAGGTAAATACGTACTTTCTATTACTTAAAAACTTTCTTAGAGATTTAATGTATAGGTATCAGCACAAAAACAGAAGCATAATTAAATGAGTTGAGAGGGAATCTCAAAAGTAAATTGTCAGGAATATGACATAAATGAAGTTATTAGGAACTTTTTCTGCTTTCGATTTTCTTCATAAAAGATGGAAAAAGATTGATGCTTGGAAACTTCAAGAACCGTGTACTTAAGACTGTAATTGTAATTTATAAATCCTACTTTAGTTGACTATGACTAGAAAATATCTTTTATGCTACAGGATGCCAAAGAGTCAAATTAGCATGCCTAATTGAACAGAGTATGATTTTAGAAAAGCTAACATCGACTTGAATTATTTTTTTGTTGAAAGTATTCTTTGTTTCCTTGTGTATATTCCAGTCACATAACTCATACATCTGTTATTCCCAGCATTGAGCCTATGATGTTTACACAGATCTCCCTGTAGGGCATTTTGGCTTAACTGAATCATTATTTCAACAGAATGTCCTAGTTTAATGATACTTTTACTTGAAATACTGCCTTTTGCAAGTTTTATTCCCACTGGCACTAACTCAGCTCTTCCACACTTACACTGGAAAATCTGACCCTACTCTTAAGCACAGGATGCTAGGATAGAAACTGACTTCTCCAGCACAAGGTTGTGAGCATTTCAGACCTGTAGGGTGGGTAATGTGATAGCTGAGATTTTGGGGTTTATGAACACATATAAATCTTAATGCAGTGTCAGTCCAGGTTTCTGATAAAGTGTTCCAATGATCAAAAGATATAATTTAAATGGCATATTAAGATTCATTCTTTTGACAGAGCTCAGGATGCTACTACTGTGTTCTCACTTCCATTCTTTACTATTTGACCATCACCAGAATTCTTCTCTTCCAGATCTGGGTTTAGAAACAAGTAATGTGCATTTTTAAACCACTGGTAGGCATTTATGCTGAGCCTTATTTGGAAAACTATATGGAGCCATTCCGTATTACAGCTTACAAGCATAATATTTTCAAAATATTAAGGCATGTATAAGGTATTTTTTCATTGAAAATTAAGCTTCTGGACACAGAAGGCCCTTTTCATAAAGGAGCTTGATTTCAATTTCTTAAGAAACTCAAATAACCAGGTGCTTCATTGCAAAGGAAACACTTGATAATGTGGACTTTTAGTGAATGAACATTTATACATACTTAAAATCAGATTTTCTGAAGAGTTATGTCTAACTATCTCTAGACAATTTAGAAATCTAGACCTAAATTTATTTATTTTTATTATTAGTAAGTCAGTAATACTAAGTGTTTGTGTCCAAAATCTGTGAGTACTGCGGAATTTCAAAATATGACACAGCTCCCAAGAACTAGTGACCTAGTTCCAAAGAATGCCACAACATTGGCTAGTAGTCATTAAAAAATGCCTTTCTAAGTCTTGCAATATTCTCTCATCTTCATTTTGAGAAGATAAACTAATACAAGAAGATTTTGCTTCTACACAATAGAATGTGTCAGGAGTTTTCCTATTAGTATGCTCTATTTGCACATGAACCTTGGGATCAGAGTAGCAAGGAATATACTCGGGAATTGGAGGATCATTACCAGGATTTAACGCATAAAGATTCTCTACCTCCAAACTTTACCTAACTTACTTCACTGAAACAAATACAACATCTGTGTATTTCAAAAGACCTCTGCACACAATATAAACTTAAAGTTTCACTTCAGTAAGGAAAATTTTTGCATGTTCATTTTCCAGAGTAGAACCTCAGCGCAAGGTTCTGAATGATAGCTGTGAAACTTAAAATGTTGGAAAATTAGGCAAGATGAAACTAACATAAAAGCAAAATAGAATTATTTTTTTAAAATCACAAGAGAAATGCCCATGTGACAGTGTAGGATTTTCAAAAGAGTAATGTAGGGTTTTCAAAGGAGCAGGTGCTGTTAACTACAGAGCCCACTATGAATCAGACTTGAGTTGGACTTGCTGAGCCTAAATAATTTAGATTGCATAGAAAATTCTACATTGTGGTGAATTAAGATTTGGGGCTTAGAAGGCAACTAAAAAATGGGTTTCTTTTCATACCCTCCAAGAAAATGCTGCTGCAACATGTTATGGACTTATCTCAACACAATAAGTGGTAATAAAAAACAGTACTTGTGAACTAACATCATCTGGAAAATTCTATTAAAAAAATAGAAAACCCCTTTTTTCCTCACTATAGAAAAAGAGAACACATTTTAAAATATCAGTTTCTATTATACTTTGCTCAAGCCTTTATACCATTTTTTTGAAAGGCATAACCTTTCTGAATAATCTTTATATATCTAGAGAAGCACCACTTTTTCCAAGTTCTTTCAACATCACAGTACCAAAGTACATAGGGAGTAGGACTATATATTTTTGTAACTAATTTCCTTAAGATAATGTTAGAAATATCAGGTTCCTTAAAATATAGATGAATTTCAAGGTGAGTCTGCTAGAAGATGTTATTAATGGCATATGATTTATTGTGACATGAAATCTGATCTGAAACTCATGTTATTAGCCAAGCTTTTTATAAATTATAATTGCCAACTGCTGAAAATATGCAGAAAGACCACTGATAAACTAGCTTCATCTTCAGGGCCTACGATATCATAGTTTGCTAAAAGTCCAATGTCTCTAGTCCTGCTGGTACGGTATAATAAATTGGGATGCATAGATCAGGCTGGAGTTCAGATCTTAGCATAGCATAATTCTTTCAGAATGAGGAGCATCAGAGGTGGGAAAAGGAGGTCACAGAAAACAAATATATACTATGCAACTTAAAAAGAAGTATACACTTGGGCTCACAGTATGTTGTTGGATAAATGCTAAGCAGATTGAGTATTTGAGAAAAAAGGCTCCCAGTCTGACTATTAGCTATAAAACACATACTTTTAACGAAAAAATAATAAGCAAGATAATATTCAAACATATTTAAGCATAATTCTGTACAACTCTTAGATAAGAACACAGCATATTTTATTATCCTGAGATATATAAAGGTTTGCATCTACAGAAGACTTTCCAGGTCACCCTCACAGAAAACTAAACAGTCCATGGTTAGGTTCACAGTGACAAAACATTTGTGTTAATAATTATTTCTAGACATTCTCTGTTTATTCCAAATTAGGTTGTATCTTACTTTTCTCTCCCCATGTGTCTTTAAATGGTAATTAAAGTTTCTGAAATGTTGCTCTTACCCACCACAACTTACTTGCTAAATTACCTAAATAAGAAGAAACAAACATAAACATTGCATTATGAATGTTATATACTCAACAAACCAGATATTGAATTTACAGTAAATGTAATGCATTTTTAATCTCCAGAAAAGCTCTGCAATAGCACTAAAGATTCAGAAAGCAAGACAAGAAACAGATGCAAAGTCTCATTCCTGACTTTTTTTATAGAAACAAAGTTGTTTAATGACAAAAGCAGTTCTGTGTAAAATGGCATCCACTTGCCCTTACTAAGAGTATATATGGAAGAGCCCCCTGTCAATGTACCCGGGTGAGTGTGGGAATGAAACAGAAGGATCACCATCTGCAGCTGTCTAAGAAGTGTTCTACAGTGCCTAATAGCAAAGTGTCAGTTCAGGGATCCTCACAAACACAATGCATCATCTTGTCCATGCTAGCCTTACAAGGCAAACATTTTACCTGTGAGAACAGTTTATTTATAATGCTGTTCATTTCATTTGAAATATCAGATATCAAAAAGCTACCCTACAAGCACTCTGGAAGCATATGCTTAATATAAAATGAACCAATTTCCTCCCCTTTATAAGAATCAATATTTTAAAGGATGTGTGAAACTTAACCCCTCACAGAACATATCTTAATAACATGGAAAAATATTTTTATATGCATAGGTTTTTAGATTCTTACCTACTGTTGAACTTCTCTGGATGTTTTTCCCTCATGATATGGAATCTGTGGGCAATTGAAGCATCCTAACAGGATAAAAAAACCAAAAACACCATAAATCCATTGCAACAGGAAAACTGCAAAACAGAAGACTCAACCTGTAAACAATGTATATCATTTGTAAGGTGTTTTGTGAAATGTCAATTTCAACAACAGAAATACTCTTATCACTTAGAAAGCTTATGGGTACATTGTTCCCAGAATGGGATGTATCTGAATTAAATAATTTATTATTCTTGTTGCAGTCTCCATTACTTCTTTTTTACAAATCAGACATGATAGTTTTGTTTAGTGAAAGCATCTTCAACTTTTATGCAATGAAAAATGCCCCAGATACGGCGAAGGTTTACTGTAAGACCATTGACACAGTTCTGTCTTGTAGAAATATCAAATAAACTATTTGAAATCCATTTAATTTCTTTAGTAAAAGTGAGAGACAGATTCAGCAAAGTTACTTTATATGCATACATAGTTGGTATTTTCATATGGCGTTCAACAGCGTTCTCTAAAACTCAGTAGAAAATAGAAATAATTGCTAGAAGACTCCCCATTTGCTCCCCTCCCATGTATGCCAGGATGTGAAATTGTGGAAATATTGCTTAATATAAAAATATATTTTAAAATTAAATAAATTTTATCAATATTTTGAAATTAAGTAAATTATGTCAATAATATAATCAAAAACATGTATGTGAAATGAAATAACTGTATGAAATATTTTTAAGTGTACATCATTTAGAAGAGAATTAACCCATTGTGCTGGTGGGAGTTGCTGAAAATAGAACATTTGCAACTGATGTACTAGAATCAGTTTTCAAAGCATTTTTTGTTATCTCCTTTGGAGGTATGGAGAGAATTTTTTCCTCAATGCAGATAATGTAATATTTATTTCTCATACTAATAATTAAAACATTACAATCTGGGAAATAATCTTTCATTTCTGCATGTATGTATATAATGAATTGTGAGATTATGAAATCCACAAACTCCTGAGTCCTGCAGTGGATTAGGAAACACAGAGAAATCCATTTGGATCATGTCTTTGTAATTGTGTCTTAAAATTCTGGATATATATGAATATAAATATAAGAATAATTAGTTCAGTTAGTAAGAAATTTAAATTAATTCCATGCAAATAGCATTTGAGAAAAACTACAAATAAAACTGTCACTATAACCAACCATCATATATGTATGAACTTCCTCACCTATTATTTACCAACTTAAAAGATTATGGAACTATAAAGCCTAAAAATTTGAGAGAACTTTTCAATTCAGTATAAGTCTATACCTAGCAACATTTTAAATTATTTTCAAACAATGAGAATTTGAGTTTGGAGGAAAGGCCCCCAAATTAAATACTTAAATCATTTATTAATGACTCCAAACATGACTACAACTTTTATTAAAAATAATTTTTTATTTAAATCAAAATAATTTTTATCTAAACTGTTAATCTAAATCACAAATAATCAAGAATTTAATGCAGATATAAAGGTACCCACTAATATAAACCATGGCTTCATCACTTTGTGTTTAAAGAAGTTTTTTATTTACTAGAATCTTAAGCAGGGCACGCACCTGACTCATCCAACCTTCAAAGACTGATTTACTAACTTAGGGGTGCTTTGAAAAGATAAATGTTGAATTTTAATACTATTAAATTCAAAGATAAAATTGTTCAGATAGATTGATAACATCTAAATAACTTTAACTATTTATCAATAAAAAGCAGTACATAATTAATAGAATTTTACACACACTATCTACATAAGGATGTAACACAGTATAGAATTTTTAGGCAAAACTTGTGAGCACTGATCAAATTAAATCAGTTAATAGCAACATTAAACATATTGACTCCTTCAAGGTACTCAATTTTTTAAAATCTTTTTATGTAGTTTCTAAAGATGAACATAATTTGCTGCTTTATGCACATCACATAATTATTAATGTATTTTTCTATTACATTTAGGAATGGAATTGTCATTCAACATTCCCCTGTTCTGCAAGGAAATGACAGGAAAATTCCCAAGTGAATGATGTAAGCCAAAAAATGCCTTATTGTTCTGTCCTGTCATCCATACTGTCATCTGAAACTTTCAGTACTGTATTCTCAAACTGCACTCATCTTTAATTTAACTTTATTTTTATGTGCAATTTTATAAGGCAAATATCCACAAGTATCCAGGTGATCCCACAGTTCTTGGAGATGGATGAAATAAAGCTGACAGTAAACCCTGAGACACCACAGTTCTAAACAATGCCTGCTAGCTGAATAAAATAATAACTCTATTAACTTTAGAAAGACCCATCATTCATACTTGATCCCGCATTAGATGCACCAGCATTAGAAAAGTATATTTGTTAGCCAGTTTCATATGAAAAAGAAATGAAAGGACTATTGTTGTAGTTAACTGTTCATTTTCTACACATTGAAGCCTAAGACAGACCCAAGACAAAATGAATAAAGGAGTAGTAGCATTTTTGACAGAAACTAGGAAACACTAATCAAGGACTAACTGTCTAATGAATGAAATGAAAAGGCTAATGTGCTTACTCACGCATAACAAATGCAAGGCACAAACAAGCTAGGGATCAATGCCCACTGCAGATGGCAAACAGGCAGTTGTTTCCATGCAAGGTTGATTTGATCAAAATTTTCCCCTCCCTGAACATTTTCTGACTCCAAAATAAATCAACTGACTTGATGAACAGAGAGGTAAAAAAAAGTAATACACCCAGCTAATTTTAACAGGCACAGCAAAAGACAGGCACATGTCAGGTCAATTTCACTGAAAAAAATTGCTGAAGAGCTGCTTCTATTGATGGAAACTGTAAACCAGAAAAGCAACTACACACAGATAAGCTCAAAAATAGGGGAGCTGCTAAGGCTTCCTTCAGTTTATACTTTCCAACTGTTCCTTCAAACCCTCAATCGAATCCCAGGGAGTAGAGTCTTCAGATTCCCCAGCACACGGACCTCTTCTCAACCTTAACTCCCCACTGTAAAAAAACCAGCCCGTGCTGGCTGTGCATTAGGACAACAATCCTCTGCTTTAGGGGAAAAAAAGATACAAGAGAAAAAACCAAACCAAAACAAACAAATACAAACCACCCAAGAAACCAGACTTAGTTTTCTGTTTTTCAAATGTCTGTATTATTGTACTTGTTAAGCCAGTAGCATATAGACTGGTAAAAGTAAATTAAAAGCAATGGGAAGAAGACAAAGTAGTAAGAACTTGACAGTGAGTAGCAATGTCTGTCCCTAAGAGCTGCTGGAATTGCCAGATGCCATCCCTGAATCCTGAGGAACAACCATTAGAAGTTTCCTGGCTGAGGAGAACAAAGAGTCCTTGATTGTGAGATATTTTGCTACATTTGTAACACCACTAATTCTAGCAGAACTCATTCAGCCATTTCAAGAAGGGGCATCTAGCCCAACTTGTTTAGACATACAACTGTTGTTGGACCAATGGAAGAATTAATCATTTTCTATGTCAAAAGCTACCCTAAAATCACCTGATTAACTATACAGAAACAGAGTAATGGTATGGTAAACCAAATATAGTTTGCAAAATATGCTGACCTTTCCTGGTACCTTATACCTGATACCAGGAAAAGAGGAGAAATTATTTTTGTATTTTACTATAGAACTGATGCGAAGGAGAAAACCCAGAATTCAGTAAAGCCAACCAGCATGCTTCAGGATGTTACCTAGCAAAGAGAACAGGATTTTTAAAGAACGAACATTCACCAGTCAGATACTGGTCTATAACTAATATAATCTCTGTATTAATTTTTATTAGTAATCTGATTTGCATTCTGGCCTGAAATAAAATTTTCCAGCATTACTATGTTTGAATATAAATATTTTCCTGTTTTATGAGTAACCCACCTTAAGTAAATGCAAACATACCTAAACGCGGCAAAAATTTAATTATTAATAATAATAATCTGAGGAGAAACAAGGTTGTTGCAAGATGAAAGGGGAATGAAGTCTTATGGCATCACTCTAATATGAAACTATCACCTTTCCCTCCATCCACATTTCAGTCATAGAGCTCATTTTATACCTTTAATTGTAATACATTTCACTAAAGCATCCAAGAATTAAGATTTTTTTTCCAGGAGCAGTTTTGCATCAGAATCAATGATAAGCACAAATTAATGCTAAATACAGAGCCATCTACTGCAGAATGAAGCAGTCAATTAGGCAATTTTGTCTTTCTGAGACTATTATATGAATATTTGAGTTCTACGGTACTATTCTAAAATTCTGCATTTCTTTTTTAAGATATACAATATTTTTAGTCATTCACACGTCATATGACAATAGCCTACATGATAATTTTTCTTAACTAAATTCATAGTACCAATCTAGTCGGAAAGAAACTGCCACGCTGTGTGCTCTTTTGTATGTCTCTCTTGTGTAGATGGTTTTCACTCACTACTGTAGCATTTAGAAACAAGAGATGAAAGAATTTGAAGAACAGAAAATGTAGATTATCCCAGTTTAAATTTTACAAAATTCTACACTCTTAAAAAATTTACCTTTATGTCACAGAATTCAACCATATGTGATGAACATGCAGACATATACACGTATATGCACCCTTACATTTGAACCTATTCAGGCTCTGAAGCAGCTGGGCTATCCTCATACCTCACTCAGGTTTGTTTTAAATCCTGACAGTGAAGATAAGATAGAGAACAGACAGAGCATATCTGAATCTACTCCTAGGAAATGGAAAAAATATTTTAATTGAACTAGGACATTTCTCAAAGTGACCTGCCAAGAAGAAAAGAAGCTTAAGTTGCTACACCTCTTTAATACCTTATGATTGACTTACACACATATATATTCATCTTTTTAATGGGTATTAGCATTACCGGAAAGCAATCTGAAGCAGTCTTTTCAGAGGAGTAACCTTATACATTGTGAATAACCTTATAGAAAGATTAATGCATTTAATATATGTCTGTCTATAAGTTTGCTGTGATTAAAATTTCCATTAAACAATAATTTTTATGCTGGTGAACAAACAAATGACCCGTGTGCATCTTCTTTGGGTACAAATGGTCTGATTATTTTTTTTTCCTAAGATGCTTCTTTAATTAAGGCTTAATGGATCCACAAGGCTAGGAAGCTTAAGGGATAATTCAGCAACCTGTAATCTTTGGATCAGAATGCAAATCTAACCTGAACAACCAGTTAGCTCATATCGGTTATTAATGTGGTAGAGCACCGATGTACAAAAAATATCATTGAAAATAGATGAAGAAAGTTCGCTGTGATGTCTTAAAATTAATTTCTAGATAATTATTTTCTAGATAAACAAACATTCTCACCATTCTGAATTCTATTTTCTGAACATATATATAAAATACAAAAAACAGAGGTACACCCTTCATTTCAGCATTTCCTACCCCATAATAACAACCTCAGAAAAACAAATCACATTGAACCATTGAATGACCAAGTCTAGAAAAAGGCAGTCCAGAAGCTTAAGGTTCTGCCTGGTTTGAATCAAGTTGTCAGTTCATATTTGACTCCCAGGTTTTTGATTAAATTACAATAGTTAACCTGAGAGGGAAAAGGATTTAAAAAAAAAATATTTATTGATACATTAGGTTTTGGTGAAACATTAATTACTATAATTGTATTAGTTTTTACTGATACTTTGGGCTGGTATAGATGAGAAAGACAGTAGTTTGAGAATGTCAGGGCAAAAAGAGATTACAAGCACTTCTTAGAAGAGCTTTGCTAAAAGGTACCAATAATTCACTTTCTTAAGAAAAAAATCTGAGAACAAAAATCTGAGAAATTTGTGTTCCTGGCTTTTCAAGAAGAACACAGGAACTGTGAATATAATGCTATGTATTTTGTCTGTGATATACTCTGATGGTCAAGTTTAAGTACATTTCAGCAGTACATGTATTGTACTAAGTCAGTAAGTCAAGTTCATACTTTAAATACTCAGTTAAACAAGCAATATCTTAAAACCCAGGATAGAACATCAGAACCACAGTATTTATAAATAATAGACAAAAGACCAGAGGATGGTATATATGGAAACGATAACAAAAAAATTGAAACAGGCCTTCAAAGGTAAGCATATTTCATGTCCCTTTTTATTTGAAGTCAGAATTCTGTTGAGTCTCTGACAGTTCTACAGAGACACAAAATGGAATTTGCTTTGCAGAAAAAAAATGTGTCTGTGAAAAAAAACTCAGCCACCTCTATGTTCTGCCTGCATATAACTCTATAAATTGTGGGCACATACAGCTACTGACTCCTTGGTATTTACTATGGATCAGTTTATACAGGGTGACCACAGGTTACAGCTGTGTATGGACCAGTCCTATCAGCCTTTGTACCAGTATCTCAAGGACTTTCTTTAAAGAGTTATTTTGGGTTTTAGAAACTGACAATACATTCCTATGTACCTATATTTTTAAGTCATTAATCAAGTGCAAGACCAGGAGGTAAGACAAGCTATTAACAGACCAGATGTGTCATGTGCCCCAGGACTCAATGCAATGCAGAGGACACACACCCTGTAAGATGATCTCTGCTGAGGATACACTGTGCTACATCTTCCCTGCTTTATATTTGGTCACCCTAAATTTACTGTAACTAGAGAAGAGTTCTTCTAGGTCCATGCTAAGTGTTTATGTGGTCACTAAAAAGCGAAGCAGAAAAGTGATCACATGGCAATTAGCCAACATAGCCATATAGACAGTGTATTAAATACCTCGTATATTAAAAAGATCTCTGTGGTAAACCTTTAGTAGCGTTTCTGTTAACTGCTGATTGAGAACTATGCTGAAATACCCCCAAATTATCCTGCAAAATGCGTTTGAGCAGAACACAATCAAGGACACAGCTTAGGATGAAAGTCAACATACGCAACACTATGCAATGCAATTGGTCATTGCTTTAGATGTTCTTCAGAAAAATAGAAATGGCTCACAGGTCTTTTCAATAAAAAGCACAGAAACAAATTTTTCATTAAAGCCTGTCTAACTTGAAATGAACACATAGACCTTTATGTCCAGCACTTCTGCAGGTCTTAGGTGAGAAGAGCGATTTGCTCAATTACTAAGCATTTCTTTGATGAAATACTAATTGGCATCATCATATTAAAACTTAGAGAAAAAAGCAAATTTGGGATAAAGAATAACTGCTTGTGTAGTGTCTTGAAAAATTATACTCCAATATGATTTTTCAAACACTCTCATAATAAAAACCTTAAAACACCTCCCAAAAGCTCCCCAAAACCCGCAAGCAAACATAAATCCCTTTGAGTATTTTTATTCTGAACACTGATTAAGTTTGTATTAGAGTAGCATTCTCAGGGGCTGAATGTAGGCCCTTAATTTAGGTGCCTAAACTGTCAGGGTGACTTCCCCATCCTCCCAGTATGCTGAAGAGCTGGAAGAAAGGTCTTTGGAAAGACTCTCTCCCAAAAGGCAGGTCTACATGTTTCTGTTCTGAATTGTCATTTCAAGATTTTTGTTATTAATCATACAAGAAACTGAACACACCTAGCCTCTTACGTTTATGAAGGTATGCCTGAAATGCAACAGTTTGAGCAGTTCTCCGAAATCCTTGATGGGGTTCAAGCCAAATCTTGTATCACTACCCATTTTATGCACTCATTTGCTTGATAGGGATCAAATAATAAATGTTCACCTGACTTCTCCCTAGCAACTTCCCATAACTTGTTAGTCGAAGCCTTGGCAACAGAGTCTTATAATTTTAATACATATTTATGCTATTCATTTGTTTCCATAGCAGGTATTTATTTTTATAAGAAATATGCAAACCACTAAAACATCTCTCATTGATTTACACTCTGAAAGAATATTTTTCTCTTAATTGAAAAAGGTCACTGTTTTCCTCATTCATTATGTTTTCTATTTGAAATTTAAATTTTTGCATTACAATATTATTTATTATCTTTCCTATTGGACAAACAAATATTAATTTATAAAAAACCCCTAACATACTCATAAATTAGGGCTAGATGTTGGATTATTTATTTACAGACATTAACCCTCTCTCTCTGCTGATTTACGACAAACTTTTTAAAATCCTCTGCCTCATATCTTTCATATAGCCTCTTTGTTCTGTCTCAAAGGCCCAGAAGCAACTTTCTTAACTATTGTTTAATATCTGCATTTGTTCTTGTGTTGCATCAAAATATCAAATATTTTCTGAATCCTTATCCTTAATTTTCTTAATGAGGTGTATAAGGTTACTAATTCCCGCCTTTGTGGAGATTCCTTCAAGCTTACCCTCTCCTTTCCCCTCTACCAACATCCTTGTATCAGTAAGCAACTGAGACCCAGTTCAGACTCTAAGGGACTGTCAAAGTGTGAGGCAGCTGTGGGAAGGCAACAATACCAAAATGGCAGAAGAGTTATATATCAAACTGAGACAAACCTATTCAACAGTAAGTCTGAAAATAACTGGCCAACTTAGAAGCCTCCAAGAAAGAGCTAGATTCATATGAGCTACTCATGCCAAGTTTACTCCCGCCAGGGTGGTTTCTCTGAATAGGTACCGCACAAATAAATTAAATTGTTCATAACAATATTAGATGGAAGAGATTACACCCTAGGAGATCATCTTGATCACATACTGGTTTTATACCGCTACAGTTAATCAAATTTTTAACTTAAAAGGAGAATGCATACTTATTTTCATCCACAGTGTAAGTGATCATATTTGTTTTTGAAGCGCAAAACCCAGTCACATGCTACATGTCAATGACCAATAACTTACTGAAAAACAAGGGATTAATATTCTCTGAAATATGACAACTCAGTGACCTAATATAATTAGTTCATATGAAGTGTGTTTGATATCAGCTGCTCTCAATTTAAATAAAGCCCAGACTTTGCAGTAACAGCTACCTAAAATATGAAATAGACTAAAAAATGAAACTAGATGCCATTTTACTGAGCATTTAGGGACTCAAAATATTTTCTCCATGAATAATAGGAACCTACATTAAAGAAACCCTAAACATGCTATGGCTTAGCCAATGAAAAGCCTTTTCTGGACTTAATATTTGGATATATGGAAAAGTGTTAAAATATGTCCAAATACAAACATGTGTTTGTGGAAGATGAATTCAAATTTTACAAAATTAATTCACATATATTTTCCTTCCAAAACAAATCAAGCTTTTTCTATAGCTGCTTTGAGTAAATAATTTAGATATGCAAAGTGTTTTACAGTGATGATCTACTCAGAGCATGACATAGAAAGGTTATGCAGTAACTATTTTTGTAGACTCTGGACAGTAAAGGCTTTGAATATATTTATTTACTTCATAGAGAGGTTCTATCATGTGCAATAAGGGAATAAGTTACAGGTTATTACCAGAATATTGATACATAGAGGCAACAAAAAACTTGTTCTTTATTGTAACAAAGACACTAATAATTGAGAATTGGAAACTTTTTTTTTTTTTAACAAAATCAACATGAAGTTCAAAATAATTTCCACTAAAAAGGGAAAAATACCCAGTAACTTCAGAAATTGCCAGTTATGTATTTCACTCTTGGTTCATGTGAAACTGTTAAGCAATCCCACAGTAAAATAAAATAACATTCTTGATGTGGTCAGAAACCCAGGAAACTGTATTAAAGCCCTTTGTCATGATTTAACATGTATAGAATTTTGAACCCAAGAAATAAAAATGTTCAAATTGCTTTCAAAGTGCTGAATTAATCCCTCACAGAGGGTCAAAGACATGCTTTTTCTGCCTTTTCAGATTCCAAGGATCGAAATTTGCAGAAGACTAGTGAAGAAGTAGAGAGCAGTGTAGTGAAAATGAGAAATTCCTTAAATTTTTTAGCAAAAAATTTCCCCCTCCCAAGAGTGCACTTGCATAATGTTTTTTGCCTAACCATCTGTACAGACTCAGTGCGTCATGGTTGTTTAGCAACTTAGGGCTTTCATGGTAGCTTTGAATATATTATACCAGGATCCTATTCTCAGCCTCAAATTGTTTGGGAGGATTCTATATCTGCATAAAACCTCTTTGCATAAGACCCATTTACTCAGGATCTCCAACACATATGAGGTTTTCTAGAAGGCTAAGTTGTTTACACTAAATACTAGGGTACAATTCCCCAAATCAACAATCTACAGTACAAAGTTACTCCCCAAGTGATCAAACTAAGGGTGCAGACACCTGCTGTGCAGAGGCAGGATAAGCAGACTAAGCAGGACACAACTAAACCATACAGTGAAAGTTAGGTCCACAAATTTTCACTGCAAACAATATGAATGGGGCAGTTTCTGCCCCTCTAGGCCAGACAGTTATGCTATAAATATATTTTATGGATGAAGAACCACATTGTTTTTTGACAATAAATCAATTTGCTTCATGAGAAAGAAGATGTAAAAAAATCTTTGGTCTCAATGAAAGCATAGTCACCTTTCAATTTTTTATCTTAAAAAACAACAATGCAGTAGGCTGCAAGCTGCTCCTCGATTTTTAAAAATTTGCAAATCAAAGAGCACCTGTTTTTAAAGTGCTGCTTTGCTCAGCTACTTAAATAATGTAATCAATACTAAATGACAAGCTAGAATTCCCAAATTTGCTGCACAGTAAGCAGACACTTGTCTTGCTGATGTTTGCAATAAGTAATCCTTATAATGTTAGCCAAGACAAATGTTGTTAATATTAACTTTTGCTCAAGCATAAATATCACATCCATATGACATCGAATATTATCTCAGAGTAAGATTATCTTAATGTTTGCAACTATTTTGTATAATAATAGCATTAATAAGGGCAACGTAAATCAGTTAAATCCTACTTTTACTACTGGGTATTTTTTTTTTTATAATGAACAATCAAAACCTATTAAAAACATATGCATTTTAAAGATCAGTGCAAACAAAATGTTTCCAAACATTTGCAGAAGCCTGGAACCAGAATTCATCTTTCTTTTAGTTCAATTATGTACATTTTATTCCAAGCCACTTCCTGGCCAGAAGATACATACTATTGAGACACTCTTTTAAGGACAACGGATGTAACATACATTTCAGAATCACAATCACAGACTATTCTGAATTGGAAAGGACCCACAAGGATCATCAAGTCCAGCTTTTAAGTGAATGACCCATACAGGAATAGAACCAACAACCTTGGCATTATTAGCACCATGCTCTAAGCAACTGAGCTAATCCCAGTTTCCTTCTGATAAAATGAAAATTGACATTCAAACTGTCATTACTTTCCAAATAAATTAATCTATGTCAATGCTCCTCAAAAAGGCATTTCATAAAGGCCTTTGTGTATACATTATCTGTGACAACAATTCTGTTTCTGGAATAAAAAGCATTTTTTTATTGTATTTCTTTTAGTAAAAATACTTGCACTGTTCAAAATAATTAAACTATCATCTACATCAATTTCAGCATTATTGCACAAATTGTAAATTATGCTTTCTGAATTATGGATGGAATTTTAAAAGGCTTCAATTTTTATAGTCTTTTGAAAGGACAAAGAAATCTATAAAAAACCCAAGATTACAATTTCAGCATTTAAAACCTACACAAAATAATTCAAACAAATGTTATGACATTTAAGATAATGAAACCCTTCATTTATGCCAATGTGTCCTACTTCACATGTAAGGAGTCAGAACAGATGTCCAAATATTGTAATGCCAGAGAAAAGTTAGGGGATATCTTGATTAATACTCTCAGAGCAGTCCGTGGTGTCTCTTTAAAATTGGCATGAGTTACTTCATAATATCTATTCAAAATCCATTCTAGGAAACACAGCTAGACAAAGTGTTCCCAAGACAAAAGGAAAACAATAAAGCTCTGTATAAGCCTTTTAGCAATGTAAGCTGCATATTATCGACAGACCATTCATTGCAATCAACAAATGATTAATTGCAAATTTGTTGCTAAATTGACCACGAAAAAGACAAGCTTCAGGGTACTGTTAAAGAGGAAAAACTTATGTTAAAAATGATTGGAGACTTTTTGTAGTGAATTAATTCTAATCAATACTCTTGTTGACTGCACAGAGGAATAATGACTTCCTTAAATAGCATATGTACCCATTATTGTAGACATTCAAATTAATATTTAACCTAATACTTTCTCTTTTTTTTTTTTTTTTCTTTTGAAACAGTATTTTTCAAACTTTACCTTTAGAAACAACAGTCTACGATAAACAGTTTTTTTGCAAAGTCTAATATCAATCAATTGGGAGGCATAATATGCAGGAAAAAAATTAGAATACAAAAACAATTATGTTTACTTAGAGTATTTACATGAAAGTCTTCTTTTTAATTACAACTGGCATGGAGGAAACAATAGCTGCCTTTAACCATATCTACTTTACAAACTTCTGAACAACTAAGCAATCATTCTGTTTGGTGCGAAGTATGATTCCAGAGTTTCCTGGATGTCCCTTTTTCCTCTTTTTGGGAATGCAATCATATACCTAAAACTTAATCCTTTAATGATAATTTCATTCCTGTGATGGTCAACATACTAGTACAAAATAGATACGAGTTACTCGGGGGGGCACTTTTGTCATACCAATAGTATTTTGAAAAGTGCTTTTCTTCTTGCTTTGACCAAAAGTCAGGTTCTCAAATTTTTCTTCAAGACAAAAAATTTCCACGAATTTACAAACAAAGCTATTGACAAAGTAATAATTTTTTTAATACATTCACAGCTAATGCTCAAATTACAATGAATGGACAGAATCATGTGTTTAAATATATCTTATTAATAAAAATCTTTTGGAAATCAAGTTTCCTATAAATGTGGTTTAGGTTGAACTGCACAGCTGAACTATTATATTCTTTTATATTTTTGGGGGGTTGGGTGGGTTTTTTGTTTGTTTGGGGTTTTTTGTGTTTGGGGTTTTGGTTAGTTGGTCATGTTTCATATATGACTGGAGAAGACATTTATTTCAGGCACAAGAAATCTTTCTCCTATTCCTCAACTACTCCTGTAGTGTTTATGAAACAAAAAAACCTTAAAAATAAAAAAAAAAAAAAAAAAAAAAAAAAAAAAACAAAAAAAAAAAAAAAAAAAACAAAAAAAAAACCTTAAAAAAAAAAAAGTGTATCTATGTATCTATCTATCTCAAGAAACAAATCTGAAAATAGTGAAAATTCTGACACTACAAAGGAAATGGTAAGATTATCTAAAAAGCACAAACAGACTATCCAAGGATACAGTTCTGAACTGAAAGTGAAGCTGTTGACAAAACTGACTCATTTTTAAATGTCTATGCAGGCCTCATTAAATTTTCTGCTTTAAAGATCTCTGAAATATTGTTTTCTTTGAGGCATTCAAATAGCATAAAAAATTCACAATACCTAGCTTTCAGAGTCTTAGACATAGAGGAGAAGCCAAAGCCCAAATCTTTACCCAAACTTCTATATAATTAGTTACTTCAAACCTTGACTCAAAATCCCATGTTTTATGATTCAACTATATCTGGCTATACCACTATGTCCTCTTCACTGGAGCATTCAGGAAAGTTCCGCCACTGGCTTAGAAGCCAGAGACCTGCACAGAAATACTTGGATCTATTCTTTAAGACCTTAGCAGAGCTTATACAGTAACTCCATCTAGCCCTGTGTCCTGTTTTCTGTTTGGCTTAGAAGTAGGCTCTTAACGCAAAATTTCCAAAGGCAAATCTCAAGTGGTACTTACCCAGTACTTACTCTCTCAGGCCCCGCAAATCTCCTTCTGCTAGAAAAACTGGGCTGATAGAAAACTCCTGAATTTCAACAAAAGCAAATGCAAAGACTTGGATCTTGGGTGGAATAAGGCTACCATACAAGCTGGTGCTGAGTGTCAAGCAGATCTGTAGAGAAGGACACAGTGGTCCTTGTGGACTGTAATGTGAACATGCGTCACCAGTGTGCCCTTATAGCAAAGAAAGCCAACAGCATTCTGTGCTCCACCAGAAAGACTCTATCCACCATCCATGAACATGGCAGTGACCCTTCCCCTCTGTCCAGCAGTTGGGATACCACATTTAGAGCACTCTTTGGTCTTGGGCTTCCCAACACTGGAAAGACATGGACACACCACATCTCTAAGTATCTGAAGGGAAGGTGTCAGGATGATGGATCCAGGCTCTTCCTCATGGTGCCAAGCAACAGGACAAGAGGCAATGGGCAGAAACTGATGCCTGGGAAGTTCCACATTAATATCAGGAAGAATTTCTTTACTCTGAAGGTAAAGTAAACTTCATTACTGTGGCCTTGCACTGGAACAGACAGACCAAGGGAGGGTGCGGCGTCTCCCTCAGTGGAGATACTCAAAGCCATCTGGCCACAATCTTGTGCTATGTGCTCTGGGCTGGACCGGATGACTCACTATTGTCTCTTCCAATCTGACCAACCCTGGAATTCTGTGATACCATAATAGGTTCAACAGAGGGACAGCAGGCTGCTCAGGGGCTGAAGCACACACCACTTGAGCAGAATCTTAAGCAACTTGTTCAGCGACACAGAAAGCTGGTGACAGGAGACTTTACTGCTGTCTACAGCTACCTGATGCAGAAAAGATACATGGACTCCTGTAAAAGGTGCACAGGATAGGATGAAAGGCAACAAGAAACAAGTCAAACACAGCCCAGACAGGTTGTGAGATCTCCATTCTTGGAGGTCTTCAAGCTTCAATTAGAGAAGTCTCTAAGGGATCAATTAGAGAAGTCTCTAAGGGAAGTGATCTGATCAGAGTTGCTACAAGTAGGATGTTTGTCTAAGAATCTCCAGAGGATCCTTCTAAACTGAAATATTCTCTGAGAGCCAGAGGTCTCTGCTAAACAGTTCTTACCAAATGTCCCTTCCATAAATTTCATGGTCTCTCAATCCAGTGAACTGCACCCATCTTTAGAGTACTGCAGTTTAATTACATGCTGTATAGAGAAACACTTTCCTTTGTTTGTCTTGCAACTGGAATCTAGTAGCTTCATTTGGTGCCTGTCAGTTTTTATATTGGAAGAAACAGCAAATATAAATTGACCACCAATCCTCTCCTTCTAACACATGATTACACAGACTCCATCACCTGTTTAACCAATGGAATTTACCCTATGTAATTGTTCTCATGGAAACATGCAAAGAACAGAGCAGACTGATATGGTGATTAACAATGAAAGAATTTATTCAGAAAGTACTTCTGGTCCATTTTGCATTTTTACTTTCACAGTACATGGAAAAAGAATTTAAAAATGAAGTAGGGATATTTCCCTAAGTTTCAAGCATATAATTATTTCCTCTTCATTTGCTTGAATATAACAGATTCATTAACAAAAGTTTTCTTTAGGCATTAGCTTAGGAAAATAGTTCCTAGGACCATTTAAAATGGTAGAATATTTTACTATTTAGAATAGTAGAACTAAACAGTTGGAAGGCACTCCAACTGCACTCTCCTAGACCAACTGCCTGAACCCTTCAGGTGTGACCAAAATTTAAAGCATGTTGCTATGGGCCTTGTCCAAATTCCTCTTAAGCACTAACAAGCAGAGGGATTCAACCACCTCTCTCACAAGGAAGCCTATTCCAGGGTTTGACTGCTCTTTCCTTACACAAATGTTTCCTCATGTTCAGTTTAACACTCCTGTGACTCAGCTTTTCACCACTTCTATGAATCCTATCATGAGATACCAGGGAGAAGAGATGAGCACCCCTCTCTCCACTTCCCCTCCATCGAGAAGCAATAGAGAGGAATGAGGTCAGTGCTGGTCTCTTTTTTTGCAAACCTAGACAAAGGTTCACAGCACATGCCTTCCAGCCCTCGCACCAGCTTTGCTTTCCTTCTCTGGATGCATGTAAGCACTCAAACAAAAAAACCGTGGGGCCCAAAACCGCACACAGTACTCAAGTGAGTCTGCACTATCTAAAAGCAGTTCTGTAGCTTCATAGGTCTTCCTTCATTCCTTGCAAACTACAATTTGCTTCCCTTGTATTTCTGGTTTTTTTTTTTTTTTTTTTTTTTTTTTTTTTTTTTAGCAGAAAATTATTGCCTGCTGCATGTACAAGCCAATGTTAAGGCTTTTGTACCATTCTATGCTTTAAAAAAATATCCAGAGCTAGCAGCAGAACCATTGCTCAGCAATATTGTCTCTAGCAGCTAAATACTATTAATTACAACAGGTTTTGGGTGTTTTTCACAAACCTGTATTGTCCAAGAGCAGCAGCATTTATTTGCTGCTAACAATAAGAGAAGCTAATAATGTGTTTTCAAAACATTAGTACAAAGGACAACAAAAAGTTGTTTGCTTAACTAAGAAATGAGGAATTATAGGACAGATCTGTGTTTATAGCCAGAAGTGCAAATGTTCTGTCTAGTTTTCATTAAAGAGATATTAACAGGTATAACATGGCATGAAGAAACTCCAACATCTGTACGACAAAATAGCCTCCACTTGGTATAATAATGCTTTGAAACTTTGACTTACACTAGATGTTCATAAAGGATCTTTTTTGTAAGGTTTTTTTTGTTGTTGTTCTTGTTCAGTTGGTTTTTCTGGTCATTTGTAATTCTGATACGTAAACCAAAAAAACTGACATGCTATGTGAATTGAGTAGCCTCTTTGGATTCCAGCTGGCTTGGCTGTATGCCTTTCTAATGGTAATGAAGTCACACAGCTGCTAGGACAGTCAGCTGGAGTTCAGATCAGTAGCTAAATGGATATCCACTGACTGGCTTCTTATCAGGACTCATTAAAGTTCAGTGTTAACAAACTGAGGGTTACATAGGTTTACATGGTTACAGCAAAGTGGCTTTTAAAAATGAACTTGATGGAGCTGAAAAAAAACCCTCTCCTTTTTCTGCTTATAAATGTTACTTTGTGCTGGTCAACTCAAGAAATGTTCCACCTTACTCCCAGTGAAGTGAAAAGGAAAATTCCCATTCATTTGCATGCAAGTAAAACAAAACAGTTCCCAATGTTTCAGGGATTTTTGAAGAATACTGCTATTCAAATTTCTTCAGAATATCTCAGCTAAAGGGTCACTCGGTATTCAACTATGTCCAATTTTCAACGGACAATGCAGGGCACACTAGACCTGTGAGAATTTATCAGCTTTTACTTTGCCCATCAAATTGCTAGTATGTTTATGCCATTCCTACAAGAAGACAATTTTCTACCGAGAAAAAACAATTAAATGTAAAATCTTGCTTTTTAGCCTTATGGACCTGCTGCAGCGTCCAGGTATGTCCTACCAGTTCTGTAGCTTCTTCTGTGCAGCCAGTGCAGAGGGGACATTTGTACCAACACAAAGCTTCAGTGTTAATAAATAGATTTCAGTATTAACCATTTTTCCTACAGGTAAATAGGAAAGCACCGAATGTGTCAACTTACAAAATCATTACTGGTATCTTTTTCAACTCTACAGTTTTTGTCATCTGTTTTTACTGAACAAAATTTGACTTATTAACCCTCATTAGAATATGGAATATGCAATGCTGCTTGCTTGACACACTGAAATGGGATAAAAGGTTGTATCAATGTAGTGTGAATGCACAGTAACAGACCTTCTAAAGCATTCTCTACAATCTTCAAAACTGATACAGTCCTTAGACAACATTTCAGCTGTTATGAGTAATGGAACCAAATGGTTTGAATCATGGTAACAAATATCAACTGCTCTGTGAGTGAAAATTTCAGGGAGAAATAACAGCAGTCAAACAATAGCCTCTTTTAAATTAATGAGA
Source organism: Sylvia atricapilla (assembly GCF_009819655.1). Lineage (NCBI taxonomy): Eukaryota > Metazoa > Chordata > Aves > Passeriformes > Sylviidae > Sylvia > Sylvia atricapilla. Next base: position 28,599,215 of record NC_089140.1, read on the forward strand.
AAAAGATTTTTACTGATATTCAGGTGGTTAGGATTCTGGTCATTAGCTTTATGCATCATCTCACAACACAGCAGCTGCATATAAATATAATATAAAATTTTTATAATATAAAATTTGTAATAAACTTAAAAGTATCTTTTAAGTTCTTCTAAACAAGGACTTTATCTTATGTTAATAGTGGTTTGTGCAAACAAGAAAATACCCACCCAAATTACAAGCAAACTACATCCTGCACTCCAAACACATCTGACTTTTGATCTCATTGGTTTCCTTTTTGAGGTCTACCCAGCTCTTTCCCATTGGGTTTTCTCCAGGAATCAAAACCTAGTCAGTATTACTTATGTGAAACTAAGATGAAGGGCTTTGGCAACATTTCCAGATTATAATCAGCAAAATATCATATCTCCCACTAACCAATATATGGAAACTCACCCACGTAAATGATATCATCCTGATTCAACTAAGCATGCTCAAACTGAGCAGTGACATTCATGCACAGGGAGAAGTCCACAGAAGGAAAAAAACAATACTCCTACAGTTAATTATACTCAAAGACAAACAGGCAAATAATTGCTTTATGCTTACACATACTCAGAATTCTACACTGTACGTTTTGATAGAAAAAAATATTATTTTAGTTTTGATTTTAAAATTATTGTAGTGGCTATGAAAACTGGCAGGATGACAGCATTTTTTACATAAAGTCCTATATTTATCCACTGAGCTTAGGTTTCCTTGCCAATAATCCTTTGGCTTTTACCTACAGGAGCTGCTTCTGCTGGCAAGAAATAAGTTCACTTCCATGGTTCACAGTTGAGGCTGTCAACAAATGTGCCAATTGTATAACATGGATATCTATTCAATAGAGACGACTCAGCAGAATTTTTTCATAGGTTGTATAAATGTCACTTGGTGATAACTTTTAGTTACTGTATATCTCAGCTGAATTTAATCCTGCAACCTGTTACTCCTCTCAGAAACTTATTCCACAAAACCAACTGATCATGAGAAGCCCCTGTCAGATGACTTGCCTTGGTTCACTAGTAAGCAAACTTAAATATAACTTACAACTCTATACTTTATCAGTGCAAATGTTCCTGTTAACTTCTGTGAGCTTTCAATTAGCTCTTGCCAACTTATAATGAATGAATATTTTTCAGATAGAAAGCAAAGAGAAACATTCAACTCAATTGACATGTACTTTTTTTTCCCTTCTGAGGGTTTAAAGAAGGTAGTTTCAGCAGTAAAAAGAGTTAGGATGAGCACACAATCTTTTTCTGTTTCTAATCACTGCAGTATACAGGTATGTTCACAGGATATAACAAAGTGCTAAAGTGGTGTCCAAAAGACAGACTTCACACAAAATAGGAACTACTTGCAGTGTTTTGCAGTGTAACCATCTAGAGCAATTGCTCTTGGCACAGGTCTAACCAATTTGTGAGCAGGCAAAATGCCATTTGAACAGATGGCATGAGGTACACAGCCAAATCGCCATGTATGTGCATCGGCTGTGGGTAGTAATGGCATGATTCCCAGCCATGAAGGTCTAAACAGTTGTCCATCCTGATCTTAAAAGCTCATGTTTATAGAGAATTGTCATCAATAATCCAGCTTTGTACTAAATTATCCTTGAAATAAAAAATGTTCCTGGAGATGAAAACTACAAGATAGTTGAGTTTCAGGAGAACTCCTCCGTTCATTTCTTTGTTGCTTCATTTAACAACTTTTAAAAATGGAAAAAAAAAAAAAAAAAAAAGAAAAGCACAGTGATGAAAACAAGCTCCAGTTTCCCAGACCTTTTTCACTTGTTGCTTGCTGCTGTGGTAATAGTGTGCAGTAAAGATCTTGAACTGAGGAACAGAGAATTAGCTTCGGGTAAGGGAGTTTGGGTAAGGTTATGCCTGCGCTGCAAAACTGCACATGGATTGTATCAACATCCTCCTCTTTTTTCTTGTTCCCAGATTATATAACTGCCCCCTCTCCCAAAAAAAAAAAAAAAAAAAAAAAAAAAAAAAAAAAAAAAAAAAAAAAAAAAAAAGAAAAAGAATAATATGTTTTTCTGCTGTGAAGGTTCACAGGACTTACTCAAAGCATCGTGAACACCCCCATTGCTAGAACATCGTGAACACCCCCATTGCTAGAAACAGTAAACTGTACCTGGAGCTTTACAAACCTAATCTTTCCGTAAATATGGAACTAAAAAACAGCTCTAATTCAACTTTGCCTGGAAGTTTTAAAAACAGTGTACCTCAGCTAGCTATGATTTTGCTGAAGCAAATTTCACTTAAATTCTTCCGTTCTTTAGTGCAGCTAATAATTATTAACCAGCTATTTTTATCCAACAGAATTAATTAATTTTCTGCTTACAAACTGCCCAAGAAAGATTAAGTTATCTTTGTGATCATTAGCTACTTTAAATTATTTTACAATTTCAGTGATTGGTTCTTATCCTTAAATCTCTACAGATTTTCATTGTGTATGTTTAACACAGAGGTCAGTTTGTTAACTGCACACAAAGGTTACAATGGCAATGTTTCTGTCCTCTGTCAGGATGAACTGTAATTCTATAATCAAGATTTTGATACAAACATCTGCATTTTCAAGTTCCAAATTAAAACTCAGACAGGTAAATTCTGCTTTTCTTAAAAATGCTCCCTGCTAGTAAATGTACCTCCATGCAACATAAATATTACCTTGCTAGTTTATTTTGATTTTTCGAAATGTTTGGCAGAAAAAAACCCACAAAAGTCAGACTCAGTTCTGTAAGCAGAACTGATCATTTGAGAAAAAATAAAACATGCTCACTTTTAAAAAATACAATGCACAGTACTAAACTTTAATCCTGTGATACATACTAAATGTTATTTTCAAACAACAATATTTGATTCTATATTAGAATCAATCCAATTGTCCAAGGTTTTTTTTTCTTACCTACCATGCTATAGTATTAATATTTAGAGAAAATGTTGCCTGCTGCAATTTAATTAGTTTTACTAAATGTTCCATCCTTACAAATTCACTGGTACAGAAAAGTGGATTCTCTGTGGATAACTTGGCCTGATTCAATAATGTACCTACAGTGCTCAATAGAATGCACAAGAGACTGTCAACTATAGTCTTTTAAGACATGTCTTGATGGATGCCTTTTGCACAAGCCAAATAATCTGGCAAGTAAGAAGACAAATTTGGTGCCTTTGAAACAAAACAAGGAACAACAACAAAAGGTCTACTACAGACTTCAAAGGGTTCAGGACATGGACTATAACCATTTTACAGATTCCAGATTATCAAGATTTATATAAAAGGAATCACAGAGAATCACAGGAGTATTTGAGGGGGAAAAGCTGTGTTACCTTTAGCAGTTGCTTATTGTTAGACTTGTACAAGGAACTGACCAAAAGAGAGCAGTTTGCTTGAAAGGGAAAACAAAATTCAGGGGAAGAAAGGAGCATGTTATCTGAAACAAAGCTGTGATTGTCAAGGACTTGCTAAAATAGCTCTTTGCTTTAGCTCTTTCCTTTTGCAGTATGTCTTGAACATATTGAACATTTCAACCTTACACAGAGAACCTGTCAAATCTTCGAAGGAACAAGCAGTACAACTATATGTAAAATAGGCTAGCAGAGATGAAGTTTACATGAGCAAAGCATACTTTTGCCCTCAGAGCTGAAAGTTTCAGATAGTTTTCAGTAAGTGATAAAAATACAGTTTGCTAAACCTCTTATCCACACTATATCTTAAAAAAAAAGTTTGCCTCAGTAAGTGGCATCAAAACCACAAATATTGCCTTGCACTGTTAAAACTGATGAGGCACACAAAGGAGAATAAATTACATATACATGCAGATGACAGGGATGTTGCATGTTAAGCAGAGGGATAAATATTTGGTGATGGCATCCATCCCCTCTCCATAATACTTACCACAGCTCAGCTAGTAAAAGCCTTTTACACTTCCTGTTTGTCTAGGGCAGCTGTAACAACAGCTGATAGTGTAAAGGGTTCAGGAATCCAAAAGAAGACCCATTTCTCCTAAACTAGCCCTGTTTAGACATGGAAGCCATGACAGATTTGACATCATAAGATGACAGCAGAATGTTTATTCTGTGTAAGAGGTTACTGAAAAAAAAAAAAAGATTCATGAATGACATCCATCTTTTCAGGCTAAACAAGGAAGAGCTGCAAACAACAGCACTGACTAAAACGGGTAAGAAAAAAAAATTCAGAATGAGGAGCCACAAGAAACCTCCAAATGACAGCTTCTTCTATCCAAAGAAAAGACCAAAAATTTTGGGCAAAAAATGCTAGGACTATTCAAAAAGACACTGTCATTTTGGAGATCAAGTGGTGAAAAATAGGAGCTATGAAGATATCAAGAAAGAACTTTAACAGTCATTGCTCAAGATAGCAAGAGATGGAAGATTCAACACACTAAAATAAAAATCAAAAGCACTGCTTATCAGAGATTATTATGCCAATGAGGTACTCAAGAAAACGGATTAAAATTGGTGTGGATGACTGAATATTAAGAAAGTGGTTTTCAAGCAGTAGAACTCACGAAGACACTTTTTAGTGATATGCCTTTCTGTCATGTTTACATACCAGCCTGTTATGCTTACATATCCCTAACTCCCTAGATAATTTTGATGGACAAGAAACTGCAATCCTCTAGCTTTCAAAACTAAATACACGATAGTTAATGCATTATTGCTATGGATTAGACTGACAGCAGAATTCTGTGTGCTTTTCTTTCAAAAGCAACCTCTCTCCTACCAGCTACCATTTTTGTAAATTATGGGGAAATTCACACGTCTTTCACTCCTCTTAGGAATCAGCCTGATGCTGACATAGATCTACAATATGCTCATGGTACACTTTATTTCATTGGGACCATGTCCAAAATTAATGAAGCTGCAAAGAAGGCTGAGGACAAAAATGAAGGAAGAAGTTCAGCAGTTGTTTTTCAGAGTATCTCTTGCTCTTATCCACAGTAGAGAATGATGTATGGCACTACTCTTTTCCAGTGGTGAATCTAAATGCAGATAAAAATATAAGGAATTGGAAACAAAAACCCAAGAAAAGAAATCCAGTCTTCCTCTAATATTAAGGAACCTTTCTAACTTTCACATTTCAGTATGGCACTGAACAAAACCACATTCATACCAAGTCTTAAAACTAAAGCAGCATCTTCTACAAGAAGTGGATCATAAATTTCTATGCTGAAATCTAAGTACATGCTCACAGTGAAAGGCAGGGTGTTTTATGGTCATTTAGCACATTCTAGGAGTTAGAAAGTACTAGTGTGTCTTTGTGACCTTGTTCAAGTCACTTACAGGGAAACTGTCAACTAAAAAAGTAATTCATACACTTCTGCCACAAAATGACTTAGCTCCTGTTATTACAATTTGTCTGGTATTAGTATGCATAAATCTACTGCCATTACGACATAAATGAAAAATAATGGTCTCCATTTTCCACTTTGCTAATATAGTGAACTTCTGAAGTCTTTGTCTGTATCTTAGTATTTACACGTGTAATTTCTGTTCTTAAGCATGAGTGTGTTAAGATAGCAGCAATGGAGGATAGTAAAATGAATAAATATATAAAAAAATGAAAACCATTTATCTTCCACAATCCTTAAAAATTACAGTAGGAGATTTAAGTAGAGGCATAGTGATTGAGACCACATTAACATCAGTATTTCAAATTGCCCAGATTTGGATTTAACTGCACACTCTCTGTTCTGAATCTAACTAAAGGGGACAATTACATACCTCAAAGAGGTATAATAGGACAATGTTAAATGATTTAACATCTCAGAGAGAAAAGTAAGAAAAAATTAAGAAAAAATACTCTGTTAGAATTCCTACATACAGATAATAAGGTTTATGTTGTCCGAAGAGCAGGACATCATCTCATCTCTACTACACAGTGACTTATTTTATTTATGCCAACTGGAAATTTTACAACTTTTACTGTTTGGTTCACACCAAGAAAGCAGTGTATCAACTCCAGTTCACTGATGGAAAATGTGACTGTACGTTGCAACCTCAATTTTCAAGTGATTAAAAAAAAATTCAAAAAAAGGTATCTTGCAGAACTGTAAACCACCCCTTTCTAGGGACCTTGGCAAATACTATGCAAAATGTGATTGTGAGATGGATCCAAATTGAAATCTAGTATTTGAACCAGCCTAAAATATAAATGGAGATGTCCTCCACACCACAGCCAGGCATAATATGGTTTTTATAATATTCCTCAGTGTCACTGAAAATTCACTCGGATTCACTTTGAAAACACACGTATAAAGCACGGCAATAAAAGGGTTATTAAAGTACCTTAAGCATCTGCTTTTGTGATTAGTATTTGAAAGGAGATGAGTGCTTCACTTGCAAGGCACAAAATGACATGGATTATAACAGGTACTGTTAATGACAGTATATGAATGTTTAATAATGCAGAGTGATTAAGACTGGGTCTGTACTTTATTATTCTATCTTCTACATATGTCAGAATGGCTTGAATACCTCTTGGCATGATATTTAATTAAAAGTAAAAGTTAATTTTTCTCATTCACTTCAGGTGTAAGAGTTATTACTTATTATTATGCTGGGTTTCCTAAAATTACTTTCTATCTTTAATTGATTGGTTACAGCGGGAATTAATACAACTTGAGTTCTTTGTTTTGTCTACAAAAATACAAAATATCATATTAATTGATTTAACACTGTTTAATATATTTATTTTAAAGGAAGGCCTTCCCCCCCCAGAGTTGCTATACAAAGAATTAGATTTGCAGAAGTTCACAAGTGATACATACATTTTCCAGTGGATGTTGCCCTCACAAAATGACTGTTTCATCCTGTAACTCTTTCTTTCAGCTTCTTTGAAAAATCACAGAAAATGCATTTTATCCCAATAATAATAATAGTAATAAACCACAAACCACTCCAAAAAAACCCTGGAACTAAATATTTTGTCCACGAATTTCATGCCCAATGAAACTGACAGTAGCAAAGCTGCAAGAGGGACCATCTTAATACATTGTAAATAATCTCTCCTTCTAACCTCATCTTGTCATGTTCATATGACAGTCTTGCTAAAAACCCAAATAAAAGCAGTGAAAAAAACCCCAGTTCAAGTCACTCTTTGAACTGAGGAAGACTGACACAGATTGGTACATCTGCCTTCTATATTTCTGGAAGTCCCTAGCAGAATAGTACTTTCTAGAGACAGTACAGTTAGATATATAACCTTATGTAGAAAGTACTTCTGCAGGAAGCCAACACAACAACTAAAAAAAGAAGGTTTGTCTAGACCATCACCTAATTTTACCTGTGTTTCTTCAAACAAATTCACTATAGAATATGATTTCCTGGAGATTTAGGAACTTTTAAATTCTTGTACTCAGGCACTGGGTTCTGTAAAATGGGAATACAATTTTCTTATATTAAATCTCACTGTGAAATTATATTAATTTGCAACCATTTCTACTGCAAAGAGAGTCATATAAAAGTCTATAAATAAACAACAGTGTAAATCCCATTTATTCAGTGAATACTTGCCCACACTAGATTGCAACTCTGCTTCAAAAATATGTTGGGAGGCTTCAGGAATAAAAGCCCATATGTTTATCTCCTGTATAAGAATGTGAAGAGAGGGATAAATTAGTTTAAGAAATTCAAAGTGGTCCAAAGACTGATTTAAATGATGTACAGTCCCTAGGTCTGTGTAGCTGAAGGTAATGCAGCATGGGTAGATTCAGGTAAGGAAAAAAAAAAAGCTACAAATCCTTGCCAGGTATGTGCATAATTTTTATCTGAAATATAACTTATCACCTGCTGTTTCTGAGGCCTAAACAAGATGTTTTTTCTAGGTATTGTGGCATCCTATAGCTGCATTTTTTTTTTTTTTAAAGAAACCTTCTTTTGCTTCTCTGATACTCTCTGCTCCCAACTGCTCATTTATTCCTGCTGTCTCCTCAAGCTCTCCCCCTGCACACACGTTTCTCAGAGTGATGAGACAGGCAGTGCAGTCAATTCAGTCTTTAGGAACACTGTGCAGAAATATAGGAGTGAAAAATTATGGAGAAGAAAGCAAGAAAACTGAGGGAAAGTTAATTTGCTTTCCACCATTCAGGACATTTCTGATTTTGTAGGTATGTTTCTAGCACTGAGTCAAATTTCACACAGCTGAGCAGAGATTATAAACCTTTGTTGAAAGTCACCTTGCCTGGCTGAATAGTAGCACTACTGAATTTAAAAGAAATTGCTACTGACTTATATTAAGAATTTGGTTCTTCATCTGCTGTTCAAATAAACACAGTACTTTCATGAAGATGCTCATTCATAGTATTTTTTCTGTAAAAATAAATTTACCATAATCCAAATAGATTTGCACACAGAGTTTCAGCAAGGCTATATTTAACACTTTTCAAGCAAAAGGAAAAGAAATGAAGACGAGTTGAAGTTCTTACAGTCCTTGGAACATTTAGATATGTGAGTTATTATTTTACAGATCCACCAGCAATTCATCTTCACTTGAAATTTTAATGCAGCACAACACAGGACTATAAAGAAATTGAATCCTCCTACATATCCATTTTCATAAAGAAACCAGTTGCTAAAGTTATAATTTTCATTACAGTTTAATGTTGTTTTTTCATTTGCCCACAACAGACCAACCAAATTCTGATACCTGATCTCATGCAAACCAATACAACTAAAACATATCCTATCAACACTTCTACATTTTCAGTAATTATATGCATCTTTATCTGTTATGATATTTCTATAAAATTCACAGTAATGAAGACAGAAATATGGACTTCAAAGAGGAGAAGAAAGTTATGTAGCTAGATTTCTTAAAAGCTCGATAATACAAGAACAAGTTTGTTTTTACCACAAGGTTTCCTTTCCACTTTAAAATCTGAAGCAGATGAAAAAATCCAGATCAATAAGGTTAGAATAAAAATACTTAATAGAAAGCAGTACCCAGATCGCCCTAAGCGACATAGATTATTTTTCTTTCAATGTTATGTTTCTAGACATGGCTAAACTCTTCTAGTAGACCTGTGAAAAATCAAATATTGATATAGATTTTCTATCTGAGTTTGATCACCAATCTTTCTACCATCAACCAGTCCTCAAAGGGGAAAAAAACCCTCCACAAAACCAAAACCAAAAAACCACTCATCCACTAAATGACTGCCTGCCACCAAACTGAGGAGTCTCGGAAAGCAAATTTATGTAGATTTTTAATAGCATATATTTTAATTTAGATGTCAGTTTATTTACCCACTGTAGGAAATGAAGGCATGAGTGAAAGAAGGAAGTGGACACAGCTGCATATTTGCTGTCTTATATTTTTAATCTGCTACCTTTTAAGCAGCTGATTTACAAAAATAAAGGTTTAATTCCTATTTCATCTGCTGAAAAGGAGTGTGAATTATAAAGAATTTATTAAAAAAACAAAAAACCCAATACACACCCCACACACACTTTTCATAAGTGCTAAATACTTCACAAGATATTTAGAACAGATGAGTAAACAGACAAACATAAATTTAAACTGAAAAACCAGGTTTAATGACATTAAGTTTAATTGTCCCAAAAAAACCCAAAGAACTGCAGGCATATGGGCACTACACCAGTATGAAGTTTATGCTTCTGTAGGCATCCTTCAGACTACAACTAGAGAGAATGAAAGTACTTACTTTGTTTGCTTTACTCCTACTGTCTATAACTCATATCTACCCTGGTTCTCAAGGCATCCTTGCCTTGTGGAACCTGATTTACACAGCTCTAAGCAGATAGTTATGCATTCAACTATTTTACCCAATCAGAACATTCTAATTTCCAAAAGCATTTTATAACCAGATTATACCATGTTGACATTTATTTACAAATTATAGTGTTTCCATGTATCATAACCCTTATAATCATGAACAGCTTTAGAAGAATTCTCTGTGGAAGACAGCTTTGATAGAAAATCGTTTCTGTACTCCCAGTTAATTACTGATTTTTTTTCCACCAATTACAAATTTGAACTCAATCCCACAGATTTATAATTTACAATCAGTAGCCAATGCATACAAATTACTCTTGCTTCTCTTTTAAACATGACTAAAAGTTCAATTTATTAAATGCTAAATCATATGAATTATCCACAGTAAAATGCTGTGTAGTTAAACCTTCTCTGGCAACTGGACATCACAGAATAGTTATTTATTTTAACTAATCAATCTTAAAAGCTACTAAAGGCTTTTCTACACTCAGCATATGTGTTTGCACTCTAACCTACTGGATTAGTATTGCCAATTTAGCCTCTTAATCAATTTAAATATATACATATATTTAAAAGCATTTGGATAAATAATACAGGTAAAACAAATTTTGAAGATTGAAAAAGGATGATTAACCTGATTAAAAAAAAAACCCTCAGCCAGCAAGGCAGAGAGAAACATTAATTTAGACTTCCTGCTCTAGTAATTCAGTCACTGACTCATAGTAGACTGAGGTTTCAAAATTTACCTCAGTTACAAGGAAACTGCACTGCTCTGCAATTTATTTCACTCCTTTACTCCCTTTCCCACCTGACCCTTCAGCTGTATGAGAGAGGGCTCCACGCTGAATTATTTGAAAATAAGTAAATAGGGACAAAGCACCATTTCTTGCAGCTATGCTCACAGAGACAGAGCATACACAGAAGAATGCTCCCCAAGTTCAACAGTGCTAATGAGTCCAGAATTAATGTATTTTCCTGAAAGCCTCTTCAGTAGAGCTTATGAAAGCTTACATCAGCAGATGTTAGAAATATTATCAATGGAGTTGCTTTTCTGATGAATACATCAGGAATGAAACTATAACAAAAAAGAAATAATGACCAGGCAAAACCAAATTCATAACATCTAGCTTAGGACAACTAGATACACAGCATTTTGGTAGTTTGCTTTTTTTGCCAACTAATGCACTACAAGATATAATAAATGAAGAAAATTTAAAAACTTTTGATTAGGTTTAGTAGAGTGCTTTCAGGCAAAGGGAAGAAACATGAGACAACATATAGAGGAAGCACCTTTACCCATCACTGAAAAAGTACTGCAAGAGATGACAGGAATAAAATGAACTTTACCTCAGCATGTTACCCTCATATTTACCCTCTAAGATATCAACAAATAGATAGCTATCTTATTTAGAAGATAAAAACAAAGTTCTGTAATTTCAAACTGTGCGACTTAGATTAAAATAGGTATAGGGCTACTGATTAAAGGAGAAGTTGTTGCAAATACAAATCTTTGTTTACCAGCATTCTTTTTATAATAAAGACTGTCCTAGAAATAACTGACTAAAAAATTCAGAACGGCACTCATTTCAATAATTATCTTACTGCAATGCTTTCATCCCCCCTCCTGGAGAAAAGCTGTTCACTTTTCTACTTCAGACTATCATCAGCAGTATGGTAGAAGGTGCTGTTGAGAAGGTGCTGCTGTTACTAAAATATTCACATCCAATTGATAACTTGATCAATTTTTCTGATCCGTACAAAGGAATTTCCTCTATTTAGGTTTCCGTTTTCAGTTACACTAGACTGTGATTGCAACAAAAGGTACAAACACTTGCAGTTTAGTTTATCATAGGAACAACTTAAAGGAGACAATTCTTTGACTTCTGAAGTAAAACCACAGATTGTAAAAGCTTTCACAGTGATAAAAGTATTCTGAGCAAAAGTATCCATACATTGCTTTATGCATTTTAGGCATGTGTCTGATATGTATTTCCAGGAGCATTCTTTCACTCCAAACAAACAAAAAGCCAAAACAAAGAAAAAATCCCAACCAAGCCAAAACAGTAATGTTGTAACATTTAAAAAAATCACTCAAAAGCATTTTCTAATGAGTTTGCTGTATCTTATTGACTACTCAAGTGTTTTAAGTGCACTAAGTTTGAAGCTACCCTGCTCTCTATATTTGGCTTCTTGAATATACAGTGTTTAATATTGGCAGAGTAATAATAAAAATCCCCCTATGCAATAAATGAATGGTACTTATATCCCTATAATCATAATAAAAATGAATCTTCATTTTAGTGAAATTCTGGTTTTGACATGAATTAGATACATATCTCTTAGCATACATTCACACATTTTTTTCTTAAACATGCTTGAAATAAATGTTTTTGAACTCATCTTAGAAACCTCTTAGAAAAAAGAGGTTTAATATTGAGACTGCACTGAATAAACAAACACATTATGGTCTAGATAGACTTAAATTACAATGCTTAATGGTATGAATTCAATGAAGTAATTTTGTACATACAAACAAATAATCAAGTCTGTAAAATATGCATTATTGCTAAAAAGAGATACAGAATCTCCTCAAATACTGATAAAAAATTGTTATTGCTATTTCCTTTAAATCTTGAGGCTATTTAGTTTTCCTCCCTGCCTCCTCTATCAGGATTTCACTGCCTCAGGAAACCACCAAAAATATAAATGAGTCAAAATACTACCTCAGATGTGTTTACTAAATGGTGTTTATTGTTTCTGTTTGATTTTTTTATTTTTTAATAAATACTAATGGCAATGGGAGCGCTAATGGATTCCTTGACCAATCCTTTTACCTAAAATCTCAAAGGCTCTGTGTGGACTCTTCTTGAAGTCCACAGGAACACTCTCTTCAACTTTAATAGGGCTTAAGTGCATTACAGCATTTAGTAAGTATTAGACTCCTTGTCTCACAGGGGGACTTTGGACACTGAGCAGTGTTCTAAATTTTCCTAGTGTTTTTTTTTGTTTTTTTTAATTCATCACTCTGCAACATTTTGCTCAGCTTCATCTCTACTCACCCAATCTGACTATTTTAGCATCCTCCTACCACCAAATCTCCAAAATACTAGAATAAGACTCTTTAACAGTAGTGTTTGTGAACTTCAGAAGGCAAACTAGGGGCTGGCTTGAATTGGAAGGCTCCTCCATAACCATGACACAAAACTGGCATGACCAGGTTCAGTCCGAGTCTGCTAAAAGTATCCCCAGTAACTGGACAGATGCCCCTGCAGTTTTACTCTTTTAAGCCTCTGAATATTCTCAAGCTGATGTCATCCCACAGAAAGAATGGAATCTGCAAGGTCCAAATATGCCAAATAGAGGAAGTGACATACACGGTGAATGTGACGATGGTACAGGTGGAGGTGAAGCAACACGCACCTGGCATGCGCAGCCCGGGACAGCGGGGAGGGAAGCAGGCTCCCTGCTCACACTGGCAGCTCCACCTCCTGAGGGCAAACCACAACCAGAGTACCTTGGGCTCAACTCACAGCCAACTGCAGACCCTACAGGACACTATTTTCTTTTTGTCCTCAGGAGGATGGAAAACACAGTTTCATAAAACAAACCAACCAACAAGATACCTTAACTGGATAAAATTTAAAAAAGAACAAAACTAAACCAAGCCCCAAACCTTTCTATCACGCAGTGGCAGGTAACACACCTTTCTTTAGTGAAGCAGAAAACTCCTACTCCTTGAACTGTGGAAAACTGGAACTGGAGAGAGAGCACAGCCAATACAAATCAATAACTGGTAGAACAGGTGTCTCTCAGTAACCGACAGTGTAGAAGAAACTTGGAGGAAAAGACAAGTTTAAAATCAGCTTTGTGTTGTTACTCAGTTACTTTCTTCTTTGCTGTGTAGAGGAAGTCAACACTAAAATTCATTGCTGATACTTGTAGGTCAGGTTTAGACTAAAACAACAAATTCATTCTCCTATCACCACACTGATTTTTTAATTTGATCTTCTGAAACACTGATGTCAAGTTCTTGTAATTTCCCATTGAAACTAGCCAGAGCTCAGTTACCAACACACAATTACACAAGTCAAGTTCAGCATCCCTGATCACAACTTCTAATATTCAGATTTCAACATTAAATGGTTTTCCTTAACTGTCTTCAGTTTACTAACCATTATTAGTGTCAGCCTCACACACAGACATTTTCTCATTGATATTGTCATATCTTGCTGCCAACATTATCAAACAGCAATAGTTTAGCAGCTAAATGACAGAACCATAAATTCTGCAGGTATGTTTGTTGCTCCAAATGCAAAACCCTGAGCAAAGCAGTTTGACATGGACACTCTAGAGCCCCCAGGCACCTGAACCTCACTGTGTAGAGATTAATTCTAAAAGATTAGTTCTATTTGGTTAGAAATGGTAGTGTGAACAGAGAAAGCAGTATTATCTGCCCTAAAAAAATTCTGCCTTCAGCAGCCAAAAATACTGTGATTGCCTCCCGAAAGTTCTTCCTGTTGCCCTGTGCCAGGCCACAGTTACTAATTATTTTTATTAACACACCATTTAAGAACTGTTGTCATGATCCCAAGGGCAAAGAAGAGCTATACAAATACAGAATAAAAGGTCAGTTTTTGTCGTAAGTGTCCTGAATTTGAGGCATGAAAAGCTTTATCTAAAACATCACTTATTTTGGATTTATCACCTCTGATTAAATCTGGCATTTGATATTTGTTTACATCATAGTCCACACTAAATACTATGTAAGTTTAAAGAGCATTCTAACAAAAAAGGAGAAAGTTCTTGATTTAAAAATTCAGAAGTCATTTAAGTACATAATATAACATAATAAATAACAATAAAACACATTTCAAGACTGTTTTTAGTAATAAAGATCTTTCCCAACTGCTATGCCATCTTGCCTGGCTAAAGAAAATATTCCACCCCTAATCCCCATGAATGAGTAAGCCTTGAGGGGTCTACTGGTTACATTTACCTTTGTTATTCCTTTGTTACATACCCATTTTCCTCTCAGTCTGGCTTATATTACTATTAAATGTAGATATGTCAAGAAAGGTACATTTCACTTGCAATCTTTGACTATTCCTTCTGGTTTCAATAACATTCCAGCTCACTACAATATTTTCAGGAGCATTACAAGTCACAGAGCACAGGTCTACCACAGATGTATACAAATCATGGATTGTAAAAAGTTATCATTGCTAATATATCTTCTCAAATTCACAATATTTAGTTTATCTTCATAGAGACCAGAGACAGCTTATTAATTACACAGTTCCAAACTTGGCATTTAGAGTGCTCTCACCCTTCCCTCACAGCACTTGTCAGTTTTGGGCTCTTGCCATCCCCACTATACTATAGAAAATCAGTAAATCAGAATTCATTATATGATTCAATCAGTTTTCCAAGTACCTAATTTACCCAAGAAGAATTTCATGGCCTCTAAAATTATTTTCATAATCCTTTCTAGCCCATGTTTCCCTTTCTACTTCTTGTGTAATAAAATACAACCTTTTGAAACAAACCTAGAGATGTAGCTCAGGTACATAAGGTGTTATCCAATCCAATCCTGCCAAAGAAATACAAAACTTATAATTTTACACATCAAAGCTTTAGGAAAACATATGGGCAGTGTATTACGTCAGATCAGCTGTGATTATCTCTTTCAGCACGAATTGCTCAAAAACTTACTGAGAATACACTTTCAACTTCATAAGATGGATGAATATTTCTTTATATTCCATATCCTTAATTTTTATATTCTTCCCTTTACATCAACAAGTACACTCCATGATCACAATTAATCACATGCAGATTCACTCAGCTGATATTCACTGCACTTAATAAATAAACAAATGCTTATTTAACTCAACAAGGCTTATGTTGCATTTGGTGGCTTTTTTACTTTTCTTCCGAACACCAGCAAATGCCTGCTAGTTCTACACTGATGTGAACCAGTGAGGCACCAGTTCTACACTTTGATAATTATCCTTTTCTACTTCTCAATTGCTATGCATGTCCTTGGTACTAAAGTTCAAGTTGGTGTCAAACCACTGTACATGATACAGCCAAATCAGAAAAATGTGGAGATTTCTTGACCAGTTGGCCTCTCTGTTGTGTTCCAGCATTAGTAGCTACAGGAATCCATTAAGGTTAGCCTGAAATGTTAAATGTACATATATTTATACACAAATAAATAAGTAAATAAATAAATAAATAAATAAATATTCTAATCATATGTGCTTTAATGCATGTGGCTGAGCCTTTTTTCCCCCATTATTTGAATCTCCTGAGGTTATGGGAACTAACCTGACAACGTTTAAAAGCAGCTCATGTCAGTCAATCAGTTTATCTTGAGAGACAGCTGTGAAACTTGATTTGGATTCAACAAATATTGTATGCCATGTGGATAGATGCCTAAAAATCAGCTAGAATAGGCTACTTAATTAAAGCCATATGTTCCCATCAGTTACGCACCGCACACGGAAGCAGCTGGTCACAAGTTATACAACTTACATGCAAAGTGCTAGTAAACCCTTTATGTGGGAAATTAATGTCTAGATGGCATTCTGACAGTGCTGGCTAGTACCCTTTCTTACTTGGATGTACTTCATTCAGGTTCAGTGCTGTACAGTACTTAAAAGCTTGCCAAAATATTATTTAAAACTTGATCCCATGCAAGAATAAAACAGCCTTAGAATTTTGGTGGGTTCATTTTGTAATGCAATATGGAAAACACACAAATTAGTGTTAAAATAGCACCAACAGCTAGAACTACCTGCAGGGGTTTACTCAGTAGAGATTGATGACCAGAACAACAGAAATTCAAACATGTAATTCTTCAAGGATTCTACGGGACTGTATGTTTTTATCAGACCTATGAAATCAATAAGACTTTGATCATGGGCTTCAAAATTTCACAATCAAATCACTATATAGGGAGAAAAACCACTGACTGAGGACTATGGTAGTCATTTATGCCATGGTAGTGACTGCTAATTAGTTAATACCATAATTCTTATTGGCAGGCACTTGCCAATAGTAATGGTAATGAAAAAAAAAACGTATACTTTTACTTGCAGTGGGGCTCTTCAATCCAGTCAGTATATAAGATGTCTTATGTCATTGCAAATTTAAAAGCACAGTTAAAAGAACTTTGGCCAGGTAAAGGCACAAGCCTTTAGTTCATTAGAAAGTCTGTGTGGAAAAAAGTTCCCCTGACTTTTCTAGGAAATATTGACTTCATCTGGCTGGCTTTGCAAGAGCTAAATATAGGTACATCATGGAAAGCAGAACTGTGCTAATACGGGTTTTGATTTTGTTTTCCCTCTTAACAAAATATCTGCAAGCTGGTTCAAACAAAGTATTGTGAAAAACCCTTGGAAACCGAAGGAAGTTCTGTATAATCCTCAAAGGAATGTGTTTGCAAGCAGTAGCTTATAAAGAGTTCAACAGTGCAAATCCACAGGCAAATCTCAAAATGAAATTATAAGCTATTTTACTCCTTGTGGCATAAAAATGCTCTTTCCAGAGGGGTTGGAGTTTGACCCATACTTTGAGAACAAACCTTGGTATTTAATTCTCTCACACTTTTGGGCCACTTACTTTAAAGAAGGGTAATGAGTGCACAAAACAGAACATAAGGTTTCAACCAACTGGCTAGAAAAGCAATCTGGAGAGGAACGTATTGACTCTCTTTGATGGGGCCATAAGCTGTAGACATTCCAGTCCTTTAGCCCACATATGGTATAAATAATACTGCATAATGATGTTATTCTTGGCATATGTGATAATGATGCTAAGTATTTATCTAAGAGAAGATAAACTTTCATTCCTGTTCTAAACCACGACAAACTAAGGTACAACTTCATCATTAGCTCTTACACATATGAAGACTGTGCCTTCATAACTAAATGTTTGTGATATTAAATTTTCTGAATACCAGAGAGGTTAAGATATGTATTGCTTTGGGCACAGCACTGGGAATAAAAGGGCTATTAACCATTAACCCCATTAACCATTTCACTAAATATGCACTACATGAGACATCTTTATATAGTGACTGAATTACAAAGAGCCTCATTGCAAGTAGACTGTAGTCTGCTTTTATTTTTTCATTGCAATTACCATGCATTCTGCATCCATTTGAGACACTAGCTGCCTGTTTGACCTTGGAATCTTGTAGCTGTTAAGTACTTCAACTAACAATACCAATTTTTGCTTCTGCTGCTGAAAGCTAAATCAAGAATGGAAAGATAAGACTCTTATATCCACTTGGTGTAACTCATTAGCTGTTCAATATATATGTTTTTATATATCCAAGCTAGCAGAAAACACAGATTTTTGTAGCCATCTAGAGGGGTTTTATATTCCACCCACCAGGAATAAATGTCTATATATTTTCAAGCAGAAGAATAAGGCCCAGTATGCAATCCTCTAGCTTGACCTGACCAGCAAAGCTATGTAACACATTCTGGAGCTAGAGATTCCTCAGCAGCACTTTCATAACCGTTTGCAGTCTGCATGTGAAATTTTATGCAAATTAATGGCAGGCAGGGGCTTCCAGAAAGTCACCTCTTGGGGAATTAATTATTAATTTCCCAGTTTTCTTCTATCACCCAAATAGGAGAATTTAGTGTTATTTTACATATTTTTGATTTAGAAACCTTATTTTTTTTAGTCTATTTTGAAAAAACATCTTTAACGGCAAGGCCTAGTTGTTCTTGGCAGCTGACCATAAATTATCAGAACAAGGCAACCAATAAATATACATGTTAAAACTCAATGACTGTAGCCATCAAAACACTCACTGGAATATTTATACTCTGTAAAACAACTGAATTATAGAAGCTGCCACTCTTTTTGACAGAAAAAAGACACCATACATGCTGTTTAACTTCAAATATAGTTAAAAAGAAATTATACACAAAACTATATAAATCACACAGTTTAAGCAATGAGTCAAGGGTGAGGAAGACCTTGTAATCATTCTCTGCTGCTTTTCAACTGTATTTCACATATATACATTCTCCTTTTCTGCACTATTTTCAATTATTTTTTATCTGTGAACTACTAAATTATTCTTGCCATTAACCCTACTTCTAAATTGTCATATGAATCAACTGGGTCTTTTAAATTCAGTAGCCTTTAAATAGCTTCAGTGAAGCCTCATATGGCACAGATCAACTGCAATCACTTTTTGAGGTTTTAAACAGAAGAGAGAGTCAAGGCTGAGGAGATTGACTGAGATGATGTGATGAAGGAAGACATTTAAAGAACAGACTGTTTTTTAAGTGAAGTATTTGCGTTGACAATACTTTGGGAACATTATGAACCATTCTATGAAGAAATATGTAATATGGTTCAAATCAAGCAGGCCAGCTTGTTAAACATCAAATTGCTATCTATTTTAGCTTTGCAAGAAATGGGAAATTTGCCCACTACTTTTCCACACATTTGTCTTTACATAAAAAATTCTTTCTCATGATAACAGGCAGATAAGAAGTTCACAGTGTTACATATTAAATAAAAGCTTGCTTAATAAGTACTCTGGTCATTGAGACACTATAATCATACTGTTGTATCTATTTTATACTGTGATATCCTTTAATCTTATTATTATGCTCTTTGCATTACTTTGCTACTCTGTTGCTTTCAAAAATGATGCTTATTTTCATTTATATATTTACTTTGTCATTTGAAATTTCTTTTGCTCTACATGTGCAGCAGTAGAGCAATATGTACATTGGAGCAGCAAATGACTGTAGACAGGCAGAGGAAGCAAGAAGGCAAGAGGAGCTCTGGCAAGCTGGAATGGGAAGGACTAACTCCAGCAACCCCAGCAACAGCCCCCCTGTGTGCTGCTACTTCCCCTCCTTCTTTCCCTTGGAATTTGAATTCCTGGTATAACTGCAGTAGGTGGGGAGGGTCTCACTGACCAAGGATTGCCTGCATACATAGAGTTTATTATGACTCCTGTCCAAATAGGAAATAACATTGAACATTACCTAAATAAACACTATGTTTTCCTGAGATATATATTTTTTTTTCCGGAAATGGTACCATACTGAACTGAAAGTTCAAGTGATGAAAGTAAGCAGATTATTGTGTCCCTGACTATTTTCCTTTGGTTTTAAGTTTATGTCCAACCTTGATTTGCCTAGTTTCAGCTTGTATCTCGAGGAACTTCACTATTTTAACAGACTGCTGACTACCATGTATTTTCTTCCCATTAAGGTACATTTAGGCTGATCAAGTTGTCTCCTCACTGTCTTTTGCAATAAAGCTCTTAAACCTTCTGAACCACTCTTGTCACATTTTTCTGAACTTCCTTGAATCTTTCAACAGCCTTTTTGAAATATGGATGTCACAGCTGCACAAATTTACCAAGATTGCATCCAAAGCATGTTATGTTTACTCCGTCTTTCCCTCAGAAAAAAATCAAAGATCATATTTGCCCTTCTAGCAAAACTTATATTTAAGTGATTACTAAAAATGGAGAATTAGTGCTTCTGTGTTGCTGCTCTGTGGTATGCAATCTTCTACCTGAAAGTTCTATGCTTCATTCCTAGCTAGTTGAAAGGGTTAAAACAGAAAACCCCTAAGACTGGTTAGTAAGATTAACTATTATCACCTAGAAATAGAAGAGAGGAAAGACTGAGGTTGATCTCGATAATATGCTTGTTAAATAATTTGTTCCTGAGATTTACCCTTGCTATTTCCAATATTTGGTATCTGAGAAGCCTTGCTAACCATTCTGACAGGCTGAAATGTACGCTAATCAATGATAGTGAATTTAATCTCCAAGAATGTATTCTGTACCCCTAGTATTAAGTTAATCACAGTGCTGAGCAATGAAACAGAGTTTGTCTGAAACCATTATTTCTGTTCTAAAATTTTGTATTTTCCAGTCTGATAATCTCAAACAATTTTCAGAGGTATTCCAGAATCGGTCTGGAAATTAAGAGTACTGGATCAAAAAGGAAATGTGTGTGACTCTATGATCTGGTGAGAAAGAATTTCAAAGAGATACTAAGGGATTACAGATGTGAAATCTGCTGATTTATCTAAATTAATTTAGACAAAATTGATGCACTCATTTGTGTGGTTGCTTTTAAAGTGGTTAAAGAGTGGTCAAAATTGATTTAGTTTAATTGGGTTAAGCTAAAACTGTTTTAGCCACTTTTAAACTGCTTCAATGTCCACACAAAGCATTTGAACCTACTTAGCTAAATGGAATTACAAACTGATTTTGTTAAGCAGGAACAATTCCTATCACACAGATAAGTAACAGAGTTAAAAAGAGAGAGTGGTGAAGATGAGGTTGTAATAAATGGGCATTACAGGATAAATGAATCAACCTTAAAGAGGGATAAAGAGTGAAGGGCTAAATACAAATGAAGATATGTGTAAACAGATATATGGAGGAAGTAGAAAAGAAGGCCAAACACATGAGGAAAGAAGAGCAGTTGGACTTTAAACCTCTTGGAGAACAAACAAGAACAGAAATAGTTAAGGCAAAAAGAAAGATTTTGTAAACCATCGTTCTAAGAACAGCCACCTATGTCCTGGTCTGGCAAAGCTGCTATTGATTTTTGCCTGAGTAGAGACTGAGTTTCTTATTTGGCTCTAAGAGTGGAAATTTGTTCATTCTTGCCATGTACCCTCTCAATGAACTATTGTAAGAAAACATGGTTATTATGATCTTTTGCTAAGATGCCAGGTGGTAGCACTTAAAACCTCTTGCTATGGGAGTAGAAAGGGGATTTATTTTCATTATTCATGAGAGCCATTTTTAAGGGATAACTAGTAACATGAATGTAGTTGCAAATCAAGTGATAACAAGTGTACTTACTTCTGGTGTTCCAGAATGAAATGAGGTGAGGTCGTTACTTATAATTTTTGACAATTTGTTATCAAATGCAGGTATAACGTGGCAATGAAAAGGTACAAGAACACAATTTCATCAGTCCCATGACTTTCTAAGGTTTTGTTTGCATAAACACATGTTGGTGCCATACAGACAAATCTGATATCTAATACTGTGCACACAAAGATTAAGTGCTGCTTTGTATTGTAAGCCTCATTTTATATCTGAGCTGACAATTCAGAAATACTGATCCTCATGATTATTTGCTGTTCATTTAATTTTCTGGCATGGTCATATTTTTTCCCCTGAAATTCTGGAAAATAAAAGAACAAAAAACCCCAGACAAATCAACAAAAAACAAACCCACAAAACCACAAAACACAAACCCACAAAAAACTCCAACCAAAAAAGCCCCACAAACAAAAAATTAAATAGAAACCCTAAGAAAACAAAAAATAATAATGCACAAAAACATGAAAATAATTTGGCAGCGGAATAATGAAATTAGAAATTTTCAGAATTAAATATTAAAATTAGATAGATAAATCTGACTAGACAGAAATGGCCCAGAATTCTGATCTTTTCAGAAGTCCTGAAAATGAAGATTTCCTCTTGAGACATTGGTAGCCTCTCTCAATCAAACAGATAAATCTAGACTGAGTAACAAGAAGACTAGAAACAGTATTTTAAAAATACAACCACAACTCATTGACTATCTCTTCATCTCACCTCCAAAAGCTCAAATCCCTAGAAAACTAAAAATACCAAATATAATATTCCTTCTTTACTCATCAAGAAATAATTTAAGGAATTAATTTTCTTCAGGTTTTGAAGACGTGAGAGTAGAAGGATTATACTGCTGTGCATTATGTAACAAAGTAACAAGCTTTAGGTCAAAATTTATAATTATGAGGCACTTTCAAACACCTGGACTTGGCATAACTTAAAAAAAAAACATAGTAAGCATTATGTCAGTTAAGCTAAAAACACAGAAATAAGAAAAAAAAAAAAAAAGGTGCAATGAAATAAAAAACTCTGCTAACTTAAGGGACCATCCCAAGCTGTCTCTGACCCTGTCTGGTATGGGCACACACAACAGTACTACATAAAGAAGGCTGTGCTGATTGTGGGCTCACGCCCAGGGAGCACAATGTACATCCTTACCCATGTAATGGCTAATCCACAGAACAGGTTATTTGCAGATGAATGATACAAGAATAGCATCATTATTTTATCTGTGCTTAATAGTGCAAATTCGAAACACGCGAAGAAAGTAATGGGATGCCCCACGAACACCCTATCCCTGGAAGCGTTCAAGGTCAAGCTGGATGGACCTTAGGCAACTTGATTTTTTTCACAGCCTTTTGCCCTCTGAAGCTACAACAAAATGTAAGAGACTGTGATTTTGCCAAGTAAAACAAAACACTTTAACAAAAAAAAAATTGAAAAAACAAAGGTATGAAACAGGAATTTTAAGGATCTGTCTACTTGTCTGCACATTTCTTTGGTAGCTAACATACAGCTTACATAAATGTTACCTTTTTATATGAGAATAGGAATCACCATGAACTCAAACATTAGAGAGATCATATGTTGAGCACAGGAGAAAATTTCCATCTTTTTCTATACATTTTCTCCAGGTGATGGATCAAGTTATATTACAAGATTTAGCTTCAAACATTAACTCACACAATTAGCCAGAAATAATTAGACAGTCAGGTGAGAGAGTATTAGTCGTCATTCACAGAGCTTTTTCATCTTATGACCTGTACAGATTTTCATAAGGTGAAGGCCAAAATGGGCTACAGCATTTTTATTTGACTAGCATTTATGAATTCATGTATCATTATATAAATATTACTTTTGATTGAGATCTCATTAAAGGTCTCTCTGTCTCATATCAAAATGTCAATAACACTCCTAAGAAGGGAAATGTCATTTAACTAAGGCTGTGCTTATTAATAAGTTCAAAAATGATCACAGAAAATTACTTTTTTCTTATTAAACTCCCATTTTTAATGTTTTAATTCATATATTTTTTCAGAGTTGTTTTGCTAAGAAAGCAGAAAACAGTCAGTATTTGAACTGATATTTATCTTCCTGAAGAACTATCACAGAACCCTCCTGCCAGTGATTCTTTCTGGCTTAACACAGCATTTTTTCTAGATGCTGGCATAGCCTTTCTTCCTCTCAGTTTCATAACATACTCAGTGCAGAACAAAGTAAATATCACCACCATACTCAAACTCTAACTGAAATCAAGAGAGGCAAGCATAAACTCAGAGTGCAAAAGCATTTTCATTATTACCCAACTTCTAGCCCAGCATCAATGCTTATGACAGGGTATAGGCACTTCCCTGAAGACTCTTCAGCCACAGCTGTTTCAAAAGTAGGGATGCTTCCTTCCTTGTAATCCTAGCAGAAGAATGGATATTTCAAATGTGGTGGGACATTTCAGGAAGGTGATAAATCAGTTTCACTGTCAGGTTACAGACAATATTTTCAAACCAGGAGACACATCAGTGAACAGCTGACATCACCCCCTTTGACATGGAGTTTCCCCAAGGGGGAAGAACAGCAAGAGGAATTCTTCTAGTTACCAACTATGGGATTTTACAAACGCAAGGCAGCAGATCTTTTTCCTGCCATTCTCTGTGGGAATCAAAATGCTGCAGTAATTTAGACAAGCCCTATATGCATCAGAATTGGATTCCCAGGCTATGTCCTTTATGGAGTCTGGGGGGTTTTCTCCTCCATTTGGCCAAGAGCAGCAAGGCCGGATTCATGTAATCTGTACATCTTGCTATTCCTAAGTACTAGCTGCATAAAAGTCCAGAAAATCCCAATTTACATCTGCTTCTCCAGATAATACCAAGACTTGAGCCATTTATTTCCTTTAACATTCTGGATTACCTGATCTGTTTGAATGCAATGATACTTCCAAGAAAGAAATAACGCAATATCATGTAATATAGATTAATTATTTTTTAAAATATGGGATAAACACAGCAAAGAATTTTTAAGGTAACAACTCTAGACAGAAACTGTGAATGGCTAATACCTTGAGCAGCTCTGAAGTGACTGGTGCTAATTCTGATGCTTCTGTGGTATCACAGAATCATCTAAGTTGGAAAAGGCCCCTAAGATCATCAAGTCCAATCCACTGCCATATTCACTCCTAAATCATGTCCATAAAAGTGTCACAACTACACATTTTTTAACACTTCCAGGCATGATGATTCCACCACTTCCCTGGGCACCCTGTTCCAATGACTGAGTAAAGTGCACTTTACAGAGAGAAGGAATTTTTCCTACTATCCAGTCTAAACCTACCCTGGTGCAACATGAGTTGTAAAGCAGAGCATGAGTTACAGAGCACAGTGAAAAGAGAAACATGAAAATCTAGAGCAAAAAGCGAGGACAGCATATGTGAACACCTGACACAGTTCAGCAGCTGAGGAGCGTCACTAGAGGACATGAAAGATCCACACTCACCCATTAGATTGAGAAGTGAGGAGAGGAAGTTTATTATGATTTGGGGGTTTTGTAGGGTTTGGAATTTGACCAGCGATTGCGGGCCAGAAACAGAAACCTCATTACCAGGATGTTACCACAAGCTGCCCTGGAATGGTGCTCTGTCTACTCTACAGTTATTGAAGAGTGTGCATGTGGTGTAGTGGTGCTAAATAAGGTGCAGCTGCAAGTGGGTGCACACTGTACCACAGCACACTGTGGCATTCGTGTGCCTCCAGGGGTCTGGGTGGGAATCATCACCTGTGGTGAGACTGCTTAAGAGGATTCTCTGGAAAGCTCTTACTCCTGAGTGCCACATCAGTCCATTCAGTCTTGGTGACATCACCAATAACATAAAATGACAGCATAAGAGCAACGATTTTGACTTGGTCTTTGGCATTTTACAAGCTTAAGTAGTCTTGGGATTGTCACAGAAATAAAGAATATGCTGTGTTATACCCTCAGTGCTCCAGTATAAGTGAAGAAACTGTAAAATCACAAATAGTGAATCGAGAGCTCCTTGTGTGCTGTGTCTGTAGAGGCTCTATAGTACAAATTGTTCCAGTAAGGACATGAAATAACTTATGTTCAGTAATTTGCTTCTAGTTCTACCTGGTTCAGATGGTAACACAAAACTAAGTGTTTCTTGGCTAAATCCACCCACTTTCAGTTTAGTAAAATCATGCATCTTTTGGGACTGTGCCATTAAAACATAGAAAACATGCAGATCTGGAGATATAAAGAATATTTTTGTACCACAGGAATATCAATTAAGCGATCAACTCTCTAGATATGTAAATAATGCTAAATGCAGACAACTCTAGGCCTCAGATTTTTATGTATTTCCCCTCTGGATAACCTATATCATAAATTCAATAGTGCAAATAATTAAAATATCTGATACACTATAGCTATTTTAACATATTTTGGGACATGAGATCTTCTCATATATGTATTTATGCAAGTCTCCCCAAACCGTAAACTGCTTCCTGAACAGCATTTGTTGAGTATCTTTAACGAAGAATCTCTATCTGGCCTCAAGACTGACTGCAGTTATATACCATATGATTGTAGGGTAGATGAAAAAGTAACAATTCTCTGTGCCTATTGAATATGCAATTCACACATCAAATTCCTCCTTTAAATCTGTAGAGGTGCCCACCTTAAATCTAAGATGTTTGTGTTTGATCATTTGTTTTCTTTAACCCTCTGTCTGTGTCCAAAATGCCTTTCTTATTCTTTTTTGACTGATCTACCTCATAGCATTAAGAACACAACAGTTATGAGCACATAAAACACACCAAAATAGTATCATACCCTATTCATTATGCACCCAAAGGATCAGTATCTCAAATGGATTTCCTAGTGCTAACAGCAATTTTGCACGTGATCAACAGGTGGACTGTTCTTTTAAACTACAACAACCAGAATTATACGACAGAGGAAAAAATTTCCAATGGCCACCATACTCCTAATTTTCTAATCAATAAAAGATTGATTGAGATTTTATTTCTTATAATTAATTGAGATTTTATTTCTTAAATGTATAGAATTAAATATCTATAAATTCAACTTGATCTAAAATGCCTACAAAATGGATTTCCACCTTGGTTACCTGTAATAGACTGGGTTTTATACTGTGTTCTCAGAAATAACTTAACTTCATGTCCTCAACGGGCACTTGAGTCAGCATGGTTACAATTTCTTTGGTCCCTCTCAGCTACACACACACAGTCTGAAAAGACTTGGTAGGGATCTGGCAGACCTGTGAAAGTGAAGTTCTGAGACAGGATCTTTAATGGCATGGCAAAAAAGGTAAATAATGTTGTCAGGGAGAAGTCGGTAAAGCAACTAATTTACATAAACTTGTTTACATATATCAGGATTAACTCTCACATGAAAACAGAATGATAACAATTTAAATCTGAGCTATTTTTCACATAGTTCTTTCTACATGCGTACACACAGACATATGCCTTGCATCTTAGCCAGGTGAAGGTATCAGTGTACATACAAGCCCACCTTATGCTCTGTAGAGTTTCCATATCTCATAAACCTTTCCCAGGTTCAACTTACTTCCATAGATACCCTCATATGTCTTAAAAATCCCTGCCTTTTTAATTCAAGCAATTTCTTCAATTCTTCTTCTTACTTTAAGCTCTGAATTAATCTTATTACCAACTTTAAAGCTTATTTGCCTTGCTCCGGGCTTCAACATAGTTTTGGTTTCTACCTTTCCTTGATACATTCCTGTCATCACTAACATGCAGAATTACAAAATCTAGACAAGGACTAAAATCTCAATGTCATTTGAATACAGATGTCTCTTAGTATGTGTGAAAAAAAATCTCACATTGCATTTTCCTGACATCCTTGTCAGGATTTCTTTCTTCTCATCCATTTCTTTTAAGAACAAGTAGGAATAACAGCATTAACACAATAAACATACATCACAATTATATTATGATAATATGAACAAAATACTATAATGAAGTCTTAATCATTACTTAGTATATTACAAATTTCATATGGAGAAAATAATAACTTACATATATAATGAATAATATTGTAGTAGGACTAATATAGTTGTAAGTTAATTACACACTCTGTAGCTGATTTAGTTGCATTTAGCTAAGGAGCTGTTCTAAGCTCACTGCAGATTAATTATGTCTTTAGGTATATACTCTCATTTATAAATGTCATTTGTAACCACAGCTGTTGACGAGGCTGCTCTGTAAACCCTTCCTTTATGAAAACAAATGCTCCACACCCCCAAAACAACAAAAGCAACAAAAAAATCCCCAGCAAAATCCCTGAATGAGACTCAAAGGTCTCTGCTAGCTATGGTATGCAATGGCAAAACACCAGAGGACTGCAAGTTTCACTTTACTGCATTTCTTCCCAAAAAATGGGAAGTATTGTACTAATAGTATATATTTAGTAAGGTTATGCCTCACTGCATTTTATTTAATACTTAGCTTTCCCAAATTAGATATAGATGAAATTTAACATCTTCTTAATTCTAGAAATTGGTCTAGTTTACAAATCCCTTATAATTAGAGAAGGATATAGGTAACTGCCAAAGACTCCCCCTATGTTTTTTCTCCGTTTTTTACTGACTAAGTGAAACAAGTCACTTTCTAGCCTTTGATTCCATGCAAGAAGAATAATTTTACAACAGGAATGGGTAGTAAGTACTAGCAAATGCATCAGATACGCATAAATCTAAAAGAAGGGAGCCTTTCTTACTTCAAGGTGTTCAGCCTTGTTCTCACCACATCATGAAAAGTTAAATGAGTCTCAAATACCTAAGATGACAGAATAAAAAATCTACATCAGAAACTAGAAGGGAAGGATGGTAAGTTAAAGTTAGACACACTGTACACCTATTTGACTTTTCCAGGTTCATTGCCAAACTGTGGAGAAGCAATTACATTTTTTAGCAAATCATTCCTACTTCCTGTGATTCTCTTTGAAGCGAAGGCTGGTGCATGTCATTTAGGTCACTTTAGGACAAGCCTGTTTAGGACAGTTCAAAGCAGGGGAACAGACTATATACAGTTTGAATTAAGACTCCCAAACTACACTCCTACTGAGCAAAATTACTTGCTACTTTAAATATAGCCCACAGAACTGTATTTTCATTGAACCTGACAAAACCCACAGTGAATTCAGCACAAACCTAGGTATTCTTACCGTGCAGTAAGGGAAATCACACACACAAGTCTTAATAAACGTACTTCATATATATAAATATTTTCAGACAGTTACAGCATATGCTGGAATAAATTTACACTTAAGCATAAAAATAAAAAAAATTACCAACCAAACAGGAATAACAATCTAAATTCTTTGAATTTATTTACACTTATAAGAAATAAAAGAAACAGTATCTCAGGAAATCATCTTTCTTTTGCAGCAGTAAGATTCATTACATAGCAGAGCAAGCAACCAAACTTTAGTTCCCCACACAAAGTACCTTCGACATCCCATGCAGTACAGCACAGCTCTCATGCTAGGGTGCCCCAATATACATTATGAATGGCAGAATAATATGATAGGAAGAGGTTTTGAGAAGGTAAACTAAATCCAAACTGGCAGAAAGAAACTACCTAACAGGAAACATCACCAGCAGTGTTGTAGTATAGACATTACCAAATCAAAGACTAAGTATATCTTAGTTAAAGAATTTGCATTCTCCATGTCCAGGGAAATACTGCAGCACATTAGTGAGAGGGAACCTGCAAAGAGCCTCCTGTAGCTTCTTATTTAGGAATTAGTCTAGAGATCCAGCTTTCTGTGGCATGCAGTACATGCTTGTGGCTTTCTGCCATATGAAAAAAATAACCACCTGCAACAAAAAACCCTACATCATCATATTTGCCATATAGTATATCCAGAAATTTCTGCAGAAAAATTTCAATATTTCAGCAATAAAGCTGAAAAGACTAGAGAAGATTCAAACGTGCAAGTAGCAAAACCCGTAAAAGTAACTAATTTGCAAAAATTAGCAATGTAAGGAAATTAAACAAGATGATACACTGAACTATCAATGATTCCTCAACATAACGGTATTTCAAATCTGGGATTAAAGTGTTCTGAACATGCTCCTTCTGAAAGAGAGCAGAGTTCTCCCCACAGATACAGCAACCATTTTTACAGATTTGGCTACATGACTGAGACTATGAGAAGCGCAGTATCAATATGGATCTTTTAATATTACATTTGCATTCACACATTAATGAATTGTTAATTTTCTTAAATCGTTTGCAGAAAAAAAGTGTTTTGGATTACAAAGCAATAATACTGTTTACTATTAAGTGTTCCTTCCCTCCCTGCCACAGAAATAATGCAATATATCACAGCATTCCATTAGCACGTTCAAATTGATGATTAGGATTTACAAAATCACTTAGGCATGTGTTTCTGTTCATAGTAGTTCAACAAACTCCTAAACATCATTTTTAGTTATGTACACCTAAAAATCCCACTTGAATAATTAATCAGTTTGCAACAAATGCCCAGAATTCAACATGTGCATTTGTCCAGTCATGTTAGTGAAAAAGCAAAAAATGCTTAAAAAAATTACCCAAGTATTTAACTGCTTCATTAGATCAGGAAAGTTTAAGCACATACTTAAATGTCACCTTGCATCAGTGTTAAGATGTGCATGCACTTAAATTCTGCACTGAATCAGCAAATGTCCTTAGGATACTTTCCTACCCTGAAAAAAATTCCTATTTACCACCATGAACAGCAAAACACTATATGAGGCTTTAAAATTTCAAAATATGTGACCAGCATAAAACTTAAATTCATTCACAGCTGTAAATATTATATACAATAATAAATACCTTTTTTTTTGGTAGTAATAAATATACTGCAAAATAACATAGATAATAAAATAGCACCAAAAAAAAAAAAAAATATTATGGGATCTAGGCCTGTACCTAGGCCTCTGGTATCTGAGACTAAAAATTCTGGTAGTCAAAGTTTCTGTTGATGATAATGAAAGTCCTTTCTCAAGAAAACGAAAACTATGGCTTCTATGTAAGATTTTTCTTACTTTTTTCCAGTCTTGCAAAGAAAAAAAAAAAAAAAAAAAAAAAAAAAAAAAAAAAAAAAAAAAAAAAAAAAAAAAAAAAGGTATAATGAAAGTGTAGGTTGATGACTTAAAGTATGGTGATGGGGAAGCAGACTCCTAACAAGTTCAAATTTATGATTATGAGAATTAAGAAGTCATATTTTTCCCTACTGGCAGAATAAGAGGCTCTTAGTGACTGGTTAAGGTTGAAGAATATTAAATCATGAGCCCCCAAATACCTATTTGATAGTGCATTTGGATAGTAACATATGAGGTGTCAGAAAAGTACACTTGTCTTTGTCGTAGACCTTTACTACTTTATGATAATAATTCTTCAGAGAACACATCCTGATTGTGGTATTAGTTACTAGTATGAATGAAATTTCCCCTCTATGTGATAACTGCTGTTTTTTTTATTAATCCAGCATATAATACTGACTTGTTTCTCAAAGATCTTACAGAACATTTCCAGGTACATTCAGCTATCTTTACTGCCTTAACTAAAAACACTTGCAAAATTTTTTTTTGTTGAAGACCATCCAAGTGAGAATATTACCATATTGCAGTGAAATCAATTGCCACATGTTGTAAGGACTGAGTGAAAGATAGAGGTGTTCTACTTCCGTAAGTTCTGTTTTAGCATTAAAATCTTTTACCTATTGATTTTAGAAAAGAAGTCACTCAGAGTAATATAAGTTTTTGAATTTCCATGTTCAAGTTAATCAAATGGACAAAAACAACAGATGGAACAGGAATCTGGATATCCCAGTTCTCTTCCAGGTTACTGTCTTAATTGGTGTCCTAGAGCATTTTTTTTCCCTCCAATATGTTCCTGTGTATGTGTTTGCACATGTATTGAAAATTTCAGCTGAAGGGAGGATGGAAGATTCTTATTCAAATCCTGTATCAGTAAGTAGACAGATAAGATGTTTTCCATATCCTAAGTACCTAGTGCAAATTAAATAATCTGAATAAGATCAGCGGTAGCTTTAATCTTCCTAAGGAACTTGATTCCGCTGACAATGACTCTTTAGGGTATGTAGATAAAAGAGCACCAATAGCAAAGACCCCAAGTAGGCTCATCCTACAGCATACATTCAGGTGATGAGTGGAAACAAAGGAGAAGCAATTCTGGATCTACAAAGAATGTAAGCCTCTAAGGGACTCGGCTGCTTTCCTAAGGGACAGCAATCCTCACAGTCCTCCTAGCCAGAACACTAGGCAATCACTTAAGTGTGAACAGAGAGAATATGTATGTTCTTTACATATGTAACAGCTATATAACTTAGACAAAAACTAAAGTTCAAAATTTTAATGGAATCTGGCCAAAGAGGAATAAAATAGAGATGAAAACCAGATAGTTAACTAATCAGTCATTCATACAGAACATTTCTAGTTGAACACAAGGATATACAGTGATTACTAATATAATCTTTACAACTGCCTTCTGTAAATACCAGTAAGGACCATATCATTTGGTTTATTCTTATACCTTGAATGCTGCCCAAATGCCAGTGAGAACTGCTTTCATTTCAGAATGGCATTCACTGTTTTAACATAGGGAAGGTTGCACTGTGCCACACTTACTTTCGTATAATTTTCCCTAAAATCCAGCTCAGCAATACTTCTTTATAAATCAACTTGTACTAAAAGACAATGCAGATGTTTGTAAATTCAGTTTATGATACTCCAACACTCTAATTACAGAACTGCAAGGGGCTTAGCAGCATATGCTCTGCAATACCCTATGTGCTTACAAAGTTTCGAGTGATAGTTAAACAGTATTGATAAAATTTTATTTCTTATTAACATCAGATGAATTTATGATTTATCTAAAAGGTAAAAAAAAATTAAATGGAAAGAAAATGTTTAGAGTTAAAGATCTTCAGTACTCATTCATGTTGACCTAATATTGGCTCCATAAAGTCTAAACTCTAAGCTAATTTGGTGGCAGAACAGTAAATTCAAAATTATGCTTGCTTCTGGAAAACCTACTTTAGGACTCGCATCCTAACATCTATTCATAATTTCTTCCAGTATTATTACCCACAAAATGGAAAACAATAAAAAGATCTATTAGTAAATAAGAGGAAAGTCAATGGGAAATAGATGAGTTGTTTGGTTTAAAAATTGTTACCTTTTTTTGAGATAAGCCATTATCTGAGACCAGTAATTGATTTTTATTTAGTATGTTCAAGTAGTTTATGTAAAAATGTAAAAAATCAGGGTCCAGCAATACTGGTTCTCAGGTGACTACAACTATGCCTTTGGTTTGGCCTACAGCTACTTGCTCCAGTCAAGGAGGAGCCTCTGAAAAACTCACCTATCTTTAGGAATAAGAATTAATAATTGTGAGATATCAAATAAAATTGTGAGATATTTTTCAAAATAACTTCTTTATAGTTTTTGCATGATTTCATAATTTCTCTTGAATATCTACCTGGAAGAGAAAGTACAGAAAGCAAAGATATTGTGCTCCCTCACACATTCCTACCCCTAAGTATGTAAGATGTCTTTTCCCCCCTTGCACATGGTCTTTTGAACAAAGCATTTAGTGGAAGCCAATGTTTAATCAAAATGGAACATTTAATGAGGCATTTCTTCAATTATCAAAATATCCATTTTGTCTCACTTTGAAACAATCATTTGAGAAGCACTAAAAATAAGCAATACAACTTCCCTATACATTTGACATTCTTAAAAAACTTCCCAATAAAAGATAAACAGCCTTGACAGTCAGTCCCTTTTCTGTTATTAGTATCAACAATACAGTATTGCTTGACAACTAAGCTGTTTATCCCTAAGCTTAAAGGAACACTTTCTTCACACCTTAGCACTATGTAAAATTTCTGGCCATGCCATTATGGAGTTTCCTAACAGCGCACTGGAAGTCTTTCTCAAAGTAACAATGTTCTCAAGCTGTTTTCCTGTTTTGGTTTTATGTGAGAGTTTGCCTCACTGCTGGTCACTTTGCATGGCTGCTGCTCAGGTCTAAATCAGCACATGATTATTTCACCATCTTCCATGTTTACCTGGTTTCGTGTGTACTTGAACTGAGCACATTTATTGTGAGTAGTATATAGACCCATCCATTTCACAATTAACAATGAGCATTTATGCTTTACTCTGACTGCAACACTGAAGAAAATGGCTCAGTCCAGACATGATCTGAAAGCAGACTTGAGAACAATTGTTTGCCAAGATAGGGTTTATTTTTTAGGGTATCATTATCCACTTTTTCCTCTTCTTCTTTGAGTAATGCATAGAGTCATGAGTATATGGCGATTTAGTCTGAGGATTATTTTGTTTGCTTGCATGTTGTTTTGAGGCTTTTTTTGTGGGGATAATTTTGAGCACTGAACTGAAGAATTATCACTGATTTTATGAAAATACTTCCCTGTTCT
The DNA here is from genome assembly GCF_009819655.1 of Sylvia atricapilla. Classification (NCBI taxonomy): domain Eukaryota; kingdom Metazoa; phylum Chordata; class Aves; order Passeriformes; family Sylviidae; genus Sylvia; species Sylvia atricapilla. The sequence continues at coordinate 28,633,389 of NC_089140.1, forward strand.
AAGACAGCATTAGATTAGAGAAGTGTTTTGGTTTTGGGGGTTCTTTTTTGTTAGTTTGTTTTTTACGGATTTGAGATACAGATACAAAAAAAATAACTAGGACAAAATAAACAGGAGTGTTACAAACACAGGCTTATCTGAAGCACCTGTCCACATATACATGTTGAGCCACCATTAATGGTAAACAGATGTGTGCTTGAAGAAAGCAGCAGAAGTTTATCCATAGGAAAAAGGTTAATCATGACAAATATACCCAATGAAATACTCTGTCTACACACACACACCCTCTGATTGTAACAATAGCAAATGACAAGACTGAAATTCCAGTACTGCAGCAACTGCAGAAATGTACTCCAAGCCCAAGCATATAGTCTGGGATAACAAAACAATACTGACATTTCTGAACTCTGTCATGATCACTGGAATAACATCACCCTAGTGCATGAATGTATGACTATTAAAGCTGTTTCAGTAGATTATGGGGAAAATAACTTTTATTTTCTCTAAAGTACATCAGTAACTTCCCACTGTCAGACAGTTGGCCTGATGTTTCTTGTCTCTGTCATGACTCTGTCATGACTCCTCATTTGTCCTCTAAAACTACCAGCTATGTTTGTCCAGCTCCCCAAATCTGTGTCTTTCCAAGACAAGCTTTCGTTTCCAGATGACCCTACTATATTTTTGAAGAGGTTTCTTGGTTTGGCTTTCCTTAGGGTGGTGGTATCTTTGATTTTTAAAGCAAATATGACTTGACTACTTTAATGCACGTTTTTCTTGGATTTTTAGCTTGTATCAGTGACTCCAGTATTATTAGGAAGCAGATGGATCTTCTCTCCTGGTATCTTGCCATCCTGACAGAATGATGGATGTGAGCAATTGAAAAATCTTTATCTTATTCTACATCACTCTTAGATATTTTCTAGCTCCTGCTTTGAAACTGACACACGGCCTGGCATCCACTTTTTATGGTCCTTCCGTGCTTTGTATTTCCATCAGGTTGAACATTACCCATATTCATTCACAGTTTGTTACACATACATCTCAGCTTGTTTCTTACTTTTTTCTCTGTACTCAGACATACAACAACAGTTCTTAGGTACATATCAGAGCTTTGAGACTGCTATAGAAATAAAAGGCTTGTTTGGCTTGAACACGCTAACCAAACCTCAAAAAGGTTTTGAACACTGGGTGTTTTTGAACACCCCTGTATTCTTGTATCTAGCTTGGGATATTATGGTCTTGATTGCTGGAGAGATTTAAAAAAAAAAGACTGACTAGATAAGGTGATTCACAGGTAAGAGGGCAGCTCCAGTGAGGTCTAATAGCAGACTGCAAGTACGTGTGAGGAGGTCTCAAGAGGACAAAGCCAGACTGTTCACAGCGGCACATATGACAGGAGAATGGGACACAGATAATTTATGTTGACATGAGAGATTCAGACAGGATGTATAAAAAACACTTTCATCGTAAGACAGTCAAGCACCACAATGGGTTGCCCAAAGAAGTTGTGCATTCCTTGGGGGCTTTTAAAATCTAAGTGGATAATGCCCTGAGCAATGTGATCTGCTCTCATAGCTGACCCTGTTTAGAACTAATGACTTCCTGCAATCCCTTCCAACCTGAATTATGGTCCTAAAATATCAAGAGCTTCATGTCAAGCACAATTTTATTCAGTTTTACTTTCTCGTCCTTTCTAAACATATATTTAGATTGTTATTAAGTACAATTTCTCCCATACTGTTACAAAGTTCATACAGCAAGTTCTATTCATTTTAGATTAGAGACTGTGCTTATTATTTGGCAAGAAATTATAAGGCAATGTGCAATATGTTATAGGTCACCATTAGTTTTCACAGTGCCTTGGAGAAACAGTAAAAAATTAAAAGAGAATGTAATTCAATTAAATGCAGGTTTCTGCATGTAGGCAGGAAGAATCACCTAGAAAAACCCACATGAGATGTGAAGTAATGGTTCTTCAGAAGAGTATTTGAAATAACAACAAATCACAAATCAAATATGAATAAAGAAATTCTGCTAATATTAAGAAGCATAGACAGAAAATCACAGAAAAACACAAATCAGAGATGCAATTTCTCAGACATGAAGAGCTCCTTAAACCCCTTACAATTCATTCAAACTGTGAATTTGAAGTGAGTGTCACTTCCCTACAAGGCAGGACCAAGAAGATACATGTAGAGCTTTCTTTTTTGTATTACTGTTTTATTATTTAAAACTGCCCTGAAGAAATAAAGAATGCAACTGTTCCTTTAAACAGTTTTGACGATCTGAATACTAATGGAAAACGTTACTTAAGAGTTCTTATTAAGTGATTAGTTCTTCCTTTATATTTTTATAGGACCTTCAAAATGACAATATAAATTCAGTATTATAGCTGTTCATAAACCATTGAAAACAACACAAATACCTTCTTTATAAATGGGAAGGTAGAAGGTCCTGAAAAATAATTCAGGTTTAAATTCAAGGAAGCAAATTTATGCAAATTGCTGTCAGTCATCTATGTATTCATTTCACTAGCAAAACAACATTATAAATTATATCTAGCCAACAGTTCTTCACTCAAAGGCATGTGATGCAAATATTTATTCAAAACAGAAAAAGAAAATCACTTAATGATAAGCATAAGTCTTACCACGCCAATAGAAAAGTAGTTATTGATGATGTTGTAAGGCACTGGGTCTCCTTTCTCGTCTTTATCATTGGGTATTACTTCAAATTTCCACCTGTCCAGTAAAATCTCTGAGCTATTCTCAATGTCTTTTAAGATCTTCATCAAATTCTCCCCTTCATACCCTAGCAAAACATAAAACCAGTTATTTAATCAAGCATAATAAATTTTCATTACATTTTCTTTCTAGATGGTTGGGCAAGACTCTGAATAACCTGATCTAATTGAAGATGCCCCTGTTTCATTACAGGGAGGGTTGGACTAGTTAACTAACCTTTAAAGGCCCTTCCAATCCAAAACATTCTATGATTTTATGACTGGAAAAATTAAAGCAATGCATGTAAGACCTGAAAAGTAGGATTGTGCTTGAAGTATTGACAATTTTACAGCACCTGTCATTAAAAGATGTACAAATAGAAAGCTAATTCAACATGCAAATTTAGAAAAATTGTACGTATTTCTGTGGACATCAAATTTGTGATGAAGAAAATCATTATATCTTCAAAATTTGCCAATATATTGAATTTTCCAAATGACCCATAAAGCTAACTTACATTTTGCAAAATGCTCTTGATGAGAAATTAATATTTAAATTCCTTGTATTTCAAAATTTATGGAAAAGAGCTATATTGCTGTTTTGCCTGACACAACACTGAATGGTTAAAAGCTATCTACTAATTTTCATGGACTGTCTCAATCTGGTTTAGCAGAACAAATCCAAAATTTCAAATTCATAGCTGAAACTAAAAGTATCAGCAAAAGTAATATTTTTGCTTATTTAAAAAACTTCTTCATGAGCTGCATCATGCTTTGTAGAGAGAACTTATTCTTAGTTTCAAATAAGCACTCACATGTAATTCACTAAACTGAGCAGAAAATTTGTGTATGCACTCATGAGTATATTCAACATACACACATGTACATGAAGAAAAACTGTGGGGGTTTTACTAAAGTGACATTATCAACTCGGAACAAATGACTTTTTAAAAGATAGCTAAGATCTGGGGATTTAGTCCTTTTTCAAAGCAGAAAAAAAAAAGATTTCCTATTCAAGCATATGTACTGCTGGTGTCATTAACAGCTTTAGCATGGCAAGCCACTCAAAGCCTCCTTGCTCAAACCCCATTGCTCATGTATTTGCTTATGGTTTTCTGGCACACTTTTGCTAGTTACTGTTAACCACCACATGACAGCAGATGCACAATTCCATTTCTCTGCATCCTTGAGATCGTTCACCAGCAATTTAGTTTCTCGAATCTCTGTCTCCTCTCCTATCTATGGAAATTCCAGAAAATCTGTATTATGGTATTGTTTACCACAAAGCAACTGGGCAAAGAATGATGAAACCCATAATTTGATGAAACAATATTTCCCTATTGTTTTTTCTACTTTAGTCCAAATGGAATCACTTAAGATACAGAACATAAATAAAGATGAAGGTAGGGACAGGTCCCAGATAATGTAATTAAATATTCTCATGGCTGACCCTGCTTAGAACAACAGATTGGACTAGTGACTTCCTATGACCTCTTTCAGTTATTCCATGACACTACGAACAATTCAGAAAGTTAAGCAAGACTGATTAGAATAGGTTTTGTCTCATTCGTTTTCCTTTTTTCCCCCTAAGACTGTGAGCATGTAAACAATTAATAGTTGTGACAGACAAAATAAAGGAGATTCTCAAATGATTTGACAGAACATTATGGTTAACAAGTGCTATAGCATGAAAACTACTGAGAGTTTGGTAAGACTATCTGGCAACAAGGAAGACATTTGGAAAGGAAACTGATGAGATAGAAGAAGTAAGATACCTGCAAAGGCTGAGAACTTCAAATAAAGCAACCAAGTTCCAAATACAAAACATCTCAACTAAAATAACCAAGACCTGAAACAGACCTGGCTATGAGCCCATAAATTGAGGTGCTTTCACCACAGACTGAATCTTGTCTAAGATTTTTCTCACTTTTGTCTCCTTCAAGTTATCCTGTAATATAGTTTTTTGGAGGAGCTGAAAGCAAGTCTCCATATATCCAGGAAAGGATGCAAAGGGTATTAAAGGTTTGATTTTCTAAGTATTCTTCTTTCAGCATTCTTTGCCTTCTCATTTTCTAATAAACAGTACCACAGCTCTTTCTGTCTGGAATCCTCTGCAGAAAAACAGAAATGGAATGGACCAAAGGAACCAAAGTCCGAGGCTGAGACATGTTTTTAATTTAATATTTTTAAAGATTAAATCACTCTTAACCCATTTATAAATGTTGTCAATAACCCTTTCAGAATGGTCTCAATCAAACCCCATTTAAAACTGCTCCCTTTACAAGCAGTAACTGCAATACAGGTGGTAAAAATACACCCTAACAGCTATACACTATTCTCATTACACCTTGGAACATTTCTGGTGCCAGCAGAGGCTACAAACAAGGTATGGAGTGTGAAATCTTTAATATCTTACATATCTATGTAACAATTACAAACAGATCATTCCAAAACCAGAAAAGGTGATAATGGCTCTTTACAAAAACAAATCCAAATGTAGGTGTTGATGCAGAAGGTTTTTTTAATTTTAATTCCATAATAAATTGCATTTTCATTTGTGTTTACCTCCTCCCCATCTCAGACACCTTGCTAAATCATTGCCAGTCCCAAGAGGCAGGATAGCAACAGGAGGATGCTTAATCAAGTTCGCTTTCTCTGTGAATAAAGAAGGAAAAAAAACACAAATAAGGAATAAAAATTATCTAATTGCATGGTATTATATAACTATGTTAGGTTTTGTTTCAGTGATTGCATATGAAATTATGCTGCCTCCTCTACAAAGAGCACTTCACCAAGTCAATCCATTTTGTAGCCCCTTCTCCACTCAATATTCAATCCCTAATCCTAATTTACTCAATTATCATAAGGATTTTTTAATCCTAATTGACTACTTTGTTATCATAAGGACCTTGTGAATCATAGATATGATAAACATTTATAAACAATGATACCGAAGAACTTTCCAAGACTGAATACAGTGTTCTCAGCTCTGCCATTCCCAGCTGTGAATACAGAAGAGTAATAGTTAAGGCCACGAATAATGAGGTGAACCCTCTATGTATTCACCTGGCAGACCAAATTTATGTTAAACTGTGTATTCACCCAGAGCTGTGTCTACACCTGAGCACCACTACCAAGGAGTCCTTGGAACTAACACAAGACATGAGACAGGTTTGCCCCTCAGGAATGAAATCTGCTATTCAAAGGGAGCAGACTGACCTGTCTGATAAGTCTTTCAGTCACAATTTTGTATTTATTAAACAATGTTTTGAAATGAACAAATTTATAGCATCTCTTCAGTCTTTACTGGTATTTCTGTAGCATTGTAAGCCCAAGAATGTTTTCAAAATCCGGTGAGAAAACCCTTGTCAAGAAATGCAGCCTTTCAGAAAGCTGGAACATATATTTCAAATATATAATTTGTCAAATTTCTCATTTAATGTGAATGAATAGCATATCTAGTTTAAAAGTGATAATTAATCAAACAGTTATTTTGTTTATAGAACTATGCACAATTATCAGCAATAATCAGCAGTTTATCTATACAATGGATGTAGCAGGGAAATCTATATTTATCAATATTTTAGAAAGATTTAACATTCACATAAAAAGTTTAATGGAAATCGTTCAGAGAATGTAATATTTAATAGAGCAATTTTTAAAAAGTTTTAATATTTCAAACTGGTAAGAATTTTTTCCTTTTGTTCATTTTGTTTTAGTTTTCTTTTTTTTTTTTTTTTTTGCTGTCCTCTGAGCTAAAGCTCTTTGTTTATCAAGACATCAGGGAAGACCAAATTAGAAACCTGTTTAGAAACAGGTGTATCCTTACACTTTATATGCTAAAGTGCTTTTAGCTCCCTAAAAGACATCATTGAAAATATATTTTCTGCACCTATGAAAAAAGATGGTTCCTGCATCCCTAAGTAATTTCTTAGTTCCATACCACAAAAAATGCTGCAGAACACAGTATGTTACTGAAAGGGAAAATAACTGCATGACATTTTAGACCTCATGAAAAAATTGATGACACAATTAACAGCTGCAAAAACTTGTTTCTTCCAATATTTAGGCAATGCACTTGATGTATCTGTGTATTAATTTATAACTCTGAAAGCTATTTGAGAGTTATTTGCAGTAGCTTGCATTTGTGAAAAGACTTTTTTCAACCAAGATTAGAAATATTCCTTTGCTATCATTCTTTCATGATAACAAGTTTACTTTGCAGTGAAATTTTAAAGGTTTTCTGGTCCCCCACAAATCACACACTGTTAAACATTTTATTAAAACTTAAGGTGAGTCTTTTGACCTCTCTTGATTCACTTCCTCATTTCCATCATAACACATGCCCACTATTTTTCTCTGCAGCCTAACACCAAATAAATCATCATGTGATGTGGAAGACATTCTCCTTAATAATCTTTGAAAAAATTAAGTCTTCAAAGTCTGTAATAACTTGACTTCTGGGCCTTCCTTTTGATTTTTACAGAGGACTTTGCAGAAAACTGACTGAAAAAACTCCAAAATTGAATTATCTCTTAATACATTATCTTCATTATAGGATACTATAGAATAAAGAAAAAATTGATAATTAAAAAAAGCAAGTGAGCTAAATTAAATTGTCTTGAAATTAGCAAGTTAGATTTGATTCAGTTGGGGAATAGACTTGGAACTGAAATTAAAACAGATTAATTCAAAGTTCTTGCTTTCAGGAAATCCAGAAACACTGAACTTGTCTAGAGATCTTAAATAACTTTTGCAATTTGAGTACACTTAAAAATAACCATGTCCCAAACTAACACATTTCAAAAATTAAAATGAACAAGTTGTTGTTTGAAATAGCTGTATTCATGCATTGGTATATAAGGAAGACCAATAAAGAGAAAACCATGAGGCAAGCAAAACTGTGCAAAGGCCATAGATTACCTATGCAATCCAAAATCCAGCCTACTGTTCCATCTCCACCACATGCTAGTACTCTGAACTCAGCAACATCTCGGAAAAAATTTAACCTAAAAAGAGTAAGTGAAGATACCAAATTATGATCAGTATAATTGTGCATTATGTAAAAATGCCATGGCTTAAGACATTTTATTTAATAGCAAATGATAATTTAAAATAAAAATCACTTCTGCTTATGTAGTCATTTTTTAGACAAATACAGTCCAACATTATTATTCATTATTATCAGTATTACCTGAAAAATGTCAAGTAAAGTTACTAATTCAAGGGTTATTATGGGACACAAACACTAGAAAAAGTTTGGACCTGACTGTTAGTCCAATATTTGTCTGCCTTCAAATGTCGTTTGAAACTATTGTCAGAAAACATTCTCTGTTCACTTAGTTGTAAATGGATAGGTAGTCTCTCAAGAGAGAAACGTCTTAAGTTGTCTATGTATTAGCCATAATATTTACTTGTGAAGTTCTTTCTAATAAAGACATATGAGAATTTCATATTTCTGGTAGAACACTGGTACATACTAAGTTGAACATTCTGTGGTTGGTAAAAACAACTTTGCATCATGGTCTGACACAAAATGAGAAAGCATCAGATTGAAGGCCCTCATTCCACTGTCCTAAAAACCACATTTTAAAAGTAAAATATCTTTAGTGATATTTTCTTGGCTATATCCCTTTCCATGGCCATCAAGTGAGTATCACCACCCCCTCATCCACTTCATTTTGTAACAATGTTGCATAATGCTGGAAAGTGAGGATATATTACAACAAGGCTAAGGTGCAGTATTTTAATTTAAACACATCAGTTCAGGATAGCTTTTGACACATATTGAAATCAGTTCTTACACGTGAACTGCCACTAGACAAAAAGGTTCCAGTAATTTTGTTGTATTACTATGTATGTATGTGTATGTTCATTCATATATATTGCATTCATTAGTATTACAGGTATCTTACTGGATATTCTGTATTCTAGTGACCAGACCTGATATCCAGTTTGTAATCTTCTAATAAACGCAAAACTAATATATTTTATGCAAATTCTTGAATACAAGCAAATACATACAATAGCTTGCAGGTATTTAATTCCAACTGTTTCCCATACGAAATAATAATGCTGCAAGGAGAATGTTGTTTTTGTCCTTAGAAAGTTTTAAAATTCTTTTGGACCTCTTGATAAAATTAAGAACACATGAAAAATTACAGAGTAAAAAAGCAAGAATGGGAGAAGGAAATGAAAAACACAATGACCAAAAAAGTTACGTAATATGTAGAAGATGACAGGACAACTTCTTGTTCTGTTAGTTTTTGACCAAATTTCAATTTTAGCCAAGCTGCGTAGAATTAAGCCCATCACCTGTCCCACCCTCCATAATTTTCTTTGCTCGGAAGAGCTCTTAAGCAATTTCAAGTGCAAATGTTAAGCCTGAAGGATGCTTACTTGCCCTCTATTAAAGGCTGCCCTGCCCTTCTCACCCCTCTTATGTTCTACTTCACACATCTACAGGAGTGCGGTAGGATCTCCCGTGACCCAAAATGTCATGTGCCAAATGTGACTGGGTACACGTGGGGAACACATCTAATAAGGGCCTGTGCGGGAAGATCCTCTGCTGGAAGTCACATCACAGCACTTCAAGGGCAGGCACTGAGCTGTGCCCTGGCCCACAGGTGCGCATGTTCATTCATCCATCCCTTCTCAAGGCCTGGCATGGAGACAAACGCCCCCTGCCACGCCACCAGCTTTCCCCCTTCAAGCCAAATGGGTTGGGTTGGCAGAGAGTTACCAGGTGTAATTACATTGCCTCCTATACTGAGAGTACTTCAGCTTAATTTAAAGTCAAATTACAGCCCAGAGGTGATGACAGGGTACTGACTTCTAAGTATTTAAGCATTTCTACCTCATGCAGCAGATACAGAAAAGAAAGTCTGGAAAGAACCAACCAACCAAAACAATACCAAAACCACAGGGTTCATTTTAACATTTCTCCAGACTGGCAGAATACAGACCTAAACCTCTGTCTCTTTTTATAAACAAGCTTCTTCACCATATGGATATCAAACATTCTTTCTGTTTTGACTGTATAGTTAAGCTTCATCAAAAAAGTGTAACTTTTAAAAAGGTGGGGGACTGAAAAATCTGGTGAAATCATACTGTCAAAAACATTTTCAATTAGCTGCATTTGTATTTCCCTTGCAGCTTTTTATATTCACAGACAGTGAATTTTCCAAGCAAAGTATGGCATTAAATTCAAATAACTTTTTCTTTTTATAAATTTAAATATAAAAATTATACATGCATTATATAAAAATCTAACACACAAAATACATAAAAATAATGCATGTTACAGTGTATATTTGCATATATAAATGCAGTGTATATAAATATACTATACCAGATATAAATATTTATAAAATCAAATTAATTTATAAAATTAAATATAGTTATATAATTATATATGTAAATAAATCTTATTCATTGAATTAGAATGTGCAGCCTACATTAGGAGTTGGGAAGGGAACACAGTTTTCTGTTTTATAAGGTTTCATTCAGAGTCAGTAAGTGTTACAATTGTAAAGAAAGAATTTGACACATTTCTTTATAGACCTTTAGGGAGAAAATCAGTATCACTTACCAAGAAAACTGTACTCAGTTAGTGTTTTAATAGCACCTGTTACTTTTCACCCACCATTTTTCACATGGTTTGAAAAGAATTTAAAAAAAATGCTGGAGAAGGACTTAGTAAAAGTGATTTTCAGTGAAGAAAAAAAAAAAAAAAAAAAAGGAAGTCATTGCAAAGATTTTGTGCAATGTCATCCTCAGTTAAAAGACCAGAATAGAAAATTTTATCCTATTTTCTTGGAAAAATTTGAAACGCTGAAAATGATCGACATCAGCCTAATTTTATTTTATTTTTCCAGAAACATGGATTCAAGGGCAGTTACTGAGTTTCTGCTGATAAATCAGTAATTTCCACCTGAAAGAGGGCAATTGTTTCAGCTACCTATATTACTCTAATTCAGTTTTTCATAATCACCTCATCAAATTCATAGGAATGCAGGGGATCTATTTATGAATAAAATACCAATGCTAGAGGATGTAAATTTGATTTTGAATCATGCAGTTCATTGATTTATGCACAGGTAGCAAACACATACACATTCTTACAGAACTGTTTAGAGAAATATCGAAAGTATTTCTTTTAATTTAATTAATTTAATTTATTAGAGTAAAACTGAAGTTTTACTCACAGTAATGAAAACATAAATTGCGGTATTCTCCATTTAGTTACCTGCACATGACTGTTATACCCAAATGCAGTGCACTATCCAGAACTTCAGGTACTCAGCCACACAAGGTGGCATAACAGCAATGCATGAAATCATTCAGCATTCTTCACTCACAGTGGAAGCAAAACTTAAGACTGTTTACAGCCCAAAAGAATAATCCACTAGTGGATCTCAGGATAGGTTTCAGGTGCCAACATCACAGATGTCATAAAGGCAAAAGATATTGTTAAACAACTGCTTAAAATATATCTCTAAATTCAGGATTTAAGTCTCATATGTGAAGACTTTGTGAATTCTAAGTACTACGGATTTGTGGTGTACAAAAACAATTTGTATCATTAGAGTACAACCAACCCACCATTACTGACTTTGCCATTCTTTGGCAAAAATGTAATTCTTCCGAGAAAATATGGACCAGATTCAATATTTTGTTTGGAAGAAAATAAAGGATCTCCTATTGCTTTGTGAAGGTAAAAAAGCCCAGGTGCTGTAGATTCCCGACTAAATTACAGTGTAAGTTGTAGGGATTCATCTTTGCTGTCCTGGGCATCTTTTAAGTGGGCAGAATTTAAGATCTAGAAAGGTCTGTTGGGGCAAACTTGCAGCTAGAATTTTAAAAGCAGATGTTCTCCAAATTAAATGCTTATGGAAGTTACAAAGAAATACAACTTTTGTGGATATAATTTCTATAATAGAGTATAAAAATACCATAAATTAGACATTTTAAATAATAGAACTTTAGGGAAGAGAGGCCTTTTCAGAGGGACAAAGACTTTGTGAAGCGCTGACCTCTCTACAGAGTCCTGCAGCTCTGTGGCTTGACTGCTATTCATCCTGCTATTATTTACCTCTCTGTGAGTTGAACAATAACTGAATTTCAGATTCTTCAAGATCATTAAATCCACAATAACAGTTGCTGTCAGAAGTAGAAGACTCCCATAGAGATATAACAACCAAACAGGGAAACTCTTTTCATAGCAAAAAACACAGGTGCTAGGCACAAATTACACAATGCATCAGCCCAGCAATTTTCGCGTCACTGTGTTAACTGTGGCACTCTGTAACTGTGGAGTACCTTTTATGCCTGTGTTCAGCTGCAGATCTTACAATATTTCTCCAGCTCACTCGTATCCCTCTACTGCCAATTAAAGAATGTCTAAAGCATTAATTATTATACCCATATTTAAAGTGTGCTGTTACCCTTTGGCTTAGAGTTTCCTGATTTCAGGCCTCGCAGCAGGTCTCCATTCCTGGAAATGAATCAGTGCAAGAGTCGCTGCCATGAGGTTTATTTGCAACATGTACATATTTTAACATAGACTATGTACACGTGTCTTGACAAAAACTGCTCCAAAAACCCTAGCTTAGGCAGGCAAAGAAGCTGCAAGAAATGTCATGGCTGCTGTTCCTGCACTTCCCCACATACCATCCCATCTATTATGAAAGTAGGCAATAAATTCACATCAGAAAGGGTACACTGGGTTTGTGATACTAAAAATCATTGTCAACTTGCTCAACATATTTCTCTGTTGTCCTGCTATATGCCTGCTAACTTTCATAGTTATAGAAAAATACAGAATAAATGGTACAAAGAAAGGTGGGGCTTTTCTGTGGTTTTGGGGGTTATGTTTTGGTTTGCGGTTTTTTAAATTGCTATTTTGCAGTCCCTTATTCAACACATTTCTCTGCAAGGACGTGTTTATCCCACTAAAGAGGTAGAACAACAGAAATAGCAATTGAGCTTCTGGCCATTTAAAAAAACCCAAACCAGCAGTTTCAGCCTCTCTAAGATTTATGATTTTCTTAGTCTCCTAGTTTTCTTTTTGTTCTTTCTGCCATTTGAAAAAGGGGATTTCTTAGATTTTTGACAAAAAATTAACTGAGAATATCAATACATGTCAGCCACAGTTGTTTGGAACTCAAGTTACAAAACCTGTGAGTGCTATCTTCTTGCTTGATGACAGCAGCCCATGAGAAAAATACCATCAAAAATCAAAAACATTAATTTATGGGTCAAAGCAGACAGGTTGGCTCTGACAAAAAAAAAAAAAAAAAAAGGCAATATCTTAGCTAATACTATAAACCTTCTCTAGGCTGAGAAAACATGGCTGAAAATAGTACTTAGAAGAAACAAGAGACAATTTTCAAAACAGGCTCAACTAAAATGTACCACAGTAATCATAAATGCTTTAAAATAAATATACATTATGTTTATGCCCTTCTACTAAATAATTTACTGAGATGAGGAAATACGCTTCTGCTTTTTGTGCTGTGCAGTACCCAAATCTGTTCCATTTTGATCTAAATTTCATATGTAATATGAGAAGATTACATAAACATAAAATTTGGATTGACAATCCAAATAACTGCATTATACACATGGATGAAGAGGTGGACAGATGGATGAACGGACAGGTTTTATTGGGCAACTCATAAAACAAATATTGAGAAGTGAAATAACAGAGTTAATTCAACTCCTCACTTAAGGGCCAAATTACATGCAGCCTAAAAAGTACTGCCCAGGGCAAGAAGTGATGGCAGGAGCCAAACTGGAAATTTAGGATTATTCACTTCTGTGAAAATAATAAAAAAAATATACCAAAACAAGCAGTGCCTGTTTGAAAACTAATTAGAATTTTTTTCAAAGTGACTCTGAACTAAAACTACTTCGACTTCTAATAGAAAGCGAAATTGAAAACATTTTCTAAAAAACACTGTCCTTGTTCAAAAGACAAATGCTGAAATTGCTTCAGTGCAGGGTTTCAGCCTGAACTTAACACTGCCCTCCTGTGCCTCTGCCTTAAAATGCATTTTCCTTCACATAGCAAGATTCATGAAAACTAAGTCACTTATGGACAGAAACAGAGCCAGATTTTTTTTTTTTTAATTTTGAAGAAATAAGATGACTATGAACAAAATATTTCAGTTTTTTTAAAAAAATCATCCTCTCAATTTCTAGCATGGCATTTCTATTACACAGTATGTAAAACAATATTGATTACTAGTTTTGTCTCAGTTAATTCTAGTCTACCCATTCTTTGAACTAAGAGTACTTAAATTTTCTGTATGTGTCAAGAATAGCATAAAATCAACAAGCTTCAACTGAGTAATAAAAACAGCACTAGCACTGTAATCATACAAGATGATTACAGGCATGAAAGAAATCACGCATGTCATTATCTCCTTTTTTTGGGCTGGTTTTGCATCATTCGGCAGGTTAATGTTAGCCGCACTGCAGTGCACGATGTCTGAACTTCTAAAAGGATTGAGTCCAATATGCTTTTCACTTTCATCAATGTTACAAACATCTAAAGGTCTAAACAAATAAGAAATGCAAAGATTAAAAAGAAAAGTATTCAAATGACAGTGAAAATTTAATGTCAGTGAACGTATACCTCCTAATATTCTCCTGCAACTCTTTTGACAGGAGTAAAATTTCACATCTCAGTGATGTAAGTAAATAGCACCCAGTACATACAAAATAGCATACAGAGGAGATATTTAGGGTTTCTCTAATTCTCTTCTACCGAAGCACCCAATACTTAAAAAGGAGACAATATCACATGGCAAAGTTAGTGTTTGATACACTGTAATTCTCCTGTATTCACACCAAAGCAAATTAATCAGAATCAGGAGGAAGTACACTAAGCAAGGGACTGCAATGCCAGCTGGTCCAGAGAACACTTTGGTCCACAGTAAAAGTCACTGCCAGCACAATCCAGCCTGGCCAGTCATTTTCCAACCACTACATTTCCGAGATTACGTAACTGATAAGAAGTGTGCAGTCACCAATACATTACAGACACCTATGCACATGCACGTATCTGTTTAAGCAAAACAAAGAGATGTTTGCTAGTCAGTCTTTGGGGCCACTGACATCCGCAACACAAGTAACCCCCAAGAACTCAGGCTGCTGAAACAGCAGTTAAAGCTGCAAACTGAATTAAGTTTATCTCACAGTTCTTACAGAAAAATGCATGGTTTACAGCAAAACATCAGACATAGCTTTACTTGTACAGGTAAACAAATAATACCTATACATTTCTGCAGCCACTCAGAGAACTGCAGTGTTGATACATTCCAAACATGCTATATGTACTTCAGTCTGTTCATTCGATTATACAGTATTTTATTAAATGAGTTCCTGGTAATAATATTAACTGTAGACTTACCCTGGCATTGGTCCATTTCCAGAAAGACTATAAACTTGACGAGGATTTAAAAGGTACTGAAATTTTCTATAAATTCTGAAGAGGTAAAAGAGACAAGGAGAAAATATTTACTTACATATTTGGAATTCTTTTAAAAACTTTCAAATTAAAGAATTAAAGTTAGAACTTATTGTAATTATTTGAACTGCAGGGTCTCATTTATAAAAAAAATCAAATATTTGAACACAGCAATTATAATTTATACACAGAGTGTACTGTGGGGTATAAAGTTGAGACACAGGTACTACAAGATATTAACAATTCAAATGCTGTGTATAGACAGAAATTAAAGCGCTATAATTACACAAGAAAAGGTGAGTCAAAAAAGCATTTCAGAAAGCATATTGATTTGTATTAGAGCAACTCCATGGCAAAGGAGAGATTTCTTCCTGAAATTTATTGCAAACACAGAATTACAAGTATAATTAATTGCAAGAGCTAATTGGCTTTGCCACCCACAAAAAATGTCTGCATAGGCTGAAAAATATTCTGATAAAGAAAATCTGTGGTTGACTATATTTCCTCAGGATTACATCTGAATGCGAAGAAAATGAAAAAGGATTGGAAGCACTGTTTTACTAAATTACACTTATTTAAAATTATCTGAATAATATGAAGCAATTTATTGATACAGCATGACAAGCATTGCCCTATCCCACATGGGATCCCATTTGTTTTCCAGCCCTCAGCAATTATTTCTTCAAAAGTGTAAACTTAGAAATTTGAGTTTACTGATCTAAAAGTATGACAGAGATTTTGTTTCTTCATTACAAATATTAGAAATGTAATTTCCTACATTGACTGGAATGCAGTAGTGATTTTTTTCTCACACAGAAACAAGAAAGCACACAAAAGAGTTGGAGCTGAGAATAAATAAATATACACCTGGGATCTATGGCAATAGTTTAAACTATAAACCCATGTTTCTTAGTTTTAATGTTAATGTTTCTGTCCTTAAGGTAATTAGCATTTTTTAGTGTTTTTAAGAAAGCATTTATTTTTCCACTGATATATATATTTTCTTTATAATCTCTTAAACAAAACAGAAGCACAATAAGAGCTGAATCCTAGGTTAAAATGTCCATGTTTTCAAATACAAAATAAAACCATCTAGACAATCTATGTGCACATTCAGGGATTTTTTTTTCATGTTTTTTCTTAATAGAAATGCATAATTTATCAAGGTAGCTGGAGAACACGTGTGTAAAAATACTGAATATAAACAAATTCATCATTATCTGTAAAACTGCCAAATTGGAATATTTTCTTAACCTCTCAATTATTTAGCGATATCACCTTCATAAAGCATTTTATTCAAACACACCCCCACAATATATTGCAGATGCCATTCCTGACAGAAAAAGTCAGTATGAAATGACTAGTTTCATTTCACAAGTACGCACACATCAGTGTTGATGGCTGTGATGATGATTAAATCGGACTTTCGACAATGCATTTCAACATGATATACATATTCCCGTTTTACAAATGTAAAAGGAGTTTTCTAGTTAGTATGTGTGACTTGCTTCTCAGAGATGTGTAGACTTTAATCTGGTCATAGGTGACACTAATTTAATTTGTGTAGTTGACCATAAGTAGTTCATAAACAGTATTTTTACAAAGTCCCAAAGGTCTAAGAGTTATTTTCCTAAAGTTTCGTGCTAAAAAACATACTAGCCATTTACCTACTCTCACAGTGCTGCTGTCAGGTAACAGTGAAATACTATAAAAGCCTTCTTAATAAAGAGGACGGTAGGTTTTTCTACTCAGAACCCAGAAGGCCAACTGCAATAATGAAGAGATTACACTGAATACTACTTGACTCGGTGTATACCATTCATGGCCATCAGTATCTGCTAATCACTCCATAATGACTCAGTGCAAATGAGACATCAAACTTTAGGTTATTAAACACATTTATGTATTCTGGTCTGTGTAAAATTCATAAATTGATGGCTTATTTCTATTCATACATTCTCAAAAGAAAAAAAAATTAGAAACTTTATAACATTTATAACTTTATAAATGTTTCCTTCACACTAAGCTGTACCCAGATCTAACATGGTGACACGGGGAAGCCAAGGATATGGACATTAACTTGACCTTCCAGTTTTACATCTACATTACCAAACAGTGACACTGGCATGGCTTTGAACGCCTCGCTCCCACATGTGAGGAAGGAATTGGATGCAGCTTCACTGTGACTGGAGATTCGTGCTGACAAGGCCATGAGGTGGTGTGGTGGGAAATGCCCCAAAAGACATTTCTGTGATGAAACGCAATTTCGTGAATGAAGCCATTTTATGAAATTGCCACTTGTCAACAAACAGCTGTGCTTCTGTAACTACTTTTGGGGTTATTCTGCGATCTGGAAAGCTAAAAAGATTCAATTTAAAAAACAAATCCACAGAGAAGTTTCTTCACCGTCATTTGTCTTTTTATTTAAATCATGCCCATGATATCATATAAACCTCAAAATACTCCGCTAGCATAACTGAGGAGGCAGAAAATTATCTCAGGAATGGCAAAAGGAACTGCCATCATCTTTGAAAAGCTCGGCTGCTGAAGAAAATACTTTTGAGTGCACCTTGGGCTGAGTTAAATTAAGCTGTCTTCTGAAAAAGAAGAGAAAATAAATGGCCAGAAACTATCTGGCAATTCAAAACTGGGAATAAAGTTGACTACACTGTGGAAAAAGCTGCCCACGGCACTGCCTTCTGCCACAACTGGGGGATGCATCTTCAGTCCTCTAGGGGCTATTAAAGATGTGGTTAATGTGGGCTTAATTTAACCCTGATGTCAGACAAGGAAGAAGCCAAGGACCCCTCTCCGAAATAATAAATGCTAGTTATCTTCTCTCCCAGACATACAATATTTGAAAAAATCATTTGAAACTGCTTTTACATTTTGTCTCAATGCTAAATGAAAGCTCAGAAAGGCAAATTAGTCAGAGGGGTGGAGGGAAGAGCTACTATGAACCCAAGTTATTTGAAAACAGCAAAGGTTAAAAATATCATCAACCTGTATTGCACAGACAGTGAATGTGGAGTCAGCAGGAAAACGTCAGCATACGGAAGCTGATCTCCAGTGCATCCAACAGTACATTTGTCAAGGAAACAATTGTGTAAAATCACCCTCTGGTCAGGCAAATAAACTGGAAAATGGGGAAGTGGAAATCAAAGTAATGAGTATGGCAAAACAATACCATGATTTAGAAGGACTCTTATGTGAGAAACATTACCCTTAACAACAGCCTTTAGAAGCACTACACCTTTGTTCTATATTCCTTCTGTTGAAAGGAATCACTTTGTGAACAGTGTACTATATATATACATTCTATTCACAGATTATTGAAAACTGTTGCCTTGTTTAGTCAGATCATAAATGCAGACATCCCAAACTGATAGCCCTACCATGAAATGGATGTTCTGCTTTTTTTTTTGGATTAAATTAATTATACCTGCCCATTTCATGCACAACCACTGAAAATGTTACGGTGTGATATTGTCTGAGGAATTCACTTGCCTGGGTTTGATCAACTCCTATTCAGTGTCATGCTCAGTTAAAATCCATTTCTAGTATGTGAAAGCCTTAAATTTATCAACTTTAATTGTATTTTTCTACTTCTTCTAAATAAACATTAGACTTACGTTTTTTATTCTATTTCAAACATTTGTATTGTCTATTAAACAAAATCATCAAGTTCAAATAACTGTAAATACACTTGAGTTTCACAATTATTAACCTCTTAATTGAGGAGAAAATATAATAGGGCTATGGTCACAATTCTTTATTTTGCAATTATATTTTAAACTCATAGCACTGGTCTTTAAAGTAGAAACCTATTCAGGAAGAACACATTTATCACTACACATTCTGAAAAACTGAATTTCTAATATAATGAAAATGTTATAATATATTGATAAGATACGGTTATAGAGAACATATTTTTGTGCTCTAAATGCACTTCTACATATCCATTTGTTTCCAACAACCCCTCTGTTTGAACATTTAAAAACTAAAACTAAAGAACCAAACTTCTTTTACCTTTAAATGGTCCTCAGTTCTATTATTTTGCATTTGAGAGATTTGAAAAAAATTACAAAATGCAAGAGGAAACGACCTTGTATTACTAGGGATATGCATTTATTCAACTAGTTTTCAGCTGGATGCATAAACTCTCTCCAAGAATAAAGGTAATGAAATGGGTGAGGTTACCATATGGTAAAGCATAAAAACTCATATGGGGAACTGTGGGAACACTGGAGTCTTGACAATCTGCAGTAACCTTTCTGTGCTCAATGAAAGTCAATTAGAAATCTTAGTTTCATTCATTGTGACCTCTCAAATACAGAGAATCCCAAGTAAAAACTGAGGAACAGCCTTCAGTAGAAGATTTTCTTCATCTGAATGTATTAAGATAATGAAATTCCAATCCACAAAAATTAGAAGGTTGTGGGTTTGTTTTGCTTTCCCTTTTTTTTTTTTTCCCTCACCAATAGGGAAATCTTACTTTTATTACAGTGTATCCTCTAATCCCACCCTCTCAGCACCTGACCAGATGAAAAAATTGCTGTAATCAAAAACCCCGACCTGAATGCCATTCACTTAAATGTTGGACTCGATGATCCTTGGGGGTCCCTTCCAAGTGTGAGGAAATCTGTGAATCACCATAACTATTCATTTTGCAAAGTAATTTATGTCTTGAAACGTCCTATGATTTTTACCTTCCACAACATAAAACTGCCACAAAATTGGAGGGTGGGGAATATATGGGAATCTCTTTCTGGTTACTGACTGTAAAGCAGACAGATAAAACTCAGGAAAACTAAAAAAAGTTCAGTAATATTTCTCCTGAGAATGTTTAGACTTAGATTGCATATTCAAACTAAGATGCACTCTTCAGATCCCTCTTTATGGTTTTGCTACTGGCACTGATATGAAACAATAACATTTAAAAAATGGAGTGAAACCCTCATTTCAACAAATAGTCCATATGGGGACTTTTTTAAACCTTTTTGAATTTGGCTTTAGATCTAACTGTGAGATATTATCTCCTAATGGTGAATGACCATTAGGGATATGTTTACATGACTGTGCAGTTGATCTTTTGATGTGCTCCTCTTAAACCAGAAATATTGAGTGTGACCTTGACACATTAGTATGCAATTTAACATTTTGTGTGTGTGTAGTATCAAAGTCAATTTAAGAGGTTCTTACAATTCACTCTCTTCAGCTGCTGGTGCGTGCCCTCATGCTATACACTTAATTGCGTAATGACTCTTGTGGATGATGGTGCTAGTGAATGAAGTGTGTATAGGGCATCTAGTTTTAAAATTCAAATAATTCCTGTGATCTGTTTGGCCTCAGTAACAGTTTCATTGATATAAACTGAGAAGTGTTAGACTGTAATATATGAAGGGGAAGAATAGGAGCCTGAGATGGGGATCAGATTTTAAACTTGCTTTTACCCCAGAGAATATCAAACATTAAGTGACATCCCTAAAGCATTAAGCCCATTCAGATAGTAACACTTGAGACCAATTATGAGCTGGGAGCTGAAAGCTGTGAAACAGCATTTCATTAAATTGTTTCTTGGCTATAACTAACTGTGTAAGTGCAGCTCTCTAACCTGCCTCTCACCTACATAATTGCAGACTGGATCTCTGATCTACTCATTTCATATCAGTACTATAAAAAGTCAAGCTGGGTGCTAGTGCAGATTATTTTCCACAGGACTCCTGACTGCACAGCAGACCAGGGCTGCCTCACACTGCTGCTGTGGCTGAAACATGAAAACTCATTTGAGGATGGCTCACACTGCTCTGTGCCAATTGCAAAGGCATGTTCTTGAACTGTTTAGAATTAATCTTTTAGATCATTAACTGCCTTTGACACACATAGCTGATATCTAGGTATACCAGTCCAGGGATTAGATAATCAGCTCTCTAGTGATAACCAGTTCCCTCAGAGGCCTTCAAATACAGTTTTGGTTAATCTTAGCTTGTTGCCTCAAGTTCACCTGCTTTTCACTGTTTGCATTTGTTCTCATGCAGCTTCAAGTAAACGATGTATATTTTTAGAATTTACGTATTTCTCCCCTGGGAGAAGAAAGATGATTCATAGTGATGTTCACCAACGAAGCTGAAGAGGTGGCTACCTGTGTAGCCAATCTTTGGCTTGCTTGTAAAAAGTATTTAAGATGAAGTCAAAAAATAAAATAGAGAGCTTTCCTGCTTGACCTCCTGCTGCCTGCTTCATTCTTTTGTGTCCCTAACAGTGACATTAGCTCTAAGAATTACAACTACTCTGCAGGATTTTGTCCCCTTTGAGAGTTTACTTTCAGGGGCACAGGAAGATGTGATCAAAGGGGGGCAAAGTGGAGGAGGTAGGGAAAGCTGAGCCAGTGTAGTTCACTTCCTTGGTTCCAGGCTTTAGAATCACACTGCATCACTCCTTTTTTGCTTCTCAATACCCATATCACCAGTATTCACAGTCACTTTCAGCTGGATCCTGGCCAAAAGACCATAATCATCTTCAAGACTTGAAGTTAGAGCACTGACATAGTGAATTGGGCTATAAAAATTTAGGGATTTATGGGATGATTAAAAATCACCATATTGTTAGCATTTGGAATCCTGAAACATGCTCTGAAAAGTCTGTGTAGGGGGAAACTAATTCAGCATTCCTGCCTGAGTAGGAGAATGCTCCTTACCCCTACTTTGGCAGGCTTCTTATACATTAACACTTAAACTAATAAACTCAGACATTTTAAATTTAAATCAATGTAATTACTGACATGTGTAAAATTAATATGTCTAAGTTTGTATGATTGGACTCTAATAGTTCAACCGGATTTTTAGAAAGCTTCTTGTCTACAGAAATCAAAAGGTTTCCTTGAGAGCCTCTACTACTAAGTCTTCAAAAAGCAAATCATACATGGATTTGGAAAATGGAATGCTGCTTCTAATTTAAACTACTGGCCACTGGGCTTGCCTGTATAATCATTCATAGATTAAAAAGAAAACTGTTAGCACTTTAAAGTTTTAATACAAGATATGTCAACTCACATCTCCATGCAAATCACACAAACTCATGCATTGAATATAGCTACATTTTCATTATTTAAAACAAAATTATTCTATAGAACTATGTCTTTTTTTTAACTGTAAAATTTATAAGTACAAAGATATAGTACGTTCAACTGTGAGGAATAACAATATTAAATTTCCCATTTTTTTTTCCTCATGTACAAACTTTTAAAATTAATTTTTTAAACATTTCACAGACATTTCCAGAATTTTTAAACATTTCTAGAATCAAGAGAGAGAGGAAAAAAAGAAAAATAATAAAATCCTTACCTTTCTCCTTGTTTCCCACCACTTTTAGGATTGACAAAAACTAAAAGTGGATGAGTGCCTGGAACTGGAGTGATCTAAAAGAAGGGAATAACACAGCCACTCATTAATGCTGTGTGTTGCATTCATTTTTTTCCTATAGTAGACAGAAAACAAAAAGCTTAATGCAAACTCTATGTTATGCTATGTAATCCAGCTGGAAGCATAATTTGAAATAATTCTCATTTCATTAATTTGCCAGAAATTGCAAGTGACTTTTCATTTAATGCTGTCTGCTTTACAACTGTGTTGCCATTTTAACCAATAATGCCTCTGAAATATTGAGATATATACATATATAACCTATCTCTCTAAATATAGTTATATATTTGTATGCGTGTATATATATGTGTATATATATATATCTCCATCATTAGAAAAGTAAACTTTAAATGCAAATAATGCATTAATTACTCTGACAGTAATTTCCTTTAAAAAAGGAAAAGAAAAAAGTTTAAAGAAACTTTATTTTGGAGTGATATACTACATTATATAATATGAACATCAACTATAGCTAAATGGAACCCTGAACTTAACAGATTTTTTTTTAAATATTGCAATGAATTTATGTAATATTTGATATAATATGAAATCACACACACTTTAAAACGCTGCAACCATAACATTAAGGAATTCCTTTAAACACCCCAGAAAGCTGAAAAACTTAAGTTAGAGGAGAAACCATAAGGAAGAAAGGCAAGTCTGAGGAAAAGAATGTTGAGAAGGAATGCATTATTCTACCATTCCTTTTCTTAAGTTCTTCATAGCCTTCTACCATTATTTTTTCTAAAATTATTTGTGTAAGGAAAGTTTAACCCATTCAAAATAATATTTAGCTTTACAAAGTAACACCTTCATTCTAAATAACAGGGTTAGTTTGTATTTTTAGATACTCTGAGATGCCTGTTTGTTGCCTTTACTCCAAAAACCTAAACATAAAAAAAATTACATCAGACAATCTCTAACACTGCTCTTGAAACCATAAAGCTAGACTATTCATATTTAGAAGTATCACTGCAAGACATATATCAATTCCAAAATGTTTGAAAGTATATTAAGAATTCCAAGTCAGCATCTCCAAAGACATACACTAACAACTTCAGAGATGAAGCCTGTACCATCTGTGTTTCAAAATAATACGCTGAAAGGCCTTGCTCAAAATCCTTATTCATAATTCCTGAAATAACAAGATGTGAAGATTTCATAAAGTATAATTAAAGGCAGAACCTGAGAAATATAGCTAGAGTTTTACAAGCATAGTATAGATATATGAATATAATTTTACAGGCATCTAAAAGCACTTTTCTTTTAGTAGGAAATGTTAAGCACTAGCGTGTCAACTCTATTAATGATTTCACAAAAAAACAGAAGAATCAAATCTGTTCCAATACATACAAATAATAATGGAAAAGTCCACAAATTCAGTAGTATTAAGCTTAGCATAAAACCAACTGAGTATCACTTAGCACAGTAAAGCCCTGTATGTTGAAACATACATCAAATTGCAGAATACAATGAAGTTTGTCACATATTAATTTTTACCTACTGTTTTAATCAATTTTAGTTATTTAGCCAATTCCCATGGTGTTTATTCCTGTGAACTAAGTGTAAACCAATGGTGCACATTGTGACAGAGATGGAATACCTACTGAAATCCCTTAGGACGCAGGTTAATTAATGGGACTCATCCTAAGGTTATACATGATCTATTACTTCCTCTAATTAGAAATAATAATCCTGATCATTATGCTGGTTAGCTAGAAAGAAGCAAGATGAATGTGCTTAACTATGATTAATTGTCTTTAAGTCGTGCAGACCTCCACTGTCACTAAGTTATCTGCTCACTCTGTCTGATGGAAGGAAGGTTTGGGCTTGGTCTTTTTCTCAGCAAAAGCTAAGTGATGGACTTTTCTATTTCAAATCTTTTATTTCAAGACTCAATAAGATTATTCCAAGTAGAAGAGTTTGGATCATCAAAAAAAAAAATAAATCTAATAACTAGTCTGTATCCCACTCAGTTCCAAGATAAATTTAATTAAATTTTTACAGCTTTTCCAAATTACTTTTCCAAATAACATACGGTATTTTTTATATAATGAAATGCAACTAAAGATTTAGACTAAATTAGTGAACATTTTCAAGCCCTAATCTAGCACAATTTAAAGGCAATCTTCATGATGCTATAGGACAAGTGACTTAAAGTAAAAAGAAAAAAAAAAAAAAAGGTGGTGGAGCACTTATATACAGTTTCTCCCGTATTGAAAACAGAGGTCTAACAGCAATTGTATGAAGATCCTTGCTTTTTTACCTTGAACGTAAATCATAAACAAATGTAATTAACATACTGATAACGTTTCCTGAAATAAAACCCTTGCTTACTGAAGATCTTGTTAAAATGAGACCATGCCAGCAGAATCAGAGTATTAAAAACAGAGTAGCATGCCAGACATGGAAGAATTAGAGTAGTATACTTTGATCAGATACAGAATGTTTTCTTCAGATCATCTCTGGGCAAAATACTAACATTAATAACGATTTATATTTATAGCATCTTGCATCTTTTTGAGAATAGTTGAAAAATTGCACAATCCGTGAGGAAAAAAAGCCCTAACATTCTCATTGATCCCATCCTTTCAGTAGGATAGCCTTCAAGGTCCACTCAGCCTTCATAGTAATTACATTCACAACAGGTTATCATTTTTTTAACGCAAATCAAAAATTAAATATTTGATGCTACGATGGATTCCTGCTACTCAAAACCAATTTAATCCATCCATGAAAAAAAAAGACCACAGTATAATCAGCAAATTAGAACCATAACTGCAGAATTATTTCTAATGTTATCATTATGATTACCAGTACTGTGTCATGCACAGTACATTACAAATGTGTTATTACACAACATCAAGCACTTAAAAATAACCTCGAATCTATTCAATAATAATTCTACCATCTTTGTCCCCACTCTCTTTTTCTTCATCTCTAGCAGTACTAAAGAAAAGCAAGGATGAAACCCAGGCCTTTGATTAATCTTGGAAAGACAAGATAGAACAAGTTTTGGATCACACTAAAAAACGTAGGGTAAATCTTATGACCTGAAAGCAGAACATATAATAATGTGAAGTTTTGTTTTGAAGAGTCAATGGTGCTAAAAACTGCTGCTTGGAGCAGACCAAGTATTACATCCTAAGCATGGTAACACGTCAGTGGCAAATAGAGACAAAAAATAGCTGAAAATAAACTTTGAGCATAAGTAATCTAATGCCTGGAGTAAACACAAAATTCATGATACATGATGCTGCATCCAAAAGGAGATGCCAAAGATGCTCCTTGATCTAGAGAGAATACTTTATCTCACTGGAACTGCGTGAATATCACCCAGAAGTTAGAAAACACCGTGTGTTTCCTTTAGCACAAACTTATTAATCACACTGTGGCTGATTAGACGGAACTTGAGCTTTCTTTCAATTAAGACTCTCGTATTTTTTACTTCATGTTTTGTCACACATGATCTGGATAGCAATGAAGCCCATAAAAATGGCAAGTACAGGAAGAGACTCCTGAAAGCAATGAATAATGTTTGCTCTAATATCCAACTATACCATCAGTGGAGCAGCCAAGTGACTGGATAGGTTTTAGGGTTTGTTTTTCAGGTTTTGTTTGGATTTTTTCCCTTTCTTTGGGTTGTCATAACAAGAATGCTTGACTAACCTAAAAGACATAACAATGCAATAAGCCTTCCTATCCTGACACAACAAAATGAAATAATTATGAGCCATAAGGTAGTCGATATATGATAATGCAATCTTTTTACTGAAGCCCAGTTGCAACATTTCAAAAGACAGAAAGAACAGACAACTATGTATATTAAATGATTATCACATTGTTATCATGATGATAATTTAGCTCCTGAGGAAATAAAGTAGCAGCATCCTTCATACAGACATTGATTTCACTCAAAACTACTCTCATCTCAAGGGAAAGAAGTCAGCAGTTCAGGCATGCTTTTAAGTCACCACCCTTAAATAACATTAGCTCATCACACACATGAGCTTTTCTTTCAAGGAGAAAAACTTTCATTTTTATTATGGATATTGCTAGTAATGAAAACATGTTGCTTCTCACCACTCGAAATGTTGATATGCCAAATACCCTTACTTAGAAATACCTGGACACATAATACTCTTGAAGTTTACTCCATCCATTAATTAACAGGTCCAAATGAGAACAGGTAACAGTTATCAGGACAGATTTAGACTAATAATGTAAATTTACACAACATTGTATGACAGATACCAATATAAACTAGTTCAGCTTCATCCCATGTTTTTTCAGTGTTTTAGAGATAGTCTTCCCTCTCCCTCAATGTCTTAGGAAATCCTAACAATCGCATGAGAAGTGGATGTGTATCACAGGATTCCTGAACCAATGGAAGAATTTATTAATTGCCTTCTTAAATATATAAGAGTGAAATATTAGAAGACTGAATGCATATTTCACTTTAAACATATCTCACGCACCATACTTAAAATTATCTGCTTAGTATTAAAATAACAATAATCACACCTGAAGGCCTTGTCCATCTACAGTGACAGAATTTGCTCTTTGCATTTTGTTCCGTTCTCCCAGTTTGTTCATTTGCTGCGGGCAGCTCTTCTCTTTTTTCACTGTTGCTTGTCTTTCCTTGAAAAGAGAAATGGAGAAAATGCAACATTTTAATGTATTATATAACTACACAACTATATATATAACACATTATATAGCTATATAATTATAACTGAGACTGTACCTCCACAAAATTGTTTTTTTGATTAGCAAGTAATGTCAGACTCTGCTTTAATGAAAATGAGATCTCAGTAAAGTTAATACACAATGTCTGGCCACTTCACACAGCATCTATCAATATGCCTGGACATTCCATAATGACTAGGCAATAGATGGATGAAAAGTGTGTAGTCACAACACAAACTAATGCAATGATGTGAAAAGATAATCTGACATTACCAGGATGCCGTTCTAAAACTTGAAGGCCAATCATACAATATACTTGACTGTTTAATAAGCATATTGATAAGAGATCAGTAATTTTTCAAAATTTCATCCTGACTGCTAGCAAAGGTTGGATGCTTCAGAGTACTTTACCACTTTGGCAAAATATACCGGATCTAAATGTACCATAATCAATTAGCTGAATTGCTTTTTGTAAAACATGTATTTTGTATCAGAAGGCAGCCAGAATCTACATCAGATTCTAAGTGTATCTACATCTGATACACAGCACAATGAGATGGTTACTTGAAAGAGGAAAAACTCAGGATTATATTGTTGCAATTGTATTTTCAACTGTTATCACACCATTTCAGAGAACTCTGCATGGAAAAAAAAGTATTCTCATTCTTTGTATCTCATTTATTCTATTTATAAACTGCAGCCAGTATGTCCTTTTAGGTTGTTCAAAAAATGCACCATAAATTAAGACAGCAGATGTTTATCAAACAGAATCAGTGTCTCCAATCCCAGTTGCACCCCAGCTGTTTTCTTCACTTCACAAATGCAAGGAGGCTTTAAACTAGTCAAGGGAATGGGTTGGCACAAAGCTGCTGCACTAGAAAGGGAGCATGAAAGACCTTGTCGCTCCCGCTGCAACTGCATTCGGTAACAAGTTCATTAAATGGTACCATTTACATTCCATACCAGGCCAAATCCATCTCTGTGCTACCTCCCATAAAGCCTTAGGACCACAGTAGCAATTAATCCATGAAACTCTTTCAGGAGCAGTTTTTACTGGTAAGAAGCACTGACACAGATTTTGTCAGGAAAAGAATAGTTCCCAGCTTAATACAGTGCCTTCTAACACAAGTGTGGACCCTGATTGTTTTTATATCATCTTCAGTTTCTTTAACTGAGACTGACAGAGTCCCAGTATAGATCTGATGCAAAGAGTCATCCAGGTCATCCTAGGCTGCCTTGGGTAGCCAAGTGCTTGGGGGAACTGTGACAATCTGTGACATATTGTATAAAAGGATGGACAAACCCACACCCCTGGGGAAAAAAAAAAACCAAAAAAACCAAGGGAGCTTACACAACTGCCTGTATGTAGTGAGATTCCTAAGAGGTTAATTAACAAAGCTCCTGGATGCTTTGAGTAACTTGGTTGGTGCAAGACAAGGTCCAAGACTCTAGACTGTAATATTCATTACTTTAAAGAGAAAAAACAGTAGAAGCAATTAGAGCTATCCACCTCATCTATAACCTCAGAAACAAAAACACAGCCTAAGAAATCACCAGTTCTGAACGTACTTATTTGATGATTTTTTCAGAAAATAGAATGAGGATGAGACACCCAAAGAAAATAAAATTTTTGAACTAACACAAAATATTTTGCACAATGGATTCATTAGTCCCAAGGACAGCAAGTAAGGTACTTGCATATGAAGGAAGCGTCACATTCATTACAAATTTAAGAAGTAGCTTTGAGGTTTGAAACAACCTTGTGAATAATTACCCTTTAAAGTCACTTCCTTTCATAAAAAGAAAGCATACCCTGTTAAATAGGATTTTACATTGTGGCCAAATCTGGCTCAGCTGCAACATCTTCAAAAATCAAATCAGATGTCAGTAAAGCAGAGAAAACGCTAGTAAAAATTGTGATTCTAGCAAAAAATAGGAGATGAAGAGCAAATTTTAAAAGGTCTAGGAAAATGTCAAACTAAAGGACACGTGATAACTCAAAGAAAAAATTAGCAAAAAGTAACAGACTCGGCACACCGAGTTTGTGCATTTAGAGAGGTTAAAAAAAAAGTTCAAAAGAGGCCTACTTATAAAGTGCGGCACTAAAAATCTTCTTGCATGTATCATGCTACTACTCAGAGGAAAAGTATTTATATACTGCTGAGACCCATGCCCAAACAGTTATTAATGACTCAAGTAAAATGCAGTAACAATTTCACAGAGCAAAGTTTTGGATATTGGGGTAATACAAATAGCAGCATGAGACAAATAGCAGTAAATACCCTCCTTAGTCCTACGACACTCCTTAGTCCTATGAAATATAAACTCCAGTTTATATTTCCCGTTCCATAAGCAAAACCATTGTCTGGTTCACAAAGCCAATACAAGATTAGGTCATATATCTCAGGTAACATAAAGGAAAAAGAATATTCATGATACAGAATTGTCTAGAGTGTTAATAATATGATCAAAGATGGATACCTGACCTCATTAACATTGAAACTTTGCTTTCTCACTGATGATTTTTGAAGAAAGTACAAATAAAATATTTCATATCACCTGTCTTATGTGAGTATGATAACACAACACATGTCACCATGTCTATCAGTAGTGCTCTCTAAAAAATTTCTGAAGAAGCTGACAAGAGATTCTAGACTACATAGAGCTTTATATCCTACAATTTTTAGGTATGTGTCACACTAGTTTGGATTTGACTTAGTTGTGTGACATGACGTCATGAACTGTATCATAATTCTAATGAATAAACCTGTTAGTGGAACACAAAAAGATTTATTGCTTCATTTTTTAATATTCTTGGGCAGATTCTTTCTTTTATATACAAAATACCAGTTGTGCCTGACTGAGTATCTGTGTTGTGAGAACTAAAACATTACTCAGATATCAGAGTGTCAAGAAATAAACAGTTCAATTTCTAAAGTGGATTAAACCAGGTAAGGTAAGAATAGATAACAGCCTAAAAATTCTAATAATGTTAACAAAAATTTGACATGCATTGAAAAAAATGGTTTTATAAAATGCAAAAAATGTATCTTTCAATTTAAGAAATATTTCTAAAACAGTTGCGCTATTTTTAATATCTTGCTAAATAAAGATAAAACATGATCCATGTATCTGTGAACTATTTTGTTTAGTGAACATGCATGAGGCTGACAGAAATACTGAATATAGAAATTCAGATGCTATTGTACATTTTGATGGCTCAAAGAATAAACCTTGTTCTTTTGGTATGTGCCAGCGCACATACCTTCCAAAGTAGTACCTACCGCAACAAAATTTTTTTATCACCCCTTTTTGCACTTCTTACATCTTATTTTCCCCCTTGAATTCCCACTTTGAAGTCGATATTCATTAGCTGGAGCTTCCACCATTCAGGACTGCTCCAGAGAGAACACTATCAGGTGAGAACTACTCAATTGCATCTATTTCATACTCCAAATCAGAAAACAATTAAAAAGTAAGACAGAATTTTCCAAATAGCCCAGAATATCATCTCTAGATTTTTGGTTCAGCCCCAAAATGCACTTCATAGCAGGAAGAATGTACAACATCATGAACTGTTAGTACTCGAGCGCTCATGGATGCCTCCCACTACGCACCTCAGGGAGCAAACCTCCTAAACTGGGAAGCGTCTGTTGGAAAAAGAGAATGTTAGGCTGCAGCACCAAACAGCTGGGATGGCAAAGGGCACGGACAGGGTGTTCACAAGCAATGTTACCTTGCAGCAGTCATACTTAACAGCATACATGGTACATTGTTACACTTTTCCACAAGTGGACTTTCCCAATGTTTTGGCTGTCATATTACATAATTTACACTCTGAAAAGTACCTGTGGTATCATTTTAACACCAGCTAACAATATTAGAAAACCTGAGGACTTCATTCTTTTGAATAGCAAAAGGAGGTACTTGATACCTAGACAGCTATTGTGATTTTATCTCCCAAGTCTTTGAATTCTCATCCAAATCAAGCAATCTTCTTTAAAAAGCCTACATCTGCTACAATTAACACGCTGTACATCATCAATCCTCAAAAACTGCTTATATTCTCTCTTTATATAGAAGTAGAATCCTTTTCTTTACACAAAGCACTAACCTTTAGAAATACCATACTCTTACCATAGGTGTTACGATAAAAAACAGATGAATAGTTACTAAAGGCTTACTAAAGAGCTGCCTCTTTATAATTTAACTGCTGACACAGAATCCAGGGAAAATACAGCAGCAAACACTTTTTCTCACCTTGCTTTTTAATCAATAACTGGAAATGTATTTTTTCTGGATTATTTCCTACACAAAATTATTTAAATCAATATATTTCATAACATGAAAAAACAATTTACTTATACAATAATAGGATTGCAAAGTCATTAATAAATGTTTAATATTTTTATACAGTTTGCCAGTTTTTTACAGTTTTGTAGCTTAAAACTTGAGATTACATCTCTATGATAATAACTTCTTTTTTTTATATATTTTCAGATGAAACATATACCCTATTTGGGCATGGGGTGGCATAACAAGACAAGTATATTTTTATGTTATTATGCATAAACTAAAGTAGTTATTTAAAAAATCCTTATTCTAGAACTCCAAAACTTCATAGAAAATCAGTTGGAATGCATGGGATATGACATATATCCTCAAATATTTGCAAGATGAAGGCCATGGAAATTTAAATACGTGACTTCAACACCAAACTGATGCTTTGGGGCTCTTTCTAATTCACTTGAAGGAAGGTTGCGCCATGATTCCTTAGAACTATTGTGTTTAATGACATAGGAATCTTTAAAAACATGATAATAGATTATTAATAGTATTAGGTACTCCTAGACAGTAATTTTGTAAACCTATATCGCATTTTGTAAGCAGGACCCTGCTTACCAAACTCCCATTCGATGAAATTTCTGTCCATAATTATTCAATAACAAAAGAGAATTAAAGATCAAAAAAATCCTGAAAACTAAAAAAAAAAACCACATCACCATTATGCCAAAACCATGGCGAGGAATCTATCTGTACTATCTATTAGATATCTCATCCAAGTAACTGTGATTCAGATGATCTAAAATATTTTGAAAATTTATTTTATAATGTCTCCATATTTCCAGATCTGCATACATGCTAATCAAAAGAGCCTATATTAGAACACCACATCATGCTGTCCTGATAGCTCACAGAGCTCTAGCACAATACCCAGCTCTAAATCCCTAGACAGAAGTTAAAAGTCATCCCGTGGACAAGATTATTAACCAATTCTCAGTAAAAATACCATCCAGTGAGCTGCACATGCCCATATTCTAAAGGAAAGTTAAGGCTTCTAATTAATTTGAGAGCTGTCTTGAGAAAAGCATTTGCAGCTAAGGAAAAAAAAAAGAAAAGAAGAATCACATTATGCCATTGAGAAGGAAGCATTTTGTCACCCATAATACTGGTAGCCTGTTGCCTCAAATTTGCCTGTTTTTCACTTTTTGCATTTTGTTCTCACGCAGCTTCAAATAAACTATGTATATTATTAGAATTATTTACATTCTTCCTCTCTAGGAGGAGAATGATAATTGATAATGATGGTCACCAACAAAGTCAAAAAAGTGGCTACCTGTGTAGCCAATCTTGGCCTGTCTATAAATCTGCATATATATAAAGTCAAAAAAATAAAGTAGACGCTTTCCTGCTTGACCTCCTGCTGGCCTGCCTCATCCTTTCATGCTCCTAACAACAGCCGCACGTGTGACCCTCCGTCACAGTAGCCTAACTACATGCAAAAAAACAAGGCTGGAATGGAGAATATGTGTTTAAGAATAACTTCTAAAATGGCTGGTTGTTCCTTCTTCTTAACACAATCACTATTCTGAAGACTCTTCTGAAGGAATCACTATGTGATAACTTTATACTTTGTGCTCTTTTTTCAGTTTGTCTAAATAAAAAGGTAAAGAATTGCACACCAAATCACAAACAAGTCTTTCTCATTTGGCATGTTGGCCTTGGTTCATTCAGTTTTCTGCAGACAACTTGCCTTACATCTTGTACCCATTCAATGTATGTATCAATATATACTTGTCCAAGACTTTCAACTGGATTTGCAACTCCAACTTCGGCTACAGCAGCCAATTATATACACTGTCCAAGAAAGACAGTAGTGTTGGAAAAGAATTTTGAAAATAAAATCATATTGAACTCCAGTGGGAGAGGATTTAAGGAATAAACTTAGTGATGAGCTGTGGGCAGGCAACTAGATATAACTTAAAATGATTGAATGGCTGCCATTTCAGTTTATCAGCATCTTATTATTTTAACATTGAACTGTGTTTGTCGAACAGCTAATTAGTTAGGAAGATACATTTTCCTCCAGGGCAATTATTAATTTCCTTCTGACTTCAAAGAAATGAAAAAACTCTTAGTGTAGATAAGGACACCATTATATTCCAAGTCTGATTTAGATTCTCAGAGAACTGAAGCTGCAATATGAAACAAAACTGAAAAGGAAAAAAGCAGTTTATTTCATTTTTTAAATCTCTTTCAGTTGCTATGTCATTACTTAATATTCAACAACCCAATCTAAATTCAATTCCCCCCCCAAGCATATATATTCAAATAACATTTTTTATAGTATCTTTGTTCCGAAACTCATGATGAGGCTAGTACTCAACTTCAAAGGATTGAGTTGCTCATAAAATGCTTACACACTGTACTGACTTTCTGTGCTCCATGTTGAGCTCGGATTTAACTGAGCTAAAACTGATCTCCACTATTATAAAAACAGAAGAATCATTTTAGGATTAATAACTGGAAAGGGGATTAAGAAAGCTCATTCTTCAACCAGGCACTGCTAATTCCCCTTTCTCTCTCTCTCTACAACTCTGCTTTCCTATGTGAATAATGTCTACATACCTCACAGGAAAATAGTATTAGTAAAACATATTACCAGACATGGAAAAATATCTATTGAACAATGCTGCAATTATAACATAGCCAATAGCTGTTCTATCTAGTCTAAATACTGATAGTGAAAGAAAATTCTTAAACAGTATTTTCAACTTTAATTCTGTATTACTTTTTGCCAGAATGAGAATACATTTGCTATATTTTTACAGAAGTTTGAAGCCATAAATCATAATGCATATTGTTCAGTCGAATAAGGCACATTTCCTATCTCAAGCATTTGTAATCTGCTGTGTATATTGTTCTACATGCCTAAACAGAAACTAGTCATAAACAAAAGATTTTTGAACATTTATGGTTTTGTACAATAAAGCACCAAAGGAATAAGATATATCTGTTTCCTCCTCCAAACTATACAGTCATCTATATTTTCAAATAAGAGGTTAAGTGAATTTGACTTATGATGGTATTTTATATTAGTGTATATAAAACACATGTTCACTATATGTATAAAAATTCTATGTATATCTATATATATCCATTTATCCATATTTACATAAATTGTATTTATGCTTAGAAGCCTTTGTCCTAAAACATTGTAACATCTTCACTACCCAAAACAAAAGTCAAATTCATTCACAAGAGAAAAGAAACAAAATTTATATGGTTTCAAAATTTTATCATGATGACCCATTTTTCAAAGAAGGCAAAACAATGAAGTTGCATATCAAAACAAAAAGAAATGTAACCAGTTGTTTTGGTTTTTTTTTAATTTCTTACCTTTAATCTTATACTAAATCCTCCACCTTTAAAATAAACTGGTTACTATGGGGACAGTAATAATTGCCATATAGTAATGCTCATAATATAAGCAGGGTTCCTTATGTTTGATAATTTACTCCTTAATTTTATTTTCATTCCACAATTAAGAGTTTAAATTATGATTTTAAAAAATAATGCCAGAGATTAAGTGAAAAAATTCACAGCAAAACACACATCTACAATGGGAGAATCAAAATCAGCATGCACTGTAAATAAATACACATTATTATTTATTAAATAGGAAATTTTTATTGGTTGGTTTGTCACTACCCAGGACTGTATCTATTTTGTTGGGAAATTGAAAATCTAATCACTTTTCTAAAGACATAAATAAAAATTAGAACATCTTATATCAGTTTATCAGTAAATGGGGCAAAGTAAAGGAAGGCATGAAATGAAGACAAAATGTACGCTATCATTTTCCCTTTCTGCCTTACAAAGGGACAGGGTGAGTGAAACTGTCTCATAAGCAGAGACCAATCTTGTTTTCTTCACTACTCACTCATCTCATTCCAATACCCAGTTTTAAACCTGGTTATGATCTAATTCTGTACTCCTGGTAGGCTAGGATTCAATTGAGTTAAAGATTTTTAAACTCACTGCCAGTCAACCTTATCATGAACTTTCATTATGTGCATGTAATTAATTGGGTCCAATGAACAATATCAGTACTGAGTTATAGACTTTTCCCCCCTACTATATAATTAGAATATAATTACCCACAGGATATCAGAATGATGCAAAACCTTTCCTCTAAATGTGCCCTCATTAGGAAACAAGTCTCAATGTACATTTATTCAATCAGTATGAATTAATTAAAATGTTACTGAAATAAAAGAGAGTAACATTAAAGTGTATCTGACATCTATTAAAAGACTATCACTTGAGATCTGCACACAGTTTATAACAAAACTCATTTAACTTGAACAAAAAACTTCACCATACAACAAGCCTTATGTAGGGTAACAGAAAAGTAAAAAGGACTAAAGTTGACAGACTACTTTTTACTAAAATATTTTAAAAACATTTTAAAATTGATGCAGTGAGAAACAAAAAAAATCTTTATCAGACATTGAATCTAGACAGAAATGCAATGTTTTTATGATGTACACAGTATAAACTACTTGAGTTTCCTCGGTTTTTTTTTCAACTGACAATGCAGCTTATCATATTTAACATTTGACAAGCTCTGCTTTGTGCAGTTTTGGAGATGGGAGTATCTTTGTTTAACTTAAACTAGCCATCTAACTTTGACATGATGAGCCATTTTGCTTCTCCCTCCACCCACTAAGAGTCACTTAAGCAGAGAGATCATTTCGGTAGCACTGGTATAATACATGGTGTTATGAAATGCAATATATGAAAAAGTCCTTTAATTGTGTAGAAGCTGTAGAGGTTGGACTTCACAAGAACTGAAGAAATGAGACACGAGAAACACTGGATGAAAAGGCAAAAATGTCAATGTCCCTAGTTCTGCAAAAGAGAATAGATGAGAAGTGATTTACCCTGCACTCTTGAAGGAAACTTAGAAGGCATCTTGTTCTGAGATGTATACTGCAGTTTTCTGGAAGAAATCTGGACTTAGAAAGTTACAGGTGGAAGGGAGGGACAACATTTTTAGGAGATCAAAGATAAAAGAGTTTTCATCTTGCTATCTTCCCTATATTCTATAGGAGAAGAAATATATTTTCCTATGACACCTCAAAATACTCAAGGATATGCTTGGTACAGCAAGCATTATGGTTATCTGCTTTTATTTACCTTCCACATATACACAGGATTGCAAGAATGTTAACACTCAGCTGATCACTGACACTGAATGTGTGACCTGGGTGAAGGACCCTTCCACTGTCAGATTTGTATATCTGAACACATAATTTTTATTAAAATACTTTTAATTATCTTATTTATTTTTAAAAATTATTAATAAATTACAGGACACACTTCCTGTTGCATGGTTAGACAGTTTTCACAAGAATGTATTCACTGGTTTTGCTGTTATTATTGAGAATACTGGTCTCTCATACACTGAAATATTATGTTTCTCAAAAGGAATCCCCAGAACAGGAAACGGGAGACACTAATTAAAAATTACTAACACAAATTACATGTACACTATAACCCATCACTTTTAGAAGTTACCATTAGCTAGGTCAGTGAGTAGTATTTGTAACATAATTAAACTCACGGACTTTAATGCATTTTGGAAGAAGCTACTAGATGACACAAATACACTACAAAATTATAATGTCCTCATTTATCCATGGAAAAATATACTTTCCATTCCTAACAATATAAATTGCACTGAAATACATGTTTGTGTTGCATTGTTAGTAACATGATTCCCAACCAGGAAAATGTATTTACTTCTGCTTATCCATTGAAATTTGGTGATAAAACAAACCTACTGAAGGGTGATTTGACTCTAGAGTGGCTCTACTAGCCTCTAAACAACTTAACTGAACTCCAATAAAAATCCTATTCCTCTATTCCTCTTCCTCTCCTGAAAGAAATGTAGTTATGCCAATATAACTGAAGATAAATTTCATGCTGAGGATCATTCCATTTATATCAATGGGAAATGATAAATAACATTAAAATAAAACAATAGCCAATAACAAAATCATAATTTCCAGATGCAAATTTTTAAAGCTCGAATCCTGAAAATTATATGAGGTAATACAAAATATAATCATCCAACAAACTTAAAACAATATTTTATAACTACTGATCAGAACTTGTCCAGATAATACCAAAATACAAGGCCACATTGGTGACTTAAAAATATTCAAAATATTTCATAAATATTAAAAGCAGCTTTCCATTGGATTGTTTCATTAACAGCAATGGAATAATCCCACTTTACACATAGAAGGCCAAAGTCTAATATCTGTACCTTAACAGATTTATAAACAAACAGCCAAAAGGATTAATTCGAACACAAGTAATTTACAACAGACATGAATATTATTCCTAATGATCACCAACTGGTTTAAGATTAGGATGTATATTTTCTTTTTTTTGCCTCATCGCAATAATTTATACTTTCTTAAGTTCAAGCATTTCTTACATTTACTTTGAAATATATTTAAAGCAGACCATTCATCTGTTCTCTTACGAATATGATGATGCTGTGACTTTCATCAGCATAAAATATCCAATTTAATATGTGAATACATAAGTTAATTCTCAAGCTCTTTTTAATGATAAAACAGTCAGCTCTTTTCTATACAACCTACACATAGCATGCATTTTTATTTTCATTGAATTGAGTTATTGTTTTTGTGGACAGAGAAATTTACTGTCCACGACTGCAGAATAAAATATACCATAATGTTGATGCATAGCTTACTGCAAGACCAGTGTCATCATTCTAGGTAACCTCCGGCTTAGATCAGAGACCTCAGCATTGCAGATATACAATATGCATCCCAAGCAAAAACTGCCCATAAGAATAACTTCATTATTCTGGGAAGTTGGATCTATAAAAGATGTAAAATGTAGAAGTGTTCTGCCTATACAGTTTCTGGTAAGTACAGTCTGAATAAGTGATAAAACCTGAGTCAGCTTCAGGTGTAATATACCCTACAGAGAAGTTCATTCTCACATGAAGGAAAATGCAATATGCAGAAGGTAAAACACACTTACGCCTATAAACCCATCAACCAGGATTTCACATTGTGTTTAAGGTTCATATAGTCCTGTGAATTTAGCAAATACCTGACAGCCAGTCCCAGCAGCATTTTAATGCTGCATATGAGAGAGGATTAAATCTGAAATTAACATAAGACAACTCACCAATACTACTGGGCAGATTGATGTAGGTGGTAAAATATGGTCCTTCAAAGGTCCACAGTCACATTCAGGTTTCAGATGTGAAGCACACTTGTTATGCAACTACATGAAGATAGAAAATGAAGACTTAACTTGCACATTTTGCCATTACAGCATAAGAAAACGGACATCTTAGAATGGGGTGAGTTTCAATAACCTAATTATTGCTGAAGTGCTGGAAGGAAAACAAAACACACTGCAGTGGAAATTTCCCCTGGACGGACAAAATTAACAGCTTATATTGAAGTGAAGAATGATGGATTAAAGTATTTTTCAGTTTGGAAATTGTGCGTGTGGATCAGCATACAAAATAAGAACATCGTACAGCAGTACAGTAACTCAGCATACTGTTAACTAGTGACCAAAAGCTTCATTTCAGAAGACAGCTTCTTGCACTGAGCCAGGAATTTCTGTTCTACTACTAGCGAGTAATTCAAGGCAGCTTTTGGTACTACTGTGTAACTCTGCTTCCTTCCTGAAGCTGACAGCCACTACAGATACAAATATTAGAGAAGAACACAGGAATATCCTACGTGAAGCTTCATTGGGTGAATTTTGGTCTTCACTCAACTGGTCTTCAGGTCTCTATTGACCGTTGAGGAACTGGAATTACTCTCCTTTTTTCTAATTTACGCTTAGAATTCATCCAGTTTTTATTCAAAGCAATGACAATAGCTCTACTCTGAAAACACGTAAAGAATATCCTCAGGTCTGCTGACAGGAAGAGCATTGGCTGACTTCCATTTTGTTAGAGAGACTGAATAGACAAATGTGCATATAACAGGAACATAAAACGGTAACAAGTAATGATAAATGATTAAATATTTTGCATTAGCAATCAAGAGTTCTTGTTCATCATTTAGAATTTAACTCAATTCAAATGACTCTAAATATTCAGCCACACAGTACAAAGCACAGTTGTGTTCTTGGATCATGCAAGCATTCACATTTAATTGGTACTTTGCAATATCAATTAAAGATAGTCAGAATAAATAAACTTAATATTGTAAATTTTATGGAAGTTTCTTTTCTCGTCTGAATGATCATAAAGGTATTTTCCAACCTAAATTATTCTGCATTTTATCTCTGTATAGATTCAATAAAACGCATTAAGTTGTTCAGATAGCATGCATTTCCCACAGAGATGGACATTTTTGAAAAAAATTGTATCTTACAGTAAAGAAAAAATAATCAGGCTAATAATATCAGGAGTTGTGAGGTAAAAATCTTATTAACAAGTGATTTATGTAATACAGCAGGTAGCATACAGCATTAGTTCAACAGGTTCAAAAGCTGTTATGAAACCTGTAGTTCAATATCTGCATCTGTAAATCACATTTTTCAGTGACTGATCATTTCCCCTTAAATGGTTAAACTCATTCAACTCTATCAAAATTACAATAAAATTGCACCAATTGCTGATGTATATAAACTTGACTGGTAATAATTCATAAAATTATCTGGCTACAGTTAATTTTGACATGACATTCCGAATTTTGAACTAAATGGCACCTAATATTAGCCTTGTCCATATTTGTTTACACTGCAAAGTTACCTTTTAAGGCAGTTACCTTAGCAACAGAAAATAAAAGCCAGAAGAGTTTCGATTTACTCTGAGTATTAAAGCCTTATTGTGCGGGTATTTTGGTAGCCCTGTAATCTAAATCATTTGTCATGCTAATTCTCTGCCTCAGTGGTAAGGCTACTTGTACCAATAATTACTGCACACCACGGCCATGCTACATCAAATAAAAGTATCTTCACACATTCAGTGGTAATTAGCAGCTTTGCTACTCAGTGGCATGCAAACTTATCTATGAAAATATAGCTTAATCTTCTTATTAGTCTCTGCTGATCTCTGACAACAGAATTGGCACATAGCAAATAACAGAAAAGGTAGAAGAAATGTAGCTTTCATGAAAATAACAGTTTGACACAAAGAAATAAAACAAATGCATGCCTCTCAAAAACCCCTGTATTTCAGCAGGTTTTCAATACATTTCCCCAAAACTCCTCTTGTAGAATATGACCTCGCCAAACCTGCAAAGGAAAGAGTGTATTTGCTGGAGTTGAAGAGAGGGGGGAAAATTACAGGACCGTGGTGGAAAACTACAATTATGTGGAAGAGGCATCATGGATGTGGCTGAGAAGTCAGTATAACAAGACTCCTTATGTGAGAAATACCTCTAAGTTTTGGGGATTTGGAGTCAGTTATTTGACATCAAAAGTGACCTTATTAAGTTGTAAGGACAGATACAATTTAAAATGAAAGAGGCTCCAGAATTATTTCTGTAATAAAGAGCATCGCCTTTGATTATAAGTTGTAAATGTGCAGTACAAGGAGCCGAAAAACATATGAAGGATGTGATCATTATATAACCTCAGAATATCCATTCAAAAACCATGTATCTGTTAGAAATTTTAAACAATTTTTTTCTGTAATAAAGGTGCTACTATTAAAAATGACGTCATTGCAATAGAATATATCAAATGCAAAATATATCAAATTGCAAGTAAATAGCAAATTTGCGGTATTTAAAATACTCATTCCTCACTTGTGTCCTAATTCATATCTAAGTTATATAAAGAAATATTATTAAATTTATGTGAAAATAAAAAATTACTATTAAAAAAGCCCTTCAAATTACTAATGGAAACAAATTGAAAAATTGTAAACGTTACTGTCAACATTTCCAATTTTAGCTGTCAAAAAAACACACTACCGTTTTTAATTGGAACCTGAGAGCTTAT
Source organism: Sylvia atricapilla (assembly GCF_009819655.1). Taxonomy (NCBI): domain Eukaryota; kingdom Metazoa; phylum Chordata; class Aves; order Passeriformes; family Sylviidae; genus Sylvia; species Sylvia atricapilla. The sequence goes on from NC_089140.1 coordinate 28,675,003, forward strand.
TTAGACATTTAAAGAAGCACACAAGCACCCACGATATTTTCACAACAATTTAGTATTTTTCTTTAGAGTGATTTAATATTATAAATAATTCCACAGTGCTTCTTTAGTGAATAACAGTTGTTAATGAAAAATCCTCTGAATCTTGATGTACAACTTCAAATATGGTCCGGATCCACATGAACTAATGGGGAAATAATTTCTACTGAAGAAAGACAGAATTTGTGAATTCCTTTGACTTTAGAAGTCAATATAAGTTACAAAATACATATTTCTTGAATGATACACACATATTATACAAGTGTAAACACTTCTATATCTACAGCAGAACACTCTTATTTTTCTTGCTAAACACATATAGCCATTGCCTAAGTTTAATTATCTACATGCAAAACATTTTGGATTGGCTGTTTTACTCTTACATAAATTATCCAAATTTTGACAGCAATCTGGACTACATATTTGCTTTCTTCTAAAATATTGTTTTTAAGTAATCATAACAGCTTATCACTGAAAGCATCCTGGATCTATTTCTTTGATGATGTTTCATATTTTGTATTCTTGTGTTAAGAAAATATGTCATAAAACATCCAAACTTGTACGTTTAAAACAAACATTCACTAATGCCTCAGTCTCATATTATTATTTAAAGCACTGAACAAACAACTGCTGTTCATAACAATAATAATAATGATATCAGCAAAACCAGCAATACACGCAAAGAAGGCTGAAATCTCTCCCCATTTAGATTTAAATCCTGCCTGGCTAGAAACAGAAATACTGGCATTGCTCCTTCTAGCATGAAGATCTCACTTTTAAGGGCAGTGTTCCCTGAATGTCATTAGTTCCAGTTACTGGTTCCTGCTGATAAGGAGTGCACAAAAGTTGTATGTATTTGACTTGGTTCACAGATTAGTATAGTATCAACTTGTCTCTGCTATTATTCCAGACTCTTGGAATCACAGTATCCTACCAGATGTCCTCAAATTCATTTGCCTGTCAGTACATCACCAATTAGACCTAATGTCACAGTGACCTTGATTTTTCCTGGTACTGCAAACTCTTTCATAATCTTCTGTAGTGTAGATTGGGAATTCTGCTCTTTAGTGGCACACATTATTTTCATATGGATATTGTCACACTGATATGGATATTGACACACTGAAATAAGCATTTCATGACATGAAATAAGCATATTTACTCACCACAATTAAGAAGTTCTAAGAATACTCTGCATATACCATTCCTTAAACACACACTAGTCATTGCTGACTTAAACTGAATGGCACGTTCCAGATTATGAGGCAATAGAAAGACATTCAGTGATTTCTATCTCTCAAATCTGTGTGAAAGGTTTTATTGTAGTATACTCACTGTAATCTGACACCAAACACAGTGAAGTCCAGTCAAGCCTTGGTAACACTTTATAGTTTTGTGACATTTATCACATTTTGTTGGACAGTTTCCTTCTACCCAAAAATGGTGCATTACCTGCAAAAGAAAAACGTGGATATACACAGAGTTAAATTAACAGGTACATGGCAAAGACAATGCTAGACCCCAACTTACATCAGTATTCTTTTTAGACTTCACATATGTTTTGATGCAAGATGCGGGAGCTCTGGAGACACAGCGTTCATGGACCGTATACTTGCAAACTGAAAAAAAGACACACATTATTAGATGCTGAGGCAATGGTGTTTCTCACTACATTTCTGTGAAACAAATAACGTTACCAGCATGTCATCTCTAAATAATCAATCCAATCAGTCAATGAAAACTCAAACTAGACTGCTTTTCCCATGGAATACAAAAGGCCAATTAGAACAGGAAATATTATGCAAGTGAGAAATCCAAGAATGCACTATCATTGCATAACAGGAAATGCTTAATTTAATCAGACCTTACTAAATTTTTTCACAATAATTCCCAAATGACAAAATATTAAAGACAAATTGGTGACTGCCAAATGGTTTGTGCCATTTGCTAGTAGGAAGAAATTGTATTTACGAACTATAGGCATGAGGAGCAGCTGGCAAGTGCAAAAATAAAAGCCAATGAATTTACGTTTTTCCTACCATTGATTAGAAATCAGAAATGACTGATTAGCAATTTTTGAATAGCAGTTGTTTTCATGCATTCCATATAATCACCATAACTTTGACTCTTGTTTTACAAAATACTAACTCCTGAGAAGCTTTTTTTTTCCCCCTAATCTCCAATACGCTTTAGGTAACTGCTGTTGCTGACCAGGTCTGTAAAGAATCATGCTAGCTGCATTTGGAAACATACAGTGCAGGGTACAATGCAAAGCTCTCCTGACTTCAATGATAAAACTGTGCAAAGATGAGGAAATAATGCTACAGCTTATGCCTGCCTTGAATAGAGTCAACTATTAAAAACTGAGAATGAATTTCTCCCTGCATGGTATATGTCTCAGGCTTTTGACCTCGAGAGCAATAAGCACAAAGTAATTCTAAACACCTTGCTTGCACCTATTACACAAACCCAGTGGAGGTGCAGCCATTAATCAGACGAACTGCAGGGAGTAACATTGTTGATTGGACCATGGAGGGATGGTAAGGACCCCTGTGGTTCCCCCCTTTTCTTTTTTTTTCCTCCCACACAATCTAAAATGCAATAATGAAATCTATAGCAATGCTTTGAAAATATACTGGAGAAAAAGCTAAATAAAGAAATAGTGGAACAGTTTTGCAAGTAGACTCATGCCTCTTGCTGCATGAAGTAATTGAAAGGAGCATGTTCTTCGGATATTCTGAGATCATTGTTCTCACAAATAAATGCCAAGCACAATAATAAATACATTCTCAAAAAGACATATGCAGCAGAAAAAAATTACAGATCTGGCAAGGATGGTCCTTTTTGGGACAGTGTATGTAACTGGTCTACCCATTTCTGATAACTACTGAAGGTTATCAACACTGCAAAGGATTTACTCAATAGAACTCTCTTTCCAACATGTATGGGTCTTATTTCTTTACAATGTAAGTCTGACAAAAAAGAATATTAAAGAATGTAACATTTCAAGATCTAATTGTCAAATGAGTATTTTATGTATAAATTCCTGTTACTATCATCAGCATTAATTAATCTCAAGTTATGTAATTTCTATTTGTCTGAATTTTAATAAATACATTCTTCCCATTTCATAGTATGGTGAATGAAATTACATGATGTGAAAATGCATACAAGGATTTACACCTGAATTATATTTCAGAGAGGTTTGGGACCCCAGAGGAGAGAAGTGCTCAATTCAAAACCCTCATTCATTCAGACTAATCTCAAATTAAATCAATAGAACTGTACAGGCAGAAAGATCCTCATCAGCTGTGAGGGGCTATCTCATACACCAAAAACAGTGGAAGTCGGTTCCACTAAGAACCGATTATTTTACCAAAAAGAAAAGAAAAGATTATTTGGTACCATCATGAGAGAATACAGTTGTGTAGTAAAATGTCATTAATCTAAAGGACTACAGCATGACACAAATCAATTATCGGAACCATCTACAGACATATTCAAATCAGAAAATAGGTCTTCAAAAAAAAAGATTTATCATTAGAAAACACCACAAAAGAAAGATGTGGATCATCCATTTCTGGAAACTTTCAAATGGAGACAAGGTATCTTTCAGCAAGCCTTGGTTTCTCAAGAGACATGTTAAGTGGTCAAACATAGATTAAAAGATTATCAGAAAATACACAGATACAGCTCAATGAGGAATTGACAGTAGTAACCGCATCTAATACCCTAATGAAGGTCAAATTAGACGCAGTAGCTTTTCTAGGTTGCTTTTCTTAAAATCTATAATCAGCTAATGTGGAATGAGATAACTACAAAACAACTACACAGAACTTTAGAACTGTTACAGAAACTTGATTTCTGTTAAACTTCACAGTTAACAAAATAACAGTTCTGTGCAAAATTTGAATTAAAAAAAAACATGGAACTTAGAAGCTTTTCAAGTTGATACCTATTACACAAGTATTAATAAAAATGAAGAGTAACAAAAGTAAAAAGTTAAAACTTAAGCCTGATACTCTCTAATAAAAAAAAAAAATAGCAGTAAGAAAAAAGAGCAATAGATTCCAAAGGAACTGGGAGTGGTTATCTTTTAAAGCAGAAAACTCCCTCAAACAATACATTTTAAAGCCAAATATCCTGAAAAATTAAAAAAAAACCTTGGGCACTCAAGCAGACAAGAGGAGGGGGAGACACTACCGTGGTGGACGTGGTTTTGTAAGGGGAAGCTACTAGCTCTTTGTTATGCAGCAAGAACAACATTTGTAATAACAGACATGTAAGCAAACGGACACTGAAATGCTTATACTCACAAGAACAGCAGAGACCTTGCTTGCCTACTCCGATCAGCATGTTCAAACAAAGATTACAGTAGGCAGGCTTGTTGAAGTGTTTCAATCTCCATACATGCTGCCCATCATCTTTCACATTCTGCACAGGACATAAGAGAAACAGATTCATTTAATAAAATAAACAGTGAAATATACAAGTGCCAATAAAAATTGGAGATTGACTCAAGAACATAAAAGACAAGCTGTTACTTCATTTGAAGGCTCTGCACCAGATCACAGCATAATCATTCTAAATACACAGGCAATGACACAATAAAAAAATTCTTCAGAAGCTCATGGACATTCATGTGTTTTGAAAACAACTCAGAAAAGCCACCAGGCTGCTGTTACCACTGCAGCACGATATCAATGTATCTAGGCTGATATTAAATTACAACTAATATTAAAAAAAAAAAATCTAGAAAAATCCTAAAAATAATGGTGCTGCAGGTCAGAAGACAGAACTCCCCAAATCAAACAACAGAAAGTGTTTTCTAAAACCACACAGATATTCCTAACGACTGTCAGAATTAGTTACATAAATCAACATATGTGAAACAGGAAAAACCAACTACACCACAACAGCTATTCCCAGCCTTAATGAAGTTCATCTATACTGCCAATTATCTATTAAAACCCATGTATTTAAAGGTGAGATCATCTTAGACCTCTTCTCCAAAAAATTGAATTCTTTACATTTAAGGCCAAATTTTTCAGTCAGCTGTTGCAGATTTCCTTCATGAATAAACTGATCAACTCACTGGCACTTAGTACTTACAGGCCCACTGTAATTACGTGAAACTCTTAAAATATTATGTAATCATTTATTTTATGAAACTATGCTTTCTGTTGGATGATTCTCCTCTCCCTTCTAAACAGAATCATTCTGAGGCCTCTGTTTTTTGAAGGTTTACAAAATTATTTGCAGTTGGTACAGATGTTAAATTATTTCTCTAAGTTCCTGGCCTCCTGGCAATCAGGCTTTTTCTTTCTAAAATCATCAGAGATTTTGTTTCTAAAAAACCTAGATGAACCTAATGTAATATCACTCGATTAAAAAAAACCAAAACTCCTAATTTCTCTTTCACCAAACGTAACAACCAATGGAACACAGGCAGTTAATGTCCATCAGCTGCTTCCTTGTGTATTGCTGAAACTCTATTGTCTTCTTGGTCATGTCATTGCCAAAGAAGAAATTGCCATATAGTTAAAGGAAGTCACACCAATCTCTGTTTCTCAGAAACCACATCAACAGCTGGTTCCTATCCAGTTCTGATTTCTCACATCAACTACTATTACTTGTCATCATGTACATGCAATATTCCTGACTAGATCTTCAATAACATGATGAAGATCTATAATTTCATTGATGAGAATAATCAGTGTGTGTTGGTGAGCATGAATTTTAATAAAAATTTATTTGTCCTATATTAGCATATACTGTATGACTTATGTCCTTAAAAATCAGTATTGCTATGTTCTAGGAGTCAGAAGTTAATAAAAGTCAAATATGATGAAGACTTTGTCATCTTTGTGGGCAAAAAGAAAAATCTTGAAGTAAAATCAGCCCTCCAAGAAATTAAGAATGTTGGCTCAAAGCTGGGTCTAAGCCAGGACACAACTTTGAATATTTCCTACAAGTTACCTAGAAACAAAAAAAGCCTGGAGTCCATTATTTTTTATCTTCTCTAGTAAGATATCAGGATCAGAGCATAAGTAATAGCCTCCCCCAATATTACCAGCAGGAGTTCAAATGCCATCTCTGACAGCTGGGCAATGTCAGGGTCCCCTTTCTGCAGCAAAAGCACAGCAGATGCCTAATGTGGGATTCTCAGGCTGGCAAAGAGTGTGGAAGTTTTTCCAATTTCCCCTGAGAAGCAGAAATAGATTCTGCAGCTGTGAAGCACTAGAAGCCTGTCAAGCTCCTTCATGACTGGCAGCTGAAGAGGATGTATTCCATTAAACAGAGCTCTCTAACTTCTATTTTTCTTCCCATCTTACTACCATATTCCACACATTTTTGATGTATTGTTAAACTACAATATAGTATGTGAATTTCAAGCTTTTTACTCATTAAACCACCAAGATCATGCAAATCCTTCCGAGAAAAAACAGCAAACAGCAAACAATGTACACTTCAATTTTAATGTCACTCAGGTCATCAACACATACGGTCATGAACCACAAGCACCTAAAATCTGACCTGACCAGCCTTCCTTAGCAAAATACTTTATTTTATGAAAATTAACAGAAATTCAAATTTATGCATAAAATTACCCCTCTTCCACGTTAATTTTGTATTACTTTTTAATTTTATTTTTAAAGAATGACCATTATATCTGAATATGTCACTTCTTATTGAACAGAACATATGGTCTAACTTAGCTGGCATTTTCCTTATCAGAAAAACAAACAAGTCTTGATGTGGGTGTTCTGCCAATTAAAACACTTAGCTGTGTTACAGACTGCAACTGATGCAAATCCATTACATAAACACAATGCACTTTTGGAAAGGAGCAAATTAAATTTTTGCTCTTGTGCACTGCCAAAAATAAGCAATAAAGTGCTGCATATGATTATGCATGCACATAACTTTTAAAACACTGCCAAGAGGAAAAAAAAAGACATAATATGAAACAAAGCCCCTCAATGCAAGTCTTTAAGTATGAATAAAATCCACAATTCTGACACATCAGTGCATTTACTGACATTATCTCATTTGCTTCCATATCCTGAGAAAGAGTTTAAAAACAAATAGACATTAAGAAGATCTCAAAGCAGGGCAGGTACAGTAAAAATCTCTTCCTCATCTCATTGTACACATCACTGAAAATCAAGCCTCCATATGTCATTACCCAGGCTTTAAAACATAATGACAATAGTAACATTTATTTTGTTAACAACGGCTCTCTTAACTCACGGTCCTGACCCTGCTACCATGGATTTGATTGCCAAAACTACTGACCTTAAAAAGCAAGTCAACCATAAAAGAGCCAGCCTTAGAACTAGTGGAAAATTTTATGCTATCACAGACTTAAGCTACACATCCCTAACCTGGTTTAATATTAACTTATGTCTGCTTTTTAGATATTTGTGTATAAGGTTGACAAAGAGATCTTCAAGATTTTGAGAATTAAAAAGGGCAATTGAATTGCTGATAAATTTGATCCATCAAACAAGCCCTCTTAAAATAGCTACAGTGTCGAAAATACCAGAGTATTTATTTTTTCTAAGAGAAGAGTTAGTAACGAGCATCCAAGTGAGAAGGATGTTAAGAAGTAGCTGTAATTCTTTCACTGATTATTTTGATTCCCTTTATTTAAAAATACTTACTTGACTTGATCTGGACAATTTTATTACTGAATTTTAGGCATTGTTCAGTCAGTGGGAAGGTGAGAAGAGTTTCTGTTAAACTATGCCACAAACACAGCTTAAAACAAATATAGTTACATTCTACACTCCTTTGGTTGGCTCTCAGCAGAGAATTCATATCATGTTTTGTTTTGTTCAATTTCCTCTGGGAAGAAAGTGCTTTAAGTCTGTTCTTGGTCAAGTGAAGAGCGAGTAACCTGATCCCTGAGAAGTGAGGGGGTCCCCACTTCTAATTTCTGAGATACTCTGTGTGTGTTTGAGAAATCAAAACAGAACAAAAATCTCCACAGCATTAATCCATACACTCATTCAGAAACAGAAAAGGGAGCACAAGAGGGAAAATTAAATGGTTTTTAAAAGCTTCATAAACAGTCACAGTATGGAGTTTCCCTGTCCAAAATTCGTATACATCTGTCATCTGCAGAGACTTCGATGCTACAGAAATTAAATTGCAAATAATGGTAAATCTGTATACCTGCATGAAACACCGTTTATTTTACACCTTATACAACAGAAGGGGTTAGTTACTCCTGACTTTTCCTGGGCTTTTTCCAGCCTGGAGACAAAGGAACAGCGGACAGCGGCGGGGAAGGCGCTTGCGGCGCTCCCCTCAGGGCGGCGGGAGCCCTCTGCGGGCCCTGCCGCCAAAGCACACCGCAACACAGCTCCTCATCGCTTCCCGGGGGGCCCGCCGCCAGCCGGGAACCAGCGGGCACAAAGGGAGCGAGCCACGGCTTCCGGCGGCTCCAGTCTGCCCCCTGCGCCAATGGAAACAGCCCATGGCGCACCGGAGCTTCGGCCTTCCAAAAACCCACAGTGCAGAAAGGGCTCACAGAAATGTCACTCCGGACAATAAAAGGCCTGGCTGACCTTCCTCCTCGCTGAACAAAAGAAACAGAAGTCTATGAAACTGCCTAGGTCTTGAGCAGATCATGTTATGCTTCGGTCTGAAGGATTACTCGTGGCTCAGATCCCACTCAGGACCCGCACATGTTTGCAAGTCCCTACTCTGGTCCCATTTTAACACACAACTCAAAGAGTACGGCAACAATATGCAACATACACGAAAAGCAAGTGTGGACTCCCACTGAAACATTCCATCTGAATCAAAAGAGTTTGAAAGTTGCTTTTTTCATTATTTGAGTGCAATCGCATAACATTTGCTGCTTGAGGATCCAAAATAAAATTTTAAGAGTACATCCCTACAATTTAATTGAAACACAGTCTCAATTCAACACAAATATTTGCCCCATCAAAATTTAACTTGATTAAAAGATGAACTTGGTTGAAAGTTGAAAAATAGTGATTTAAAAGAAAGGCGTATTTGCCTTATTCCAAATTACTGATGACTTTATGAAGCATTTACTGGTTTTAAACTTCTCTCTCACCTTAGGGCAGCTGTAGAGCTACTGCACAGTAGCAGGTACAGTGCAACGCTGACATCTAGTGGCCAGTGGAGAGGAAATAAAACACTTCCTAAAATACAGGATTTCTTTAAACACCAGCACTTATGAAATTGCAGTTTATACTTCCTTTTTGTGCAATCACTGACAGAGGTGATAGCAATCATTTGTTACAGGAATAGTGACACCAAACATCTGGCATGCAATTATTTTAAAAGAGAAATCAAGTGCTTCTATCAGATCATGATGGAATAATACTGTACAATACCTACCAAAGAGCAGAGTACATGCTTATGGCTGACAAAACCACAAGAAGCCTTTTGTGTACAAATTACAAAAGAAATTTTAAGTGATGCTAGAAGAGTCAATGAGTTAACTCTCCACCTTCTCTTACAATGTTAATCTACTTAAATTAATGCAGAAGCAAATGAAAAGGTCAGAAACTTCAAAGGCTTCTACCATGGCGAAGTAGAATAGTCTAGTGGTCACTAATGTGCAATAGACCGCTTCTCAAAGAATCACGAATCCTGCAGGGATGTCTCTGTCCAATTTGTGTTTGGGTGGGAAACCAACTGCTGCCTTAAGATGTAAAAACGAATTTGGGAAGTTTATGAGGACTGTGAAAACTCCAGACTGAAGTCTGACACTAAGCAAAAAACTACCTCATACATTTATTATTAGAAATTAAACCACAAAAATAACAGTTTCCTGCATAGTTAACATTTTCTTTCTTCCAGAAATTCTCACTTTACTTGAGAGAATTTCTTGAAAAAAAATCCATGAAATTGGAACAAATAAACTTCAGAGTAGAATTATTTTGTCTTAACAACAAAGGTTTCAGTATATGCCATATAAGAATGCATTTAGACACTGCTAATTGGCAAAACGGGTAGTCATCCAATTACAAATGGGTTATACATGTACACAATTCCAAAATCTTTTCTTCTAAAATAAACTGCCAAATAGTACATGTATCTATCTCAGAACCCCTACTAATTAAGTTCTTACTTGAATTCCTTATTTTGTATGCTAATTGTTGTTTAAAACATTGACTGATTCCGAAAGCCACCAAAAAATCAAATATGTCCTTTCTATCCTGGAACATTCTCAGAGATAGAAATCTGTATTTCTAAAGTTTACCTTCACAACTACTCCAAAATCAGATCTTAGGAGGAAACAGAACATAAAGCCCAGCAAATAAAACAAACTGGATATTAAGGTTGATTTCCTAGGGAAATTAGACTTTTTATGCTCTTTGTCCTATTTTCATGACTCTAACTGCGCCACCAACTTTAAATTAGTTTAGTAACCTCAAATAAACTTGCAGGGCACTAGAAATTTCATGAAAGTCTAGGAAAAAGTGGATGGGGAAGCAGAGAGAGAGGAAAATTGAAATCAGCAGATTTCCTAGTTATTTCTGTGACTTGGTAACAGGCATCTGGAAAATGCTTGTAGTTACAGCCTACCACTCTTGTCTCTATCAGAAGAGGACTACTGATGAAGGCAGAGGGCAAAGGCCACAAATCTATTGTGAGAGGTTAGGCTATCTCAACCCCACTGCTCATAAACACTGCCTTGTTTATTCTTTTATTTTTAAATAATATAGTTGTATACGTCACTTAAATGCTCCTTCTTTTTAAATTATTCTGACTAAATCATCTAATACAGTAATAATATACATATGCAATAAAATTATTGAAATTTTATGCAATAAAATTAAATGCAATAAAATACTGTTTGAAAGGCTTTAAAATGTAATGTAGATCTTTTACATATTTGACCTTTCTCTATAGCTATTCAGGAAACTAAGGATTAAGTACAAACAATGTAGCTGAATTCTGAAAGTACTATGACAAATCTGCAGCTGAAATAATTATCATAGCTTCACTGATATTAGCATATCAAATTAGACCAGCTGAAAATCTTTTATCCTTTGTACAAGCTCTATACATAGTTAAGTACATTACAGTGTTAACAGACCCCAACCCAAACAAATATTGCACTCGTATCGTAATTTATTTAATAAACTATAGTGACAATTCTTTATGACTATCATACTAGACAAGCTCTGACTTGATCTCTTGGATTTAAAATTTTGTCACTGCCAGTCAGTACAGAACCAACACTTAAAAGAAGGTGACAGAATAGTTTGGTTGGTGGGTTTTTTGTTTGCAGGTTTTGTTTGGGGTTTTTTGTGGTTTTGCTTTGGTGTTTGGGGGGACGTGGGGAGGGAAGGGGGCAGTAGCTTATATCCCTTATTTTTACATACAAATCAGCTTGAGGAAAACCTCAAGATATTAGCATTTTTATTTTATTAGTGGGTCCAAAATATTTTTATCTTACTTTTCATTACTGTAAAAAGGAGAAAGATAGACACCCAGAAAGCAGAGTCCTGGGAAGCTAGGTTTGCAAAATCTAACAATGGCATGCAAAAAGAAATAAGAGCATCCCACTAATGGGATTGATGCACTGGAATGAAGAGCTTGGATAATACATTAGATGCTGCAAAACCATCAAATCATGCTATTAGTTTACACTAAATAACAGACAGGCATTAGAGTTTTATCTTTATTGATTTCACTTTTCAATGTCCTAAAATAAGATTTTATTTGGACTATGTACAAATGGAAGTAGTATATTTTTGCTGGTTTAATGAAAAATTTAAAATTTTTGCTTTTGTCTACGTATAATGTGACAGTTTAAAAAATTAAGCAGCTTCACATGTAAAAAGAAAAACAGGAGTTCTTTTAAAGAGCAGCATCTTGTCCTAGTGAATCACTAGCAAATTACTGGCAAATCAGCCCATACGTAGGTAACGGACTTTACATCAACTATGTTTATTGATAATTAAGTTATTTTGCACGCTATTATAATATTTTTTCCACGACTGTACATTTATTATTTAAATGCATCAAATACTAGGAATACTCTTGATGACAGAAACACTGACCCAAGCTAATAACAGGCTGCAGAATTTTTATCACAATTTATGCATTTTTAGTATTTTCTTAGTAAAGCTATGAGCAAGATAAATATCTAATAACTAGTAAAAATACTCAAAGGATAAATGTTTGATAACATAGCTTCTTTCTAACAGCTTTTGCTTTCATAGGAAAAATAAACTCTACAGAATGATCTGCATTAATTTATGCCATGATTCAGGAGTTTCAATTTAGAAAGAATGAAATGTAGATATTGAAGAATAGTTCCAGAACACCTATACTACCTGTCATAAAAGAAAAATCTGTCTTGAAATCACTATCAGTTATCTGCTATATTGCTTGCTTGAAGCATTTGCTGGCCTTGTTTATAGTAGTTCTGTGGAAATAATGGAATTCAGTCTGACAAGATCTGTTGTTTGATGACAGTAATTTGACATTTTTCTTACTTTGCTCAGATATAGATTAGGGAATTAGTACTACAGCGATCCAGACACATTGGAAGTTATCTTCAATTCAGATATATTACTTGTAATTTAATTAATTAGATTTTTCAAGACTTATCTTCCGTTCAATAAACTTGTTTATCACGTATCTCCCTGCACAAAGTATCAATCTGAGCATTCTTTGTGCAAATAAAATAGCATAGAGCAACCACAGCAGTCTAGATTGCACTAAATGGGGAAAATAAATATTAATAATTATTTTTAATATGTGAAAATTACTTAAGGAAGAGATTAAAAAGGCTTTCTTTCGAATAGCAGAAAAAACATTTGAAACCTATGCTTCAATAGAGGAGTTCAAATTAGCTCAAATATAGGACAGCAGTGGGCACTGACAACACGCCAATCTTCAAACAGCTGTGCTGAACTGATACAAAATTGATCATGTTACATTTGTATTACCTTAAAGTGAGGTTGTAAATGTAGAGAACATAAGCTCATCTTTCACAATACTCTATCCATTGGTGTAAGTGTTCCCCTTGAAATTGGTTCTTACTATACTTCACTCATGTAGTTACAGAGACAGAGAATCTTCACAAGGATGTATCACGACAGGGTAAGAGCCAGCAATAATTGCTGCAGAAGAAATTCCATCTGCACATATGAACAAAAACTCTTTCCCTTGAGAACAATTAACACAGGGAAAGTTTGCCCACAGAACTGGTAGAATCCACCTCACTCAATTACCCAGGCTTAACAAGGCCCCAGATAACTCAATCTGTGGTGCTGCCTTTAATTAGGGACTGGAACAGAAGATCCCCAGAAGTTCTTTCCAACTGGGATTGTTCTGTGACAGTACAGTTAGGCCACACAACCCAGTACCATGCTGAGAGGCACAGACACTACTCCAAGCCAGTTCTAACACACACGTGGGCAGTAAAACACACTTGAGATAATATTGCAGCTTAGAATTAACATGTTGTTAGCAGGGAAAATTATTCAGCTTTTTACAGCTTCCAGCTCCAGAGCCAGCTTATTAGGTGGTGCTTCAAACTTGCCAGTGTTCCTGTGGCACTGAAGACACATCTCGTTCTTTGCATATCACCCAGCTATAGTAAAGAGAGGTAAGGCAAGTCATTCTTTACACAGGCCACAGAGAAACTAACCTGAAGGCCACAGTCAACATCCAAGCAGAAACTTGATGCTACTATTTAACACTTACATTTTCTAACCCAAGAAGGACCAAGAGTGGGATTGTTGTCATTCCTCCTTGATCCATTCTTCTAGAGAAACAGTGCCATCATGATCATAGTCTATTTCTTCCATCATTTCATGAAGAATCTACAGTTTAATGAAAGATCTCATAAGTTCTAATTTATTATTACTATATTCTAAGACATGTGCAGATGTTGGGACATGTGCAGATCTCCAATTCTCTCATATAAAAATAAGAAAAATATTACTTGCATGGTAGCTATAGTCAAATGAGTATGGACAGTTCAAAAAATGAAGTGTCATACTCCTATATTTTGTTAACACCTAAATGCTCCAAACCAACTTGTGTTCTTTGTGCACTCACTCTAATGAAATTTTCAGAGACAACCAGTTATGTTATAGAAGTTAATATAACATTTATTGAACATTTCATAGATCAGATTTAAACATCAAAATACTGGTGAAAGTGCTAATTCACTTAGTGGAACGCAGGCCCTTAGTGGCCTACTGTAACATAGGCTATCCTTCTTTCTATCTTGCTCACCTATGAAGTACCAAGTGGATATGAAATATCACAAAACTATGACAGCTGTCTCTAAACCACATTAAAAGATTGTGATAAATGTATACTTACTGGACTTAATTCAGTAATATCCCATTCAAGATATTCTGCAACATGCATCATTTGAGCAATGATATTTTCCAGCTCCTAGAGATGAATGAAAAAAATTATATTTAATGCAAGGTTATAAAGAAAAATTCTACTGCAAGCAACTAATAATTCAACCATATTGCATTTAGTGACACTATTTCATCAACATCCCTGATGACATGTACTTTATGCTGGAAGCTGTATTCTCAGTGAATCTGCTTACTAGCAAAACATCTGCAAGGACTACAAAGCAATTCAGGGAGGTGAAATACAGCCCCACAATCAAAGTAATTGAAAGTAGTCACAGATTGTTCCTTCTAGTTAGATAGTTATCTTTCAAGCACCCATGTTTTCATTATCTGATTTCCACCCTGTGTGTGGTAAGATCATGTAATGATCTTTAAATTCCATCACTGTAACAAATTATTTGTTTGACAGCAATTGTATAAATCACAACTTTCTAATAGAAACAAGGCATAAAGTGGATTCTGTAAAACTACTACAGATTTATTTTCTTACCACTAGGGTACTGCAATTTCCCTTGATCACGTATCACTAGGGGCTTTTCTGTATTTATATATACACTTTTGCTTTGTAACATGCTCAAATGCTATCTAGGACCATTCTAAATTCTCGTTTGTATCCAGGCATCTAACTCAACTTGATATTGCCTAAAATGATGGTGCTGTTTTAAACTTTATAACCCATACATAATTTTGCTTCTCTATTTCCCTGCAACTAACGGGAATTATGTCTTCTTCCTTAAAAAATCCATCCTACGCTGTCTTGCTTCCATTAGATACAAAAAAAAGGTAGGAAAAGAAATCCAAAGAGAAAAAAAACCCAACCACTGCTAATAAAACGCTTGTTTCTGTTACCTATCAAAAAAACCAGTAACATCTTTTAAAATTAGTTCCATATCTCTGACTTTTCTTCAAACATTAGGTCGGGCTACTCCTCAAAACTTTGCCCTTAATATTTTTCCCCCATTCTTAATAATAACATGGAAGTCATGACATCTCTCCCCATAAATCCACTGTGTGACTCTCACACCTTTTAAATGAATCTTTACAAATGGTGCTTTCATGCACATCTTCCAGCAGCATACTAGAACTATTGGAATCATATTAATGTGTCCCCTACAGTAGTATCATTAAAATCAGAAGACTACAGAATGGGACTCCATGACAGCAATGTTAGCAACTGAAAATTTATATAGTTGTAGAAGCAGTAGTCCTCATTGGAAAACTCAAACATAACTTTTCAAATTAATCAGATTTTATCAACTATATTTTATATTGCTTCTAATATTCAGGATAAATATAAACTTGTTTGAATTAATGTGATTTTGTACAGTTTTTGGCCATGTTGACATATGGTTACAAGGCAATACACAAAAAACATTACCGAACTATCCCAGGTATCCATTTCCATCTGTATCATACAAGCGAAACATAACTGAAAAGAAAACAATGAGAGAAGGAAACTCAGTTAGAAAACACAACAAATACATCTCTTTTTCATAAAAGAAACCACTCTAAACCAAAACACAAAACAATTAAGCCTGACTTCCAAGGAAAGGACAAATGTTAACATTTTTGTTTAATGATCGGACTAGCTGTAGACCCACCAAACAAGTTGCATTATATGAGAGATTCACTCAGCAACTACCCTGCTACAGTGCCTCCAATGAGACATATTAGCCAGAGAGTGCACCTGCACCTTTTCCACACCATCACCATAACAGCTAATTTGGTCTGTGAATTTGATTTTGCTTCCCTCTAGAGATGATCTGTCTTCATGGCAAGTACACGTAAAAGGCCCTTCTCTGTGATCTCATCAAACACAGGATAACACACAACTGGTCACAAACGTTGATAAGCCTGCTTGAACAACAATGCTACTCCCTTGGCTGCAGTTATCACTATTCAATAGAGATACTGCTTTAGAAACTATTTTCTGACTAACTAAATGAAACACAGGATTAGTTTTCAAATATCTAATCATCAAAATCCAACAAAAACATTCATCACAAACTGCCAGCAACTTTTTCCAGGACCCTATTTGCTTCACCAATTTCAAAATGTATTCCCAACATTCTGGGGAACCACACAGACAAAAAGGTATATTTTGACAATACCCAGAAAAAATATATACTTTCGAAATTGTATCATGACTTGATCCCAGCTAAAAGAAATGGTACATGCACCATTACCAAGATATTTGGAAGCAGCAAAGCATAAAGCTTTCATAGGAATACTGTTAGAAGACTAAAAACAAAATCCAGAAATGTACAGATACCCCACTCTTTGTCCCTACTTTCAGGGAGAGTTTGTCAGAGCTCTGAAATCCAAACACCCACCATGCTCTTCAAAGGTGTCGGGGTTCTTTTCCCTACACCTGTTTATAGGGATGAAGAAGTCAGCCCACATAGAGGTAGTCCCAGGAAAATGTAAGCCTTCACAAACGGCAAAACACAAGTTGTCTGATCAGATGTCTCTGGAAACGTAACATACCTATTTAACGCTGAGGAATCCTATCACACTGCATCCATAGCAAATGCTGTAACAGTCCAATAAATTTCACGCACAAAGCTTACCATAATTTTCAGGAAACAATATAATGAGAAGTGAGAGGAAATTCTAAGCAATTAGAGAGTGAAGTTCAGAAAGAATTTAAACATTTTTGGACTTGGAGCAAAAATTTTATATTAAGTGTTATATGTATTGCCTTGTTTCACTTATATCCTTCTTGGGACTGAGTTGATAATCTAACTGTGAGGAAAAAAGATAAGCACTATACCTCTCTACCACTTCAGCAATTTTTGCCATATACCTTGCACAGCTCTGAAAAGCTATAATACAAATTGATGATATTTACAGTAGTCCTATTTCACACACAAAGGCCCATGATTCATTAGTTACAGATTAGGAAAACCTATAAAAATATCCTTCTTTCCCAAGAGTTACCATAGCAAAATGCTTCAGTGTAAAACAGCAGTTCATGCCAAAAGCCACCAGAGATGGGTACTGCCAGCTAGTACACCTTCCATCAAAGCTTCTCAGAGCTTGACAGCTAATATTGTCTGGCAAAGGTACCATTAGGCATTCACAGTTTCCATAGGAATGAATCACTGAATCACTGAATCAATGATAAATTAAAATCATTCGGCTCTCCTTCCTCCTTCTCTGTGATTCTTAAACACTAGCTGACATAATGTTTTACAGCAAGTTTTAGCATCTCTGTGACCTTTACCCACTCCAGAGCAGTAGTGCTTAAGACTTTTTTTTTCCTCTAACATGAATCAGTAGTTCTAATCAGTTGTTTAAAAGCAGAAATTAGCATAATTATAACTGTTTCACCTTTGTAGAAACAAAGTCTTTCCAATTACATATGTATAGGGTAGTAAAAAGGCTCAATCTGTGCTCTTGGCTAGATTATGAAAACTATGCTACTCGTGTGGCATGCAATCTCTTTTCTATTCATACACTCCTAAATATTCATGCTCTTGATTTACACACTCTAGGAGAAAAAAAATCCAATCAAGAACAAAATTATAAAAACAACCAAACAGAAATTCTGATGCAAACTACAGAGCCCAAGTCAAAATTTTTATAGTTCTTTTCCCATCCCCTTACCTGATTACACTGACTGGGCACTCAATTTCTATTTCTAGATGGCAATTTAACCTTAAAAGATTACTTACGTTCCCTCAATGTATCTCTGAGAGGAATGCTTGGAATTCTCTTATATTCAGGTCATACATAGATTATGAATAATAGATATGCTGAGCATACCAACCAGGTGGGTTCACACTATGCAAGACCTCTACACTCTTAATAGGTTAGAAAATCCGTTTACCTTCTGGAATATTTATAAATCTATGAAAATCTGTAGCTCATATATATTCAAAAATGAAACATTATTTTCTCTTAGTGTAGTTTATCCTCCAGCCTACATCAAATTTTAATTGAAAGCACCACTTTCACATTCTGCTTGTCCTGAATTAGGTATCCAAACACTCAGCTATGACTCATTTTTCTAATTTTTGTCATCTGAAAAAAATTAAAAACACTATTTGGAATTGGTATTAATATTGATGTTGGCAACTCCAGAAAACCATTTTTCTTTTTTCCCTTCATTGCTACAAGCTTATAATTTACATTACAGCCACAGATCTACTGCTTTCAAATTCAGAAAAAGAGTTAAATCATCCCATTAATTTATAATGAGAATTCAACTGAAATCAACAGAAAGTCGGCATACAATGGTGTAGCATAAGCTGAAATTTAGTACTAAAAAGCAAAAATATGTGGTATATTTCAACTCTGTATGATGAAAAAAGTAAACCATAAAACAACCATACCCAGACTTATATGTAGTAAATGCAATTGACATTGAATATACAAATATTTAAGTACCATACACACATTAGATCATGCTCTCTCACTCCTAATCATATAGAACACAGTCTTTTGCTCATGCAACTCCTATTGCAGGAAGTTCATAGAAAATCCCCACACTATAATTGTCTCTCCTCCTTTCCATTGTACCAGCTCCTGACACCAGGTGAGGCAATTGATCTCGATTTCATGCCATGGTTTGTGCATCGAGCTCCTCAGAGCTCTGGTAAGGCTTGCATAACTTGCTACCATGCAGCAGTTACTACACTGCAAGTTAAATTCAGATCTCAGGTTTTTTGTGCCTGTGTGTTCTGAATGCACATTCACATACGTGTTCTCATATTTTAACCATGTGATACCCATACAGTATTACCAAATTTGGCGGATATGCTGTGACTTTGCAGTGCAAAGTTGACACGTCACAAAACATCAAGATACTTCAGTGACATGTAGCCCTGTAATGAATTTCTTATTCTGGCAGAAGCAGACTACAGTTTGCACATTACCTTACTGAATATTTACTTTCCATAAGAGACTCTGATCCCACAGATCTTTTAATAGACCAGTTAGATACACTGAACCACATTTCATCTCAGTAAGGACTATATGATTGGTCTGTTTAGCCACGTGAAAAGCTGGCTTCTGAAAATTCCACAGTAAGAAAAGAGGTTTGTTTTTTTTTGGTGGTTTTTTTTTTTTTTTTTTTCTTTTTTTTTTTCTTTTTTTTTTTCCCCCCCTTCTATTCATAGATCAAACTCACAGGGTTTAGGGGTTGGTGTTTTTTTGTTTTTTTGGTTTTTTAATAAAAGGTAGTGGTTTTGCACTTTAATGACCCAGGTTGCTAATTCGAAACAAACAAACGAAACAACCAAAAAGTAATTTCTAACTTCCTGTGTCAAACTCTCCTTCGCAATAGTGATGCAGGCTTGGATTGCTCTTGGTGTTTCAGTATTTAGTAACAGTATAGAGCCAACAGCCTATATCAGCAACTATTTTTGCTTGAATTAGGATGTTTAATGCAGGTTATTCACCCCATCTATAGATCTCTAAGTATACTCAGTATACTTTGTTTTTCTCAGAACTGATACTAATCAGAGAGATGACAATGTAGAGAGCATTACTGTAACTACAGAATATAGATTCCTTATTCCCTATTATAGCAAATGCTGAATAGACCACATTTAGTTTGAAATCATAATTAGCAAGAATAAAAAAATCATTTCTGCAAAAAGGGTCACCTAGAACCATATTTTTAGGATCCATCTGCTCAAGACTGGTTCTTAAATTCAGAAACAGAGTATTTGATTACTTACAGAAATAAATATTTAAAATTAAAAAGGAACATACATTCTAGCTTGTCTTCAGGTCTTCCTCTTTCTAGCAGTGACAAATAGCAAACAATATCCTTCAGCTGTATCACGTCTGGTAAATGTGAGTTGGCAGGAGTAGGAGGCCTGGATGTAGAGGTACCCTTGTTAAGTCTCAGACCTGGAAATAACCCATAGCCTTTGTTAGTCTGAACATACAATATAAGCAGAGAATGAAAACATAACTCTTGCATGCATTCATCCTTTTTTATGTGACTCTCAGATTACTTCTTAATTTAAATAAAAAGTTTTAAACAGTTCATGTTCATAGTTTATCCAGCAAAGGTAAAATTAAAATAAACTATCCAAAAAAACCAAAACCCACCGAATTGTGGGAATGGCATAACCTTTTTTTAATTTGTGCTGATCTGATTTCATTTGACTACAAAACAGTTTTGTGAATACTTTTGTTCTCCCATACTAGATGCTAACTAAAAAGCAATCTCTGCCCAAATCTGCATCCACTTCCTTGTGCTAGTATAAGTGTCATCTGATTTCTAGACTGACAACTACACTAACTGAAGATGTTTTAGTGTCAGCGAGAACTCCTCTAATACCCAAGTGTATTGTTATCCCCAAAACACAGCCAGATGTGTGCCAGTGCAGCATGTATTTAAAACACAAAATCTCACTTACAGGCTACAGAGAAAATAAATTTGGGATTTAAATAACACCCATAATAATTGCTCAGATATTGTGATTATATAGCAGTTCCAGTGTACAACTTGGAATTAAAAGTTTAAAAATTGCCTAACTTTTGTTTCAGTACAACATTAGTATGACCAGTCTTGATGACATCACTGGAATCTGCAGGACCAAAATGAGGCAAAATGGGAAGGGCAGCAGAATACAGAGAAAGCAGTAAGAAAACTTTCTTTACAAGTTTGTTACATTTCTCACTGACTGAGAGGTATCCCCTCTCCCCTAAATTTAGTTTGAAAAACTTAATTGCAATTTGGATTCTCCTTCAAAAGCCTACATTTTAAAAGATATGCCTACATGTTATGAGATACACATGTTAAAACAATAAAATAAGGTAAAAAAGAGCAAGTTGACATGCAAAAATGTATCTTGCAATGAATTTCATTTTCATGGTTTCAGGCAAATAATAAACACTAAAAGTAAATATCAAATGAACAAAAATATTTAATCAGCCATTGTTCCATTTAATGAGCTTGCATGTCAGTTAAGTGTCATTAAAATGAGGATATTTTAATATTTTATTCAGTTAAGTGCTAGCTTTAATCACTCAGCTTACACAAATAGTTCATATTCCAGTCTTATGTAAATCATATTCCCAGAATAAAAAGGATTAGAAAACATGGGGTAACTCTTCTCAAAAACAGATTGTGCTAAATCCAAATGAAAAGAAATACAAATTTTGAGGTATCTTTTAACCTATCATCAGCTGCAAGGTACAGGTTAAATTATTACTTCTTAACCAGAGGTGGGAAGGTTTGGCTGCAATGTACTCACTTACAGATGACTTCCATTCCTGCTGCTTACCTGGCATCTGTTTCCATCTCTCTTCAGACACCTTAACTGAAAATACAGTTTATAAACAGACATGAGTGGACCAAAAGAGACTAGGTTAAAACAAGCACATACCTGACAGACTGATGAACCCTGCTACTTTCCTTGTCATTTTCTCTAGCTCTCACTTACCCTTCCATTTTCCAGAAGAATGTACAATATTTCTGACAAAGTTATTTTCCAGTAGAGTCAGCTTTTCTTTCACTATTGGTAACATTTAAAAATTACTAGATGCCCAAAAACAAGTGTTTCCATAGTTTCCATTTGCACATTAAAATGTACCAATGCACAGTTTTTCCTTTTAAAAGTTACAAATTATCGGGATGTAAGGTTTAGTAAAAACTATGAAATTGAATTACAATATACATATATATATATATACATACAATATAAATACAAACCCAGTATATTTTCAAGCCTGAAGAATTCTTGCATGAGGTGACTGAACTGCCTCTCTGAACATAGTTTGGACCTAACTATTTATCAACCAGTCGTTCTGGTATTACACTAAAAACACATGGAAGCTTCTGTAACTGGTACATTATATTATTTCTAAAGTCCTTAGTAACAGAAAAAGATAAAAAACTCATGACAAATTTGGAAAAGTTAGTGTAGGAGAAAAAGGAGGCAATATTAGAGTAAAAAACTTAACAGACAGTTTAAACAATAATAACAGCACCATCCTTAATAATAATGTTATAATAATCATTACTATAATTTTGCCACACATAGGAATAAAATGCATCAAACAGAACTACAGTTAAAGTGAAGAAGCTGAGTACAGCCTATACAAGGCAGAATTTAGCTGTGTCCTCTGAAATCAAAATCACTTTTAGTGCTATACTAACACCCACCCAGCATTTGAAGTATCAGTAGCTGCTAAGTATGTAGGATTAATATCAACAGAAGCACACCTAGACAGGTAACAGAAACAGCAGCAACTGGCACAGAAATGGCTGAACACCAGCAGCTGCCTTCCACATAAAGGCTGAAGGTTTTAAGTGTTTATACAGGAGAGTAGCCAACAAGATCATGTAACCATAACAATATGATTAGCATTAACATGACAAAGAATGTCCACTTGGTGTCTCAGCTGCATCACTATTGTGAACTAAACACACAAAACCATTTAATTTCCATCCCTTTTCACCGTATTTCCTATTATGGTTGAATTAGTTTCTCTAATTTCACGAATACCAGAACAAAAAATCCCTCACATTGTTGTTAAGAATATATTATTCCATATATTTACAAATATATTTACCGCTATTAGAAGTAAACAACAGGATGAGGGAGCCTTTTGCTCTTGTATTACTGATTTTATTACTTACCTCCAGAAGGTGCTGTGGTTTGTTTTTATTAATGGGCTGCAGTTCGAGATTTTGTTCTTAAATGAAGTAAAAAAGATGTTCAAACAAATCATCTGGTAACTCTGCCTCTAGAAAAGTCTTCATGAAAAGCTTGAACCCCTCTAAATCAATTGTCTGCAGTGAAGGGGAAGAAAAAAAAAGAATAAAAATTTTTAAATGTTTTGTAAAAAAAAAGCCCCACATAATTGTTTGATAATCCATCAAATAATATTCCATTGTCAAAAGCTTTGGACTGTATTTAAATATTTGATTTCTGAAGTTACAGACTGCCACATCTATTCTTGAAAGTGATTATTGAATTAAGCATTACTTTGAAAATTCACAGTGTTGCTATAAGACCTCAGAGCACTGTGTAAGAAAGCCCAGAGCAAATTCAGAGCACTTACATCAGGACCCTGAAATCAAGTTCCATGCTCTCAGATTTCTTGATTAGCATCCAAAGGCGCCTACAGAGCTCCCAGGGATGTACTTAGCATGTCTCAGCTTTTCCTCATAATTACGCAGACAAAAAGCAGGTGATTTTTGGATGCCTAATTCAGGGAATTGGAGGCCTCCTGTCTTTTCCTACAGTGGCAACATGCTTTGCTGGTGTTTGTCAAAGACTTACTGATCATCCTGTCTCAGATGGGCTCAAAGAGTCAGATGAGAGTGCTCAGACATGCAGCATTACTTATAGGGGAAAAAAAAAATGTTGTTGATCCAATATATTTGTCATTTAGCCTCATTTGGTTTTGCTTTTGCCAGCAAGGTTAGAGCTGATGAATAAACTCCAATAATGATTTTTTTTTTCTGTTAAAACAGCACTGTCTGTTGTAAGTAATAAAATTAATCATACATTAACTCAAGTTGGAAGGAATACATGAGGCTCATTGAGCTAAACTCCCTGCTCCTCATGGGACTACTGAAACTAAACCACATGACTAAGAGCATCACCCAGATGCTCCTTGACCTCTGATGGGCTTGGTGCCATGACCAAGACATGCTTTGGAAAGCTTTTCCACTGACCAACCAGCCCTCTCAGTGAGAGCCTTTTCCTGATGTCTGATCTCAACTTCCCCGATGGCAACTTAATTCTATTTCCTCATGTCCTGTTGCTGGTCACCAAGTACATATCAGCACCTCCCCCTCAAGGAAGGTGTAGGTTGCAACGGGATCACAGCAATGCAAAGCATTATGATCCCATTTTATCCTGCTAATAGAGAATAAAGATAAAGGTATCCTGAAACATTCTGACACAATTGGTATTTATCATTACATCTCTGATTTTAAAAACAGATTATCAATTAATAATCTGATTACACCTAGTGTTACTCTCTTTACAGATCAAACAGAATAGCAACTTGTCATCATTAAATAATGAAGGGATAAATCCACATGATACCACAAAAACGGACTCTGAGAAATTTCCCTATGCTTCAGTAACCTCCATTTCTCCATAGAGAAGTCCATAGTTCTAGTCCTTTGGTTCACCACAGTGAACATGGAAGGAGGGGAAAAGACTACCAAGAATCAGCTTGAAACCATGCCAGAAAAAAGAAAATAGACACTGAATTTTCAAAGGCCTCAGCAAATCTGATATCTGAGTCACAGTATAAATAATTTTGCTATCATTTAATATCATTTTAAGACTTAGGAGCAGAGACTTCTCTTCCCCTGACTTTTGACATTTACTTCTTTAATGTATTTATGAGATATTGAAATTTATGTGCAGGTTAAATAAGGGGGTTTCCATTTAAGATCAAGACCTAACTAGAGAAGAGTAATGTTTTAAATGTTTATCATCATCCTTATGAGGGACCAACAATACAAATTACAAAATCCGACTACTCTTGTGCAAATCATAGTTATGAGGAATGCAGATTGGCAAGAGGGTATCTCTGCTGAGCTTCAAACACAGAACACCTCATCTGAGAAAGAAGTGCAGTCAAACCAGTAAAACTCTCACCTCTTGAAGACAAAAATAGCAGAGACTGAAAAAAAATTGCTCCATTGCTGAAGATGGGTGTAAAATGGAAATAATCACCTTGGACATGGACTCACTATCTCATCAGACAGTTTCAGCCACATTCTTCTACTTTGGCAAATCATACACTGTTTCATTCGTGCTACAAACTTCACATTTTGCTCTCTGATAAAGCCACTGACATTTAATTCACTGTTTATAAACTATGAATCACAACAGAAAAAGGATTTGTATCAGCATCCAAGTAAATCAGTAATTAGTTACACTAATATCCATTATATAAAAGTATTTTAATCTGCTAGCATAACAAATACATTAATCACTAAATCAACTGACTTTAACAATATGAAATTGCTTTGTTAAATTGTGCATTAATGAAATGTGTCTTAGCTATTTCGCTAAATCATATACACAAAAAAACAACAACAGTTAAGTGAAAACAGAAACTAAACCAAAATTATGGATGGCTATGTAAATATCTTCACATTGCATTAATCTTTTCTTTATTTACCTTGTCTGTGGATTTAATCTATATATTGCAAAAATACTCCCTGAGTTTAGAGCCACCTTAGATTTTTAAACTGCTGCTTGAGTGGCATTGATTCTGCAAGCGGCCAGCAGTAACTAAATCCCTAATGCTACTTTTTTTTTCACTTCATGGGTTCAGAATTACACCTGTGTAGAGAACTGGATAAATAAGTAAGTTTGAAATTATGTACTTCTTCCTGAAGACCCTCTTTCTCAAAGATGTTTAAACTTTTCAATATTTTTAAAATGGTCAGACTATCATTTAGGTCAATATCCTCCAACACATGTCTAAACTGCTAGAAATGACAAGAGATACTAAAGTAAAACATGACTTGGCTTCCATGTCCATTTATTGTATTTGTCATACTGACTTCCAGCAATCCAGGGAGCTCAGCAAAAGCCAAAAAAAAAGGTGTGTGGTTGTTCTAAAGGCATCCACAGACAGATTTCTTCAGCTGAAAGTGCTTTATCCTCTGTTCTAACATGCTTTGTGACCTATATTCCCCAGGGAAGCAGCAACATTCACACAACCAGAGTTCGGATGTTGCACATCCAAAAGCTTTCAAATTATAATAAAAGTTAGTCAGGAGATGGCAAATTACTTGAATACACATCAGAAATACTTAGAATGGGAAAAAAATGCAGGTGCAAAATCTGTATATGCTGTATACAAAAATATATAAAACCAATCCTGCCTAGGGGAGATCTCAGTGTTAAGCCCCGTGATTAGGTTCTCACCTAAAATCCCCAAATCTGGGATTCTAATACTGCGTAGCTGAAAACATTCTAGAGGACCTAACATACTTGGTGTAGATTATCATATTATAACTGAGCTCTAAATTGGTATAGTCATTTCTGGATATCTGTTTTTGTAAAAGTATATACAGTAAGTAAGAGAACAAAGCTAGTCTTTGGCAACTTAGGAGAAGTTTGGATCATCCATCAAGCTTCCCAAAGAAAAAGGGTGATCATCCAAAAACAGGCTCACTTTTAAATTGCTTTCAGTGCCTTCTCTATCATCTCTCTCTCTCATTGTGATACATCTAACTTATTACACAACTATAGAAAAAAATGGACGAATTTCTTAAAAGAAATCCTGAGAGGAGGACTGTAGAAGACACAGAGGTGTTAGAGCATTCTCATAAGCAGAGGTTCAAGTATTGAGTATGGGTTCATTTAGAACAGAGCACATAAGATGCAAAACATTTGCTCTGCTTAACTTAAAACTACTTTCACAATAGAGAAAACAACACACAATATTATAGTAATTTCTCTATTCTGCAATTATAGACTAGTTTTTTCCTTTTCCTCATGGAACTTTACCCTTCTGAAATAGGGAAATGCTGCAGCAAGTAAGTACCCTTCCTTTAATTACCAGCATTCCCCCCCAACCCCATCCACTTTCAAATGTATAGCACAATGTTTTGGTAAGCAAAAAGACAAAGAAGGAAAGCAGAGAACAATCATTTCCCACCTTAACACGCATCATGCTTGACCTTCCTTTTAAATCTCACTGTCATTATCAGAATTTCCCAGCTGAAAATTTCAGAGAATTTTGGTAGGGTTTGAAAATAATTTATTTATGCTAATGAAATCTCAAACATTAATTAAACAGCTCAGATCAGTAACATCAGAAAAATATATAAACCATAATGGTGGATGCGGTGTTCTTAAGCATGCAGGGTAATTGCTTAATTTTCAACAGTTGCTTGCCTTCCAGAAGCTCCAGCTGATTTAAATGAAACCTGAGAAAGAAGGATTTAGCATTTCAGAAAGCATTTCCATGACGTTTCACAAGTGAGGGGATAGAGCGTGAGAGGATGTACCAAACTGACAACAATTAGCCTGGCACATTAATTAATTCATTCCATCTCACAGAGACTATCAGGGCACAGGGAGATTATGATCACAAGTTTCGGGCTTTCAGGAACATTTTCAACATAACAGAAATAAAATAGGACATAGCTGAATCAGAAAAACATGAAAGAACTTCAAAATAACTTGGCGTAAATCTTCTGAGGGAGTCTAAAAAGCAAAAAATCTGTGCAATTTTAGCTTTGACTCTAATAAAAAGGGTACCAAAATCCTTGCCTGGAGGTAAAAGAAAAATAAAGGGTTTTATACTAATCATTTAAAACTGAATTTCTATTTTCTGATTCACCAAGTTTATTAGAGCTCCTTTTCTTATGTTTTACAAAAAGAAACTTCCCAAAATAAATCTTCTGTATTACTGGGTAATAAAACTTCATTTGGTAATTAAAAATTTTGGTATAACTCTAGATCAGTGCACATTCAAAAACACCAAAGAATTCAGGTAATTTAAACCATAAAATTAATCTAAATATATTTTTAGAAGCAGCTATTTCCTACTTATAGATTTTTATTCAGTGTTGCCAAACACCTGAAATTAAGAAAAAAAAAACCCTAAAAATTATATGTTCACCTTGGAGAAATGAAAAAGAGCGTTAAGACATGGGCAACACTGTGTAAATTTAACTTTAAAATTATTTTTAGCAAATAAAATGTGTAAACCATCAAACAATTTCCATCTTTTCTGAAAGCAAACATGGAACTGGACTCACCATGATACAATGCATTGGGAAATCAAAATGTGCATCATCTCCTACCTGCCAAATTGTTAGGGAAAATCAATAATATTTAATTAACCATTCACAAAATTTCAAAATTAATCCTAGCCCTAAACTTCCAACAAGCACTTAATCCATAAATATTGAGTTGTGGTTTTTTACATCTAAGCTCCTTTTAAACAGATAAAGAAGAAACAGACTAAAGTTTATAATGGCCTCTAAGTTACTGACTGAAAAATAAAATCATCCACAAAAACAAAAATGTGCTATGCCCAAGTACAATTGAGACCATCACTTCCTTCAAAAGCAGAGAAAACGTGACAGATTTTTCCTGTTGTGGGGAAAAAACAAAGAATCTCGTAAAGACAACTCACCAGTGGGAATCACCTTGGCTGATTTCCCATTCACCTAAGGAAATTCAAACTTGTGTCTCTAAAGAGCATCCAAATATCAGGAAAGAGCTGAAGAGTCACCAAAGGCAAAAATGAGGTTTCTGTATGCCTCTTCAAAAAATTATTAATATTTATTTGCAAAAATGTGACTGAACAAATTACTGATAAACTCCTATGAATGAGGTGATGCAAACATGTAGCTACAGAGAGGTATCAAGAAAGAGGCCAAAATGTTTCAGCTGTTAGGGCAGTAATTCTGGACACATGGAAAAATGTAAGATGCTTAGGTAAATTTTATAGAAAATAGATGAGACAAAATTTTATTTCTTTTTTAAACTGCCATACCAGAGTTGGATGCTATCTTTACTCAGCAAGGAAATAATCCATTCAGGATCTACACCTGTGCTAGAAGAAACAGAACAAATGTATGTATCACATATATATAAATAAATATTCATCCATATACACTATCATAAACTAATGCTAAATTAAGCAGCAAACAGCAATTACAGATTGCTCAGTGAGGTACTTCAGTGCCTCTGGGACTACAACATGTCATCTCACATCCTGCATATATTTTACAATTAAATTTTGGATGTATGCATTAGTCCAAAAGAACTAACAGTTGTGGGGTTTTTAATGTAAATGCCATAAAAATATTACATACAAAAAATTTCAGCAGTGCAAAAAACTCACTGCTACTTTCTTCTGATTAACAACAGAAGAAGTAGTTTTAATTACAGTGAACCAAAGCAGACTAATCTGTCTTTATTCCCACATACTGTGAGAACATTCCTGCCATGATGTCTGACTAAGCAAATACAGAGAGATTTGCCCAGATCTGTAGGTTCTACTGAATTGGTTTTGGTAAAGAACCCATACCAACCAACGTGTTGTGGTGGAAATTTTTCTGAACATACGGCTTATGGCATCCTTCACTTTACAAGGAAGATACAAAAAATTAGGATTTGCTCTGCCAACTCCCATTACTTTGGAGAAAAATCCTTCACTCAAACAGCCCTTTAAGAACCAGAATGAAACAGAAATTATTAGGCAAGAATTATCCTCACAACACTATTCTTAGAATAATACAATAAAAGTGAATCACAGACTTCTGTTATGCCTTATACATTTATTCAAAATATTAATATATAAAAGTAAAACAACACTAGCTATATGGATAAGTGCAAAAGATAATACCATGCAGCACCTATTTTTTCTTAAAAAAGAAGTCTGGAAAGAGAACGAGAGAGAGAAAATACCATTTGTGTACAGACTTAGTGAGAGGAGGTGATATCTGGGCCAGACAAGCACAGGCGGAAATTACCAGTCTTTCTTCCAAAGTTGTTTATAACCCTATCTCCATTGCATCTTGGCTGTCAAGGAGGCATCACTGAGTAACTGTGTATGAGGTGGGGAAAAAGCCTGGAATTGTGTTGCAGACCTCAGATTTGGAATCAGAGATTTCAACCACATCTGTAGGCAACCTACTTGGAGCAGCTGCCTGGCACTCTTAAGGAAGATGGTGATGGAGCAGACAAAAAGAGGTTTTTTTGAATCATAAAGAACAATCTGCACTCAGTGGAAGAACAAAGATATGATCTAAAAGTACATCCTCAGAACAATGTAGTTCCTTCTACCCCAGCAGCTACAAGCTCCTGGCAAACTCTTTACCAGCTCACAAGCATTCTGATATATTTACCTGTTTATCTACAGTAAGTAATACATTTTAAAAGCCAATTACATAGAAATATCTTTAGCCTGGCCTTTTGATGTCTTCCTGTATCTCAGAAAACCTCTCCTAAGAAGACAGGTAGAGAGAGTTGGGGTTGTTCAGAAGAGAAGGCTTTGGGGAGATTTTATAGCACCTTTCAGAAGGGCAGGTGTAATGGCTTTAAACTGAACAAGGGTGAGTTTTGGATAGTTATTAGGGAGTTCTTTATAGTGAGGATGGTGAGGCACTGGAACAGGTTGCTCACAGAAGTTGTGGATGCCCCATCCGTGGAAGTTTTCAAGGGCTCTGAGCAACATGGTCTAGCAGAAGGTGTCCGTCCACGCCCAAGGCAGGGGTCCTGGAGTTGTCCATTACTATTAGCTCATACTATTTTTCCCTGAATCTGAGCACTAGTTTATCCTTCTTAAGATACTACACAAAATTGTATGAAAGACACATTTGAACAAATGGTAGTCATTGAACTAGAAAAAAAATTACTAAAGAACCTTAGCTTTAAAGAAGTGGAAGTCATAAAGAAATTGAAGACCTGGAAACTGATCAAATAAAGTTTTCAGGATAAACTACATACTTCAAGAAAGTTTCCAGGGTGACACTGATTAATACTTTGACTAAAGAATTCACAACTATGAGGAAACAAAACCATTAAAAATAGTCCAGAGTTCTTAGATGCACTAAAAATATCACTTCGTTCATAGTTAAAAAAACAGTCTGGAATTTTATGCCTCCATTATCGCACAAAATACCATAAAACCTGACATTAAAGTGACCACTATTTTCCATAGTATCGTGGCCATATGTGGATTTCTTTGCAACGTATCCAATGTATCTCATAGACTGTGATAAGATGCTTTTTACCTTACTAACACCACTAAAGAATGCATGTACCTTACTTCTCTTTCTACTCCATACCAATGCCATAAAGCAAAGCTCTTGCTTCCCCACACTTCAGTTTCTTTTGAATCCCAGATAAGCAGAATAAGAGGGATTCCAAGGAAAAAGGAATGTGCATCAGCCTAAGCTTAATATGCTTTAAAAAAATCTCCAATTACTGTGATAAGAGTTCTGTTTCATCTCAAGCACTCACTGATAAGTACATTACACTAATTTAGTCCTACTTCACAGAGGGTGAGTCTCAGTCTCAGGAAGAACAGGAACCGAAGGACTGGTTTCTGAGTAGCAGTCATGATTTTGCTTGGCAAAACAGCAGATAATTTCAGGTTTCTTCTAGTTTTGTATCAGATATATATAGGCCACCATTCAGCTAAAACCACAGGTCTTTATCTCCTGATTATGGCTAAAACAGGCTATGGAGATGCCCTAAAATGCCTGATTCTGGCCCAACCAGCAGAATGGCTCCTAAAACCTTGAGCAACAGAGAGGAAGAGGCTGAACTCCATCTCCAAACACTGTATTTGACTTTGTCCTTTCTCCTAGAGCAGTTAAGCTGTTCAATTTTATAACTCACTTATCAGCTTTACTGATAGTGAACACAGATATCTAAGATCAAGAAAAACCAAGTATGTATATTTTGAAAATTTATGCATTTATATGTATGTTGTGCCAACACACAGAACTCTACATGATACAGACATCAAAAGTCAGCACATCCCAATGCTGAGAATACAGAAAACATGGTTCGTCAGTGAAAAATTGTGTGTATTCAAGGAAATTTTTGCATCTTCTTATACAGAAGTTTTTTAACTTTGCTACATAGAACTTTACTCCTACCATACTGATACATTTGAAGAGAACCAATAATTTCTTAAGAAAATGGAAGCTTTTGAGTCAAGATCTATCCTAACAACTGCAATAGAGAGCTCTAACTGTCTCCTATATTTTCCTAGCTGGTGTAAATACAACAAACAGTTCTTCTGGATGATATGTTGAAAGAAGGGACAGAAGCTGTATTCCTCTACAAGACACCAAAAAATTAATAGTCTCTTAGCAAAAGAGTTTCCATTGTGGATGGAGCAGGACAGGGAGGGGTAGAATAATACTCCTTTTATTCCGCTCCACCACACTGGCCACACAAATCAGAACAAGACATGATCCAGCGTTTGAAATTAATCCCCACCCATGAAGTCTTTTAAAATACCACTTTGGTATTTTAATTCTTTTTGGTCTTTTCTTCTTTTAGATTTGTACAAAATATTTCAACATAAGCGACTATTTTCAGCATCCTGAAAAACAGAATGTAAGAGAGAAAAGAAAAAAAGAAAAATCATTCATTCCAAGAGATTTCCATGACATATGGTTTTCATTTATTAAAAAGAACATTTCACAGATAATGCAAAGAGAATTATGTTGAAATGTAATTTTCAATTAATTATTTTTTAAATTATGTTGTCTGATCTCCAAATGGTGCCAAAAATATAACCAGCTTTCATCTACTGACAGTAATTGCTCTGGGTTATTTTTAGGTGTTAGGTAAGTTCCTTTAACTGATTATTCCTTTTTAAACTACTTACATTGACCCAATATGTGAAAAATGAACTGTTGAATAAGAGTAAATATGACAGGGCCTTGATTCACACATAGTGCTATGACAACAATGGGAAACATTAAAGCGGGTGCATTGGTGACAATTATGTGATTAGCTGTAAATACCAGTGCTAAAGTAATCCCACAGAAGTCAAAGACTTGAAGACTCATTGATTACCACATTTCAAAAGTTGACATTGCCAAAAGATATGGGAAAAAAAGGGGAGAGACTACATACAATGGATTAACAAGCTAAAACCCATGAATTGCATGAGAATGCAAAAGTTCTTGGTGTTTAAAATGTATTTAAAATGTTGATAGGGCAGAAATCCAAATCAAATTTGGAATTCCTCATGAAGACTGGCTTTGGGCATAAGAGTAAAATTTGGTTAAAATTCAAAGTCCTTAGCATTTCCTGATTTAAGCATGCCATTTAATACAATTTTTACATAATTAAATAATTTTGAAAATTCTGGTAGCCAAATAAAACTATTTCTTAGCTATATCAGCATTCAAATTCATATCTACTGATATGAATGTTTTAAAAAAAATTAAAAACCCCACATGCTCTCACAGGCTGCTCCTACCAAATACTCCATATGGACAATTAGTATTTGGATATTATCAATGCACAGAGATAAATTACTGCCAAAATTTTCCCCTAGCTCTTCAAAGAAGTAAGCTCAACAAGCATCTAAAATGGAAATGGGAAAACTCTGGTTTTATGCAATAATTAGATTTTAAGCATAACATTCTCATGTTATTAAAACAAATTGATACTAATTACCAAAATAAGTCTGGAATGTATTCACCAGCTACTGCAGTCTCATCCCAATCTCACATGCAAGTAAAAAAAAACCTGAATACTTTTTTTATCAGCAGATTTTCCTTAATACATAACTCTACATGTGTATAAGTTTGTATATCTTTAAGTATTATACACATAAGTACTTGTATTTAATACTTAACTTTTACTACATATGCTATATTAACTATACAAAGGAGGGGGTTATTTTTAAGAAGAGTGACAAATCACTTATTTTTGAAGGCTCTTGAAGCAGATTATCATACCAAGTCTACTTGAAATTATTACATATCAAACAAAGTGACAAGTAGATAGCTTGCATTCTGTCCCAGAAGAATTGGTCAGAAGAATTTGGGTAGATGCATGTTTCAGACAAAAGCCAATAAAAAAGCAGAATTAATGAATTTCTGAAAAATTTAAGTTATGGCAAAAAGTTCTGGTTGAAACAAATAATTTATCTGCACGTGAAGACTGTAAAAACCTACTCATGGACAAATGTGTCTGAAATGGTATTTCCATAATGTGCTTAAAAAAAAAAAAAAAAAAAAAAATCTATGCATGTTCTATGGCAACGGTATTCTCACATATTTTACCTGTAATGACTCTGTCTGTGGACTGCAAATTTTTGTGGAGGTTATTTCAGCTACATTTTTTAAAATTACTTGCTGTGACACTTTTAGTAAGGAAAGTAATACCTGACATTGTTCATGCACCCCTCTTTAAAGTTTTAAAGAATACAAATACAAAACTTTCACTTCATGAATGAACAGTTTGCTGAGATTCAATACAATCTGAGCCTAACTGGAACCTTTACGTGGATAAATAACATATATCAACAGAAAAAGGTTTAAAAATGTCCTGTTCCATTTCTCAGTAAGTTAAATCCACTTTATATTAAGTAAATGTACAAATTTTAATAAAAGTGGAGCTATACTAATTGACCTAAGTTTACCTTTTTCCTCATCAGTATTTAAAATCATAGCTCGGAAAGAATTAAAAGGCTATGAGCAGTGGCATCTGCTCAATTATACATGTATACATTCATACATGTATCAATATATCTTCTGGACAAGAAGACTTTAAGACATTTCCATTTGTTAATTCCTGCAATAAATTATGGCTGAAAGTATTTTTGCTATATTTTGCTTTCCTATGCAGTTTTATAAACATCATCTAGATGCTACCATGCAGGTGAATCAAGCATAGCTGAAGGTAACACAATAAAAGAGACAAAATATGTTATATTGTTCTTCGTAATGAAAACAAACAAGTAACACTCCCCATCAAAATTAAATAATCTGCCTAAAGCTATTTAAGTTGTCTTTTTTAACAAATAACATGTAAATCTAAGTCACAGTAGGCTCACAAAGTTTAAAGATAAGGTACTGTGCAATACAATAATGTGAAGGAAAAAAAGGAAAAAAATAAGTTCTTAAGGCAGAAAAGTATATCAAAAGGAAAGCAGGATATCAAAGAGGGGAATTTTCACTGGCAGCACAGACAGACAAAAAGTAGATAGAGACCAGTAAAGATAATAAAAAATGCTTAAAATGGAACTGTTTTGCAGCAGAAATTGACTATCTGAAATATTTTACACCTCAATGCCCTCAACATGCTCCACAGAAAGCAGACTGCCAACATCTCTGTCTGGCAGGCTTCCCAACTCTCTAGGTATCCAGAAAGCTTTCCCTAGAAATTTTGCCCATGGAGCCAGAAAAACAGAGCACCCAGTGTCTGAAACCTAGAGTTTATTGCTGATGATGCACACAAGATGTTATGTTATTTTCTTTTGTAGTTAAAAAAATACAGTTTAAGCTTCTTACATGTGAGGGACAGGCTTCTCCTACATTATATACGCTACAATTCTGCGCATCCTACTAACCTTCTGTAAATTAGCCCCAATTTCAGTTCATTTCATCCCATCATTTGGACAAAAGTAGAAAGATGTGACTCATGCAGTAACTTTTTTAATAGAAAATGAAATCTTCCTCTTTGTAGTAGAAATACTTCACTTAATATATTATAATAACACAAGATCTTTACAGTAATTTAGTATCTTCTGTCACATCAAAGAACATAGCTGAGGCAAAGAACACAAAAAATAACACAAAGCATATTCCTGTGTGCTGCAAATTTTAACTACTTTTCCACTTACATCAGTGTCTTTTAACAAGTTTTGTCTTCTTTCCTGACTGCCATGGCCACAGGAATACTATCACAACATCCGAGTAACATCCTCTTCATGACTAAAGCACAATGATACTTTGCATTCACCTTGTGACCAACTACATACACGTCAATTTATCTGACA
This sequence comes from Sylvia atricapilla, assembly GCF_009819655.1. Classification (NCBI taxonomy): domain Eukaryota; kingdom Metazoa; phylum Chordata; class Aves; order Passeriformes; family Sylviidae; genus Sylvia; species Sylvia atricapilla. The sequence continues at coordinate 28,710,873 of NC_089140.1, forward strand.
AAGCCAGCTGGACTAGGGTACACTACACTTCACTCTGCACATGTGCATCTCATTCCATTTACTATAATTCATTACATCATCAAGCTTTTCCAGCATGATATTAATTCCCAAATTTCATTTAGTTTGTTGATTCTATTATTATTCACCCACTCATGTGGCAAAATAATTAGCTAAATACTGATGAGATTACACTCAAGATTGGTCACAGACACACTGCTTTAATGTTGAAACCTCTTTCAAGACCCTCTGAAGTCACTGTGTTAGCTTATTTAAAAAAATAAAGAAATAATGTTGGTCATCTGAAGGAAGCCCTGTTGTGAATGGGGAGTTCTGCTCTTACTAACACATCTCCAAAAGCTCAAGTGGCCTCTGACACCACAAAGTGAGGGGTTCCTACAAAACTAATCCTTTCACTCTCTTGACTTTCTCACTGTTCTCATGTTCTGGGTGCCTCTTCTGAGAACAGTAGAGCTGGAGATTTTTAATACCTTTATGTTACAAAGAAGGAATAACTAGGTCACTTAAAAAACTCATCCATTTGATTAGTCCTTCTTCCCTTTCTTTTTTTTTCCCATTTTACTTTTATACCTGGTTTTTAGGCTACTGAAGTTGTTCAGGCGTAGCTTCTTGGGTTGATGATCAGCATTTTAACCATTTCTCTTGCAATTGCTATAAAGTCATAATTGCTTAAAGCACAGCATAAACCTTATTCAAATTATTGAATCTGCAATTTTAAGCCTGCTACATATGAATGGTATTATACGGTTATAGAAATCAGCATTTACTATTTTTTCCTGAGATCTGTTCTTATAATTTCATAATAATACAGACCATTATGAGATCTCACGGTAAAGCGAAATTTCTGTGACAAGTAAGGAACAAGTCAATTATTAGCTCTTAACTTACTTCTCATATTCAACTCAATTAATGTTAGTAAAATTATGCACTGTGAATGACAAAAATGAAATTCACGCAGTGAAGAATTCTGTCAGCAGAGAAGGAATCAGCATTCTGGTTTGAGATTTAAGTATTACTCAATTTTCTGAAAGAATAGCCACATGCAGTATTTGTTAATAAGTACATCTCAATGGAAGCCTACAAAATAAAATATACTGCACCTATGCATAAAGAAAGAAAAAAAAATTAACATTACTTACTTGATTAAGTATATCTTGTTTCTGTAACACATGCAAGGAAAGAAAGAACATACATACATTAGTGCAGTGCCATAACACAAGCTCTGTTTTTATCACAGAAATATTTTTAGTGAAAGGTTAGTGATTTAGATGAGCAGGTTTAAGACATTAGATGGACTATCCCATTTTCTTGCATTAGCATATAAGTAAAGAAAATGGTTCCAGGTCCGCTTTCTAGTCTTTATTAGACAGTGCAAGCAATTTATTTCTAAGCATGCAATGATAAATAACCAAGAAAGATAAATAAATATAATGTTAGTCTTTCTTCCGTCTGTACTTTAAAAAAAGCATAAAAAATGGTTACCAAGAAGAGTTGTAAATGAAACTGAATTCAGTTATCAGAACTGAATATTGTAAAATCCAAGTGGTCACGGAGATGATCCTCAGTGCCACCACATACAAGAGCACCAGGGGATCAGGCCGGGCCTGCAGGACTTTCATAAAGGCAGATCCTGCTTGACTCCCTGGTCCTTGACACCTATACTCCTTCTATGACAAGGTGACTCACTTAGTAGATGAGTATATTGTTGAGCTGGACTTCTGTAGAAACCTTATCATTAAGGCTGGAAAAGACCTCTAAGATCTTTTGTATAGCGTTTAACACTGCATTCTTCTGGAGAAACTGTCTGCTCATGGTTTGGACAGGTGCACCCTTTGCTGGTTAATAAACTGGTCAGGTGGCTGGACCTAGGGAGTGGTGGTCAGTGAATTTATATCCAGTCAGTAGCCAGTCAGAAGTGGTGTTTCCCAGGACTCACCAAGTCCTGTATAATATCTTTATCAATTATGTAGACAAAGGTATGACTTGCACCTTGGTCAGTTTGAAGATGATGCCCTGTTGGGCAAGAGCTTTAATTTCCTGCTTGAGGGTAGGAAGGCTCCGCATGGTTATCTGGACAGGCTGGACCAGTGGGCTAAGGTCAGTGATACGAGGCTCAACAAGGTCAAGTGCTGGGTCCTGCACTTCCTGGGTCACAGTGAGCCCAGGAAGCTCCACAGGCTAGGGGAAAATTGTGTGGAAAATTGCTCAGCAGAAAAGGAGCTGGGAATGCTGACTGGCAGCCCACTGAACATGGGCCAGAATACGCCCAGGTGGCCAAAAAAGCCAATGGACTCCTCCATAAACAAAAACTTAGGATACACTCAAAAAGGATGACAACACTAGGACCACGAGTACACAATGCTGTGTACTTACTGCCCATTTAGACACTTTTGTCTTTAGCTCTGCTTTCCTAATTCTTGCCAACCTATTCAGTGCTCCCCTCAAAGTGAAATGGATGAAATTAATTAATAAAAATAGATCTCAAATTATGAGAAGCATATTTATCAATCACAGCTTTCCAAAAGACTGGTATTAGCCTTTATTTATATGTGTCTTATACCACATATAAAATCCATTCTTAATTAACTCTTTGATATTGACTTAGAGAAGAACATAAAAATGCAGGTGTGTTCAGTAGCATTTGTAGACATTTTAGGCATCTCCCTTACATTGAAAGCAGAGAGTAAAGTTCCATAAATAAACTCCCTATAGTAGATAACTTTCTGATAATTATATACACCTCTTCCTCTTATCCCCAAATCCCCTCACTCAACAAGATATAAAATAATGTAAAAACAAACCAGAATATTTCAGGTAGCAAATTCGGAATATCGATGGCTTTTCTTTCGCTACTTGCATCCGATTAGATCAGCTTGTAATAAAAAACTGCATTGTAGAACCAGTGGAGTGGAATAAACCCCTGAACCCTTTAAATATATAGGTAAATATTTAAGTAAATATATCACTCAGCTGAATTTGCCATAGGCCTATGACCCATGTTTATAGGTAAAAGACTGGCATCATCTTTCGGTAGAATAAGACTTAAACCATTTGGAGTGTTTATAAATATGATGGTATCCTCTAAAAAAAAAAAAAAAAAAAAAAAAAAAAAACAGAAGTGCTATCCAGAATATATGGAAACAAATAGCTGCACTATGATTGATGCCATCTGGATCAGTTAATTTTTGTCATCTCATTTACTTAAAACCAATGCACAGAGTCCTCATCCAACCACATAAAACAAATTTGCAAATCATTCTGTGAAGAGTTTATCCACACAGCAGGCTGAATGCATGCCAAAAATATAGACACACCTGTGCAAAGGCAGTTCGCTTGTCAGAATAGACTATTCACTCAGTGCCAGAGGAAATTTCAGCCACTTTGCCTCCAGTTCAGCAGTTTATAGTATGAACCTTGAGCTAACAAATCTCACTGGATCCAAAGTAGCTTTGTTGCTAGCTATGTTTTTCTTTATGTTGCACGGCCTGAAGTCTTAAGTGCTGAGCAGCAAAGTACAAAAGCTCTCAGGGTTAGCCTAGGTTCAGTATTGACCCAAGAGCAGTGAATAGCTTGATTCCTGCTGAAGACACTGAAGTCATCACAGGGTGTCTGTCTTGAATTTGTTCTTCCCCTACCCTCCTCCAGTCCTGCTTCCCTGCCCTGAGCACTCTGCTGCTCTGGATGTCTCAATACACTGGTAGAATTCTGCAAATGAACAGCTGTGAAATGAAGAACAGGGAGACGCCATGCAGAGTCACAGACTCATCTCAAGACCAACTGTGCTTATGAATTCCAGCTTTGCACAGATTTTGCCAATTCACCTGGCTTCAGTCAGAGCAGTTTTCCTGGGTACCCATCTTGCCATGACTCAACTTCCATGTAGCCCCAAATTGGAAGAATGACTTTGTTAAAAGAGACTAATCACACCACTTCAAGTAATCATGTTTATATACAATTGACAATTTGAAAATATGTTACCTATACGGCAACATATTATTTAAATACACATAATATGCAGTTATTTTTTACTTTAACAGGGTCCACTTCACAAAACTGAACATGTATGATGACACAGAATAATTGAAGAATTAGAAGAGAAAACATATAATAGAGTAAGACCATTTTATCAGTTCACATTCACAAAACAACAACAACAAAAAAAACAAAACCAAAAGTATCTCTATATTCTAACAAAAAGAAGGTAAAAGCAGCATCCTACAGCCTTTGGACAATCACACCATTCCCATCAATTTATATTCTGTGAACGTATTTAACTAGAAACCTGGAAATCTAAGATCATCATTTACAGGATCAACTCCCACTATTTTACTGAATTATTAATTTTTTTCCTTAGAAATTGACTAAAATGACTAACATTATGCCTGGCCAAGTTCAAAGCATCAAATAATTTTTCAATACTTAATAAGCTATAACTCATTAGCTGGCAATAACTGTATTATTGCCAATATGTTGACATTATCTTTTTACATTTTACATCCTGAAATAAAGGATCAATAAATTTTCATAACAGTACATGCCTCTATCCTTAATTTCACATAATGTGAGCACAGTCAAAAATATTACTATTAGAAACATTACTGAAACAGGTTTTTATTTAGCTACATTCTGAATCACACTATTAGGATGTGCTAAGAAAATGCAAATTTTAATTTAGGATAAGAAAAGAAAACAATCTGGCTTTTTCTTCCAGCCAAATCAAAATACTTTGTGTAGTGGTGAATCTGTAGTGACAATGTGCATACACAGCTGTTTTTCGTTCAATTCTTTGTTTCATAACATCAGAAAATCCCACTACTAGAAACAACACAAGGGAAACAGAATTTAAAAAGAAATCTTAACCTCCCTTTTTTTGAAATTATGCTTAACATTTCCAATCTTCAGAGACTTGAAAACCATATTAATCTTATCATAAGGGTTGTGGAGGTGTTTTGGGTGTTTGGTTTTTATTTGGGGTGGAGGGGGGGAAGAGGATCTGTGTGCTAATTTTGGCTAGGATAAGTTAATTTCCTTCACAATAGCTTGCATGGAGCTATGTTTTGGATTTGTGCTAAAAACAGAGTTCATAACAGAGGGATATTTTAGTTATTTACACAGAGTCACGGCCTTTTCTCACCAGCCCACCAGCGAGGCAGCTGAAGATACATAAGAATTTGGGAAGGGGCACAGTTGACATAACCGATCCAACTGACTATAGGGATATTCCAGATCATATGGCATCCTGGTTTTTTGCTTTCCAAACACTTTAAAATATCCCAAACACCTGATTTATAAATAAGCTTCTATTTCAAATGCTTAGAATGGCTGCAGAATTTGCAAATTGTCTCCATCATCTCTGATCATTAGGAAACAAGAAAAATTACCCCTTCAGGATTATATTTTGCTAACACACCACTGCCATGGAATTCTTCTAAGACATCCTTAATTTTCTTGGTGGAATCTGGATTAAAAAAAAAAAAAAAGAGAGAGAGAGAGAAATTGAAAATACAGAACACTGATTTCCATAATATGAACTGTAATTACAAAAACAACAATCAAAACTGCTAATAGCTTTTTGCAATGCACATTAGTAATTTTCTGTAGCTGTATGAGAGCTGTGGGCACAAAGAAAATGAGAACATCCTTTACCTTCTTAACAAGTACTGTAAAAACCAGCAAGTAAAACAAAATGCTCAGAAACAGACACTCTTTCATCTAATCCTTAACTATTAAATACCACATTTCTGAAGGAGTTTTTTCAGCACTATTTCAAGTCACTTTTCTTGTCCTTGAGTCAACCACAAAACATGGTCATTTCCACCAGCACTATAAAATCTCCTTTGGTAGAGCTGCCAGTGAATAGAGGAGCTGGACAATACCAAGATAAATAGGAACGTTCCAGAAACAAACTCTTCAGTGGTCACATCAAAGAAAACAGATGATGTTCTCAAAACCTCAATTTTTGCAGATCGCTCAGGTATTCTAAAAACTATCAGCTTCAGTAACTTTTGTCTAACAGAATTGTGCCAATCTCTGCAGTTCAGAATCAGGTAGGTATAATTTTTCCAGTTTATTTTAACTATGTGCAGAATAACAAAGCAATTGTTCCAGTAATGCCATTACATAAAACCCTTGAACTCATCATGCACATAACCATCTTTTCCACATTAAATATCTCAGCAATAGAAGAAAAATAACTCTAACTCTTTTGTTTCTTTAAAATGCAGTAGTACAGTGGTCAAATGTACATCATGGGCACAACACCACAAACTAGTAATGAGTACCAACATAGTAAATAAGAATAGGTGAACTTTGCATCTGCTATTTTATTTCTACAACAAAATCTGGAAGGAAAGCAGAGAAGCAAAGAGTGAACCAAGAACAGCACTCTCTAGAATCAGTATTTCGCTACTTAATATTACAAACATTAGAACCTAATATAGCTTTTACTAATCAAATCAACAAAATATGGCATTCTAAGAATTCTTAGACTTTAAAGAAATCCAGCATCTTAAACCTGACTCTAAAACATACATCTAGCAAATTCTGTGACCTGAAAGGAGAAAATGTAGCAACCAAAGATTTGAACAATAGTTATGCAACAATTCTGCAACAGTTCACAGCAGCTATAAACAGGATGAACACTAAAATTCAGTTTTAAGAGGTGTTGGAGGAGGTGTTTCCCTCCCACTCTCATACACAGTTTACACAGTAATAAGAATGGCTTTTCCCAAAGTTTTTAATTTACCAAATTTTCTTAAATAAAAACATCTGAGACTATGTGGAGCCCCAGAAAATTGTTTATTTTCACTAATTGGATGTATTTCAATGTTACTGTCAACTATAAGCCATGGAGTTTAGCAGGTCTCTTGGGCAGTCAATGCAAATATTTATTTGATAAAATCATCTATAATCTATAATCTCATTACTGTGTCATTTGAATTACCACAAAAAATCCACAACTTTATGTACAAAAAAAAACCAATAAAAAGAATAAATAAATAAATATGTTAAGCAACAAATTTTATTATCAGCTGCAATTTGAAGCTGGTGGGTTAAACACTTACTGACCAGGATAAGCGCACAAACTGATGACTGACAATATTTTATTTTTTATTTGGCTTCTATTATTTAAATATGTTATTCAGTATTCATATGCATGGCTGTATATAAAAATCATTGCATCTTATGATAATGATGTCAGTAACTACAAAAGCAGCAGTGTGAGATGAGCATATGTATGACAAAAGTGAATGAGCCTCATTCTAAAAAAAGATTTTTCTAAACTTCGGAGGAAAGTTTAAACACACACCAAATAGAAAGACAGCAAGGCCTCCTCACACATCTTTTATTGTCCGAAATAAAAAATACATAAATAAAATAGAAATGGACTACTTTCTAGAGGTTTTAAAACAATTTCTTGACGTTTTCTTTCAGTGATGACTATGCTTTCATCTCATGTTTTGCCAGGTAGTCAATTAATATTTAAATTGGTATTATGCCCATACAACTGCAATTAAAAGCAAAACCTATGTTATGTTACTTATTAAAATTAAATTAAAGTCTTGCTTTCCATTTTTTTTTTACACTTTTCTTAGTCAAGCATCAAGATAGAAAATATGGCCAATTGCAACAACAACATAACTATTCACATTTTTCATGCATGAGTTTAAAACAGTCACATCCAAAAGCATCACCTTCATGTCTGAAATTACAGTCAGGAAAATAAAGGTCTGCAGATTTATATTCTGCTCTAGTTGTCCAGCAAAACTTTTGAAAATATTTCTACATTCAGGTCAGGAGCTGTAATTGTTTTGAGTACTACAGTCAAGGCAGAATCATTTTTTCAATCTTTTGTTCACAGTCAATCATTTTTTTCAATTCATGCGACACTATCCAAGCTAGAATAGAGATCTTTCATGATGTTCAAAATGACATATCGATATTTTAAGAAGAATGCCAACACACCATCTTCTCCCTGCATGATCCTTAATAACACTGACAACCCTCAGAAAAAATTAATTCTTCTCCCTCAGCCTCCAGTAGGCAAACTAATATTGGGAACATGTTCCAGCTTTAGTAAGTTGTCCTAAAGGAATATGAAGAATAGGATCATTTTCTACTCTTTTTCAGAAATCATATTAAAAAAAAAATCAAAAAGCCAACAAAAAATGTCCTAGAAAGCTGGATGGAATAGAAACTCCAATAAAATGTCATCAACTCTACTTAAAAAATAGTCAAGTGCATGTTTTCTGTCAAAAAATAAGCAAAAGAAAATCCAAAAAATATATATAGAAATAACTGCAAATTTTTCCAAAGATTGCTTTTTCTAAAAATAGGAAATACATAAGAGGTAAAAACAATGGTGTGGATTTCTTTAGAGTTTTGTCTGATACAAATCATGCAAATAATTACTGAAAAATGCTGGTGTAAACACAAACATCAGAACAGAAGCTGTATTCTCTCCGTTTCCTAAAAGTACAGATGTTCTGCATGCCTTAGCATTTCAGAGCAATTTCAGTAAATTCAAAAGTACAACCCGTGTTAAAACACAAATACAATTTTAAACTCAGTTAGAACACTCTTAGCTGTTTTTAAACTGGAGGACAAATTCTTTCTTTGTCTAAGTCTCTGCATTCCAAGCTCTCCCCAAGAGAGATGGTTTCCAAATATGTGTATATATAGTTTATAGCCTGTCATGGCAGCGCTTAAATCCCATGTTATCTGTGAAGTTATAGCTGGCACAGTGCAAACTTAATGTAGCTTGAAATATAATGTTTGTTTCATGAAGAATCTCTCTTCTCTTTGCTTTTACAATTTTGTTATTTTTATTACCCACTAGGGCTGTGCTTTGGGTATTCAGTCAAAATACAGAAGACCTTCAATTCTGTCCCCTGCCTGAATTGATTTCAACTCTTAACGTTCAACCCATTTTCTGTTGCAATCTGCATTTAGTCAAGAGGGTGGAAAGAGAAAAAGGGAAACTGTGGCCCAGGATTCAGAGTTTGCCTTGGGTGAGGTGAGATGTCATTTCCTACTTCATCCCCAGTGAGCTTGGGGCAGAATAAATAGGAAAGGCATGGTGTGGAAGACTGCTAACTGAAAAGCTATTACAAGAACATGGGAGAAAGTAGCTGGATTCTACACCATACTGTAGAAATTCTGTTTCAAATTAAAGCTACAAAATTATAAAGATGCAACTTGGGATAATGTTGTATTGTTTAAGAATGAAGGCAAAAGCAATTAAAATAATTCCACTAGAAATATGAAACCTGCATATATATAAAAGCAAAAGTATCAAAGTGTCTGATTTTTTCTTAACTATCTTTCAGCCCTGACAAAGATACTTTTTATAACTGAAGACAAATTTACATACTAAGTTCAAAATCATTTGAGGTTTAGCCCACATTGAAATTATTATTCATTTTCAAAAGTGACTCAACTTCAGATGAAGAAAATTGAGCACTCAGTTGAGACTGAAATTTTGTGTACCGTTTCTCCTATAATCAGAAAACACAGAACAGAAAGAAAACTTGCCCAGATCACACATTTTTCCTACATTTTCTCTTCATCCTCACAGAAAAAATCTTCAAAAGAATTTTTCCTTTAAAAAAGACTCATAAGACAGCTTATGCAAAACTCACATGCTAGGTACACAGAAATGCTTTTCAATTTAAAAGGAAATAAACATTAGAAAAAAACTATTCCATTATGAGTTATAATTCTCAACAGAAACTCCTAACAACCTGCACATCTCTTGGTCCATAACTTATTTTAACACCTACAATAACATGTAGAGTAATAACCACTTTCTACCTCTTTATGCCTTTTGTGAACTTAATACAATATGAAACACATCACAGGCATACAAAACACAAAAGCTTCATAGAGGTTTTCTATACATCTTACTATGAGTTAGAAAAGCAAAAGATCCAACCATATGTATTTACAGTTTTCTTCATGCCAACAAAGCCCAGCTCAAACTCGAAAGCTCTTCTTGACAGATAAACCAAAGAGAAGCAGTGAGCAAAATCCAGCAATCAGTGGGTATTATAATTTTTTACAGGTTCTTATTCTATGGACTTGCTTTTGTGGATGCAACAATTCAGTAATGTGTGTTTATCTGAATCTATATGCACAACTTTTTTTCTTTTTGCCTAGTTAATTTTATTCAGAGAACTGGACAATGCTTTTACTCAAGCTATTAGCTTTATCTAAAGCTTTACTGGTCTAGAAATTCCAGTATATTAAAAAGGCCAAACCTGCCAACAAACCCGTTACAGCCCCATCAAGTAAAAACTGTTCACCTTTCTAGAAAAAGGTTGTTCCAGTGAGGGCATGGCTCATCAAGCATTACTCAGGGTTGCAACATATCTGTGTTGGTAAGAGATGCCTGCTGGTTGTTATTGAACTCTCAGAAGGCAGCGGCGTACGTGTCCTCTGCTGCCCATATCTATGGCAGCAGGCTCACTGCCAAAGCTTTCAGTGTAGGTCACACCTCGGGTTTGGTTCATGTAAGCGGTCTTTTGATGCAAATTTCACAAAGGAAACAAACATTTAAAACCTTTAACAGGATAAACACCTGATTTTGGCTTTTTTGTAATGAGAATTTAAAACCTATTATGGCCTTGCAAAGAGTGGCCAAGAAGAGACTGTTTACTGGTCTAAAGGAGATCTCCCCAGATCTGCTGCTACCAGTGGTTTGGGTAACACTCTGTAAGCAGAAGAATTGAATTCAATCCTCCAAATTACATTCTCGTTGAATTCTATGCCAATTACGAGAAATACTTCTTAGAAACTCAGTCAGAATTGGATGATGCTGTCTAAATAAATACAGTGGAAAGTGTATGTCCTTCTGCAACAAGGAATGGAGGAGGTAGAACAAGAGAGAGGTAGGAGCAGCAGCTCCTGCGGCAGAGGAAAACCTCCTCCTGACACCCAAAGCAGGAGCTGTCTCTTCCACCCATCCTCCTTGCTGGGGCTCAGCAACACAAGGAGCAAGACAGATTTATTCTACCCATTGCTATGAAGTAATTGATACTTACACAAGGACCTCTTTGTGAACAAAAGCAATATTGACTGCATGTGCCAACACATCTTCAGTCCACATTAATAAAAAATGTCCACCAAATCCCTCTTCCCTAAGCAGATGTTCAAATGAAAAGTATATGGCAAACAACAGGGAGTTGGGGAAGCTTAATTTTTGTCTGCTAGTGGGATGAGCTTTCAAAGGAAGAAATAAGTAAAGGACAAAAACAGATTCCAAAACTTCAGCAGAACTGCAGATAAGTCTTGAGTGTACTTAAAAACTGTTATATAAGAAAAAGAATGCATCAGATTTTTTACATTTTAAAATTACTCCAGCTAACTTTTCTCAGTGTCTTTTGGACTCCTTTATTTCCTGACATTCTGAAAATTACGTCTTCAACATTCTGAAGGAAGGAATGCTGTTGACAACATATATCACTCCAAACCCTAAAGCTGAGCACTGACAAGTAGCAAAGAGTCAAAGGACAGAGTGAGAAACAGGGAAATAGCACTTTAGGTTTGAGAATATTTCTACAGGTTTTGAAACGTGTATTTTAAAAAATACACTAATTCACTTTTTTTCTCTTTTTCCCAAAATGCCACACCTCAATCCTATGTTCACAACAAGAAGGATACAAAGGTGCTAGAGTGTGTCCAGAGAAGGGCAATGGAGCTGGGGAAGGGTCTGTCACAAGTCCTACAAGGAGCGTCTGAGGACTAGGGTTGTTCAGCCTGGAGAAAAAGGAGGCTCAGGAGTGACCTTATTACTCTCCACAACTCCCTCAAAGGAGGACGTAGCCAGATGAGGGTTGGCCCTTTCTCCCAGGCAACCATCAACAGAACAAGGGGAAACAGCCTCAAGTTACACCAGGGGATGTTGAGGTTGTCTAGAAGGAAAAATCACTGAAATTGTGCTTAAGCATTTCAACAGGCTCCTCGGGGAAATGGAGGAGTGACTATCCCTGCAAGTGTCCAAAAATGTGACATGGTACATTCTGATGTGTTTTAATGGGCAGGGTGGCATTTAGTCGAAGGTTGGAATTGCAGATCTCAGACCTCTTTTCTAACCTTCTTCATTCTGTGATTGTCTGAATTTTTATATTTGTTTACATTGAACTCATAACCTATTTAATTTAAAGTTCAGTTATGGCTTCAAAAATTATTGAATAGGATATACTGTGAGACAAAATTTCAAAGTTACATCTTCCATTCCTCCTTACAGCACAGACAGTTCTTGAAATTCTCTTTTTCCTCCTCTTGAGCACCATTTTTTCCTCCATTTTGCTTTATCATGTTTCTTGTTTCCAAAGCATCAAGTTTGTTTTATTCTTTCTCTTAAAAGTTTTAAATGTTTATACAGTGACAATCTTGACACTGCAAAATCTGTGTTTCTCACAATCATGATTCCCTATAATAGTTTTTCTTGGGAGCAAAGCCTTTCAAGTCTAATACAGACCTATGCCATAAAACTGAGACAATTAGCAATACAAATACACATGAATCTGGATCTTGAACTACAAATGAAGGCTCCTGCACTTGCTGTGAATATGTATCAGTATAAACTGGATTGCCCTTTTCCTGTCCTAAATACTATTCCTAAGCTTTAGTTCATAGTGAGCTCATGCTTGGTGCAGTGAGGAAGAGCAGCTAAAAAAGAGATCACTAGAGCCTGTTCTCCCCAGGACTCAGAGAAACAAGCCTTGCTATCATAAGCTTTTCAACATTTAGTGCCAATCGAAGCTGTCAGAAAATCTATCAAGCAGAGTAGTACTGCCATTGGTGTTTTGACATGTACAAAATTCTCTATTGCCTCACTACATTTGCATGTGGAGACTTCACATGGTGTTGATATATAGACCCTGTACACATACATACAATGTTGCTGAGCCCTTGCATTTTAGTTTATATATAAATAAACACATAGACATAACAGGTGCAATTTGGTGAATTCAGATGAGCTTTTGCAATCAGCAAAGTATTAGCTCATGCAATCTATCAAATTTCTATAAAAAATTAGCATAAGATGGCCATATACAATCTGGGGAAGGGAAAGAGAACATGTCTCCTTTACATTCCACACATCTTTGGATAGCATAAGCAGATTTGACCTCTTGGGCAAGTATTTCATATTTTTTTAAAATTTTGCCCCAGTTTACATAATAAGAAATTGCCTGAAGGTTCATGTCTCAATACTTGTGACTATCATGAGAAAAATTAAAAAAAAAAAAATCATTATTGCTTATATAAAGTTACTCCAATTTCTATTTTCTTTGTAGAATATTTTTAAGTTTGTGTGTGTTGAATGTGTTGACACTGCAAGAGCATTTCTCATTTACCACCATTTTGGCTGAGAATCTTGCCACAGGTATTTTGGAATCAGTCTTTGAGTGCTTATAGTATTACATGGATTGAGCCTGTGGAAACATTAATATTATATAAAGTTTAAAGTTAATCACTGAAAAAGCAACAGCTCTGTTGTCCACAGGGATGGGCTGGTAGCAGACATCTGCCTACAAATCACAGCCTCTCTACCATTGCTTAATTACAAAGGCATGGTATGATGCAGAGATTGTTTTCACTGTGGTATTTAAACATTCACCTACCTTATAAGGCTGAACAAGTTTACAGCTAAACAGATAGAATTCAAATATAGAAGTCAAAGAAAAAATGCTACAGACTGATCAATAAAAAGTCAGTTCCAGTTTAAGACCTAACTTCTGGGATAATACTGTTCTCCTAATTGCTGTAACTTGAAATTTAATGAAATAAACAAATGGTAAGAGACTAAAACTGTGCCTTAACTGCATGCTAGGAAGTTTCTGAGTTTTCCTATTTTCCTTACCACAGCAACTCAGTATTTATATTATACTTTCACACATTAAATATTAAGATATGCTCATTTATCTTAACAATTGTAATTTTAAATCTATCCTGGGAAATCTGATTTATTTTCTTTGCTCTGAGAAACAAATGTTTTAAGTACTACTTCCATAAATCTTTTAGATGTGGACTTAAAATTTTAAAAACTTCTGTTTCCATCTAAGCTAGCTGTTTTCGTTTGGTATAGTTACACAGCATTTTTAGTGCATTGCTATATGAACTCTTTTTTTTTTTTTTTAATCATTAAATATATTCTTCAGAAAATTAGCTGCTTTATCTCACTAATTTCTTATGTGTCTTTATGGAAAATAGGGACCATAACACATAATACTTGACATATAGAGCATACAGAAGAGAGGTATCATGAAAGAACATCAAGGAAAGGAAAGCCCTTAAGATCAGTTCACACTCCTGGAGATCTGTTTTCTACTGATCCCTGCTTGATGCATTTCAAATCTTTTCTCTACAAAAACTTTAGACCTGAATTTTGTATCTGCTTTAGAACAATGAGATTTCATCTTCTGCCTTTCCAATTTAATATCAAAGCTGGAACTGGAAAATTCTTTGTCATTCCAGGATTCTAAAGAGAAGGCAAGCAAGAATAAACCTTCTAAGACAGTACATGGACAAAGACAGCATTAAACCCTAATACTAGGATTAACTATGACTTTATCAAATGACATTTTGTGTCAGAGTATCAGGGAAAGACACTCTAAGGAAGACTGCATTTTCACAGAAACTTACTCGGCAAGGTAATAACATTATTCAGACAAATAGCTCCCACAAGCAAGCTTACAGAGATCTCCAATCATCCTAAACAATATCTGCTTGACTATTTAATTTAAGCAGTTTAATACACTTGGGTTACTTGTCTTCTACAGGCTTCGAAGCCAAAGCCCATTTGCTTTCTTAAGCTTTATTTCTTACTCTCTTATCACTTCCTCCAATTCCCTATTCACCTAATAAAACAAGTGAACAAGAACACATAAATTCTCAACCACCTCTGTTCAAGTGCTCAGAAATAGCTTCAATCCTAAAATTATCCCGTAATCTGTTTTCTATGGTTTTATCCCATCAATCTGTTCTTCCTTTATATTTTCTGATACTTACTTCATTTTCTCTGAGCTTATTCCTCAGGATAGATGGTTGCTCGCTTGTATGCTACCACCAATTACCAGTTTTTGTGTGACATATATAATAATACACAGGTTTCCATGTTTTAAAACTACTTTGTCCCATTCTATAGCTTATCCCCTGGCCTTTGAAAGAGTCACTTTTCTAGACTCCAGGGAAATACAAAATGCATTCTTTTCAGCAACTCTGAGTCATAGGGAGTCTGAAGACAGGAAAAGGGAAAGAAATGAGAAGTACTACACATCTAGACTGATTTTTGCCTTCAAAGAGTAATGTTGAACTGTGGGATAAATATCCTTGAGTGAAAATGTAGATAACTCTGCCTTGGTAGGGGGGTTGGACAAGATTAACTTCAGAGGTTCCTTCCAACCTTAACTATTCCACAATTGTTTGAATGAGCTAAGACATAATTATGAAGGCATTGTGTGAAAAGGATGGAAGCCAAGTGACTCCTACTTACTATGAAAGTCTAGTCACTGAGTGTACATGACAGATACACATGATGACATTATGAAATAAATCTACCACCCAACAAACCAGAGACTCCATCAAATAAACAATGAAAGATGCAGCTTATACTACAAAAGCATATAATTTAACAGAAAGATGGGTAAAACAGAGTTCTATGAAACCTGAACTCATACACAGTAACAGTGCTTCTTGCCTACAAAAATGCCAAGAACTATGACAAATAAGATAAATAAGAACAACAAATCTTTCAGAATTAAGTTGCATTATCTTGGGGTTAATTCCTAATATTTCCAAGATGGCATGTCATCTTAAATGCATTTCTAACATTCATAAGGGTTCTTTAAATCCATCAAATAGTGATTTATGGATTTATCTGGCTATTTAAAAACCAGTTTGGAACAGGAGAGGAATGAGTCCCTGTGTCAAAAATTCACTTCTGAGGTATAAAAAGTAGTTAAACTAAGCCAGTTCTTTTAAAGTTGTGTAAGACACACTCACAATTTGTTTGTAATGTCAGCATACCCTGAGCCAGTTTTAGATATATTTACTTGTATCATCCAACTTAGTATCTTCTTCCTCTATAGAAACTGTAGCCCTATGAAAGGTCTACTATAAACTGACATGATACATATAAAAATATTTAAAGAGAACAGATTGTACCAATTTATTCCATTTATTCCATGGCCTCCTTAGAGGCCAGCACCCCCTACAGACAGTTGCTGTAAGTTCCATACTGACAATATCACTAAATGTTATAAAGTAATTTTGCCATTTACCTGTCATTATATTCACAATATCTTTTAGCAATTTCTGGCAAGTTTACAACAAATTTCCTCAAGAAACTATGTTTCCAAATAACAAATGTGTTGCCCATCTTTGAGTGAGTCCTTCCTTAAATCATTCCTGCCACAAATCCTGGCAACTATCAGTAACTTTTGCAGCAAGCAACATCTACCTTTTCAATCCATAATTTTATTCCCCATTTTAGAGGAAAAAACAGAAGTAAGATAAACATATCAATTCAGTAAAGTATCTTTTCTACCACCTATGCTTCACACCACAAAGGTACGCCCCTAAACTAAGCTCAGTGTATATTTAAAAGAAAAAGACAAATGTCTATTTATTGTAAGCTGAACATAAACTTAACATACATGTATTCAAATGTTTTATGGATGTGAAGCCCTAAAATACAAGTCTTATAACAACGTAAAATTGTCTAACCTAGTAGCAAAACATCAGTAACATGACACTGGTATTCATCAGCTTAATGTTGTCACAGACAAAAGACAACGTAATAGTAATGAGCTATCAACATCACCACGTCCCAGAACTCAAATTTATTTCCTAATCCATCCACTTCTACCTCAGTAGGATCACACTGGACATGTTTGTTTATTTAATTTTATATTGTTCAGTTAGGTAGATTAACAATGATACTCTCCAGAGCATGCAAGATGTAGATAATTAGAGCAAAAGTAGGCAGAAAAGATATGAGAAGTAAAGAAGGAGGAGGAGTCAATAATGGAAAAGGATACCAGGAACAACAGAAAACGATAAAAAATAGGGATACGAAAAGACAGGAAGAGGCAGATGAACCTTCAAATATAGCAAAACAAAAGAGAAGAAGAAAGTTCAATCTTCTTCCCTTATTTCACATCTCTCTTCCTATGCTCTTGCATAATATATTTTTTTAAACAGTTGTAACTAATGTATCTTAAACAGAAAAATCTAAAAGTATGATCTCATAAACTTTAAATTTTCCATGATCTAAAAGGACAACTGACATTTCAGAATAAATACATTCCATCTAATACTCCTTATGGGAGGAGAAAAACCCTAAAACACCAGAAGGGCATTGAGAAATAGGGAATTACAGCCACAAACAGACCTTAACTTTTCGCAAATTTCGGTGTTCCTCATTAACTCAGAGCTGAACATTCTGAATGTTCCATGAGCCCGATAATTAAAAGTATTTAAAAGTAGTAATACATGTAAAAACAGTCTGAGGAAAATAAAAAGAGGCGAGAGTATGACTGGATATAAATTCACCTAAAAACCCAGGGAACAGACTAGCTGTGAGAGAGCTACATTCCAGTTCCATCCAAGTTAGGTTTCAAGTAAATGGAAGAGTAAACCATCTGTGGACTCTGACTCGCAGGCTTATAGAGATCAGGCTTAATAGACACAGCTTCTTTTGATTAGGGAAAAATGAGAAAAAGGAAAGTTGGTTGATACAGTGAAAGACTTATGTGAGTGCAAAGGAAAACAAAACTTGACTTCAGAACTTCGTCAAAGGATGGTACAGGAAAAAATTTAGACTTTTCCTTTGCTTTTGAAGATGGCCTTTCCCTTTTCCTCTTTTATATCCTGTTCCAGAATTAGACAAAGGAATGAATTTGAATAACTACGTTGTAAAAATACTGTTCTAGAACATTGAAACCCAAGGAATCTGTTCCTGTTAAAAAGACATTGGAAGTCCTAGAGATTGCCAGGCATGCAGCAAGTGCAGTACACAGCAGACAAGAATTTACGAAAAGTTTTAAGACCTTTCACCTAAAGGAAAGATAACCCTAATGCCCATAGGGAGTATGGCTTCTCTTAGACAATGGTACCATGCTTTATTGGAGCCTGTTATATGTTTTAAATACCACTATACAAACATAAAACATCTGTAAAACCAGAATTTACTGAATGCTCTTTAGAAGGTAACAGGCTTCGCTACCAAACACAATTAACAATGAATATAGGAGATGGAATTTTTACTTGGTGTCTAGGGATGATCCAAGGTGGCCTATTACACTCCTTCTGTAGCCCCATATATTCTTCATTCTGTTACAAAGTAAATTTTCTTACAAGGTAATTTTTAAATCTTGGATGTGTAATGTAATTAGACAAGTAAGAAAACTGTCACTATATTTATGCTCAAGTTTCTCACAGAGAAAAGAACTGGTTTTGTTCTAATGATTTCCAAATCATGTGTACCATCAGTGAAATAAAGCTTATCTCAGACTGTGCACTTAAAAAAAAAAATCAGAAAATAAATGGCTTACTAAGTTTCAAGATAAGTTATGAAATAAGACCCAGTCTCCTGAAAGTAGTGACACACCGTCCTCTGCACCATGAAGAACTATGCCAGACCCTGGTCAGAATATCTCAATCTTAATATCAGTCACAAAAAGCAAAGAAGATGTTATACCCAGAGAAATAATCTAAAATAATCTACAATTTATCCCCCCTTTTTGCGTCTCTTAATAAATTCTAAATCTGATAAAAACCCCAACAGCCAAGACAGATATGAATACAAATAAAATGGCTATCATAAGAATAACTTCTTAGACAACAGTGTAAATATGGTTGAGGTTGCCTTCAGAAATCTTATTGCCCAAATAAAAATTCCAAGACAATACAAAAATCTCTCCATATTTATTTTACTTTTCATGAATGTTACATTTACTATAAAGCTGTGTAAACTATTTGCTTTTTTTCCCACCAAAATGATACATTTTTAGTTACAATTTCCTTTGCTGAAAAGAAGAACAAATGGTTCAGCAGATAACATATTCCAATAAACTTGATATTATAGTCATAGAATCAGAGAATGGCCTGTTTTGGAAGGGACCTTAAAGATCCTCTAGTTACCCTCCTGCTGTGGGTAAGGGACACGTTTAACTAGATCAAGTTGCTCAGAGCTCCATCCAACCTGGTCTTGCTCGTGGATGGGGCCTCCACAAATTCTCTGGGAAACTTGTTCCAGTGCCTCACCATCCCCATAGTAAAGAATTTCATCCTAATATCTAATCTAAACCTACTCTCTTTCAGTTTGATGCCATTCACTCTTGTCCTGTCACTACACACTCTTGCAAAAAGTCTCTCCTCATCCTTCCTGTAGGCTTCCTTCAGGTACTGGAACACTGCAATTAGATTACCCCAAAACCTTCTCCAGTTCCTTTTCCAGGAGCAAACAAAATTCCCTCAGCCTTTCCTCAGAGGAGAGGTGCTGCATCCCTCTAAACAACTTGGTGGCCCTCCTTTAGACTCCTTCCAGAAGGTCCATGCCATTCCTGTGCTGGGACCCCAGAGCTGGATGCAGCCCTGCAGATGGAGTTCCACGACAACAAAGCAGAGGAGCAGAATCACCTCCCTTGACCCTGACTTTTTATGCAGCCCAGGACATGTTCTTCAACAACTATATTTAACTTCCCTTTTTTTTTTCCTAAATAAAGTATTGAAATATTCAATTCTGTAAGCATACAAATGTTTCAAAAGGAACACCGCAGTGTTTTGTTTCAAAATAAATGTGTTGTTCTGGGTGCCTACAAGTGGCACTATTATGTAAAGAGACTCTGATTAGCTTGAGTCAGGCAGTGAAGGAATTCTACAGCTCCTGAAATAAACTGAAAATAGACTCCAGCTGTGCTGCTGCACCACTCTACTGCTCATTTCTAGCTTAGGAATCTTTACACTACACAGCAAAGTACAGCACAAAGCACACTGCTTCTCTGGGAAACTCCTAAACATAACAGGCTTTTTTTATTCTTGTCAGACAGTCCAGGTCAGTGTCCTCAACACAGGTATACACACAGAGCCTCAGTTCCAGCCATAAGCATTCATCCCCTTGCCAAACAGCACTATAAGGATAGCCTTGAGAAGCTGAGAGCTGCTTGTGTGGCACTGGACATGGAGCTGCTTCAAGAGGATGAAGAAGGAAGGACATGAACCCCACCAGGGAAGAGGGTAGGAATGGGGACACCTATCCAAAAAGGGCAGGAGGCAAGCTGCTGACTGGTTCTGAGAGGGTGAGGAAGGAGGAAGACAGCCTGCAGGCCACCAGAGCTCCCCAAAAGCTCAGCAAAGCAACGTGGCTGCCCGTGCTGCACTCACGCTGCACGCAGAAAATACATCATGTTCCTGCTATCAGAGTTAAAGCCATTCCTTGGAAAATCCAGTCACTAAGACAACAATGTGTATCGTATGGAGTTAATTGTAGCCATACAAAGGCTGGAAAATCAGAATGAAGGCTTCTCATTCAGCCTGCTGTGTGTCCTGTGAAGGCATTGAGCACTTTACAAAGATCAGGAACCGACTTCTGTCCAACTTTAAAGGAAACAGCTAGAATTCAAGTTTTATAAAAGCCTGCATACAATTCAGTAGATAAACTGAATAAAAAAAAAAAAAAAAAAAAAAAAAAAAAACACAAACAAAAAAAACCACAACATAAAAAGAAATTGATATTTAATTTTAACATCCCAACCTTTCCAAAAAAACAACGTAATTCTTCCACTGGATAAATACCAAATACTTTATTCTCACCTTGCTTTCTTCCTGGTTCTGTAGCTTTTGTCTTTATTTCAACCCACATATAAACCCCTGATTAGTTCATGCATATTACCTTGCTTTCAATTAAGATTTCTTTTGCCTTTATTTTTATTTGATTTTATTGAAAATTTCTCTGACATTGTCACACTTTTTTCCTCTATTTCTGATGGCTATGCACTCACAATAAAAAGAATTGATAATATTATTTATTTAAACTAATTCAAAAAGAAGACCTTATCTGCCTCCTTGTTCATTCTCTCCATGTTTATAATTGATCTCCATCATCCTTTAAGGCAAAGGTTTAATGTAATTTAAAAAATCTATTATGTTCTCACTATGGTTAAAAGTAGAGAAAGCCTGATGAAATTAAATGAAAAGGTCTTCTCTTAAGAAATGCTGTTAATGGATTAATTTCATAGAAAACAGTGATGCATAAACTGCACAAATTAACACTGTTAAAACAAAATGCATTTTTTTGTGGTAGGGAAGATTCAAAACTGGTTTTTCTCAGTTTTTTCAAAACTCAAAAAGCAGGCTCCTAAGAATTGCTTGCAAGTTTCAAGATGCCATTTGAATTTCCAGTACTGCAAGAGGAAAACATAGCAGAACATTCTACATTCCCCTAAAATTACTATAAGAGTTACTAGCTCAATGGCATTAATGCATAAAATTTCAAAATGCAACTGGATGCCAACCAAAAAAAGCAGTCTGAAAAATCTCAGTTCTGATAGCAAGCTCCAAATCTTTCTACTCATGGTCATTTGGCAAGGGCTGGCCAAATTCTGAAAACTTTTATAAAGCTCATGAGTCACTGAATTGTGCAATATAAGCTACTAGACTTTCATCTAAGACTAAACATGTAAAATTGGGGGGGAGGGGGCAGAAACAAAACACAGGTCTAGAATATGTATGCAAAGAAAATAGTTTTCTCTGAATTATATGGGAGACTACTATTTACATTAGACCAGAAGTCTAGCAATTAAAGTGGGACTCTGTCCTACCAAGTGTTCACGAAAGATTAGGACAAGACTGTGTAATATATCCTGTGTAATTATTAACACTAAGAAATTATATAAAAAATAAACCCATAGTGGAAATAAACATCTGCTATGATAATAGATGTTATTCTTCTTTTGTGAAAGGGATGAAACTGTTTTCTATTCCTTCCACCTGTTCAGTCAATATAAGCCAATAATTATTGTGAAAAATTGAAACAGATGGAAGAAATGGGAAACAGTTTCATTCCTTTCAAAAACGAGAAAGAAAATGACACAGAATCCACTTCATAAACCAGAAAAGGGTACTGATAGAGTGCTTCTGAGAAGGACCACAGTCAAACATAGGCATGTAGGAAAACCACACAGAAATCAAATCCCCAGAGACGCTTCATGGCCTTTAAAACAAAGCAAATGATCAATTCTTTCAAACTAAACTAATTTGACAACTGTGATATATGGTGTTTTTTTTCATTATTATCATTCTTCATTTTGGAACGATAGTTGTATGAGTATGAGGTCTGTAAGAACCCTGGTATAAAAATAAAGGAATGCTACCAGAGACAAGTTCATAGGTATGTACTGGTGGTCTGAATAAGAGAAAAACTTACAAAAACTCACCCACCGCTATACACAGGATTAATCACAATAAAAATTAATAATTTCTCTCAATTTCATTTTTTTTCCATAGTATTATTACTTTTCATAATCTAACAGCAAATGTAAATCAAAATTTCCAATCATAAAGTTTTAGGTACCAACAGACAGACTAACAGTCTGTCTCGATCACCACCTCTCAACACTACACATACTCTCTTCGGCACTATATGTGTAGCAGACAGCAGCAGGAGAACACAATTTTCTATCATTGGCACCATGAAATGCAAACCCATATGAAAAGAGCTCTTCCATGTGCCTGAGTATCGCAGTAACTCCTGGGGGGAAAAGCAGGACATGATAAACTCATACTGCATGGGACAGAACAACTTGCTGAACATACAGGTGGGCATTCCTATCTAAGAAAATAATGTCATTTCTTACCTTAAGTAACATTTTCCAGGATAAAACCTGAAGTACAAGAGGCAAATTTAACATAACAAAAATGCAGTGACACGATATATTCCTTATTCATTAATCACAGTTATTCAGAGCACTTTACACAGCTTTTTCTATTCACTAGATACAACACAACACTTAATGAGGTCTGATTCAGTTTCAAGCCAAAGACTTTCTGTAGTGCAAAGACCATATTTATTGCTAGTTTCCACTAATAACAAAATGGGGATGTTGTTATAACCCACTCTGCTTAATGATACAAGATTTAGATTTGCTTTTTATGTCCAGATAGACCCTGAATAAAGATTGACATATTTGTGCCTGAAACATTTACAAAACTTTCGAGATGCATGCCTCCCAGGGACAGGATGCCAAGCTGTAGAGATGACTGGATTAGTTTGGGCATTTTTCCTTTGTTTTCTTTAGGGGCTTGAGAGGGTGTTGCTAGCCAAATATGCTACATGGGCTGTGTGGATACACAACAAAGTAGGGATGAAAAAAAGAAGGGGAAACAAAAGAAAAAGAAAATCAAGTTCTTCTGAAATGTGTTACTGGTAGAAAAACCCTGAGATTCAACATAAACTTACTGAGTTTATTTTTAAAAATATAAGACTGGACAACTTTAAGCTGCAACATCTACACAGAGCCGCAAAGTATTTAGAGCAGAGTCTGCCTTGAAGAGTTTGTAGTTTGAAGAGCAATTTAGTAGTCCTTGTACATAGTCAATCATTACATCTTGAGAGTGCTATTAAGGAACAGCTACTCTGACACTTGCTTCTTGAAACTAATCCAGAAAAACTACAGAGCATGCTGTGATTTAAGCACATACACTAGGAAAAGCTTCAGAATTTGGGATAACTTACTTGGCATTCTTTCTGTGAAGCCCTTTTCCCTTAAACTCCCAGAGATCTAAGTACAGATCATTTAAATGTGTATCACAATGTCATATGTCTTTAACAGTGTGGTCTTCTTTGAAGGTATCACATGATAGACCACAGATAAAACAGCGAGCCTGAACTTGACAAGCAATGTGACAATGTTTATTGGGTCTGAAACAAAATAAAAAAATATTGTCCTGTACCTAAAGGCATATGAAATGGGTCATTACTCCTCTAAGTATTACATAGTTGCTGATTAACTTACTTCTTATCTACTAAAACAAATCTGAATGAACAGCCATTTCTGATTTATTCCAGAGTAAGAGCACTTCCAAAAGGACTGTAAATGGCTTTTTTCAAATTCCAGTTTGAGTACTTACTCGTATTCGCCCTCACCCAAAAATAGCTAAATAAGTACTCAAGCTTTCAAACCAAAAATAATACTGCTTGTATACATCTTCACAAATTTTAATAATAAAGAATTTATATTCAAAAACTTCTAGAAGGCCCTCTACAGAAGACAAAATAGTTAACATAAAGCAATTTAAATCATTTTTGCAAGATAAGTTTTGGCTAGCCACTGAGGTTCAATAAGAATTCTTTTCCTTGGGCTGCAGATAATTTCCCTCAATTTCATTATTATTTTTTTTCCATAGTATTATTATTTTTCATAATCTAACAGCAAATGTAAATCAAAATTTCCAACCATAAAGTTTTAGGTAGCAAGTTCTATTTCAGCTCCTGTCTGCTCTTCTGTTTCTCTAAAACCCAACTTTGATTTTGTCCTAATAAGCTCTTTCTAACATCTGTCCTCTGTTTTCTTACATCACTCGTGGCATTACCTATGGGTTGCAAAACTGACACAGATACATGAATTTTGGTCTACTAAAACTTGGAAGACTCCAACTTTATTTGAAGCCATTTGTTTTGCTTTGTTTTCCTATGTCTTCTTTTTTTACATTTTTTAATATTTTTTCTCTTTCAGGACTTTGATATTTTTATCCCAGAAACTCTTGTCACTCACTCATTTTCTTCACATCTCTTTAATGTGCTTTCACCATCTTTAGCACAATTTCAGCAATTTATTAAAGTCTTAGAGCCTATCCAGTACTGAAGTGCCTCTATTCAACAAACTACTCAGACATATACTTAGTACATAAACCATCTTCCCATCCTCCTCTCATAAACATCTATAAAATTTTCGCTGTTTCCTTCCATTCATTTCAACTACTACTAGGCTCTTAAACAATATGCAGCCAATGCTTTCTTTGAAAGCAGTTACAAGGCTTGGCAAAGTGTTTCTGTTGATACAGGTAAGGATACTGGAGTCTGTCCCATCTCTGTAGTGAATTTCAAACATAAAGAACATATTAAAAGCAGAAACTGCATTCTACCTAAAAAAAAAAAAAAAAAAAAAAAACCGGAAGAAAAAAAAGCAAACAACAAACAAAACCAGAACCAACAAAGAAACAACGGTTAATAATTTCAAAGCATTTCAAAGCTCTTCAGTATGTCTTAATGAATGAAAACATCTATTACTAGGCCACTTAATTCTAGGAAATACATTCTTCAAAACAAACTCTTTATCTCTATTATTACTGCTACAATTAATTCGAGTGTCTCAATACCAGAATCAATTGTTAGGGTTGGAAGGGATCTCTCTAGACTATCTAGTAAAACCCCTGTTCCAAGGCAGGGTCATCTGCAATAAGAAAAACTATATGTAGCTTTTATGTCTAAAATAAAATCAAGCATTTCTATTTTCAGAATTAATACAAAAGCATTATACTGTAATTTATTCACAAATTCTTTTGTCCATATTCTGTACTGGTTCTAATAAAATTATGACCCACACAAAATCTGGACAGTTCTAAAAACAAATTTAGCAATCTGTCATGTCCTCAAAAAGCCATTCAATTTTGCAGCGCAGCCAACAAAACTATGCAGTGACACTGCATGGCATCCACTAAAAATCTTCCAGAGCCACACAAAAAGCAATATATTTTTAGTGCCTAAAACACAATGAAAACATTTGTAATTATGAGCACATTTTAAATTTTTGCTTCTTTTAACTGGTAGAAAACAAGAGAGAGGAAGGCAATTTAGGGCCCTTCATCCCAATTAATGGCAGACGGAGGAAAGTTGCCTGACACTATCAGACAGTCCTAATTCCCCTCTTTTTCAAACAGACATCTCTGACTCTCGTTTTGAGCCATCAAGACCAACGCAATTTCTGTTCTCAAGAGGAACAAGGAAGGCAGCTTTGGTTCTCCTTTCTTCAGAAACTCCGGGAAGCAGAACAGCATAAGTGGTAAAGCTAACAGCAAAGCATATTTTTTCGGTGGATAAGTTGGACAAGCAGGTTTCCCCTTTTCTCTTCAAGCATATGAAGCTTTGTTGGGCTTAAGGGACCTACCATGGGCTACCATGGGTTTATTGAGTGTGAATCTGATATAGGCGAAGCAGGATCATCCTTTCTCTCAGAGCTATGTTTTTCTCAGTTTGTCTGATGACTCATGGATTGTCACCATTTGAATTACACTTTCCAGCTCTTCTATAGAAACACAGTGACTAAAAATACATGCTTTTAATAAGAGCTGAGATTCTGCTACAGTCACATGGCTCTCCAATTAGCCCATTCTCCCTTCATTTTGTTTCTTAAAGGCTTGGTGAACTGTAACTCTCTGTTTGTGACATCAGGCTCATTTCCACAGCAACCAATTGAATTATCCCCCAAATCTTTATAATAAGAATAAGCAACAGGAACAGATGAACTCGTAAGAAACAAAAGCTTCTTACTGTTTACATGCAAATGTCCATAGAAACAACCAAACAATAAGGGAGAAGAAATATGGATGATACATAGAAACACAGGAAATGTAACAATGGAACAATCAATGTTTACATATTTCATAATGTATAAATAGACATTCAGTAATTTGATGACCATATGTCAGATCTGTAACAGACAAAATATATGTTGAATGCCAGTAACAGCCAATGCTGCAACACCAGGTGTTACTGACTGGCACCATATACCAAAGCAGCTTCAGTTCCAAAAAATGTCATTGTTTTTGACCAAGGAAATAAAGAGCAAGGCGAGATGACACCATTTGCCTTTCAGAACTCAAAGACCAGCTACTAGATACCACATCATGAAAACCTCAGCCATAGAAACCCAAAAACACCTATTACAAGAAAAGACTAAGGGAGCTGGTCCTGTTCAGTCCCATTCACCCATTCTGTGACTCTGTTAACACGTGTTTCTGTTTCGGACTTTGTAAGAACTCTTTATACTTGCTTCTTGCAACAATATCCTTGAAAAAGAAAATGCAAAGTCATTAACTTCTACCCTAAAGACTTTCTCATAGTTCCCTTCTATTATAACTATATTATTTAAGAATCATAAATTATAAATCAGTATGTCTAAGAGTTAACACAGGCCCCGATCCTATTGGCAGCGCTTGAGTTCTGACTAACTTAATTGTCCCCAGGTACTGAAACAGCCACCGTGCCCTCAGCAGAAACACTGGAAACTTAGTGGCATAATCTAGAATATAATATGATTTTCCTGAAAATAAGGGCCTAACAGTGTCCAGTCTCAGCACAACAAATTCAACATCTGTACTGAACTAGTATGTATCGAGCTACTGTGTTTCACGGCACAGGAAGAATGAAGAAACCTTACAGTCTTCTCCAGCTGTTGTGATTGCTGTCTCTTCCCCACTCTCCCAGATGAAACCAACATGCAAGAAGGTTGCAGCTAAATCATCATCTTGTAGTGAGACCACCAAATGCTTCTGATGATGGGACACTGACCTGTTCATCACACAGAATGCATTTCCAGTACCTCTCCATGCCCAAATGATGTGTTTGTAACAATTACAGCCTTTTCTAATGGTATTTTCTCTCTGGATTCTGGGATAAATGCAACTTGGTACTATCAAACAGCCTAAATAGATTTTTTTCCTTCTTCAATTCCTTTAACATTTCTTCCATATGAGACTTAAATAAGTGCACAACTGTGACACTTCCACTAGCTTTCCTAAAACAGACATATCAAGTATGTTAGCACTAGCACAACTGAGACCATTTGCTTCCTAATACTTTAGTTACCCCTGAATGAAAGTTACAATTTTTAGAGCCATCATAATTTTGACCCTACCAATCAAATTATTCAGGAACCAGAGGCAGCTCTTCAGGAAGGAAATTGATGCTAAAAACAGCTGGTGCTTCATTGAATTGATCCAAGTCTGGATCAACTTTTTCATCAAATTCAAAATCTTTGGGTTTTACTTTGTTAGGTTTACTCTAACAAACCTGCCTTCTCTGCTTTTAGTAAATTAACTAAGTCTCTTCATGTTATATGATCTCGTGTTAACTGTCTCCAGTCAACGGCACACAGAAGTGACAGTTATTTTGAATTTTGCTGGCTATAATCCCTTTAATTGGAATTCATGAACAAATCATATTCTCCAAGAGCATCTTCTGCTCTGCAGAGGAAGAGAGCCTTTTCCAGCCTTTACAATGTTATGATTCTGGGGGATTTATAAACACAGAATTTGTCCCAATTTTGCCAGCTGATAGTAACAATTATAAATTCACTATTTTCTGCACTTAAAACATGTCTTCCTGCTGCTGACATATGAAGTTTCTTGCAGTTAAAAGACAGGAGTGGATCACTGTAATTAGCTAAGACATGAGCATAATACTGTAATAAGATACTCCAAGTCACGCAGTGCAACTACTTTGTTCTGTTACTATGTACCACTCAAAGTTCTACAAAAGCCAGTATTTCCTAAAGGAATGCCTCAAATTAGAACATATAGCAGCCTGAGAAGGACAAAAATGTACATAAGTGCACCTGCCTTCATCACAAAATAAAGAAATTCCTGAATAATTCCACAGCCCCTTTAACCAAGGCAGAGTTCAGAACTCTTCTACATCATTCCTTTCTCCAAATAGTTTGTACCTGAAAAAAGTTGGATGCCCTTCTTCAGGATGGGCGTGGAAGCAGGAAACAAGCTCTGCATACACGAGTGTCCCACCTGGCAGACATAAAAAGGTTCCTCCTTACTCACAATTGTGGACAGAGCCAATATGATACTGTTCACCACTGGCAGGCAAATTGGAGAATTGATCAGCTTCTGTTTGGTTAAAAACACAACTGCTAGTCACCACTAGGCATTTATCATGGCAGAAACACTAAGCATTTTATCTCATTAGAACACCCACCTCAAAGATCCAGAGCATATTGTATTATATGCATGCTCATCAGCTTTTTTTTCTTCAGAAATGCTCAACTCATCATTCCTATCTAACATTCTCTTTAATACCTAACACAGAAACCCTCATTCGAGAAAGGAAAGAAATCTACTAATATTTCTGCAGATGATATTGGTGCCCAGCTTTCAATCTCCCACAACTTTATCCATGGTATGATCTTCAGAGGTCAGGTCTCAACTATGACTGGTAAAATGAAAAATAATCTCACAACTTTGTATCTTCTCTATTCTGGATTTCAGTCTAAACAAGTCAAAGTCGGCTCTAATATCCTCATTATGTATGTAACAGTCTTCCCTTGGACAGAGTTCAGGGCTTTTAAAGAGTAAATCTGACTAGAGTCTAAATAAATAATATGTAACATTACTAACCCATTTTCTCTAAATTGTTGCAACACAGGAAAGTGCACAAAGGATTGAAATTCTCAGATCTGAAGAAAAAAAATTACAATGTTATATCAATATGCATAGTCCATAGTTCACCTCTCAGGAGAACTAAACTAAGTGCCCCACCAAATCACTGAGTAGTTTTCCCCACTCCATTTTCTACTACTTAAATTTTTAGTTCCCAATCACAGATTATCATAAAGGATTCAGACTCTACAAATTATTCACTGGTGCCTTTTTCTGGCCACTCTACCCCCAACAGGCCTTGCATGCAAAGACTGCATTTTTCACTAGACCCATTATCCTCCTCCATGAAGTTCTCCCAAGTGCATGGAATATCATACAGGCAGAACCAACAGACTCCTCATTTCAGCCAGGCTAACAGATTCTGTCAAAACCTTTTGAGACCTAGTCACCTCCATCTTTACTAACAGTAGCAGAAACACTATAATCCTAAAATCCAATACTTGGGGTAAAACTATTTTCAGTAAACATCAGTGATATTCTCTCTCCACTTTCCACACAGTCAAAAATAGCGGTTTTTGTCAAACTGTATTTGAAAAACGTTCATTCCCTCATTAGAATTAGCATAATTCCATGTAGCACTAGAAGCCTGGGACCTCTGGGGGATTGTGTAATGGCCCATAGCTGCTGGTGACCAGCTGCCACATATGTGAAGTTCCCTGCAGGTTATCATTTATACCCACTGTAAAAGATATTTCCCTCTGTGAGGGCCAAACACACTCAAGAGCCTCTGACGACTTAATTTTGAATCAAAACTTTTGCTGACCTTCTAGTTTTTCTTCAGTGATCTTTTTCACAAATTCCTCCTTCCTGTTCCCCCATAAAATTGTTTCACTGTCTAGCTCTTGCAGTAGCTATTGATGTGACATCAAAAGATGCTGCAGCTGCTGATGCTGTTTCTGTTCTCACAGTCATTTCAGTAACACTCCAACATCTATTTCTAACTTCAGTCTATGACAGTCTGCCCAAGTTTTCCTCCACCAGCCTGGGAAAAAAATCACTGCCAAAAGTTTTGCAAAAAAGTTTTTTTCAGGCTCTTTCCTCAGGGCACGTTTTGTTGACAAACTCAGAAGGACAACACAAAACCAAGCTATTTCCCCAGAGTGCACATGCTGCCAGAGCTCAGAGGTCTTTTTCTCCTCCTACTGAGGGGAGAGCTTCCTTTTTTTTCCTTTTTTAATGTTTAGCTAATTCATGAAATAGTCTTGTTTTAACTGTTTCAAATCCCTTCAATATTTCCCCACTTGCTTTTTTCCTCTAAGCCCCTTTTAACATATAATTTGGACTACAACAGTCATAAACTTTGTTTAATAAAAAGGAGATACAAAATTCATTTAATAAAAAGGATTTTAAAAACCCCTGTCCAAACTAATCCAATTTACCATACAGATAATAATCACAATGAAGCTATTTATATTGCTTCTCTCTAATGCCCTTAAGATTCAGGCTCCTGTTTGGGGTAGTACAAAATGACACATACCAGTGAATCACACAATCATTTAGGTTGAAAAAGACTTCAAGATCATCCAGTCTCACCTTTTACTCATCATCACCTTGTCAACAGACCATGGCACCAATGCCACAACCATGCATTTCTTGAACACTACCCGGCGTGGTGAATCCACTACTGCCCTGGCAGTCTGTTCAAATGTTTAACAAGCCTTCCCAGGAGGAAAATCTGATGTCCAACCCTAACCTCCCCTGGTGCAGCCTGAAACTTTTAAGCTTTTGTCCTATTGCTGGTTACCTGGGGGAAAAAGATAACCCCCTCCTGACTACAATCTCCCTTCAAGAAGCTGAGGAGAGTGATAAGGTCACCCCTGGGCCTCCTTTCCTCCAGGCTAAAAAACCCCAGCTCCCTCAGCCCTCCCCATACAGCTTACAAATACAGATCTGGTACCATACAGTTTAGAAGCAACTCTTTCTGCCTGAAATGTCCTGTATGTACCTTACTCTATGCAGAAAAATCCCTACATCTCTTCACCTTCCTTTCCCACAGCCAGCATTGATTATGAAATCTAAAGGAGAAAAAAAAAAAAACTTCTTCTTTCAAGTGCATTCATTTCCCTAGAATCTTCAGGATTTAGTGTGGGCTACATGACTGTTGTTGTCATTATTGTCACTATTATATAATAACCACACCAGTTATCCCAGGTTTTTTTTTTTTTATTTTCACCTATTCTTCTGAGACAATTTAAAACCAGGAACAGATGTAATACAAAATATGTTCACTGTTCTATCTTTGGAACAAGAGGAGAGAGGAGATTTTTAATTTGACTGGGAAGAAGGACATGGAGGAACTGTCTTTGGAAATAATTATTCTTCCAAAACCACACATATGCATATTAACTGCAAAGTGCCAAGTATTAGGTAACATACTCTTCGGACTTCAGAAATAATTTTTTTTTAAGTAATACTTAAACTGTTCCAAAAAAATCACTGAAGCCCCAAACTATTTAATATGGTAGGCAGACAAAGAAGGGTCCTACAGTGAAAGCATAAAATTGGCTTGAATTAAGCTCAAAAATAATTCAGTAAGAAAAAATTACATACTCCTTGGATTGATTTACAGGACGACATTCACTTACTATGAAGTTCTGAGTGCTGCTTAGAAGGAAATACTTTGTGATTAGGACTAAGTGGTGGAGAACTCATTCTCCTTTGCTGTTCAGCTATATTTATGGAAATTGAGAAAAGCTATTATATATTCAAGAAAGAAATTTTGCATTCAGGGTTTGGGTTCACCAAACAGTACAGCTGGATAAAGCACTGAATCATACTGTAACTATGTGAAGAACAAAACAAGCAGACAAGATGTGGTAGGAACTTCTCAAAGTGGTTACAAGGACACTATCTGCACACAGAGCTAGGATCAGACCTTTTTTAACAGTACTTGCCAGAATAGACAGACTATCATCAAGCTCAGAGAAGATTAATAAAAAGAAGAACTACACTGAACTAGGCCGAAGTGTCTTTCAGTCAGAAAGTGAAAAGCACGTGTCCTTCTCCGAGCACTAGAAACCACAGGAGTAGTTTATAGGGCTTTATACATTGAAAGATCCACACACCTACTTCGGTGACTAAAAGGGGAATTCATGCTCTAAGTCCAAGACAGTTGGATCTATAATGTCCACACTTATATGAGTTATATATGCACATATGATTCAACTCTGGATGTACTTATTATCTGTGCAGTCTGTATCTAAATATAGTTTGAGATTTTCTTTGCATGACTTAAAGGGATTGATGCCAAGAGAAGCAGCTCTTCTAGGTACCACCTGAGTACTATTTCTGTGTAAAGATAAGAACAGGCACTTAATCTGTCCCTTACAACCTGTGTGGACCCACTTCTCCCTTCATATTGGAAACCATAACACTTGCAGTGACTGATTTCAGCAAAATTTGGCAGCAAGTCTTCTTCATAAAACAGGTAGAAGGGAGACAGGCTTGCTTTCCAGATAGGGGAAAGATCAAGGATATGGTTTCAGACTGAGCTTCAACCTCAACAGACTCAAACCCAAATCCCTCACTCCTCCAAATCTCCATTATGCAGGAGAAGAGTGTCACCCCTTCCTACACTGGATCCAAACTAAGGTTTTCAGACTTGCCAGGTGGTGTGGTGCTTGTGCCCCAAGCAGAGGCTGTCAAGTAAAACATTGTCTCACACTGCTGTAGCCAGCTTAGAAGGGAACTGTGCAAGGAGTTCTTTCCCGATCAAAAAGTCAACACGCAAAAAAACCAGCACATGCATTTTAAAGAGAATACTTTCTGCATTAATAGACACATGAAGTGCCTAAAATGGACGAGGAAACTTTCTTAACCAAATTTACTTAGGCTCCAAAGCAGAAATCAAAACCCTCCTGTACTTAAGAACTTCCCACTGGTTCTAGCACAAGGCAGCTCAGCAAATCACATCTTCCCATTCACCACCTAAAGACATCAGTTCTGCATCAACAAAGAACTGCACCCAGGGGAAAGGCCCACACTAGAGAAGTGTGTGGAGAACTGTCTCCCATGGAATGCACCCCACCCCTGAACATGGGAAGAGAGTGAGGCATGAGAGAACAGCTTGGTGAGCAACTGGCATCCTGCCACAATCAACCCAACACAGATGTACAAAAGTAATATTGATTTCCAGTGATCTTATTAGGCAGAAGTGACTATCAGCCACTAAGAGTATGATCCAAGGCAGACGGATTTTTGGTAGACTATACTCTTTATTCTACCAATCAAGCTGCAGCTTGATGCAAACTAGAACAGAATTTATAAATATTGTATTTTTTTAAATTCAAGAAAGTTAAAATCTTCCATAGTTAAAATAATGCTGCAATTTAGGCAAGATAAGTAAAATCTCTACACCAGACTGAAAGGCAGAGCAAATGAAGAGCCTGCATATCAGAGAATGAACGCAGAACAAATCACTTCTCTATGAATTCCCTACTTTTTCCAAAGTTCTGTAGTGAAACCTATTCCTTAGCACAAAGCACAGTTGGGTGCTCATCACCATCACTTGCTGGCAAACACCTGCCACAAAGCCAAACCTCCCCACAGTGTCACCTTCAGACACCCACCCAGATCACCCTTCCATCCTGCAGGAGAACCACTGCTACTTCAAGTTCCATGCTGGAGAAAAATGAGCAATGCATTTTTTTTAACTTTTGTTGTTTAGGGGTTTTATTAAATTTTTTTTTTTTAATTTTTAAGTGAATCAAACTCTACCAAGTCACCAAATTTCATTTGATAATTTTCAGTTCATTGCCTTTCCAAAGTCAACAAAGACAATGAAATAGTAAAGCAATTATATATATATTCAAGCTTTACAAAATTCCACATAACTTAATTATTATTTAGTAAAGAGTAAAGATATCTGTCATCACAACATTTTGAACCTTGCCAAATGACATAAAAATATATCAAATTCAAAAATACTGGTTGCAATTTTTTAAATTGCATTTTAAAATCTTAGATCACACACTTAAAGATATTGTTATTCAGTCATTTAGTTAAATTAAATTGGACAGCCCAGAAATTCAAATTCATAACCAGGGTTTATTCCTTTGGCATTATTAACTTTTTTTTCTATTTGCCTCAGAAATTCAACTTTTTTTCACAAAAATGTGTCACATTTCACATTTCCAAAAAACTAACATCCTTTCATTACAGAGGAGCAGAGGAAGCTTGAAAGACAACATATCTTTCTTTAATGTACACACACAAACCTGAACACAAATATATTGAAGCAATTTCCCTGACACCAACAGTTCTACTAAAACAATGCCTCTGAACTATTGTGTATGCAAGGAGTGTTGGAGGAGCAAAGGGAAGCCAAAAGCAAAGAAATATCTTAAATGCCTTTTTTTTTCCAACAGGGAAGGCAAATGTTTTGGCAAACGTTGCACTCAAGCTTAAGTTATAAGAATGCATAAGAAAAAAAAACACGTAACTTTCTATCTCTATTAGAAATCTTCAAATTCAGATATTGAAAAAAAAATAATGAAAAATAACTTGAAAATATTTTCCCAGGAAGCAGTATTATCAAACGTGATTTTTTAAAACTGCTCTATTATGTTTACTATTTATTTGGTGATATAATTTTAAACAAGCAAGATTATTCATATAAAAAATGTGACATAAAGAGTTTTCTTCACAACTGTTTCTGAAAGCAATGAATCATCAATATAAAACCTGGATACACTGCTTCTAAGCTGTGAATAGCATCAATAACACAACAATTCTATGTCTACATTCAAAATACTCCTTAATTTTTATTTAGCCATGAAATGAAATATTTTTTAAAATTACTTACATTCTGCATATTTCTGAAGCTGAGAGAACTCTCCAGGGCTAAGGTTAACCCACTTCTCCTGGCTCGTCATACTGGTAGTGAGGGTCCTCCTTGTATATCAGAAGAATATTCCTTTTGACCCAGGTGTTATAAACTCCATAAAGATTGTTAACTTCAGTTCACAGTGTCTGGAAAGTGCCGAGATGGCATCAGTCTATGTGAAGTTTGTGATGCTATGAACTGTTCCAAATGCGTTGGTTCAGTGGCAAGTTACAGCACTGTTAAAAGAATAAATATGACATACCAGAATAAATACCAAATATACCAGAATAAAATACAAAATAAAAAATACCAGATTTCCTCTGGGAATACCTGTAACGAGTAAATATTTTCTCATATACAGTTTTGCTCAAAATATTTACAGACCATATTTGTCTGTAAATAGTTTTATATGTATTTCTGAAAGGTTTTTTTAATTCCAAATGCTTATGTGCAGCATTCACTAAAACTTATCGGCTGTTTATGATCAAATGTATCTAGAAATACTTTAGGGAGGTGCTCCAAATTTAGTAAAACCCACTAAAATAGCAGATACTATCTTATCAGTAAACTTAGTTCCTTATGATTTTAAAATTTAATTTCTGTAACTGGATTTGTACCCAGTTATGTTGTATAACAACATAATTGTCAGAAATGCTATGAAGCTTCTAACTCTCCATGCCAAAAATGAAATATATTCTGAAGTTTGCCGAGAAGCTCACATAAGGGCTATACAAATATTAAGTATTCTAACTAAATAGTAGGGGTTTGATTTCTAGAACATCACAACATTGCTGCTCACTAATGAAAATCAAATATAACTGTTGGTACCATCACAAATCAGTTCAGAAAAAGAAAATTCAAACTGCGTGTGCCTTCTCATCCCAATTTTATGCAGTTTCTACCTCTGTAGGCCAGACCCTCTGAAAGCAATCCATCACCAACACCACTCCTTGAACAACACGTAGGCTACTTCTCATCTAATTTTAGCCACCCAAGAGCCAGGTATTTCATTTGAGATAGTCATCTCAGGTGCTCCCTTTAATCATCACAAAGAGACAGGTGGCCCAGGCAGCAATTAATCCTTCCAGTTTCAACATAAGCTTAAAATGTGATGAATTGCCTCCTGTGGTATTTATCTTTCATTGATTGCAGAGGTTGCCTAGAAGACCAGTTTAGACTAGAAAGCTAATTTTAGACTGTAAGTGGAATCTCTTTCTATGTCTAGCAATGTATAATTTATAAGGGTTAAATTACAAAAAGAGCAAACAAAAAATTCAGACCAAAAGACACTAACACAGCAATGGAATGAGCAGTAAGGAGGAAGAGTTGGTAGCTAAGAAGGAATAGAAAAATGAGTCATAAGGACAAAGAATTGAAAAACCAAAAAAATTACTAGGAACAGAAGCATATTAAAAAAGCCCCACACTAACCTAATCAGACAACACCTTTTTTTCTGGTTTTTTGGGTTTTTTTTTTTCCCCTGATTTACATACACAAGTATCATCGCTGGTCAAAGAAATTCATGCAGACACTAAGGAAGACACCTTAGGCCCAGAGTTTTCATTGCTCTCAGATCCTTTATTGTGAATGATTTGAATGCATTGTCTATACTATGAGCCACTAAGTCTGTCTAAGTACAGTAACAGCTGTCTTGCCTTTTAAAAATTTGTACTAGAAGAGATTCCTCTGCTCTTCATCTCCTCTATTACAAAAAAATATGATGAGTTGGAAGATCTAGAATCTGATTGAATATATAATGTAATTGTATAATATAATTGAAAAAATAATAAAAACTAACAGGAGCATGGAGATTGGGATGAAAAATGCAACATTAATGTGTGTAATATTGGCCAAGTACAAGGCATATCAGCCCTCAAACCTCTGTGAATCGATGTCAGTGCCTGAAAATGGCCAGCAACTACAAAAGCTAAATGTGCTATTTAGTAAGAAAAGTTATCATTCTGTCTTGTGAACTTCAATACTTCTATTCATCTCAAGAAAAAATAACTATGGTCAACCAGGTCATTTTAATCAAATTAGAGATGTTTCATCTCTGGCAGTTGATTAGATTGCATTGAAGACGGTTTTATATCTTCAAGTAGGTATATATTTTTTATAATCTTGGCAACTGATCAGATTTTACTGACTTCTTAAATTGTATTTGCATAACTGATTTAACATAACCGAAATTTTCTACCACAATTTCATCCAGTTTTACTATTTGCATCATCCTTAACTACATTAGCGTAATTACCTCCAAAAGCTAACACTGCTGAATACTGTAAAGTTAGAGATTGTCTTCATTATTTAGTATGCATATTTTTGATAAACAGCTTACCGTTACAATTACTACAGCTAGCAAAGTAATGATATATCATTATTATGATAATTGCTCTTCACTCTGCTCTGATCCATCTATTCATATGCAATACCTTTAGTTGACCACTGTCTGCAAAGTTTGTTGCACACACAGTTCATCAGCAGCAAAAACAGATCTAAATGACCAACTCTGACATCCTTTCCCCTTTACCAGACACCCAGGTTCTACAGCCTAGAAGCAGAGCTGTAACAAAACATACATCGCTTGAATGAGACGGCAGCAATGGAAAAAATGTAGCATGGCCATGGCAGCTTTCTTTCTGGGGAAAAGACGACCTAGTTTGCATCTAAACAGAATTTAAGGTCACATTTTTATTCTGGACAACTCTCAATTGCACAGTAAAACCTGTAGGGGATACAGTGGATCTAATTTGCCAAGTGTAATCTGGGAACAAGAAAGGAAAGGCAGGCAGTCCTCTGAGGATGGCTCACTGGTCTTCGGACTGCAGCCAGGTCCTGACTCCACCTCAGTGTATGTGATGCAGAAATACATAGACACATAATGGGGAAGATTTCACCAAAAGGAACCTTCTAGGTACTTCTTTTTTTCAGTTCCCTGTTAGGTTCTGCTGCAACAGAGTCCTAAACAAGGAAAGATCCCTGCATCACTTCCTTTTTCACAGTTAAACCTTTTACAGTGGTATTTCCCCATTTTATGTAGAAAATATTGTGGTTATAAGAAAATAAACACAGTATACAGATGCTGATGACAAAAGTCATCAATGCTATCTGTGTTATTTGTTAAGGTATATACTGGAAGATCACCTACATATGCAAATATTCCAATTTCTGTAGAAGAAAATACTAGCTAATTTCTATTATCTTTTTCTGAAGCGTTTAATATAAATTCTTTTCTTCACACTTTATTTTAGTGCTCATCAAGTACTCCAGGAAGGCTATGGAGTTAGAAACCTATAGAAAAGTATATGAAGAGGAAAGTAATATCAGTGGTAATACTATCATATAGGAAAAACAGACTCTTGAACTACAACAATAATAAAATGTGCTTGCTGGTAGACAAAATAAAAATCAGCAGCTCTGAACAGAACACACACAGTGAACTGATCTGTTCATCTAGCAATAAATTACTCTGAAGAATACAATACAGCATACAGTTAAAAATACACACAATGTCAGGTAAGGAACTTTCCAGCAATCCTGTAAGAGTTTGACCTATTCTGGGCAACTCAAATCTGTGCATACATTTTGTTAATATACACTTAGGCAAGATTCACAGCCCTCTCAGCCAGACAAAAAGCAGGCCTTACAAATAAGAGAAACTAAGAACATGACATTAATAAACCATTCATTTAATCACAAAAAGAATTAAAAAAAAATCTTCCTGGTCTAGCCATTGACTATAATAAGTCTTAGAATTCCACTCTCCTCTTTCTAACATGTTGTCCTTTCTGGATTTGAAAGTTTATTAAGTGTTCTGTCAGGATTCCTACCAGGCCACATACCCAAACTAGGAAGCAAAGCTTTGTTAAAAACTATACAAATCAAATTACTTAGCATTCAGCCAACATTGCTACCAAACTTAGATTTCCAGGAATTCTCCATGCCACCAAAATCCTCAGCTGCTCTACAGAAGCCTTTCTGAGAAAAGAAAAATGAATACACGATAGAGGAAAAAAAAAACAAAACATAGAGGCAAATTCCCTATATGCCAACCTCACAACTCAATCGCATTCCACCTCATACAGCCCTCCCCACAAGGAAAGATGAGTTTTCAGAGTATTCAGGGCGATATAAATTACACCAGTCCCACAAAACTGATCAACAACACTCATTTCAGCTTCAAACTTCGCCCATGGAGACATATCCAGTTTCTCAACCAATCCAACACAACTTCCTGATGAAAGGCAGAGGAGCTTCTTTTGAGGTCCAACCTCGCTGCTGTGTCTGAAAGCACAACACTCATCTTAATGCATGCCTTAAGGGACTTACTTCTGTTTACCATAACAGGAAAATCTAGCCTAGAAACTGGCTCAGCCATCATTTGCTTTCCACCAGTCCTTCCATAATGTCTATCTCACATCAATTTCAACAACTTCCAGTTATTCCATGGACGGGGCACAAGGTCAAGCTATAGCAAGTTTCCTTCCACAGAAACTGCAGTTTTCTGCAATAGGACTGATTAATGATTTTCGCCTGAATAGGAATAAATAACACAGAATATTTTATACCTTAATTGCTATGGAGGCTTCAGCAACTATGCCTATCAAGAACATTTCTGTACAGAATGTTCTTGGTATTTCCCTCAGTAGAGTCCTACACTTCCACCATGGTTAGGTAGATCCTGTGATTTTCAGTGTGGGTGACATCACGGATTTTCCAAAGGAGAATTTTTACATGTCAGATAACAGATGCTTACGTGTCCGCCTGAAACTTCTCTCTGTTGATCAAAAAAACCCAAACATGCTAACAAACATGAATTTCTTGCCTGGAAATGCAGGCATTATGTACAGGTATACAAGACGTGTAGGTATTCCTGCAATTAATTTTACACTTTGTAGAGAACAATGTCTCTAAAGTCAGAAAGACTCCAAATTTGCATGGGTTAAAGTATAGTATGAAGATTTTGATGGTTGAGAAATCCAACTAAAATATCTGCTAATCATCATTCTGGTTTCTTTACTTTCAAATACAGAAATAATGTAATTACTTATAATTGCTACCGGATTAATGGCATGAATGAAAAAAAATGAAGCCCCATAACAAAAAACAACAGCTTTTTCCAATATAAATTGCCTATTTACGTAATAATATCCCTTATTTTGGACTGTATTTAGCATTGAGTCTTTCTAGTCATACACTTTTTTCTTCAGTTTAGCAAAGGATGTTTACTGATGTAAATTAATACAATTCTGAAATATAAACTATAAACATTGACACTATAATCAGTGACAGTTTCTGTATCAAGCTGAAAATCTCTCCTTTTAAAAAAGTGACCAGCACAATTCAAAAGCACACTTGTTTTACTGACTACTTTATTCCCAGGAGTACTAGTCTGGGACATGTAAAAACATCCATTTAAATTTTAATACAAAAGATATGGACTGTATTCCTCAGAGAAGCAATTACTCAAATTCACTTTCTTGAATTATTTATATGGAATATATCAGTAAACACTAAGAGGACATGCAACACAAACCCTACTGTGGCATGCTAAGCAGAATACTTGAATCTTTGTGAAAACATTTCACCAATGCTACATTTGTGACAGAGAAAAATATTAGCAACAAAAACTGGGAACTGATAAAAACCAATCACAATGCAAGATGGCAACATCACTGAGTACACTCAGGATTGCTTTGAGAGCCGTTTAATAGCTGAAGCAAAGTTGCTAAGAATAATAATGTGAGGGGGAAAAAAAAAATTCCAAAAGGACAATGTGGAACAAAACCCAAGAGAAAGAAGGGATGCCCA
Organism: Sylvia atricapilla; assembly: GCF_009819655.1. Taxonomy (NCBI): domain Eukaryota; kingdom Metazoa; phylum Chordata; class Aves; order Passeriformes; family Sylviidae; genus Sylvia; species Sylvia atricapilla. The sequence goes on from NC_089140.1 coordinate 28,751,977, forward strand.
ATACAGTTGCTCACCTGAGAAGCAATCAGCCTCTTCTGAGCAGCAATCAGCCAATTCCCCCCAGTTTATGCCCTCAAGATGACATTCCATGATACGGAATATCCCTTTGGCCAGCTTCCCTGGCCGTGCTCCCTCCCTGCCCCTTGTGCAGCTCCTCACTGGCAGAGCATGGGAAACTGGAAAGTCCTTGACTTAGGGTAAGCACTACTTAGCAACAACTAAACACACTGTTATCAGCATAATTCTCATACTCAATCTAAAATACAGCTCTGTACCAGCTACTAAGTTTATAACTAACCCTATCCAGGACACCCTCCATGTACCCTTACTTCATCATATGTATTCATTAAAAGCAACTTCTGATTAAACTTAAAACTTTACAACTGTTGGGCTTGCTATTTCCAGGTTGTTACATTAACTACCTACCAAGTCATAAGAACTATACTCAAATTTCTCAGTGTTTTCTTCACTTAAAAGAAATATTGAAATAAATGAAAACTGAGGGGAATCTGGGACAAGCAAATACCACAAAGTATTTTTGCCAATTCATCAAAAGTATATAAAAGTATTTTTCTTTCTTTAAATAATACAGCTGAACAAACTAAAAGAATCAAAAAAACCACCACTGCAATTTATTTTATGCTTATGAGAGAATTAGTACATAATTCAAAACTCTCCCCCAAGTGAGAGCCATGCAACTGTTCCTGATGTTAGAAACATCACAGTAACAATTTTACAAAAACAGATTTAAGTGAAAATTAGAAAAGTTGAGGAGTTATTCATCCTTCTCACTATTTTACACCAATGACTAAACAAGACAATTTTTTCATAGGGCCACTAAAATTTGAAACCCTTTTTTTATGACTAAATGATCACACTGAATAATATTTTCACTTTATAAGTGACTAATTATAAACATATTAAAACTAGGAGGGGTTAAAGAAGAAAGAGAGAAAAAAAAACTGACCCCAACAAAAGTAGAAAATAAACTGTTCAGATAAAAAAAAAAAAATCTAGACAGCTGGTAGTATTTTTGAAATTGGATTGGATTTTATAGGTATATCTATGTAGTCTATAATAAATTCTCTGGAACACAGCACATCAGGCTGTCCATTAATAAATCACTCTGAGGAGAGGATTAATCAGTCTTTCAAACAATTCTTTCCATACCACCCACCAAAACTCCTCCAAAATCTAGAGCATCATGGATTAAACATATTGAGGACTGCCTCTGCCTCCCAAATTCTGCATCTGCCATCTTCCCCAGGAAAGCCATCTCCAGGAAGTGCCTCCTTTGGTATGAGCTCTACACAGACCTCCCCATAACCAGAACGACAAGTATTTGAGCCTGTATCAACAGAGATTAAGGTCTTTGACTATTATCTGCCATTTGTTCTTCCTCTTTTCTTTAATTTCCCTCTCATGGGGTAACCTCTAAATTCTGCCGAACAATTAACTTTTGTTGGCAGTAAACTACAGGGATTTTTTTTGCTTAATTGTTGGATTTAATTAATCTCTCCATATTTAGGTGCTCTAGGGGTGATTACATTACAGGAAAGCAAAGCTGAAAAGCTGAAATCTAGCAAGATAGGAATAGTTTACAACTGGGGAAGAATTCTGATGATCCATAATTTCCTGGGGCAGAAATTCCTACTTCATGCTCGGAAATAAGTCTTTGAAGAGCTGTTCTTTAGTCTTGAGACAAAAACGTTCCACAGTGCTAGAGGAAAACATTTGTTAACTGCTGTCCTCATTCAAACACTTTGCGTAATTTTAAAATAAGCTGGGAACAGGGCAATGGAATTTCTCATAAAAAACTTGTGAAAATATGAACCTGATTTAATCAACAGGAAATCTGTATAGGGAATAAAGATCAGGTTAGCATGCAGGTTAAAGGATTTTATAGGAGAAGTTCATGCTAGATTGTTTTCTATTATGTGGAATTTTTAATTTTTCCCCCTAGGGAGAGGGCTGTATGGAGAAGTTGATTGAATTATTGCAGTCCTGGGATATGAATAGCTGGCACTGTCACTCTCCACTGGGATAGTATGGAGCCTTCTAGACAACCACAAATGGTTTTGTATTTCTTCATTACCTTTACTATAAAAGAGTTCAGTGATAATGAGATATCAAATGGGTTATCAAAGTAAGGTGGCCCCTCGCCTATAAGAATACATATCTGCATTTTTAGTAAACTATGTGGTGGCAGCAGCATCTCAATGTACAATTCCCTATTCACCCAGAAAATTCCTGACCCATTCAAATTCACCTCTAAGAAGATAAAAACTGCTAGGTTTGTGAAGGACCAATGAACAGAGTCATTTGCATGTTTCTAGAATTACCTCTGATGCCATGTCCATACTGACCTAGAGGTGTGTATGCACAAGCAGAGCATGAGTGAGGCAGGTCTACTGAAATAAAGCCAGAAAAGAAAATCCAAGTTGTCTCAGCATCACAAGCATCAGAGCAGGCCTTGCACCTCTGCCTGACATGTCCAAGGGATGCAGAAGTCCAGGCTGTCACAGGTACACAGTTCTCAATACCAGAAACCGTGACTTAAAGGCAGCTTAGCCCCACATCATTCTGCAGCATAAACACACCTTGAGCCTCTTATCTCTTTTTATATCCATAAGGACTTTCCTGCAGTTCATATACTGCCATTGAGTAAACTGAGACAGAGAACTGGCATTTGCAGAACTACACTCTAAAGATCGGGTCAGAGATGGAAGTGCATTTTCTGACTGAGGGTCCTTCATTTGTTTGTCTGTCTGTCCACCCCTCCCAGACAGCCTTATAAACTTGAAGACTTTAACACATTGCCCCATCTTTCTGATAGGAAAACCCTACATCTTCATGGTTAACTGTGCAGATTTTTTTTCAGAGGGGTATGAGAACACAACAGTGAAATCCATTACCCTCCACCTACTGACTTCAGTATATTACTTACTTCAGAATCCTTTGTAGCTAAGAAGTAACAATATTCCCATGGAATTTTTAACAAAAATTTGGTATTTGATTTCACTTTTAATTGAAAAAGGTACATTATTACAGTTTTATACAATTAAGTTCGTGTTCTTTTTCCATGGTGTTCAGTTTTCAATATGAAAGTTTACTTTTGTTAATTTGAGTTTCTCAGTGTTTTTCCCATCTTAAAGGGAAGAAGAATAAAAAAATCGACCCTGTCTCTTTTTTCCCTTGGGAATCCTTTGAACTAGCTTATATTTTGCTTGCATTTTAAATATATTTTTTCTCTTGAGAGAAGTTCCGCATTTCTGTTATCTTTTTCTAGCATGTCTTTCTCTGGAATTCTACCTAATTATTTTCTCTCTTTAGATGTTGCAATTAATTCTCCTTATGTTTTTACAGTAGTCCTCAACACTGAAATTACTGCTACTGCAAGTATGATTCTCTGTAGATAGGAGAAGAGTGGAACTGGCAGAAAAGAAGCATCTTCTAATATGTGAAGCTTTCAGAAAGAAACCTTTGCTCAAATCGGAGAACAGATGCAGGAAACACCAAGCCAAGTCAAGGTTAAGGTCAATTTTAACTTACACTACATTATCATATGGTTTGATAGAAAAAGGTAGCTGGTATCCTATTGCTGGTCCAAAATGCACACACCCATCCCTTCAGGATTTGGTCTGGGTTTTGCTTGTTTTGTCTATAAACTGCTAAATATACGTTGAGGGAACACTGGTGGGACTTAAACCCTCCTGATGTGTTGAGGGCAACAGCATAGCCTCCCTTCACCAGCCTGTGAACACAAACATCCAATTTTGCCACAATCCACTTCCTTCTGCCTATAGGACTGATAAACTTGAGAACAACCTCCTTAGGTACAGTAATAAACCATGCTCAAATAGACCTGAAAAGAGACACAGGATAAACACATGGGAAGCATCACTTTACTCCAGTGAGCTACTCACTTTAAAAGTGCAGTTGTTGGATAAAAAAAATCTGAACCTGCTTAGTAAGACTTTAGCTTGAAATTTGAAACAATTTTCCCTGACTTTGCTGAATGTTGATGCTTGTGTTTCCTCATCCTCTGCAATTCCCCTAGGGACCCACATGATTTTGCCCAAGGGAGTTTTAATCCTATCTACAAATTGTATTCAAGAGCCAAATGATTACTAAATAATCTTCATATTGGAACACTTCTACAGTGCAGATTGGCCTCTTTTTTTGCTATTACTAAATTTGCCATATACTAAAAATCATCTATATGTTTACTTCTGAATCATAAATATCATCACTTAAACCATTAATCATTTTTGTGCAATTCATTTTTAACATAGTTTTAAAAAGAAAAGCAATGTTTTATACATTTCCTTTCATTTTCTTTCAAAAAAATAAACAAGTACATCTACTGAGAAATGAAACATTTAATCTATTTTGAATATATTTTTCTACATCGAAATGGCTTATATATTAGAACATGATAACTAATGAAAAGCCAGAAGTCAAAGAGGGTAAGAAAGTGAGGAAAGTAGAATACACAAACACAAAAAGAAACTCAATTATTTATTGTTGTTTCTGTGCTTAAATTGTTGAAGACTTTCTTTACAATGGCAAAGAAAAAATTGTAATAAAATCGATGGCAACTGGAAGTATCAGGTAAGAGCACTACTGTTCCTGGTAATACTAACTAGAGATGTCCTACCTCCATGAATTTATATTCTTAACTTGAATAGAAGCAGCACTAATTGTAAACAATTGTACAACAGTACCTATTGCACTATTTCACATCCAGAGAAGTCTTTCTGCCTTCAACCTGCAATTCTTGCTACTGGTTTTGTTGGTTTCTCAGCTGAAACACTGGGATGAACACAACACACTTGATGAATTCCACGTCAGATGTTCAAGTCCTATTTAGTTGTTTCCTTTGCTTCAAAATTTATGATTGTAAAACTTAACTTTCAGAACATACCCATATAACTACCTTCAGCCAACTGAAGGTCTACGGACTGAAACAAAGGCGTCTCAAACAGAAAAGTGTAAAATCTGTTTTACACTGACAACTAGAAGAGTTTAAAAATTGGTCCTGTAGAACTTCAACATGATCCTGAATAAGGCAGAATTATCCACAATATTTATGCTCAGCTTCCTATTACTAAAGCAAAACTATGAAAAAAACCTCCTAAGTTATGAACAGGCACAAGCTTGTTAAGTCACATTTCATCTTTCATTGGTTTTCAACCTTTTTACCCTGTATTTGCTTTATATAGCTCAGTTTGTATTTAGGAACTACCGTAATAGTTCTTCCATCTACTTGTACAAAGTCATCACCGAAGGTCTAGATGCTTTATAAGAAGGATGTATATGAAATATTTGTATTATAGAGTCTGAATTCCATTGAAATCTAGCAAGATAGGAATATAAAAACTACTTTTTTAAGTACTTTAAAAAAATCTGCTTTTAAAAAGCAGATTTTTTAGGGGTTAAGATTTATTCTTTTTTTTTACCTTTCTGATTTGATCCATGAAAGCTTTCAAACAAAGAGATTTTCCAAAGTCCCTCATGTTGTCTACTCTTACCAAAAGGCAGAGGACGTACTTACATAACACTCTTCCCAGGAGCCACCCATGTAAAACTCACTTTAATCAACTGGAGAATGTGAGAATTTTAAGAACAGTTACGTTCACAGAAACCATACAGTCACAGAATGGACTGGAAAGGGCCTTAAAGATCATTGCCAAGGGCAGGGACACCACTTACTACATCATATTTCACAGAGCCCCATTCAACCTGCCTTTGAACACTTCCAGGGATGGGGTATCTCCAACTTTTCTGGGCAGCCCCTAGACCCTCACCAGTTCCAGTGCCTCACCACCCTCACAGTAAAGAATATCTGTTTAACTTTACTAAGTGATTTGTTATTTATGAGTCATTCTTTTCACATGCCCTGAATTAAAATATGCCAAATTGAATCTTTCTACATATGAAATAGGCCTAAAAGAGTTTGCTCTACATCACAGCTATGTAATCTGTAAATCACTCAGTTTACTAATATAATCTCATTTTGGTATCGTTCATGTCAGTTAAAAAAATGAGAGAAAAATATTCTATTTAAATTTGTTATTTAAAACCATTCTGTAAGAAATTCTTTTTCCAAAGGTTGTTATTATAAATGATGAAGTTATACTTCCTCATGAAACACAAGTTTTATCTTCTGAGTACCTTCACCAAAGATCATCTAAAGCCTCATAAACCCTCCATCCTCAAAACATAAGAATAACTTAAAATAAACTTGCTTTTATGTTCCAACAGATATTCACAGAACTGATTTAGCTGTACCTCAGTAACTTTCATAATTAAGAGGTTTTGCTCTCTTTTTGAAGGCAGACCCTCTATTTTCCCATTTGAGGCAAGCCATGTGTTTTCTTGGGTGTTCTACCCAAGAAAAAATTACTATTAGACACAAGAAGAAAAAGGAAACAAAAATACCACTGAGAAAGGTGATCCACTCTCAGGTGATGTGCATCCATACAAATCTGTGATTCAGAATTTGAGGTACTACCATTTACACTTAGCTGCTCAGACTGCATAGACAAAAATCCCAGAGTTAAAAAGAACTGGGCAAGTGAAATTATGCAGCCTAGGGAATCTACTGCTTTTCTAACCCAAACTCCAATGTCAGCACTCTGACATCCACTGCCTAAATGCATTTCATTTTTCTGCTCGTTTCTGGCTAGACCAATGGCACAGATGAAAAAGGTCAAGTAGTAACAACAGCATAATAAGTAGGGATGTACTTGTATTATAAAAGCAGAGATTGAGATAAGATTTACTCACTGGAGGGGAGGAATGACATCCAGGGGGACTTATGAGGTGGGTCCATCCAAACCTCATGGAGTTCAGCAAGACCAAGTGCAAGGTCCCAAGCCTAGGTCAGGGCAGTTCCAAGCACAAAAACATGCTGGGTGGAGAATGGATTGAGAGCAGCCATGGGGAGAAAGGCTTGGGGTTTGCAAGGACAAGCAGCACAACATGACCCAACAATGTGCATCTGCAGCCCAGAAAGGCAACTGTATCTCAGGCTGCATCCAAAGCAGCATGGCCAAGAGGGCAAGGGAGGGGATTCTGCCCTTCTGCTCTGCCCTGCTGAGACCACACCTGCAGTGCCACATCCTGTTCTGGAGCCCCAAACACGGATATGGACCTACTGGAGTGAATCCAGAGAAGGGACACAAAGATGATCAGAGGGCTGGAGTCCCTCCCCTATGAAGGCAGAGAAAGCTGGGGTTGTTGGGTGAAGAAGGCTCCGGGGAAACCATGCAGCAGCATTGTGGCAACTAAAGGGGCCCTACAAGAAAGATGACTTTTTGTAAGTGCAGGTACCGACAAGACAAGGGGAACTTCAAAAAAGAGGGTGGGTTTAGGTTAGATATTAAAAAGAAATTTCTTACAATGTGAGTGGTGAAGCATTGGAACATGTTGCCCAGAGAGGCGATGGATGCCTCATTCCCAGAAACATTCAAGGTCAGTTTGGATGGGGCTTTGAGCAACCTGGTCTGGTGGAAGGTGTCCTCACTACATGGCCTATAAAGTCCTTTCCAACCCAAAGCATTGTATGATTCTGTGACTGTATCACAGAGAGGACAGTGTGGTACAGACCAGCTTTCTTTTAAGTACAGGGACTAGAAGATAAAAAAATGAGAACTATTCCAATTTATGAGAAAGGAAGTGAAGAACTGAAATTCCTAAAAATTAATACAGACCTAGTGGTGAATTTTAACAAGTGACTAGATCTCAGCTGGCATTACTTATTGCATTTCAAAGTCATTAGACACACTGAAGCATTTGTTCTTAAATAATTGGCTTGCTATCACACAGGAAGCATGTGTGGAAAAGTCAGGAACTGAACTGAGATTTGTAACTGAATATATTCAAATACATAAACCATGCTAGTTTATGCAGGTCAATAAAACAGTTGTACTTCTTAACAGCTTTACTTTTGTCTATCATATAAAATTGGAATTGGTAAATTTAAGTCTAAATGCCTAAAAAATGTATTTAGTAACTTAAAATAGAGCTGTAGATTATAAAAATTATCATGGATATTTCACTAACCAAGCCTCAGAATTTTAATTAAAATTATCTGTCTCTCATGTACAGCTAGCTTCAGTTAATACACCATTAATTAACACATTAAGTAGTTCAAAGGAAGTAGATACTTTGGATGAAACTTTGTCATTTACAGATTTAACTACATATACACAACAATAACACCATTCCAGACATCTGGGGCTTCTTTTAGATTACTTGAGGTTTATGCTGTGGTTTACTTCAGGGTCCAGGTTTTGCAGACACCCATGCAGGGGACCTGGTTAAAAAATGGTTCCCATCTAGTTCCAGCAGCTCCATCCCTTTTCCTCAGCACAAGCCAAGCTCTATCTAATGGTGCTGGGGGAGGTGCCCAGGGCTGAGCCTACACCCCAAGGACCAGAAACACTCAATGTATCCACTTGTCCCAGCAAAAGCACCCTAAAAAAAGAAAGGGAGCTGGAGATTCTGAACAATGTGCCAAAACAAAATACAGATCACTTTGCTTTGAATCTCAGCTGCTGTGTTGTCTTTTCCTAAGCAGGAAGAATAGGTATGCACCTGAAGAAGAGTAAACAGAAATTATGAGAAAGCTGCTGCTTGGAATACATAACTGCAAAATGCCAAATCCTCTGCTTTTGGAAGCAAAGGAGTACTCAGTGCATTTAGCCTTTTTCAGATTTTGGCCTACTTAGATACACAAAACAAAAGATTATTCAAGAGACAATTATAGATTCCTCATGTTTGCTAGCGGTTTCCAGTTCTCAAGGTTCCCAGGCACAAATTGCATCACTAGATTTAGCTTACATTTCTTAAATTGGCACAACTAAAATAAGAAAGTTATTTCTTTTGGCATCTTAGAAGAAGTAAAAACATTGATTTAGTACATCTAAATAATTCACTGTGAAATACACTGTTGTAAATATATGTACACCATATGTTTGTTTCCTATTTTCATTTTTTATTCAAGATAAGTTTATTGAACATAACGGTTATCCTGTCATTGTATTTTAGAAGTCTACCTATGATACAGGTGAAATTACAAACAAAAATATTTCTGTATAGATACATCAGAATATTCTGATGAAAATAAGTAACATTTCATGTCCTTTTGCATATTTCTTCCCTACTTTAATTATTCACAAAATTTACCTAGCCTTTTTAATAACAAGTATTAAAAATATAGGCAGCAGATCTCCTACAACAGTGTTGCTTACTAATTACTAAGTCCAAGTTATCACAGATAGTGGACAAGATAAATATTTCCACTGATTATTTGTGAAGCAGAAAGATTACTCCATAGTATTTCTACTTTGTTATCTATGCAGTATTCCTTTGCTTTATGGCCTTAAAATCTATGCATATGAAATAAAATGTTCCAGTAAACAGTATTAACAAAAAATGTTTGGGGTTTTTTTCTGCAAAGAATTCAAGGGCAGAAAGATCAAATATGTCTTCTCGACAGTCATAATTTCAGATAACACCGTATTTACTGATGTTTAAAATTTTGGTTGTACTAAGTATTCCGGAATAGTCAGAGCAGTTACCGTACTAGCATTTTCAAAATACTCCAAAAGCCCCAAAATACTTTACTGAAAATAGCAGACTTGCTTGCTTGGCAGAGTTGGCAGAATTATGCATACTTTTCAGATCTAGCAAATGTTGCAAAAACACACGTCTCCACTTTTATGGGACATCACGATTGCTCCATTTGTGGTAAATTTGCCCTGAGACACAGAATTTTCCAAAGAAAATTGCATTACAATGGCCCACATCATGCCATCTGTTTTAAAAATTCTCCAGTGATTTCTACAGAGGATAGTCTTAAAAAATAAATGGAACAACATCTCCCAAAGAACTTTTTTTACCTAGCTTAAATACTTTTCATGAAAAATATTCTGAAAAATTTAGAAAGCTGTAACATTACAGCTAAGTTACACTCTTAATATTCGTCTATTCCCAAATGGGCGAGAAGGGTTCATGGACTGACTGTAACATATGGGAAAGAGCTCCATGGCTGCAGAGCAGGTAATGATCCCCACAATGCAGGGGCTGCATAGGGAGACCCAGCTTTCCCTGGAGATGACTCCTGCTGGCTCCCTTCCCTTCCACTCACACCCCACCAGTAACACCCTGTGCTGCTGTGGCAGCAGCAGGACAGCCAACAGCATCATTCATGTCACAAAAAGTAAGCAGCCATGGAGCCACGGTCCTGCAGTGACCAGGCAGCCATGAGCAAGAAATCTGTGATCTGAGGTAATATTACTATCCCCTTTGACTGTGCCATCTCAGTCCTTACAGACGACACACTGCAAACAGTGTAGATGACACAGCTACACAAAGGCCCATGGACTGCAGGAAGCGGTGGAACAATTCTTTCAGCCTGTGTCAACACTATGAACAAATTTCATCATGCCATATACCTTAAATGCACTTCACCTGAACTACAAAACACCAAGAAAGGAAAAAATATTATCATGTCTTGTTATTGTCTACTCTCTTTTAAGACCATTTCTCTGACACAGAGTGCAACTATAAATTTTAATGCTGCAATAACACTATCACCTTCCTTCTTTGGTTACTTTTGAAAATGAAATCTCTGTAAAACACCAAAGCATGCATAAAGTTCAGATTTCTGATTACATAAACAAATACTTTATATAAAGAAGCACAGAATCCTTATTTATACTGCACTGGGGCTGTTACTTTATAACAGATACACAGAGGAACATGCCCAGAAATTCTCTGGTGAAGTCATCTGAAACCCCTTTCAAAAGAGCAATAACCTTCTGCATCAGTACAGCTTCATATTATCTCACATTACAAACAGAACAAAATTTCAAAATTTACAAATGGAACAAAAGTTCCTGTGAACTTCATTAAATGGCTGTTACCTAATAATTCCAATCTTTTCATAGCACAACCAATGTTCTTAGATAATTAGCATTTGTTAGTCAAATTTTATAGATATAAATAGTAATTCTGAAATACCCAAGATGCATGTTGAATCTAACTCCCACCCTCTGCACAGCACACATAGAATGTCACTGGCTTTGCAGTATGACTTCACATGGATGATCTGGGTTAGGGATTGGTCTGGTTTGGGTTTGTTTGCATATGAATGATGTAAGGCAGCATTTCTTTTTCATATTTAGAATGGCTTTAGTCATGCAGATGATATGCCTGTCAAAATAGGTCCAAACTGGAATACTAGTGAGAGTGGAAAAAAAAAAGAACCAAACAAACAAAAAAAAAGGACATGCAAAGCATAGTTAAAAATTTCTAACAACTTGATAACCTCATATGAAATCATAGTAACTGCAACATCAACATGAAGACACATTTTTCTTTCCCTTGCAAAGGAACATTTTATGCCCATGACACCTTCCAGACACGAGAGCCTCCAATCTGTCCTTGATCCCGGTGCGCTCCTTTCTTCTGAGCACCACTTCACATCTCTCTAACTGGATGTTGTTCACTCACCCAAAAGGGTTTGTTTGTTCCTCTTGAGCTCTGGAATTCACGAGGGACATAGTTCATGCCCTCAAAGATTCCTTGGTCTACCCATTCCAAAGCTACAGCACATTGCCCCATGCACAGACTGTGAGCATCCTGCCTTCTTTCACCCTTTGAAAGAAATGTGAACACCTTGAATCTCCAACCTCCCATTCTTCTGGTTCAAGAGGACCGATCAGCAGATGTAGTTTTCCTTCCCTGTCTGAGCAAGGTGTGATCACTAAGTTTCCACTCAGGTCAACAGGTATCTGAAAAACCCAATGGCATTTCCAGAGTATCTCTCAAACACACAACCATTCATCACTGTGTTTTAACCCATCATGGTTGTAATGGTTGTAAACATCTCTCTCACACATACACACAGGAAAGGGGGAGGGGAAATGAGAGATTATATTTGTTTGTGCCTGGTTGTTCCTACCAACTTTTACCTCTGCTTTGCTCTGGCAGTCAATCTGTTATCTCCTTTCACAATCATCCACAGCAGTAGCATTTTGGGTGTCTAAAGAAGCAATCTTCAGAGTGCAATGTATACAAATAATACAGTCCATTCTGTTGGGGAAGATGAATCAAGGAAACCTTATATATATAATTGCTTAGCAAAAGATTCTGAAAATATGAAACTTATAATCGAAATAGAAACAAAAGTTTACTTTGAGCTGTAGGATACTGAGTCTTAGTTACTATATAACCTGAAAACAATGGTCTAGCTAGCTGAAGGAAAATCCCTTTTGATTGAAAATACCTTTCTGCTGGCTAAGGGATTCAAAGGTCAATGTAGCAGAACAGAAGTCTAAAGAGTAGATTTTAGAGTATAAAATGTAACACAATAGGGTAATGTGGTAGTTCTTACAGGCTGTATGTAGATTCTATAAGATTTTGTGTCTTGTATAGGTTCGTCACTGTAAATTAGAATATTCATCACAAAAGGAAATATAATGTATTGTAACAAGGACCTTGCTCTCTTACCTCTTCCTCCTCTCCTTCCCACTACTCTTACCTCTCCTGCTCTTACCTCTTCCCCCTGCCACCTTGCTCTCTCACTCCCTTCTCTCTTAGCTCTCACCCTGCTGTTCTTTCTCTCTCTCTTTGGAACTTCCCTTCAGCTGAGGCTGGTGGCTGAAGGCAAGGCCCTTTTACCCATGACCCTTGCAATAAAACCACGTGTTCTAGAATATCTCAGGTCAGCGGAGTGCCTTGTCCCAGCTGTCCGTGGAAGCACCTACACCATTCCTTCATTTGAAAAGCAAAAACTCGTTCAAATCCAAGCATCTTTGCCTGGGAGCCACTCACTTTTACACACTGCTAAATTTTAGCCACAGCACTCAGTAAACAGGAAAGCAGAATGACTCTTCCGATATCACTAACTGCTGTAATCATCCCAAGTAGAAAAGTAAATATTTTGATATGGAAATACAGTCAATCCACACTGAAAGAAAATGTAAATCAAGCGTGACTGCGCATAAGACAATCTGGGCAGTGACTGCCCACTGGTAAAAGGATATCAGCAAACTCACCATCCCCTGTATCTGGGGGATATTTGGTCTGTACTAACCAAAGCAGATGTAGAAATTGAAAAAAAGACAAAATTATGTCAAAGCATCCCCAAATTTTACTGGAATTCCATTTCAGAAGAGTGGGGCAGGGGGAAGGGAAGCTCTCACCTGCTCTGACAGGCAGTATTTATTTAGGAAAAAATGCTGTAATACTTTTTCTTTTTCCCCTTCATTTCCTACACATGCCAGTTTCCCCCAGTCTTGCGATACACACGCACAGCCAAATAAACTAACCTAATCAAAACCAAACAACAATGACAAAAACAAAACTAACAAACAAACAACCACACACACACAAAGAAAAGAAACAGAAACCACAAAAAAACCCCCATAAAGTAGCAGAATTGTACAGCAGAAATTCAGTTTCTCTTTGCTGTGTTTGCCTCCACCATAGCCACCACTGACAGCGCCTTTATCACCATTTGAGGTGCGCCCAATCAGGTCCCACTTTCACAGCTCCTAATCCCCTGAGTGCATTATCAACATCCAGTTGATAATGGACTTTTCCACTTTTCTTTCCAGCGGAAAAGAAAAGCAGGAACAGCTCAAGGAACATGGAAATGGAGGGGCAGTCGAGGATGTACGATGGAGTATCAGACAGACATAGTTACAACTTTCTTCAGCTGCTCTTTTGGTGGTCTGTTTGAGGAAATGTAACAAGTATTACTTACAAAATATTATTTAAAAAGAATGGACGATAAGGCAAATAACTGAGTTGAGCTTATCTGATGCACATTTCACTGACTCTCTGATTCTATAGTGTAGGAAAAGGCTAACATGCAGAGATTAACATTTTTATTTTACAGACCTAGTTCTGTGTATGACAGAATATGTATTTTCATGTCGTGTAAGAAATATGTATTGTTACCAAAGAATTCTTTAGACTATACCAGTATATTTTCATACTTCTAAGACTCTTATCACCATAGCATCTATACAATAGAAAAAAATCTATCATATAATGCACAACTAATTAGCAATGTAGAGCAGTATACAGAAACAACAGCGGTATAGGACAGAGGGCTGTATCTGTGACTGATGACTGAAATTTTAATTCTCTAAGAATTAATGTAAATATTTTACTTATTTCTAGAAAAAAATTTAAATAGTTTCAATATAGCAAGGTCAAGACAAATAGAAAAATAATTAAAAAGTTCAAGCTGCAGAGGCAGAAATTCATCAGGGTCTAATCTACCTCCCTCAAAGTATGAGCAGGTTGGAAGCTATCTGCATATGCTTTCCATGCATTTGCTACAAGGGCAGTGACACAGCTTGGAGAAAATACACAGAAAATAAACTCACAACACCGGAGATCACACCTCAATAGTAAGAATTATGATGCATTGATTTTAAACTATATATCATCTTTTCATCAAAACTTCAATGTTTAAGAAACATTGCTCATATCCTAATATATCTAGAATCAGTGAAGTTTAAAAGGAGTAGGAACAGGAGTCTGACAGCATCAGCCTTCCTCATTTACCATTGCCTTTCTTTATCATATTCACTCTCTTAAGTTCAGAGCCACAGACTAATACCGTCATTTGACAGCACTCAGTATTCATTAATTTTATTAGTCCAGAAACTTTTCAATAGTTTTTACTGAAGACCTATCTTCCTGAGCTAAAACTAGTTAGATTTCTTTGTAATGTAAATTCTTTTACTGTACACCTAATAAGGGGCACAGGTCTATCTCATTAGTTTAGACTATGAAATACCAGACCATAGTTCTCTTAGATTAATATAACACATCACAGAACTGTAACTGTTACTAAGAGGATTTAAAAAATTATGTCATTTCAAGCTACATACTTTATAAGCATCATTATTTACAAGCATTATAAATAATGATGAGTAGTTCATACAGAATTATTTATGGAAAATATATTGTTTTTAACTAAGTGTGATCATCAAATTCTCAGAAGTACAATCCTTGGAAACAGCCTCCCAGTGTGAATAGTCACACTTAAAAATTAAGATGTAATGTTGTTTACACCTTCTTCAATATTTGAAATATGAGACCTTAAAAATTATGACAGTAACAGCTTTGCTTAAATATCTTCACAGATGAGCACAGAAGGCAGACAGACACAGTATCAGATTTTATTGTAAGCTAAAATTATCTGAGTATTTAGTTATCTTGTAACATTATTGTTTTAATGACTTAGTCTTGTATTATAAATCTTAGGTTATGTTTTTGACTCCATAGGGACATTCTGTGGCTTCTGGTAAGGGTGTGGCTGAGGCTCAGTGAACCCCAATCTGCATGAGGCATCTAAAGACATGTTTCCTGAAGCTGTAGATCACTATGTGGTACATGTGATCCACAATGGTCAGTGCAATCGATTCCAACTCCATGTTCCTACTGCTACAGAAGAAGAGGATGACCATGGTGATGTTGATTTTTTTAAAAAATAGTAATAGAAATATTGCAATATAATGCCAAATATTTAGCAGTAATGCATATACATGTAGCCCCAGTGACACAGCTGGCTTCTGTTGGGTATATGACTGAAATTTAAAAAAATGTCATGTACTGGACTTCTTTTAGACCTAATGTGACCCCAGCCAGGGTTGGTCACTTGGATAGTAACTGTTTCTCTAACTACCACTTCAAAGTGTAATTCCTATAAGTAACTAAACTGTCAGATGGATTCTGACAGCTATAAATTTAATCATGTTCACAACTGCAATGAATATTTGCTGGCATATTCAGCACGCAGTCAATAGAAATTTATATAGAAGGTATACAGACTTATATAAACACACCCATGTTTCTAAATTAACAAAGTCCAAGTATTTATGGACTAGGCAGCCAAGTATTTTGTATTAGGTTCAGATTAGAAGATTGGAAAACATAGAAAAGCAAAAAAAATGTAAACATTTCAAAAATATTTTTGGTTTTTATAATTCTTTAAATGACTAAATTTATGCAAGAGGTGTGACACATATTATTGTTGCATAGGGCATCTTTTAAAAAATTTTAAGTTCACTATGTATTATTTACAGAGAAAAACAACCCTTTTCCGACAGATTAGTAAGTCATTATTCTAGTTGTTATTATAGTCATACCAATGAAACATTTAACATAGACACCAACATGCTTTTAAGGACAGGTACGGGAAAAGATTTAGAGAGTTAAAAATGAATTTAGGTATGATATAGGTAGTAAATCCTCTAATAGTCTGATTGTCCTTGCTCTTGCTTGCTAATGCTATCCTCCACTTCCCACTGGAATAGATTTATATACCTCAGCATTGATACATCTAAAGTAATGTACATTAAAAAAAATCATAGCAATACACTTAAAGTGATGACCAGTGAGCTCATCACTGATGAGTTACCACTCAGAAGTATAATAAAAATTGGAATTACAATCAGAAGAGATCAGTTCAGTGTTTGACAGCATTCAAAAATAAAAGTATTGAGAAAAAAAATCAGAATAAAACAATTTATTTCATTGTATAGATCCCTGGCATACTTGCATTCGGAACAACATGCAAAGCTTTTTTGCATTTACAAATTGATTACAGTAGAACTGGAAGAAGAGGACAAAAAAGATGGAACATAAAAAATAAAAGCGCACTAGAATTCTTCCATCTTCAAAATGAAACAGGCCTATCTCAGATATCTGCAAAATAATAAATGAGTACAGAGTGTTGGAACCTGAAGGAACACTCTGGACATCCTCAGCTCATTCTTCTATTCTTTTCTTGATAATCAGTGTTAGGAGACAGCATACTAGTCCAGACAGACTTTCATCCAGTAAAGCAATCCTTATGCTTTTAAGAAGGATGAAGAATGATCCCATTCACCTGCCCCACTAATAATGCCTTAATAAGGATATAAATATGCCACAGTGAATTTTCAGTACCACGTGCAGAATTTGACACCCCCAGAAAAAAAAAAAATAATTTGCCCCCAAAACAAACAAACAAAAAGATTAATAGCAATTATTTTCCTCAGGAAAAAAAGAAGAAAATGGCACAGTGTTTATGTGTGTGGATGCTCACCTGCCACATATACAACACATACTTCCCACAAACACAGAAAAGCACACATAAAAATATTTTACTGGCAATATATAGTTTACAAAACTAGCTAGATAAGAAAACATCCGTTTTAGTTGTAATTGTGCTTGCTGTCATTTACAGAATCCAACTCCAACTATATTGAGGAATGTAATCTGCATTATCAACTCTTCAAAAGAATACATTTCCAATACACAAGATTCTTCTCCATAATAAACTTCATGACTATATGTAAAGTCTTCATCATGCTATTTACAACCATTTTAAGGTATTTAATAGTAATATGAGGCTTTTAGAGTATCAAATCAGAAAGGTTATGCTGTCATGAACTTTCTTCCCTCCTCTTCTTCCATTTTACTAGGCTATCTTAAAACAAGAAATATTCAGTGGAATATGTGCTAAATCTGAAGAATCAATGACAACATTGTTGAAGACAAGTTAAGACTCAGTATTATCTTCTCCAACACCCACAGGTTGAAAATCATTACCACAGCTGTTCTCTCTTCAGGTGCTTGATTTTTTAACAGTTTAAAATCTCTCCAAACTTTGTGCTTTTCACAAGGAACTTTCCTCTAAGCATCCACACCATTTCTTGCATATTCCTAAAACATTGAAATGGCTGTAGAAGACATTGGTTTAAAGTGCTTGAGACTTTTAGGTTATATAAAGAAAGTAGACATGCAGGTTCAAGGCACCTCTGTACACTTGTCTACATGCCCCTCAAACAGAATTAGATGGAAGTAAATTTTAATATTAACATGCAGTAATGACCTACCCACATGATTCATATTCATTTATTATGAAGCGTAGTTATCAACATAGGTGTTGATATGAAAACACAAGGCTCAGAAAAAAGATCTCATCTTGGGATACGTGAATCAAGTTCCCTGGACAGGAACAGCATTTTATTCCTTCACGGGTTAATACTTTGCTCTCAGCTTAAAAGAGATGGCACCTGCTCTGTCAAATACATATTTGCATTTCCAAAGAATGAGAGCAGCAAACAAGACAAGGGGAGGAGTAATGAAACTTTTCCCGAATAAATAAACAACTCTACATGGGGAAGGGATGAAGCATTTGAATCTGAATGAAAACTGCAGAACGTGACAAGAAATATGTACAAGAATTGGAAAACCTTTCCTGCTTGTGATGCCCTCCAGTGAAAAACGGCCAAGAATGTAAATAATGCAAGACAAACTGGAGCTTGACCAAACAGCAAATCCAAGGGGTTGTAACTTGTCAGGATACACAGATTTTTATCTGATTTTAGTACAAATAAACAAAGCAAGAATGTCTCGGTTCTACAACTGCTTTCCCTCAAGTCCATGCTCCACAGTAGTTTATTTTGGATTGTGAAAATGATGCTTTTATTTAATTTTACTTTAAAATGGTAGATGAATTATGAATGAATTACAGAAGGTTTCTAGATGATGAAAATATTACTCCACCACCCCCATAGGAGTTGTTATCCCTTTAGTTAGGGTCTTGCACTAATCATGCAGAACTCACTGTCTCACTCTATCATATTAGGATATCGAATGGGTCATCTCTTCCTTGACATGGACAGCATTCTGAGTCACTAATATAAGATCCAAAATGAAAAGCTTCATGGAGTGACTAAAGTTATCAGGCATATGCCCTGAACTGACATAAGGTCAGAGGGAATACTGTGCCAGAGGTGTACTGTGCAACAGAGAGTAGAAAAATATATCAAACACTCAAATAGGCTGGTTTTTTTAGTTTCTGGGTGAATATTTATAGGAAACAGTCTGAGACAGAACATAAAGCTTTTCTATGAGGAACTATTTTGAATTTACAAAAGCGAAACATTTCATAACTGAACATGATATTTTACAATGTGAGAAGAACAAAACCACTTGGCATTTTAAATTGAAAGAGGAAGTAAAAGATCCTTATCAGAGTACTATACTGTTTTGAACACCATCTAATATTCAAAGCTCGGTTGTCCCAGGATTCCTCCAGCCATTCTACTTTTATGAAATAGGTTGTGTCAAACACTAAGCCTAACAAAGGGCAGTGCAAATGTTTATACATCTATATATGAGATCATATTGCTAGAAGATTTGAATTCCTTGACATAGACGTTGTCAGGCTGTTTAAACACAAACATCTTCATTGGTGCTTTTAAAGTAAAAATAGACAAAATGACCCACTGCACTTCCTCAGCAGAAGTGGCAGCAGTACTACACAACTTTAAACTCACAACAGCATATGAAGATAAAACTTATTGCAGATGCAGTAGTTTTTCAATGTGTATGACATATAGAACAAAGTAAACCTAAATGCCTAAATGAGTTTCAAAGTAAATCCAGAATTTTTAGAAAAGCCTGTCATTTTATTTTTCATTAAAAAAGCATTGCTGGAATATTTTATATCAATAACAAATTAAGACCAACTTTTTGGTAAAAACACACCATAGTCATGATTTGGGGACATGAAGAAAAACAGAAATGCTCCAGACTACTTGTTTATTTAGATATGTTTAAAAATAGGTCCTTTGATATTTAACTTCTGGTACATGGCTTATTCTAATGAACAACTGTTTTACGGCTATTTTACTTTATGTTTATATTCAGTAATGCATGGAGAAGGCTTGATACCTTCTTAGGAGCTCAATTTTTCCTTACTTTCCTAGCTACGAAAATATCCAAGGGTATACTTTATCTCACACAAAGATGGATGTCTTAAAATTAGATTTTAAACTGTGAACAAGTCACACCATCCAGGCACCCTTTATAATGAATTGAGAGACCTGGATACATCCAGAATGTGCTTCAACTGACCTATAAAGGATGCTCATCTTAAAATTAAAATTTCCCCCAGCAGGTGCTTTTGACTTTCCGTTCATAATAATAGGAGAGACAGAAGGTAACCAGATGGTATTTAGCTATTGAATAGAAGACAGAACAGACCCATTAATGTATACTTTGAACATTTTTAAAACTTTATTTCTAAATGATGGTCAAGCTATCAAAATCTAAAGAAACAGACAAAGTAAAGATACTGAGTAAAATATAGGGGTGTACAAAAACAGCATTCTGGTTACAGAAAGGAGATTAAATAAAGTTTTACATATCTAAACCTAAACCTTTTCATAGAATTCTTTTAATCTTCAGTAAAAAAGTTTTCATTGAAGACTAAAAATTAAAAAATTTGAAAAATAAAAGAAAGGTAAGCATTATATTTCCTTTTCCTTGCTTATTTCATTCCTGCTTGTAATCACATGCCTTTCAGTTTTCATCTACTTCAGTATCAATTTTTTGGCTATAAATATTACCTCTTTTTTTCCTTTCTTTCTCCCCTTCTTAAAATCTATTTCTGGCATTATATAGCCTCCCATTCACTTAGTTAATTCATAAATTCATGCAGGACACAGGAGAAAACCCACAATTGAAGATGCAAAACCAGCAGCATATCCTTGAGTCTCAGGATGGAGTGGTGCATATTCTTATGCCTAGGCCATAATCTCCATGGCCTAGATTTAAAAGAAAACACTACTTTTTGTTTAAGAAGACAAGACAGCAAAATCTCCTGATTTCACACCACCTGAGATTTTCTCTTAGGGTGATACAGCTGCCTTACTATTTGCCATTCCTCTATTTTGCTTATATTTATGTATTTAGCTTATCAGTTCTCGAAGACCACAAACATACAGATATGTCACTGCATGGAGAAGCCACGTATACTTCAAGTGCATTCAGTATTGTTTTTAGATAATTTCCAAACTCAAACCAGTGTATAAATCAGAAGCAACCACCTGAGGAAAAATTTAGACCAATGAGAATAAACTTGACTCATTGCTTTTACTTTACACAATATGCTTTAAAAGACAAAGGAGGGGGAAAAAAGACATTTCTATCAACTGTGTGAGTTTTCCCTATCCCCTGACTAAACCAACAATACATGGGAATGCTTCATAATATCCACAAAGCAACTCAAAAGGCAAGCAAAGCACCATGTCACAGCAGAAGGCTCACAGGCTTGGATGCACCAACATAAACATTCATGAAAATTTTCACCACATCGCTGTTGAGATTGTTACTACTGCAAGAACTAGGGAGTGACCTTCTTATTACAACTACTGAGCACTAGACATCCCACTGAATGTCTAATAAAAAAAACCCATAACAATTTCAAACCAAGTAATCAAAATGTGGCTGAAAATCAACCTAAAGATAATTAAAGGCATTTATATTAACTAGATATTTCTGTCACCATAAAAACAGTCATTCCTAAAATCCTTAACAGAGAAGAAAGAAGTATCTAGAGGTCATTTTAGTCATGATTTACTACGGTAAACAAGAAACATCTAAAAATAAAAAGCTAATTGGTCCCCAGAATTAGAAGTCTAATTAGTAACACTGAACCGACAAACATGTCTACAACTCAGCTCGTCTTTGTTTTATTTACTTTTAAAAAATCATTTAGGGCAAAACAATAGTGTCAGAGCTGTACACTGACATTCCAAACTTTAATTATTAAGGGGTAGATATTAAGGGGTAGGACAAGAAATAATTAAACAGCCTCCAAACATTTACATGTGTTAAGCTTTTAAACTTGTGGCAAACTAACAAGATCCCTTCAGGGCCAAACTGCTGCAAACATTATTCAAAGAAGACTTCTATTTTCTTCAGAAATAATTAAAAAAGGAAATGTGTTTTACATGGCATAAAGCCGTTTTACAGGGTGTTTGGGGACAGTTACTCATTTCAATTCCAACTAAATAAATAAATATTTACTTCTCAGCTTCTATAATTAGCCTAAATACTTTACCTGCATCAGATCATTTCTATCCATAGCAAGAGCATTGTTAGTGTACTGAAAACTAGGTCAGGTTGACAAATTCAATATATCAGTTTCAAAGCACAAATTTTTAACTTTTTTTCACTTTTTTAGGCAAGGTATTAAAAATACCTACAAGCATCAAACTCTTCTCAGTGAGACCCAGCATGTCCCTTCTTCAGCTTTCCAGTACTGTCAGTTTGCTGGTTTAGCTATAAAAGTAGTGCCAGAAGAGAAAATTATTAATAAACTACTGTTATGAAAAACTAAAATTATGGACAAGAAATTGCCTTAAGTCTTCTATTCCTCTTACTAATTATTTTGTAAGTGCCACAGGAAACAGTAAACTGACTGAAGAAACATCTGAAGGTCAAGAGATCCTTTAGTGGAATTCTTGTCACAAAATGATTGTTTTTAACCTTTTATACCAGTTTCTATTCATTAAACTGGCTGTGAGATGCCAGTTTCCTTCAGATTCCTTCAGAGTAACATTTGGAACCTAATCTACACAAGTGTTAAAGAAATTGGAAATTACATCCAGAGCAAGGTGTAGTCCATATTCTTGATACCTTTTTCACTTTGGGCAGTAATGCAAAGCTCAGCTAGGAATTCCTGAAGCAGGTTGCAAACTTTACTTGATAGTAGCAAGCTGTAGGGAGCTTTCAGGACGCCAGCATCCTTTTCTTCCACAGCACTGCATGGGATTGATGTCTCCCAGATTTGACTGGGAGAACTTTATCGTAACTTTAAAATAAACATAAATGTCTTTCACGAGTACCTTCTCCTTTCCACAGACAGAAGTCTGGCTTGAAATTCTCTTGATCGAACACACCAAACCACAAAACAAGACCAATTGTTTCTGTAACCCACTCCCTTCTAATCGTCACCACTCTTTCATAATTCCTGATGCAGATGAAAATGTTTCATCATCCACTTTTCATCGAGGCCTTAAAAAGACTTTGAAATTGTATGCAGAAGGCTTAACTTATCAATGATCTACTAAGGGTCATAACAACTCAAAGAGAATGAAACATTGTATATTATCTATACTCAAGGAGCATCTTCACAACGCTCTTAGTCACACAGTTAAGTTTTAGGTACTCCTCTAAGGAGCAGGGTGCTGGACTCAACGATCTTTATGGACCACTTAGAACTTGAGATATTCCATGATTCTATGCTATATGCTGTTAGTTTTTATTGCATTAAATATAAAGCATGACTTCAGGCTATTATGTTTCATTCTATATGTGCCATTCACAAGAACTCAGTGCTGCTGACATGCAAACACAAAACAAAAGAAACCCAGTCTAGCTATCCAGCCAGCTGACTGAAGTGTTCCAGTATTAACCTATTACTACCTTTACTCCCAAATGTGCTATTTACACTCTGCTTTATCAAAATGCTGCTCTAACAGGTTTCCTACAACTCTCTCATCATTCTCTTCATGTCTTTTCCAGTGATCTCATTCCATAGGCAAGAGGTACCTAGACTCATCCTATAGTGATGCCTGAATGTCAGTTGCAGAGCAGAAACAGTGCAGAACCTCCTTATAGGTAAAAGCATAATATCTAGTGCTCTTTTAAAAAATGAACTTTACTACTTTCACACTGCATGAACTCTTAAAAAAAATCTGTTTATTCATTCATTGCTACTGAATGCTGTTCAAGACACCTATAGGTGTTTATTAAAGATTATTTCAGCTAGTACAAAACAATTCCTTACTTCTTTCTTAAAAAATGTAAGAAAGGGGTTTTTTTTTCCTAAATCTGCAGCAACTTCTGATGTTTACAGGCCCCTAAATTAGATTAACACAATTGGACCCAAATATTTCAAATCCACAGTGTAAAACATATCACTCCACAAATATTTCAGACTGTTGAATAATTGTTCCAGGTCTTCCCTGCCATGATAAACAACAAAGTCCTTCTACCTTGACAAATGAACAAGACAAGAGAAGCCCCTGGAGGAACGTGCTGCTTTGTGATGCCCCATGTTTCTTGATGCTTGTTTCTTTCTGTACCAGATAGACATTTCAGGCTCTCAGCAATACTGGATTACCACTTTGGGGGAAACAAGGGATTTATTTCCCGTCATGTTATCCATAAAGCATAGCACAAGTCCAGTCATTTGGGAATGCATATCAGGTTCTTGGTATGGATTTTTTTTTTCTGGACGTATAATGACTTTCTAAATATGTGCATCATACCATTCAAGTGCAAAGAAAAACTATTACATTGCTACATTAGGTCATTTAACCTAAATGGCAATGGGAAATGTCGAGTACCTCTTATAAAAACTTAAAAGAGTACATCTCCTGCTACAATTACTGGTTTACCCCATCCTGTTGCACTGTCTTTTTTATGATAGGGGTTTTTAAGTTTTTCTTTTTTTTCTAAACTTATATCAGATAAAACTGCTTTTGAAAATTAATAAAGTTCTACATAAATTTGTAGAAAAACAGTCAAACAATGAAGAACTGAAGACCCAACAATCTGCTTGTTTAGATATGGAAAAATAATACCTAGGATATAGTAATCTGATGATAAAACCTTTAATCCATCTCCAAAACAGGACGCTCACAACGAAAAAATGTAATTACATTCACTTCCGACATAACAAAACTGTTCTTAAAAAAGAATCAGAATAACACTGGGCCACAAAACAAACAAACATAAACAAACAAACAAAAACCCCCAAAACAAACCAAACACAAAACACAAGAATGAGCTTGTAACATCAACACGTGAAGTTTAAGAGGACCAGCCTTTAATGCCTAAGTTTGCATCTGCATCTTTTGTTTCCAGCCCTCGCTGTGTTCACATCTACACTGGATGCCTCAGCACTTCACCGCTTTGAACCCGGCTACCAGGGGCGGCATCAGGACACCGACTGAGCTTGAGCAAAGTGATACAGGTCGACGAGGCAAATTGGCAGTAACTAGAAATCAAAGCGAGGCGTCGGGAAGAATTCAACACAGCACGGCTAGCTACAACTTTCATCTCAGCCCCTCCACTACGCCCAGACACACAGCCGCGCATCACGGCCCCCCCCAGTTCCGCGGCTCCCACCGCTCCGGCCGCCCAGCGACTCGCGAACTTACTGCAGTGCGATGCGGGCGGAGGGAACGCTCGGCCGTGGGATGCGAGAGAGCCCGGCGCCCTGGGCAACCGCGGGACCGGCCATCCGAGCCGGGCCACCGCCAGCGACGGCGGCGACACCGCCGCCAGCCCCCGCCCCGCCCCGCCGCCGGCTGCCGCAGCCCAGCGCGCCCGGCCCGGCCCCGCGGGGTCACCGCCGCCTCAGCCCCGCCGCTCGCCGCCCTCCGCGGCACAGCGCGGAGCCGGCAGCCGCCCTCCTCTCGGGAACGGCCAGGCGCCTCCGGGCGGCGCGGTTTTAAGCGGCGGTGCGCCAGCACATCTCCCACCCCCTTCCCGGCCGGGCGGCAGGGGGGAGGGGAGAAGCGACACACACACACACACATACACACGCACAGAGACACCCCTGCGCAGCCCCTCCCGCCCCCGCGCGGCTGCGGTACCTGTTGTCCAGCGCCCGCATCCTCCGGGCGCCGCCCGCCGACTCCGCGCCCGCTCCGCGCTGGGGCGGCGGTGCGGCACGACCCGCGCACCGCTCCGCAAAGCTCCGCTGGCGCTTCTCCGCCCGCTGCCCCGCGCCGAGAGGCGCTAAGCCCGCGCAACACTTACCCAAAGTTTACAGCGTCTCCCCGCCGGTGGCGACCGCCCGGGGCTGCCGGTCGCCCTCCCCGCCGCCCGCTGCGAGGTAGCGGGGCCGTGACAGCGGGCGCACCCGCGCAGCCGCGGGGGCACGGAGGGGCCGAGCGCCGCCCGCCCCGCGCCTACCTGCCCGGGAAAAGGCGCGGCCGCGGAGCGGCTCCCACGCAGGTGCGCGGGCACTGCGCCGCCGGGGCCGCGGCTCAGGGGGCTGGGAGAGGCTGCGCGCTCCGTGCCGCGGCACCGTCCGGTCCCCGGCCGCCGCTGTCCCCGGGCGAGGCCGGCCCAGTGCCCGGCTCGGCGCCCGGCAGCCGCTTCAGCAGCAGCCCGCCGTGCCCGGCTCGCCAGCCTCCATCCGGCCGAGGGACATCGGCGAGCCTCGCTCCGCGGAACGCTGCCCTGGGCCCCGCTTTCCTCCAGCACCTGTTTCGGAACCTCTCTGAGGGTAGCAACAGCCCAGCTAGGGCCTGTAGGAATTTGCAGATCTACTCAGAAAGAAGAAATGAGGGGCCAGAGTAGCAATGGCATGGAAATTAATGTCTTTGTGCTAGTGCCTACCGTTCAGCATGACACAACTAGAGAGCTGATCAAACTTTCATGGACAGGTTCCCGGTGTGTTTAACGAGAGATTGCTATGCGCTACCAATTTCCGTCTTCACCAAGGCTTGAGTGGTCAGATAAACCTCAGAACTTCCACTGGAAACCGGATTTTATGTTTAATTATAATGACATTAATTTCTATTTATAGTTGCTTTGTTGATATATGGCACTAAAAGACCAGCTTTGAAGGGTGTTTTAGGCAATGTAGATGAAATTCAGCATATTGCTAATAATTTTATATAATAAGTCCATTGAAGTTTGAAAATGAAAAACATTTCCTAGCGTTTTTTGTTTCTTTTGTGCATGTATCCATTCTTCCTTTCTAAAATGTGTATTTAAAGGGTTTCGTTTTCATAAGACACAAGTGCTAGAAATTCTTGGATTCCTCTTTATTTTAGGAACCATGAAAACCATGCTACCCCTATTTTGTTTATAGAGAGGTTTCTTAAAGGAGAATTCCTTGATTCACCTAGTGAACTGAATGTGGTTTCCTCAGCATAAATGGTACCTGCTCTCTATAAATTAGCTTCTCCACAACACCATAAAAGGCATTTAAGTGTTTTGAAGTAGCACATTTCCAAAACTCACTGACACTCCAACTTTTTGTTTGACAAAAGAGTTAAAAAATTTAGATGAGCATCCAGTGTACAAGTGAAAAGCAATTTTTATGCTATATAGTGGAATTAGTACATATTTAGACTATATACTCAGCGATATAAAGGCATTCATAACTAAAATTCCATTTTTCATATAGCATTGATTGTCTTAACTCACATTGTTTTCTAAATAATCCAGTCAATTCTCTTCATATTCTCACAAAACCAACAGAAACAACAACTTTTCTGTAACTTTGTAAAAATACATTCTTCAAAGGCATAGCATCACACATATTAGCCTTTAAATTCACATCCAGTGGTCAACCTTATAAATATCTTTCCAAATGCCAGCTTCACAGTAGCACGTGCCAAGTACTGTCTTAAGTTCCCTGTGTCTAATGTATTGCTTTCCCTTTAAAACACTGATTTCAAGAGATTCTTTTTCTCCCAGGGAAGGAATTCAGTCCTAGTATATTTGAGCCTCAAGTTACTAAATATGGATCACAACACTGTAATACAGTGAGTAGTTACTTAATGGTGATAAATCATTCCAGTACAACACAAAATTTTTATAGGCTTTGCAATAAAATGTTACATCTTCTGGTATGGGGCAGAGAGCTGGTTTTGAATCACCATAATGCCTTAAAAATTGCTTTGAAGCACTCTCAGTTACACATGGTCATATAAAAAAATTAAAAATTTCTGCAAAAAATATGATCACAATAAAAAATACATTTTTTTATGTTGTGCAGAACTTCCATATATTTACTTAACTTAGGCCTTTACTGTTCTCTTCTACTGTGTATTAGAATAGGGTCCAACTTCAGTTCCTATTGAAATGGAAAAGGTCATACAAGTTCATTTACAGTTTGGAATGACAACTCCCTTGACACTTGTAGCTTTTAAACGCCAAAGAAAATTTTGGAGGTTTAACAACACACGAAGAAAAATTAACTCCTTCATTAAACATTTCATTTGCCTTAGGAAAGCAGCAACCTTCACACAGGTGAAAGCCAACTCAGTCCAGCTGAGCTGTGAAAGATCAATAAAAAAGATGCCAAACTGAAAGACTGTAACATTAAGATTCTTTTTTCCACTGGAAAATACTTAGGGGATTGCTATCCACATACCTAGTTTTAGAAACATTGCTGTATTATGTGCTGTTTTGAGAATAGGTAGAGGATGGGGATAGATGGATTATGGATTATGGCTAAGACCTTCCTCAGCACAGAGCTCAGTGGCAGCTTTTGTGCATAGCACATTCACATAAGCATCTTTGTTCTGATTTCAATACAAAGCTCCAGCATCCCGTTCCAGAAGCAGGATGCTGCCCAAACTGTATAGGCTCATTTTTTACCTCCTTTAATCAAACTCCTACCATAAACAGATTAAAATATGCAAAGAGTTTGTCTGTTAACAGCTCACTCCCTCACAGCAAAGAAAATAACAGATGTCTAGAAGCCACGGCCAAAATTTTAAATATTAAATTTATGATACTATATACTTAGATCTGTGTTTGGATATTTAAATGAATTTTGTTGCTAAGCGTGACTTTAAATTGCTCATTTAATAAAACTATTATGAACTTGGAGCCCTACATTTTTACATGATTCATGAAAGAATAAAGCACCTAACTCAAGAATCCTAACAGAAAAATAATTCTCAGTTTCCAAGATGTTTTATTTGCTTTTAATATATTGCAACAATGTCAGTTATCTGCACTTATAGTATATTAGTAGTTTTGAAACAAACAGGGTTCAGCCTTACAAATCTGACTTCAGTGATGGCATTACTGTATAATGTCACAGGTACAAACTATTGAAAAGTAGTTTGACTCCATGTGAAATCAGCTGAGATAATACCAAGTTATATATAAAGAAAATCTTTTTCAGAATAAATGTTTTTAAGAATGAAGTTCACCAAATTTGTTAAAGAAAAAATTCATCTTCTCAAAATTTGATTCATCTACCTTAGAACATTTTTACACTATATGAAGAGTTTTGTGGAGAAAATGGAATTAAGTGGGAAGAAAACCCTTTCTTCACAGTAATTCTATATGCTGTATGTTTTCATCAGAAAATGTCAATATAGAGTAGACTACACTGCTCCCTCCCAGAAAAACCAAATTCACAAGCAATCAGTAACAGGGATCCAAAGGAACCAAGCCATTTCATTAGAAACAAGACCCTTTATAGATTATGATGACATCACTTTAATTATTGTAGTGATAACAATATACCATGGGATGGTATGTATAGTCCACTTGACCCATATACTTATTTACACAGTAGTATACCTATTTACACCGTTGAGGTGGGAAAAATTCCTGAGAAGTACCCAAAATACTGGAGGCATTTTGAAGTCTACTATCACTCAATACTGATATTATATATATCTCTATATTTTTTTTCATATATATGTGTATGTATGTATAAAATCTAGGGTAGCTAAAAGAAAATATGTGGCAGAGCATACATTTGCATTGGAGAAAATCAAAGACTGTTGACAAACTAGAGGACATTACATTAATCTGCTGAACTATTTTTCTGGGCTCATTATCCAGTACACCAGATACTCTTAACAGAATCTTTAGCTATTCTTTCATTAACTCAATTAAGATTTAAGACTGAAAGCATCTAAATTCAGACCTGTTGAATTAACACCAGCACACAAGATTATTTGCTTGATCCAAATGCTACATATCAATCAGTCTTGCTTCTGCCCTGGGAGAATCCTAGGCTGACTCCTCTTGGAATACATTCTGAGTCATATGAAGGACAGCAGGATGCGTGGGAACAATCTACATGAATTTACTAAGGGTAAATCTAGCCTGATCGATTTGATTGTCCTCTGTGATGAACTGACTGAATATATGGATGAGAGAAAAATGGAAGTACCAGTGGATGGTACTTACCTTGACTTTTGCAAGGCTTTCTATGCTTATTCCCACAACATTCTCCTGTCTAAGTTGGGACATAACAGGCTGGATTGGTGGAAACTGGATACATGTGCAACTACTTGGATGGTTGGGCTAAGAGGGTTAATGGGCTGTACTCCATCTAAATGCCAATAGGAAATGTCATTTCCCAGGAATACATCTTTAAGGATAAAGGATATGTCCTTACATCTTTATCAGTGATGTGAAGGGCACACAGGAGTACTCGTTCTTAAAGTCTGCAGGTGAGAGGACTAATTAACCCCTGCCAAGGTAGGACTAGGTTCCAGAAGAACCTAGACATGCTGGAGGAATTATGAAATGCAAAGCCCAGTGATGGGGCCTGGCTGGGGATCAACTCTGTTGAAAAAGCCCTGGGAGTTTGTCAGACAGCAAGCTAAAGCATGAGCATTTAATCCTGGTGGAAAAGAAAGCCAATGCCATTCTGGGCAGTAACAAGGTGTGTTATTAGCCTCCTTCAACCAGCATTTTATAGCTCACACCTTGAATAATGGATCATAGAATAATTCTGGCTGAAAAGACTCTCAGGACATCTCTAGTTAGGATCAAATCTGAGATCAGACTAAGGGGCTTTATTCAAAAGACAGAGAAAGCATAACTTCTGTGGACAACCTGATTAGTGCTGGAGCATCCTCATTATGAAGTTGTTTTTCCATATATCATGTCTGAAACTCTCATTTCCCCTAATGCCCATAACCCCATGTCTTCCACACCATGCATAACTATGAAGAGCATATCTCTGCCTTCTTGTTAGACTCGTCATTCATTTACTGGTAGGTGTCCCCAAATCCTTCCTTTCCAGGCTGGACAATCCTAACCAGTGGTTATACAGATTGTCATGTAGGTGTAAAAATGTCATATAGGTGTAAAAATACTCAAATTACTAATGGATTTGTCTGTATTCTGGTTTCATAATATTACCTCTAGTGCTTGAAAGGATAAAGTGAAAAGTACAAAAGAAGAAAAGACAAAGGAAAGAGTACCTTGTACCTTTCAGTGAATTTAAAGCTTTTTTTTTCCTTACAACTTATTTTCCTCTTTACCTTCCACATACATATGCAGGTTTTATTACCCCTCTGTTGTTCCTACTTCAAAACGGGACCTTGGACAAACCTTAGGTCAATGGGAGGATTTTTAGCAATATGATGGGGCAATGGGCTGACAAGCTTCTAAAATCGACATGGAAGATACTACTTATTTCAGCTGGAAGCAAGAATGAGCCCTTAGCTGTACTAAAAGAGAGATGTTTGCTCAGTCTGAAGAGATATTATTTATTTAAAGATTACTTAAAAAGTAGACATCTAACAGCTCAATCATTCTGAAACTAAAATATAGACTAATAAGCTCTATACAAATGTTATAGTACCTAACTGGGGCAGGAGGTAAGGGGCAAAATGTGTTTACTGTCTATTTCTGTGTAGAATTGTAAGAGTAATATGCATAATTTTCCACTACATTTCGTTCTATATATATGCAAGATATAAAAAAGAAGCATATGGCTAGCAGACATAAAAAAAAAGAGAGATATTTATTTATGTATCTCAAATATGCATTTAATTTTAAATTATAGTTTTAAGATTAATTACCATATGCATGTTTACTGAACTGCCTTAACTGTGTAAAAAGATAGAACATGTCCTTAAACATTTGTTGAATTTTAACACATATTGCAGAATCACTATTTAACATTCAATGACCAATGTAATTGTTACAGGAATGCTTTTTGTTATAGTTTAAACTTAGTTCAAGAACAATTGAAACAGAATATATTCTCTGTAATTGTTAAAGGAACTGATGGACAAAATTATTAAACTTAGATTATTTTAGTTCATTCATGGTAGTCATCTAGTGCAGAGATCATTCCTGTCACTAAAATACAAAATGAAAGATATTGAGGGACTCCTAAGTGTAGTGTCTTTCTTCCTCTGTTTTCTAAATTTCTTCAAAATTTTGCTTTGATCCTATTGGTTATGTTAAATATCATGCCTGCACATGTGCTTCGCGCAGGTAGATTAACGAAAGGCCAACAGTGGGATGTCATGTCTTAAAAAAAAATATGCAGGAAAAATTTATAAGAATCATCTCCCTGAATTATTTCTGATGAGAAAAACAGAAGTTAGCATAGCTACTCTTCCCTAGATTCATGAATTGACAGAGGTAACATAGAACAAAATGTATAAAACTTTTGCGGATTATAATTAAACAAGTATCAGTACAGACATAGCTGACTGAAGAACTCATAAATCAATAATTAAGAGAAAAATGGGTTTAATTTAATCTAGAAATTTCCATGAAAATAGAAAGCCTTTAGTGTAAACCATAAAAGAAAATGGCAACATTTTCCCAGTTGATGCAGCATAAGGAAAGAACAGAAAGGAAAAGGAATACATGGCAAACTAATGGTATTACAATTTTCCTTAGCTTAAAAAAGCACCCTATAAAAATTCAGCATCAGAAGAATTATACAAAATTATTTTTAAGTAGGGTTGAAATTAAAAAGTACACATATGCCTGTCATTCACAATATTTGAGTATAACTTGTCATAAGACCATCAAGTGAACTAAAAGAATTCAAAACTTGGATTTCCAACAAGTTAGACCTATGTAATTAGCCCTACTTCATTTGCATTTTAATTAATTGTGTTCATAAGAAAAAAAATTGGAAAAACAACAGATAGAAGGAGATATGCTATGTTAGTAAGCAAAACTTATATATCAAACTATATTAGCATGAGTATGCCTGACTGATGAGAATAATTAACAACACAATCAGTATTAAGACTTATGGCTAGGTATTGTTGTTCTACATATTCAGGAGGTATGTGTATTATTAGGGCTGAAAGTGAACAGAACTTAAAAGCTGAAATAAATCAGAAATAGTTAAAAAGAATTATCTCCAAAAGGAAATTGAAAAAAAAAATAGTGAGAAGAGAAGAGAAGAGAAAACTAATTACATTTAATTACTTTAAAATAAAGTAGAGGGCTGATGGAATGAATTTAGAAGAACATCTCCAAAAATGGCTTATATCAGTGAAATTTAAGTAAAGAAATCAGAAAAGGTGGGCTGAACAATGAAAGAAAAATTAAGAGTACTTGTTCTTCAAGTTAGTACCAAGGAAGCCACCAGCAGTGTTTTAGTGAATTCAAGGCACCCAGAGAAAGAAGAGAAAACAATAGTGGCAAGTAGGGGCTAGTTGGTACCTACTCTATATATAGCCCTTAAATCTCAGATTCTTATATAGTTTTTGGTGGAATTTAGGATTTTCCTTTTTATTCACCTGAATTTTGTTTTGCTGAAATGTCAGAGATCTATTTAAATCAATTTAACAACATATTTTATAACAATGTAATAAAGGATATTTTGTTATATCTAAAATAAAACAGATCCCTAAAGAAGCATACATTTTACTTCTATGTACTTGATGCTGCTGTCTTTGCTCACTGATATATTTTAAAGTATTTAAATGTAATACACAAATCAATGTTACACTGCACATATTTCAGGTAACTCAGTTTTGTTAAAAGTGAATAAAATTTCTATTCTTAATAGTTTCTAATATTGTTTAAATACTCATATCTTTTAGTATTTTGAACATGTATGTAACAAAAAATTCATTCCACTCACTTTTCTGAGAACAGATTCACATACAGCTTCCAGGGAAAATTTTAGAAATTTATCAATGCAGTTTTGTATCTTTGTATCTTGCTTTACAAGATGTTAAATCTCAGTTCTCTTCTAGTTATACTGTCACAGATATCAACATAGTTTATTCTAGACTTACACTATGTAAATAGGATGAAAACAAGGAACTTGTTTTTGAGAGCAGCAGCATCCTGTGAGTAAAGTACTCAGTGGTGAGCTTAGATATTGGTCCATTATTTGACATTGACATCCAAGATCTACACAGGTAAAATCAGCACTGTGACTTAAGACTGTAATTTTTTAAATCTTCCTTTAACACAACAAATCTCAAGTATTCAGTCAGAAGGAAAAAAATAAGTCCCATGTAACTAAAATCCTACTTTCAAAGATGCCCACAAATTTCTTTTTTTTGTTGATACTCAACAGATCAATGCCTAGACCACCAGTGGGCCATTTTCTTTCATGTCTCCTTCAGGAGACTATAAAACACATTTCAATCATTTTCACTGTAAATACTCAAGGTCTGTACAAACCACAGGGAAATTGATTTTTCACTCAGAAATAATGCCAGAAGTCAAAGAGGTAATGCTCGAAAAACTTTCAAGAATCTCAGAACGGTTGAGGTTAGAAGGGAGCGCTGGAGGTCATCTGATCCAACCCTCCTGGCTTAATCAGTGTCACCAAGAGCAGATTGCCCAGGGTTGCCCAGTGGTTAAGTACATGACCTGAGTGGCAAAGTTCATACTTCTCTCCCTGAAGGCTCACAAATCTGCAAATCTTCCTTCACAGGAAGATAATTCATCACCTTCACTACCTGTGAATGCAAACCAATACAGAAAAGATTAATTGGACAAAACACAGGAATGGTACTGTACAGATACTCCTACTAAGGTCCAAGTACTTGATTCCACCTTCTGTTTCTTATGGATTCCAGGATGCTTTTCACCTAGGGAGTCTATAAAGCCATGTTTTGAACTGAATTTTTGATACAATAAAATTTGTTTAAATCAAAAGGAGTGACCGAGACAGATTCCAAGACCAGATTGAATGTTAAAATTCTGGCATAGTGGAGGAGAGGACTTTGAACCCTTTCAGAAAATATTTGAAACAACTTCTAATTTTGATGTCACTTAATCATTTTCCTGAAAAAAATAATAAAAAAAAAGAAATTATTACACTTTTAAGATGATGTGAATACCTGTTGGAGATGCCCTGAAATGTCTATTAGATAAAGTTGTTTAAATTACTGTGCTTTGAATTTGCTTTTGACTCTAGTTCAACTTTTCCATACACTACCATGATGTCTCAACCATGAAGACTAGATCCATTATGGATACGTGAATATGTGCAACACCAGGTTTCTAAGTTTTAAAGAACAAGAAACATATTGAATTTAGCATTAAACAGCAAGACACAAGAACCACATAGTGGGAACGTAATTTTAAATATTTTATACTACTTTACAGCAAGCCTTTTAACTACTTATATATGTTTTACTTCTTTTGACTGAAATTATCTGGAGCAAGGAGTTTCTCTGATGTGCATACTTATTCAGTGCCAGCAGAATGGAGTAGCAAATTTGGTTTGATCTCTAACATAACGTGAGTCCATGAAACAGTGTATATCCACCTGTCTTTTATGAGCTACAGCCTTGTAGCTGTTTGGCATAAGAAGTGTTTGCTTCTAAAAGCTAAATGAAACCAAAATCAGGAAACCAAACAGTAAATACAATGCACGCATTTGCTACTTCCGTAGTTTAACTTTTTAAGCTAATTTTTTGCACTCAGAGTTTGAGTATACCAAGTAGTTTATTGCTTCTTCTGTTTTCTCTAATTGCTTTAACAGTTTTTATAATATTTTAGTTTTAATAGCTTTGCAATGCTGAGTCTATTTCAATGTATAACAAACACTTTGATTAGCTCTTATTTTCAAAACTGTCTTGAACAGAATTACTTCTGTCTGCTAATATGAATAAACATGCACTCCCCTTTCAGAACAAAAACCAATCCTGATGCTGAAAATTTTGCTAATTTCTATCACTTATATATTCAGGGTTATTATCTGGAAACTATCTCCTTGATATTGTGCATTTGCATATGCATGAATAGTCATCCACCTGCATACAGTTATTCTTGGTGCAGTGTTTTAGCACTCGTGAGTTGGAATTTCAGACATTATGCACCACTTCTACTCTTTATTGATTGAGCCCTGATTCTTTTGTAGGAGGCTTCACCTGGCATACATACTGAGGGAAGTAGAACTGGTGGAGAGGAAAGGGAGATATCATCTTGTTCAACAATTCCAAATAGTGCTGCAACCATCAGAATTGCTATGGTGTATGGGGTTCTGGAGTGAGATATACATAGGGACTTATCCAGCTCCTCACCAGCTTCACAAAATAGACACACAGCTTGCAACTGTCAAAGTTCAACAATCTCCTGTATCTGGTTTGTTGGTTTTGGTTTGGTTTTTAATTCTGTCATCATAAAGCTACAACTCAATTTATTTTTAGAGATGACGGTAAATTTAGGTCTTATCCAAATGGCACTCTGCTTTTAAAAACAGTTTTCAGCTTTTAACAAAGGTGACAAAATATTTAATGCAAAGCTGATTTTACTGCTAGAAAACTAAGACATATTTCAGGCTGAGAAAGTTGGGACTCTTCAGCCTGGAGAGCAGAAGATGGAGACCTCATATCACTTTCCAGAATCTTAATGGAGCCTACATAAAGAACTTTTAGTGGAACTGCAGTGATGGGACAAAGAAGTAAGGGGAAACAGGGGAAATTTAGGTTGGATATTAGAAAGAAATTTGTTAATGCGAGGGTGATGAGGCACTGGAATGGGTTGTCCAGAGATGTGTGGATGTCCCAGCCCTGGCCATGTTCAGGGCCAGGTTAGATGGTGCTTTGAGCAACCTGGGCTAGTGACAGGTGTCCCTGCTTAAAGCAGAGGGGCTTGGAACTAGGAAATCTTTAAGGTTCTTACCTTTCTATAATTCTATGATATAATAGCATTTTAACTAATCCTCATTTGATTTTAGTAGAAAAGCTTAAAATAGTTGGTGTGGCTACAAATGCATCCATGCTTCTTCATAATATTTTCCTATTATGGAAATAGGAAATAGATGGGCAGAAATCTCTGGGGATGATACATTCTTGTAAACTTGACTAAAGCCAGTGGCTAAGCAGATAAGAGACAGTTTAGCAACTTGGCTGGGAAGAAGGTTTCAGCATGAGTGAAGCAGTTACCTATTCTGTTTGGTCTGTCAGCTGACTCACATGTACACAGTGGGAAGCAGAGACAATTTGGGTCACTTCCACAAGGGAATAAGGATTGCAATTTACAAAGAGCCAGTGCAAGGTCTCTTTGAGACTGAAAGCACTGAGAGGTAATACTTGGCATGAAGCACTTGAAAAGAGACAGGAGAAGAATTTGTGAGACTTACGGTGTAAAAATGGTCTGTCCCTCTAAGGATCCAGTATGATATTGTACAGTTACAGAACATCCCCTTCCAGAGACTCAGATCTCTGCAGGTTTTTCAAGATACCACTATAAGACTTGTGGCAAAGTTTGCCATGCAATGACACATTTCCATTTTAAATAGAAATGCTTTCAGCAAAACAATTTTAGTATGCAGATACAGGCACTAATTGCTCAAAGATACTTCTTAAATAACTGAGCTACTTCCTCAGCATGAGGGATCAGTCTATTCCCAAAATGGCCAAATTTGCAAATTTTATCAGAAGCAAAAGTACACAAGAGCTGCTTCTCTCCTTTCTAAGGAAAAAGTGCCCTGCATTTAGGAGAAAATGCTGAGCTTTGACTAGACTGAAAACCACAGCAAATGAAAAGACCTCAATTACAACTTCAAAATCCTTCACTTCACCTTATTTTAAATTTTTAATTAGATGCCACAACTGTAGTCAATTAGTCATTCAGGATACACTGGGCGGAATTAGTCCATATTAATAAATATTCATGGAAAAGGTGGTGGGATTTTCTTTTTCCAACATTAGAAGCTACAGATGGGATCCTAGATATATGAAAACCAAGAGATCTTTGTTAGTTGTTATTATACAAATGTACTTTATTCTTGCTTTAAGGGGAAAAGAATGAAAGCAATGAATTTTATGCAAAAAAGTAGAAAGACAACCTTAAATAAAGAGGTCAGAGAAAAATAATAGATCACAGAATTACTTGGAAGGGACCTTAAAGATCAACTGTTTCCAACCCCCTGCCTTGGACACAGGCATCTTCCACCAGACCAGGTTGCTCAAAGTCCCATCCAGCCTGACCTTGGACACTTCCAAATATTAACTCATATTAACTTTCAATATTTTTAGGAAATTAAATAATGTCAAAGAGAAAAGAGAATTTTTTTTCTGGAAACACAAGAGAAATAGAAAGTTTGTTTAA
This sequence comes from Sylvia atricapilla, assembly GCF_009819655.1. Classification (NCBI taxonomy): domain Eukaryota; kingdom Metazoa; phylum Chordata; class Aves; order Passeriformes; family Sylviidae; genus Sylvia; species Sylvia atricapilla. The sequence goes on from NC_089140.1 coordinate 28,789,867, forward strand.
TGAGATATAAATGAAATAGAATATATAATATATATGGAAGATAAGAACAAAGAGAAGTTCCCCACATTCTAATGCTCTCAGTCTGTAATCCTTTTTCCTATTAATCACAGCTAGAAAAAAAATATATAACCATGGCTTAGATATTTGCTTTAAATATCTGTAATGCCCATAAAGAAGTTATGCTATTTTTGTAATATTTGGCATTAAATGCAGTAAAACACCTAAAAAAGTGATGATACTCAGCTTCCAGGAAGCAGACAACAAGATTGTATTGATCCTGAGATAAACAGTGCTGAAAAGTAAACTATAGTAACTTGTCAAAATTATAGATACTACATCTGCATGAAAATGGTACACCTGAATAAAAGTGTTTAATGTTAATTCCTAAGAAAAACATACTTGAAAAATACCTTCTTACTAAAAGGCATTCAGAATAATTTTCAAGCCTAGGAAGCAGTAAGTGATGCTACAGTTAAAAACTGTCCAATTTTTCCAGCTGAACTGATTGAATAGATCAAAAATTCAAGTTGCATAATTCACAAAAAAAGAACAAATCATTAACAGTTACTGTAAAATCTCTTGCAAAGAAGCCACACTTTGGTTTGCTGATGCCTTAGCACCACATTACTTTTTAATGGCACAATGAGCTGTCAACTGAGATTAAGTTCCTTGATAAGGTCTTTTCATTGAATTAAGCTTCTTAATAAAAGTAATTGCTTTTCTAATTCCCCACTGGGCTACTGGAGCATAATCCAGTACCTACTATATAAAAAGTAGAATCTCAATCACTTCAGTTGATATCTGGACTGTAACCATAGCATCAAAACCAAAGCTATGACCTTGGCAAAATAATATATAAACAAGAATGGGACTGGATATGTTGCCGAAAATAGGTAGATATGCTTAATAACTTTAATGCAGAAAATAATCATTTCAATGCTTAGTTATATTTAGACTTCCTTTAATTTATATATTTTCAAAAGCAAAGGAAACATAGGAATAGAAAGAGCAGCAGCTTTCCTTTGCAATAGATAGATCAGATAGCTAAGGGAAATTGTATTCTACCAACTCAGCTAAGAGAAAAGCACATTAAAAGAAGTTTAATGAATAGTCTTACTGAAATGTTGAGATTTTTATTCATGTAATAGCCAGCCCTTTCTAAAATTTACACTTTGTGAAAGAGATTATGTCTGGGCAAAGATTACCCTGAATTTATTGCAGATTTTATAGATCTATCTCCGCTTGCAAATTTGGTGCTGTGTCATAAAAGAAGGGGGTTTGTTGGGTTTGTTTTTTTTTTTTTTTCTTTACTTAATGGAACTAGGACATGGAACTATTTGGCCTACACATCAGATAACCAAATGATTTCTGTTGAGAAAACTTATCCTTGGAAAAGCACGACACTGATTCATGCCGGACAGCCGTGGAATATTTGTTTCTTTTCCCAGACACTCCAAGTTGATCAAAGGAATGTGGATACTCAGATCCTGTGGAACAATCAGCTGCTGCTTTAAAATGAAAAATAGATACATTGCAAAACAAATGGAGCCTTTCAGGGTGCTTCTTTAACCAAACTAGCTATTAGTTTTTATAAAGAACCATAAAGACTTTGCTACCTAAAGCCCAAGATATTACAGTGAGAATCAAGAGATCCTTTCTCCTCCTGGTCCTGATGCTGACTAGCAGAGTAACTCTGAGATTCCTCTTTCTTTTAACTTGAGGTCTGCTTTTCCACTCATTTCTCCTGTCTAAATGTGAATTAGGTAGAACTGCTCCTTTTTGTATAGCACCTGGTATAGATACAGTACAATTCCCTATAGGCTGTCCCTATAGTGGGACAACTAAGATATTTCGGAAATTGCAGTTAAAAAATAAAAATCAGTCTTTTGGAGATGTAGACCTCCACAATAGCCAGAGAGGCTGGTCTCTAAGTTTTTTCTGGCTTTCTCTTTAAATGCGGAAACACTAAAAACAGTGAGTATGAAATTAAATACTTAATTAGCTTTCCATCTATATCTATTAACTAAATCTCCTTTAGATTACAGTGAAATTTCCTTCCACAGAATAATTACAAAGAGTTAATTGAAAAAATTGGTCAAAAACACAGTAAGATTTTGGTTTACTTACAGTTTGTTTGTTTTTTAAAATTTTGTTTTGTACCAGGCTGCCTTAAATATTTATATTTTGCCCTAATTTTTATAATTAGAAACCATATCTGTTTCAGTATAGCTCATAAGTAATGAGTAGATTTTCTGCATTAAGCCAACTGTGTCTCAGAACTGAGGACAGAGAAAAAATGAACACTTAAATAGAGTAACAGACCCCTTCTTCCTTGGATCATGTGAGGAATTCTCTCTTTAGTTGTCCTAGCTCTTACTAAGTTTTTAGTTGTAAGCAGCACAGAAGAATATTAAGCGCAATGCAGAGGTTTAACTAGAGACTTCTAATGAAAGATTTGCAATGGACTGACTGTAAGGCTGCTCAGAATTCAAGCAATAAAATTGCTTTGGTGAAGTGAACATGAAGTAACCTGTATTGTATATTAGATGATGACATCGCAGGACGTTCCATAACCAGCTCCACTGCTATCTACCAAGTTTCACTGTTATCACAGGATAGCTGTGTCAAAATAATTTTTATTATTGCAAAGTCAATCCTCAGCCTTGAAAAACAAATGAAAGTCCAGCTTTATTATTCACAAATTAAAAATAATAAATAGTTTGTAGCTATGGGAAACAACATCCGCCTTAATTAATTTCAGACATTGATTTTAAATGTGCTTGTCTATATATAAATTGTCTGTTGTGCCAAATGACTCATATATCAGAAGTGTACACATGGTGTGAGCAGAAACAGGCAAAGCACCTGTGAGATACAAAGTTCTCCTACTTTACTATATGTACAGCCTGATCCTAACAAAACACTTCCTGCATTGCTATTAGTTAACATTCTTCTTAATACCAGTCATTATAGCTTTTTTTTGTTATTATTTTTAACCTGTTTCTAAACAGGGAGATACTCATTGAAGGATTCTTTTAATATCTTTTATAGGTTTTATGCCATTTCTGTATATTTTCACTGGAGCTTGACTGACAATAAATATTTTGCATTTTACTTATATACAAAGATATCCAATTAAACTGCTGTACTCTGTGAAGTTATATTACTTAGAGGCATTAAGATAATTGCACACTGCTCAAGGAGTTCCTCCTGTTCAAAACATACCTGTTTACTCCTGAAAGTCTGAACAGATATTTTTCTCTTTTTAAAGTGTACTGTTCATTCCCAAAACATTAAATAGAATAAAGAACATCACCATGGCACACCAAATTAAGGAAAAGCTTATGAAAAAACAATAATATTAAAGTTATTTTGTCAAAATAATTTATAGACATATAGAATTATTGCAAAAATACCATTTTTTTAAAATCAGTAACAAAAGCAGAACAAAAAAACTCATTAATTTGAAAAGAAATGTTTCTCCAGATAGATATGGTCTTTAAAGATCGTTTAAAAGTTAAAATGCATCATCAGCCCACTGGACAGAAATAAGTGAAAAAGTCTCCTTCTTTCTAACATTAATTTATCTCAAATTCTTGGATCCAGCATTCAAGCTGGAAAACAGGTTTGCTCATGCCCCACAATGTTGTAAAAAGTGGGTTTAGAAACCCACAAGAAGCTTTAACATAAACCCTAAGGGTTCTTTAAGTATTAGTTCACAGTTTAAGACGACTGGTTGTCCATTACTGGCAGTGAAAATGCAATCAATGCAGTTTATAGAACCTAGAGATGCTCAGCAGCCCCAGTGCAAGTCTCCATGTGGAACTGAGTTATCAGGGCTGTATCTTCTAGGCTGCACCCAACAGATCCTTATCAGCTACAACAGGGTGTGTATTTTTTTTCCACATATACACACATATATGGGCATTTCCATTCCAGTGTCACAATCTGCTAGCTGAATTTTGCTGCTGTGACTGAGCACTTCCTTAAAATTGTGATTAAGGTAGAGGAAAGTAAGATTTTTTTATTATTATTTTAAAGGACTATTTGACTTGTATTTTAAAAATAACATTTAGAGTTCACTTAATTAAAATGGAGTATGCAGCCTTGACCTTCCTCTAATTCACTCTTCTTTTTTGCCAATCGGTAACAGTTCTTTTTAAATCAATGGGAGTTGTTCTGTCTCCGTGGAAACACTGCTAAACTTACAGCTTAAAAACCTGTACCAGGACAGTGATACTTTTGCCAGACCAGCTTTGACAAACAAGATGTGTTTTTTAAATGTCATAGCTACACGGTTCTCTGCAATTCTCTGACCTGAGAGATTTCGGTTGGGTCTTGACGCTTTGGTGTCTCATGGAGTTGGTATCTCAAATTCACATTTTTCTTACACCCAAGCAGTCCTGTCTGACTTCAAAACAGCTACCAAGGCCAATACCTTTGGGACATGCAACAGATCCTTGTAGGATCATTTCTGATCTCCTCTGCTCTTAGGTGAACAACCAGAGCAGCAGGCATGATGTGTCACAGTCAGATGGGACAAGCTTGAAGTGCCTATGGTTTGGGCTGAACCATGAGACTCTCATAAGGCCATGAGAAATACCCACTGCATTGTTTCACAGATGCTACAAAGAATTTTCCAGAAGATAAATAGTTTGAGTTGGCAGAAAATGTCCCCTTTATAGCCTTGTCAGGACCTGGCTCCTACACAGTGGTATAGAGACAACAGCTTGCCTCCTCCTGGAGCTCCATCAGTTAGGGAATGAGTTGGTATAGATTTATTATATTAAAAAAAAGTAAATAAAAAGTATATCCCCATAAAAATGTAAACTAAAAATAAATAGTCTTATGCAGAGAATTATCAATTTTGTTGTTTTATTAAGTACTTGATTTACCATGTGTTCTGATTTAACATGGCTGTTTGAACAAGGGCACTGAGCAGCAAGAATGCTACCATGGGCTACTGTTTATTCCAAACATGCTTACCATGTGTGGCTCTGCATACCTTCTATTCATTTACAAATGTGGATCAGGAGAAGCACAGAAAATTTTGATTACCTGACAAGTTTGAGCTGGGCAGTGAAAAATTTCAAAACCTGTGCTTGTTTTAGGGTTCATTTTCCATTAATTGGAAAGTTAAAAGATTTGAAATGCATTTACATATGAAGTACAACACTGAATAACTGTAAAGCAACTGTAACCTTGTTAAAAGTCCCACTTTTAGTAAAATTGTGGTTCAATTGAAATCAAGGTTTCTGCATCACTGAATGACTGTGTTTTCACCAACCAAGTCATTTTGCTTTTCAAGTCTGGATTTTTGCAGGCAGTTATAAGAAAAAAAAAAGGCAGCCTTGCATTGTCATAACCAAGATTGATGGAGTTAGTACTCTAGGCTGACTCTAAAAAAGACAGAAAAATGTGCAAAGTACACCAAACTGAACTTCTGTGAAGTTACAGTAAACTAAACCAGTTGGTACACCATGGAAGAGTGTAGAAGTGAAAACATGCAGTAGAAAAGTCAGAGATGACAGTTTCTCTAATGCTATCCCACGTATTGCTTGATATTCCTGCTAAACTCAGTCTTTGCAAATCAGGCATACTTGCAAATAAATTTGGTAGAAACATTATTCACGCATGCTCGGTATCTGAGCACATATTGTACCCCAAGGAATCGCACACAATTTATGTTATTCTAGCAATAACACTTTTGTAGTGTACACAGCTGAAAACGGCTTTGTCTTCGTCTTTGATAATGTGTGCTACCTCAGATCAGTGGTTTTCCATTCAAGCTTTAATCAAAACAATACAGAGATTTCACATGGGGCAGCAGATAAGCCTTTTGCTAGAAGCTGGCTCAGAATCTCCCCATTCATTCAAATGCTTCTGGAAAGTCCATTTTAACTAAATGTACACATTTTTGCTGCCCAGTGAGAAAGTTTATTCTCTGAAGGTGAACTTGCTGCAAGAGTACAAAGCTTTGTTTAAATAGCTAACTGAAGCAGAAAAAAAGCATGGCAATATCAGAAAGAAGTTATATTTCTGTCACAGTAAGTCTGTTTTACCAGTGTTATTAAAACAAATTTCCTAATGATTAACATACAATTTATTCCTTTCCACTTTATACTTTGGTCAAGAGACTTTTCAAATGAACACAGCTGAACTAAAGACCAGGTTTTGTTCAACTGGAAACTAATAAAGGTTACTCTTATAAGAATAATACATAATCTTCATGGGTTTATATGCTACTAATGAGCATTTAACAAGTTCGTTTTACAAAATGTTTCAGGTTGTCAGTGGAATGGAAAAGTATCTTACTTCCATGCACAACAGGAATAAAACTGACAGAAAAAATACATAATCTTGGTATCAGCATTGCCATTATAAAACTACCTTCTAATGCAGTTTCAGGATTGTGTTATTGATAGTATGTAAAACTATAGCTTGATAAAAAAATAAAAAAGAAAGAGTAAAATATCTTACATTTTTACTAAAAAAAGTCATATTCTTTGCAACTGAGAAAATTCAGGCTTGTGCGTGGAAAACCCTCTTATTAGCAAACTCTTTTATGATTTTCTGAGCCAAAGAAAAATAAAAGCAAATTATACCCTGTGTGCCAGGCTAAAACTGTGGCTCCGCTTTTACCATTTTAACAATGGCTATTGAAATGGTAAATAATAAATACTATTTTTTGCAGGGAAAAAATCCAACCATATTAAATAGAGTGCAAACTGATGTTCTATGTGGCATGGAATAGCATTCTCTTTGTCTCGTTCTCCTAATACTTTGAATAAAAAGGAATATTTGCTTAAAGGGCAGAAGAGAAGGCTGTCAACCATTAGAAATTTCAGACATGAGTTACTGCTATTATAAATTATTGTTATTTGTTTACAGGTTTGGGGTTCTTTAATTAGCTTAAAAACCCCAAACAAACATGTATCATTTTAAAGTAGTGAAATAATCTTTCTACCGTTACAATTGTGTTTATCTGTAAATTTGCAAGATCAGTGAGATGAAAGATAACAGCATCTCAAAAAAGGGCATGAAATATTTTCTTCCAGGGTACTTGAAAAAATGTTAATATATTAAAAGTTAATATATTATAAGTTAATATATTTTTCAACAACAAAGAAAATCAAACCTTGGGTTGCAGAAACAGCAGTCTAAATCTCAGAACAATAATTATATTAGGACATGGTGTTGGAGAACATATAAATGTCTAAAGCCCTACTACAGCAAATAAATTCCAAAAGACAGTAGTCTTTAAATTATCTGTGCTCTGTGTGTACAGGTTCTACATGTTCACTGATTTAGGCACGTGTTCAGCACTGTCACAAATGCTCACAGATACATCTACTGTGACTTAGCACTCTTAAAGCTCCATATGGTGAAGTAGGTGGCAGGATAAATTTCTCAAGCAGAAGTCTATGATGAGAAAATTATTCTTAAGTGAATCATTGCATAATGGAGTAAAACACTTTCTGCTATGCTGTTACTTCAGAATATATTTTTTCTATTTACACACAGGTACACAGAAGCTATTTCTTAATTTAGTCTTAAAATTAAACTAATTGATGACAGGTAGAAATTAAAACAGTAAAAGTGTTGAAAAGAGTAAGGGGACATGGACACACAACAAAAAAGTTAGGATTCTACTTTTGTTCCTTAAAACAAGCTCCTATGAAAATTCGCTTTCAACAAGATTTGTAGGATCTGATCTTTGGAGAATAAATAAGCCTCAGGGTAATGAAAGTAGTATCAGTTCAAGGTTTACCTTCCATCCTTAAATTTATTCCTTATCTTCCTCCCACATTCCCTCTCAACCTTGCCTCAACTCCCCAGAATTTCAATTGGAAGAACAACGCTGGCAAAGTTGAGCTGAGGCTGCACAGAATCTGTTTGCATGTCTATAAACACAAAATGCAATAAACCCACAACTGGAAAAACCTGCATATGCATAATTGCCAACCACCTAATTTCTGGATGAAGTGTAAATAATGTATTCAAAATCCAATTACTAATATTTCAAATGCTAAAAGAAGCTGGCCTATGTTTAGCTGCTCAGTCTTTTAAAGCTTGATTCGTTGTTGTAAAAATCCCTCTTTAGTGTAACCCACTTAAGCTCAACATAACCCATTTAAGGACAGACCTTATAGATGCCAAAAGCCTTCCGGGACTGTAGTTTGCAGCCTAAAAAGGAATACAAAATTGACAGTATAAAATAAGAACACTTAGAATATACACTTGTCTGTGATTAGATTTTTTGATGGTGCTATTTGATTTCTATTTGGAGGACAAACACCACAATACTGGCTACAATACCAGTTCTCCATACATAAATATTGGCTTCAGAAGCTAGGTTTCATTTTTTTTTATGGCCCAGAACTAAATACAACAGCTGCTATTTAGCAAACATAAAATCATCACATGTCTGATAAAAATAACATACTTATTAATGTTGCATTGCAATAGACGTGTTGATGTTGTTGTTTATTTCAAATGACTATGCAGTGCTAGAAAACGGAAAAATGATGAAAGGCTGAAAAAAAGTTTTCCCCAAAAGAAAAACTCAGGGGTTTTCAGTTTCCCACTGTAGACAGGCAAAGACTCATGCTCCAAGGCTGCACACACCAAGTTATAAAAACAGAGCTCTTGGGAATTAGAGCAAGCAGTTCCAAAGGCATAAGTCAAGAAGATGGACTCTATGGCTCACTTTTGGGGTGCAAACAGCAGCGTCAGGAGCTGAGCAAGAGATTTGGTGCATTCGCAAGTGAAGGGATAGAAGCATTTTTTACACTAGTCAAATCCATCTTGTGAATAGTTGGGATGTACAAATTATCATAAATAAATTCAGAGATGTGCTGAGAATTTTAATTTTATTCAAACATGGAGTCTGTGTTTTTGCATATTTTCCATGAATATTATCAAGTAGCTAAAAATGAGAATTGGAAACTAGTTTGCATGAACTTGTTAAGCTAGGGTGCACTAACAGTAACTGTAATAAAATTTTACATGAGGGTCTTACCACTAAAGATTTGCTCTCCCTTGCTTTTCCAGCTGATGCTACCATACCCAAGGAAGCTTTTAAAATGTAAACATTAAATATATAGCCAAAGAAATATATAAACAGCCCCTTAAGATCAATCTTCAATCCCAGAGAAAAATAGATAAAGAAAAGTAATGGAAAACAAATCCCTGTAGGTTTGTGAATAATTTTGCTACAAGAACAAGGGTGAGACTGACATATTTGCATTTCCCTAATGATACCCTACATTACATTGTTCTGCATAGCACTTTTTCTGAGACTTAAAGTTATTTTTAAACCTTGAATATGTGGAAATTAATAAGAAAATACCATTTTCAGTGAAGGCAGCTTCATCAACAGAACTACCATTTTTTAACCTTATTTATTGAATTAGATTGTATGCATTACTACTCAGAGTGTATGTTCTGCTTAAGAGAATTCTGATGAATATCATTTCACATAATTTCCATAGCTAAAGTTGATCTTGAGAGTAGTGGAACAGATTTTGGCATTACTATAAGGCATTTGTAAATGAGGAATCTGCCAGAGTAATTGGAGTTTTATTTTCATGGGTGACTCATTACTTAGCTGAAAGCAGCTTGGGTAGCAAACATGTTTTCCAAAATTTCATCTGAGAATATCAGAGATTATTTTTTTCACGCATCTTTTAAATTGCATCTTTGAAATTATTTGTTCTGATAACTACTTTTTTTGATTGATTTTAACTTGTTGAATCAGATGTTATAATCTACTCATTTTAACAATTCCCAAACTACTTCAGGCTTCCTAAAAGGCTTAGGATGACAGTTTTTGTCTGATGCAGAACATCATAAAAACTGTGTCAGAGCTAGAAAATTTAAGAGACTTCTAATGTTTTTTTACAAATGTTTTAGATGTATTTCTGAATACTTCTATAAATTAAAATGTTAAGATGAAAATAGGGAATTTTATCTATAATATTTTCATCATTATCTTGTGCTTGATTTCTTTAATTTGAATCAAAAGAAAAATAAAGCAAAAGAAAGTAGCAGCTGACCATTTGGGAAGAAACCATTGCCTCCAGCAACACCCAAGTATAATAATTTACTCCTCCTAAAGCTAAAGTTAAAACAGCTTCTAACTGAAGAGCAATTAAATGCTAATCATACAAGTTCAAAACCCCATCTTTTTATTTAACCAAAATTCTTGTTTCGTAGATTTTGCCTAAAAAATTCATGTTCCATTTATCCCAACTTTCAAAATGAAAAGTTGCCTTTGGATAACTAAGGCATCATATACAATTTCAGGTCCTTCTCTCTTCTGATTAAACTTGATTTGGTAAACTGCTGTAAAACTAAAATATTTCTTAGCCTTCCAATAACTAATTACATCTCTTTCAATAATTAATTTACATCTCATTAATTATACTCTTTCAACATGATTTTTTTGTTCATCAGAAATTGCCGTATCATATACCAGTGAAATAAAACATTTTGAGAATGCTTATCAAGAAAATCTCTGTTGAGATTTTCTTGGACTGTTTTGCTCTTAAGTCTGAAGAACAGTGTCTAATGTTTAAGAAAATGCCATTCCAGTATACTTTCACAAGCTCTAAACTTAGCATCAAGGAGGTGTTTTTGTTGTTTTTTCATCACTCCTTTATATATTTTGTAGAGACAGTAAAGTTTTTAAATTTATTGCAAGTTGTTTTAATCAAGATCTGTCATTTAGTGGCTGAAGATAAGAGCTCTTAAATTAAATTGTATTTCCTGTTCTCTGAATGATGAAAACAAAATATAATTTGTAAATCCATTTGTTAATACATACTTTGGCACTCAAAATTTATTAAATTTTGTTCCCACTAAATTTCATGCAGGTTTTGCCATCTCCTAGACCAGGAACAGATTTAGGTAAATTCTTACTGCATATTCTTCCCTGGTGTTTTAGAGGGTACCATTAAGCCATGCTCTATGACCCTACTGAGGCTGTGCCAGGAATGCCTCAAATGCATCACAGTCAGGTAACTCTCAACTGGAAGTCTTTTATTTGTGACACAATCACTGGTCTACTCAGAACCTGTGGGCACAGCTAGAACAGAATAGAACAGAATAGAGTACTAATTTTCATTTCAATAGAAGAGGACGGAAGTCTTAGAAGCTTCTTAAAAATACCATGGAATCAAGGAATCCTAGAATGGTTTTAGTTGGAAAGGACCTTAAAGATCATTCAGTTCCAAATACTTTGCCATGGGCAGAGATACCTTTCATTAGACCAGGTTGCTTAAAGCCCCACCCAACCTGGCCTTGAACACTGCCAGGGATGAGGCATCCACAACTCTGGGCAAAACTCCTCCTGTTCCAGTGCCTCACCACCCTCACAGTAAAGAATTTCTTTCTAATATCTAATCAATATCTAATCTAAACCTACCTTTCTTCATATCAAGGCCATCCCCCCTTGTTCTGTTGCTACATGCCATTTTGAAATCCCTCAGGAGAGTACTCTTTCAGGACATGTGAGGCTGTTCCAAGGTCTTCCTGGAACCTTCTCTTCTCCAGGCTGAAAAACCCAAACTCTGTCAGGCTGTCTCATAGGCTCCAGCCCTCTGGTCATTAAAGATTACCACATGAAAGAACAACTTGAACAATATGAACAATTTAAAAACACCATAAAATTAAGAGTTTGGGTAAATAAAACATGGTCAAAAATTCAACAAGTTTTATGAAAAGTGAGAACTAATTCATACAAGTAAAACTGAGAACTGAAGAATATCCCAAATGTGTGGAAACAGTATTTAAGTGACACTATTCTAAAAAGTCGTGGAGAGGTTGCCAGCAGAATGAAGTCCACAGAAATACCGTTGAGCCTTTAAGGCTAAACATTAGGAAGCATACTGCGAACACCTTTATAGAAAGTATACAGTATAATAAGGATTTCTCAAAACCTGATTATGAAAAAAGGGAAGCTACCAACTTATTGCTGAAAATTTTTGTTTCAGTTTTCATTCAAAAGGGACAGCTCAACTGAGTAATTAGAAAGTTACAGGCTACTGGAACGAATACAGGAATGAACTGAAATAAGGTTAGCATTTATCTTTCCTCTAAGAATAGGGAGGACAGCAGGATCAAAAGATGTAAACAGCTGTGCTTAAAGTTGAAAAAATAGAATAGAAGGATCCAGAAAATAACAGTCTAATTCCAATTTTCACAGAAATGATGGAATACTTGTCTTTGGGTAAAGACTACAGACAATCTAGAGCAGATATCCACTTGGCAAGAGAAAACATCTACCATCTACTTCTTTACGGTGACCAAGCCTTACTGATAGGCGGAAGGAAGATATAATATGTTAACTGCCTTAAAGCATTTGCCAGTTTTATGTACCATATTCAAAAATAAACTAAGAATTAAATAATCTAGATTACACTATTGTAACTGCAGTGTGCCATGAACGTGGAGCTATAATTAGAGCAATTACTGCCTGTCAAGCTGGAAGGAAATACTGAGTGGGATTTCACAGGGCCTGTCCTGAATCCAGTATTATTCAATATTTTCATTAAGAATCTGGATGATGGAATAGAGAGTACATTTATTAAATTTGCAGACAATACTAAGCTGAAAGCATCTGCAAGCACTTTACTGAATAGGATTTGAATTGAAAGTAACCTTGACAAATTGAAAAAGTAATCTAAAATTTTTAAAAAAGAGAGAGAGAGAGAGAAAGATTCAGTTCAATAAAGTACAAAGTATCACGCACAGGAATAATGTCCAGCTGGGTAAAATACAAGAGGAGGAACAACTGACTATGCATCAGATTTAAAGAGGGTAATGTACCATAGAGACACTAAGAGTCAAGAACATTGTATTATATATGCAGAGCCATTTAACACAGGAAATGTGGACTAATCTTATTTGACATGAGTGCATCTCAGCCTCAAAAATTGCCATGGTCAAAGCAGCCTGTTCAGATAAAGTGCTCCATGAATTTTAGCTACATCGAAAATTTTTAATGGGAAAAATAAATGACATCATCTTACCTTTTGGACTGCTTGAAAAATTAGAATTAGTGTTTGCCTCACATTGTGTAGAATTAGAAAGCATGGCATTCTTTGCAATGTTCTGTGCCAGTTGATTTAAAAGTTACAGCACTACTATATCTTCAGGTAGGAGAAGTATACAAACTAAATTGAGGGTGTTGAACAATACCTACAAAACTCTTGATCACAAAGATTACAGTTGTTGATTAAGTATGAAACACCCCACGGAACTCTGTACCAACTAAGGCTATAAACAAAAGATGTATTTGAATAATGGAAGTTATCTTCCAACTTTGTTAGCTGGGTGGGGGTTTTTCTGTATTTTCCCAAATGAGAATCTGCATCCATAATATGCATTTTTAATGCTATGTGCATTATACAGCTAATTCACACAAACTCATCTATTGTTAATATTTATGGATTCATAGACACAATAGTTTTCCTTTTCTATTATCCTTTGTATAATATAGCTTCAGGAGACTACTTTATCTACCAGATGTTGAATAAATAGCTGCATTTGAAGATTCAGAGAGGGTAATGAATTTCAAAGAGGAATCAAAAGTGGCATATTGTTGTAACATATATAAGCAGAATCTAGATAGAACATGCAGTAATTATTCCATACAATTCCATGCAAGGTTCACCAACATTTTTTACAGTTATCACTGTATCTATTTTCACGAATCTATTAAACACATTAGTAAAAGATAGGATAGTCATGTTTCCAGTCTTTGGGATTTAACTGATCAGAAATTATATTCAATGGCAAAAATAATTGAACACAAGATTAGTAAGTTTTCAGAAAATTTGTAAAAGATTGGTTATTTTTATGCGTCACCTAAAGAGCTGTTGAAATAATTAGAATAAATAAATGTTCCTTGCATCCCTATCATTAAGATTACAAAAATATCCTTTACTTCTCACTATCTAAGCTATTTATTTATTTCCACTTCATCCTGCTTGGGCAATGAGATTAGAAAAAATAAATGCACACTTAAAAATCAGTGACTTTTGATGGACAGCCTCTGCTGTGGAATGTGAGGAAGCCCATAGTTCAGTCCATCAGTTATGTGTATTATCATGTGTAGTGCATGTTTTGGTTTTAATACATAAGTAGTTTTAAGCTTTGGCACTGGATGGAGCTGCTATTTTACTCCAGTTGATTTGGAATGCATTATAGTTATAATTTCAAAAGAATTACAACATCCATGTCTATATGACTATGAAGTCTTTTCCTTACTTCTTATGGGGTTATGAATTCAGTCAGAAGTCAATAAAAAAGTACAGAGCAAATACACTGATCTTAAAACCAGAAAACAGCAAAGCATGTATAGCACTGGATAAAAAATGCCATTTACCTTTAGATGAATGTAGCGCTTTTAATGGAATGGGTCTAGAAGTAAAGCCCAACTCAGTATGGAAATATCTGAATTCAATTTTAATGACAATCATATTAATTGGAAATAAAGTTGAGGAAGTTTTTAAATTCTAAAAAGCTCCTCTTGACTTTAATAGTAAATCAGAAATTTCATGACTTTCTGATACTACCCAAAAAAGGGAAGAGAACATTATTCAGAAACAAGAGCTTCTTGTCTAGTAGAAGAAAATGTAGTGAGAGGTAGAAATCTTTCCAAAGCACTTAACTGTTGTCATTTCTTAATTAGGGAAATATAATTTCATTATTTAAATTACTTTTTCTAACCATGCTGTTTAAAATATTATATATTCAGTAGATTTGCTGAATATATATTATATATTATAACATATATTATATAAAAGTAAACACATATCATCTGTGATGGTGAGGCATTGCTACAAAGTCTATTATTCATGCTCATTTAATAAAACAAATTAAAGAAAATTAGTGGCACATTCTCTGAAGTATTGCTTTAATCTTCTAAACTTTTTGCCAGGATAAGGCATGGTGATTTTAAAATTAATTTTATGTATTCTAATAATGACAGAAAAGGTCACCAGATAGAATGCTCATGGCAGAGAAACAGTTTTGTTTCTGCTCTTGAGATCCAGGCAGAAATTAAAAAAGAAAATATGAGACAAGGAGGTCTTTTTGACAGTTATTCATACAGGTATGGGAAATTTCTCTTCATCTTTCATACCAGACTTTAGACACATGTAATTTTTATTGTTATTAATAAATGAGATACCAATAATAGTCATGCCAAATAGGCACAGAAGTAGATAAATACAGGGAAGACATCATAAGCCAGCACATACCAGAGATTTAATGTATCACTGGAGTAGAAGAAGTTGTTTCCTAAACGAGAAGAACTGATATTGAGGATTTTTTAAGGAAGTGCCATTTTCCACTAGCATTAGATATTTTTCTTGAATATTTTATTCAAAGTGCGCACAGCAAAGGACACTGGTTAAAAAATAGAACTTCAGTGTGCAAGTCTTTTAAAAGAACTCAGATGCAGGATAAGAGATACCCCTGTTTCAATTACTTTCTAAATGACACTGATTATACAGGTCTTCCTAAGTAAAAGATAAAGTGAAATCAAGAGCAATAAAATGTTGACATTTTCTTGGGATTCTATCTAAAACCCCACTATTTTGAAATAACCTAATAAATAACTTTGGCCTTGTTGTTCTTCCATGATGTTTTGCCCTCAAGGCATTCCAGGAGAGAGGATTACCTGGAATATGAGATACTTCTAATGTGAGAGATTAGCATACTGTAATAGCTGACCTTTACCTATGAATTCATTAAATTTCTCTTAATCATCACAGTGCCTACAATGAAAATTATTCTTCTGTATGTAAATGAACTGAAGTAACAGCACCTCCTGACTTTCTGCCCAGATGTTTACATGGTAGAATCTTTCATTTATTCATGGCAACAGTTATTTTTAGAATAGGCAAATAAGATTGCAGTGATTCCAAGTCACGATCAAGTTCTCATATTTCTTTTCTTTAACTTTTAAAAAGTTACAATTGATACAACCCACTCACTGCCATTTACCATCATTAATGATTCCAGCAACAGTGAATAACTAAAAATTATCTCCAAGCCAAAAGCAGCTGCCAAGGTTCAAAATCACTGAAAATTATTTCACTAGAACTTTTATGCCTAAACATGGATTTAGAAGTTTACTAAGTGTGAGCATCTTGCTGTCTGTCAAACTGCCTGTATTGATCAAAAAGGATTAGTATTTGATATGCTAGTACACATGGGAACTAAGAACATCCTTCAGAGAATTTATTAGCATCTTAACTGCCTATGCCTTGCCAAAAAATTACGCTTCACAATGGAACATACCATTTTCCACATTGTAGAGTGTGGTGTGGTCATATGTAACGTTTTTGCCCCACCCCAGCAACAATATAACCTCTGGAAACTGCCTCTTGGAAATGATGATATAAAAAAAATTACAAGTATTAACTGGAAAAGAAGAATGAAGCTGAAGTAAGTCTGGGTACCATTTCCTTACAGCACAATTGTACTTCTCTAAAGCCATTGAACCTGGTATCATCAAAAGAAAATGTCACAGACTCTGAAAAGCAAAGGACAGACAATTCTACAGATTATTGAATCATGTCCTATTTATAGAAATCTAACCTTTTCAGCCCCAAAGAAAAGCAAACAGAAAAGTGGAGTCGTGTCATAGATCCAAGTCCCAAATTACAGTAATTTGGTACCGTTATTGTATTTTACTAATCATAGAGACTCAGCAAAACTCTAAGTGAGTCACCATTAGTATGAGCAACCTTTCACAGTTGGTAAATACAACCGCCATACTTAAATATTCCTAAAATGCGAAAAAAAATTCAAAAAGTTTTTTTTTTTTCATTATATGTACTTTCATATCTCCAGACATCCACAACATAATTTTTCAAATTAATTGTTTAAATAATAAGCTAGAGTTGAGATAATAACTCAGGGGGGAGGGGGGGGGGAATAAGTAAATTCTGCGATTTCAAAATCAACTAATTGTAATAGCAAATTCATGCCCCAATTTACAACTAATCTAGAAAAAAAAATATCACAGATGACATGAAGTGCAAGATAAATAAAATACCTCTAGGCGAAGGTACACAGTCAATCTGAATTCCATATGAATGAAAATAAAGCCAGGTTATGCAGTAGACCAAATAGAACAAAGAAATCCAGAAGGCATAAACTTTTGTATAACCTAATTGGAACAGGTAGCAAAAGCTCTGAAAACCTTTCCATACTTGGACCTAGCATCAGCTGAAACAGAAGTAAACTAACAGAAGTAAACTGATTTTGGTTCTGGATTCTTTCTGAAGTTTCAGAAGATAAATCACACTATAGGATCTGGTTTTAATTGCCCAGCCAAAGTATGGAATGAGGTATTCTGTACCTCAGAATAACAATCTCCTCAAAAAGAAAAAATTACCTTTAATCATTCTTCTCCATTATATTCCTACTCTTCAGCATAGTTCTTTAAATTAGCATTATATCTGTCTTAAAATAAAAAAGTGGGGAGATTTGATATCTCCCTCCCACCCCAAAACTGAGTGCAGATTGCCACGTGTCTGCGATTGCAAATAAATCACCTCTTTTTCAAACACTGAGAATTGGTTTTGAAATTCAGTCACTCCTACAATTCAGCATATTATTGAAATTATCACCATATTCAATGGGCTCAAAACTATAGCCCTTGTATAGCAAAAACGAGGTGTCTTTAAATGAGAGCCTAGACTTACCCCATATATTGAGTTAAATTGCTCTAAGGATAATGACAACTATCCCTAAATTTTAGGTGGAAAAGGGTTAAGCTATATGAAAATATTAAGTCATGGCACAAGCTTCTTTACAATAACCTCACTAAACTATAACTGTGATGTGACAAGGAAAACATGCTTCTGTTCTCAGTTCCAAACTAAATGTGTATATATATTACTTTCTATTCTAGCAATTTAATCTTCATCTCTCATAATTCAGTGGTGTCACCTCCAAATAAAAAATACAATTATTGGTTTGCTGAACCAAGATCTTCCCACTTGATAGCAGGACAGCATTATGATTTCCTGCCTGCTTGGCAGGATAGCATACATGAAGTATAATAGCAGGTGCTGTAGGTGTTATGACACCAGGATTCTAGCCCTGGTCTCTTAAGAAAATCAACAATATAACAAATATAAAATATTTTTCAAGAAACCTATGCTCTTTAAATATTAAGAGTGGAACAGCTTGGATATCAATACTGTCCTGTTGTGGTCTGATTCCAAAACTATCTTGGAAATTTCTTGTGTTGGGTTACTTACATGAGTCATGACTCTGTGCAGAAGGAAAAATATATGGATTTTGTTCTCTACACTATTCTACTCTAAGAAGAAAGCTAATTATAGTCTAGAGGAATTTATATTACCATCATCAAATTGCCAAGATTTTATGCACACGCTTCATGAAATCAACCTGGTTTCTCACTCAAAGACTGGAAAACAACATTTTTCACATGTTCGTGTGAGGAATTCCTGTGGCATGAGTGAAACAGCTCATGTGAGAAAGTTCTCACCTGTGTAAACAAGTTTTCCACAAAGTAGCCTTTGGCAAATTTGTAACCTTTGAATCCGTTATTACAAACAAATAAAAAAGGCTTTGATGCTGGCATGAGAAAACCTCACACCAAAAGGGTCATCACATTTTAAGCATTGTTTAAACAGCCAATTTATATTAAAACGTACTATACTAATCTAACTAGTAGAAATTGTTTTCATCACTTGTCTGCATGATCTGAAGTTCACTCACTTATAATTTTCCTCACAGTCCAAACTGCTTATTTAACCTATTTCTTCAGTCATTTAGATTCATATGCACTGGAATGGCATTTGATGCACTTGAAATAAACTACATTACCGTGTGTAAGTTTATATTGTTTATAAGCATCTTCAAAATCTGTCTGCGAACCTTCTTCCTCAGTTAGTGGCAAGATAAACAGTGGCAGAGGCGCAGCCATCTGGCCTTTTCCAGGATGGTATGAGTTGTCCTCATGGGTTACATTTTTGTCTTGGTTGAGTACAGGGTAGCATGTTATAAACACCTAAATTTTTAATATGTGATATAAATCCTGGGAATTTGGCTACAGTGGGAAGGGAAGGGAAGGGAAGGGAAGGGAAGGGAAGGGAAGGGAAGGGAAGGGAAGGGAAGGGAAGGGAAGGGAAGGGAAGGGAAGGGAAGGGAAGGGAAGGGAAGGGAAGGGAAGGGAAGGGAAGGGAAGGGAAGGGAAGGGAAGGGAAGGGAAGGGAAGGGAAGGGAAGGGAAGGGAAGGGAAGGGAAGGGAAGGGAAGGGAAGGGAAGGGAAGGGAAGGGAAGGGAAGGGAAGGGAAGGGAAGGGAAGGGAAGGGAAGGGAAGGGAAGGGAAGGGCTCAAACAGTCATTAAAACTCCTTTTGCAACTATTCATTTCAAGAATTCATCAAGATGAATAACCTTAACTTATAAGAACACTATATCCTGCAAATGCTTTCAGAAGTCAGGAACTTAAGGGTTGAAGCCTGATGCTGAACTTAATTTTATAAGAAAAGTATTAGGAACTACATGTAAAAATAGTTCAGTTAAAAAAAAAAGTTATATGAAATTATTCTATTTGGTTTTATGCTTCAGTTTTAAGCAATAAATGAGCTTTTTATTGCATTTATAAGCAGTTCAGGTTTGAAAACAAGACATTCTATATCACAGAACTTTATGCAGTATTTAAGTCTGTCTGTGCCCGGAAATCTTCATCAATTATTAATATGAGAAACAAGAATATAATGTTATTTTTTCTGAATTCCAGCTGACTACTTGTAATCAAAAGATTTCCTTACAGCAGTGGAAAGTACCTATGTGGCAGGATTAATTTGATGAGTCATATACTATGCAATTATTTATAGACAATTGTTTTTGTAATTATAATGTATATGATAGTAAACATGCTGAAATCAATTTCTAAAACCCATTATCATTAAAGATATAAATAAATTAGAATATGAATATGTCCTTTAGCTTAATTTAAAAATATACTCAGTGTGAGCAAATGCTTATAAATAATTATATATTCCAGCAACTATCAAACCCACAGTAATTGTTTTTGCAACCACTGCTGTAGTGTTGGTTAAGAATAACTGTCAAAATCAAGATCAGAGAACCAATTAATCCAAAATTTTTAATGAGAGACAACTCACTGGAGTCTTCTCCACTGCTCTCTTGAAATCTCATTTACAAATTACATCTATACCATGGGATGACACATTTCATCCATATTTCACATAATACTCTCAGTCAAACTCCTGTTAAAAGCCTCTATAATTTTGACAGAAAGAAAGAAACCATGTAAAAAGAATGCTTCTATAATTGCACTCAGCAACCAATCTGACTATACTGTTTGTCAGACAGAGCAAAACTGGCATTCATTTTTCACCTTGTAGAGTTTCTAGCCTTCACTGGTACTTAACAAATAATAGGCATAGCTGTATAAGTATATTTAATAAAACTGATGTGCAGAAGTTTCCAAAATAATTGGAGCCAAGGTTAGTGTAGTATTGACACATAATTTATTTTCTTTCCTCTAATTTTGGGTTTATCTACACACACTGTAGTTACAGTGCTGATGGAAAATAGTCTACATAATACTGTAAAAAACACTGGGAAGAATAGCTTTTGCAATAACTAAAAAAAAAAAAATCCTCAAAAGTGAGGATAAATAAAGAAATGCGTCAAGAACATATAATTCTCAAAATATCAGCTTTTGAAAGATGAAGCAATTGAATACCACAATTGAATACCTCAATTAAGGTTTTTCAGGATGCAAATAATCTTGTTTATTAGGTCTACCGATCCTTGGTGAAGTTTATAAACAGCTAACATCCAACCCATTTTTTTCTACAAGAGTGTCAAAACATTTTTTAACTAGGAGATGCTACCAAAGGAATTCTTGTTGGCTCTTTGGAATAACATTTTGACACAAAAGCAGAAGCAGATTTGGAAGCTTTCAAAAACATCTGTGAAGATGGTTTTGATGCTATCAATCACAATCAATCTATTTTTTAAAAAAAGTCTAACATCCTTCAGTTGAATAAGAAGAGAGAAATATTTTGTTGGTGAAATGAATGCTACTGGACACTAAATAGCAAACTGCAACACAATTTCACAACTATTAAGGAAACGTGAACTTAGTTTAGGCAAAGAAAACATTAGTATTCCTTTGATAGTGTTTTCCTCCATTTCAGTGGTTTTGTCTGACAAGGTTGCAGACAATTCTGTCTCTCAGACCTGTCAACTCTGAAAAGCAACTTCAGTGACAGGAATCATCAAAAATTGACTTTTCTATTATATGAGGGCCTTATTTTCTCACTTTGACTGAAGTGGTTTTATACCTGTAAAATTTTAAACAGAATTCATTATATAAATTGCTGTTTGTGCTATTCAGAACATACGATTCAGCTTTTTTCTTTTACAAGGTATACCTCTTGAATAAAAATATACCTTTCTTACTGGGACAGCATAGTCTAAGACAGAAGACAATAAAACCAAGGTGCTGTGATCCTCTTTTTTTGGCCTTTGAGCTGTTCTCCAGTGCTTTGTTCCTCTTTTTGATGTCTCTCCAGTTTTCTAATCTCTTCTGCCCCACGCATTTTAGCCATCACTTCTCACACTGAAGTTAAGATTGATGATAAAATGTACAGTATCAGCAGGAAGACTGAAGCTCTTAAAGCATAAAGCAATATGTTATAGAGATCAACTGTTTCTGTGTTCTGAGACCCAAAGGCAAGACCCAGCTGAAGAAAATAGGCTGATGGAAGAAAACGTAATGCTACACTTGTTTTGAACATTTCTTCCTCTCCACAAAACCAGTAAAATTTACAATTTTCCCTCTGTTTCTCCTTGTAGTAGTGTCCAAGAGTCTAATTTTCCAGTGCCAGCAGTATCAATACTGCAGAGAGTGTGCTCACTGTGTCCATCACCTCAGTTAGTGCCAAGATCTGGGAAAAGGGAAGTTAATCCTCCTGCCTGCTGTCTGAACTACCAAGTACTGGCTGATATAATCCTCCTTCTGAAATGGCCCTTAGTATGCAGAGGTGATCTTTTGTGGAGAAACATGATAAACTTACCTGAAAAACAGCCCTGTTTGGTGAGCAGCAATCCTCTACCCTACATCTGAAACATCTGTGCAGTTCAAAAAGTGGGATGAACAATATATCTTCATTTTTTTCTTTTTTGACACAAAACTTTTGAGGAAGTCTCTTTGCTGGACTTTGCTTATATTTACAGGGATACGCAGCTGCTATAAACAGCCAGATTATTTTGAGCACTCAGTTTCTAGAATAAAAAAAAAAATAATGTGAAGATTTTCTTTACTGCAAGACTGATTTTGATTTTCTTTTTATTTTATAAGGATATTTCTTTGGAATGCTTACCTTTTTTTTCCAGGGAGTTCTTCCTTTGATTCAGAGAATCATGCACTATACCAATATGTAGAACTAGAAAAATATCTGGTTTTATCATGATGCGATCAGCAACAGACATCTTAAATTCCATAGACTTAAGTCTTCATTTTTCCTGTTAAATTACATGTTTTAATCTAAAAGAACAGAAATATTTTTTACTTTACAAAATCTATTTAGTGCTGACTATGTCCAGGCTCCTCTGTATGTCAGAAACATTGATGTCATCTTTGTTTAGTTGTAGTACGCATGAATCCACAGGAATGTATAAATTTAAAAAGTCATGAACATGTTCAGGGCAAACTAATAATTGCTGCTTGGGAATAGCATAAAAAAAATCTGTAGAGGGCAGAAAATCCTGTTCATTTATTATATCATTACATCCCTCAGATGCACATGGAGTACAGGACTATAGGGCTGCATATTACTGTGGCTAACACACAGTATTTAGATTTAGAGCCCTTTAATTTTCTCTCGTTACTATTTGGAGAAAAGTGGATTGCAGTTCTGTGCAATGACAAATAGTGAATCTAATTTCAGTTTGTTTTTCACAGCTCTTTTTGTTTAATGAAATAATTCACTTGTTAAAGCTACTGATGCACAAACACTATTGAAAATCTATCTCTTTTGTTTGCTCTGTGGAAAAAAAAAAAAAAACAAAACCAAAACCAAAACAAAAACCACCACCACAACAACAAAAAAAACCAAACTCCTAAAACCTAAGGGAGTATTCAAGAATCTTGTATATTTAGCTGTCCTAGGTATGAATGTGCTATAAAAATATTGAACTTGCTCCAATTCTTCAACAATGTCCATTCTGGAAATTAACACACTTCTAAAATAACATTACTGCATCTTGTAGATTTTGAGGAAAAATTTTAAGTATGTTTCTAGACTTTTTTTTAATTGAAATCCTGTCCAAAATTTCTATAGATAATGTTTTGGATGAAATGTTATAAGGTACCATTACCTCTATGCCTTGATAAAAGAATAAAACATTTTAAGTTACCTCTAAATATTATTAAGATCCTATGGTCTTTCTTCTTGTCCCCTTTTTTCTCTTTTCTAATTTACACCATTTCTCTCTGAAGAAGTATCTTGATTAAAGTGTCTCAAGTATGTGATTGATTCACCTTTAATGTTACCTTTCATTGCATTGTGTGAGATCTGACATTCTTGTCAGAAATTGTTTCTTACTCTTTCTTCTATACATGGTTAAATCCTGTCCACTCTAGGAACATAACACAGCACAAAACCCAGAAGTGCAGGGTGGCTGAGACTAGAAGGCACCCCTGGAGATCCTCTAGCCCAACCTCCTGCTCAAACAGGATTGCTGAAGCCATGACAGCTCACTGAAGGCTGTGTCCAGTGGGGTTTTGGCTGTCTCTAAAGACAGAGATTCCACAAACTCCCTAGTTAAGCCATACCAGTGTTTGACTCACCTCATTCCTTCTTCAGAAGAAAGAATCTTCGTAAACAGAATTTTTGCTATTTCAGTTGTGTCCATTGCAACCTGATGTAGGAGGGTCATGTCCCTGTCAAGTCATATCATGGCATTTTTTGAGATTTTTATCTCCATTGGAATCAGCCTAAAGCTGTTTAGGATCTAAACACTATTCAGTTCAGCCCCTTAGAGATGTACCCAGCACAGTGTGGCCTTGGTGAAGTTACTTTACAACACTCAGCTAAGAAAATACAAAAGGAGGGTTTACCTTCAATCTTTCATGGCAGCTTAGCATTAAGAGAACTAACATTCCTAAGAGAAAACTGTAAAAACCACCTAGGCTCAATGCAGTCTTCCCACAATGCCACCCTATTCTGTACAAAAGTCCACTTTTTCCTTGCTTGGAACTGGATCGAAGTGCCACCAAAAATAAGTATTCAATTATTTTCAATTCCTTTGCAACCACCAGATGCACTGTACACTGAGAATCAACACAGATATTCACACTTGATTAAAACTTGGGGGGGAAGGAGGTGCTTTTTTTTTTTTTTTTAATTTATTTTATTTTTTATTTACATTTTGCACTGCTGGACATTTACTATTATATCCAGGTTGCATACTGGTTGAGCTTCTAGCTATCAAGCCTAGAGCATCAGCAAAGCTAACAAACTGAACACAGTGGAAAATCCAGGCTTTTAACGTCAATCCACATATTTTGTCATAATGAAATTAATATCAATGCAAAACATATGAGGGAAAACCATTCACTGGCTCTGACAACAGCACCTATGGTAAACACTGTTTTCTCAAGTTCATTCAAATTTTGCTTACTTTAATTTTTCTATGCTTCGTGGTTTAAGCTGTCAAGATGTTAACTATTCATGTTGGCAGACAGCAACACCTGAAGATATTCCAAAACCAACTGTGAAGGAGGATGTTGTATGTTTTTTTCTCAGTGAATTGAAGGCATTTTTTGAGGTTTATTTTTACTAATATTTTTCATCACAATGGTTATTTTACCAATATAAACTCTAAAATAAAATATAGCAAACATGCTCTTCCTTTTATAAATTTTATGAACCAAAAAACCCTCAAAACTTTAGCCATTGTTAAAACATAATCTAATGAATATCAATCAAATTTATTTTACTTTTCTTTTTGACAATGTTGTGGTTTAATCATTGTCTTTAAGATCCTACATTTATTTAAAAGCCCATATATTATGTCAAGCTATTGTAATTTTATGCATATGCTTTAAAACCAGAATTAATCAAATTAAAGCCTCTATGTATTTCACAGATTTTATAGTTCGTATTTAAATTATATTTATACTTAAATTTCAAAGATTCATTCAACGTTCCTTTATTACCATAATTTCTGTAGAAGAATAAAAATTTCTTTACATGCAATAAAACCACACAATTTTTTTTTTTTTTATATCAGGGTCAATGCAACCTCATCATTCTCAAAAATCTGAATAAGTGTATTTCTGAGTGATATTTTCACCTTTTTTTCCTTTTATGCTCTTCCATCTGATACTACTTTTACCCTTTTATTTTCCTCATACCAACACATTTAGAAGTTTCTCTATTTCTTGTGAGCAAGAAATTGCCAAAAGAAACAGCGCAACTAAAAATTGTACACAATTGCCTCAATTTTCTCTAGCCTTCATTTCTGAGCCTTCAAAAAGAAACACCATTAAGTACTTGCATCTCAGAACATCAGGCAAGCCTTAGGTCTTACTTCTATGGAGAAAAAATGAAAGCAACATCAAAGTGATCACGTGAGCCGTATCTCATTCTGTACCTGATCTTTGTGGGGTTTTATAATCTGCAATGACAAAGTCAGTTTCTTTCTGTGTGAGCTGTGGTTCAAATTCACTTGCATTTTCACTTTGTTGCTGGGACTTTTGTCTGACTTTGCACAACTCTCATAACAGTCTTAGAGATGACACGTTGACCACATCATGGTAGTGCAAACCTTTATGAAATTTAGTTTTCCATTTTCTAACTGAAAGGATATTTAGTCATGCATATACAAGAATAATTTCTACTTGTAACTCCCATCAAGTTTTATTGGCTACATCCTATTTTTGAGATACTTTAAAGGCTTTCAATTTGAAGTCGAGATTATTTATCTGGTGCTTCTGTAGAGCATTTTTCTTTTTCAAAGGTGAAAAGTATTTTATTTGCTGACCAGAGGTTTTCCCCTAATTAGTTTACTTAATCCAGCTAAATCCCTTCATTAAATTTTTAGTATTTTATTTAATCTCTAAACATTGACATTCTTCTGTCACAAGAAATGTTTTACTTGCCACAATAATACACATTCAACCCACTATTATTCTCTCTGCTTTTGTAGCAGAAGAGGGAAGCTCAGAACCCTCTGAAAGACACCTGTCAGTTCAGATAAGTCACACTCCAATCAAAACTCCCATCTCAAAACAGGTTTTCCTGCAAATTTATTTTTAGATTTCACTGAAATTTCATGAAATAATATTGTCAAAAGACAGCAAGATAAGGGAGAACTGTAATCCCGTAACCTTGTAATTTCCAAGAGCCTTACTTTTGGCAAAAGTCTGCTTGGAAGACGCTCTGTATGTGCACCCATTAAGTGCCACAAAGACATAAATATTTGGAGAAAACTGCTGCTTATATGCACTGAAACAAGAGAAATCAGGAGATTAGTCAAAAAATAAAATTACCTGTTTTCTTTATGATTCTCTTTATATCTACTGTCAGTATTACAGATGTTACCTGGATATTTTCTCTGGAGAAAGGGGAGTATGTGGTGTGATTTGTACCACAAAATAACTGTGCTGCAGAAATAATCATTCAAATCTGACTGAGAAACCTTTTCACACTGTTTACAAGCAGTGCTGGCAAGACAAACAATCAAGGGACCCACATTCCGGATGAGGGCTGTATGCAGGCACACACTATCACACCAAAGGACTGAGGAACAGATGCACAATAAGAGTGTTCAGCATTATCTCAAACCTTAACTGCTCCCTGCGATATTTCAAGACAACACAAGCTTCATAGGCTTTGAGACAGGACCAATAAAAGAAGGGACTGTTCAAAGCAGAGAAGCAGCAGTTTACCAGTGTAGTTATTGCCCATTTTCTCTGACTTTTCCATAATTACTAAACCATCAATACCTGAAATGACTGTTTTTCCCTTCTAAGGAAAAATTGTCTAACAATACTATGTATCCACATTCTGATTAAGTGGAAAGTTCACTGGGATCTTTGATCTGATCTCATCTCTGTGCACTTCCCAGTCTGCAGCAAGTCTCACTATTCCTACAGCACACAGAGCATAAGACAGCTGTGTCACAAAGGCCTCTGCTGGTAACCAGAACAACAGGTAATTTATCCATTATTTCTGATTTTTCAGATTTTCCATTACACGTTGCACATGTTTTAAAAATGCTCAGTTTCGCTTGCCTCCATCTCATCATGGAGGAGATGTCAGATCAAAAAAGAATGTAATAACACAAAGAAAAATACTTTCTCTTTTAGCTACTCAGTTATTTCAGAAGATAAGAACACCAGAAGCAAATCTGCCATCTGTAAAAGAAATGTGGAGACATGCCTTTCTCAACTACTTCTCATAAAAAGTTCAGATTTGTGTGAAGTGTCCACCATATTAAAAGAATCTACTCCAGGGCTGAGTGGGAAATTGAAACAGAGGATCATCTTCCCATTTATTTTTGAAGAGGCAATCATGAAAGAGTATTAAAGCAATCTAAAAGGGAACTTGCAATTTCCCCTTTCTGGATGATTGTTATGTGAGGATTGATCTGAGCTCATGCCAAGATGCGATTAATTTAAAATGGAAGTTGCCACTGTTAAAAAATTAAATTCCAAATAAAACTGTTATTAAAAAAATCCCTCAGCAGCAAAAAGTATAAAAATAACAAAATACATAAATGCATAATTCAAAATCAGCAAGATATATGACATGGAATTTTGAATTTCTAAACTCTATGACAAAAACCAGCAAAAATGAAAGAAACAAAACCCACCAGCATCTAAAAAGAAAAAAAAGAACAAACCACCAAAAAAGCACAATACAAAAACACCCACCACTTATTAACTATTCATAGAAAGAGAAGGCCCACAGAATAAGTTCTCATTCATGTAAACAATATGGCTGGCTGTATAGAAGCACAATTCTAAATGCAGAAAAATGTCTGTTCCTATTCTGTCTTTATAACTATCAAATCAAGGTTTTTTATTTTTGTAATTCATGTACTGGGGCTCCTCTTTGCTTGTTTGGGGGTTTTATTGGTGTTTTTGTTTGTTTTCTGTCTGGGGTATTTTTAAATTTTATTATTATTATTATGCACAATGTTTACCTATATGTAACTGAGGCTCAGACTGATTTCGTCATAAACTGTAATCACAGCTTGCAGCAGTATCTACAGAATCTTTATGGTGTTCTTGCTTAAAACTTTGCTGTTTAGTGGTTTTGCATATATTTAGGGATTCACTAATTCCCCTGAAGAGTTAAAGAAATAACAGAATCACCTTCATTCCCATTCACATTGAATGTGTGTTCACTTACATGATTAAAAGCAATAAATTGCCTTGTCTGAGAGGAACACAAACTACCATTTAGAGTATATAAGCAGGTGAAAATGCTTACTAAAAGGGCACTAGTCTTACAGTGGTGCTGTTCAGAATTATGCTGTTTTACGGGTTTATGATCTTGAAAATATGCAATTGATGAAATGGAGAACAACTTTATTCAAAACAATGAAAAATCACCTTATTCTGAAACACTAATGAAGGAACTAGCTTCATATTTGTGTTATATTCTAAAAGCACATAGTTAATGTTAATTAATCTGAATATTAATTCTTTCTGCATTGTTTACAAAATTTTTTTTACTAATAGAATATACAATATAATCAAATCACAAAAACGTCAGAGTCAGTGCTGGCTACAACTTGTTCTTTATATTTTCCAAAACAGGTTACTGCTTAGACTACTATAAGCTTCTACTAATTGATAGATAGTCACTTAAATCTGGAGCTGAAAATTCTGGGCTTTTCTATATTTTTTTGCAAATATTTATTCTTTTCTAAAGCACTGAAGGTTCCAATATCAAAGTCATGAAAATATTACAAGTGCTAACAGAACTCAAAATATGAAAAGAATCTGAGATGGCACAGTTGTATAATGCAGTCATTCCACTAATGTAACTATTTTTCAAAAATCAAAATTTATACTTACACACAATATAAATTATTTTCTCATTTATAGTGATCATGCAAAAACTAATAACTTATCTTTTTAGTGGTCAGATAACAAAGTAAGTTTTAAAAAGAATTTTAATTTTAATAAGGCCTCAATCCCCCGGCCTGTCAGTAGCAACCAGATATGATGTGTCAAACTTTATATCACAAAGCATCACTAGAGTTAAACTAACCTCTCTCAGAAGTAAAATCAAGGCGTGATAGAACCAGTTCTGGGTTTTTCAACAACGTGGTCAAAATCAAGTTTTCTTGTCCAAAGGAACAGCTGAAAAGGAACACTCTTTAGCTAGGATGGAGCCTAAAAACTTTGACTTGGAAACTTCTGAAGCCAGCAATAGAAGATGGCAACTTATCCTATCAGAGAGAACTGTCTCTCTGCCCTTGCCAATCTACCCCCCAGCCTCTGCTGGCTGCAGAATGGTTCTTTACAGAAACATAGAATCACTTATGTTGGAAAAGTCTTCCAAGATCATTGAGTCCAACCTGTGACTGATCACCATCTTGTCAGCTAGACCGTAGCACAAAGTGCCACATCCAGTCATTTTTTGAACACTTCTAGGGATGGCGACTCCACCATCTCCCTGGGAAGCCCATTCCAATGTTTAGCAATCCTTTGCACTAAGAAATCCTTCCTGATATTTAACCTGAACCTCCCCAAGCTTGAGGCCATGGCTTCATATTCTGTTGTTGGTTGCCTGGGAGAAGAACACAACCCCCACCTGGCTACAGCCTCCTTTTAGGAAGTTGTAGAGAGTGAGAAGGTTTCCCCTGACCCTCTTTTTCTCCAGGTTAAACAACCCCAGCTCCCTCAGCTACTCCTCACAGGGCATTTGTCACCAGGTCCACTGCCCTTCTCTGGACAGTCTCCAGCACCTCAATATTTTTCTTGAAGTGAAGGGTCCAGAACTGGAGACAGGATTCAAGGTGTGGCCTCACCAATGCTCATTACAGTCCTGTTCCTGCTGGCCACACTATTTTGGATACAAACTGGGCTGCCACTGCCCTTCTTGGACCCCTGGGAACACTGAGAACTCATGTTCAGATAGCTGCCCACCAGTAACCCCATGTCACTTTCTACTAGTATCTGCAAAGCTTTCCAGACACTCTTCCCTGAGCCTGTAGGACTGCCTGGTGTTGTGACCCAAGTGTAGGACCTGGCACTTGGCCTTCTTGAACCTCATGCAATTGGCCTCAGCCCATTGATCCAGCTTGTCCAGACCCCTCTGCCGAGCCTTCCTTCCCTCCAGCAGATCAACACTCCCATCCAACAGAGTGCCATTCACAAACTTACTGAGGGTGCACTCAATCCCCTCATCCACATCATTAATAAAGATATTAAACTGGACTGGGCTCAGTATTGGGCACGAGGGAAGCTCACTAGAGACCATCTGCCAACTGGATGTGGCACCATTCACCACCATTCTCTAAGCTCTGCCATCCAGCCTGCTTTTAGCTTGGGTTATAATGGGAAAAGCCAGCTCCTGCAGTCTAATGCCCCGGTGCCCTCCTACCTCACTTGTGCCTAGAATCCACCCACAAAGCAAATACCCATCTTCTGCTCTTATTGTAGTAGGATAAGATCTTTCAAGTAAAGCTGAGGCTTAAGTACATTTGGGAAGAGGAAAAGTTTTCTTATGAATCACTTCTAGATAGACACAAGGCATTTTAGAGTGATCTGACACGGTTCAGAATGAAAGAGAGCAAAGGACCACACCATCTCCCTTGTTGGTTGCTATGTGATCCCTTTATGCAAAGGGTGTATGTTCATATGACTTCAGTGCACTGCACTGTTAACTGACGTTATGGTGTGAACATTTATAGCTCTTCAACATGCATTTTTAGGGAGAAATTTCACCCAAGCTTAATATACTTTTCAAGTAAGTAATCTAACACATTACAATTAAGAAAACCTAATGAACTGATATGACTTGGAAGAGAGCAACTAACTTGCTCAAGACATTGGGACAATTATCTTAAAAGCAGATAACCTATTTGATGGATGTAGAGATGGGAAGCTTTTGTTTGGTTGGTTTTGCTTGTTTTTTGAAGATAATGTACATTTGGCTCCACAGCATTACAGAAATTTTTAAAGCCTGTATTTAGAGGAGATAGAACTCATTCTGACTTTTTGATATCAGTATAATAAGCACTGAGGGCGTAATGGTTACTGCTGTTAATCTGATAGTTTTTCCCCTCAAATGGGATTGTTTTTTAACTCCTGAATTCATATGCCTGTCTTCAAACTTTATACACAAAGTCTTGCTTCAACATTGCATTTTTTAGTTATGTTCCGGGAATATATATTAGCTAAATAATAATCTTTTTGTTTATTCAGTTTTCTAATTAAATTAGTCTCACTTGGTGAACAATTGAAGAACAAAATAATTATCAATGTAAAAAGGAAACTTACAAAGTCATCATTGTTCTTATTAATATCTGAGTCTTGTATTTGATAAATGACTAAAATTGTATTTTGAAGTAATGATCATTTTAAGATAAGTATGTTTGTCTTATATGGTATCTTATCAACGTTGTTTAGAAATTAATACCAGATAATTGTTTCAACTGAAATCAAGATCAAAAGTGCCAGACCTCAATAAACCTCACTTAGGCTTGCATAGTTAAATGACAGAAAAGCAAACATGAAAACTTCCCATAAGAGTTTATGATCTGCTTAGGAATTACTAGAAATTCAAATACTTCTGGGAAAAATTTATCTAGGTGTTTTCCCATGTTAATATCATGCTGGCTTAAACTGCTAATACAAAATAAATATATATAAAAGCACTATAATTGATGAACACATTTGCAAAAAAGTTCCATGTAGATCAAGACAGGAAATACTGTTAATATGGTAGTATTTCCAGAGAGTGCAATTTTCTCAAGCTGTTATGCTGACACCAAGTAGTATCTCTGATGTGGGAAAACACAAACATGAATATCAATGAGACTGTAGAGATCACACAGATACACAATGAGAAAATCAACTAGATCTGTGGCTGATAAAATATAGTTTTTGAAAAAAATGGAAGAAAAAGTGCAGTACATCACAGATTCTGTAGCTTCATTAAAATAACACAGAACCAGAATTATATAAAATTGGAGATATTATTTTAAATTAAAAAAGCAGAAAGAATCACATATGGAAAAAAACTCCATTCTCTTTATAAGTTACATTACACATACACACTACTTCCAAATGTTTCTTTCATCCTTGGATATAATAAAATCGTGCCATACTTTTGAGAAATACATCAGAACATTATTTTTCTGCATACAAATGTTTCTATTTGAGAGAATAATTTTTTTCCTCTTTTTACTAGTTGAAAAGTAAAAGCATACTATATTTGAATATGTTGTTCTTACCTGTCTTGAAAAGCTGGCTTGTGACTTGTTCAGGAATACCTTGATTCCATGCCTGTAACAATACATCTAAACCTTAAATGAAACCCTGTGCAGGGGGAGAGGTTCTCATTTCTATTACTTTTTATACAAAAAAAAAAAAAAATAGATGACAGATCCTTTTTACAAGGTAGCCTAGAGTGTCTAGTTCTTGTCACAATGTTGTCATAGTGACAGTGACATCAATATACTTCATGACAATCAGTACAGCAATTTTTCTGGAGAAAACACCAGCGTTGATTCCTGAGTGTATTTTGTATTGACTTCCTTTTCAAGTCCCATTAGATAATTTATTTTTGCTCTGTTCTTTAATCCAAATGTGACTGTGCTAATTATTTTGGTTGTAAGCAGCCTGGTTAAAAAAGTAAACAAAAAATACTGAAACTAAAATATTATGAAACTTAAAGAATACAATACAAAAAAGTTTGACCACAATTTTTTTTCCCCACAAATTATAGTCTCTGTTGTTTGCTAGTGTTACAGAGAGATCTCCTAGATCTGACTCTGAGACTATACAAATTTTTTTCCAAATAAGGGTTATTTACAGTATAAAGCACTATACATATAACAAAAGAAGAAAATGGTTGCCTCAAAAAAAGGTGATATATTCCCAGTCTCAAGTATATTTTTTCTGGGAAAATACCGCATGCCCACTAAAATCCTGCTATTTCATAATCATTCTTCACATCATTATAGCATCCCTTTTCAACCCACAACTTGTCACCTTCCTGAAACTTTTCACGTTTTCTTTCAGTAATTGTTACATGACATAAAATCATATATGTCCGCGAGACATGAAGTGTATGTTCCACTCTTTTTTCCACTAAAAGTAAGAAAAAAGCTGCAATTCACCTCTTACCAATCTAATCTGCCAAGGCAACAAATTAGTGCTAATTGTTGTGTTCTCTGTTGACAATATAAATAATTTTCAGATAACAAATTATAAACTTTGCTGTTAATTTCAAATTTTTTCTTCAAGTGACATAACTGTAAAAAAATGTTTTCTGATGTTAAGACTCACAAACAATAGTTTGAATGCTGAACCAGCTGGTTTTTTCCTTTTTATTCAACACGTTAAGTGGGAATTAATCCAGTACATCTCTCCAGTTTCTAAACAGAAAATAACATTCTATTACTAAATAAATCCAGTATGTTCCCATATCTTGAAAATTTGATTTATTTACATTTGTAAACATTTGAAATAAAAGCCACAATCTAAAAAGGAGAAATACAGAAAACCAGGATAACTTTTAGAAACAAGCAATATTTTCTATCACTTAATATTAGCCACACTAGGTCTGTAGTTCAGGGTAGTCAACTGTACTTCACACAGCCTGAAAAGGCAATTCACTCTACCATATGAACATCTTTGTTAACTCATCCTCCAAAGGCACCATTCTACCCATTAACTACCATCTACATTAGTTATTTCTACTATAACCTATAATTACCTCAAACAGACAGATTGTTTAGCCTGGGTCTCTTAAAAAATTTATCCTGTCATAAACAAATATGGATTCATATATACCACACGCAGTCAAACCACACAGTTCAGGTTTAGAGGAGAAAAGTTATTACCATCTATTATTAGCCAAATACCTGTAATCAAAGACTTCATAAGCAATAAATGCTTTTAAAACTCAGAATATAGATATTCACAAAGGAACAACAGCTACTCTCAATACTTTCTTCAATAGCTACTCTTAAGTGGTCAAACCACAGCCTTTTTCTCAGGATGTTCCTAAATAAAGACACGCAGAACAATTTGAGTTTCAGTGCTTAGGTTGCCACATTTAATTTTAAGGTTATACTCAGCAGAAAGGCTACCTTTTATTCTGAAATGCAATTACTGATAAACAAGACTTAGGATCTTTGCTATCAGCAGCAGTTAATGGGAGGTCTGACTGCCTCAGGCATCTTATGACTATCCCTAAATGAGTATATTATAGGCTTTGAAAATTTTGACCAGAATTATATTATAAAGGATGAGCAATAGATCAGAGTCTTGCCCTCTGAGTTGGCACTTGGCACAAAGTCAGGTGTATTTATATCACAGAATTGATATATTTAAGTAGAAAACCAGCCGCACCAATTTAACCATGCAAATTGTGAACACAGGGGAAAAATAATATTTAAACTTTTAAAAATTACTAAATTGCAAAATATTGTTGATAGCAATTTAAATATTGGAATATTTTTGTAGTTATTTTTAAAGTTGCTCTTCAAAGCTGATACCTTTCTTTGTCAATTACTCATCTACAAGGCCAACAGAGAGACAACATCTACCAGCTGCTCCTCTTAATCATCTGACACCGAGTTCTTCATTGTTACCATTACATAACATGCCATTCCTTTACAGAACAATACAGAACAGAGGCTCAGTACTGACCTGAAATTATTCTCTGATTGACTGCTTTAAAAGTCACATGATCTCATTTAAACACCATGGTGATATTAGAAACATTTTTTCTTCAAAGTAATAAGAACAACTGGGAAAATAACAGGAAACCTAAAAGTTGTCCTGTGGACAACTGAAGCCACAAGTTCCCTGAGTTTTCACTGATACTTTAATATTTTGTCTTCCTTACTGAAGCCACTTACTTTCTATATAACAAACATATCTAAATGGACTTCTTCAGAATAAATCACATTAGCGAAAACACAAGTAAATTTTATTTCAAGAGTACATAGAAGTATCAGACAGCAAGCCTCCTAGCTGACCAATGTAGGATAAAAACCAACAATTTATAAAGAATTGTTACAACTTAGCCTAGCATTCAGGTTAGTTAAGCAAGGTGCTAAAGCAACAAAATGCAGCAGCTCAGAAATAGTTGTGACATCTTTTAATATATTAAAACCAGAAGTGCCTAATTTTTCTTCACAGGGCATGTTTCATCTCTTTCTGTCCATGTGGTTAGTTTGGGTATCAATACCATAAATTAAGATCATTATCAAATTTTAATACAAAACTAAGTGCGATGGAGCAGACATTCTGTTCTCAATTTAATCATGGAACAGTCCTTCTACCAGTTGTGTTTTGGAATAAACTTTCAGGAAAAAGAAAAAGGTATTTATCATAGGTTCAAGAACTCTATAAACCATTAGCAATATATGAAAAAAAAACCCAAAAAACAACACCAACAAGACCCTTGAGGATCATTATTGTACTGCAATTTTGCAAGAAACAAATGTGGGATGATCATATGTATGTGTTTATTACACAAAACAAACTTGAATGCACTTTTTAATGTGAAGATCTGTTTTCTATTTCCTTTTTTAACTCAAGTAGGCTTTATAGTCACAGTTTTGCAAGTAGACATTTGTAGATGGGTATATATTTTGGTTATATAAAAGCGTCTATTTTCAAAAAATAAAGTTAGAATATTTCTTAAGCAATATATATTTATAAGAACTTAAGTAATATATTTTGCAATATGGAATAATGAATCAGAGCAGAGAAGGTACCTGCTTTCCTAGACATTCGTTATCTCTACTTAAAGATCTGACATAGAATGTGGGAATACATACAGGACAGAGAGTAAAACAGACTTAATTAGCATAGCTGGTTTGATGAACAAGATGCCATGGCAGAAACAAACAGAACTTTGAAGATTACAGAAGATGGGATTAAACCTGCTTACAGGAAGAGATTCAATCAAACTTCTGCAAGCAAAAGATATAAAATGTATGAGTTTTCTGTATGATCTTTAACCTGGTTATTGTAGTGGAAAATTATTAGCCTTCCTGAAATGGTATATAAGCTTTTGTAAAATTTGAATAAAATCAAATTCTGGTCATCTCATCTCTCCATCAATCGTCAATAACAGTACATGATGTTTCTTCCTCATGGCTTTTTATTGAGTCATAACCCCTTCATGGCCTTCTAATTTTTATGAAATTGTAGTTAAAAAAGCATCATATAAGAACCTCTTACCAAAAAGCTAATATTAATAAAGATTGCAAGTCTAAAATAATCAAAACAAGTCCAGTTAAGAAATCTCATTGGGCAGAAATAGATGACATTGAAAAACAAATGAAGAAATTACAGTAAAAGTCAGTTCTGTTTCAATGAAAGTTCCCTACTGATCTCATATCATTGTATATCACTGATCCCTAAAAAAAGCCAATGAATTTATAGTCATTCAGTATTGGTAACTGATATTGCGCATCAATAAGAATCCATAGACCTTAAAACAACAGTTTTTATTTTCATTATCTTATACAATAGTTCTAAACTCACTGTGCTACCCTGTGGTCAGTGTGCTAAAGGATAGAATCTATCTGCTTGGGGTTTTTAATAACTATCAGAGGCCAGATTTTTAGTTTCCAAATGGTGAAATTATTCTTGTTGTCTTGCTCACTGCAAAACACCTCAATAAAGAAATGCTTACCATACCAAGGTTTATTTCAACAATCAGGGCATATACATGACAGCCAGAATTAACTTATTTTAGAGAAATTCCTTACTACTGCATGGCAAAATAGTTCACGTATGACAGTGTGCACAACTATTGTTGATAAGTGTGCTGAACAGCATCTCCCTGAAATTGCTCAAGATACCTCACCCTAGCAAATATTTACAGGGTCCATTCTTTAAAATTCACAGCTAATGTGCTACTATTTTTATATGTTACAAATAAAACATTCTTTTTTGCAGAAAATTTCTATTTACAACATTGCATTGTGAATATGAATGACTTACATTTAGCTTTTAAAAGACATTATTTCTTCCTCAAGCTCAGCAAAGACAGGCAGGTGTCTTCAAATCCCTGCCTTGTGTTCCAGATGCCTCTTACACCAGCCAGCTAACTTGTACTTGAATGCAACCTCTCTCCTATGCATTGGAGTTCGTACACAATAAGAGGGAATTCTCTAGTCAGATGTTGGGGTAGAGAGAACTACAGAGAAAACAGACAGTAGATAAAAAACTTGTAGGGCAAAGATGAATCTGTGGGAATATTACATTAGGGTAGACCCAGCTGCTTCTGGTAACTATAGGTTTAAAAAAGACTAATCAGGTCTCTTGAAATGACTGAATATTCTTGTTTATCTACTAGAGTGTTTCCATTACTGATGTGGCTGCTTAGTAACGGGATTACTAGACTTTTTCCACTGTTTATGTTTAATTTAGTACCCATATCTGAAGAGAGGAATTTATTCTAAACTAACATATTTTCAGTCGTGATTCAATTTAAATGATAATCCAGACATAACACGATGAAGCTTGTCAGGTTTTTGTTGCTGGGATGCAAGAAAACAACACTAACAAACACTTGTTCCTTGTAGTCCTAGTACATTTAGGGTGATTTTATTTGTGTTATACTGCCTTTAATGCTCACTATCTTTACCATTTCTAGACAAAATGTATGACCTGAGTTACTAAGGACATGAAGACAAACTGCTTTTGAGTCTGGGACTAGTTCTTTAACAGTGATGATGGTTCCTTTCTCTCATGAATCAATGGATACGCTGCCAAGAACGCATGCAAGACAACAGGAGAGCTCAGGACAGGTATCTCAGACTATAAAGATCAGCCTAACAGCAGCTCACGCTCACAAAACACATGGTGTGGGGGAAGCTTGAGAAACTGGAAAGAGACACAACTGACAAGCAGCGTATGACAAGATAGTAACCTAAAGAATCATCTTCTAAATGGAGGACTGAAAGCCAGATCCTTTTGTTCAGTCTTCTCTGCTAGCATTCAGAGTGACAATCAAGCATATATCTCCATTCAAAATTTGTATGCAGCACACTTGACAACACCTATGGTGTTTCCCTACTGTTTTATTAAAGATTGAAGTATGAACACAAGCACACATTAGACAGCTCACTGCTTTTCCTGCTCTAACCACTGATTCTAACCCACACCTCAATCCTTTCAATTATCCTCTAGTGCATCACACATGACAGCTTCACTTCCAACTCCAGCTTTAACCATGCTCATTGTGATATGCACACTAACAAGAAAAAGGTGAACTAAATTTCAAGTCTGGTCCTTTTATATTTTCTGATCACCTTCTATGATTTCGGGTATCTCAGGAGATGTTTTCTTTGCTATGTTACATAGAAGTTTATTTATTTATAGAACTCAAACATAACATTTGGATTTATACTGTTTTTATCCTTTTAAGGCTTCCATTCCCAGTGCTTGTTTTATTCAGGTTCATATGAAAAGACATTAAGTTATGACTTCTCCCTTCCTTCCAATGCATTTCACAAGAGATCTTTTATCCTCTTTAAGCCTACTAGTGGCAGGGACAAAAGTGATATTTCTGACAATATGGAAGTTGGGGAAGTAGAATACAAATGAACTGGTGAAGGTGGCTCATCTTAAAAGTAATCTTGCTCACTGCTGCAATCAGAAACAGAACTTTTGGCTGTGTAAAATAACAGTGAGTCACCACATAATAATATTCTATATTAATATAATTAGAAGAGCTAAGGTGTCCTATTACTCTCAAGGACACAGCAGCTTTTTTTGCCCTTCTAATTAATTAGAAGTTTCAGAATGTAGAAATATATTAACATTAGGAAATTCATCTAATCACTATACAGTTACACTATAAGCCAGCAGAAAAACAAATAGCCAATTAAAAACCCAAATAAAATCAAGGAGCTGTAGAGACCCTTAGCCTAACTAGGTTATCAGACAGAATGATAGTAAATAGCTTTTGGGGTAGTATATTCACAGAAACAGATGAATTGGAAAGGATCTTCAAGGATCATTGAGCCCAGCTCCTGGCCTGGCACTGGGACCATCCCCAAGAATCACACCATGAGCCTGAGAGGGTTGTGTAAATGCTTCTTGAACTCTGTGAGGCTTGGTGCTGTGACCACTTCTCTGGGGAGCCTGTGCCTGTGCCCAGCCACCCTCTGAGTGAGGAGCCTCTTCCTAACATCCAGCCTAAAACTCGCCTGACACAATATCAGGCTCAGTTCCTCTCACAGTTTTTATTCCCTCAGTTTTTGTCACAGAGGAGATGAGTGTCTGTCCCTCTGCTTCCCTGCATGAGGAAGCTGTAACTGCAATGAGGTCTCCCGTCAGTCTCCTCCAGGCTGAACAGGCCAAGTGACCTCAGCTGTTCTTCATGTGGCTTCCCCTCAAAGTCCTTCACCATTTAATTGTCTTGCTTTGGACACTCTCTAACAGTTTAATGTATTTTTTATATTGTGGCACCCAAAACTACCCCCAGCACTCGAGGTGAGGCAGCCCCAGCACAGAGCAGAGCAGGACAATCCCCTCCCTTGCCTGGTTGTCAGTGCTGTGCCTGATGCTCCCCAGGGCAGGGTTGGCCCTCCTGGCTGCCAGGGCACTGCTGGTTCATGTTCAACCTGAGAATGACCAGGATCCCCAGGTTCCTTTCCCTGGCACTACTCTCCAGACTTCCATTCCATACATTGTCTGTCCATACATCCAGGGTTGCCCCATGCTAGATGCAGAATCTGGTGTTTTTCTCTGTTGAACTTAATATGGTCGGTGATTTCCCATCCCTCTTTGGAGTTGAGCATACAGGACCAGGCTAAGTATCTTAAACAACCCTACAACTGTGAGTGATGCAGCTATTTAGCTATTATTGAAAACTCAATAATCTACTGAGAATGTGACAACAAGCTAGATATTAAGATGTAAAATGAGGAATAGTAAATAAAACTGAGATTAATATGACGTTAGTCAATGGTATAATATTCAGTCCACCTGTTTAACGTGTTTATATGACTAACTTCCAACTACTATCCAAAAAACATATTCCATCAAGATTAAAATTATTTAATAAAAGTAGGAAAATATTTTCACATCAGGAGAGTGATAAGTATATTTAGACTTTACTGTAGAAAGACAAGGCAAAACAGAATAGAAGTACATAAAAATGTACAAATATTGAAAGCTGTATTTTACTATTACATAAAACAGAAATATGCGCTTAAAAGAACGAAAGTGAGAAACAAAATGCTCGTTCCCCTCACCTATATTTGTAAGCGGAATGCATTGCTTCAGTATATGACTTTGGGTAATAACTTATGACAGAAAATAAGAAAGGAAAGAGGTTGATAAATACAATAAGAAAAAGACTATTTAAAAATTTACAAGAAAACTGAAGTGCCATGTTTCAATTGTTAGTCACTTGAAGCACTTTTCTATTTTGGAGTATCATGTGGCTGCTTTTTAAGAAGCCAGTAGTACGGCCAATAATGAAATGCATTTGTCTTTGGACTTCTTAAGTAAGACCAGGCTTCAACTACTTCAGATGCTCAGTTAACAAGAAGAGTTACAAATTGTATTGAGTTGCACTAACTCAACAAGAGCACAATCCAGACATAGGTATCTAACCAAGGAGTCTCTCAGAATGCAGCTTACAAACTCATGTTATCAGTTTGCTTTCAAGAGGTTATGTGTTTGTTTGAAGACTGCCTCATTTTGTGTTCTTCCCCACACTGATAAAACCACCACAGTATTAGAGCATGAAGAGCTATAATTAGCTATTTTTTCCCAAACAATGAATATGCAAAGAGAATACTCCTGGTGAAAAGCCAGCATACTCAATTCTGTTTGATGGAGAATATTTGAGGTTGGTTGAAGAACCACTATAAAACATAGCACAGAGAGAGAAACGGGTTTTTATAGCTGAAGAATCTAGTTTAACTCAAGGGTCACTTTAGCCGAAATTAAAGAAAGATGACTTTTCCTTAGTAAGGGGAAGTAAGCAAGCCCCATACTGGAATGCACACTACTGAAAACCCTCAAATGGTGGGTGGATTACTACTACTCCTGGAAACTTCACAAGGAAGCATTCATAAGGATACACAGCCATCTAGTGAGCGCCGAAGGATGCTGGCAGAATGGAGCAGATGGCCAGAACTAACATCTAACTCTGTTCTGCTGGAGGTAGCTACCCCAAGATCCTGGAAAGTTTAATAAAAGTCAACAACTGTAAGCATCTTTGTGCTCTTTCTTATGTATGGAACAACTTAATAATTTGGGACATTTTTAGATGCAAAACTACTATATGGAAGGACAAGCATTTTGAGGAAGGAAAAGAGTTATCAAGTGTCAAAGCAACATTTCTGATTACAGCACACAAGTTCATGCAGAGATTGCAACGCTGGCACACTTCATAAGAAAAAATAGTTTTCATTATATGCGTGTAAATCAGACGCGTGGTTTATGAGCAGCTGCAACACCAACACAAACATTTCTGTCATGCAAGTGCCCTTTAAAACAAATGAACTTGCAAGTGTTTTTCAACCCATGCTTGTCAACTAGGAGATAAGAGCAAAATTAAAGAGGGCTGAACATAACAGTATTCAAAAAAATTCGTAGTAGAACTGAAGGTTCAGAAACACAAATTTTGACTGCCTGCATGTGCTACACTGCCTTTATCAAACTGAAAATAAAACAACTCATTTACAGCAGGAGATGACAGGCTCCTAGCCTATATACATCACAAATTACTACACCTCAATTAGTGGTCTATTTATTAAGCTGTTCTTAATCATTGAGATTCCTGAGAAATTTCCTCTCCATTGCTCATTGTATATTTAAATTGGTGATAATCTCTGTTTTGAAGATGTATCTATGTGTTTAGGAATATATAATGTAGTCTGGATGAATTTAATTTATAATAACTGGTTGGAAAACTAATCTTGATAGTTATCAGATTCATTTTTAACCTGAAAAGCTCTGTTGAATCAAATTTCTTACATATAAATACTGACTTTCATTCTGCTCAATATTATTACAGACAATATTCAAGAGTGACAAGAATTTTGGCGTCACGCAATGTTTTGGTCAAGAGAGTAGAAAAGTCCCTTTTCTCTGCAGACAACACCATGCTAGGAGAAGTGTAAGACTTGCTGCAGAATGATTATAAGACAGAAAGAGAGTCACAAAGAAACCTGAAGTAGCTGCCTAAAAAAAATAATCAGCTTAAGACTCTACATGCATATATTTCTGCCCAGGCAGAAGAAACAACTGATAAGGTAATTCTGTGTATTTTCAACAGCTGTGGTACTGACAAGTTAAAACAGGGGCATTGAACTAACAAAAAGTAACTTACAAAGCACTAATGTGAAATACTCTTGCAGAAGACCTACAAGCTAAAGCTTCAGGTAAGTATGCTTACCTTTGTTTACATTTAATTTTGATTAATATAAAGTTTATCTTCTTTCATCCACACTCAGAAATGTTCACTTCAATGAATTTACTCACTTTTTCTTTTTTAAATTAATCTCTACCCAGACAATGGAAGAAACGTTGAAACTATCCCTAGCAGTATAAAAACTGTCTTGTCAAAGGCTTTGGCTCCACTGAAAAGCAGATGCATAACTGGAATGTTCCTGTGAAGGCACATTTGCCTCAACTAAGCAGTCGTCTCTTCAGAAAAAGTTAATCTAGAGAACAGCTAATTTCATTCAGCAAAAGCCACTGTGACCTTTAATTGCATATTAACACCTCTGATTTGAGCTGATGACCATTTCCCGGATATGCTTCTGAGACACAGCACTAGCAGTGAGTAATTCCTGACCTTTAGCCATGGAATTAACACCTCTAATTGTAAATGAGAGAGCATTTAAATCAAACCCCTTCCTAATCAAGTAGATTATAAGACTATTATTTGGCTGGTCTGCTACAGAATATCAAATCCCTTTACATTGTGAAGGTAATGTTTTTTCCTGAGGGTTTCCTAATTTATATCCCACAGCAGTTACTCTGGCTGTTTGTGCTTTACAAAGCTGTAGTGGGGGAGGGTGTGTCTATGATATTTCTTACCTGCTGAAAGAGTGGTTATATGTCTGTACCACTTGAATTTTTTGCTACTTATCACATTTCTTTGTGCACCTCTGGATGCAGATTCTCAGCCTGTAATCAAACCACAGTGGGCTGTGGTTTTGTCCAATCTCATAGAGGAAGCAAGTGTAGGCTGGAAAGTTTGCATATGGCAGAGATGGAGACATTAGTATTGCACAGATATAATTTTTTACTTTCTTGCAAGATTTCTGATTTTCACTCATGTGGATCTGTAAGTTTAATCTTGAACCTACACAGGAAAGATGTAAAGCACAATTTCTATGACCTAAGACTACTGCTGACTTATTCAAAGTACAAATGGCATGTCTATGGGCATTTCCCATGAAGGACTTGTGTCTCTGTGGTATCATGATATTGCAGTAGAATCGCCCAGAAATGCACAGTTAATGGAACTGGAAATATCAAAATCTTTAGTCTCAAGACCAACAGGAAAAAGGTGTTGCAACATTTTTCATTTTCAATTTAACAGAAATTTCTACCATCTTTCCTAGAAATGCCAAATATTCTTTTGATAGTGTCTCTTCCTATC
Organism: Sylvia atricapilla; assembly: GCF_009819655.1. Taxonomy (NCBI): domain Eukaryota; kingdom Metazoa; phylum Chordata; class Aves; order Passeriformes; family Sylviidae; genus Sylvia; species Sylvia atricapilla. The sequence continues at coordinate 28,833,758 of NC_089140.1, forward strand.
TGCCATAGGTCTCTACAGGATGTCCGTACAGGCTAAATCCTATTAGTCTCCTCTTTCAGAAACTTTCTAGGCTTGCTCAGCAACTGTTAGTGTTTTTCCCTCTTCCTCCTGATGGATTTGAGGCAAATCCATTTTCCCTGCAGGATTTATGAATGCTACCAGATTCATTAAAAGGAGTCCACATCTTACAAGCTTAAGTTACAGTAATAAACTCATAAATGTATTTAAAGGAAACTGCAAATTCATACATGTTAGGGGATTTCTTATAATAAAAGTAGAACTCACTTTTGGAGTCTGAGTAATAGTTGTGTTCTGGTGCAGCCTCCAAATTTTTTTTCTGAAAAAAAATATTGCTTCTAATATATTAATATACTTACATACTAATTAATTAATATACTTAATATAATTGAAATTATCTAAACCCATTTTTGGAGAAAGAAAAAGAAACGTATGTGAACAAAAAGGGAGTATTTGCCCCTGCCCTCCCCTTCCAGCCCTTAGCTCCAGCCTATCCACACCTCCAAACTACTGAACCAGTAGGCTGAGCATACTAGCATGGGAAAAGAAATAGCTGCTAACATAAATTTGGGGTTGCTACCTTAAGACCACTATGACAGTTTTCTGCCTTTTTTTTTTTTTTCCCCAGGCTGTAAGGATAGGGTGAGGTTTTCAGATCTGTTTATTTCAAAATTATCGTTTTAGGTAATCAGTTTTGCTAACTATTTTTAGCCCAGATATGGCTAAATGAAATAAGGCACTTAGTTCCAGCTGAACTTCTACTATGTGGAATCTCCAGTTAAGAAAACAAATGAGCAATGCCAAATGAATCTTTTCATTAGGGGAATTGAATCACCAAGAGGCTGAAAGAAAATACTAGTTAATTTTGGTCCTATACTGGAATATAAAGATGAAGTTAACAGAAATTAGCACGATTCTGACATTCTTCAAAAATATACACCAGATTTTTTTTCATAAACAATACCTTCGGTACAACCAATATTCCATTCAAAGCAGTGTAATTGTGCTAACAATGGAAGGCATCTATTAGAAATGTAGAAAGTCGAAATATAGAGGAGATGAATGAAAAACAAAGGCTCACAAGACTTGATGTAAGTCATAATATTTTATACATCACTCAAAAATCACAGCAAGAAACTGTATTAGCCTAGACATACTAAAGTTTTTCTCAGCTAAGAACTGACATGCTAAGGTCTAGCTGCATACCAAAGTAGCTAAAACTCTGTATCACAGAATCTGAATACCCGCAAAGAAATTCACATGAAGACCAAAAATTACCCACCTGAATAAGGCTTCAAAGTCAGAGAGTATGAACTTAAATGGCTTCTATTTTCAGTACAAAAAAAATCTGCAGCTGTTAATGACTAGTGATTTTTGTTTGCTTTATTTGTGATGTATATATAGAAATGCCTGTGTGTTAGAAATTATAATTGAAATACTCAATTCAGTGGTATCTAAGCCTAGATAAAGGCCCTTGGAGTCAAACTAGTTGTTATGGGTGTAGGCTTTAAACACCTAAGTTGCTTTGAGGACTTGTTAATGGCTTACCCACAGAGAACAAGACACAGTCTTTGCTTCTCAAAGACCAGACTCCAGACTGGGTGCTACCACTAGATCCTGCCAACCACCCCTCAAACCCCCCTCCTCAGCTTTTTCATTAGCAAGTGAAGCACAGAGGTATTGAAACTCACACTATGGAAATCATTCTTTTCACATCAAAATATAGTGGTAATCTACATAGACAAAAGAGGCAACAGCATTATTCATGGCACTTACAGCAATTCTGAAAAATATCATATAACAAGCCTCATTTTCAGCCCTTTTATTCAAAAGAGCTAGGATCTTAGAGCTTGTTAAAATGACACAAAATAAAACAGGCCTGGTTTATGCTCCCTTCCCATCCTATTTTCCTCAATGTCAGCACAACTTACAAATGTTTTCTGTCAGCTTTTTCTCTTCATGCCTGTTTTCCACTGTCATCATGCACTTTGTTTTCATCAGTCTCTCTGCCCTTCTCTGACTGCGGTAACTAGATTTCTCCAGCTCCAACATTCTATTAACTACGTGTCCAAAATACTTATGATGTTTGTTTGCCTGCACTCCTGAAGCACTGGCAGTGAACTGGTTTGAAGCCCAGATCACCCGCTGAAGATTTTCCAGGCACTTTCTCAGCTTCGTAGCTAAAATCTTCAATACCCTGTCTCTGGCCATAAGAAGTAGAGAACAAATAATGTATTTTTTGCAAACTATGAGAAGCCATTCCCTACCTGCGGTTACTCAGACTCCAAAGCCTTAAGAGAAATTAGGGCAAAGAGTGTATTTCATGTCTGCCTTCGATAAGCTTAGTTCAGGAGCTGGCTTGTATCTGTGCACTCAGCAAGGCTGCATGATGTTAATCTGGTTGAAGTGCTAAAATCCCACGAGCAGCTACAGAAACAGAGCTGGGGGGATTGAAACCTTCCTTTGTGCTCTATCCAAGGTTCTGTGCTAGAACCTTGCCTGCATGCTGAACCCTTTTCTTTTCCTTCTCATCCCTGCAATGCTGTCAATAGCAGTGAAATATCTTTGCTTTCAGTAAGTTAATTCCAATAGAGCACTGATAAAATAGGAGGATATTACAGAACTGGAAAAAACCCTCAGCTGGACTCCTTACCAGACCTGAGGAGTATACGACAGTAACCTCAAATCAGAACCAGTTTATATCTGAAAAGTGTCAGACAATTTGTCAATAGAGGAAGAATGGCTATAGCTGCCTGCAAGTAGAAGAATGTAGCTGAGGATCTTTTATTAAAGCTGTGGCCTCTATTCACTTCATTCATTTTGTCTACAGCTCAGTCCACAGCTTGCTATTGACAGCCCGTTGTTGCCTGACCTTTATAGTGCAAAAATTTTAGCATCAAAATACCCTGATGAAAACACTTTTAGGCCAGGTCCCCAAGAAATTGAGGTTTGTACAGTAAGACATAAATATACATAGGTTTTTCTTTTACTCGCAGCTGAATATATGGGTTGATTTATACTAAAAACTACAAACTCTAATAATATTGTATTCATAAAAGGTTTGTGTAATTCACAGTTAATTAGAGGAAACACTCACTAATGTCTCCCACTGAGCTCAGCTCCCATTAGAAAACAGAAAGAAAATGAAAACTCCAACCATAGGGCAGGGGGAGGAAGAGAGACAGTCACCCTTTAATGATAGTTTTCACTATATTAAGTGTGAGATAATTCAGCCAAGAGACAGGTTTTTATGAAACCATGCTTAATTCATTTTGCTGCCAACAGAACTCCTGTTGACGTCTCTGTGCTGTGTCACCCGGCACTGAAAAATGCTTCTGTCACACTGAAGGGCACTTTAGCGTATCTCAGGCTTTCTGACAAACACTGTTCTCACAAAGCAAATGCTTCATCCTTTCTTATGCAGCTCTTTGAAATCAAATTTCAGGGCAAGAATCACCCAAGAGGAAAGAGAAAGTTAAATGCAAAAACTTTGGTGAATGGAAATAGGAAGACAAAAGCAAAGAAATCTTAGTGAATTGCAATTCGAAATTACTTGCTTCATTTTAGAAAACTTAATGCTAAGAAAAACATTTGGTACTCTTTTGAGGCTATTAAAATGAAAGAACAATTAATAAAATTGTTTTACTTCTTTGTTTTACTAAATTATTTATAAAAGCCTCAGTGTTACTATTTCTTGCTGACATACTCTTTCTTGCATACTTGTTGGATGTGACCTTATAGTCTAACCAAAAATATGTAAAACAAATGATCTTCTAGGAAAGTTCAGAAATTCAGTTAAGTGGAGGGGATTTGATAAATAAAGTAGCCTTCTAGTTTTGTAACAGTTTGCACTTGAAGATTTGCATGTACTTCAAATGACTCCTGTAGTCCAAAATTGTGTCTGAACTGGTAAACAAAATGTTGCCGATACCTAATGCATTCCAAGTTTCAATAAATATTACTATAATTTGGTCAGATTCTAAACTCTTTAAAATGTTGTTTCAAATGAATTTAAAAGTGAACTAGAAAATATCTCAATGCTATTTTATTTAGGTTAACTCTTAATCATCCAAAACCAGTATCTGTTTGGGGCTCTATTCAAAACATCTTTTTTAACTGACTTAGCCGTCATGTATATCAATGTTTCCAAAAAGAACACGAATAAAATTTTAATCTCATTAAATTCAGTATATAAGTGATTCCAATACATACTGTAAGTTTCACCCTGAAATCCTACTTCTGTGTACATCTTGTTTTCCTCATGTTTTTCTGGTTGGCTCTTTATTTATCTGACTAGGTGTGAGTCACTTGAATATATATACATATTTAGTATTTTAGAGTTTATGAAGCATTTGCCTGTGCAGATGTCTGAACATACTGCTGTACAAGTGCAAATATCAATATGGTACAAGGTTCTTCAGAATTTTTAAATAAACTGATAGAAATTACTTATACTCAGTACTAAAATACAAAAGAAATCTCTGACTATAGTATGACTCCAACAGTATGTAATTAGTATTACTTACACAGAATAGATCTGTAAATTCATACTAGTTCAGGTAGTAGGAGGAAAAGCAGTATAAAGAAAGGAAGAAAAAGGAGAAGAAAGCTAAATAAGCTTTCTTATTAAATAGCAATGAAAGAAAAAGGAAAAATGGAAAAAGGGGACAGAAAAGGAAAAAACCCATGGGGAAATAGAACATTTAATATATATGTCTATATGAACATGCAAAAATCTATTAGCAAGTGCCTAAAGCATCTGGCATCTGAAATAAGAACATAGAAATTCATTCATTCAAGTATATTTTTGCCCAAAACGTTTTCAATGGGTGCAGATGCTGACCCTCTCAATACATCATAAACTGTCAATTTTTGAAAATCTCAAAACACAAAGAGTCAGTTTTGGAAAGGAGAATTTTTTTTTATTCTGCACAGGGTGCAAGGACGACATTTTCCACAAATCAATCATGCTAAGGAATAAAAAGCAAGTGATTTATACACTGAAATCTACATAAACCTACCTATCTAATGCAGCTACCACTTACCACTATTGCACAATTGTTAAGCTTCTGCAGTCTTATATAATACTTGTCACTGCACCTTTGGGGGTCTCTAGTGGACATTTGGGGAGGTGGCCCCTTTTTAGTTTCAAGCAAAGTTCAGCTCAGAATGAGCATAACCAAAGGCTGAGAGCCAAAGGAAATATTATCTGCAGCTCAGAGACACATATTCTCAAAAAATTGCCATGCAGGACATAAAATACAAAATATTTCCATAAGCATTAATCAACATCTGCTTAACACACCTGATTACCTTAATTTGCATTCAGAAGAGGAGTTAAAGGTGAGAATAATACCATGAGCATCCATCCACAACAGAGATTAAAGGAGAGGACAGAGACTTCTGCTTAAAGATATCACATGTATACTGGCTGAGCTGTAACTGAGTAGTCATGTTAGGCTAATGCTTGGCATGGAAAGATCCACTTTAGTCTTTCATGTGTGTGTCTTCAATTGCTGTTATTTTACACAAATATGTGTAATACACAGATACACAAAAAAGAAAATAAGTAATTCTGATGTCATGTTAGGAAGAGAAAATCATAAAGGAAGTTTGGACATGAAATTTTCTTTTTATATCCTCAGTGGACAATGGAGAACCAGCCTTATTCACCTAAACTTTCAGATGAATCAAACACAACTCACTCATCCATCTCAGACATAAAATACATTGCAGGTAAATATTTGCTAATGGCAAGTTATGATAATGGAAACTTACGTCCTGTTTCTTCTGATATTTGTAAGAGCAAAAATCCCAACCTGCATCAAAATAACACCAAACACAGTCTCAAATACATATTTTGAATGCACAGGCCCAGAGGCTAGAGACTTTCACAAGAAGTAGTCTTGAATTCTAATCTGTAGTTGGAGATTTGAACCCATATTTTTCTCAGCCTGGAGTTTTTCATTATCCAGGCTTTGACATGTTATGAATAAAAGCAACCTTTTTTTTCTTTTTTTCAATCCAAGTTGAATCTCTGTTCACTTAAGAATACAAAGGGCAAAGCAAGTTTGCTTCTAACCCACTTTTGATTTCTGGTCATGCTGAAGTGCAAAATGTTTTTGTCTTTTACTTTAGAGTCAGGAAAGGGGAAGAGGAAAAAACAGTCAATAAACTACCCACAAATATCACAAACCACAAGGACTATTGGGCAGAAATAATAGTCCAGTAAGGAACACTGGATTAGACAGGAAATTGCCTGCTTTACCACTAAGCCAAATAAATTTGTACACTTTGCTGGACTGCCTCGTAGCTGCAACAACAGCAAAGGAAAGAGCTTCACTTAACCTTGCCTCATGATTAGGGTAAGTCTTCACTACAGGATCTGTAGGTTCATGGCCCTTGAAGTGAAGGACAGGTAGAAAGAAGCCTTTGCTTCTTGAATGTCACAATCCAAGGCTGGTGCATAAAAAGCAGCAGATATTTCCTCCTTGGTTGTATTTTCAGATGACAGCTCCATCTTTGAACTCAGGCAAAGAGGTTTCAAAAGGGAAGCTTCAAGAAATACCCACTCTTTTGCAACTGCTGTTTTCTACCAGATGGCCATGCATGCTTCTCCTGGACACCCAAAGTAATTTTTCAGAAGTTGTTTTGTTGTTTTGGTTATTCTTTTTTGTTTGTTTGCCTTTCTGATAGTTTGTTTCTTTATTTTGTGTGGTTCTTTTTTTCTTTGTTTGGGAGTTTTAGTGTTTGGGTTTGTTATTTTGGTGGGGTTTTTTTTCCCCTCTTTTGCAGGGGGCGGGGGGAATGGGGATTTTTTTGTTGTTGTTTTTAGGTAACAGGAACATGGCAAGCTATTTTTGCCTTTTAAACATCTCTCTTAATTACTACCCGATGGATCCATTTTCTTAATTTCAGTTCACAGTCTACCAGGCTATTTAATCTGCTTAATCCTCGTTGAGCTGTAAGAATGACTGCTGTTAAATCTGCAACAGTTCTTTTGCCCAAATGATCAGGGAAGCCCATCAGGTGGATTGGACACATCTCACTAGGCCAAAAGGCACTATCCATCAGTTTCTAAATTAAATTTATTTGATCTGTTTTTCTTTCTTTTGAAGTTTGTTCCCTGAGCATCTTAGTGTTAAGTCAGATTGGTAAACATGTAGTTATATGGGTAACACTTCTGGATTTCTGGATTTAATGGATTACAGATCACAGAATAGGTTAGGTTGGAAGGGATCACAACTGGTCATCTGGTCCAACCTCTCTGCTCAAGCAGGGTTATCCTGCTCTAGCACATGGCACAGGATTGCATCCAGACTGTTCTTGAATATCTCCAGTGAGGGAGATTCTACAATCTCTCTGGAAAAATCTATTTACATATTTCAGTTCTCAAATTATTCCTTACACTACTTTCTTCCACATTCTGGTGAGATCTTCAAGTGAGGGAGCCAGATGAATAAATCAGTTCCTGGGTCTTCTAGGTTCTATGCCCCCAATCTCATGCACAATCACCTGCCCACCTGCACCTCTGGGCTCACAATTACCCTCCTTAACCTGAATCCTGACTGAAGCAAGGCAATTGACTACACTGAGGTGGTTTGGTATGCACATTTGCTCACTTTGGTTAAAAATACAACAGAGGTATTTGTCAGTCATGGCTATTTTAATATACTAATTGCATCAGTAGTCACTCAAGATTAAAAATTTAACAGCTAAAACAATTATTGAAGATAGAGTAACAAAAAAACCCCACAGAATTTGCCAAAGAATAGTTGTCTCTTCTTTCACGCATTTTAATTTGAGGCTTATATGCCAAAACATATTAGAAGCACTGAGCCACCTGCTTTATTTTCTCCTTATCATTAGGCTCATTCTGAATATTCATAGTTCTCAACAGACAGATTAATCCTCCCCATGTTATCTTGCGTCACTGATCTCTTTCTGAAATAAATGAAAACAGAACTCCTAGCACTTCCCAGGTTGCGGTCTTCTGGCCTGTAAACTTAATATTAAACCTAAAGCTAATGTTGAAGACTATATATTAACCAAACAATTTTTTTTAACTTCTAAAAATGAAATTTTTGTGGTTACTATGGAACAAATCCTTTTAAGTTTCTTTTAAGCAGTAAAACAGCTATAGTTAGGTCAGGTAGTTTTTAGGATAGGCTTAGCCCCAAATCAAGACCATAACACTGCAGTGCAGAGATCCAAAAAAAAAGTCAAACCAAAAATTGACAGCATTTATATTGTGTTAGTGCCCTGAAAAATGGCCCCACATGGGACTATAACACGATTAGCCACCCATGAATAAAAAGAATAATTCATAAAGCAACAACACAAAAAGTCAGATTCAATGAGAAAGATTTACACTGCCCTATCTTGAATTAAGTAATACTACTTGCATACATTTGAAAAAGTAGTCAGCATGCAGTTGCCTCAACAGTTTCTTAATATTCAGTATTTGCAGAGGAAATTCTGCACATCTTTCCTCAACTATCTAAAAAGTTTAGGTAAGTTGAGAACCTGTGGTCAGCTTGACTAATATCTTTCTCTGTACTGAATTATCCAGGAACTCCTACAGTTCATAGGTGTCCCAGTAGCTGAAGGAAACCAAGCTCACAGAAAGTCACATAGGCAGTCTGAGAGACCACTGAAGATTACCACAAAAATTGTAAATGTACAGACTTTTATTTCTAATATAAATTCCCATTTTCTGACATGTTATCACCTTCCTAAAAGCCTAGATAAAGGACTGCCACACATCCTTTATGGTATGCTATTTATGGAGGGAAAAGCCACTTTTGTCATGAGAACAGACATGAGAAGTAATAAATGTATTGGGAACATGTTACAGCATTTTAGCATTCAAAAGCTTTTTTTTTTTTTTTTTTTTTTACACTGGTTGCTCAACTGGAACCCTAAACCTCCAGCTTAGGCACCTAGCTTGTAAATAAGTGATTTCCAAGTGGTATTTAAAGATAGCCAGTAAGAAATACTGAGGAAAATTGCACACAAAAACCTATAACCTCTTTGGATCATATATGCTCTATTAACTTCAAAGACATATTGTCTTCCAGCAGTAATATAAATGAAGAAGCCAGAGGAAAACAGAACCTTACTTAGTTTGGGAACTGTAAAGAAATGATTATTTAGTCAGGAAATACATCCATGCTGACAAATAGGTAGATGGATCCTGAAAATGGTAGACAATTTCAATGAAGAATAAAATAAAATATATAAAATAAAATATAGCCAAAGGCAACAAAAAATGTTTACAAAAACAGTTAATTACTTGTAAAGGCATAAACCAATTAACATTAGTGAACAGATAAGCCAAACTGTTGATCAACTAGAAAGATAAATCAAAATGTGTGGTTTTTAATGCTTCTAATGTTTTTTAACTTGAAAAAACAAATACTGACTAATTTGAATTTAAGGTTTCAGGACAGAGAAAGTTCCCCTTTTCTGAAAAAAGAATTACCTGTATACTAACAAGACTAATAAATGGTCCCCCTGCAGCATTAGAGTGACTCTCCCTTTTGGGAACAGAATTAGAGAAATATTTAGACAGTACTACCACTGAAACATTGATAATCAAATGAAAGTGAGGGTGGACTGGCTGCAGCAGGAGCAACAATTTGTTTTGGTTGGTGGTTAGAGCCTATTGAGAAAATTTAGAAACTGAATTAAGAGACGAAAGCTTTTGGAAGAGCAGTTTTGTAACCATTCTAAAAGAAAAGTGAGCTTTATTTCCAAAGAAGCAAATAATTTTAAATGAAGAAGAACCCCACAGAATTTCATTCTCCTATGACTAAAGTCTAAAAATATAACCCTTGTCTCCTCTCTTGTAAGTAAAAAACCCCATTTATCAGTTGTTTTAGCAACTTTAATACATCAAAATTATTTAATTTAACTGCATCAGAAAAGATGCAGTTAAAGCATCATTAAAAGATGCAGAAAAGTCACCAAAGACAAAAAAAAGTGAAGGAATTTGTCTGGCTGCACTTTGGTACATAGATTTCCAGTCAAGTCAAATAATTTAATTTTATGACTGAGAATTTTAGTAGGGAGCTACCCTGAATCTTTGGCAGGTGATGAAACAGTAGAAAGAAAAATAAATTAGTCTGCTCTCATTTCTATGGGAGTCGAGGCTCCCTTACAGATATATCATAGGAAAACATCCTTGCCATTTTATTATTTATTGCTTTCGTGCATGAGCCACCATTATTTTTAAATTATAGGGTATTTTAAAGAACACATGACTATGTGCACATATGAATAAATGATAACTTTGAAGGTTACAGTTCACAAGAAGTTGTGGCCTAATACAACATATAAGATATGTAATATTACCCATCATTGTTGGCTAAGACAAATATCATAGCAGCCAAAAAGCAGAGTTCTTGCAACAGTCAGTGGAAACTGCTTATCAAATTATATATCCTATATGGCCCAAATAATAGGATTCTCCACACTGTATAAGTGGAAATGTTAGTAAATCCAAAGACAAAGCAATAAATTACTACATTTAAGTAGTATTTTTCCCCAGTAAATACTATTCCTTCTTCACCAAATAAGAAAGCCAGTTGCTTTCATTTCTTTTAACAATAGTTACACCACTGATGAAAGAAGACATATTTAGCCTCTGTTAGCATTGAAGAAAAAGATACCCCAAACATCTTACTTTTTATGTGTTCTGTTTCAGATCAGAACTTTGTATAATCATGCTGCATAATAAGCTGGATAACATCACAAGGAAAATTATTTTTTAATGGTCACTTCCCTCCATCAAAGGATATGGAAACAATCAAATGTGAATTAAACAAAAGAACAGGCAGCTGAGGAGAGCAAGAAGTGTCAGCAATGTTTCTCTTCACTGGGATTCCATAGCAACTACAGTTAGCTTATACAACCAATTACTGTGAATTTTAAAGTTGTGTATTTCTACATGAAAGCCCCAGACTGGAGCACAGTGTAAGAAGTGTGCAGTAGATCCATCAGTAGCAACACAAGATGAAAAATGGTCATGCTCACGGTGCTGGGAAGGCATCTCAAATGGCACAACCCCTGGAATTCAACCATGTTTTCTTTGGATTGTGCCCTGAAATTCAACAACGTTTCCTTTGGATTGTGCCTTCACATACTTGGCAAGCAGGATCAGTAAACCTCAGATAAACTATGCAAGTAAGAGAGCCTATGTAGCTTGGCATTTCCAATTCTGTTGTTGGGGGTTTTTCCCTGCCTCAAATTCTGCCATATACATTCTCATTGAAAGTAGGAGCTTTTTTCATAAAGGTTTATCCCCATATTTTGACATTACAAAGCAGCTGTGGTTAGCCATGATGTGTGCACATGTGGCCAAGGGACAGGCCTTTCTTTTGGTTTGAGCAAAGGCCAAGGTAGCTGTTGCCACATGCTGCAATCCATGCCTTTATTGCCCATTATAAGAAGACACAAAAAACCCCCTAATTTTCTACATCTTCTACATTTTCTACACAACCAGAATTTTATTCTAGTCTTCTGTGATAAGGTTTTCAAAGTAACATTAACGATGACACACTAAAAATAACATTAAAGATGACACATATACATTAAAGTAAAACAATAACTTGTCTGTAAAAAAGTACTTCCAATTAACTCTCCAGGCCCACCACAAAGGAATAGAGCTCTTTTCTGGTGAGCCTAATGGCAATATTTTGTGAAAATAATCAAGGAAGTAATTTGATTAAAGTTAATTTTTTATCTTCATCTGATGCCACAAAGTTTTACAGCAAAGGAAAATTGATTATATTTGTGTATATTGAATTTAGCGCAGTTACAGTTTCTCTGATTGATTTGAACTCTGTAACTATTGTACAATGAACTACCTGAAACCTATGAGCAATTGTATTTATAAAGTAGAATTGAGTGTTTTCACTTGTTGAATAATTCTTTCATATCCTCTATTCTTTCTAGGATAAAGTAGACTGTTTTCAGCATTAATTATTTTAACATTCTGCTTCAGCACAGTAAGATATTTACTCTGTATGACAATGGCTTATATGAGCATATTGCTTCTATAGCAAAACTTTCTAAATAACTGTCAGTCATTATTTGGCATTCAGAAATCCCCTGAGGAAAAGATGTTCATTTAATAAGAAAATGTTGCTTAATAAGAATTAAAACTTCTCTTTTATAGATTTTTTGTGTTGTTTTCTAATGTAATTTTGTAAAGAATTCCCAGTATCCATAGTAGTCAAGGGACAAGTTGTATCATGCAGTCATAAGTCAAGGCATTGATAGAAGTTCAGGTGTAACTCCTGCTGGTACTTCAGATAGAGGGAGAAGAAAAAATAAAGCACATTAGAATAGCCTCCTCTTCTCCTTTTAGGCAATTTAGTGCATATTGAGACATACAGAGTCTCTTTAGAATCTCTGGAATAGAAAAACAATGCCTGCTTCATCTCATATTAACTGTGATTATGACCTATTTAATGGCACAAAAACATTTCCAGTCTAAACTGATAAAGTAGTTACTCTGCTTGCAGACTGTCTATTTTAAGATTCATCTTCATGGACCCCCTGGCACTTCAAGTGCTTTGAATATTTCACACATTTTTGAAAACCATGTATTTAAGTAAACCAAATTTAACATAAGTAGTATTTATTTTTCAGTCTTCCTTGCACCAGTAATGTCTGCCACATAGAATTCTCCCTTCACACTATGTTTCCTCTCAGAAGAGTAATTGGTCATGTATATTGAAGGATAAAAATTTCTTAATTTTCCTAATTTATACAATCAGCTGAGTGCACCCAGCAGAAATCAAGCCTCAAGCTAAAGTTGTACTATTGGACCAGTAAAAACTAAGTGTTATTTGAACCGCAGATGCTGGAAAATACCAGTCCTATTTCTTCTGAGAGATTTGCAATCTAACAAATTAAAGTGATTTTATTATTCTGCAGCCGCACGTGCAATTTATGTTCTACAGAATGATAGCCTCTATTAGCAACACCAGTAAAGACAAGCTAATAAAAAACTCTGCTTTATGCTTTCCAGAAAGCAGACACTACATTGACATCAAAACAGCAAGTTTAAAACTAGAGGGCAAAGGGTTTATTGTGTAATCTTCTATCAAGCTAAACACTGTCTGGGCACCCATATGATTTTTCTTCATCGAGACTGTTGTCACTTCGCTGTGCTTTCCACTACTTTCCTCTTTAAAGTGGTTAATTTCATTGCACTCCAGAAGTGAGGGTTAGGGAGTAGGAGTTTGAGGAGGTGGCATGAAGATAATTTTAGACAACAAACTGAAAATTTTCTAGTGAAAGATTTTGGCAGCAAAACTTAAAAAAACAGATTTGCTTGTGACAAGTTTTACAACTATTTTACAACTCAAATAGACTTTACATTAACCTCAAAATAGAGTCATAAGGAAAAAAAATTACATAATTACTTTTCCATAGGAAAAGCCAGAAACATCAGAACCTTTGCAAATTTACTTCTTTTAGGAACAAGCACTTCTCAGTAAGGGCTGTGAAAGGGCACCAAAATTGTTAGAACTTCTGCTACAAGTATTTTGTTGTATTTGGGTAATAACAGAAGCTTGCATTTAAGGAAGTTATGTTTATAGTAGTTTTACCAGACAAAGGATCATAAATTCTTATTGGCAGCCTATTTGCACTCACTTGCAGCTTTTTATAGGGACAAAACGATCTGGAAAAAGAAGATTTCTAGGCTCAAGATAGTGTACCTGAACATCAATCCTCTTAGTAAACAACTTATTCCTCAGGTGCTACTCCTATTTAAAAATAACAAAATAATGTTCAGGTTTCTTTCAAGGCTTTGTTGCCACATCTATCATTCATTCCCATCAAGTCCAACACTGACTCTGCTTTTGTTATCATGTTTCCTGATAGAGAAGAACTTGGGGATGGAAACCCAAAAACACACTAAAGAATCCAAAAAATCCAAACTCCCCATGAAACTCTAACATACCATTTGTTTAAATATTCATTGAAATGAACAAAATCTTAAAATTATCTTTTTTATTGTGCAAGTATGACTCATGCAACTTCTTTTTCAGCTTTATTGAAGCCTCTCTGGTATGATATCTTAAGGTTTATTAATTATCTCTGTAGACTGTGTTAGTGAGATAATAATGACAGCCTCTAACAAAACTAGTAAGCAAGTCACTGTTTTTGTAGAATATCACTTTTTTTGTTTCTTTAACAATTTCTGCTCCCTGCTAAACTTTATTTTTATGCTTTCAGTTTTTGCATTTCTCTATCATATATATCCAGCAAAACAGGAGAATCTTTTCTATTATCAGCATTTCTACTGATGTTTCTAGTATTTGGTGCATTAAAAAAAAAACTCAAACATTTAATAATTTACAGTCCTTAAACAGGGAAAAATACTGCTTTGGTGCAAAACTCTTAATCTCTTCCTTTGTCATCATACTCTGCTTGTTTTCCTTTTAGCCAATTTCCTTAAGTATTTAAGAGAAAAGGTGTTGCCAGTAATGGAAAAAGAGTCATAAATCCCTATCAAAGAAGGGCCAAACCTGAATCACACTTAAAATCAAGCATTTCTCTAGGCCTTCACAAAGTAAGTGAAGTTTCAGTTACAAGCAGGTGATCAAGTATCCTGTAAAACAAGGAGTAAATAGATTCAATCTCCTTTGAGAAATCCCTGCAGAAAATAGTAATCTTTATGTTTAAGACTTTATTTTTTAAGCATTTTATATAATTTTAGTAGAATTTAAATTCCCAAACTTAAAATTATAGTGTATTGTTAAGAACCTTGGTGGCTCCTAACAGAGTCTCATACTATTAGATTACAATGTTAACCAACTGCTAGTGTGTTTCAATAGGATTAATTTGATTTCATTGGTCTTGCATCAAAATCTGCCTTCCACCATAACAGTCACAACTTGGGCTGTTAAGCACTACAAAGGACCCTACCTTAGAGGAAGAGACTTTAAAAAAAAAAAAAAAAAGTCAACAATCAACATTATATATTTCTAACTACACATGTGCACAATATATGTTTCTAAGCTGGTAGTTTAGTAACATTCTGTAGGTCTCACCCTGAGGAATTATCCATGAATTTCACAAGTATTGCTAAGTTGAAGTTACACATATATATAAAGAAGCCACACAATACAAAACATTTGCTGTCCTAACAGTACTTATAACTCCTAACAGTACATTATCTCTGCTGTCAAATACTTTGGAGTGCCAAAGTCCTGTAAATTTCAAGTAAGTTAAATTTAACATCTTCACCCTGCCCAGGAAGCCGCTGGATTTTATGAGCATTTTCAGCATGTATTCTCAGCGTGAAATTCCTTTTAAAAAGCAGGCAGACATATGTATGGGTTTGAACTAACAGGAGGAGACACTTCCCTGTTTCACAAGGAAGTTCAGCTGCTGAGAAACAAGGTGACAGGGATAAGGTCTTAATTTGAGTAAGATAGTGTCTTTCCCATATCCTTCCCCTCAGGCTGGAAATGTGAGAAACCTGTAACAATCAGCAGCACCTTCACACTAAGTTTGTGTTGAATTCCAACTGCACTCTGCAGTTACAGAAAGAAATATGAGACAGGCTATTAATTTATCAACAGGAGATAATGACAAGTCTGAGCCTCAGACAGAAGCAACATTCCCTCTCTGCTGGACAGTGTGTTACTGACTCTTCGGGGCATGAGAGTGGTGGTGTCAAGAAGAAAATTACTGGAATGCTGTTTTTTGCACTAGAGACACAGACTTGTGCCTTTTGGCAGCCCTAAAGAGTTTAAATAGGCAAAATACCCAAACAGAATATTGTTCTGTTTGTGATAAATATATTTGTGACACATAAGCTATACTCCTCACATATGTTCCTTGTTTGTATATTCCTTAATTTTTCATGCTTATCTCATTAAAAACACTTCTATTTAAGTCATATCTGAAAGTTTCTTCAATCCAAAGGTACACCATATTTTTTTCCTAGTTCCTCCTACCCTTTTATTTTTTCTTGTTTGCCATCTGGAGATCAGGCACCTGGGCTAAAACACTCATTATACTTATTGAGCCAAATGTACAACATTTGTGTCCTCAACAGGCTGTTGTAACTATTTCAGTAAAGACATTGCTTAGCACATGACAGTATATTTTCCCTCTGTAGCCTCTCACCAGTGGACAAGCTATGACCTAAACTATAGACAAAAAATAACATGCAAGCCTTGACCAGTAAATGACTATGGAGGGATACTTGCAGCACTTCAGTGTTACTGCAATTGCTATCATGAATATTTATTTGAACCTTGTGCCAAGGCCTCGAGTGCACCAACAAGGCTTCAAATCGCCCCCATTGCATCTGAGACCTCCATCCACTTGGTCCCAGTTCACACCAATTCCCTGATTAGAAAATCAAGCAAACAAAACAAATACGAGAAAAAAAAATAAAAACCAAACCAAAACAAAAAAAACAACCAAACAAAAAAAAAACCTAATGAAGAAACCCTAAACCATAGTGGAAAGCTGTGACAGGTGACTGATCAGTTACACATGCACCATTTACTAGGACATACTAATTAAGAAAAGAAAGGCAAATTCTTCTGTGACAAATGCACTCAAGAATAACCACATTAAAATCAATCTTCCAGAAAGTTGAGTTTTAGGAAGAGGACAAAACAACTTTTGACAGCTTTTACCTAAAATGTGTTTGAACTGACCTCTAGAGTATGATTCAAATCATATTAAATTTGTAGCATACTACTATAAAGAGACCATTCTGGGTTACAGAGTTCGCAACATGAGGATAAGAGAAATAAACATATTTGACAAAGAAAATGTATAAGAAAGGTGCCAAGGATAGAAAAAGGCAGATACAAACAGGGCAATAAGCAATTTTCACAGCATATGCCTACTTTTCTGCAAGCACATAACTTAATTACTTCAAAAGTACTGCTACAGTGGAAAAGCTGCTTTGAACCTCTCTCCCTAAGCCTTCTTTTAGTCCTCCTGTAGCCATCCTCTCTTCAAAAGGGTTTTCCTCAGGGGTTTGGCTAAACAAAGCAAACACTGGTGCATTTTATTCTACCTGACAGAGTTTTTACAGAAAACTGCAAATAAGAGTAGAGTAGGATTCTGAGGCACTGCTAAGCCTCTAACTACAACCTGAAGTGTTCCAGTTCTTTAAATTCTGGCCCAGGAATAGAGACTCTTAAACTCGAGCTGGACTAAATTACCTAAAGTGATATTTAGTCATCAAATGGTCCTTCACCCACAGATTCTATTGCCCTCATTTTCTAAGCTCAAAATTTGTCTCAATTTTTGTTTATATCTACAATTTTAGCCATAAAATGAGAACTAATTTTACCTATAAGAAAACTAACCCTAAAGTAATGTTCTACAGGTTATACAATATATCTATATACAAGTCTTTAATCTTCAACTGTCTTCAAGACAGCTCTGAAACCAACTTAAGACATTAGTAACGGATGAGTTTGTAAGTGCTCAAGATATACTAAGTATATTGAAATACTGATTAAACTTCATTTCAATTACTTTTAGTGCAACATTGTGGATTTTTCCATACTAAAGTTTAGCTTAATTTTTTTTTCTTTTTCTCTACGTTTTAAAAGAAGAATTAACCACTTGACCCCCCACCCTGCCCCCACCCCCCCCAAAAAAAAAAAAAAAAAAAAAAAAAAGGCACCAATTTAGACATTAGTAAGCTGTGAAAAAGCTCTTCCAACTCTGGCATGCAGACAGAAACAGAGTCAGTACCCACAGGACTTCTACACTGCTCAGTTGATGTCAGCAAATATTTTTATTTATCACAGTTAAAATACAGCAACAATACCTGATCTCTGCAAATGATGTACCATATATCTTCTTGAGATCTGCAGCTGTTGGTCCCATCCAAAAGCTTCAGATAGGTATAAGTTCATAATTCCATCAGTAGGAGGATGCACCCTGATTTGAAGAACATCTAGGAATATCAGTGTCTGAAGGAAACACAGCAGGCCACCACTGGCACATTGCTTTAAACAGCTCTTCTGTCCCAGAGAGTCAGGAAATTACTGATAACTCTGGGTTATTCAGAAATCTAGGATGCCTTAAATCCTGGGATCCTTGCCTTTAGAAGCAATCTGAATCAGTCCAAACACCTCCTCTCTCTGAAAAGAAGACCAAAATCTGAATTAGACATTAGGAATCACTCTTTCCTCTTCCCTGTGACCTTCCTAAGTCAACTGCCTGCCCCATAAAAATCCCTTCCTTGACTCCTCCACAAATGTTCCTCAGCTGGTACCAGAGCACCTCCTTTTACAGCAGCACTTCCTGGACTCTTCATCACAGCAAGAGTTCATTAAGCTCTTCATTAATCCTGCTATCCCATCCTTCTGAAAGAAAGAGTCCAATGGCTTAGGAACACAATGTACAGCCTTTTTGCAGATCCTGAGGTATCAAACTTAATTTCTCATGGGTTCATGTAAAAAATACTTTTTTTTAAAGTTGATTTAAGCTCTTCTCAGAGTGATTTAATGTTTCATCTCCAGAATACATATTTTGTGAGACTGCAAAATAATTCTTTCAATTGTTGGGGGATTAGACTTTGTTTCCATTTTCTTAGAGATGTGCAGCCAGATAACCTACGAAATGTAAACACATTTTGTGCCCTTAACTGCTGTTAAAGGGATTTACATACTTCTATGTAACTAAAGAAAACATTTATGCCATGGAAAAAATTGATTTTTAAAAAACACATTTAAAATTATTTACAAGTACATGACACAAAAAGATGTAAATTTTTTACTATGACTTCAAAAATTTCCCTGATATGAATGACAATGTGATAAGCAATGAAACGACACATAGATATATACCTTATACCAAAAGTAGTTTGTCTTCTAGAAATTGAGTTTCACATCCTTGAAACTTTTACCTTTAATTTCATGGTTGCTGCCATGCACACAATAAAGTTTTGATGACAGATGATCCAATTAAAATTTGTAAAGGTACAAATACATTAACAATCAGAGCATTAGCTGGGTTTTTCTGTAGCTGTAAATTGCTTTACTATGGCCTATTTTTTATGTTCCTTTTCACATAATCACCCCAGAGAAATGAACTGATAGACTCCTAATTTTTTGTCACTTCTGAAATAACATTCTGGAAGTAATCACAAATCTTTGTGATCCATTTTTCTTCAGCATTCCTCTTCACATGTCATGTCTTTTTTCTTCCTCTGAAGTAGTCTAAACAAACATGAAATCATGAAACATACAAAGGCAATAGTTACTCATAAACATTCATTAGCTAATTAATTCCAGATAGTTCATGATTATTCATCAACAAATCATGAACTGAAGTGAAATGAACTATTCACAATTAGTTTATGTCTTCAGCATCCTACATTAATTATTACAGGGTTGATTCCTTTTGAGTCACTCCAATTAGCCTCCATCATAATTAACAAGGATAGCATGCACTGTTACACAAATCACAGAGTTCCAGAGAGAGAGATGCAGAAAGAATAATTTTAAGTTGCTTATTTTATACTTAATCACTTATATATCATTATTTATAAGCTAAACATTCACCTGTATGAGAATGGTAGGAACAATTTCCCATTCTAAAATTAAAGCAAGTAAAAACCATAAAATTATTGTAGAAAATTATAGTTTTTAGTTCTGCCTCTCTTTCTCAAAGAAGAATTGAAATTATGTTTGAGGGTTTTCTTTACAAGCATCTAAGGAAAAAATACACGTGCCTAAATATGGCTGTATTTTTCTTTCTGAAAAAGTACAGCTTACCAGTTGATGCCTTGCATTTACAGGGAATATAAAGGAGAAAATGGAATAAAGTATAAATTTTTTCTAATTATATTAAAACTCAGCTATCCTACTGTTTGGTTTGGGGATTTGGGTGGTTTTTTTTGTTTGGTTTTGGTTTTTTCTCCACAATATATGCCCATTATAATTTACTTCCTACATACTTACAGAAAAGCAGGTGGATTATACAAGAAAATAGAATCCCATATGCACTATAAAGACCCACCTGAAACAGTTCAACCAGAGTTAAAAGAAATACCTCATTTTATTAGGCCACTTTTTTGTTTTAAATATATAATTAATATCTTTTCTGATATAAGTTTGGGAACAGTGGTGAAATTTATGTATCAAAAATTGTGATTCTGTTTCCCCTGTTTTATATTACTAACAAGGTTCTCTCCAATACAATGATTTGTCCCTTCCACACATACAGTAAAAGTAGCCTTTTGTTGTATCCCTATTTTCACTTATTTACCTTATTCATGTACACCAAACTGGGAATGGCTAAAATCCTCTTTTATGACCCTAAATATTCTCAGATTAAAATTTCCTAGAATTTTTTTTTTCTAGCTATACTATGTTTTTGCTCCTTGTAATTTTAAGGGATGCTAACAAAATATTTTCTTGTCTCCTTCAGGAGCTAGAGCTGTCTTTTTTTGGGCACTGTCTGGAAATATTTTATGTTGCATGTTTAAAGCAATGTCTGGCTAGAGTCCTTCCTTGGTTAGAGTAGTTTTTAAATTTTATATAGCTTTTAAGGCCCTTAAAGGCTTCCAAGGCAGAAGTGGGAATGGCAAAACATCTCACTATGTACTAAGTGTCAAGGAATCCCTGTGAGTTGAATCCCTGCTGTCTGAATTGTTGCCTTGCCATCACTGCTTATTGAAGCAAAGGTGGGTGTGAAGCACTGCTGAGTGCATGCTGCTTTTCACTGTGAGGAAAACCAGAGTGGAAAGAAAAATACAAGAGGGCATGTTCTGTATATTGCAATAGCAGGGGATCAGGACTCTAATGTACATCATGGAAGGCATCACTCCACTTGAGAAAGCACTTGAGAGAAACCTCTCCTGTGGTTCTTATAGAAACAACTCATACATTTAAGCTTAGAAATATATATTGGATCTTTCCAGAGCTCCAACAAAGCACATTTTGACCTGGAGTTTTCACGGAATTTCTATGTAATAAAGAAATTATAGATATTGTTATTCTCAGATCAATTACAAAGTTATAAAAATACTTGCAATTGCTACAACCAGAGAATTACCATTAGTAGTCACTAAGTGTCAATAGCATTGGAAAGCAGGGGCTTAGGCTTGCAACATACTTTGATTATTGAAAAAGACATGGAAAGAGTTCCTATAGACATGCCCAAATTTAAGGAAGAGTGAGGTAATTTGGCTTGTTATAAATACCTTGCACCAAAGGTGCAAAACTAAGCAAAAGTACTTCGCTGTGGACTAAGGTTTCTTGTTTACTGGTCCACAATCTTTTTTTTATTAGTGAGGCTTTAAAGATATCTACAAGTCTGCCTCTGTTATAAACTCACAACTCCAATTGTTCTTGCCCCTGTTATGAACCCCTGAACTTTTCCTCTGGCACCTTTTATATTACTGAAATGTTAAAGAAAATGTGTGTGAAACTCCTGTAAGGGGAAATGTGAGTTTCTAACCAGGCAAGTGAGTGTTGCTATAGTACTTACAAAAAAGCATACATACAGAGGCAGGTGACACAGACGATGCAAATCCTGAAATCAAGAATTCTATGTGTCATCTAGATAAATTTTCACCTTATGAAATCACATTCACACAAAAAATCAACAAAGGATAAGCTAGAAGAGAATAGCTTAATATGAAATACCCAGTTTACACTTATTACATCAATAATTTAATTATGAAAAATAGATATATGTGTAAAAATAGCCTTGCACTCTGTTGTCTTCATCAACACAGTTGCAACTTGGTATTACCATTTTTCACAATTCTATTCCACAGGTATTTTATTTATAATATCTGTGCTGATCTAAGAATTCTACATCACTACTTCTTTAAATAAGAATATTCTAGGGGAAAATAGGAGACTGTTGCTTGGACTGTTCTAACACCTTTGTGTCACAGGGAAACCTCAATAATCTCAGATTAGGAGAGAGAAACTCTTCCAGACTCTGGTATGCAGGCAGAAAAAGACAGTCGATATCCACAGGAGTTCTGCACTGCTCAGTTCATGTCAGCAGATCTTTTTATTTATCAGGGTTAAAATACAGCAACAGTACCTGATCTTTGCAAATGATGCACCATGTATCTTCTTGAGATCTACATGTCTTCATGAAAAAACCAAAGCAGGCTCTGTGCCACTGGAAAGACACCCTGCAAACAGACAAGGACAGGAGACTAGGAAGAAATCCCAAAGCAGCATTCCATGCTTTCTGTGCATTCCATGTTTTCTGAAGCAATGCTTGATTACAATAATCCTACACTTCTGTGACAATCTTGATTCTGATAAGCTTGCAGATAGAACAATTATGTGCTGAACTGTGCACTTCTGACATAAGGAAAAAATACACAGGTTATTAAGACAGGTTAAACAGAATCAGAAGTTATCTATATGCTAAAAAGGATCCCTTGATTTGCTTGAAATCTGACATTTTCAGGTCTTCATATGTTTATAGTTTACTGATAGCTCGGTTTCTTACATATGCAAGTTTGGTTATGAAATATTTATTGTATCACTTTGCTTATAATTCCTAGCTGTAAAGCAGGATCCCCTTAGATATTGTACACAGATATAAAAGCAACCCCTGCCACAAAGACCTTACAGGCCAACTATAAGAGAAAACAGATGGGCAGAGACAGATGGGGAAAGAGAAGGAAATAATGAGACTTCTATGATGGATGTAAGAAATGTAATTAGGTTGATCATTTACCCGTGCATTGTAAAGTCTACCATGAATATGATGCCACAGACAGATTTTTCAGACAAGTTCTGCATTACAGACCTTTTCTGTCTCCTGCTGTAACAAGGGTACTTCTCCCACTCAAAGCAGCACAGTTCAGGAGAAGTTACTTGCTCAGTAATTGCTTACTAATGTACACTTTGCTTAAGTGTCTCTTGGAAATTAGCCAACTTCTGAGCCCTTTCACAGTGGGAAGATAAGGCAGAGATGGTGTTTGAAGCTTTTTCTACAATTCCATTTTGTTAATGAAGCATCATCAGTTTGATAACATTTTGATGACCATGCTTTGTAACAGGGGAATGGGAGACAATAAAAGTAAATTATTTATATATAAATATATTATTATTACTATTACATAAGTACTTCTATCCTCCCCACACTATTACTTTTGTAGCAGAAGGTTGAAATTAGCTCCTGACTGAAATAAATTTACAGGTCTTCAGTTGTTCACTTATATCTAGTTGTGTCTGCAAAATTTTGCTTCACTAGAAACTGATGGTCTAACAATTTTGTGGTGTATTGAAGAAATTACATGAAGGGTGGTTAGGTCACCTTTGGTTTTGAGCATGAATCAAACTTAATCTCAGGAGAAACAACTATTAAGTTAAATGAAATATATTTGTCTTGTCTGTCTCATACTACATGCACAGGACATCTGCTCAGCCAGAAAAAAGACTGTATTTTTTTTAAGGTTAACAAAAATGCCATGAAGTATCCAAATTAATCTATTGTGTTTCATTGCCAAGCAGGAATACGTTTTTCTTGTCAAACACACACATCTGGGCCTGTAGTATGAATATGGTAAATCAAATAAACGATTTCTCTCTAGAATTGAAATGTCTTTTGCACCTTAAAACACATATGAAACTCTCATTGCTTCCCAGGAATGCTAAGACCAAGAAACACATGCAAATATAAATCAAAAAATAATATAGGTTATTGATCATTCAATTAAAGAGGCACTTTGCTGTAAGGATCTTCCTAATCCTACACTAACATTTGATAAATAATAAAATTTTCTGATTCATTAATTCTGAACATGGAGCAATTCACATTTAAAACAGAACTTTCTTAACTATGTTAAATTATGATTGAAATGCAAGGTAGGACTGACAGAAATCGTGTATCTGCCCATGTGCTGTTATGGGAGGCAATGTTAAAGCACTGCAGAGCACAATTTCACTCTGGATAAAACACGATAATGAACTGGAAAGAAGACAAAAAGTCTTCAGTTATACAATCAGATCATGTAAAGTCACAACAATCTTTAAAGTCAGCAACCACCAGTTCCCATGGAAAGGAATATAGGAGTGGGATAATGACATGATCAGACTTTACATTAAACTCCATTTATGTTCAATCTCCTAGTATTCACAAAATTACCTGGAATTCTTCATGTAAGTTACATGAACCAGTGAATTTTTCTTTTCATCCACAAAACCCTAGTTTTGCTTCTCTTCGCACCAAGAAAAAGGATCAATTCACATCTGGCTGCACTGAATTAAATGTAAAACTACTGGTGCCTTCAGTGGGAAGAAGTTTCACTTGAAAATGTATTTTCTTCTTTTTTTTCCTCACAGAAGAGCTGTCAAGTGTCTGAGAATAAAAAAATTCATGTATTTCATGTGAAGGAGCTAGAGCTAAGGTGGGTCAAATTGAGTAGCACCTTAACTGCAATAGCAGCTGGAGAAAACATTCCTCTTGAAATACGCACTCAAGCCACATTCAGTTTCTCTTCAGCTTCAGTTATAATTTCAGATTTGAACTACATAGGTACACAAAAGGCTTCTGATAGTTATTATTAAAACTAATTTTCCTTTAGAATAGCCGTGCATTACAACCCAGCCGGATTTCTAGTCTATTTTTTTTCCCAGCAATTTGTCCTCCCCTTTTCTTCCCCTTTCCTTCTTTTCTTATCTTATCTGATGGAACCCAGATGTGGGCTGGTCAAATTCACTTTTGCTGTGATACTCCTCTGTACACTGAAATGCCTGCAAGCACCTTTCTTTGTATGTGTTGTCAAGGACAGCTTCATCAGGCAAGATAACTAGGAATCTGATGATTTCAATCTCACTGCAGGCTTTGTCCAGATTAAAACAGCATTTATATTTATTCTTTTATCATTTTTGATGTTCTTCACATTTTTGCTTGTCACCTCTTCAACCATCCTTCTCATTGTCAGAGACAGAATCAAAACAGTACTGCAGTTATGTCCTCTGGAAACACCTGGTAAGTGAGTGACAGATAACCTCTGTGTGGGCTGAATTCTGGATAGTGAAAAAAATGTAGTTATTTCCACTGAATAAACAAATAACATTGGGAAAGAAAAAGGTGTGAGAATTTGGTCCTTAATAATATAGCCATTTTGCTGAGTTGCAGCTTACTTTGTGTCCTTGTAGAAAAATAACTGTTCTGAGAAGAAAGTGGTAAAGGCAAAATCTGGCATTTTTTTAGCATTTAAACAAAATGCTCCCAAATTATGTTTTCTTGTGAAGAATAGAAGTAAAGTCCACAATGTCTCTTTGCCTTCTCAGACACATTCTTTCATAACATTTTCCACTTCTCCTGATGCTGTCAAATGTGTTAGGTGTGTCTGTCTTTTGAATGTCTCACAAGACTGTAAAATTATTAACAAACAGCTTTCTTTTTGTGCTTCAAGCCTTGATTTTGATACTTAGGAAAATGTCCATAACTCAGAACTAGCTACCATCTGGGCTACCTAACCTCCAAAAAACCTGTCTGTTGTTTAGCAGCTTTTTAAAAATTAAGAGTTTTAGAAAGCTAAATGACAGGCAAAACAGAGCTTTTATTTCTATAATGAGAACCTCTGAGACTGAACACTGCAGTACAAAATAGGCAACACAGTAACAAATTTTTATTACTGCCACACTTCATGTCACAATTACACAGCAGATAATGCAATACAGTCCAATGGAGCATAAAGTGTCCACAAATTCTGAAATATTCTGCTCTCACAAAATACAAACCATAAATTTCCTTGCATTTTACAAGTATTCAAAAGTAATATACAGAAACATTCAAAAAGAACCCTAAATTTATTACTGGTGTGATTTTCCAGGATGACTTCAACTCTGATTTCCAGTAAGGAATGGTGGAAATATATTTTTCAATAATACATGGTTTTCAAACAGGCCATTGTTCTACATGTCCTTGTAGACATTTGAAAGATTACAAGATTTTAATAATTTAATTTTAGAGAGATCAATTTTATATCAGAATGTATTTTGAAGTATTTGGAACCAGTTCCATTTATCTTCTGATTTTATAGGTACTATCCAGCTGTGTTATGTAGGGCTCAAATGGCTTCAATTGCTTCATGAAATCTAATAAAAATTGAGCCACTTCAAAGGAAAAGTAGATCTTACAAATGTGTCATGTACCTAACCTTAAGCCTCTAAATGTTTCACATGCTGAATTGCTTGCTTCTAAAAACCTGAAAGAGAACATAATGCCATCAAGATTTGCATCTAAAAGACATAAACCATAAAATTAGGCTAGTGGGAAAAAGAAATAAGCTGTTATTGATAGTCCTCATTAATATAAGACTGTAAGGATCACAAAGGGTATAAAACTGGCTTTCAGCCATCAAATCAGTAAGATATATTTCATGATTTCAAAGGGAAATAATGATAGATTTTAGAAAGAAAAATGTACACATGAGTAATCTCTCACAGTCATAAATAACTGAACTTGTCTCTGGGCTGGAAAATCCAGCACAAGCTTGTACTGAAGTCTCATTATGTGATTGTATTTGGGAAAGTTCCTGAGCTATAAGCTTTGGTTTCTTTCTCAGAGTGTTAAAAGGAATTCAGACATTCAAAAGAAACTTACTGTAATTGCCATGTGGAAACAAAACAGATGAGCAGCAAGAAATTATTCTCAAGAGCACTATATACCAGGCTCTCTGGGCAACATATCCACTTCACTCTGGGGTTTTCTGAGCTTGGTGTCATCTGTTTCATCAGTGTGAGCATGGTGACTGGTGTATATAACCAACATGCCCAAACACAGTGAAAGTCTATTGTTTGCATATGTCTCCATCTTTGTCACATAGTAAGAATTTCTGATGAAGAGTTAACCTGTCTTAGGGAAATAGATGGTAGAAAGGACTAGGAAGAAAATTAAAAAGGACAGAAGTATCAAGTAAAACATGGCACAGAGAGGTAATGCTGACAGGTGATAGGAGTGAAGAGACATTGAGATTTGTGCTATTGAAAAAATAAAACAGAAAAAAATAAAACTAGCAGAACCTGGTACTTAGGCAGAAGAGTTAACTCTTCTTGTTTTTTTATTTTCTAGCATTTCATTACTCTGTTGCCATCTCTTGATTTTAGTTTCTGTCTACTTTTCACCTCACCTGAGTGTACCTCCCTCTTTTCAGTCTCTATTTACTTAAGTCCCTTCCAGACACCCATGATGGTGGAAAACTCTTTTCACCTTCTCCTTGCTCAGGAGAGATGAAATATGTTTCCTAAAGAAAATTACAAACATTAAATGTCTAAAAAGACACTTAATTAGATTGATAAATTTGTGTTTAATAGTTACCTGTAAAAACATTTGAGTTGAAGGCAGACATTTTCATAAAGCATCGGTGCTTTGAATATACAGAAATCAAAGCTGTGTCTGGCAGTATGTTTGACACAAAAAGATTTAAAAGGAAAGGAATGACATATTTTTATGGGAATATATTATTTATTTGAAGATTGTAGTCATAATGCATTAATGAATGATGGCTCTTAACAGTGATGATTACCATCCGCCCAGTTGACATGTTCAGGCGCTGTCCAACAGCACCATGGACAGTGACAAACAAACTCCTGTGCCAAAGTTCAGCTGCGGCCACTTTTCATCACTTCAAGCTCCTAACAGGAGTCTGGTTGACTCAAGACATACTGAGCCTTTCACTTCTATCATGGTCTATCCTTCAGCATTTAATATATGAAACATTTGATTTGCACCAGAGGAGTAGTTTAAATTTATTCTTGGATCAGGTTTACCTTCTGCTTATTAAAATGCAGTATTATTTTCCTTCTCATACACACCCTTGAAGTCCTCTCAAAAATCTATCTAGTTATCTTCAGCTTACATTAATCTCCCATCCCCTGGTGAACCTCAGATTTCACTAGAAAAACGTTCCTATATGAGAATTACTTTGTTTTACAGAAACCTGAGCTTTTCTAACAGTTTTCAATCAGGTAAAAGAGGTTTCTTAAAACATCATCCTTTCAGACCTTGACAAGTAATTCAATTGTGAAACAAGACTTCAGAATATATTTTAGAAGAAATCTTCTGAGATGGAGAGATTTGTTTAAATACAAAATTGCTTTAAAACCACAGAGGCATCTTGTGTGGAATGCTCAAAATGACATTCCAATCACATATCCAAACTGCCATTCTATCTGTGCTATTGTTTTTGGAGGCAAATGCAAAAGACTCTCTCCTATGCATTGACTTTGATACTCAGCCAGACTGTTAGAAAGTTCTAAAGCTGCCAGTTCAGAATCTCACATTATAAAATGAAGACACCTGAGTTCTAGTCCATCAGTTCAACCTACATCATAAAACAAATGTTTAAGGTTCTTCTATCTTACACTTGAAGAATTTTTAGCAAAGACTTATACTACTATTTATAAATTGAGTTCATGTAAAGACAAAACCTCATTACAGTGAAAATAATATTCTTATATTTAGCTCTTTGGGAGTGAAAGCAACACTGACATATACAATATTGCTATCTTCTCCAAAAGACTTATGATTTTAAAATGACTGTGTCATCCCACAAAACAAGCAAATGTTTTCTGTAACTCTTTTTTAATCTCACATTTCAGAACACAGGATAAATCACTGAAGTGCTATCCCCACATTACTTTGCATGTATACTGCTGTTCATTGAAAGATTAAGTACAAGTGGAACATCAAGAGGAGCAATCAAGAGTTGATTTTGTATGCTAGCAGCTAGCTTGGAAACAAAAAGCCTTTAAACAATCAGCAGTGATTTTCCTGTAGTTTGACTAACACAGCCTGTGAATGCAAATCAATATAGTGTATCTTCAATGCTGCATATTTTACTCGAAAATTTGAGGCTTGTCATATTTGATTGTCTATAGATTTGCAGACCATTACCCCACATCTACAGAATGTATAATTGCTATATCCATGCTTTGAATTTTTAGTGTTTACTTGTCAAATTAAAGCTTTAGATTTACCTGCAGTTCTGTTTGTTAAGGATATGACCAGAATCTTGGATATAAAGACGTAAATCAGGATTAAAAAAAACAGAGCAAATACACTTGTGCTGGTTAGAGACAGAGTGAATTCAGCATAAATTCAAGTTTATCCTGTCCCAGGGGAAAAGGACATCTTTAATACCTATGAGTTTTCAGTAACATTAAGCCATCATTCAAAAAGCACTTTTCCATTTCAATTTGAAAAGACTTAAAGATTTGTTTTAGAGCTTAGTTTTCTCACATAGTATGAAAACAAGTGGAAAAAACCCAACCAACACAGATAATATATAGTCTTATATATATTATAATAGATAGATAATAGATAATATATAGTCTATTATATATATAATAGACTATTATATATATAATATTTTTATTACTACTATTATAGATATAATAATAGTATAGATAGATATAATAGATAATATATAGTCTTCTGATTTAATTGGCCCAAACAAATTCCTGCCCTGTAAACTATTATTCTTATTTTTAGTTGTTTTCAGAGGGATATTTGTTTGTTTGACAAAGGGATCAACATACTTATGTAAAGAAGCACTTCTGTATCAGATTTGTTTTTTGCTTTTTTGTTGCACCAGATCAGACCCTTAAAAATTCTTACTCACAGAATGAAAACACACTGACACATATTATTCTGAAAACAGACTTCTGAGGATCTACTCTAAATCCACAGATGCTTGAATGTTCCTGGACCATGGCTGGAAACCATGAATCTGCACTTAAATTGTTCCTATTAGCAACTAGATACATGAAATACTATTTTGAGGTATTTCGTGGAAACAAAGGTTTGTATCCGTAACTTTATCCATGGCATCCCTCTCTGGGTCACTGTATCCCTATT
Source organism: Sylvia atricapilla (assembly GCF_009819655.1). Lineage (NCBI taxonomy): Eukaryota > Metazoa > Chordata > Aves > Passeriformes > Sylviidae > Sylvia > Sylvia atricapilla. The sequence goes on from NC_089140.1 coordinate 28,863,635, forward strand.
TTTAATGTACTGATGCCTTTTTCTCAGAGAAATTCTGCAGAAAATTGAGGAGATTGCACTTTTGAGACAAGAGTGCACGGGAGACAAACTGGTTACGTTCAACAGCTACAGCAAAGTTATTTATAGTCTAAAATTGGCCAGACGGGCTTAGATGTGCAAAGAAAAAAGTGTTTGCTGAGGTGCTATCACAGCAGTAAAATCGCTATATATAGCTTGCACAGCCTGTGAATGAACAGTCTTGCAAAATACTCATTCTCTAAAACGGAAAAAAAAAAAAAAATTCATATTCACAGAAAATATCTGTGGAGTTCTTTTACCTTTTCTCGGGGGAACTGTGTGTCCTTATTTGCTATTATTGATCTTTTTATGAAACCTTGCATTTTTGGTTTACTGTAATCGAGAAAGTGAGTGAATCATGCTCTGGAAACTGTAAAGTTTCATATACTGTGAGTGGAGAATAATTAAATTTAATTAAAAATGGTTCATATAGTACCTCATGAGTCACAGCTTGTGCGTAATAGGATGCCAAGTCATCATGTGCAGTGTTTAGCTCTTGAAATCCATTTGTCTCCATTTGTAAAAAAGTGAGCCTTATGCCAGATTCTCAAACAATGCAGAAATTTGAGAGCCCAACCTTGTTTTTTCCCCCAAATCCATTGTACAACATTGCCCATTTTTGGTGCTATCCTCCCCAATTCACTGAATTATGTTAAATCACATTCCTGTGGATAAAACAATGTTGGAAATTTTTAAAATCATTCTTTACTGGCCCAGAGGACAGTGAGTTTCTTAATGATGGGTAAGTATCATGTTTTACTCACTGACTACAAAAGGCTGCAATTCCAAAGTGGAAAGAAATGTGACAAACCCCGTACTTACTGGCAGATCCAATTTTAGTACATGTCATTTAAAGTTATCATAATGTCAGACAAAAATGGCTCAACTAAAACTTCTTCATCACAAGATGCTTCATTTCCAAATGAATATCTTTTCTGTCTTTCCTGAAAGCCAGATATGTACAATATACAAGTGTAGTTATAGAGTGAGCTGAACAGGTTCCATTTTTGTAAGCTTCATGTTAAAACATTAACAAGCTATCATTATATATGTTATCTGAGGTGTAATTATCGTTTATGACCTTTTCAGTGTATTCTTGTTTTATCTTTTAATACAGAGCAATTACTGTTAATTAATGGTTGCTGATGCAACAGGTAAGCTATGTTAAATTGCAAGTATCAATGCAAGGAGCCTTGTTACTTTAAGCACAGATCCAGATGAGTCATTAAAAAGTTTCAATGAATAAAAAAGGCAATAAGCAGGGATCTCTATATAGAACAGTATAGTACTCAGGAAACTACACTACTAATAATCCATGTTATCCTTAAATTCTCTGACGGCATGAATCATTTTACCAGAAACAGCGAGTGAAAAATTGCACTTCACTTTTGTGAAATGGCTCTATGGCAACTGAGCAGAGAAGTATTTGTGTTAATTCTTCTACTGAATTTACTATTGAAAAGCACAAGAGTTATTTCATCACCCTTACAGTGTTCTTAATCTCATTAGAATTGCCTAAGAAGCTGCATCATGGAGCAGTTTTAAAGTGAATTTCTTCTCCCTATACAGCACATGCGTGACTGAGATAGGCTATTTTATTCTACAGAAGAAACCCAGTAATTTAGAGGTAAAAGCAGCAGCAGCAGTATTCTCTGCTTAAGTGTCTCAGAACAACAGCAATACAATTCTTACTATGAATTCTGTATACACTCTGCTATTTTGAGATTTGAAGAGTTGCAGTACATTTTTTGTGTGTGTGTGTGTGACAGCTTAGTTCACAGCATTATATTTTGCCACAGAAATTTAGGACCTGAGCCAAAATGGAGGCAGTGGAAACATTCCCATTGACGTCAGTGAGTCTTGGATAAGGCCCCAGACGGCTAAGGACTAGGATTTTCAACTTACAATTAATGTAATTAATGCATCTACACTGGCCCTAGAGCAGACCAGGCATAAAATTCCTCCTTTGCTGCTAGAATGTAGCATCTTTTACTAGTACCTCTGAGAAAATACAAATTTAAAAGGGAAGAAAAGAAAAGGAAGGAGGGAGGGGGAGAAGGAAGAAGAGAAAGGAGGAAAACATCTACAGGCTTTTGAGGGTAAACCAGTAGCTTATACTCAAGCCTCTGTATAAGCTGTTAATTGTTGCTCTCTAATATAACAGAATCATAATATTCAGCAATGCAATGACAGTAGATACGAAAGTAGTTTTATTCATAGTTCAAGGTGGTTGGCTTTTTTGTGTCTGAAACTTTTCTCAATTAAACTAAGGTGTATAAAAAAAGGAGAAGTCTAAATCTAGTGACTGAATTACAGTGACAACAATAAAATGAACATTTCAGTTTGTAAAAGAGTTGTTTCTGATATTTTAACAAGTATATTTGAGGGGTTGAAGAAGGTAACTAATGCAGTGTTTGATAAAGGACCACTAGCTAATATTGCAGAAAACAGCTTCAATAAAACTACCACAGTGAACAGTGACAGAACTTGTACTATTTCCCTTATTGCTTTTACATTCTAAGCCTTTTTCTTTTTACATAATAATGTGTTTTGGCTCTCTACTTCATAATTTGAGCTTCCATTTATTTCTTTTTGTAATATTTTATGTCACTTAGGTTTAATTCTGTAAAAAAAAAGCACTTATTTTTCAGTTAATCAAAATTATATCTTTGTGGGAAAGACACATTGTTTCAATGGGTTGCAACTCATAAGTACCTAGTACCTATACCAAGATCAATCACAGTTACATGTCACAAGAATGTGATGTATGATTAATGCTGAATAATTAGTTAATAAGTTTCATCTGAATGAAATTTTCCAGATATTACTGATAGGGTCTCATATTCTTGTACTTTGTCAGACACTTATAAAATTAAAAAACCCCAAATCATTAGTAAATATCAAAGCCATAGTAGGAAGGTTGATGCGATGAAAGCAGTTAATCAGATGTTCACATAAACAAGCTAATGAACATCAGAGCCATTTTTATGATTGTAACAGAACATTTAGTTTGAAGGTATAAATGTCTTTTGTATACTAATTACTTATTTCATATAAAAGGTAATTTTATTTTACTGTGTTGCACAGAATATCCATTTCAAAGACACAGCTGATTTTGTAAAGTCTTTACTTACCCTGTGGGGAGTAGTAACATTTTTGGGAAATGTTTTAGGCTCCTGAAGAATCCGAGAAGCATCTGCTTCAATGAAAATATTTTCCTTCTGAAATGCTGAACATCTAGCACTTACTCATAGGCATTTCATAGCTGTAAGAGAGAGTGGATGATAAAAATCAGTCTGAACTTGGGAAAAATAGTTTGACTTATCCTTCTTGACTACAGAAATTGAGACTGCAAATGTAGGAAAAAAGTGCACGTTGCAAAATGGGATAATGTTAGAATTAAGGTATTTAGGAGTACATCACTGTATACCCATTTCAGTAGTACAGGATATTACGTATGTCATTAAATTGATCTACAATGTCTTTGACAACATAATGGAGGAAATAGAGTCACTTTCATCATTTAGTCTGTGGATGATTCAACCAACTAGCTTCCAACACTACAAGAAAAAAAGAGTTGGAATTTATAACTTTTCTAAGAAAAGTGATTTCCTGAATTTGGGTACAGTTTCAGCAAATTCAAAGTTAAAAAAAGAGGAAAGGGCAAGGAAAAAATAAGCCAAGTAGATAAGTGGGTTTAAAATAATATTCTTTTTCATTTGACATTTTCAAAAAAATGTATTTCAACTTAAGTATGTTTTTATTTCTTGATTGGTTTTAACTTTTGAAGTATATTAGAAATTATCCAAGTAAAAGCAAGTATTCCACTCTATCTGAAAAAGATGCCCAGCTACAACTGTAACCTTTTCCTTCTTCACCATGCAACATTTCTGTACCAGCCACTGAACCAAAATAGCTATTATTTGAATACATCTTCCCTTCAGTTCCTCTAGGGACTTTTATCTGGCAGTGGTATTATCATGTCCCCACTATCTGAACTAGGCTGAAATACCAAGGTAGGGACTGCTGGGACACAGCCACATATAAAAGAAGGAATCATCTATCTGTTAAGAAAAATATCTGGATTTTTCTCTGAAGTGATTATAATAGCATCAGTAAAGATAGAGTATGTTCACTTTTTTTGTATTCATCCTTCTCATTTTCTCTGTTTTGTCTCCCTACAGAGCTGGAATCTGATTTGGCAATGTGAAAAGCACAATACCTTTCAAATATGATGGAAGAATTAAAAAAAAAAATCCAAAAAACAAACCAAAATATCAAGCAAAAAACCCCCCAAACCCAAAGATTTGCTGGAATTTAGATTATTAAGAACCAAGTGTGCTCTATTAGTGTCTGATATCCAGCTGAAAATCCAAAATTTGAAAAACTGCTATATGTGGGTTTATAAAAGCTTGAATATACGGACACATTTAGGGAAATTTAGAGCATCTGGAATCCATGTAGAAAAGAGCAAAGCAGTTTTAAATATTTGTTTCTAAGGGACACAATAAATTTTCCATGACAATGACTGCACTGACACCTTAGAGCAATTTAGAAAATTACTGCCTATTTAATTAATTTGAAAGAAGATGTCTTTTTGTTGGTTTTGTTGCTGTTGTTGTTTTTCATAACATTGAATTCATCCTATGAAATATTATTTATGCATATAACAAATGACTAAATTACTCACTAAAGAAAATGAGTGGTTCACCACTTACAGGGGAAAATATAACAGAGTGAAGATTTTGTTAAAGAAAATGCATTAATACATAAACAATGTGATCTTAAGCTCCATACAAAAGAGCAAAAGAGAGAGAAAACTTCTGCAGCTGGAGAATGGGAATAGCAACAGCTCTCTTCCCAATAATATCACTGCATCATCCAGGAAAGATAAGGGAACTCCTCTCACATACATCTTCTCATAGGTTAGGAAACCTGAAAAAACCAAATCCCCAAGCAGACACTGAAGCATAGTATTTCTCAGCAATAATATGTATTCAGTAATCTGGGACAGGATTTGTAAAGGTCCCAGTAGTTTCTCACCTGAAGAACAAATCTGGTGAAGAGAAATATGTTCAATCAAATATCTTGTTTTGGGCTATTAGCCATTGACTCAGCCCTCGTTCATATAAATGCAATAGTTAGATGTCTCAGAAATAATATATGTCCCAGAGTGCAAATTCAGTAAAAGAAGAGTAATTAACCGGCTTTTACAAACATGGGTCATGGCAATTCATTTAGAATCATTGTCTTGCTTTTGTTATTTTTTTTCAAATAGAATTTTAACTTCCATCATTAAAAACTAAAAAATAAAATGGGTCATCCTAAAAAACTCCACACCAAAATACCAAGTATTTACAGGTATTTTAACATATGGAATAGGCATTTTGCTGATTACTTTTAGATATCTTGAGTATATTTTTTGATGGAGACATGACTGACTTCAACATTTATTGTCTGATTATACTAGTTTTCAAAGTGAAACTGTTATTTAGCAGCTCTAAATTCCCTTAAAAAAGGGTTACAGAAAAGATTTCCATAAAATTACTTTAATTCCATTCACTCTCTTTTCTAGACATTTCCCGTACATCTATCTGACAGTGCCCTTGCATTCTGTTACAATTTTTACCAGGTGAAATCATTATAAATTCTGGATGTTTAAACTGATCTGAACCCTATTGTTAAGGTCAACTGACAACAGAGAAAATCAATGAAAAACAAATGAAGAAGACATGGCTTTTGCCTAATTGGCTCATGTTTCCAGAGTATGTGATAGCATAACTCAATGCAAAACTCAAACACTGTTATAAGTCTACTTGCAAATAGTTTCTTTTTCCTGGTGTAAAAAAAAAAAAAAAAAAAAAAACTGGCTCTAAAGTAACTATATAAAAACAGGGCAGAGCTTAAAGAGATTGGGCAGCAGAAAACATATAAATTTTCTTGAAAAATATTTATTATATCATATTTAGTATTTTCATGCTCAGTGAAGGAGTGATTGTAGTCACTGTGAACTGACTGCTACAGCAAAGAGAATCTGACACTTAAAAATATATTAAATGAGAGCAGTCATTAAGAGACATACGGATGTAAGAGCAGCACTCCAGAAGAAACAATAGGAGTACACCACACCTCAGTCAATGACTTAGGACCTGTTTTGTGAAGTTGTGCTTTAGTTTCTTTAGCAAAGGGCACTAAAGCCCCGAGAGGCAGTAAATTCTAATACATTTAGTAATTACGTGGCATTTTGCAGATTTTTTTTTATTATTATTCATGCATAAAGTGGGGAAACCCACTTATATTGTCAAACCAACACCTTTAGAGACTTCACTTTGTTCCCTACTAAATCTTGAACACTTGAACTGGTTTTGTTGCCTTTTCTCCATTGTTCTCCTGCATGACATTATGATATCACTGACCAAAAATTTGGACCCATCTGCAAAAGGGCACTTAGTAAAGTTAAAATTAACTAATTGAAGGTGTGAACTGAGCTGCATCATCCAATTCTTGCACTGCTGTTTATTTCACACAAAGTTTTACTTGACTAAAATAACTCAAGGCCATGCTTCTGAAAAGGAATGTCCATTCAGATGTAATACTCTGCAGTCTAACTTCACACCTTCAGCTAATTCTTCCTAATTTCCCCAGTGTCTCTGTTTGGAAAAATATCCTGGAGGCACACTAATACTTGAATCTGCTACACAATCACTGTAATACAAAATTGGCTATACGCCTGGAACTTCTGGTCTCTGATTTTCTCTTTCATCCAGCATTTCTTCTTCTAATATTCCAGACAAGTAAAGTCCAGATGTTTTCTGCTGTTCAAGAAAGCAAACACAGGGCACCCTTAGGCATTCAGTCCTTTACTTACAAAAGTCCCATTAAATTTGGTCTAATTCATTTGACAATCATAGATATTGTTTGTCTTTGAATTGCTTTTCAAATAGCAATTATTGCTTAGTACCTGAGGGCTTTATAGTTCTTGCATACCATTAAATGGAATAAGCCACTGAGTTGCCATGTTCTCCATGACTATTTTGCATTTCTAGAGCATGTAGGCCTTGAAACAGTTAAACTGTTTACCCAGCTTGTAAAACTATTTGTTCTACAAACATAGGTACAGGTATCTATTACAATAAATACTGGGTCCACAAAATTATTTTTTCTAAAAGTTATTACTCCCTATAGTAAATTATCAATTATGTATTTCAAAACAAGAAACTCTCAGAAAAAAAAAATGATAAATACTGGCTTTAATACTTGTACATTATAGTCACTTCTTAACTCTCCTTCCCAGACATCTTCATATCTCTCTGGCTGCATCTAAATTTCTTGAGACATTTCTTGAATAAATACTTTTATCTATCACTCCTAATTATTTATAACCCATCCCTATATTTTTCAGTGAAAACCAGTATCTTTTTTGATCCTACAGGGCATATCTATAAAACAGGAAGAAAGAAATTCCACTGCCAAGTATGCCAATGCCACCATTTCATGCATCCTTTCTCTGCAGTTTTTCTCCTTGCCCATCTATGTATAAGCAAACAACACTCAGGGAAACTAGTTTACTAGCAAGATTTTTTATTTTGTCTCTAATGTAATTTTGTTTCACACCTAATTACATTTGAACATCATCTTAATAATTTTTATACATTATATGACAGTGCAATAAGGGAGTAATTTGTTGACTTTCTGGGTTAGGACAATAATCAGGAAGATGTACACACTGGTTAAATTGCCTGTGGTCCAGAGAGCTGGGCAAGACATGGTTCCCAAGACCGTGGGGAGCAATAGGTACTCCCTCCCTCCCTCCCTTCCTTTCTTTCTTCCTTCCCTCCCTCCATCCCTCCATATTCCTCCACAAGTCCAGATGAGTTCCCAGTGTAAAGTGTACAATTACAGGGGGTGGAAGTGCCACACTGCCCACTCCACCCTGTTCTGTTGTCATAGAGCCCTGAGCAGCAGCCTTGTCCCTACCCTAAGCCAGCTGCCCTTAGCAGGGTTCCCTCCCAGCTCCTTTGTGCACAGTTCTGAAACAGAGAGCATAGTCGTTGTAACTTTGGTATTGCACTTCTTGGTACCATTTTAGACAACTCTAGAATTTCTGTCCCGACCTTTCTACCCATCATTCTAGCTCAATATAAGCATAAATGCCTGCACAGGAGAAAAGAAAGGGTCCCTTGTTTCTAGGAAGCAAGAGACTTATAACACATACATTAATACCTTGGACATTATTTGTTTTGTATTTATTTCACATATTCTGATACTTCCTCTCTGAGCAGAATACCAGAAAACTATCATATTTGTTTTCATTGTTTAATGTCCCTGATTTTTTTGAGTAATTTTCTTAGTGCCTTGTTGCCACACAGTTTTATAACTACTGATCATGTTATAGTTGCAATTAGTTGCAAATTGAGGCAGGAATTGAGCAGAGGAAAAAAAATTAGGAATATTTTCTTTTTAGATATTTAGATAGATTTTTAGATATTAGCCATCTTCTATCTAAAAATATTACTTCATAGCACAATTTTTACAATTAAATAACTATGTGTCAGACAATTTGTGATTGTGTACAAGTTCCACCAAAATGACCTCTGAAAATCCTCATGTTCCACAGAATCCAGGTATCAAAAAGTCATTTGCATTAGCTTTAGATATTTGAATAATATTCGAGAAGGCTGAGAACAGTCTGGTCAATATGTTCTTGAGAACATGCAAGGGAAAGCCCCACAGTGTACCTATCGCTTTATATTGACAATACATTGAAATTAGGCAGATAAAAATGAATCAAGAGAAACGCTCAGTTTCTCCTGGATTGAGAAAGAAACTAAATTATTGACAGCAAAAGGGGCTACAAAGACCAGAAAAATTTTTAAAACCCAAAGGCTGAAACTTGAACTTTTCAACAGTTTAACCAAGAGGATAATTAAAATTTTTAAATTATAGATTGAGCTTTTAAAATATTAACTTACCACTTATGGATCAGGTGAGAATAATAGAGTCTTTAATTTTTTTCTGTATTTTCTTTCATTTGATTTCTTACCAACTTTTAACAATAAGTGTAATAGATGCATTTCTAATCACAACTAAATTTTACAGTTTAAACCACAGACAGGCAGTTTCTTCTTTTATATTAACAACAAGAACAAAAAAAGAAATTCCTATCTAGCATACTAGAATCCCCTTGTTCTTTCATTCTATTCTAGTGTCCCCACTGTTGCCTTTCCTGTAATATCAATATAGCAAATTATGTCTTGCAATTCCATTGGTGATGCATGTGAAAATGTATGTTCAGGACAGATGTTGCTTTGGTGACCTTACTGCTGAAAGGGAGCAGATTCAGCTAAAGCCACATGGGTTAAGAAGAAGACATGATTTCCTAAATAAGAAATAGGGTGGGTATCAGGTCACTTTATGGAGAAGAAATACTTGAGAGGACTCTTTTCCCTTCCAGGACTGTCTATGTTATCCTGAAAGCAAATCAACCATCCAAGGACATCTGAAGCTAGGCAGGCTCTAAAGGAAATAAAAATAAATAACTCTTTCCCTTTTAACATTTTCCCTCCCTTTTATATTGCCTTCATAAATTCTAGTTGATGCTTCAAGACTGAAAACACATCCCATTCTCTAAGAACACAGGTATGTCTTCTTTGAATGCAATTATTTCCATTTGAGTAAAATTTCCTGACTCACTGATCTTACCATAGAGATTTTCTCCCTTCAGTGCAACCGCTGGAACTGCAAGCTTCCATCTGCAACTCCCTAGGAAATAATGAGTAGCATGAAATAAATGCTAATAAAATCCCCAATAAAAAACAAAACTCTAAGACTTCTGATTTGATATATTCAAGCATCAGCAAACCAGTGTCATGTGATCTTATCTATTCCTGCAGCAACTGAAGGGGTATGAAAAACTCAGTAAAGTCCTATATAAAACCAAAATTGGACAGCGGCCACCCTATTTCTCAATAGTTTATTTTTTCCCCTCTTCTTACCACCCCCTTTTTAAAGCCACCATCTGGGGTAGATGCTTGTGTGAAACTTCTGTAGAAGATGAAAACTGAGGCATGTGTTGATGGAAAGCCACTGGGGAGTTCTACTGTCAATAAACAAACTGGAAAAGGCCCTCCCTTTCTCTGGCCCTCCAGAGAAACCAAAGGATCATTTGTACAAATTGGTTTAAAGAAAGTGTGTTTTCCTTTTTTCCCCTCACTGAGTATTGCTGACGAGATGTATGGTTTCCTCCTGAACATTCACAGACTTCAGCTGGGGATTTACAAGGATGGATTCTGCCCATGTGTGTGCAGGTTTGCCCACGTCCGCTTGGGCTTCAGAGGATAATTGCTCATTTTTACAAATGTTTTAAAGTCCAGTCAAAAGAATAACCAAAAATAATTTTTGATTCTGTAATAATTTTAAGGTTAGTGTAGTTTTTGCAGCTGAAATTGTTTTATTTATATGTCCCATTAAAAGAGAAAACCTTCTGCCTCTTCTAGGAAAACATCATTAGCTCACTGACACACCCATATATCACCAGCTAGGGAAGAAAGAATGAAATATGGCACTGCATGAGCAAACCATGGGTTAGAAAACAGATTTTACTTCTGGTTGGTAAGCATGTACAGGCTATTTTTTCAGTGCCTTAGTGTCATATGTTTTTAGGACAAAAACACTGCATTAAAATTTTTTCACTGAGTTTTCTGTGATCTCTTTTACAGACATATTTGAGTTAATTCTATGGGTTTTTTCTCTTCTGCTAGTTAGTTTCCAATTTTAAGCACTTTTTTCTTAACTTTATCCCTAAAGAATTGTGCAGCAATATGGACCAAACCTTACAATTTACCTACATAGTAGAATGTCACTCCAAATGCATTTTGCAGGTGGAGAAAGATAGCTAACCTACTTTTAGCATGCAACAGTTATTCTGTACAGACTTCCTATATTGCTACTGTAAATTCCCCATCTTTCAATCTTTGTAGGGAAACTATGTCATTTTACCCCATTTCTTAAAAATTGAAGCTATATATCTACCATATATTCATATTACTTTAGGGGTTTGAGCTGAAAAAGACTGGAACCAAACTGTTAAAGACTGTTACAGTATATATAAGACTTAGGCAGATGGTGCTATATGTTGGATTTAGTTGCAATTGTAATGTCCTTAGAAATATCAAAATGCAAAAAATCACTTCGTGTTTTTGTCAAAGGCAAAAAATTAGAATTAGCCTTTACACACTGAGCAAATAGATGTTATCTGTACTACAACAGTTGTGTATATACATTTTTTCCTCCATTACACTGAAAATCTCAATTATATCACATTTTCATAATTATTTTCTGATTAAGGTTTTCCTCAACCTATACTTGCTGTTTAAAATGAAAAAAAAAGTTACCTTCTCCTAACTTCACTTTTTTCTGTCTTCTTCTTATCCCAGTCACATTAATTTTTGGAAAAAACAAAAACAAAAACAAAAACAAACAAACAAACAAAAGAAAAAAAAACAAAAAAAAACCCCAAAAACCCAAAAAAACCAAAAAAACCAAAAAAAAGAACCACAAAAAAAACCCCAAACAAACAAACAAAAAACCCCACAAAACAAACCAACCAAACAAACAAACCCCCAACCCAGTGAAAAGCACCCTAGAATTTTATCTAGTCCAACCTCCTGTTCCATGACAGCAGTAATTATTTGTAAATCCTTAACAGTATGTTTGACCAATTGGTTTAAACTATCAGTTAAACTTTGGGGTCCTTCCCATTCTTCACTGTCCTTACAGTTATATTTGATGCTTATCTAAACTGCTTCAATATTCTTTATTTTAGCATTGTGCTGCCTATTGTTTATTCCTCCTCAGAACTAGAATTGAGAGAAAACATTGTTGTCCTTTCTTATTTGTAGATAACACTATGATGTTGGAGGACTTCTGTCACTCCATAGTTTTTTAATCTCCAAACTGACTAAACATTTCTTTCAACTTTTCATATAAGGTCATGTTTTCAAAATTTCCAACACATTTCACTGTTCTCTTCCATAGTATTTCCAATGTTTTTTCTTCAGTGTGATAACCAAAAGGGGACAAAATACTCCAGGTGCTACTAATGCTGTAGTACTAGGTAGAATAAACACGTTACACTGAAAGTGTTCCTTTATCCAGTTCCTAAAATATTTGGTTTATCAGCAGTCACAAATTTTTGGTTGACATTCAGTTAGAATTCACAGTAAGCGCGATCCTTTTCTCAGGGACTAGTACATTTTAGGAGTAATTTCCCAACCTCTGTTTCCACATTTGATGATTTCTGCCAAGGACAGACCTTTGCATATATTTAAAAGACAAAAACCCCCAGGAATTTCAACAATAGTATTAGTTATACTGGTACTACTTATAATAATACCAACTATTATTGTTTCTCCAATTTACTAAGATACTTTGAATTTACAAATCTCTCTTCTGAAAAAGTTGCAGCTACTATTCACTTACTACTGCTGAGAAGTTAAGCGAACATATAATTTATTCTAATTGTCCTTGTTGAAATACATAACAGTAACAAAGATCAATAAAAACCTCCAATGAACACATCCTTTCAGTAGGACAGATAGCAATTGATTCCTACTCTTGATACAATTACCCTATCAGCTTTGCACCCACCTTAAAGCATATTTCTCTAACTTACTTGGAAGCTCCTTAAACAAAAAGAGATATTAAGGAAAAGGCTGTGTGAAATAATGTATTCATTGATGTAATTTTTTAAATTCACTCTTAAGTGCTAACTCTTTCACTGGAACGTAAAATTAAGTTTAATTTGAAACAGCACAGTGCATCTGACTAGCTGGCAAATAAGTTGAAAAGCCATAAAACCTTTTCCTAAATTGACACATACTTGAAACGGTAGCCTATGCTACCCAGCACCCAGATATTATCATCATTATAACCGAGTCCAGAATAGCACAAAGAAAATACACTAGTGCAAGAACATAGAGCAGAAAAAGAATTCCAAGTTAGAGGTATGTCACCAGGTTTTATAATAGAATTTTCCTGTACTATGGCTTAGAATATAACTTTAAAGAAATAGTAAAGACTATGAGATACATTTCTAAAAAGAGTAAAGATCAAGTCTAGTTTTCAATGGCTATTTCTTTACAAAAAAATAGCACAACTGACACTAAGGTTTTAAGTAAAGATAGAAGCAGTCAGCTGAAATAAAGGTCAAGAAATAGCTCTGGAAAAAACACAGATTATTTTTATCCTCTGTTTTGATATTGAAGACAAGTTCACTGCCTTCCCTAGTGCACTGTTGGATAATTGAGATTACTCAGACTAAAGCAAAGACTCATGACACAGCATGGACAGGGACACCCTGTGGCTTCTCTGAAAGCACAGTAGCAATATCAAAACAATCTTTCTCATCTTCCTCAGTCCATTTGCCTTTAAAACCCCACAAGAAGTATTGTGATTCTGTTTTATATTCAAATAACTTTAATTTTGTCAGAGAGGCTCTTTTGCTAATTTATAAATTTAATTATCTTCTAAGAGGTTCACCTCCTGTAATTAAGAAATTGTATGGAAGAATAATTATGTACAGAGTAGTATTAATAAGATCTAAAAGTATGCAGAGACATACTTACAAGGAAGCAGAATTTCATTTTGGCACTTAGTTTTCACCGAGTTTGAAATGCAATGCTTGTGTCTTTAAACACCATCCTGTGTGTAACAGAGCAGGCACATCCTGTTATGATACTAAGCTGTTTAAGGACAGTTCAAAAGTGTAATAAATTAGCTTTTTAAACATAAAGTAACTTATGAATTGAGAGGTTTCTTTCCTCAAGTCCTGCAATGAAGGAAATACATTACAAATAACTGGGCTCTTTCAGCACCCTTTGCTAAGGAAACCAACCATCAAAGCAGCATGGCTGAGGATTTTGGAACAGCTAGAAGTGCTTTGTTCTGTTGGAGAGCTGAAAGTGTAGTCATGGCCTTGGCACATACAGACACTGGAGAAGAACTCTCCAAAAAGGTTTGAAAAGTCCCGTCTCTCTTCTTCTGCAAGCCAGCCTGCAAACCTTAACCTCTGATGTGAAAAAACCTGAACATGTGCACAAAGAGACCACTGACTGTCATATCTAGTATCACTTCTCTTTTCACTCTGCTCCTGCATCAGTCTCTACCCATCTCATGTCTCTCTTTTTACTTCTCTGTACATCAGTGCAGTCAGGCAGAGACCCTTTTTATTCTGTAATTGTATGCTCTTTGTAATTGTAGCATCAAGGAATCTCAGGCTTGATTACGGCACCAAGGTGCTGCTGCAGCAGAAATAATTATGCCGTAGAAAAGGAGAATGGGATAATCTTAGAGCTTTATCTCTGCTTAGGGCCATGGACCCAAATTGGAAAAAGCAATTCATTATGTCTGCTGAGTTATCAATTGCCAAGTCTTCTGCAGAAGGTTGGTAATTGCAACAATTTTCATTTTATGTAAGGAGACATAAGGACAGAGAATAAGAACAGAAAGGTATGTTATGGAGGGTTTTTTTTGCTTTGCTTAGTTTTTTGTGATCATGGTTTATAATTGGTATAATTGAGCATGTAGTTGTAATCAACTACATGTGAATAAAACATAATATAATAATTTCTTTGTATTTTCAAATGCAGCAGTCCAACAATTTCATTGCTATCTTAAGTTCTATTCTTGACACACAGAAAAGATGGCAACGAAGCCTCATTAATTATTTACTGAAATCTTAGTGATTTGAGGAACTTTCCTTGGCAAAGGAAATGCTAAATTAAAAGACTTTCTGATAAATGTAAGTAAATCCTACTGTTACATATTTCCTACAGTAAACTCCATTCATTATGAGTGAGAATGCAGCTGGCATGTTTTAAACTCATAATGCAGAATCAAAAAATGCAAATGGGACTAGCATAGACATCTCTTGCAAAACTGTGTCCTGAACTGCCTCAGATGAGGTTTTTGGAATGAGAAACATAATTTCTCTGCAATCATTTCAACCCTCATAGAGATTTAAAACCTTATGGGCTTTGTAAAAATCCTAGAGATTGCAGAAAAGAAAAATCTCTGTAAAACTTGCAGGTAAAATGTTACCTGTAAAGAATACTTGCTAGCTCATTAGTGTAGAAAGAAAATGCTCAAAATTTAGAGTGAATCTTCAAGTTTCAGAAACAGTGCAGTTTTCAAATGAAGTATAGATGAGTCTATAGAAATATCCTGCAATTCACATTAAGTACAGTATACTTTTTTAAACAGCAATTAATACAGAGCAAAATTCCTATTCAGTACTTCAAATTATTTATGTGCAGTAGATGCAAAAGCAAATAATTCAATTCATGACATAAGACCTCAGTTGGTAAACTAATGAAAACATAAAATTAAGAAAGATTAGACTAAATGGTAAAAATTCACACATGGGCAAAATGAGACCCAGGAAATGAAAGAAGCCAGAGGAAAGGACAGCTGTGCTTCAAGTGTTGTCTTCAGGGAATTAACAACAAAATTCATAAAACATTCCTTAAATTTTACAGGAGATCTTTGACAAGTAGTTGCCCAAGTGCAACACTGCCTAACTCAAACAAAGGTTTCCCCCCACACACACTTTTTTGGAATAGAAGAAAAATAGCTAAATCAATGAACCTAGAAGAGGTATTCAAGTTAAAATTATAAGGAAATTCTGAATTTTTTTTATTTAAAAAATACTAATAAAAAAGATGTTTCAGAATAACATGAGATACATGATCATGTACTATTAATATTGTATCACTTTTCTTGCTCATTGCTAATAGAGTGGTGAAATGGTTGAAGAACATAAGATGGACGAGGATTCTCGTATAAATCTCACACTGAATGACTCCAGTTCTTTTGTAAGACTTTCTTATATTATCCTCTTTATGTAACTATTATTAGGTTATGTTTAATGTAACAAAATGTTATCCAAGGTTTATGTAAGGACTGGAATACAGATGCTCATGTTTTTCATTTGTTGACTCAGAGTTGTAATTTCTGCAATACTGAACTTATGAAATTCATTTATTTATTAATAGAAAGCCCAGAGCCTGAACCATACTAAAACTGAAATGACCAATTCCCATATTTGGCACAAAATCTGAAATTCCAGCCAAATGCAAGGAAGAGCTTTTCTGAAATGGAGCTTGATTTCAATCATATGTGAGTGAATGACGTGGTAAGGTGCTTGTTTCAAGGCTGTCCCCAGGTCATAAGAAAAGCATTTGGAGTTTTATGGAAATATCTCATCATTATCTCTTTCAAAGCCTCATCAGCTCTGCAGGACAAATCTGTCTCAGCCAAACTGGCACTAAAAAGAAGATGTTCATCTAGTCGAACTTAATCTTTTTTTCTTCTCAACATAGGGCAGAAGGGTTTTTGTTTCCATAGTTACTAGGGTATTTCCTTTGAACTTCTTCCAGAATACTTTTATCTTTTCCACATGCACTGACAGACAATCCTATGAAGTATGTATGTATTTGTGAAACATTCTGTGCTTCATTACCAATTCTTTGCTGGATATAACACAGGAAATTGAGCCCATTGTTAAAGCCAAATTTCTGACTTGCTGATTTAGGTGTTTTAATATTCAGTAATGTATAAATAGACTTCAGAATATTACAAGTGAAAGATAAAATCAAGAACACTAATTCTGAGAGTTTTTCAAAATTACTATTGTGCAAAGCCAATTTGTTGTTATTAGATATTCTGAGTCAATATAGTTGCATGCTTTCTAAATTGAAGAGAGCATTTTTTTAAATAAAATATGTGCTTCTTAGAAAAAGTTGTATCAATATCTGTTCAAGGAAGTAACAACCTCATGAAAGAGGTTGTTGGTTGAGCATTTCTGAGGTTGCTTTCTGATGACGTTTTGTTTGCTTTGTTTTACAGACAGAAAAATTCAATCTTTAATTGA
This sequence comes from Sylvia atricapilla, assembly GCF_009819655.1. Lineage (NCBI taxonomy): Eukaryota > Metazoa > Chordata > Aves > Passeriformes > Sylviidae > Sylvia > Sylvia atricapilla. Next base: position 28,880,622 of record NC_089140.1, read on the forward strand.
ATGTATCTAGGTTTTACCCTTGAAAATATTTATATCACTTATAGAAATATTTCTGTTGTGGTCTTCAGGATGGAACCATTTTAGCATTTCCTCCAAAATGCTTCCCTTGCATTCAAAGACCAAGCCTTCAGCAAAATAAAAACCTCTGTTCTCTATACTGAAATACTCAATCCATTTTAAACTCATATCAAATGCTCATGAGAAAATAAAGGCAAACCAAACTTCAAAGAGTTTCTTTTCTTAAAAGATTATTTAAAAAAGCTTTTACATAGAAATACATACAAACAGTTTGTTAGAAAGATATAAAAATCATGGACTGTATCAGTGATTCTCAAGGTCGAATTCTCTGAACCAGAAGATTTCTAAAGCAATAAGAAGTGAGCTGCCTTTATAGTACAAGCCACTGATCAAACCTTGCCCTTTTACTCTGAGGGTCTGAGCTCCACATGCAGCTTGTAGTTCAACTCCTTTCATTTCTCCCTGGGTATCTCACTAAAAATCCTGCAAACATTGGCTGTATTTGGGGTCTCCAACACTGGACATCAGCAGTGGGATGAAAGCTGTGGCAAAGTGGTTCTATTTGGGCCGTCATCTTCCCTCTAAGGGAAGGAGACAATGAGTGGACTGTTTGTTAAGCAGTCAAAGAATTGACATCCCAAATTAAAAACGGACATCATGCTGGATTGGGCCTTCTTCCTTGCATGAATGCAGTAGATGAAAAGATAGAAATTTCTTGTATGATCCAATTACACTATTGTACAAATAGCTTTCTATGAGAAACAGAAAACTCAACAAAACCAACCCACAAAAACCAAACTAGGTTCTTACCAAGACACACAAAAGTTATTACAAATGTTGTCTGTTTATTTTTGGGGGAAAACTCATCAACGCTAGCTTATTCTGAATAATGTTTAAGGATACACAGTGTCCATAAAATGCCAGAGAAGCCTGTAGAGAAGCACAGACTACATTACAGATCTCCCCTAACTTGAAGACACAAAACTCCAACCACCTTAAATATAAATAGCAGCCTCATTTAAGTTCTTTTATATTTATGGTCAGAAAACTCATAATTCAAAAAATGTTGAATTCAAGACTCCCTATCATATGTTCTGCTTCATTAAAGATTGTTAGCAATCAATAAACTACTAGGAATGGCAGGTATTCTAACGAAGCGTTTAATTAAAATAACTAGGTTGAAGCTTTCTATTAGCAATTGTCTAAAGACAGTTAACTAAATATTGGCTTAATATCACAGTGGGTTGATCTTTTGATCAGGGAATGTGAATCTCTTAAACAAAAGTTTCACTGACATCTCAGGAAACAAATACACAGTAGTAGGGCTTTTTCTGATAGGAAAGATTATTTAAGAGAAGAATTTTACTTCTCTTAGAAAGCAAAGTGGTATCAATAAAGATTTGTGTAAAATTATAGTTGAATGCATTTTGTGCCTTGTATCCCTAATTATCTGATATCCCTTGCTAAGCACTGTGGGAGTGGACATTTCAGGGGCAGAGGTTGAGAGGATTAGGGTATTCTTGAGTCAGAGAATCAAGAACAGTAGTGACCATGTAACGTAGTTTCTTCCCAATTCATCTCTTACAGCAGCCGTATGAATTTGGATTAAGTCCACATAATTCATCTTGACACAAGTAAGATTTTTTTTGCAGTGAGAAATCCATAACTAGAAGAAGCTACTCAGGGTTGTGATTGAGTCCCTGTCACTAGAGGTTTTCAGGGTGCAATTGGACAGGGTGCTACATCATCTCATTTAGGCTCTCTTTCCTATGACAGGTTGGACCAAGTGACCTTTCAAGGTCTATTCCCTTCCAGTCTGGGCTGTTCAATGATTCTATGTTTGTGTTAGCAATGGATCTGGTACAAAATTTGATAGAAGTTTCTTTGCTGCATGTTATTTAACTTTAGTTAACTAGCCATACCCATGAGATATGTGGAGAAGGCATAAAACAAGTACAGTGATGGTGCTATCTTGTCCAGATGCTTCATTGCTCTGAAGTGCTGCTTCACTCACATGTGCAAAGTGTCTGCATTGGCCCCAGCAGATTTCAAAACAGGATCAAAATTAATCTTTGCAGCCAAATTATAAGTCAATAGACCATTAAAACAGATCCTAGTATATCTCATTTATTAAAATAGTAACAATGTTTGTGAAAAATAGCTCCTTGTTCCCAGATGGAATGAGAGCTGCTCTCTGCAGTCACAGAGACATTTGGCAGTTACAACATGATGTTGACACAGCTGCAGACCCTGGATCCTGCATCAGTTTCACATGGCTCTGCTCTTTCCTTCCTCCCTCTTCCCTCTTAAAATCTACAGAAGAGTATAGGACAGTTTCTCACCTAGCTGGTTTTGTGCTTGAGACATTATAAGACTCCACCACTGTCTCTCTTGATGCAGGCACATTTGGCTTTTGTATTTTCAGTAGGGTTATAAAGTCAGCTCAGTGCCTGTCTATGAATATAAAGTTGATTGTTGGTACATGACTGGGTCAAGAGTTAAATGGGGACAGAGCAACAAAGACAAAACACAGATGAATTAACTCACATGGGTGGGAGTGAACCACAAAAAATAAATTCATATTGTCTGTGTTTAGTCAGGTGTTCTACTGGATCCCTTGGTTTTTTAAATGTGAAAGACTTTTGTGTCTAACTTATCATACAACTAAAAAAACAAACAAACAAAAAACAACAAACCCTCCCCCGCGAAACCCCCAAACCAACCAAAAAAAAAAAAAAAAACCAAACCAAAAACCCACCAAAAAAACCCCAAAAAACCCAGCAACAACAACAACAAAAACTGAAAAGAGAAGACAGAAAGGAAGAAGACATTAATATTTCAACATTATGACCCACTGGGATTGTGAAATATTTCTGCTTTGCATCACTGAATAGTGATCCACTGCTACAAATTTTTGCCTGGAAAATACTAGATGAAATGTAGATAACACAGCACAGATTTCTAAGACAAATGTCTTTGCTTTCCTTTCCTTTTTTCTTTTTTTGATTGATGAGTAGCTGGTTTTTATGACAAGCTCATGCTGTTAAGTTACATAAAGAGACTCTGATATAGTCAGATTTGTGCCTAACATGAAGTTTAGTGTTCACACACCCCTGTTTTTTAAACTCCTACAAACATTTAATATTCTTCTGGCAATTGCTTCTCTTGGAAGAATTTCTAGAAGCTGCTTCAGAAAACATTTTCATTTCATATGGGAGAAAGGGAAGAAAAAAGGCACCTTCTGAAGCTTTAAGCTTGTCCTAAATGGGAGTTGCTGTGAGAGATACAGATACATTATAATTAAAAGTAAGAAAATACTGCTCCTTATTTTGGGAACTAGCTGATCAATTATCTATCTGTGAACTACTATAGGGAGAGACAGGTGTTAGGAATAAATAAAATGGATAAATGGGTTTTAGAACTACTCTCTGTGTGTCGTTATTAGTAATTTTTGCATCAAAAGTGTATTGACTGCCATTTTTAAATAAGATTATTTGAAATATTTTTTCTTCCATCACACTAGATTCAACAAATTTTGGCATTCTGTATTGGTACTAAATTATTGGATCCATATTCGTTGACAAATCTTAGGCTAATTCAATTCAATTTAGCATGGGCATGATTTACAGACCCTAAAGTTTAACTGATGACATGTCAAGTATTTTTTATACCCCACTTATATAATAATAGTTTTATATATTTTAGACACTATTACATAAGCTTCTGATTGCTTCTTTATAAAGCAACTTTTGCTACACACACACACACACACACACAAATCAACAGTTATCCATTGTCTTTTAAACTATTACACAAAAAATATTCCACATATGCTGCATTACCAAAAGCAAATGGCTTACACTTTCTCAGTGCTCAGCAACACTGGAAATCCTGGAAGTTGAATATTAAGGGAGGAGAAATGCAAAGTCTGGTACACCTAATGTTTTATATGCAGTCACTGAGAGTCAAATGTAATTGAAAACCTTTGAAGCAAAGTCCTGTATGAGTAAATTAGGTGTGTCCTTCCAGCACTGATAGGCACAAAATTGAACCTTGCCAGGCAGTTTGCTACAAATCACTCTGGGGCTCAGGTACATCTGTGTGGCTCACTGAACGCAACACAGTTACACCCTCAGGCTCCTCCAACAGGCAGCAACATCGTGGTTGGTCTAAGATGAGGGTAAAACAGATGGAATTGCTTGCTTCAAACATCAACATTAGTTAGATGAAAGACAAGTATTTCCTGTTTCCAATAGTGCCCTCTAATCTAGTTTTTGTAATCCCATCAGAATAAAAGAAATTAAGATTAGCAGGAGGAAGACCACTGTCTTCTTTCCAATGACCAACTGAAACAACTGAAGCCCTAAAATGCTGATGTTTTGTAAGACATTTAAATGTATTAACGATATCTTTCTGCTCAATTTAGGATTAGAGTAGGCTGTACATGCCTCTCTAAACAGGCATTAAAAATACCCACCCCAAAACCCAAATGAAAAAAAAGTCCCACAACATCTGAAGTTGAATACCTGGAAATTCACACTTTCTAGCACCTAATGACTTTATATACAAAAGATTAACTATCTGGATTTTTGCTTGGTATTTGTGTTTTATACTTGCAATTATTCATAGTGCCCAACTGGGATTTGGGTAGACAGGATGACAAAATATTTGGCTCGTGATTTAAGCTATATATCAACATTCTGAAGTTAATGGGAAGTCATTGTGCTTCACAAATCTCAAAAACAAAACAAAATTTAAATAATCAGTTAGAGAGAATATGCATTCCATGACAATTTTTGAGCTTTTGGAAGACGGATAATATACCCAATTTTAATTTAATAGATGAGCTTAAAAAGGCCAAAGTAATAATAATTTTTAAAAGTTTCTTCTTGTAACTGGGTTTATTTTTGGAAGAATTGCTGTGTTTTGTCCCATGGGAGCTGTAGCTCCAATGCTTCCTGAATAGATCGTGACCTTCTCAAGTGCTCTTTGCTAAAGAAGTTACAATACAGATTACACACCCTAAAAATAGTAATTCAAAGGATTCTTATGAATTTTAATCGAAGCTACCCCTAACAAAGCTTGTAGCTGGATAGAAAGATAATCCTGCAAGTATTTGCTGTATCTAATTAACTGGATATAGCTTTTGTCATGCTTTAGGTCAGAACAGAGGCTTCAGTGAAGACTTGTGTAAACCCTCAATTCCATCCGTCAAAATATATTGCACTTTTTTGATAGGCGCCTGAATGCTGTATGAGCTGTAATATTAATGAGCTGCAATATGGATCAAATATGGTCCCTAAAATTACAAAAATCTGTGAAATTAGAGATGTCATGCATAATTTTCCATATTTGTTTTTATTTAAAGAATGAATCCCTCATAACAGTAGTTATTACTAAGGTTAGCTTAAAGGACAGACTCCTTCATTCAAAAGTCTGAAGAACAAACAATACTCAAGTAGATCTAAACTATTCCATTCTATTTTGTCTGTATCTGCTGTTTACACAATGCAGAATCTATTTCTCTCTCTGCATCTTCAGACAGGAGCTCAGACAATTAGATGCTTTGGTTTGGTTTGGTTTAATTTTGAGGGTTTGTGGTTTGTCTTTATCTTAAACCCATACTTTCTGGATTTCTAACATATATAGCAGTCCTCTACTGTCCTTCAGTAGCTGTAAGCCTAAAATGACAGACCCAAGATATTTGAAGACAACTACGTGTCAAGGAACTGTTGTGTCTGGAGATATAACCCTCACCACAGTGAGACAGGTATAGCCTGAAAAGGTATCAGTTCATGGAGATCAGCTGAAATATTGTCTAGGGGCTTCCAAATGCTACCTGAGGCAGAGTTTGACACCTAAATATTGAGTAATTAATCTGTCAAAGCTGTTGATGAAGCCACACCTGGATTATGCAGTTTTTGGAAAGGATGCTCCATTTTGGTTACTTCTTGCCTCTTGGGTCTGCTTTTTCCAATGTCCACGGCAAACATGTCAACAACTCAACCACTACCAACCACAGACCATATTTGTTCAGCTGTCCTCAAGGTTCTGCTTTTAGCTGGTGGGTTCCTTCTTTAGACAACATGACAAATAATAAGAACAGCCCTATGTGCTGGGTCCAAACACCAAAAGGAACTACCTTTCCTGCAGCTTGAATAAAAAATATCAAACCCACAGCTCTATTCCATAAACAGGGAATCATGCTGGGTTTTTTACTGGATGTAACCAGGCAACTATTAAGACTTTAGAATTGACTTCTCTGCTTTACCTATGTGCAAAATACAGTGTCATTCTAATCTTTTATCAGAACCACATGGTCTGTTTATGACATATCTTCAAATGTTATTTTTGGATCTTTTCCAGTCTAACTGTCTTGATTTTACAATTACACTGTTGCTTTATATAGATCTCATTTAGTCCTTGATGGACTGCAGACATCCTGTTTGCTGGCCTATTATCCAACTTCTTATCAGCTCCACTCTAAACCATTATTTCAGAGAGTATCTATTGTAGTTGTGCAACTTTCTCAAACTCCAGTGTTTTAATCTACCCTTCCTAAAAAAACTTGTTCCAAGTACTTGAAAAACATTTTCTAGCTAAAGAAAATAAAGCACATTTTAAGACAATCATTCAAGAAAAGGCAAGTATACTAAAATATAACAATATTATTACTTTTTTCATATGAAACAGAAATATCACTTGCATAAATCCAGTGCCTGCACAAATGATCACACTTCAAACTTCAAGCAAAAACCTCCAACAAATTAAGCTCTCCTTTTGGACATTCCTGAGCCACTGGAATTTATCTTCAGCTTGTCACCAGGGTTTCAAGAGTGATCTGACCAACAACTTTAGACTAGAAAAAAAACCTCCTTGTAAATGTGCTAAATACAGTGTCATTCTAGTCTCCTTGTAAAAGTGCTTCTTCAAGCAAAAGACAGCTTATAATTTTAATTTTTTTTCCTAAAGAGAAATGTTTTCTTAGGTTGAAGTAAATGGTTTGCAGGCATTGTGCTCTCTATGCTGCATGACAGGAGAAAGCAGATATAGCATATATAGCTCTGGATTTACATTTAATTTTAAAGGGATAAACTAAGCTAACTGTGCTGTTGTTTGGGTTTTTTTTTTTTTTTTTTGAAACATTCTGTTTTTCCAAAATGCCTAGGTTTAGCACCAGCTATTTGGGGAGCCAGTCATAAGAATCATCATTATTACATCACATTACATGGAAATTCAGGCCCAGACTCAATCGTTTGATGTCAACTGCTCACTGAGAAGTATCTCCCCTTGGAACAGAAACATTTGTAAATATGCTGCTCCCACCAACTAAAACAAAGTTACCCCATAATCCTCATCAGAACATTCTGCATCATCTTAATGACATGTGTTTTGCTGAAGGAATTACATCAAGTGGTCAATTCCCATTAAGTAAGGAGGATGTGAGGAATGAGAGTTAAAGATAGCCCTATTAAACGACCATTCATTACAGAACAATAGCTACTTCCAAACTAGTTCATAGCAGAATATTTTTTTCCTGACAAAATCGTTATTGTGAGAGGCATGGAGAAAATTGGGAGTCCAAGATGGTTGGCACTTTCAGATTCTAGGTACAATTAGATAAAAGATTCTATTTCTGAATATTTATTTGAAGTACCTAAAGAATTTTTATAATAATAAGAATAAAAATAAGAATACCACCTCAATCACTGCATTTCTAAAAGCAGTCAGCAGAAAGATTGCTTTGCAGTTTTGACAGAGAAAGTAGAGAAGGAACTGGGGAATTATTTTTTGATGGTGAAAAGTTGTTTTAACGGAAATCTTGAAGAATGTCATCTTGAATGATGACCTATTCCTCACAGAACCATCACAAGACAACTAACCCTATGTTTATGTTAACACTCCAAAAATATAAACAAGGCACTTCATAGCTGTGATTTCTTATCTTGCAAATCTGTACTGGTTTCCCAAGGAGTGAATCAAATAAACAAAACAGTCTCCAAATTTTTGTAATTTCTTTCACTAAAAATACTGAATTGGGATTCCAGTAGCAGAGAATTGCAATCAGCTTCTGCCTCAGAGTTCCCAAGAGCCAAGTAGACCAAAATCCCCAAATAATCAGTTTTCTGACTAAGCATTTTTCTAGTTGCTTGAAGAGGTTTAGAAATATCTCCCAGTGTTTGTCAGAACTTTTCTGAATGGCTTGAAGGCTTAGATACCTGGCTGTTCTTTCAATGCTGTGGCTGATGACTGTAGTGCCTCAGAGGCCAACAAACAATGCAATGAATCTCTGGATCTCCTCCATGAAAAACAAACAGTGTCAAGCTTACAATTTTTCTCCTCTTCATTAAGAAGCTCCTTCTAGAAATTTCTGTATTTCTATCCTTTTGTCCAGCACAAAACCGATTGCATATTAACTAACATGACTGAAACGAGAGAAATTATTAGTATTGCGTTATTGTTTTTCAGAGCAAAAATTCAAGCCATCAGCTTCCACAGCATTGCATATGGACTGACCTTAGAGCGCTACAGTAGATGCTTTATTGATCTGTGTTACTGTTATACTTCTCAAATATCAGCTCCTGCTTTCTGCTATTATGAACTCAGATCTTTATTGTACCAATACATTTTTAAAATACTGCATTTGGATGTGCTATGCTGTTCCTGGTGTTTTCATTGGCTACAGATAGTCTACCAGTCTACTAAGTAAGTCTAGGTTAAATTAAGTGCAAGAAGTGTATTACACAGTTCTTTTGTCTAGAGCTCAATGATTTTTATCAATGGTTCATCCCAAGACCGGAAAAGGGAATTATGAAAAAAATATAGAGCACTTTCTAACCAGGACGTGTTAATATCAAGTTTGAATGTACAAGAAATTAAATCTTAGATCTTACTTTTCTCTTCTTCTTTAGGATTTTTTTTCCTCTGTAGTGACTTAAAAATGTTACTGTGTTGATAAAAATATAAGATTAATCATCTGTGTATCATCTAACTTAATAGAATTGTTTCTCTACCTAATAATTGGGGGATGGTGAAAGCAGAGTTGAATTTTTCCACCTCATTCTTTGATTTGAGACTGAACCTAAAAGATACACTTTCACACCCTTGGGGGAAAGAAATAGCAAATTAATCTTCCATTTCTGTTCTGCCTCTGTTAGCAGCGGGGTATGAGGTCACACTGCTGCCTCAATAAAGATTGCTCAACCTCCTACGCCAAGTGATGTGGTCCTGCAGAGTATGAACAGCTTGTCTATGAAAGAATCTCTGGATGCAGTGGCTCTATAAATACCTAGCCTTTGCTGTTAATAAGGTGTATCAGCTGGCAAAAGGTCCTGCAGATGACTAAAGGCTATTGAACAGTAGCTTTCCAGCCTTGTAAAATTGCTCTCCCACACCTTCTCCTTAGAGTTCACCTATGCAAAGGCATAAATCTGGACAAAACTGTAAGTTCCCAAGATGCAAGGTGCAAGATATAAAACCAGGGATTTAATGTCCACTTTCTCCCCATGCCATCATCCTCCAAGATGGAAGATACAAAAGAAAGGGTAGGTGGTGTGGTGGTGGTTCCTGAAAAGCAAATTCTGCAACTACTGACTGCTTAAAAAGGCTGGGAAATGCCTGGATCACACGGTTAGCATCACTGTCAGCATTACCTATGTTTTTCCTTTTCAGTCTCCTCCAGGCTGAACAGACCAAGTGACCCCAGCCACTCCTAGTACAACTTCCCCTCCAGACCCTTTGCCATCTGCACTGCCCCTCTACGGATGCTCTCTAGTAACTTTATAACCTTCTTATATTGTGGTGCCTAGAACTGCACACCAGTACCCGAAGTAAAAGACTAGTACAGAGAAAGACTAGGAAAGACCTACAGGAAAACATAGGACAGCAGCTGCAACCATTCGAGATGTATGTAGTTCTAGTTCCTTCTCCCTTTAAAGGGTTTCTGCTTACCAACCTCACTACAGAAGAATTTAGAAGATTACAACTAATGAACATCATCTAATATTGGCAATTTCCAACACCAGCACTATAAAATACTCATTTGTGTGACCTTAATATACATCTTACAGGTCATGTCAAACAAAAAAGTGGAACAGATCAATATATGAAGTCACCAGATCTCTGTCCTCTCCACAGCCAAGAAAACAGGTATGCTGTGGCTTTTTGCAGCAGAACACAACACAAAGGTAACTACTCTGGCTAAGAGGGAAAAAAGGTCAATGATAAAGGAGGAAATAAAAGAACAGAGAACTTAGCTTTCCACCAGCTCCAACGACTGCCTTTTAAGCGCCTCCCAAGACACATTTCCTTTCTTTCTTTTAGACACCAACAAGCTCATAGAGGAAATACTCATTGTTAGTGTCTAATATGAGTTTTTACCACACAGCGTAGTCTTCAACTAGAGGATCTACTAATATGTAATACATGTGAAGGAATACATCCCTGTTGTTTTTTTGAACCTGGCTCTGACTACATAATGGCTACTTGTTAGTATTTTGCTGTTGCTTTTTGCTCCTCCTCTCCCCACAATGAAATAATATGGCAGCAATTTTCTGCTCACAGCCTGTGTGCTACAAATACATCACTCTTAAGTCTCCTCTCCAAGTTGTCTTCTTTCCCTCAATCACTTGATTGAACACTTCAGCTCTCTAGATTTTTACTATTTGTAACAGAAAATAGCTCAGACACTTGTAATTCAAAGGTAGTAGTATTAAAAAATCCCAAAATAGACAATAAAGCATCCTCAAAAGCCCGACTACATCCAGACCAGAATACATGACATTTTTAGAAACTATGCATGCTTTTGTGCACTACTGTTCTAGCTATTAGGAACAATACGATTTATTACATCACCTAATCAGAGTTACAATTGAACTACAGTGGTCATATTTTATAATATTTCATTATTGACTGCAAAAATGAAGGCAAGGTATAAGCCCTGACTTTAAGGCTTATACACTTCAGGGAACATGTCAGGGGAAAAATGAAAAACCCCACAATTATATTAATTTACTCACATTCAACCTTCCAGCTTCCCTCTTTCTTGATGTGATAATACAGTTTATTTACATGAACAACCCAGGCTTCCCTAGCTCTTGCTCACAAAACTGGTGGCCAGTACAGTCTCTCCAGCCTTCAGCTCCGAGACCTGTTGTCTTCTTTTATTTGCCCATGATTAAATGTCTCTAATCTTCATATAAAAATATTTCACAGGGTTCCTCCTCACAGTTTGTTTGCACACTCACAAACCAAGCTGACTCTCAGCTTTTCTGCTCTTGAATCTACAAGTGTTGCATTCCCTACTACTCCAATAAAAGTAGAAGCCCCTTCCAGTACCAAGTTTCAAACCTGTTTTCTGGAGCTGTCAGTCTGCTGCCCAATGCTGCCACAAACACCTATAGCATTTTATCTACAGAGATAAATCAAGGAAGTTTTATTCCTCGGAGTCTGATCTTTAAGAAAGAGATGTTACATTTATAGATCATTTTAGAGGATATAATTATATAAGCACAATTTAATAATTATGAGTCATTGTGGATATGGAAAGAGTAAATCATGTTAAAGAAATCTGGTTACTTTTAAAAATGAAAAATGTTATTAGCCTAGATAAACCAAGAGTCCTGACTTAGCTGGGGTCTTAAAAAGGTTCAGAGGAAAGTCAAAATGATGGATCATTGTTATCATTAAGAAAGCTTTGTTGTGGATGGAGTAAATTTTATTAAAACTTTTCTTCCAATATAAAGCACTTGTGACCCAGATTTCAAATCTGAGAGTCAGTATCCTGAAGTCTGACTCTTTCTCATCCTTGATGGGTTTGGGTTTTTAAGGCATCTGCTTTTCCTGTAAGACTGTGATAAGTTCAGCTGACTTCAGATCTGATGCAGTTGCCTGCCTTCAGGTTTTGGCCAGTACCAAGATATCATTTACTACCCAGAAAAACAGGGGATTAGATGGAAAATGGAATGGCAGCTGCTGAGATGTGAAGTTTCACAGGATTGTAGATTAATACCAGCAGATTTTCATATTTTATTCAATGGTCTACATAAAGCTGTAATAAGTCAGATCATTAAATTTGCAGATGATACTAAAATAAGCAGAGTATTCAAGACTCATAGAGATGCAAGAATAATCCTGACATTAACAAAATGGGCTCAGAGGTAGGAAATTAAATAAGTATTAATTTAATGTAATGAAAATTGACACACTTCAGTAAAAATAATGTTCAGGACACATACTGAGACACTTACAACTTAAATTATACTAAGGTAATTATTATGTAAAGAGAGAGAAAGTTATAACCTATTCTTGCATTGATATTCATAGTTTTAAATTCCGAGAAGACATGACCCCTGTCCTAAAGAGATAACAGATTGGCACAGACAAAATAACACCTGTCATTTAATACAGTAAGAAAGAGTGTCTGCCAGCACAGTCTAGAAAAGAGAAGGAGAGTCCTCTGGATCTGCTAGTCACTAAAATGGCTCAGAAGAGCAATCGTGATGGCCATTTGACTTTTGCTATTTTCTTCTCTACAAATTTATGTCTGACTAGAGGCTACTTCAAAGCTACACAAGACATTTTAAGAAAAGAGTCCTCAGGTATGAGAAATGTTGTATTAACTGCTATCTGAATAATAGTCAAGAAAATTGATGAAGATCAAGAAAATGCCTATTTCTAAGAGGAAGCAAAACACCTCAGCTGGCAAACAAAAAAATCCCCCAAAATCTCAACTGCTAAAAGTAGGTTTTTAACTCTCTCTTAAGATTGCTAAAGGAAAAAGGTCTGAGAATAAATCAAGCAGAAAGCAGGCAAGATGCAGAGGAAAGGGTAAAAAGTTGAAAAAAACCAAAATCAAGAACATAATAAAACAAACCTGCAGGCAAGCTAAAGACAAAGACCTTTTGCCCTAGCTCACAGCATAAAAAAGCAATCCCAAAAACATCACATGAAGCAGCAGAATACTTTTTAAGTATATAGTAAAAAGACTGCAAAAGCCGAAGTTGGTCTTTATAAATACTACTATAACAGCTTGTCATAACACATACCTCCAGAGCAGAATACCCCTTTTCATTATATTAGTGAAAAGTCTGATGAAGACTGAAAAAACTTCTCATCACAATTTCCCTATTGAACCATCTATATTAAGGGCAGCAGGGTCCCCTGCTGTACTTGGTTTAGCCAAATTTCTCTGCCTAGTCTATTAACAGCCCAAATTAACTATAAGCATCTAAAAACATGAAGAGACTTACTTGGACCTATTGTTTGTTACATTTTGAAGAGCAAAATTTGAAGGAAAAATAACAGCAGTGTTAACAGAGGAAAACTGCCAAGGTCATTTGATTAATTTATGTAGGAGCTTAGGAACAAAGGAGAGCTGTGAAATACTGTAATAGCAATAAAGCAGTGGATTAACACAGCATCAAGCAACATCTTGAAGGAGATCAAAGTAGTAAATAAAATGAAATGCAGTGACAAGAATGAAATAAGGGTGTTGAGTTTTTAGCAGTATGAAACACTGAATCAATTGCAAAGGACCCACATCTTACAGCAATAAAAATAAGACGAGGGGAGGGGATGCTAGCTTTACCTCAGTTAAAAAGAACTGAAATAAATTTCTATTCCTTCTTTAATGAAATATTTTGTTGGTGTCTTTCCTAAATAAAGGACAAGAACTCTGGTTTTTATAAATAATGTTATCCTAAAAAATTCAAACAAAAAGTAGAACAGTTACAGGACATAACAAAGTACTATTTAAGATTCCCAGAAAACCAAATAATTCATCTAGGATATACAGCAGTGAAAACAAACAAACAAAAAAAACCAAACAAACAAACAAAAAACCACCCCAAACCAGTGACTCGCAATGGTAAGCAAGCACTCTGTTCCTCTGATTTAAGTTTAGAAAACATCGTTTGATAAGTTGGTGAAAGAATCACAGTAAGTGTATCAGAGTCAGAGGCTATATAAAAAATACACTGTATGAGGAAACATTGCTCCACACAAATAAAAGGCACAGTCTGTGATATAAATGAAATAAAATCTGTTAAAATACCACAAATTCTGATTATTAAAGGTAAAACCTCATTCAACAGGATATCAAACCTGTTGTGAATGAAGAGCATGCTAGGTGTCAGGATGATGGAATCACACTCTGTAAATATAAGTGCATCTTCTGTCAGTCACATCTCCTTGCTGCAGGTACCAAATTACATCTGCAAAATTTTTTATCTTGATCATATCTGCCATTAAACATCAGGGTCTAAGCCTGTATAAGAATGTATACACTTGATGCCACTAAAATTCTAATGTAGCGATAATATTTCCTATGCAAATCTCTGTAATGCCTCAAATACAATAAAAATACATAGAAGTACTTCTTAATAGCAAATGCCAAAATTGTGGGTTCAATCCCTGTATGGGCCATTCATATCCAAGAGCTGGACCCCACGATCCTTGTGGATCGCTTCTAACTCAGAATATTCTGCAATTCATCTGTGATTCAATTACTATAGAAGGTGGAAGACACCTAAAAGCTGAAATCTTTATTCCCCGTGACTATTAGATTTTTCGCTCCTCCAGCAGTCTCCCTCACCCCACACAGTCACTCACCCACACAGTTGGGCCTTCGAGGTGTCTGCATTTAATGACAGCCAGTCTTGGTGAGTTTTTACTTAGTTGAATAATTCTGATTTTCTGTTTGCAAGAGATGACAAGAAAGGAAGTATCTACTTCACTTCTTTCACTTTATAGCATAAAAAACACATGTATTACTCTGTTTAGGACAGGAAGGGCAGGGAACTCCGATACTACAGTCTACTACCAATACTCCCACCAGCTGTGTTAGCAATTCCCAAACATCTACTTTCAAGTTTTTATTCTAAATTTATTGATGATTATTTCTCCCACTGTATCTTAAGGCTTCCTTGCCAATTAGTTTACCAGTTTCTGTTTTTAAATGTTTAATGCCTGAGGATTCAAAGGTTATATGCAAATTGACCTTTTATTCTCTCAGGTTCTGGAGTGCACCTCAGTTGTGTTTTGACTACCTGCTGGCAAGAACTTTCCACTCCTTCCCTCACTATGTCAGGTGATTATGCCACTCTGAAAGCAGTATTGTGTCCTCAATCTGTACAGGAGGAATTCCCTGTTAATTCCAGCTACCATGCAATCTACAGACAGCCTGGAAAAAGCAATTTTAATGCCTCTTAGCTTTTGATTTATTTCTTATAAAGATGACTCCTTTTAAACAGTCACCTTTAATGGCCTTTTTCACATGCTTCTACACATAGGCGACTGAAACTGTATCTAATATTGTGGTAATATGGAGAGGGTCTCATTGGCCTCTTGCAAAAATAGCATTAAGCCTTTCCCCTCTTAAAAAGGAATTTCTCATTGCACACCACCACCTTTCTCAATCCTTCAGAGACCCCTGGAACTGACTGGCAAACCCAGCTATTCCTTCTCAATTACACTCAGTCACTCACGCTTTGAGTTAGCAGCAGGTTTTTGTCATTAGCCTTTTAGTGAATGACCTTGCTGTTCACATTACTAGCGTTCATTAAATTTCTGATATTCTATTTATTTAAGATTATGCTATATCCAGATCTATCTGTCCCGATGTCTTTCAGCTTTATCAGCTAATTTTCATTTCTGCACTCATTCTGTGCCAAGGTAATTAGAGAAAAGTTAAATAGTAATAACCCAAACCCTGAGTCTCTAAGAGTCTAATATTAACTCCCACAGTGTTTTTTATCAGCTTCATCCAGGAAAACTAGAACAGGTGAACTGCATGAGACCAGGATTTCCTTTTTACCTAATTGCTTAGGGAAAGCATATAATTTTAGTGTTGAATAGCCCATGAAAGATTTTTAAAAAATTATTTCATAAATTCAAGTATTTTTAAATCCAAACCCATTTTTTGCACGAATAATATTCCACAGCTATAAAGTTCACAGTTTAATTATGTGGTGGGTGAATCCCATTTTCTTTTGAACCTAACATTCTATAACTTCATTTGATGTTAGTAAATTTTTCAATATTAAAGGAAGTTAATGAGCATCCCTTTCTACTTCTGATTTCATAAAACACAATCATATTCTATTTCTTGAGGGTGGAAAGACCTACCGTATTCATTAATCCATTTTTTCTGTTTCTGTACATAATTTAATATTACTGCATTTATCACAATCTTTCTCAAACTTTGCAATAATGGTTAAATTAATGAAAATACTATAATATACTGTTGTTGTCTAAAAAAAATAATTTACCCCATAGAGAAATGGCAGTAATTTAACCGGAAATGACCTCACTTTTGTTAACTATGCTGCATTTTACTGTTTTTTTCCTATTTACCTGAGCACTTTAGATTTTTCTTCAGTTCTTAAACACTTTTGAATTCTACTAAGGTCAGATTAGTGAGCATCAAATTACTTTAATTATTTTCTCTTTTTATCTAATAGAAGTGCAGTATCTGTTGTTCTCCAGGGATGAAAGCATCCTTATTATTTCATTATTTTGGAACAGTCAGTAATGGGTGCCCAAAGCTGAAGTCATTAAGCTTATTCAGTTTTGTTTCCAAGAGTTATTTCCTTTTTATATATTCAAACTCATGAATTGTCCTCATTTTGCTTTCATGTTCTATGTTTTCCTCCTAATTTAAAACTGTATCAGGGCGTTCATTCTGATATCGAGACGTATTTCTTGAATTTATTTTTCCATTCTTTTTACAGCTTCTGAGCTCAACGTTTTGGAACTCTCAATTGATCTTTACTAGTGTAAAGCTTCCTAGGTAACATTTTCTTTGCTGATGAGTTCTCTTTTTTCCAATTCCTTCACATTTACTCCTAGTATATTTTTAACACAAATATTATTCATTTAGTTAGGTTTACATCTTTCCCTGTGTATTTATAATTTTTATTCTGTTTATATTAATAATAATTTGTTTTATCTTCATACAAGCTGATTAGGTGTCATTGGGAGGGATCATTTCTTCAAAGTAGTGCCTTTCTACTAGCTTGCATCACCATGGATCTAGTGAGGTACCTGTACTAGCATGCTACCCCTATAGGCTGACCAGTGGGGAAAGTGATGTAGCAGACATCCAGGTGGCTCAGCACAGAGCTGTGCTCTGTCACAGCTGAGATGAAGGTGGATTTTAATAAGACAGGACAGGCTCAGCCAGGATGTCTCTGTTCTGTGTTCTCAGTACACAGTGTTCCAAGGAGCTTATCAGCACAGCACTGTGCAAATCGGGCTGGAGCCTTCCTGAGCTTAATGGACCCAATTGCATGATAGAAGAGCAGAGGTCTAAATACCATTTCAGAATCTAGTTGAGAATGGTCGGGTATATTAGAAGCCCCTGGCCATACCAGAGAACAGATACAGATACATATATAAAATCCCCTTGTGATATCCCTATCCTTCTGTTTCTCATGATCTTACCTGCTAAGCACGCAGCAGAGATACTAGTGAGTTTTACTCGCTTAAACTAAATTAATTTCACCCTGAATATTTATCTTTAAGCTTAAAAAAATGAAACTTTATGCTTCTTATATTCACTCATACTCATTTGTGCAATCAAGCATCTTGAAAGCACTGTCCAGCGGAGAGAAGTGACTCTGCAGTGTTTGCTCACCTGAACTATGCCATGAAAATTGTCTATGAAAGTGAAACAGACACACTACCAAACCAACATTATTTTTATGTAGTGATATTTGCACAGAAAAGTCACAATATGCTAACTAAACTACTTAATTACTTCCTATTTTATTCTTTTGCAGACAATCTGAAACTACCAAAGAGTATGATAGAATTCCTCTTGAATAAATTAAAGGTGTCATTAATTTGGATATATTTTCATTATAAAAGGTGTTTTTACAACATCATTAACATTTCATTTCTCCCGCAGGCTCTGTAAAGGCTGAATAAGACCCGAGAACATACCACTGGCTGTAAAAATTGAACATTTCTCACTCAGCAGCAGGAGAAATGGATATGTGATTTATATGAAAACAATAACTGCATTATAAATTATTTTATGTGGTATGTTCTGGGGTTTATGCATAAAAAATCTGCAAAACAAGCAGTTCAGAAAACAGTAAAATAATTTGAGGCTTTGTCAGGTACTTTTCCACTAAGATTGTTTGAGTCAATCACGTTTGCATTCTAAGATGATACCTCACGTTTCATTTCATAGTAAGTCCCCTGTCTGACTAGTTCCCCGACTGACGTGTGAGTTTTTTATCATAATGGAGTGAATATGATATAGTAATATTGCTACTGGGGCAGATATACCAGAATAAATAAAAGCAAAACCAAATTTTAAGATATGTGAAAGATTTTTAGATACGAGAAATTTTAAGATACAAGAAACAATATCAAGAAATACAGTCCCATTTTGGTTTCTTGGGAAGACAAATTTTCTTTAAAAATCAGAATTAACTGAAATCTAATCATATGCAAAAAAACCCCAAACCAAAATAAAACTCTAGCAAAATCTATAATCTGAGGCAAGGAGGAAACCTCCTGATTCTTTTACAG
The DNA here is from genome assembly GCF_009819655.1 of Sylvia atricapilla. Taxonomy (NCBI): domain Eukaryota; kingdom Metazoa; phylum Chordata; class Aves; order Passeriformes; family Sylviidae; genus Sylvia; species Sylvia atricapilla. Next base: position 28,899,180 of record NC_089140.1, read on the forward strand.
GGAATTCTTTATCCTATATTTGTAGAAAAGAAGAAGGCAGGGAAAAGCCTCAAAGTCAAAAACTGCTAGCAAATGAAAATGAAACTTTCATATGAAGATATTCTTCATGACCCATATGTAGATGAAGAGAGGTGGCTTGAGGAAAATTTGCATTTCTCCGGCATGTATTAAGGGACTCAGAGTTCTCAGGAGAATAAGGAACAGACAGAAAGGAAAGGACCTGAAAAAGTCCTGAGGACTTGCCACAGCACACTCTCTTTGCACATTTCATATCTCCTGACTTCTTCTACAGATTTTGTGAGGTAGCATTACTCAATACTGCCTACTCTTGACAGCAGGGACTGACTGCTAGAGCTATTTCACACTGCATACATATTTGAAAAAAATGTAAATACATTGGGTAATTTAGTGCAATGTTAATCTGCTGGCCACTCTAACTAACTGTTTATCAGTCTTACACTTCTGGAAAAGTCTAGCACCCTTGTAAGCTCTAAACAGACACAAGCCATATTCTCAGTACAATCCATGAAGATGGCTTGCTTATTCAAAGCAGAGCTAATTTCATTCCAAATAGTCTGGATGGCTGTGTCCCCTTGACAGTAGAGATATCAGACATCATTGCTCATGAGGAAGGCTTGCCAGGTCTCAGCTACTGTACCCACTCTGTTAGATTTGGTTCTGTTAATCCTTGTCAAAGTCTTGCTTGTATCTACAGAGAATTCAATCAAATATTGTATTTGTTTCACTTTGAGGTTACAACTTTAGTTGATGGGTTCATTCTAAACAAACTTCAGACAGCTGGAGAAGTTCAGCAAAAAAGAGAAATGCACATTTTTCTTCCTGAATCTGATTTGAACTGCTGCTCTTTTTTTTTTTTTTTTTTTTTTTTAAATCAGTATTTTAATTCTTGTGTATGTTTTGTTGACAGATATATGTCTGCTTTTGTTTGAACTGAAAATTTTATTGTCCAACAATTTTGCTTTTACTAATTTACATTTCGATTTTTTTTTCCTAAATATTATTCTTCAAAGCTCCAATAGATGTCACTATCAAAATATAAAAGAGAGCCGGTTGTGTAATGCAGTCAAAGAGAAACAGCAGGGAAGCCTCACTTGCTGGACTGCTTCAAATCCTGACATGAGAGCACAACTCATTAAGTTAGACATTGAAGAGAACAGCTGCCAGCCACAGAGTGGATGTCTTTTCATTCTTTAAACCCTCACCGTTAGATCAAAAATATCTAATAGTTTCACTGAACATGAAAGTAACACTGAACCTACTGGGTTTGGGCTAATAAGCAGTTTCCTGTTAGGTTTTTTGCTCTCTGCCCATTCAACTTCAAAAAAATGACCTATCTTTTCTTTAGCCCACTTTGCACATTACAGTGCTGTGTTTTACAAATGCTCGTTTTTCCTGTTGGTTTGGATCACATCTGGAGTAAGTCTGCTGTGAAGTTTTACTACTGCTTTTGGAATGACATGTCAAAACATGACAGCACTGCTTGAAATGAATGAGTAAAGCTTATGAGTAAAATGATTTCAGAACTATTTGCCCATACTACAGAAATCTAAGCTTTTGTACTGACCAAGAAGATACTTTGTTCTTTTATCTAACCCTTAAGTCTTTGGGAAAAAAATCCCACATGCTTTCTGTATGAATATTGAAATCTTTCATTATTCTGAACAATCTCATTACTTTACTGCTTGAAAGAGGAGGCAAATTCTATATCTCTACTATATGACGTTGAGACGGGTCTAATAGCTCTCCTGCCTTGGAAAACTATCTACTTTAAAAATTAAAACAGATTATTTATTTATTTTTAAATAAAAAAAAAAAATGTGTTGCCCCTTATTCTTGGGAACACACCTGGGAATGGGAGACTTTCCATCTTTGAAAAACCTTGTGGCTTTTTCTATAAATCTCTGCAAGCTTGTGTGGTGAATGTAATTTTGAACAAGTAGTAAAGTATTTTCACTAGTGCAAATTTCACAAGTTTGTCCTTGCATCAGGGCCCATCCTCAAACTAAAACTTACCACAAGATGTCAGTGCAAATAACTCCCACATTGGTGGCTCCACATGATTTGCTTGTGAACCTTGTTCCAGTTTGAAGTTATTTTGAGCAACAAATATGCCCCAAAAGTTTCTAGTCTATTTACAAGCAAATATCTGAAGGATGACAGAGAAGAATTGAATAATTTGTTGCAGGGTGACCTGTCGAGCCTAGATCCCCACTGTTTGTGTAGGAAGCCTTCTTGCTTTGTCTAGAATCGCAGACCTGTGCATTAATTTGAAGATGCAGACACCTGAACAATTCTGCTAAAGAGAAGTCTGTGGCTACAGTCTAGAGAACCTTTGTGTTAGAATACAAATGTCTTTGTGAAAAAAATTATGCGTGAAGGTACAGAATTTACGATGTGCTACTGCACTTGCCTTTTAAACCATGTTTTAAAACAATTTGGCTGAGCCACAGTTTAATGATCTTAGGATGTGAGGGAATTCAATGAGACAAAAAGAAAAAAACCAAACACAAAGGTCAGCACAGCTACCCAATTTATGTCAGCCAAAGATCAGGCTCTTTTTAGGGAAACACTGTAGGAATAAGACTAAGCTACTGCTTCTCTATCATCTACCAATTTTCATATTTTTTAATTCCAAGACCAGCTTTGATTTGGGATGATGGGAACCTCCAAAAGGTATAATAAGCATTGGGGCATGCTGGAGACCATGAAGTATGAGTGCACACTCTACAGGTTGCAAGGTTTCTTCCCATCAGAAATGATATAACCTGAGTACATATAATCTAAAATTAGCTCTTTGGGAACACAGCAACTGCCTTTTCCATTTGCTTTTTACCTGCTGTTTCTTGTGAGCAGTTATTCTTTCATCTCTTATTAATCTTCTCTGATGTGCTACTGACAGCAGGAAATTTATCTGTGAGACTCCCTTATGTTAGACTTAGTTCATTAGAGAAAAACAGATTCCAGGTACTCACACATGGTGTCTAAGCAGTTTACTTGAGTGACCACCTCCAGAGATTCTGTAAAATGGGAAGACAGAAAGCAGGCTCAAACTGTACAGGATTCCTCTTGACTCTTAAAATAATCTTCCATAGGTAACGCATTCATAGGGATGGTACTAAAGTCTTCAGCCTAGCTGGCTTTCCCCAACTGTGTGCCTCCCCTGTAGGAGGTGTAAGAAAGGCACTGAGATCCAGGTGAAGAACGGCAAAAGCAGCATTCCCCAATAGCAATTGCCATAGCATAGAAAATCATTAACAGGATTTTAATAATCAGATTTTCTCAAACATCTGGACTACAGGATTTTACCTATCCGATAGCAGTGAAGGGCCTTGAGGAGAAGCTGTATGAGGAGTGCCTGAGGTCACTTGGTCAGTTCAGCCTGGAGGAGACTGAGGGGACACCTCACTGCAGTTACACCTTCCTCATGAGGGGAAGAGGAGGGACAGAGACTGATCTCTTCTGTTTGGTGACCAGTAACAGGACCCAAGGGTCTGAAGCTTTGAGAGGGAAGGTTTCACTTGAACAGAAGAAAAAGTTTCTTCATCCAGAAGGAGAAGAACAGCCTCCCCAGGGAAGTGGTCACAGCACCAGCCTGACAGAGTTCCAGAAGCCTTTGGACAATACCCTTGGGCAAATAGTGGGACTTTGCAGTGCCATGAGCTGGCTCTTATGCTCTTTGTGGATCCCTTCCAATTGAGCATATTTTGTGAGTCTGTGATTCCATACTTGCTATAGAAACAAGGAAAATAAAATGTCAAATTCACAGTGATCACAACCATGAAAGGCTGAAAATTTTAGCAGGACTTTTAATGCATAGTTAAAAAATTAACATATCTTCTCCAGACAAGCAAATAAGAAACAGAAACCATGAAAGAAAAATATTTTTCAACATAATTTAACTCACTTCTCCTAAGAAGCTGTTTCCTAAGAGAACCAAATGTAAAAACAAAGCCATGTAGTGTCATTATTTTGCACCTTTTTAACCTTACTGTCTGCTGAATATATAGTCAGTAAAAACATGGAGGTTATGACTGCAGGTACCTAGAAATTACTGCAGTAACTAGAGATCAGTTACCTTTTGGAAAACACAAATCTTCATCTACATAGCCCATTCTGTCAGAGTTCAGACATAAATCTCTACATCTTATAAACCAAATGCATATCTGCTAACCAGACAAGCTCAGGCACTATTAATTCTGTTTCCCTGAGATCTCCTCAACAGGAAAATGGACCTTATAGCTGAATATTTTCCACAGAGTATATTTAGACTACATAACTACACTTTCCGTAAGTTCCAGAAATTCTTCCAGAAAAAACAAAAACATCCCAGCGCACGTTTTTTGGCAAATTTGACTGAACTCAGACTGCAACAGAACCAAAAAAAGCTGAATTGCTTTTACATATATTAATAGTATATTGATTAATCTTTTATAACCCTTTTTAAGACTTATCAGTCATCACTATTGTTTCCCTTTAAAACCTGACTAGAAGACATCTCCAATAATTTCTTCAACATACTTACAAAAATTAACTTCATAGCTACTACTATGGGTTACACTGCCTATAACTTTATTGTTTGGGAAATACTATCTAGAGGAAATATTACCTGAACTTTTGTTCATTCTGAAAATTCAAAATAAAGAAATTTTTTAAAATACTGGACTTCAGCATCCACTAAGCAAAAGTGGTTTCTGATGGTGATTCACAATCATTGTATACAGCTCTGTATATTCATTCTGCTAGAAGAAATTATTACAATAGAAAATGTACTAAACTGCCCTCTCTAGTGGATGCCTTTTTCACAGCTACAAAGTCTAGTGGACCTTGCTTAATTTCATTCTCTTGCATGCAAGTGCAATAGAATCTGACAGGACCATAAAGACTTGTGAATATATATCAAGTCCTCAAATGCACCAGCATACCATTTCATCCTTGTTATTTAAATATTGTTAGAAAAATTCCTGATATGTAGGAGAAGACCCATTTGCTTTGCACTTACCCAAGGCACAGTGAAACAGAGAAATTCCTAAAGAGGAAAAACCCAAAGAAAGCATAACAACAACAACCATCACCAAAAACAGGCCACGGGAACACTTAGTGGACCCTCTCCTCTGTCATATCTGTTCTTATTAAATTTCTATTTTGAATGACAGTGGCTTTGAGCTGTTCACTTCTGTGCCTGACAAGCTTGTAATTGTGACTGTCCCTGTGCCAGGGCACACCTCCCTGGCCAGCCCAGCAGAGACTGCTATTATCTGTGCTCCTTTCTTCCAAGTTTTGCTGCCCAAGTCCATCTATGGTTCCCTGCCTGGAAATGCTGAGGAAAGAAGACTGACCTTGATTAGGCTGCTTGACACGGTACAATGCCCATCTCTGCCAATGCTCTGATGTCTCTCAGCCACACTCCGAGAGGAGTTATTTTCCAAGCAGCTGCATGTCATCATTAAGAGGTGGCTAATTCCTCAGGAAAAATACCACAGGTTTCCATGAAGAGGTGCAAGGAGGAAGCCATTAGTGGAATACAGCAAGTCTTCACAGTCCTATAACACCCAGGATTATGTTAATTAAATTCCAATTCTACCACTGGGCTTTCTGGCAAGGAGAAAACCTGGGGAAAACAATTCTGAAGAATAATTCTCCTGTAGCACTAATCATTGATAATTGTTCTTCATTAATAAGGCCATTTGCACACATACTACAGTCCAATTATCAGGCATAACTAACTATAATAAAATACAAGCATGAGGCACTCACAGATTTTCTCATGAACAATAGGAATATTGTTAGCAAAGAAAAAAATGTATTCAAGTATATATCTTACTATTGGCCATGAAGTCACAAAGATATTTCTTTTAGAGCTATATTTCAGATAAAATAATATATAAAATAAAACCAAAGGTGATCTGACCTTCAATGACAGACTTTGTTCTCAGAATCTCAGAAACTTGCCTATAATTGCCTTTAATTTCTTTCACCAATCCCTGATCATCAGGCTTTCCTCTGTTAGACATCACTGTGAAATCTAGTTTATGGTCACAGATAGAAAACTGGGAATATGTGAGGTTTTACAAAAATAAGTACATTGGTACATACCTACACTGCTGCATTATATAACACTTCACCTTCCCTCAAAGTTTTTTTTTTTTTTTTTCACTGTGATTAAAAGAAGAGCAAAAATAAAATCTTTGCCTTCAGAATGATTAAAGGTAGTGAGTCAGCCATGAGTCATGAACAGAGAGAAGGTAAAGGGCTGTTGGATCTGAAATCACAAACACTGCTACGTGAGGCAAAAGAGTAATGCCATTATCTTCAAATAATAGGCTCATGACCTCAATGCAGACAGACAGGAGCAAAAGACATGATCACACTGAGTAAGTTAATAAGCTATTCTTTGATCTAAAAATTGTAGTTCAATTGTCTTACTGTATTTTTCTTTTCTGGTAAACATCAATAATTGTAATTTATGTGCTGATAAGTACTTACATTCAAGGTTTGTGGGAAAAAATGTAAGTAGCAGAAAACACTATACATTTCACAGTATTTAAAATGTTCCATGATTTTTTTTATTAATTTAATCTCTTTTTGATCAAATGTTGATATTACTGGCTCTCTGTCTCTGTCACATTAAAATCAGCAGGTCAGAAAATGATCCACAAAAACTGTAGTGGTACAACCTGGAGCAAAGAGACAGTGACAGCTAAAGCATGGTGCTGAAGGGAAAAAACGTAACTACAAGGAATTAATAACAAGGAAACAGGAGAGGTAGTAGAAACTGGGAGAAGGACAGTGCCATGTTACTGGAATGCAAATAGAAAATGAATCATTAGAGGAAACTAGGCAAATACAAGTGAAATAAATATAACAGTAAGAATGTATGAGCAGTGTATTGTGTTATCAGAATATTAAAAGATATCAGCCTGTTGACTGATAGGAACAGTGAAGAAAGTAGCACCTTTAAGTAAGCATTGGCTCTCATCAAATAAAAAAATAAAAATATTAAGTAAAATAAAATAACAAAGTAAAATATTTGTGGATATGAAATATACCGCTATGCACCTCCACACATAACAAACCAAAGGCAAGAAAGGAGAGGATACTTTATGAAGATGAATAAGCACCAGAGAGAGAAAGAGAAAAATGGGGAGAAAGAATAAAGGAGGAAGCAGTAAAAATATAGCAAGGGGTGGGGTGGAGAGAATTCATTTTGTATCACTTTTCTGTGCCAAACCATAAACACAAGGACACTCAGCAGTTCATTCTTACTCAATGTTTCCACATCTTTCTGCTGTTTTCCATAGGTGGGGCAAAAAAGACAAAGAATGGAGCCAAGCTTTCCATTGGCCTTGATATTAATATGGAAGTGCTTCTCCAGCATGTGAGACATCTTGTTTTTGCTTTACATTTGTGGTTTGTACCTGAGTTTCAAATGTGGCATTTTAATACTTGTCTTATCTATAGAAGGAGAATATCCTGAAGTCCATAATACACCTCTTGTTTGCTTCGCCCTATCTGCTGGGGCTGGAAGGCAACAGGGCACAGGGTGGCGAGGTCTGTGTTTGCTGAGAGCTACTGAGGGTCAGGGCCCCTCAGAAAGCCGGCTTCTGGCCTGCTTTGTTTGAATTCCAAACTGAATTGCTGGTCACACACCAGCAGGGAACCAGGAAATCCAGCAAAACTCTCCTTATAGGCACTGTATATGTCTGTGCCAAAAACAGAGTTTCTTTGGAAAAAGGGTAGACCAAGAATAGTTCTTTCCCATTCAGCATTAGCGATCCCAAGTGCTTACAAACCATGAGTCAAGCCTCATGTAATCACTAGGGTGTTTTAAAGGGAAAATGTTTTAAAATATTACCAATTAAAATCCTGTTTGCCTTTTAGATTTTGAACTTTCTATAGGTCTTGTTTTCAGCAGGCAAAATATTTCTTCACACAATTTGAGGAGCCAGAGTTTTAAGAAAAACTTCAACTATAGGCCACATAGGTTACATAACAGGCAATGCTTTGAGTATTCTCTGAGAGTTACTATTGTTCTTGATGAACTACATCGCTAAACTTTGGCTTTTTTTGTTATAAAGAGCAAATAAGAAAAAATCCAAACATTTCTTACCTTTAGTGTCATGCAGTTTAGTAGTTTTTTATCACATTACATAAATTCTGAAAGCTCACAGACATAAAAAAGCTGTAAAAAGCTTTAAAATATCTGATCAACTACCTCCCTCAGGTAATGGTTTAAGTAATGATGGCCTTAATCCTGCAAATCTGAGAGAAATCTGAAGACAACAAAGACAAGAGAGTCCTTTATATCTAGTAAGTGTTGGTTACAGCTTTGTCAGCATTTATCCAACAAAGTGCTCTGATTTCATTATATCAGAAAGCATACGATCTTAGCCACTCTCAGGAATAAGCAATTGTGCAACTCTGTTACTTTTGATCAATGCACCTCACCAGAGTTTGAGTTCCAGTAAACATTGCATCACTTGTTTTCATACAGGGAATGCTCTGCCCTGATCCTGAGGTCAGGAAGCTTTTGGGTGACTTGAATGGTGCAGGGCCAGGTCTCAAGTGACAGAGGATTCAGCTGCTTACTTCTGGGTTTTCAGTAACTTGATACTGCTGTGTACATAGCCCAGGAAAGGCCATGTGTTGGGATGTGACATTACAACAGTTGATAGGAGCAGGGGAATTGCTTTTTAACAGTCTTGATGAAAAAAAGTTCTGTTTTTCCACATTTTTCTCCTAAGGTGTATCACTGGAGAGTTTAATAACAAACAAGACCAAAAGGAAATCTTACGCAATAGTGCAAATTACAAATGTTATTTATGAAGTTTCACCCTTGGACATGTGAGGTTAGGCTGTTAGTCTCTAGAATATTTGTCTTTCTAGAGACTTACAAGAGTGGCTTACCAAAAGATAGATACTCACATAATATCTATTAGTTCTGCATTGACATTTTTGTTCACTACTGTCCTCACATAATTCACCTTACTTCACTTGATCCCATACGATTGTTCAGACCACAAAACATGGTCAAGTTCCAAAGAAATAAGTAATGGAATATTGCAAAACTGAGGGGAGAAGGCTTATCAAAATATCATGCTAGCAATAAGCATTGTTTGTAGTTTGCATTAAATAGAGTTAACTGTATTATATATATTAACTGCACATAATTCATTTCAGTTGCCAACTAGTCTCCAAAGTCTCCTGATTACTCCCACCCAGACAGCTTTGGGATGATTATTTCACTCTTTGTAGTGAATATGAAGACAACACAAACTAGATACAGAAGTGGTGTAAGGTGCCAAAAATACAAAATAATTTATATTTTAAAATATTTGTGACAAGCAAGTTGAAAGGGTAGTTACACACAGCTACTGAAAGAATGGTACAAATGTGTTACTAAGAGCTTGTCCCTGAAACTCTGTTCTCCGAGAATGGCAAATCCTAGCTTTCACTTTGTAGCCAAAGGATTGCTTACACATACCCAGGTGATGTTGTTGTAAAGCACATAAGTCTTGGACACCCACCATGAGTCTGTTCAAGCCTTCAGCCGAAGGAGATGTTCTCAGACTCCACTGATCAGCATGCAATGGAAGAATGTTGTTCCTCTGCTGCATCTTGCTTTCAAACAACCTATACACAATGGCAAGTCCCCAGAAGCAGAAAACTGGGATCAAAAAATCCTTGGAAAAGTGGAAATTTGTTTGGCTTCTGCTTTAAAGACTAGGTTGTCCTCATCAGACATATTTTATACTTGCCCTTGAAATCACATTCATTTCCTCTTGTAAATACATGACATTCATTAGGACAATAAAATTAATTTAATTTAACTTAATTCTTCATTGTTACCTCCCCAAAACTGCCAGTTTTCAAATGCAGAAAATGTTAATTTTTTGTCCTGTTCCTGTCTCTTTAAAGGATCTATTTTGATAAGGAAACTGACTTTCACTATGATTCTTCATTATGTCATATTAAACTGAACATGTCACCATTACAAATTTGGAGAATATGGGTGCAGTAACTCACAGGGCCACGTAAGAAGTTTGTACTTCTGGAATCAGATTCTTTTATTTTAAAAAAAGATATATTAAATAACCTATCATTAAGGTTCCTTGCAATCCAAGAATTTAGATGATACAATTTTACAATTTTAAGATGGTACTATCACTAGACATTGCACCAACTTTATATAAATAACATTATTGTGTTTCTGAAAATTTATTGGAAAGATCCCGTCCCATAGACAGTGGCATCTGTTACAGCTAGAGAATGAAAATATGGGTTAATTAAAAGTAGGCTGTCTTAATCTGAGATGTCTGTTAGACTGCCATTAACATCTTTAAGGAAAATGGGTAAAAAAACAGAACACAAACTCATTTTTAAATCCAGGTATTATTCCTAGTTTGAAGCATCTAAGACAGACTCCATTTTTTAGCAACTTGACTTCAAGTACTCCTAAAAGGCTTGGAGCCAAAAAAAAAAAAATGTTGGATGAGTGTGAGGAAAGAAAAACAACCTAGATCCAGTATTTTTGCCAGTCCTGCTGTTTGGAGACTCCCTCTACCATTTGTATTTAATTTTCCTATCTTAGTACACACCATCTTTCCAACAGCTTCTGAAAGACAAGACGTGCATCTCCCCTGACATCACCCAGCAGGAAATTACCAGAAATTAAGGGCTCGGCCCTGCAAATATTTTGTCACGTGTCAGTGGGATATCCATGTGTAAATCCTGGTTTGATCACTACCTAAAGTTGGTAACGCAGGTGTATTCTGTAAATAACTCAGCCTAAACTGCATGTCTGCATTACACAACACATACATCAGCCAATTTTATTGAAGATGTTTCAACTCATACTAGGCCAAGTTATTTTATCATGCTGTTTTTAATCATTTGCTTGCCTCAACTACTCGTCTTCATGTAACTGTATGTTATGAACACTGAATTGGGCATGACATGGAGATTCTGGTGTAATTCAATCGTTACAGAAAAAAATGACATTCACATATGTTTATGTTTAGCCTCAATAAGAAGACAGTCAATCACTTTATACCAGGTTACATCAGATATGATTTTAATTATTCCTCTTGTGCAAAATACTTTTCACATATTATTACAAACAAAATCACTGCAAAAATGAAATTAGTTTTACATGGTTTCTAAGAATTTTTAATCCTATGAATGTAAAAATCTATGTTGTGAATGAATACTTGATTTAAATTGGGAAGAAATGAATTATTTCTTTAAAAATCAAACAAAAATGGATACGCTCCCTTAAGAATCTTTCAAAACTTCATAAAAAAATCACAAATCTCTCATATCATAAGCGAACTGATTGCAATTCAGCATGATTCATGGTTGATTAATTCCAAGGAACTTAGAAGGTTATTGTAAAGTGCTGTTTCCGTATTTAAGGTGATGTTAGATCTGCTCTTTCAGTGGTGTTTATCTTTGAATGAAGTGATCCGCTTCATAATTTGGATTCCCCAGAACGCAGCACTGAGGGAGAACAAGACCTACAACACAAAATTTACAATGAGAATGAGAAACATTATATGAGGTTTGTTTTTTTTTTGTTTGGTTGGGGTTTTTTTTAGCTCTTTTGATCTGTAAACATAATGAATGGGTGAAAACAGAGATCTTGAGAAAAAAAAAACCCGAGAATTTTAGGCATACTGATAAACGCACATTAGAAAAATATGCTTGCTTTCTTTTACTACTCTTTATCATGGACATTCCTGTTGAATTTTGACAAATGATCTGAAGAATGCTGACACTGTAAGTTGCATGATAGGGTAAGAATACCCTTAAACAGGATCTATAGCAAAAGAAGTGTTCGAACTGCAATACAATGCATAAGTACTTATCCCTAAACTGCTGTTTAGGATGAGGTATAGATTGAAAATAACTTAAAAGTGCAATACTGTTTATCTTGCAACTTTATTTTTATTATTTGGTGAATTTATTGAGAGATCTATTTTGTTTTTCCTAAAGTATTTGCTGAAAACTGCATTAGGATGAGTAGGAAAGATTTCAGAGTAAAGTCTAAATTAGGTAATAGTTCTTTCTAGAACCCAGAATGAAGCAAGATAAAATGTATAGGCACACTAGTGCATGTGATATCTCATATTTAAAATTTTCTGAAAGAAACATTAGTCTTCCACACAGAAAAAATTCTCTAACTTGGAAAACCACAAAATTAAGAGAGTTGCTATTGGTTACTGAAGTAAGTGGATTTTTTTTCTGTGAGTGAAACGAAACATTTTTTTTATACTGGAAGATATTTTAATAATGTTATTTTTTGCTTGTTAAAAGAAATAGAAAATTTTGACAAGAAACTTTTGAGTCAGGTTGTAATAAGTCTTTTTTCAGGTCAATCTGCAATCTAAGGGTGCTGACTAGGAGAGCTCTAATTTTAACATTAACATAATTTAACATTTAGCATTTAATAATGCATGGACCAAAGGTCTACTTCTGTCTTTATCTACGCAGTCACTCACTGAAGCACATAGGATCAGAATGTCCAACATAAATAATAAATTACAATAATACCCAAAAGGTACTAATTTTTCACTCTGTGAAGGCTGTGTCTGCTCTGATTTCTCAGAATCTTTTTGGGACAGGTACAGGCTTAATGCAATGCGTATGTTACATGTATCTTATCCATGCTTAGTAGCACAAGATGAAAATAGCACAACACAGGAGTAAGTAAAATTCAAATAAAATGAAATTAAAATTCCCAAATTCTTATTCAATTTTTATGAATTTCAATTCTTTTATTGAAGGCTTTAATTCTATCTGAGCAAGGGTAGACTGTCTACTGTGCTTAAAACCTCTGATGATGCTGCTGGTGCTGTACTTGTGATCCCGTTTGTAGGAAAGACTCAAAGTGCTCACCAAAAGATTTTTTTAAGAGTTTTAGACTTCAGGTATGAAAGATTTAATGTCTTTTTTTTTTTTTTTTTTTTTTTTTTTTTTTTTTTTTTTTTTTTTTTTTAAATCACAAACACCCTGTAAAGCTGTATAACTCTATTTTTACAACTATGGAAAGCAAAGTCTTTTTAAGCAGCACTGCAGTCACACACTGCATGTTTTGTGAGATTTTTCTATGCTGATATGTTCTGCAGAAGAAATCTAAATACAAATCACTGTCTGTATTTCTGATCTGGCTGTTATGCAGCTGAGATGAGTGTAAGTTGTGACATAATAAAACGATGACTTACATACAACATGCTCTTACTGTGGAAAAATTCTTTGTCGTGCTATCTCTAGAAACAGAACTTAGCCACTTGTCATAATTACTTCTTTGACACATTAATAAACTTCTTTCATCCCTCACCTCAGAAAGATCACTCCTATTCCTGGAAGATGCATTAAATATAGAACTATTTCATTTTCAGAGAAGCACATTTAAGCACATTTAATGACTGAGGTGCAGGGCATTCGTAGGGGATTAATGACTGTTGGGAGATGATGATGATCACCTGAAGAAGCACAGCCATGGGCCATTAAGCCCCAGGAAATGTCCTCAGCTAAAGATGGTTATTGCTATTATAGCCTGAAAATGAACAAAATATCTCAGGTGAATTTCTCTTTTTTTAAATGAAGTGATGCAGTTTCTTCTTTCTTAATTAAATTTTTTACTGTGAATTTCCTAAAGCATGCAATCAACCCTTGTGGGAGAGTATTTAGAATTGCAGTTATTATATCAGAATGGAAAATCACATACTGCATACTGTGGATCTGCAAAACTAGTTTGGCTTCACAATTCTATAAAAGTATTGATTCACTGCCTATCAATGTCAGGACTGCGAGTACTTGTTGGAAATAACGCATTCAGGAAACAATAATGCTGCATGGTTCTGGGAGGTGCAGGGGCTAAGAAAAAGCCAAACATCAGGATAAAATATTACGGGGCCACATCCTTGCTTGCATGACAGCAATTCTGGCTGTCTGTACTGCTGTAATGCTGACCTGCCCTGAACAGAGCCAGCTGTATGGAGCTACCAAGCAGAAACTTGCTGTGTAGGTTGGAGTTCAGTTTCTTTTGATTGCTGCTACATATTTTGGAGTTACAAGGCTTGACCCACTTGAATGAATGGTGCAATCAGGTGATGTCAGGAATGGAAAGCTGAGACGATACGTGCCAGAACTCTGAGCAGACAATAGTGTGGGCAGCAGGAAGTAACAAAAGAACATTCCACCAGGCAAGCTGAACTATAATTGACCAGTATTTTTCTAATGCCCTTGGGAAAACATATTTCCTGAATCCTATGCATAGATATTTTGTATTTTCTACTCAACACTCTCACATGCTAAGACATTAGGTTTTTTTTTCTTGGTTGTTTGATTTTGGGTTATTTCACTTTCTAAATTATTTTCACAGGAATTCTCATTCCTTCTTATATTAGTGTCCAAAACCACTAATATTTGTCCTTTGATAAAAATATTCACATATTGTTTCCATAATTCAGCTGGTTTTGAAATAAAAAAAGAGAATTTAGCATTATACCTTTTTCTTTTTTATGCTGCACAAAGTTTCCCCACCAACAACACGACATGAGAACAATAGTTTCACTTCTGTCTTAAAATGAAAAATCCCTGTGGACAGTAGTCATACATGCAAGTCTAAAAGAAGGATTTCTCACAACGCTATATTCAGCCAAGTTAAATGCAAGCTTTTTCCACCTTAATGTAAACACTTGTTACATTTACCTGTTCAAGTAACTACAGATTAATTATAGGCTGTCCTTTAGACTGCTGGAAGAGTAAAAATATTTACATTACCTCCTTTCATAGAGTCTATTTCCATACAGCCCATATTCTGTCCCTGATCTGCAGAAATGCAAATAACATTATTCACAAAAACAAAGATGGCTTAACTAATGGATTGACTGCAGGTCTGAGTCTGCTCTTCACAGGAAATTCCCACTGGAGCAATCGAAGTTTATTAGGCTGTAAAGCACTTTAAAATCATTAGCTAAATTCAGGCACCCACTTCTGCATGATTAGCTTTGTTGCTGAACACTAATGTTGTTTTCTGCCATTTTCTCTTTTGTAATGTCTTTGTATATCTGAGATGCCTAGACATGATGTCTTTCTTTCCTCCTGCAGATTTCATCTGGATAGAATTAGAAGGCTTTAGACATTGGTCTAAAAATGTAGACAAATGTCCAAAGATAGTTCTGCTTTAAGGAGGGGGAAGAGTCTTGAACCACACCACCTCAGATCCTTTCCAACCTAAATCATTCAATGATTCTCTGACACTTCTCAGATTCTGCCCAGACACGTTTGCTCCAAATTTTGCTGCATTGACAATCTGCAACTGTTATTCACAACTTCTGGGGTACAACATCATATGAATGGGCATGCTTATTACATCGAATTCTCTGAACACCTCTGTGCTGGATAATGTATTCTTAGCTCTGGAGAGGGCTCAGGAAGATCACCACATCCACACACTTCACTAAGTCTTCTGTTCACATCATAAAGTGGACCTGGTACTGGCAAATGTGATAAACAATTGGTACTCTCAATGGGATGCTGAGCATTGTCAATGTAATGTTAAAGTATTTTAACTAATACTACAAAAAACATGATTAAGGCTCTTTTTATGTTCTTTATATACAAATTTGGACATGGTTTCTTCACAGGCATGAGACATAACTTCATACCATCAATAGTAATGATGGTGTAATTTTTAGACTTTGTCTGAGAAGACTGTGTCTGGGTAATGTCACTGTCCTTTCCAACTAAAAATGGAGATCATAAACTGATACAAAGACTGAAAATTTGCTAATATTATTAACAAAATGAGCAAACTACTCCAGATTTCACAAGTACTCAAATGATGCATTTTTCACCAATACCATTTTTTTCCCCATTTTAATACAGATGACTGTTACAGGTGCTGAAATAGACAGAGGAGATAGAAAATTTATGTCTCATAAGTGGAAGAAGAGATTTACTATTTCTGGAAGTCAGTATTTGGATAACAAATGCATGGATCTTCATTCTCAGTACAATGTTTGGAGATGAACAGTCTGAGGCTAGTAGAGAAATGCCATAACATTAGCAGCAAATCCAGAAATCACTAATCTTCGTAAAATGCATAGACCAAGAAAACTTTAAAAGAAGTTGAAATAATAATAGATGGAAAGAGAAGGTGGAAAACAGGAAGGTTCCTCCTCTGTGTGATTACTACCTTATATTTGGAGATATATACAGAAAAAAGTGGGTAGCCAATTTTTTTTTTTTTTTTTTTTTCTCGGAGAAGGAACTGTGGATACAAAGGAACAGGGACAGCTACAATAATAGCGGCTTCACAGCTTTTGTTCAAGATTTCTGTAGAAGTAGCAGACATTTGGAAATTCTCCATAAGGGCTCATGACAGACCTTCAGACTACTGCTGCAGCATGTTTCACAGATCCAGCATACCCCTGACTCCGGAACAAGGTGCTTATCCGATGTCCCTGCTCACTGCAGGTGGAAAAAGACTATCTCTGGAGGTCCCTTCCAAGCCTAACTATTCTATGACTTTATGATTAAGACTCTGTTGGCACACACAGGATTTAGCCAAGTATCTTCAACACTCTCAAAGCATATTGATAGTTCATTCACAGTGGTTTCTTCTTTTATGATATATCTCATTGATTTTACACTTCACTATTAAAAAAGAATGAGAAAACAATAGGGAAGAGATATATTCACCACATTTTTATACTGTTAAATGTTTTAAACATTCCTTCTTTTATTAAAATATGGTCTGAGACTCCTAAGCTAGATAATGCATGAAAACATAGGCTGCAAAAGCCCAAATATCTTAAAAGGCTTATATTACCTACTCAGGAAAGACAAAGAACAATCTGGAGAAAGAATATCTATTTCTCAGTTGCTTTCACAGCTGGACACATCCCCAGTACGAAATCAAGTGCACTGCAGAGATGCCTGAGCTAGCAAGCACATAAGCTGCTAAATCTCAGCACAGCACCAGCTTGACTGTGTCTTTCCTGGCATTGCACACAAGCTAGTAAGTCACATTCCTCAGTTAAATACATGGGGATTTTTACACAGGCAGTTCTATTGCAGTTATACTTAGAACTAAAATGGCTTATGTGCAAACAGCATGTTATCTGGCATCATGTCCTTCACTTGGGAGAAGCCAGTCCACTGCCTCTCAAACCACTTGTGTAGATAAATGTATCCTATTGAACAGTTACCTATGAAATACTTTCTCTCTTGAGTCACAGAATAATTCACAACCTAAGCACCAGGATTAGGAACATTTTACCTCATTCCCCAAAAGACAAAAATAGTTACGAAAATGGGAAGCTTTCCTGTCAATCATATGAATAGGAATTCCTAAATATGTTAATAATTATTAATCTTCACCATGTGATGAGCTAATGCAAGCTGGAGACAGTATCAACATCATACTCATTATTCTGTATATAAATCCTGTATCTCTTCAGTATGAAATTTCTTATACTATTTTATTGAAACATCTGAGAATACAGTGTTACCTAATTCCATATATAAATTTCTAGATCATCCCAAAATGTTTATCTATTTCAAGTTGACCTCAAAGTAAAACTATGTTAAAGAGAAAAATCCTTTTTATCATTTAAAAACATTTTAAAATAACTTCTAAACTATGCCTGTTTCACAGTTCTGCAATTAATTTCCAAAAAAAAGAAATCAGTGTTTAGAATATACCATCATCTGAGTTTAAAAATTTCATGAAATCTGTGAACAAAATTTAGAATTTACAACTTGCAATTCTAGAGCACAACAATATTTTATATTTTCTTTCATACTGCTTTAGCTTTATTTCTGACAAAACGGTTCTGAAAAATAAGTTCAAAGATCAACAGTTTCAATGACCTTAATTCTGAATGTCATCTTTTGTATCTTAAATCTTATGAATTTTTTTCAACCTCAACTTAACCCCAAATTTGAGAAACAAGAGCTATGGAAATTTTCTCAATTATGATATGATAAATCAATGATTAAAAATAAGGCTTTCAGAAAAGTTAACAAAACTGATGGCAAAACAAAATGAAAAAAACTTAGTCGACTGGCAAACATTAAAGCAGTTTAATCTGTTGCAGGCTAACAAGGCAAATGAGATAGTTATTCAGAATCGTTCACTGCAGAAATGAAATATTTGAGAGAGTTGTGTCTCAGTTTGGCTAAAGTTGTTGAGTTTATTATCTTAAAAATTTAAACAGGAGTTGTATCCATTGAGATAAAACATCTCATTTACTTTTACACCTGTCAGCTGCTGTTGAATAATTGCATAGACCCCACTGCACCACTTCTAGCTCAAACACAACTTGGAGGGTTAAACAGATATCTGCAAAGAAGCATTTCACTTCACAAGGTATTATTTAATTTATATGTAAAGATCAGTTTAATCTTCCTTATTAAAAAAATGGACTTCATTTTACCTTACTTGACAGATTACTGCACAGATCTTATATTTTATCAAATTTTTATTGTTCTCTTAGGCTTAAAGAATTCCATGCTTTTAAATTCAGTTTTTTAAGTGAGAAAGTCTGTACATATGTATAAGAGTAAGGATGTTTTCTCTATGGCCATGGCTGTAAGAAATGTTTAGGTACCATACGGCTGAATACTGCTTTCAAGAAAATGTTACTTAAAAGATGGGACAAATTTATTTAAAGGAGCAATGCAGAAGGGAGCTCTCCTTTATGCCTTCATCCTTGCTTGAAAATACAAGAAAATTACAGCTACAGGAAAAAAAAAGTTTGAACATTGAAGAAAAACTGTTGAACATAACATTTCAGAATTTGGACATAATAGTACCTGGCTGTGTAACATTTTCCAAAGAGGCATCTACAAACATATTTCAATCCCTTCAATCCTTTGACTTTTATTTCAGTTTAATACAATACTATACTGAAGCATTTCAGTGTCCAATCTCTCCTCCATTAACAAGCATAAAATATTCCTTGTTTCTATATAGATGCCTTAATTTCAGAGTGTAGTTGCAACACAGCCACCCTGGCAGGTGGTGAAGAGAACCAGTAGTACTCTATCAGCCTGAAGATCTCTGACAAAGGTGCTGCAAAGTGATCTCCACTCACTGGTATACTAAATATCCTCTTGAGAGAAGGCTGACTAGCTATGAGCTCCAAAATGGAAATTTTTCCATTGTATGTGGGGAAAAAATATTTAAAAAGTAATCCCAGCCTTTAAGTATAACCCACAGACATTAGATCACTGATGGGAAAAACTTTGCTGCAGATGTTGAAAAGACGTGATGAGGAAAAGCTGGCTGCTGTGACTAATGGCAAACGTGAATGAACAGATTAAGAATGTGCAGAGAGGGATAAAACAATTGAGTGACAAGCAGAAGGGATTTCCAATACAGTGAACAAACACCAGAAAAATATTCAAGATAGACAAGGGAAGATCAAGGCTAGAAGTCATTCTAGATGAAGATTGCTCTTAAAGCCAACATGTCATAAGGAGAAATTAATCCTTTAATTGAAAAATGGAGAACACAGAAGGTTGCCCTCAGTATTAAAAAAATCAAACCAAATGAACCAATTTCAGAATAAAGGAAATGGGTCAATATTCATTGACACTATAAAGGAAAAAACTTGCCATGAAGGAGGATGCATGTCCATGTTAAAGATGGAACACAACCATCCTGCTGGCCAGCAACCTTTTGAGGCCAAAGGCAAAAACTTAAAACCAGTCACAGTTTGCTAAGTTCAAGTAGAAGAAAAATATGCTGAGGTCAATCCAGCCCTCTGTCCATTCCTTGATGTGGAAAAGTAGATGTCCTGGCTGTTGGTGTCTCTCTTCCCTACTCTCAAGACTCTTTTTGTGGTGTGGTTTCTTGCTTCTATTCTTGCCTGGGGAAACTCCCATTTATTCCAAAACCTCATCATCTTTCAATTATATAAAAGAAGCTGTTATTGACATTAACCATGGATGCATTCAAATGAGCTAAATCATTCATATTCCCACTTATTATGCCAAGCCAATATAATTTTATTGTTTAATTAGGTTAGAGAAAAAAAATCTTGATGGAAGTAATCTCTGTGACTTTTTACTAGGAAAACAAGGAGACTATGGTCCAAATGAAACTTCTGTATGGAAGGTGCAGAACAGAGCTGGAGAAGAAATACCCAGAAAGGAAGAATCAAAGATTATATCACAAAATAAAAGAGAAATCAGGGTTTTGATGAAAAAGCAGGCTCTTATGTTATAACATTTCTAAAATATAAAAACAAACAAACAAACAAAAAATTAAATCTCTCTCTTTTCCTGGAAAATGTGAGATTCATAATAGTTTTTTTTTTAAAACCTGGAGATGCTTAAGAAAACATGCAATTGAGTAGAGATGGGAGATACTAAAGAGAAACCAAATATATAAATATCCTGTGAGGAATAATCATTAAGAAACAGTATACCAGAAAAAAATTTGAGTTAAAGTAGATCATGAACAAAACATGTCTCAAACTAACAGTGCTGATGCAAAAAGATGTCAGTATCAATGTGAAAGATATTAACGGAAGGATTTATATAGAACTGTTATATAACATATATCATATTATATATATGTTGTTATGTTATATTATACTTTATATATTAATTACATAAAATAAACATTTAATGTATTGATCCAGTCTACTGAAAGGTGGCAAAGTCTTTAGGAAAACATAGATAAGCTGGATATAGTCATGAACTAGACTACAAGAATTATAGAGGTTAGGAAACTGGATGCGTAGGAAAGCTTGAAGCAATTCTGTTGTGTATTCTTGAGAAAACAAACAACCAAAAATACTCAGGAGGGGAGTAAGATCAATCTTTTCACATGCAAAAGACTACTATGAAAAAAGAAGATGATAAGCTAGTGCTTAGAGTAATGGAAACAACATTAAAGCCTTTTCTAACTAAAATTTCCGTTAGATAATGGATGGTTTAAGGATGGTATAGCACTGGAATCCACTATGTATGGAAGTTGGTCTGTAAATGGTTAGACAGGCATGTGTCTATCATGTAGCTATACTTGATCTTTCTCCAGTGCAGGATCTCTGCTAGTCTGGTATTTCTATTTATTCACAATGAATATAAAAGCACTCTCCACCTCTAAATAACTTTTTCTCAGATCTACTTTGCCAACAGTGGTTAATAAAGAAATGTCTGCTTAGCACAGGGAGAAACCATGACTTAGCAACTATTTTTTGCAATAACCTATCTTGTGCAAGATTTCATGAATTTCAGTCTCAGATGTGGTTGTCACCTTAGTAAAAGTATGAAAAGTATGATGCTTCTTTCTCCTTCCCCACCCCAGTTTCTGGCATTGAATGTGGCAGTACCTGCTTTCCATCAGAGAAGTCATAGGACTATTAAATTCAGAGATCAGTTTGCATTGCTTCTTCAGACACTAGCTGCAAAGGCTCATGGCAGAAGCATGAGCTAATCCGCTCCTGTTTTACACTCAGCATACTCTACAGTAAAGCCATGGGACTGCGTACTAAAAATCATTTGCCTTTAAGACTGAAAGAGTAATCAAGTAGTTATGGTAAAAGCCTGGAATGCTGGGCTATTCAATCTGCATACTTTGCCATAAATTATGCAGCACAGAGCTAGGCATTTAGTCTTTGTAGTTTCTAATCTGCAAAAAACCCCAGTGACTCTGTTTCCCCAAAAAAGTGTTACTTTTCAATCTCTGTTTTACTAAAAATCCAAGATCGTTTCATTTACTACAGTAATTTCTGAGAAGACAAAGACATTTCAAAAAGACAGGGATTTGGCCTTCTGTGGTTTTTTTCTGACAACCCTCATATCAATAATTATAAATCCTTTTTCGTTTTTCTAATCTCAACGATAATATACTTGGATAAGTACAACAGACATCCTTAAAAATCAGATAACTGTATGCATTTCTTATGTCATTCCAGCTATTGAGCAATCTTACTTCCATAAATCATGGCACTGACCACATGAGAGCTAAAAATGGTGTGAGAATTTGTTTCCGTCTCATGATTATATTAGTTTTAAAAAGTCACAAATCACAGTCATATGAACAACGGCAGAATGTTGGAAAAAATACCAATCCAGGCTTCAGTTTTATAGCAACACATACTTTTCTAATTCTAATTTGGGTTTTTGTTTTGGGGTTTCACCCCTTCCTACACTGAACCCTACATTAAAAAACATGTTGTGCTCTGAATAAGCTCATCTTGGAAAGGCCATTTGGTATTGTTGTATTTGTATGTCAAAGGGAGGACTGAAGTCTCAACAATTGTTAACCTCTCCCATGGTGAGCTAATAGAAGGTCAGAGACCCACATGTGGCTTGCAGCCTGGGGAATTTCTCTCAGTGTTCTGCCAGGGATGGGACTGCCTGAATGATTTCTCTCATAAGTTTTAAGCCATAAACTGCATCCTACTTGGCTTGCTGTGCCAAAACTGGACCCAAGGGTATCCAGAGTCTTTGCTGATGGGAAAAAATGAGTGCTTCCTATGGAAGCCACAGATGTTTTCCTGAGAGAGAGAGAGAGAGCAAGAGAGAGCACAAATGCCCTTCTTTCCATTTCTGACTACCTGTTCTGGCAGCAGTTCCAAGAAAGGGGGAGGACAGAGGTAAGCATCCAGCTGCTTTCAATAAACCTTGGCAGCACAGGTAGTGAATGCCTAGCCACTAAAAGTGTTCAAAACCAAATTCTTTTCTGGATTTCAAACTGTGAAAAGGTGAAAGCATGTACTAGTACTCCACATTTTCCCATTTTGAGTAGAAATTTAATTATCAGGATAATTACCCTATATACGAAAGCAGATAATTTTGACTGTTGAAAAGATATCACTCATAGAAGTGGACGCCTGTATGTGTATAAATATATACATACAAAGACATTCAAGAGGATATACAAAATGTGTATATCCTATGCATTTTCTAGAAAGATTTGTTTCTTCCGTCAGACAGTAGGCTGATTGTCACAACATGGATTTGATTTTACATTGTGGGGCCATAGTTATCCCCAGTGTAACTCTGAAATCAAATACTTACGCAAAGTTATATTATAAATTTATTTGACCTAGAATTGTATTTACATCAGCTACCTCAGAAATTTCACTGAAGTCAAATTACATTAGGATGAAGTTTATGATACTGTTTAGTAATTACTCATACCTGCCATTCTTTTTGCCTACACATACTGATGTTCCAAGACCTTTTCATAGTAACACTTGATCAAAAGTCTATGTTTCTGTTCAGGTTACATAGCTGGTTTGAAACCTTTATACTGCCACTGTTCAACACTTTTCTCCACTTCTACCTTTTGAAGTATTATGTAAGTATTTCTTAAATGGGATTAATTAGTCCAGTTAAAACACAGTAAATGAATGTAAGTAGAAACTGAATAGCAGATAGCTATAGCAGATAAGTAAACAGCAGAACAGCACATATATAAGACTGCAACCCCCCTGAATTTAATGGTTATTCATTGCTCAATTAATCAGCAGAAGCACTCTGAGTTAAGCTGAAGTTAAGCTCACCAGTTTATTTGCTTATTTTAAGGACAACTGTCTGTCTTGTTCATAGTTGCACCTGTTTGCTACCTGCAGTCAGTGCCTGCCCCTCCTGCTACAGCCTTTTTTCCTATGAAATGGAAAAACATCTGTCTGTCAACAAGGGAAATAGGCAGATGAACATTGATGTCTGGAAAATCTTTGGGAAAGTGCTTTGGGAAAGAGTAGCTCTATAAAAGTGCTAATTTTCCCAACAGACAATCAAAAGGGCATTCTCTCCACTGCACCTCTGAATGATGTTCACTTCGAGACACATCAGGCTGCTTGAACAGCCCCTGACCACTCTTCCTCAGAGCAATCCCTCTTCACCCCATTGCTCATCAAGACCTTTCACTTTCATTCAATTCCCCCAATTCTTTGGGGTTTATGTCTTGATTGCTACCCAGACACCAGACACCTTTTTCTACACTAGCTGAGAGATCAAAATAAATTACAGTGTTCCTGCTCTAAAAGACAAGCCGCTCTCCTAGCCAGTACAGAGCAATAGCTTTGGCTTGACAGTTTCCACAAAGGTGTTGTTGTTGAGTGTCTGAGTGCTCCTTCAACCAGAGCAGCTTTAAAGCTTGTGAAACCAAGTCCAACAGGGAAGATAAAAAATTCCTAAAGCATAAGGATAAGAAATCAGAAGTTAGTTCTCTAGCTTGTGATCTCATAGCTTAGCCATGTAGGCCTCTGCTCCCCTCTTAGAGATAGAAACCACCAGCAAGATGGACCATATATGAATCCTTCTAGGAAAGAACGAGAGGAAGAAAGTGGTTTCACTTGACCAAGCCATGAGAAGTCAGGAAGTCTGAGCTTCTAAGGAAGATATGAATTCAGAAAAAGAATTACTTTATCTAAGCCATGCCTTGCCTAAAACTCTTCAAACCGGGAAAGGTGTTGGGGGAATTTTGTTGCCTGTATTATACACTAGAGTTTGATTCTACCGTGTCTAGTGAGACACTCCTTTGCAACTCATGCATTGCACTTCCAAATGCATCAGTGCCTCACCTTTGCTTTCTTGTCCCATTATTTTTAAAATGGAAACTAATACTCTAGCAGCTCTAAAGTAAGCAATCCTCCCTTTTTTCTCCAAACTAATTGACAGAGGTCTTTAAAAACATCAGGTGTCTGCCCAAGATAAAGCGTTGCTTAGTGACAATAAGAATCAATCCCTAACTACCTATTTAAATGTAAGAATGAAACCATTTTTAATTCTTCGTTAAGAATCAAAGAGGTTTTTCTGATGACTAATTAATCTAGGTAATAGTATGCTTATTTCTAGTTTTAGTTTAATTATTTGAAATATTTTGCTGTGCTAGCACTTTTAATTTTCTTTTACTCTTAAACTCATTCATAATGAATCCTTTCATGTTTACTGAATTTTTCTCCCTTTTTTACATCCTTCAAGCTCTCTCAGAATAGAAGATTTTTGCAGTTACATATTAGCCATATAATTCTTTCAGCAGTACTATAAAAACACACTGCTTTTTTCTATTTTGTGTAAGCCTGCAGACTTAAATACTGAATCATACAGAAATATGGAAAATGAGTGTGTTATCATTATAATAACACAAGAGCAAGAGAATGAAAGGAAACACGATTACAGAAGTGTAGATACAGTTCTGACAAATTCATCTATATATATGTGATATAAGAACTTATTTTACAACCTTTACTCACAAAATAATCTTACAGAAGTCTATAGGTGGACGCACACTAAAAATACAGCATTAAGCGTGAAAATCTGAAAGAAATTCACTGTTTTTTTCAGCAATGAGAGTAAATATTACGTCATAAAAATTTATACCCTAATGAGTATAATACCTCAGTAACAAGATAATCTTATAGAATAATCATAGGCACATCTGCAGTGATGACAGATAATAGAATCTGAGGAGAGGCTATTACAGACAACTTGGAATTGGCATTGAGTCTTATGATTGTTAAAGAAAATACTGTCAGATACCACAGGATTAGTCTATTTAAGGAATTTACTACTGATATAATAATAATACCATCAGAGAACAGCTCCTTTATTTTTCAATAAAGGAGAAGCTAATTGGTTAAAAAGGCTACTTAAAAGCACCTCCACCTGCTGCTAACTGGAGAAAAAGAAATGAACAAGCTACCTATAGATTCAACAAAGCTTACTGCAGTCTACAGTTTTATGTAAATGCATTTAAGAACAGACACAAAAGTGAAGAAGAACCAAACAAGTCTGAACACAGATACTGTATTTTTGAATAGACAACCACGAGTTTTTTCATTAAGTAAACCCACACAATTATCTAATTTAGATGCATAGGTTTGTTCTATCTGTAACTAGGAGCTTTCCATGGGACTTTCTCACACGGTTGATTTTAATGCACAGATGAGGAACTGGATCAATTTGCTTTACTGTGCTCATCTGGCTATGAGCCATGCTAAAATACTGAGGAACTGGAGCATGAGGAGTGACTCCTAAATGTTCTCTTTATCCACACGGAGTGAGCTGGACCTAGTATCTTCCAAAAGGCTGCGACAATGGTAAAGGCCACTTTCTGATAGTATTTATTTTCCAAAACAGGCCTTGAATGACCTTCTTATTAAGTTGTTCTCCCACACACATTCATAACAAGAACATGTAATAACTGAAAAGCAAAAAAAAAATTATTCTTCGTAGTTTTGTAATTTTGCCCAGTGGTTTGTCGGTTTTATGAATTCCAAGTCTGTTGATTCCTATGTGAATTTATACTCAGTACTGAAATATAATTGTCTGGAAAGCATGAGATAGAAAGAAGTAGTATTTATTTAGGTATCTTTAATATAGCTGACCAATTTTAAAGTAAAAAGACATATGCAAAACCAATTAGACCTATATTAATGATTTTATCTCCATAACCCCATATTCTCTTTATGAAGCACTGTACTGGAACATAATTTAGAAACCAAATCAAATAAGAGTTCCATTCTGATGGTGTAAATCCTTAACCAGGGAATTGTGCAGAATGTGTGGTTCATTAAAAATGAAATAAAATTTGTAGTATGACACATATATCTGGAATTAGGAAATAATGGTAAAGACATATATGTCATTATTCTCTCAAAATGCACTGAGACTCATGTGGGATTGATACAACTGAAGCCTATCTACTGAGATGATGAGACGAAGAACTTAACAACTTAAAAGTTCCACTCTGGGTTTGTGCATGTTTTCTTGGGTGTTTTAGCATTAAAAAAAAAAAAAAAAAAAAAAAAAAAAAAGGCAGTCAAAATTATTTATCTCCATAAAAAGCTTTGCTAAGTTTATGTTACAATAAACCCCTATTCAATACATTTCATCCATTCTGCTATACAAAAATCTCAGGCAATAGATTTGTTAATCAAAATTAATTGGTTATTTCTGTATGGATTCTGCTTTTCCTGCAGATCACATCTTATTACAAATCTTTGATGTGCCTGCATCATACTATTAACTCAATTTTACCTTTCTTAAGCACATCTAACCTTGTATGAAGACATCTTATTGTGTTCCAGACATCTACCCTGTAAAAACCTGACAACTTTTGGGAAAGCAGTGCCTGAGATTTGTCCAAGAACAGCCTCTCCTCTCTTGAGTCCAGTTGAACTCATCTGATTCATGAAGTCTAATAGAACACTTTTTATATACTGGCCACAAGGCAAAAACTCATACAGGTTTAACAGTATTCAACCATGCTGATTCTCCAGCTGATAAAATCTGATGGAAATTTACAGCTTTGTTGACTGGGAACATTCTTTGGCATAAATATTTAGTTCTCTTGGAAAAACTGGCTGCTCACAGCTTGGAGAGACACATTCTTTTTTTGGTAAAAACACCTGTCTGAATGACTGGCAAAAAAAAAAAAAAAGTGGTTGGCTATGGACTTATATCCAGCTGGTAGACAATCACAAGTGGTGTTCCTCAGGGCTCATTTTTAGGGTCAATTTCATTCCATATCTTTATCTGGGTGAGGGAATCAAGCGTACCCTTTGTCACTTAGCAGATGTTTGATCTGTTTGAAGGCAGGAAGACTCTGCAGAAGGATGTGGACATGCTTGGTTGATGGAATGAGACCAACTGTATGAGGTGAAAGCAATGTTCCAGATCCTGTACCTGAGTCACAACAGCTCCAGGAAGTACTACAGGCTGAGGGCAGAGTACCTGCCCAGTGGAAAACAACCTGGGAGTGTTGCTCAACAGCTGGCTGAACGTGAACTTTCAGTGTGGCCAGGTAGCCGAGCCGGCCAATAGCATCCTGGTATGTATCAGCAGCAGTGTCGCCAAGCAGGGCCAGAGCAGGGATTGTTCCCCTCAGCACTGGTGAGGCCTCACCTTGAATCCTGTGTCCAGTTTTGGGCTCCTTTATACATGAAAGACATTGAGGTGCTGGAGTGAGTCCAAAGAAGGGCAAGAGAGCTGGTGAAGGGTCTGGAGCCCAAGTCCTAAGAGGAGCAGCTGAAGGAGTTGGAGTTGTTTTGGTCTGGAGGAAGAAGAGGCTCAGAGGGGACCTTATCGCTGTCTAGAGCTGAAAGGAGGATGTAGTAAGGCATGGCATCAGTCCCTTCTCCCAAGAAAGAAGCAATAAGACAAGAGGAAATGGCCTCAAGTTGTGCCAGAAGAGGTTTAGATTGGATACTAGGAAAAATGTCTTCACCAAAAGGGTTGTCAAGCACACGAACAGCCTGCCCAGGAAAGTGGTAGAGTCACCATCCATGGAGGTATTTAAAAGATATGCAGATGTAATGCAGATGTGTTTTAGTGTTGCACTTAGCAGTGCTGCATTCATTAACAGTTGGCCTCCATGACCTTGGACATTTTTTCCAACCTAAATGATTCTATGATTTCAGGACTGAGACTAAATTCCTATTTCTCAATAAATAGCAAGCTGGCAAACCACTCTACCAGTGTTCCATCAAATAAAGCTCTGAATTCAAGGAATGTTAGGTTGCCATGCAGAGGAAAGAGAAGATCTGCAATCTGCCATTGCCAGGACCAACATATGGTGAAAGAAGCACTACTCAAAAAGAATCAACTCTTGTCTCATAGATGAAGAGCAGCTCAAGGAAGCTTATTTACTCATACTGAGTCAGTAATATCTTCTTAAAGTGATGACAAAAAACTAACAGGTCAGATACATGTGCATGTTGGTATAAAATCCCTGTTAAGCTTACCAAAGTTAAAAAGACAGGCTCTTGGGACACATGACAAATAAACATATAAAGCCAACTTGCCTCTTCCCCAGAACAGCAGTAGAACTATCATAACTCCATTTTTTGCTGCTCTTCTGAGGAAAATGCTCTTCAAACACTAAGCATTATGACTCCCTCCATAGTTCTCTCTTTTTATTTTTTTCTTTTCATTGTTGAACTTGACATCTTGCTCTTGCACCAAAAATTGCACCATCAACAGTCTTAAAATAAACAATAACTCTCCCAGTTTTGGTTCTTCCTTCTATAATCACTTTACCTTGTCTGTCAGTCTCTGCTGGTACTTGTGTACTAATGCCTGACCTGGCATTCCACCTGTTGTAGGAACTACATGCATGTAAGTATCTTATATGAGACTCTTACGCCTCAAATACCCAGTTCCCATCTTGGACAGCTCACACTGGACCAAATCTGTGAATTTGTGGATAGTGATAACACACCAGAATGAATCATGGGGCAAAAAGGTCAGAAAGAATTTTAGCCAATGAAAACGGTATTAAGGATTTATATACTCGTATCATTAAACTGCTTTATAAGCAATACGTTGTCTTCAAATAGGGAATATACAATACCTTTACTTTATATTGGTATGCCATTGAAAGCCTGGCAGAAAACTGTGACTAAAAATTCAGATTGTGTCAAAAGACCAAAAACCAAACCAAAATAAAATCCTGGACAGAGGAGCTTGCAGATAGAGTGTAATTTTCTCTAACTAGGGCATTAAAAGACAAATAAAAGTATTACAAGTCCCCCATATGCGGAGGGAATATGATGGATCAGTTTGGAACTCCGATTGTTATCCTTCTCAGTTATTGCAATGATGACAACCTTATATATGCACACACACTCTAGAAATCCATTACCTAGATCAATTCCACAATAAGAAACAGAAATGTACAGGAGTTTCATGAGATAAGGGTATTAGAAGCATGACTGGAAGAACTTTTTGAAACGAGTTCGGTTCCTACAGTGATAAGAAAACATACAAATATTTTGTCCAGAAAAGCCTAAAAAACACAACAGAAGCTAAAATATTTCTTCAAGTGCTGTGCTAAGCTTTAGTCTGTAATAAAATCGCAAAACCTACAACACCTATATACAACAGAAAGATCAGGGAAGCCATGGTGACACTCAAAGTACACATACAATGAGATTTCAGTTCCTAAAATTCATGGGTGTATAAACCAGCTTTTCTCTTTATGTTCTTGCTGTAATCTAATAACATACTGCTAAATAGAAATTTATTTTCCATATCAGAGATTCTGAAGTGACTAATGTAGCCTGGAGTGTGCCTTGGAATTTTCTAGAAGGAATATATTCTAAATTACACAGCATTATAGTAAACTTTTTTTTTTTTTTCATCAATTAATTACCCCTTGGAGCATTTGTGTGGTTTCTGTAAATAATTGTGTGGCCTAGTAATCTCTCTCAAAAGATTTATTGTGCATATCTGTTCATTGAATCCTTAGCTGAAGCAGCATTCATATTAATGAATGCTGAAAAAAAGAAGTAAACAAAACACATATGCCAATACCATTTCCTTTAAAGGTTTCTGCACAGATAGAATAACAGTGTGGCATGCAACTACAAATAAAAATTAAATACAAAAAAATGATTGACATAAACAAGTACAATATATCAAGAAAAATGAAAAGCATGTAGTAAACTCCAGCTATAAATCCTAAATTTGGTAACTGAGAAGAAAAAAACCCCAATGTATCTCCAAATCAGAAAAGTGGTGTAGAGGTTTTTCAATATTAACCATCTGAGTAGCCAATTCAAATTGGCCACGAAGGTGTTTTTGTTCCTTTCATGCAAGAACTCAGTAGAGCAGTTCAAACACATAGTGGATCAGGTTGAAAAAATATTCTTTAAGAAATCAGATATACATTCAAAAAACTCCTGGAGATGTTTTCTTTCTGAGAAAATCAGTGCACCTGGAAAATACATGTCATTGAGATGATTAAGCCCTTTAAAGTTCTCTTCTCTGACAAAGCAACTTTAAGAGGTTGGTTTGCTAAGGAATGGACATGTTGCAAAAATTAATCACTTTTGCACATAATCACAAAAATAACAGTAATTTAAGTAATCAATTCCTGTAGGTTGGCACCAGGAGCTTGTTTTCATTTTTGTTTGCTGTTGCAACATCTCTGTAACAAGCATAGAGAGAAATCTTATTCAAAGCTTTAATGTAATTTAGGGTTGATTTTTTGTTTTTTTACTAAGACTTTGGTTTTGGCTTTCTTGCAAGTTAAAGATTATGAATTTGGACATGAAACATCACCAGTTAGACTTTTTTGATAAATAAATAATTTGCAATAAATATACACACTGAAATCTGTTGTCTGAAAATCTTGAGTTTTAAACTATTAGCTGTCTTTTATTTCCTGACGGTTAATATTTTTAAATCAGCTATTAGTTCTATCTCCATCTGTTATAACTATAAACATATTTTTAACTTTGTAAAATTGGTATAAATAACATGAAATCATAAAAAGTAATATTTTCTTTTCATTCCTCAAGGAATAAGTGGCTACCAATATGCATGACTCCAGAGAACGAAGCACCAAAAATAAAAATCAAAGTGACTAATTTTAGTGTCTTTAAATGTTATTTGCTAATTTTTTTAACATTTACACCTGAATCCTCTAGTCTTGGCAACTAACAATGCTAATGGAATTACCTAGACCAAATTTATCCCTTTTGTTTTCTGCTCAGTTGTTATTTAAGTGAAATTATCAGTCCTGTCGGAATGATTAATAATTTACGTTAAACACAAATAAAACGACCACTTTGGTAATCTAAACTTTAGATCTCAATTCAGTATTTCCAAGCTGCCTCTCTGACCTGTTAGTTTGTCTGCATTGCCACCTGGAGGGCCTCTCAGCAAAGTCAGGTTGAATTTCTCGGGTGAGATTCGGTGTTAAGACTCCAGGACTTCAAGAAGCCTCTCACACTAAGGAGGAGAGGACCCACTGCAGCTTCCCACTTCCCCCCACAAGAGACAGCCCTGGAAAGTGCCAAGACAGCCTGGAAAATGTCTAGAAGCCTAACCAGGTGTTTGGCAATTAAGGCAAACAGGAGATAGACTTCCCTAACTTCCCCTTCCCTCCATACTGTCTTTTACTAGCACACATACTAATGATTAAATTAGTTGTGTTAATCATGAAGGCCTGACACTGGCTCAGTTAGAAATCAAAGATGAGAAGCTGAGGAAATAAGACTACAGCTCCCTGAAAGCCAAAAGCAAAATGAAGAAATTTAAGTTCTCTGGTTCAGTTGCACTACCTAAAATTGTGGCAAATAATTAGGAAAAAAAGTCAGTCAAAACTTGCACCATTTTATAAAAAGATGAAAAAGAAAAAACCCAAAAAACCAACAACAACAACAAAAACCCAAAACAAAACAAAACAAAAAAACCCACCAAAAAACCAAAAAAACCCTTCTGATTAAGTATAGAGCAAATGGTACCTGCAAGACATCATATTTGAAAAGAAAAATAAGATTATGATACTTTGAATGACTGTAAAGAAAAGTCCTTTATAACAACCAAAGAGAAAAAACTGTTTTTAAAATAATGGAAACACAGTAATTTTGTAGAAAGTAAGAATAATATGTGACAGCAAGAAAAAACCTGTTTTCTCCAAAATTACGTATTTGCAAGAGCAAAACTTTTCAGAAAAGAAAATTTAAACCTTTTCCATATGTCCCCTGAAGAAACATAATATTCCAGGCTAATTTTGGTTGCAAATCTAGCTGGTCAAGCAGACACATGTTAGTCAGAGCAGATAAGAATCTTCCACAGATCCAAGTCATGGTGTATTCATGAAAGGAGCAGATGCTACCTGACACACAGACACTGTTCCTGACACTTCTGCATCAGGAAAGAAAGGCTGCTTCTGCAGATTTGGGATCAGTATGAGTCCAGAAGATAACTACAGCTAGTGGTTGGATTATTACATCAAATGCAAGGAATTGTAATGAAATAGATTCAAACCTTACCCTATACTCAATGGGTGAGTGCCAACTAGATAAAACAAAGACGAAAATCTTGAAAAGTCAGAACAGTAGGTTTTGGCAGAAAACACCATCTGTTATGGGTATGAAAACAATATCCCAGGTACAGCTTGTGTGTCTCACAAGAGTAGCCTAAGGAGATAGAAATGCAAGTGGAAATAGAAAAAGAGAGAAACAAAAAAGTAATTTTTATAAAAATAAAGCTGAACTTTCAGGAACTAGAGAAATCACATGGAATTACTGACAGAGTGTTTATTACAGAATTTGCTTCTTCAAGAGGGCAAAGTTTTGGCTGCCTTTCACAGCACCTGGGCATGAGGAGCCTTTCTTTGGCCAGGTACAACACCTTCTGTTACTCTTATTCAGAGTGGAAGACCTCAGTTCCTGATCTTACCTCTTTTCTAAAGCTATCTAGAGATGGATGCTATTACTGAGTTGCATCTTAGTGCATGGATTACAGATCTCTTGCAGTAACTGAGTGAAAGCACTGATTAGAAGAAATTGTTGTTAAGCTCCTTGTGTTTCTACTGTGTTTAAGGAAAAGAGAAATAATCTGGATGTAAATATTTGTATCAAATAGAAATCCTAACATAAGTATACCATTTCATTATCCCAAAGCCTCACACTGGCGGATGTGATTGAAATCCTTATAAAATATTCTGTAGACTTAAAGGCCTACGACTAGAATATAAAAATGAAGGATGAAAAATAAGAAAACCTCCATGCCCTGACAGAAAAACAGAGGACTTGGACATGGGGCGGGGGGGGGGGGGGGTGGGGTGGGGGTGGGGAGGTGGGAGGACAGGGTAGACACAGCACACAATAAAGCATATAGATTCCAAAACAGTAAGAGCTTACTTTAGCATGCCAAAACTACTAATCTGGTATTGTGTTATGCTGGTTACTGCTTTTTTATTTATTTCTTCCACAGATTTCTACACAGGAAATTAAAGTCTGTACTTACTATTTGGCTGTTACTTAACTGTAACTGTTAGGCTTCAGTTAGTCTCTTTCTTTAGCAAAAGCGTGCTAAAATATAACAAATCAATAAGCTGCTTGAAACATGTCATGAAGGATTGATGTGGAAGCCAAAGATTGCTTCCTACTGATGGGAAAAGCCTTTCTGTAAATTAAGTGTTTCTTTTAAATAAATACCAAATCTATGGAAAAAGGAAATTCTTAAAAAAAAAAAAAAAAAACAACCAAAACAACAACAACAACAAAAAAAAACCCCAGTAAAGAATATGCAGTATATATAATGGGACAGAGAAGTAGTGAAGGGACAATCCATCAGACCAATTTATGTGCTAGATATAAAAAGAAAATATGGGGAAGATCAGAAAAAAAAAAAGACTAGAGCCAGGAAAAGGAAAAGCAGAGATTTAAAAGACAGGCTACAGGAGAGTGTTTCATGAACATCATATATAAACAAAACAAAAAGAGGACAATTAAGGGAAGAAAAAAAATCAACAATAATAGAAAAGAAAAAAAACCAAAAAAGGAACAGAACAAGTATGAACAAAAATATTTTGCGATTACTCATTCTAAAGGTGTGCAACAAAAGGTAAAATCTCCAGGTACTCCCTTTACCTAGTGCATATGCCTTTCCTTTGCAACCTTTGCAGGAGAAAAGGCTTGCTAGCATTTCATGAAGTCCAGGTGTACAGAGTAGCTACACTGTCACCCAGTGGCAGACTCTGCCATCATTAGTGCTGTTCTGCTGGAGAGGACAAGGGTCATCACAACACCCTCTAACCTGGGCATTTCGGCAAGGGCACCAAACCATTTGACTGCCATTTCATAAAGCAAAATTCATTTGACAGAAAAAGGGTTAAATTTAATACAGCTGGACAGCTGAGCAGCTGCTTTCATGATTTAAATAAAAATAAGCTGAAATCCTTGCTGTCAGCTCAATGATATATGACTTGTAATGGGATGTTTCCAACCTTTTCTTCCATATGGTCGCCTACGTTAGGTAATACACACAGCCTGCAGTGCAACCAGCTTCTCAGAGAACATCTGGGTCCCATTCCTGCTCTCTTAGCTTCAGTGTTGCCTCCCACAAACACAGATGATTCATAGGACAACATCCCTTTGGTTAAGGATCAAATTAGGACATTTCATTGATAATTTTATCATGCATCCCAACTGGAGTTATGGGAAAATGGAACTAATTCAAACAAGAATTTCTCCACACATATTTCCACCCTCCTATCTGCAGTTGATAAAGTTAAGATTTCAGAAACAGATTTTAATGACTGCTTAGGAAAAGAGAAAAGAAGAAAAAACTAGCCTATCTCCTGGGAGGAATGCATTTCCGCTTGATTTCATCCTCTCTCTCGCCCAGTTTTAGAGTATTTCTCCCTTTAAAAATGTGTTTGCTGACAGGAAAATCATAACATTATACTTATTTCTAGAAGCTGAAATCAAAGCCAATTATTTCTTCTATTGATAAGAGATTAGAATCTGCTTCAAGTAAATTTTTTCATGTTGAAAAAAATATAATGGAATAAAGAGGAAATGGACAATCTGCCCTGGAATCCATGTGGTGAGTGACACAGGCTGGCTGCCTGGGGTTCTGCTAAGGAAAGATAAAGTTAGCAAGTATCGGCCAGTCATTTCTTTGCTACAGGTCCCCAAATATTAATTCAGTAGGCCTTTGCTGTTCCATTACCTCAGTTTTTGTGGTCATGCTTTTGAACAAGAAGAACTAACAATGCCAAAATTTATGCAGCAATTCACTGATTTGCACAGTTGGTTGCCCATAGCAATTGGTGGTTTTGTGTGAATGTCTTTCAATCACCTTTTCCAGCACACTTTAAAATCACCATGAGCTGCTTTGGTGTGATGCACTACCTCATTTGTAGCAAAACAACAACTGATCTATTGCACTTTCTATCCACTCAGTTTTTGAAAATTCTACTTTTTCCTCCCTCACAATTTTAGTGAATGACAGAAAGTGGATTAGGGACAGAATTTAATCGGTTAACCATTATTGAGTTATAAGACAGTAGCTTGAAAATGCATCTATAGTATAATTTGATATTAAAGCTTAACTCCATTAATTCAGATAAGTCAAAACAATATAAGGATACCAACTGAATACCATAAGAATTCATCAGAATGACTCTGTGCTTTTCTCTTTAGCACATGTATACTTTGCTATGTGCAAACATAAAATTTAAAATGCTGAAAAAAGGATCAGATTCCTGTCCACACTATATCCTGAGTATAAAATAAGATAAAGCATAAACCAGCTTTATGCTTTAAATTGTATTCCAGGGACAGATGCATACAAACGCACTCCTAAACTATTTTTCCAAGAATCATGCAGGGTAGTGCTGGGCCACCACGGTGTACATCAAGACAATCTGCTCACACCACAGACACACTGGGTCATGATCCTGCCCATAAGAAGCCAGAGATAGGCTACTCTAGGGCAGAATGAATCCAGCTTTTAAGATTTTCTAAAGCATGCCAGGCTTGTCAGTGTGAGTCCCAGGGCAGGCCAGAGTCAGTACTACCAAAGACTTACAGCTGCCCTATTTCCAGTTCTGTGATGTGCTCACATCACATACAGCACACACTCTCATCCAGTGTGCTACCAGGATTTACTGAAAGAAAAAATCAAGGGTCGCCTTTGTTTCAGAAATTCTGTATATATTTTTGTGCAAAGATCTGCTGGTGTTTTTGTTTTACTGATGCTTAGAAATGGCTGAAAAGCTAAAATTGTGATTAGCTCTGCTTTAAAATCTGTCTAACACAATAGCATGTTCTGGAATGACTGGAAAAATATGTAACAGGACAGACACAAGGCTAGGTAGAAATATGTTTGGTTTACTACTAACTTACTCAAGTAATTTTTTCTCCCATTGAGTCATGATTTTTCTGTCAATTGAAACAACGTTCTGTTATTGACTTGCTGGGAAACAAACTCAAATTTAACAGCTTATACTCAGCAGCTCAACAAACTGATATCAAAAGTCATTGACAGCTGAGCTGGGGATTGTTCTGCCTGGAGAGGAGAAGGCTTTGGGAAGACTTCCAGTACCTAAAAGGGAGCCCACAAGAAAGCTGGAGAGGCCACAAAGCTTTTACAAAGCCATATCCAGAGTGGACAAGGGATAATGGTTTTAAACTGAAAGAGAGTAGGTTGAGATTAGATATAAGGAAGAATTTCTTTACTCTGAGAGTGGAGAGACACTGGAACAGGTTTTCAGTCAAGGGTTTCACCACGAAGGGGTGGATGCCCCATGCCTGGCAGTGTTCAAGACCAGGTTGGATGGGGCTCTGAGTAATCCAATCTAGTGGAAGGTACCTCTGCCCATGGCAGGAGGGTTGGAACTGGAGGATCTCTAGAGTCCTTTCCAACCTAAACATTTCTACAATTCCCTGATACATATTAGACCATTTAAGTCAAGCAGGAATGATAGGAATGCTTTTCAGAATTAAGATGAAGTGCAACAGAATTTTCCACGTTATACAGACTGCTGTAAATAGCAGATTTCATGGAAATCTTTAATTTTTCAGTTTTGCAGAAAGGTATTTCATGTTTTCTCTAATAGATCATTGACTATTAGAGACAAAAAGCAATTTAAATCACTTCTTCTCTATGTGACATTAATTTTTACTCATTTTGGACATATTTCTCTTCTTAATAAAATGCTACACAGTAGAAAAATTTAAAAATAATACAAAGCTTAATTCGAGTGTTCATTACCAAATTTTAGCACTAAGATCAAAATATGCATCATCTATGCCAGAAGTGATTTATGTGGAATGCTATAATGCACAGAGGAATTCTGCTTAGTGAATGTTTCCTTCAGTCCACTAAATGACTAAACTTCTATGCACCTTTATCTGCAGATTGAAAGTGGTGGAAATAGAGAGCAGAGTGATCACACCACTAGTAGTGGAAACACCAATAAAGAAAGCAATCAGCTTCCAGTGCATGTGAGAATATACTTGGATAAGGTACACCTGCTCATTTCTTTGCTGCTGACACTCAGAACTGCAAATACTATAAAAGTCCATAGAAAGAAGGTGGCTGAACTGAGGCAAAGAGGTTTTGGTTGAGGAGAAAACAAGATCACAGAAATAGTACATCTTCCTTGTTTTGTTTTTTCTTTCTTACTCGTAATTTGAGAGACTTTGAAAAGGTGTAGAGGACAAAGACAATACATGAAGACAATGTATGCAAAATACCAGCTACCAGCTACCTACTGGAGAAGCTACACTAAACCACAACATATTTGTTGCCAAATTCTCAGCTTCCTTAAACCTGCCTCAATGACTGAAGGA
This sequence comes from Sylvia atricapilla, assembly GCF_009819655.1. Lineage (NCBI taxonomy): Eukaryota > Metazoa > Chordata > Aves > Passeriformes > Sylviidae > Sylvia > Sylvia atricapilla. The sequence continues at coordinate 28,937,276 of NC_089140.1, forward strand.
CTTAATGGTTAGCCTCTTTTAATTTCATCTCACTTGTCCTTTATGAATCTAAATAAAATAATACAAACCTAATGTTTCAGTAAGTTCTGAATTCAGACCTTGATACCTACAGATATTGGTATGGCATTTTTGCTGCCAAATCTAAAACCATAAAAGGAATAGAAACTGCATTCAATTCTAAATAGGAAAAAATAATGCTATCATCAATTTTCATACAAGTCTCAATATATGTAAAAATGCAGGTTACATACTAAGGTTTTAGTTTTCCTTTCTCACGACTGCTTCATTCCCCCATTTCATTTTTTCCATCCCCCAGACATCTTTTTGATGGTGTTTTCTTTAGAATCCACCATGACAGAAGCACAGAAAACAAAACAAAATGCAGAATGAGTCAACATAAACAATGAAAACAGAATTATGAATTTATCTAAGAATGATTTCCAGTAGAAAGTCAAGCCAGTAGAATTGTGTGTAGACCACAACAGCATGCATTCAGGGAACTGAATGTGTATGAAACAAAAAGTACATCAAGGTGATGTATTTCCTTTCCACATTGCGAGGTATCCAACCCATCACATATACAGAACTTTTATTAAAATTTCTAAGACTATTTAGCTAAGAATTACCAATACTATAACTATGACCTAGCTTGAGCATGGAACAGAAAGCCTCTTCATGAAGAAAAATATGTATCTGAAGGATCTTTGAAAGACCATTTAACTCAAAGAGGAATGATAGGTATGCTTTTCTCAAAAATACACATACATCTGCAATTCTTTAAGATTCAGCTAGATGTGCATAAGCACTCACAAAACTGTAAGCAGATGACAGATTTAGAGTGTAGGAGAGTAACCAGAAGGACCAGTAAACTAGAGAAAATTCCGTTTCTCTCTTGAGAAAAATAGTATGTTCCGATGGGTGAAATCCTGAGCTGACTTGTGTCTGTACTCCTACCCTCTCCTAATGAGACAGCTCAATGTGGTAACACAGGAAGCTGCAGCTTCTGAACAATATTCTCAATATCGTGTTATTGTGTACTGAGGTAACCAATTAAAGTGAAAAAATGTAAAGAAATTCTTTTAGTAAAATGAGTTCCAGCAATTTTTCTTCATCTGCTTAACAGACACTCTGTGGGGCAAGAGATTTCAGTTGGAAGAGTTACCTAATCTAAAACATTCAATTCCTGCCTGAACTGATTATCAGGATATTCCCAGGTTATATCCCTCATTTCTATTTCTTGAGGAAAAAAAAATAAATAAAAAAATGAGAATTTCTTTTTTTAGGACAAAGACGTACTTATGGTGATTTTTCTTGCCCCTAACAAAGTTTTCAGACTGAATATATGTATTTTTCACCACTTAAGAATTTCAGAAAGAATCACAACTCACTATTAACCTTTGGACTTCCTATACAGCACTGAAAAGGGATTCTTGAAATATCCAGGGCCACAGCAATATCATTCTGCTATACGCTGCTCTCACAGTTATATGTGCAGTCAGTTAAAAAACATTATAGTTCAAGTTATATGCTGGTCATATTCCCTTCTCTAAGGGAAAAGCTTCATTAACAGTGTGGAGGTTTTGAAGATGGCCTTGAGTCATTTATCATTAGCCTGTGATTCAAGGAAATGTACACTTATGTTTGCTTTTGTTGGTAAAATAGAGAAGGTTTGAAAGTCCTCTGAAAAATCAGGCTAAAGCTCAGTAATCTGTTCCGTTAATTCCATCATGAAAGCCTAAATATAGAATAGGATATCAAATTTCATCAACTTGCTTTTCTCTCTACATAGATATTTTCTTCCAGGACTCATTCAGCACATGCCATAATCAAGATCCAGAATATTTGAATGATTTTATTTCCTTACCAGGCTTAGTAATAATCACAATCCTTAAAGAAAATTATAACAACAAAAATTATCATAGAATAACATTGAATAATAAGAGTAAACTATGTACCCAGAATTCAAGTTAATGATAAATGGAAAGAGAATGTGCCCTAAAGCCTAGGAGTTCATAACATTGGTGGGTGGGGATCGGGATGGTTACAGGAGGGAACAAAGTCTGGAACGTGGGAGATAATGCATGTCCAGGGACCCGCAAGCTTTCTCCAGGGTGGATAAAAGCTTCAACAGGAAGGTCAGAAAGGAACAGTTGGCAAATAGGTGTGAAATAGCATTCTGGAAGAGGACTTATCTCAGAGATCTGGGTTTGAACTAAGGCTAGCTTGGGGAATTTTGTTAATCAAGTTAGAAATTAGAAGCATAGGACTGCCAAGAATATGATGCTTCAGTGATAGAAAGTGAACTTTAAGAATACATAAAGTCATTGGACTAAACACTTCTCTGATGTCTGAGAGAATTAAAAAATTCCAAGGTCTGGGCATAAACAAACAAGCAAAAAAACTTGTAAAGTGTATTTTGACTTTTCAGGTAGTCAAGGTCTAACCTTTGCAGGCAAACACCTGAAGACAAATGTACTTTCAGATACTCTGCCTGAAATGTGCAGGCTCCATGAAGTACACAGAGTGTTTAAAAATTACCAAAAACCTCAGTTCATAAATACAGGGAAATGGAGGAGCGATCCAGCCAAGATACTTAATAGGAGGCTTAGGCCTGTCTCTCAAAGATGTAGGAGTGAAGGAAATTCTTTCCTACCCTTCAATATTTTCACCTCTTCTTTGAATCTGAGTGCCTGGAAATGATATTAATTTTAAAGTAAAAACTGGAGGAGAGTCTTGTACCTTCTGTATGTTCAGCATGACCATTGAACCAGAGGGACAAGAAGTACAGCTTTGTGGCTTGATCACTCAGTTTAGCCCTCACAACTGAGTTCAATTTCTTCACAGAATGTTGAAAATGTTGGTACAAAATTGAGAGCATCAGCCAAAAGGGCAAGAATGCAAGCATCCCCAAAAGGTACCTTGACCCACTCCTTATCACTGGAGGCCCTAATCATAAAGGCATGGGCAAAATCAAACAGCAAAAAAGCATGAATCTTCCATTCCCAGACAGATTTGAAAAGGGCTTTGCAGCTGCTACCCTTTTGCTGTTTTCTTTTGCTATGTTTCATAGGTTAAACCACTGACACTAGTAGTTGCTGGGCTCACTTCACTACTACACCTAAGAAATGGGCAGAGTTGATGCTGACCACATTAGGAGAGCTGTAAATCAATTCACTTATGATGATCCTTGATGCAGTGTTTAGGTAACTGTGCTCTAAACCTTGCCGTATTAGTATATCCCAGCAGAATAAGTGAGAAACAACATGTCTGAGACTCTGTGTGCAGCCTGACCAGCAGAGCTGTATCTGAACTTGTCTGGTCTGTATTTTGATGCTGAAATCCTGGTGGCTTAGGCCATCTCCCCAGCTGGCTGCTTCAGAGCTTTAGGGCCAAATTTTTCTGCAGCAACAAGTGTAGTGAAGGGCAGAGGGAAAAAGAGAGAATTTTGGTATGATTAAGAAACTGGATGTAGTTGCATGAAACGTTGTCAAGTAGGCATCTATCCCTAATGAACTTTGAAATTATTACTAGTGATAGTTTGCACATGAATGAATGTTTCGTGTATCTGAATACCTTTAGACATTTGATAAAAGCATCTTATGGAAAGACAGCACATAACGGATCTTCTTTTAAGTGAAAAACAGTGATTTAGAAAATAGTACTGCTAATAGGGATTACTCCACCATCCAAAAATTGCCATATATGCATGCTCCTCTAGGTACAAGCTACACTGATTTATTTCAAACACACTTAAGTGAAAATTGTCCAGGAAAAAAAACCCAGCAAAATGCATACTGAAAACAAATTTCAAGAAAATAACAAACAAACTTGTAATGGAAAGGAAATACTGAAATCAATTTTTATTTTGCATATGAATCAAAAGCTGTATGTTTTAACAAGTCTAACTGGATGAAGAGCAACTATTAAATTTTAAATGCTATTAATTGCCCTTGGTTAATTATGAGGTAGGTAGCATATCTTATTTTTAAACACAAAATGTATTGTAGAATGGTATAGTTTGCATTCAATATACTAATATTAAAAATAATATAAACTCTATGACTGCAGCATGGTGGAATTTGGCTCAGAATCTAAAAGAGAAACTCTTTCCATAAGACACAGTAAAGAATATCATATTTAAATAAGTTTAAGATGTTTTCAGTCTATTCTGTTTTACTCAAGACGACATTTTCTTCTCTAAAACAGCATAAAAAGAATTCTATTTAAATAAGTTTAAGATGTTATCCGGTCCATTCTTTTTTTCCTTAAAAAATATAATTCATCTGTCAATGAAGACAATTAAATTGTTTCTCAAAGTTCCCTTCCACAAGTATAATGAAAATACCATTCCTATGTAACCTATCAAAAGAAAGGAAAAAAACCCACATTCTAATATGACAGACAGACAAAATTGCCTTTAAAAATAAAATTAAAAGGAGGAAGCAATACGATAGCTTCACAGGTTTTGCTGACCATCAATAAATGTCAAATGAAATACAGTTTTTAAAGATATAGCATTTTGAGATATATAGCAGAATGACTCAGCAGAATAACACCTTTACAATTTTAAAAAACACAACGAACACCTGCCATTAGCACCCTCCTCCATTCTCTCGCCCACAAAATATTTTTCTATAGCTTCTTTTTTAATATATAATCATGATTTGAGAGAGCAGTGTATTTTGTTACTCTGACTAGAGTGAACATGTAATTATCATTCTGTTTCATATCTCCTTGAAAAACTAAAAAAAAAAGGCACACGCACACACACACAAAAAAAAAAAAAAAAAAAAGACAAAAAATCCCTAAATTAGGTGATTAGGCTAAATAAGACCAAGATAAAAATGAAAATTTCTGACATACAGAATGTCTGTCATCTCAGTCACCTTCAGGGTGATCACTACAATTCACCTTAAGGTAATATCATGATGCATTTAGACTACAGCAATAAAGCAGTTTTTTAGAGCACAGGGGTGCTTCTAATGAGAGAGAAAAAAAAATAAAGAAAAGGAAAAGATTTCTAAAGTTCCCTGGTTATATCTGGTTCCACTAAATGCAGAATATTTGAACCTGCAGAGAACCCAGTCATCCATCATCACTGCTAGCCCCAGCCACATGGACTCAACAGGACATCAACATCATCTCCAGCTCACTCACCACTATCTACTTCTTTAAACATTTTGTATATCCACAAAGTGTCCCTAATCATCTAACCTGCACAATGATTTTGTCCTTTATTCTCCGTCTGTTTGCAAAGTACATTTGCTATGCAGCACTTTCATCTTCAGATGTACAACACAATTTGAGATAACTCAAATCTGCAAAAGTTCCCCAGATTTTTTTATATTTAGCATAAAGAGAATTTGTAGTATTTATTTCTCTTCAAACCTCTGAATTGGAAGAAAAGTTGTTCCCAAAGGAAAAGATACTTCAGCACATCTTCTCTTAAAGTTCAGAAAAGGAAAACAAAAAAAATTCTCAAGAAGCAGAAAAACTAGGAAATCTTGAAGGAAATGCTCTTTTCAGTCAATTAAATCTAAATCCTAAAAATTTCTTTGACAATATGCAAGCCTTATGTGTACATGCCTTTTACTTACCTGCCTGGGGGAGTGGGGGGGACAAAAACCAGCCGATTACTTCTCTTTTTCACCTGGGAAATGGAGTCAAACTAGAGGGAAATTTGACGTCTATGATGGTTGCATGCTGGTCTAAACCCTTGGCAAGGGTTAGGGTTTTTTTTAAATGTCATGCTAATAAAGTGATTTAGGTGTTCTATCAATACTGTTTGGCTTGACAGTACTGTAATTCAGTGACTAGGGACAATCCTGTTGATTCTGAATAACTGTCGATGTAGAATGAGCATGTACAGATGCTCTTGAGACTTACACAGCAGACTAGGTTTGAATGCATTAAAATGCAGAAATTCTCCCTGCAGAAGAAATTAAAGGATTTTCTGAGGGAAGCTAGAGTGTCTGTAGCTTGTAATTTGAGAAAGAGTATGCTTGCCCCACCTTCAGATTAAGGGACGATTTATAGGCATCTTTGTAAACCTGAATGAACAAGGAAATTCAGAGGATTATATTAAAAAAACTCACTGTCCCAGCAGAGGTATGGAACCTTCTGCTGCACTGCTAGAACTCGGGTCATTTGGAAGTCGTTTGATAGACTGAATGATATATTAGAAAGAAACATGGATTTATTTCATGCTCCTGCAGTGCTGAAACAGCGAATGGTTTTGTTAAGTAGGTGATTTTTCTACTTTAAAAGCCCAGTTTCATACCAAAAAAGGACCCATTTATGAACTCAGTTATACAGTCACAGACTCATTTCCTGTCTTTATATTTCCAGTTTGCTTTCAAAGTTATTCCCTTCTTCAGTTTGCCTTTTAAAGGAATAAACTGCTATTGAAATTGTGGGGGCAGAAAAAAAAATCACATTTCCTCCAATGCACTTGTGAATTTCATTATATGTAAAAAGCAGTTTTTAGTTGCAGAAGCCAATATTGCTCAGAGGAAGTTGAGTGGAGGGGCAGCTGGAGGTGAATGGCTGGTCTATACTTTCTGTGACCTGTCAAGCTGAAGCAAACGCATGTGTAGGCCACTGACAACAGAATGAACCCAAAAAAGGTGGAAAATTCTTCTGGTGTCAAGGGAAAAGCCTTGGAGGATTAGTTGAAAACATTTGCAACAAATTGCTGAAGTCATTTGAGTTCAATTTATGTCTTGTTGTGTTGCAAAGTGTGACAAAATTTTCTTACACTCCACATCTTTAATTTCCTTTTTCTTCCCCTGAAAATGAGCATCGATAGCAATTTGAGGGAAAAAGCAGCTAAGTGAAAGAGACTGTGTTTTTTTCCAAATGTAGAAAAGTGTATGTAGACACTAAGGGAAAACCTCCCCCACTTCAAACAAAATTAACAGAATGCTAAACCTCAAAAATATTAAGTTTTTCAAACATTCCACTGGTAAAAAATTTTCTTCTAAAGCATCTGACGTTAAATTAACTTATATAAAAAAAACAAAGTGATAGTGTTCTGCTTTTCCAGTAATTCTTTTTTTTTTTCAATTACTGCCACAAGACCATTTGCCAACATTTTCAGTCCCTTCCTCATTTTGATTTTTTTTCTGTGTGACAAAAGGATGCCTAAAATACCTTGATAACCTTCAATTTGCAAATGTTACATATTATCTTGCAGATAAAATTCACCATGTGACAATTTTTGTGCCACTCAATTGTAAACAAAAACTAAACACCACATAGCTAAAAGATTTTAAATCAATCTATTTCCTCCTCTGTATCATTATATCTCTGTGGATAACTCTATCTGAAATGGTAATACAGATTCTTCTGTGGTTAAGCTATCTTCATTAACAGACTGCCTTTCTACGGCCTTCAAAACCATTTATGAAATGCTTCATAACATACAACATGAAAAAGATTCTCAAAAATACATGTAAATAAGAGGTCTACAAATTTTGGATTTGAAATGTGTATTTTCATAAATCAATCTAAATACTGCTTGCAGAGCAAGTACAGAAACAAGCAGATAAGAAGCTTCCCTTAAATATTTTCACAATGCATTTATATTTTCAGCAGTGTTAGTTACACTGTGACTGACTTAATCCACACATACTGATTCAGTAAATAATATCTATGGAATAATTAGACCATTCCTTCCTTGATTGATTATAACTGGGTTATTAATGATCAACTGCACATCTGCATATTTTATGGAATGTTTTTCCATTCAGAATAAATGCTCAGGTGCTGAGAAAACTGATGGGGCGGAACAAAAGCTACTTCTGGTAAGCATCAGCATTTTGGAAAAATTTAGCCTTGTTTTATTATTTAGGATGAAATAGTAATGAGAGATGGAGATGTCCATGGCTACACCAACTTAACCACTTGTTTATCAACAAATACACAGAGCAGTAGAGCTAGGCTTAAGGAACTGCTTCATAATGCCTTTAGAGATGTGCAAAAGATGCTATATGAAAATAGGATCTGATTCCAGGCTCAGAGAATAAGAAAATATGTGACCTATACACACAAGAAAATAAAAAGAGCATATAAAACCCTTGAAAATAGGCCCAGAAATGTCAGGTAATGGAGCAACAATATGCTTTTGCAGATCTCTGAGTACCAGAGTTTTGGCTTAACTCCCAGCTTCAGAAGTTGGATCAAGCTAATCTTCATTTTGCCAATGCTGATGGAAGCTCTAAAAATGTAAATATGAGCTATAGCATAAAAAGTGAAAGAATATTTCTTGCCTTATACAATTTTTCAAAGCACATAAATTTTAAAATTAAATACCGGAACTTTGCAAGGATTGGACTATATAAGAGCCAAAATAAGTTACCAAAATTAATGGAAATAAGGCAGTAAGCCTTTTCAGGACTATAATGTGATGCAAGTGTTGGGCAGAGTGATGACAAGTCTTCTGCTCCTATAGATATGTGTATTTCATAATTTGTGCTCAATGGTTGCACTAAGTTAATCTATTTAAAGAAATCAACACACTCTTAGATTTTCACGAAACAAAATGATTTGTCCATCTATGCCAGCATTAATCATTAAACAAATCTCCACAATAAATTTTGATTTATATAAAAAAGTATTAAAAATATTTTGAATCATTATCTCTTCAAAACTAGAGAAAAATTATATTCATATACACCCTAAATCTTGTAATTAAAAAAAATACTAGAAGATTTGGAGTTGAAATACAAATTGATGGCTTACGCTTTGATGTGGCATTCAGGTGCAACACCTGGGCTAAAGCACAAAGGTATTACTGGGCAAGTCTGACCCCTATGCAACTTTTTGGGTCAAGTAACAAAAATGCTAAGCAATAAAGGAAGTCATACACAGCTATTTGTTCAGGAAGCATAAATGTGAAGTAAGTATGCTATACAGTAGGGGTGTGAACATCACAGCTAATCCATACTGGGTATATCTGCACTGTCTTATGAAGTGACAGGTTATACAAGAACAGCTGATATTTCACTTAAATGGTAATATCCATTAACTGTGTCTAAGTTGATAACCTCAATTCCAGCAAGACAGCTGTTCTGCTATATAACACCCCTGAAACACATAAAATTACTTGGTTTGAACAAAAAGAGTATATTCCAGAATGTATCCATGCAAATACCGTTTGCCTGGTACTATTAATTTCAACTACCCTAATGCCTAACCTGTTCCAGCACCTTGCCAATGCATTGTAACATAACTACTTTGTTGTTTCTAATATTAATTGGGTTTTTTTCTTTTTGGTTGACCTTTTTTCCTTCTGTCTTACCTACTCATGAAATTCTGTACCGACCCTGGATTGTGGAAAACAGACTCTTTCTAGCATGATGAAATGGTGAAACTTAAAAGAAACCTAGGTATTACTGCAAGACAAACAATAATAACATAAGGTGGTGCTGTTAAGTCAGTGAACTGACTTTACATAATTATTCTTATTACATGAGTCAGTAATTTTTAGATGTGGCCTCAGCTGTACTGTTGTTCCGGTTTTTTTTCCATACAGAACATCAGCCTCACATGATTCTTATCCTTCTCCTTTTTCACTTGCTTTCTCTGGGAATATTCAGCTAAAGGATAGAATCCTGGCTCACTCAAAATGTAAACCAAACCCCTCAACTTGTTTGACATAGCCTTTAAAAGACCATAAGAAACTGAGTTTTTCATTGCCTGATTGCAAGAAGGGACAAACCGACCTGGAGACTGGACATATGAGAATATGAGGCGGATGTAGACAAGCAAAAAGTAAATGAACTCTGTTCTCAGTATACATTCCAAATTTTGACTAGGAAGATTCTAAGGTGCAAGGATGTTTACCACAGTGTTTTATTTGAGAACATAATTCAAAACTAAAACTCCTCATTTAGTCATCCCCACTTCCTGAGCTTTGATTCACATTGCAGCTCTGAAGTGTTAGAACTGGATTCCTTTGGGATGAAATACAACTGGAAGATGCCTTCTGGCAGCTCTCCTGATGCTCTCCAGCTGCTGCTGGGCATTCAGTCTGAAGAACAGTGCCAGTAAAATATCCTCAGTGTAGCCTGAGGTACTTGGAACCAACCATTTCTCTCTAGAGATCAACTTCCGTTGTACTGTGCAACTTTTTGGTGGACCCAGAACTTTTGGTGGAGCCACAGAACTCAAGAGAGAGCCAGAAAGGCCCAATAGTTGTACTGATGCCTCAAAACAAGTAAGAAATATTGCTTTCTGAAGCAAGGGTACACAAGAGCTAAGAACACCTATTGTTTTTGAAATGTAACAAAACCAAACACTTTTTAAAAAGTGGAAGAAAGCATCTGAAATGATGAAACTTCTCAGAAAAGATTTTTTTGTGGATTTGGTTGGAAGGTTGGATTTTTTTTAGTTTCTTATTCCAATATTTTTTGGGGGAAAAAAAAACAAAAACAAAAACAAAAACAAAAACAAACCTGCAAGCATGGAGTAAAAAAGAATAAAGAATGACATATGTTCTAGGAAATGCTTATGACGTAAAACTACCTAGAAGTGGGATGTTGGCTGACATGTACTGGCAAAAAATTCAGTCATAAAATGGGAACATTACCAAGAGAATTTCTTCTCTGTTACCTCATTCTTCCATGAAAGATAAATACCTGGTGGTGAAAGCAAAATTAATACCTTATTTTCTTTTAGGGTTCAATAAAACACAAGAATAATAAAAAATACTGATAACACTGCATTTCTACAGCTGAAAAAATGGCAGAATAACTTTATTAACCTAGAAAAAAATTATCACAAAAAGCTGCAAACATTTTTAACCATAATAATTTAATTTAAATGTTAATATCTTGCACTTGAAAAACAAAGAAATAAAAAGAGCATTTATAATATCAAATCAAGTTACATTAAGAAATATGAAATAATATGCAACAAAAAATGTTAACGTCTCTATGAAAATCCAGATATTGGATTTGAGCATTTTATAAATATTTCCTGTAAGTACTGGAGGTGTTTTATAATGCAATTTAAAAAATATGGAATAAACTTTACACACATCACAAGTGTATTTAAATACACTTTGCAGTTACTTTGCTGTCTGAATAATGAATATAACAAGTAGGATAAGTTATGGGTGATTCATGCCTTGTTGTTTTGTAAATTTACATGAAAAATGATGGCAAACCACGCAGAAGAAATCCTGAACAAGGAGTGGTGAACATCTGTGGTGTTTCCTCTCTGAGAAAAAGAAAAGTTCATATCCCACCCAGGGAGAAGAAATGATCCTGATAAAGAATGTAAGTGATCTTGTCTGACCTGTGACACAACACTAGTGCTGACCTCTGCGCCTAACCACAATGCATGTTTTTTGTTATAAGAAGGAGCAAGTGTGCATTGCTAAAAAGGAATGCAAGGAGCATGAATGATGCTGAAAGTCAGAATGAATTATTGATTGTGGAAGTGAAAGTGTGTTTGTTCAGGTAGGTATGAAAGGCTAAATGGAGGAGGAAGCAGAAGAAATGCAAGAAGAAAATTAAATAAACCTACTTATAACCAAGCCTAGAAAGAAATTCTAGAAACAAATCAAAGAATATTCTATTTCCTTGAGTCTCCACAGACCAATATTGTGCATAAAAACATACTAGAACTTCTAATTATAATCGTTAAAGCAAGAAATAATTCTAGTCTTGTCCTGTATGATTTAAAAAGTACCAAAATGATAATCTATTTGGGAATAGTATTCATCAGCATCCTATATCATTATTATAAATCTTCAAATTATAAATTTAGGACTCTTAACTCATCACATGGAAAGCATGATTAATCATTCTCATCTAAGAAACTATCCACTCCCATCATCTTTTTCTTCAGAAAAAGCAAACACTCTGATTTTCCAATAGGTGGATGTGTAAATATTTCTATTATTGGTATAAATATAACACACTCTTACTGAAAAATGAGCACATGAGAGATTTTTAACTGTCAGACTTCTCATGTGGCAACACTAAAGTAAAATAAAATAAAATTGGCTGTTTACTGACAATGTCTGCTATCTACAGTTCAGGAAACAGCCCACTTAACATCCAGTCCTTATAAACATATTGTCTCTGTAGGTCTTTTGTTACATATGATCAACACAACAGATGAAAAGCTGAAGTCAAAGTTAATCCATCAATTAGCAATCTCAATCAAAAAGAAATCTCAAAGCACAAATCAATAAATTTCTTTTCACACTCAAGAACAAGGATAATTTCTTAAGGAAACTCTGGAAGGAAAGGAATTTATTAAAGGAATTCACTCCAGCTGAAAATTTGGCCTTCAATTATAAAAGTGAATAATAGAAAAATTAGAAAATGCATCAATAAATTTAATTCTACTGCAGCTATTTCTTCTGGAACACTCTAATTTAATCCTGAAATATAAGCAGAAAAGAATAACATGGCCAGGTCTGATGTACAAATCTTGGTAATATGTGAAGGAATTGGACAAAGAGAGCCTAACCTGTCAGCAGTCAATGTGCAGTACATTTTTAGCAACAGTAAGAATATGTTTGATGGAGATAGATGACTCAAAAGACAGGAAATTTAACATGGAATTTTACATCTCTAGGTCTCAACTTCAAGGGCAGGACCCACAGTACAATGCCTAAACTTTAGGCACTTGCCCCAAAATCGTAATCCAGATTCCACTCACTCAACACAGACATTTAAATACCTTAAAAATGTACATGGAAAATAAACATGTTTAGAATTACGTCCAAGAGGCTTAGGACAACAGGCAACCCAAATCAGCATTCGCAGAAAAATACTTTTTTTCCACAGAGAATGAGCACTCCAATTTATAGCGCAATTGAAGACTACTGGATCTAACTGATTTATAGTACAAGCCCATCTTCAGGGCCAAGTTTTCAAGCCTAAATTGAGACATCCAAAATAATGGGTGCCTCAAAGACCTGAACAAGATTCCCTTTTAAAAAAAAAAATGTAGGCAGAGAGGCAGGTGCTGATATTTGCAATAGCCTTTTACAACATTGCACTCCCTTCCAAAATTTGTTTATTATAAAGTAATTCAAGAAGTTGTTCAGGATGATTACATCAATTTTCTTCTTAGTTTAAGGGAGTTTATCATCCATTGTTTTGAATGCTCCAACTGCCATACTAAAAATCTATACTAAAAAGGGAAAACACTGTTCCACTTCTGTTGAAATTATACCCAAGAATACAATAAAAGACTTAAGAACTGAGAGAAACGTCAACAAAATAAGGCAAGCATGATTTTACGGACTACCGACTTGAGAACTCTAAATTCTAATCCACGCTTTTATTGTTTTTCATACAATTTCAACATGAAACTTTGCACAAAAAAGACAGTCAGCAGATAAAATAATAGAATCTGGAATGGTTTGGCTTGGAAGGGACCTTAGAGATCATCTAGTTCCAAATCCACTGCCAGGGGACAGGGACAGCTTCCACTAAATCAGGTTGCTTAAAGTGCCATCCAACCTGACCTTGAACGCTTCCAAGGATTGGGAAAGTCTGCTGATTTAGGTACTGTTCAGGAAGCTATAAAGTGTCGTGGCACTTGCAGGGTCAACCTCCCTTCAAGACACAGCAGCTGTTTAGTTTTAGCTGTGAGAGCCAAAAAGTATGGGTAATTTTTGTGTAAGGAAGAACTTTCAATGACAATCTTAAGTTTAAGTGCTTCCAATAGTATCTCCTGAGGTTGTAAATCCTTCAGCTACCAGATTAGTCTAGCTATAAATCAGTGTGTCTGGAGCTGCTGCCATTTGATGAGACATTGGCAATGCATTGCATGAACATACTTGTATTTGCAGAAGATATTCATCAGCTGGCATCTCTTCTTCCCAAACAGGGTCTAACCAGTGAACAGTGGAATAAAGGAATACTTTCATGTGGCCAAAAATGAGGCTCACTGTCCAACTTAACAATGTTTATTAAACCTCATTTATTTCAGTATCATCATCCAGTAAGTAAACCCAGTCCCACCATAAATATGGGCACACTAAAGGAAAGGTATATAAATACTTCTATTGTATTTGATGAATTTCCGTACAGCTTTGCTGATTAAGTGAATTATTTAGCTACTATGGGTTTATGCTGTATTAAAACACGAAATTATATTAATGCCACCTGTAAGACATCAGAAATTCTAGTCAGTAGACTGGTGTCAGAAAAAAAAGTTCAGCTTAAGGAATATGCTTTAAGTCTTTAGATTTTGTAGGTACTCATAATTGAGAGTATAATATTTCATCAGCAGTTACAAATGAGTATTATTAAATTTAAATGGATGGCTGATTTGTGAGCATATTTGAACTCTCAGATGTCCAAGTGACATCAGTTCTCCCCTCACAACACATATCCCACTTTCTTTTTCTATCCACAAATCACTAAGCAAGCAAAAAAATACAGGAGTAAATTTTCAGAAGTTAGCAGGCAGCAATATTTTCCCCTTTTTGAAGTCAGACATCAGAGGCAGACTACAGACTACCTACATTGTTTTCCATAAACAAAGGGTCCCAAAGCAGACCCTAATAAAGCATTGTATCATTTTAATTGAATCTAAAGTAAAGAAAAGGCTTCATAAGACCTGCTTTTCCAACAAATAGATACTTTCTATTTCATTCTAATATTAGTAACAGCAGTGGCCCACTTCTTACAATTTATCCATGCTCTTGCTCTCCTAAAGGGTGTATTACTAGCAGCAGCTCCAGAGACTTGAAGGATTTCTCCTGATTTAATGAATTTCATCATCATTCAAACTTCAGTATAAAGCAACATGTCTTTTTACATCATATTTTATAGAACATTAATTTTTCTGCCCTTGGGACTTGCACAGACACCTCAGCCTCATCTCCAACAACTGCAATCAAAACTCTTGACATGTCCTGAGGTTGAATCCATTAAAGTGTAAAGGCTCTGACATTTTTGAGCATTCTCTTTATGTTACATTGACAAATGGAAGGGTTTTGTGTTTCATTGGTTAAGAAGGAGTCAGGTTTTAGTTATTTGAACTTAGGGTAGCTTCATTCATGGATCAAAAAAGACCTCTTGGGGTTTCCAAAGTCTTAATTATTTTAGAGCTACAAGGCATGATTTGGTAGAGATTTGGGTAATGTGAAACATATTCTTCTGGGATCACTGCACTTTGGGGAGCTTTCCAGCTGTGAAACAGGCTCTCGAACTTAAAAGCTCTCCAAAGCTCTACCTGGCCCCAGGCCCAAATTTCCCTGTAACAAAAGTTGACTCACAGAACTAGTGTAATATGTGCAACCAAAAAACTGCAACATTAAAGAACTGGTAAGATTTATGATAACACTAAAAGTTGTTAAAGTGTTTTTAAAAGGTCAGCTTTTCACATTTAGAAGCAGAATATTCATTTTTATATAATCACCACATATCTAATTCCACAAGCAAAAGTGACAGCTATTTTATTATCCAAGGTATCTAAGGAGGTTTGCACATGACAGTATTAACTTATTAAAATAAAGCAAATGTTCCATTTGACATCATTCAGAATGATAAATATCTCGTTTTACTTTAGAACAGGTATTCTGGAAAACTACTTATATGATGATGTTGTCACATTTATTAGTTAATGTAGGCAGAAATAAATAATAAATCCATTAAAATGTCTGTGTGTCTAACATTACCCTGGGCCATTTAAACAAAATGTATCATTTTCAAGACATATTTATCAACAAAATACATGTAAGGCAGGCTACTATTAAGCCCATTAATAGCAATTTTATGTTGTATGTAAAATTGTTTATGCTGTATGTAAAAGCAATGGTAGAAAAGAGCTGTCTACACGGTTTAGGATCTGAATAAAATGTGATTTTCATTCACAATTATATATATATCACAAAATTTTCTACTGCCACCAGTAAGAAGAATAGTAACTTGAATACTACAATAGGAACTTGAAAACTAGTAACTTTCAACAGTAAATTGAAAAATATAAAATATGGAATTTTATAGACTCAAATCTATACAAAAGTGCACAGAAAACCTTAGGTTCCAGAACAGACGTTCAGCATAAAGTTCAGTTTGCACTCCAGTATGATGGTTTCTTACATAGGTCAAACTGAAAACGTCTTCTTAACATGAGGAGACTTATAAAAAAGTGAAGGAATTATGTATGCCATTAAAGAAAGCCATTAAGCTTGAGGAAATGACATACGCACAGAAATCACACACAGCAACCACTGAAATTCCCTACCATATCAAAACATCAGAAAAGCATTCCATGAGAAAAACCCTTCCTCTGCTGAAGTGTAGGGAAAAACTCTTTCATGTTTATGGGCTCCATTTGAAGTCTGGAACCCACAAATCTCCTGTATTTGAGAAAAAAGACTGTAGATCAAGTGTCTTTTGGTGTCTCTATGGTCTCTCCCCTAGTCCTGACCCAGAAAATCTTGTACATCCTGTGTTCTACGCTGTAATAATGACACTTTTATAAAAAGTTCTGAAGGGGAATTATTATTACAGCTTCAATTCTATACCATAAGTGACTTTGAATAATACACCTAAGCACATATTATTGCTTCATTCTGACCTGATCCCTCTGTTAATGTATTTATGTCTCTTCCTTATATTACAATTTCTTCACATTATTGTGAGAGAATTCCAATTGTTTAACGGGAGAGTAACGCAAACACTGTCACCTTTCTGGTACATATACTGGCCATCTGGAGTACCATCTGGAACAGAGAAATGCAGAGGAGTAGAAGACAGAGGCAAGCTCAGTCCAGGAGAAACCTAGTCTGCCCTTAGCCAGAAGAAAAAAGAAAAATTCTCTTTGATCAGCTCTCTACAGAGAGCATGGTACCTTGAAACTGATTCACCAAAAACAGCCTTTAGGGAAGAGACAGGTTTGTCAACATAGGCACAAATTGAGATGTGAGCCATCTCTTTGTGAAACAATAGCGTAACAATTCCAAATAACAAGTGTTCCTGAATTAGTAGCATTATGGAGTCTTAAAGGCAGCTATGGGACACTCAGCTCCACTGACTGGGGACACAGGCAGGGAGATCTCAGATGATCATGTGTGGGATTCACTTTGCAATCCATGTCTTACTGGGTTCACTAGCTTATGATCTTTTCTGAGCAAAAAACTGGTAGTCTGCTCTTGGATAAAAACTCTGTAGAAAAAATATAATCATGTTTGTCAAATGCCAAAACTGGGCTAATAATACAGGTTGCAGTCATCAATCTCAGCATCTCTGTATTTATCTAGGATGTGCATCTACAGCCTAGATAAGCTGCCATGAATAACTCAAAGCAGATGGTCATAATAATTAATTTGCAATAAAACCAAAATCTCAAAACAGTAATGTGTGGCTGTCTAATAAAGTTTTAAGTGGATGACTCTTTTTATTAATTTTTATTTCATTCAAGCATCCCTTTAGACATCAAGAATGAAGGAATTTGGAATTTCTTTTCAGAAGGGAGACAAGTTCAGAATAAATCTGAGAGCCTTTGACAAGTATAATAGAGAGCTTGGAAGAAAAAGCACTTCAAAGTGATTTTCTTTGAGGCATTATCCTTATGTAGCAGCACTGGCTGATGCATTTGTGTAGACCGAATAAAAGACCACATTAAACATGCAATGTATATAAAATGATATAAAAATACTTGCATTTTTGGAATGAATTTATCTGAAAAGAAACTATCCAGGTTTCTTTTTGTTCTGTTTATTTCTTAAGATTATTATGAAGGAAATACTTAGTAAAATCAAAAAGGTTGTTTATATCAGTATCCACAACAGTGGTCAAAAGCAAATGCCTAAGAAAAAATGCTAGTATTGGGCAAGCATGCAGTTATATCTTTCCAGAACACCCTCCCAGTCTCCCGTGATTTACAATTCACAAAATAAAGGGCAAGAATTATCAGAAAGAAGATTAAGAACAATGCCTATTGATAGAGGTAACAGCTCTTACTCAATACTCAGCTAAATTATATTCATTCAGTAAAAGCCAATATGTTAATAAAACTCTTATTTCAGTGGCTGCACTACTTGAAACCTAAAATGTCTCTGGTGCATACCCCAAGACACAGGGCATGTTTTGTATCTTCATTTACAGCCTCCTGAAAGGCTCACTGCCTGCAGGGTGGGTGGGTCTGACCAGGAGCCTCAGAGCTGCCCACAGACAGCACAGATGCAATTCCTGCTCACAGTGACAATCAAGAGTGACTCTGAAGCTGCTTTTCACACAGGATGGACTCACCTGTAACATGGACAAACAGCCAATTAAAATGCACTCAAGCCTCACCCAAACATCCATAGCTAAGTGCTAGGTGTGAGACTGTGCACACACACAGAGGTTTCTTGCAGTCTGAGACAAAGCCAGCAGCAAAACTGGAAGCTTGAGCAGAGCATCTGCCCCTCTTGCTCTTCACAGCCACAGATACTTTTGAGCCCTTATTCCCTCCAATCTGTGGAGTTACCCTGAACATTATGAAGCTGTTGGTAATGAGGTTAACAAACTCTTCAGACCCTATTTCCCAATGCCTTGAAAATATGTGTTTGAAGTATTTCCAAGGAATTAAGCTAGAAATATAATTCTGCAAACTAACAGTTTTTGCCCTGAATGAGACATGGCAGAGCTGCTGGAAAGACATTGTTCACATTGACCTGTCACAGCTGATGCAAAGGTAGTGTTGCTGGGCAGTGCTTCTAACCCTCCAGCAACAGAGGATCACCAACAGAAGATGTCCATAAAAGAGAAAATTAACAAAGTGCCTTTTTTGGTGAGAGTAATTAAACCCATATACTTGTTTAGGCAATGAGTAGTTGTAGTTAGGCCATGAGCGTATTGACTCAGTTACTCCTTTCTACTAAAGGAGTGTTTGTGACTTACCACTCAAATGTTCACAAGTTGAAAAGGGTTAGGCAGACTGTGTCAGCGTGCCCATGAATTTATTCATTAACAAGTCACTACAATGTAATAGAGTAATTGAGAGAATGGAAGTAAAAACTAAAAATCAATGAACCAACCAATCCACTCTTACAATTCAGAGAAAAAACAAAAAAAAAGTCAGAAAGAGTAAGAGACCACTGTCTCATCCATTAATAAGCTGTATTTGCAAAAGCTGCCTTGATATCATGCTGTAAAGATACATATTTCAAACGGTATAAAAACCATACCATGATTTGAATCAGGCTTGTATCAGTGGCTGCAACTTCTTCATGCAGAAAAAACCTCAATCTAACATCCAGAGTTACCACTAGGACACAAATGAGGTTTAACCTTTGGCCATGCACATCAGCATCAAACCAGAACAGGACTACTGCCTTTATGTTTGCAATCTCACAGATGTTATCAGACAAAAGCACTCCCTCACCTTGAATGACAGTTGCTTTAAAATTTCTCTTGAGTTTTGTTTCAGTAGTTATAGGTAGGAGACACAAGATCAGGTTCTACCTTCTGAGGGATTTCCTCTCAGGAATCCTACAGACCTCCTGCTTTCTGATGCTCTGCTGTGCTCTATGACTGCCTCCACTTGAAAGAGTAGCAATTAAATTATTTTACCTTATCCACAACACCCACTGGAATGTAATTCTAGGTAAAAAGTCACCATAATTTAAGTATTTGAAATCAGTTTTTTACCAAGAACATGTGGACAGCAAATTACACTACTCTGATAAAAATATTTTTCTGTGCTATTCATCGTTTAGTACAGCTCAAGCCCTCAAAAGAACACATATACAGAGTCATACACCCACCTCCTCTCAGACATGAAAAAAATTTCATTTAAATCATGTTTATTGGTGGTTATCTTGGGCATATGAATGCTTTCCTTTTTATAAAATGTGCACTCTTTTTATAGTCAAAACTGCAAATCATCTTCCACACTTAAATAAGTCATCACTCAGCAGTTACATGTCATATTAAAATTCTATCTCTGTTCTTTCTCAAGGTAACTATTTGAGAAGTATCTGCAACAGGGAACAGCTATGTATCTGAACAACCTGGCTCATGTTTGGTGGATCAGATTTGGTTTTCATTTAAAGGCTTTCTTTTTTAGTCTGTAATGTTACATAAATAAACATTAAAAGCTTTTAAAAAGCCAGAACAGTTGCAGTAAGTGATCAAAGCTGTGGTTATTTAGGTTTCCTTTTCTTACAGGACACATTAGCAATGGTTTTCATTCTTTTGTTTTCCTCCATTACAGTTGGATAGCACTCTCCAAGTCATTAGGGTGTGAATGACCTCTGCCCCAGCAGTCATGGCAGAACAGGTTAGTCTCTGCCCATTAATCATCTCAACACCTTTCAGCCATTGTGATCTACTTACTAAGGTGATGCTGCATACAGACTTTCCATTTTCTTTTTTCTCTTTCTCCTCTGCATGATTTCCCATTTGTCACCTAGACACGTAGGAACTGTAATTACCTTATTTTGATGACTTTATGAGACAACTTTAGGTCTGCTAACTGAAAGAATTATTAAATTTTGGGTTAGGAACCATGCTGGATTTTCAGTGTAATGATTAAAGCATACCAGTGACAAGCAAGTCTAAATCATGGAGACTCAAATATGTAAGTGTGCTGAGATGAGACTGCCAAATGAAGGAAAACTTTGTGGCATTATGAAAATAAATGGCCACAAGAACATTATAATAAACAAACAGCAATGTGGTTGTTACAGATCTTTGAAATTGACTGTGCTTTCATTCCTTCTGATAAGCAAGCTGAGACTTGCAGCCATAAACATGTTCAAATAAGATTGACTTGAGCGAGACTTGCAGAATCCAATCCCCTGGGAATTACTCACGTACATAATGTTAATAACGTATGTAAACTTTTGCAGCACCAGGACCTCAATTTGTACATTATGCGCATCACATCATAAATTGTGTTATGCAAGCACTATTGCCAGTATTTACACATCTTATTTTCTGTCAGCCTGTTAACATACATTTTTGTCGGTATCTAATACAGACACTATTAAAAGAAAAAAGACAGACATTCACTTGCAATGAAGTGTAGGCAAAGGCTCCTAGGACTCTGCTGGGCTGCAATTTCCTTGGTTCAGTATGGAAAATCTGGCTGGGTTAAAAAAATTTCATTTGGACTTCAGCCTGAGGAGGTTTGGCAAAATTCCTGGTTTATAGAATTTCTGCTGCCTGCTGCTTGTCTTCCAGGTAATGCAACGCTTCAGAATCTTAAAGACTTCTGCTTTAGTAATTATTTTTACAGACGTCTTGATAATGCCAACTAATTGATCCTCATGTGATATAGTTCTTCCTGCTTATAGCATGCCATTCATAATTAAGTTCAAAATCACATGTTAATCGAGCTGCTTTGAATAATATTTGATTTAGTCTACTCTATATATTTAACTTATAGATAATGCTAAAAATAATAACAAAAAAATACCTGCCAATGTTTGGAATATATGAAAATCTACTACCTCTTCTCAAGGAGAGTAGAAAAATATTCACTGTGATACCAAATCTTCATAAAAGTCTGCATTTCCATTTTGAGTCAATTTTACTTGACAAGATGTGACAAGTCCAAGCTAATATTATTGAAGATCATATCCAACATCTCAGCTGCTTAATAATTTATTTTATTGAGTATGAGGTTTTCTGTGAGCAACTGGCAAAATCCATAGTATGAATTGTGGTAATAATGCAAAAATGTAACTATGATGACATTTTGTTAAAAAAAATTAATTAAGCCCTACCTAGCTTGTCCTTTAAACTGTTTAACTACAATATGATTTATTGAGACAGAAAGTATAAAAACAGTAAGAAGGAATGACCCCCTGTACTTGGTTCTTACTTTCAGGAGTAATGCAACAAGAATATCAAAACATAATTTGACAACTGAGGTCCAATGAGAATGAAATATTACCTTTAGATATTGGAAGGGTTAGGACAGGAAGAAAGACTTAGAAAAAATGAACCCGAACTTCAGCAGTGAAATTTTCAATGAACTTAAATAATTGGTTGTATGTTTTAAAGGAAAACTTATCTAAGGTGAAAAGGAATTAAGGGGTGTTCATAATACATTATGAAACCCAATATAAAAGAGGTAAGTCCTAAAAAGAATGTCATCACATCAACACAGCAAAACAACAAAACCATCATTATGAAGAAAGAATAATAAGTTGCCCCAAATTTTGAATTTTTCCTGATTCCAAAGACAAGATAGAATGAACAGTATATACTTGAAACATGCTGTAACAAAAGATCAAATAAACTATTAATAAACAGAGATGTATGTATAAAAATATCCTCACAAATATATGCGTAAAGCATAAAAACTAACATAATTGTATGAAAAACAAACTGAATAAAAATACATCCACACATTAGACAGGACAAGAGATAGCAAGCATGATTGAGGCTTCGTAATTTTTTTTGATTGCAAGAACAATTAAATACTGAAATATACTGCCTGGGGAATGACCACTGTTCAAAGTGTCTGTATTAGATTAGAAATCCATCTGCCAGAAAGGCTGTTAGGAAGTGTTATTGACCCTGATTGGTGAAGGGAGAAGGATAAGAGGCTTTTTATGTGTGATTATTTCAAGTGTACAGTTCAGTGTCCATTGTCACTAACTCTACCAGTTTTGTGTGGTATTCTGTGCCCTTCAGAGCACAACCCATCATGTCACTTATCCTGTTTCTATGAACCTGTGGCTCTTCATCATATTTGCCTCAGTATTATTTATATCAAGGGTGAAACTGGACCATCTCCTCAGTATCTGATAGCACTGTTGGTATGTTAGAAAAAGAACTGGACAGAGGAAGAGAGAAGGACACTGTTTGCTATAGTCAGGGTCTACAGAGAATTTCAAATGGGAGGGAAAGCAAGGAGGGATTTGAGTTTCTGTATTTTGCATAATGGTAAAGAAGACACAAATGCTTGGGAAATGCGTTCATTGGTGTAATGTCACTGCTCACCAAAGGACTGTGCACCTTGTTCATTGAGCAGTGATCTCCTTTTCAAACACCTGACCAAAGCCTTTATTAAAAGTTGGTTTTCTGCTAGAATGTAAAGGATTTTAAAACTACTATTTTCCTGATGTAAATGCTTCTTGCAGTTTTCAGTAAGTTGTTGCTAAATAGAGAGCTTGCCCTTAAGGGTAAAGGCCATGATCAGCCTGGGAAAACTCAAGCATATTAGCTTAGGCACCAAAGGGACATAGCACCAACTCTGCCACATTATAACATTCCACCAAGACAACAAGCCTTGCAATTTTTGTGCTCTATGTACCTGAACATTTTTCTTAATTTTTTAATACTTTTCAGAAAGTAAAAAAAAAAAAAAAAGAAAAAAAAAAAAAAAGCTGATTGCCAGGTAAAATAATTTTAAACAGCAGCAATATTTAGCTGAAGGTTTTTTGGTCTACGGAGGCTCTTACTAAAAGGCAAGTAATTAATGAAGAGACAAAATATCCCACTCATTTTTATAATGTTTCTAATTTTGCTCACTGTTTGCAATGAAGTTCAAATGTCCTTGAATACTTAAAGAGTGTTGATGGCTAAAATAGCATCTCATTTCTTCATTAATGCAGATAACAGTGCTAGAGGGTAATCCCAAAGTTCTTTGCATTTCCCTTATCTTCCCTTTCATCTGCTGTGCACAGTGGTGGCCCTGGCACATTTTAGCTAAGGAAGAGAGCCAAGGCTGAAACTGCCAAGTCCCCCTGTGATAAAACTACTAAACAGCCTAAACTGTCTAGCCCTGGAGCAGCAGGGCCCTGGAAACCAGCAGAATTTCTTGTCTTGCCTCACCTTCCCTTACTCTGAGCTCTCTGAGGGTTATGGAAAATATCTCAAGACAATCAGCCACATAAAGATTTTGGAACACATTCATGGAATCATTACTGTCACTATTTCCTAAACCATGTGTAGCTTGACAACACTCTTACAATATCTATAACTACACTTAAGTATGTGCAAACTCATAAAAGTTTCTTTTACATGGCTGTCATTGTTGACTTCAGGAAAAGACTTCATAATCTAAAAGACCAATAACAATGTCACAGCTTCCTACTCCATAATGAAAGCTTCTTATATGTTACATATGAATTTGAAAGCTGAAGTACTTTATATATCTATATTCACCTGTGTACCTACCATAAAATTTACTGTAAACATGCTAGCATGTTAAAATTCACATTTCTGTCTGAAAAGTAGGCTGTTTGGATATAAAAACAAAAGACAGTAGCAAGTTCTTATGTTTCTTTCAGTTATTTACTATTTCTCCCTATTCTTTGAAAAGTCTTTCAGGTAGAAATCTCGTATAGTCCTTACCCAAAATCAGTGATGCATTTTGTGCTAATGTACAATAGCTAAATCTGTCCATGCTTGCAACTTGGGCTCTGTTACTATGACAATTACACAATAATGTCCTAAAGAAATCAGGGTACTTTTTTTTTTTTCTGAATCAGTGAATACTTTCCATTTTCTTTTTAAGTGTGATCCCTAATCACTGACTGAAAACCAGCACTTTTCAATAAACACAAATTTTAGTGTACTGCAAGCAGGTACTACTATGAATTAACCATGCCATTCTTGACCACAAACTTATAGAGTCAAAACAGCCAAGTTTCAGGAAAGCTGACATTTAGAGTTCAAATAAAAAGAACACTTCAGTCCTCTAAATCCAGGCTGACAGAGCTATCTTAGTTGTGTGCTAGTATAAAAATAATTCTCAGATACTATGCAGAACAATTCAAATTAAATTTAACATCACATCTTAAACTGTCAAAGTAATGATTTCTATACAAAATCCTGCTTGAACATTTGTGAAATTTTGTTTTTACAACATGATTCTCGTGAGAAGTTCAAGGCCTAAACCAAATTTTGTCATCAACTATATTTTTTACTGTTTTGTTTTCATGCCATATTAGCTTCAGCTGATGGTAAGCAGTCTAGCACTTTTTCCTTTGTGTTCCCATGAAAAAAGTGCACTACAAACTGCATCAATGATCAGAGGTCCATTGTGAAACCTGGTAATGAAAACATGGAGAGACTGCATAACTTGATATTTCTCATTGCTACATCAAGCTAACACATGTTCCTCACCTGTGGATTCCCTATAATTCAATATCTTTGTAAAAGGACTTTTTAAAATGAACAGTTTGCGAATTTGACTGGGGAGCAGGGGGAGTAATCAATTATTTTTAAAATATTATAAATTACAATGCACCAATTATAACTTCAGGGCTTCTTTTTTTTATTTTATTTTTTTTATTTTCTTTTTGATTTTTTTTTTTTTTCTTTTAGGTTTTTTTTGGTTGGAATGTTATTCAGATTTTGCATCTGTGAAGTGTAAAGGGCATTCCCCAGGAGAAAAGTATGCTACTATGTGTTGCCATTCCTGCCCAAACCCTTCTCAGTTCTGTTAGTTTTTATGTCCCATCAATAAACCCAAGCACATGGTTCAGTCTATACTTCTGTGCACCTGTCATCAGATAGGTTAAAGACAACTAAGGGTCTATTTAGACACTCTCAGTATTTCAGTACTCTGTTTACTAGGGTGCTTTTAAGAAGCCAGCCTAGTACATAAAGGTTAACTCCTGGCTAAATTTATTAATTATCCTGTGTTTGCTCAACATACTACTGCTGATGGCTACAGCACACAGCAGTGCTGAAGGAATAACAGGGGAATTTAGAATCTAGAAGTATGGATCAAAATGGCCAAATCAAAAATACAATGAAATTTTGCTATATAAGACTATTTCCTCTTGAACAGCTCAATACAAGAACAATATATCCATAACAATAAAAATAATGGTGTTGGATGGTGGAGTAAGCACTTCGTGGGTATTCATTAAGAAAGGAGTGATGTCTAGCAAATTATGGATTAGACAGGAGCAGTAACAAGGAAAACCCTGAACATGAGACAAAATAGAACAGCCAAATCTGCACATAAATTATTCAATATTATTTTCCTGGAGGACAAAAAAGGACAGAACAGCTGGTGATTTCAGGCTCACTTTGAGCAATGTTTTTTTTTTTTTTTTTTTTTTTTTTTTTTTTTTTTTTTTTTTTTTGTTTTTTTTGTTGTTGTTGTTGTTTTTTTTTTTTTAATTTTTTAAAAAAAGAGATGAAGATGTTTCTTTTGCAAAACTCTGAACAAATATTTAAAGCTAAGTGACTATTTTTCAAGGATTTTGCTTTCCCAATCATAATACTGGTGAAAAAAACCACTTTAGTGCCAAATAATATATCAAAAAACATCAGTGCATCTCTAAATGCTAGCAAGTTGTGACCCCACCTCTGTTACTGTATTTTTGATTAGTAAAACCCAACTCAAAATATTTCAGAAGAAAGTCTAGAGGCAAAAAAAAAAAGATGAATGATGATCTGGCTTATCATTATGAAGTAATTATATATTTATATAATTATGAAGT
Organism: Sylvia atricapilla; assembly: GCF_009819655.1. NCBI lineage: Eukaryota > Metazoa > Chordata > Aves > Passeriformes > Sylviidae > Sylvia > Sylvia atricapilla. The sequence continues at coordinate 28,963,659 of NC_089140.1, forward strand.
AATGAAAAGTAAAATACTAAGTAATTTTTTTATGTGTTTCCTACCATATATTGTATATTATATTGCATACTGTATTAATATATAGAATGCTTATGCATGTGTATTACTTCATGTGTTCAATAAATATATGTGCATTTTATTTTTCTTTATATATATGTGAACACATAGACATTAATCCCATTTCTAAACTAATGTTGGAGTCCTCTTGTTTTCTCAATTTATCTCTCTTAAAAAATGGACAAAAGTGGAATTTTATGACAAATAACATTCTTTCATATTCATTTCAGTGGGGAATAAATAGCCATGAATGACCTTCTTGTCTTTACCTTTGATTTTTTAAGTTTTTTCTTGGCACTTTAACAAATGGTTCACCACACTTTGACTGAAAGGGAAGATGTCAGTGACTTGATGAATGTCTTTTACTATAATTGTGAATAGAAATAATACATTTAGCACCACGTAGTCTCCTTACTTTCTTAATACTACTCCTGAATATTGAATAAGTAGAACATATTGCTAAGAATACAGACTGCAACCAGAAATAGTTAACAGTTAGGTTAAAAAGGTTTTGAAAAGACATTTAGCCTTTTCCTTGGAAAGTTTATAATGAAGCAAATCTGACAAGATTTTGTTCCTAAATCTGTAATGGAATTTGCTCTTAGGCTTGGATACAAAAATGTGTCAGTTTCCTGATAATGTTAGGGAATATATGTTATGCTGCAACATTCAAATAACTTCATAGTGATGACAACATGAAACAATTATTGACTGAAAGGGCATCTATAAAGAAATGTCATTAAGCTTGTACGCACTAAACCATATTTTTAAAAATTAAGTTTACAATAATGATATAATCTAATGATTAAAAGACATATTTTGGGAGTAGGAAAGAGGGGGTTTGAATTTTTTGCGGAAGGACCCTCTGATAGTTGGAAGCATTTCCTTTGTTTTAGATCCAAGCTTCATTTAATAGTTAATCCATTGTTTTTTCCCACATCCTTTTGCAACTAGCACATGCTAGTGTGAGATGACAGACAGACTTATATAAGTCACTTGGGGCCAGTTCCAAAATAAACTTTGATGCCTTAAATTAGATGCCACTACAATAAACCATACTCAACAATCCCTCAGAGATGTCTGTGTCATTTTTTTCCTTTTTGACTTGAAACCACATCCGCCATTATGTCTTTTGGCATTGATGCATTTGAAATTTCTCATCTTTCTTTAAGGTAGCTAATTACAATAAAATAAATACAGGACTTCTCTGAAAGTGATATTTTACTAGAATAAAAGATTAGGGCTTCCAGTACTGTTAAACCAGTATTAGTATGTAAAGAACACAAAGACGCCTGATAGAATGAGCAAATTTACAAGTGAAAGTTGACCCATATTTCTTTGCTACAGAGGAAGTGTTATATCCTCTGCTCCCTTCCCTGCTTTTCTTATAAAAAAGTCTTCACACAAGTTCATTCTCCCATTTTGTCCCTTGTTTAGTCAGTTCTATCTGTATAAGTCAATCACAGGCAGATAAGAGTGCTAGCAAACCACCATGGTGACCACCACTGACACACAGTTGACAAAGACAGCATGCAAGTTCTATGAAAGTAAATCCCACGATGTTCTTTCACGTTTGCATTCTGGTCCCAGTTCACTGGACCTAGTACAAGGCTGCAGCACATTCCAAGTGTGCTGCATTAAGCCATTAAGCCATTCTAAGAAACTGGCACTTTCAAAGAAGGTCCCACGTCTAGAGGTAAAATACCCCAACTCACCCATTTTTCCTGCAATATTGCCAAAGATAGGCATACAGCTAAACTCATCACAGGATTACATTTGGAAACACATCTTCCTTACTGCCCTTTGCATTCTGCTGCTTGTAGAAAGTGAAAGAATTACCTTAGCTTGCCCTGCAGTGCTGTCCATTTTCTCCTTTCAACTCTACTCACAAACACTGTGACTTTATTGCTAATTTCCTGTTGAACTATAAATATTATATTTTGGAAATTTTTGACAATTTTTTCTTTTCTTGTTTCTTTTGCTGGTCTGTTCCACAGCTCCCCACCCTTTCATATTTGTCTCTGAATTGTGGCTAGCCTTAAAAATATATTTGAAAGTAGCTCCTTTTATCTGAAAGGGTGTGGGTTTTTTCCCCCTGAATATACACTCTCCACTGACCTTCCCCTCTTTTTTGTCCTTACAGCTAGGTTTGAAAAACTTTAGCCAAGCATTCTGTTGCATTCAGTGGATGAATTCTCTTAAAGCAAGCACTCTGCAGGAGTACTATCATGGCAATTCTCAGATAAGAATGTGCAAATTCTTTAATTCTCTCATTCTACCTTTTTCAGATTGACAATCTGTTTTGATTTTTCCAACACAGACACAAACAGTGTACTTTTAGATTACAGAAATATTTCATAAGTGCTCCCTCATCAACACAGAGATTTTTCCTTTCAATACGTAGGATGTCCTAACCATAATAGTGTAAAAACCTTTGCAATTAATTTTTATTTGGTAAACTAATTTACTAACCCAAAGTTTTGAATTTCCAATCTATAAAACAAATGGTGGCATAGGGATTGAGAGATAAAATAAGTGGGGGAAAATATGTTTTCCACTTTGATCAGGAGAGAAAGACACCAGACCTTTGTCTCCATGGCCTCACTGTAATTTTAGTTCAATGGGATTCCAAGGAATATGGGAAGACTTATTAATCCCCCAAGGCCTGTAAATTGGCTATTTTTCCCTTTTTCCTCTGCCTCTCTTGTAGGCAGGGCTCTTAATTTTCTACAATTCTCTCAAGAGCTGAGGCAGTGGAATTTTAGGCTTCAGTCTTAATAAAAGAATTCTTTCCCCTTGGGTACACAGCAGTGGGAAGAGCTATAAGAGAGTTCAAATACAAAATTAATAGAACCATTTCACATCTTTTTTGATTGTTATCGAGTTCAGGTGACCGGAGAACACTGATAGTTAAAGCAGTAACATGGCACCAATACAGGAATAAGTGCATTTCTGATATTGAGGCATATACTACCACACAAATGAGATTTTAATTTAAAATGACAATTTACTTCCATACTGCCAAAGTAAATTGAAAAGATTTATTTATACACCGAATGAACCATAACATAGAGGAATATAAAGGAGTATATTACTCTGTGGAGCTCCTATGAGTTCCACATCCCTGTCTAATTTTTACTCTACTGAATGGTAATTAATTCTGGTCATTTACGTTGACAGCTTTCTGTCAAACTGCCAGGTGTAATCTGCAAAATACACAGAAAAGCTACAACACTGAGATTCATGCCACTTTACATGTAAAACATTCGAGTAAATAACTGAAAATCTATTTGATTTATGAGTGAAAATGCAAAAATAGAGGGTGCTTTTTTTCCCATGGACTTATGCCTAGATTAAACTGATTTGGACACATAAATGGCAGTGGTTTTATTAGGCCGATCCAAAAAACGCAATGATTCAAGAGGCTCAAGTTCAGTGGCTATCATTCTGTGCTAGAAGTTAGCTGTACACATAAAACTGTGAGCACATTTCTTTACTAAAAGTAGCAAAATTCTTATTTGGCATTAATTCTTATTTAGCTGGTTAATACTTAGTCACTGGCTATCAATTACACAACTTTCAATATAAAAGTTGCCTTCCTTAGTGTGTTAGTAGCTATAAATTACACCTCAAAGGAACTTGCAGAGCGTCTATATACTTCATCATGACATTTCACTTTAAAAAACCAACTCAGTAAGTGTATATGGCTGCATTATTTCCTCTTCAGAAAATCTGGTCTAATTTATATCATCATAATCCAACTCCTTGCTCAAATCTTCCATCAGATGGCTCCATCAGGAGGCCTGAATTTGTCTCAGTGGCGATGTAAAATTTTTTAGTCTGGAAACACTGATTTAACACCTCTGCTTGAGGCCATGAGTGCAAGCGTGAAAGGTCTATGCCCCTCTCCTGTTATCTTTTCTGTCCTCCCAAGATAAATTCAGCCATATGCTTCTCTCTGAGCTGCTAGTTTCCATTTCTAGTCTTCTACAGAGATTCACAGGTTTCATCATAACAATGCTCTCTAATAATATTTGAAGGACTCCCAAACAACTTCCAGAACAAACTATACTCTGTAATTGCTTTCAGGGTTTCTCCCTGTCTGCCACCACAACACATCTGCTGCATGGCCCAGGACAGGGCCCTCGAGAGGTCACATTAATAATGTATCTTTGGCTGAAAATCACCTACTAACAGCAGTAACAGTGCCTATTAACCTGCAATTCAGCAATTCATTTAGGGTAGCCTTGTAATTTTACTATTTCAACAAAGTCAGCTTCTGCAGCTGAAATCAGGATCACAGCTTCAGTAAGTGAAGGGCTACAAGCAGGCCTTAATCTGCCTTTTTTCTTATGAGTTTATAACTCATAATGACAAACAAGAGCCCACAGATGAGAGAGACAATTGTGAGGGAAACTTGTAACATTCCACCTTGAGCTAGCAGCCATCTAAAGGATTTTTTTGGCCAACACTAACACACTGGCTCCTGTCTGTCAGAAGCCCTCAAATAAGCAGATCCTCAGAGAGGATTTCAGAGAGACATTAGTAAATAAGAACTTAAGATGTCAGCTATACAAATGAGAGGAGCAACAAGATAGCCATTTAAACCATCAGGCATAGGCTCAAGATTGACCCTCCCAATGAAACGGAGATGATGAGAGACAACTCTGTGCAGTCAGGAGCATGAAGGAGAGTGGGAATTTGCATGGAAGATCTGAAGATTAAGAAAGAAGTTTGAACTCACTATGACTGGAGCTGGTGAAAGTTCAAGTAAAATATGGGATGATCACAAATTATCTGTCAGGCATTATTATTTAGCATTTTCTTCCCTTTGAGGAAAAATAAAAAACTTTTGGAAACTTTTTTATCTGGATTGGGGACTTGGGTTAATAGGACCACAAGTATGAAGGGCTCATCAAGCTAATGACAAGAGCATTTTTTTCCCCTCTCACATTCTCTCTTTCATCTTCTGAAAAATAAGCTTATCAACACAGCAAAAAATTACTACTAAATTTTATACACTTTCCAGCTGAAAATATCTTCTTAATATGTGTGATTACAACCATCTTTGTCTGAATACATTATTTCTGTAGGGGTTATTTGATTTTGACACTTCTCAGTCCAGACCCACCAAAGTTGATTATAGATAGTATACAAAAACATGATAAATATACTTCATGAGGCAAGGAGGTTTCCTGATAGTAAAGCATAAAGGAGAAATGACCATACATATTAATGAAATTCCTAATAAAAAAGATTATTTTCCTGAATATTACACTCCATTCATCTGAAACAACTGGGAATTATTCAGAACTAGTCAGGGTGAGAACCTGGGTTCTATGGTGTTTAAGCACCGTACAGCCTTTAAGTTTATTTAAATTTAGTTTTTGTCTCAGCTTGGAAATAATGAAGGATAGGGAAACTTCACTTTCAGAGTTCTTGTCTGACTTGGCCCACTTAATCCCTTAATTGGATATTGAATTTCCTAAGTATAAAACCAGAAACTGTACATGCTTCTCAAAGAAACACATGGAAAAAACTGTATGTGTGTGTGTTGTGTGCAGAATTGATAAAAATCAGGGGACTTAACTCTAGAAAATAATTTTCAAGTACAAAAAAGCATTCACAAAGAGTTTCGCTCAATTTTTTAGCAGAAAACAGAATCCAGAAATACTTATTTTATGTTAACATAGATGACACAGCTGACAACATTTAATGAGTTTCCCAATATTTATTTCAAAGTAGTGTTTTACAGCTTGAAATGAATACCAGTGCTGGCAGGTGTCAAGACTCAACAACAATTTACTTTCAGAGTAGCGATGCAAATTACACACTTGAATTTTACAAAGAAAAGAACAGCAGGAAAATATGTAGTGACAGTAGTATGAAGTTTGTAGGAAGTGTAACAGCTTAGCTTCCCAATATATGTGGTTTACCCAGCAAAACAAAACTTTTGTGACTAGTACTGACTTCAGAGTGTATTTAAATTTAGCTCCAGATTTCAACATTGTATTTACTTCAAGGCTCACTCTGTTCCAGAGCCTAAATATTTTGCTCTAGTTCAGGATTTCTCTACATTCTGTTTACTAAATTGAACACTTAATAGGAAATCTTCCATTCACAGCACAGGTTCACTTGCTCCCAAAATGATAAAACAGAAATCATTAAAACAGATAACTCCCTTAGTTATTTTTATATCAATGTTGAGAGAAAGTTAAAGCCTCATTTAAGAGTCAAAACTAGTAGAAAAGTTAGAAGCCTGTATCATTATTAATAGTATTTTTAATATAAAAGAAGAATTATTTGGGGTTTTTATTTGAAATGCAATTATAGATATACTTTCTATGAAAAAGTAGCAAGTCTATACAAGTTATTTGAAATTTGTAAAAACTACTACTAACCCTAAACAAAAAATAGAAATCACAGACATAGCAAGATTAAAATCCTACGACAACTAGGGATGATCTAAAACTGAATTCAGACATATAAAATCTTCTTCATAGGCTGACAGAATTTTTGGCATTTCAGACCAGTAAGGTAACTACCCTGCATAAAGGCTCAGGTTAGTAGAAAGGGAAATACAGACTACAATCCAGTAAAAATTTAAAACACATGCTTAACTTCATGCATTAAATAGTCCCATTAATGTGAAGTTAAGCATATGTGCATGTTTTTGTAGGATCATTCTCAAGTGATATCCCTTTGATGAATGTTTCTTCCTGTGTTAGCAGGGAATGGTGTTTGATCAGACCAGCATGGGGTTAAGCGCCCTTTATCTTTCTGTTCTCCACTTAGAGGACCCTATACTGTTGGTGAGTGTGAGGATGAGGATGAGAGGCAACATCCAGCCCTGAAGGTATATACAGATTTTGGCAATTTTAAGAGGAACCTCTAACACAGCTGAAACTGGAGGTCCGATTGTAGGATCTGTATCCTGTGAGTTCCTGAGCTGCTCGAGGTTGCAAAAAAATTCCTGACAAAATGTTCTAGATTTTTTTCAGAAATTACATCTAGTGATTAACATGGAAGTAGCTCTGCTGATCTCCTGATTAATCTTGTTGTTCTAAGAATATAGTCATTTTAATTTCTTAGCCACCTTTACTGCAATAGAAGGCCCATTTGTTTATATACTCATACAATTTTTTTTGCAGCTTGGATTTTAATTTCATAAGCAGTGACTCCGAAATAGCTGTGTAATACTTCATACTGAACTGTGAGTTCTAAGCTGAGGTCTATTATACATGGCTGACTTGAAGTTTCTTCAGTTCACCACAATAAGACCAGTACAGCCATCTGCATGACAATACGCAACAGAGTTTTATGTAGAAAAAAACCAAACCAAGGAGCAAGGAATGGGTTTCCTTTGAAAAGTAACTTCCAGCTGCTTAAGGCCCTTTGATATGGTAATTATAGAGCCTCTTTGTTACCAGAATAATAATAACTAATAAATGCATTAGAATGTGGGCATTCTTGGATGCATTTTCCACTCAGTTAAATCAACATAAAGAAAGATTCTGTCATTTGCCCAAGCAGTCACTAATTTAGCAATAGGCAGGAACGGATCCTCCAAGTTGCAATTCTCATTTTAGAAGCAGTTAAGGAGGTTGCATTTTCCCCCATCATTTATTGAAAATATACTTTGTTACACTTCTTCCAAGCAGAAATTTATAACTGCATATAACTACTGCATTATGGACTACCCTAGAAAGACAGATAGCTTGACTACCTAGGCCACAAGGAGGTAACAACTATTGCTTCCTAAAATGAAGAAGAATTCAAAACATATTAAGTATATAAGGATAGAAAATATAAGAAACATAACAAAAAGAAAAAAAGAATTCACCCTAGATCTTTTGGTCAAGAAAACAAATTGAGCATTATTAATGGCTCTAAACAGTCAGTGGCTGAGTGAAAATCTTGTCAAAAGCTAAACTCACCCAGAATACAAAGCTGAAAATCTTTTCCATAAATGCTGTTTTAGTATACCATATATTGTTTCAACTAAAAGTATATTTGGATATATTTAATAAGGAATTGCATTAAAACTAACAACTGAATCATTATGCATCATTTAAGACGTAGCATCCCTGAATTATGGTTTGGGATTGCCATGCATTTTTCTAATTTTAGAGCTAACTACCTTTCCAGTTTTTATTATTGCATTGTTATTTCCATTTTTTCTTCATGATGTTATGGTGACTAAAAAAATATGTGACTAGAAAATAGTAGCCTTTCATATTTCAATCCCCTGATTTCCCCTGGGGGAGTGGATTACTGCATCATAATACTGCTATCTTTTAGTTAATGCTGTGGGCTTCATTCAACTTCAAAGCAAAGATATTAAAGGCTCGTTTTCCACTACAAGGCAGGTGTATTTTTATTAGCTCTTTCTCAAAATTGCTATGACTTCACTTGTGGATACCCCGCCAACAGCCATTATTGAAAGCTGGGCTATAATTGCTACGGAACATGCAACGTCTGAAGCACTAAACCAGTGTTACTGCAACCCTCCAACGATTGACTGAAACCAAGTGTTACATCATTAAAGCTGAATTACAACACACCCATGGCGTGTTTTCCATGTGTGCTATTTTAAACAATAGTAGAGAAAAACCTGGCTATAAATTCACAGATCCCCAATTTGTTCAAAATCCATGAACAATGAGGCTTGTCTGACAGGATTTGTTGGCTCTATTTTAGTCAGAAATGTCATGCACCATAATTAAATGTCTGTTTGGTTTTTACTGGAGATGGAAATGCTAGCTTTAGTTATAAATTTAAACAACCTGTCACAAGGGGAGACTCCACATTTATATAGTTTAGGAAAGTTTAGTAATTGTAATTGCTCCAGGAAATACAAATAAACTAATGGAAACTATTCTTTTTTAATTGGTATTGCATCAGAAAAAAAAAAATAAGCTAATGGGATTATGGTATAGCTTTCATCTGGTTTGAACAGCATTCTTTGCTTCGGTAGACAGTTGGTACACTAGTACTTTCCAGTGTTTAATTTTCATCCAGAAATTAATTGAAGAGTACAGTGATCACAGCTTCTAGGTTAGGAGAAGATGCCACTAAGAAGTAGCAACAAAATACAATCAGTATTCCAGAAAAAATGTTTAGTTCAATTCTCCACTGTTCACCCTGATGTTGCCCAAGTGGAAATATTTTGCCGTCACCGTGGTATGCAGAGACTATTATAGTTTAAGCAAATCCTTCAATTTTTCTACTCAGCTTCAGAAATTTTACAGTGCCCAGATTCCAGTGGAAAATATTTGATCACTCATATGCTTGGATAGAAATTTGTCACCTGGAATAGAAATCAGGATAAAGCTGCCAGCATCCTTATGCAGACAGGCTCTGCAAATATATACTAGGCAAGATCTCTGCCAAATAACTTGTGTCTGGCCAATACCGCCTTTCAAATAGTCTGTGAATGCCAGTTGCCAATAAGGATTCATTATACCACGTATAGTTAAATATTATTTTAGCTTTTGCATCTACAGTTTTAAACTTACACAGTAGCAATTCATTTGCTTTCCACATACTACCTGTCTGAAAGTTTCTGTGCAGTAGCCAATCACAATATTCACACTTCTCACTAGCACCTAAACAATATATGTCTTTTGCTTAAAATAGATCAGTCAGATGTAAACATTTCCAAGTTATGTTTTTCACTCACATACAAAGTATGTACTATAGCTATTTTAAATAGCAATATCAAATGCAAAACTTCACAGTAGATGTTACAATTATCTAAGACTTTCCCCATTGGACTGCTTTTCAAAAAGGTAATTTCTTGTTGGCTCTATAATGCACTTAAATGTACGCCAGTGTGAAATGTCTTCTACTCCTGAAAATGCATTCATACATCAAAGGAAAAAAAAATTAAAGAAGAAGGAAAAAAAGAAAAATAGATAGTGAAACTTTAGAGCCATTCCCTCCAGGGCAGTAGATCACCCAGAATAATCCCAAATCATGCAGAATGTTAAAGTTTTTAAAAATTAAAGTATTTTCAAAGGGAGTGTTTACCACTTTCACCATAAATACTTGACTATACATCTTCATTCTCTCTCTTTTAGAAAAAGCCCAACAACTCAGATTATCTCACTTCAGGATGCTATTTATGTTTTCAAAATGGCACTAAACTTTCTGTTAAGAGACCTCTTAAGCATTTCTCAACACTACAATCCATTTCTGCTCTTGCAGAAGACACTGGTGGCTGGACAATCACTATGTCACAGATGAATCCTCTCTGACAATAGTAAAGTCTGTGGTGTGAGAGCACTCTATGCCACCTACCAGGGAATATGTTTGGTCCCAGTTTCCAGAAAATTTAACTTTCATATATTAAAAAAAAAAACCAAACAAAAAGAAGCTTCACCACCAGGAATAGAAGCATAAATCTACTCTTCTGTTGTGTATCGGAACACTTTTCTTTAATTAAATATATTTCTATAATTTTTTTTCTTTTTTTCAAAAAGATCTATTTGTAGCTGTTATATAAAGTTTAATTTAAGCCATTACAAAGGGCTCAGTAACATCAAGTTTTATGCCATCTTGTAAAGCTAAAGTACACCATTCTTGTGCAAGCTTTTTCCTTGTTTTGTGCTTCTCTAGATATTATTAATCCCAGCACAAATTCTATCATCTCTATGCAGATCCCACTCTTCAAGTCTCGTCCCCCTCACCCCACCATAGAAACTCCATTTTTCCCAATATTGTTGTATGTTTGAGTGTTAGATTAGGTAAAATATATTTCAAATTATGTATCTCCTCTATTTTCAAACAAATCTTCTCTCTTTTTCCCATAATTCTAGATATCATCACTATTTATATGTCATCTTCAAATCCTGCCTGTCTTGAGACTCCCCATATCCACATCCACAGATTCTTTTCTAACAGACCAGTGATAATCCATCTTATTCATTCATGGGCCTAATTTTCTCATTCAGGCCCTTGTCTTCTCATATCTCCAATGTAGCAATCCTCTCTGCCAAAATCTTTTCACCTCACTGATGTCCACCCACAGTTCTACTGAGATAAATGGGTCTTAGGCTGTCCCTTTGGATAAGTCATTACTTTTTACATATATTTCCATTTCAAAATAAGACCATCTTCAACATTTGAAGGCTCTTTGCAGCACATCTCTCTTCCCTGAGCTACTTTGGTATCTTTCATTGCGAATATGCTCAATTTTTAGACAAATGCTTTCTGATTGGTTGTAATATTTGTCTATTGATCTAAAATTGGTCTATTTTCATCTACTGCCCTTCATCTCATGTTTTCATTGTACATATCTGGAAAAGGACTACTGCTTTCTTGTGAGACTTGACAGACACATGTCCAATGGTCAGAATGCCTGGATGCCTTTATTAAATGGATATTCAGTTAATAAAGGAAGTATTTATTCTTAAGTAGCACATTGCAAGCAGAGACTGCAGTGATGATGTGCTTTGCTACTTGCAGACCAGCCTCTCATTAATACATTAAAATCCTGATTTACTACTGTGGAGTCAATGGACAGCATGATGCTTCAGAATGTCCTTAGTACAGAAAAAGATCAAAACCACACAAATGTTTTAAATGAGATTCCTAAAGCACTAAATAAATAATTTAAAAGTATTTTCCTTCCTAAATATCATGATTCAGAAGTAATAAAAAAAATCATATTTGGAAAGCATTTTTAAAACACATTGGTCAGAAGAACATCTTGGAGGCATTTCTCTTTGCATGTAATAACACATGTAAGGTAAATATAATTGTTTTCCCTGCTGGAAAGATTTGTTTACACTGACAAGTTCACAGGTTTTTTTCAATTATCTTATCAAGGAGAGTAAATAAAACCACAAAAGCAAGTCACTAAGCTACGAATTTCATCTATTAACAAGGCAATCTATTCTTCTGGTCAGCAACATACTTCAAAGTGCATATTCAACCAGAATTTTTCAATTTTTAGCTCCCATTAAAATAAAACAATGAGGTGTTTCATGTGTTTCAAGTAATGCTAAGTGTTATTTTTAAATTAAGCAGTAAGAAAATGCTGGAGCTCCAGAGAGCTGGCATTACTTAAAGATGACTGTACATGAATAGTTAGTTACACATGCATAATTACGTAATTGCACTTGATGGCAGCAATAGCACATAGAGAAGACTATTAGTATAAAATCTGCAGTAATCCCATGAGGAAAAATACCCTCCAGAAGTACGAAAAGGCGACTCTTGGTACAGAATATATTTTAGTTTTACCTTTCAGTATGACAATTACCATGAAAGAAAGGATCAAAGGCAAATGGCACAGCTGGCAGCTTGAGAATAATTTAAGAGGTGTACTGGCAATAGCTTTTTGGTTTCAGTGAGATGGACTGCATTAGCTGTAATAGGGAAATGATGCTGGAGAACGGTCATACAGCATTCTTGCCTGGCATTAATACAACATTAGCTGAACCTGCAATTTTGACAACTTCATAAAAATTTCAAAGAAGAAAACTTCTGCTAATGAATATTAACAATACCAATGTCTCATCTGTAATTCAGGACAGAAAATCCAACACCATATTCAGGCTTAAATCACTGATTCAGCAACTCATGATCACTGAGGAAATAAGGTCAGCATGTGCCTGTGTATCTGACCATGATTCCATGACCTTGTCATCAAACTACAAAGAGATAATCTGTTTGCAAGGACTTGTCTAAAGACTTTAGAAATCAGGGCATCTGAGCTGGAAAGATGTAAAAGAAGATCATTAATAATTGCAGATATACCATACAAACCTGAGGTTCTTCTCTCATTTCCCACTCTCCTTGCAAAATATGAGTTCTACATTATTGTAGGGGTGAGTTCACATAAGCAACTTCTAATAGTTCAGATCCTTAACGAATGAAGTAATAACAGAGTTTGGGAGAATATACAGATACTCCCTCTTTTCCATCTTTACTCTCTCTCCCAGACCATTACAGGTACCCTTTGGACCATGGACGCCCTTCATGGACTGGGGAGAGTGTGTGCCTGCCATCCCACATGCCATTTCCTTTCTACTATACTTTTAATCTGTCCATTTGATGATATACTTGATAGGCATACATTTTCACATCCTTCTCCCAAAGGACCACATTTTGGGCTAAAGGCACAACACCTGTTTTTTTTTAAGTTTTCCTTCTAACAGGTAGACATTTAGCAGAATTTTCAAGGTTATCAGCCCTAGCTTGTTTCTTAGCAATTAAGCTAACAACACAGTTCTCCTTTAGCAACATTTTTCCAAAGACGATTTACATTCCAAAGACTCTGTCTAAGCCAAGATGCAAACATTTGTCCACACATGTGCAGTTCTGAAAAGCAGACTCTCCACTGCCAAATCTATTATGGGTTTTCTGAAATTACTAGCATATATGTCCAAATATGCTTCTGTGTAGAGTTTATTATTATGGATTATTGCACAAAGCAAAATAAAATCATAAAGATCGTGCAATTTAATTTCCAAAAGGATCAAAATAGAACAGTAGAAGATTCAAAGTAGTTAGTTGGGCAGATTTGGATAATCTAGGAAAAATGGACCAATTTTGCCTGCACGCTGCTTTCACAGCTATTATTTTTGTTACTTTTGCAATCTGATACTTTTGATTTTTATTTGATGCTAATAAGTTTTGAAAGTCAGAGAGCTTGCAAAGCCAAAAAAATAAACCTGGATCCACTAAAGAATCTGTTTCCTCCTTCTTAACTCTCTTCTAGTCGGGAGTTCACTGGAATGAACAGATTTGATTCATTTAGTGGATTGAGACTTTTTATAAGAACTTGGCAGAAATTAGCAATTATTTAGAAGGTGATAAATAGCCCAATAAGAGATCTGAAAACATCATACTATTGCACCAATTTATATAAAAATTTGGGCTATATAACAATATTGGTTCTATTACTATTTTTAATCAGATTACTCTAGAATTCTTTATCTGTTTCAAGTGAGCTACCCTTGAGTAATGTAAAATGACTGAAAAAAAATCAGTGTGACAAAGCTGACCTGAATCCAAGGCGCTAATGTTCTACCAATACCCAGAACTGTGTTAAAACTAGACAGTGTTTGCTTTTTCAAATATCCAGTTTCCCTCTGTTAATGAAAAGCTTCTTACTTTCAACAGCAAGATCCTCAGATAGCCACTTAGACAAAACGCTCACTTATCGCACTCTGCTCTTAGAAGCAGAGATGGGAGAACTAAAACAAAGAATTTTTTTTTCTTGAAATGTCTTATTTCAAGATTAGTGAGCTCACAGAAAGTTGAATATTTTTTTTACTTTATTTTAAACCAAGCAGTTTGAGTGAGATGCTTTTGTTTCAGGCAATAACTTGTTCTGCTATTGGACTGTTAATTTATAATAGTGGGGTGAAAAAACCCCAACAAAACAAAGTGAAAAAAAGTATATCAACCCAGGTAGGATGACACATTCTAACTACCCACTTCTAACCTCCCACCTGTTTGTGTTTGGCTTAACATTTCGTAAAATAAGTGATTTCCAATTTTCATGGACCTCGAAATATTTTATAGGTTTTATTTTATTTGTTTTGAGAACAAGAAGAAGATTTCCTTAATCCTCTCCATCTTCCTTTACTAACTTTTCATTTCTCACACATAGGAAAAAAAGAAAAAAAAAAAGAAAAAGGCAGAAGTAATAAAAGGGAAGAGAAGGAGTAAGAAGTTCCGTATCCTTTTATTTAGAAAAGTCTCAACTTTTTTTCAGTGCTTATCAAAGCATATGACATGGGTTTTTAACTGAACTGAACATTTTAGACTGCTCTCCAGAAGGCAAGGCAAATTCTAGCAAGTTGCTTCTAGCAAAAAGCTCTTCTCAGTTGTTGGTATCTTGGTAACACATTTTTAGGTTCAATTCACAAGTCTGACAGATTCCTGCTTTTTACATGTTTTATGGTCTGAGGATGCAGTTTAGGAAGCCTCAGATAACCCCAGGAACTAATTACCAGCCATGCACATAGTACGGAAAGCAATATTTGGAATGGATTCACTTTAGAGCAACACTTTCATTAGAAGCAAAGATAGCCCAAGAAGATATTAGAATTATACTCCTGAACACTTCTCATCCTGTGCTATGATGCTCTCAGCTGAAAATTACAAAGAACTTTAAAAAAGACGTATATATAAAACCCTCCCTTGACTTTTCTAAATAAGGCAACTGTTTCACTAATAGGTTTCACTTCTAAGCCTGGAAAAAAATTAACCAGGAATTCAGCCATGATGAATGGCAACTCTATTTACTGCTTACACAGCAAGCAGAAGTGGGACAGGCCCTTTTATGCATGTGCAGGGACAGGTATCTTCCCTAAAATGGTATAAACTAACTAGGTTGGTCTCAAAAGAAAGTAGAAATTGCTATCAAGTAGGTATAAAACAATGGAGTTGATGTCCAGACTCCACCTCTTAGCATCCTGCTTCACTACCACTTTCAGCCATTTCCTAGTATCTGACCATTCTTTGTAGGCAAACTACATGAAGCCAAAAAGAGAAGAAATCAATAGATTTAGGGAGTTATAGTCATATGCAATTGTGTAATGAATTCAGGTAACAGCTAAGGACAACATGCAGCATCCCTTTCTCCATAAAACAAAACCTAGAATGTTCAAACTGAAACCAGGCATCTTCAACTGTATTAGCTTCCAATCAGCAAAATAAACAACCTATTTAAACATTTCATGGTTTCCACATGAAGATAAACCAAACAAATTCTGTCAGGACAGATGTGATCACTCCCAGACTCTAGGGGGTTGTTGTATTATTTTGCCTTGGTTTCAAGTGATAACTAAAGCTTTACATTTACTTTTTTCTCATAACACCTATTTCTAACTTCTAAACATACAAAGTGTTTTGTGTGCTCTGCATTTGGTAATCAGTTGTTAAACACAGCATTTGCTAATCTTCTTTCATCAGGCAATTTTTATTTAGCATTGGCAGGAGAAGGAAATTATAAAACATTCTCTTTGTGCTGTGTAATACCCAAACATAAAATCAAATATAGCATTGTTGCTTTCTCTATATCCCTTATTCCATGACTCTAAACATCACAGAAAACAGAATTTGTACAGGGGAATGCTATAACAAGGCAGTAATAAAGGAAATGAATCACAGCACAGATAATGGCTTGATTTTCTCTTACTAATCTATTGCCCACTTTAGACAAAAGGCACTGGCTGGTTAGAATTTAGCAAGCAATTGCCCAGATGTCATGAACTAGTTTTCATTCTCTGTAGTTATTTCAGGTGCTGCTAGTAGGAAAACAGAGGCTCAACTTGTATTGTGCTTTTCTTTCTTTGTTGCTCACAAGAAGCTTCTGAAAAAAATTGACCGAACCAAAGATAGCATTTATGATTTTTAAAAAGTAATAAAACATATTATAGAATTTTTTGAATTATTTTCTGCTTTCCTACACAAATGTATTGACTTAGATTTCCAATGGGCTAAATTACAGTCCAAATCTGTGTGTCCTACACAGACATTCTGTTGCAGAAATGTTAAATTTTCATAGCGGCCATGTTCTGCTCACTGTTACAGAAGTGGGAAGGGACATCTATGGGAAGAAGAGTCTTCTACCATTTTCCTTGCAAGATGGAAATATTGAGAAATCCTAGTCTGCATGCATTTTTAATATTTGAATTTCTCTATCAAAACTGTAACAGATAGAAATGTCCAAATATTTTCAAAATTAGGTTGATTTTTTGTGGTCACCTTGTATGTCCCCAACACAGATGTCTTCCACATAAGAAACAGCGTTTTTCATTAAAGCTTGTATCTCTTAAAAGTTAATTCAATTGCTCAGCCTATCATGTTTGAAGATAAAATTCAAACTAAGTCATTTGTGGTTGTGGGAACACAGATACCAGTCTTCTCTCTTTAGGATAATTTCCACCTGCCGGTTACAATAGCTTTGGAGGTAAGCTGTCTAATTTTGCAAAGTACTTTACTAATTTTGCATACCAGGCTGAGCTGACAAGGGTGAGCTTGATGGGCTAAAGACAGCCCAAAGAATACATACATTCTGGCCATGCACAGTGGTGCTGGAAGGCTCCCAACCCAGAGGTGTTCTTCATGGCTGGGAGATACCTTCTGCATTTCTCAGACTGCATCTCAGACTCCCCACACAACCGGCATGGAAGGGGAATCTCCACAAGTCTTTCATTCAGGACACACAGACTGCCCATCCTGGCCTACCTTTGACTCTTAGACATTGCAATGTACTGTACATGACATCTTTAAATCAACTTTGTATGTAAAATTTATGAGAGTGTGAAGTGATCAACAAGCAAATGGCTCTGTCAAGAGTAGGAAACATGAGTCTTCCACATCTGTGGAAAAACCAGGTATGAAACAAATTTATGCATTTGGGCATTAACAAAAAAAAAAAAAAAAAAAAAAAAAAAAAAAAAAAAAAAAAAACAACAAACCAAAAAAAAAAAAAAAAAAAAAAAAAAAAAAAAAAAAAAAAAAAAACCAAAACAAAAAAAACAACAAAAAAAAATCCCCAAAAATCAAAAAAACCCCAAAACAAAAAATCCCACCCTAATCCAAAGCCCCCCACCCCCTCAAAAGAAAGAGAAAAACAAAGCAAACCAAAACACAAACAAATAAACGCAAAAAAAAACCCAAACAAAAACCTCTAGTACTGCAAACTACAGTTATACAGACAAACACCTACCAATGTGAAATATGTCAGTTGTCACTAGGGACTAATATTGGTGAAGCAATTCGCTAGTATGGAGATCTCTATCATTGTCCATGTGTTATTATGATGTAGAAAAGAATGCACTTTGACAGGGTTTGTAGCATTACCGGCTTATAGAAAAATTGTGCTTTGACTTACAAACCAAATCAGATCAGTAACAAGATGTGTGAAATAGAAGAGCTTCATTTTTGCAGACACCCTCAGATATACGACAGAACATTAATAATCTCATTGGCATGGCTGTTACCTTTAAAATGGAAACACTGCATACAGCTACATGTCAATCATTGACTACTATGGGATAAGAAGAGATAGAAAACTATAAGTGCAAGTGTTGACAGAAGAAAACACAAAATTTCAGTCAGTACATGTGAACACATATTTTCTATGTTCAGAGTACTACCTTTGCTTTATCTTTGACTACATGCTTCTGATTTCTATTAAGTATGACTACTGCCTTGTCTTGTCAAACAATTAAAGTGACAAAAGTAATAGCAGATGCTTCTTTCATAGGTAAAACTACAGCAAGCAGACCATAGCTTGCATTTTATTACAGCTGCTCTATACAGCCTAGTAATTGCAAGGTAATTGAAAAGATCCTGATAAACTGCCAGTTTACTTTTTTTTTCAGACAAAATAAATATATAACCCAACTCAGGCTTCATTTTAACAATACTTCAGATGGTTTCCAACTTGTCTTGATTTTTGTTTTATTTTATGATTGTAAATAAACCCTGGAAAATTCCTTCCCCGATTTTACCACCTGAAACTGCAGCTGTTGGCTGACACTATCAAAGCCTCACAATTCCAAACTCACGTGCAAATCTCATCAAGTGCAGACACTTCTAATTGATTCCAGAAGTTTTTCTTTTGCTAAGATCAGCGGGCAGAAGAAGAATAATGAGCAGCTTTTAAGCAGAGGGGGAAGGGTGTTGAGCTCAGGGAGTGGAGATTTTAAAAGCTCCAGCTCAACTGCTCTGCCAGAAATGCAGAGCAATTTTACGGTCAATTGGCCAGAGCATCTGGAACTATACATCACAATCCTTAGTTGATGGTGGTGAAGCCAACTCTCAAACTGGCTAAGTCTAAAATCAGTAATGACTCTGCTGTCACACCTAAGTGGAAACTAACTTAATCTACTGCCAGATTTTACTGTGACTTTTTCTAAGGGACATTATTCCCCTTAGGGCAGTTGTCAAGAATATTACAAGTCCAGTCCCTGGGATACACTGCATGGCATAGCAAACTTTTCTGAATGAAGCTAACATAGAAAAAAACTATTACAACGTGTGTTTGTTTAATTCCATGTGTGTTGACAAGGCTTTTTATCATAGGCAACAGAGTTTCCTTCCATCCCTAGTTTAATTTCTGAAATACATTTGAAATACACCAGCCAATCTAGTTAGGGCACAGAGACTGCATAAATGCTGAGGTCATAAATCATAGCACAGGGCATGGAGCTTTCACCTTAATGGAAACCAAATATGGGATACGTGGCTCTTTGAAATGTGGCACAGATGATCTTACCGAGAGACCAAGAAAAAATGCTTGAAAGAGCAGAAAACTATCGCTGATGTGGAAATAAGTTCTTATTAGTAAATGTTTGTTTTATGTCTGTACTCATAAGTCAGTATTCCAACACTGCTAAATTATACTAAGAAATAAGTGAGGTAACAGCAACTCTTTGTACGATGAAAGGAGAATTAAGTAGTGTGATAATATATCACATTAAGAGGGGCTTCTGTGGAACACAGGATACTGTGTAAATCAGTTCTCTAATAAAGAGATATTTTATATTTTATCCAGACCAATTAGATCCTATGCCATAAGAAATACCAGCATTGCATTAAAGATCAGAGAAACAGTCCATTTGGTACAGAAAACTGTCTCCAAAAGTTTTTGGAACAGCTGCATTTACCAAGTTTAGATACTCTAGAGGAGTAAATAAACAATTTGACCACAATAAAGCTCATTTCTACCTTCATTAGTTAAGGACTGAATTACACCCTGCAGCACAAGGTTTTGTATATCTTACAAAGCTGGTTATACTTCTAACGTACCACATGCCCATATAAAACAGAAAAGAAAACAACTTATTAATTTAAAACATCACACATGTATAAAACCTCCCTTTTTCTCTCTTTTCCACCATGAAAATTGTCCTAGATTTTTTGACTTTCCTACCTGTAAATTAACACATGCCAGTCAACATGGCATACCCAGGCAGCTCATTAGGTTGCAATGCAGATGTCAGGATGAAAAGATTTACTCTCAGATACAATGCCTTAGCTACAACAAAGGTAAAAGATAAACACATCGAGATGCATCTATTTCCTCCTCCCTCTTCCTCACTCCTAGCCTGAATTGCAGCTACTATGAGAGTTGGTGAAAATATTTAAAACAAGAGTTCCAACAACATGTCAATGGCTCTCATTTCTACTTGCTCCTCATTAGTACTACTGTCAAATAACAGCCAGTGCTTGACCAAATGCAGCTCATGGAATACGCTGGCTGATGCCAAACCAGAGCAGTTGGATGGAAACACTTTAAAGAGGTGGACCATCATCACAGATTTATTTTTACATATCGTGCCTGCTGAACCGTCACATAACTGAACACACAAGCAATGTTTTCTGCTACCTCCAGGTGGTTAGGAGGCTCCAGGCCCAGTCTGACAGAAAATGATTTGGCTTTAGTCAGACGCACAATCATCACATTACGCAGGCATGAAGTAATCAGCCTAAAGAAAGCTAACTAGTATAGGATGTGGCAGCACAGACTCTCAAAAGAAACATACCAGCTCTTCAAACCAGTCAAATATATTCCCTGTCACTGAGGTTTTCACTGACCTCCACCCAAGAAATAACTTTCTTAAGATAAAAATTTCTTCATATCACCACTTTTTTCTTAAATAAACAGATAAAACATAAAAGGTCAAAGAAACAACAACTAAAAAGTTCACTCCCTCTCCCCTCCACATTCACCTAATCATCCATATGAAATACATACAGGAAAAGGAACAGAAAGTGCATGCTGAGGAATGTACACTGTTCCACCTCCTGTGGTTACTTTTCTAGTGATGATAGCTTCAAGTTATTTTCTTGGAGAAGAAAAGGACACCAGGAGAGGTCCCCAGGAGTATATCACAGAATGAATTCAAATACAATAGCAGAGAGGACAATATATTTAAGTGATCAGAAAAATAATGTAATTTTCTTAAGGAACCAAATCTGGTAACACACAACTTCAAAGTATCAATGGAACCAATGCTGTTTTTACTTCACTGCACAAAACAACATATTAAGATCATAGCTTCAGTAAACGCAGAAGTCTTTCTTTCTTTCCTTCTTATATACCTATAACACCATTTTGCTTCCTCCTTCCCTGAGCCTTAGCATTAAAAAACTTTCTTGCTCCACAGCAAGTTGCATCACTTACCTGAAAAAAAATCTTTGTCTGGCTAAGTCAGCCCAGCTACCAAAGTCAGTTAGCAGGGCAGCAAGAAGGGGAAGATGATGGAACCAGAGGGCAGGACTGCTCCTTCTGCTCAGATTGCCATTTCAGCTGCTTTTTTGAAGCCCACCTGAGCTAATCTAATGGCAAAGTGGGAAAGGCTTGCTCCTTGTTTCCTCTGTTCTCCTCCCTTCTCTCACTGACCCCCTACTTTTCTCTAATTTCTTCTTTATTCCCCATTTAGTTTCCCCCCAGAAGACGTTCTTCCAATGTAGTAATTCTGATAATTGTCAAACCTTCTTATGAGCCAAACACAATCATTTTCAGTTGAAAGCACCTATTTTTGGTAGCTAGAATACCCCCCAAATTGGATATGTTTTTTAGAAGTCTTATCTAGTGGTTCTAAAGTAGTCTTGAGAAATAGGAACATATGAAAAATAGTAGCAGAAAATCCTCCCCACATATCAAAAATAGTAACATACTTTTTCACTAATGATTGAACATGTTATTAGTAATATCAGTCTCCCACATATCTGCTGCAATGTGCACCATTAACTTAAGAATTCTGAGAAATAATTGTTTGTTAAATCCTTGAAACACTTCTTCGTCCTTTAATAATTATGGCCTTGAAGGCATAATTTATAGAAAAAGTCAACACAAACTCTTCTACATGATGTTGTGCTTTCATTCTTGAACACTGGATAACTTGTTAATTTGGTAACACATAAGGATGAAGATGTAAAGGGAACATTTTTGAGCACATTACAGGTTATGATTACTAGAAATAATAAATTAAAAAGATCAAAGTCAGCTAAATCTAGTTGTATGTTAAAGAGGGGATATTTAGATGAGGAAAGCAAAATTATTAAATAAATGTTTTAATTTACACCTCTTAAAATTTGTAAGAGAATGTGAAAGTGAAACAGAGCAATGGAACTTTACAATCAAGCAGATTACCTGTGTTATTATATTACGAAGGATAAATAGCTTGGAATGATGAACAGAAACATTTTTTAGGATAAATTTTAGTCCTAACTTCTGGGGAAACCATCTGTTTATGTATTTCTTATGTTTTCTGGTACTGCTGTTTCAAAATGATCACATCAGTATTGAGGTAGAAAAATAATGTTTGAAGACTTTTCAACATGAATTGACAAATCTCCAGCAACATCTCAGATTTTTTCTTTTACATAAATTCCATTAGACCCACAAGAACATGCCTACCAGTATAATGCATTGGGAGAAAAAGATAAACTTATTTTAAAAGCAGGTCATTTATTTCAAAATGGGAAACACTTTGAAGTTCATTACAAATTTTCAGACTACAAAAAGGAAAACATATTTTATTGTGAAAATGGTGAAGCACTGGAACAAATTGTCCAGTGAGGTGGTAGTTGCCTCATCCCAGGAAATTTTCAAGAGATCAGGTTGACCAGGGCTCAGAGCAACCTGATGTAGTTGAAGATGTCTCTGCTAATTGCAGGGGATTGGATTAGAAGATCTTTATACTTCATACCCAAACTATTACATCGTTCTATGATTCTATGATCAAAAAAGCTATTGATATAATTGAATTGTTGATTTGTGATGTCAAATGTAGAAATATTGGCATCACTCAGAAACATTATCTATTCTGGTCTGCCCAAGAGCAAATTATTTGAAAGACACTTTTTTCAGTATTGTCAAAGAAACATTGTGAGCAAAGTAGTCCTGTCTCTTGTTAAACATGGAATACATAGTCAGCGTCAATCCAAGGACTAAAAAGAGAACAACAAAGAACTGTAATATGAAGGACAAAATAATAAAAAAAAAGGAAGAAAGCATAGGAAAGTACAGTAGAGAAGATGACAATAAAGTATTTCTTTTAATGACAGAAATATGTAAAGAACAGAGCAAGAACCACTCAATTTTATTATCTTCTTCATGAAAGAAAAGGAAGTTATAGAATTCCCTATAAAAAATAGGAATAATAATCTAATATTTTTCTTCTACTCATTTTTTAGTAAAAGACACTTTTATATAAGAATAAAGAACAGTACCAGCAGGGCAGCTACTGAGGTACATATTATGACATAATTCTCCCAGAGTTCACTTAGAATACCCAGAAGTCTGAAAGCTATGTCTCAAGGACAAGATAAATAGTTCCAAAATTTCAGAATTTTTTATCTCAAGCCCTTCTACTGTATTAGGCTACTCAGGAAATTTTACAAACATTTTCCAAATTTTATTTAAGTAAATATCTTTAAATACCTGTTGAATTCTTGCAGACTTCTATCAAAGGAATTCAAGAACCAATAATTAATTGGTTTAGTTTACCAATATTGGTAAAAGGATTAATACACCAAAGCTTTGACAATGTAATAAGCAGGCAGGGGGAGAATTTAAAAATTCTCAATTAGCGGCATTTATCTAGTTTTAAATATTGTCTAATAACCATTGTTTTCCAGCCCAGGCAAAAATCCCCCCCCCAAAACAAAGAAACAAACAAACAAAGAAAACCCAAACAAAAAACTGCCCAACAAAACAAAAAACCAAAAAAACCCAAACTAACAAAAAAGACCAGAAAAATCTCCCAGACCCACAGTAGTGTAGATTTTTTTTACATTTTTCTACTTCCTTTTCCCTTAGAAGAGTCAGAGAAGCAAAACCACTACCAGAAACTTCCAACTGGGAAAGATGCTATAAATTTTGCATATGTTTGAAGTCAAAGGAACCATTTTGACCTTGTTTAAGCCTCAGTCCCTACTGTTTTATTTGATTTCTTTTTTCTGATTTTAAGCCAAAGAGTAACTTTCTGCTGAGGTTCTACAAATCCAGCCACTCATTCACAATCTTGTTCATTATGAATAACCATTATTTTCTGGTAACCAAAAGAGTACTAACTGTGACTATTGTTGTTTTATTGTGATAATATATATGAGAGATATGAAATATCAACTCTACTGAAAAGGAAAATAATAAAAAGCAGAATACATGAACAGGATAAAAGTAAATGCTAAGAATACAAAAGTAACCACACTTAATGAGACCATAGGTCTATTCAGTCCTGTATCCACTCCTTGTCAATGGCTAAAAGTCTTTTCCTGAGGCACAGGATTAATACAGAGCAAAATATTTTATATTTAAGTCTTCCAGCTTCCAGGAATTTTCAGATTTCTCCCTTAAAAGGAGAATTAAACAATTCAAATTCAGGAATGCATTACTATTATTCACTTCAAACCATGTGGCCACTAGTAATTTTTTTTTTTTGCAAAAAGTGGTAAATGCACTCTTACATGACCTTTTTTTCAAGGAAAACAGGCATCTTAGTAGCAAACCTGAATAACTGTCTTAAAAAATAATCATAAATAGTGGAAAATAATGAGATAAGAAAAAAATAATGCTCTATTCAAATAGCATAATAATAATAAAAAAAAAACAATGTAAATGTTTAGTGGGTTTTTTTGTAAAAAGATAAAAAATCTAGAATAACAAGCACAGACATTTTAAAATAAATGTCTTACCTCATATGCATAGCCCAAGAAGGAAAACTGACTCCTAAAGTAGCCAAGTTTGTAAACACCTATGAAGACTAAACAGCGGATGATTTCCAAAATTCCTGCAGTGGACCTAGAAAAAGGAATCAATTCAGATTAACCTCCAATCTTTTCTTCTTTGCTAAGTTCAGTGAAAAAGAGAAAACAGAATTAGTTTGTGATGTCCTGCACTTACATCAAGTCATCTTTCTTAAACTTATAGTGAGGTTTTTATGCTATATAACTTACATGGCCTTACAACCATAAATTTGCTGGTGGTGGGAATACCCATACTTGCAAAACATAATTGAACTAACACAAATGGAGGTGTATATTTAGTTACTGTCCTTTGATCTCAAAAATCACCACAACAAAATTCTAAAAACTGCTACATAAGTAGTTCAGAATCTTTTCAGTTGTCTATTTAGGTAAATTTTTACTAATTACTCTTTAATAACTTCCTAGTTTATTCACATGTCTGGTATATTGACAGATTTTCATCTATCCTGAATTAAACTGTTCTGTCTTTAAAAGTGAAAGCCATTCCCTTCTGAAAACATAATGACCAGAAGGTGCAAAGCAGTACTGGCACCTCAGTCTCCAAGGAAACTTCTATTCCATATTGCTTCTCTGTCAGGGCAAATAACTTCTTTGTAAGAAACTGCGGATGGAACTTACTCTTTATGGCCACAGTGCCCATATGGACTACTTCATAATGTATCTCACTGGCCTGGTGAATTCAAGATACAATTTCATTTGAAGCCATACTGATTAAGTTCAGTCTCAAGTCTACACCATCTTTCACATGATTCTGGGCCTACATGAGCTACACCATGTGCTCTTCATATACTATCACCGTATCTGGCACCAACTGTGACCTACACAGGGCTCGCACAATCTGACCCTGAACAGCCTCAGACAGCTGGCAGGCCCCACTCACCTGCCATTGTCTCAAACCCAGACCCAATAAATGCAAGCACAGAGGAAGACATGACAAACCCATCCCTTAACTTTTCTGCAAGGGACAATACAGATATAGTCACTACTTGCTATGGGAACAATCCTGGATTTAGATGTCGGCTAGTCATGTGTTATTTGCTAGTCTAACAGACAGCCACGTGTGGGTCTCAGTAATAATATTTCTTTATCAATATAATTTCTGAGATTTACATATAGTTATAAATAATCCATAATGAAATAATAAAAAACCCCACATATTTTGTATCTTACTTGTTCTCCATAAGCAGTCCAAAAGATACCAGGGAGAGAATGATAAAGCAAATTCTCAAGAGAACTGTTCCCTGTGATAGCATCTGTCAAAAGGCAGACAAAAAATTTCATTTAGAGTAATTTTTTAGAGAAATGGAGTTTTTATGGAACAGTAGCTTCAACTCACTCTTTAAGTGAAGCTAGTGTCCCCTTTTAAAGTAATTTTCTACTTTAAATTTTAGAAGAAAAGTATCTGCTACAGATAGCACTCATACCTGGAGTAACCACCTTCACGGTTGTATCCTGAATGCTGCATTTCCAAACTAATGTTTAATGTTATCACCTTCTGTCTTATGCATTATTTCCCCGAAGTTACTTGATTTCTTTTTGACTCTACTCAAGAGGGAAAAAACTTATTTCTAGATAAAACTCCCAGCAGCCCTGTTCTTTAAATTTCATGTTACTTTACCAGGTCTTTACAATAGCCATCTCTGAATCCCAATGGATGCAAAAGCCAATGTACTCATGAGAATAACAACTCACATTACATGATTATATTTAAGAAGAAACAAAATGAACGTTTTTCCTTCACGACAACTTGACACTTGGTTCCCAAGACAGAAAAACTTTCTAGCACATATCATTAACTTCAATTAGACTTAAAACACTTTAAACATTAACATGTGCATGAGTACTTGGGTGAATTGCAGCATGAGGACTTCTGTCCTTAAAATTTACATCAAAATGACATAAGCAAAATTCAGAAAAACAGAAATTATTTTGATTGCAAAGTTCGAATTTTTTTAAATTTAGTATTTATTTTGCATTCTACACAACTGCCTTTGAAAAATATTTAGTCAGTTTTCTTTTTCCCTCCCTGATTTTGTTTCAAATATTACTTTTGAAAAGGTTTTGGTTTTTTTATTAAAACAAAACAAAACAAAACAGAAGTAGTGGATCTGACTGAGTTATAGAAATCTTTTCTTGCTTCAGCAGCAAAAGAGTTTATGAACAGCATCTTGCACTTTATTTTCAGGCTTTGGAAAAATAAAACTCCACAAATGTCTACCCTGATTTCAATAAATCCCATTCAGTGACATGCCCAACTTCCTTCGGTCATGGCCCCAACCCCTCAAAGAGATCTAAGGTAAGTATCTGTGAGCATGGGAGGCCACAGGAGGATATTCTCAAGTTTTACAGCTGTGTGAACTTAGAGTCCATGTTTGCAAAACACATCAAACCACACACTCAGTCTGAGCAGATTTCTGTTGTTTTACTGAAGCATCACAAACACCTACTTAGATATCCTCAACAGTTATTGAACAAAGAAAACTCAATCCCAGCCATGAGCAAGCTAAACAGCAGCCTGACCAGTTTACAAGCCAGAGCACAATTCTCACAAATGACACCTGTCAAGTCACTCTGTTGCACAGATTTGTACCAGGTGAGAGTCAAACTTACTACTGCATTTCCACATTACCAATCTGTTCCATTCCTCCTTGTGATAAACTTTTCATCGTTAGCAACAGGAGAAATTTGTTTTGTAGTGACAGAACGCTTGGACAGAGCTTTTTTTGTAAAAATCAGGCATGGACTCTATTTGAATTTAATTAAATGAGGATTGCTTCAACTGCTCATCTAGCCACACTGAGTTCAGCTTCCACTTCAGCTTCCTGTACAAACTGGGTCATACAAAAATTCAAGAAGTGAATAAAGAAAAATATGATTTGGCACAGGCATAAGGGAACTCATCCATAAATTTCATAGAAATTCTTTGATAGGCTTTTCAATGATTGTTACTTGTCTAAGAAAGGAGTTTTCCAGGGAACGAAGACTGAAATTCGAGATTTTTCTCCTTAAAGAACGTTTTTTTAAGTTGAAAAATTACATCTTTTTAAAAGCTTCTCATTCTTGCTAGGGGGAGTCTGATTTTTCTTTGTTTCCACTGTGATGCATCAGGGTCTCTTGCAGACTGCCTTAGACAGTGGTAGAGCTCTATTCTGAGAAGCAAGGTTTGGATCTTCTTAGGCAGGGAAGAGAACTAAATATCAAATCCAGATTTCCAGCAAGTCATGGAATTGCTACATTACAAGATATGGCTAAAATCACACTTTGTGGAAGAAAAATGAATGAAACAGCAATGGTTTTCATACAAGAGCTAATACTTGTCTTCAGGAAGGATTCAACAGCATATGCTATGAACTAGTTCCCAGTTTTAAAGAGCTGCATGATTTTAAACTTTTCTGCCTTTCCAGTGTTCCCAAGCTGTCTAGCTTGTCCCAGGCATTTGGGTTTCCTCATGACTCCAACTGCAGAAAACTAATACCAGCAGATAAAATAATGCTGATTCATTCTACCTGCCTTTAAGTTCACTGAAGTACCTTAGCACCTGTCATTAACCTAAGCTTTTGCTGAAACTCATGGAAAGAGAACATTGGGAATGTGGGAATAACCTAAGAACTTTGGGAATTCAATTTATTGCCATTAGCTAGATTGCAAGCCTAAAGAGTAAATTCGGTACTGCATTAAGAGTTGGATTTGAGTGGATGATGGAAACCCTTCCCAAAAGCAGATAATTTTGGGCCATATCTTAGTGGTGGTTTTACTCATAACTCCTATCAAGGACTTTTTTCTTAGCTTTAAGATACATTTTATTTACATTACTAGAATAGGAAAAAGAATTAAAATTATCCCCCACATTTATCTACCACAGAAGAATAAAGTGCAGGCTAAGAACTTGAAAGAAAATTAGTAAATTTCAGAAGAGTTTTAAACATGGAGTTCTGGCAAAAAAAAGGGTAATAAAAATGCATTTTAATATCTGTTCATAAATCAGAACTGAAGCAACCTTATGATTTGTTAAAAAAAATCAAACTCAAATGTAAACAAGCCTTTATCTTTAAATGGTTAAAATGCTATATAAGGTTCTTTGGCATAATAACTACCTGAGACAGGTGTGATCTTATTTTACAGACTTGTTTTTTCAGGCCAATTTCCATTTCTTTTCAGACATACTCCTCCTTGAACTATACTATTTTAAACACTAGCTATTTGTAAAACTCCTTATAGTCAGTATGTGCTGTGGCCCAGAATGTGAAGAACTGGAGGACTCTAAAGCACAACCTGCAGATAATTTCAAATCGGCACTATCATCAGACTCATGCAAAAGCATGGGACTGTAATGCCTGAGCACAGTGTGGCAGCTTTCCACTTCCCAAAACATAAGCTTTCAGAGTGCTGAAGGGTGAGGCAGAAAGCCTTACTGGGAATCATGAAGGTAGAAGGTGCAGGTGAAGTTACCTTTCACTGTAGGTACATTTGCTCACAACAAAAAATTCCCTCAACTGTACTGCTAGTCAAGGGCTACCAAGAAATTTCAGTGAAATACACCACGATGCCATTGGGAATAATAGCTTTTATAAAATCAGCCATATAGCATAGTTTTTACCACTGTTAGTTTGCTTCCCTAACTTTCTCTTACAGTTCCAGTGGTAGAGTAATATGCTGCCTTGATTCTTTTATTTGCTTTCAAACATGTATCACCCTGTGAAGTGGATGCTGGCAGCTGAGGCATCCATTTTCTAGGCATTACTCTACCAAAATCAACAAAATAGTCAGTGGGTTATATCACTAAACTAACATCATATATTAAATCTATGCACTGCAAGCAGCAGTGCAAAAAGAATGTGCTTTTTACACCTTCATTAGTATTAGCATCCTTGTTCCACTTAAACATAGTCTGCATTGATGTATATATAAAATAAATGAGTATTTATATACTGGAGTATTTGTATAAACAAAGAAGCATGTGGGACCACAGCAGGTTCCCCAATTACAAGTCAGCCACAACTTTGCAATGTGGTTATTGGCTGCAATCAAACAGAAAAAAAAATCTGTTGGATTTTCATTTCATTTAAGCTTTAAAAATATCTTTGAGCCTTATAAAAATGGAGGGGGAAGGTAACTATTTAGTTTACACAGCTTTTTAATCAAAAGAATGCCATAGCATTATTATTTTATGTTTTTTTAGTAACAAAAAATAAGTCATTTAAACAAAGGAAATGTTATTCCAAATCTGGACTTAGATGAGCATTAAAATACTCAAAATTGACTTTGATATTGCAAAGAACCAGGGTTTTTATTCCTTTGGAAGAATAACATGAATGCATTTTCTCATTCTGATTTGTGCAGTGGTTCAAAAGAACTTATAGGTATGATGTCAGCACATTTCATAAGTTAACAGCTGCCCTGCTCTCATATATCAGATGATCAGATACATTCAAATTAGGAATGCTAAGATGATGCTATAGATTTTCTATTGTTAGGTGTCTTTGGCTGTATGAATTTATTTTAACTTAGAATTCCTAGGAAAAAAAAAGTTAATCCTTAGCAATATTATGTACACTGTACTTTGTGATGCCCTACTGAATGGATACATTGTGTTCTTAACCTTTAAGAGAACTATCTTACTAATTTTCATGTAACTGAACTGCTCACATATTCATACAATTATAAGCACAGTAAATGTTATAGTATCTCTTAACAATAAAAAAAGACACTGCAAAATGTATTTAAGGTGCACTTCACTTTGATTTATATGATACCTGAAGTTCTGGAGCTATGAGACTTTTGCTTTGAATGTACTGCAGTTTTACACTCCTAGCACTCTCTCTGGGACTGATCCAAATCCCATTTCTTCAAGGAGCTTTGGATCAGATCTAGATGTGCAGAGCTCAGAAAGCAATTTTTATTCGCTGGATGTAGTGCTGATCACTATATAGAAAACAAACTCTGTATGCTCTCTCCTGTGGAAAATATATATTTGTTCTTTCCTGTTTTGCTCTTTTCATAAGTTAAATGTAGGTCATTCAGACAGAAGGTATATGATTGCTCTTTATGGATAGAGAAATTTAACACTTCTACAGGGCGTGAGACCAAACACAGAGCAACTGTAATCACTTGAGAAATGTAATAGCTGTGTGCTGTGTCTTATGGCTGTTATGAAATGGAACTTACACCTAAAGATGAGGAAAACAGTTAGTTTTCTCCATTTATGGAGCTATGCCACAGTTATGACATAATTCATAGCCAGACAGAACGTTCCAGTTGTATCCATAGACATTTCATAACTCAGTGTAGTGGAAAACTGATATTGAAGAAAGATTTTTGCCAAGTAAAGTTATTCATACACAAGCTTCCTTCTCATGACAGCTTCTCGACTGTACTGCAGAGCGATGCTGGAACTCTGCCTTGGGACCAGCACTTTCTACACCCACGCTGAAGGTTTATGTCCTGAGATGAGGTGCTTCCAGGCCTCTGTGCTCTCCTTCTTGTCCTTACTACCTTATTACCCTGCAGTTTTGTGCAAAGGATTTTCTAGTTGCTTTTCTTCAATAGGTTCATAAATGGTGCATCTTCAGGATGTTTCCTCCATGACTGAAATAATTTAGTGATTATCTGGGGCTTGGGTGCATTTTTCAACTTTCTTTATTACTTATTCTTAAACAGCTGCAGTTACCAGCAGATAAAATAATGTGAACCATCCATTTTTCCTTCCAGGACCAGAAAAAATGCAAAAGAAAAAAGAATAAAACAGAAAAAAACCCCAGACTCCTTAATTCCAGCTGCTGAAAGCAACAGCAACAGAGTAAAAATAAAACAAACCAAACAGCAGAATGAAACAAGTGAAAGAACCTCAAACACAGAGTTTGATTCCTATGCAAATGTAGGAATCTAGAAGTATATCTGGAAAATCTTGCAGAGGTTTTTCTCAATATAGGAACATTGGCAATCATGTGTAGTGTTTGACTTGTATATTTTGGAGGTATTTATTTATATTGTTGGCTTAATTTCCTGTCCTTTTAATAGACTAAGCCTCAGATGATTTAGTAATCTCCTAATTCCCTGTAACTGCAGTGTGACCCTTTGCAGAGGTAAACATGATACGTAGACTAACTCCATACTAATCCAAAGAGTATGCCTGAGGTAGCTTTTATATTATACCAGGAATGCTGTGTACTGCAGTGTCCACTGAGGTGGGCACAGGACAGTGACCACTCTTGGCCAAGGGTAGGAGATTGCCAGGTGAGCGTGCCAGGACAAGGCTGAAGAACCCGACGGGCCCTTTGCACGTTTGCAGCTTGCCTATGGCAATGTGGGTGACACAAACACAGTAGGAACACTTCTGTTTAACTGTGGAGGTGTTAGAAACGGTTTAAGAAGAAGACCAAAAGGCATTCTATCAAACAAATAGAGTTTTGTGGTGTTTTGAGAGGTCTTAGACTTATTTTATGGGAATATTATATGCATTAAATCCTGCTTTATAACTATGAAATTTTTGCTTTGGTACACAAGGGATAGTTATAAAGACAGGAAGGAAAAAAAGAAGCTTGGAAGGATGAGGAACCTTGGAAGGAGTTCATGTCTTGTTTTTTTTTTTTTTTTTCTTCTTGTTTCAAGTCCAAGGATATGGCCTTGTAGCTCACTTTCACAGGCTGCCAGGTATCCATAGAGGAACCAGTCACTACGGAGATCCCATCAGGCAAACCTGTGGTGATAGAAACGTGCCTCTCCTTGTTGTGCTTCTATCAGTGTTGTTGTATGTTTGAGATCGGAATAAAGATTTGCCCTGACTTTGTGCTACTCCAACTCTGAACTCATGCTGACACCAACCTAGCCATCTGCAAGCACTGCAAGACCATTGTAAACTTCCTTCTAAAGTCTGGGCACCTAATGGTACAACCAACCTTAACATCTTAAAACTCCATAGTTTCAAGCCTCATGAGGTTCTAAGAACTGAAGCAGACACATACATCTTCTAGTTTCTATAAGTAAATAATTTATATAGTTTATATAAAAACTGTTTGCTAAACAATATCAATGTATATTTAATAGCATGGAATTACATATTTAGCCATTTATGCTAATTCCTTTTACAGAATCTAGTTATTATTTTAATAGTTGAAATAAGATATGAGTTGGCTGCTCAATCCTTTAATGTTGAAATGTGTTGTGTGTCATTGCTGTTAGCAGAAGATATTATTTCATAAAGGAAAGAATTACTTACAGTCATAGAAGCAAGAGTTCGGTGTACAAGTCCACTATAACAGCAAAATGTACAAGTGTATAGCCATTAAAGATAAGCTGGTACATATGGATTGAAGGGAACTTCTTTCCAGTGATCTGTATAAAGCAAAACAGTTACTTGCCTTCAAGAGTGACCTGCTCCAGCCTGTTGCTCCTTAATATTCTTTACACTTACAACACAAAAGGGGAAACAGATAATTCAAGAAAGATAATCTACTGTCAAACTTATGTACTACTTAGTTGGAGACAGAGTTAAATTTGTGTGTGTTTGTGCATGTCCACAGCTGAAAAAAAAGGAGAAATTACTGTACTCCATAAAAAATTTTGAAAATCTCTTCAGGAATGAATAATGGAAAAATAACTTTAAAAACACTCTTTTTCCTTCAAATAAAAAGAAAGAAACCCCATAGCTAAAACATTCATTTCCTTCAGTTTCTTTTCCCAATTCATCTTCCCCCATGCTTTATGACTGCTAATTTGCTAATTTAAAATAGCATGTGTAGAGTTTTTAACATTGATCCAGTAGCATTAAGAGGTCCAAGTAAATTACACACAACTGAAAGCCTGTGCATGTTCTATTTACCACTGGGATTTCCTCAGGAAGGCCAAGTCTAGGTTTGCCTGGTCCCCAGCCTGGCCCTTTGAATATGACAGAAGCTTATTGCAGAATCCAGGTGTGGCCCAAAACGTGTTCCAAATATGAGCCAAGGGACGTAACTGGAAAAAAAAAAAAGAGTAAGCAATTTTTCATTATTCACAAAATAAAGAGTAATAAAATATGTATTTTATTAATTTTTAGTTTTTAAATAAATGATTTTTCAAACTCTGTAAAGAGAATATATTAGATATAGATGAAGACAGTTCAGAAAACCTGGCTGAAATAGGCAAAAGCAATATGAAGCCCTTGGTTAATTTGGTGAGGATTACAATGACTTCTGCTCAGAGGAAAATCTGTTTTTCCATCTGTGTCACTTGTAATCACTCCTGAGTATTCAGTGGTACTTTGTATAGCTATAGTTATGCAGTATGATTTGGTTACTGTGACCTTCAAATGACATACTCTCAATAACTAAATCAATTAGTACCTGACTGAAATGGATATAATTGCCATCCGCCCACTTTCCAGCCCTGACAATAAAATTTCTCATTCTTTGAGATTCCTCCTTGGATGAACAGTCATGAAAAGCAAATATGGACTCCACTGCCTCTCATGTTTTTGCAGAGAATTTTACCTAACTTAACTGAAACCTGGACCAATAAACACACTAATAAGTTGTTGTGGTTTTTTTTTTTTGTTTGTTTGTTTTTGGTTTTGTTTGTTTTTTTTTAATATACTTTTGTCTGTGCTTCAGTATGTATTGCATTGCAAAACACATCTCATTCAGTCCGAAACCTTATGCATCACTGTTCTAACTATTGTTAATTTTACTGTTATATATTTTCATGATTACTACAAGCTCTGCATATACTCAATGTAGTAAGCAGAAAATGGCTGTCTCATAACAAAATGCTGAAGAAATTGTAGGTAATGTATTTGACTGGTCACAAATGCAGGGATGGCCTCAACTGTGCATGAAAGGAGTTTCTTTTGAATATGACTGATTGTTGAAGATATCAGAATCAGTGATACAAACTACAGCACCTGGAGCATGATGGGATCAAATGAATTTACTGGATGTGTTAAGCCATACACAACTTTGGCATCCTCCGCCTCAAATGTTCCTGATGGAAGAAGAAAACAAAAGAACGACAAACCATCAATTCAAAAGTATACATATTTTTGCCACGCTGACTAAACATGACAGAGAACACCTTCTGTTACTTACCAAATATCCTGTCCCAGATAATGAGTGTGCCACCATAATTTTTGTCAATGCAGTAAGGATTTCTACCTATAATCAAATCAATTATGAGACAGGTAATAGGATAAAGAAGAATTCTAGGAACTGAATTATGAAGAAAAATGTAATTTGCATCACTTTAAAATTTAAAAATAACTTTAAAAGATGGCTAACACACCACTCCTCATACTTCTGTATATATTTACTTTTTCCTTATAGCCTTATTGCTCTTCTTCTATTCAGATTCAAACATACAAATCCAATGTGTCATGCCCCATATTTCTGTGAAATTGGAAAAGTAAAACCAGGTCAAATATATTTATAAAAGACAAACTAAATGCAAACAAAAATGATCCACCAGTTTATACCTAAGAAAAATATATGCTAAATACATATACATGTAGTCATCTCATTAATGTCTGTCAGGTTGTCTCTATCCTGTGTCATATGTCTGATCCTGCAATAGTAATTTCAGTGAGGAAAACTGATCCTTCTATGTTCTCTAGGGAATGCATTTGTATATATGCAGTCCTCTAAAGTTATGAGTGAAGAAACATTGGTTACACATCCTTAAGTACGTGGAGATGATCTGGAGCAACTGTACAGCCCCTGATCAGCTCCATAACGATTCAGCTAATTCCAGTTAGGATGAGAGCAGTAATTCAGATTTACAGGTGAGTAAATAAGAGCAGGAGTGTCTTCGTGAGGATTACCAGTAGTTGTGCAAATTTTAAGGACTGGACACTTACAGAATCACCACTGTGGATACAGTAAATGTGAGGATACAGTAATCATTAATGACATTCTCGTTACATGTAACTCCATTTGAGTCGGTTTTCATTGTTCTTCCATTCCCCTAATTTTTTTTAAGCTTACAATCTTTGCACACTGAATAAGCTAAGGACATCTATGAGATTCAGTTCTGTTTTCTCAGATATGTCATGGAATTTTCAGTATGCAGTGGAGTTATTAATACAATTTACACATGCAGTACAGTTTTGAAGGCCTCTGAATACTGATAAAAAAATCCATCACCATGCACTTCTGTGAAGAGAGATTTACCAATAATTCAAACAGTTGAAATCAAATTCCACTAAAATATGTAAAGTTCTTCTAAAACCTACCCATGTTTTTCATATATACTGTGCTTGAATTTGAGTGCAAAAGTGTGATGATTCAGTTGTCAGGGAAGGATGAGATATATTTTCTATGACTCTTCATACTTAAAAAAATTGAATTTTTTTTTCTCAAAGTCATCAAGTTATTTCATTTTATCAAGACTTAATTTCTGCTCAACAGTTAAACATACAAATGTTTAAAATGAACATAAGTTCTGAATACATATATTTTAAACTCTGAAATTTCTAACTAAACAGGGACCACTTCTGAAGTTGTGGCCAAAACTAAAATCTTTCTGTAAAACTGATTTTACAGTACAATTTTACTATATTCCTATTA
Organism: Sylvia atricapilla; assembly: GCF_009819655.1. Classification (NCBI taxonomy): domain Eukaryota; kingdom Metazoa; phylum Chordata; class Aves; order Passeriformes; family Sylviidae; genus Sylvia; species Sylvia atricapilla. The sequence goes on from NC_089140.1 coordinate 29,000,000, forward strand.
CTACACAAATGGTGACCCTGAAAAAAAAAAAAGGAATAAGAAGTTCCACTTTTATCTTACCATGATGAACTCTGTGATGACTCGGAGTATTAAGTATCCATTCCAGAGGCCCAAGTTTGGTGATAACCTTAAAAAATGTAATGTTTCAAAACTTGAAAATACTGTATAAGACCAAGAAGAATTAGGGAAATGAAAAGGAGGAAAAGCTAAAGAGAAGATGTTTAACTTCTGGAGAACTACATAATAAGAAGAAGTATAAGGTTTTTTTATGAAGCATTTCACTGTATAACAGTTGGAAAAATTTTTCATTAAAAATATTAAAATACAAGTTATAAATTAAGTTTCCTTTTGGTCCAGAAGCTAATTTCTTCTTAATTCATCTAGAATGAAATATCATTATTGTTTTTATCATTATTCCATGAGAATCTTTGAGAGAATTGGCAATCATGAACTGCTAAGATGGAATCACAGGGATGTGACTGTCCTAGTGGACTGAGCACTGGTGTGGCTGTACCTTGAGTACTGTGCAGTTTTGGGCCTTCACATAAAGAAGAAAGGACATTGAGGGACTGGATCATGTCCAGAGAAGGCCAATGGAGCTGGTGAAGGGTCTAGAAAACATGTCATTTGAGGAGTGACTGAGGGAACTGGGATTGTTTAGCCTGGAGAAAAGGAGGCTTGGAAGGACTTCACTGCTCTCTACCTCCCCTGTAGTGAGTGTAGGTCAGTTTCTTCTGCCATGTCCCAAATGAAAGGACAAGAGGAAATGGCTTTAAGTTGTGCCGAGGCGGTTCACATTGGATATGAGAAAAAAAATTCACTGAAAGAGTGTTTAGGCATTGGAATATGTTGCCCAAAGAGGTGGTGGAGTCACCGGCTCTGGAAAAGTTCCAGGGGCATCTGGATGTGGCACTTGGGGGATACGGATTAGGGGTGATTGTGGTGGTGCTGGGTTCACAGTTGGACTCGCTGGTCTTGAGGGTCACTCACAACCTTGATGATTCTGTGATTCCATACAAATTGTTTCACTCATTTTCCTTATCCATATCCAGTGACACTGCTTTGGATTCCATGCAACTCTGTGATCCCAGTCATGCAAATATTTTACGTTGGCAAAAATCTGGCATTGACACAGAAACAAGTACTCCTTCTCCGTTCAATATTTGACTGCTTGTTTCTTCTATCAGTAACGTTCTTTTACCCCAGCACAAATGCATTAACACAACAAACCTGATTGGGGAACTGATGCAAATCAAAACTGCTTTTGTTTTGTTTTTCTAAGTTAGTTGATCTGGATCAGTTCCTGATTTTGGTCCAGCATATGGTCACAACTACACTGTCATGAGTGGGAGGCATGAAAAGACAGTAGATCAGCATAAATTTATCATGGAGCTACAATGTAAGGCAATGACTCAACTTTACAGAAAGGTAGCCTTGATCATTTTAGCACCAAACAAAAAATGATAGAAAATATCCCTTGCCAAAAGCCCACTCTAGTCTTTCGAGCTTCGTCAGAAAATGCTGATGAATTAAGTTTGTGTCAGCAGGATTTCTGCCAAATTAGGTACTCTCAGCTACTAAGGAATCAGAGAAAAGACAGCACTGACTTAAAATTTGGTTAGCTCAACAGAAGTGTGTGGACACCAGAACACAGCAACCATTCTTTAATTCCAAACACAAATCCATCTGTCACAAATCGATGCAATCACTGGATGACCAAAAAGGACATCTATTCACAATATATTCTGAAACAGAATCTATTCACAATGTCTGATTATGGCCATAATGTCTTGCTGTTAAAAGGGAGCAGGGGGCATTAAAGCAGCTAAATAAAAATGCTTCGACCTTAAGATAAATTAAAAAAAACTATAATTCTTTTACTTTTAGAGAATTTAATTAGTTAATGCTCATTCTGCCAAAAAGCGTGATCTGTAATATATAAAAGAGATAATAATGGCAAAAACTCCCAACATTTAGAGGGACAGTTATTATTCATGAGAGCAGGTCCATTCATCTAAAAAGATTCTCATTCCTTTAAGGTTTACAGAATGAAGTCCTGAAATACTGCAGTTCCATGTCTCTTTAATTTACAGTTCTTGCAAGTGCAAGTAGATTTAGATTCAAAAGCAGACTAAAGATATTCCTCAGATGTATTTAAATTGGTATGAATCAGGCAAATATAGAAAAAGGAAAAAATATACTTTTGTTTCACATTTTTTCTGCTTAATAATAGCAAAAAGAATATCTACTTAATTGGTTAAGTAGAGAATTCCTGCAATTGAAGGAGTATAGAAATACTAAAATTCTTCACATACAGAGAACTATTTGGACCACCTTTCTCAAAATCCTCCTCACACTTGACAGGAAAAACAGAATCCTGAGACAAGTTTGTTTTGTTTAAGTCCGAAGCCAAGGACAACATAAACAGTATCAGCTCTTCCTCAAAACAAGTTCAAGTCTTAAAAGACCACCTAAAGGTAAGAAACGATCCATCCTTCATGCCAGTTCCCTTTCCTGCCTTTCTCAAGCAGAACATCCCAGTGTTTAAAGATATGTTAGATGTGACCATTAAATTAATTTAATCTGAGACAAATGCTTTGAACTGAACTGGAGCCCAGCACCTGAGAGAGCACTGATTTATCTAACAGACCACAACTAACTTTAATCCAGTTGGTTTTAATGTATTTTTAGCTTAGAATTTTAACAGTTTTTTGTAAAAATAAACCAAGTGGGCACTAGGAGAGCAGGGAATCAGTAAGGATTAGCAGTCTTCACCTCTGCTCTGCAGGTGGATTATAACAAAATGTCCTCAGAATGAATCAGAATGAATGCCTTCAGGTCTCAATAGCCAGCTGGTTGAATTAAAATTTTAAAACTAAAATTCATTCTTTGAAAGTCTACATAGTACATCCTTATGCTAAAGCAGAACCTTTTGTCTTGGGACTCTCTAAGGACCTCAGGGTAAAACTTTATATAAATTTATCTATAAAACATTAAATAAATTTTTCTGACTAACAGTAGTGAAAGTACTTTCTTTGGATAATGAAACAGCTCTCATCCTTTTAAAACAGTCTTTCTTTGAGTGATGACATTTAAACATCTACTGAAATATCTTCTCTATGGCATAATTAGTGATTGATTCCCAAACCTACTTTGATTCATCATTCACTCAGGGTCACCTCCACTACAAAGACATTTTAGTCCCACTCTGACGAAAATATCATCTGAGACAACAATTATAACCATATGACTTTAAAGCTCAGAGGGGGTGCAGAACTCTGTACCTGATGTAGCAAAAATCTAGTGTGTTGACATTAGCAATTCATAAATCAATGCTTTGTCTAAAACATATCAAAATATTTTTCCATGAGATAGTCAAAATATTACAGGGTGCTATTTCTAGAACCTTTATTTGCCACCAGTAAGTTTATGTAGATATTTAGCTCGTTCCTAAAAAAACATAAAAAAACTGTTGTCAGAGGAAAAAACTTAGTGCCAAAAAAATTACAATACATAAATGCTATAAATATAACCATAACCATATGTCTTTCCAAGAAACAGAAATATGTTTTCACTGAAAAGTTGAATTTTGAAAGTCTCTTGCAGCCCTTACATGGCAAACAACATAGTTCTTTTACTTAAATTTGTTGAATTTTTCTATATTCTGCCATCTTACCTGGGGCAAAACTCCTACAAGCAGATTTTTCACCGAAGTAAATTGGATAGGATACTAAGACAATTTTTGCCAGACAAGATTCTGACATGGTCATGTCAAGCTAACAGGGGCTACTGCAGTCATACTGAAAGAAATTAATTTCATAAGAACTGTCTCATAACAAAATTTAATGTGGTGTAGCAACAGCCCTGCTTCAAAAGAATATCCAGAGAGAAGAAAAGCAGTGGCAGGCATTCTACCTACCCATCTACCTTTCATCTGTCAGTCTATCCTCTTCTCTGTGTCTTTATATGTCCAGACATTTTCCTTGGAGAATGGCAATTCCAAAGGAGCTCATAAGCATTCCTTGTAGCAGTAACCTAGCTTACTCTGCAATTGCAACCAGTCACCAAAGCACATAGACCACTAAGTTTCAGCCAGTCAGACAGGAAAACATTTTCAGCTTACAATGTCATTATACTCAATTTGGTTTCTTAGAGTAAGAGCTTTCACGACGTTCACATATCAGGAAAATATTAAACTTTTTAAAGAATACCAAATAAATGTGATAAGAAAATCAGCTTAGTTTTTGATCCTTGTAATTGGGATTTTCATTTTAAAAAATCTGTTACTAATTGTTGTATCCAATTTTTATTGGAAAGTATTTGAAAAAGTAAAAAAATAATAGTTGAAATGTCATTGTTCAATAACTCTACCATCAGTACTTCAAATCTTATTTTATATACTCAAAAGAAAAGGAGTCTGCTTGTGAACATAAAATAATCTTATTCTATGTATTATCACCTTAAAATGATTTAGGTAATACAGAAAAATACCTACTGATCCCCTAAAAGTTGAAATACCCCAACTGTTGTCCAACAATAACCTTATCTGTATTTTGACCAATACAACTGGGGGTTTAAATTTGTGTTTGTTTCCAGATACAGACACTACTGTTCTAAATCAATTCCTGTCTCAAATTTTCCTTTCTCAAACATCATGTGCACCTAAACTCCCATGCCAGTGACCCACAGATGAACTGCAACATTCCAACAAAACCCTTTTCCTGTTTCCTTTATTTTTAACATCCCATTGCCACAAAATTAATTTTTCACTTGTCAAAATGCTTACGAATTGACTCAATAAACTACCTGCAAATCAAATATGTAGGCATCTCATCTATATAGGTTATAAAAGTTTTGTCCACAAAACATGGGTTTTTTTTTCTTTTCTTTAAAAAGCCAATGTATTTCCTCTGATACACTTGGGCATCACTAAAGAATAAAGCAGAATTACTGACAATAATTGAAGCAACTTCAAAAGCAGTGTAATAAATAAGGTATGCTTAAAAATACTTTTCTCACATTACTGGAATTGAAATCTTCAAACATAATGAGAACTGAATAAACGGGAATATTTTCTACAATAGTCACTCTTATATAAAGATGTTTCCTTTGTGACAGCAAACCCTTGCCTAAAGGGAAAGAACATTATGCAATATCTCTTGTGGCATGTAAGCACCTCCGTTTGCGGTCTCAGAGTTTGTCAGCACCAAGGGAAATCTTCATTGCCTGGTACCTGCACCACTTCAATGTAGCTCTTGTTTAAGTAATGAGAAAAAATCATGACATGAAATCCAAGGGAAACTTTACATCTTGAGTAACAACTCCTCCTGTCACCACTACCACATGAATCTTTACTCAGCTCTGTTTCAACATCAGCATTGGTAAGTAATGTCAACTGAGTAAAGCAGGCAACCTTACACTAAAACCATTCTCACATAAAAAAAGTTCTGGGTTGATTTTTTTTTCTTTTGAGCATAAGGAAAGCTGTTTGTAGCACAGCATTACTTTCAATATCATAGTGTTACTGATCTGCAGGACAGGGGAGGGTAAATTCATCCCTGGAGTATCACTAAGGAGCACTCTGAACTTAACTTTGGGCTTTCTGTTAGACTAGTTGGTAGGAAAACACATATTACAAGTCACTTCCTCATCAAAATCAAGGTAAGTTTCTTATTCCTGGTATATAATCTATATTTCAGACAGTTTGGTGGGGAAATTTTAAAATATGACCTTAATTACATTCCCAGTAGAGCTGTGTTAATTCAGGACAACACACCCATGTATTTATACAGATGGCTCTAGTGATCAGATTTGCCATTTAAAATCTCTACAGGGAAGCTGAGGAAAGGCAGAACTCCTAGGATATGTGCTCGTCTGCCAGTTTCACACTTTGAAATCCTTGGCAAACTCGGATTTATACACCGCCAACTTTTTCCTATCTGATTAGGCAGTTTTGTACTACAGTAAGCATGTAAAATGGATATAGCTGAATTTCCACACTGAGGAGTGAAAAAAACAATATTTATAGTTTAGAAATAAAACAAGTGAGAGGAATCAGGCCTGTTGAGATCGTAAATAGTTTCACAGAGGGTGAATTTCTGATAAATCTGGATTGTAGGAACAGGAGGTGAAAGCCTAGTTTTAATGGACAGTCTGGTTCAGGGCATATTATACATAAACATGCAGACTTAAGAAATGTGTCTATAATAAATTATCTTGAAGGCAGGCTATTGTCACTTTTCCTTGTTTTACACTTCAACCAGGAGGGAAAGGTTTGAATCAAATTGGCATCTTACATCAATATTTAACTGTTTCAACAAGTGGATGCCACCTATTTGTTTTCTAGGTCTAATCAAGCCTTGTGGGAAAGGTGAGCCCATATAGGAAACTTCAATCAATTTTTCCACCAAAAATGAAAAATCTTACAGTAACTGATTGGCTTAATTGCAGCATTACAAATAGCAGAGCATGGAGCAAGTCACACTTTCAGTCATATATCAAGTTAAGCATTTTAAACAAACTCCAGGAGAAAAATTGCTATACTATTTCAGTATTTTTCAGCAGCCTGACAAATCCATTCTGGCAATTGCAGGAAAAAAACCCCAAAAGTCATAAATCAGTATGCCAGTCCTGAAATAAACTAAAATATAGCCAAGTGAGGTTCTTCATCTTCCTTTTTAAACAGATCAAAAAACAGTCAGCAGCCTATACTTTGTGATTTTAACAAAGAAGGGTCCTTCAAATTTTCTGTTGGCTTCAAAGCTGTAACTAATTTAAGTAGATTATCAAAGAATACAAGCTATGAGAAGAACTCAAAACCATTATGTGTAATAAGATGGAAAAAGAGCATTTCTTTTTTACAAAGAATAGTATCTCTAACATTATTAATGTTGTATGCTCCCATTATTACATTAAATTTATTTGGTAAATTAGTTTTTGGATTCTTTTTCCAGGATGCAGAATGTACTGAATGTGTTACATCTTTAAGCAGCTCACTTCACTTTTATCTTGATAATTCTCCAGGGACATAATAGACAGAAGTGATCTAAACAAAATTTTTTAAGTACAGTCTTTAATTTTAGGGTTTCTGCAGGCAAATTAGCAATAGTCACTGTTGCTGAAGTAAACACATCACAGCTGTTGCTTGCAAGAAATCTTTGGTGCAAGGAACAGAAGCCAACACTCATACTCAAGGACTTAACTATTAGGATCCGAATTTAAGTCACTGATTAGTTCTTGTCCAATAAACTTTTTATTTCTGGCCTCACTAGTGACCCAGTTTCAACAGGGATAGGGGAGGATTCTTCTGTCTGGATTGTTGCCCATCAATTGCAAACCACCAACATAACCCTATTAACGTGGAGCAGCCACTCTTGAATGAAAAAGATCATGGCTCCTGTGCTGCATGTTGAATTAAGAAATATTGGGTGCACAGCATAGTAAAAATAGGTACACACACAGGTAAAATAGGAGGCTCATCCTGGCATGACTGAAGTGCAGCACGGGCACTCTGAATCATCACTGAGCTTTTGGGTGTCAAGGAAGGAACTCCAAACTTCATCTCACTATGTTTTTCCAGATTATACTGCGTTCAAGTGCAGCCTACACTTAGCAGGACAGGAACAGTGTGCTCTCTTACGGATGTTTTATTTCCCCTCTCTTTTGTTATTCTTTTGATTTAAAACAAAAAGCAGAGTTATATGCTTTATATATCTAGAAAGACAATACTTTTCTCCCCTCATGGGGCAATTGAAACATGGAAAACTGGAACATATTTTACAGTTATTGCAAGTATTTGTGTTTAATGATAGCATTGTCAGCTTTGCTCTTTCTGTGTTCTGGCAAGTGCAGTGATGACAAGACTTTGATCCTACAGGTTGGTCAGAAAATCTAATAAGCCCTTTTGGCAGACAGGCTGTATTGAAGCAGTGAGATCTCTTTGTTTCTTGGAATCATGCTTAAGTTTTAATGTCTGTATTGCATATATAGCCTATCTGAACCTACAAAGTCACTGTCTGCATTAAAGAAAGTATGTTTAAGCTCCTGGTGTTTTTTAAATTCTCTTTCTCTCCAGAGTAAACGTGATTTGAGAGTTTGCAGCAGATAAATAATGAATTTATGAATGATAAAATCATAAGCTATCAAGAACAGGGCAAGAACTTTGTTTTTGTAAACAGAAGTTTGGGTTCTTTATGTAAATCAGCAAATAATTCTTGCCTTATTGTTTATAAATAATTTCTCAGGTCTTTGTTACAGTGAGAAAGTATGCAATAGGTTGTCACATGATGCCGCCTGTTTCTAGGAATTCCTGTTAAATCATCATGTCATTAAATGTTCACTGACACAATCTCAAACATCAGACCAGGAGAATGGCTGTAATCACCGCTAATTACCTTCAACCCTTTGATGACTCTTAGCAAAAGTCTTCTGAATGCTAAGTTCCTGATGCCTTGTAACCTGACAGGGACAGATGTGTGTGTTTCTAATTTGAAAGGGAACATCAGACAGAGCTGTCTCTATTTTTGGCTAAAGTGGAAAAATTAAAGGAAATAACTTCATTATTTCATTAAATGAAGCAATGTACTAGAATGAAGAAAAATAAAAGTTTTCTTTGCATATGGTATTTGAATTCAAAGTGACCTTCTAGAACCAAATTCATGACATACTGCAGTTTCATAATTCTACTCAATACATTGGATTATTACTGATTTTATTTATTGATGATACCTTTTAGATTAAGAAAAAAATCAACACACTGCACCACCCCCCACCCCCAAAACAAACACAAACTAAAATACCAACAGCAAAACAAAAGCCAAACAACATTTCTTACCCTGGCCAGAAAATCAGATCAGTCCATACTCTGTTTCCACTGTGACCCATGCAATACCCCCTGCATGTCATGATTCTGTAAACACTTTCATGTGTTAAATTTGACTCATATCTTATTGACCTTATAGAAAATATTCACAGTCCAGTAAACTAAGAATAAATAAATGACTTTGTAAACCAGACCCAGAGATATTTTATCTCCCAACAAAGCATCTCCTTTTATTTAATGCAAAGTATTCAATACTTCTGCTCTTTACCAAAACCTTCCTTCAACTCCACAAATCAATATATTCTCCACAAGAATAAAACTATCTTCTTTCCAATACAAACATTAGAACATGTAATAGTCAAGTAAGTTTTGTAATAGTCAATTAAGTTTTGTTAAAATGTTTTTTAAATTCAATAGTCTTATTTCTCGATCAAATTTACTTTTCAGTTTTGAGAAATGGATTAAAAAACTATTGCAAGTACTTGAAATAGAAGAAACAGACTTTGTAAAATTTTAAATCCTGAAATCCCTTTTGCTTATTTAAATGAGACTACAGCACACAATGAAGAGAAAATAGGTCCAGGAAAATTGAGAAATTAAATTTGCAAAGAAATAAACAGATTTCAATTGTTAGGACCTGGAAATTAATAATGGAATATTTTAGCTATTATTTCATGCTGTCACTTGTTTTTCACAGTGTCCTAATTATGATTCTGTCACCATCCAGTAGACTTTTGTCTCAAACAGCTTCTGCTTAAAAAGACAAATATGACCTCTAGAGTTTCAAGAATAGCTTTTGCTATTCATATGATGGTAATCACATGTGTACTCCTACTTAGAGGAACTTATGTATATTTTTATGCATTTTCCTTAATTTTACCTGGTTCCTCAACCTGCTTGTTTGATTTCCTTATTGGAAAAGAAAGTAAAAACGAAACAGCTTTTTTTCTGTATCTGGCCAGCTTCCTAGGTAGGATCTGGTTGATGCAAGAATTTAAGGACTGGGAAACAAGAGCTCACCTGAACTCAGGAAGCCCAGATGGGCTGTGCAGGGCATGAAAGCATGAAGAGTTCCCAATTTCTCTCTTTCAAAGCTGTTCATAAAGAACACTGAGCAGAAGCCAAAGGCAAAAAAAGACTTACAAAGACCAGTAACAAAGACCAGTAACAAAAGACCAGTACACACTGTGCGTGCATAAGTGAAAAAAATCCTTTTGACAAATACCATACACTTCCTAAGCAAGTTTCAGTTTTACTAATGCGTGGTTTCTGATAAAAACAATTGTATTTTCCCCTATATCTGTAGCAATTTTATGTCTCTCTTTCCAGTCTGCATGAGGTGCTGTTAAAATTATTCCATTTTGCCACCTGTTTTCACCCATGTTACTCCTGGTTAATAGTTGAGGGTCACCTTTTCTGCTCCCAGAGCTGGATGAAGTAGAATGACTTACACAAGGTGAAAAGAGATGCCTTAAAAAACCTGACTTCTGTGAGTATGGTAAAGGGTAGAGCATTTTCTTCCCTTAAATTAGAAAAAAAACAGAAACCAATACATGTCAAAGATCAAATAGGCAAGGAATAATCTGCTCCTGCAATTACTACCATCAGGGATTGGATCAGTTGATACTTTCTAAATACAGTTTGACATCTCATAAAAATTACAGCTAAACCAACAAAAACTAATTTCTGTTTTTTTCACAGGTGTCTATCAGCTTATAAACACACCTAACTTATTGGTTGTAATAAATGCATAATGGAAGGACATAGTTTAATACAAGCCATAGACCTTCTGAATCACCTGCAAAAATAAACTGAAATGAGAGTATTGCTGTCTGTCAGTAACAGTCCTGAAACATTTTGTGGCTTTTGAAAAATTAGTTTTTAGTGCCCTTTGACTGAAGCATTTTTTTTTTTACTTTCCTTATGATCTAGATGAGAATGGTCTGTCTGGTCAGGAAAGCATTTCTCCCAGACTATTTAGGAGCAGATCTGAGTCATTCAATTGACCTGAACAGTACTGGATAGAACAAAAAATTATTTTTGTCTTGATTTATTGAGATCTCACAACCATAGAATCATTTAGATTGGAAAAGAAATTTAAGATTATCGAGTCCAATAGTTAACCCACCACAGTCAAATGTTTTCCTCAGAGGTTTTCTTGGGTTGATCTTTTTTTTTTTTTTTTCATTTTACATTTAAAGATATTATTAGTAGTCTATTTCAATGCTTTGGTGCTACTTAGAGATTTATTTTAAATCCTTGAAAAAATCCTGATATAATTTCAGATTGTCATGTACATGGTGCAATATTCATAGAATCATTAAGGTTGGAAAAGACCTATAAGACCATCAATTCCCATCTTTGACTAAATATCACCATATCACTAAACAATAGCACTAAGTGTCATGTCCAGTCATTGCTTGAACACTTCCAGAGATGGTGACTCCATTGCTTCCCTGGGAAGCCCATCCCAAAGCTTAACCACACTTTCAATTAATAAATTTTTCATGATGTTCAATCTTAACCTCCTCTAGCACAGCTTGAGGCCATTTCCTCTGGTTCTGCCACTGGTTGCCCTGGAGAAGGAAACAGCCCCCACATGGCTGCAGCTTCCTTTCAGGCAGCTGTAGACAGTGATGTGCCCTCCCTGAGCCTCCTCTTCTCCAGGTGAAACATCCCCAGCTCCCTCAGTCACTCTCGTAAGACTTGCGCTCCAGAGCCTTCGCCAGCCCCACTGTCCTCTCAACACACTCCAGCACCCAATGTCTTGTAGTGAGGGGCCCAGAACTGGATATAGGCTTCAAGGTGGGGCCTCACAAGTGCTGAGTACAGGAGGACAATCCCTGCCCTGGTCCTGCTGGCCACACTATTGCTGATACAGGCCAGGATGCCACCAGCCTTCTTGGCCACCTGGGCACACACTGGCTCATGTTCGGCCGCTGCCAACCAGCCCCCAGGTTTTCTCTGTTTTGCTCCTTTCCAGCCACTCTTCCCTCAGCCTGTAGCCTTCCATGGGGTTGTTGTGATCAAAATGCAAGACCTGGTGCTCGGCTTTGAATCTCGTATCTCTGGTCTTGGCCCATTGATCAAGGATGGAGTGAAAAAAAAATTAGTTGAACACAAATGCATGACATAAATCACAGAGTTGTATTTTCACTCTAGCATACACAATTTTATTAATTTCAGGCATGCCTTTCCTGTACGAATAGTCCATTCTAATAATAAACAATAGTAAAATAATCCAGCACCAAAATAATAGTATACATTTTATAAGATTTATAGTGCTTAAAATGCTGTACTATTCTATATAAAATGACAAGAACTAATGCATACCAAGTATGTAGGAAATACAGAAGTTTAAATGAGGTAGAACGAATGTGTACTTTTGATCTTTATGATACTGTAGTCACAAGAATATACGAGTCACTTGAGTTAAAATAAAATAGACCATGTCTGATCTGCTGGTAGTAAAGCTGGACAAAAACTGACATAACAAATAATGAGACAGGTCAAAGTTATTACACAGGAAACATCTCTTAATATTATTTAAAACAACACTGGACACATGTAAATTTAAGTATAGGAAATACCAGGGATTGTATTTGTCTATAAACTTTTGCTCTAGGCTGAAACACGGCATAGAAAGTTTCAGCACAGCATGATCATTCTTTTGTAATTACTGAATTCAATTTAAATTACTCTCAAAAAAAACATCTTCCTTCAGAAACTTTCATGTACTTAAATTTTTTCCTATTACTTAAACAGACTTTTTCTTCTATAAAACAATAAATTCTGCATATGCTTTCCTTTTCAGTCCTATGTAAAAAACCCCAAAACCCAAAAAACAACCAACCAAACAAACAAAAAACCACAACCACGCCATCTATTAAAGAGATTCTCCCCCCCCCGTATCTTACTATATTTTATTTTTCTTAAAGAGAAAAATGTGCAATCAAAAGTCACAAAGTGACAATTTCTAAACATCTTTGACTAGTCAAAGTCATAAGCCAAACTGCATCTCAGGAAATTGATACCGATGAAAAGCAATAGAGATCTAGGGGAAAAAAAATATCAATTGTTCCTTCATTTTAGAAGCAAACTACTATGTTACTATAACAGTACACCAGCAGAATGGAAATAATGAAGTGTATCTCCCCTAGATTCCTAATGACATGTAACAGCAGCCTCCATGGGCTCCCAGAGGACACCAGAGCTGCGGGGGATGATAAATATCTGCTCTCAGAGCAAGGGCCAGCAGCACCAGCTGAGACTGGATCATGTTTGCTACAGAAGCTCAGGCTACAGCCCTGCACCAACTTTGTATGTTAGTAAACTGACAGGAAAAGAGACTTGAAGAAAGGATCTTCTTATTATATAATCTGCATAAGACAATTAGGATCATTAAAATTCAGAAAAGGATCATTAGGGGAAAAAAAGAGCAGCAATAGCTTTAAACAGTTAAATTCTAATAGTTATTGCAAAGAAAACCCAACATAATGGTGAAGCATCATATTAATTTCACTAAAAATACAAGGTAACATAAACCTGAATGGCTGATACCATTTCCCTTCCTTTCCTTACTTTTTTCTGTCAATGCCTTGCCCATGAGAGCAGGAAATCCGCTAATACATGGTGTAACCCTATTTCTATTTTGACATAATTTTTGACCTTAGAGCATGACTTCAACATATTTCAACCGATTTCAGCTGTGCTATAAAATCAACAATATCAACATTAAGAATAACTTCTCTTGTAAGCAAAGTTCTATGAGTGGATCAGCTGGATTAATACAAAACAATGGACCCATTGTTTTTCTACCAGCACAATAATTTAATAGTAAGGAGTGCTTATCTTTTCATTGAGACTGAAATTCATTCTTGTTTAGACTAGCGTATAAACTTGGCACATTGCACATAGCTGTGGAAATTCCTTTTAAGCCCTATGAAGGATTTAGCACTTTAGAGGGATGTAGGCAATTCATAAGCCTCTGAAATTCACTTTAGAAACTTTAGACACACACTGTGGCACCAGTACTGATATTCACTGAGTTACTACTGCACAGCAGAAAGCTAGAAACCTCTCAGCCAAGGAAAAGATGGCTTCAAACACCAGAGAAGACATAGTTGAGTCATATCATGATTTTTTAGTGGCAAAGCACACAAGAACTAATTTGGAGAACCTAAAGCATGGTCAAGAAACTTTGTTACCATATTAGTCTTAGTCATTTGGTATAGTTTCAAAGAGTGCTTGAATTTTTAAAAAGCTTAAATGTGCATTGCTTCAGTTTATGCCACTTCTGGTGACGTGTGTGACATTTTATCTAAGCCTTCCCTATTTACGTGTTGGTTTAGACCATCAGACCTTTGTTAATGATTTTAGAAATGTGTCCAACAGAAACAAAATGTCAACAACCAAAATTGGCTATTGGTGCACTGTTACTATCTTCTTTTATTTATAATATTCAAATAATTCTTTAATGAAACACACAGAAAAGATAAAAGAAAAATCTGCAGTTTAAACAACATAATCACCTAGAATGGCAGATCAAGAAAATAAAGTTCCTTTCCCAAAGAACTCTTCTATATATTGCATCCTGAACTTAGAGAGGAAAAGGCATCTATCTGAGCAGAATAAACGAAGGAGTAAGTGTCATAGCAGTAACTAGCCCACAGCCCACCTGGGGCTACTAAGAAATATGCTACTGACTTATAACATAAAGTACCTTTAAATACCTCTATTGTAACACAAGGAAGAAGGCAAAGGCCACTGAACTACCTGAGAACTGTGGGAAACATCTTGCTAATTACAGTGTGTTATTAACCATATATGTATGTAAACTAGATATGGTCTATGTACGCACAAAGCAGAAATGAAGCAGTGTTGTCATAAACAAATAGCCATCAGATCATAGAGCATTTTTCATCTGAGAATTACTCGCATTAAGAAAGAAACAATATCTGAATTTAGTTGCAACTCTAAATAATCATTAAGAAGCACCAGCTTTTGGGTATTTTTCCCTAAAATATTTATCTTAGAAATGAAATCAGTTTCAGTATCTGCCAAAATGTTTAATAAGCTGCAAGATAGGAAAATGATATTAAAATAGCAAATTTTTGATTCCTTACAGTTACTTTTTTTGTTTCCTAAATCTAATTGGGACCAACTGGCCTCATTTCTTCTTATAAACTTAGCAATATATATTCAGAAAAAGAAATAAAAATGAACAGATGTTTCTCCTTAAAGAAGTCAGACAACGATTTTCTTACACAATAAATCAGATGCTAGTGGATTTCCAAGACACTGCTCCAGGCTAACTGTTTAGGTATGGTTTAAAAACCTGGTTTACCTCTGTATGTATCCAAAACTGGTAAAGTAGATTAAACTGTAAATGAACAGCAAACACCGAAGGGGGAATGAAAAGAGCCATGGGCAAGTTGAACATCTGAAAAATGAGAAAGAAAACTACATTAGATACATAATTCTAAACTCAAGATGATATAAAAAAGTACTTTCAGGAGCTCAAAGTACTGCACAATATGCTTGCTTCTTCTAATACATTCATAATGCAGACATTACATAGCATAAATAGATAGTGATTATTATGTTGCTACTCAAATGTGCTATAGCAAATGAGGCATAAATTGATCCAAAAGTGACTTCCCACAAGCCAAATTGAGCAACTAGAAAATTCAACATTAGATTTCCTAAATTCTGGTATTAGATGCTTATGCTGCGTACTATATGAAACAGACAGCAACACGCCTTGACAGGAAGGGTTCCCATATAGATTAAGTAAGGTGTGAATTTCTAACACTATAGCTTTTCCATCCAAACTCCACTACATATGCACCATAGAGGTAAGCTTACTTGTCTTTCCAAGTTTATTATATTTCTCACCTTAACTTTCTCATGGCATCTCCCATGAAGTCCCCAATATATTGCTGAGTTCTAAAAACATGCTAGCACAAAAAAAGTATCAGAAAACTGCTTACTTGGGAAATCCTGGAATATTAGATACAGATTAAGTCCTAGGGATTTCACAATTAATTGCTTAACTGGCTGAGCAATAGAATAAAACCTTCATATGTTAAAGAGTCAGTCTGCTTTCTTCAGAAAAAGGCTTATCTTTTTTCCCTTTTACCTGACATTGTGGTATATCACCTGCATTGAAAAGTTAATACTTCTCTAAAATACAGAGATTTTTCCTAACCCAAACAGTAGCAGAGGTATCTTCAACACTTTAAATCTCTTTAGCATTCGGAATATCTGTTTGGTGGACAAGAGCTCCCTGTGAAGCACAGGAAAATTAGAAAAAAAATACATTTCCAATTACTATTATCCTTTTCACAAAAATTGAATCTTTTAACCATCCAAGAAGGTATGACATTTAAACACCCATGACAAGCATCTGGATCAGGAATTCCTTTAGCGTAGGTCTGCACAAAGCATGCAAAAACCCTTATTCTCTCAATTTTAGTCAAAGTGCTGCACAATAGATTAGACGTCACGCTGAGGCTGTGAAACAACTGACATTTCCACCCCAGTGATGAGACTGATGCTCTCAAGAGAGTCACCACAGACATATCTCACTGTGACAAACCAGTGGAGGACTAGGACCTCACATATCAGCTTAGCCTGCTGGCTTCAACACCAGACAATGTCGGAAACACTAGGACAAACCCTGAAGCCATGCAGTATCACCTGGTAGGGCTGGGACAGCTGGATTTCAAATCTACCTTTAAAGGCTTCATGGATCACAGCTGCCCCACATATTACCTATGGGTGTTTGTTTCTGTCTTGGAAGCTGCTTCCCCAAAATAAAAGGAATTAAAAGGTAGTAGAGGAGGACTAAGTTTCTGTCTAATGGCATGATAACAGCAGGATTTTTTAGAAAAAATGGAGAGGAAATTGATTAAAAAAAAACCAAAAAACCAAAACCAGATGGTTTTCAGATTATTCATGGAAATGGTTACGGGATTGAAAGCAGGGTTAAAAAATTATATGCTTTTCCCTTAAAAGTATCAGAAGCAATTTGGTGGTATTTACAGATGACTCAAAGAGGAAAGAAGGATCATCTTCATATTTATTTCCTAATTCAGTTTTCACAAGAGTACTAGGATTTCTCTGCTAAGTGGTGGATAAAGGAAATTTTATATACATCTATAGGTAAATTTGAAACTGTCAAAGAGAATGCTTTACTAACTGCCTCATGGTTTCTTGCAATGTAAGCTTTATTTTGCACAGGAAGGATTTTAAAGATCATTTACAGAAGTGGAACTCATAGGGAGAAATGAAAACTTCTCCTGCATCAAGGCTTGACTTTTCGTATTTGTGGTTCTACTGAAACAGAAGAGCAATCTCAGGAAAAAAAATCATTAAATAGTTCTTTACTGGCAATGACAACTCACCAAATCAAAGATTTCATGGCATATACTAGCTTTAAAAAATTGTAGAGGAAAACTTTCTTGGCTCCAGAGTGGAATTCTAGTCAAAACTGCAGGAACACTTTAGCACACTGGCAGATCTTTTCTCACTTGTGGATTCAGCAGCAGAGATTGGGAAAGTAGCTGATGGGAAAAGCACCAAGAGGGGGTGCAGAGAGACCAATTTGCAATCTGGTGCTGCTTGCTGCACTGCAGCTATTTGCCCTCATGCCAAAGGCATTGGCCTTTGGAAGATCCATTGCCCACTCTTCCATGGGGGCCTCTCTCCCTTTCTCCCATCCCATTTGTAGGTAAAAGCTTATAACCATTTCCACTAGAGAAAGGGAGTGCATTGAAACTTCTGAGCCCTGAGTTTCTGTGCTGGATCTTGGGGCACCTGCCCATGCGGCTGCAGGACGGGTCTGTGGAGGATGGGGCGGCTGCAGGACAGCTGGTGATAGCAGTTCATGTGGGCAGGAACTACTGTGAGGACCCCTAAAGGAGCTAAAGGCGAGGATAAAAATTAGAAAAAAAATCAAAAAGCCAACTCATTTTTACAGCTGCCAGACCTGGCAGAGTCTTCAGTAGACAAGAAGTGACTGACTGTGCTGAAAACTGTGTTACCTATTCCCTTTCCATTCTTGTATTGCAGATGTTTCCACTGCTTTTATACTGCATAGTTCAACACTTTATCTAAATGTACAGTCTAGAGCTATCAAATTATTAAGGATTTAATGTCTGCAATTAAATCTTACCCTTAGAGGAAAGTTGAGAATGGTACTAAATAGCATTAAATCATAGCTTTTCAAAGTGTATGTGCAAAGCTCTCACAACTACAGTTTGATTATTTCGTCACTGACATATTCATTTATATAGCATTATCTTGCTTTAGCTTCTGTTTCTTCTTAAAATTAATATACTTTTTTAACTTTTTTTCCCCCCCCATTAAATGTGCCTCAACAGTGTCTCTCAGTCTTCACAGTAGATTTGCTTCTCTCTGTCCCCTCCAGTGGAGAAATAGGAACACTGTGTATGCAAATAACATGAAGCAGTAAACATTTGGTTCCAAAACCAGGAGTATATCTCACACCAGTGATTGTCAAGCATGTTTTTTCTATTCTCTTTCATTTCATATCTTTTCAATCATAGATTAATGTGCTGATTTATTTATCTTACAATATTTAACTTAAACACAACAGAGCTGGCAGCAGAACATAATCCCATAACATCCACTGTAAGTTTCTCACAGTCTCCATAAAACTGGATGTCAAACTCATTGAACAGTATAGTACATATTCAACAAAATCAGATCACTCTCAGAGATTAACTAAGGATTTCACTGAATTTCAGCTTCAAGGCAGATCCATCCACGGTTCTGGACAAGACTGTCAGTCCAAAAAACATCAGTTCTGTAAGAATTAGCAAGAATTGTGATCGTGCACAGTAAGGCGTTGCAGAAAGAAACTGGCATATGTCTGAAAAGTTCAAGAAGGAGGCAAAGCAGTATTTACATTAACCACATGTTTTAGTTAATATCAAATATTTGGTGAAAAAAACCTGGCATGCAAAAGTACCATGTATTCCTGGATCATTTCCCTTTGCACAAAGCAAACAAATTTTAAATACACATATATTATTTGCCAAGTGATACCAGTGTGGTCCTGAGAATGGTCTTTGCAATCCAAGGTGGCCAAATATCTTGGTCTTCCAAGTATTTTATGCTCTCTGAGGTATCATCCTCAAAATCAGGCCAGCAGACAAAGTTCTCATATGCACACCCATATGTAAACACAGGCTTTTTGTCTTTTTTGAATTATTGTTTTTGTTAAGCATTTGCACATATGGTCCCAATGGGTAAATGGGCAAAGGTTAAATCTTTAACATAGCAGTATTTACAGAGGAAGCAGAGTTGTCAGAGACAGACATCCCTTCCGCTATTCTTCATTACAGTAATTTAAATTCTAGGTAATCTTGCTAACATCAGATGATTATTTTCTTAATAAATAAGCAACAAGAATTCATATAGAAGACATCAAGAAAATGTTCTAAGAAACAGTACTGCTTCATGATTTTCAGAAAATTTCCCTGGAATGTAGCACTTTAACTAATTTACTAATGCACTAAAAACAGTTACATACTAGAGACTAAGTCCATGATCAGTTACATAAGCATAAATCCACTTTACTGAAGTTAATGGAGTTATACTGGATTTGCACAGGTAAGCATACTCTCTTGACTTTGAGTCATTCACTCACAGGCTGGATAGAGAGATTGCCAAAGGACTGTGGATTTTCTTCATCACCCATATTATACATCATCAGAGTACATATATAACTATATAATTATATGCATGTGTTTATATATGTAAATACATTTTCATATACCCTTTGACTCTAATTCTGAAAATTAAATTTTAAAGCTTAAGTTATTAATTCGAATAACACACAACCAGACAAACTACAGTCTGAAAAAAAACAAGTCAAAAGATAACATGAGGGCTCAGCTTAGGAAATCAGCAGTTACCCTGGGTGCAGAACTAAACCCTAAATATTATGCTACATTTATGAATGCATTTGGAAATGCACTTTTTGAAAATCTGTATATAAATATTGAATATGTACATAGCTCACCATTTCAAATTAATTTTATCTGAAAAAACACTAGGTAATATACTGCTCTTACCTACAAGGGTACTGATATGACATGAATGAGCAGAGACAATAAATCCATTTGCATATCCAAAGCAAATTTTAAAGCTGATTTCTCTCCCTGCTCCTTTTAGCTAGACATGAATAACTGAATGAAAATTCTCCATTCTACTAAAAAAGTTATGAAAATATAAATGTAGGGTTATATAGTAAGCCTTCTTTAACATCTGTAGCTATTTTCATGTCTGCTGTACAACATTAGTGAATATATTTAAAACACAACTATCAGATTCTTCAGTTTCATCTTCTCTGCCTTCAGTGTCAAACACCTTTAAAAAATATGTTTTTCTTTGAAGGGAAATAATCACAATGTTTTCACTTTTACTCAGCATTGTTAATATTAACTTGTTTATTGAATCTTGTGCAACTTACCCAGGAGGTGTATTTCTGCAGTACAGATTGTCTCAAGGCTGTGAATAAGTTGTAATCTTCTGAACTATGGTGTACCTGGTGTGCAGCCCACAGTATATTAACCTCTGCAAAACACAAATTTCTAATGAGGTTTGTTCTAGAGAAGCAATATTTGTTTCCCAAGGCCTTTTTTTCTTAACCTAGAAGCAACCGATCCTCCAATTTATACTTTGCTGTTTTACATTAACAAAAAATAATAAAATCAATGCTCAAGGCTGAGTTGTGTAGGCAGGGTTACATGTCTGTCAGTGCACACAAGTCAGTGTAAATTTCATGCTGAAGCAAGGCGAGGCTGTAGCATGAACTGAAATCATTGCTGGAAGAGCAGAAAGATATGTGAGATCAGAATTAAACAGTCAGAAAATCTCATCTGAGTTCTGGTAACATGAGCCAGTAGGAGCTCTGTATTGGATTCAGAGGGACAAAAACTGAGGATGCTCTCACGCTTGCACTTGATTATTTACGGACTAGAAGGGGATACAAATGTTCCAAAAATCTTATGCATCAATTTAAACAAACAACTTATCTGGTGTCAGCTTTTACGCTTAGATTTTTCTGGAATGCGTGAATCTTCAACCCACTTGTGCCACAGACCACAAAACACAGCCATTGCCCCCACTAGTGACAAACAGAAAAACAAACTGATGCTTGCTGGGAAGCCTTGACCAAGCCAAATGAGAGCAGTAGCTCTATTGTTACAGTTAAAAAAAATTGATGGAAAAAGGGCAAAACCAGTGTCAGCCACATCCTCTGAAGGCATGACACCTCTAATGCACTGAAATGAAGAATACTTCAAAATCCTGATTGTATTTCAAGGCATTTTCTCACTCAAGTCTAGATCTGGGTAGCCTATCTGCACTGTATCTGGCCAGTAAGAAGTGCGATGTTGAAATAGAAATATTCATGGCCATCAGATATATAGCTATAAGGATTACCTTAATTACAGAAAAAAAAAAAGAAAAAAGCACATGGTCAATGCAGCCCAAATAATGCCTATTTATCAAAATCCTAATTTAAGGTCTCATGTACATCAAGGGATGAAGTATACACAGCTGACTAGAGAAATTAAAAGTTGACTGGCGGTCCGCCAGCTGCACACTCCCACTGTCACTGACCTTGTTTCACCAGAGCCATTAGAGAAGTGCCCTTGGCAGATATTAGAATCACATTCAGAAAAAAATTTTATAATGGCTGTCTAAAGTCCTGTAATTATTTGCACCCAAGTTTACATCAAACAGTTTAGGTCTTGTGACTAACATGCATTTCCAATGTAAAGTAAAGGGAAAAAAAAACCCTCTTAATGAATCTGAAGGTACCTTTACCATTTAAGGGACTAGATAGTCTTGTAGCAAGAGGTAGCAGTCTTGTACAATAGCAACTGGGACTTTTAAATGTAATTAATTTTGACAATTTGGTAATTAACACCACAAAATCATTTTTAAATTACTTCCAAGGCCTTAAAAATACTTAAAATAGCTGAAATATATCTGCAATTTCAACTATCAAAAACACTTAACACTGAGTCTAAGAATTCTTTCTCTTTAAATGCATTTGTTCCTGAAGGAATAAGTGTTCACTATATCAATAATTAGTTATGTCTCTCAAAAAAAGAACCTCAAAAAACAACCAACCAACCTCATCTCAACGCATCTCTACCTAATAAACATATCATGAAATGAATCATTCAGGTGAGCTTCAGTATTCAATAATAATTCGTGTTTGAAATGTTTCCCAAGACCTCGACAGAAGCTAAATGAGTGAAAAAAGCATCTGAAAAGGTGGAGGTTAAAGACTTGTCTCCTTAGTTGTTTTAAAAGCATTTACTTCCTATCACAAACTGTGTGTAACACAAGCCTCTACTCAATGAAGCACAGCTGTGCAAACAGGGTACAGTAACTGGATCTTTCTTCTTTCCCTCAGTCATTTTTCAGCATTATGAAAAGTTCAAGGAAGGGAATCTATGATGATTTTTACAGTCTACTTTCATTGTAGTTAAGGTCAAATGGTTTTCAAAATGAATTACTAAAAAGGCATTTTATTAGGATTCATTTTTCAGGTTAACTGCCTCTTACACTGACAAGTATATGGAATAAGATAACCAAATATTGGTAAAATGTTAGTTATTCAGATGTGTGAGCCAGCTTAAATGATCGATCATTCAAAAATGCACCACAGGAATATTGGGGAGATAAACAAACAATTCTTCCACAAGTAATTTAACTGCTACAGCAATTTCTGACTTCTGTTATAGCTAAATGAATTAAATCCTGCTCCTTAATCCTATTGTTGATGACATCAATGGCACAGACTATGTTAAATTCCTTTGAGAAACAGGTGGACTCGATCGTAAAAAAACTGTATTGAAAATTAATCTGAAGAAACTGATAATCAAGATCTTTTTTTAATTAAAGCAGAAGATTAACATGAATGGGTGAAATAGATCACCCCAAAACTCAGTCTGTAAGCATCAGTAAATTAAAAATATTACAACCATAATTCCAAAAAACCATCTCTCAAATCTAAGAAACAGACCTAGCATTCTTCATGGAATAAAGCTGACTGCTCACCAACTGCCCGCAAGAGAAATAAAATTGTATGTGTCTACAGAAGACTTGTGGTTTCACTTTTTCATTTCTAATGATGGTAACTTGAAAGAAAATGAGAAAAATTGTATGAATTAGGATAAAATTATAAAAGACTCTCTCACACAGACTTCCTCATATGTATTATTACATAACAACCAATAAAAAAGCAAGGCTGAGCCAATTCCAACATAGATTAAAAAAAATTGCAGAAAACAGGAAGTATTACTGCATTTTATAAAATTATCAAATCCTACTGTGAAGCCACAGGAAAAAAGCTAGCAATGAAATTGGAGAAGCCACTGAGACAATGCTCTAATGGAATTTTTGACATTTCATAATTCAAACATGATTGTTAAACACAATTTTAAAAATAGCTTCAATACACTTATACCCCTTATTTTTGACTGAAGAGAGTAAACTTCATGGAATCATAGGGTAATTCAGGATAGAGAGAACCACTGAAGGTCTCTATTTCAACCTCCTGCTCACAGCAGGGCCAGCTTTAAGTTCCTGAGAATCAGCTGGGTCTCAGAAAACCTCTGCATCTGCTGCTATTATAAAGAACTACCTCTAAATGAAGATAAAGGTAGCATTTCCTTTTCATGTAGTTGTGAGGAAAGTTATACAAGTTAAAACCCAGCACAGCAAGGGCCTCCTTTCCTGTTGTGGCTTTCTCCAACTTCATGCTAATGGACCTGATGAGCTATTCTCTTCTGGGAAACAACTGGGCAACTGCATCTTGGTACTAGAGTTAATCCCTGTTGAATATATTACTGATATTATTATTATTATTATTATTATTATTATCACTGTCCACTGAATCAATTAATATTTTTGTCCACCATCCAATTTAAAGAATCAGCATGTAATCCCAACAAAGAATAAATGAGGCCACGTAGCTAGGTGACAAAGGAAAGTTGGCACTACACAGAAATTGCTGAATGAAAGGCAGGTTACAACTGGGCCCTCAGTTTTCATTCTAGCTCTTTAAGTCTCTGTGATGTCATCTCAGAATCAGACCTGCATTTGCTAAAATCAGTGGGCTCCAAGCAGCTGATAGATTTGTATCCTACAATTTATTCCAAAAGAAAATGAAGATTTGTCATTTTAGCATTAGTTCAATGTATAATTTCTGCTATTAGAAGAAAATGTGAAGCTGAGGGAAGTCCCCTAGAGAAGCACAGGCTTTATTAGTAGCCTTGTAACAGCAATGAAGCACTGGCTAACAAGAAGCTGGAGCCAGGCTTTTTTCAGCAATCCCACTTATCTTGTTTTCTGAATTTTCCAAAATGAAAAAAGATTATTGATGTTATTCTTCTTTTGTACTTCCTTCTTTCCTAATTAATTCATAGAATGTAATGTTTCACACACTTTCAAAATCATATTGGTAAGGCAACCAACAATTTTACTTAGGCTTAATTTTTTTTATTTAAAAATAATTTTTCATTACTATTTTCATTATAAGTTCCTTTCTATGAACCCCTAAGACAGATCCAATGCCTGGGCCATTTCCACCACTTCTGAAGTATTTCTTCTTATTAGTGGGAAATGTTCACTGTGCACATAAGGCTCCCCTTGAGAAGCTGTCAAAATTAGATTTTTGTTGTTCATTTTAGTAATTTTAAGTGATTTGCATAGTCCAACATATTTTGATTAACAACAGGAGAAAACATGTAAAAAAAACCCTATAGTCATTTTAAGGACTGATTTCAATGAGAAGAGCCAATTTATGAAATCCTCAGAATCAGTGGAATGGTAAAGATTTGATGAATCTTGAGTAAATAAAAAGATAAGCCATAACTTTTAATTAAAATATGCATACAAGCTTTATAAGACCTGGATCTTAAGCAATATGGAAAAAAAAACATACCGATGTCATGTGAAGTTTTCAGTCTCTCACAGTCAACACTGACTGTGACTTGAAGAACAGGGGAAAGTTTCCCTTCAGCACCTACTTAAATTTAAACAGAGCCTTCAGTTTTGCTATGCTAGCCATCTTTTAGAAGATAGCATGGTCTCAACTGACCCCAGCATACAATCTGTTGGTTCCTAAAGCAGATGTAACCCACAGGGCTTCAGAGGCAGGTATTCTGTGCTGCATTCACCTACAAGCAATCAAAAAGGGACCATCTCCTGGGTCTACTTCTCTCTAGTCAGAATTAGTAGGAAATTCAAGATAACTGAGGTAAGAAAAATGGCCTAGAGGGTAGAAATGTCTTCTCTCCTTTTCTATGCATTTCAACCCTACCTACAAAGATAAAAGCAAGGAAAATACATAGCATTTGAATAATTTATATGCTTAACTATTAACTTTTCTGATTTACAAAAAACCTGCAACTGTTTGAATAATCACTACCTTTCTGCCTTCTTCTAACTGATCTGTTCATAGAATCATAGAATATGCTGAACTGAAAGGGACTCCACAAGGATTATCAAGCCCAACTCCTGGCCCAGTGCACAGGACAGCACCAAGAATCACTCCATGTGTCTAAGAGCATTGCTGAAACGCTTCTTGAACTCTGTCAGGCTTGTGCTGTGACCACTTACCTGGGCAATCTGTTCCAGTGCCTGGCCACCCTCTGGGGTGAAAAACCTTTTCCTAATATCTAACCTAAACCTTCCCTGAAGCAGCTTCATGAATGGTCACCAAAAAAGAAGAGATCAGTGTTCTTCTTCTCCTCTTCCCCTCATGAGGGGGTTGTAATTGCAATGAGGTCTCCTCTCAGTCTCCTTTTCTCCAGCCTGAACAGACCAAGGGGCCTCAGCTGCTCCTAATATGGCTTCCCCTCAAAGTCCTTCACAATTTTCTCGCCCTTCTTTGGACACTCTCTAACAGTTTAATGGTTTTTTTTTATATTGCGGCACCCAAAACTATCCCTAGCACTTGAGATGAGGCAGCCCCAGTGCAGAGCAGAGCAGGACAATCCCCTCCCTTGCCTGGTTGTCAGTGCTGTGCCTGATGCTCCCAGGGCAGGGTTGGCCCTCCTGGCTGCCAGGGCACTGCTGGTTCACGTTCAACCTGAGAATGACCAGAACCCCCAGGTCCCTTTCCCTGGCACTACTCTCCAGCCTCTCATTCCCCGGTCTGTCCATACATCCAGGGTTGTTCTGGTCCAGGTATAGAATCCAGCACTTGTCTTTGTTAAACTTCCTGAACCCGGTAATTGCCCAGACCTTTAATTTGATGAGTTCTCTCTGCAGGGCCTCTGCCTTCAGGGGAGTCAACAGCTCTCCCCAATTTAGTGTACTGTTCATGCTTTTTCAGAATTTAAATAAATCTCTTACGCAGAGCTTTTTCACAGAATCTCATTCCCTGTTTGATTCTATAGTTGCATGGGACGAGAAACCCCTGAGATACAGTACCACTTAAATTTTGTTACTGAAAAAGACAATTACCAGATTTTTAAATAAAAGTTGGCAAAAAAAATCTGTATTTTGGGACCTATTTGAGATCCACCTTGCATAAAACCAGAAATGTAATAGATTAGCTATCATCTCCACAACAAGAAGTAGATATGAACTGTGCAACTTTCCTGTTCAGTATGTTATGGTGTAGCCCCCCTTTTGTGACTCTTCTGAGCCAATTTTGCTTCATGATTTTTGTTTTAGTGTTGTTCAGGCAGAGTTACAGGATAGGTGATTTGCCAAAAGGCTCTGCTTCCTGCTTATTAGAAATGTAATTCTTATAGGAAAAATTCTTTCCTCGGTTACGTTAGTCTTAGCACAGAGCTGTGCGGGTTTAATGAGAACAGGACTAGATCCAAGGAATTTATCTGGAAGGCTCTGTTATATACCACACACTAAGAAGCATGTATACAGGGAAATGTACTTTTGTTCTGTTTTGTTTGTTGGGGGTTTTTTAATAAGTCTCATTTTTCTTAAATTGTGGCCTAGGCTACACTGAGTTTCAGCAGTTTGTATTCTCAAAATAATCACATTTGTAAATCAAAAGACTGGCCATAAGGAGATCTCAGTTCAAGTGGTGAACTAGACTTGATTTACTACAGACCTTCAAACAATTTTCTTAACTTTTCCTCTTCTCATTTTTCTTGAGGAGCACTTATCTGTGCATGTACCTGACCCAGATCAGTTCCGAGCCTTTAGCAAGTAGGAGTTCCACCAGTGTTTATTAGCCATTTTTCATCAAGTTGGTGTGTCAGGAGAAGAGGAACAACTCAGAAGCATCTTTTCAGCTTGAGTATTATCTAGTCCTCCTTGGTCATTTTGCAGTTCAATACATATTGTCCTAGCCAGGTAATGCCAGGACAGGCAACCACATAACATGTCACAAAGCCAGTGTCAAAAGAAAATAATGCTCCCAAGAAACACCCTGTGTCTATGTAATCACAACCCAGCAGTTTAATTAGTACATTTCACTTCATGTTCAGCATCTGATCCTTCTGTGATGTGACATGTACTCTTTCTGAGCTTTAGTCAGGATTATCTGTTTTTCAGCCTTCTTCTTATGTTACTCTATGTGGTCAGCAAACTATTTAGTGAGTGGGCTAACTGGTAATCAAGTAATACATGGTATACACTCCCATGGTTTGTAAGCCAAAAACTGGAGCAACCTTCTACAAAACCTGCCTCCAGAATGTGTGCGCAAGCCAAAACCTCCTGCTTGATCTGCTGCCATACCAGTTGAAAACACAAATCTGCTCCCACACAAAAAAATCCACAATAAGATCTGCAAAACTTAAGATGCAGAATGGTCTGGGGAAACGTGGGAAGAATCAAGATAGGCCAAAGTATTACACATGCTACCCAGAATAAACAACAGGCCAGATCCTATCCCCTTCAAGGAATAATCCAGGGAACTGTGAATTATACTCAGATACACTTCTGAATCTGTAAAATATTTAAGAGATCATGTGGTTAGGAAAGCAGAGGCTGGCCAGGTCAAAAATAATGGTCCTCTCAACTCATACGTGCCTTATGTTATTTCCTGGCGTCCTCATAAGCATGGACATCAATGGAAAGGCTAGAAAAAGCCACAGCATAGCCAAAGATTCAGGCTATTCTAGTAGGAGCAGTTCTCTTGGAAACTAAGCTGCATGAGTCAAACTTCATGCAGCATTGTTATCTCCATGTAAAGCACAGTTATCTCAGTTATTACATTAGGACAGTGTTAACCCATGGCCTTTGAGCTTTTCAGTTTCCAGGAACTGAAGAGTCTGTTTCCACATACATCATGGAAAGCCACAAAGGAATAAAGGCTATCAGGCAAGATTCAGAAATAAATAATAGTGACTCAATCTCTGACTTCACTCATAGTTCTAAGAGAAAATGAACATGCTTTCCCTTTGCAAAAAGATACCGAGAAGATAAGTTATCCAAAGCAATTTTAGCACGCAGTTGGAATTGGACACTTCCACAAAGACAAATAGGAAAATTCAAAAAATGAAGAAAAATACAGAAGGGATGAAGTTTTAGTACTGTGTATATAAGTTAACTCTGAAAATAGTGGAACATTTGCTAAGTCTTTCAGTCCACAGTAGGTCTCTCATAAAAAATTCTGCTACAACTTGCCTGACCAGCCTGTTTGTCACACCTTCCTGAAGCCAATTTTCAAGTGCTCTAGTTGCCTGGAGCAGCTCTGCAGCTGGTCAAAGCTTTGTTCCCCTGAGCTCTGGACAATCTTTATAACAAAGACAGGAGTCTCTAGACCATCAGGAACCATGATGGTAGGTAGCAGCCTTGCACTTTCACTTGTCTCTTTCACGTGTGTAAGACTTGATTCAGGCATTCCGTTTTCCAGTTGTTAAGGATTTCATAACAGATTTTTTTATGTGCAAAAGTGTTAAAACAGCTCTGATTTGTTATAAAAATACATATTAAATGATGCCGTTGCAGTTTCAAGGATAACCAGACCACAGCACAAAATCCTCTTTGTGAACCCAGTCCCAAGCCCTGACAAGCATTTCCTACAAATATTGGCCTCAATTTTTTTTCAAATACCCCTTCTTTAGTGAGAGTTCCTCCTGGTTATACCAAGGTTTATCCACCTTACACTTCACAGCCTCCTGAGTGGCACACCATATTTTAACTTCTGAAATTCATTGATGTAGAAACCTTTTGCAGCACTTTGCTCTTTCTGCACCTTTTTTACTACAAAGAGGAGAATATGGCTCATTAATTTCACAACTCTAAATCATCATGTTGGTGAAGTTACATTTATATATTAGAATAAATCTATAACAAATTTCTGTGTAACGAAGATCCCTAGCAGCTGGTTCAAAATTATTTCTATAGGTCTGCGCCACTTTATACAAGCTGCGGACTCAATTCAGTATGGGCAGTTACAGCACCGGCAGTCTTCAGTTCTGAGCACTTGCCAACCTGTATATTATGACTTACTATTACTGAATACTGAGGTCAAACTGTGGTATAAACATGTGAAACGCCGTAACTGTGACAAAATTAGCACTGTATGCATTTGCCTGATGATAAAAAGAGAACTGAGACTAAATTAAATAAAATCTTAAAAGGAAAAAAAAAGTTACTTAAAAAAACCTAAAAACCAATTTTTACTTCAGTTCTTTCCATTTATTTTTTTTTCTTTCCCCAAAAGAGCCTCAGCCACTGAAACGTCAGCTTCAGCTTATGCAATTTGAGAACATATTCATCTTGGAGGATCTTAGAAGGAAATTGCTGAAATGAAATGGGGGAAGAAAAAAAAAAAAAAAAAGAGAGAAGATAATTCTCCTTTTGTTTTTTTTTTGTGGGGGAGTGGGGGTGAGAGCTCTCCTCCTCCTGTATTCTGGGCTGTCTTTACAAAAGATTGATGTCTGGTGTCACTGTTCGGAAGTGCAAACTGTTCAGCTTCATTGCAATCTATGTCCTCATCCTCTTGCTCTGCAGGATACCACATACTTTGGCAGGCAATATTCAGAAGGGAAGCACTTTAATGGCAAGAATGGATACCAGCAAAACCTTTTCCCACAATGTTCAGAACTCTAAATGTGCATACGTTAAAACAACATAAAGCTGGAGGATATTAGGAAGAAAACAATAACTGATAGTAACTCAGACACAGTAATCTTACTTTTTTGCCCCTCAGAACAATAAATTCAAAATATGGTAGGAAAATACATACACAAGGGTGAAAAAAAGAAAAAAAAAAGAAGGAAAAGATGAACTGTAAAGATTTTAAGTCTCCCAACCTAAAAGCATAAAAATAAACATACTTTTTCAAAGGAAATACCCATTGCCCCTTCATGTATCTTTTACCTTTTAGACTGAATTCCTGCATTCATTTATTTGGTTAGTCATTTTTTTTTAAAGTAGATACAAGAATTAACACTGATAAGTCAATTTATTCTGGTATAAAAAAGGAATTGGCACTCCACTTTTCTCTTCCAAAGCTTTTTAAATTACTTATTAAGCCAGCTTCCTGAATGATAGATGTGTGGAAATGCAGACTAGACTTGCAAAAAAATCTATAGAAATTTATGGAAATATTGGGAAAGTCTTGTGCTTATTAAACAGTGGTAGTTCAATTGAATTTGGTAGCCATTCAACTGATTAATAGCATATGTGATGTGTGCTAAAAGGGACCTGCACTTCCATAAACTACATTTGGACCAGTGTTGTCACTACTTTATGCTCCCATTCCTAAGAGCCTATAGTTGACCATAGATCCTTGTATCCATGAAGTAATTACCTATGGCTGCATCTTTTATGGAAGCTCTGGACACTATTAAGCATGCTAAAACTTTAATAACCTTTTTAATTTATCATTCTAACAAGAAGAATATGGAATCTATTTAGACAGATTAGATAAAGAGAACAGAACACAGTCAATTGTCAAAGCAGGTAGCCTCAATTTAAACATGAGGAAGAAATGTTCAAGTTTGCCTTCATACTCCACCGAGTTGGGATCTACCTGGTAGAGTACAACCCTAAGTTTGTCAGATGGGATTATCTAGAGGATGCCTCTAGCACCAGAATGTTATCTTCAAGGTTTTGTCTCCCATCACCCCCTGTCTTGTCTCTTCAGCAGGGAACAGACATGAGCCTAAATTAGGATTACACAAATAGGTCTTAACACTGGAGCCATCCACAGGGATACTGGCAGTATGCTTGCATTTAGCCAAAAGGCATGAAGTAGCGTTTAGGAAAGCCTTTTACATGGATGCCCCTTGCTACTAAGGCTAACTCTTGAACTCCAAATATTAGAGAAGGAGTATCAGTATCCAAGTATCAGTCAGATGAGTAACTTCGTATTACATTTCCTCTCCCCCCAAAATATTGATAAATGATTGTTAGTTGAAGACAGGTGAAACCACATGCAGTGGTTTCAGGTATGGAGTTCATTTCAACATGTGCCTTAAGTACTGGTACTAAGTTTGGAGAGCTGGAGGTGCTCCTGCACTACTAGCAAACACTGAAATAGATTGCAGGTCTGGGAGTGCAAAACAATGGCTGGCAACACCAGCAGCTAATAAATGAAGCCGGAGGTGTGGGGGAGCAGGAATACCAACAGACTCCTATGATGCTAATTCAGACTGATTTGTCCAAGAGCAGCTATAGCACTTGACCTGTAAAGGCACTCCTCCTACATGCTCACTGGGTTTGGCAGCCACATGTCTCCTGAATGATGTTGCATTTTTGACTTTAAAGGCCAATAGCTAGTGGCTGGATAATTAGTACCAGAGCTAACAGAAAGGAAAGGATTTCAGAGACAGAAAATAGCAAGTATGGAAAGAAATTATTTTTAGCTGATTAATTGTGACATTTTTACACATTCCACTCTAAATTAATTCATTTTTCATCCTTTATCTGTTTGCTCTAAGCTACAGAACAAGCTATAACTGAAAGCTCAATGCAGGATGCAACTGTTGTACTTTGTACTTTCCAATTACACAAAAGTCAGCATTAAAGCTATGAAGTGCAGGATACTAGACTGCAGGCTTACCTCAACCACTAAAGTTGTATATAGGAAACAGATCTGCCTAAGAAAAATAGGCTTCTCTACTCTATATAGTGTGATTATTATCTGGCAAGGGTAGTGTATTGCATTTTCATTATAAAAATAGAAGGGTTTTTTTTCTGCTTTGAGATCTCTGGTTAAAATCCACTGCTAGACAAAAGAACTGACCCAAAATGAGTGTGCTATTGGCTTTTTTAGGCAGACTGAGCCAAACTCAACTACAGTCTACCAAAAAAGTCCTATTACTGCACAGACAATCTCCACCTACTATTAGCAGGGGAGGAGAGGGAAACAGAGAATCTTTCTCTTTATCTGAAAAGTGTTGATTTTTTTATGGAAAACATACTTGTAACTACTAAGTTTTACAGTGTGTTAAGACATACTGAACAGTACGCATTTATGTATCATTTCATAGGATATTTTATATGCACTCCAGTACCCATTATCTCTATACCCAGCATGAGAGCTTTTAAACCTCCTAAGTTAAAGGACTACCCTGTATTCATCTCACCACTAAATTAATCTTTGATAGAAGCAAACGGATAATTTTTTTTTGTTTCAACTTCTCAGCCAAGAGACACTCAGTGGCAGCAAAACAGTGGCCAGAGGGAAGCAGAGCACAATTGTGCCAGTCCAGGATAACAATATTCTTCAGCCAAAACTCCAGAGGAATTGGTAGGAGCTTACACTAGGCAATCAGGACCTAGATAATCAAATCACTGGTAGGTTCCAATATCACAACATCTGAGACAGTGGCTATAGCACAGGAACCTTCTTTATTTCACTTCCAGGCAGTGAAAAGCAGGGAAAAAGATGAATAAAAAAAAAAAAAGGGGGGGGGGGAGGGGGCAGGGGGGAGAGACATTGTAGAAACACAAACAAACCTAACTTAGAGATAGCTGCTGAAATATATCAGAACTGTAAATTCACATATGTTTATAAAGAACTTGAAGGCTATAAAGATACAGACATGATCTTTCAGAAATAGATCAGAACTTTAAATGATTGTTTATATAATTTTAATCTTATTTCAATAACATTCCAAATCATTTAACCACAGACATAGAGAAAAAGCAATGCCTGATGTCTGATTTATTTATGTCTGATAAAGCAAGTGAGAATTGAAAGATGTGATCAGAATAGTAAATTTCTTTGTTCTTGAGTTTGTAGAAAGAAAATTTTACTTCACAGGCCTGTTATTTACTTCATCTGCTACTAGCCAAAAAAGAGCTGCAGCTTAAGAGTACTACATACTCTTTCTATTCCCCCACCAACATTACAAGAAATACAGTATTGTCTTGATAAAATTTGGATATAATAATAATAAATGTTTTGGCAGAATGTTAGTACAGATTATAAATAGTACAGGAGTCTGTTTCTAAATCTAAAAGCAAAACAAATATCTTCATTTTGCAACTGGCTAGGGCAATCATCACATAGATGTTAATCTAATTCTATTAAAAAAAGGCTTCTAATCATCCACATATTTCCTCTGAAATGAGATTGCAAACTCTTAGATCAGGAGCACTTCTTTCTGTCATTTATTGAGCATAGAGAACCTACCAGCTCTGATCTCTTCTGAGACTTTGTGGACCTTCTGTGCCATAAGACCACATAAGGTCTGAATATTCAAAGCTATAAGGAAACATTTATAAAGGTATACAAGAGACGGATACATTTGTTTCTGGAATTAGATAGGGCTGGTGAAGTAGAGCTCAATGGAAAAGCAGGTGGTTGAGATTATGATCAACCAGGCAAACAAACTCAGGCAAGCTGGACCAGATGGCCTTTTTTCTGTTACTAATATTACTTATGTTCCTATTCAGCTGTAAGAAGTTACAACCAGTTTACCTGCAGATTTTTCTGACTCAAATTACATAGGATCAATGCTCTCACTTCATTGTCACATTAAAGATTATCATGACACTGTCTGTAATTCTATTTAATAATTTACAATGCTGCCAATGCAGAGGAGAAACTGGTAGGTGTAATAGAAGAAATTTTGCCTTTAACAACACCAATTATATAGCAAACCATATAAAAAAGGAAAGAAAAAAACCCAAGCAAATCCCCAAAATCTTAATCTAGAGGATTAAGTGCTACTAGATACAAACAAAATCTAGAGTCAAACCATATTTCCTGCATTAAAAGATGAAATTTTGAAGGAAAATTAATGGGCGTGACTAACCTATAGTCACACAGATTGCATGACACATCAATTTACTACAGCACCAACCATGTCTAAATCTCTCCTTCATCTAACATGTGACACAGTTTAGAGGCAATAAATTTGAAATCAGAATGGTATTTCACAGGTGCAAGAAAAGAAGTAACATCTCTAAGATCCCAATTTGCATTAATTTATTTCAAAACTATATAAGCCATTTTTACATGTGGGCTACAGCTTATTTTGAACTTTGGACTAATATGCATGTGGCTTTTCTGTGACAGCAGATCTAGATTACTGTTAGCAAAGAAAACTTTACCAGCTGTGGGGTATACTCTGATGCTGTAAAGATCCTAATAATCTAGTGAAAAAGTTAACTGAGTGAAAAGACTTATAGTATTATGACCAGACTTCAGAGCAATCCACTCAACACCTATCTATACCTATTTTCCAAAATAGCACTCTCTGCTGTAATTTGGCATCACAATAATATTGACACAAAGCAAACTGCGCCTATCATACACTTTATAAAACATTAGAAATCATTCTGAATTTAGGTCTATTTACATTTTAAATATCATCTTTGTTAATTAAAGTCTAAGCTCTTCAAGCACTCCAGGTGCAGGCACACTGAGGCCACATGAAGAACTACTAAATTCCAGTTCAAATCAATCAGGAGTCTTAGAAGAAACCATAAAATGTATAAATTATCCATACCTAATGTCCATATGTTTTTATTAAAGCATGCATAGAACATGGTACACTTCACAACTACTGATATTCATAATTATTGATTGCTGCTTCATTTCCTTGTAATTATTTCAGAGGAATGCTGAAGGAAGAATTAGAAACTCAAAATATACTGTGGTGCCCAGTATAGATCATATTTCAGGAACAGCTTTAACAACATACTTCACAAATTTTCTTGATCCTGGTTCTGCAGACATGCCAACATTTTCATTCACACATGGTATGGGGTTTTGGCTGGTGTGTTTACCATTTATAGTGACAGCACATTTTCTTCTAGATACCATCAGGCTGGCATGTCAGTGGAATGACGGGTGAAGTGAGGACAGCTAAAATCAGTGGAAAGAAGACTTTCCCAATAACATAGGAAGAAAACCCTTGAGTGGTATTATTCAAACCAGGATGTGACTATAAGTTTCTCAGAGTTACACCTCTCCCTGGAATGACAAATAGGCATGTTTTTTGACCCATTTCAAAGTTTTTAGGTATCTGAATCCAAAGAATTTTCTTGTTCTAGTTTATGCATGAATGCACTGTTGTGATAAGGCAAAACTTCAGAGATTGGAAGCCTTCACCATATTCCAGCATCCTCTCATTTCAAGGAAAGTCAGACAAGCAGCTGTATCTTAAGGGTGTCATTACCTGGGGACTTCCTCACACTGAAATGTGATTATTTGTGTGTTCAAGTGTTTTGTTCACTCAGAATCACAGAGATTTAAAATGTCTGTCTTTGTTTTACACCACATATCATATTGACAGCCTTTGTATAAGTATCTGAACAACTGAAACAACTCAGTATTTATGACATATACTTCCAGTACTTTATGCCAGCCTCATTCATTCAAAACAATAGAACAGGCATTAATGCAAAAAATTGAGCTGAAAGAACTTACTATGATGCAAAATAGAGAGACAGATAGTTGTAGGTTTCTCCTGAGGGCCACAGCCATAATCCCTGTGTGATCATCTGGCTAAATAGTGTATTAGTGTACTGTATATACAGATGTTTAATAGATATACATATTCTATTCTGCCATTGCATAATTTAATAAAAATGTCACTTGTAGACTACTTACTCTCCCCCGTTTCAATGCAGTGGAGAAGAGCAAATTGTTTGTACATTTTCAGTCTGAATATCAGCAGGAAACTTAAAAATTGATTCATAAAAACAAAGATAAAACCATCATACTCTATGCCAGCCACGACAGTCTCTTCTGTGACTCTTCTATCATATTTTCAAGTGTATTAATATTCTAATCTACACTTAGACCAAGAGATGAACATGAACAAAACTGGAAACACAGAAAGCACATTTCTCAAGAATTCTCAAAACCACTAAATAAATAGCATGGTTACAACCTCCTGTTCACATTTAATTCAAATCTCTTTGCTTCCAGTAGAGAAATCAAGCGAAAACATGAAATCAGACCTCACATTTTCAGGAGCCTAACCAGGGACCATGTTCAAAAAAAAGGAATCTGTGACCGATTTTGCTAGAAGCATTGGCATTTTTTAGAAGTTTAAATATTTTTGAGCAGCTTTTTTTCATTAAAGTTACTTAGAAATTTTCATTTTATTTCAGTTTAATAATAAAAAGTAATTTTTGTTTCTGTAATTATTTTTTATTAAAAATACAAAATCAGAAAGTGATCTGATTTATTATTATATTTAATATTCCTGTATTTTGCCTTATATTACTTCAGTAGTTTGGAGACAATTTATATATGCTTACTGCAATTTGTTCTATTACACTTGAGCTGACAAACAGCTTTTGAGACACAGCTTAATCCTGCAAGGTGCTGAGGCCTCAGCAGTGTGTACATACTGTATACAAGCTGTATTCTCTTGAGCTGCTGTCCTAGACTTGAGCAACAAGAGATAATAAAACCTGTGAAACATAGAAAACTTGCTAGAAAAATTTCACACCATTGGTGTCCTATGGATATTACGAGCTTATATATAAATGGTCAACTTCATAACCCAAGGAGTATGCAGTTTATGACCTCATGCGCCACTAAGTCCACAGGTGTGGGGGTTTTCTTGCATCTTGAAGAGGGAATTACAAATGACAAACATTTGCACTACATTCTCAGATAAATCAGTATTATCACCAACTACAAATACCCAGAAGATTTTTCCTTGTCACTTTCAGAAACATACTACATTAATTTTGTATTTCTGGATAGAAAAATTTTGCTGATGGCAGAGTACTAAAAAAGTGGATTTCCTTAGAACTTTTTGTAATATGTCAGAATGTTGGAGGAAGTCTTGACAAGAAAAATTAACCTACTGACTAATCTTTGTTTGTACTTGAAGAGAATAATAAGAATATTATTGAGAAATATATCTGTCCTGAAATTTCTGTCTTTTATTTCCTCTAAAGTCTTTATCCAAAATCTGTATATGTTAATCCTTTCAGTATGATGTCTAATGTTTTGATTCCTGGGTGTGAACCACGTTTTTGGACTGGCCAAAATGCAGCTTCAAGGCCTGTGGTAGCAACTCACCAGTTCCAGCTTATAGATTGCTGCTGATGTTCCTAGACGTGCCTTTGCCTGACCTCAACAACATCTTCATGAGAAACTCTGGTTTAGAATTGATCCCAATTGATGCTTATGGCAGTCAAACCATAGTCAAAAAGCAGCACATTGTATTCATGATCATCTTTTACTGACTAATATAGCTGTTGACAAAGAACAAGAAATCTCCTCTGCACCCTAAGTATTCATTCTATCACTTCATGTGTCAAGATGGATTTGATGCTTCTTCAGCCCAGAAGATCAGTACACAGTTACTTAAAATACAGAAGAGACAGTTGGCTATGTACAACACAGAGGAAGATTGCAATTTTGAGCTCTTAACACAACAGCTTATTTGAAGGTAAAATTATACAAACATTAAAACCAAGAAACCTGAGCAACATTCACTTAGGATATTGTATTCATAATCATCCCATATTCTGTACTTCTGTGTAAGTATGTAGCTATATATTACCTAATGACATCCCCCTGCAGTACAGTCACACACTGCTTACAGGCAGAGATGTGAAGACAGATTCTACTCATAGACAATTTTACTGGGCCAGTTTTCATCACAACTGAACTCTAAAACGTGAAGGGTGCATGTAGGGATTTGCCTTTGGCCACTATTTTGGATTAATAAATAAGCCCCAGAATACACTGCACATATGATGAAATCTCCAGCTGCAACCCAGAATAACCATTTATCATAGACAAGATCTGCTGGGTTCTATTAAGAAATGGGTTTAGAAGTAAGGGAGTGAAGATGCCATAGGTCACAGCCAAGGGACAGCTGAGGAAGCCTGTTGTGATTAAGGCAGCCTTACAAAACTGCCATGAAGAATTTTCAGCTCAAAAAGCAACATCTGTGCAACCAAATCTACCACAGCAATTGTGAAGACAATAGTCAAAAACCAGGGAAAATGATACTATATTCTCTCATAAAAAGTACTTCCCACAAAGAAATTTTTATAGGACTTGACTCAGTGAAATGTTAAGGTCATAAGAGAGAAATTTGAAGGGGCAAGCAGAAGGGATAGGGCAAATTCTTTATAAATAAGCATCAGCCATATATTTGTTATATCTCTCCTCAGTACTGCTGAAGGAGCCATGAAAGAAAGACATCAGGGGATGTAACTCAAGAACAAAGAAATTAATAACAGTAGACAGCACTTATAAACTGATTAGCCACATACATATATTAACAAGCTCTACTGGTGACAAGCTGATTAACCATGTTTGTCCATGGACAGCAGGATTAAGTAAAAAAGTATGCATTATCTTACTAACATGAATCACTCCAATTAACAGTATTCTGCAGGATTATCCAGATTTACTATAAATACTAAAGTATACAAAAGGGCACCGATTTTTTAATATTATATGTACAAATGGACAGATTAAATGGTCATTCATCACTTTCAAAAAGTATTAATGCTTCTTCAAAAAAAAAGAAATTTCATCATAGACATGTTGTGACTTTGCCCTAGTTAGTAATTTTTAATTGAAACCCTGCTGTTAATTTCATGTGAAAGATAATACAATGTATATCAAAATTAAAGGAAAAAAAATATTTCATTTATTTCCTACAAAACTCTTGAAGGTTAGCTAGAGATCCTTCAGAGATGTTCATAAAGGTAGCTGTAACATTACCTGTAGATCAAGATTTTCCATTATCTCTGGATCTTATCCCTAGGAAAAAATAAAAATATCTCCTTCCTTGACCAGATAGCGGATTAGTAAATTGGATCAGCTCAAGGAAAGGGCTGATGTGCACCTGAGAAACAACGCAGTCAGGGTGAGATGGCAGCTGGACTTAAAAGGGAAGAAAATGCCAGTGGGGAGGGTGTGAATGGAGGAGAACAATGGTGTGGCAGAGAGTTGTGAGTGGGGCTTGAAATGGTTAGAAAAGCGAGGCAAGAACAAGAAACAGTTCCTCTGTTCCAGAAACTGAATGTAATCACCTGACTTCACACTAGGTCAATATTCATGGCATAGAATCACAGAAACATTTAGGTTGTAAAAGACCTTTAAGAATGAAAGTAAATGTGTATTTAAGGCAAGGCAGCAGTAAAGATCACAGGATTTATGATCAAAGGGTCATAGTGGGCTCAGGAGGATCTTTTAATTATGCTAATGACAAAGACCACAGCACACAGAGCACTCTAATGAAGATGTGATTCACTTTGCAGTTGTTCCTCACATAAAGAAAGAAGAGTTTCAATATTTATCCATATATGATTGAATCTCCTCTAACCTGAATACAACTTCCTGTTAAGTAAACTTTCACAGTTTTAAACAAACAGGCTGATTGCATCAGTTTCATTTTCACAATTAATTCTGATATTTAAATTTGAAAAAAATCCCCCAAACTCCACTTAAAACGTTGGGGATTTTGGGCAAAAATTCTTTAGACTGGAATGCATATGTGGAAAAACTCTAAGGTTTAAAGGTTTTAAACAAGTCACTATTAAATTCTTTTGTTGCTAGGACTAGAATTTATTTTTTTATTGTAAGACAAATTGGAAGGAAACATATTATTCTAAAACCAGCATCAAAAATATTCTTATTATTTAAAGTTAAAATTCTGAATACATTTTTCCAGAAGGCACAGGCATTGACTAAATTCATAGACAAAGGAAATAATAAGTATATATCTCCCCATTTCAAATTTTGCCTACATCAAGAAAATCTGATTCTTTGTTAACGACAGAAACAATTGTTATGACTCAATAACAGATTTGCATTTAAACAAAAAGCACAATCTTACTTTTGAGTTTTATGCTACTCTCACACATCAGAAAATAAAGCATAGGTATCATTATTTTTAATAACTTTTTAATAATCCCAAAATTAAAACAATATATGATATCAAAGTTCCACTGGTAATTAAGTTCAGTATTTACTAGAGGTTTGTAGAAGCAAAAATTGCTGTTAAAAAACAAACTTACGTTAAACATTTCCAGTGTCTCCACCATCACAGAAATTACCCCCACAAGACTGAAATGCCATTGTGTATCCTGAACCCAAAATCAAGATCAACCAAAAGTGAGGAAACCTGGCTCTTGCTACAATAATTTTTTTTTAATAATAGCAAAGGATGGTGAACATATGGCTATATTTCCAAATAAAATCCACTAGCAGGTGTTGGGCTGTGGTTTATGGATGTTTTTGTAGTTCTAAAATACAGCAAAGCTGTTGCTGCTGCAGAAAAGATAAGGCATTTTTTTTCTCTGCAGAGGGCTTTTTCCAAAAACTTCTTCAAAGGGATTATTCCTAAGTGATGCAAAATTTTCCTTTAAAAATTTTACACATATTTAAATCATGAAAATTAGTTGGCATTACCTTATCAGTAGAAACTTGCAAACTTGTATGATAGCAGACAATAAAAGACTAAAATCCCACCAAAATTAAAAAACATAATTAAAAATAAATAGATCAAAATTTTCAAGCTTTGATTTTTTTATTCAGCATCACACGGTAGTTCTTTAGACATTTTAATCCATCCTTGGAGACCAGTCCCTAATTTCCCAGCTGATTTCTACCAGCCAGGAAAGGGCTGTCAAATACATAGACAATACCAAATATTTTAGGATTTACATTCCATTGGGTTTTTTAATTCCTGTTTATTGGGGCATACTGCAAAAGCATAATGAAGTGGTAAAGCTGATATTTCAGCCCCCATACCGCCTGCTCATACTGACCTAAGAAAGCCAAGTCTCTGCAGGATTCAGAAGTTTGACCCTTTTCTGCAGTACAATGGGAAGATAAGCATAGCCCATAATATTAATGGCTTTCAAACTCTGTCAGCACAAACCAGTTTCAGATTTCTAAAAGACAACAACCTGACTGAAGGTAGTGAAGAGGAAAGCTGATGAAAAGGAAAATGCCTTTATTTTACCATTTTGTTTATAGCTACCACAGATACATTTAGTGTTGAACTCAGTATCTGGAAGTCAAATTACTTGAAATTTGTACCATTCACAGATTCCCATTCACATCTGATAATTTTTGACACCCACAGGTGCAATGGCATCTATTTTGGCCAAGTTTACTGTATGGCAAATACTGTCTTTGTAAATTGTTTAGTTGCCTCTGTGCAGTTTAACTGGGTAAAAAAAAAAAAAAAAAAAAAACTGCCACAAAAACCACATCAAGTACAACAATCAATGAAATTGTATGAAATGAAAAATATCTGGAAGCTGAGCTATTGAAAGGAAGTGGCAGACAGGTTAATATAATTTCTTTAGGAGGCTACAAGGCAATTCAACTTATTTTGAAAAAGATACTGTATCCTCCCCAAATGGAGTAATTTGCTGTGAACACCTTTATACTCAACTACCAATGGTTTGAACTTCAAATGATGAGCAAATTTCAGTGTGCATTTGATATTTGCACACATTAATCATATGTGCATCCATATTTTACAGCGTTCTCTTACGGAGTGGCAATGCAAACATGTAGGCAGAATGGTCTAATCAATCTCCATATTGGTCTGATCACTTTGGGAGAGGGAGGATTTAAGCCCTCAGGATAGTATACCCCTGCTTGAGGGTTACTCCATGCTTTCATCACACATATCTGAAAGACTTGTGCTCAACATGTTAGATATCAAGCCACCGCAGTCAGGATTTTTTCCATTTTTTAACAAAATAACTAATGTAAATTTGTCAGTAGTTATTAGAAAGATTATTTTGTAGCTGTGGAGACCTCAACCTGTAAAAATTTACTTATCTGTAAAAATTTATTCATCTTCAGAATTAGTAAGGTCATAAAGCTTTGCCTCTATTCCTCAGTGTTCAAGTTGGCTTGAGATTGATCCATGTCTTTTTTTTTCTTGATTATATTTCCTTCTAATAATCAACACTGCCATATTTATATAAGCAAACCTTTCAATTAATGCCTCCTCTGTTCCTATAATTTCAAAACGCAGTAGGTCTTTGTGGATTTATTGACTCATCTCTTCTTGAGAATTTTTTCTTAGGGGTTCACAGTAAAAATTTCTGACTACAGTTCTACAGTTCTTCAGCAAGCATTATACTTATCTGACACCCTGCAGCTCTTCCATTTCTTTCCTCCTGCAGGATGGAGTTTACCTTTGGCAAGAATATCTACTTGGCAATATCAGCCTTGAAAAAGTGAAACTTGGTAGTTATAAACTCATGGTATTTTTGTGCAGTTTTTCCATCTGTAATTTTGGTGACTGTAAGATTGTTGAATCAGGCTCAGGTCATCTTGTATTAGGTGTTTATAAACTCAGAGACTTATCTATTAAAGTAGTTAGAGAAAATAGAAAAGTGAATGTTCAACTCTTAGATACACCTTTTGATACACTCTTTTTGCACAGCTGATGCGAACATGAACTCACATTTAGACACTTGTAATGAATTATGTTTTGTCAATTCACACAAAATCTATAAACAGGATTTCAGATATATCAGGTTCTCAAATGTTTCTGTAAGTGTAACTCTCCACTCTCCAACTAGAAATTATGAAAGGAAAAACTTAACTATTTACTGAAATAGATGAAACGTAACATTTACTGAATTTAGTTATGTCAATGATAGATTAAACTTGTTACTTTTTATGCTGCTGATTTTAGCATACTTTGAAACATATAATAATTTTAGGTGAGTTATATTGTTTTCATTTTGGTCTTATTTTACTCCCTCCAAGTATTATGACAGAAATTCATAATTATGTTTAATGGAAGATAAAATCAAAATCTCCAGTACAATACCTCTTCACTACAGTGTTCACTAAGTATGAGCTATGAACTATAAACTGAAAAAATACACACATCCCAGCTGCAACATACAGATTATTTTTTAGAGGAAGAAAAACTGAATATATGTGCAAGACAATGTGAAGTACAGTCAGTCCTGATTATAAGCCAGCTGTGTGAGCTTGAGCTCTCCTTAACAGTGTATAACTTCCTAGGTTAGGCTTAAACTTAGCATATTTTTTCTTTTTCCTCTCCTTTAAGAAAAAAGATGTGGCTTCATGTAAAAAAAAAGAAAAAAAAGAAAGTCCTTATCAGGGTCAACTTAATGCCTCTCTTCATCAAATACTAACTTTTTAACTTGCTCAACCATAATTCTTTTTATGGGTGAGTTTGCTAGTTACACATTCCAGATGTGAGGCAATAGGAAAATTGCGGTGCGGGGGTTGGCTTTGGGATCTGTGTGTCTGAAGCATTCTTTTCCCACTAGGAACTTTTCCCACATTTATAATAATGAAACTGTGAATAATGAAAATAAAGTTTTAAAAAAAGATGTTCCTAAATACCAGGGCCAACATTTTAAAATTATAAACAAGAATAAAGTGTCTTCTTATGATTCATACATTAATTTTGGAAACTGGTCACCACAGGTCACACCATCTATTTCAAAATTCAGAGGGAAATGCTGGCTGATGACTTATTTTATTAGAAATAATCTGAATCTTTGGAAATGCAGCCAGTAGGAATTTAGGATGCAATGGAGTTCAAAGTTTGTGTGGGTGTATGTTGTTGGGAAGCAAAGAAGAGCAATCCAGGCTACTTTAACTTGCCAGATACAATTTCCTTTCTCAGCATTCTATGGGCTTGCCTAAAAAACTGGAAAAGTTTACTTTTTATTTGCAAAATTGGCAATAGCTGGAATCAATCAAACAGTATTATCAAAATTTTAAGTTTTGTGTAGGAAAAAAATAATGATATTGTCCTGGTGTTGTCTTTCATGTCCTGAATTAGATGCTTGCAGATCACAAGAGCTGTACATGTTATATGTACACAGGTAACATGAATGTGTGTGTATATATAGAGAGAGAGACAGTGTGGATACATACACAGATTACATCTATGTGACCCAAGGTTACAACCAAGACTTTCCAATGTGATCAGTCTCAAAATCCACACCTTGGCAAATAAATACATCCTGTTCCTGCAAAATACTGTGCTCCTGGGGCTTCTCTAGAAAGTACTTGGTGTGGCTGGAAACACCCTGGAAACAAGGGC
This sequence comes from Sylvia atricapilla, assembly GCF_009819655.1. Taxonomy (NCBI): domain Eukaryota; kingdom Metazoa; phylum Chordata; class Aves; order Passeriformes; family Sylviidae; genus Sylvia; species Sylvia atricapilla. The sequence goes on from NC_089140.1 coordinate 29,044,310, forward strand.
TGGGCAGGCACTGTCCTCCCCAAAGTCACAGATAATCCTCTGCATATGGAACAAAGCCTGAATATCTTTTTTTTTTTTTTTTTTTTCCTGCTGCAGCCTTTCGCCTAATCAGGAAACAGATATACAGTTCATACCCCAGTTCAGTGGAAAGACACTGTGGAAGACGTGCTTTTCCAAATGACTACCTTAGGCAGTGGGAAAAGCACTCTGAGCCCAATGCTGCCATTCCCAGAAGACCTTCGTTGTCCTCATAGATTGCTCTTCCAGAATCTTTCCACAGTGGTGGGATTTTTGGCCAAGTTCTCCAATCCTGCTGTGATGACACATGCAACTCCAGAGCCCCTCAGGAAAATGAAGGGAGCTGTACTTTTTAGTTTCCTTGCTCAGCAGGTTGTGCAGTACAAACTTCGTCTGCCAAAACACTAAAGGTGTTTAGAGGACTAGAAAAAATATCCAGCATCTCAGTTGTGGAAGATTAAAACCAGTCTAGATTAACAATTAAACACTTGGTCATTTTGCTGGAAGTACAAACAGGACAAACTGAAACTTCATGTTGCTTTGAAAAGAGGATACTTCCTGTGTGCATCATCTGAATGGGCACCTGTAGCATCTGAGATGGCACAGGCCAGCTCTGCTGACTGATGTAAGGAAACAGTGTCAGCTTTCTTCTCAAATCTCAATGTCTCAAACAGCTTTTTGCAAGATTTTCACTAGACTGACCCTCATTAAGCCTTCTAGGACATCACAACATTCTGTCTGTCTCCAAAATCCACCAGTCAGCACCAAACAACCTTCATTATTTTCAGACTGTATCAGAGGAGATATAAAAGCAAGCAGAGGCTTGAAACAGAAGACCTTTCCATCCTTACAAATCGCTATACCAGATATCCTATCTTCCTAAGGTCTCTGCTTTAGGACTACTCTGAAATAATAAATACCTGGTGGTAAAGGAAAGGTTTTTATTATGTTTCATGTAAATAATATTTTATGATGTATTGTGGTTTGGAAGAGTTATTGAGTACAAAATTGAAAGATAAGTGCAAAAGAATCCGTGTGTCTTTCTAGGAAATCTGAATTTATTACAGATAGAAAAAAGCTTCACTTTTCTTTTCAACTTTAAATTAGAAACAAAGAGATAAAATAAAATATTTATTTCCCTTCTGAGTGTCTTTATGTTATGAATTTTTTCAAATAGCTAGTAGATACACTGCTAACAAAAAACAGATATATTTTTTCTAACCTGCTGGGCCACTAGAAGTACATTTTATAAGTTTACGACTAGGCTTTCCTCTTATGTTGTGGAAATGAACATAGTAACACCATTTTCTAGAAATCTAAAGTTATTGTGCTTAAATGATTGAGTTTTTTCAACTCAAATGATTATTTGAGAGTTCTTTAATACTTCACAAATATATTTTAAATGTGAGATAATTATGGCTACTCACACATCTTCTGAGCCTTTTTTGAGTTTATTTTCTGTATTCCACTAAGTTTAACCTTGCATCAAGCATTTTAAATGAAAACATCCAGAAAACAAAGTACTTCTGTTCCATTGAGAGGTAAGGAAGAAAATAGTTTTAGAAAATGAAATGGTAACAGTGAGTGAGGCATCTGCTGATGCTTTCTGGAGCAGGCCAGAGGCCATTCCTTACACTTAAAAGTTTCAGAACAAGTCAACATTCTGCCTCCTACAGAAATGAAGTTATTTGTTCGTGTGTTGTGTTGACCCTGGCTGAATCCCAGGTGCCTCCCAAAGCCACTGTCACTCCCATCCTTAGCTGGATATGAAAAATAAAACAAAAGGCTTGTGGGTTGAGACAAGGACAGAGAGAGATCGCTCACTGGTTAGTGCCATGTGCAAACCAGACTCAGCTTGGGCAAATTAGTTTCATTTTATTACTAATCAAAATGAGAGTAGGATAATGTGAAATAAAACCTACAGCTTCTCCCACACCTATTTTTCCCCTTCTTAAATCTGTTATTCCAGGGACACTACCACTGTCACTGACTGGCTTGACCTTGGCCAGCAGTGGGTTCATCTTGGAGCCAGCTGGCATTGGCTCTGTCAGACATGGGAGAAGCTTCCGGCAGCTTCCACAGAAAACACCCCTGTAGTCACACCCCACATCCCTCCCTTGTTATCTCGCTCAAGCTGTCTTTCGTGTGTCATGTTCTCTTACTTTATTTCAGATTCACATAGACTCCTAAAAAGTGTTGAGCCAGTCTAGTACAGAGTGGTTTTAAGCTACAAGTGACTTTAAGCCAGCAAAGAAAACCAACTTTATTTTATGTAGCTGATGTATTAGAAATCAGCTTTTCTCAAAGTTTTAATGAATGTAAAAAGTCAAACATCACTAAAACTGCTGACTCTGCAGCGGCATACTAAGTATGACAGAAAATGGAAATATACTGTCAGAGTTGGCGCTTATCAGTGGATCTTTTATTCTGAATTCTTCTCTCTTACCCTCTGTTAGAATACCACAGAATTAAAGCACCAGTGGCACATTTTTACTGGAGTAACAGAACAGTCACTGAAACATTTTTTTGACAGAAACCAAACAGCAGGGAAAAACAAACAAACCACCCAACTCACCCCTTACTTTCTCATGCATAAAGGCCTAAGATGTAAAAAAATGCAGATGAAATTCTGGAAAACCCTTAGCAACCACTGAAACTGTATCTCAGAAGAAACGGGAAACAGTAGAAAAACAGAAAGACATTTGGGTATCTGGAAAACTCCCACCTTCCCACAGCTCCTGACAGTCCCTACTTTCATTCTCTCTTCCGACCAGCCCTATTGGCAGCTGCTTCTCTTCAATCAGGAGCTTTGGAGGAGGCAAACTGGGGAGGAAATCTGTCTCAGGCTTTTGAGAGGGACAAGTCTGTATCTGAACCAAAGACCTGCAAGGAGGTGGTGATGCTTCATCTCTGCTAGTGGTACCTTGGGTTGGTACTTGCCCATTGCAGCAATGAAAAGCTAGGAGCTCTCTCTCTGCGTACCTGGTGATTTCCCTGGCAGTGCTCAATAAATACTGTGCATGCATCAAAAATAATAGAAATTTAAGGATTTACAGAGGGACAATGAACATCTACCAATTCCAGCTCCACAGGGATTCCCCTTGTGCCACTCTTGCCCTGCTGGATTCTCTCCAAGTGGAAAGTCCTGCTTCAGTTTGCATCTGGAAGCACAGAAGAGAAATTTTTCTGTGGGATGGGGAGCAGAGCTCCAGGGAAAAGTCAGACCACACGGAAAAGCCCATCTGGTCATTTGCTCTAACCAAAGTATGATCACATGTTCGTCTTCGGCTGCTCTTCCCTCCTGTCCTCCTGTACACCCACACACACGCGCCTGCTCACTCTGGCACTCCCGACAATTCTCAGCAGGGTAATGCAGCTCGCTGGGTTAGTTTCTGGCTGGGATTGTAAAACGAGAGAAGTGGACTGTCATCCTTGGCTCTCTCATCTGTTTAGATTTCCTTTTAACCCCTGCTTTTCCCAGCATGGATAGCCTTTGGAGGCAGTTATAAAAATACAGTCCTAAAAGCAGGGAGCACAGAAACACCTAAAAGTCAGGCATGGAGTTCAGAGAGTGTTTTTATCCCTCAGCACATTCATAGGGAAAGGTGCGGGTGCCCAGAAGGCAGGCAGTGTTCTGAACTTGAACTGAAAGTAAACATCAAACAAGCAGTTCTGAAACTCTATTGCATGCATTATAATTTCCCTGCAGTCCCAAGATCTCTACCTTAGATGGAAAGCAGGATCCCTCACATGATCCCCACACTTAAAAAGACTTAAGCAATCCTGCTGGATAGAGGTGACTGACCTGCTGCTCCCTGGTGTGATGGCAAGAGGTGTTTGTCACAGTGCAAACAGTAACAGTTGAGTAGGTGCATAGATCTGTGGACTGTAAATCTTACCCAGTCCTAGATAAGACTGTGAATCCAGACTGCCTCCAAAATACAACTCAAGATTTTGTCATTATAAAGAGCTAATAATTTCAACCATTTTGCACACTAAAAGACCGACCAAAAATAATAGAACCATCTCTCAAAACTCATCACAGAACTACAAGCAAAGATCTTGTACAACGGAAGAGAGATTGTTTGAAAATCACAAGAAACCATTTCAGAGATGTGTATATGCATATTCACATTAAAGGTACCCTGCTCACTGGCATGCTTTGAATTATTGTTTTTTAATTTCTTGAAGACATACGTGTTTGTGGCCTTATTTGAGTGACCATTGTCAGTCCATTTATCATCTGTACAAAGTTTCAGACTGTTAAAAATCAACCTAGGCACCTATACTTCTTCCTTTGAATACTGGTATGGGCTTACTCATAGCCAAGTGTTCCTTACAAAGAAATCAAATATGAGTATTAGTAATACAGGTGTTCCTACAAAATATTCCTATGTTGAGGAAGAGTGGATTTTAAAAAATCATATAATCATAAAAGGGTTTGCCTCAGAAAGGACCTTAAATTCACCTACGTTCCAACCCCCTTGGATTCCTTCCACTAGACCAGGGCAGGGACACCTTCCACTAGACCAGGTTATTCACAGCCTCACCCAACTTGGCCTTGGACACTTCCGGGGGTAGGACATCCATAGCTTCTCTGGACAACCTGTTCCAATACCTCACAACCCTCACAGTAAAGAATTTCTTACTAATATCTAATCTAAACTCTCAGTTTGAAGCCATTCCCCACATTGTCCTATCACTATGTGTCCTTGGAAACAGTTCTCCAGATTTCTTGTAGGCTCCTTTTAGGTACTGAAAGGCTGCAACAAGTCACCTCAGAGCCTTCTCTTCTCCAGGCTGGAGAAGCCCAGTTCTTGCAGCTTTTCCTTGTAGGAGAGGTACAATAGCCCTCAGATGAACTTTGTGTCCCTCCTCCAGACTCACTCCAACGGTCCATGTTTTTCTTTACTGAGGGCCCCAGACTCCAGATGGGGTCTTTCTAGAGGAAGAAAATCACCTCCCTCAACCTGCCAGCCAATGCATGGCTTCACATGGATGTGGGTTTTTTTTGTTGGGGAAGAGACGTGTGGGAGGAGCAGAATAACTCCCAGCACTCATTTACTGATTCCCACCATGGATAGTAAAGATCTTAAGAGAAAAGGCATCTTTCTTTCACTACTGATACACATATGGCACCAAAACATGCAACACAAAAACAGTGCCTGGGCCTTTCACAGTTAGAAACTACTTGACATTCTTTGTCATTGCAGACTTAAATCCCTCATTTTAACTGGCACTCAGAAATTACCGCTTACTAAAAAAGCAACTTTGATCTAACCAGTAAATATGTGCCCTCTATTGACAGTAGTTCACATAAATTAAAATAAGAATCAGTATAGCACCAAAAATGTCATCCATTAAATATTTCAAAAGGCTTCTCAGTTTCCTGAGCACATTATTTGCTAATAAAAACAAGATATATAATGAAATCAGTTTTGTCTGTTAGAAGTGTGTTATCTTTCATCAAATACTGAAATGAAAGATGTATTTAAATATACATAATTTTTTTTTTACACTGACATTTGCAAAAGGTATTATAAAGAGAAAATGTCCCCTTGGGAGGAAATATTTTATATAATTTGTGAAGTAATGAGATATTCTAGTTGTAATGGCCATACAAAAACATTACATATCAATCACCGTACAGATCAAAATGGAATTTTGGTTGCTAATGGCTGAGAATTCAACTCAGTTCTCTGTCTCTTTTCCACAGGTGCAGACATAGAAGATTCAGTACACACAACTGGAAATTATTTTAAACAAACATGGATATTTGGGCAATTTTTTCAAATTTGAGAAACAAAGAATAGGCCAACTTTCGCAAGTAAAGAAGAAAAAGGAAATCTCTCATTTTACAGTGTAATATGAACAACTCACTGAGATGCTTTAGGGAGGAGATTTCACACTGGAATTGCAATTTTAAAAAAATACCCAAGATGAGCTGTTGAACACTCATTAAAATCAATGCAGGTCAATAAAGAGTCATGTGCTTCTACTTTTAAACACAGCTAAAACCATATACAGCGTTACAAAATCACCTTTTATAGCTGTCTAAATTTGTTCTGGATAAGAAAATGCAATGCTTACTAAAAAAAGAAAAAAAAAAAAAGCAGCTAATAAACCTTATAGAAAACAGTAGAGTCAAGCACATGCAAGCAATATGCTGAATAGCTGTTGATTTTCTGTCTGCTGAGTGACTTCAGATCTTGTCACCAGCACAGTCAATGGGGTACAAAATTCTATGGAATTTGCTGTGTGACACTGGCCAAGCAAAACAACCACTAGATCCTAGAACACTGGACATGTCACGTGCTGTCATCATAGATCACGCTGCTGTTCTCACTCCCATGCCAGCAGAAAAGCCTGCTTTTTATATTAAATGCAGACTCTCACAAATCAGTTTTAATAAAAAATTACTTGTGTGCAACAGTATTTAAATCTCTAGCAATTACATTGATTAACTCAAGATGGTCTTTTTCTTCATTCAACTCTTAAGACTGGCTACCTAAAAGTTGGATAGAAAGCATATCAAAAGCCATTTTATTCTGCATCTGTTTTGGTTTCTCCTTCCAACCTCACCACTTTAGTCACAAACAGTGACAACTCCAAGAAACTTGTAGCCAAAGCAAGACTTGACATACCGGTATTTTCTGAATATTTACTAAATGAACATTTACTCAAAAACTGCTAATGGGCCATGCCCATTTTTCACAGGATTTAAAGAGTCAATATATTTTGCAGAATCTCACACAGTATATGCACTCATATGTGTTATCTACAGCCTACAACATAAACTGGGAGCAACTGTATATAAAAATGGCATCCTCCTAAATAAGTCTATATATTTGAGACTGCAATGTCAATGCATCTAGACTGTTATTGTCAAAAGCACTTCTGACTTTTTTAAGGGATGGTGGCAATCATTTCAGTGGTTTAGCTCTGTAAATTTCTTTAAAAGATTGTAGTTTATTTTGCACAATTTGCAATTCCATAGAAGGGTCACAGATACCAAGGAAGTAAGAACACTGGGTAAATGGAATTTTCTGTTCAATGCCTTGCTTTGTTCCCCTTTAGCAGAAGGAATGATTTTTTTTTCCTTTTTTTTTTTCCTTTTTTTTTTTTTTTTTTCTTTTTTTTCTTTTTTTTTTTTTTTTTTCTTTTGGTCATTGCAATTACTGTGAACTGGAACACAACTCCTCCTAACCTGGCTTTGGGAACTGAACAGGTACAGTTCAGTATAATAAAACATGAGAACATGAGGACCTTCTACCCTTGTTGGGAACTGAAATACAGAAATATGATGTGATACATGGAACAGTTGTTACTAGCACACAATTTATTGATTACTCTCCCCATAACAGAAGAGGTCTGCAGCTGGATAAAACAAAGATCTCCCAGTATGGCAGCAACATACATGCCAATGTGTAAGACCTTGATTTTCTCCTAATTACTATAAGCTATTGTCTGTGCAGAGTTCATTAAGATCATAACATTTGGTATATTTCAAATTTAATTATTACTTTTAAACTCCTGCCAAAAATACAAAATTGCTTCATATACAGTAAAAGATTAAACTCTTAAAAGGCAAATTATTAGCTATCCCAGTATTAACATTATCCTAGTGAAATTACTGGGGTTATTTTCCATCTAAATTTTCCATAATTAAGTTAAAACACTAGAAAATGTATTTTTTTTTCATTTGATACAGATTTGAAAGCACAGGGGTGTCAGGGAATTTACACTGAGACTTATAGGGCTATATTATTTGCAGATCTCTGTGAATTTTGCTATAACTTAGGAGGTTCAGGCACGAATAATAAAATGCCAACAATGAGTAGCATAAAAAATTCCATCTTTACTTGAAAAAATGAAGTTATTTTCCTGAAATACTCTCTTTCACTTTAAAAATCACGTTTCTGCTGTGGGCTAGGCTGTAAAAGATAGCATAAAAGAATGTTACTGGCTTCTCTTTAATGCAGAGAATCTTCCTGCCAAATTTTTCCTATTTTTCCCACTTTTTTTCCATCCAATCTGAACTTATTTGACTACTTTTCAATTTATATAATCACAGTGCACAGCAATGTAGAACTTCCATTCCTGACAATGACAACTCAGTCCTAAGGAGAAAAATATAGTCTGATTTTGGTTAGGTCTGCTACACTGCTAAAAATTTTTCAACATGTACAGTAAGAATTTTCTGAACAAAAGAGCATAGATTGTAACATAGGGAGATAAAGTCTGGGCAGCTTTACCGTGGAGGAACATTAAGTCCACCCACCATCAGTTGCTAGAGTTGTCCTCATTTCTTCCCAGCTCAACTACCAGGGTGATACATCTTTCTGTCAATCAGATCAGGTTGGGTCTTCCATTGGATAGCATTGCCTTAAGCTCACAAATCTACAACATGTAATAGCTTTTCTGTTTTCTGTGATTACATTATGGACATGTATTAATTATTTTTCACTCCTTTCTCCTGGCCTTGATATAAACACAGAAAATTAGCTCTTGCTGACAATTCTGGTTTCTGTAAGGGAGCCCTGAGCAGCCTCTTTATGGGATTTTAATTTCTTTTTGATTAAGCCTGTGTGAATTTAAACTCTTAATCAAAGCTCTTGCCAACATTTTAAGTAAATTGCAAAGCCAATCAAGACTTCCTCATTTGCTTTCATTATGTTTCACCTCATGTAAAGTTTCCACTTGGGGGAATGCTGAAAAGTTAAAATAGCAAATAAAGAAAGGAGAACTTGCCCTAGAAATACTACAGCACATAAACTCTACCAATATACATTTTGGTCCTGTCCCAGCTCCAAGTACAAAAATGTAAAAGTTTCCCTCTTCAATTCAAATGGCTTTCAAGCTGGCCCTGCATACTTGTCTAATTATTATACTTTCACTCCTCTGTCTTCCCTTCTTGCACAGAAAATATGAATTTCAGGGTGATACAAAAAATTTCTGTTTATGTACAATGGCACAAAGGGACAAAAGAGAAGCTTCAGGTACAGCCCAAAATTAAGGACTATGTCACCTCTAATACCTGCTGCAATGCAAACCCACCTAAATTGTAGCATAAGTTCAGTTAGCTCAAACAGCTCAAGTCTTGCGATTTTTGGACCTACAAGTGTCTATTCCATTTTCAGGGTCACTAGTACACAGCTGGCAAACACCAAGGTCTATGGCTTCAGTACTGATTGAGTAAAAGAGGATATGTATATTCCATAGACACATATATTGTTTGAACAGGTGCAAGTATAAACCACAAAGAAAGTTTCTCAATTTCATTCAAGACTGTGAGATTGGCATGTCATCAGTATGCTCCAAGGAGGCTTCTTCAGTCAGCTTTGAGAAGGTCCTGTACTGCAATGCACCTAACTCAAATGATTAACAGATGATAACAAGATTAAAAAGGTCTCCTGTAGGTTGACAGGTAATACATTATATAAAGATCTTTTCATCACAGCACAGCAAATGTGTGGAAAGTCAAAGTGAATCAAATATATTTATCTTGTAGCCACTCTATCTTTTTGCATTTTCTATTCTAATCACATTTAATTATTACTATAGTACTAAGAGAGAAAGGAGAGAATTTTCTAAGCTGATATTTCAATGATATTTCACTCATTTTCTTCTTGCTAAAGAATCCTTACGGATTTAAGATTTTTATGCAGAAGGCCATGAGGAATCTAAAATTAAAACTGTTATTAGAAGCAGTTGAAAGTAGGCAGTGAACTGAAGCTGTGCCTTGCAATCTTGGCTATTGTTGTATTATTGCAGAGTCCCATAGGCAGCACTCACATGTACAGTACAGAGACTTCACATCCTGGCTCTTTTGATTCTTTTGTCCGCCCTCCAACCTGCGCAGCCAGGAACTTTCACTTGAGAAAGATTTATGAAGCCTCCACTAACAGGGTCAGCCCTGTTATATCACCAGAGGGCTTCTTCTTAAAAATAATAACATCTATCCACAGCTCGGCAGGGCGGTCTCTCTTGGCACTCGCTTTCCCTGTTTGTCTTAACAACCGGCGCACACAAAGCCCTCGGCTCTAGCAAGGACAGCCAGCGGTTCCCTTAGGCACAGTAGCCCCATTTCCTCCTGCCTGCCAGGCCTGTGTCAGCTGAGATAACCCACACCTCCAAAACCCACTTCAGGTTTATGGAGTCTTGACTCCTGTAGCTGCTGGTGTTATACCTTCATACATTAGGAAAAGTCTGCAAATCTGCAAAATCCGTTGAAAGTTTGCAAGGTGGACTAATAAAAGGATTTTAGAGGCTCTGATTCTACTCAATTACAGTGCAAGACCATTTACTCTTATGTGCCAGTCCCTAATATTACATTATGTAGTCACCCTGACTGAAAAACTCCTGTCATTTCTAATAATTATGAGAGTTTTTTGCTACCATGTTAAAAGCTACTTCCAAGGCTTTTATACAGTTAGAGTGCAAGTAGTTTGGCTATTCATCGCATATATCATTTGAAAGAGAAAAATGGATTTTTTTTTTTCCACTGCAGCTATCAAATATTAAAAATAGGTAGGGAAAATTATTTTTACAGTCGTTTTCTCCAAAGGAGTTCATGCTTAGAAGCTTGGAAGACAGATAATCTGTCCTTCTCTGCATATTTAATAAAATAAAAGTTGAACTTTTTCCCAATCCTCCCCTCCTCCTTAAGAAAATGCTCTTAACTTTACTTCATTTATTAAGATTACATAAAGTGTTTCTTTCACAGTAAGCATTCCTAACAAATTTAGTCCCCTGTGCTAGGAGGAGTAAGACTCTCTTCACTCCTTCCGCCAAGGGTTCCTGAGAGTTAATACTCCCACTCTTCTTCTTTGAGTGTCAAGGGATTTTTAACATCCGCAAAACAGACAGGAACTTGGGTTTCTGCCTTAGGAAAAGAATGGGGGTTTTTTTCACCACATAATAATCTGCTGTGCAATTACCAATAAGAAAGGGATATTCTCTACTATAAACTGAACAATGTGCAAGAAGCATTTATTGGTCATCTAATGCAAAAGGCATAAGGAATTTAAATTAAATTTTGAAGTGAATATAGAAAGCAACAACATAAAGAAATCCTGAGCACTATACAGTGAAAATTATTTAAATGATAAATAGAAGTCTGTAATATGACAGAGTACTGAGACATCACAGACTAAACTGTTCAGTTTTATAAAATACTGATGACTAGTAGATTGCATTCACTGTATCAAGTTCCATAAGATCTAAGTATAACATGTTCACATAAAAGAAGCATTAGTTTCAAATCAGCTCTGTGTGGGAGCATTTCCTTTCACAAATCCAGCTGGAGGACAGGGCCTTTATTAAACAAAAGACTACTACTTCCATAGTTTAATAAGATGGAAGGAATGAAGATTCTGTCCCTGCCATGTCCATTTATTCTGCACAGAAATGGGAGTTAACCTGCCTTAAATAGGAATGTGCTGCTGTTTTGGTTGGGGGTTTTTTTGGGTTTTTTTTTTTGGCTAGTGGGAGAGTAGACCAGTGAAGCAAATCCTTCACATGATGGACAATTTTAACAGTAAAGAAAGAAGTCAAATTAATACTGACCCCAAACAAAAGCTGTTATTTTGCTCAATGGACATTAATGGTACTTTAATATTTCATAATAAACTCACCCTGAACACTGAGCAGTTGGAAAAGTTGTTCAGAAATACACACACACATTGCTATCAAGCAAGAACCTGGCAGTTGTATAAGAACCTTCATGCTGAAGAAAACAGTACTTTCCTTTCTTTCAACCCATTTCACACATAAAAAATGCTTTTAGAAAACAACAAATTTCTGAATTAGCTTACAAAGATATTATTAGCAATCATGCATCTGCCTTAATAATTAAAACTGTTCCCAAAACCACTCATTATTCTGTGCAATATAGATTTTGAAGGTTGCTTTAAGGTGTGTTCTCCTAATCCACAGTCAAACTTTTCCATAGGCAGTGAAACAGCAGCCAGCACAGGATGCTTTCAGAGGAGGCATACTTTCCTGCTCAATGCAATATAAGTCACCAAGTATGAAGACTTTCCTAGGTGACCACAGGTTGTGTAGAATTACCCAAACTAATTCACAATTAGCTCTTTTGCATACTTTAAGCCAAGACAGCAAAATTTAACAAAAACTAATCCTATTTTATCAGAGGCTTAGAGCTTGCAATAAGGTGTTTTTCCATTGTTTTCAGAAACAAACCAACCAGGTAAAGGATGTCTCCATGAGCAGCCATTAGTTCCACAAGATCAATTACAACAGAACATAGTTATTTCTGTAAGAGACGACATTCTTCAGACCCTCATGGAAAGGAGTACTCTTTAGGTTCTTCCCTGAGAACACAAGAAAGTACTACCATTCTCCCTTAAATGCAAACTTTTTTTAAAAACAGCAGATATTGACGCTCAGGTCAAATATGGATCTATAAATATTCTTTTAATCTTAACAGTGACTCAGGATCACAGCCTAGGGTCAATCCAGCAAATTAAAAATTTTCATCATATTCTGGCTTATCTCAGTGTATTGATTTATCTCAACTTACAAGTTATGTCACCAAAAAGTAGAGCCAAGTGATTCCTCAGTCCATGACTTCCAAGATAGGATCTGAATATGTGACTGACAATTCACTTTGGGTTGGCAAATGGAAATTTATGGTTAAAGAGATCATCATACTGAGGATATCACCAACATAATTTAAAAAAATAAAATTTTTGTTTCAAAATTAGACACAATTAAAAATATATTGAAAGTGGCACTAAAAAACTATAGCATGGATATTACCTACAAAAATCTTTAGGCATTTTCTATAGCTATATTTTCATGTGTGCAACTCAATACTTGTAACATTTAATAACAGCTGAAGCTAATATAGACACAGAAAATCACAGGTATGCTCTCAAAGTTCAGGACATTCACCATCAGAAGTTGTTTGCCATTCAAAAGTTGGATGACTCAACTATAAAGATGTATTCTTAAGAAACAATACATTTTGTTACCTAGTGGCCTCACCCTTCAGAGCGTCTAAAGGTTTTCATTTGTGTCAAGTAAACATTTTATAATAGAAATTATTCCATATATTTACAATGTCGGAAGCATATAAAAATAACCATCTATTAAATGTGCACAGCTTCAAAAACATTTTTTTCTGCAAAGATGATTTTTCCATACTTCCTCCACTATGGCTGGATGTAAAGTACATTCCAAGTCACAGGGCAGTGAGGGAAAGGCCCTCCCACCCAAGCCAGTGGGAAGTGCTAGAGTCTCAGCACATTCCCAGTAACATTTCCGTTGACCTTTTACACATGTAAACGAGGCTCCAACTTAAATGACACCCTAATCTCCCAAGCAACAGCCACAACCCTCCTGGCTCCTTACTTTGCGACAGTTCACAGTCCCTTGTCCAAAGGTGTCAGACAAACTAGAAGCACATTCCTGAGAAATTCAGCCTTTCTTTGCCATCCTTTTACTTTCTCCAGTACAAGGTCAGCTATGTTTGTACTATTTCCTCAGGCCTCCTAATTTGCAAATTTCCAAAGTGCTTGGAACTCTGAACAATGGAAGGGTTTCTCACTTGACCCATAGAACTAGTGGAGAGTTACTCCACTGTGGCACTAGTGTAACCTGCTCTCAGATATTAATTGCAATCCTTAACAACCCACTCACACACATACACACTCAGCTAAAATAGATATGGTTAAATATCAGCTTTGTGTAGCACCTCCTCTCAAAATTATGCTATTTCCACAGACTTATATACCTTGACAATAATTTTGATATCTTAAATTTTAAAATCTAGGATTTGGTACTTGTTATAGAATGATTACTTACTATTTTAAAAATAATATCATGGTTGAACATCAAATGCATTCTGGTAAACCAATTTTAAATTCTACACGTTCTTTTAAAATGTCAGTGCCATCATCACATCCGAGACACTGAAAAACAACCATTCACTGCAGTAATTACTCCCTGTGCTGTGCTAAGGAATTATACTTCCAGCAACTAAATGATGAGTTACTTCTGAGATAATATTTTTATTTATGCTTCTTATGTTATATTCAACAAGGAAGTGTAAAGTGAATTTCCCAGTCCTTCATTTCTTCAGCTTCTTAAAGATGAAAAAGTAATCTTATTTTGTGCACCCTATACAGAATTTATACCATTGGAAAGCCCGCTCCTACAAAAATTATTGCTTCAGTCAACTAGAAAATTAAAGATTCACATTTTAAATTAAAAAAATTGAAAACCTCTCATCCAAAACCCTATACTCCTAAAAACAATTAATCTTATTTAGTATTTTTTTTAATTGCCAGGACTGTCTCATCTAATTGGAAATCTGAAATTGTAAGAAAACTTTGGTTCTTTAATCCATCATATTTCCATAATGTAAATGAGGAACAGACTTCCTCTAGAAGATAGCTTTGCATTTTTACCCGATGATCTGAAAAAAAAATCTTTTCTCAGAACTTTAAAGCAAATATATTAACATGTAATAAAATAATAGAATTAAAATTTCTTGCAGGTTTATATTCAAAACTTCTCAGAAACATAAATCCTTTTTATATTATCTAAAAGCATAAACTGATATTTATTTCTCTTTAATATCCAGTAAAAATATAAGCATTTAAACACAGGTACCTTCTCTGAAAACAACAGATTTCACTTTTTAAGTTGTAAGAATCTTGGGGAAAAAATACAATAACATGGAGGGTATTTTGAATTAAAAAAAATCCCTATTTTGCAGCTAATTCCAATTCTAATCACAGTAGCAGTCTTGCCACTTACAGCAGCAGTGAAGTTGTAACTCTTCTTCTACATATTACACCTGGAGACTTTCTGTAGCAATTCAGTTTTGAAATTAATTATATATGACAATATTCCTACTTTGAAAAGGGTTCTCCTCATCAATCTCTCACCTCCAGTTTGTAAATATTCTTGCTTCTTATAGGGCATTTCAGAAGTGTTTTGCTTTATTTTGATGGTCATGCATTTGGGTTACAACACTGCAGGTAGGGGTACCAATCTGAGGAAGGACAGGTTTTTGAAAGAAACATGAGACTTTCCTTATTTTTTATACACTCCTACAGCCATGACATAATTTTTTCTCTTAAGTTCTTAATCCAGATATAATTTCATTAATCTTCTTTTAATATACAGTAAGTCACTCTGTTCAGTCCTCAACGATTTAGTAATATTATACCTCACATACACACAAAATCAAACAGCTAGGTCAGCTGTAGTACTATCAACACAATCTGCTTTGAAAACATAGCCCTCACAATACTATTGTTATGAAATTTTACTATCCATGTCACACCACTAGATTTATTTGGCACTTGCAGTCATGACTTGTTCTTCCGGAGGAATTCCTCTATAATTGAGCATTAGTTATTGTACCATTAAAATGCAGCGTTTCCGTAAATTTTAAACAGATAACAGCACTTTCTAGCAAGTGTTTTTTTTATTACCTAGTTACAGGGAGAAAAAAAAATTGGCTAAAAAAGGTTTTCCTTTTCTAGTTAAAATAAAATAAATGAGGTTAACAGAAAACATCCTGCCATTGCTCCCAAAGGAATATTCCCCAACTACGAAATGAGTGAGGGCCATTTCTGTAAATGTAAGTACTTTAAAACCTAATGTAATAATAAACAGCTACACAACATACATTTTCTAATGTGATCTTTTGTATATTTATACTATAAGCATTGATACTTTATAAGTATTTTTATCTATTTCTTTCATTTGTGGGTTTGGGTTCAACCTTATTAACAATGGCAATGGTCCAATGACCTGGTAGAAATATGCAGTAGGCACAGATTGCTTCAGCTCCGGGGTTTAATCATATTTCAGATGAGGAGTGGGCCTGTGCAGTTGAACTATTATTTTTCCACAAAAATGCCAAGCGACGGGGATGAATAGGGTCCTTTCATTATGCTCTAAAGGAAGAGGAAGATTAAAAGGTTCATGGCGAATTGTGTCCTTGCATAAATGTCAGAACAAAGTAAGGCTCTGTGTAAAAACATTTTCTTTACACTCTTGGCAAGTATTTCCCTAAGAAATTTTGAAGAATTAAGCTCATGATGTCAGACATACTTTAGTGAGTATGAAGGATTAACATTTTGTATCTCCCTGATGATTTGCTCACCACTATGGGAACCCAAAAAGGCAGAAGTAAGCTTTCAGTTACTTTAACCTTTCCTTAAAGCAAGGTACAGAATTGTTATAACTCAGATCCTGAGTCCAGGCTGCTGATTGATCAGAAAGACTAGCCCTTAGGCTTCTAATGTAAATAATACTGCTTGCTGAAATCTTATTTCCATCCCAATATACATACCAAAACAGAACAAATCCCTCAAGATCATTAAGAAGGCAAAGGGTTTACTGGGATTTAACCTTGTAAACTAACTTAATCAATATAGTAAAATTAGGCGTAGTATTAACAATTTTAATTTGCATTGCAAATAATATTCTTGTTCATATGAATATATATGTATATCTCAAATATCAGATTGCAGTATTATAAGTATTTTATACTAGACTGTAATCAGCGTTACATCATGCCCTCTTTAACAAAATAACATTTAATGGGCATTGTGTTGTAAATGTAGTGCATCACCCTCTTGGATTGTAAAGAATTCATGGAGCTACTCTCAGTTATGGATAGAACAGTAGTTAAGAATAAAAAAATAATTTTTACTTAAAATAAATACCAGTCTGAAAATAGCTTAATATTGTAAACTCTTTCAAAGTTTAGCATAGTAGTCTATGATCTAAATTTCAAATCCTTAGAAGTATTGCAAACAAAATTGTATAAATAAGTAAACAAAATAAACAAAGGTGAATTGCCTTGAGAATAACATCAGGCCTACAACTAAAGTTGCTGTGGTTCAAGTATGGGAATGAATAGCTACACTCTGGACTACATTCTTGCTCAGCTGACCGTGCTAATATTTAGCATTCAAAGCTGCTGCCAATAAAGCATTTACCTGAGTCAAACTTAGGGCCTGCAACACTTTGGTTTCAATTAGCATTCCAAAGCTCTCTTTAGAACAAATCACACATACAGTGAATTTCTTCTTGAACTAGGTATCATTCCCTGCACTTGTATTTTAGTTGTCATTACTCAGTAGCTAATCCTGTTTTCCATTTCTTCTGGCACAATCTATTTCTGACTTTACCTCTGTTGGGCTACTCCCAAACCATATGGCAAACACTTTCAGCAATGATACAGGTTATATAAACAATTTCTACCAAAGTCAGCAGGGGTCCAGTAACCCTTTGAAAGTTGGAAATAACTGTGCATTTCACTATTAAATCAGTACCTGCCACACCGAACTTTCCTATGTCAGTGTCTGACATAACATAGACACAACATGCACTTTTGGGTTTTTTTTTCTAAAATAAAACAGTTTTATTAAGTCATTTTCAATTTGGCTTTATTTTGGATATACTGCAATCAAATGAATTCTGACAAAGTAACAGAGATTGGGCTGATGTTTGGATGTGACACCCTTAAGGAAATCTGCGCTGCAAGAAGGAAATGCAACAGCTGCTTATAGACGAAGCATCTTTATCACTGAGTCAGAGAGCAACCAACTGCTTAGCGTAATTTTAAAGGCAGCCCCTCTGTCACAAGCATCATCACTCAGTTGATGCGTAAAAACCATTTATAAATATTAGCAATCATCTGGCTTTTTTCAAAAGAACAGGAAAGTTAATCCTGTTTCCTGACTGAGTTCTGTATTGCATAATTACATTCTGACAACCTAAGTTCCCCTGCAATTTCAGTTAATTACAGTATTATTCTTACTTCCTGTCCTAAAATTATTTGTGTAGTAACCATATCCTACTAGAGTGGAAGATGAAGTAAGCTCTCTGAATTATTTTGATTAATATGTAAAATGTTGTGCTATCACCTCACAGAAAACCCCACTGTATACTAGATATTATTCCCAACTAAAAAAAAAGTGTGGAACTTTTCAGCAATCACATTAATGCTCAGTAGCCCACCTCTCAAGGGATGTTTGTGTTATTTGACTAATATAAATCTATATATAACTAAAAAATATTAATTCAGCCTTTTATTGAACATAAGCAATAAGCAAATGAAAAAAATCTTAGATCTCTCCAAAGAGGTAAAAAGTATACAAGAATAATATACATAGTATACAGAAAAGTATAGTCTTTTATTACTTGCCACTGCGTTTTCCTTTCTAAAGGTGTACAGAGCAATTTTAGCCAAGTTATCCACTAAAAACTACTATTGCCAGTTCTGAACCTTGGAAAATCATTATATATTCTTGGCAATTGTAAACTTTAGAAGTGTAACTATTTGAGAAGCAACTAGAGTATTTTCAGCAGACCAAACAGGGCTGCCCAACTTTATGGCAAAAGTATATCGTAGCTATTAGAGATTTCTTACTGTCTAATATAAAAAGAAGACTTTCATTCATTTTTGGAGCAAACTCTAATTTTTTTAATTAACAGCAAACCTTCTAACAGCTTCTATAGCACAGGGCTTTATCCCTGAACTTTGCCATGTAATAGCCATAAATTGGTCCATCATAAATTCCCTCACCCCTCCTAAACTCATCCTGGCTCTGCATATATTCCTCTGTACTGCCCCAATGTCTAGTTTTCTGCCACATCCGACTGTTCCATCCAGCAATGCTTTCACATTCCACTTGCACATACAGTGTTTTCCTATCTGAAAGTACCCCACTTTGCCTGCCCCAGGCTTCTCCTTCTAATTGTTGTGATATCCAAAATTTTGTAGTGCTTCCACTGTTGTTACAAGTTACAAAAATAACATTTTTGTAAGTTTTGTGAGTTGTAAAATAAACAACTTACAACTACTACAAAAATTATTTCATTCCAAGAAGCAGAAAAAAAACCCAAAGAAAGTGTACCCTACAGGCATAAAAGTAAAAGCCAAGGAAAAATATTCTCAGAATTATTTCAAAGCCAAAACCACAAAAAATGCTTTTGAGAGAGGGGATGATATTGCAAGACATGGCAACTCATAAAGACAAACCACCATGACACACTTGAGAAACTACTAGTTTGAGTAGCAAATCTGAACAGATTGTCTGTCCGTTCTCCTATTTCCCCACGTGCAAAAGGAAACCACAGCTGCAAGTGGTGGCAGAGCCCAGAGTCCCTGCCTCCCCTGGGAGCTGTGCTGCCATAGCTGCAGTAATGGGCTGGGTAGCTTCCAAGTGCCACCTCAACCTTTAGCTGAAGGGTTTTCCCCCCAGAGCTAGGAATTTGGTCTCTCTTCATGGGGATCAGCAGCTATCCTAGGAGCAGGGTTGAACTCCCAGGAACAGAACTAAGCCACTTTTTCTTCATGGTCCCTCTCCATCTCTCTCTCCCTCATTCTCTCTTCTGAACAGTTCCCCTTCGCTCTTTGTATGCAAAGACTCAGCAAGAATTGCATTTGGTGACATTTCCACACTCTCTCTGCATTTTTTAACATCTCTCCTCATCCTGAGCACATAACGCTTTCCAGCAATGTTTTGAGCATTACACAGAAATTGAGATAAGTTACTTCTACATCCCTGCAATGGCCAATCTTCAGGTCATGCCTCAGAGTCTATTTGTTCTCATACACAACTGAGAAGGAATCAGTAAGTCATTGAAGAAATCCGGTGTAAATCCTGTGTCTTCAAAACAAGTATTTGTGAAAGCCCTTTGTGTTTCTTAAAGGAGAAAAAGGCTGAACTCTTGTAAGTATATGGCTGTTATATTTTCTGATGTTTATACACTGGCAGAATGGGAACACAAAAATAAGTCTACATAAGCACATAAATAAAAACCCTTTCAGGCGCTTGCATTTAAAACTGTAGGCAATGCAACCTAAGGGAATTTGCAGTGGTAGAACATGCTGCAACATGTTGCAACACTACCTGCCCAAGAGAAGAACAACCCTGTTTAAAAGTTGGTGGGTTTTTTGGGGTGGGAGGTTCCTTTGTTTGTTTTGATGAGAGTTTTTGTTTGGGTTTGTTGGTTTGGTTTGGCAGCTTGTTTGGATTGGGTTTTTAAAGTTTCACTCTCATCATGCTTGTTTTCAAGCTCCTAAGGAGTGGGGAGTTCACATGAATGAGCTGATCACCTCTTATGCACTGAAGCAGTCTCCAGCTCCAGGAGATCTTTAGCTCAAGGAAATGGAGAAATATCTGGCCAGCAAAAATTACGTGCTGGAAGGGGCCTCCTCTGTCTCACTGCTAGTATGGTGGCAAGACCCTCTTATCCCTCATCAGGAGAGGAAAATCTCTTCCACATTAAGTACAATTATAGGCGAAAATTGGCTGCCAATTTCTGAAAATCTGTCACTTTAGGTTTTAAGGGAGGTGGTTTCCTTTTCAATTTTAAATATATCTCACCCATATGGGAATAATACAAAATCAAATCCAATATTTTTCCTACTGCCTAGCAGCTAAGTTATTTACTTGACTTTAACAAGACGTTTCTTTCCTCTTCCCAAGTTTGAGAGCAAGCACAGGCTGAGATGAGCTGTGCTGCTGTATGAGCAGTCACTTCCAACTATTTATTTGAAAAGAAGGAGATCTGTATCTTAGGTGGGAAGGGAGAGAGAGTAGGCAGGGGAAAGAGGGGAAAAAGGTCAAGCTTTCAATTATTTATTGTCATAAATAATAAGTTTGAAACTTGGGAATAAAAAATAGGAAACTTTCAGCGACTTGACACACCTCTATCCTACTGCTGGAAAATCGAGACAGTTCCATAAGCTGCATCTCCCCTGTATTAAAAACAATGCACAAAGGGTGCTAAGTTAGCCATGCAGCCATAATGGCTATTAAAAAAATCCCACTTGCATGCTGTGCAAATCTGCATGTTCACCCTACATCACTTCTTATGACACTATATTGAAGGTAAAACAAAGTTTTACTTTGAACCCTGTTTTCCCTCCCAAAGTGTGGAAATAAAATGTTTTATATGTTGCATGTTTATTATTTACAACTTCCTACTCAGGAGACTCAGGTAGAGAATTCATGCTTTCCAAAATGTAACCTTACACATCTGGCCAGCAAACATCTGGATATTTATCTTCACTCATCATTTCCTTCAGCAAGTCCAAAATCTGTCAGTTGTTTCAGCTGAGATTCAGCCCAAGGGAGTACAAAAAAAAGTTACATCCTTCTTTTGTCCAGGTTTTATAAACTGCTTTTTACCTTTTTCCCTGGGATATCAGTAAGTATAAAAATAAGCAGTCTGGATTCCTCTCTGTTTTTTATTCTGTAACTATGTACTTCTGCAGTCACAGGGAACATACATATGCAACTGAAGTAATAATACAGTCGTATCTGCAATGCATGCAAAACATCCTACACCTTTTATCAGGCTTTATATATATATATATATATATATATATATATATATATATATATAACAGATATATATACACATATATATACACATATATATATACACATAACATATATATACACATATATATACACACACATATATATAACATACGTCCAGTATATACTCAAATCACAAGTAAGAATACAGACTGACTTGTGAATAAACTATATAGCAAAATTTATGCTGAATAAACTCCAATAGACAAAAAGCAGCAAATGCATGATTTACTAAAAAAAAATCCTCACCTGTAGAATTATTGTAATGGAAGCACTGCCTTTGGACTGAATGTACCAGCCTGAAGAACTCAGCCCTGAGTTTGTCCCTTGCTCTGACACTGTGCTAGGAAAGTCTTATTTTCTTGTGCTACACTCCCCGTTTTAAAGAAGGGAACAATGAAACTCATTTCGATTACAAAACATTTGCAGTTTATCTACGAAAAAAGCACACTAAAGGACTCAATTATTATGACCAAAGATAGATATTGAAGAAGGAAAATGAGAATAATTTCTGATCAAAGTTTGTTTATTCTTACTGTTAATTTAAAGACACTGCTGTATTTAAGGTTTCCATATCTGTCCTGATATCCAGTCTGAAATTGCTTTCCAAATATTTTCAGATGAAATGAAAAAGAAGAAATGAAAAATGAAGAAATGAAAAATTCAAACCATGTAATCAGTTATTTTGAAGTTTTTTGTTTAGCTGAGGTTCCATGCACTTCTTCCCAATAATTTCTCTGAACCAGCTTCATGCTTTTCAACTTTTCAACAAGGTATGCTTAGCTCTGCTTGGTGAAGTTGAGGGGAAAATGTAATAGTCATACCCATATTTAAAAACAAAAGAGCAACAATTAATATTATGGCTTCTTAAAATTCTTTAAATTCTATCATTTAGTATGAATTTATTTTATATGTGTACTGTGAGAACTTTTCATATTGCCATTTGTCTCACAGGAATGCCACAAAATGTTCATGACTCAAGATTCATTTTAACCATGTGGTCCAAGGGAATCTCCTAAAGATATAACAAGCTTACATACTTAATTCTGCATTTCTACATAATATTTTTAGATATATTTTTCAACTTTAAATCAACCAAAAAACCACATGTTTAAGTAGCAAAACAACATTTATAATAAAAGTAAGTCATGTTAGCATGAGTGGGTAAGAGACATCAGAAGAACAAGGCTGGAAGTAGTAGAAAATAATTGAGTGTTGGCTTTGACAGGGTCACTTGTTCCAGCTTCACACTAATTCTAGCCAACAAACAAGTCAGGAAGAGTTCTTTTTTTTGTACTGTTTGGGGATTTTTTTTTTTTAATATCCTAATCTCTAGTCAGAAGTACATTAAATTAAAAGACAGTCTGGAGTGAAAAAATCCTTTTATTTTTAGCTCCCTAACACAATACAGGTTACTACATCTTAAAAATTACAAGATTTTATTTTTATAACTACAAAATTTTAAGATCTCAGCATCTGTATGTGTTAATAGAGACTAAAATTTAAAATAAAATGAAATAAATCATAAAAGCATGTAAAATATATGGTGCATATATAAAGCACACATTTTTCTTATGCCACTGTGCTGTAAAATCAATAAAATCCTACCTTTTTATCTTAATTTAACAGGCCAGTTTCCAGGTGATGGAAGCCATGAACATCATTGATACCTGAAATTATTCCTTGTGCAAACATGTCACATGCCATGAGTGTCTGCACTTCCCTTTCCATACTTAGCAATAGCTTTGCCCCTGCTGAACTCACAAAAATAAAATGGCAAGGTATGCTTAGAATGACAGTTATGTTTATGATATTTTCTCATTAAATTGAAAGGAAATTATTATAATTTTATAGAAGTTAAAAGTAGCATGGGAAATTCTCTCCTGTGTTTTACAAGGTCACATGTCCAGATTGCACTGCACTGTCTGAAGCAACACCCATACCATTTAACTGTCAGTGTGTGCAACGTCCTCATCAGAAAGGCTGAGAACAGTCACAGCTTTTTACAGAAGCAAAGTTTTTAAGGGTTTCTGGAATTTTATTAACTAGATAGAATCAAGAATTTTCCTCCTGGACCCCAAAAATCTTGCATTTCCTCGTGCACACATACCAATATGATTTGTCAGAATTTTTGTTTTCCAGCAGCAGAAAGAAATGTCCTGATCCCATGTAGCCCTTAAAATAGGCAGCCCAGAGGCAATCATCTAGTGCTTAAATGCAAGTACTTTACAAAATCCTACTAAAAGACCATAAAATAGTGACTCCTTTTTAGGATATCTGTCTTTCATACAGCTTTATACATATGAACATTGTAGTTATTTGCTTGCAACAGGATGTTGACACTCTGTTTAGCATCCCTTAATTTAAAATAATAAAATAATTTTACTTTTAAAATAGTGTTGATGAATTTATTCAGGTTTGACATTTACTGATCATTGAGAAAAATTAATTGAGAAATAGCGTAGGTTACAAAAAACAGTTATACCAGGAAAGGATTCACTGTTAATTTTAGCTACTAAAAAAAGAAAATATGGGAAAAAAGGGAAAAAAGGTGGTTCATGATTTTTATTAAGTTACATCTTCCACCAGCATGCTATCAAGATAGAGTGTGATGCAGAAAAGATTGCCCTTCCTACACTCAAAAAGCAGTTTTGGCAGTTTAAATACTTTATTAAGGCAATAAAGATCCACTGAAAGAAACATACACACAAAAGAGCATTTCCCAGATATAATAATGTTTGGTCTGCTCCAGACACACTTTAAATGCTAATTGCCCATCTCGAAAAGTAAAATAAAGTATTTTAAATGGTAATGGCCTCACTAGATTTTTAGCCAGCAAGGAAAACTATTACAGACATTGAGCTTCTGGAAACCTGAGTAATATCCTGAAAGGAACAGATTGCCTTTTGGGGCTTGGGATGGAATGCACTTTTATTCTGTGTTAAAAAGGTATCCTAAATTTCTTATTGTCCTAGGTCCTAATATTTTAGAAATGGGATTTTTTAGCCATGTCCTGCTGGGGAACAGAAATGTGATTCCAAGCCCTTCAGATAGATGATTCCAAGCCCTGAGGATAGATGGGTCTGTATCCCCACTTCACACGCCCCAGCCAGACAATCATACACATGCCACAGGAACCACCTTACCTTTCCCTGCAGGTAGACTGTCAAGAGGCTCCAAAGCTAAATTCTGCACAGTTTGAAAAGAGATTTCAAAAGAGTTGTTTAAAGTTGCATCTTCACAGTGTGTATTAGCTAAAGTGCTATTTCAGAGTGAAGTGCAAAGATAGCGTTCTGTCAATTTCTTTCTCCAGTCTTTCTCTACAGACTGATAGACAGAGCATTAATGACCAGGCAATTTTTACTAGCACAGGGGAAGAAAAACACTTCTTTTTGTAACAGAGAAAGCACAAGCATCTCAATGGGCTATCTGTTATAACAATGCATTTCATTCCTCTAGGCCTCTGCTTCTACTTTAAAACTGTGACAAAAAATAGTTGCCACTGCTGGCTGTTGGATGAATTATATGGAGTGTGCTTTCACTCAAACTCTAATTCGTTACAATCACAGTTTCACATCACAGATTAAAAACAGTTGTATTTGGTACCTTTTATTGCTGATTTCAACAGATTGGTAAAACAGGAAGGTGACACAGTCCTCTAGCAAGACAATGTGTAGAGCTGCTGTATCATAAACTGAGGTGGCATTTCCAAAATCACTGCAGTTGGTTTTGGTTTAAAATGAGCCTAGATTAAGTGACTTTTTGCAACTTCTTCGGGAAATAGATATTAACCTTTACTGAAGTAAATAGCATGACTTCAAATTAAGGGAAACAGAAATACATATTCTCAAATGGATTTTCACTTACACATGAAATACGGGTTTATAGAATAAGATACATATTCAAAGTTTAAGACCAAAAAAAAGGAGAAGATAGACATAGATGGACTTCTTTCCTTGAATGTGTAGTTTAACCACCAAACATACAGTTCTCTCTCTTCAACTTATGTAGTCACCTCACTGAAGGTGGCTCTAAAACATTTAGGAAGTCAAACAGTGTACAAGAGAATTATTTCAAACCTTTTTTCAGGTAAAACTTCAATAAGATCTTCAGTTGCAGAAGAATTAGCTTCTCCTCTTCTTCACTCACTAACTACAAAAATATTCACTTTAAAACTTGGATAATTTGCATCATACTTTATGTTCTGTAACACCTTAAAAAATACAAGTGTTACGCACCATTTCATTGGTTTTCAGCAGCACACTTGAAAAAGTATTTCAAATGAACTGTTTCCTTGCACAGTGAATTAGACACTTTCATACTCAAATCTCCACTCAGATGAATGGATTATTTTCTCTGTGTTTAAAATTTGAACACAGCCTAGAGGGCAGCAATAGCCAAGGATATGAATGTGTGAAGACAGATGATTTTTTCAATAGCCAACCCGTACTAATTTATAGCAAACTTTTTTCTCCCATTTCACCACATTTTCTAATGTTTTACTGAAAAAGCATGCTGCAAACTTGCTTTTTTACAAACAGATCTAGAAGATTTTCTCCTAATCTGTGCACCCAGGAAAAACCCAGGCACTGCAGGTAGGAAAAAAGATGAAACTCCGGGCACCCATACATCTAACAAATGCATATCTATATAGAGAGCCTCTAGAATGCCAATGTATTGTGTAAATTCTCAAACTAGGAAAATATGTGATACTTAAAAAGATGATTAATCTTGTACTGGCCACTCTGCCAACTATAAAATGACAAACAAAAAAATGGAGGAACAGTTTCTTTTTCATTTTGTACTGGGGAGCTTGAGAGAAGATGAATAATGCTGAGAGGAGATGGAATTACCACCTGAATTTTGGCATAAAAATGGTGTCACAATATTGTCATCTCATGCTTTCCTTACCGTTTCTTTAATGATATTTAAAAGATACATTGTCTCTGGAATCAGAAATATAATAATAATAAAAAAGATTGCTTTTGTACTCATATCAAGGTCTAATTTGTAACAGACAGGCTTGTCTCTGCCAGCATCCTGTGGAAAAAAACCAATTACCAGATATTTACAGAAAACCTACAAGAATCACAGCAAGCTTTGTGCTGTACTCAGACCATAGGGCTGAACTGTTCACCTATAATAAGCCACGTTCTACCCTTCACGACATTGTATTCCCACTCCAGCTCACACCCTACAGCAGCTAGAAAAAGCCAAAAATCCACCGCAAATCACTTTGTCTGACATTCAAACTATTGGCAGATTTGTTACTACCATTATTCTTAATTATCTCTGACATTTAAAATACTTAGAAAATCAATTCACCTGTAAACGTCTTTTAGGACATTCAGAAATTAAAATTAAGCAAAAACTCTCTAGTGGATTCACTTTTATTTCCATCTTCTGAGCTCTTCAGCTTACAGAGAATTTTCAGAAAGTCAATTATCTCACCACGTGTAAAGTAAAATAGGAAGAGGCATTAGCTATCCGCATATGCCACATTAAAATTAACAGACTAAATGAGTCAACCTCACCTCGTATCAGGACATTATTCTTGCCAGTATACAAGACATCAGTCTTTGAAACAACAGGAACTTGTTATGAACAATAACAACCTGAAAACAATACAAGCAGGCTCCTATAATTTTATGGGACCCTAGACATTCCATATCAGGAAGCCTCATTGCAGCTGATGTAGTTTTCAGGTGAACTTTCTCAAAAAAGTGTACATTTTAATATGAAAAGGAATGGCAACATCTTGATTTGCTAAGACTGACTTTGGTCTTCTATGAATTGAGTGTCCACTCAAAAAAATTAAAAGACACATAGTAAAGGGACACCTCTTCTTGTGAAAACATAAGAGAACAGTAAAGGAGAAGTTACAAAAACAAGCATATAGAAATAACAAATGATGTCATTTATTTACAGTCAACTCAAATGGCAACAAATGAGTCAATCACCTGAACTATGTTCTTATTTTCAATTCATGTTGTAATGTCTGCAGGTATTAGACTAGAATCAATCAGAAGATGGAATAGAAAATATGACAACTAGCTATTGCTTTTGCTATTTTTATGAGGCTACTAAAGACAGCATTTTAATATCCTGCTCTCACAAGCCTGCTTAAAAAATAAGAGAAAACAACTAACAGAACAGCAAAAAAAAGTTTTCTGTACAATTCACAAGAAGAGAGCATTTTTCTCTTAATGATTGCGTATCAATTCCCTTTGCAATCAACACAAGCTGTGACAAGAAAAAGAGCAGAGCCTCATCCAGTCACTTGACAGTTCTCAACATTTTCTATCTTTCACTGGGGTGAAATTAAATTTGTTTCATTTTGGATAATCAATATGGAACTGAATTTCTAGTCAGGTAAACAATGAAATTTTCCCAGATGCAAGATTAAGCCTAAAAATACTACCTTCACCCAACCCTCTCCCCCCTTAGCATGTAAAAGAGCATTGCAATTTGCTGTATTTCTAGGGGAATACAAATTTTCCTCAAAAGCAAACCTTGTAAGAAAAGTCAGGCATCATGTTATTATAATGAATCCCATAAATCCAAAACCCTTTCAATAAAAAATTACTTCAATACAGTATCAATTGTTAATGTAAGTCTACATAATAAGTACATGCTAATATACTGAGTTCAGACAAGTACATTATAAAACGCAGACGAAAGGGGCACTTCAAAAGCAGGAATGGGTCAGATAAATATGGGTCAGATAAATAGTACAACCATAGGATTTCAATACACCCTCCAAAAACTACCAGCAAAAATAGATGGTGAAGAGACTTTGAGCCTTTGAGCTGTGTTTTCCTCTAACAAGGTTAAACACATCTTCTTATGCAACAACAAATAAAGCATTGCACTGATGTCCAGTAACACCATTACGATTAGTATTACTACACAATACATATGTAATTATCAGAAAGAACACGATTGGGCTTTACTGTTGCGCATTCCAGTTACTTTAATGGCATCAATCTTGAGACGCTACCTGTGCCGATTTATCCACTCTGGCTCCTTATAAAACAATGAGTTACCTGCCTGTGCACGACTGACTCAGAAAATTGTCTGCTCTCTCTCAAGTCTCCACTTAATCCCATAGATTCTCAGCTAGAACGTCTGGCTTACATCCTGCTCCATGGCTAAGTTGACCCCTATGACTACTGAGTTGAATTAAAAAAGAAATGCAACACAACCTTGTTTTTTAACATAGTTTATTTATTTCAGTGACCTTATGCACACAGTTTCCATGCATGATATTATTTTCAGGACTGAGTGGGTTGTGAACTGGAGCACGGTGCAGGAAAGAGCAGCCAAAAACTTCTGAATTCAGTTCTGCTGCTGAAGGAACTGTAACAAAAGACCCTCACTGGGAGAAGAGGTAGAAGCAACATAAGTCATGGCTAAGAGAAACCCTTTTAAAAGAAGTTTTATAAAACAGGAGGTGAAAAGTTCACAAAACTTCCAATTATTTGAAGTCTTAGAAAGAAAAATTTCTCAACCTCCTCAGCTGAGACATTTTGCCACAGTCTGGGGTATGGTCTTTTGAAGGACAATGCTGGTATTAGTTTTCAGAGTTTCTTTCTTTGTTCTTTGACCCTTCAGAAGCTGGCCTTGGCCAAAAGGTCAGTCCTGTGGGGTGGAAGAATCTGAGAAGCTTGGAGTCTATTGCTCTACAACATACCTGGTGTAAAAGGCTCATTGCTCTCATCCACTATAAATAAATTCAGAATTACTAAGAGACACACCGTTAACTCAAAATCTTATGCAGCAGCTGGGGAATCTGCTGAGGATATACTCATCAGCTGAGGTCAATTTTGTGACCTCAGATGTAACTCACACCATCAGCACATATTGGCTCAGCCTTTGGCTGACAGGGACCATGTCACGTATCCCGCAGGGCGGCTGGAAGCCACCAGCGGACAATGGGGCGAGCGGCTGACACCGGCCACCGGGTCCCAGGCAGAACAATGCAGCTGCTGCGGAGCTTGGCCCTGCTGAAGGAAACTCGCTTCTCCCAGGTTGTCAGAGGGGAGGGACTCTGAAGCAATGGAAATTCCCCAGCAGTAAAGGAGAACAAAAGAAGAGGTGTTGGAAGCTGCTGTTTAGAAAAGACAGCTTCTTCCAGGGCCTGACAGAGGAGAAGAGATCTCCCCAGCTGACAGAAACACATTCCATTCTGCAGGATGTGATCCCCGGGGAAATGTAGATTAAAAACTACTCCCTTACAGATTACCAGAGCCTTCCAGCTCCCCAGTATTCCCCACCGGAGCACACAGCTGTTGCCAAGGGACCTGCTCAGGCCAGGGCTGCCCTGGGCCCAGCACAGTACCCCACACCAGAGCCGGGCACAGGTGAACACCTGCAGCCAGGACCTGGGCTCTGCACCTGCACCCATGTTTTGGCATGGATCTAGAATTCTCTAATTTCCCCCTGTGATTAAAAGGTGTGGCTGCTGAAGAAATCAGTTTACAGAGCCTCCGAATTCCTTACTGCCATTGTTACTTGTCTGCAACAGAAGTATCCATGAGGCTAGGGTGCGGGGAGGGTGTGCTGGGGCTCAACGCTGCTCTGGGACCACCAAATCCCCCTTACTAGCAGGACTAACTCTACAAGGTCTCTGCACCTGGAGAGGAAACTTGAGGAGTAATCCATACATCCTAGATTAAAATACCTGGTAAAAATCCTTCAAACCCATACATATCCTTCCCTAAAAAAAAATATTCAAAATAAAACCTGTGATTTTACAGCATACTTTAGTAGTAAAGACATAACGGGTGTTTTTACTGAAACAAAGGGAAAAGTTACATTGATTTATAAATTCATTAAAATGTCACGAGAAAGAGCAGTGTCTAAGTAGACCCTTTGACTGCTGTGGCTTTTGGATCAGATCCAGAAGAATGCTGGAATAAGTGGTGAAGCATTTTATTTTCTAACCTTTCAGTGGCTACTGCAAACAATGGAAAATACAAGTACATACTTAGAATAACTTTATCCTTTGCAAAATGAGATCACACCTAAAAATACTTCCTTTTGTTGCTGTATAACTTCAGTTTAGGATAATAGCTATTACATGCATATAGCGAAAAGGAAAAAATATCTCAAGTGCTGTGTAAAAATTTTACATTGCAAAGTAGAGTTTCTCCAACAGAAGAAACTTGAAAATCTGTGGTGATTCAAGACAATTTGTAAAATACGAGAATGAAAAATCTACTTATTCATGGACAACACAAAACAAGGTAGTAAAAACGCCAGGGGATTGAGTAACCAAATTATTGTTTGCAGCCAGGAAAACCTACATGATGATGATGGTGGTAATTCCTAGTATCAAAATTATATCAAGTTCTAAGAAATAACTGAAAAATATATCTGAATTTTAGTTTTTCAGTTTGAAACAATTAGGGCTAGCCCACACAGCTTGAACTTCCTGAGATATACATATGCTCTTAATTTTTAACTTTGCTGTAGGATCCAAGCCTGAATCACCAGGCCCTGTCACTTTCTAGTACAAAGGTGTGTCTTGTCTGCTTGTACCAGCAACATTTCCAGTGCCCTTTCTTCTCTATTTGCAAAGATATTTTTCATGACTTTTTAAAACCTTCTCCTTGAATTTCCTCAGCAACTTCCAATGCAGCTGACTTTTGCAGCTGTGTTGCCGTGCTACAGATTTCATCATTGTTTGACCAGAGAAGTCTGTTAAACTAAAATCTCCAGTTAGAGCGATTTTCTACAATGTTTCATCAGTTCCCTGCTGTAACCTGAAGAAGAATAGACTAACATTTATTGAATAGCTCAGCACTGACCTTCTTAAAAGAAGAGCAGCATTTTCTTACAGTTTCTTCAAGTCCATTACATATAGAATTGGTTTGTATTTTAGTTCTAAAACACGTATTGAGATTAATTCCAAAGTATTCCATCAAAAACAAAAACAGAGAAGAGCAAATGCAAAGTTGCTGCAGGAACAGAAATACATCCATTGCTTTAGAGAGTGTAGAGATGGCCCCATTCTCTTCTCTGCCAATGGGAATTTTACCACTGACTCCAGAGAAAGCATAGCCAAGCTAGTGATTTTCTAACACTTGAAGGCAAGTATTTTTATTTTAAAACACAGGAATAGCCTCTTGCTCTGGTGCAGCTCTCAGCCTGAGGCTGTAGCCCTGCC
Source organism: Sylvia atricapilla (assembly GCF_009819655.1). Classification (NCBI taxonomy): domain Eukaryota; kingdom Metazoa; phylum Chordata; class Aves; order Passeriformes; family Sylviidae; genus Sylvia; species Sylvia atricapilla. The sequence continues at coordinate 29,075,885 of NC_089140.1, forward strand.
AGCACTGTTAATGTCATTGTTTGTGAAGCGTATTCCCAGTCTCCATACACCCACGCAGGGCTCCCAGCTCCCGGCCGTGATGTCCCCCTCGACACATTGTTCCAGCTCCCCCTGCTTCCTCGCCTCCCGCCCCCTCCCCCAACCATTGTTATCCCTTGACACCCACCCTGCATTGTTCTCACACCGGCCTGCCATCCCCACCTGGGAGGGACCCTTCCTCTCTCCCACTCCTCACAGCAGCTCAGGCTCCTGAGCTTTCTTTCCTACTTCCATATATTCCACTGATCTACTGGCAGCAGAGCATTTTCCCGTTCTGAAAGCACACTACACAAAGCAGCATTACTACATCCCACAGCCCTGCCAGCTGTGGGCACTCAGCTTTGAGAAGCCCAGTCCAAAGCTTCTTAAGGAACAAAAAGATTTTTATTTCATTACTACAGACCCAGAACTAGAATTGATAGAAAGTGTTATTGCATTTTCAGATAGGTTATAAACGCTAGAGCTGATATTTGTTTTCACTAGATAACTGAAATATGTAATGAGACAGATATATATGTACAGAAATGGCTCACATCATTTACACAGGCTCTATTATTTTGGCCACCTTGCTTTTTACTGCTCTCTTGTTTGTATATCCACCAGATTCTTTTGAAATAATTATCTGTACTTTGCTGTATTTTTCATATATATACAGGCATATTGAACCCAAATTTTTATGTACTTAGCATTTATTCCTTTATTTTTTCTCAGGATAATTCACTTTCTCTGTCAAACTGCATTCAAACTGATACTCTTTATTTCACAAAATCATGTTTTCCTGTATACAGTATGATGTATTAACTGTTTTCCATGCTTAAAGTTTTATCTTTACTAACCTTTAGTAAGAAGAGCAGCTATATATGCTTAGAGTAAATTAAGTATGCAAACAAAAATTAATACCTCACTTAATTAATAGATAACTAATGTATTTCATATGTTCAAACACGGAAAACTTGTTAAGCCTTACCATGGCTCATGCGATGAAAGCAGTAGTATGCAAAGTCCACTCCCAGAAGCGTCAAATACCACGTCCATGGTGAGTCCCAGGGCAGTTCAAAGAGTCTGTAGTTATTCCATACGTATATGTAACTAATTAACTCAATACTTCTGAACAAAACACTGAAATAGAGATCCAGAATTTTTTTTATCAGTAATTCTGTCAGTTTCAATTTCAGAACCTTTCATATATTTACAATTTACCAGATGGAAGTCTTTATACAACATATAATACCAAGTCTCCAAGTTCTTCAACCTCAGTCAAGTAATACTACTATTAACTTCAGTGGAACCTTTGCTTAGTGTCTACGAGTTTCCTAAAACCAACTGCCACCCACTCACCACCCATGTTGTGGCATTAGGTACGCTCAAAGGCTGAAAAACTCCAGTGCTCTGCAGGTGTTATGGTGTTCCTGTTTTCCCAGAACTGGAAGAAACCCACACTTGTTAACTAGTATGTCAGAAGTGATTGAAATGTAGCAGCAATTATGCTGAAACACTAATGTATTACATTAAAAAACCTTGACTGCTTCCGTTACAAGAAAGAACATGGAAGGGAACAGGACTTCTGGGAGCAGTGAAATGTTTGATCTTCTCAGCATATCACTTCACTTTAAAAGAGGATAAATGCAGCAGGAGACAAAAATCAGTGCCTTTGAAAAGAAGGGGAAGGGCAATCGGTAGACAGAAATGGCAGGATTCCAAGAAAGGGAAAGAAAAAATCATGAACTTGCAAAGGCAAGGAAAGCCACCACACAGCAGCTCTTACTGTTGCTGAGTTCCTGGACTACAAGGACAGAGTAGCTATCCCTGGTCTAACACAGGCTCAGCACTGAGACCAGGGGAAGGAGAAAGAAAAGGGCCCTGGAATGGGCAGGCCAAACCTAGTAGTAACTCTCCACAGCTGCTCAGAATAATACAAATTTGGGTTGCCACAGTCACCCTCCTCTCAACATCCTACCACCTCATTTCACCAACTGGGGCCCTGAGCTACCTCCAAACAAATTATTTGATTTTGCTGGGTGAGTTTTTGGACAAATCAGGAAGCATTTAACCCAGTATGAATGGTGAGAGGCTGTAGGCACTGTGATGGCCCAGGTGACAACTGGCTTAACTAGCAGCAAAATGGTGCCACAGATGCAAATGGATGTATATTTAAACTGGCAATTTTTAGAAGAAACTAGTCCACAGCAGTATTTGTAGCAGATTCCTCACATCTTCTCCTGCTACTCTCCTTTGCTGTGCTGCTGAAAATGTAGTGAAACGGTGGTGAAATCAATTATGTCAGCCTCTGAAAAGGAGCAAACAGAAAAAAAGAGAAGCGGGGGAAAGATACTAATAATAGAAAAGTCACAAATATCCTTTTTCTGTATTTCAGTGGGTGAAATTCACCTCCATTTAGGGCCTAAGAATAAGAAATAAGATAATCATAAACACACACAAAAATGTAGTACTCAGATGTTATACTGATGCTATTTTGTGGGGGGAGGTGGAAGAATTATCAGCAACACCTTGGTACAAAGTCCTGCAAGACTTTAAAAACCTACAAAACATATTCATTGTTGAAGAAAGACTCTTCAGTGATACAAATTCATGGAGCTTCCAAATAACACTGTACCTGTAGACACTACTTAAACAGAAGCGGTAACAAACTGCACATACATGTTACAGCCATGCAAAATCTCAGCCAAAGGACAGACCAACATCTCTCCTTCACTTTAGTCTCATCTAGAACTTCACTTTACACTGAAATCAGCTGAAAGATTCTTTGTGCATCTCTGTCCACATCTGCTCATTCTTGCCTCAGTACCACTTCTCAGAGGTATTTCTTTCAATACCCTCCCTTTTTACCTATTTTTTTCAGCTATATTATTTTTGATTAATATAATAGCTGACAGCATGGCCAGAAAAATACTAGAATCTGCAAAACTAAAAAAGGATACATACTCCTTCCCCTTTAAAGACTTTTTTCACACATCTGGAAAACATCCCTGAAAACATTCTGGCCATGCCCTGTCCTTTTGGGCAGCTGCACTGAAACAGAAGGGAAGCTCAGCAGACATAGTTGTTTCAGCTTGCAAGCCATCTCCTGCGCTATAGCTAAATTCCATCTTTTTGCAAAGACATCCATTCAGAGTTTTTATACTCCTGGAATTAGCACCTCTTCCCATAAGTGTTTTGAATAAAGCTAGAAGAAAACACTTTGAGTTGCTGTAGTGCTAGTTTCACTATTAATGAAGAAAAAAACTAATCCGAAAATCCCAACCACCCAGTAAGAGTCTGCAAGTATAATAGTATCCCATCCACCATTTTATCCTGAGAGCTGAAGCACTACAAGTAGTAGTTGCTCAGGAAGGAAAGAACTACTATTTTTTCCACAGCCAGGTGCACATCATACCTACAACTCATTCCTAGCTTTCCTATAATCATACAAGTTTTTCTCTCAAATAAAACCAAGACACAACAAACCCCATGAAATTTAATTTTATTTTAGCAGCTTGACCATGAAGAATTTCTCTTGACTAGCAAGGACAGGTGTATCTACCACTTCAAAAACAGCTTGGCTATGCCAGAAGGTGGACCATACACACCTGGAACATGTTTAATTTTCATAAGAGCTGTGTTCTATAAATATTTTTAAAGAAGATTATATGTGTCCAAGCAGATTTTTGCAATTCACCTCATGAGGAATCTGTAGAGTTCAGTATAAACTCTCAATCCATTTCACAACAGGTCAGAAGGGAGCTGATATTATCCAAACACAAAGAAATGGGCATTTCTTAACATCTTTTCAATGACCAGGAAATTTAAAACACCTCTTGCAACACAGAGTATCAGTTATTATTGGGTACTGTTTTCCTACTTTATTCTTCTGCTTTTATTAACATATAATGCCTTTGCCTACATCCAAAGATATGTGACTTGGAACATTTGCTCCATTTTTGATCAGCTTTCAGTATTTCACCCTCGAGTCCTTTTTTTTTCCACAGGCTGAGGCCAAGGTGTAAACCTTGAGCTAAACCTGCAACACATTTTTTATATATGCAATTTGCTGTACATTCTTTCCTTCATGCTTGAATCACAACTCTATAGCACATAACGTTAGCTGATTACTGTAATTAATTTAGAGTAATTCATCATATTACTATGCAGTGCTGGAGAAAGAAGAGTTGCTTAACTAAGTTGGGTTTTTTTTGTTTTTTTTTTTTTTTTTTTTTTTTTTTTTTTTTTTTTTTTTTTTTTTTTAATTTACAGTGTGATAGGAAAGACCAGGGCTTGCATTCAATTACAATTCCTAAAGTTCACTTGGAGTGTGAAAGGTTTGTATTCCCCCTGTTTTTCCCTCAAGTTCTTTTTTCACTTCTTAAAATACTAAAAGAACTTAAGAAAACTTTTTCCTCATTTAAATGTTGTAACCATAAATGTGACAGAAGTGGACAGGTAAGCCTTTTGTCATCTAGTTCAATCCTCTGCATAAAGAGTAATAAATCCTAAAACAAACTGTATAGTAAATTTTATATATGCATTACACAGGTTTATCTTCTTCAATTTTGAACTTAGCTGCTGAAAATTTTCTTATTATGTGCAAAGTGCACTTAGGCAACCGTTATGACCTTAAGAGATCTTGTCTCCTTGTTTCTAAAGATCGTACATACTTTAATTAATGGCAATAATATTTGTTTTTAATAAACCATTTCCCTCATCACCTTCCACTGGGTCAGATTATCACTTCCTCTAATTAAAAAAGTCCAAGAAGGAAATTCTGGGAGATGAACTCTCCATGTGGAAATGAAGATCTACTTATTCTAGACCCCTATGGGATAATGAAGGAGGGAAAAGGTGGAAAAAATTCAATTGGAAGACAAATCAGCTGCCCATTTTAAAGAATAGAATGTCTTGTTTTGCTTCCTCCAGCCGTAGAGCTGAAAATCACATCTTTAGGGAAACTTCTTCCATTGTGCCCGGGACAGTCACCAAAAATGAAAAGGGTCAGAGACAGAAGCTGCTGTCTCTTTTCCAAGCATGGAGGAAGATCTGTGTACCAAAAGTGAATAGTCCGAGGAAACTGCCTCAGCTCTCACCACTATTGCAGTCACCACCTCACATCACACTGGGAACTGACCTGGTGCCCCTGAGCTAAAAACACAACCCTACAGCTGGACCTACAAAAGCTCTGCTCTCAAGGGCTGTAACAGACTTGCATCCTTGGAGGTCAGGCACAGAGGGAAGCATGTTAAGACACCCTGGTCACAAGGTTATATTATCATTAAAAATAGTGATATATTACTAATACAGTTTCCCTGGGTTAAATAAATTCTATTTTCCTAGCCTGACTCAAACTATATAAATGTAAAGTTTCAAAATGCTGAACAAAGGCAGTTTCTCGATAATTTGAAACTATTCAGACCATCTATGTAACAGCAGGATACATGAATAATTAAATGCTCTGTAAGGTTTTATTTCAGAATGGAAATCATAAGGATTTCCATTTCCAAGGATACATAGAGCTTTCTTTCCAGATGAATAACTGGCTCCAGCCACAATTGAAATAAACATTTTGATAACATGATTTCAGTCAAGAGAAGAAGGGGGAAGGAGGTAGAGAAGTCTTGAGAAAAGATCCATTTGTAAAACAAAGCAAATATGCTGCAACTGAAATCCCCTTTTATTTCCTGTACAGGTGCCAGGTCTTGAACAGACACCCAATTTATTACCTTGTCAGCTGACTTATTAGGGTTGACACAAATCGAGCTGAAATATGTCTGACACACTGCAGTCAAGGCTTTTTTCACGCTTTAGCACAAAGCCAAACTTTCCACAAGGTGGAGGGAAAGGGAGAGGGAGCTGTGGGAGTTCTATTCCCTGTTTTCTATCATCAAGATGAATATGATCTCCTCTCCCATTCTTAATATGCAAAACCAGTCATGAAATAACCCAAGGCTAAAAAATAATTCACCAAAATGATACAGCTGGGAAATTATTATCAGGCTCTGGAAAACCCTTGATTACAGGAAATAGCACCTACGTTTTGAGAAAATGTTCCCACCAGACACAAAAGCTGAATCAAAGCCTCTCCTCTTCTTCAGTATGGCTTTCTTCTCCAGTATTTTAGCCTAAACAATACAAACCTCCAGTTTTCTTCAAGGACAAAAGAAAATATCAAATTCAAAATGAAGTAATAGGAAGGTGACTCAGGTAATCCTACCAGCTGTATTGTACACAGTATTGCACAATATTTTGCCTGACAGAGCTGCCTTTTTATTTACCAAACCTCCTGCTGTTGCACTTCACTTGTTACCCTCTAATTTATGACACTAATATTAATTTACAGTAGTGGGTGGAATATAATGTGAAACAACAGGTGCTGGAAGAAAAATACCAACAGTGTTACACTTATTTTATTATTAAGTTCTAGTCTTGCCACCTAATTCAAGTCACTTGTTTATCTTTGCTCATAAATAAGTAAATTTTAATTGTATAATTAAAAAAAAATCAGAGATATTTTCAAGTAAAGTTCCACTGCCTTCAGTGATCCACAGTAGTAACTAAAGCCCTACCTTTATGCAACGTCTTCAGATACTTTTAATTACATGGTATCTTTAAAAGACTAAAAAGCCTAGTTTAAAACCTTCAGTACCACGGAGATTATGGCATTGTAGCTTATTCCTCTTCTTTTATGAGAATGGAAATTGTATTTTTTTATACCTATTTGTATCTGCCCAGAACTGAAGACAGCAAATTCTATTCCAGTATCTTCCAGATACACCAGACTGGAATATTCTACAGTGTCATCTCCTACAATGCTCCTGATTTCTCAATATTTGTACAAATATCATGACATGAGTTTAATACAAATGCCTGACTAGGACCTTTTACCAGCTGGGGGTCTGATTTTGATCTGTCCTATTTGTTTGTTCTCCCGAAATGAGAAAATTTTCATTATAATTTAATTTAGGTTGGGAACAAGCCTGTAATAGTCTCAAAAGTCACATATAAGCAAGTCAGGAGAAAAGGGTATTCTATTCAACTCAGATTGTTCTAGATAGATTCAGAAAAATCAAAGGAACTAGTAAGAGTTCCTATGGTCTATAAAAATACAGTGAGACAGCTTCAGTGAAACATCACAGCATATCAAATAATGAAATAAGGAAAAATATTTACATGAGAATTTATATTGAACTTCCTTGGTCATACTTCTGAATGTTTTAAAAGATAGTTTGTTTTTGTCCACGATACACAGTGGTGAATGCCTATTTTTTTCAGATCTGTAACACTGGTTTATAGAATCATTAAGAGACATTTTTTTCCCAATTTTCCTAGCTTCTTAAGTATTGACCCAAGAAACTAGATTGGCCAGCTCTAAAAATACTACCCCTGTGCTCCATCTAGTGGAGTTCTGATTTAAGATTAATTCATTGTTCAGCAGAGATGTTCTTCAGTCAGAAGGGTACTCTACTCTATACAGAAGCATTTTCTTAAGAGTTTTTTTCAAAATGTGTGAAAACTGACACAATTTAACTTCAAGAAAATATAAAAACATGGAATAAGAAATCTGCAAAACATTTAATGGATTTGAGAAATCAGTATATTTTGTGACCAAAAGAAACTACTGAACATAATACCATATTCAATGAGTGTAAACTCAGTTCACAGTATGTACTTTTACAGAAGAACACAAGCATATTTGAAAATGTACCCTGACAGCTTCTCTTTGCTTCTAAAAATATGGCAGGTGTAAAGCTGCATTCTGACATTAAGAATGGACAATCACCAAGCCATTTACTGGCCTCACCATACAGAAAAAGACCATGGTACATTACTAAGAATGTAGAAAAAATATGCATTCTCTGTAAGATGTTACAACCTGAAACAGTAACTGGATCCCTAATAGGTTTGTGTGAAATACAGCAATCTGTAGAACATTACAGTAAACAGGGACTACCAGTTGTTTCAGTCAATTAGTTTGAGAATATCCAAGCTCTCTCAAAATCCTTCCTTGTAACGCAAGGTAGCCTGTATGTCAGTTCATTAAAAACTCCAGAGATTCAAATTCTGGCTCAGATCTTTCCTTAGTCATCATTAAGAAGTAGCACTGTCTCAATGTTACTCCTGCCAGCAGCTATGCCCACATGTGCTCTCCAGCCTGCTTCAAACAAATGGAACCAGATTACCAAAATTCTTCAGTTGAAACCTCTGAAGATTAGGCTGCTGATATGCCTGGGAAGAGTTCAGATGGTAAAAGGGGATTAGGGAGGTAGCGATGAGCATGAGAGAGCAGGCAGGAAGCACTAGCATCTTTACTGGCCTCAGCTGGATTTGGACTTACTGGAGGACACACCAAGATTTACACCAAAATTACAAAATTTTGTTGAAGTGATACAGTAAGAACATAATCCACACAGGAGTAACGATTTTACTTAGTCTCAATTCATCAATGCAAACCAGATTAAAAAACAAAAACCCAAGAAACTAATAAAATTAAACAAAAACTATTCAGTTAAGACAGTTACTGTCATGAGTTTAATTGAATTGATTTTGAAAATTCCCCTTCCAGAGTCAGACTTGCCTGCTGAAAATCCTATCAGATCTTGCTGCACAGCACTGCCCCCTTACTGAAATTGTTTATCTTACTTTGCCTGCTTTACCTACAGAAGATTAGTGAGTTAATTCAAAACCTGTTCCTTTGACAGAGCTGTGAGGGCTGTGACCTTTGGCAAAATGTGGGAACAATCAACAATGTGAAGACTGGAGAGTGAAGCCAGGAGGGTGCTCTTGTGAAATATGTTAACTACCTAGTGCTACTTGAAGAGTGGGAGGAATAGGTAGGTGAGTTTATTCTGTCTCTTCAGGTCTGTTCCTTATTAAAAGTTTTATTTTTTTGGACACATCTATTGACAGCGCCTCAAACTGCCAAAACTAGCTGCTGCAGGTATGATCATGACTGCAGGTTCTGTAGAGACTGAACTTAAAGCCTAACAGCTCTTGGCTACTCCTTTTCCACTCCCAGACAATTTGCTTGTCTCTCTGCCTAAAGCAAATACCTTTTTCCTCACAGAATGAACTAAAATAACTCCACTTGGGATCAGATGAGCACCTGAACCAACACAAGAGAGGACTACATAAGTAGTACAAGAAAGACAGAAGTGCAGTAGCCAGAAGTTCAGTTGGTTTAAGGGCATGGCATGGCACAGCAGCTCCACGTCCCATTTAACCAGGTTAAGTGATTACCTTTCCAGTTTGGCCCCATCTGCTCATCACTGCCCTAAGTGTCGTGGTTACCAGCCCTCAGACCTGCCACCATAATTGCATGCATAGCTGCTCCCTGACCTGGGTCTGTCAAAATGAATGCAGCTGAGCTTAAACACCTCTTTTATAGTTCTTGGGGGGGCTTTTGTTTCTGCTTTTAGCAAGATCACTTTGTCAGGACCAGGTTAGGGAGCAATTAAATGTGCAGTTATGTTGGCAGATCTGAGGGGGCAGCTGGACCAGAAGCAACACGTCTGACCATGCTCTAAACAAACATCTGTCCAAAGTCTTAGTCAAACAGATGTGGAGAAAAAATGTACCTAATAAGTCTTGAATTGAAAATATAATTTACGAGAAACTGCATATATCAAATTTTCTTCTAAGAAATGGAATCAGTATTATATGAGATTATAATTTTCCATAGTCACGTACAATGTATCTAATAGATACCTCAGGAAACCAGGACATACTTCAAATGGTTAAATCCATGCAGGCAATTTTTTTCTGCTCTGTCAAGACACTCCTAGCTCTACCCGGTTGTGAATAACTTGCACCAACTTGAAGCGAGTGTATTCCGATCAGCTCTGCATTTTGCTACTCTTAAAAACTGAAAACCTTTGGTTTCAGATTGCAATTTTATACGTTAAAGAGCAGATAACTCAGTAAGGCTATAAAAGCATTGAGTGCTTTTGTCCTGTAACCCTGGCTGCTCTTTTCCAACCCCATTTCTTGTTCTAGCACAAGACTGTTAACAGACATTGTAAGAAGTGATGCAGATTAATATGATGGGGAGGTGAGGACCTGCTTCCCAAGCCACTTCATCACAGGGCAACATAAACACTGATGCTGGCCAAAGAGGGGTGAAGGTACAGAGGGAGGAACAAGCAACCAGATGCATCAGTCAATCACAGGTGCTTCATTTGGGAGCATTGCTGATCTAAAATGTATATGAAACTGCCTCTTCAATCCAGCTTCTGGAAAAAGATTATTTAAAATCCAGATGATGTACAAAACTGAATACACTGGTCTACAGCAGAAACAGGATTCGTACTCCTTTAATTATTCCTGATGTGCAGATATCTTAAGATACTTAATACCACAAACTAAACAAAAAGCATTTACTCATTCCATTCTTATGTTCAACAAGTCAGAGAACTTGAACTTCCTCTGATTCAAAAATCATGGTAAATAATGTATACTGTAATATTCTTTTTAGAAATGGAGAAGTTCATTGCAAAATTGACTGACCAAACTGTGTCAGGCAGTATATACATTACATACACTCATACACTGTACAACTGTGTTGCAGAGCACAACACTAAAAACTGGCAGTTGAGCATGACCATAAAGAACAAATACTTTCCCAACAAGTTTGAAAACATACCTACCTCAGTTATCCCCCAAACACTTTTTGATTTGATTTATGTTCTGCTGCCTTTAAAAGAAGAAATGGGTCAATATGAAATAATGCACATATTTGTAAAATGGATATTCATACCCAAAATAAACTTTCTCTTGGGAGAATATTTTTAAAGCAGCATTTAAAGTCTCTTGGCAATGGTTAGCTAGAAAAGTTATTTATTTATTTATTTAGAATAAAAGTACTCAAAATTATTTAATCAATGTTTAGGATGCTGGGAGTAAACTTAGTTTCTCCCTTTCTCCCAAATTAATTTCCATTCCATACAATATTTAGTATTTACACATGCAGAGGAATGCATAGTATGCATTAAAGCAGAGAAAATTATATTTAATAAATGTATGGGTGACTTTACAAGAGATAATACGTATGCATAAACCATTCAACTTATTGCATGCTGTTGAGTCTAATAAGCCTGAAAACAAAAACATTGCCATGTGTGATTAGACTTTTCCTCTTGCACTTACATTTTTAACATTTGGCATGCAAGTATCAACAATTTATGATTTGCACTTTCTCAACAGAAAGCTGAAGTATGAAACACTAAATAAATACTGTTTGCCCTCAAGACACACAATAGTTCTGTTATACAGACTGTGAAATGGAAAAAAATACTTAGAGACTGAATATGGTTAGTGACTCCTAATTTTTTCATTACATGTAAAGACCTCTTTGCAATGACACATTTGAAGCTTCATTTTAACTAATAGACTGAAGCCACCATTTTAGACCCAACCACAGATTTTTTTAAGGAAGTGGCAAACCATTGCTGCTAGTTGAGAAAATGAAAATTAGTCCCTGGGAGAGGATACAATCAATGGCGTGTTAATCTAACCTTCAGCTGTTAATGATTTGCACTACTATTTCCCCTGATGCTGTGGGTTCAGCTGAAATATTGTTTTAGCAGTTTCTGTCAACTTTCCCTACCTTTTTTCTTCCTGAAAGGGAACGACTGAAGTGAAAATCTTAGCAACAGATTTTTGCCTGTGCTATTTTCCCCCCTTTTTTGGTCTGACCCAGTTCTTTCACACCATGGAAGCACAAGACAGAAGGGTAAAGTGTTCTGCTTTTTTCAGTTAGAGCCTTTTTAGCCAGTCTGTTATTCACAACTCCTCTCACTTATAAAAGAGGTTTTACACTAAGCAGTCACTATTAGAATTGCAATATTAACATGAGATCAAATAATTTAGTAAGTCTGCATTTTGCCTGCTTCTTTCACATTCAGCCAAAAAGCTGAAAGTGTTACAGGACTCTTCTTTGGGAAGAACTGCTGAGGAGGGTTTGGTATCTCCGGTCAGGAGAGCTGCACAAGCAACCTGGAAGAGACTTCTTGTGCTGGTGTAACAATAAATAGGTGTACTGATCTTGGAGATTTACCTGACTCTGCAAACTTTTGAGTCCTTAAGGATCATTCAGTTCATTCAATTGAAACAACCTTGCAAAAGAAAACTGCACAGCCCGCAAGCCAAATTCTGCAGCGGAGGACTCAGGGCCAAAATAATAAAAGTACTCAGCACCTTGCAAAGCTGCATTCCACACACACAACACTAGTTTTCTTAGCAAGCATTTCTTCCAGGAATGAGTGTATCCCAAGTGTTTCAGTATTCTTAAAATAAAGCCAAAAGGACTTGCAAAACCATTCAAACTTATTTTACATGTATCTCAGGCCCTTTGTTTAACTTAATCAGTTCTGAATATTTCACATGAATAAAGGGAAATATGCAGTATGGTAAGCCTGTCAAGTTTGAAAGATTTGGGTTAAGTTGAAGAAGTGATATTTGACCTATTTCAATAGTAGCTTTGTGCAACCCAGTAACCCATTATCAAGGTTGTGTGTTGCTGCACACAAATCTGTTGATAAAATTTAATTAATTTATAAATTAATTTATAAAACATATTGAAAAGTTGAATGTTGCTCCTCCAAGACCATGCTCACAAGTTGTTAAAAATGGTTTGAATATAGGCAGAACACTAGCTGTAAAAATAATTTCACTAAATTCTCAAATAACTTAGACACAACTTCATTTGAAGACATAACTTCATGGTTGAGTATTTCTCAAACTGCAAACTCATAACTCTTTTTTTCATATATTTGAAGAGTTTTGGAGGGTGTCTTCAGGTTTCATCAGGGATATTTACTACTGATAATTAACATAATCTATCAGAAATTGTCTTTGTACCTAATGAACCTTGTCTAAGATTGTATTGATTAGAAAGCTTTAAAAAATCAACCAAATGGCAAATGATCAATAAATTACAAAGAGGGTGATTTACACATTTCCCAAAATGAGTTCTACTTGCCAGAAGGGATATTTTTCATTGCTGTTGCTATGTTCTTTTAATGTATTTGATCAAGAATCTGGACTGGAAGAAAAGATTTCTAGTAAAATTTGCAGTGACATAAACCAGGGATCTCTCAGGGAAACAAAGACAATTTTTCATGGATTCAGGCTACTTCAGGAGGACCAAATGTACAATGCATGTATTTCTATGTGGCCAAATATAAGAACATATTGCCTATGTATGAGGAATGTAAGCCACAGAATCCAAAAAAGTATTCAGGGATGAAAGACAGCTCAAAGGATCTGGGATATATAAAGGGAGGAACAACAAGTAGAAATAGAGAACAAATGACTTCATTATTTGGCACTGATGTAGTAATTTCTGAAATGTGGAGTGCACTTGAGACATCAACACTAAGAAGGCTGAAAAACTGCAGAGGATTCTGAAAAAGAACTGGGGGAATAATTGAAAGACTTGCAAATACACCATATAGTCAAACTCAAACAATAAAAACTTTTCCTCTTATAATGAAGAGATTATATACAATTTGATGGTCATCTGCAAATTCATACATGGGAAACAGAAACATAATCCCATTTGTAAAGAAAAGATGCAATAAAATCTATCATCTAGAAGATCGTATCATGAAAAGGCTTATCTAAAACGTACTACTTGCAAGTAACCAAAGCTTCTGGAAAACACTTAGCGCAATTTATATAAAGAATTGGCTGGATTTTTTCATTGGGATTCACAGTCGCTATTTCTTTAAAATACAACTCTGCTCCCCAAACTAATTCGGGTAAATCTTATGGCCTTTACATTGGAGAGTGAATTATATGATCATGTTTGCAACAATTCTTTCAGGAATTAAAATCCATTGAAGTCAAATATAAGATTATGACTGTGTTCAAAGCACTTTGGATCACATGCATATTCACAATTCTACTGATCTGGTTATATGCACACAGTTTTATTTTAAAGGTTAACACAAATAATAAACTTGGTTTGTTGGTTTTTATTTTGTTGTCTTCTTTCTGTATTTTAATGAAAGAAAACCCAGATTATAAAATCTAGTCTAACATAAGATATAGTCAAGTGAGGTGAAGTCCCAGAAACAGCAAAAGGTGATAGCAAGGTCCAATATAGATTAATATAATTGATGCTAAATTGGTAATGTGGAGCTGGATAACACCCTGTAAGAATCGTATTTTTAGCCTTACAGTTTAGAAAGATTTTATACACATCACTAAAATTTAATTGCATAAAGAAAGGTCCAGACACCTCGTTTAATCATTTTGGATTAGCAGCAACAATTTCAACACATAATTCTATTTTCTTCCTTTTTAATGATTAAAACCCAAATGATCTGAAGATTTTATTCAAATACTCACTCTGGTAATCGGGACAGGATACCCAAGGAAAGAGAACTTATGCCATCATTGATCCGACCTGGCAGCTTACGCTTCTGAATCCAGCTGACAGCAAACTCCAGCCCAATAAAAGTAATGAAGAATGGAATACTCTGAAAATAGTTTGGGGGGAAAAAAAAGTCACAACAAAATAAAATTAGATACACTTTTCCTAACAGCATTTTATGCAGTGAGATGATGCTCAGATTGGCTGGCATTTTAGTAGCTACTCCTTAATAAAGCTCCACATGGACCTTACAAATAAGAACAACCAAGGCTACCATTTAATCCACAACACCAGCATAAATCTCTTGCAGTAACCCTCTCCCACAATGTTTTCTTTTTTATATTCTGCACATAAACATTACCAGAACAAAACGCAAAAGTCTTTCCAAACTTGTATTTCTCATATTTAAGTAAATCAGTGAGAACACCAACATTTGTTGACTCCTCCAACCACAAAATAGAATAGAATCTGGTTTGGATTTGATATTGCATGAAGTTTTTTGAGTGTTTTCAGCCACTGAATTTGGCACTTTGCTGGCATCCAACATTATTATCTGAAAGATATAGTAAAGTGAGTTTCTTTCTACTTGGCATTTCTATTGCCATGCTTTTCACTGCAGACAACAACAGCTGCTCTGTTATGTGCACTCATCAGCGAACTCAGTAACTAGGCAGCCTGTTACCGTTTGGGCCCTACACCGTGTGCTCTTCCCAAACCACTGACAATGATACAATGTTCCCCTTTTTCTTTGGGATTGTACTGACTGCAAAATAGTTTTCTGCCTTTCTGAAAAAAAGTTGACGATGAGCAAGACTGAAACATTTCTCACTCACAACATTACTTTAGTCTAGGCTTCAATTCTCACTGTCCATTTTCTACCCCAGATCAACTGGCAAGCTGAAAATGCACAGCGACAGCATCCTTTAGTGAATGGTTGAAAGAAGGCATGGCTGTAAGGTCGTAGGACTGCTAACATTTTAGTGACAACATCATTTTTCAACTAGAAAAAGGCTTGAGTAACAGTAAGTGGTAGAGCTGGTTTGGTTTGGTTTGGTTTTTTTGTTTTAAACTGACACTGGAGTTCTAACAGTCCTTCGACTTCATGTGTCGAAGGAGTTAGGCAGCGGCAGTGTTTTAGCCATCACCACCAAAATCTAGAAGGTCTGTGGCAAGGAAAATGGGAAGGAGTTACCAGATCTCCATGCATGCAAATGTTCCTTCAACAGTCTCTCTGTAGGAAACTTTTAGGTGACCTTTGAGACAACTGCTTTTTGGTTATATTAAGACATAAAATTCCCACCATGTTTTGCAGAGCAAGAGAAGTTCTGCACCACTCTGGGAGGCACCACACTGCCATACTTGCTCTGTAAATTTTCTGCTGGTTCTGCTCCTTTACATGACCTGCAAACAGCAACAGCTTCACTGCCTGGAACCCTCCAAACTGCACTGCTGTAGAAGAGAGGCTGCTCCTGCCCATACAACATTTTAACAGAAGCATGTTGTCTCTGCAAATTCCATTGCATTTTGGAGGGTGTTCATTTTTGTTGCCAAGTGACATATGATCTGGGAATTCCTACTAGGCTGGGACACTAAAGAGACTAAGATGGATATAGACCAGATTGCTCAGTCAAAGAAGAATTGGATGATTCAAACCATGCAAACAGCAAGAGATTTATAGCGTCTAGAAAATGTGAAAGTTCATAAACTTCAGCAGCACAGGGTTAGGTTACAATAACAGATGAACAGAGATTAATATCAACATGATTCTTTCTAATTTAGGTGCCTACCTTACTCTGTAACAGCATTTTAGGCATCTAAAAGCCTATTTGCAATAGACATCAACTGATGATATAAAAAACTAGAAAGCAAGGGAAGACCTGTGCATAAAGCCTAAACAGCAGCCAAGAAAACCAATGTATTCCAAATCTTTCAGTATTTGGAATAAATAAGAAATAATATAATTAAAAATGTATTATAAAAGAGAATAACAGAAGAATAAGGAAACCCTAAAACCTTCCATTTCAAATCAATAAAACATTCTAGAAAAATATAAATACTCCTTGTTTTGCTCTCTATAGCTGCTTTATTTCTAAGCAGACAAGACTTTTAATGTACTTTTCCTAATTGATATAATCAAATAACAGATTCCTAACTTAGCAAACAAGGGTTGATGAACACAGATGTACACTCCAGCAGAGAAAAGACAGGTTTCATAAGAAAAATTACAAAACATTTAGTGACAATATTAAAGAGCAGACTACCAGCAGAGACTACAAGCAGTTTTAAGAAATGGAACAGCAGAAGCTGCAGAGCAAATTGAATGGGCTCAGAACAGAGAAAGTGAGGTGTTTTATTCATGAAATAAAAACAGTTAATAGGAAATGTACAATCTCTGGATTCCATGTGATGATTCATTTCACCTAGCAACCTCTGAAACAGTTGAACCACTTGACTTTATATTAATGCACACTATCATAACTTGTCTTATTGACTTCATTAAATATTTTCCTCCCACTGTGAAGCTGTGAAACAGCCAAGCAGCTTGGCACCACTTTTTGACTCACAAATGGGGAGTGTCACACATAACAAGGAGGATAAAGAAACATTCAGATATCCTTAACCTCCTGCTCATCAAGGAGATTACAAAAGGAAAGATTTATGGCATACCCCTTACTATCTAAGAAGTTACTACATCTCTCTCACACACCTACATTAAGCTTGGTCCAAAGCAGATCAATGGGATCAACTACATCAAGGCTAGTATATATTATTTATGTGACTATGACAGCTATTGTCATGGAGAATGAAAAGGCATCCCCTGACACAAACAGCCCACAGTGTCAGGATGGGATGTAGTGCAACAGACGAAGAATGCAACAATTCAGGAAAAAAAGGAGACAGTAAGAGAGAAAATAGTCTCACTAGGCTAACCAGTACTTATTTTTCTCAGTTTTCTTTTGTTTTCATTTAAGTTAAAAAAACAATGAAGACATTTAATGAACCCATTGAGGATGACCATCTCTACAACTGTTTTCAAGGGTTGTCCCTATAAACAAAATGGCACAAAGTTAAGAAACAGCCACTGTTGGCATCATGGGTCAGAGACATAAGACAGATCATTTTGGTATCTCCTGGTCGATAAATGTTTTGCTCTCTCTCTGTTTCCAGGTTTTTTTCTCTTCACCCAAGAGCAGAAATACCCAATGGAGACTTACATTAGCTTGTGGTTTACCTGAATCAAGTTACTGATCCATAACTTGAAAGCCTTACCCTGAGTACTGCGTAAGACAGTTCCATTTTAAGTAACTGACTCTACAGAATGCAAAGGACCATTTTAAATCAGTTTCCACTTTACAATGTTGGAAAGAATAATATTCTAGGATGAAATTCAGCATATACTCATAGTTTTATTGCAAATCTTGAAACAGCTTTTGTTTTCTTAAAGTCCCAGATTCTTATAACATAAGAATCCCAGCTTTCAAGTAAAACTAAATATGAAGGTTCTGTGCCTCATTATTTAGAAGCAAACCCTAAAATATGAATTGACTTTAAATATTAACTTATTTTTTAAGCCCTCACGAATGTAAATTGAAAAGGAAAACAGTGATTACTAAAGCTTTCATTTTGGGGTTCTCAGCAGAAGGACTCTCTCTTCTGAAATCTGACTCATGGAAGCCTTTATTGAGCAAAAGTCGTCATTTCAGACCATAGCAAGGTACAAAGTGAATTTATTGTTCATGAAAACTATGTTTGGCAAACAAAAAGAATCATTCCACCTGCCTATTTGTAGATTGTGAGAGAATTTTAAAAAAAAGAAAAAACAACCAAAAAACAACCAACAGAGTATGCACGGCTTAATCTTACACCCATAGGAAAAAGGATGCTCTTAAAAGGAATGGGCAAGCATCAGTATAAATATTAAAAATCAGGATGGGAGAAAGAAAATTTACATACTTCCCAGAAATAAGGAAAAATCAAGGGATTTGAATTCTACATGACAAAAAGTGTTATAAAAATAAATTCTATTATGATTATCCAAGATTCACACCTCTTTTCCCAGAATTTTGGAGATTTGTTGAAAGGGTGACTTTTCCCTGGGCACTGCCACCGAGCTTTGCTACTTGTCACTGGTAGCAGCTGATCAGCTCATGTTTTAAAGAGGACTTGAGGCCTTTACTACAGCCCTGCCAACATACAAAGCAACAGTGCAGGGACCATTGCTTCTGAAAACGGAAGCAATATAACCAGAGACAGAAAGTACACTGCACAAGCTAAGCTAACTACTCTGCTCTCAGAACCAGAGCTGCTTCACCTACTGCTGTCATTTCCTACCCAGATGTAAAAGCACAGGTGACTCCAGCTCAAAGGTGCCACTTCTGTGAAGTGTCTATAGTTTGTAAACCAACCAGCTTGGTTTTGCAGACTGCTAAGCCCATTAATATTTGTGTGAATTCGGAGGTTCTGCCACCTGTCTAATGCTGGAAGGTGCATATCCCCACAGCTGTAGCCATGTCATCTTATGTCCTAGAAATACTTTCACCCATCTGATGCCTAAGAGATCACAGATCCAAGATGAAAATTCCACTACAGTGTCTCAGAAAAAAAAAAAAATCCCACACTATTTAGGAGACACTAATGTAATCAGTATTTTTTTCACACACACATCATCATTATTGTCTTTTTAGAGTGAATCATTTGAGCTGAGCCCTTAATTTTTTACCAACTCTACACTAGAATTCTGTTTGTTCTGTGTTGAGTTGAGCTCAGATACCCACTTCTGTATCTGTACCAACTAAAGGAGGCAGCACTCCAAGACCTCCTTGAAAGGCTCATCAAGTCACTATTAAATCTATTGCTGATGAATCCAGTGGATATACTGCTCGTGTAATTGTACCCTAAACAGTCAAGAACAGCAGCTGGAGAGGGACGGTAGATAGCTGCCATATGTCCATAAACATGGCCACAAGAGGACAGATGAACTCTGCACAAGCTCAGACCAAAGCCAAAACAGTTATGCCACTAAAATACTTTTATATGCCCATCTAGACAAGCATCAAAAGATCTGTTCTAGCAACAAACACACTGTCAGGAGGGAAATCTAGCACAGCTAACCTAAAATAGGAATTTAAGCAAAGTATAACTGTAATGGGAAACCCTTTTTCAGTGTTGGATTTTTTGTGACAAATACTCCTTTACAAGGTTATCACAACACTGCTGTACAACAGCAGAAGCCTGAAGGCACTTTCATAATCCAAAGTATTAAGAATCCTTTCACAGACTTACAACTGTGTGCCTAGTAAATAAATCCCAGGTTTAGCTAATGTCTGACATGAATACTGCACATAGGAGAAGAAAGCCCAAGGATGTTAAAGTATGCTGCAGGCAAGAAAGTGAACGATATTCCATTGGAAATGTGGGAATAGTAAAAAGGACAGAGTAGACAGAGCTGGAGGGAGATATCAGCTGACTAGGCAAAACCATGGATCTTTCTTGATCATGACACTATAGATTAGTTGCAAAACACCTCTGAGGACAGCAGTTCATTGACCAGACACTGCACACACAGGCTGGGCTTGCAGCAGCCTTCTGCTTACCTTATGCAAAAGGACAACCTTTGCTGATAACATCCCTCAGTGAGGGACTGCTGCATACTACAGTTCCCAGAAAGCTGCTGACAGTGCTGCACTGCTCTGCACAGCCCTTGACACCCGCACTGCAGTCTGCCAGCAGCTGCTGCACAGCAGCCCCAGGTACACCCGGCAGAGCAGCCAGTCAGAACTATCAAGATCCATGTAAAAATGCAGCTCTTTACTAAAGCTAGGCTGAATTTACTTTGACAAGGGCAAACCAGTGTTTGTGTGCTATCTCTGTGAACAGCTGACATCGACCTGGGTTCAGAAGGAGCTGACAACCAGGATACATGCAATAGGTAGGACAGAAGGGAGCAAAGGTATCTTCTTGGAAGTGAGGCGAGAGGGGAGGGAAGGATATGTTGTTGCCTGCTGACAAGGGAGTTCTCACCCTTGACCTCTGTACTCTTGCCTTGGATACTTAGGACACAGCATTGTCCCAACACAAATATTTGTTCTAAATTCTCTCAAACAGTCTTTATTTTTTTATTTTAATTAGAAACCTTTTATTTTTCTGCCTTTGACTGAGCTTGACTTAAGGGCACAGAGAGACCTGACTTTTGCTTGCTTTAAGAACCATAGCAGCCAAACACAATTTCGTATTTTCTTGTTTCCCCAGTTCAGTTTGCTGTCACTGTTCATCTGACCCGTGCTGCTGGATATAACGCTAGCACAACCCTCAGATATCTGCGGGGCGTCTCTCAAAACCCCAGCTCTTGGTACCAGGAGAAATCATCACTTAAACACATGAAAATAGAGGGCATAGTTACACTGGCAGCTTACAGGCAGAAAGCCCATGAGAGAAAGACGGTTTTATCTTGATTTAGGTTTCCTTTCCGGACACGGTTGCTGTGAGTCGCCTGTGGCTTTTGAAAATAGGCGCAGGTGGGCGAAGGGGAGGGATGCAGCCAGGGCGGGAATGGAGGGGACTCTCACCTTCTCTACGTAGTCGGGCACCTCCTCCACCGTGCGGAAGGAGCTCTCTCCGGGCGCCAGCGCGTAGAAGAGGGCGCGGAGCTGCTGGCCCGGCGCGGTGTCCCGCGGGCCGCCCGCCTCAGCGCCCATGGCCCGGCCGCCGCACGGCCTTCCCCGGGGGGGGAAAGCCTTCCCCGGGGGGGCACGGCCTTCCCCGGGGGGGCACGGCCTTCCCCGGGGGGGGAAAGCCTTCCCCGGGGGCACGGCCTTCCCCGGGGGGGCACGGCCTTCCCCGGGGGGCACGGCCTGCCCCGCCTCGGCACCCCGCGGGCTGAGGGCTGCCCTGGGGAAAGCTGCCCGTGCTGCCTCCCCTGCGCCGTGCTGCGCTGGGGGTTTGCTTGGCTTTAGGCTCTTTCCTTCTGTGCGTCATCAGTGCCCGGCCCGCTTCTGGAAGCAAGCTTCCCCAGCTCCCTTCTCACCCTCACAATTCTCAGAACCTCTAAAATCTGCAGAGCTCTAGTCACTCTTCCTCAATTTTAGACAGATTTCCGCGCAAAAATAGAAATTATTCCTCAGGTTGGACTTGCATAAAAAGAAAACGTTAAGGGTTTTGAGAAACAAACCGAGGTGTTCTTGTTGACTCCTGTTCAGCTGTATAGGTTAGTCCAGCATTCTTCCCCTTCAAAGTTTTTATTTTTTAATAGGACTTACCATGGCTCCGTTTTATATACCTTCAGTTAACATCCCTGCATTGAAGGTAGCCTTTAAAAACCATCTATTATGCTTTCAATTATGAAGGAATGAAAACGAGGGGAATAAAAATGATAAAAAGAGATATATGCTAGATCCTTGTGGAAGATTACTTTCAGAAATGCAAGTAAGAGCAGGCTTTGTGCATTCAAGACCTTCAGTCTGAAGCTCAGGAGCATGTCAAATGTTTGTCAGTCACGCTTGATATTTGGTGTTAGTACAAATAATAAGATTTCTGATGAAATAGATGAGCCAAAAATAAAGTAAAGCATCTCAACAATCCTTTCATCTCAAATGTGGAGTTCCACCAACAGTCTTTGCAGAAGAAATGGGCTGCAAATCCTGCCATAAAATATTTTACCACAATTTAAATTCTGACAGTCATTAAAAAAAAAAAAATTACTTTGCATCAGCCTTTGTAGTTTCGAAAAGTAACTATGCCGGTTAATTTCAGCTGAAGTTTCTGTTTACAAAAAGTGCCATACAAAGAAATTGGCATTAAAAAAGCTGAAGTATTACACATTTCTGATGTTTGTATTAAATAAGTTGCCATTTAAGCAACAGCGTGGAAGGTCAACTTAAACAATATTTTGCAGTTTGAATGTTACAATACTGTCGAGAATGGCTGTCAGGAAATTGCTGGAAATACCAATAATATATTATACTTTTAGCTGAATAAAGCAGAAGTATTATAAAAAGGTATTGATGATGAAATAGAGTTGGATACTCTCCTAATATGTATAGTTTACACTAATACTATATATAAGAAAATTATTAAATCTATTTAAATGCTTTAGAATTGCATCCTAGTGTTCTCAACTTCCTTGGTGATTTATGATAATCTGTAATTCATATAAAACTCTAGTTGTTAATATAAATGAAAATTCTGAATTTACTCAAAATCACACAAATCAACAGCATTCTGACTAGGTCTTTTTGGCAGGCAATGACAGAAAACATTTGCTTGTTCATTTAGATTAGACTCAGTATTTCTATGTCATTACTCTCAACATTCAAGCTCCTTTAATTCACTCTCACCTCAGCCATACCACCTCACCCAGCACCCTTCCTTAGTCTTGTGCTGGTGTTCATCTTGCTCCATCATCAGCTTTCAGAGCTAAAATGGCCTACACTTAATCCCAGAAAATTTTTTATCAGTGAACTGGGGACCATTCTGGGGTAAGAATGCTTAGCAAGGCAAGGGAGCCCATGGCCACAACACATTTTAAGTACCATGGAACCACTACATCATTTCGCACCATTCTGGGTAAGAAGAGAATCCATCAAGTTTCTAGGACTTTCTACTTTCTTAAAGATTACTTTGGACTTCCATGTCATTGCAAATTGTCACCTCAATATGACTGTACTGAAGCTGTTGCTTTCAAATAGGAAGGATGGATACTGGACTTGATCATGCTTCACAGAGGAAAATAATGGGTTGTGTTTTCCAGGTTCTGGGTCCAAGAAGCAACAGAGATAGCACTACAGTACCTGCATTTCTGGTGAGGGGAACAGTTTGAAATCTTATCTTGAGCATTTATGAGACCAAGCTTCAGTGGTCTTGCTCTGCCAATGTAGCTGCTGTTGTCTACTTGAGCTTTGAAACTTACTGTGTAGTTTTCAGTGCTCCTTCCTTGTTGTTAAAAAAGTAATGGAAAATAAAGGAATGCTGCTTCATTGGAGGTATTAACCCTCTCCCACAAAATGCTCTCTCCCTTCAGTCACCTTGCAGAATTTTTTTGTGAGAGTTGATTTTTTTTTTTATTAATTTATTTTTTTGCAAAGACTCAGTCTACTTTTTTTACTCTTTACAATGAAATCAACAGACAGAAAAGTTAACATTTCCCATCCTACACTGCCATCAAAATTGCAGGAGGATATTCTGTATAGAGACTGGGATCCTGCTGTTGATTATAGATAGTTCCAGTAACTAAGGCAACAAAGGCCTCTGTTTTATTTAGAGGAAATTGAGGAGCTGGCCTAACATGATCTGTAGGTGGATCATATTTTGTTTTCTCTAAAGAACTTCATCCCACCCACTTCTTGAACAGAGAACGCCCAGGGTTTTCCTGTTTAGGTCTCTCTAAGCAGTAAAACAGCACTAAATAATAAAGTCATAAAGGGAATTAGGGCAGGTTGAAATTGGGATGGGCCATATAGTGTGCCTTGGCAATCATTCACAGTAAACTAAATCATATCCAGAACCTAGCTGGGTTTAGTATGCTCTGTTTATGTAGTACTCTCTTTGAACTGAAGAACTTTAAAGGAGTAAACTTTAAATGAGTATACAAGTAGATGTCAGAATTTTTTATATCACCACTCCAAGTGTACAGCACCTACATTCATGCTTTGGCAATGGATGTCATCACAGGAGCACTAAATGTTCTTATGAAACTGGTATTATAAAAAGTTTTCAGTGTTGTCTTTGCAATTGATAAACCCTACATCACATTAATGAAACCCTACCATTAAAAAACTAAGTATATTTTTTATATTATTATATATATATATATATGTATATATCAATGCACAAGTCTTAATAAGAGCTAATGACTCCAGAGACCTGAAGACAGGGATATTCTTGCATATTAATCAATGCCATGCTATACACTTGGCAACTTACTGCTAACTTACCATTTCTTCTACACAGAACTGGTAGCCATAGAAAAGGGAACAGTCATCAGGATATTCAAGCAGGCTGAAGAATAAGGCAGATGCTATTTGGGGGTATTTTTGTAATATTTTCCATCATTGTATGCACTTGAAATAATTTAACCTTTTGTTCTAACTGAGGAAAAAATGTGTTTTGTTTTTTTGTGTGAGAGGGGATGGGATGGGAGTTACTGGAAAAATAAATTCCATCTTCAAGGCAGACTTATCAAGTAAGTAACTTTAGAAGAAAAGCCTGCCCACCTGTTGTGAATGTTTCCAAATTTTATCTGGCATGCTCTGCTGTTCAATTTCTTGCACTTTAATTTCTGAAAACCTTATTTTAGTTCAATTATTTAGGAACACCAGGGTTCAGGCTGCTGTGTGCTGCAAACTACCTGTTAACTATGCAGCCTTACAACCTCAGCTTCAGGACAGATATCTTATATGATGAGATCACTTTATTAGATATGTTATAACATATTTAATAGGTCTTTGTGTCATGTGGCCAGTGATTGTTACTATTTGTTATCACCAGAACAGTGTCTTGTTTTTGAAGTAGGAACAGATGAATATCAACACTGGCTAGATCCAAATTTATAAAAAATCTCATGACATGAGCGGCACACATAAGATTATAGTGCATGCTACCACTTTACTCCACATGCACAAGTAGGAATAATTTGAATAATTCCTGAGAGGAAGCATGGAAAGTACAGCTCTTCAAGCAAGGCTAAAAAAATGCTGGTTTTTTGTTTGTTTTTGTAAAGAGCAGTCATAGAGAATTATAAAGAATATGCCGTTATACATGAACTTCAACAGAAGGACCGTTGTCTGTTAACACTGACCATTTTTTAAATATCTACTCTAGTATCAGCAGCAGATGTACTTTATAAAAGTCATTGGGTAATATTTTAAAGCTTGAGATCTTCAAGAATCATTTGGCCTTAAATCAGCTGTTTTTCTTTATTGTAAGGAACAGAGAATAATTTTTCTTTCTTAGGAAAACCACACAGCTTCTACTTCTTTCTAGCCTGCAAATCCCTAGTCCTTGAGGAAGAGATTGTTTTCTGTGGGTGTCTTCTTTAAACAAATAACAGTGATTTATAAACGCTGAGTACAATTAATGTCTTTGAATAAAATAAAAAGACTATGAAGCTTAGCTACCAAAGGCAGTAGAACACTTTTGGAAAGGTAGAAATCCCCTTTACTTCCAAGGAATAATTTACCAGGGCCTCTGGCAGGCAGCAAGCCCTCTGTGCCAGTAGGCCTGTATGGAGATGGACACTGACAAGCTCCCCACCCTTCAGTGAGTCTACAGCCACTGACCCCTACCACTCCAGAGTGAATACTCACTGCTGGCCCAGCTGCCTCCGTGCTCCTGTTTAGCAGAGTCTGTTCTCCTTCCTCACCTTTAAGCCAGTGCATCAGTACCACAAATTCAGGTCTGAGGGCAAAGGAAGTACCTTCCTCCTGCTGCCCAGAGATGTAAGCTGACAGCCTTCTCCCCCCAGGTCTCCATCCACCACTAATTCACAAGTAGCCTCTTGTTTCCCTTTATTTAGGCTGTTCCAGGGCCACTGTGAAAACATGGTCCATCACCTGCCTGTCATCCTTGAAGCCACACTGTCATACACATCCTCCTACTACTCCTTTGACCCAGTGCCAAACCCAACCTCCCACTATGAGACCACCCCAGGAAGAATTACCAGGTGCTCTCTGCAGCCTAAACTTGAATAAGGACATGCTTCACTGCTCCAGTTCTTTTGATACTCCGGGTAATTTATATGTCACATGTTGAAAACTAAGCCTTGCAATATTGTACAATTGCATCCTACCTGGAGTCATTCCCAGCACATTCTCCACAGCTTAGCTGGCTCTTTAATAGCCCAAATATCTGCTAACTAAATATCTATTCTCTGCTAACTAAGTCCTGCTGACCTAAATACAGTCTTTCTTAATCAGCCATTAGATAAAGGCAGAAGCTGGAGGCCTTTTTTAATCAACAGGATTCCTTTCAGAAAGTAACTGGCTGAAGCTGTAGCTCCAGAAGGTCCTGGAAGCTTGCGAAAAGAACTTTTGAAATGTGGTCTGAAAAATAATTAAAACGAGAGTAAAAACTAATTAGTAAATACATCAAAACCTGCAAATAGCTGTTAGCAGAAAAAGAAGGAAGGAATAAAAAACTTGAAGGAAAGCAAGGAAGTAAAAATTCATTAATACCCCAAAGCTTTTTGGCTATTTGAAATCTTGACCAGTAATCTAGTTAGAGGTCCCAGTACAAGGTAGCATATGATGAATTAATAAAAGAATTCTGTAATATATAAGTGCTGGAAATGGCTGTTAAACTTAAAGATAAATGAATTCAATCTTTGAGTGAATTTAATTTTGCAAGCCTGAAGTTTATTTCATGATGCATACTCTGATATATGAAAAGCAATTTATACCATATAAAAGCAAAAATAACCATAGAAGTTATTTATAAAAGCAAATGATTGAAATTAGTATGATCAATCAAATTACAGGTAATATATATGTCACATTTTACCATAGCAAAAGCTTTTTTTCTTGCCTTTTTTTAGTCCTCTTTTTTATATGATGACTGTAAGTGAAAAGCAATATGAAATTTCATTTATGGATGTACATCATTTTGAGAGGAAAAAAAGACTATGCACTACAAAATTCACCTAGGGAATGCCTACTTTTTCCTCCTTCATTCTAGGTTCCCATATAGTCATGAATGTTTCTAATCTCTTTTTATGATCAGGGAATGAAATAGTCTTCAAATTCATATGTCATAAGTATGGAATGTATTCCCTGATATTTAGTTGTGGGGAATCCTTCCTGTGTTGCAGAGTAACTTATACAGCAGCTGTGATCAAGATGTTTGTATGGATTTCCTTGCTGTGTTATTTACCTGTTCTGAAACACTCACTGTTTTCACATCTGAGCTGAAGCTCAATCAGAATGATAAGATCTGTTATGCATAGTGTTTTGGGGAGTGCTTAAGGGTTTGTGAGTTTTTTGTGGCAGTTGTTCAAAATAGTAGACAAAAGAGTAGAAAATTAGAAAATTCAAGAGTCCAGATGCAACTATTAGGGTCAGTTCTGTCTACTCAGAACAGGTTTGCAATGAATCATCTCCAGAATTTTGACATGAATCATTGCTTAATCTTTTAAGGGGCTCATGAAGTACCTGGGGAATGTGTTCATAGTTAAAAGACTACAAAATCTACCATAATCTGAATAGTTAAACTGAATCAATCAATAAAATGTTTTAAGTAAGTTATATTTCAAATAAAATTTTCAATTCAAAAAAATGTACATTGATCTCTCAACTTGCTATGGTTACTTGTAAATGTGTGAAACTTTTAGACTGTGGTTCTCACTCAGTTAAACTGCTGTTGACGTTTGGGCCATGGATAGGTATGTCTTTGAATTTGGGATGCAGTGAATGGAAGAAATGGGAAGCAGGAAACAGAATATACACAAGCTTACCTCTATCAACTCTTCAGAATTCAGAGGGGAAAGTGAATATTAACATCAGGTGCATTTTGAAAGTTCCACTGAATATGAGTGTGCCATCTGAGTCCAGGTGTTGTCACAAAGCTAAAGGAATTTGAAACATGTAAATCTGGATCTCCAATCTATTGCACACCACTTGTTTTCCTTTTCATAATTTTTCCGCTCTTTTAACTGAAGAAACCCCAGATTTTGCTCCAGTGTAAGGTGCAAATTAAACTGCCAATGTAAAGCCTTCTTAAAGGAATCTTTCCCTTTTTTCCATGGTTTTTTTTTCCACAGGAATCTCATTTTACTGACAGTATCATATTAATAACGTCTTTGACCTTATGCCAACTGGCATTTCAGAAGCTGAGAGTTTTCATTTTATTTTTTCAAAATATAAGGGAAATTATGTCTACAATATTTTTCTTGGTTATTTTGGGCAACTGAAATTCTCTGAATTGCTCCATTTCTCTTGTAAGTACTTAATCTGATTTTGTTTATCTGAATCACACCTTTGCAGGATAAGCCACTGCAATAGTGTGAAGACAGCACAAAATTTTATCAATTTCCTAACTGGAACAAAAAATGAAATATGCAAGTAGCATTCTAACAAAGTGCAGTTGCAGGTGGATAAATCTTCATTCATGTTCATTTCTTCCATTTCCATTCTCTGAATTGTTACACAGCTGTGAAGTTTCTCCTCAGAAAGAGCTGCACAGAAGTCATAGGCAAAAGCACAGATAAGAGGTTTGCCTATGGTTTGCTTAAAGCTGCATATGCCTTTCAAGATGATTTCTTAGATGCCAATTTAAATATCACTATGATAATATAATCTTTGTTGGCAAAATTTCTAAGTAACTTGTATCTGCCTTTGTCTTCAGAGTTTTATCAGACTCATCAAGGATGACTCCTTAATGTATGTTCAGTGAAGAAGCCTTTTTTAAAACCATTGTGATTTTCTGCTGTTAGGCATTGGAAGGTGTTTGCACATATTTGCAAAGGTGTTAGGAGACTATAGTCTCCTTCTAGAATGAAAAGAAATCTTTTGTATTGAACTCTCAAATTCTCTATTCTCAAAATCATTTAAAATCCTGTTGTAGGATGAGTTTGGTCACAAATTTATGTCTCCATCCTCATTTAATCTGTACTGCGAGCAGGTATGGAACGGGATTTAGCTATTAATGCAATACAGCACAGAAACAATTTCAGTGCAAATTTCAGCTTTGTTTTCCTTTTTTCCTAAATGGAATGTCTTTATCCAAGCCTCTATTTTGCCATGAAGAATGCTAATGTATTAGCATTCCCACTCTACAAAGTAATACTGGGATTTTGATAGGTATTCAACCTGGGCCAAAAAAGGAGGCTAGGGCTTTGTGACTTTGTTGTGTCATGAAATTGCAATGGTTTATTCCATAAATGTATTCATACAAAGTCTGCTTTTAATTTCATGAGAGCCTAACTCCAGCTTCATCAGGCTTATCTTCGTGCCATTGCTCGATCTTTAATTCTTCTTTTGTTAGTCTCTTAAGAGTCCGTATAACTTTTAACAGGAATCTGGCTGAGCCAAAAAGGAAATCATCTCAGTAATGCTGCATGCCAGTGCTTTGTGTACGTCTCATTATCGCAATATGCTAAGGCCGTTAGGGGCTAAGCCTGATATTGAAAACACGAGAGGAAGTCCTTATGGAAGTAAAACTGTTCTTCGTAGTAGAAGACTAGTAGTTCAAAATCATCCAGATGTCTCAGGATTGATCAAAATTTTAACAGCACTACATTCTCAGTTACTTACAGGACTGCTCTTTATCTCAGCATCACATCAATCTATTGTAAATATTTTGTCAAGGGCCTGCTTAAGGCAGGAGAGAAAGTTGGATTACTTTCATCACTGATAAAGCAAACAGTGCAAAGTCTTACTGTCAAAAGGAGTAAATGTGCCTGTGCTTTCCTCATCCTCATTTTTCAAACCACTAACAATGTCAGTCAGTCTGAACACCAAGATTACAAATAGTAAAAGGACTGTTTATTCAAAATATCTTCTGAAAATGGCATAGAAAATAGGAAGTCTTGCATTTATACTGGTAATCCCTCACGTCCTAACAACACTCATCTGTTATGGAGAGAGAAGTGTTGTAACATCTGGCTCAGTGTGGTGAGTTTTCATCTTCGGTTGGGAGGGCTGATGTCATGTAAGGAACAGAGCAGCACACTAACTGCTGCAAATGAGAGGCAGCAGCGGTGCTTATCCTGGGAGCCAGGGCTCATGGATCAGCTGAATAGCTGCCTGCAGCCCTCATGTGTTGATTCTGGCCCATTAACCAACCTATTAATCTTCAAAAAGCTTTAAGGCATGAGTGATTTGGAGAGTGAAGGTAGGTGAGAATTTGCAGGTGTCATTCACACAAAACAGCCATCTTCCACACTCTTTTCATCAAACAGCTTTCCCAGTCTTTCAGAGCACAGAAGGAAATTCTTTCCACCACCTTTTACCCTGTTTGAAATTTCTGAGAACATCAGGATTTTTAACATTTTGCAACATAGCAATGCAAGCTATGCATTGCTAAGCTATGCTAAGCTAAGCTAAAGGACCTGCAAGTCAGTTTGTAAGAATCACAAGGACATTTGGTTAGGAAAATTTATACACTTCATTCAACCTTTTAACTTTCAGTTTTTGAGTGTCACCACAATACATACTGCTGCATGAGTCATCTCAATGCTGTATCAACCAACATTTCAATTCTCTCTAATATTCCATTCTATTATTTTGGAAAAGAAGCATGTAGAAGAACAGAGCAGTTTTAGTCAATTTTAAGTTTATGCTATGCTTGACACCTGACTTCACTTTAGCAACACCTGCCTGAAGAATAATTAGCAGGCCACTTTTAAAGAAAGAACTTCCATATACCACAGATGGCATTTTTCATACCAGACAGGCAACGATGTATGTTGGAAGTGAGCCAAACTGTCTGCAAAAACTGTGAGAAATTCAAGACAGACATCTGAATGGAAGGAAAGTTTTACCTTCCTCCCACCCCTACGCCCCACACCATTTGGGAACATCTGTTCAAACCTACCTTTCTGTATAATGCACTTTATGTTTCTTATCTAATAATACCACAAATTGCAGAATGAAGGCAGCATAGCAAGATTCTTTCATATTGCTTATGAAACCTACAATTTAATACCATAATATTAATATAATATTTGCCAGCTATGCAAATCCTGCATTATGACTCCTGTTAGAACCAAGAACAGAATTTTCATAATCCCGTAATATGGGGTTCTCAACTCACATTTCAATAAAGTGGTTCTAATTTTCACTGTGTACTCAAAACTTTGTTGAAATCAGGATACCGTGTGTCATAACAGAGGCACAAAGTCAACAGTCACTTTGGAAATTATTGGCTAATGTCTTAATCCTGGACTGTTCACTGATTTGTATGAACTTTTGTGTGTACTTTGGGCTAAGTCCAAATCTTTGTGAAATCAATCGGAATCTTTTCATTGCCATCTATTCGCTTCAGATGAGGTCCTTTGCTGCCTTAGAAGAACCTTTCTTCTTGCATAAATATTCCAGGTAAAAGGAATAATGAGATCTCATCATAATACTGTCATCAGAATCAAATGTCGGACACAAATATGGTAAAATTAAAAGAGCTGTATGTTTTACTTAGTATCGCTCATTAAAGAAAGTTGTGTATTTTATTTCCACAGTTCTGGTGAATAGGTATCTACATAAGAATTATAGAAATATATAAACAGAGTTATTTACAGTGTGTTGTAATTACAAATTTTGGGGCTTTTCCCCTCCCCTGGTAGATTTTACTCCCTTAAATACATTTCTGTGGTGATTTAGTAAAATTTTTCTATGCGCACTTTTCAAGATACATTTTTAATTTGGGCAAATGCCCATTTCAGTATTTTCTCAGCTGTGCATGTGACTTTCTTGGCAAATAATGTGGTGAGCATTCAGAATAGACATATTTCTAAAAACCCGCAGTCCATAATCAAATATGACTTAAGTATACAGTGGCTATATGTTCATTGTGACACACTAGAGATGAGAATCTGTCCCTAAATACTAAAATATTCCTACAGATATCTGTCACATTATATGCTTCATATTGTTTTGGAGAATGCTTTTATAATACAAATTCCATTATATTATCCTATGGATATGAGACAATAAAGTTCCTACAGAAATCTATTATTGTGATGTTTTCTTAAAGGATGAGTGAATCTCGTGAACTTGTTGGTCACCAATGTAAATAACATTTTATGAAATTTCTCCTAACAGCTGCTAAATCTTCAAAATTTGCAAAAAAATATTCCAAACATTAGAAAAGTACTTGTGTCCAATTTTTTTCTTTCTTGAGAGATGTCAATCTGTAAGATAGTAATCTTATTCTGTTAGACAACAGAAATAAATCTTTGAATTTGAATATATAATCTTAATAAATGTAATACACAAATATCTCTAAAGTTTTTAGTTCTCAAATTACAGACAGGAGTAAAAAAATCATTTATGGAAAGAACAGGAATGTGGCAACACACTTTATTCCTGTCAATTAATTCTCTGAACAGAACTGGTACCATTTTAATAATTATTTAATATCGTGAATCACATTCTTATACCTTATTTTAACTATATTTTTCAATTCTTCTTTGAAGCACCACAAATTTGCTCTTTTTTTTTGTGAATCCTGGTAAGAGAAGGTGTGAGGGTTACAAGACTTGGAATAGGTTGTCATGGAAGACATTCAAGGGCCAAATAATATTTAAAAAGAAAGAACCATTGCAGGACATTTACTAGAGCCCTGAATCTAAACCCACAAGGCTTACTTGGCCAGTAGAATTTTCTTGAGTGCCCTTTCTTTAAAAGTCTTTGGAGTTTTCCTAAAGCAAACTTCTGGGGGAAAAAAGAAAAAAAAAAAAGGGGGGGGGGTGGGAAACAATGGTTATTTCCTACTAAGCTACCATTTAACAAACTCTTCATTTACAATGCTTTGTGAGATCTTCTCTGTTTGTTGATCTCAACCAAGTCTACTGTTCAGGTGATAGTCCTGCATGCATTACTTGGACAGAGGTAGTAAAGGACTGAGAAACTGCTAAGACATTTGCAGTTTTTACAGATGAATGTGATAACCTCTTATTATGCCGTATGGAGACCTTGACTAACAGCCAGGGGCCCTCAATTACATTGAAACTGATTCCTACACCACAGCTTTCAGCTGTAAATGATGCCAAAAGACCATAGGCTTAAAATTAAAATGGAAAGAAATACATAACAGCAAATGAGCTCCAGTGAGTCATTATTAATCTGAGGTTACAGTGTCCATCACTACTGAAGCCCTATGCCAGTTACTGCTGGTTATCTGCTATATTGCCTTTTAAAAATTAATATAGACATCAGGTTGTACAGAATTCTCCTTTTCAATCCACACACATTACATAGTGATATTAAATTACAGTTTATAATTAGTTAAATGTTGTTCCCTAAAAATTCTTGAATCTTGTAGTTGATCTTAAATACTGCATGTACTCTCTGAAATACAAGGTCACCCAAGAGACACCAACTGACTGAAGCCAGGAAATTGTAAATGAAGGCTCAAGCTGACATTTTATCCCTAACTTATATGTCTCCTCATTTCTACTAAGAGTCCATGTCCTAATGGTGTTTCTTTCTTTATTTGTACAAATAATATTATTACAGCAGTCAGAAACTTCACTTAAGAAAGAAGAAAACAATAAACTACCCTGAAACTTGGCCTATGGTGGAAAGATAGAGGTATAGAGTCTCTTCTTGGTCTCCCTTTTTTCTGACTACTTTTGGATCCAATGAAAAGCCAAAAAAATATACTACTTTCAGCATGTGGTTAAATAAATTCAGCCAACTTGCAATGGTATTATTTTAACAATATCTCTTGAACTGCTATTTTCAAAATAAATCTAAAATAATGAAGCTAAAGTAAGCAAAATAATGAAATAAAAAAAACCAACAGTCATAAAGAAAGATAAAGGAACCCTGCAATTAATATATAGCTTTGTACCTGATAAAAAAGAATTCTTATCATCCATCCTGTAGAAAATTAAACTGTTAAATATCACTGTCTATTTACAGTCAACTGTATTTTCTTTGTGTACTTCCTGAGTGCATCTTTCTATGTGGCTGAGACACACCAACAGAATATCAAGCAGAGGTTGACTCAGGAGAAATACGATATCAAAATTATGGTAACTCAAAATTGTCATTATTCATCAGAAGCCACATTCATTGACAACAAGTCATGAAAAGTGATTATCCACTATTTAATAACAGGAAATTATAAAGATAAACCAAACTAGGTTTCATCACATTTACATTTCACTCTATAACCAAGCGCTTGCACAACTTTGGGCAAGTCACAATCTTACGGCTTGATTTTGTCCATGTGTTAAATGGTAAAGCCTTAGCTATATCACATGGCTAGACTGATTGAAGACTTAACAGTCTGCAGACAGACATAAAACAACAAAGATAAAACAAACCCTTGTGTTATAGTTCAAAAGGCTTTATCCATATCTGTTTTCAGCAACAAAATTGTGCCATAACTTTGATACAAAGTCATAGTCTCTTACTGCACGTTGTTGATCCCAGGAGCTTCCATAAGAGAGTTTTTGGTTAACTGGAATAATCAGAATGAGACACCACCTGCATTGATGAGTCCTGAGCAGACCTGCTAACCCACAAAGAGGTGTGAAAGCATGAGGCATTTGTTGCTGCTCTACGTGGCTTGAATTCAAGATAGCTGAAATCTGGAAGAAGCATGTCTGCATTTCTGTGGGGCTGAGCATGCAAGGAAATTCCTTCAAGACCATAGTAGGAAGATCACTGTGCCAGGACTTCATAGGTTCAATTGCTGCCAGTGTAGGATCTCTTCACCGCAGTGTGCACACCAATGGTGTACCAAGAAACAGTTGTTTAAAGCCACCAGAGGTCTTTAAATAACCTGAGAAGTTAGAGTTAGCACCTTACAGCCATCTTCAAAGTCAGAGCTGCTTTTAAAGCATAGGAAAATTTCAATTTATTTAGTTGTCACTTTGTTCTGTAATATAAAGTTGCAGCATTTGGTCCTTTGTTTCAAGGTTCATTCACTTACCTTAGCAAAATCCCATCTCCTAGCACTGTAAATCTATTTGCACCTTTCTCTCTCTTCAACTGCTTTAAATCTCAGCAGATTCTGTTAAAACTAGGAAAATGGAAAAATACTATCTTTCTTAATAGGAAAAGCTGGCTGCTTCCCTATGACAAGTAACCCAGTCCAATTCCTGTGCCACTAACAGAGTAACACACCTCAAAAAATGCCTTGGGCTAGGAACACACTGGTGCATTTCAGGTATTGTAAATAAAGCACTTCCATTTGTTTAGTAAAGTGTCAGCTTAAACTTGGTTGATCTGTTTTCAGATGCAGTTGTAATTTTTTCAGGAATGACAGCAATAAACAATTCTGCAAACCTTGAAAGGCATTTTTGGCCAGCAGAGTACTTGGAAGATGTCCCCTCTCTCCTTTACTAGCAAAACAAGTCACATTATATTTGACTAAATCTCCGTGGTTAAAAGAAAAAGTTATTTGAAAACTAAAGATATTTATTTTCAGCTTTCCATTGTCAAGTTTCATTTTGAAATGTAGTTATATTTCATTTAAGAGGGGAGAAAAATTGCCAAGAGTAAAAAGCTTCAGTGTGAATCATTGTAAGTTTTTTATATTCTGATAATCCCTGAAAAACCCAAAAAGCCATTCCCATCCAGACATAAAATCAAAAATATCAAGAGTTCACAATAGTTAGATTACTTCTCTTATCCCATTCCTGTTCTCAGCACTTTTGTATGACAAAGGCATTTGAAAAACGAACTGAGAAAAAATGCAAAGCCCCTTAACTGCTGTAATCAATAAAATGCTCTTAAGTCTTTTAAGAAATTAATTACCCATTGCTGGGATATTTTAAACTAAAATGGTCACGACAACATTTAATGTACTAGAAAGATCAAAGTTACAGTGGAAAGGATTTGGAAAATAGACACAGATTTCTTGATTGCGTTTAACTTTCATGATTCCCTACTGCTCCACATAGCAGAGTTTCAGTGGATGCTCACAAGTGTTTGCTAGGATATGCACATTTCTTGCTCCCTCTTTTTTTTCACTCATCTCCTTTTATTGCACTACCCAGTCCAATTAATCTCTGAGGTTTTGGGGAGATGCTTTGAGGTTTTTCTACTAAACAACTTTATTGAACAAAGGCATGATTAATACAAGTATGCATCCCTTCCTTATATTTATTCCCTTTTATCCAATTCAACCAACTTCAAAAAAATAACCCTTTTGATTTACTCTAAATCTGGAAAAATGGTTGAGCAGACTCTTGTTGGTTTTGGCTGAAGACATCATTAGCTGCTAGTTAAATTTTTGCTGTTTCCCAAATGAATCAAGGTAGAAGGTTTATCCAAGATTAAAAGCCTAAATTTGAAAACAGCTTTGTGTTGTCCCCAGAAGCTCCAAAAGACACAACAAGAGACAGAGCTGCTAAGGCAAAAATTGCCTATGAAATCCTATGAAATCACTGTAGAGAGACCAGACTTATTTAAAAAGGATTATTTATTAAACATATTTCTTTACAAAGTACAATCAATAGTTTGCATTAAATTTTGGGGTTTGGTATTTGCCTGTATGTACACAAAAGCTTATAACAGAAAATGTGTCTTGATTTTACACATGGGACACAATATAGAGTTACCTTCATATTTTAATTCCTACCAACATAAGCAGTTGATACTAACTTTCAGTTTATCTGCTGTTTTTTCAAACTGAACATGAAGCAACAACATTTCTGCAGAGTGTCACCATTTATCTATGTACTCAATTATGACAAAGTAGAAATGAATAATCCTTTGGAAAGTTTCCACTGAGTATGAGTGGAACATGACATTTTTGGCAGGTTACTGGACTATCCTTATGATAGTAAAAATCACTTTTTGCAGTTATAAGATAGGAAGAATTGAGGAGCTAGGTAAATTTAATAATACCCTATTAGCAGCAGTTGATAGTAATGCAACATAAGGTTTGTTTTGTCTGTCATACAAGGATGTGTCCTAGCAGACACTATTGTATTGTTCTCTACTTGAACAAAAGTATCTGCATGTATTGTATGTCTTTGGAGAAACAAAACAAAGATATAGAGAGAAAAAGCCATTTATTGTCATGGGTGAC
The DNA here is from genome assembly GCF_009819655.1 of Sylvia atricapilla. Lineage (NCBI taxonomy): Eukaryota > Metazoa > Chordata > Aves > Passeriformes > Sylviidae > Sylvia > Sylvia atricapilla. The sequence goes on from NC_089140.1 coordinate 29,112,978, forward strand.
TATTGCCATCAGCTAATATGAATGCATTGCTAAAAATTAGTGAAGACAGGAAAATGCTGTAAGGTAAATATATACAGAGTTAAAATACATTTCTTATCCACTAGATAGTGATTTTGTGGCACTGTGGTTTTCAGAATATAATGTCTTTTGGGAGCAATGTAATTGTCAGTGCAAGCTTAAGCAAAAATACCTGCCCGCTGTCATAAAAACGACAAACAAATCTGGAATGTTCAAAGTAGTTTGTCTTCCACTTCTCCACTCTTGAGGCACCTTTAAGACATGGCACTTACTGTAAACCATCTAAGAATCGAGAAAAGCAGACACAATAAGCCTGAATTTTCTATAGCAACTTTAAAGATCACTGCCAGAGTCACTTGCATAAGTAAACGATGCCTGTGTAAGGCTTGCCAGCAAAGCATCTTTCCTGAGAACGGAGCTGGGACACTCTCTGTGTATCATAAGTGTGCGTGCTCAGAGCTGTGGTCGCTGTCGTGGCTGTCGTCGTTGGCTAGTGAGTCCCCCGTGTGCTGGAGCCCGGCGGCGCCGATGCCGGAGAGCTCAGAGGGGAGCAGCGTGCCCTTTTTCACGTTCACCAGTTCCTTCTCCCGGGCTGCTGCCCCTTGCTGGCCCCCTTTTACACGCTTCCACTTCATCCGTCTGTTCTGGAACCAAACTTTGACCTTCAGAGGAGAAAGACAAAACAGGGAAATAAAGATCGGGTCACTGAAGGTAAAAAATGAACTTTCTACCTGTAGCACAGCACTTGGGGATTGTATTTTTCAAAAGTGCCTTTCTGTCTGGATGGTAAAGAGCTTAGCAAGGTTTTCTTGAAGATCGGGCAATTCAGTTTTGGATGGGATGTGAACAGTGGGGATAATGACTGCAAGGGAGGAAAAAAGGGGTTACTCTAAGAAGACAGCTGGGGTATCTGCTACAGACAGTTCTGTAGGAACATCTCCGAGCCCTTTAGAAAACATTAAAAAGATCACTTACTCTTGAAAAACGTATTAATGCCATTTGTCAAGGAGACAAATAAAGGCAAAATGTTTCCCATCAAGGGACTGTGCAAAACAACATACATACTGGGTAACAGAGAACTCTTCATCAGAGGGTAGTTACTCTGCAAAGCAACTTGCCTGAAAAGTTCATGTTTCTTTCTGCTTTGTTTCTGAAAGCTAGTGATGATTTTCAGGTGCAGAATCTTAAAGGTGCTTTTTTGTTCTTAACTTGCTGAAGTATCTGAAAGATCATTTCTTACTGTAAGAGCTTAAGACTTCCCTGTCTATTTCACAAATGTATTCAAATTATTCTAGTCAACCGATCCTTTATTCTGCTAACAAATAGACAAATAAATACCCCCAAAGCCAGAAGGCAAGGAATTTATAAATTTGAGTCGACAATATCAAATAATTTCAGATAAGAATGAAAAAAGAAATTGGTAACATAGAAGACTAAAAATGTATCTGTGTTTAAATTGCATCAAACCCCAAGATTTTACTCCAGCTGAAACTCATTTCCCCCCCCCCCGCCCCATCTCTGTCTGGAAATATAAGTAAACCTAAATTATTTGCACTGCAAACCACAATGTTTTTCAATAGCCAAAAGAAAAGTAAGGAGAAAAAAAAAAGATGCACATAGCAGCTGTCAAATATATTAAAGATTAAAGGCTGATTTCAGATCAGCTTCAAGTTCTGTCACTGAGAACAGTATGAATAGAATATTGTTCGGTTTGATTCATTTAGAGTTAATGTTGCTGAAAAATCTTGTGTGTGTGTGTGTGCAGCTCTTTGGATGAAGGTTCCACAGAAAAATAAACAATGCCTGCAACATTTAACTTGGGAAAAAAAGCAAGGAAGCTTGCAATGCTGGTATATCCTCTGCTGTGTTTAGCAGAATGTGTTTCAGAGTTTTAAAAGAATCAGCAAGCAACAGGCACAGCAGGATATATTGTACAACATGAGTAACAGAGCCACAAAAATGCTGTTTTGCTGAATCTGTCTTACACATCCAGGAAACCTCACAGTTTTTAACTTTTACTATTGCTTTGAATTTTACGTTTAAATTTTACTACAATTGAACTGATAGATAGTGTCACTATTTTTGTAAATGTATATAGGAAGGAAGAGAGGTTATTTTTTAAATACTCTATATTCCTGTTAAAGCCAAAGTGAGCTGTTAAGGCAAATCACTTGGGAACAGAGCAAAATGATTCCAGGTTAGTTAAGAGTCTTAAAGCACAGGATATCTTTCCTCTAGTCAACTCATCAGAGCCAAAAACATCTAGCTTGCAAAGTGAAATAAGTGTAAGAGGGAAGGTATTTATTATTGGCTGCTGTGATGATGGAAATTAACCTACTCAGGAGTGGTATCAGAAGTGTCTGTGGAGACGTCTTTTAAAGGGTACAGCATTGGCAGCTTTCTGGTAGAAGTGATAATGGTATTTTGTTTGATTTTTAGGGTTTTTTTTTAAACAGTGAAGTTTCCCTTGCAAATGGCACTGCTCTACTTGTGCCAGACAGTGCAGTAGATGCAATTGCGATCACAACATCAAAAAACATCAAAAATAATATACTTTGGATTAGACACATTATCACAGGGTATTATCACACTACTTATGAAATGAGTGCCAAGAGAATTTTCTTTGATAAGAAGAAATTACAGGATTGGAGTAATTGTTAAAACATCAAAGCAATTCTCTGCATATTTTTATGTCCTTGAACATTCACAGAATAATTCACAGCACTCAAAGCCTAGAACAGAGTAATAATATATAGAAAACATGGTTTCAAGAAAAATGACAATGATACATTTGAAATAAAAGTTTCAGTCCACAGACTGGATGCAACCTATTTTGACTTACTGGAACAGGAGGCACCCAGGCCTTCTGGATGCAGTCAGTTCATTTGTGGATACTTGAGAAACGGAAGCTAATACTCCTATGACCTGTCAGACACTGTCCTGGATGGGACAGGAGTGAGCAGGATGATTACTGCCTGGCTTGTGTTACAGGTGCTAATTATTTCTCTCTCACAGACAAAATTAATTCTCACATCTGCTGAGCTGACATTTTTTTACTGTTTTCTACTGTAATTTATTAAATTATTCTAGGTGGATTTTTTTATGACAATATGTTTTGGTTCTGCTTGTTATAATTCAGGCCACTTCACATAGCAGAGTTGAGAGCAGTCTGTCTCATTGAGTATTAAACCCAAAAGATTGACCCCAACTTCCAGGTAATGAGTAGTTGAATCCAGGCTGGGGAGTACATCTTCACTCAGATCACCAACCTTCAGATCAGCTTGTAAGATCATGCCTAAAGTGCCTCCACCAGGGGGTTAGTAGAGGTCAGTATCTGCATATTAGTTGATCTAACTCAGTAAAGGGATGATGACTTCCCCCTTCAAGAATAAGCACAAGATGTATTTGCATATTCCTCCAAGGATCCAGCATGCATCTATGTCAGCAGGTGTCCCATGGCATTTGGGGAAAGCTGGGCTGAAACGACTCCAGCTAGCTTTGCATGCACTCTCTTGAGCGTAGAAGGGAGAGAGTAACCCTGACAATCTCATAGGAGGAAATACACTTCTGACAGACATATAGCCTTCCTGTAAAGAGGAAATGGTAACAGTGTTAAAAAAGGGAAAAAGGGGCCTTTTTTTATTTAGTTAGTTTATTAATTTAAATAAGCTGCATCTGATTTACTACTACAATGTAAAATAAGCAATTGCCTTTTTGATATGTCAAAGATTATTCTCAAAAGCTAGAAATCATTTATAGTGAAGTTTATAATTGAAAATATTGTGTTTATTTTGATGCCATTGGCTGTGTTAATGTACGACAGGGCTCTTAAATAAGGGAATACATGATACATACATAAAATATTTTGTAATATATATTTCTTTATATCCTCCATTATGAAATATTGAAGTCTACTTTTGATCTGATCTAAAGTACACTAATGTCAATGTGAGTTTTTTCATACAGTTCAATAGACTCTAAATGAAGACTTTAATGCTCATGTGCTAATAATATGAGACAGGTACTTCACTTGTTATTTCCTCTAGAGATCAAATTTAGATATTGGAATTCTGAACTTCCTTTGGAACTGAAGAGTCAGTTATAGAGGGTATAATTGTTACTGATATGTGATCCATTGATATTTTAGTAATGGAAAGGAAGTGAAGCAAACTTTGTGTGACATAATTCAGAGCATCAGTTTATCTTGGTTCATGGAAAAACATGCTTTTTAAACACACATTTAAATCTCTCAGGTCTTGTATAACCATGAATCAAAGCAAAACATCCTGAGAAACATAAGGGAGAGAGGTCAAAGAAATAAGATAGAAAATAAAATAAATAGACACAAATAGAATAGAATGGGAACAATCAAGAGTGACAGAGAATGACTGAATAAATGAATGAAAGAAAAATAAAGAAAAATTAATATAAAAATAAAGGAGAGAGAAAAAAAATCCTTACTGAAGTGAACTTGAAAAATTTTTTAAATTTCCCCCAATGAAAGAACTATGGTCACATTTATGACTTTTGCAAAAAAATATATCCTTTAAAGAATCTTAAAGATCTATTGTGACAAACTTAATAAGATTTACAAAGCTTTTAATGTTATTTTTCAAGGCTAAGTTAGCTCCAACAGGGTCTTAGTGTGCTCACCACCTCCCAGAATCAGATTCTGATTGCCTACTGTTTATTGAAATGCACTCCCTCTTCTCCACCCTTTGACTAGCACAACTTGACTGTATAGAGCAAGCAGATGTATGCACAGAAAACAAAGGAAGTGGCGGGAAATGAGCTATATTAAAGATGATGGTAGCATTAACAGCTGTTTCTAAATAAGCCAGTCTATTGAGCACATCTGCTTACTGGCACGAAAGCCCTGTTTCTTTTCCCTTAGTCAACAAGTTGTTTAGCATCTGCATCTCCACATCTGATGATTAGACTGTTACTTAAGATATGAGTAAATTATTTCTCATCGCGTATCTCCTGATGTACAAGATAAATGTTTTTGCTGAGACCAATTTATTTTAAGGTCTGCTCCGTAGGACTCATAGGAGGGGAGTCAAAACAAGGAGGTTGACATTATTATTGTCTACATTGCCAAAATAATTGTTACGCATTTATGATATATAGGTCCTTAGTAGTCTTAAGGGCCACATGATGTTCTGTGTTCCATGTGTAGCTTTAATATAATTTCCTGATGTGGACATCAACAAATAATTTTGATTAAAAATGTAAATATTTCCTAAACTTCTGGTTGAATGCTCCTTCTTCAGCAGAGCCTTTCAATCATGTTAGCTTTAAGAATAGTTGACTGATAAATTAATAACTGAATTCAAACTACCTTAGTTGCACTATCTGCTCCCTTTATTCTTTTAAGAAAAAATCCTTTCTCTTTATAAAAGCTATTTTCTGGAAATGAAGAATTCTTTCCTAAAATCAGGTTTTCTATTCCAGGTTTTAGTGGCATGAGTCCCAAACAAGATTAAAATTTGAGGCCTGATATCTAGAGAGCCTTAAAAAATTAGAAACAAGAGTGCTGTGCCAGTTGTAACTGTTCTTTTGCTTTAAGGGATCCACATTTCTAAGCAACGGTCTTTGCAGTCACTATCCTAAATTCTATGTTTTAATGTAACTAAATGATATGGCATGAAGATCAGAGCATCAAGTCTTTAAAGCATTCTGTCTCGGTCACCCACTGTCCATTTTCTTTCGCTTTTATTATTTTTAAATCTTTTTATTTACTTTCCTCTAATACAGACAAACTATGAATATCAAAAAATAACCCTGAGTTCTTGAAATTTAAAAAAAAAAAAAAAGAGGTTTACTTCTAAACTTTCTTTGGCCTTGAAAACATTCCTGTTATTTTTAGATAGTACATTTATGCTGCCAAGTTTTAAGGATAGTCAAACTCCTGAACTTTACAGAAATCCCTGGTGTTAGACAGCTGAAGCTTACCTTTTTGCATATATAGAGATAGTATTTTCATGATAGTTAATTCAGAAACTTTTAGAAGTAAATGGAAATGTACAACCTACAAAAAAAATGGAAGAGTTCCTAGAATATGACTTGAAGGAATTCCATTTTCTATTCCAAGGAAATTCTCTTAAAAACCTCAAGTATTTTTTAGAGATTAAAACTAGTTTAAATAAATCTTAGTATTAAATGTCTTCGTAGTTATTATAAAATATTTCCAAAATCCATCACTTGAAGAAAATTGACTTATCTTTGGAAACTAATGAGTGGTACCAGAACCTTGTGATTAAATTTATTTAAGTCACCTGCTCACTTATTTAAAATGATCTGCTCAGTGTTACATTACAGAACTTTGCACTGAATGTGTACAAGTACTTTGCAGCAGCTGTTGAGAAAACGGGGAGGTTTTGGCAGGTGCACAAAGGACAGCTGGAGCTTTTGGCACCCAGGAAGGTGTAGGAGTGAGTTCTGGTTTATCGTTACATAAAAGTCAGTTGAGATTTTGGTACTGCTTAGGTGATACATTCTCCTTTCTACCACCCACGTTTGAACAGGAATGGAATAGACATTATATTTCATAGGACAGCAGTGACAGCAGTACTTCATTCCAGTTTCAGAATCTTGGGGAGCACTCAGTTTACCTCCCTCTATTCTATCCAAAGAACAGTTGCCTTCTCCACCAATGGTCTTCAAAACTGATCCCATGATCAAACAGCTAAACCTCCTGAATCAAAACCTCTCTAATCTGACCTTAGCTAGATGTCAGTTAACATATCTTAAGCAGACAGATGTACAGTATTTCAGGTACCTTCCTCCTACTGACTTGTTTTACATAATCTAAGGATGTATTTTTTGTAAAATTAGTCTTTCCTTTTTTTTAGTTAAAGGCAAAGAAAGGCAATCTGTGGGGCTGCTGCTAAAACTCCCTCTACCTTATTAATACATCCCTCTACCTATAATACATCTTTTTAGAGTCTACTCTCACCCATTTCTTTACATATATATAGTACCTAAAAGGGACTCATAAGAATGGAGAAGGACTTTCGATAAGGGCATACCATGATAGGACAACGGGGAATGGTTTTAAGATGAAGGTAGCATTAGATTAGATATTAGGAAAAAATCTCTATTGTAAGGGAGAGGTTGCCCAGAGAGGTTGTGAACTCTCCATCCCTGCAAGTGTTCAAGACTGGAATGGATGAGGATCTGAGCAACTTGGTCTAGTAAAATGTTCCCTGCCCATGGCAGGGCAGTTGGAACTAGATGATCTTTAAGGTACTCTAACCCAAACAATCCCATGATTCTATGTGTGATTACAAATGTACAAAATAAACAAATGGTGGAAAACTAATTTGGGAGGAAGACGATCTTTAACTAAATTTTCCTCTTTGTGTAGGCATTTACCTCCATGAATTACTGAGATGTAGAGTAATTACTTTAGGATTAAAAATATTGTAACGTGCATCACTTTGCACCCATTTTGCACAGATCAATATTTCTCAATGGCCTGCATAAAAAATATCTCCTTTATTCTACATGCTTATTTTTAACTCTCCAAAATCTTTGGTCCTCCACTGATTTCTTCTATTTCTTAAAGTGAGTACAAATGACAAATTTAAATGACAAATTTAGCACTCTCTTGCTAAATAGCTGGCAGAAGCCACAGCTTTCTCAACTTGAGTATAAGAAGGAGCAGGGGTAGGTAATGGCAGTGCCTCACACACTTTGTAAAAGCAGCTGTATGAGCTGCCAATACTCCTGTCAATATCTCATATGCTTCTTGGCACAGGCAGAGGTTTCTCCCCACCCAGTACCTCATGGGGTTTCTCTGCAGGTGTAGGGTCGATTCACAACTAACAGCTTGAACTTCTAGCTTTGCATATGAATTGCTTGTTTGAATTTAATCAATACTGCAAATTAAATATGCTGATTAAATTTTTGCCGTGTGATTTTTTAAAAATAATTATTGTACAAATCTAAATTATGCACAATTTATAACTAAGTTTTCTAGCTGTATTCTTTCCTGAGAAAGAACAGAGGTAGCACAGTAAATCTTACTGCAGGTATTTATATTGCTCAAGACAAATATCAAAGTTTTATTTTATTAAGAGTGTTACTTTAAATAACCAAAAAATCTAAAGGATTTCAAGCCGCACAAACTCATTATTATAGTGTGGATAGAGTGTGCTTAACAAATGGAAGTGTGGAATGAGCAGCTGCCTTTCAGAAAAGATGTGACAGCATGACTGACAGATATGGTCAAGCCTGTCCTATCAATACTGTTTGATTTTGTTTGATTTTTGTTTGAAACTATTCACCACCTAACCTCAGAAAACTAGCTTCATAAAGTAGAAAACTAGTTATGCCATGTAATGCATGAAGAGATATTTATACTTCCAGAGGCTGTGCAAACACATGATGGAGGACTATTGGACACCCTGGCCTGGGTGACCAAGTGAAGCCATTCTTACCTTACCAGTGAAGTCTAAAAAAATGCAGTGATTAGCCTCCCTGGACCTTTGTAATGCTGAGAAATATTTTAATCAAGTCACTTGTGATGAGGCTTTGAGGTAGCCAGATCTGGAGAAAAATTTTCTTTTGGTAAACTTCATGGAATAATTGTATGGTCTTCACAATGCAGTGCTACAGTGTAGTACTATACCAAAGTATAATTTAAATAATAGTGCTGCTTGCTTCCATTTCTGGCAGAAAAAGGCATCACAAAGCTTCTTCGTGACTCATTCCATGTTGGTACCATATGCATAGAAGTCAAACACGATACAAAAGTATTCTTCACTTGGACAAAATTTTGTCCTTTGCCTATGCAAAATCAATGGCTTTAGGTCTTTTATAAATGATTGGTAGCTTCTAGGCAGATATTGGAAATCAAAGTTGAGAAGAAATAAACCTCTCATTCCATCAGCAGAATTTATTCTGACTAGGTGGGATTTTCCGTTTATGTTGGCGAACTGAAGCATTACATATTGGGACTGTTTATTCCGGTAACCTTAGCTAGCCTAAAGAACTGCAACATTACTCTTTTGATTAGCTCCATGCAAAAAGATCTTGCGAGATGGAAAGATCTCCTACTCTTTCTATATTTGGCAGGATCAACTCCATAAAAATGTCCGTTTTGCCACTCCTCTGATACCCCACTGCAGCTGCTTCCTCTCCTCATCCCACAGTGAGATATTAAAAAGTCTGCATGGAACCTTCTCCAAGTTTATCTGGACGTACAAAAAAGCCAGGAATGCGCTTGTCAAGCTTACAAATATCTAGGGAGCTCAGATAGTTTTTAGTCTAACTAGCTCTTCAAAATATAATAGAGGCCTGCCAGCTGAAAATTATTAAGTGCTGCCTGATCTGGGATTGTGAGTGCACTCTATAGGAGAAGGAGCAAGAATTATATGTACCTATATTTCTGGAATACTTACAATACCATAATAGAGCCATCCTACCACCAGATGTGCTTATAATGCTCTCAAAGTGCACTCTTAATATCTAGGCAATTGAGGCACTTATTTCATTTCATTCTCCTGTCTTGTAACTCAGGTTTCCTTTTTAGGGAGTGAGAGGATTACTTCCTTCTCTTGAGCCATATGTTGTTAGGGATTTTTTTCATTATTATTTTTTGTGAAATGGCCTTCCACGAGTCATTTATGTTTGAACTGATCTTGTAAATTATTTCAAAATTCAAATGAAGCCTTACTTTGATGACTGCAGAAAGCTTTAATACTCTTACATAGCTTTTTAAATATGGTTAGACATATGCTTTTTTCTACAGCTTGTTTAAATGCCAGAAAGGTAATTATGAAGTGTTAGTTGGTCAGTGCCTCTTTTAATCTGTGGCGTATGGTAGAAATTATCACTATAGTCAAGAGGAAGATAGAGATTTTTTAAGATAATAGGCTCCATGATTTATCTCACATCTTGGGAAATAACAGAAATTTGTAGCTTTAGGATGATCCAACAATACTTTTCTCAGATTATTTTGTTGTTCTTCCGTCTCTGAATAATACACTTGTAATTTTTTTTCAAATTCTAGTGAAAAAATAATGGTAAACAAATAATTCCATCAGGGGTTAGGTCTGCTCTCAAACCTATTTTCCAAGCAGATACATTAGTTCACCCAAAAGCCACCACTACTTTTTTTGCCATTGTACTATCTCAAGTAAGTTTCAATTCTCTGTATGCAATTTTCAATTCTATGTATGCAAATTTATGAGAGATCAAGAAATCTACCAGCACCAAGAGGTCTACAGCATGTGATGAGATCAAGGCTATCACTTGTGTGTCCACTTATTTCAAACAAAGGAACTACTACTACTTTCAAACAAAGGAACTATCAACTATTGCATTTTCTGTAATGCAGCTTTGGGGAAAAATACTGAAGAAAAATGGTTCTGCAAACAGCAATTTTCTAAGAATGCCACCTCACAGGAAAGAGAGGCAGGGGCATAGTTGTTAATTCTATCAGTATATTTTAGATAATTCTTTTGCACCTGTTTAAGGTAAGTATCAAATATTATCTCCTCTGTAGGGACAGCTAGTTTTTAAAAAAGTAGTAACACTAGTAAGAATAAGAATAAGTGCTGTTATCTCACTCAAGAGTAATAATTAATTTTGGTAATGATGGAAAGACATGTCCTAAAGGAGAGTTCCCTCTCTTAACAGGAGAGAAAAGAAATATTAATGCCACACCATGCTCACCCTGTAGTAGATTTTTAAGTCACTGGAGGAATACTGTAAAACAGGTATTCAAGAAGAGCCAAGTCTTTTGATTTATGGCATTCAGCTTCTGAAGTCTGCCGTAAACCATGGAAACCCACACCCAGATCCATGCTATTTACACCATTTTTCTGTCAAAGCAATGTATTCGGTTTAAAAGAGACATTTTTATTTTACATTACTTGGCTTAGTATGATTGAGAAACTGAAAAATATGTCCAGAATTTCCCTTCAGTTTTCTTTTTTTGATTAACAATACAGGTTTTATGCTTTTTTGTTTGTTTGTTTCTTCTTCTTTTCTCAGGCCATTTTACTGTGGGAACAGTAAAACAGAACTGGATTCTATCAAACTAAAAATCTTAATGCTTTCCTCTTCTAAGGTGGTGTTAAACAGGAAGGCAGGAAGGAAGGAAGGAAGGAAGGAAGGAAGGAAGGAAGGGAGTTATCTCTAGGAGCTCAGCTGTCATTCTGTGATAATCTGGGGAAGCAGAGAAGGATTAGATTACAGAATTAAATAGACTAATGACAATTCTTTAGAAATTATCACAATAATCAGCAGAATGCTTAAAACTGATGCTTTGTGACAGCTAGAGAACAGCAAGTGCTGCCATGACTTAAATAAATTCTCTGTGCTTATTTAGCTGGGCTGCCTTTTCCAGAAACAATATTCAATATTTATCTGTCCCTTTTCAGTATGCTAAATACTTTTAGACTAACTATTTTCTTCAGGATAGTGAACTCTCTCTTCATTTATCTGTACTACTCAACATGATCTTTGAATAAAAGAATATAGAAATTATTAGGGTAAACACTTAAATTCTAGGCCAAATTCACCATTATTAAATATAGGGATATATCCTGCTGACTGATTCATGTCAAATTGTCCAGTGAATATTTTTGAAAACTTATTTATCATTGTTCAGTTCCATGCTGACTGTACCTTTGTCACCAAGACAAGAATTCATTCATTCTCCCCTTAGCTGTCAAAATCAGGTGTGAATCTAAATAGAATAGGCAGTGCAAATGAAAAAAGGCAAAATTTTTCCATTGTTTGATAAAAAAATTACATGCTTCACAAATGTAACTACCGTACTTAAGTAACTGAAAATTACCCCAGTGAAACCTGGCAATGTGGCCAAATCAAACAAGAAATTGCTCTGTTTTTCTTGAAAAGCTCAGAGGCACAGCCATTCTCTAGAAACTTTCAGAGCAAAAAGCTATTGCATTTTCTTTTGTGAGTTAACATTCTTTTTTTTTTAGAAAAGGCTGGATTTTTGCTGGATTTGGTATATGTACCTATGGCACATGTTAATGAAACTCAAGAAAATCGCAAATCTTCTTATAAGTAGACTTCACAAATCATTATGCTATTTTGTTACCTACTTTTGACTATGTCATCATCTTACTAATTGCATCTAAAGCAATCCCTCAATCTCATACTGATTCCTGAAAAAAGAATGACAATTATTGGGCAAAAATATTTCCATTTTAATATTAAAACTGTAAGAAATATTTCATCAAATTTTGTGTACTTGAGGCCAGTATTCTAAACTTTACTAAAACACATTTTCAAACTGTGTACACTGATGTAATTATTATTTGAAATGTGATTTCACTACCTATTTAGTGTATAGAGATGAGATCCTGAAATATTTTAATACATGTGTAACATGGATATTTCCATTAGAAATCAATGTGACAACATGCATGATGAAACTTAAGCACATGCAGAAGTGTTTCCTGGACCAGGGTTTGGTGAGCAGGAAACCAATAACAGTGATAAGAAATTCCATCCTCTCTGCTTTCACAGAGCAGGGTAAGATAAAGGGTTTTAAAATGCCTGTATCCCAGTTTTTCTGGCGTTCCCATTTCTGCTGCCATCTGGAAACAGGATGTTCAGAAACTCTGCATTAATGGCCACTGCATTTACTTAATAGACTGAACCAAGATGCTCATATTTGTTGCATGCAGGCAAACGAACTACTTGCGCACACAGTGTTTGGGACCTACCCCCTCTTCAATGACATCAGGGTAGACAGATAAGAAAAGACATGCACCCATCTAACAGATCTATTACTCATGCTTTTATCTTCCATCTCTGCCTAATAGATGAAATTAATCTGTAAGTGCGACATATAAAAGTATAAATTACTGTCATAGCAGAGATATAATAAATGTATATAATTTTGCTTAAAACATTGAATTTGATATATCAACATAAATATTAGCATTATAAATAGGAGCTTTACTGTGAGGAACTACTAATCACTGGTATGTATTGGGCAGGCATTTTAAGTCAATTATTTTTCATCAGTACCTGTCTTTCAGTGAGGTCAAGGTTTACTGCTATCTCATATCGTCTCAGCCTGGTCAAATAGTTATGATGAGCAAATTCTGCTTCTAGCTCTCTGATTTGCTCCTTGGTGAAAGCTGTCCTTTCCTTCCTGGGTTTACTGTTGACCTCTGTCTTGTAGTTTCCTTCTTGGGAATCTGAAAAAAAAAATAAGTAAAAACTGATGTAATGACAAGCGTACAACTAAATAGAAAACAAGTCCAAAGACAACAATAAGTTAAAGTTATATTCTTCAAACTTTCTTCTCTCTGAAACACACCCTTACTTTCATTCCTGTGGATCATTTGCTGTAAATCAGGAAAGCAAAAGTAATTCTGGCAGACTTGAGCTGCTGCTTCCATTCACAAACATCAAACTTTAGCTTAAAACCTTGCTCTGTTTAATTTTCCAACAATTCTCTGAAGAATTTCTGCAAAGCTTCAATTCCTTCTCACTGTTGGCAACTGTCAGTGCATCTAACCAGTACAGGATATGTATCATTTGATTACTGGACAATGAGTAATACTTCAAGAATCTCTCTCTCCTATCATTTCACTAATACCTTAATCCAAAGCTGTTTTACAGCAGACACTTTAAGGTTTAGTCCAGTTACACCTTCAGGGAAAGCTAACAGACAAAGCATAGGAAATTGAACACATGTCAAAAAGAAGTTGGTGAGCATGTCCCATGGGATCTTCTCCTACTCATGCTATAGTGCAGGTAGGAACTTTTTGGCACAGCTGGTTGTCAGTATTTGACATTTGCTACCACTGAAGCTCACTACCTAAGGAATACTTTAGCCACAATCAGAGAAACTTTGCTGAAAATTTCATTATCACCCTTAAAATTCCTTTTACTATCAGAAACAGGTATATTTGGTCCTGAACCAAACTACTAAACTCAGTGATAGTAATTTTATTGCTGTCAGTGAAGTAAGTTTAAATAAATGAATGTTCAAAGTAGAAGAAGGAAAAAAAAAAAAAAAAAGAGAGAGAGAGAGAGGGGGGGGGGGAAGAAGGAAAGAAGAAGAAGAATTTAAAAAAAGACCAGACGTTTGTAAGTTTGGGTATGATACAACACCTATAAATCCAAAACTAGCAGTATTGTATGAGTATCATTAGTCAAATTCTGGCCTCACAAACCATCTTAAAAATGTCACAGATTAATTCACACTTCAGCTGCTGATTTAAAATAGAAACTGCATCAACATCCAAATGAACTGGCTTGCAAAAAAATCACTCCCTGGACTCTGTGTCAGATGAATCATCGGCAGTCTGAGCCTGTCCAACTGGCCAGCGAGTCTGGTTTCAAATCTACATTTTATAAAGGTATAAGAATGCTTTTCCTTTTTGACAGTCACTCTGTTACTTGGAAGGGAACTTCAGGGTTTTTTTGTTTGTTTGTTTGTTTGTTTTATGAGAACTGTTGATGCTTGACTCATTGCTATAGTCGTTAATTTTAAATGTTTTAAAGCTAATGGCTGCATATCGCCAAACCTCTACTTTTGCTGACATGACACAGAACCTTGCCTCAAATGTGAAGTGTAGTGCTGGCTGAGTGACTGACGGTATCCACTAAAGTTGTTGAGTGGATCTGGGAGTTGTTCAGCTGCATGTGGAGCAGGGATTTCCTAGGGTAGGACCACATTAGATGGCAGGCCCATTGACAATAGTGTGGGGCCAAGGACCTTTTCCAAACTCAACATTGAAAATTTGATGCTTCAAAACAACCTTACACCTAGAAATTCACTTTTCTCCCTTTATAATAGTGGGCAAACTAGAGTCACTGTAACTTCTCTCCAAGTTTTTCTGTTTCAGGAACATGCGCATTGTTTTTTTCCCTTTAAATTTTCTTGTCTGCCATCCCATTGTAATGTCCAGATATTAGTAGATCACCTGAATTTAAGTACTTAAACCGCTATACCCCCATTCCATTGAATCACTGAAGATAGATACTAAATTGTTATTCTTGCCATTTTGGCTTACCATTATTATACTGCCAGATATGTTTCATACAGGTTTGAAAGCAGATTGGTGGGTCCTTATCTGCAGCATGACACAGAAAAAAAATCATGCAAGTAATTTCTAAAGTCTTGTAACTGTCCTAGTCATCCTGTGCCTGCACGAGTCTGTGAGCCAAGTCCTCCCATGTCAGTGCTTGCTGTAAGAAAGATCCATGTCTCACTGCTTTCTAGACTAGAGGTTGCGTCCCTAAATAAAAGTAATATACCTTCATAGAACACTGATACCATATTGAAAATTAAATACTAGAAATGAAGACATAAGTCTGGATACACAACAGAAAGAGAGATCAAGGCCGTAAAACCTTGGTAGCTACTTCTGTTGTGAATATTCAAAGGGAAAAACTTCAGGAATACCCATCCAAGCATGTCTCAGGAAGGTACTGTTCTCTGTAAGTGACTGAGACTTTTAACATGAGCAATTTTTGCAACCAGGTGGCTCCATGAGGAAAGCAGTTTTGCTGTACAGCAGCAAATGGTTTTTTGTAACATTCAGGGCAAATGGTTCTCAGGATACTGAAGGAAGGGGAGGAATACTGGGATAGGGAAAGGGAAAGTTGCATGAGTAGCATATGTCCATCATCTTTGCCAACAGAGAAGATTCAGAACTGATATCAGTGTTAGCTCACACAGATCCTGTGCAAATACAAGCATTCTTGGACTATTAGTTATTTAGACATTCCTTCCATTGCTGGATACTACCTTTCATTCAATGCTGGATTCTAAATGCCTGACAGCCATAGCTTTTTCAGCAGTAAAATTCCACTAGCAGACTGACACAGTGGAAAATTTGCAGGGTTTTATTTGTTTTTGAGAATATCATTGATTGTATTTGTAATAGTTGAAATACACTAAAAACCACATAGTATATTTCTGCTGAAAGCAGAAGTTGGAGAGGTACACAGAAACCAGGGACAGGCACAGAAAGCTGACTCCCTGTCAATACTGAGGTTAATGCAACAGAGCAACTGGAATCCCAGGAAATCTGTTTCAACAAAAAATATGGCCAGCAAGACAGTGATATTTTGCTTAATGCATTTGGGATATTGAAAATATATCTAAAAAGAGACTTAAATGGATACTAGTTAGGTGATCATGAGCAGGTCATCTGACCTGCTAGCTGCAGTGTTGCTGTGGTACATGTACAGGTTGCCTTTTATGTCCTATTCATGTCATACTGCTTGGAATTTTACTTTTAAAATTCGGAGTTGTTTTAATTTCCAAGGAGAAAGAATCTAGATTTACTGATCAGTTATTGTTTTTTTAACAGTCTCTGGGAACTCCCATCTCTTTCTGACCTTCAGGACTCTGTTCATATCACCTGACTAGCTTCTCTTTGGTGGAAAATGGGTGGGAGACTTGGAAGAGATTCTTGGCAGAACTCACATCAGCCTACATCTGTTTTGCAGCTGTTGCAACTAAGGCAAGAAAAAGGTCCCAAGAACCTTAGTTTTCTTCTACTGGCTACATCTTATGCCAAGTGGTAGGTGTAGAGGCAGAGAACAAAGCCTAGGGGGAACTCAGTTAGACTACTTGCCTCTCAAAAGGCACACATAAAATACATACAGATGGTACAAACCACTTGATGAAAAATACAGTAATCTATATTGTCTGTCTTCCGCCTTCTGCCAGACAAATTCTGGCACACTTTCAGAAGATGTAGCCTACATGCAGGTATTTGTACCTTATCAGTCTCTCGTTTGGAAACCTTTGTTCTTTGCATGTCAAGTAATGTAGGCAGTTAAACACTGCTTTGAGGGATGCAGGTCATGCCTTTTCTTAGAACTGTTCTTATCACTTTTCAAAAACTCCAGGCAGCATCTTTTATATCTCCTGTTAGACAAAAATGCTTGTTGGTAACTGATGTAAGAAGGTTCCATTTGGAAAGACATTCAGAGTTATAAATGGCTGTTCCACAAATCTTTGAAGACTTAGATTTTTGCCAAGTTTAATAACAGCTCAAGATTTATTAAAAAAAAAGAAATCCTAATCACACTATTTCCCGCCCTCAAAAGTTACTTCTGCTTTGCTTTAAGGAAAGGTTTGTTCTTACTCCCAACGTTTGTATTATCCCACCAGAGTTCATATTTTCTTCTTTCTACATCAAGAGCTGAAGCATGCCAACCAAACACAGGATCAAACTCCTATGTGTAGAATATGAACAATGATAATTCTGATGTTTTTACTTCTGATACATGCCTGGGAAAAAAAGAAAGACTGATCACAGAACATGGAAAGAGACTGGTGGGGATGTCTATGGGAGAATGATTTGCTGGCAACAATATAGGGTCAGAATCAAGGGTAAAATGTGTAAGAAGCACCTATTTTTTTCTTCTTGTTCAACAACTGACATACCTTCATTTTTTAGACAGAAATGAACATACAGTTAATACCAGTAATGTAAATCCCCAGACAAAAAATTTCAAAAATCAATCAGATTGCTAGTATTCTACTGGTAGTTACAGAAGGTTTTCAGATCGTGACGTCCACACTGAGAGTGAGTAGTGACAACAATCACTAATGATTTGTGACCAAAAGGGCATAACAATTTCACCTTTACTATTCAACATTCAGGTTTTCAACTTTCACTAACAGTTTCCAACACTTACCCCTGAAAAGCCCCTAGCATCAGCAAACTATTTCTAAATTTATTTCACTATTGATTTATAGTGCAATTGGACAAATTAGATGTTCTTAATTGCGTATCTTCCTATAAATGATGATCAAGTGTTTGCAGAAAACAGCTACTACACAGGGATCTACTTAAAAATGAAACAACCTATGCAAAGCAATGAAAGCAAAAATCTTGCTACTTCTGAGTAGTTTAATGTTGTGTGAAAAAATATTTCTTTCAAACATGAAACTTTGACGTTAGTTTAAATAACTAATATGCAACAAAAGCTTCTAGAAATCAATAGAACACAATAATATGTGATTCAATTCAAAATGCTTGTTTACTTTACTTTTTTCTTTTGAGGTATGAGCAATATGAATTAAGGGAAAAGTAGCAAGGAGATGGTGCAAAGGTCTCCATATGGTTCCTATTTATTTGCCAGAAACTACACGTGAGAGCAAGGTTTACCCAGAAATAGTCACTTTCAGACACTTTTGACATTTAATACAGAATATTTTGAAGGTTTTATATCATTTTTTTTCTAATTTTTTTCAATTCAAAGTGCTCAGAATTAGTATGAAAACGTACCCTGTATCCAAAACACTGCTCTTTGCTTTGCAGGATTGTAAGTTAAATCCTTACTCCCTACTTTTGTGTATAATCTTTGTACCAAAAAATTTTTGAAAGTCTACATATTTATGTTTACTTTGATGCACTCTTCTTATTTGCACCAAATATTGCAGACTATATTTATCTATTTTTGTTTCATAATTTTCCTTCACAGTAATTTAAATAATGTTCTTGAAAGACTTTCCCTAGTTAAAAAGTATACTCCCAAATCACTCAACACCTTCAGTCTGAGTGCCGCTTTTGAGAATGTCATTAAAAGTATTTCTGGAGTTGCAATTCACTAAATATTGGAACAATAACATCATCATCATTTCCATAATTCATGACTCTGCATGTGCAAGTGGGCAAAACTGCACAGTAGCACAAGTACAATGTCAAAACTACATGAATCCTTCTTTTCAGTCTAATGAAAGCAAACTATTATTTGCTTATTGAGTAAATGCTTTCTAACGGTCTGTGACAATTAACAATTTAAAACAGCCTCATATCCACACCCCAAAAAACCACTGATCTGGCACACTATATACTGTCTTATATATTCTGAAACACACTATATACTGTCCTAAACCATTACCTACTAGCTGTTGCTGCCATCATTTTGTTATCATTGCCTGCTGAAAGTAAAAGCCTAGGAATTATACTGCAGTATTGGAAACATTGATTCATAACACTGCAGCAGCTAGTGCTTCAGGTTCTTCAAGATACCTCTGCTTAAAAAGATATTCTTCTACCTTCTAACTATGTAGAGGTCATTGCTTCTTCAAACCATGCAGATATAGAAGACAACATATGTACTCTCTCAAATGAGTAATTACCCTGGTGAGTAGATCTTCATGTGGAAGACACTACTCTCTGTCCAAAGTGCATGTATAATCACAGCTTATTATAGAAAAGGAGACACAGGATTTCTCTAAAAATAACTTTACTTTTTTGAGACGACATTTTGTCCACTGGGATTGACAATTCCCGTTTTTAGATACATTCTGCAGATACATCTCTTACATGCAGCATCAAATACCACATGTGTTGGATTTCTGCCTTTTTACCAAACAAGTTTTATAAAGTGCTTTCATGTAGAGGAGTTTCATTAAATCATGTTGAGACCTGCCAGGACGATCTCCCCAATGATTAGGAGTGAATCTTCCAGAGTAAAAGCTAACCTATGAAATTAAACCAAAAGATTTTCCATACAGATGCCCCTTAGAACAAAGACTTACAAATGAAGAAAACTTCACTAGTTGAGAGAGAAGTTTATATGATTTTTCTTTTCTTTTGAGTCTCACCTCCTAGACATCTCCCAAAGAGACTCTTTCCAGCCAAGAGGAAGGGAATAAAAGTGAGGAGGAACCAAACCTACCCCAAACACTATGCATACCTCAGTCATCATCGTTCTCATCATTCTGATGAAAGTTCTTCCCTGGAGAGGAGCTGTACCAGAACTCCAAGCAGGAATTTAAATATTCCTTTTGGCGGTACATTATTGTATAAAAATAGTCGGGAAAATATATCTTCTCTGCTAAGATGGTATTTGAAAGATCTAAAGCACTAGAAACTGTAGGGAAGTGGTTGCTTGAGAAAAGAGTGTGAGACACACAGAACTTACTTAGATAATCCCATCTCAAGAAGTCTTATCTCCCTAAAATGATAGGTTGTAATTTTTTACTTTAGCTTTGCAAATCAGGGACCCTTGTACTGCCAAAAATACTAAGCAGTGTCCTGGGACTCAGGTTTAACAAAAAGCCGTATATAACTCACATCAAAAAAAAGAGAGATCTAAAATATTTCAGTGATAAAAAAAGAGAGATCTAAAATATTTCAGTGATAAAAAATTCACTATGGATTAATTATTCCTTTGGCAAAATAAGCTTTCTAGGAAAATGCTTTCTTTCAAGTATGCGTAGATTTGCCTCTTTAGGCAAAATATATTTGTGATTGCTCCACTTTATATGACATAAATGCTATATAGTTTAAGATATTGCCACCAAAATTGAGATGTGGGTAAGGAATCTAAAAAAAATGTTACAGTGAATTGCTTCTAAGAAAGCCACCAGTACTATACCAAAATATACCAGTATGCCTCCTGCATGTGTTACTTAGAACTTAAACATCATGAAAATAGATATGTTACTTTTTTCTCTGTAAAGCCAGACTGCCACTGTTAATTAGAATCCAAATCACAGTGGGATGGGCACATATGTTAAGTGATGCATTTTACAAACCTTTCTTTATATGTCAACTTCTTTGTATAAATGGCCATTAGTTTTATGTGCCTTCACACTGGCATTAAAAGTCCTTTATATTTAAGCAGCAGTACATTCTAATGCAAAACTTGCCATGTTTGCTTCCCAAATGGCAGTCAGCACTTGAGAATAATTCTGTTGCTTGGAAAGCACAGACCTTGTGGATACTATTCTTTGAATCAGTGAGTAAAACTTTTTAAATGTGGTTATTTAGTTACTCCATGGAAAGACGTCAATTATTTAATTTGCTGCTGTAATAAATCTGCACTGTGAAATGCCAAATATACTTCTAATAAATGATTGTGTTTCACCTATAAGCAAATAAAACAGGCCTCAATCTTTTTTACACATTATTCACATCATCCATAATTTGTAGAAATCAAGTAATTTGATTACAGACTTCATCAAGCATTAAGCTGAGAGATCTTTCTGCCATAGTTGGTGTGCTAGTGATAGGCAGTGCCATTTCCCCACTCCTCCCTCAGCTTACATTAGAAAAACCCCAAAATTTATAGTAATTTTGTAGGTCTTGCAACAGACCCCATCATTGTACCTTCACTAGAGACAATGGCCTAGAAAACAGTGTGCCATTTGGGCCAGTTTCTTAGGATAGGCCAAGTTCTTCCCAGGTTATAGTGAGCAAATTGGAGAAGCTCAAGAATTTCAGTGGAATCTCTTGTCAACCACAAATGTATCAGAGCTGATTTTGCTCCCATTATAAGAATCAGTTTACTTTGTGTAGGATCATGAGAAATCTTGAGTTGAATAAAGAAGAGTATTTTCTTAGTCTCCTTCATAGATATTTTTTCAAAATACGCAGACAGAACTTACAGTCAAAATTATGCTGACTTCTACGTTTGCTTTTAAAAAAATGTTTATTGCAATTGCATAACCTCCTGTCTGAACAAAAAAAATAGATAATTTTCATGTACGCCAAAGAATCAAGGATTTTAGTTTTCCATACTTAGCAATAAAAGTTGAAACACTTTACAGCAGTTTAATACAGTTTCTTGATGGCTCCATACTGCCCAACTCACTCATCTTTTCAAAGCTTCAGGATACAGTTACACAAAGGAAAATATAAATGGGTACCAAACAATTCCACTTTAACTCTTTCTAAGAATTATTTTGCTGCTACAGGAAACAGGAAGCCATTTCACAGTGGTATTTTTAATGTAATTCTTCCACATGTGTTACACTACCTAATTTTTTTTTCCCATTCATCACGAAACAGATTTATTTGGGACCCCTTAGTGATGTAGTGAAAATTTTATATATGTTGAACATATGACAGGAAAAAAAGCAGTGTCTGGAGCAAATCTAACATCCAATACTTCTATTTAATCCTATGTTAGTGTGCCCTTTCCTATTTTTTTTTTAATTCAGTCTGCTTGAAATGTTTTACTCTTTCTAAAACCTGTCCTTTTTAAACACCCATAACTGGCCTCTGAAGTGTATGTAGCACCTTGCAGAGCTGCAGGATCACAAATCACCTTCCATTTCACAGTCTTGATGAGTGTCACAACCTCCACAAGCAATTCCATGTGGTCATTCCCTGCCTTAGTGGCTGTACCTATTGGACATGGCTCAGCTAGTGTGGCATTACAGCTTTCAGCATGAGGCACAAATGTAATCTCTGTCTGGATCTTTAAGAAATATAGATTTCTGTGCAAATGTATTTGCCTGCATATGTTTTAGTGACATGTTTTGTAAATCTTATTATCCCTCAGAAAGCACTAAAATGAAGCCAATAGGCCCAGCTGTGCTCATAACCTACCTGAGCAAATATCCAGACTTTTTTCAAAACAGAAAAACACACACGCACACGCACACAGAGTCCTGTACCAAATGAGGTTGCTTTTCTGTTTTCTGCTTGTCTTCTATTATTTCGTTCACAGTTTACTTTACAACGCTGTGCTGAAGTATAACACTAACTATAAAACTGGAAAAACAGTGAAAATTACTTTCCCACATAAAATTAAATTGAATTACCTGTCTTTCAGGGAAAGCCAAAATAAAAAGGGTTGTAAAATAAAATTTTTCTGATGTTTTAACTATTTATACCATTGGCTTTTCAACCATGAAAGTTTCATTTTTCACTTAAAACTATTACTGTCTGTTAACATGAGATACAAAGCCTTCTAATGCTTTGGAAGTTATGAATATCAGCTGGTTCTGAATATCAGCTGACTGACCCTAATAGTTCCCCTATTTAGCACCATGCCACCTTTTCCTTTCTTTTTGTTTTCTCAAATAATTATTGTAAATGTTAGAATCCATTAAAAACACCCAAAGGATTTGTCATGTTTGACGCTAACACAATTTCATTTTCGACCTATACTACAAAATTGTTAAGGATGGAAAAATGCTCACATAATTAAACTGAAAACCCAAAATGCTTCTCTAAATATTATACTGGGTGAAGGAAATAAGTCTGTAAAAGAAATAAAGTCTAGCTAATAATGCAGGTTTAAATTTTCCTCTAGATATATTTTACCATATATTTTAAAGTCTGAGAGGGCTTTTTGATGGCTAATTTTTCTTGATTGCTAACATTTGACATACATAGTTAAATCCTGTCATTCACAGATGAAGGCTTTGGCAAAATGCAACTAAAAATCCCTTTCAACTTTCATGTGAGCAAAAAGATAGAGCATAATCTTTTGGAGGCCTTCCTATATTTTAAGATTAGTGTGAAAGAAAATACTATATATCCGAAAGGAGAAGCCACTTCAAATATGGGTTCAAGTACAGCTTTTGAGATAGCAAACTTGTGTAATACTTGTGCTGTTCCCTTTTACATGATATAGTGATACTATAGTTACAGTAACTGAAAATTTATATAAATCTTCTTTTAATTTTAAAAATGGATTGCTACTTCCAAAGGAGTTGATATTAGTCTTAATTTTTTATTTAGAAAATATAGTAACATGGGACTGATTTTGTAAACATGTCAATGTGTACATAAAGTTCTGGTCTCAAGTGAGCCCATTGAAAAATAATAAGCTAAAAAAAACCCACAAAAAAAAAAAAATCCTCCTCCCAAAAAATCCCCACCAAAACCAACCAACCAAACAAAAACCACAACCCAAATGCATCCAATAATTAAACCCCATGTCCACAGTATTTTAGTCAAATTAAAAGGTAATTTTTTTCTCAAGCTCTTTTTCTAAATCCTTGTCTGTAATGCAAAGTCTTTCTGTGATCACTAAACTCATATAAAAGTAAAAACTTTAAAAACTTTTGTTTTCTCCAATCAAGGAGACCATTTGGCAAGCAAATGTTAAATAATAGGGCCTGACTCTTCCATCACTCACCTCTCACAGCTTGCTGCCTACAAGCTGGAGAATAAAGTCCTTCCTGGTAAAGTACTGTGCTAATGAAATATTCTGACAGTGTATGTCAAAGCCTAGTAAATCCTATATATATTTTTACAATCCTAGATGGTATTTGTTTTAGTCTTTTTAAAAAACCTCATTTTAAATACCTACCTCTACGGGGATAAGAAAATTTTAAAACATTCATAACTATTAAGAAGATAGAAGTTGGATAGGTATTACTTCTTTTCTTCATCCTAGAAGTTGTAACACCAAAAACAAATTAAGAGGTTATTTAATTGTACGATTAAAACGCTTCAAATCAGTACCCACATTTTCTAATGCAATCTCTAATGTGAACCCTCCAGTAAAAATTGGCAGCTGGAGGTAACAAACTGTCCTGCCTTTTGACTTTGGTAAGTGCTGAACTACATCTTTCTAGGAAATTAAAATTGGTGTTACATTTCTTTGCTCTTCTTCCCATACATATAATAAAGGGCTGGATATCTGCAGTTAAGAGTAGACACAATACTTGAGATTATCAGGTCCCAGAAACAGGGGAAAAATGTCAATAAAACTATTAGCATACCTATTTGAAGGATGTATGAGTACACCCTAAAAAGCAGAGGCTCGAAGCAACACTGAAATCCCAGTATGTATACTGGTAACCAGCAATTCCAGGGCTAGACTTCATGCAACAATAATGCATGCTGCATTTGCCCATGCTAGTGGGGTGGGGAGGGGAGGTAGATAAATCTGCCTCTAAATCTCAAAACATACCTCCTGGACTCTGGTCTAGCAGCTTTGAAAAGGAGTATGTAGTAGTTTTTAAACTCAAGAGGAATCTACAAAAGTGGAATAAAGGTCTGAAGCTTTCAAAAAAACATAAATTATAGTAGTTTCACACAAGCCCTGGGGTGTTACTCCTTTCAATATTAAACTTTATTTCATCTACTTTTAAACTAACTACTCAATCACTGAAATTACATGCAAATGAATGAAATTATTAGATATTACACTATTTTTATCAAGGGTATCTTGTTTTAAAATTGCACATCTTTGGAAGACCATTTCCAATCTTCTTTTACAGATGGGTAACCACCCTGAATATGGGTCTCTTGCTATTGGTGCTCAGATTCTGGAGGGGAACAGGACACCTATAAACAAGAGACTATTTGCTTCTCATAACCACCCCCACAATATACCTGATAGTTTCTGTTGCAAAACAAAACATGAACCATCTGATCTCAACTGTCTGTTGCATGACAGAGTATCAAGAGGCAGATGTAAAGTGTTGAACAATTTCATTCCCTCTCTTACCCACTGTTCTGCTTAGAGCTCCTTAGCAGCACAGCATGTTTAGGATTCATCTGCTTGCTGTCCAGCTATTTAAAGAGTTCAACTCCCATGACTTGCATCTCCCTTCCTTTCTGCATTCCCTAGTGACTCCAGTCAGTAGAACAAATGTCACTAAGGCTTGGAGTTATCGTAGAGGCTGGACTGAGCATGCTCTGGTATAGCACAGCCCTACAAAAATGTTTCTTGCTGAACAACTGCACGGGGTTGTTTCACATTGTTGTGATGTTTTCCAGGGGATTTATGGGCCTCTAGGGCACTGAAAACATGAAGCAATATCTACTTTCACAGATACAAACATCAGTTTGAGTAAATAGTTAATTTTTTCTGGTCTTAGAGCATTTGGCAGATGTTCCTAGTCATAAACAAGAATTCTCCATCTTTCAAAACAGAAAGAAAAACTGGATATTGACTTTCTCTATGATCCAAAAACCCAGCCTTTTCCTTGAGCAAAATTGGATCCAGTTCAGTTCACAAATCCGAGTCAAATCCAAGTCAAAAAGGAAGTTAAAATGTTAGTCTGTTATGGTTATAGCTATGCTGAATTCATATGAAAAATCAAAGACCATAACATGCTGATACATCTGATGTTTTTATGCAAGACTGCCTTGTTTCCATTAAACAGCAAAAAGACAGCTACTGTTTAACTGATGAAAACTGATGGAAAATCTTCATTACTATATAAACAGTGGTATAAGCATAAAAAGTGTTTAGTTTATGCATCTGTGCATTTAGCTGAACATTAAGCTTTTTCTAAACACAATTTGGTGCCTTCCTACTCTCATATATTTTCACTTTCTTTTTGAAAGCAGGAAATCTGTGTCTTCTCACGCCTTGAAATATAAACAAACAAAAAAACCCCAATTATTTTTGTAATATGTATCATTTTGTATCAACTAGCCCACCAGAAAAACCGTATACATTTCTTCTAGAATTGTAGTCTGACTTTTCTCTTTTTTTTTTTTTTTTTTTTTTTGGGGGGGGGTGTTTTTTTCATTTTTTGTTTGGTATTTTTTGTGGTCTTTTTGTGGGGTGGTGTTTTGTTTTGGGATTTTGGGGTTTTTTTTGGGGGGGTGTGCCTTATTTTGGTTTGGGTTTGGTTTTTTTGTTTTTTGGTTGGTTCGGTTTTTTTGTTTCTTTGGTTTGGGTTTTTGATTTGTTTTTTGGTTGTTTGTTGGCTTTTTGGTTTTTTTCCTTTATTTCCAAGGGAGACTTGGGTCTACTGTTTCCCTAATAGACCTCATTGGCTACGTCATTAGATACTCTGCTTTGGGGTTTGGACTGCTTACTTATTTGGTGTTATTCAAAAATTCATAAATGAACCTGCTTTTAAATGATGGCTTCCATTCCTGGTTCACTTCTCTAAAACTGATCTAGTCCTTATTAAAAATCTCAGTATCATTAATTCAGCCATAGCTTAACATGCAGGCCAAAATAGCCTCATTTGTGTGGATGGTGTCCCGTTTGTAAATAGAACCTGCCTCTCACAAACTACTGAATAGATCCGCACTTCCTTTTGAGTATCTTAATATGTCAAAAGTGCCTTTTAATCTGTTAAGAACTGATTCTGATTAGGTTTGATTTAACTTATTTTAATTTGCACTGGCAGGTAATAGGAGCTCATTTCAGACAGTTTGTTACTACTTGAAAATATTCATAATTAATTCTCAGAGAAGGGGCATTATCAGGAAACACATGCATGACCCTACTAAGACTTAAAGGGAAGTGAATTAATAAATATATTTTTCTACTGTGATTTGGAAAAGACAGCAATTCAAAGACTGAAGCTAGAAATGCTAGTTCCCTAGGAGGAACATCTCAGTCTTCCAAAAAGACCGAGACACAGAAAGTTTCTAATATATTATTCTTTTGCATTAGTGCAGCAGTGGTACTTATAGGCCTTCTTCATTGTACTGGACACTGCATGCTATCAAAGGAAAGCTCATGCTCCCAAGAGCTGACAATTCATTTATCATATGCTGCACCCCACTTCTTCATGGTGGTAACGAATGTGAAAATGTTCCATCACTATGTCCTAGCTCTTATCCTCCTGGGCATTATATCGGAGCAGGTTTTAAGAAAAGACAGGGAAAATCTCACAACCTCCTTCAACTTAGTCTCACACTTCATCGATAGTTCCCATCTTGAAAAATACTTTGATCCTTGTTCAAGAAAGGTGTGGCAAGAACTGACCAATTTTTTTATAATTACAGACTGGTTTACATATAAATAGTATTGGACTAAATTCATATTTTAAGTAACAGTTCAGGGGAAAAGAAGGGCAAAGAAGATTCAGGTTGTGCATGATGTAATCAAATATGTACTGACAGGGCATAAGATGATGTTCATGTCCCATCCCACCAAGGCACAACTACAGATGCAACAGCAGCACAGTCTGTTTCTCTAAGTCAAGATGGTTTTCTTAAATTGTCTGATTTATGAAATTTCATAAGTATGCTTATGACCAAAAAAAACCATGTATTTTTTCTCAAAAGTTGAGGGAAATTAAAGAATCATAGGAAAAGGTCAAAATATGCATAGATTTATGCAAAATATCCTCAGATTTAGGTTCAGAAAAAGCCTAAGGAAAGGAAACATAATAGGGTTTAAACCAAGAATAAAAGAGGGCAAAATACAATGAATACCATATATAGTTCTTAACAAACCTTTGTAGAGATCCCTGAGAAGGTGTGCAAACCTTTTGTGAGAGTTATGTCTATAGATACCCAGATCTGCTGAGCTGCATAGTAATTTAACAGCTGAAAGCACCAGGTTTTGTACGTATGATCAGAGTATCTTCTACATGACAAATTGCTAATATGCAATGTGGATATGACCTATTCCTTTCATGAACTCTAAGAATTTAAACAGATGAAGAGATCATTACAGACTGAAATCTGACTTAAAATACCAGAAACATATTTAGGAAGCAGAAATAACAATTATCCAAAAATAGTTCCAGGGTGACAGCAATTTCTGAAATTATACAGGTGTCATTGCAAATGCAAGACAACCATCTGTTAATAAGATAACTAAGAAAATCAGACTTTTTTTTTTTTAGGCAATTCATATGTTAAGTTCCCAAGGAGTAAGATCACTGATCAATTTTTTAGATTTTCATCTTCCTAAGTACATTGAGAAAAGAGATATTTTGAAATTCCCTTTGCACACAGGAGATGTTTAAGGGAAGCAAAATAATTTTTAAACTTGGCAAAAGAACACACGTAGTGCATGAAATTCATTAGCTCAAATCCAGTTCTAAAAACCTGTTTACAAGTCACAATCGCACAAAGCACACGTACAGGATATGAACAGTAAGTCACTCCACAACTCCCAGTGTGTGAGAAAAGAAAGTAGTAGAAAGTGCTCAGAAAAGCACATTGCCTTTTGTATCCATTTTTTTAAGGAGGATTACTTTTGATGAAACAAAACGTTTCTCCATTTTAGTCATTTCTCTACAACTTCTGCTGCTATTGATCTTAAAACGTACCTAATCCATTTTTACTGGTTATTACAGACTTTTCTCTCAGATAAAGAACCTTGTGAATCATTATGAGTACAATGTCCTGGACTATCTCTACCTTTCCTTTCTCAATGCATTCAATAATTCTAAAAAAGTCGTTAAGAAGCAGTAAGGCAATAATGCTGAAGTGCCAAAAATTATGTTTGACGTCCTTGTTTGCTCTAAATCGATATTAAGAGAAGTGTAGGAAATGGCATTGTTCTATCTGGCGCAAGTCATCACTTGGACAAAGCATAGCTGACTCTAGACAGCACCCAAGTACTTGTCTGAAATGCATCCTTCTCTCGGAATGCCTTCCGCCTCACTCCCCCTCCTCCTGCTGTTGAGACGTGCAGGCAGATGCCCTTGTCACTGTCTAGCCCCTGTGTATTTGCTGGGATTGATGCTCACCGTGCTTAACTCTCTCTCCAGATGATGAAGATTATGCCCTGTCCTACCCGAAACAAAGCAGGCACCAATGAACAGAATTTGCTGGTTGATGTAATGCATATGCAGGTATTAAGTCACGCATCCTCAAAAAAAATTTGAGTTGCTACATAAACACTCAAGTAGTCTGCTTAGCGTGAAGATTCACATGACCACTTTCCTTTCCTGCTCTGCACACCAGCTCCCCTTTGAAGTAGGGAGTCTGCCTCAAGGTCTCTCTCCAGCTGTTTAAAGACCCCAGCAGAAACAGAGTAAGTAACCTGGCAGCTTTTTCTCTCCATGACTTTTCCAAGACAACTGCGTTCTACTGAAACAATTCTAAAACTTAGGAGTGTGAGAGGCTCATAAATGCAGAGCCAGGTCTTTTTTCCCACCAACACTGAATCTCCATTTCCACGTAAGTGAGGCTTCAGAATTCATAGTTTATAGTGGCAGACCAAAAGCTCTCTTAAACCTGATTTAATAAGTTATGCACATACAACCAATACAAAAAAAATTCTATGTATTATATACAGGAAGAAGCTAATTCTTTTCTGCCATATTAGTATATAGAATTCATGAACATGACATCTTTCAGTTCTCATAAAGCATCTTAAAAACTTTATTATTTCAGTTCATCTCATTTTAAAAGTACTCAACCAGCATAAATATAAACAGTGAACCAGCCTTGAAAAACAACCGTAGTTTTTGTTCTGAACACCTTAACATTTTTGATGTTTACAGGGAGCTTTTCCAATCATTCCAAACTTATATTCTGAGACTGGAATAATTCTTAGAAAAGAATCATAGAATCGCTGAATAATCTGAGATGGAAGGGACCTACAGGGATCATCAACTCCAACTCTTAAATGAATGTGTCCTTCTGACTGGATTTATGCTGTCTGCACAATAGGTTTTTTCAGATCAATTTTTTTTGGAGGGCTAAGTAAACAGTAAATTCACAAACATTTAACTGTTACACAACTAGCTATCAAAATAAAAACAGAAGTTTCAAAGTTTTGAGCTCAGTATTACTTAAAATGACTGAAGATCCAGTTTTAGCACTACTTCATCCAACTATTTTTGATATGAAAAAAATCTGCTCCTTCACTGCATTCATTACAACTTCAGAGACATTAAATGAATCAATAGAAAAAGTGATCCCTTATTTGCTCAGTAAAATGCAGAAACACTCTTTTTACAGTTGTCATATAACTAATATTCCTTGAAGTGCCTTTAATGTAAAGCTAAGTGTTTAGGGGTCCTCAAATTTTCTTTCTTCCTGTAACAAGGTGCTTTAGCAGTAACAGAAATAAATCATCTAAGGACATAATCAAAGAATCCTTATGCAATTCTATTCACACCTCCTTTAGCTATACTTGAGTTTTTTTAGTCTTATGGGGGTTTTCCCCTTTTTTATAGTTCAGCTTAAAGTGACAAAACCAGGATTCCCAGTCATGCAGAAGGCTACATGCTACCTGACTGATATAAAGATACAGATGTGCAGATGCTTCCTTGTGTGAACAACCATCAGCCTTTACTGGCAATGAAACCTCTGGCAAACAAACAAACATTAAGGTATAGTATTTTTTGCAAGTTCTATAATCTCTCCTGTTCTGAATACTCCCACCATTTCATTTTTTTCTTCATGTTGATCACACATTTTGTCTCTGATACATACAAGACCTGAACAGTTGTGTAGTTTCAACAAAAAAGCCTTTCCAGTACTTAAAGCTACCAAAATCACTGTGGAAAAATCATCTGTAAGCACATTCTCAGTTTGCACATGGATTCATTTCAGAATATTTTGGCAATTGGAATTTGGAAAGCAATTCGATTTTTTTAAACAAGTAGTGTATTTTGTAGGAATTGTACTGTCATAAAAATGGCAGACATATACATGTCTTTCTTTTCCTTGCTTTTGTTTTGTTACTGACAAAAAGACCCACATAAGATTAAACATGAATTAAAAAATATATATGGTCAACTGGAGCCCAATTTTTTTTTTCAAAATCAGATTTAGTATCTGCCACTATAGCAAGTGCCATACTCCTTTTGGTGTAGGTTTACACCATTTTACTCTGGGTCTGGTTTATATCTCCCCATCATTAATGCAATCCATTAATAATAAAAACAAAAAGAAAGAGAAGAGGAAGAGAAGCTCCATCCCACTATCACATGAGGTTTTGTGATGGGGTAAGATCCTGGGTCAGGACAAGATGTGGTGTCACACATCTCACTGGTTCAATTCTCTTCAATTCCTTTCAACACTCCAGTGTATCACCACTAAGGAAGATAGAGATACTTTAGCACTGTGCTGGGAACACGCAAACACTTGGTCCATGGCAGGAAAGGGACAGATACTGGAATGTATCTCCTTAAGTGACCGTTTTTGTAACTTTTTTTAAAAGCCCATATTAACTTACAGAAATCACTACATACTAAGAGCATCCAGAAGTATTCAGCAATCTGAAGGAAGCCTGTGGTTATGCTTGCAGCAATTACAACAATAATTTGTACTGTGAGTTCAAAATGTGAAGTATTGTTTGCTAGCAATGAAAAAATAGGGTAGAAACGTCAGCACAAGTCTGAAAATAAGTAGTTTAAAAGGATTTGTTCATATAAGAACAAATTTAATATTTTATTTATGGGACTAAAAGAAAAAAAATATTGGCTGTGAATCCAAATCCAAGATAGAACTTCCACTGAGCATATAGTAACACTGTTTTCCATCAATAACAGTATTCCAACAAATAAAAAAAATAATTGGAAATACTGATGTCAAAACTTAACAAGATATTAATTATTTAGAAACAAGCATAAAAATGGAACAGATAAAGAAATGTGAAAGGTTTTTCAAGGCTATTTATAAACGAAATTGTAAAACTGTCCAATTTAAAAATTCTCAGCTTCTGCTATGCCAGGGGTCCACTCTTAACAAAGATTCATTAGATTTTTCTAAAAATGTTGGCTTTCTTCTCTTAGTGATTTTTCCTTCCATGATTTAACCTTCATTTAGAAGCTTCTTGTAGTTTTTATTGTCACAGACATTTGTACAAGTAAAGAGTCAGGTTTTTTATTGGGAAGAAAGTTTAAAGCTACTTTGCTGAAAGTAACTGCAAACTTTTAACAACAGCTTTTTACTTCAGTTTTATAAAGAAGTAAACCATGCTAGTTAAGTTAACCTAAAAATGAGTTACAGAAGCAAAACTCATTTTTTTTCCCTTTACAATGATCAGAACTTAACTTCTACAGCCTTTTTCAGCAGAAATTGACCATCAGTGAACAATTAGAATGAATTAAAGACTTTACTAGCTATCTAAGACTAATTTTTCACAAGGAAGTAGAAGATAACACTTAAGCCATAGGTTGTTTGGTATAGAGACTGCAATGGAATCAATTCCAGCTCAAGAGTAAAGAAAAAGCTGATGCAAACTTACATATGAGAACACGTGGCACTAAAGGCAGTCAAGGCCCAGAGGGGTGACCTGTGGAATGAAACTCGAAGTGTGCACCAAGCAGAGGACCATCTAGTTGAAAAATGGAGCCTGAGAAGTATGGAAGTCAGAAACACGGACCAGGAAAACAACAGTTAATGCAATGGATATCACAGACCTAGAAGAGTTTCCTGGACTCTTTCAAATTTCCTCTGTCCTTGTGAAACTGGCTTGCTTTAAGTAGTTTCCAAGGGCTTGCAATTCATTTCTTGGCTAGGCAAGCTTACTTTCACTGAACAGAGTGATCTGAGGTTTGTTTGTATTCCTGCTCTGTGGAAATCTACTGTACTTTCTAGCAGGTGTGAGAACACCGAGGCTCCTTCAGTTGCAGCTCATTTCCACTTTCTAACTACTTTATCTCCGTGGATGAAGCAAAAGTGACTTTTGTGTTTCCTGGCAGTCTGCTGCTTCAAAGAACCTTATAGTGATTTGTTTATTTCAGAGGAAATGGAGACCAGTCAGTGATGACAGATTTATTGGTTAAATGGACATCACAAAAAAAAAAAATCATGAAGCACAGGCTGGCTCAAACCACACTCTAAGAACTCATAGTAAAGGGTGATGTGCATTCCAGGAGTCCAGTCTTATTTAATCCACTCCACTCTAATCTGTACATTTATATAACACCTTTTACACAATTTCCGAGAGCTCTGTATAGAAATATAATAACCACTGTACTGAAACATATCCAGGTGTATTGATGGCCTACATTTAGGCTTGAAAATGCAGCAAAAGGAACCAGACTGTTATATATCTCCTGGCAACGAGTCAGACAGTGACAGGCAAGAAAAAAATGGGTGCCCAATCACTTCCAATTAAATCTCACAATAGAAGAGAATTTCTTATTTCTGGAGAGACAATTTACAATATGGCAATTCATAAAAGCTCCTAGTGGGTGGGAAATTTACATTGGAGCAATTAAATATGAAACTTGATATGAAAGTTACTGACACTCAATATAAATTATACAATAAAGTTGATCAAACACATTACAATAGGAAAAGGGGTTTCAGCAGTTGGTAGGTTTGTATGCATGAAGGATTATTCTGAGGATTGCATAGTTTCAATGAGGGAAAAAAATTAAATTAAAATATTGTAGAGAAAGGTACTAGCAGACTTATGTTGCTATAGTCTTACAATGATGACTGGTTGTGATAATTGCATCTGTCAAAGAAGGTAAAAGAGATTTATGGATAACATACAGGAGCCTGTTTGGGAAATCTCAGATAGCCACACAATTGCTCATTCTCTGTTAGGCTGAAGAACACTGGTCAAGGAAGGCACTGAGATACAACCAGCAGGGCATTCCACTTGATCTGGATTCAATTTCAGAAAAATAGCTGGCTGAGGTCGTGCATCAGCCAAACAAACACACCATTTGGAAAGAAGCTGGAATATTTGTTGAGGCAGAGAAATATATCTGTACATCACCTTGAGACATATGGTTGGCTAAAGCACATCTGCCAATATTTGGCTCAAAAAATCATCAAAATGTTTAAAATGCCTCCATTTAAGATTGTAAAATAAAAAGTGCCATTTATTCTTTGGAGACACATACCTGCTCAAAAAAACCTTGATAGGTAAATTACCCAGCTTTTAGTAACTAGCATTGCCATTGCATTTTGAGTCCTCTTATTCCTCAGTCTAGTTTGACATCCTGAATGTTTTATCTCTGTTTATACATAAGGAACTGTAAGCTGGTTCTGTCCTCTCTATAGACTGAAGATCTGAAGTATGAAGTAACTGCAGCACTGTGTCAAGATCACTGAAGGAAATTAAACTAGAAGATCTACACAGGATAGAAATGTACGTGCCTCTGTGCAGGGGCAGTTTGCCTGGCAAAATCATAATGCTGAGTTTTTGGAAACAAAACTTTTTCTCCTTGATTTCTTGACACTGTCTTAGTTCAAAGCAACCCATCTTTTCTACTTTCAGGTTGCAGGGTGCCATGTGAGTTTTTCATTAAAATTTAATCTTTTAAGCCTATCAATAGCTTCATCCTTTTAGGAATTATCTCTAAATTTTAAAAATTTATAACCCAAGAATGAAGCTCACATACAACATCTTAAACACCCTGCAGCACAGAAAAAATTCAAATGTTACTTTTATTGTATTTGTGTGTGCATACAGAACTTAGGTGAAAATAAGAGCTGATCTTTACTATTGTTTTCTTAACTATAAGAAGACACAGTAGATGCTTTGTTTGATCTTGATTTAACCCAATCTTGCTGTTAAGTATTTCATGATCATCTGTATATTATCAACCCCCAAAAATATAAGCACACTGATATGCAACCATCTACACACTAGGCTCAGTTGAGAAGTTTTCTAGGACTGGAAGCATACTCCATGGAAGAAAGTGCACAGCCCTGCTTCCTCTAAAATATTTTGTATTTTAAAAGATAGTCAGCCTAAAGCAAACTAAAGCATATGAATGAACAGCGTTTTAAGAATTCACACTGCTTGAACTCCTTGCAAACGTGTTACCAAAGCATTAGATGCAGAGAATGACTGCCTCCAAGATGAAAGCAATGTGAGGAACATGTATTTTTAAAATTCAGGATACACTAGAGGGGCTGCAGCCTTGCAATATTAACAATAGATCTCCTAACAATAAGCAAATACTTGAAGGATATAGATGAGGGACAATTCTGGAATAAAATGTTTACAATTAAGCTCTATAGCCAGGAAGAGATAGGCTAAAACCTAGAAGCTGCCTCAACACAAAAGGATCGGCTTTCAAGAAAGTTGCACACCCAACTGTTACCATTTAGGCACCTAAATGAACAATGGGGGCTTCTGGGTTCTGAGCTCTTTCAAGCATCTGGTCCAAATTCTTTCCCTCCATTTGAATCAAAACAAATGTTTAGACTACCAACTTTCCATTGCTGTTTAAGTTTAATGCCAGCTTTTCCAGCTTTTAAATTCTTTAGTATATAGTTAGATGAATAAAACACTAACTTTACAAAATACCCAGTTAGGGACTATTTGCCATATTTTATTTTTATTTGTAGTCGGCATAAGTTTTGTATAGAGTCATTGTAAAACTGTATCTTTCAAAACAATATCTTTTGGAACACTTTTTTTTTTTTAATTTAGTACATTTTATAAGATATGAATCCATCTTACTTGGCCATCCAAAGGTGGTCAAAGATTAACTTACTGATTTGAAGATGCAACAGACTGAAAATCAGCATAAAGCAAAACACAGCAGCAGAAGCAGACAAAAAATACCAAGTAAATTATACAAGAAACCAAAAAGGAGATCATATCATGGTGTGGAAATACAATATAAGTTGATGTGTGTGTGCATCAGCACACCCTGCTAAGGGAGATTTTAAATGTACAAGAATTCCTGCTGCTCAAGACAACTACATCCAACCTACCATGGATCCAAATACCAGAGATGCAACACTCTGCAAGAGTCCAGGATGCATCATTGTGCCTGGACTCTAATACATCCTAGGATGTTTAAAATCTGTACTAAATAATCATAAGACAATGTATTCGAATGTTATAGGGCAAGTGTTGAGACAGATAGGAATTATGGTGATATCACACCTCTGCAACTCAAACAGATCACACAGGAAATGCACAGCATTACTTGATACTAACCCTGGGGTAATAATAGTCCATTTCCAATCTTCTTCCCCCTGTGGGAAATCTGGGCAGCAGAAAAGTATGAATTCAAGCATACGAAGAAAATCTCTGATAAAACAACGGAATTTTTGCAGGCTTGTTTCAGAAAATACTGAAATATTCAACACTTTCAAGCAAGTTCATGACTGGACAAAGGGAAGTAACACTTGAGTATCTCACTTTATTTTTACAGCACATACAGCAGCAAAGGACAGAGAAAATAGTGAACACACAAAAGTATGAATGGAAATCTGGGTTTTCTTCTGACTTGAAACAAGAACAACTTTTCTTCAAGAAGGATATAAACAGAGTTAGCAGAAAGCATCTTTGCTAATTTAATAAAATATGAGGGGTGGAAAAAAAAACCATACAGTCCATTTTTAGGTTTTCCTTAACCGAATAAAAACCCTTCCCATCAGTTTTTCTTTTCCAAACTATACAAAGGTTTAAAGTTTATGCTGGTCTATAATTCTTAAAAAAATTATATCCTCTAAATGACACTATGGTAAATGGCCATTATGCCAAAGTTAACTCTGAGCTACAGTTGCAGAAAGAGTTTTTATTAAGAAAAATAAACAAAAAATTTGGAAAGAGTGACTTGCAGAACAAATACTCCTCCCCAAACTGGCTACTCTTGTCTATAAGGATGCATGAGAACTGCCTTTTAAATCTGGATAACAAAGAGAAGGGATAAGTTACTGAGAACTGTAATAGAGCATGAGACAAGGCTCAGAAAAATAAAATTCAGAGTTTTTTAAGATGAGCAGCAGGCAAAAATTCCTGCCACTGAGATTTATTACACCATGGAGTCTGATTCCTGAGATGGCTAATGAAGGCAAGCTATTTTTTAAAATCCAAATGAGCATTTAATAAACGAGTACCACACTCAAAAACCATATATATAACCCATTTTGTCATACTGAATTGAAAAGAGTCAACCCACACTCAAGCTTTTTAGTCATCACTATTTCACTCCATCGGTCATTCGTCCAATAAAAGAATATTAATATGGATTGCTGTTTGGCAGGGGGTACCTTTTTCCCTGTACATAGGATTCCTCTAGATAAATCAGCTATAATGAAATGTAATTAATTATCTTATAATTGATTCTCTCCCAGAGGTTGTTCAACTACAGTCCAGTGTATTATCTGACCATCATCCACATTCATTACACTGGAAATAATGTCATCCCTAATGGACACTGCAGAGTCTGTAATTCTTCTTTGGAACCAGAGTAAGCTTAGCCTGTCATAGAGCAGCGAGGAGAAAAAAGAGAGGGGAAGAAATGGAGAGAAAGGTTTTTTCTCTTCTATGTAGATTGGGAGTGAGGTGAGGGGTGATGAGAGTCACTATGCTTATGACCAAAATACTTTTCAGCTATGGCAGTTTTGCCACATTTCCTGAAAAGGAGCGGCCTCTTGATCCTTTTTAATATCTTTATTAGTCTCTAGTTCAAGAAGTGTGTGTGAGGACATATTTAACTCTCATTGAAGTCAATGGCTCTTAAGCATATGCTCAATTTTTTTCACAAATCAGGACTTTAATCTGTTCCTTATGCACATTTCGGATTACAGAGAAGTCTTCTGTTTTTGAAGTTGCTGGAAACATCAGCTTGCTGATGAGAGGAGGGGGAAGGGAGACGGACTCCATCACTGTCAGAAGTCTATAACTTTTCTATTCTTTTTTTTTTTTTCTAAATTTTGACCAGAAGATCATCTGTCTACCTTT
The DNA here is from genome assembly GCF_009819655.1 of Sylvia atricapilla. Lineage (NCBI taxonomy): Eukaryota > Metazoa > Chordata > Aves > Passeriformes > Sylviidae > Sylvia > Sylvia atricapilla. Next base: position 29,150,997 of record NC_089140.1, read on the forward strand.
TAAATAAGTAAATTAAAAAAAAAAAAAAAAAAAAGTCTTCTCAAATAGTTAAGATTCTTATGTGTGCTCCAGAAATGTGAGTTACTGACACAACACACTTACAGGTTTTTGTTAGCATCTCCTCCCTTCCTTCTCTATAAAGTTGATAGAGCTCTTCCCCAAAACCCAAAGAAATTTACTCCTGTCAAGGGGAGAAAAGAGTTGAGAAAAAAACTGTAAAACTGTCTCCGTTGCACTCTGCAAACACACCTCAATTCTGGCATCTACTGCTTTTGTCTATTTCGGTCCTGGAACAAAACCCTCTTCACTGAGCCTGAAGGTTGTGCCAAACTGTATGGTGATTTTTTTGATATGGAAAGAAGCCCACTGGAGCCTAGCCGTAAAGCAGCCAATCCTGTGAGCTGATCCTCATGTGAATTTATGTCTCCAGAGTTTAGATTTGATATTTTACCATGCATTCTATTTGCTGACGTTACACTGAAAAACTCTAGACATTGAAAATAACTGAAAAATTGCCAAGCCCAAGCATTTAAAAAGGTATCATGAAAACCTTGCTTTTCTCTCCCTTCCTAAAGCTTCCTCCTCCTTTCCAAACTGATTTTAAAACATGTTTAGAAATAAAATAACACAGTATAACCAAGTGCTGCTTCAGTCAAATCACATGGACTATCCAGGTCCCTATTTACTGTGGTTTTAGATTTGATATATATATGCATACTCACACATACCCGAAATATATGTTCGTGTCTATTATATCAGTGAAATGGAATCACATAAAAATATTTTACTGCTTTCAAAATTCTTCTTACAGAAAACTGGTGTAAAAGAACAATTTTCCAATGTTATTTAAAGAGTTTACAGGCCCCCTCAAAATGAGACTTTACTGTCTTTGAACAACATTCCTTCTGCCACAAGTAATTACCTAAATTCTTCGAGTTAAAAGAGTGCATTTTAAAAAAGTTTTGGTAGGGGTTTTTTTTCACACATTTGGCTTCGTTTCAAGTACTTCATTTTTACACACAGCTCTGCTCAACTCTGGGTACATCACTGTTATTAGATATTAAACCTCAGTATTGTCACCTCTGGGTCATGCTTGATTTTTGCTATAGCTGTTTATGGAATCTGCTCTGTGGCACACATCCTTCTGGAGGTAAAAACTCAAGGGGAAAAAGGGCATATGAAGGACCATTTTTTTCTTCCTTTTTCAAAATTTCTTTCTGTTTACTTCCTGTCTTGCACACTTTTCTTGCAGACCATAAGTCTACACAAGAGCCATGATGGACCTACACTTACAAAAAAAAAGTTCACAGTAGAAGAAATGATAGCTTGATGACAATGGGTAACGACAGAATATTGGTTTTAGGTGTTTCTTCCATGAATGTAAGCCATGCTGAAGACAGACAAAGGTGTGAATGTACAAAGGAAGAACATGTTTAAGACAGCACAGAGAAAATGTTGAGGTAGATAAGAAACAGGATCCAAAAACACTGACTGAGGCACTGGGCAGTGCCTTGCAGTGAAATTAGTTTTAACTCCGAGAATATAAGGTGGAACCAGAAGAATGATTCTAGGAAGGAAATTTCAAAAGGATGTGATTGAAAGCTATGATCATTTCATCAGCTTTGGTTTTGGCAGGCTTAAAGTAAGAGCCAAGAGAGGGCCTGGGCAGAAAAACAGGATTCAATTTCCACTAAGTGGTGAAAAAGTAATTTGCGAAACAGTCTGAAAACATGTTGAAGAGAGAGAAGACAAAGACAACAAAATAAGTTCTTCTAAATCATAGCTCTCAACCTGGTCATAAAAAGCAGTAGCCCAAGGCCTTGCACTGAGGAAACCAAGGACAAAGTTTTATACCTGTAAAAGATGCTTCGTGCTCACCTTAAGTCTCTTTTGTGAGCATTTTTTCCCTACATCTGTGCATTCTTGCCCTGAAAGGAAAGGAAATACTGTCTGCTTTTATAAAGACACTGACCTTTACCACATAAAGTTTGGCTTTATGGAGAGCAGAGATATATGAGCCATTAAATGACATGGTAGGGAAGGCGCAAAGGCTGACTAGTGAGACCTTCCTTCTTGTGCTTGTAATGCAACATAAGGATACACATATTCCCTGGACATGTTTCAGTTCCAAAACTCACAGAAATACTCTTCCAGAGATATTTAGGGAATATGTACTCCCCCCCCAGATATCTTTTGAATTACAAAGGCTCCATGTAGGTTTGTTTTAATACCTCATATAGGAGCAGTACTTCTTGTATTTCCATCTCATTGTAAATTTCAGGTCTGCTTTTTGTAGTAAGACTCTGCTGTTAGGTTAACAAAGTCCTTTTAATTAAGAAGCCAGCAATAAGACGTAGCCAGGCTCCACTATATGGGTAGCTTTCCAGTTATCTATGTAAGAAACCAAACCAAATGTTTCCCAGTTAACATGACATCTTTCAGTTTCTGTGAGAATTAAGATTATCAATTAGCTGTGGAAACATGCTTGAAATACACAAGATAAACCAGAGCCTCCATAAATAATGTTTTCATGGTATCTACCCATATGTGATGGAACTAGTAACATTTCTTAGCCACAGGGCATGGAGCTGAAGGAATCAACAACAGGGTAGTAACTGAAGTGCTTGTGCTTAACTTTGTCAACATTATGCTGTTAATTTCAGAAGAATTATACACTGTAACCTAATCTGTGACAGAATTAGAGCAACAGACTGGCAAAGCTGTGACTATTGCAGAAGGAAAGGAAATGGCTTTCCTAAGAACTTTGAAGGAGTGGCTCATGCTCTAAGTTATATTTCACCAAACATACTTTAATATGGCTGGACATTTTTAGCCACTGTACTTGAAACACACAACCTCTATCCAAAAAAAGTGGTGTTTTGGGTGTCATGTCCAGCAAAGTATTCTCAATATGTTTGCAAACACAAAAATATGAAATCTCTGATATTTCTCATGCCAGCAGACTGCAAACTAAATTGGCTTCTTTGTCTACACTTCAGTTTGGAACCAGTGAAATAAACATAAATTTATAGGTTTGAATACGATTAGATTTCTTCATGTTAAAGTAATAAAGATGTTTGCCTCATAAAGTTGTAGCAATCTATTGAAGTGTAAAAGCAAAGGAGTCAAAATGAGTGGAGTGAAAACGCAAAACTTTAAACTCAAAACTTTAGTCAAACTACAAGAAAGTTCGGCAGAGTATTTCTTCATAATATGGAGTAATCAAAATTGTTTGCACTCTTGTCTTCAGCTTTTTCTCCTGTGCATGTTCACATCATTTTTTTAAATTTGGAATTTAAGATGCTATATTTAGCACTTTTAATACCAGTATATTATTTCATAAAAACAAATAATGCAGACAGAATTGTCACTCTCTTTATTGACACAATAAGCTATTTTAAAAAATCATGTAAATTAAAGTGCTAATAATACCAAAAAAGAGATAATTCTGCAGATTCAAGACACCCCATGAACAACTGCTAATGAAGCCTTCTAGTTTTATCTGAATCATAGCTGTTCATCTTGTGTTGCCTAATAGAACTAACATTACCTTACCTTATTTAGCAGATCACTGCAGTTCTTAAGTTACTGTAGGCTACATCCATCAGTAATCTGATTAAAGTATAGAGTCATAGTTTTTGTTTTGAAATTAAGAGAGTGCTTATTTTGCATGGATGAATGGAAATTGAAAGACTATCTTGTCACACATTCCTTCAGAAACAGACTTGTGTTAAAAAAAGAAATAGAGAGAGAGGGAGGAGGAAAGGGAGCCAGGAGTGAGACCATTAGTGTGTATTGTTCTTAAGTCCTCAGGAACGCAAAGACTTAAGACACAGCTGCAGCTTGAGGTCATTGTGGTACTCCCAAAACAAGAATATAGAAACAGGAAAAAAAAAAAAGAGCTTAATATTAGTATGTCAATTCTGAGTCAATCAAACCAAACTGCAAAGTACTTGCAACATTCTCAGCTCTTCCTAAGCCCTGTGTAAGGTGGGTATGAATTGCAGACTTTTACTAGGTTTAAATGCCTAGCTCTGAAAATATAACTTTGAAAGGCGCGAATGTGCTTAAGCCCCTATCATACTGCTGCTTTCTTCTGGCAGAAAATACTGTTTGGCATTCTAGGCACAGTTTTACAAGCCATCTTTGAGTAGCCAACATCACCATAGCTGCCCACGCTTCCATTCACACCATTTTTAACAATTCAGTGTACCAAAGCCTCACAAAATACGTTGTCTTTTTAGTTTATCAACACATTTGACTTAAATTCTTTTTCCTTCACTAAACCAAACCTGTATCTTTGCAAATTTAGGAGACATCTAGTCACCGTTCCTACCATTCTTTTTACAGTAATAAGCACACTTTAGTAAGTAGTTTTTCCTTGTCTACATATCCTATGAAGCCTACAGTATCCTGGTATTCTCCACCAGATGACAGAAAATAAAAGGCTGGAAAAGCTATTGAAACCAGTGTGCCTGAGGAGACTCACTCACCCTGTCAAAACACCCCCTTCCAAAAAAACCCCCAGGCACAGTCAGGATTTGTTGTATACATCTAGAATATGCCCTTTTTTTGCTTGGCAGGTAGAAAAGCCCACAGCTCATTCAACTCTCTTCAGAGCTATAATGTCAGTCCACATATGTCCAACAGATTTTTTTAGTATCTATTTTTGGAAGGACCAAAGTGGAAAACAGTTTTTTCCGCTTGGTAAATTTAAGTGACTAATGCCCTCAATTCACCAAAATGTGTAAACACACACTTAAGTTCAGCAGTGTTCATATCAAAGTACTATGGCTACTTCAGCTGTGAAGTCCTGGCTCCACTCAATAGCTAGTTTTGACTTCAGCTTCCTGAGATTTCATTCATCTCCCAACATGCAAAATTAAATGCACACTACAATGGTCATAAGATCACAGTCTAAGAATTAAAACTTACAATAGTGGCAGAGGATACTGAAGTGCATCTAACACGGTTTATGTAAGGCAGCATTTGTCCAGACCTACTTGCTAAAAATAAGAAATAGCTATTAGAGATCTGAGAGAAAGAAGAGGGAGGAAGAACTTCTAAAAGCTTGCAGTAATCTGTTTCAGTTTTAGTTTTTCATATTCTATTTGATATAAAATAATGTTCAATCAACTAATTTTTCTTTAGTCCAAGAAGCAGCAAAGGAAAGGAAAACAGAAGGAGAGCAAGAAGGAGAGGAGAGGAGAGGAGAGGAGAGGAGAGGAGAGGAGAGGAGAGGAGAGGAGAGGAGAGGAGAGGAGAGAGGAGAGGAGAGGAGAGGAGAGGAGAGGAGAGGAGAGGAGAGGAGAGGAGAGGAGAGGAGAGGAGAGGAGAGGAGAGGACAGGACAGGACAGGACAGGACAGGACAGGACAGGACAGGACAGGACAGGACAGGAAGAATGAAAGAGAAAGAGTGAAAGAGCAAGAGCAAGAGTAAGAGAAAGAGAGAAAGAAAAAGAAAAAATAAAGAGGAAGAGAGGAGGAGAGGAAGAAGGAAAGGAAGAAGTGAAGAGAGAAAGGAAGTGAGAAAGAGACAGAGAGAAAGAGAGAAAGAGAGAAAGAGAGAAAGAAAGAAAGAAAGAGAGAAAGGGAGAGAGAAAGAAAGAAAGAAAGAAAGAAAGAAAGAAAGAAAGAAAGAAAGAAAGAAAGAAAGAAAGAAAGAAAGAAAGAAAGAAAGAAAGAAAGAAAGAAAGAAAGAAAGAAAGAAAGAAAGAAAGAAAGAAAGAAAGAAAGAAAGAAAGAAAGAAAGAAAGAAAGAAAGAAAGAAAGAAAGAAAGAAAGAAAGAAAGAAAGAAAGAAAGGAAGGAAGGAAGAAAGGAAGGAAGGAAGGAAGGAAGGAAGGAAACATCACTTGCCTTCCAGTTAGAGTTTCATAATCCATAATCCACTGGCTTTTATTGATTTAGTAAAACTATTCTCTTCTATCATAAATTAAAGATTTGACTCATTGCTTAGAGACTTGCTTCTTTGGTTTCATCAATTATTTTGTTTCATTTCTTAAAGAAAAACAAAAGAAAACGTAGAATCAAGTACAATATGACTTTATTTCACGTGGCCGTTAACTTCTAATGGATGTTTTTTGAGAGGTTTGTTCAGCACAGGTAATTTTCAATACTAAGTTTAGACTGCTTTTTTCCATCGCACTGAGTAAGAAGCTCCCGGGCTTTCAGAATGCACAGCATTCAGTGACTATATCCACCATTAAACAATAAAATATTCAGTAGCAAATTTCCAAATATTATTCCAGATTTCTCTTTTGGCATATAATCATATGTCTATTTATTAATATGTACAAATTCCAGTAAAGTGATCTATCCCCGAAACTATTTGCAAAAATTTACAATTCCATGTAGAAAATCAACTCACATTCTGAATAGGAGCTGCCATAGTATCTTTTGTAGGTCCAAAAACCCCACAACCTTTTCCATCTACAGTGACCATTACATCTTTAATATCACTGATGTTTTTTAACAAGTCGAATTTTGACAACCTAGGCAGCCTTTTTATAGTGTTTAATAGAAGACTTCAGAAGAAAATTTTCATGTATTACAGTGCATTGTCTACTACTATATTCCATTATTTTAATGTGGGTTTTTTCCACTTTGCATCATTCATTGAATGTTAGGATGCAATTATGCAACTCTGTAACTAGTGAAGTTACAGATATATGTATAAAATTTGCAGAGTAAAATGAATAACATCATTGTGATTTATACTATTGTCTATTAAAGATTATTTTAAATGGATATGGTTTAGGTAAACTTATCAAAGGACATGGACTTTGTAATATGTATTAAATAACAAGGACAACACATGCTAGAAAGCCAAGACCAATGGCATCAGTGGTTTTTTAAACAAGAATTCCTTTGCCGTATTTGACGCTGGAAGAATTCAAGACAGCGTATAACGAAAAACTTAAGCACTACCATGGTTAGCTGGTCTATGTCCTTCTCCCAAGCTAAGCTACATTTATAATAAGAACTCACCACTTAAAATCTGGCCCTAACAAAAATCAGTAGGAGTTTTGTCATCAGTATCTTCCCAGTGAAATTTCCCCTAGCATGTCTGTTTATAAACCATTTATTTCAATAACTTTCTTTTTACTGATTCAAATACTTAAAATATGAGACTAGACTGCGTGTATCCAGCACAATTCCATCAGGCTATTTTGAATTCAGGTTTTCATTAAACACAATAGAAAAGCATCTACATGCTCATGGAAGATCCTAGACACTCACCCCAGAAGTCAAATGACTTCTGGCTATGTATGCAGTCGCACAGCTCATGCTGCTAAAGAGGATACAACTGCCCTGCTGAGTAGCAGGAGGAAAGCTTTTTCTGCAGGGTCTTTTTCTGCTGTGCACCATCTTGCTCATACTCTGCTAACAGCAGTTCTAGAGAAACTGTGATGCAGATCTGTAAGTCTTTAAAGCCTACTAAAAATAAAAAGCATGAACGCACACACACGCACACAAAGCTTTCAGTTTCATAAAAGTTTACAGTACTTCCCAAATGGAAGGAAAGCACTGGTATGGCCATTATATAAGTTGGGCAAACAGTGATAAAAGGACAGGGCACAGGCTCAAGACAGATCATAGGACTGGGTTCAGTGCCCGGCTGTGCACTGATGTAATGAAGTAGCCTCAAGCACTGTTTATCAAAATTCTCTAGCACCACACTATTTCAGTTAGAAACCTTATTAGTGACATATGCAAGTATTTATATTTAAAAAATATGACTTTCCTTTTGCATCCTTTCAAGTTGCATTCTTATGTATATTAGAACAAGGACACAGGGTAGAATAGCAAAAAAAAGGATTGAATCCTATCCCACCATAACTACGTTTTACTGATGGGTTTAAACTTTGCTCAGTCTAGAAGATGAAACCAGATTTATTTTGCTTCCTTTCTGGAGACTTACAAAACTGCTTGGTAGAGTACATTTTGCTACTGAGAGAAACATGCTACGGCAACTATTCATACTGCCAAGTAACAGTGTCCTTGAAAGCAATAATCCAGTGAGCAATACTAGGGCATCAGCAGACAGAAGCAAAGATAATGTTACCTGCCCTTGAATATCAAGACAAAGAGCTCAATCCTACTTTTTAGGAATGCACACAGAGCGTATCAAGTCATTGCATCACTAAAGAACGAGTATTTCCACACAGCAAACGATATGCAGATTAACAGACTCAGTTAAAAAACATTTATTAAAAAATTGGCATGTCTAAAAATGGCAAAAAGACTCATAATATGATTACTTATATTACAAAATACTACAGAAGTCACACTAGATATGTTAAGGCAATTTTTATCCTAGGATGTTAAAACCAATGTAGTTAAAATTCAATGTGTATATAAAATGTTCAACTGGAAATTTTCAAACAATCAGGCTATCCAAACATTTTATCAATAAATATCTACAAGAATCATAAAGGGTGTTTTTTTCACTGCCTTGTAACAGAAGTTTAAAAATCCTAAAAGTCATCTACAGTTTTGATTTTTTGTGAAATTTTTAGTGAAATTTTATCCAGGAATTGCCAGAATGTTTAAATCTTTAATGCCGATGTAAAAGAATCAAGTTCTGATTGCTAAAAAACCTTGAGCACTACAGCGGTTTCACTAGAGTCAGTGGACCTTCTCACAAAAACATTTGTGATCCCGTAAAGGTCTGGATTGGCCCTCCAAAGTTTCTAAAAGGGTGGGTTGACAAGGAGGGGGAGAGGGAGAAGTGTAAATCCTACTGAATAATTTGTACAGACAGACAGAAATGCATAACTATAAGCCATATATAGTTCTTTTTTGCTTGTTTGTTTGTCAACACAAAGTTCTTCTTTGGCTAGGAGCAAAGAATTTTGAAAACGTATCAGCAAAATAGTCATTCAAAATTTTCGTCTTAGAAAAGTTCCTAATTATATTTCTTGAGAGAAAAAGTGAATTTCTTGCAAGTTTTCATCTTTTAAAACAATTCAGCAAGTTGCTCACTAGTAAGCCCATCATTTGATAACCAGTTAATCTTGAAAGTTTTCTCATAAAAGTGTGTGCATTATTCATCAGATTTTGAAATTGTTTTATTTATACACTCTACTGAGTTTTTGTTGGTTTTTTTATGTGTAAGCGATGCTTTTCTACGAGATACCAAACAAATTAACTCTTTTCAGAAAAACTATGCTTTATAATGTATTTTTTCTTGTTTCCGTTTACAACCACACTGAAAAGCACAGACATATTGATGAATCAGTTACACAGTGCTTTTTGACTACAAGCGTGCAGCTCATTTTTCTTACTGACATGTTTCAAAAACCAATCAGAAGTCCTCAAAACTCCTGATTTCACAGTATTTATTGTCATTTATCAAAATGACCTGCTTTTTAGACACCATTTCAAACAAGTACATATGATTTATGATATTTAGATGTGTTTAAAATAAATTCCCTGGAGATAAAACGTTTTACTGCTTGCATGTTGAAAATAGGTAAGTTATAAAATATTAAAACTGGGGCGGAAAAACGGGTTTTTTTAATGTGCTTTGTCAATGTACAAACCCCATCAGAACAGGTATGGAAACACTTGGCTGAACTGTTGAAACAGTGGATTCCTGAAATGCTTTTTCAGAAGCATTTCTAAATGCTACTATTGCAACTACAGTCAAAATATTAATAATTTTTATTACCTTCTAGCCTTTTCTTGGAAACCTGTGCCACACAGAAAGCATTTTCCCATGGCAAAATTTGGGTGGTTTTTTTTGGGTTTTTTTTTCCCCTTAAAGGCTTTTCATGCCTGAGGGCAAGTGTTTAATTACATTAGACTGTAACAGCAATGCAATTTCTTTATATATTCCTCTCCTGCAATTTAATGTTTGAATAGCTGCATTGCTTAGAAGAACTCCAACTGCACTCAGCCTCCCCCTGGTCTTCTCAGCACAGTACACGTTTTTTTCACCATAGCATTTTAGACTCCTTAAGGCTACCAGATTCACTCTTTTTTTCATATTTCTCAGTAAATCTAGATAGCACTTCCTATATAGGCATCAATATGCTTTTTTCCTGACTTAAGAAAATCTTAAGAAATCTTGGACCTAAGTAACATAACTTAGGAAATCACAGAAGTAACTTTGCATCATCTGAGAATCAAAACCTACTCTATAATAAACAGAAATAAAATGTCCCTGAAACTCAGAGGCAAGTAATGAGAAGGGGAGGCATTAAAAAAATCCAAAATATTCCATATAGAACAACTCATACCACAAAGCAACAGAGCACTCCAAGAATATGTTTTCTATACACTCAGCATGGTTTTCATCCGCACCTCATTAGCACACAGATAATTCTGACCATTAAGGCACTTTAAAATAAGCTATTTTATTTGTAACCGACCCTAAAATTTAGCATTTTCTCTCTACTCGTACAGCCTTGACATATGAAGCGCTGAGTTACAAAGGTGAGGATTCAGATGCCATTATTCGCTGCAAAACATTAACATACAAAGATTTGTATGCATCACTCCTCAGTTCACAGGCAACTTTACCGACCCACTTCTGGGCCTACGCAGGTTGAAAGGAATGTTCTGCAGATAATGAGAGAGCAACTACAAAACCTGGAGACACTGACAGCTCTAGCAAGCAGGGGTGGATGACTACGTAAGCAGTATTTCCCTGTCCTTTACAATGAGAACAGCTGAAAATTTCACCCTGTTCTGTAGCAGTCCTTTCATTATCTTCAAAGGGAACATGCCAAACTGCTTAAAACCGGGGTTAGGGCTAAAGAAGACTGTAAGTCAGTTTATATAACTATCATGAGAGCACATTTCACCTCGTTTTCTCAATCCCGAATGAAACTGCAACAGATTAGAGGACAATATTTCTATATCCTCCCATTCCCTTGCAATATGTGATTTCCAGGGAAAAATAACACAGTTTATCCTACTAAATTCTGCTTGCCCTCTGGATTTTTGTTTATAATTTTAAAACGTTGCACTCCCATCGTCACAACAAATAAATAAAATGGAGTGTTCCATTCTGGTAAATTTTCAGAGTAGTTATACGACTAAGAAACACTTACTTGTTTGGAAGATAAATGATACAAGGAATGATCATGTTTTACATTCTCTAAACTATCCACAAACTCAGCTTTATGATCTTAAACATACAGAAACAAAAGCTAAATAGTGCAAGAAAGGGGTAGCCTAAGGTTAATTCAGCTCTGAAATGCAGAACAGATTCAGTGCTCAAGAAAATGCTGAGCATTCTGTGGCTTTAAGTGATATGCTTAAGAAGAGGAAATATATGTGTAAATAAGCAAGAGCATTAATAATTGTCTCAGATTGCTGGCACTGAAACTTAAAGCAGTCTCTCTCTCTTCACCTCTTAGTTATTTACTATTAGGATTTTTTACAAATGTCTATTGAAGTAGTTCCAAGTATGATGAAGGCAAGGAAGAAATTCTTTCGAGCACAGTCATTTGTTTAAAAACAAGATTAATGAGAAATAAAGATGATGATTTTTAATCAAATGAGGGCAATTATGGATGACAAATATAGAAACACAGCAAATTAAAATAATTCTTTCTGCCATATATGAGAATGGTATTAAATATCTAGCACCAGAATTAAGGATTAATAAAGGGGTGGGGTTAAATATTCAGTCCAAATCGCAGGCTTCTCCTGAAGAAAAACCAAACATACAGCAGCTATCCAGTTACTGTCAAAAGACATCTATTTTCAGTATGAGAGATTCACAATTCTGTGAACGGTCATATTTTTTCTCTTAACAGAAGGGAGGAGGAAATAGTTACCTGCCTTGATCTCCAGAAAGTCTTAGAAAGTGAAGATTGAAGTACATTGCAAGATAAACGTAACCATGGCTAAAGGCTCAGACTCTTGTCCACTAATCCAGTGGAAGACCAGTCACTTCAGGGTAATATTTAGGACATTCTCCACTGGTGTTTTTTCGGTTTGCATTGCAGAATGAAATAAACAGAAAGTGATTCAGACACTTCCCGAACAGGAAAGAATTTCCTTTAGCTTTAAATAGACTGAGAAATACAATAAATCCTTGCATCAGCAGATACCTAGTTATTTTCTCAGTTATAACAGGCACTGTTCATACATCTCACAAAATCAGATAATTATTTTCTCATTGAAAGTAAAGAAGACAAAACAAAAGATTTTACCAGCAGTGTTTGAACTAAATACAGCTTTTAAACTCAAGAAGAGTTTTTAGCAACTATACCGGAAACATAAGACAAAATTCAGATAAATACGTTCTGAATTACTGTAACTGTAAGTGTTTGCTAATGTAATGGACAGTGAAGGAAATGATGGTATTCTTGAGGGTTATTTTTAAAAATCTTTTGTGCTGCTTACATTCCACCAAGCTTACAACATTTTGAGTGGAAGAGGTTATGGTTTCGGTTGTGAACTTCATATCTGGAAAAGCCTTTCACTTTCTCTTCCATGATAACATTAATTTGCTATGCCAGCTCTCGAGTTTTCAGTCTGTTGAGCCCTCTCTCTTTCAAGTGCCTCCTGCCTGTCTCACTGTATTTTTTGGTGACCCCCCCTGGTTCATATGTGCCCTAACGGGAGTCCCATCAGTTGTGTTGCCTTCGCCGAGTGGCTTTTGTCAGAGCAGAACTTTGACAAGACTTTGCTATTTTAGAAAGCAAGAGATAATGGCAAGTTTTTTGCACATTCATTGATGCCAAATCATCGCTCTGGAATGACTGCAGGTCTACACATTTTTATGCTCGCTTTTAAGTAAGAATTGCTGTGATTTTAAAAGTCAGACTGCTCTTTCCTCTATCCCCGCCACCAGCAAACTGAAGTGAAGCAGCTTTCTGAAACTCCCATTCACCCATTTGCTTCACAGAGTCCAAATTTTGCCCCTTCACACTGAGGATTTGATGCAGGCTCACTCAGATCCTACAGGGTAGCGAGGCATCAGCTCCTCTCCCGAATCCCCGCTTCCAAGGCAGAGCTTCCAAGCGTTGTGCAATCGCCTCGGAGCCGCAGTCAGCTCCACGGCGAAGGGGCGGAGGGGAAGGAGCGCGCTGGATTCTGAATTTTGAAGCAGAGGTGTCGTATCGGGCAGGGGGGAGGGGGGCCGCGGGACCAGATGCTGAAAACCCCATCAAAACTACAAACGTTTCTCTCCTTAGCTGTAGGAAACTCTCCCCCACCACCACCTTGATTTCATACTCTATCACGTGCTGAATTTTTTCTTTTTTATTTCTCCCTCCGTAGCCTTAATAAAGCTTGCGTTAGAGATGGAGATCCTCCAGCGCGCTGGAGGGAAGGAGCAACCCGGGAGCGGCAGCCCGGTGTCAGCCGGAGGCGAGAGCACGGCGGCGGCCGTGGCCGGGCCAGCCGAGCCGGGCCAAAGGTGCCGAGCTAAACGAGCCGGGCCAAAGGTGCCGAGCTAGACGAGCCCGGCCGAGCGGCGGCAGGTCCGCGGGGCCCGAGCGCGCCGCTTGCCCCGACACCCGCCGCCCGGGGATCCCGCCCCGCCGGGGAACGCGCGAGCCTTTACCTGAGCTGTCGCTTTTCCTTTTGCCGGACCTCTTCTCTGTTTCCACCGGGGACAGAGCCTGCCTGCCATAGTCCCCTGGCGCACACGCTGCCCCCGTGGGGGTGTTGGTGCCCAGGCTGGAAGAGTTCGAACACAGGACAGGGGGGCTGCTGCCCAGCTCCGGGGGTCCTCCTGAGTCAGGCTGAAGGCAGAGGCTGTGCCTGGCCGCGGCGGGAGGAGACGACATCTGAGGAATGTGCCAGTTCGTCTGCAAAGCCTGGTGCTGCTGTTGCTGGTGATGATGGTGATGGTGGTGGTGATGGTGATGGTGCCCCCTATGATGTTGGCTGGCAAACATGCCCTCCTCATTGGGGTATCCCGCTATTATGCAAGAAGAAGAAGAAGAAGACAGATCAGGGTAGGACATGTGGTCAGATCTTCCATGCAGGGCAAGAGAAGACTGGGAGAAAGGGTGCAAGCTCTGCGCAGTGGCATGGGGGCTGCGCAGGCAGCCAAAGAGTGTGTGATCCATGGCATGCAAGTCTCAGGTTCCAGGCAGGAGAGTTTAGGAAAGATCCAACTTCACCACCCTTTGTCAACTTTCACTGTAAACAGATCGGGGCTGGGATTTTTTTTTTTCCAAAACGGCACCGACAGACTCTGAAGCAAGCAGCTGAGCTCAAATAATCCAGGTCTTTAGCCCTAGTGGCCAGTCTCCGCTGCATAAACACTCGGACCTAGATGAGCCGTTCTCAGAGCTGCTCAGATGTCAAGAAGTGGGAGAGGTTGAAGCCAATAGAAGGTGGTCCCAGTGAACTGCTTGAAGGGGGAAACAGCTTCGAGAGGTTATAAATACAGTAGTGTGTAATGTGAGCTGGGGGCTGGCTCAGCAGCACAGCACTGACCACATGCGAACTCCCTCCAAAACGCCAGCGCCGTCCCCGCGCCGAGCCGCTCCGTCAGCGGGCGGCAGCGCTGCGCGCCCGCGCCCCGGGCGCCCGCGGCCTGCGGGGGGGCGGCTCCGCGGGGGCGCAGCCCGCTCGTCCCTGCCCCCGGGCGGGCCGCGCCTCCTGCCGCGGCTGCCCCGGAGCCCCCCCGCCCCGGGCGGATCGGCGGCGGTGCCCCCCAGCCGCACGGCCCCCGCAGGGCCATCGCCTCCCCGTCGGGGCTGCCGGGCCCCTGCGGGGCAGCGGGCGGGGGAGCGCAGTAAAGACGTGAGGCGGCCTGTGGGGGGTGACTCTGGGGCGGGGGGGCGACTCTGGGGCGGGGGCCGCCACCGCCCCGTTTCCCCGGGGGCTGAAGCGCTGTCGCCGACGCCTCACCTGCGCGCCCAGGTGCGAGGGCGCGGGCGGCGGCGTGCGGGGCTGCGCGGGCGGGGGCCGCCCGCCGCTCTCCCCGGGGCCGAGGGTCCCGGGGCGGGTCATCCTTCCCCTTCCCCCGCGCCCACCGCCCCGGCGCTCGCCACGGGCCGCGGCGCTGCCCCGGCCGCCCTCAAGAGCCTCCGCTGTGCCCCAGCATCGGCGGCTGGTCCTGCAACGAACCTGCCGGCGCCCACCGCGCCAGCAGCTCTGGCTGCAGACAGAGAAGTTTCCCTTATTGCCCTCTTGCCCCTTCAAAACAAGTCTCATAATGTTTATTTCTTGTATATTCATTTGCTTCGTTGCAAATGTCTTTAGTGGATTGGGGGGAGAACCTGGATAGTCTGGCCCTGTGTTTTGTTTTGGTGTTTGGTGTTTTTTTTCCTTTTAAAAATGATTTTTAAACATGCGGGTAGTGGAATTACAGTAGCCACTAAGGAGGCTCTTAACTGGGTTAAACCAGGTTAGCGCATGCAGTGATCAATGACCAAAGAGGCGCCCACCACTGCGCATAGGTTTTACTCTTCTCTTCCCGATCCGTGTACCTTGCTCCTCCTCCCCCCATTCCAAAATCTAACAAAACAAAAAAAAAAAAAAAAAAAAAAAAAAAAAAAAAAAAAAAAAAAAGGAAAACCATTTCTCTCAAGTCTAAATTCTCACGTCCATGTGCTAAAGATAAAATGAATTTCAATTGCTAGTGGAAAAAATCAGCAATTGTATGACTTTAGCAAGAGCTAGTTTCTTAAACGGAAATTGAGTCCTATTTTGTGGGAAATTAGTTTTGCAGACTTTCTTTAAAAAAAATCTAAAACTTTTGTTCAGCAGCTGCTCCGCTTTTCACTGCAGTTTCAGACTGAGCTGGAACCTGCAGCGGTCTTTCGACGGTAAGATTTCCCCCCTTTTCTGACATCTAACTGTTTTTAATAACTGTCTTTAGATTTAACTGTAACAACGCGGTCTTTACAAAGAGAGCGGCGTCCAAAGCAGAAGTTGCTGCCTCTGTGCACCGTTCAAAACTTGATATTTCTTCAGAATAAAGGAAATACACAGTTACAACACTGATGAAATATTTTGTGCTTTTCATTGTGTTTATCGTTTCAATATGTGTTCTAATATTAGAAGAGAGGAATACAAAGAAATCTCGATGGCTGAACCCCTCTTGAGTTTGGGAACACGCCGGGCTGCCAGCACAGGGGTGCTGCCGTCCCTCCCAAACAGGCGCTGCCATGAAGCAATAACTGCGAGACAGGGACAGGCGCGGAGCGTCGTGCCCGCGGCGGCCCGAGCGCTGCGGGCCCCAGGTGGGAGCGGGGGAGCGGCGGGGCGGCCCCTGCGCTCCGCTCCGCATCGCTCCGCTCCAACCTGCTGCTGTCCGCCCGCCCGGCCCGGCCACGGGGGCGACTCGCAGCCGGGGGGCCGCAGGGGCAGGAGTGCCAGCATCCCTCCTTCCAGGGCCGCCGCCACTGGAGCCCTCACACCGCCACGGCTGGGAAGGGGTCGGGGAAGTCCCGAAGCCAAGGCGGTGTAAAAATGCCTTTTCTTAATTCGAGAGGGATGGCCACGCAGGATTTCTCGCACATGACCAAAAAAAAAAAAAAAAAAAAAAAAAAAAAAAAAAAAACCAAAAAAACCAACCAAACAAAAAAAAAAAAATTAAGTGAAGCACAAGGAAGAGGATACAAGGGAGTGGGAGAAAGATAAGGTTTTCAGGAGAAATAAGAGACAAGCCAAAAAGGATTTTTTAGGAAGAGGTAGGAGAGGTTCCTAAAGGTGAAGAAGAAGAAGAATGCAATAGCAAAGCTATAATGGCACAGTTCCGTGTTTCTCACTAGCTTCTTACTGACTATTCAGGAATGTGCTTCCCTAGGCTTCTGAGTTCCCAAATAAGTTCACAAGTCCTACGTCAAATGTTCTTACTACTTCTTTAAAAATCAGTCTTAAGCACGCGTAAACTGGAAATGCAATTCACTGCAGAGCTTTATGCTTTCATTTTAAACTAAATACGGAGAATGCAAATATAGGCAACTAATGTTAAGGCAAATAAACAGCTTCAAACACTTTCTGAAATGATTCAGAAAGTTTCTGTACAGTTACCAAATACCTATGGTTATATGATAGCGTCCTTTGTAAAAAACCCAACTTTTTAGTTATAACTTCAGTGCAAATCTTCTCAGTAATAACAGAATAATTACTGGAAAAATTGTAAGCAGTTGCTACCTCTCAATATTAATGATTGAATTCTTGTTCGCATTGTACCTTTTCAGAATGTGTGTTTAACCTACATGTGGTACAAAAGCATAACTTAAATCAATGCCAGCAAGTTTGCCCAAAGCTTATAAACATCAAGTGAAAAAAATAGAATGTTTTAAATATGTGAAAACAGTAAACTGTTTAACTCATAAAAACATCTGGAGCCAACACAGTTTGGAACATCCTTTATATTTTCGTGTATGGGCTACTATTTGCATTCACTTTGTGTTTCTTGGTTTTGCTGGTGGGTCGCTTTTGGTTTTTTACCTTACCATTTATGGGGAAGGAGATAATGTAAAATAGACCTGAATGAACCAGTGTACAGTTCCTCCTCTTCAGGACTTTTTTATTCTTTCTGATTTTTTTTATCTTGGAGGCTGAAAGAACCACCTTCCTGAATACTTACCAGAATGTAAGTAGGATTCTTGTCAGTTCCTTCTAGTATGTGGTTTGCATATTTGCAATATTGTATATTACAGTAAAATCAGATAGATAACTCATACTTGGGGACCACCATTTGAGTGATATAAATTGTCATAACTTTGCTGAAGTCAGCAAAAAATGGCATTTTACACTATTTAAGAATGTTTTCCTTATTGTCAAAGGGAAAGCTTACAAATATGAATTCAGTTTCTTCCAGCCAAAGTTTTTATTGTACTCAAGAGCCTACCAAAGCAAGAGGACAGAGTTTTATTCTACTGTAATTATGATCAGTTCGTATTTTTCCATGGCAATTTGGTCAATGCAGGCAGGCATCATTTAACCTTCGAGTCAATCCAGATTCACAACAGATGTATATTTATTTTCAGCCTTTTCTTTTTTTTTCCCTAATTTTTGCCAGTTTAATTCCCACTGAAGCAATATAATTCGTTTCTCTTGGTACCTGTGCTGCAATATAAACCCACAGATACAGGCAGTAATAAAGCCTGGGGATTATGCATCATTTCAGAGATGCTTGAATGCCTTAACTGAAAATCCTAGCACAGAAAACGAATAATTGTTCACTGACTAGTCAAAAAATACTGAATCCCTTATTAGTTAAAATTGACAATAATCACATTTACCATTCAAAACATATGGTATACCAATATCTTTAGAGTATTTTGTCATAAAAACATTTTTTTCTGAGAAATTGCACTACCACTGTGTGTACCACATAATTTTAACATTGCATTTCTGTGGTGTACTTCTGTTTCACTCTACAGCGCTTACATGTGCCATGGTTTAACACTTATCAGACACAGTTTTTGCTTTAAATACAACTACTCGATCTGTAAAAAATTTTAAGCCTGAATTCATATTTTCAGCTACTTCTCCCAAATACATATGGCTTCTGTTCTTATTTTCATGATCTCCAAGCATTACAAATTTTAAAGTTATGCCAGCAATTTAGTATATTACAGAAAAGTTGTGCTGAGCCATGAGGCCCTCACTGAAAATGATTTACAAGTTTGCATTACATCATTAGAAGTTATTTGAATTGCCAGCCCACTGCAACTGGTAAAATATCTTATGCTTCCTATTTAATTTAAATAAACTGATGAAATATTAAAATTCTGAATGCACTTGAGGCTTCACACCTGAACTATGATGTTTCAGGAATGCTTTTAGAGTTTGGGAAACTATGCATTTCTCGTTAGATACTAAAAAATCCCAGAAGTCATATTCAAAACTTTAGGGTGTGGGGTTTTTTTAAATCGATAATTAATTTGCAAATTGAACCCTCTTACACAATACTGTTTGTCTCCCAATCTGCATGTTGCATTGCAATTTAACATTTTTTTAAAAATTCTTTCTAGTATTATCTCCACTTAAGAATACTTGAACTAGAAAACAGCTATGACTAGCTTTGTAGGGCTTTAAGGATGCATATCTTTCATTTGTATTTAGAAATGTACTCAAAATGCATATGAGGCAAGTCAATAATGACTGAAAAATATGTTTTCCATTTTGTTGTCTCCAGATCTTGACAATTACACGCTACACTCAGTCCATTTTCCTCATAAAATTACTAATCACAGAGGGGGAAAAAAAGGCTTGCATTTTACACTTTAATCATTTTATTGTTTGATACAATTCACATTGTGGATTTTGATCTGTACATATATTTAAAAGACATTTCACTGGAGTCCCCACTGTAAATGCAGATAACTGTTGTGCAAGGAAGAAAGGTAAAGGGCATTTTTATAATTCTGTATTTTTAACAATGCTTGCTTCTAACTATGCTGCAAAATTAATATTGTGCTGATTATGCTTCAATTCTGAGTCACTCAGACTGAAAATACAGATGATTAAAAACTTTATGCATCAGAAGATTGAGGCTATGACTTGCACCCATTGAGTGGGTATGCTTACAGTAAAAAGACCGAAATAGAGACAAAAACATACCACTATGTGAAATATTTATTGTCTCCTGGCTGACATTTCCAAGCCCTTGCAGGACCAGCAGCAGGGGGCATATTTCTTAATTCTGCCTCCATCACTGTGAGAGTGATAAGTCACTAATTTTTGTCATCTCTTTTACACGTTAATGAGTATAATACTACTATAGTGTGTGTTTGTAGTAGTTCCTAATTTTCTTTGCTCTGGAGGAGAAAAAGACACATAGACGTGTACCTATGCAGCAAGAATAAATAATTACAAAATCTCTAGGTTTTAATAGCCGCTAGGATTATGTTATTTACTTTGCAGGTGTGTTTGCTATGATTTATGGTGTGATGAGCTTTAGACCTGAGCAGAAACCCTCCACTAGCTAGTATTCAGAACAGAAAGATACTCACTGTCCCACAGAGCTGAGGGTCTACTCATTTTGCCAGTTTCACAAGGGAGTAATCCTGGGTTTTTAAAGAGTCCTATTTGTCTTCATGTGATTTGCTTGACTAGAAACGTTTCTGGGATTGCAACATTTATTAATAATAGATGCAAAGATCTAAAAATTGCTAATGCATAGCAGCATCATGCACCCCAAAATCTAGTGTCAGACGGCACTCAAAAAAGATACTTGATAGGAGAAATTAAATGCAAAATAACATTTGTTTGGAATTATTATTTTAGACTAAAACTGAGGGTGTTTTTTGATGCAGATATTCTGTCTTCTGAAAGGATGTGAAAAAAATTTTAAAATTAAAAACAAGCTAGATCTCTAAAAATATATATGCCAAAAAGTGTCTAACTTGTGGATAAAGTCTCAAAGATTCAGGAAACTATTGTAAGGCATCAGTGACACTGAAAAAACATCGGTAAGTTCTTAAATGTCATGAAGAAGTGCATGGGTGACATAACTTGAGAGTGACACCTTCCAAAGCTGTGTCTGCATAAACTAATTTTTTATTTTATTTCCCCAAAATAGAATGGAGCTCTACTGATGACCTGTGAATATATGATACTACTTGTTGAAATAAACTTCCCAAGATATTTGTACTTGTCATGCTTTATTAAGCATCCTGCTTGCATCTGATACAATGTGATAGATCTCAGGTTGCTCCAAAAAAGTATTCCAGTAAGGGACAATCTGAGGAACTTTTAATCAGCTAAGTTTACATATTGGACTCTGGTGCTCTGGATCACTTTAAGTAGCCACCTTCCTGTCTTCTTTGATGCATTTTCATATATTTCATTTAAATTAGATTCCCATAATAAAAGTGTGAAGTCCATTTGTTAGTATGCTTTTTTTTTTTTTTTTCTTTTTTTTTTTTTTCAAATGAAAAATGTCAAGCACTATGGGCTTAGTGAAGGTCAGCTGTAAAAAGAGGTGTATTATTTGGCATACTTTTCAGCTGACTGAGACACATGCAATGTACAGCACATGGGGACAGTCTGGACTTGTGTAATTCCCTCATAGGTAATTTGCCCATGAACTTTAAGCATTTGTACATTTGAGCTGTAGAACGTATCACTTAGGGATTTAGATTTTATTTAATAATCCAAGTGTATTTCAATACAAGATGGCAAACTAAAAATATTTTCCGTTTAACTGTTTCAAAAAAGCCATGTGCAAAAGAACACAACAAAACGAAATTAACTCATAACATATGCAACTCTTACTTGTGCAAGAGCAGTATATGCCCCTAAATCCAGACTGCAGCATCTGGAGGCATAGCATGTCTCTAATGGAAGAGAAAGGCACGAGACATGTCAGCTTCTTGGCTGTGCTACGCCAAAAATCGTGCCTTTTCCTTCTCGATATCCAATGCAACTCCAATTAAAACTAATAAAACATACACTGTCCAGGTAAACTGCCTCTGAAGCATTTTGCGCTTTTTTTGTCTCACTAATTGTGGGCAATAGGTTTGAGCTGAGATAGATATTTATTACATGAAAGAGAAAACTTCTTACATAAACCTCTTTTCCTTGAAACACTGAAATTTCAATCAAAACTAATATCCCATGGTATGAATCGTGCGCATCCAAATCTACACATTCCCATTTGTAGAAACAGGTTTTGCTGTTAATAAGATGACTTAAAGTGCCTCTTTATTTTACTGCATTTTGCCCCTAATGATATTAGAGATAATATATTCCTCATACACTTACTATTGTGATCAGCTTGGTAGAGACACTGAAAACATTTTAAAGAAACAATTCACCCTTTAACTGTTTTACAAGAAGAACTGTCTTCATACTTGACTTTGAGGAAGTGCTGACTCTTTTCTTTTCCCCAACGACCTCACAGGATCAACTTCATTGTTAGACTGTAAGAGCAATTTTAAAAAGTGCAGGGAAACTTAGATACTATTCCTCGTAATTACAAAAAAATATATATTCATACAACCAACACTACTGAAAACTGTGTTTTGAAACAAGCCTGGTGGAGAATATATTCTACTAACGTATTTTAAATTTTTTATTGTACTAATATTTTTATTGGGCTAAAAACTCTTGTAGAAGTTTAGATGTCTAATTTTAAATGCTCTTTCCTTCTTATTTTTATCAGCTAATTTCTGGTATATTCATAGCAGGCAAGGGGGAAGATATGTCTGTCTATTGTAGTTACTCTTGTTTGCAGAAAATACCAGAAGAAACTGCAAAACTGTGTTGTTACAAAGGTACTAAACTTGAAAATTCCATCATGAGGAGCATGCTGGATGTTTAAATACACATATGTGTATGCTGAAAGAGGGTGTTCAGCTGTGCAAAAGCACAAGCTTACCTCCAGGCTCAAACTCCTACTGTACGATTAAAACAAATTAGGTTAGTACCCACTGTCTTTTAATAACAGGGAGTCTTCTTAGATGCATTATACTGAAATAGAAGCCTCACATTGAACCAAATGAAGGACCAGAAAAAACTCTTTGTGCAGATTACCAGAGAAAGTTCTGACTTTGCTTCCTAGCAGAAAAAAGTGTTTGGGAATGTATCTAATCTAACACACCCTATAAAACCGTACAGTAGTCCCTAGTATAACAGTGAGCTACATGGAAGACAGAGTCACATCCCAGAGCAAAATTCCAAAATTCCTGTGGTCCAAAACTGCCTGTTTAATTTCTAAATTATGAAGCTCTGTATCCATTTTGGTAACTTGGTAGATAGACTTCTCTTACACATGTACACTAATTTCATTACTTATGACCCCCTGCAGCTGTGGTAATGAAGCTTTTTTAAAAACATACCTTTACTGGATGATGAGAATATTTGGATCTAAAAATAAGGCATATATTTAATTTCTAATATGGAAGGCATGGCGTGTATCCAGAGGTCCTGGCAATAAGTTTATACTGTACAATTTGTAGTCAATCAGACTTTCCCAAATGAAGTTCCATAAATATGAACATACATGGGTCATTTGTTTTCTTTTCTGCTTTTGTTTTTCTTTTTTTTTTTTTTTTTTTAAGTTTCCTTTATTGGTATCATAATAGTATGACCCAAATATAAGGAAAAAACCATATCGTGTTAAACACAGGAATACGCTTTCACAGTCGTTTATTGTGCATAGCTAGTAAACATTTCCTGGCAAACAATTTAGAGAGTCCATAAATTCCACCCTAACGCTACTTCCGTAGCTAGATGCAGTGCACCGTACACCAGGGTATTAGCTCAGTCTCTCTCATCCGGAATGGGTGGATTGGAATTGAAAAATCCCCACCTCCCCATTATAGCACCATATGTCTCGAAAGTCTATCCTCTCTCAGGGCAAACGGCTCCTCTCAGATCCGCCTGATGGATCACGACTGAAACGCTGCTGTCCCTCGCTATTTAATCCAACAGCATTTCTGAAGTAGCTATTGGGAGAGCACGACGAGCCAAGCATCCCTTTGGCATTAGAGCCAGTTCCCCACGCAGAGAATATTAAGGATGTAGAATAGCAGAGGGAAAATCTACCACACCATGCCAATTTGTATGGAAAATTTGATCCTCAAGCTAGAGGCAGGGAAAAGAAGAAAGCCTCTCATTTCAGCAAATTGAGCAGTGCTTATGACTCCCAAGTTCTTTATGTAGCTAGTTAACCAGTGTTAGTAGACCAGCTTTGCAGCATCTTCAGAGGAACTGAATCAATAAGAATTTCAAACAATTTTCTCTAGATGTCTTATTGGGGTGTTTATAGATTGAGGGATTACTAGGGGAACAGTGTATCCATAAAGTTTTTTGGTGGATTAGATTTCTGCTCAATATTTTTCAGATCTCTTTCTGTGTGCACATCGATTTATAACAGGAAAAAAATACCTTTAAATAACAGTCAAACATTTGAAAGGATTTCTGTGAGGTGATCATGTTAAGATGAATTTTGTATCGTTATTTGAGAAGATTAAGCAGACATATTTCCACCAGTTTATGTACTTTTTACAGGTATACATTAATATCATTCATGTTACAGGTATTATTTCCAGATTATTTTGGATTGAAAACAAAGACGTAGCAAAAATCTGGACTCCTTCCAAGTCTCCAAAATCATCTCAAAAGCTCAAAGGAATTCAGTCACTCTGTCAAAGTCCTGCTTTGTGATTTTTAATGTTACAGGATATAGTGTTAAAATCTCTCCCCTGTACACATTGAATCAGAATCTGAGGAAGGATAGTATGATAACAAAGGGCAGAAAGGTTTTATTTCACTAGGCATGCAAGTCTCTTTGGTTTTTAGCCTGCCTGGTTTTAAAATCCTTTTTCATTTATTCCAATTGAATGGAACCACTATTAAACAAATAGCCCTCTTCTTGGTCAACAGCTTCATCATGTATCTTTGATAATCAATGCGAACTCCTTTAGGGTATTATTTTGTGAACAAACAAAAATTTTGGAATAAAAAGTATGATGAGTTTTTGGAGCTTTAGAAACTAATTAAAATTACCAGGACTTCAAGGCTCTAGAATTTTAGACTTTTTCATGTGTTCTTTGCCCAGTGCTCAACAGTAGGCATTGCACAATCATCCCTCATTGTCTGGCTACTCATCTTTACAACCTCCCTGTACTTCCTCATTTTAGCTCTGAGGCACCGAGTTCATCCTCGAGTCCTTCAGGGGTACTCTGAAGACAAGCAGCTTGTGGTCTGCAATTTGCTCAACTTATTGTCTGATGATAAAGCCCTTAATTCCTTTCCTGGGCCAGGACCTCTGCCAGCTTCCTTTCATTGTGCATATGGGCAAACAGAGCTAGAAGAAAGATAACACTGAGCTGGTTCAGCAGAACTCCAGCAATCATTTTCTCTTTTATGTTTTCAGTGAATCTTATTGCTGGCAAAAGCTGCCAGAAAAAGACAAGTCTGATCAGAAAGAGCATGAGCAGAGAAAGTCCAGTTTCCCTCAAAGACTATCCTGTACTGGTGGCAGGGTGTATTTGCCCCCAGGCCCAGTCAGCCCTGGCCTCCCCCAAATCAGCGTGAACGTACCCTTTTGGTGTGAATTCTTGTCTGATTGGTACAATACGCTGTTTTCTGATATTTAACATTACATTCATGCATGGTTGTATGGATTTTTTCCTGACTTTGCTTATGGTAAATAATACCAATAAAAAATTAAATTCATGTGTTTTATGTACATTAAATAGTAGGAAATAAATCTGTGTAGAAAATGTAGCTAGTTCCTGTGTTTGCAGAGACTCTCTGGATTTATTGCATTGAAGCCAAATCTATTGTTAATCCATTTAATACTGATTTTATTCTCCAAATATGTTTGGTGCTTCCTTTTTGAACTAACATATTGTGACTGAAAAAAATCAGTATTGTACATTCATAATATACTTGCAGAAAAACTGCTGTGAACAGGTAATATATTGTTTTCTTGCTGATAAAATATGTAAAACCTCACCAAATAAGTTCAGATGGTGACTGATTGAATTATAAGTAATATTTTAATAGAGTCTCTGTAGAGATCTTTGCCCTTTTGTGTCAGGTGCTGTGCACTGAACAGGACACCTTTCCATCTAAAGTGGCAAGATAAAGGCCAAAGAAATTAATTCAGGTATTTACTACTAAGCTATACTTAAAATTAGTAGTGTCTACTGTAGACATTCACTTCAGGTCTGTTGTTAAGAATAGTGTGCTTACACAAATAGAAATGCAGTATTTCTTCTCAACAAAAACTTCTGCAAAATCACGTAGAAAGAATTAGGAGATACAATCTCTGAAAGCATTCTTATTTAATACCATTTTTAATAGGTTTCACCCTCTTTAAGAATGGGATTAAATTAGGGTGAGGTAATTGGGTGTTATGGTCCAGTTAATGAACTTTAGCATGAGGCTAGTGGCAAGTTAAATCATTATAATATGGAACAGCGTTTTATGAAGAAAACTACTGGAAGTCTAACAGTTTGAGCACTACTGACTTCAAAGAGCCTGGAACCCCAGACCCGATTTCCAGAATTTTATAATTTGTTATAATTGTAGCTGCATTTTCAGTATGTTTTGTATTTCTGCTTAAAGCACTGAAGTGAGCAATCTGCATATGTTACTGTAAATAAACTGAGGCTATGAGAGAACACTGTGACTCCAAGTTAACACTTTACTCCTGACAAGAAAACCCAAATGGCTTCTGTGCGTTAAATCTTTCACACCTCTCAGTAACTGTGTCAAAAATTTTAAAACTGCACTTCATTTTGAAGCAATGATCCAAATTGTAGTTGAATCAGGCTGACATTTTATATCTCACTTTATATGCCTCATCTTAAAGATTCTCGTTGCTGATAAAATTAAATAAAAATTTTAAAACCTGGGTTTCTTTCATACCAGTCATGAAATATCTTAAGTAGGAAAAATGCTTGTGAGGTACGGAATTAGTATTAACAATAGCTGGAAACCTCAGAGTGTCCATAACAAAATACTAGCTACATTAAACAAATCAAAAATGACAATTTCTCCAACTGCATCCAGAGGAATTCTCTACTAGACCTCAGTCCAGTGACAGAGGAAACAGAGAATAAAAATTAATTGCTTATGTGCACATAGCTAAAACATGATTATATGTTATGAGAAAATTAATTAAAATCTATTATTTTTAATTGCTGATATAAGACAATCGGCTTTTACAAATTTGACAGTGAGTATGAAACAGTTACTTGAAGAAAGTATTAAAGGAAATTCTTGACTGACAACTTCAGTTTGCTAAACCCATCATAAAGGATATGTCATAAAGAGTCACAATGAAGGAAAAACCTTCTACTCTTCTGTTGAAAATAATAAAATGACATTGTATTTGAATGCAGCTAATAAAAAACCCCTCAAAAACAAAAGGGAGGTGCCGAGGAAATGTAGCAAATCGGCATAAATTAGAAGCTGGGAATTACAAGGCATTTTTAAGCCAAATATTACAGAGAAAAAGGAGAGGTAAGGACAATATGAAGACGATTTGAAACTGTATTCTGAACAAAAAACCCTAATAAAGTTTTGTTCCATTACTAAGTGGAAATTACTAGGATTTTTTGTAAGAACAACAACAAAAAAACATTCTCAAATACTTTTCTTCTGTATTTTGGGGAAAAGTCAAATGATGTATTCATATCAGATGAGTATGATGAAGCTCTGTTTCAGTAGTTGTGCAGGGGAACGTTAAATAGCAGCTAATAAAACTAGACATTTTTAAAATCAGTAGACCTGAATAATTTTCATGGAGGTATTTTAATACATTTGGCAGAGAAGTCTGCCTGGTTAGTGAGGATTTTTAGTATGTCTTGGAGTACTAGGGAGGTTCAAGAGAACCATGCAAAAATTTTTGTGAATACTTAAAAAGAATAAATGTGATGATCTAAATGTCTGTAAGCATTTCAACCACACACTGACGTCAAGCAAAATAAGGTTTCTAGGAGTATTAGTTCATTTTAATCAAAGCAGCAAGAACATTATTTTCTGGAAAATCATCTTGTCAAAGCTAACTCGATATCATTTAATAAGAGTATAATTTCGGTAGGATAAAGATAATTTTAGTACTATTAAATATGTAGAGAAATATTGGAAATTATTTTAGGTTTAAATTTTGAAAAAAATATTAAAATCAACACAGTCCTTACTAAATAGAATCAAATCTCAAGCATGTAGCAAGTGGGGAAAAGTAATCAGTGGTGGTTATTTTAATGATAATCCACAGATGCATGATCCTATCTTTTCATTTTTTTTTTTCTGTGGTGACCCTTTTACCAGTTTTTTTTCTGTGGTGACTCTTTCACCAGTTATAAAAAATATATTTAGAAAGTTTGTACTTGAAATGATTGGAAGATTAGTAAATAAAGAGTAAGACAAGTCACTATGAACTCAGATTGTTCAGGAAACTGGACACATTTAAATGAATGGTAAATTTCGATCCAGAGAAATATAAGATACTGCATTTGTAATGAAGACTGTTCCACTGCTACAAGGTAAAGACCCTGCCCACAGACTGAAGGCAGCCTGAAAAAGCCTGGAGAGCAGATAATGAGTGCCAAGAGCTGTGAGTACCAGAGGGTAGATACGAATCTGAAACAACCGAAGAGCACATCACCAGAGAAACGTACATTGTGGTTGTGTTACCTCTGTCCTTGGCACAGATGCAACCTGCTCTGGAAACACTGTGTCCACAATTCGAGAGAGGTTGTTGAAAAACTGGAGAAGGTTCAGAGGAAAGCAACAAGAATGAGGAAAGGATTGGAAAACATTCCTTGTAGTGAAAGACACAAAGAGATCAATTTATTTGCGTTATCAGAAGGATGTTTAAAAGGCTACTTGATCCCAGCTTATAAATAACTCAGTGAGGAACAAAAATTTGATAACACAAGAGTTTTCAGTCTGGTGACAAAGGTATAACAGAAGCCAGTAGTAAGAAGATTTAGTTGGAGATGTACACTTGAAAGCTTAAATGAAGATGTATGAGGGTTTTTTTCTGTTAAAATCACACACGCACACACACAAAAGAATAATTCAGAAAATTTCTGGTACCCCTTTCGCGGGGAGGCAGACTGAGTAGATGACCATAATAGCCTTTTAGTTTTATAGGCCATGAATCTACAGCTTCAATTGCGGGCTTCTCTGCTTCGTATTTTCTTACGCCATCACTGGGCAGATCCAACCAGTGCAAACTTAATCGGAACCAGGTGGAGCCTGCTTTTTGCAGCACAAGGGAGCTTCCCCCTGAAGCTACATTGGATA
Organism: Sylvia atricapilla; assembly: GCF_009819655.1. NCBI lineage: Eukaryota > Metazoa > Chordata > Aves > Passeriformes > Sylviidae > Sylvia > Sylvia atricapilla. Next base: position 29,179,656 of record NC_089140.1, read on the forward strand.
AGACCAGGATTTGACTGGACCAAAGGAATCAATACAGTATGAACGACGTGTGTCTATCTTACTGGCATTTACCCTTTCTAGTTATTGCAAAAAAAAAAATTGATATTTGAGTGAGGGACACAGTCTTGGGAGGTGAATTATGGTAAATTTTTATGACAAGTGATTTTAACACATATGCACACCTTATCGGCTCCAAAGAAATAAACAGGAATAGAAGATTACACATAATGCACTGCTTAAGCAAGGCAGAGTATGGGAAAGAGACCTAACTCATTTTGCCTGGTATTTGTTCTATTGAGAGCAGTGCAGGTCCGAAAATTTTCCTTCGACCGCAGAAGTTTTTGAATTAACTTTGTTGTTAGGAGAGACTGCAGGAGGAGGTGGAGCAACAAAGGAAAGAGAAATGCTAGCGGAAAAAACACACATAAACAACATACCATATGTAGGACGCTCACCATATGCCAGGCTCACTTTTTTCCTCTTTCTCTAATGTGGTCTAATAATTCCAGTCATCTAGAGGGTTATTCACACTGTCTACTTCAGGCATCTGATTTAGGTCCTTTGAATTGCAGCAGCTCCCCCCTCGCCTACAGCCCCCCGGCACCTCTGTCTCCCTGCCAGCTACACAGGGCAGTACAAACACCTAGGTTTAGTTCTTAAAGCTCTGCCTGAATTAGATATCTAGGTTAGCCTAAAGCTGTTGTATAAATATCACTCTTTCCTATTAAATTTAAAAAGAAAGAAAGAAAAGGAAAAAATTATTGCTATGGAAAAAATTACTAGTTTAAAGTACAGGGATATAAAAGTGCAGGAAAGTTTACAAATTCAAGGCCAGCTCCTAAGCTGGTACGACTCATATACCAGCATTCAAATAAACAGGCTGATTCCCATTTGCCCTGGCAGAAGTGCAACCTTCAAGCTGATTTTGCAAACCTAGTCAGCCACCTGATTCTGTTGGGCAAAGAACATACGTTTTCATAAAATACAGAGAAGAAAGTTTTACAATGTAAATCCATTAAAAAACCGAAAACCCTCAAAGGGAAAAAAACCTAAAAAGAGAACGTTATGTTGGAAATGGCTGCTACTGCAGCCTGCAGAGAAAGCACTTCTCTTATAAAAGCAGAGAAAAAGTGGTGAGACCAGCATCAGACTCAATGATTGTAAATAATGTACTTTAATGAAAAAATATCTTAATACCCTTCCTAAAGAAAATGTCATGTTATTTTAAAAAACCCCAAATATTCTAAATTCTTTGCTGCCCCATATAAGCTTTACTATTACTTCATTTTTATCGTGTGGTACTGCAGCAAGCTGAAGTAAGCGAAGCATGTGGCTCTCAGCTCCACACAAAGTTAGACAATTCACAACAGCAGAAAGGCAACTTTGCATAAATGTTGTTGAAAGACAGTGAAGAGAGAAGAGGAAATTCTGCATCCTTAATGCAAGTTTTTTAATGCTTATATATATCAAACTGTGCTCTGTATACTCCTGGAACCTTTCTGTTAAAATGTCTCTAGCTCTAGGGACACATTCTACGAGGCAGTTATGCACCATTTAAATGTGAAAAATGCACACTTTACTTGGAAAAAGATGTGTGATGTGAAGTGTTTTTAAGAATAATTGAATGATTTTGTGATTCATTAAATGCTTTTTTCCTCAGCAAGAAAGTAATGGCTTTTCCACTAAGCACCCAAAAGGTGAAAAGTCAAACTGTTAGAAGGAGTAAAGCGTCCTTAGGAAGATGATAATTTACAGTGTTTTTTGTTTTATTTCATATCTCTTTTTTATTCCAAGAGGGACATAACAAAGAATGAGAGGCGGGGGGAAGTGAGTAACTACGTGTAGGAAATTAAAAAGGTTGAATGATGCAGACAAAACTGTAGGTGACAGTTGTCTATTCTTCAGTTTAAAAGAAAACAGAAAAGTTGTGACACCTAAGGTTTACTGGATATGACTTCATGTACATATTCCTGCTGAGACCATGGGATCTGTTCTTTTATGCAAGTAAAAAAAAAGAGCTGTTTTCATATACCCAGTATATCTTTAAGCCAAAGTGTAAATCTTCAGTTTCTTGTCCTTCCTATTTTTTCTTCCTTTAAAAAATAATAAAAATCTAGGGAAACAATACACACCTTGACTCCTGCAAAAAAGATCTCTGGCACAATCACAAGACGCCTGCTTAAGTAATACCCGAAAGGTAACTCCATGCATTCCACTGGCCAGAAATAATTCACAGCACGATGAATCCACAAGAAAGTCAATAGCATACTATAACACTCTTAGGGGAGCTATAGCTGTAAGAGCAATGTGAGGCAATGCCTTAGCATGAACTATCACTTTATATATGTGCTGTATACATGAGTATAAATTATATTGCAACATTTGACACACTGTGGCTTTTGATCTACTGTGACTCGTGACCTTTGTCCTATTGTGACCTTTATGCTTAAACCTGTAGGGAATAATTCAAACAATAGAACATACATGATAGATAACCCTTAGATAGGATAAAAGTGTATAATGATTATGAGCACTCACGGTCAGGGTCAAAAACTGCCAAAGGTTAGGAAGATACTTCCCCTGCGAAATGATATTATGAATTTCCCTGCACCTTCCTCTGGGGCATCTGGAGCCAAGGATACTAGCCTAGACAGACCACTGGTTTGATTAGGTATGGCAGTTCTAGTATTTCTGTGAACATATGATAGTGGGGGAAAATACAGCTTTTATGGTTAATAGAAAATTCTGCATAAGACAGGAAGGAGGCTTTGACCAGTGATAAAATCCTTGTGAGCTTTCACCTGAAAAGCAGTTGAACTTTTTGTAGATTCTGTTCCCACCCAAATCAACTGTGATTTCCTGTTGATTTCAGTAGGACTGAAAGAAAAACTGCAAAGAAGCCCCACATAGTGTCTTGTATGGGGGAGCACTCAGATGGCACCAGAAACTGTATTTTGTTTTTAAATAAAAAAAAAAAAAAAACACCACCTGTAGATCTAGGGTCTCATGAGATTTTCCAGAAAGCAAGGGTTGCAGTTATTTCATTCTACAAGAGGGAGAATTTGAAGACAATCATTTACAGCTCATGTGTATCAGCCTTTGCTCTATTTTTTAACAGCTCCTATCTGTTTAGTCTGTTCCAGCAGCTTCCAGCTGCAGTCTTGGACTCCAAAGACTGCCTTCCTGATCTTCAGCTACCTGGCTCCGCAGAGCAGTCCAGGGACCAGGCATTCAAATGCAATTAAATTGCTCTCCAAAAGAAAGCTGGAGAGCAAGAAATAGTGTTGGCATGCTGTAGAAAAGGAGGAAGACAAAGAATCAACTGACAGCCTATATAGTATGAGACTGGAGTCTTTGGCTAAAATGTGGAATTATACTGCATCTTGGAAAAAACGTATGGTTAAAAAGAGCAGACATGGAATGAAGGTAACCTTAAGGCTTGGCATACTAAGTTTTCAGCATTTCTCAACATCTGGATATAGACACATTGGTAAACTCATAAATTCTATTTTTAATATTGTTGTCATAACCTTAAGACATGAATTTACTTTATTTTTATAAAACATTTAAGTTATTGCTTGCCTTTATCAGGTGTAAATGAGAATTTATTTAATTAAACTGATTTTAAACCGAACAAACAGAAAACCGTTTTTTAAGTATGTTTTAAGTATTGCTAAAACTCCATTTATTTCAATACAGCCCTCATTAATTAGTTTAAGCAAAACAACTCACTGAAACTGTATCCAGGCTCCACAGATCAGGATTTATATTAGTTTGATAGAAATCTGTTTAAAAATCGAGGACATGAAGACTGGTAGAGCAAGGTCCTGTCTCCCCAGCTGGGCTGAACCTCAGCCCTGAGGGAGCTGTGCTCCTGCATCTCTCTGTCCAAAGGGCTGAGACAGTGATCACTGCTCAGCAGGTGACACCTGCAGCTGCCACCTGCCTCACTGTAGATGGGGAGGTGCTTCTGGAGCAGTACAAAGAATTTACAGTGGGGAAAAAACGCTGTGGGACAAAAAAGATAATGTCTTAAACAAGACCTAGAGATTGGCAAACTGCCCTTTAGGGCAGAAAAGGCACACATGCACAAGCTATTAGTAGTATCTCCTTCATACAGTGAAATATATGACCCGGAGCAACCAAGTCTCAGATGACACCTGCTACCTACACCTGCCCTCGTATGTGGATATTCCTGATGTGCCATTCTTGATGTGTTGAGGGAGTGGTGTACAATGGTGTTTGAAAGTGACACATTGTATATTACAATTTGGATGGACCAGTTTTGCTGTTGTCCTTGCCTGATAACCACTGCTACAGGGGCTAGATACAAAGCTTGCCGACTTTGTCTTAAAACTAATTACAAGAGTATTTCAGAAGCTAGACAAACTGTAAATAAAATTTTATTAAATTTACCCTGAAATATTTCAGTTTCCAGAAGCAGAACTGGATATTGTTGTGCTGGCTAAGTAATACAGCAGCATTAGTGGTAAAAAGATTCAGCATCCTGAACTGAGATTCACCTGTGTAACTTAAACCATTTGTAGCCTAAAGACAAAATGAAAACTTATAGTTGGAAGAAGCAGCTACTTCCAAGCACAGCTCATCTGCTTTATTGCAGATGGCTGCTTTACATAAAATTGAGCCATTCTCTAAGCTCCCGTGACTCCATCTCCAAACAGCTCTCAGTAGCTGAAGGAGAGGACAACTAAGACACCAGTTGTCTCTGCTCTATTAGAGGAATCACCAGAGCTCCCCGAAAAGAAAACACTTCTCTCACTGTTACACTACAATAAACCAAACCTATAAATATGTGGATTGCCATTATGCCCTATTGACAATCTAGCTAAGGGACTAAAGTGTACTATTATCGATATATATATTTAAAAAACACATGGCTTGTAAAATAATAGGCTGTCAGCAGTACATGCCAATCTATTTAGCATGAATTGAGACAGAGATGCATTATAGAGAGAAAGCTGACACCGGTGCAGTTTCTATTTCCCCTATGACACTGAGCACGAACCTTGCCTCCAGCCCCTTTGTCTTCACACTTCTCTGACACTGCTCCTTTCCCTCTGTTCCTTTTGTCTCTCTGCTTGTCAAACTGTTGCTCAGACACCTGCATTTTTTTATAGATTTCCTACCCAGTGCCTTGGAACTGTGCATTTTTGATCTCACAGATGTATGAACTGAGGCATTGTATTGCATTTACAGGAAAAAAGTCAAATACATATTTCAGAGCAAAATAAATATCGTAAGCTGTTTCCTGAAAAGTATCTACTCTGTGCAAATAGAGATTTTATTTTTTCAAGACAAAGCAGAAAATTCCCCCCCACCTGAAAAACATCATTTATTCTATTTTAATCAGAATACCTTTTTAAAAATGCAAAGCAATGTACACAGCATTAAAGCAAAAGAGCATGTTTTCACGGATATGTAAAGGAAAGCTAAAGAAACAAGGGGTATGATACACAAAACTGAAGGTGAACCCACACTCTTATACAGAATCAGGGCTGCAATTCATGCCAGGTGAGAAGTGTGTTCAATTCCTTTTCTTCATGTTAATAGGACATAAACCTGTATTAGCCCAGTTCAATGCCTCCCTTAAAAATTCTTTAGTACTGATGAACAGCAAGGCAGATAAACTGATACCAAATACCTTGAAATGACAGACTTATGGATCTATGCAGGTCGATATATTGGTTCTGCAGAAAATGACTAAGCTAAAATAAACAGTAAAGTTAGCAGATAAATAAACTGAAATGACAGAGGAGATTCCTTAAATATAAGGGAAAAATAGAGCTTCTTTCTTTACGAGATCTTTCACTAAATCTCTTAAAAAACCCTAAACAGCTTGTGATAAGAAATAAGGTTTTCAGTTTTTCATTAGTTGAAGAAACAGGACGGTTAAATGGCTAATTCTAAACTAAAAGGAGGTCCTAGAACAAAGCAATATAATAAATGCCTATGGAATGATGAGTGGCGTGATAAGGGTAAATGAGGAAGGACATTTTCTCCTCCAGTTCAGGAACTACTATCAAATAAAGGGAGTAGTAGGTACCAGCTTCCAAATGACCTGAGGGTGGTAGCTCTTCATACAGATGGAACAACAGAACTTGATGGATGCTAGAAGTTTGCCAAGGTCATCAGCTAAACTCATGTTTATAACCAGTCTATAACTATTAAAACATGAGACAACATAGTGAATGAAACAGACCCTGAGCGACACTGTTGGTGTCTGAGCAGATTTTTTAAAATACCAAATGTGTTCATTTGGTCTTTTTTCTTCCCTTTTTCTTGAACTTCTGTCTTTTGCTGTCCATTTGCAATGGTGTGTTATCGACCTACAGAATCAGTGCTAGGATCCAGTAGTGTTTCTCTTAGGGCAGAAATGGTACTGGATATCTCTCAGGCAGAGTTAATTAATTATTCCAGGCACATCACAGGTGAACAATGATATGGTAGAATAGGGATTACCTAAAATTTTAGAGCATGGTGCTTATAAATCCAAGGTTGTAAATTCAATCCCTGTATGGGCTGTTCACTGAAGAGTTGGACTTGATGATCCGTGTGGGTTCGTCTAACTCAGAATATTCTGTTATCTGTATCACTTGTATGTCTGCTTTAAATCCAGAAGGAATGTGAGCTCATTTCCATAATGCTGCACCTCCAGAGCTACTCTGACCCAGCTCAGATGGCTCAAAAGCGTATTTCCTATTCTGGATCATACTCATGAACTGTTAAAAAGGTGTGTGTATGTACTGAGTCTAGTCCACACTGAGTCTAGCTGCCATTGCAGAGGAGAGAGCAGTGCTATAAGACTGAAGACCTTGAAAGGCTCAGCTTCCAAATACTGACACTGTACATAGCAAGGAATACCACAGGGCTGGTGCTCTAACCCAAAGTAGACACTGCCCCCAGCAGTACAGGACACTGGGAAAAGCTTCCCAGGAGGAACCTCAATCTCAGGCTGTATTTCCATGACTCAGAGCTGGTCAAGAAGGGTTTGGGCTGTTTTCACTGCTATCTTGTCAATCTTGGGCATTACATGATTCCCAAAATTCATTTGTGTGTTTGTGAATAATCTTGAATATTTCAGACCTTTTGATGTGAGATTATAGAAAGTTGGTGACTTAGCCTTCTCATTTTTCCTGGTCCCATTTTCCTTTGAATGCCGATAATCCAAAAGTTGTTTCAACACTTTAGAAGTAATTTTATATGTGGGAGAAAGGGACAAACTCTTTTCACATAGGTATTTTTAAGAGCAGCTGAGACAGGACTTATTTAAAAAAAAAAACAACAAACCCAAGCAGTTCTTTTCTGACCAGCATAGCTGATTCTAGGCTCACATGCAGGGAAATAGCAGAGTGCCACAAGCACCACATTTTGTGCTATGTAAATGCTCCCAAAATGGAGGAAGTGGAAGTGATGAATTAAGTGAGAAGCTTTTGTTATGATTCTTTTAGGTTTTAAGGGTAAAAAATTGAGAATGGATCTCCTTAGAGAGGAAGGAGAGAGAATGGCACATCTAAAGGATGCAATCTATCATCCTAAACATTGGCAAGTGACATTTCCTCAGGCAGCTGACAGCTAAATATGTCTAGGTTTTTTAACTTGTGCTGGTAGAAGAAAGAAGGAGTCTTATGCCCTCATTTTTTAAAAAAATGTCCACAATTCAGTGAGCATAGTCTGATCCACAAGTTTTGGTAGAGTTGTACTAGCCTGCTTAGCTACATAGCACTTTCCTGTGTGGATATTTTGAGAGGAAAGTATTTTTTGTTTGTTTGTATCATATATGTTTTTAATAGCTTTTTTTTTTAGAAGTCTGTGATGTATTAGAAGGCATCATGTGCACAGAGGAACTGCAGCCCTTCCTGTAAATTCAACAAACTGGTATATGCTGAAAGCAACCCCTGAATGATTTACCTTTTTCACAAAGAGAGGTGAAGAGAAGGAGAGGGGTGGGAAAACAACAGATTTTTTAAATTATATTAACACTCACTACCTGCAAAAGCATTTGTAGAGAGTTACCCAAATCTCCTGTGGGCATTTCAGCACAAGTCCAATACAGAAATATACCAGAAAGGAATGACGAGTTGATTGGGCTACAGGCCAATCTCAGCTACAACTGTATGGTATCATAAAACACCTTGGCCCCTTCCACAAGAAGAAATAATCAAGTCTCCATGATACTGTATTCCTGAGGAATGTGCTTTTTTCCAGATAAATTTCATTTTCTGAGTCACTGTTAATTTTCTTCAGGCCTACATACAGTTCACATTCCTGTTAAGGCAACACCTTAAGAAAGTATTGAGATGGTCAGAAAGCAATAGGAAAAGAATGCTAACAGCAATTACTTCCTCTAAAAGACACCCACAGTTGCTTGGGTGTTTTTAAAAATATGACAGGTTAGATTCAGCCAGGAGGCTCAGTGAGCCAACCAACACTCTCCTTGGTTTCCTCTCCAGAGCAGAGCCAGGAGATCCCCAGACATGTCCCGCCAGCAGCTCACACCACTGCCTCACTGTCCCCTTCCACAGACTCTGTCCAACTGGGAATGAATATAGCATCTTGTTACTGAGGTTATTGCTTTAAGACTCACCACTATTGACAGGTCAGTAAAAATATCCTCCCATGACTTATTCTAAAAACACAAATGTATAAAAAAACACTCCAAACAACTATATATTGCTATATAAAAGGCTGTTGCAGAAATTATTTTAATTACGTGATTAAGAATGGGCACAATATTATCTTCCATATATTAGAATGCACAGCAGTAGTTCAGTGCTTACAAAGATTTAAATTTGTGCTGGAATATTATTCATGAATTGGGAATTTAAAATACCACTCAAACGTGCCTTCACACAGTTGGCCAAATAAAGCAAAGTTGTTCAACAAGGGACTTCTGTGTTAGAGACCTTGAAAATAATGGCTTAACAGTATGCTAACTTGTTGAAAAGAATCTCATCAGAGGTCTGTCCAGCCATGACATGTTATGGATTTACTTTGGACTGAACCAATGGGCTGAGGTGTGCCACCAAGATGAAGGAATACAACTTGAAAGATATATATGTCTGTTTTAAGTAGGAATGTTCATTCATTAGCTCACTGCTTCATTCACTAAGCCATGTGCACACTGCTGCACCCATGAAAGATTCAATACAGATGCCTCTAAAGCACCACACAGCAGGAACAAGCAAGATACTTGCCATCATGATTCTCCTGGTGAGATAAGGAAGACATTTCTTCATGCTTGCGCTGGCAGCCTTGGAATGGAAGAATAAAGGTTATACTGCAAAAAGTAATCTTTAACCAAATGTAATCTATAATGTAATTAATAGGGTCCCAAGAATCCCTCACATCTTCAATGCTTCGATTTTATTTTGGGGGAGCAAGGAATAGAAGAAGTGAGTCATTTTGAGGTGCAGGCTGAGAAAAACTGTCCAGAGCAGCAGCTCCAGGGGCCATTGAAATAATATACAAGCTTTCACAGTGCAAAGTATGCTAAAGTGGGTCATACAATTTATTTCCAGATGTTCTCATCCCCAGTATTTTCTAATGATATAGATGAAATCCATAAAGACTTCCTGTATGAGGCTAAAACTGTATAAAAAATGAACAAAGCCTGTGCAGAATAATTTATAAGGATCTAAAAACAGAGCAGGTAAACAAATGAACAAAATCACATAGTCCCTGTATTTAAAACTGAAATTAGTATATTTTCAGTATTAATAAAATAATTTATCAAAGCTCACAGAAAGCCTTTATTTCTACCTGGAAAGTTTCCAAGCTCAAAAAAGTATTCTAACTAGAAGAGGAAGTTTAACAAATACCAAACACTGGCAGAAGAAGCATAAGAGGAAACAGAGAATAAGACCAAGCAATATAAATGGTAAAACCTCTCAGGTAAAGTATTGTGAAATAACTGCCTACTTGAAAAATCCTTCAATTTGTTATTGTTGAAGTAGTAAAGTGTCTGTAAAGAAGATTGTCAAGCAGACATTTTTGTAATCAGTCCAAGAAGCACATATGTGTTTTAATAAGTGGGCTTGAAATATAAACAGGGGCGTTTCCTCAAAATGAAGTAGAGCATAAAGCCATATATGGTTTTGGTCACTGGAGAGAAGCTGCCACTGGAGAGAAGATTAGGACAATGCATCAGATAACATTATATACAGATTTGAGCCAAAAGAGTTGCATTTTGGCCCATATGTATGGAGCACAAAATGTAATCCATATTTGAATCTATGGACCATCCCAAAGTTTGCTAGATGACACTACAGGATTTATGTTTGTTAAATAAATACATGTGCCACTGCTGCTACAAGGCACTTTCTCATCACAGACCTAAATGCTTTCTGTTTGGGAAAAACCAAACCCAAATCCCAAAATTAACCGACCAAACAAAAAATCCCAGACCTCAAGGTAAAACTCACCAATCAACCAAAATAAGAAAAACAAACCTCAAAGCCTTTATATCTGTAGTCTTTCCTTGCTCTGTTGTAGCTGTTAATACACCCATTTAGCAGTGGAGTAGACTGAAGTGCCTGCGGAGAACCTGTGTTAAGAACGACAGAAGACCGTAAACACATATGTGATACATTTGTATAAGTTTTCTTCTGTCTTACTCATCTGCACTCCAGCTCTTTTTAGAACAGCTGAAGAAAAACTCTGTGCCTACTTGGTGCATACAACCATATATAAAATTCCATAATTTTTGCAGTGTTCACTGTGTTTGATTTAATAACTTTAAACTTACTTCAAACTCGCTCATCAGTACAAATTGCAAAGCAAATTAGACAATACTGTACTTTTCAAAAATTACCTGAATTGTAGAGAGTAAGGGAGTTAAGGGCAGGCTAAGTATCAGAAATATGGTATTTTAGTGGTGTAGTAAAGAATTAAAACCAGTAATACTTTCTTCCATTATTTAACATAATTTTCCCATTCCATTGTGGTTTTTATTGTGATACTGGTATTTATAGAACATGAATGTTTCTTTTTTCATCCCCATGTGTACCCTAGTTACTTTCTCCTGGATAGTTTTATACCCATGAGATACCTTTTGGTCTTCTAACTTAATCTGCTATACAAACCATAGACTAAGACACAGCAATTTCTGCACCAGCTGTACTATCTGTTCTATGCTGGGTGTCTTTCTGAGAGATATATTACAGCTCAATTAAAGAACTGCAACAGATGGAAAATTCAGCACATTGCTATGTAAGAATTTGTTCCAAACATTAGCTACTATCACTTGATATTTGCATTCTGTTTTCAGCTCAGGATTGTCAAAATTAAATTTCCAGCAGTTCCATCTGTAACATTAATTGGATTATGATCAAGTTACGACAAAAACTAAAAAATTAAAAATTAATTTAAAATACCTAATTAGAATTCATTTGTAACAAAATGGTCAAGATCATAATTTCCATGAATGACCTTATGTATTATGATGAAATCTCCTTCTAGCCTGTAGTAAACTGGGCTGCTTCTGTGTCTGTGGATGAAGCACATTTCTCAGACCTCCTATGTTTCTTGCAGTTTTCTTCTGAGCCCCTTCTAGTTTGTGAAGGTCCTTGACAAAGCATAAATGCTAGAAATGGACAGAGTATTGCAGGAATGTTCTCACTAATGACATACACAGATGGAGTATCGTCGTCTCCATCCGTATGCCATTGGTTAGACATAAAAGGATTGCATCTTACATTTTAATCATAGCTTTGTTCTTGTAGCTTAGCTTCAAATTAGTATTTAAGTCTTTTCTAGAGAACTCAGTTTCCTAATAAGAATTGCTCTGTGAATTCTTTTTCCTTTGGCCTGTTTTGACCACACAAAAATCTTGTGTTTTAATGATTTTATTGCAATGAACACTCCAGATGAGCTCATTATTCTTCCATCCTCATTAATCGTTCATCAAGTGATTTTGTCACTTGAAATTTTTTCTATCAATAATCTCACATTTTCCAGACTTTGCTAAAGATGCTGCATGGCACTGAGAAAGAACAGATCTTCACAGGACCACACTAGAAATATTTTCCCCACTGTGACTATACCTCATCTATACTTATTTCTTTACTACCTCCATTTTAGTCAGCCTTTTGTATGACTTTTAACAGATTCTTCTAAAATATTGGCATTAATTTTCTGAAATTTCCCCAGCATTCTGTAATTAAAACAATACTAGTACACTGAAATAAACTACCTAAGCTTGCATCAAACCTATTGTCTTATTTGGTCCATTTGCAAAAAAAAAAATTCTTCAGCATTATTTCTAGCTACTGATGGGATATAAAATACTTCTCATTGGCTTTAAGGTAGAAATAGACCTTCCTTCCTTTTCTGACAAAAAGATATGAATGAGCAAATCTGCCTTTTGCACATTGTGATCTATGTTTTTACTATCCTTGCTGAGAACAGGATATAAACCATTACTAAGGTCTCACTTTTTCTTTATATACTTCATGTATTGTTTCTTATTTCCCTCCACTCGATACAGAGTTTTTCAAAGGTATTTTCATCTTCCTGTATCAATTGTCCATATTTCCCCAGAGTCAGTTTTAAATCCACTGCTATTACTCTTGTTTTCAGTTGTGTGAATTTTTATTTCTGCCTTCATTTTCCCCTCAACCAATAGAATATTTTTAGGTTAAAGATGTCTGTTACGAATCGCTAAGTAGTGTGTCTTTTCACACTGAATTTATCAAATCTGAATTGTATTTCATATTTTCATCTTTAAATATTTCCTGACACATAATTTTGCTGACAGTTTTTCTCAGCCTTGGGAAAACAGTTTTCTAAAAGGCAAAATATATACATTGCTAGTAAAGTACTGCCAAGGCAGATATTGGCAAAGTACACAGATGTTTCTGATGGGAAAAAAATAACAAACTTGCTCTTCCTTTCCACAAAATACACATCAAAATGAAGTTAATTCCAGAAATACTCTGGGTTGTTGGGGTTTCTTTTACTCACCAAATTAAATTAATGATATTTGGCTTGATTTTCAAATAAACATGAAGCAGTTTCATTCATTGCTGGCACTGATTTGTCCGAAGGAAAGCTATAGAGTGCTTTAGAAATTAACCATAAATTCTAGTTCTTTTAGCCTGCTCTAATTCTTGTCCTCTAAAATCTGGGAAAAGTCCCTCAGTCTCTCTGTGTCTCAATTTCCCATCAGGAAGACTGAAATAACAGTTTTCTAACATAGACAAATATTATGTACATATGCACAAAATTATATTATGTCCAGGAAAGTATGCTGAGAAAAGCATGTAAGTATCTCTGATTAAGAAACGAAACCACTTAATGGATCCATCATAAGACTAAGTGCAGAACCATCCTAAAACTATCTAGTGTTCCTATGCTACTCACATTTGGAAAGTACAATTTGGAAAGGGCAATTGTGTCTCTGTTCCACTTCAGAAGTTCTGGATTTCTTAATTTTGAAATTAAATATTGCATATGCATACATAAAAGCAATAGTACTAAGTATTTTTTATTTCCTTTCCTCTTGTATGAAAAATCTCCAATTAGAAAAAAAAAAAAAAGATTAGTACTTTCTATGGTTTTTTAAAAGTTGTATTAGTAGCATGGTAATTCATTTAGGCATCTTTAGATTTTTTGACTTTTCAGTGAACGGCACAAACAGCAAGCTTAGCATGTGTTGTCTGAGTCTTTAGCTGAAGCATGTGCCAAAGAGTTCATATAGGTAGCAGCTGACAACCTTGCTAAATAGGCTGAAGATCAGAACTTAGTTCTTTTAAAAGCAATAGTGAACTGGGATTAGATTCACTTAGAATTACTGACCCAGTAGTAATTTATGTGCTTTGACAAAAATGACTAATCACTTGGGGCTGCACTGATACTGTCTCTTGGAGATTTACCAGTGGAACTGGAGGGAAAATAGAGATCTTTACAGAATCAACAGAAAAATAGTTACTGCAAATGTGAAATGTGAAGGCTGCTACAAGCCTTCAATTTCTCAGTTTCGTAGTTGATCTGAAAAGCAATTTGGTCTTGACACGTTTATTAAAGAGCACAGAGGACAATGATTAATTGTTTTGCTGAGGCCAGAAAAGATGTTTCCTCCACTGCTGCTTCAGAAGTGATTTGCTCACATTCAGGTCTTACATCATGATCTCTAAATATTTTTTCCTTTACAAAGAGAGAACATTTATGGATACATCTGATATATAAACATCTCAGTTTTGAAATTAAAGACTTTGTCTGATTTCCTACTAATTATCACTTATTTCACTTCAGATCAGAATATGTATATTCTACTTCTAAAGTACACAAGTTCAAACCCAAACATCTTAGACCTTAGCAGCTGATCCAGATTTTGAATGCTGAAGTGCTAGAGTTTCTGTTTCCAGTGTGAGGTTCTGGGCAACAAACTACTGAGAACTTCAGTTCACATGTGGGTTTTGTGTATGTATGTGTGTGTACACCTAATTTTCACAGGTTAAATAAAAATTAACTTATAGAATCAGGAACGTGATTACAAATACCTACACTTATGGATTTTTCTGCTTGGCTAAAAACACCTTATTAATTTTAGTTCACTAAAACACAACCCAGCTGTAACTTGACCCATTTGGAGTAGCTATGCTTAAAACCGGTGTTATGCTTTCTGTACTAAAGACTGATAACTTGATAGCTCCCCAGGGTTTGTTGGTTACAGTTTAAGTACAGAGTTGACATTACACGCTATTTTTCTGAAAATCCCAGCAGTGATATTACAACTGAGATATTGGTAATTGAAGATATAGTCAAAGATTGTTACAGTGTGGATGTCTTCAAACATACAGTATCATTCACTAACCTGCAATTTCATTCATTTTCAGGCCCCTTCAATCTTATGAAAATGGAACTGTAAAACCAAATGAAAACAGCAGTTCAGAAGTATTCTCTGGGCCAAGACAAAACCAGCCTGGATTCTCTCACCCTTACTCACAGTGAACATTAGGCTACTCTGTAAATAGTTCTCATTGTTTAAATATGAATAAAGGTCACCCAATCTGGTGCTTAGGGATTACATAATAATTTTTAATCTGCATTTCCTCAGCATTTTAGAAAATATTCACAGCTCAGTCATTCTTGCCTCACAGTTGAGAAGCTGGTGCAGAGCTAGATCTAAGGAGTTATCCTATACTCTTCAACAAGGCAAAGGAAGCCAAAAATAGAAGGTCATTTATTCTTCTGAACGCATTTCAGTGGAACAGGGTAGCATTCTATTAGACTTTCTGTTTCTGCACCATTTCCAGAAAGCTCTATTTCTAAGAAAAAAAACGTCTACTGTATCTGCTTTTGTTAGTAATTTCTTAGACCATCAGTGGATGCAGTCAATGATGCTGTCTGATCCCAGCAAACTCTTATTCCAAATGCAGAGGAAAAGAATTTCCACAGGTAGCAAATCTATGAATCTGAATGATTTAAGACTTTCATGCAGATTAATGGAGTGTTTTATTCTATTTCCCAGAATTTATGTGTTTGTTTTCTCATAATAAAGGAAGTTTCTAGCTTCTGGTTGCGAAGATAGCCTTGACAATGTAAACCAACATACTTTCATCTTGTTGAGTCCTCATCCTCACCAGCTAAAACAATAGCATCAAGCAAGTTAACTTCCCCCATTCATCTTGCCAGGGTGTCAGCCTTGAAGCAAAACATGCACACTTAAGTACCAACACTGTTAACCAATTCACTGCTTATTATCAGATTAGAAATTACTAGTCAGCACAATTAGACAGTGGGCGGACACTTGTGATGTTCTTGACATGCAATCACTTGAAAATGCTGAATACACACTGATAGGAAAATGGAGAACAGTCTACTAATTTTAAAATGCATTTTTCTAAAATAAGTATCTGCATAAAGCTGCACTCTTAAGTTTTGGAATGTTTTCTAAACACCTTCTTCTGCATATCTAAACCTCTCCCAGACAGTGACTCTTAAGATTTCTTTTCTACTCCCTACCTCTAATTTTGGTGCTCTATGACCAATTGCTGCATGACTGCCAGATTCCTCTGCCATGACAGCAACTTCACTTCATATATATCTTCAAGTTCTTTGAGATAATATTAAGAAAGAAGTATTCTAAATTGTCCCAAAAGGACACAGATGCACATTTATTCTGAATTGATTGAAATAACCAAGCAGAAATTACAAAAAAACTATACTAACACCATCCTTATTATTAGTATTGCAAGGATGAGAGGACACAGTGGGACCACAGAAAACCTTCCCTCTCTTCTAAAACATCCCAGATAAAATTTCCAGCTATTATATACCACATTTTCTGTCTAGAAAGAAAAATACTGATTTCTTCTGCAACGCTTACTGTATCCATTTAAGAGAATAAGAAACAGATATTAGGCTAAAAACATGATTCAGCAGGAAAGCAGTGGCAGAAGATGGGAGAGGATGCAAAGTCCCAAGACAGCTCTCAGTTTATTGAATCACTCTGCTCAGGTAGCATCTTAAGCAGACATTGCAAACCCTGTTAACAGCTGCTTGGAAAAAAGCTGATCTGCCCTCTGGCCCCCTCACCCTGAATGACTGAATTAAAGCATGAACCCAGAGCCACAGCATCAATCAGAGAGGCTGCATCCAACACATTGCTTTTGTTCTTTGCTACAGAACAGGACCAGGAGCAAATTGATGTAATCAGTACACACAGAAAGTACCTGATTCCTGGAAGCTTCCCACTTGCCTTATCATCTCACCTGCCCTCTTTTGCTCAATGTAACTACACTTGTAGCTTTTCTCAAAACTTTTTTCTGCCTACATCTTTGTCTCTCCAACTCTATCTTGAGGCCTCTTTCAGTTCAATATTTTTTACAGTGGAAATGCAAGTGAACACCTAATAACTTTTTAAAAACTCTGTAGTATGAGAACAGGGGATGTATTATTTGCATAATGAAAGCAAAAACACTTGGAGTGGATTTTTTTCAGAATAAAAATGTATTTTCTGACACAGTTATGATGTTGTGTTTATTGACATTCATTTACTAGACATCATGAAAGCACTTAATTAAAGTCCATGTGGCTTTAAACTATGGGAAGCTTATAAAAAACCTCTAAAATTTAAAAACTGTATTTAGTCTGCTTGGCAAATGTTTAGCTATTGCACAGAGATTCTTTTTAAGTGTTCTATTTAGAAGGCATTTTTCACTTTCAAAGCAGTTAACAGAGGTTCTGCTATTTTGGTTATTTTGTGAATGGATTTACATTTCCATACCTAGGGGAGCGTGCAGAAGCTGCAGTTGGAATGAAAAGCTTTAACAAAGGCAGAAGAAGAAGATACCAGAGTGGCAGTGATCCCAAGCCGCTCAAACACTGATGTTCAGGACAGCACATGTGGGTGCCACATGAGCAGGTGAAGCTGTGCTCCTAGCAGTGTGGAAAGGCAGATAATAATTAAGCAATCAGATGTGCTAAGTGCATCATGCTGGGACATCGCTCCCTTTCAGATGGGTTCGGAGGTTTGAAAATGAAGGCAGTCAGTGAGGAAGCGGCCAAGTTACAGCTGTAATCCTAAGGTTTTCCTCGTGGTCCCTGGAGCGCCACGGTGCCAGTCTCGTCCTGACACACTCCGGGAGCGTGCCAAACGCTTTTCAGCCTAAGGAGAGCATTTGACATCTTTCAGCTGCTAAGACTCAAGGATTTGGGCTCTGGATATATTCCAGTGCTCCTCTCCTATGTGCACGTATTCGCTGCAGCCCTCCCTAACCACCACCCGTGCGGGATTCCCAGCTGCCGCCTGCCCCCGGGATGTTGCCGGGGCCGGGACCGGGACAGGGACAGGGACCGGGACAGGGACCGGGACAGGGACAGGGACAGGGACAGGGACAGGGACCGGGACAGGGACAGGGACAGGGACAGGGATCGAGCTCTGCCCCCTCTCGCCGGCCTTGAGCAGCGCCGGCACAGCCCCTTGGCAGCGGCGGTGAGGGGAGCCCGGGCACGGCGCCGCTTCACCTCTTTTAGTTTTAGCTTCATACGCTGGTAAGAAGGCTCATGATGAAGCCCAAGGAGCTAAACCCTGCCCTTGCAGGGCTTTATGAGCCATGAACTGCACATCAATACACGCTTCTGCATCCCGGCTTATCCTTCCCTCACCATTTCTGCTGACAGTCTTTTCCTGGGCGTTGTTTTTTTAATAATGTAAAAGTGAAACAAGGTATTATTATTATTATTATTATTATTATTATTATTATTATTATTATTATTATTAATATTATTAATATTATCTTCATTGTCATCGTTATCGTTATTATTGTATGGTTATCATTATTGTTATTTCTTTTGAGGTAGAGTCTATACGATTTGGAGAACACAGATTTAATCTTTGCACTCACTGTAAGTGAACTATTAACCTGAACTGCACGGAAATGTTACACCAAACAGCCATACATTTGTTCAGCTGGTCCTGGCCCTTTTTAAAGCCAAACCGAGGTAGTTTCTCAAGAAGAGATAGAGCAGGGGGTCACAGAGGGCACCGGCCCCTCGGCTCCCGGGTCCTGACCTGAGGAGCAGCGAGGGGCCCTCGCGTTCCTCCTGCTGACACACACCGAGCTGCCGGCGGGACCCGTGGGGCCACGGCAGCGTGGGGATGGATCTGTGCTCCCACACTCATTCCACGAGCCAAGCTCTGAAGGGAAAATGAACAAACGTACCCTCCCGCGGACTGAAAGTCACAGCTTGCACCATGGGATCCCAGCCTCCGGGATCACTCCTCCTTTCGCTGCTGCCACTGGCAGTTTGTGGCTTCCATAAATTGCTTCTCTTAAACGTCTGCTTCCCTTTCCATCAGGTCTGACACATCTGTGTTTTAAACTACAAACTCTTCTGGGTGAGGATGATGTCTGTCTACACCCTTGCAGAGTGTGTAGCTCAGCAACCCTGATGCCTTGCACCACTTCTAAGACCTACAGTCATACACCACCAGCAGTAAATGCACATCGGCGAATATATTAACACCACTGGCTCCAGGTGAATACAAAGTAACTCAGAGCTTTGCCCCTCGTGATAGAAATCTTGCATACCATGAGTTCATGCTGCTTCACAAGCCACCTGCCTTTTCTAAGCCACGTGTAGAACTAACTCCTAGGAATCCCAGTGTGTTTTATGTGTTATTAATAAAGTTAATGTTTTTATTAAATACTACTCCGGTCTGGGATTCTCACACAATCTTGAGAACAATAATCAAGAAAAACATTTTCTGTCACATTATTAAAAGTTCAGTTGCAACAGTGTAGAAGGCTCGGGTAGCAAAATGCCATGTTGACATCTTTCCAGTATGGGAAATTTTCCATAGTTGTTTTTTTGTTTTTTTTTTTTCAATTCAACTTATTGCAAAACAGTTGCTTTCTGTAATATCACAGATTTATGCAGAGTTTACAATACAATCATTGCTCCTTGCTATTGAAAAAGATTTATTTAACCAGTTTTGGCCTTCATTCCAAAAGGCTGAATGCCAAATCATTACAGTGTATCTGGTGTTTTGCTGTCAGAAAATATGATCTAGCATTAAGATACTATTCAGAGACTCTAAAAGCCAGAGAAAATGATTGTGGTAAATCAAAACCTCATAAATACTTTATAAAGTTGTTTTTAATCTCTGTCCTCGTGTGTGACAAAAAAGTACCAGTTTACATGCAGCCAGAATACATGAATTTTGAGGCTTCATTTCCTATACAGTCTAAGTTTTAAAACAACATTAAAATCTATTCCATATAGATGCAAAAAGTCAGGCAGTAGTTGTCACATTATATTTTCTGGTACTACTGCAGTTTAATAAGCCAAAAGACAGCAAACCACTTCTCTAGACTTAACTCCAAGTGACGTCTTTTTTTTTTTTTTTTTTTTTAAGACACTGAGAGGCTAAGAAACATATATATGGCTCTGAAGCTGCAGCCACAACTGTGCAAGTAGATACAGACAGGCAGCGCTCTATGTGGTTAAAGAAAAGCACATGCCAGAGACCCGGGAGCAGCTGGCCCCAAATTTTGGCCTCAGCACACCATGTAAAATTGAACATATGCATGGACTAGGTTTGACTCCCTTCAGATGCTTCTGAAATACAATAATATCTCACTGGGTAAGAAAGCTGCTCTGGCTTCCAAACTACCTATGCCAATAACTTTTTATTTTCTCCACCAAAAAAAAATGCAGAACAATTTTCCTGTGCAGCACGTCAGCGTGACAGATAACAGCAACTGCCAGAAACTTGAAGATGGCAGTATATCTGGGATGGATATTAAACTGAGTCTGTCTAGAGGCATGGGAAACTTGGGGGAGCAACAGGCAGAATAATAAACTCAAGAAAAGATCATGTCCAGATCTTACTTTGTAAAAATTCCACTTATTTTTGGAGCACCAGAAATTTATCAATAATTTTCCTTTTAAGGTTGTAAATTGCATAACCTGTGGGCCAGAGAATCTGCTACCTCACATCATATTACATACAAATTCAGAAGCCGTTAACCAATACAATATGGAGGGGTGCTTTTTGCAAAGAGGAAACCACAGAGGCCAGAAGGGAGCACTGGTTTGAGAAAAGGGGATTAGCTTGGAGGTAGCACTCAGCCTGATCTGACTCACCTCTGAGCAGTTTAAACCATGGCCATATTCCAAAGGAGGACAGAGCTTATTAAATCATTGTTATGAATTGCTGGTAGAGGAAACCGAAGGTAGTGAAATCCTGCCAAGCTCTGATATTCGTGGTAAGCTGTAGAAGCAATATTAGTTTTGCCCAGATGAGTTTTTTTTGCTAGTGGGGAAGGAGACTGATCAATATGTTCTGAAGTGACCAGTATTTTATAGGCCTAGCTCAAAGACAACAGCTTTCCAAACAGAGGTGTTGATCACTGTCTGAATATTAGAAGATCTTGACAATGTTTCATGATAAACACTCAGAACTTGATAATATTCAGTTTTCAATCAACTTGGAATAGTCTTGCAGTTATATGGACCTGTCTCTAGTAACAACGGAGAGGGCACCTCACCAAGAAGAGCTCACCAAATGGAGCACCATGTGAAGTCTGTTTACTTACACCCTCCCTCAGAGTGTTTAATCCATCCTAGCTCCTATTATGTCAATGTGCTTTTTGGATAAGTCAGCCCCTCTGCTGATGGCTCTGAGGAGGACTCTGCTGAATCTGCAGTAAGCCTTCATAAAGCTAGAATCAAAATTCAAAGTTCTAAAAGAGCTTTGTTTTGATTCGGATATTTCAGTTTAGCAGACTGCAGGTGTGATTATAAATTGATTACTCCTAATTTACTAGTATGGAATGGAAACTCCTTATTTGGACACTGCCGTTGACAGTCTTTAAATGCCCTCATATTTTGATAATAAAGCTGAAGTATAAAAGAAAACTCAGCGTTGAAAACGGGAAAATATGCAACATAGAAGAAACAACCTTTATTTCTGTTATATTCAGCTTCTAAGAAATATAAATAAAGCTTGGTACCAACACAATTATTTATTATTGAAACATCCTAGTCAGCATATTACTTACAAGCATTTAAATATTTACAGTGAAGTTTCATAGAAAAATAGTCAAAATACACAACTTCTAATACTGCTGCCTGGACTATGTTAATTCGGTCCTGTTACATACATATAAAAATAAAAATTACTGACTCGCAGAAGTGTTTTCCTGGGGATATTCTCAATAAGCATCTACTGATTCCTTTTTATCTGTTCAGTTCAAGGTGTAAAAGCATGTCACATTGTGGTACACAGAAAGAAATAACATTAATTTTTATAGTGCTTCCATCAGCTACAAAGTAAAATAATACCTGTAGGCATTTAGGAGGCATTCCCATCCACATTCTTACTCCAAATGAACAGAAATGCAGATGCAGCTAGAGCTGACAGACCAGTTTCACACGCATAGGAATGATTTTTTTTTTTTAATCTATCACAGCAAGTATTCAACAGCTTTTAACATCATAGCTCCCCATTCAGTTTAGCTGCAACTGTGTGTTGAGGTGTTCTGCATCTTGGTCCTCCACATGCACCCAGAAAGCAATGGCACAGAGTTTCTGAATGCCTTCAGGAAGCGAGTTTCAACAGTCATCTGGAACCACCTCCCAGGAAGCAGAGGTAGGAAGAGAGGCCAGATCATCATAATACCATGGGGTTGCTGTGTAAGATGGTCTTCATATCTTCTGCAGTCCTAGACTCATCCAGCACTCCCAGCCTCTGCAACAAAGAATGACTCCCATCACCACAAAATCCTGATTTACCCCTTAATGAGTCCACCTTATATGCTGAAATTTTATCCTGCTAAAATAGTAGATGAACATGTAAGAAAAACCTTTTATGATTAGAAATGCCAAAAGATTTCAGGTTATTTCTTTGTGTTCCATAATAAATTTTGTAGTTAGAAAACTTTGAACATGCCCCACATATCTGAAAAAAAAAAAAAAAAAAATCCCCTCCCCCCCCAAAAAAAGTCTCTGAAGGTCTTCTCGTTTTGATCTCAAAGTTTTAAAATGTAGTTTTAAATATTGTATTTAATTAAAAATAAGAAACAAGATGACAAGAAATATCAAAATATTGAATCCTGGTGATGGGGAAACAAAATCTTGCAGCAGCATCAGACCCTCTTTTCCTTCCCCAATACGAGGCGTTGTTTCCCTTAATGCTTCATTCCTTCATCTTGCTGCTTTTTCATGGTGCTCTGTTCCTTCATCTGAGTTGTCTCCCTAAAGTACCTCTGGCATCCTACCAAGTCACAGTGAAAGATAGACAACATCTTACTCCTGAGCACAATGGCTAGGGCAACTGTTGTTCCTGGTGAGCAGAAATGCAATATTATCCCTAAAAACACCCCACTCCCTTGTCTCCACCAAAAGAAGACCTTGGGTCAAGGTTGGATCTGCATTTACACTGATATATTTTCAGAGGGAATATAGTGAAATCAGAGAGTTCAATTATTCAAGTCTAGTGTTGTTACCAGTGTTTACACTAAGAATATTCTTATCATCCCTGTCACAACAGTTACTAAAATTGAAACCTTAGCAAAATAGATGAGGTTTTCTATTTTACTTTGCAGGAACTCAAGTTAGTTTTGACCAACATTAATTCTTTGAACTTCAACATTATACCATCCTGTAAGTCAAGTTCCAGCAGCAAAGTTTTCATAACATCTGCAAAAGGTCAAAATATATTTTCATAAGCTGTATCTCTTTTAGAAACTATGAGCAAAATTCATTAATTATCCTCTGTTTCCTCCTCTTTCATCTACTCCAGTCAGCGTGAAACTTTAGGATGCATACCGACTTTCACATTATCAGAATCTACAGTTATTCCTACTTGGTTGTGATTTCTTGCTGATGTCTTCAGAACACGTAATTTCCTTGTGACTTTCCCTTAAAATGTTATTTGACTTGAGAACTATTTTGTGTTTATTGAAGAATCAACATCCAGTTCAATGAACACACTCTGGACTGAGCATTTGTGACTGTATGTGAAGTTTTACCCCGCTATACCCTCTCTGGCACAGCACACTGACAGCAACTGGGCTCCAAGAGTAAAAGGCAAATGTACCTTTACATCCTCTGAGAAAAAAGATCTTATAGCTTATAGCTATGAATGTGAAACATATAGCTGTGAATATCTTACCCAACAGTCACTTCCAAAGATTTTTTTTCTTCTAATGTTATGAAAGCTTCTAGGCTTTGAAAAATCTCTTTCCATGTTAAAACTCTAGGGTCTAAACATTAAAAAACAATATATTTCTGCTATACCTACTTCTCATCCAGTTTTGGATTTGAGACTCACTTTCATGATAAATGTCTGTGTTTAGTGAATAATTTTATTTTTTATAAAGCATATTAAGGAGGACATGCTAAAAATCTCTCTTAAATGAGATTTTTTGTGATGCATTGCAATGGTAACTCAGCACTTTGGGAGGCAATAAGGAGAGTACACACAGTACTGAGACAACACATGATAAAGAGTTCTCTACTTGCCACATTGCCCCTGGCCCAAGGCTTTCAGGCAGCACAGTTTATTACCTGCTCCCCTTCCTGCTCCACCAAAAATCTATGGTGTAACCAGGGATCCTAGCCCAGAGAGAGTAATTAATGGGCTCGTGAGACATGATGATATCTGTCAATGAAATAATGCAAAACAGATTACATTTTAGCATTTTATTTGTTCTATGGCACAGAAGGAAATAATAAGATAAAGACCAAATTGCAAATTTCCATCTGAGGAAATTCCCAGGTTTTTTTGCAGTCATGCTTTTTTGAGTTTTGAATGTTTTACAAAAGCTTACAGGAAATGCTGATGAAGATAAAAATTGCTTTTAGTTTGTAGTTATCAGTGAACATTTCACAGAGGGGGTGGATAGATGCTGAATTAAAAGAGACAGGAAAAAGGGAAAAATATATTTTCAATTAACTCTAATTTTTTTTATTTCAGCTGGCAATATTTGAATCACTTTTGTACTTTTATGCAACATGCTATAGGATTATCATGATGATTTGCAATACTTAATTTTGGTCAGGTTCTTAATTTTTAACCTCAGAAAAAACTCCAGCAACATTCTTCCAAACAGAATGCTCTCAATCCAGAAGAAAAATGAGTACTAGCACAGTAGGTGGTCTTCCCACTGAATTGCTATCAATGCCTGCACCATCTGGATTTTCCTTGGAGGCCTTGTATCCAAGAACTGACAAGATCCAACCTTACTTAATTTATGAGACAAGATCATAGCCAGTGATGATGTGAGTGCAAGCGTGTACAGTAACATTTGTGTGTTACTACACACACTTGCAACTGTATAAGGATTGCAAAAAAAGTCAGTTGCATAAAGCTTACAAATATTGTGTGAAACAACTGGTGCATAAGTAGGATTTTAGGGTCATTACAACATCTTTATGGAGTTTTGTGTGAACTTTCGTGGCCTATTCAGTTTACATTTTGTGTGACTGGGAGAAGTACCTATTAAAGAAAGCAAGATTTTTTTTTTTTTTAATAATGCAAAAGCTTTATTTACTACACATGGATTCTGTTTTGAAGCTCTAGTATCTAATTTTGAAGCTCTAGCGCCCAATTTTTTTTCTCCTCCAGGACATCCAAAAGCAACAGTCAAGTTGCCTACCAAAAATAAGATAAAGAATAAAGCAGAGTTCATGCCAAATTAAACAATATTTTTGTGTCAAAAACCTTACCCTTTTACTAAATTTAATTTCATCCTATTTAGAATTTAACAGAGAAAAAATCATGCTAAAGGAATCTAAACAAGAAAATAATATTTTTAAACCCTCAAACAATACATACAGAAGAACATGAATTACAAACAGAAGTATATATTTATAAAGAACTATAAAAGACAACTGAGAGCAGCAAGCTCTTCAAATCTCTGAACAGTACATCTGAGTCATCAATATCACATATAACTCAGATAGATACTGATATATTTCATTATTAATAATTTCTTAACCAATAACCCAAGCTAGAAAGGTTGTGGAAAACCTACTCCAGAACTTCATATCCAGGCTTAATACAAGCAAAGCTGAATTACAAGTTGCTGTATTCCAGGTCTCCTACTCACTCACAAATTTTTCACATTACCAGAAGTTTTTGTTTCTACTCTTTTATAGTTAGTAATTTGGCTATTTACTCAAAGAAACATTTTTCTACTAACCTAGATATTACTTATAAAACTTACAAGTTTTATTTTTTCCCTTGTTATTTTTTCATTTTAATTATTTTGATTCCTCCTCCTCTCTCTCTCTTTTTTTTTTTTTTTTTTTAATAAAAAGATCCATGCTGTAGACTTTCACAGTTCCCTAGAATATGCAATAAAGAGACAAGATATAAAACTTTGCAGCCAATATCCAGCAACAATGGGAACGTTTTGACTTAATTTCCTCTTAAAATCAGAAATATGTCTGGCCTGTCTAGACAAAGACATAGGTTTAAGATTTCAGGCATCCAATTTAGGAGCACTAGATCCCATAAAGAGAGGATAGAGGAAGGACAGGTTCTGAACTATCTGCAATTTCATGGTGAGAAGACCTCCCTACAACTGAACCAGACTTCTAGCTGTGAGAACCAACTAATTCAGAGGTGTTAGAGATAATGCTGATGGCAGCATAAGAACTGGAAATCTGCATGAGAAGCACTGCCATCTGCTCCTGGCATCTTCTTGAGGGCAGCTGCCCAGACGTGTGTTTAGAAAAGACAGGTCCTAAATTATGAACCTGATCTCCTCCTGTGACAACGTGTCCCACCTATGGATGAGGTGGGTCTGTGGACGTGTCTACCTGAATTTTAATAAAGCCCTTGTCACCATATCCCACAGCATTCTCCTGGAGAAACTGGCTGCTCATGTTTGAGATGGGAACACTTTGCTGGGTAGAAAACTGGTAGGATGGCTGGTCCCAGAGAGTGGTGGTGAATGGAGTTACATCCTGCTGGCAGCTGATCACTAGTGGCGTTCCCCAGGAGCAGTGTTGGGGCCAGCACTGTTTAATACCCTTATCAATGGTCTGGATGAGGGGATTGAGTGCCCACTCAGTCAGTCTGAAGACAACACCCATCGGGTAGGAATTTTGATCTGTCTGAGGGGTTTGTATGAGCTTGATCAATGGGCTGAGGTCGACTGTATGAGGCTCAACACGGCCAAGGGCCAGGCACAGCACTTGGGTCAGCATGACCCCAGCCAGTGCTACAGGCTGGGGATAGAGTGGCTGGAAAGCTGCTCAGTGAAAAAGGACCTGGGTGCTGCTCAATCTGCACTCTTTAGAGGTCATTGGGATACAAAGCAAAGCTCTTCTTTGAGATATGTTCTTTACATAAGAATTAATAATCAAATGTAAATTGTTTAACCATTTTGAAGTCAATATAAGCCCACAGCCAAAGACTGTACAAATTTAATCATGCATTTTCAGGAAGAGGTCTGAGCAGGAAGGCTGTTCTATCATTCAGAGAAGAAAGCAATACATAAACGTGGTGTTCACCTTTTCATGTGCAGGTACACAATGGGGTGAGGAAAGAACATTTTGAAAAATTTGGGGTTGTTTTAACAAGAAAGTCAAATGCAGTTCCTGTTACTGAAAATATATCTGTGCATTATGGTTATCATATCTATGTTGCAGAGAGGGTTGCATTATGTAAATTCATAATCCTTCGTTTTGCTTCAGTCCCAGACTGATTCAGACATATGGTTTGCAGAATGCTTGCAACTGTCTCATTTTTGGCACTTCAAATACAGGAAGCAATATGTTATTTGTATATTCTGTTAGGGACTAATACAATACAAAGCTCACTGAAACAGCTCAACTTTGGATCATACCCTTCAATTCTCTCCTGACTAGTCTACACTGTTTCCTGAAAAGGCATCACAAAATTTTTTGCAAAGGTAGTCTGACAGCTGCTCTACTGGTTATTACTAGTCTTTTCCTGCATTGTTCTGCACTTACCCTGCAATTTTTTTCCATTGCCTCCGTGTTCGGCTCCAGACTTGATCTCAGTGTAGACAACAGTAATCTTTCCATTACTTCATTACAAACGGTTTAGATTGGAAACCAAACCTGCTCTCCAGGGGGAGAAGTGAATTGCGTGACTTCCAGCTAGAGAGACTCCACTCTCCATCAGGACACTTGGCTATCCCACCACACCCTAGTTTCTGAGTACTTGTAGGAAAGCTATGGATGTGCTGTGTCAGCATGTTAGGCAGCAGTGCTTGCAAAGACAAGACATAAAATATGTTTCAGTGATTCAGTGTCAACAATGCTTGCATGTAATCTCCAGTTACATTTTGTTCTAATATGGCTTACATTAGTGTAATTTAATCTCAATTTCATTTTTGCTCTCCTTGAGCATCAGTTCCAGTGAAGTTGCCTTTCTAAAACTCTGATTGATCACAGAGAATAAAATGATAGTGAATATTACACCTTAATCTTTTTAAGAAGCACACATGGTCATTAATTTACTTCTTGTGAAAGGACACTTTTTTAGTTCTGTCTCTCAAGATCTACAGTAAGGTCTTTTCTTTTAGGAAGAAAACAGGTTAATAAATAATCCAGAGTCTGAGGTTTATTGGCCTTTTTTGTCATTCACCTCCAGTGGGAATTATAGCAAGGAACAGTTGCCCCTGTTAACCTGCAAACATTTTTCACTCAGTTAGGTCATTGCCTCTGGCTCAAGGGTCCAATTTTCCTTTCATTCATTAAGCACATTGGGAAGCAGAGTTCCTAACCCTTTCCAGTCTAAATGTGGAACAATCACATCCCCTCACAATCAAGTGCCAATGTGCTGGGACCTTTACGTTTCACTGTGATCTCTCAGTGACGCAAGTTTTTAACAATTGAAGGATATTAAGTCAAAAAGTTGTTTTCTAATTGGAGGAGCTCAGGGGATTTCAAATAATGAACTCTTATAAACTGGAAGCTGGTACATGTGCCTTTCCAATTATTTTTGTTTCAAATCAGGCAAGAGGGCACTGCTAATCTCAGAAAGCAGATTTCAGAAGTTCTACCTAGAAATTAAGGCCGTGAAGCATAACTGTTGAGCAGGCATAAACCATTAAGGCTTTGGGGACATGAAATTACAGAGCCTCATATGTCATTTCACTGGATGGTATACTAACTAAGGGACAATGTAATTCCAGATTTTAAAGTGTGTTTGATATAGCTAATTCACTCTTATAAAGACAGGCTGAGAGGGCTGATGCTGCTCAGCCTTGAGAAGCAATTCCTCTGGGGAGACTCTGAACAGCATTCTAGTACCTAAAAGAGGCCAACAGAAGAGCTGGAGATGGACTCTTTACAAGAGACTCCACTGATGGAGCAAGGGGTAATGCCTTTAAACTGAAAGAGAGTAGGTTTAGGTATTAAGAAAAAATTCTTTTCTGTGGGGATGGTGAGGCACTGGCACATGTTTCCCAGAGAAGCTGCAGATGCCTCATTTCTGGAAGAGTTAAAGGCCAGGTTGGATGGAACTTTGAGGAACCTGGTCTAGGGGAAGGTGTCCCTGCCCATGGCAGGGGAGTGGAACTAGAGGATCTTTAACATCCCTTCCAACCAAAAGTAGTCTATGATGATTTTATGATTCCCTTTGGAGCATTCATAAAGAAAGAAGGGAGAATGTTTCCTATTGATAAAAGACTTTGCTACAGAGAATCTTTGAATGGATGAATGGTGGTTGCAGTCTTGTAATTAAGAGTCAAACATTTGAGGTCTTGATATACAGATGTCTCTATACACATCATTGACTGTGCCAAAATATTTTAAAAGTGTCTCTCTGGAGTAAGTTAGCAGTAGTGTCTATACAGGGCTGGCTCTAAAAGGTAAGAAGAAAAATCTCTAATCCTTTACAGTTGAATAATTGGAGATTTTGTGAAGTAGGATACTTTAAAATTGGAAACAGGGAACCTCTGTACAATTGCTCAGAAGAGGCTTTGAGGCATGGCAAAGGAGAAGATACCTGTAGAAATTGAAGAATTGTCGAATGACATTTGTAAAATATTTTTATATTTTACAAATGTTGAAGAAATGTAAAATATTTTGAATTTCATATCACCTGATTTCTCCTGCTGAGTCGTCAGAAAAAAGCAGAGGAAGGATTTCTTGGGAGATCTGTGTAATGGTTTTAAGGCATAGCGGGGAGGAGGAAAATGGAAAAGTGTAGTTAGGACATGAGATAAGCATGGTACGAACTGTATTCCTGGCAGTGGAGGATGAAGGAAAAGGGATGCAGGCTGAAGCCTGACCAGAGGGAAATAATACACAAGGGTCTCGATGTGTGGGATGTATCTAACAGCTCAGCTGCAGATGGAGGAAGAGAAAAGCTGACATTGCCATTGGCATTAAACAGGAAAAGAAAAAAGAAAAGAGCTGATGCTTAGAGGCTGGCAAAAGAAAAGCTGCTGTGGGTTTTCATCTTGAAAATATTGAGCTTATTGTGGTCTGTATAAAGATTCCCAGAAAAGTTAGCAGGCATGTCAAGGGAAGTAGAATATTGTTCAGTGGGGAGAGATGGAAAGGGAAATTTGGGAATTACTGGCCAATTGTTGAAGAAATTGGAGCTAAGTCAAATTTTCAGGGAGGTTCCCAAAGAGAGGGAAAAGAAAAACTGGTGCTTTTCAAAAAAACACTCATTCAGCTTCCTTGTTACTTGTACAACTGCTATGTCAAATGCCAACATTTTGTTATTTCTAAAAAGGAGAGGAGAAATATGTTTTGTTTGAATCTCATGACAGCCTACATGCAGATAGAATAAGTGAAGACTTCAGCTGGAAGGGTGTAGGGTAATTAGACACCCACATTTTGGGGTCTTTCCTGAATAAGTTACCCATGCTGGCAGTCTGTTCAGCACTTTTTACATTCTCAGAGGCTTAGAGCTGAGTTAGGCCAGAAACAGCAATGAAGTTAGTCACAAAAGTTCAGAAGCAATTTTTATTTTTATTGGAATTTTTCAAAATTAAATTCTTAGTTTACATGCATAAATAGCTTTAAGTACAAATGCAGAGAGAAAAATTGAGAGAAATCTATACAAGTATACTTACAGAGATAAAATTCCCATCTGTCAATATTGCATCAGATACTGGTAGAGCAGGCTCCTATTCAACACTGTTTGCATCAGTCCAGCAGAAGTTCCCCTGGGGGAATCAGGAGCCAGAAGGAGTAGCTGGAGGATCCTCACTGCCCCACTTTCTGTCCCATAGGGCCCAGGGCAGGCAGACTTCCCTAGGAGCTGGAGCTTCCCAAGACTTTCAGACTACTACTGACTCCAGAAAACTTAATTTTTAAATTTTTTTTATGAAACATGAAAGTCTTCCATACTGGAATGAAAACAAAGCTGCTCAAATTTGTGTGTGTGTGGCAGATTTATGCTGGAGGAATTCAACTGTCTCTCAGATGGTGGTTGTTACAAAAGCCTGGGACATCAGAGATCCAAATTCTTAAAAGAATCGTTCTTCATCCATACAACATTTTAAAAAAAGCTGAGTGGGGCCTACCTCTTTACCTCTTTTTTTTTTCCAACCTGGACCACAAAAATTTTTCTCTTATGTGTTGCCTCCCAAAAGAAACCAAACAAAGCTGATATATTGCTAAAAGTTTCCATTTGAACAGAACACCATATTCTTTGGAAACTCCAGCGGTGTATAATTTTTTTTGACTCCTGTACTCAAAAATGTTTTGAGGGCTTGAAGGATGCCATGAGACCAGTGAAATTTTCTGAGGTTTTTCCTCTGAATATGGACTTCAAGCAAAGCAGTCTGAAGACAGCTTTATTTCAAGGGAATGTCTAAATTTCATTTTGTGTGAAAGAAACTAAATTTAGAAATATCAAAATACCCTGTGGAGTGGGATTGCTGCTTTCTGCCCAGTTCTGGTTACACAGACAGGTGTTACTGGAAGCACAAGGGTTTTGGCAAGAGGATGAGCTGAATGACAGAGAAAGAATAATGTTACCGTCAGGTCTCATCACAAAACCTGTAATGCTGTTGCTACAGAGTACACACTTTCAATGTCAGCAGTTACTATAATTTTGTGGGAAGTCTATTGTTGTGTGGTGATATTTCTAAAGGCCTGGCTTCTGAAAACTTGCAAAAACACATGAATTTAAGTGCAACTTCCCTGTTTGAAATAGATTCAGGTTTGAATTGGCCACAGAGAAAAATTTTAAATCATGAATCAAAATGCTCAACCATCACAGAGCAGTCAGAAAGACCCTTCTCTTCACTATATTCCTTTAAAGTTCATTAATTTTAAGAAGATTTCTGAATTTCTGAGGTCAAATTCATAACATTTGAGTGCTCAGGTTTGGCATAATTGATTTTTTTTGCCTCCCACACAAGCTGATGCAAGCAAGTCATTAAAAAGGGCTGAATATGTCTAGTTATAAGGCTCTGCCAAATCTCTGTTTGCTGACAAGAAAAGCATTTTTGAAAGTCACAAGTAACACTGAAAATCTTTTGTCAGCTTTGAAAAGAATCTAAGTTGCACCTCTGTATTCCAGGCCACACAGACTGAAATAATTTCTGAAGTGGAGATTGCACAGGAAAGAATGTCCTTATATACATTTGTTGAAGCACTGAAATCCAAATGCAGTACTGATTCTTTACATTATAAGTCAATGTTACAAGACAAACTTTAATTCTGTGAGTGCATCTGATAATAACAGATTGTAATAGCCTATTCAGGAAGAAACACTTGTAGGTTAACTTCTTGATCGCATTGAGAAACTATTTAAGAAACACTGCAAAAGTTGTTTACACTTTCCATGTACTACACATAAATATTTGTTTATGGAGCAACTGTGTGGTGCTTTGCCTTTGTCAGCAACTGGAAATTGTTACTAATAACAGCATTTAGGGTTATAAATTCCATAACCCCTATCTGACTCCATGCTGTACTTTCCAAGAAATTGCAAAGTGAGAACTCTGGCCTGGGCTTCAAGGAAGAGTTATGCTGAGATGCACAAAAGTGTTCTGTGAGAAACTGCAGTGCTTTCTGCACTCCACATTGCCCCCATCCCCACGGCCTTATACAAAGGTGTGTTTACAATGCCAGTTAGTCAGAAGTTTGAGACCGTTTTTAAAACCAGACCTAACCTCTGCCATGCTCTACATTATCACAGAATCGTTTACATTGCAAAAACCTCCAAAACCATCAAGTCCAACCTTTGACTGATCACCATCTTGTCAACTAGACCATGACACTAAGTGCCAAATCCAGTCAATTTTTGAACACCTCCAAAGATGGTGATTCCACCACCTCCCTGGGAAGACATTTCCAATTTAAAATTAATTCCACAAAAAAGATCCTCCTCATGTCCAAGGTTATTCTTGATGTCCAAATCATGATATCTCATCATTCTTGTCTTTCATCTGGTTCAAAATTCTCCCTTCACTAAGGACCCAAGCCCCAGAGCTAATGAGCTGTAAGCACTATTGTCATATAAATACTCTTATTAGACACCAACTTTATCCTCCACTCATATTTCAATGTTTGACCATCAGTTCACTGCACTGGAAAGTTTAATTTCAATTAACACATCCCACAACAAAGAGCACAAAGTCTGAAGTAAGTACTTGAGACATTTTAGAAGTCAGTTTAAAGAATTTACAGTGAGCCAAAATTGAGCATAATCAGCAGAATTCCTTCCTTGTATTCCAGATAACAATATCTGGACATTGGCCAAATACTTGGGTACTAAGACATTGGTCAAATACTTGAGTACTAAGAGAAGAACTCAGAGAAGTAGTATTTTTTCATCTTGTAAGATATCTGGTTTTACTACATTACCTTGTCAGGTGAAAGGCCTGTGGCATCTTATACCATAGGACAGAAAAATGAGCTCAGAAAAGTATTCTGGGTGTTCTGCTCTATAGCAAGGTTCTCTCCTTCAATGAGTACAAATCCCAAATCCAAAAGTGATCCCCAAAAAATTAATACATTATTTGGCCTGTTGTTAGCACACTATGCTTAGCAATCTCTAACACAATACCCAGTGGATTTTCACAGTTCAGCTTTCTTCAAAACTATTGCTTTTCATCATACAAAAAAGGACAAAAAAAAGAAGAAAACACAGAAGCATGGGAAAGTAAGTCAGGCAGGAAACAAGTCTGTATTCACATTTGTTACCCAAAAGAAAAGTAGATTTATAAAAAAAGATACATATTTTAAAAGCTGAACATTTTAGCTTAATTTTAATTAGTATTTATTCAGAGTCTTGTGGGAAAAGAATGAATGCCATATAACATATCTGATGCTGGAAAACCCTTAATATTCTCAAAATCATGTTGATTAAAGTAGAAAACATGGGAACAGAAGGTCCTGTTTTATATTTTTTTATTTACAATCTAGGCCACAGTTTGACAATAGTTAAGTAAAACGTTCAGGATTTTATTTTATCATGTAAGAATTCCTAAGAGAAGGATCTTGTGAAGATTTATGTTTAAGGCCCTGTAAGAGATGAACCTCATCTGTTTTAACTGATTGTGTGTGTGGTCAGTATGCCTAAAGTCATCCCTTTTATAACAATTTTGTTGGAAGGTTTTCCTTGTTCACATCTACAGGATCAATAAATGCAAATGCAGAGACTGTAGTAAATGAATCTCAGTTTATCTTACCTGTCATTGAAAAAGCAGTTTCAGAGTAGTTCTGTCTTCAATAATATCACTTAAAAAATCAAGAAACAAAAGGCAGTTCATAGAGTTATAGTGCAAATTAACTCAATCCATTGATGTTCATTTTTTGCTTGGTATACTTCATGGGAACAAAGAGTAGTTTGAGTTCCCATAAATCAATAAAAAAGCAAATGACATGTGGACTGACTATATATGAGAATATAAGTAAAAAATCCCTACTGGTAGACTTATCTATATTTCTTCCTACTTTCCTATTTGTAGGTACATCAAGTCCTAGAAGTTTAGAAAGTTGTCCAATGACAAATCATTCAGTCTTTTTCTCACTACAATGTAATTCCCCAAAAGATTTCTCATTCTAGTGTCAAAAATCCCTTCTGTCCACTGTCTTCAAAGAAAAGGTGAATAAATTCTTCACAGTACTCCCTCCCTAAAAATTCCTTTGAGAAGAGGGGTTATCTCAATAGAAGGCATCATCGTCATTTCTCTTCAGTGTCTTCATTAACAACTAGGACACAGGGCTCAAAGGAATATTAAGCTTGCTGATAGCACTGAAGCTGGAGGAGCTGTCAACTCCATCAAGAGCAGGAACAGGTTCCCCAGGGAACTGGTCACAGCGTTAAACCTGTCTGAGTTCAAAAAGTGTCTATACAACACTCCCAGGCACATGGTGTGGTTCTTGGGGTGTCTTACACAGCACCAGATGTTGGACTTGATGAACCTGGATGAGTGCCTTCCTCTATGAGTCTATGGTCTCTACTGGCAAAACCCTCCCATTATTAAAATCGTACTTGCAGCACCACATGTCATGTTTCTCTTAAGAATGATTGCTGCCATCCCTCAATTTTTTTTTCTTTACCTTCTACCACATGGGAGGGTGTTGCTCAATGGTGGCTGTGATTTGGAGAATCACTACCAGACACTGAAGCTCTGGATTGAACTTCCAAAAATCAGTGTGGTCTATAAAGTCCGATGCTGAGAATGTACAAACCAATCTCCATTCTTTTTTGCACAATCCAAAGTGTGCAAAAGAGGTTAAATACTATGACTTGATCTAATACAGTGGAGGAAGAGTGCTATGCACACAGACTTCAAACACATTGTTATATTTTTTAGTAGTCTGCATGTTAGATTTTGTCTGGGAGAGGTTACAGCACAGATCCTACTGCACTGTTCATGAAAAGACTGCAACTAAATGAAATAACTTTCTCTGTATCAGTATGTACCTGAAAATAAAGGAAGAACATTTCCAGCGAAGACCTGTTTTATGAAATCATGGCAGTGCTAACAAGGCATTACTAAAACAGCTTGTTTGGTTCTATAAGAACTGACAATTGTTGATGCTTAGTTGGAAACATTCTGGTTTTCTAGGATGGGTTCGTCAGTTGGAGGGTGGAACTATAAAGCTCAAAAAATTTCTTAAAACACTTTAGATGCCTTAAAAATTAAAGTAATTTCAGTAAGAAGGAAACTGATAAATATTTTCATTAAAACATATTTTGGCTTAGAAACAACATAATTATCAGCCTACAGATGGCCTTTATAATGGTTAACAGGTAGAGATCATGAGTTTTTGTGGTGATTTTTTCTTGCTCAAAATTAAGTTCTCCACCTAATTCTGGACAAGTGGGAGAAGATTTTTTTCAAATCCAATTTCCTTCAAATAGGAAAAAAAACCAATTAGCAAACAGTTCCAAACTTCTTTTTACATATGACTCATCAAATTATGTATTTTGGCTCTCAGATACATTCTCTGTTTTAGAGAGGAGATGCATTGTTCATTCATTGTTCATCATTCACTGCCTAAATTAAGTGCAGTGAGCCTGCTGTGTGGGTAGCAAAATCAGCTTACCCTGTTCTGGACAGGATGCTTAATTAACTCCTAAGTTCCAAAAAATTGCTGAAGCCACCTAGAATTCACACATAAGATAAGCCCCCTATTTGTATTGCCTTGAAAGTTAATTAGGTTTTAAATTGACACAAACTGTACACTTACCAAGTTTTTCAAGATCAGCTGCTTCAGGATTTCTCCCAAGACATCTTTTTTATTGCACTGATTCATATCATTCCAAAGGTCTGCATGTTTCCTTATCCTATTTCCCTTTCCAGCAGCTGTTAGCTACCTTTGATCTGAGAACCTAATTTGGTAGACTAGGGTGCAGCATTCTGGCTCCTCTCTCCCAGTACCAGAGGGGTCAGCCATCCACATGTACTTACTTTTTATGTGCCCAGAGGTAAATAGTCACACTGAGTCTCTCTTTGTGTTATCTTTCAGCTTTTCAATCATTGGTAAAGCATTTAGGTATTTTTAAAATCAGGGAACATTTTCCCATTGATGTCCAGAGTGTCCAGAATTTTCTAAATTGCTGTCACTGTCTCTACTTCACACTAGGTATCCAGATCTCCTTAAAAGCAGGAAAAAGGGAAATGTAAAGATGTGGGATAAGAGCATATAAGAACTGTCAAACTTCACTGTGACC
Organism: Sylvia atricapilla; assembly: GCF_009819655.1. Lineage (NCBI taxonomy): Eukaryota > Metazoa > Chordata > Aves > Passeriformes > Sylviidae > Sylvia > Sylvia atricapilla. The sequence goes on from NC_089140.1 coordinate 29,216,266, forward strand.
ATCTTACAAGACTGTCCTTTGGGAATCAATCAATCAATCCATCAATCAATACCAGCTGTGAAACACCAGAAGGACAGGTGCTTAGTTTCTGGGTTTTGGAGCCTTCCTATCCTGATCACATCTTCCCTTTTTCTTTCCATTCTTTGTTAGGCTAAAACTGAAGTAACTGTTTCTCATTCCTATCCAGTTGCCTTTTGTACAATATATTTATTTCTTGTCTTTTTTGTTTGTATAAGAATCTTGTAGCACTCAAGTACACACACTGAAAAATAAAGATTAATCACATAAACTGAAAACTCAGAAGAAAAGAATCAACTGAGCTGAAAATGTTTAAAGTCCTGCAAGGGTTTAAAAGGTTATAAACTGAAAGGACAAAGGTTTCTGGAAGCAGACTTACGAGTAAACAACCTCACTGTGACCTCATGCTCATATAAGGAGTGAAGAGGAGGAGATGGACCCACTAGGCAGGAAGTTATAAGAAATCTGCTGAGCTAAAAAACAGCAGAGAAAATAATATATGAAGGTCTACAGTTGAATTTGAAGAGGAGGAATCTCCAAGGACTAACTGGAGAGAAGAAACTACATTACAACATTTTCCTGGCCTATAAGCCTAAGTTAGGAAGTAAGCAAAGTCCAGACCCAGTGCCAGATCACTGGGATTCACTGAAACTTACTGTGTGCCAGAACATTCTCCAAATTGAACAAGAGGGAACAGAGACAACAATGACCCTGTTTTTTATAATCTTTCTTAACTAGGAGCTGTAAAGCAACAAGACCTAGGGACTGATCTGGAGATGATCCACATGAATCTGCTTAGCTGTCCACAGGAAGAAAACTCCCAGAACAATGCACAAGAGGGCTGAGACGAAAGGGATTTGGATGACTATCAAAACAGAGAGAAAGAAATTCATCTCTACTACCAGACAGGATGCTCAAATAATGTTTTAAAGGAATTTTTGCAAACCAACCTTATTATTTTTCTAGTGTGAGAAAGGAGGCCAACTTACCTATGAAGTGAAGAGACAATACCAGTTCAAAAAGCATCTGACCTTACTATAGCATGACACCAGAAGCAATGACTATAAGGAGAAGTTGCTAGAATGTCAATCTGTACTTATTTATATTCAACTTAACTGGAAAGGGGGCCAACAAAATGATGAGGAAATGTGGTTAACTGACAAAACACTGCACTACAGTCAAAAGGAAGTATGAAAACCAGGTTATGAAAGAATAGGAGCTGGAAGCAGGTAAAAACCTACATGGAAAAAAAGAATTGCTGCAAGAATCCAAAAGAGTTTATTTTAGAGAAAAAGCAAGCAGCCAGGATCTGGACATCCAGTAACAACTCCAGTTACTATTTTAGGATATAAAGAATCTGAAGACATATGAACTTGTAATTAAATAATTAATATATGTAAATAAATTTAGCATCCTAGTTAGCGTAGCAGATTGTTTTCATGTGGTGATCCAGACACATAAAGGGTACTGTACCAGGTTCTTCCTGGAGTAATGCATGGGTTAAGGTATCCATTCCTTCACCGTTTCAGACAACTGTACAGCAGGCTTTATATTAGAGGGGGCTCATCTAAAATACATTCAGTGCCATATATGTTGGTTATTTCAAAGTCCCATCTTCATATAATTTAATTTGTTGGTAAAGAAGAAAAGGAACTGACAGAACTGACATTGTGGGATCACAGGAGCATTTCACACCACATACCTTAGTCTACTGACCTAGGATCCTCGCCACCTCCTCAACATTTCTATAATGAGTAGAGAAGGACAGGCAGTTGTCAGGCAGTTTTTCAGAACAGGTCCCGAGATATTTCTATATCCTCCACTGAGTACTTGTAAGGAGTTTGGAAAGGTTAATCTTCCAGGCTGGGTGGTTCAGCTGAGTGTCCAAAGTCAGACTGTGGCTAAACCCAAACTATCCCTTATCCCAGTGCCTCAGAGATTAAGGTAAAATAAGACCTCAGGGGTCAACTCTCTATATAAATGAATTCCTTAACTCTAGTCTGTAATATTTGTAATATTGCTTTCAGGAAGGTTTCTATACATAGAGACTACATAAGGTCAGCATTTATGTCCTGCAAATGAGTCCTTTAAAATTCTCCTGTGCTCTTGAATTGGTTTATAGAAATATTTGTTCCACATGAACATTTGCCTCACCACACTTGTCCCAGCTTGTTATATATTTCTTTGTTCAAAGACTTGGCTTCTCATTCCACAGCAATCAATAATATAAAATTTAAAGGATACAGGGTGCGTGGTGTATAATTGCTTCCCATTCTTGAACTGCCAGGTTTTTCCCCCCCTACCCCCAGTCATGGCACTCATGATAAAGAGAGAAATCATCTTCCTGGAACATTGTAAATGTCACTGAAGCAAGTCAAGTGAGCCAGAAGGACCAGGATGAGATAAGAGTGAAAATAATTTTATCTCCCAGAGATGAAGCATGTAGAAGCTGAATGATGGACTTCCATAGGAGCAAGTTCAGTGAAGCTTTTTGGGGTGTGACTGGGTGAGGAGGTAGGTACAGCATATAAAGGCAGTAATGTGTGTGTGTACACATACACATGTGTTTGTTTATTGTAGATGAAGGAACAGAGTGAATTCAAAACTCTATAACTCAAAATAAAATGAGCTGAATTCATAACACGTATTTGTGTGGCAGCACATGTCACATCTGGAATAATCTGGGGTCCAGATGGCTGGATAATGAGAGCTCACTGGCCTGTCCTGGAGAAGGTTCCTAAGTCTCTTCCCACACATGCTGACTCAGGCAGCTGCAGCTGCTGTACCAGTAGGCACACCACAGTGCAGGCTAGATCCATGTACGTTTGAAACAAGTGCAACCTCTGTAAAATAATTCATCTAGGGTGGGTAACCCTGGAATAACACAGACTGGAGTAATCTTTGTGACAGTGACATTATGACTGGGGACCCTTCTATAGGAGTATTTCACTGTTAGTCTACAACAATTCATGAGAAGCCTACAATCTGAATTCCAATAGTCTTTTCTCTGTGAATTACCAATAGCTGACTGCTCAGCAGTCAAAACTATGGGGAACAGTCATCAAAACAACGTATCATTACTTGGGTACTTTAACCCCATTCATTCTTTTTAAAAAGTGCTGTCAGGCTGTTGGCTCTGCTACAAAAATAGTTTGAGCTAAGGAAAGACATGTGAACTCAAGCCTAAAGCAGCATTTAAAGGGAAACAGACTATACAAAGTATTGAGGCCTGTGGTGGTGAAGGAGACACATACACACAAATGCTGAGTCTATTGGCTGGTCACAAAGAGAGGATTTTCTGCAGGCGAAATAAACCCCAGCCCTGTTATTAATGTTATTAATTTTTTCTGGCTCATCCTTTGTGCCAGCTCCACCTATCATTCACACTTCATGGATAGTTCAATTAAAAGCACTAACAACTGCCAGCTTTATAATGTTAAAAGAAAACAGTTGTTATTAAAATAGAAAATAGCAGCAACCCATATCATCAGACCACCATAACATTGCACAGCTTGGCACAAGTCTTGAAGTCTCTGCTCCACTGAGGCCCTGTCCAGACCACACACAGAGCCTGAAATAGAATATAAATTATTATTGAAAAAAAAAAAAAAAAAAAAAAAAAAAAAAGATGTTATGTCTTAATCGGGATTTGCAATATAATCATCTGCTTTGCCTAATCTGTAAGTGGCATAGACGATAAAACTTTTCACCCTAGGGGAAAGTCTGATATTCTGATACTTATTTTTATAATTAACTGAGACAAAAGTTTAAAAAGTCTCCTTTTCCTTTTTTAGCTTTTTAGCTGAATTATTTTAATATCCTTGAATCAATGCATTTTATCTGATCTGTCAAAGCCAAACTGAAATAAAAGGATCTATTCTCTCTGCTAGCATGCATCTCCAGGGACTAACTGCCATGCAGTATGGAAAACATAGCCCATATGCACAGCATCTTTTATATAAAGAAGAAAAGCATGAAAGATCCAAAGCAACAAATTTTATATGTCACTTCTAATCTTATGCTGAAACAGAAATTAAACACTGGAAGACCTGAAATATTTCCATCTCCTGTGAAATCTTCAGAAAAGGGGAAGAGAGAAAAAAAAAAAAAAAGAGTATCCTTTCTTATTAAGAGTTTTCTTTTGAGAAAGCCACATTTATTGACACAGAAAATGCTGTTCAGGTTTAATCTTCTCACACATTAAAATTACTGTCAACTCTGCAGGAATGTAAGGAACAGCCACCTCCAAATGCCTATACATATACTTTGCAAAAAAATTTTAAAAAACTACTAGAAAACACCTATTCTGGTATTTTTGACATTTCATGTGCAACCATTAACAAATCCTCAAATCAAGACTGTTTTTTCAACTGTACTACAGTTCTCTTTTGCTTGTAGGTTATTATTCAATCTTTAATTACACAAAATACACACTATTTTTTCCAGACCCCCCCCACCTCCTACCTCCCCTCTCCCCCCCAGTTTCATCCGCTGCACAGAGTGAAAGGTGATGCAGAAATGAATCAGTGTTCTGCTCTGAATGAGCCCATTGTCCCTCAGTCCCTCGCCTCGCCTGGCTCGCTGCACGACTTAGAAGGTGTCCGGTAAATGAGGCAAAGGGCTGCAGGAAGAGGATTGTTCATCCTGTGCTCACTGTGCCTCCCCAAAGTGCTGTCTACAATCATGCCATTAAACATACTACATGCAGTTTGCATGCGTGGGGAAACACAAGCTGATGTTGTCCATAAAAACATTATGATAATTTTCTGTACTTTTGGATAGGGATATTTGCTATGTTCTTTTATGTACAGATCTGTAGGACTTGTGCACTTGATATGAGACTTCAGCTGGCCCAAGCCCTCTGCAGCAAAAGAGAGCATTCACTGACAAATTTAATTCACGGACACTTTAATACACATACACAAACATACACAAAAATAGAGGGAGGATTTGAAATAAACTCCTTCAACACTTCAACAGATGTTACTCAGCCATTAAAGAAAGCAGAATCCAGTTTATACCACTGCTGCTGAAGGGTTTTATTTCAGTATCAGAAAGCTTGTTATGTTGTGTCAAGCTGATGCTGCTGAAGACTACTGAAGTGCTGATATGTGAACCTAATTTGGAGGATTTGCAAGCTGTGGAACTAGTAAGATCACAGATAACAAGGGGATGGATCTATTACACACTTTCTCTGGTTTCAGCATGACATAATGCTCCAAAAATCAGAAAGTAAAATACAGAGTTGGCCCCAGTCCAAGCATGCCAATATGTTAACTACGAAGTTGGATTTGTGCATGCAGCACAATTAATTTCTTTTTTAAAAATAATTTTTAAAAAATTAACATATTTATCAGTAGTGAAGGCTAGAAGTCTTTGTTAAACACACAAAACAATCTTCTTCCATGGGTTATGCAGTGGTGGAAACTCAGGAGGGATATTGTGTTGTCTCTTTCCTTTTTCCCTCCAGTGAGCGTCACTTAGCACACACCGTGAACCCTGGGTCACACACACTCATATGGTTTGCAGTGCTCCACTCCTCCTTCCTCTCTCCACATCACAGCTTAGCTTAGCCTCTGCCTTCTGCTGCAACATACCTCTGTCCTGAAAAGAACAGGCAATCTCAACAATCAAGCAGAATATTCTGGCAAACTCCTTTCTGGCTTTGGCTGCTTTAGTAAAACTGTCAAAAACTAATGGAAACCTGTTGCATTTACTGTAATGGGTTTTGTGTTGTAAACACCTGGTCTTGATGGTTCAGATATTTTGTATAGGCTGTAGAATGGTGATTTAGATCACTGCTGGCTTTGAACTTTGAACATGTTACTACCAGACTACTCAAACATCTATATTAGAAGCTGCGTGAAAAAGGGCAGTTTCACAGAAAAAAAAAAAAAAAAAAACAAAAAAAAAAAAACAAAAAAAAAAACAAAAACCAAAAAAACAAACAAAAAAAAACCCCCACAAAACAAAACCAACCCCAACCAAAAAAACCCTGAAGATTTTGCATGTGGTGTTTGAATGCAACAGATATCTCTTACAGTTTTGAGAGAAGACAGCAAGAGACCGTCACCAGAATAACCAGTGTCCCCAGATGATGACAAAGAACCAGACCCAAATCACCATTCTGAATCGATGCTACAGAGATTGAATGTTTTTTTCCTAAACCGAGGGTAAGTATCCCAACCATTTGGCTGTCATCACATCCAGTGTTTTTGTGTTGGGTTTCTGTAACTAGAAATTCCGTCTTGAACCTGCAAAGCCTCTCTTGAGAAAAAAATTGATTGAAACTAACATGCTTCCCTGTAAAGTTTGATTTGGTTTTTGCACTTTCCAATAAAAATAATCATACAAAAGTATGACCTGCATTATAATTTATATCTCATTAATTATCTTGGCACATGAATTACAAACAAACTTGCTTGTGAGCCTAAGGACCTCTGAGCAAAATTACGTATTTCCTAAGAAGCCAAGCTCCTGAGTTTTGTCTGACTTTTAGTCTTGAATCTGATATCTTGGACCTAAGATTTGAGAAATAAGGCATTTGGCTTCTCTTTCCAGTTCTGCCACTGAGTTTCTGATGCTACTTGGGTAAGTCACTTAATATTGTCCCACATTTTCTTGATCTACTAAGTAGACACAGCAGTATGCAATCTGAGTGTGTTACAAAGCTAAATTAAAGGCCTTAAACAAAAGGTTCTAAGTGTCATTTCCCCCTTTTATTTTTTTTTGCTAGTTATAAGATCAAAGAGTGAGAGAGGGAGTGTATTGTGTTTATAAGCAGTGAACATCTGATAAGTTTTATAGTCTATGCCAATATTGCTGTAATGCCCTTTTAAACCTACTGCCCCTAACTAGAAAAAATAGGAATAAAACCATCATATAAACAAATGGTAGTGCAAAAGACATGCCAAGGTGCAAAGGACAGTTATGCATATTCATATGCCATTAACTTTGGTGTAACTGCACAGCAGGCCTTCCAGCCCCCAACATTTTCTGATGATTAACACCACACAAGTTTTCAGTGTTTGATGTATACCCCCTGTTATAGATCAAAATCACTTTGCTTAACTCCATTTTTATGTTACTTAGATTCATTAATCCCTCCCAAAACTTACATCAAAATGGCAGTCTTAAGGTCCAAATCTAATTTTTAACCCAAACATAAATGCTTTTGCCATGCTATGTTGATGCTGCAATTGTGTATCAGATCTCATAGCTTTAGACACAGATGGATAACAAGGAACACTATTACCAAATCTGCATGGAGTTATACAGCTGAAAATCATTCCCATACACACTTCCATCTCTGATTTAAATGTTTGCCTTATGACTTTAAAGTGCATGTCAACAGAATATGGGATCATGCGCTTATTCGCGCTGTCATCAGACCACTCTCATGTCAGAAATATTCATACCTCCAGTGAAATTACCACACAAAATAACCTTAAATGTATTACTTGGCACATAATTTCTGTCTTATTGAACACTGCTAACTGGTCTAAAAGCTTACATGTTTGTTTACTTCTGTAGGTACAGTGTATTGGACAATTGACTAAATCTTTAGCTGGAGAACTCTTCTACAGTTTAGTTTCCTGTTGGATTTCTATTACTCTTGCAATTTACTTGCAATACAGATGCCCAATCCACATATGGTGTTTCCAAATTTTTCATGCAACCTATGGTTTTTGTCCAACCCCATCGATCAGTTTGGTCCTGGCTAACGTGGATAATAATTGCATGATTATCCACAGGTTCTGGGCTAATACTGTGAGATTACAATCTGTTCACCACTTTTCACTGATGCTGTTTTTCCAAAGTTTATCTGATTTTTTTAAAATGAAACCTTCCTAAATTTTTTTGTTGTTGTTACAAGAGCAAATATTTCAGTATTTATGCATAAGGACATCAAATCTATCTTCAGTTCAATGTGAATTTGCTTTGACAACCAGGAAGTTTTTTTTTCCATTATGCGCCTGTGTTTCCACTTCTCACAAAAACACTGGCTTCACCTTAACCCATTTGTTGGACCAACAGAATCTATAACACCAAACAGGCCTGAGGTTTTTATGATGTCAAATAAGAGGCACAGATATTCTTCCAGCTGAACTCATGATGATAACACACTCCTTTCCCTATATGTACAGTTCAAAAAACCAGGAGCTGTCAATAAATGTAAAATTATAAATAAAAATCCAGACTCCAAACCTTTATCTCCTGTCCAACCCAGGAAAAAAAGAAATGCTGAAGTCACTGCTGACTCATGAAATACTTGTTACCGGAAAACAATCTATTTCCTTGGGAATGAGATTTTTTCACTATGGCATATATAAGTGACGTTTGGAGCACGTTAAGAAACTATATAGCCTAGACTTAAAAAATGGAATATAGATGATTGGAACAGGCTCAGAAGGAAGACAAGACAAATATTATACTGTTCAGTCTAAGTCTAACTATAAAAATTCTGCCTTGGTTGGAGCATCAGTTTAAGGTAAATTTCAGGCACAGAATACGAAGTCACCGTGGGGAAACTCATTATCACAAATCCTTACATCAATCTCAGACTTTTTGTTCCAATGTCCATGTCTCAGGGCATTTATAAAACTGCTTCAAGTTTTGGAATGAAGACTGTATTTAAAAGTTGTCTGGAACAGCACAGCACTCTACAGTAACAAAAGTGTTTATCTAGGCAAAAGACATGATTTTCTCACAGACCTTTCAAAGCTGTGAAATGGGCCCACTCACCAAGTAATAAACTTTAGAAATCCCACCACCTTTTGCTCCAAGGTCAAAGAACATTTCTTTTAGATGGACTTGTAAAACCATAACTGTATCTATAAACACAAAAGTACAAACCAAAAGAAGCTCTACTAAAACAAATCTAAACATAGTTTTCCCTATGGGAATGAGGTCTGAAAAAAAAACCCCTCATGCAATCCCTCATAGTTTTATTGAGGGTGCTCAGATACTGAATTAACAAATATGATAAAAGAACTACATCTGAAAGGATACATATACAGAGATATTCCTAGAAAATTCCAAGAAAATCATCACAAGGTGAAATATCTATAGACCAGAAATGCCCACCATTTACTCATATTTATTGTTTGACCTCTCACCCCTAGGTCAAAGTTCTGAACAGTTACAGATTTAAAAGTTTCCAAACAAAACAATTCAATATTATGTATAGAAATACCTTTTCAAATACTCTTGCATACTTTTTGTATGAATGCACTATCAGTCATTTTACTGAGCAAATTGTATGGCCAAGATTTCAGCTATTACCGATCCTTCAGAGCTTTTTTTATCTAAAGAAGCATTGTGTGACTTTTTTTTTACTGCACCTGAAATATTCAGGGACCAGATACACCTTTTATTGCAAAAACCCTATGTATAATATAGAAGACATCTAGTAAGCAAAATATTATGTAATTTTTATCCAAAGATTCACATCAACTCTCAACAACACCATAAGTCCATGTACTTCATTTGAATTTATGCCTTTGATTTGCTCTGATGGTGTTTCAAATACCCTGTCATTTTTTGTTTTCTGCCACATGTCCACCACATGTATTATAAAAAAAATTTGGGTTTTTTTGTTACTTTGGTTATTTTGTTACCACCCACCTGTAAAGATTATCCTGCTACCAAAATGTGGTGAAAATTCTTCTTGGGAATTTAATCTAAACATAATATAATCAAACTGTGAAAAGCTAGTCTACAATACACAATAAGAATCCTAAAAGTTGCCAAACGGAAGACAACCACTTGACCAAACAAGCACATTATTTATTACCTACCCTGGAATGAGAATCAGGCCTCCAGAGATGAAGGGCTAGGACACTAAGCCTTAATTCTAAGACTGGAAAAATTATTTGCCTCTCCACATTGTTCGCTGAATTTAATCCATTCTCTGTTTCTTGGTTATCCAAAATTCAACACACAGTTTAGCTATACCAAAGGTCTAAAAACTTTTGCCTTCAGCTGGAAAAATTCTACTTTATGTCACTCTTGTGGGCATTGTCATGACTTGAGACAGTGGATATCTTTGTTCTACAGTGTTCCTACAGCAGCGCAAGTTCGGACACAAAATCAACAGTACCCCAATGTCAGACTTCCTCTTCATTCCTTCCCTGGAAAATTCGTACAAACACAGAATTCAATACCCCATATAAATAAAAATATGTGTCTAAATTTTGAGACTTTTTTCTTAAAGGTGTTTATTGCTTATCGTAAATGCATTCAGGATATGCTACTAAAATGCATTATTTCTGTGAGTAAACCACTAAAGAAATATTTTTCTGGTTATATCCTGCAGTGCAGGCTCAAAAGTGTGCAAAATCACAAACAGAGCAAATTCTTTAAATAAAAAATGTGTACTTTTTTTGTTTATATGTAGCTCTTCAAGTCAAAAAATAATCTTGCTTTTGTGAGATAAATCTGATGACACAGTCTTGAAGTATATTTTTTGTTCTATGCCACTTTTATCTCCTTTGTAACATTCTCTAACGTGACTGCCAGAATGCTGTTCTAATTTGGGGGATAATTTTCTATATGAGAGCTGACAGAATAAAAATAAATTCAAAGTTCCAGGAAATAATGAGTTCCCGATTATGCGTCTGATTACTGTCAGCTCAAGGAATGTACAGACTTCAGAAATGGAAGAGACCACCTTTCCTTTCACCAAACTGGGAGTCCTGTGTTGATTGCACAGGGAGAAGGCTTTCAAGTATCTTTAAATACTCCCTAGTTCTACATGAGAGTTATTTTGAGGTCATGTTCACGTTTCCAGACTGAATACAATTCTCTGGTAGAGACATCTGAGTCTTATCTGCCTATTTCTGGCTCTGTTTGAGAATGTTTATATTATTCAATGTGGGAGACTTGAACTCATGACAAGGAACATGATAAATTTTCTTAATCAAACTGGGTATCAAGAGGTGGTCTGTCATCATTTCCCTTTTGTTGCACTGTGAAAGAAAGCAAATAAGGAGCATCCAGTGTGATCCCCACTTCTGTTTCAAGTCTCCCCACCAAGTCATTAAACATTCTCTGGCCTTTGTCAACAGCCTGGTAAACATCCAGAAAAAGAATCAGAATAAAATAGTTTATTTAACATTCCTCTCCTCCAACTGCTGATTAGGATAAATAGTTTGGATAAAAAGCCTATCTGTTCCAAAAATCACAAAAAGAAAGGATTCAGCTATCAGCAAAGTTTAGATTTGGTTTCAAATATTTTTAAACAGCAAAAGAGTTTTTTGTGCTCTTTGATATTTTCTCCATCCTCAGCACATCATGTTAGCACCGTGTCAAAGCAAAACATCAACATCAAATGATCACTGGGTAAACTCCAGTGAACTGGAGTGAAAGGCTGGAGGCTGAAATTCCATGCACAATATAAAATTTGGAGAAATGCCAGAACAGACTTCTTTTTAAACTGCCTAAAAGGCTGAGGAATTGATATCCAGAAAATCCCTTCATTGACCTAATGGTTTGGAAATTGCTAATTCTGGTCAGACTGATGAGTCCTTTGAGCCAGGATCATTTCCTCTGACAGGGAAAAGTGTCAAATGCTTCAAAGAAAAACAGAATCTTCTTCCTCTGACCACCATTGTGCTCATCCATAATGAAAACAAAGTGACACTATGCCTAACAAAAAGCATGTACCTAGCACACAGAAACTTGCAGTCAGCTCAGGAAGTGAAACAGAAGAATTGAGGACTGCTTTTTTATTTTTATCCTGGAAAAAGCAATTCTATAATCCTAAGCTACTTGCCTTAAAATATCGGGGGCAGGATACTCTCCAATAATTAATTATGTGCTCTGAAAATGTGGAGGTTTTTCATTTATAGTAATCTTTTTGCCATTTATGTTTGCCAACTGTCCCATTGCTCTTGTGTTATTTTACAGTAAACAGAAACAGCCAAATGATCTTAGCAGCATTCAGAACTCCCTGTCAGATGCTGAGCCGGCACAGATTAGAATAGTTCTATTGCACTCAACCATCATTTAAAATACTGAATGACTGTAAAAAATCTTAAATGCCCACTCTCTGTGTTTGCATTCTGTACGAAAAAGTCAATCAACAGTTATTTTTTATTGTACGTCTGATATGTTTAATATCCTTTAAACATTGGGTCAGATCATCAGCTAACATAAATCAGTAAAGCTGAATTTACTGGATCAGTTTACACAACTAAGAATGTTGCCTGTGGCTTTCCCACAGTAATAAAGTTAGACCACATACCCACTTTGGCTGAAATATCTGAGAACATCCAAAGGATCTGCATGCTTAGTTCCCTTTAACAGGAATTGGGGATAATCTTATCCATCTATCTGATGGGTAATTTCTATTTGAAAGCACAAATCCCGATGGTGCACACACACCCCAGAATGACAGAAAGCAAGAAAATTCCACAAATGGACTCCACAAAGGAATGCTTTATATTTATATTTATACTATTTTATCGAGAAACTGAAACCACAGAATATGTTTACACTTCTCAAGTGAAAACTACTGCTGGAAAAAAATAGTGAGCTCACTTTTAATTCTAAAAAATACATGCCATTAAATTTCTCTTGAGAAAACGTTACAAAATATTGGCACATTAAATAAAGCATGGCTTTAGAGTTCATGGTTAATATACTAGTAAAACAGGAATAATAGAATAACTTATGAGTCAAGAAGCCATTCAAAATAGGTCAATTTTCATTTTTGCTATTGTCTATGAAAAGAAAATTAGCTTTTTCAAAACCACATCTAGGAGGTGGCTACATACTTTTACCACAGAAGAAGGGAGTTTATCCCCAAATTTACCTCTGAAAATAATGTTCCCACAGTAACTCTGAATGTGTAGTGCAAATTATTGAATATCCCACACCATAGGAATTGAGGCACTTCAAAATCTTATTTTTTCAATTGTGTCCAAAATATTCAGTATTTTCCACGAAGCTACAATAGGTTTCTCTCATTCTTACAGTTTAGGAGAGCTGGATGAAAAAGTGATCAGAACAAATGGAACAAATGCTAGAATCAGAATGGGAAACAGAGAGATGCTCTCTCCTGGACAGTGATGTTTCAAAGGCAACCATCCTCACAGCATTAGGGAGTGCAAAGGAGTATTCCACCAGCATGGAGGAAGCAACACCTGTTGGATACTTCATGCACACAGTTCCAAGTGGGGCCTGTGTAATGACAGTGTATTCTCTTGCAGTGAGAGTATGTACATAAACCAAATGTCATTATTTGACATGATTTCTGAAACAGACTGAAACCAGAAACATTTTTCAAGAAATATGATGTTTGTACCTGACTCATTTCACCCTCCCATATTTCAGCTTTTGATTTCATAAACTACTGCGAGGCTGTTCTGAGATAGCTCAGCCACAAGACCCCATGTCACAGGAGGATGGTCTGGGCTGGCAAAAGAAAAGTGAGGGAACTCTAGCTCATTATCATAGCTCATGCTGGCAAACTGGAGAAATAAAAACTAAAGAGAAAAGAAAATCAAACAAACAAGTCAAATTAATAAAGAAAAAAAATAATCAAATCAGTTATCCTCTTCTTACAAAAAGGAAAAGAAATAACTTTGACTCAAGTTCAACAGTAACATTTTGGTATTGACTCCTCATATTCACTTTCTTACAATTAAGAATCAATTTTCTGTTGAAATGAAAATAGGATGCAAAACTCCTGTGATAATATAGTTTGTGTATTTTCAGCTAATACCTTTGACAATAGCAGATCTCAAAGGAAAGAGAAGCAGTAGCTGTATGCTGCCACTGAAGGTGAGGAATAAAATGCTAGAGCAGTAGCAGGCAGATAGCAGAAGAGAGAGGAAGCCAGACACTGTTTTTTATCTGCAGAAGTGAGCCTGGAGCTGGATCTCACAGAAAGCATGAAAAAATAATTTCTTTTTTCTTTTTTCTTTTCTTTTTCCTTGAAATATCTAATATGATTCAAACAAAGAAAGATCACTGGAACAGTAATTCAGAAAATATTATTTAAATTTAGTTTTTTTAGTTTGGAATGGATAGCTTGGAAAGAGTTTGTTCTAAATTGTCATATGGCATCTGTAAAATGATTACATATGCATTAAAAAACCTTGGGGGAAAAGGAAAAAGAGAGAAGAATTGACCAGTGGAATCCCTTGTGAAAGTATGTTTAAAAATACTGAGGTTTAACACAAACCAAAAGAAAAGCCAGGAAATTCTAACTTAAACCTAACAACTCCATCCTGAACCCATGCTGCTGAGAAAAATAAAAGGAACAATGCTGAGACTTCAGAACAGATCTGCAGCTTTAACTGAGCTTCCTGATTCCTCTCCTTTTGTTAAACACTTCTAATGTTAACATTTAAATAAATAGCTAACTGCATTTATCACTGCTCTTTATAAATAATAAGTTTTTCAGCCTGAACATAGGGTAGGTCTGCTTGCTGCAGCCAAAGCACTGGGTTTAAGCACTTTTCATGATGTTTCTTGTGTAAACAAACATCAGTGAAGCCTTGTGAAGGTTCAGCTTTATGGCAACTTCTTATTATGATTCCGTAGTAGAGTAAATGAGAATTTTTTTTTCAGGTCCTCCTCTTGGGATGATTTTTCATTTTGTAAAAATATATATATAATTATTGAATAATCTTACATGTATGCCAAAATTATAATTATTTCTACTGTGAAAGAATGTATCTTATTATTTGTTGCCATTAGAAATTAATGAATGTCAGCATTTTCTTTTCAGTTGTTAGTGATTTTTTTTCTTGATCTTGGATGTGCTACAAGCATTTATTATGCTTCTGCAATGTCATTATTTGGGATATAGATATGATAGTTATAATAATACTATTTTGTGCATTTTTTTTCCTTTCTAATTTTATTGCCATTCAGCACTTGTAGAAAAAAAAAGAAAGCTTAAAGCTTGCTTAGTCAGATGAAATGGGTATTATAAAAGGATTTTGTAGAAGTGAGATAGTTCATGATTATATTCTGTTTTGGCAACAACACCCACCAGGTAGAAGGTAGATGTTACATCCACCTTCTATTTTAAGCCCGTGCTATTCTTCTGCCACTCAAAAAGAAGCAACACTATTATGCAGTATGAGTTTCCAAATTCCAACAGCACACTGGAGCTTGTATTTTATTTTATCAGCTAAATACATTTACATACATTTACCAGATCACATCATTTCCATAAGTAAACTGAAAGAAGGAAATGACCAAATAATATTCATTTGAATTATCTGCTGAGTTTTCTCTCAACATCATTAGTGTTCCTTGCCACAAGACACGGGCTGCTTTGATGGCTCTCTCCTTGAGCACATATCCATGTATACTAGTTTTTAATTACTCTTTGCTCAGCATTTAAGGTCCTGAATATTTATTTGCTTCGCTCACTGATTTCTTTTTAAAAACTTGTTTTCCTTCTAATTTGACCACCTGTTTGCTATTATTCTGAGTTCAGCGTAGGTCTCAGCGAAAACATTTCTACTGTTGGCTGACCAAATGGACACTGGTTGTATAACAGCTGAAGTTTGATAGGTGCGGAAGATGAGCCTGTGGAAAATGTGGCAATGTGTTTTGCAGACTTAAAAAGGAAAAAAAAAGAAGGACAAAACAGTGCTTTGTTCAAAAGCAGGCACTCTGTCAGGATTAGTATTATTATTTATAGTTTATTCTGATAGGCAATGTATGAATATTAAGTATAAGACAGGCCTTTTATTGTAGTCAAATGAGAAGAGAGAGCCCAGAATGCAGCACTAGGGGCACACAGCATTTCAGGTTTGGGAAGAGCTGAGTAGTTAAGAATGAAGCTAAGTAGGGACATAAAACTGAGCATAGAAAACAAATCAAATAAAAGATAAGGACATATGTGAAAAGACTGTCAGAGGATGGGAGGAAACAGGAGAAATTTGAAGCTAACAGTCTGTTTGCTTAGTGAGAGAATCTAGTCAAAACCATGAAAGATTCAGCCAAAATCATCATCAATTTTGTTTGTTTTATTAGGTTTTCTTTGTCAGTGAGTGTGAGCAAATTTGCTAAACTGCTATACTGAGGAACAATATTTTCAGATACAGAAGCCTCATATATATCTCTTATACCTCCAAGTGTGGGATAAATATGATCCAAGGGTGGAGCAAAGTTCCACAAAGAGAGAGGAGAAATTATACATTCCAGAAGTCTTTTAAAATATTGTAGTGGCATCTAGTGAGCAAAGCATCAGTTTCAATTGGGAAGAAATTCAAATGTGGTCTTGAGGGCTGAATTAGCTAGAAAAACAACTCAGATAAGTTAAAAACACCTCCAGCAATTAAAGGATGATTCAGAGTTCTGACCAGAAACTACATCACATGAAAGATTAATGTGTAGGTTTCACCATAATAAAGAATGTAAGAAATGGAAACATTCCTGGACCACATTACTTCTGCTCTGCCAGCAAATTAAACTAAAGAAAAAAAAATAAAACAAACTCCATCTCCTCCAATTTCCAGTGGCTTATTTTAGTAACTTCTCTCTGCCTACATAGAGAAAGAGGACTATATTTTCACAGATGGAAATAAGTGACTCTCTTGTGCCAGGATTTGGCAACTGCTGCCCCATATTGGAAGATATGGGAACTCTAACTGCAGCATATTGTGCAAAATGTATATTATATACAGCATAGTTTGTCTTGTAAAGCAGCAATGTGTTCAAATGAAGGGAAATTATTCACTAAACAGTTTGGAAAAAATCAACAGCAGTGTCAAGTAGTGATTCAGACCTCTTTCTCAAACACCAACGTGTCAGTACAGACATTTGCGTGATCTCAAAGCTAAACGTGAAACAATGTAGTGGATCTGCAGTCTTCCTGAGAATTTTTATTGATCCCTGGACATTTGGAGTTCTGAAGCCACAGACCCACCCAGTTCTACATGAATATATAGAATTATTCCTTGCTTATTTATTACAGCACACTTATTGAAAATGCGCTTTTCAGTCCCACCATACTGATCATACTATTCACATGGGTGAATAAAAAAAATGGCAAAGCAAAGGCAAAACAGGTGCTATAAGAAGGCCATGCTGCAAAGAAGTACAAAACTGCTGGTGGGGCTTAGGGCTTGCTTGAGGTTCAGATTTCAATTATATTTCTTTCTCCAATAAATTGAAAGGATATATTGAAAATAAAGAAATACTGTTATGCTGTAGCACAATAGTGTAAAGAAAATTTTGATGTGTGTTCTGTCAGTGATTCTCCTGGTATTTAACAAACAATTTATCAGCTGCCACTCACACAGAGAGAATCTAAGACACACATCAGCTCTTTCCTCAGGCTCATAACACAGAGTTTTGGCAAAGGTGGAATCAAGTCCCATTTCTGCTTTCTCCCTTTGTATAGAAGCATAACAGTGGTTGATCTGGCAGCTCATCCAAATTACCCCTTTCGAGTTTGATATTGACTATTTTTCTAGATCTTAGTCTTATGTTTTTCTTGCATCTACTGGGTTTTAGCCCTTTTTTCTTGGAGTGGGAGAAAAGAATGCAAAAAAATTAATATAGAAAAAAAGGGTGGGGAAACTCCAAACATATGAGCAGAGTGCACCTTTGAAAGATTTGGGATAGGTATTCTGTAACTTCTCTTTTCAATCCCTTTTGAAGAGATTTTAAAATATAGTTAATGAGATTTTCTCTTCAAAGTAACATAAGCTCCAACAATCCCAGATGAATGTGGGACTGTAAACCTGAAAAACTGCAGACTTGCTAACATACAAATACTAAGGATAAAGTCTGTGCCTTAATGAGATAATTAGGAATTTTTGTTATCACAAAAGATATTCTTAAAAGCTTAATTTCAGTGCCATGCAATGAGAAAAAACCCCCCCAACTTTCTTTGGATGTGTAAACCTGAGACTATTAAGCAAAGAGAAGGGAGTAATCCAACTGCTGTTATTCTCAACACTCATAAGGCAAGTACTTGGCCATACTTGCATCTGTTCTTTGGGGAAGATATCAAATCCTGGAGTTCAAAGAAGGGTCACAGAAATGATACAGGGCCTGGAAAACAATCTTCTCAATCAAGGCTTAAGGAGAGCTGCTTATCAGATAAGCTCAAGCGCAGATTACAGGCACAAGCAGGGAGAAATTCTGGAAAATAAGCCTTTTTTCAGCCTTTTTGGCAAGGACTTTGCAGGACTCATTTTTCCAACCGTAACAGTAAAATTCAATTCTTGAACATTGCAATTAGTGAAGATGATTCAACATAGAGAAAGTCAGGGACTATGGTATTAAGGCTGAAAGTAACTCTTTCTAATAAATTTTTCTGTTCTCATTGAGCTTTAAGGAAAAATTCTTTGGCATATTATTCCACAGGTAAGTATGTTGATATAGATGAAGAGGTAGTGAGAGGAAATTAAGTCAAATGGAAGTGCAGTCCTTTTAGATGTCTGAACTGATGGACCTGTACCTCCTGCATCCCATCACCTTGGGTACAGCTGTAGATATTGCACCACCATGCTCAAAGTTTCAATCTTTCACATTAAATCCAGGAAGATTTATCTAATTTCTGCTTTACATAACATATATTATGTTATTTTTTTACCCTGATAATTTGTCCAAATTATTCTCCTACTCAGCAGGGACAGAGTAGCTGTCCCTTAGCCAGGGGCTAAGACAGCAGGGATGGGCAGGATGGGGGAGCTCTGAGGGAGACTGATCAGGGGCAGTAAACCTGGCAGTGCCCTCAAGGCCCCAACACAGGGTCCAGTGTCCTGTGGTTCCAACATGAACCCTTACGTGGCACGTGTCTGTTCAGTCCAATCCATCCAGCTGTTTTAACTCCATCAATTCTATATAATTTCAGGGCACTCAGCAGCCTTACTGCACCTAACAAGGCCTATAAGAGAGCTAGAGAGGGACTTGTTACAAGATCATATCATGGCAGGGCAATGGATAATGACTTCATACTGAAAGAAAGTAGGTTTAAGTTAGCTATTAGGAAGTAAATCTTTACTGTGAGGATGGCGAGGCACAAGAATGAGTAGACCAGAGGAGCTAAGGGTGCCCCAGCCCTGTAAGTGTTCAAGGTGAGGCTGGATATGGGATACTGAGCAATCTGTGGAAGATGTTCCAGCCCACAGCAGGGTTTGGAAATAGACGATCTTCAAGGTCTCTTTCAACCCAAACTGGTCTATGATTCTATGATTTGCTGTTTGTGCAGCTCCTCTTTCATGCAGCTTTGCTCCTGAGAATCAAAACATGTTGTGCCACTGCTGTGAGGGAGCAGGTGAGATCAATGACAGCACGGGCAAGGAAGGTCAAAGAATTCCTTACCCTGCTCTACTCCCTATCTCTTTATACACATCTTCTGTGTCCCACACAATGCAAGATACATTTTGAGCAATGACATAATTGAGCTAAACCCAGAAATTTTCTCTCTGGATTAGGCAGAGTATGTCCACATAAATGGGTGAGGTGCAAGTAGGACTGGTAACAATCTCTCCATAGATGTTTTAGCATGGGCTGAATTCAAGGTGATTCTGCCATTTTACAAAACCAAGTGTCTTTATGTAGCTGTTGCAGGATGGCAGTGATTAGTGACTGACTTGCTTGATTGCAGAAGTCATCAGGCAAACTTTTCCATGCAATTGTATACAGACCAAGAAAAGAAATTTAATGAGTGAAAACATAGGCATCCCTGCCAAATGTTTATGGAGAGTCAAGTAAAGAAACAGGATACTAAGCCCCTCCTGTCAGTACCCTAAAGAACAGATTCTGACTGTGAAAAGTAGTTGCTTTCTTTCCTCCACTTTTTGAGTGATGCAACCTGCTTGCTCTAAAACACAATCTGCCAGAGTCCCTGTACAATTAACCAAAAAGCTTCTGAGCCCACATCTCTCTCAGCTCTGCAATCATGCAGGTTTCAGGCCTCACTTTGTTTCCTTTAAACAAGAGAAACTGGACATGATAAAGCCCAATTGAGTCAGCCAATCTGTGTTGGTGAACAGGAGGCAATGACTCAAAAGTTATTGAAAGGATGTTGAAACAGTAAGGTGTAAATTATTTGATTGTGAAACCAGTGATGGTCTGTAAGTTCTTAGGCCAACTCTGTCCTAGTTTACAATGCTCAGGCTGTTCCCAAGCATGCCTGTTGTGACCCCAGTGGCTCATTTTGCTGTTTAACTAAAAAGATTTTTTTAAAAAATAGGTATTTTTTGATAAATATAAATTTTAATAGATAAAAATAAAAATAAAAATGAATAAATAAATAGATATTTATTTAGATTTTTTTTTAAATCTAGCACTCTCTGAAATCTCAGCTTTAGCTTTGGCTCCAGGGATTTGAAGCTGCAAACGGAAATCCCACATAGGCCCCATCCACTGAGGAAATTTTCAAACCCCTTAAACAACTGCAGTTTTCCACTGAAGTCTCAGTAGTGTCTCTCTCTTTCCAGCCCAAGGATACAGACCAATGAGCCTGACAGTTCTCTGAGAGAACAACAGTACTTATGCTTCCTTAGCTAGCTTTGTTAAAGGGATTTGTCAAAATAAAACATACATGAGAAAGTAACAACTAATACAATAAGCTAGATTTGAGTCCTTTCCTGTTCATTGAAAACTTTTTCCAGACTACCGTTAGGCATCATTCAAGCTCAAAATCTCTGTGCAAACTCAAATACTTTGTAGTCGTACTTTATGTAGTACTTCAAGTACCACATAAAGTGAATTACTTGGCAAAATGTGACAGATTTCACAGTGAAAACACTAAAGTTATTTTGTCTTTTTTCATCAAATGTTCTTTGTTTCTCTAATAGTCCAAAGAGACAAAGCAAAAAAAAGTTCACAACTGAAGTGTGAAAGGGACTCATAATTGCTAACTTTTTGAAAGAAATCACAGGGAGTCACAGGAAGATTGGAAGTGCTGATACCTGGAAAGATACAAATAAATAACAGTACATGACAGGACATACCTCCTTAGGCTCCTACTCACCTTTCAACTTCTTTTATTAATTACTAGATAATATTGTCTCTCTTTAGAGCACTTCCCTCAATCTTACAAGCATAATTAGCATAACCTCCAGAAAATGCCAGCTGAAAGCCAGCAAGGAGGTCACAAGACATGTAAATTCCCCACTCTGTTCAAAGTTAACATTTGCATTAAGACTACTGAATAGTTTAATGATCCTACTTTCATCTTGATCTTTCAAGTTTTTTCTCCCCCTTTCCCACTGTTCCTTTTGCATTCCCCTTTCTTTTAAAGCACAGGGAAAATTTTACAGACTACCACTCCAATCAAAATTGTTGCTTTACAAAATCAATTTCATAGACTCAAAAGGCAATATTTGAAAAGAAAAAGATACAAAACTCAATATTACATAGAAATTAAAGTTGTCCCTTTTACTTTTATTTAATAGGGAAATCTTAATTTCTTTTTTCTACACTCAAGATTTCAATGTTGTGCCACTTCATAAGGAAAATAATGCATAAAAATGACCATGAGCAGAAAATTTCAAATAATTTTGTGCCTAAGTTCAAACATGTAAAAGAAGTTTCACAGTGACAGATAAGATCAGTGACCCAAAATATTATTTATCACACATCTGTACATTACAGGGATTTTCCTATTGTTAAGAACCAATACTTTGAGAAATAAGGAAATGTTTTTATTCTAAGGACAGAACCACAAAGCCTCCCAGTGTTAGCCTTTTCCAAAAAATTGTGGGTAGAATCAAGATTATACTGCAGGATCAAACACGAAAGGATAGCTTGCTTTATTCCCAGAGTTTTAATGCATAGAGCTGACAGTGTCTTCACAAATGGTTGACATAGATAGTGCTACCAAGCTCCAGGGCAGAAAAAGAAAAATTAAAATGGTTTAATCAATGGCATTAATACTCATGTCCCTTGATATCATGACAGTTACCCACAGATACTCAAATTCTCGGATTGTCTAAGATTTTCCATGGATTATCCTTGTGGTTTCCAGCAACAACCACATTCACAGGAGTCCCAAACAGTACTCCTGCTGGAGACCTGTGATGGACAGAACTCATTGACTACTACCAAGTCACTTTCTAGTTTTAGTTTCTGAAACACGTATTTTACTTTTCAACAAATTGCAGGGTAGATTGGCACCAACAAAGTTGATAATTTAGTTCACTGATTGGAAATAACTGGAGGATATAAAATTCCGTGGGTAAAAAAACAGGCAAGAAACCAAGAGAGCAATTTAGAAAAGGGCATTTCAGCAGACACTTAACAGTAAGAAAGAGAAATTCTTACAGCTGGGATTCACAGAATCCCCAGTTTAATTCTTGCCACTTATCTGCCAAACAACCATTTTGATTGTCTGAGCTTACTGATCTAAAAACTATATCACAAAATAGAATATTTCCATAAAGTATTTTGAGATTTTAAAGTGAATATTCAGCATAAAAACTTACTACAGTTATAGACAAAGCCATTAGACATGAAAGTTTATGCATAGATCAGTCACCCTTTGACAAACTTTCAGTGTTTTGTATTTGAAATTCACTTCTTATGGAACAATGCTGTCTTTGTAAGGTGGCTGAACAAGAAATATTTTGTGGTGTGTAATTTCTATTGTTCACTCCTATTTATTGTAAAGGAAATAGATCGTGTTGTACCAGGACCAAAGGTAGTATTAGCTAGTAGGTGCCTTTGTTATTGAAGTAATAAATTATCAAGTTTTTACATCAGCTTTACTAAACAGGCAACTCTACTGTCATAAGTTGAACAAATTAAACATTGTTTCAGAGGAGAGATTCTGATCCAGAAAGGATTCCAAATTTCATTGCAGAGAACTGATAAAAGAAACTTCCTCTTTTACTGCATGATAATATCCAATTATACAGAGAAAAAACACACAGATCTAGATAATTCCACTAGATTATTGACCAGAAATAGCTGGGAAACAGCTGGAACATCTACACTTATACTGTCACCATCCCTATACATTTCATTTTGAAATACATGTTCCTATTTGTATCTTATTTACACCCCTTATCAAGGCAGCAGATGCAAAAAGAAAGTCCTGAATAAATCTTCTACAGTTTACACACTGACTATGATTTTTTTTACTCTCATTCTTTGGCCTATGTAATTTTATTTCCATGCGAAGAATTTGGCCCTTTGGCACTTTAGAGAGAATCCAAAGGACTAACCTTTTAGTGTTGGGAAACAGCTAACGTTTCTGCCAGTGAGCTAAAGCTGGAGTATCCCTTTGTCATGGCCAAATTTATGACACGGATCAAAAACTATAAAAAACTGTGTTGCATCCTGCCATTAAGGAGAATTAATATTTTCAGTGGTATGTTAACCAAAGTTTTTCCAGTGTCTCTCGTTAAAAGCAGATTGTTGACTTTTCATCCTGGTGTGCCAAACATTTTCACTGAAACGCTAACAAGACTTTCATCTCATAACCATTATTTCTTAATGGACTTGGATAGGGGCAGTATATGGGAATGGATTTCCTTTTCAGCTCAGTGCAATGGCCCATCATTAGTGTGCTGGGTCTTGGAGAAGCATTACACATGCAAACATTTAAAGTATTTCCAGGGTAACTACTTTTCTTTCCTGAAATGCAATTCATGTTTTATCTATTATATTTAAGGAGCATTTGGTCACATTTCACCTTTCAAGTATCTCTGCTATGATCACTTCTCATTCTGCTGTATAGTAAAAGACATAATGAATGAGATCATGCACAAAAACATTTTTTTATGGAGTGGATTTTCTAGAACTTTCCCCTCATCTTGGGCAATAAATCTGTCTCCGAAAACCACGAAGCCCAAATGCTGACCATTTGACAAGAATACAGTGTGATGACATCACTCGCCACTTCTTTCTTATTATTGGGTAGATAATAGCATTCATATTTGGCAAATAAAAAATAATCTGCTGTTTGCCCTTTCAGTGCTTCTATTTTTAATGATGTTTCTATTCATTTCTGTTTTCCTACTGGCGCTGCCTAATATATGTCACCAAACAGAACTCACTAGCTTTGCAGGAATGTTGGTTTTGTTTTTTCCAAGCTGACACATGCAGTGTCAACTGCTTTCAAAAGTTGTCCATTCCTCCTGTTAAGTCCTCTCATTCCTAATATGTACTTCTAAAGATTCCTTAACAATTACATACACAGATGCAGTTTTGGAAACTTTCAACCTTTGACGGTATTTTGAATCATGGCCCTATTGGCAGCAAATGAACTCAAAAGTAACAACCCTGGAGTGTGATACCATCAGCTCTAGGAAGCTGTGTAATATTTATATGTTTTCATTCAGACTTTATATCAAATGTAACAGGCTTTGCAACCTTCATTAAGATAAGCTGGCATCCAGAGGCTACCATATGTTCCTCTTTTTGGACTAGTATTTAAGTGCAGATGTATATTTATTTTTCCACTCTACAGTCCTCCCTGAACTTTTCTTACTGCAAAGCTAATGAAATCATTGCTTTAATCCCTGCTGGCCTTCAGGGTACATCATATGGTCCTTACTATTTAAGAATTCTTTTCTTTGTGCTTTTTATTGCCTTACTTCTGCAGTATTTATAACATCCTAGTTTAAGAGGTTTTGCTTTTTCTATGAGCGTTGGGAAACTAAAGCATTCAGTATCACACTGAAGGTGGAACTGAAGCCAAATTGCCTAAGTCAGATGCTGAACAGTTTTTCCTCCACTCTTCCCCATTTGCCCAGCATCTTCTCAATTAGTGGAGCTGTACAGAATGGCGTTCATTAACAGGCTTGTCTGACATTTTTAAGTTGGGCTGCTCACCACTCTAATCCAAAAGCCTTCTTGTATTCCAGCGATTGTTTATGCGGACAGCATAGTTACTATAAACTTCCAAATACTGAATTCAAGGTTGTTAAGGTTCTGCATTGGACACGAGCAACCTTCTTTATAGTAGATTAATTCATGTGAAATTTCTTATTTCTCATTCTGCATTGCAATTATTCTACATTTTCTTAAGACCTGAGCCAATCATTTGAATTAGTGAAAGCATCATATATATGATGGGTGATTTTTAATGAATTTTTTTATAAGAAACATACCTCAAATGCTTTGAACTGTGGACCCCTTTCAACTGCCTGGAGTCACTCACATAACCCTTAGACAAAAGAGCAAGCGTAGACCATGCTGGAGGCTTTAAGACCTCCAAAATATAAAAGCTACAGATTTGGCCCCATTTTTTTCATTCCCTTTCTGTGGTGGATGAATTCCTCAGTGCTTGACACTAGTCTATAAGATTAGACTTTTATACTATGTTTTATACTTCAGCAAATCCCACTGAACTCATTCTGGTTTATGCTTCTTCTTAGAGGAGACTATTATATGTAAGCTGAATCTCTTAACTATATCAAATCCAATATAAACACCCTCTTTATAAGACACACCTCACTCTAATGCTCAGTGTGGAACTCCTAACAAAAATTATAAATGAAGTGCTTTGTTCAGGCATTTAACTCTTTCATTTCTAATATAAATGCTAAAGCTGTTTTTATTTTTCACTTGAAAATAAATATTAAGGAAAGTTGTAACTTAACCCATATGATGCCTTTGAGGAAATCTGGGAGAAGATTTTAACAAGAGAAAAAAACTTAGGATGTGACTTTTCCAAAATTTTGTGGTTTTTAATCTCACTTTTTGGAGGGGTGTCTGGGAAGAACTGGGGGGAAGGGGAATGTGCTAAAACTTTGCTAATTGTTGGAGAATTCAAACCTGTTTTCATTTATTTGAAATTATTACATAATAGAAGTGGGACGCTATAATTCAACCCAAATGGACGACTTCAATAAGCGGGTGGAAATGATTCAGTACATTAAAGAGAAGCTGTTTCAATAACAAATCTTTATTATAATCAGGAGTGAAGTGGTTAATTTAAGTTTTACTGAAAAACAGGCTGGCAAAAATGTTTCCAGGGATGTGGGGATTTTTTTCCTTTTACTCAGTAGGGGTTTGGAGAGGAGGCTTGGAAGGGAAGGAGGGCTTTGGTTCCAGGATCCCTGCATTCCCACGAGTTCCATTAAGGAAGGGGGAAGGGCTTCCTGCTGAGGCAGCCATCTGCATCTTTCTGTGAACAGCAGGAACCAAAGGCCTGGTAAAAGGAGAGTAAACCCAGGGTGACAATTCTGTCTGCAGTCAAAGTCAGAATGTGGCTGACTTTTTTATTATTAGTCATGTCGTTACTACTATTATTATTAAGGAGAAGGGAGGGTTTCTCTGGCAGAATTAGAAGGTCTATAATGGAATATTAATTACAAGCAAACAATAGGGTTACAGGCAGAAAAGCGTCTAGCACAAACACACCCTGTCAGCCTCTCCTGGAATGTGCCATCGACAGCAAGCTGGGATTGTCATCATCCAAGCTACTGTCGCTCTGCTACAAACTATCTGAAGTCCAAGGATGCATGTCTGAGGTCCCTTAAGTTATTGCTTTCTAGGTTAGAATAAATTAGACCTGGATTTTTGTAAAGTGCTGTCACTTAATGCCTATTTTATTAAGGTTATTTTTATGCCCATAATTTGAGGGTAACACATCTGTTATTTCCTCTACTGCCTGGCTTTGAGTGAACATTGCCTATGGAAAGTAACAAAGAGTGACACTGGAAAAAATAACAAGGGTGTTTTAACTTCCAACATCTGGAGAAAACAATATTAAGGAAACAGGAACAAATAGGTATGGTAGCCTAAAAATCAAAAGTCCACTTTTTAAGAACAGTACATAGTTTATACAGTACAGTAGATTTTTATTATTCTAGTTTGGGAAAGCTAATACAAAAAA
Organism: Sylvia atricapilla; assembly: GCF_009819655.1. Classification (NCBI taxonomy): domain Eukaryota; kingdom Metazoa; phylum Chordata; class Aves; order Passeriformes; family Sylviidae; genus Sylvia; species Sylvia atricapilla. The sequence continues at coordinate 29,243,060 of NC_089140.1, forward strand.
TAAGATTGAAAAAATCTCATTAAAGAGATTCAAGCATTTCAAGCTCTTGTTCAGGTCATCCTAATGCCGAAACCCCAGGTACAAAGGGAGAGAAAAAAAAAAAAACAACCCTACTAATATCCCTTCCAGAAAAGACTTTCAAAATTCCATCTCAAAAGCCTCCTGTTATGTAGTTTTCTATAAAGTTTTATCACTGCTACATATATATCTCTGGCTACTACCTACACAGATGCAGAAAATTCTACTGTGTCATATGGAACTTGAAAACTGAATTAAGCATTCCTGTGGAGTGATAAATACCAAGATTAAGAGACCAGCGGTCTTTTTCGAGAAAAAAAAAATAGTCAATTATAAAACCTCTCAATATTTGCATTCACAACATTGAATATAGCAAAGTAAATCAAAAAATATATCATATAATCCTTTAGGGAAGGAGCTGAATTTACCATACAAATATCTGCCTAGAAATAACACATTTCCATACTAACTTCTTTTTAAATTTGATAGATTTATTTTACAATGTACATTCCTAAACCCTCCCATTTGTTGTCTGAATTCCTGTTTGTGACCTTGGAATTCCAAAATTATTATGTCATTCTCTGCCTTTTTTTCCAAGGGCATTGTATTAGAAAATGAAAACAGTATGAAAATACTTCCGTGTCTCTGCAGACCCTCTCCTTTTCTCCTGTTAACAAGTATTGCCTTAGAAAGTTTTGGGTTTTAAATGAAACGGTAGCTTATACTTACAATACTTTGCAAAATACAAAGTCTACCTTTGTTTCACAAAGCTTAAGGGATAGGTGTAGCAGAAGCTACTCATTTTAGCTACTATTATGGGGCATAGAGATTTCTGCCTTTATTTAATTTTTTTTCTTTCAAAGAAAACTACAGATAAGACTTTTGAAAGAGTTCCTGCCTTTCTTCTTTTGACTCGCCAAAAGAGGGCTTCTGCTTTCAGTGGCACTTGATTATTTTAGCAGTTTCCCTCATGTAAAGGCTACATGTAAGCAAAGACTGTTTCTCCAGCCAGCAATGAGAAGTAGACAGGTGATGGTTAAGAACAGATACCTGTTATGCCTAGACCATTGCTTGAGGCAGCAAAAACCAGAGGAGATCACTACACACCTGAACAGAAGATGTGCTTTTTGGTTCTCAGTGTACGTGCCCTGCATCAGTGAAGGACTCTTGTACTGGAATTGTTTTCTGAGAAGATTTTCTGTCTGGATACTTTTCTTATGTACTTTTCTGAGATACTTTTCTGAGAGGGTTTTCTCAGATATTAAAGATACTTTTCTGAGGTTTTCTATCTGGACACATGAAAGTGACTCCAGGCACAGGTGAAATTACTCCAGCTTCTGGTTGAACATCCCAATCAGGCTGCAATACAACAGGTTGCAGTGCAAGAGAATTTTAGTCATGAGATATTCCATGAGAAATTTTCTGATGAAAACCTTAGTGCAATGTGAAAGTTGGCATAATGAATGGCAGTCTAACCCTGAAAATCCTCCTTATTTTAACAGGTATTACAAATACTCAGCACCTCATAGGATTAAGTTCAAGGGCAACTTTAAACACAGTTTTTCCTTCACAAGTACTAATCTTCCTAAAGAAACTTTGGGAACGAAGCACGCAAAAAATAAACTTTAAAAATATTTGTCTGCTTTTAACACTACCAACCTAGACCATGAGGTACATACACTCCCAAGGAAAATACAAGAATATGTTTTTATCTTTAAATCATTAAACATTATTTTCCTCTGATGAGACTGTAGATGCAAACCAGTTTCCCAAAGCAGAAACAAAACTGCTAAAGAAACATCAGTGTTATACCATTTTATAATGAAAGCTCAACACCCCCCAAATAACTCCAAATTGCAACTTTGCCTTAATAACTCTGCTTTTTAAAAGTTCTTGCAGCCAACATGATTGTGAAGGAAGATGATTTTCCTAATATTTGTTCCCGAAGCTGCTAATCCATAGTCAGAGAAGTTTTCCTTCAGGAAATACACCAGATGCTCTCACTGAATTTAAGATTTTAATCTCAAAATGTTGAGTTTTTTCTTGTGTATGTTTGTAAAAGCTTCATCTGTGATTGCTCTATATCACCTGTTCCAGGAAACAACTTAAGTTTCAGTGGATTGCCTACACAGTAGGCATTATTGATGAAAGGTACAACATCTGTTAAAATGGCATCTACTTTTTTTTCAGTTGGTTAATAGTTTAATAGCTTTAGCTATCAGAGAAATGCAGTACCTATGGGTAGCACCTCAGAAAAACATGCAGGCATAGTATATGCATTCATAAATTAGTAAAATTTATCACTGAATATATGGGTCTCAGGAGACCTCTTTATCACTTAAGTCCTCAAAGTAAGGCTCCAGTGGGATTTGAAAAATGTGTGGGCTTTTTTCCAGCCCTGTGAGGTGAATTATACCTATTGAAACTACAGATATGCCTGTGAAGACAGGTGCAAGCAGTTCCCTCAATTCCTCTGAGTCTCTGGTCCCAGCCGGCTGCAACCCAGCTCCAACCCAAAAACTACACAAGCACGTTCTCTGAGAGGTAGTTATTGGCTTGCACACTGTCAGCCTTCAAACATGCTAGCTAAGAATCGACCAAATACTTTCTGAAGTGAGTTTTAGTTAAAGCTGATTAGTATGCAGAACACTTAGAAATAAAATTGAAGTAATTACACCTTTGTTAATTCCTTCAACCATTAAAAAGAAAAATGTACGAGCAGGTATAGCAATTCAGATGGCCTTAAAAATATATGACAGAATCACAAATAATCCACAAGGGTCATCGAAGTCCAACTCCTGGCCCTGCACAGGACTTCCCAGGAGTCACACCATGTGCCTGAAAACATTGTCTAAACCCTTCTTGAACTCTATCAGACTTGGTGCTGTGACCAGCTCCTGGGGAGCCTGTTCCAGTGCCCAACCACCCTCTGGGTGATAAACATTTTCTTCATATCCAGTGGAAAACTTCCCTGACATAGTTACGTGCCACTCTCTAGAGTCCTGTCCCTGATCACTGGGGAGGAAAGATCAAAACTGTGCATTGAACATTAAGCTACAATTTTTAAAAATACAGACTGGATTTGTAAAAGAAATGAGGCCAAGTGACCAGTATTTTTTTTAAAATTGTGATATCCTTCCTCATTTGTAATATGTGCCATAAAATGAAGTGGAAGGAGTAAATGAAGCAGAGAACACCTAACAGATTTACTGACAGTTTTGTACTAGCAAAATATAACATTCTGCATTTTTTTGATATATACTGGGAATTCACCAGTTCAAATAGTACCCAATGACCCTAGTTCAGTAAAGTACCCAAGCAAACATTTAAGCATTTTCTGAATGTGTTGAATAAAGCAAAAGCCTGAATTAAAGCATATGCTTAAGTCCTGTGCTAAATGGAAACATTACTGCTCACATAAATTGCAGTTGCAAGGCATGCAATTGTTCTACAAATTATTCTCAAATTATTCTAAAAGCTATCACAGAAATCCAAGTAATTCATAATATTAGAAAGTCAACAGGAAGACTAATATCTGTCAACTGGTGTTTGGAGCAAGCTATTGATTCCCAAGTGGAGCAAGGTTAAAATGTTATAGCAACATGATCTGGCATGATTTTCCAAAAAACTTACAAGCAAGGGAAATGCACCAGGGAATGCACCCAGGGAGCATTAGGCCATGCTTCTGAGAAGGCTGGATTTCAGGATAGAACTCTGAGGAAATGGCAAAGAAAAAAGTCATATGTCTTTCAGTCCCCAAGGATCTGCTTATGAATTATAGCCAAGGACGTGAACCTCTAGGTTACTTGTGCTTCAGATATGTAAGAATCTTTTCCTTATTAACTCTTCCACACCACAGATAACACTCCTCTTCATAAACTAGTGCTCTGTTCTTTCTATCAAATGCATAGCAAATAGAAAAAAAATATTTCAAAAAAGAGAGAGAAAATCAGTCCTTATTAATCATGAGAAGGAATAGAGTCAAAACAACTTCATTCCCCTTTGTTTTCCAATCTGATTTTGAAAGAAAATGAGATAAGCTAAGGGAAAAGAACACTGAAAGGTTTCTGAGCTGAATCTCATCAGCTCAGCACCAATCAAGGAGAATTTGCAAGAGCTGTGACAGACATGACAGAACTGTAAAGTGCAAAAAAAATGGAAAATATTTACTAACCCAAAGACTGTTGTCCACTAGTGTTCTAAACCAAGACACAATGTCTCTCCTCTCATGTTTCAGTGTGATAAAAACTTATTTATGGAATAAACCACAAGAAAGGTAGGGGTCATTACTTCTCTGTTTGTATTAGACCTGGCTTCTTCTTAATTTTAACATATGAACCCTGAAACAAATATCCATTTCCTTTGTACCATGGGAAGAGGAGGCCTTTTCAAGCACAAAAAGTAATTGAAAAAAGATATTTTCTGGTTTTAATAAGAACTAAGCCAACATGATATAAAAACCCTCTATGTTTTGCAACACCTGTCACAACTTCAAAGAACGTGAGAAGTGGCTATTGCAAAAAATAACAGGTGTCAGCCTAGAGATGTGAAGTCCAATATGTAGCAGAAGCCCAGCAATTCAGGCAATTCCTGTTAATAGAACACACAACCTGAACTTCCCTCAAAAAGTAAAACAAAAAAAAGCCCCTTATGACCCACAAGTCAGGGGGGATATTTTTAAAACTCTGTATGTTCACAGTATCTCATAAGTAATATATCATTGAAATATGCAAAGGGATTCAAAAATAGGTTGGAACAAAACTGAGGTTAAGAAACCAAGCATTCAGGGCCAGGAAAGAGAGAAACAAATACTAAAAAATACAACCTTGCAAATGTTGATAATTGATGAAAACAATGCAAAATGGATCATCAGCTAAACACTGATAGAGATTGATGATCTGGGAAAGATTTGTTTTCAGTATATAAATTTCCCTGGTCATAAGGGCTGTAAGATATGCAAAAGTCTTTAAACTGACAGTTCTCTGATACAATCCTGAAAACTGGATGGAGTTCTCCTGTTAGTCCAAATGAGAACATAGCAAGTGACAGAAATATTGGAGGCATTACAGAACTGATACTAAAAACAAATTACAAGTTAACTGCAGTTCACGTACAAGGTCCTGCCTTTCAACACACTGTAGAGAAAAGGACCACAGCTGAAATCCCAGGATGGCTCAAACAATTTGTTTATGATTTCATAGTTTTTAGTGTATTGTCACTAAAGCTCTGCTAAAAGTAGGCATTAAAATTTTTGAGGGGTTAACAATAGAAAATTTCTTTTTTCTTTCTTTCCAACTACCCAAAAGAGACAGAGAGAGTAACATCTGATTAGTAAGTGCACTTCCTCTGTGATGCTAACTGTGAAATATGTAGCTGGCCCAGCATATTAACAAGGAATATGTGCATGAAGCATAGAAACACACTGGATTGTTTGAAACATAGCAACAGACTGGGTTAAAGGGTCCTCCCTCACTGCTACCTAATTTAGCTTATTGTGGGTTATTCATGGTCTGGGCCCCCTGAGAAGCTGTCATGGTGACTCATGACAACCCCATATCCAGTGTGCTTGCCATCATGCTATTATATATGGGAATAGAACATCTTTTGCTTTAGAGATAGGCAGATGTGCATCGGATGTGGGGTTTTCAGGAGGGATTAAGGGGGTTGGACATTTTCTCTCATTTTTCATTAGCATACATGGAGAATCTATCTAACAGTAAAGCAAAGGCACTGACATGCTTTGGAGATCCTGGGCCTAAATCTCAAAAAATAATTGTTCTTAATTATAATATTGAAGAGTGTGAATCTGTTCAGCAGAAGAACAACCGTTTGCTTCCCATGATTAAGACAGCAACCAAAACAGTGTTTGGAACCAGGTAAAACCACAAAGGGTACATCTACATCTAGATGCTATTCCAGCATCTCTTTTCAGTTATCACCTTATTTGAGAGAAAATTCTAATCACCCTAGTTTGTTTTCAATTTATCTCTTCAGATTGTTGGAATCTTATTTTGAGAAAAATGAATGAGAGTATGCACTGTTTTTTCTGTCTTACAGGTGGTACAGCCTTGATTGCCAGCTGGATAAATGCAAGTAGAAAATCTTCCTAAGGTATCCCAATCCTGCCAGATGTTTTGCTTTTTTGTCCCATGCAGCTTAGAGCAATAACATTCCAGACAATGCTTTTTACTGAATAGGCAGTGCAGGATGCTCTCCCAGAACATAGGACCGTGCACAAATTACCCAATTAATTTTATTCCCAGATGCCGAGAACTTAAGACTGTGCCAAATTAGTCAAATTAATTTTGTTACAAATGTTTAACTGACAACAAAACAACTCCACCTCTGAAATCCATATCTGAGTCAAGATAGAGAAAATTTTATCAGTATTCTGCAGCATGCATTGCAATTCCAAAAGCAGGTTTTTTTCTAGGTGTTATTTAACATAATTTAGGAATCCGTATGTTCTATAAAAGCAGAAGGAGTACAGACAATGGCATATTTGTTAAGCAACAGTGGTCAAAATCTCCCCAGTTCCTTCAAAACCTCCAGTCAATGTTTTTCTTTAAAGTTGTGTTCCATGATTCAAGCTCTTGAGAATTTAAGTTCCTTGCTTCTTTGCTGGCTTAGCCAGCTCAGTCAGGTCTTTGTCAGCAGCTGGGAAGGATTGCAAATACATAGCTACCAGTTCATTTAGGACCAAACTCTCGTACACTTATGCATGATGGGCAGGAATTTACCCTCCCTGCATTAGTTTTAATGGGAATTCATTGGGAGAAAATGCTGCAGAAGGCCAGTGCTTAGTTGACAAATTGATACATTTACCAAATACCAAACAGGATTGGAGTCTGTAAAATGCAACTCCAAAACAAAAGTTTCAGGTTTCATTGCAGTAGCCAAGAAGGTAACATTTCCTGATCTCTTGAGAGGAATTCTTGGCATCATTTGCAACTTTAGCTTTTTACCTAATAGTACCCTAGAAACTGTAAAATATTTCAATTTTAATGAACAGAAAAAAAAAAAAAAAAAAAAAAAGAAAGAGTTATGACAAGGGGATAACTGAACACTAGCTCTCCCCTCAGCAGAGAAATACCTCTTGTAATTCTATTTTCCTTCCTATTAAAGACTTCCTAACAATATTTTCTTTCTCTTTCTCTCATGTGTATAAAGAGGAAGATAGACATAAAGAGAAACATTTTACAGAAGAATCGTTTGACCCAGGCTCCTCCACAGACCTCAGTGAACCTTCCCTGGCTATGAAACACAGAAAGGAAACAGGTGTGGGAATGAGCCACGCACACACTTCCCTCAACAGTGGCCACAAAATTCAGACACAACAGCTAAACCCACTCCTGCAGAAGCAATATCTGTGACATAAAGTCAATTAGTTTTATGATAGAATGGCAAGAGTGAGAGGAATCGTTTTGAAAAATAGGAGCAGTGGAAGGTGAAACAATATTTCTCTAAGTGATGTCTAGAGAAAGAAAATACGTAAAACCTTCAGAATCAAAAGAATACTGCCTGATAATTCTCAAACTATTCAAAAAGTAGTATCATATTGTGGTATCTACTGCAGAACACCTATGATGTATGTTTGTTAGTCTTCACAGAGATGCTAAACTCTTAGTTGTGTTTGTCTGTAAGTTATAGAATGCTTTAAGAATATTTGATCTGTTGTATATTTCCACAGCATCTATCAAAATGGAGTCTTGCTTCAAGCCTGGGTCTACAAATAATGAAAAGAGACAAAGTCTATAGCTTTTCCTGTGGTCAGCAATTCCTAGTTTTTCATTAGCACACCACAAACAGAAGGGCTTCACTTCAATATAATTAATAAAGGCTGTTAGTGATTTTTCAAAAATATTTACCTACAGCTTTGTCTTCTCATGCAGACTGAAACAATGTGCAATATGTTTGTTTTCTAGTTATTCTAATGAATCTGTAAAGTTTTTTGCTTTAGACACCATGCAATTATTTTAATCAGTGATAGTGTTTCTGTCTTGTTCAGTGTGCTTCTTTAAGTGCTATAGAGATGCATAATATTCACCTTTCACTGAAAATCATCCCCATCATCTATGGAACATAACTCCTACAAAACATGTATTCTTTTTGCTTTGTTGAGATTGACCCAGGCATACACTACAATTTTTAAGGTTGGAAAGGAGATGGACCTTCTACACAGATGGTGGTTTCCAAGCCATAAGAAATCAACAGATCAAACTGTGTAATATTCTCTGCATTGCAGAGTTCATTCCCTACATGATGATATTCATCATCCACCCTCTTCCTTCCTCCACAGACTCTCAGTAGATTCACACTGTATCCATTTCCAGCACTCCTCTCAGATTCCCCAGGCAAATGCCAATCAAAGCTTCCTTTGTTGGTGATATGTACATTCCTTCATGAGCTATAAAGGGTAAGTATGTCCCAACTTTCTTCAGGCTATCATAGGCACGTGCAGTATTATTGTCCCATAGTTTATCTTACCATACCCTAGAGAAATCTCATCATCCTGTTTTCTTTATATGGGCTACAGATGTCTTAGCCAAGCTTCCTCACCACTGAGTCACCGACCAGGATTGTTTACGTCTTCATAATGAGTCACCTTCACAATTTGGCTCATTGTCAATACTTGTGCTGACAGCTTCAGCCAGTCTCTGCTTTGTCTCATTCTCCTTCATCTTGGCAGTGTAGTTGTACCTGTAGCGAATAAGAACACAAAATGGCTCCCTCCTACCTTTCCTTTTCTTTTATGTATGCCACTTCATGTTCACTGATGTCACTTTCTATCTCTAGATTGACTGCTGTTCCACAACTTTTACTTTCATGTTGTTCCAAGTTCCTGTGCCACAGGAAATCCAATTCAAATACCATTTTTGCATTCAAGAATATCAGTTGATGTGCAAAATCTTTATGTACTATATCTTTGGTCAAATATCAAACTGCATTCAATATGTCTTTCATCCTATTGATTTATAAATAGGGATATTGTGAATATCACAAATATCTATGATGCTTTAGAAGTCACGTTGCCTTTTTCTATCTGATATCTTTTCTGGATCTTTTACACAACCTTACTGGATTGTATAAATGACTAAGAATTCTGATGGCCCAAGAACTTTCCTTTTTGCACTCTCCATTGCCTTAGAGGTTCATTTTATGAATGTTCTGTATTTATTAATTCTTTCCTTTTCTAATCACTGTGTTTAGTATGTCCACTCAGCACCTAATTGCCCCTTAGATCTAAACTCCCTACAATCAGTGGTTGGCTGGGCTCCCAGAGTTAGTCAGTCTCATTTTCTGTTTCACCTTCAGGGTTTCAAGGGCTACTTCAGAGTTATTATAGATACATTTCCAGAACAGCACAGAAATTTTAATATTTTCATAGTATTATTATTTTCTAAATTTACACCGTAAATATGTTTTATAATAATTCCTTTCTTACAAAACAAAACAAAACAAAAAAACCTTAATAAGTTCCCTTTAGGAATCTTTCACAATTCCAGTTCACAATTCACAAGTTGCATTTGCTCTACTGTGTAAGAAACCTTACAGGAACTGAATTGGGGTGAGAGGTAAAATACTGCCATGAAATAGACCAGGGTAAGAAACCAAAAACAAAGAGTTTGAATTACTAATCAGTTTTCAGGGAAAAGGTTAATGGGAAGGTGACCAGAACTGAAACCAGTTTGTCAGGTTGGGGGTGGGAAGGTTGGAGTGGGTGATAGTGTAGAATGTAAAGAAGTGAATAAAAACATTATTGTGCTTAATTATTATTAACAATATTAATAAATTATACCTAAACTTTTTGCAACTCATTCCATGGAAATGTCACTCCAAAAAAATCCTTTAAGGATTTATCTAGTAACTTGCAACATAAATCCCGTTTTCATTCAAACTCACAACTTTTGTGGATAGAAACATGGCTATATTTTGGTTTTAAATACCAAAGTGTTGTGTGAAGGGCAGAATATCTTTGAAGAGCTCCAAACTGTGTGGTACACAAGACAGATAATCTAAAACATAAATGAATTCTTTAATTCTTAGACTCTATTTATTGATCATACCTACAGTTCCTTTGACATTCTAGCTTTAGCCAGACCCACCTATCCACCTAGAAAAAGGGGTTTGTGTCCTTTAGTACCAGTTCAGATTAATGGGCAGCCCTATCATCCTGTTTATTTTTAAATCAATCTGGATAAACAAATACTTCCATTTGTCATTATTGTTTCTGTTTCTGTAATTAATCCTCTGAGAAGTTACAAATGAACTTACTCAGCCAAAATGGAAACTTCATATAGTAAGTTCTTTCATAAAGCACAAATCAAATATAAATTCACATTTTTTGAATATGGAAATACTTGTAGTGATGAAAGTTATACTTAGCACATGTGGAATGTGTGCTTCGTTTTTTTAAATAACAGTGATGCCAGTGAACTTCAAGATGATGAAGTTTAATAGGCCCTGGAACCTGCTCAGATCCAGCTGCCTCAATCCAAATGCTAATGTTGAGCTGTAAGCAGGAAAACTCAGAGTCTGAAAGACTCATTGCCCTGGTGGGAAATGCTGTTTGTGCAAGTGAGAAGAGCTGCTGGCTGGTTTATGTGACCGAAGGATTAAGAACATTGGCTCACATGGGGTACGCCTTTCCTGCAGACAGGATTCCACTTAAGGTCTCCCTGATATTATGGCCATTTTTAGATAAGGCCAAGAATAGTGCTGTTTGCATTGCTTGGGATGCCTGAGGTATTAATAAATAGAGCAATAGACACTGTGCTGGATTCCAGAGGTGAAGAATGATGATTTTTTGTTTTCAGATCATAGACCTAATTTTGGTGCTTTTCCATGTGTGGTTCTGGGTAAGAGACCTAAAGCTGTAGCCAGCTAGCTGTTTGTACACCCTGACAAACATGACCATAAAACAAAGCAGATTCATCATGGGTATGACAGAGCCAATATCTCAAATTCTGGAGGTTTTTCTATCAAGGTGTCATTCAGTGATGCACTCCTGCCTTTAAAGAACTCTCAACAACCAACCAACAGCAACAAAAAAATTGTATTCCAATTAAGGAAAACCCTATTTACCCTGGACTTTGCTACTCTGACAGTATAGGACAAGATAGTCTCAGTTACAGTTTAGTCAACTGTTATACTATCCACCAAAATCTGGGATAATATATGACCAAAATATGGAACATCTGTATATTGTTGAGAGCCTCAGCATAATTTTTAATTGGATGTGTTTTGAATGTTTTCTCACTGCTAAATAAACCAGACATTTTAAAAACACAAACCCGAAATTATTTATGGGCAAACCAATGAAATCCTCATTGCAAAACCACAGCTACACCAGCCATGAATGCTGACCTCACCTCTGCTGCTACAACTGATAAGAAAACTGATGCATCACTTAAGCTAAGCATAATTAAGAAGAAGTATGTTAGTGGATTTTTCAATATTTTGCTAGATATTTGCAAGTGAGAAAGATGCTGATCCTGATTCTGTCACTGGGCCTAATAAACAGTGCAATGTCTAAATAAAGTATATGTTAAAATGAAGCCAAATCACAAAAATGGAGATAGCATAAAAATGGAGAAAGTAGTGTGCAAAATTGAAATAAAGGGCCAGAAGGGAATTGACATTATGAACAATTTCACAAGGGATTATTTTGTTTACTATTTTGATTTATGTTCTGGGTCTAGAACATGGGAGTGCACTGATGGCAATTCAAAGAGGCTTACATAAACATACAAGAGGACAAGAAAACGCACTGAAAAACTGAATATTTGTGAATTGAAATGAGATGACACACAGTAGTGAAAATGTCAAAACTTGCATTGAAGGCTAACTAAAGCTTTAATTTGGAAAAGATTCAGTGAAGTTGCTCTGGAATCACCAGACAACTGCAGGAGTCTACAAGAGAAGTGTTTTTTAATATGACACTAGAGGAAAAGAAGCAAATTCTTAGTGTCCAATTGTGCAAGGTTTGGGAGGCCTCATCTGCAATACTACATAGAGCTTTTCTTCAAGGAAAATGAATTTATCACTAGCACAGGTACAAAATAACATACTAGGATAGCCAGAGCATATCATATCATTGGAGCAGCTTTATAAAATTAATTTGGGATTGTCAAGTAAACATCAGGAAAGCAGAATAGTTATATAAGCAAACAGACAGGACTGGCACAATAATAAGACAGCAGGCACTGGTCATAAATTAATTGAGGCTGGAAACTGAAAGATGGTGTCTAGCCATTACAGCTATAACGTCTGAAGGATGAACTGCTCCAGAGTAAAGAGGCAAAATTCATAAAAAACATTTTACAAACTATGAAAATACAGAAGAGTTTACTAAAAAACTTGAGCAGGCAACTCCAGACTTTGTTTGCATTCCTTCGTTTCTGTCTGATGAAGGATAGGAATCTGGAAGGATAAATGCACAACCTCTTGGTTCTAGAGGGCCATCAAGTTCTCTGAGAGAAGAGCTGAAGAGCTACATCACACAACCAGCTTTTTCATTACAGCAGAGAAGTCATCTGTAAATTAGAGGCAGGTGTAAAAGACTATATAGGCTGACTGTTTTCAATGGGGTATATATGCAGACTTACACAGAAAAGTGTGCCACTTTTGTCTTCTAACCTAGCTAAAATTCTATTACCTGACAGTTCAAATCTGAGGAGCAAAATTGCCTTCAGGCTGTTTGAAATAGTGCTTGTCATGTCGGAAATTAATGTGAACCCAGTAATCACAGAATATGCTGACTCAGAAGGCATCCATCAGGATCAGTGAGTCCAACTCCTGATTCTGCACAGCAGACCCCAAGAATCACTCCATGTGCCATTTCCTTGAGTCCTGTCACTGGTCACAAGAGAGAAGAGATCATGCCTGCCCCTCCTCTTCCCCTCATGGGAATGTTGAAGACCACAATGAGATTTCAATAAAGAGTCATACTGAAAAGTGTTTAATTGAGAGCTCAACTTCTTGTTTTATACACTATTAGTCTTCTTAAATGATTCTAAAGACTCCTTGTAAGATAACTTAAGTTTTCTAGTTACACTGACAAATACATTACACAGGTAATCGAAAGCCATATAAATGAATTTGGCTTTAGTTAAGCATACTTACAGAAAAGTGTTCTAGAGGCATTTTCTTCCAAGTTTACTTGATTCTGCATGGTGGGATATACGCAAGAAATCTCTTTGAAGAAAACAGACCGTAACAGCCATCATGTCTACTGAAGAATGTTGTTTAATACAAAAAGATGCAGAAAAAAATCAGACAGGATACAATGATGTTTAAAACAGATTGCATCAATGACACAAACCATAACACAAAGTCCACTTTCTTAAAAGCAGGGAAGAAACTCTTTCTCGTTCCATACATTTTAATGTTTTTCTGTGTCTAATTAATTCATTAAATTTAAGCAATAGGTTCTGTCTGAGAGTTCCATATTTTCATTTGAACTCCTGAAGAAATTCATCACAAAAGACTCCTTAGATCTTACTTCACTAAATTCAAGCAAAGTCAGAATTCCTTCAAAACCCACAATTCCTTCATATGCAGTGAATCAAAAACGTAAACATCGGCTTATTTCTGATCTTCTGATCTAAGTTTTGTCCAACATGCTCAGATCATTCATTCAAAAAAAATATGCTTAGTAACTGTTCAAAAAGCGGATTAAATCCTTTAACACATTATTACTGCACTGCCTCAATAAGCCCTTACTTTACCAAAAAGGATATTTACTGTAAATATGGTACTAGAACCAGCTGCATCACATTTATGCAAAAAGAAAACATACTGAATTGTTTAGAAAAGAGGCATAATATAGTGGTGATTGCTTTTCCCTATACTTCTGAATTAAGAGTTTGAAATACTATGCTTGAAGTCCCATAAAGCTTGGTATGTCTTGGGAGTAGCACTCCTTGCTTAATTTGGGCCAGGCTCTTTTTTCCACTTTGAAGGAACAAAATGAGACTTTAATAGTTCCAGGAGCCTCTAGGTAGTTGCAAATTGAGGGTTCTAAAGTATTCACATGGGCAGAGCTCAGGCCATAGTATAAAGCATATTTTAGAGAGACTGCCATGTAAACCAAGGTCGGACCATCTCTCCTCCTACTCATGCAGAAATAAAATCAAATCACTTTATTCTCCTCTCTCACTGCCTCCTAGGTAAATTTTTATGGTTTTATATGTATTTATATGCAATTATGAGACCCTTCTTGATTTAATAGCATGCAAGTGAATTGCAGTTGTGATCCTTTAGGGATATCCATGACTCAAAACAAGTCAAAATAGGTAAGTCTTTGGAAAACAGAGAATAAGACAAGAGTGTGAAGATTAAGTTTCATAATAAACATTTCAGAACTGCATAGTATTTAGGTTCAAGAGGGGCTTTGGTACAAAAGAAATAAAATCCAGCCCTCTGCCTCACTCACCCCAAAACATAATGAGATTTCAAATCCCAGCCATTTCAGACATTTGTGCCATGCAGAACTATGTAGCTCAGGGCTTTTAGCCAGGAAATTCTGCAAATGTGTCCTCAGATTAAAAAGTGCATGCAACCCAATCATGCCACAGCTTTATTTTGAATGCTTGCACTTGGCAATGTCTCTGGATGAAGATGTCCTGTATTTTTTGGCTTCTGGATAGTTTGTACTAGAAAAGCATTTTGGCACAATTTGTTTAACTGTTTAACCTCTTAAAGGAGCATGGAAATAAAATCCCTTTAATTGGTCTTAGGTATGCACGTCTTGAAAGGTTTAAGACTAATTTTTATAACATGAACTAAATATATAGCCTGAACTAACTTCCTATCCATCCAGGATGTTCTTTCTAGATCAAAGATGAGGATTCAGAAAGAATGCAATGAAATTGCATCAGAAAAAATAGCTTACTGTTTGGCAGTGCTATGCAGAGGTTAAAGACACGTCTACATGACAGCCAAGAAGTATGATTTAAAGCTTGTTTGAGGATGTGTGTGCAGGCTGCAACTAGCTGGCCCAGTGATGATAAACATATAGCCTTTACAGAGCAAAGTGT
This sequence comes from Sylvia atricapilla, assembly GCF_009819655.1. Classification (NCBI taxonomy): domain Eukaryota; kingdom Metazoa; phylum Chordata; class Aves; order Passeriformes; family Sylviidae; genus Sylvia; species Sylvia atricapilla. The sequence goes on from NC_089140.1 coordinate 29,258,119, forward strand.
GGATTGAAAACTTCATCTGAAAATTTGGGCAAATATTTACGTGGTTAAGCTGCACTGAACACCAAGCTGCCACAGCTGACACCTTATTTGTAGGATTAAAACTTCTATCTAGCCATAATGACAAAAAAAATTCTGACAAGACTTCATTCTAAGTATTTAATGAATTCAAACAGAGTGAATGAAATGGGGAGTGGGAAATGAGAGTACTACTGGATCTTTTCATATGAAACTCCATTTCATCAATAAAACTATACCGCTTAATTTCTGGGATACTTACGCCTCTCAGCAAAATACCTACCTTCTGTGATTTCTTGCAGTCACTGAGAGTTATTCGAAAAGTGTTTCTGAACTAGAGTTTTCCATAACAAATTTCAGAAAAGAATTCAAACATGCTCTTCCTCAATTGACCAGATCCATAGCCTGAAAAACAACCTTGAAAGCCCAGAATAATAAGGCTTGCTTGCTTCAACAGACCCACCCATGATTGTGTGCTTTAATTTTTCAACAAGATGTGGAGGTAGGGCCTGAGGAAACCCATAAAAATGTTTGGTTTGGCTTTCTGGCAGATTTCCCCAGCTCAAGCGCATGAAAAGCACTGAGGATGCAAGATCCTGCTAAGTTTCCATAGAGCACCTGACTTGAGCACCACAGAACATTCTGTACATCCCGAAGCAGAGGATCGTATTGCTGCGTTCACTCTGGGGACAGCAACAAGCAGCAGCAACAGCAGGTCATCAACTGGAAACTGGAAACCTGCCATCTTCTAATTAGTTGCTCTCTCCTTCATAATAATCCTGTTTAAAATCCTACAAAATGCAAGGTCACGTTTGCTGCACAAACTCAGATAATGTCAAGCCAAAATTTTAATCGTGTCATTAGCCAGAAGCACCTTTTTAGATGGAATAAATATCACGTCCTCATAAAAATTAGGGTATATAACACATGGCCAGGTTCTGTTCTTTCCTATTCTTAATCATTGTCCAGATGAACACAATTTTTTTTTATAACTGAACCAATTTCTTTTAGCTAAAGTCAGCAGCTTTTAACAATAGTTGAATAACTGAACTTGCTTTTGGTCTCAAATTCCAGTCTTTCAGATAAAGGAACCAAAAATCTCATTCTTCTTATACCCAATGCAAAGGTATTTTAAACCACTCTAGTTTTCAGTGATTCCAATCAAACACCTGTGTAAGCAATCACAGGATGCATTTTAAAAGCAAATAATGTGACTTCACAAAAAACATTCACAAGACTTTAAAGCAAAGGATAGCAAAAGCATCAAAGTCTTACCACCATTTCACAGATTGTTGCAGAACTATGAAAGACAGCAAATGTGTAACTTAGTAAAATCAGTAAAATCAATTCCTGAATCAGGAGCAAAACACTGGTCTTCTGACTCCTAATCCAATACCATGGAGGAAAATTACCTCATCCGGATCTAAAACGAAGATTTTTCATATCTGGTACCTTCCCCACCTTCCACACTTCCACCATCACACCACTCAATATTTGTTCAGGATGCTGGATTGAAATGTTCTCCATGCTCTGCCATTTACAAAAAAACCAACCAACCAACCAAACAAACAAACAAACAAAACCCCAACAAAAACAGTTAACTACCGTGGATGGGTTCATATTAATACAAATTAATAAGGTTCTTCGGTAGATATGCTGCAGTATATTGTAATATATAGTGTAATATAATCCGAGTAATCTGAGTGCTTGCTACAGACACTAAATCATTGCCAAAAAAGTGGGGAAAACCTGCCAACATTATGTGCAAATTATGAAGTGTGTAAATTCACAAGATTCTGCCTTATTGACAGAGGTAAACTCTTTTTGAAAGAGACTGATTTAGATAGCTGATTTCTTTAAATGCATTTATTTTACCTTGCAGGCGTCATCCATTTGGGCAGGAAATTAAATTTTCAGCCAGTGATCTTTTTCACGACACCTCTTAAAATTATATTTTTGTATGGAATGCAAGAAAGCCTCTGTATGAATGCACCCCAAGAAAAATTTTACAATGCCTGACAATACCCCAAGTATTTCAGTAGGTGCAGAGTATACAGGCCCTTGGCATTGAGTCAAAACTCCAAGTCCCAACTCACAAAACAGCACAGAGCTGTGTGCAGAATTTGACAGGTCTGGGGCTTAAACCTCAGGCAGACAGGCAAGCAGCCAACCTTTCAAGAACTACCTCAGGCTGCTGTAGATTTCCCAGCTCTCAGTCTGGACCTTTCGTCACCCAGTGGACCATCTCTCTTCTCCAGTGGTTTCTGTTCTAATGGAATGTCTTGGGCAATTCCTCTCAACACTCCTCTCACTCTTAGGCTCACTCCTTAGTTCCACTCCTCTCCAGAGGATACAGCTCTCCCTCATTGCCTGACTCTGGGAAAAAGATGAGTTTGAGACTTCCCAGCCACACAACAGATTTCTTTCTCAAATTCACAATGCTCTTTATCTAACCTACTGGAGTTTAACAATCATGACATGCAACATCAGCATTGCCAAGGATGAACAAGATTACTAAATAGGGAGGAAAGGGAGCTTGCTACTTTTTCCTAATGTGTTCTCAGATACGGGCAAAATAGAAGCAGTTCTACACCTGGAAATGATCCCACACCAAGTTGCTCTCCTACCTCATCATCATCCCAACTCTACACTCAGTTTAAAGGATATTTTTCACTGTATAGGCTGTGACTGTGACAGGATCCTCTAAATTTTCTAATGGAAGCATTCTCTGGAAAGAATTGGCTATTATTTTTCCAATGAAAAGTGGAACACACTCATGGAAAGTCATTCTAGTGAAGTGCTGCCCCCACCCCTTTTTCCATAAAACAGTACAGTTTTGGTAAATGCTGTCAGTTGTTTATAATTCTAAAAAAAGAAAAAAAAGTTCTCCACAAGCCATTTGTACACCCATGACATGGTTCAGATTACAAAATTTTTGGGAAGTTTTTGGTATCTATTTCCACGTTTCTTATAAAAGCTTTTATACTTGTATATGTTCTTCCTCTTATTTCTTATTATCAAGTAAAAGCAACAACAAAAGAAATTGTTAAATATTCAGCTAATAACATCTTGAACACTTTTAAAGAAAGGAAAATGAATAAAAACATTGACAAAGTGAGAAAGCAGTGATAGCACATTTTACTAGTCAATTCTAACAGAGTTTTCACTTGTACCACTGAGAAAAATACATTTACTCACCATCGTTTCTTAGTATTAAGACATTTCCCAAGAGGATTTTTTCATACTAGAAATCCACCTTCATTTTTCTTTTATAGTATCCTATAAAAGCACCCATATTTAGTATCCTGAATCAGTCTGTGTGACCAGCAAGGAGCTCTAGTCTCTTGAGAAGAGACTCAAGAAGTTTGTTTGGTTGCTTGGGGTTTTTTTGGCAGATTCCTAAAATTTGTCTTACTAACAAACATACATGACATCTGAACTGATGTTTGCTGCTTATGTCACGTGGTGACCAGAAGTTGTTAGATAAATATAACAAATCTAGTAATTTAAGCATGCCAGAACAATCCTGATAGCTATAAATAACTGGCATGTCCTGGACTTTGACCATATTGTTTAATTCTCTCACCCTGCAAGCATGGTGATACACATTCAGTTCAGAAATCATCACTGTGTGCAGAATTTTTCTGGCACTGCTAAGCAGCCCAAGCCTAAAACCAAACCATGCTGGGGCAGATGTAGCAATTTACCAGTACAACTGATCAATTCCCACCACCCAGGGACTCTGCCTTGACTTACGAGTATGGATGTAGACAGTGAAGCCACACTGACCATAAATAATAAATGCATGACATCACACTTTGATTTCTACAGAAAAACACTAAGGATGTTTCAGAGGTACACCCTGTTGCATTACTAGAGCTCTATTTTCTCTTTATTTAGTATATTCAGGGAGAAAGGAAAGTCAATGGAAAGCTGTCTGAATTGATGGAATTGTTGGAAAGGAAACAATAAAAAAGAAGGCAGCAGAATTGAAAGGCAAGGTAAAGATGTCACTTTTCAGTTTTGTCCAGGAATGGTCTAGAAAATTTTATCTTTATGATCATCTTTGTAGTCCTGTAGCACTTGAATGTCTTTGATGCCTTTACAGTTATATATTAAACATAAAGGTTCAAATGCAATATACAGATTTCTTAGGCATTTTTTTGCAATAAAGGTCATGTGTTTTCTTAGCTATCTCTAATTTTTTTTATTATTATTTGAGATTTTTATAGGACTTGGGTATAAATACTGTTTTTTCCTTTTAAACAAGGTAGATATCACAAAAGTCATTTTTCTGGTTAAGAAAAAAAAAAAAAGTAAGTAAGAATTTAAACTTATGGTTACATCATTAGGAATCTATATTTCAGGGCTGTGACCTTACAGCTGCAAAATATAGAACCAGTTTTATTTCACGAGTATTTGTCCAAACATTTTCTTTCATTTTGATCCAAATACTTTCACACCCACTGAGTTAGACCTTGACTTTCTGGTTCGAACAAACTAAAAATTTCAATCAGGTCCTCAGCAAATTGGTGTAGCTCAACAATGGGGCAAATCACTGACTTCAATGGAGCTACACCGATTAACACCGGGCGAGGATTGAATCCTGATCAAATTGAAACTCAATTGGAATTGCTTTGCTTCACCTGGTGTTTATTCACACCTCACATCAAAACCATGCAAAGCTATGAATTTTGCATGATTCTGATGCAAAGCCACACACCATATATGCTTAAAATTGAGTTCAGGTCACTCAGGAGTTGCACAATGCTAAGCAAATCTTTTGATAAATATGGTTTGCGTTACTAGTTTGTAACGAAACTCCACACCAGGTGACTTTTGTGTGGTCTGGTGTTTCATTGTGAACATTTTGCACTGCTCTAATGAAACATGATTTCCAAGACAACTAGGGGATAAAAAAAAGTTTCCATTCAAGGTTTTACCCACAAGTTCTGCAATATGCACACAAACCATGACCACAACATTAAACTCCTGATGACTAAAATTTGAAACCTAATTCCCCATTAAAGCACTTAAATAATGTTGGTGTGGTCTTCTAGAATGAACTGCAGCTCCCATTATTGGAAGAACTGCAAATCAAATCACTCTGTCTTAGGTCTTTACATGGTCTGGGGTTTCATCAGAGTTTGTTATGGTATTGAGACTAGCTTTTCAGAGTTTATTTATCAAAAATACCTGAAAATGCAGGTGGCCATCTAGGGCTAAAACAGCATAGAGATGGACTCTTTAGAAAGGGACAGAAAAGAAGACCCCATGAGTAGAGCTCACCCAGTACTGGCCAAGAAGAACCAAGCTGACAGGACCCCTTTATCTCTCTCTGAAGATTTGGTGGCACTCATGTTTGGGCATGTGAGATCACAAGCCTGGAAAATAATGTTGCTTAATCTAGACAAATGTTTTTGTATATGGTCACACATTCATCACATTCTAGCCTTAGTTTCCAAGGCTACTGCCTTGTCTTTTCCATTCAAGAAATGTGTATGTCACATGCACAGCAAGACAGATGCCTCCAAGAAGCTTTAAATTTACTGTATTTGCCCTGCACACATGATTTGTGCATGTGGGGTAGATTTGATATGCATAAGCAAAATGCACATCTGGGATTTCTGTTGCTCTGCACTGTATTTTCAGATAGAAAAAGAAGTTACGAATACTGTGAAAAATGACAGTCTTATGCTAGTGAGGCTTACAACATTGCTTACAACTGCTTTCACTATGCTCAAAAGAGAACAAGGACAAGACAAAGGTGAGTATTTCCATCCAGATGACATCCAGATAGTGGGCAGCAATAAATCCCTTCAAGTGAGGTAAATATAGTACGTGGATGCTGCCCTATGGTGCATATGGGTCCATACATGCTTGCCTGCCATGTTGAGCTTTTTGGAAGAGATCACAGAATCACAGAATATGCTGAGTTAGAAGGGAACCAGAAGGATCATCGAGTCAAGCTCTTACCCATGCACACAACTTCCCAGGAGTCCCACCCTGTACCTGAGAGCATTGTCCAAATGCTTCTTGAACTCTATAAAGATCAAAGAGGAATGTAGTGTTTGATACTTCTGATGAAGATTTGGAGGAAGATGAGTGACCACCTCCTCAGAGATAGGCAGATGCAGCAATATAGACAACAAAAATACTGGCCAGGGAAAAATTAAAGTCTATAGTGAAGGGACACCTGAACTTAGGCAATTTGAGGGTTAGATGGCACTAAGGAAGAAACAATCTCTAGGTTTCACATGGCTTGGTTCCATGTAAGAAATTCTCTGCCTTTTGTTGAATTCGGCCTACGATGAGAGTAGGATTTCAGAAGAGCTAAGGTACCAATAACTTTAACATGGAAAATCCTTAGATTTCTGAAGTTTTGTTGATGTAAAATGCCACAATCTTAACATGGCTAAGCCATGCAGAATTTCTTTGTACTTGCAGCTCACTAAGCCACTTCAACTCAGCCTTGCTTTCTAAAACACATAGTCTGGCACAAGACTGAACTCCTCATAAGACACAGCACCAAAGCCATCTTCTTAAAAACCCTTATTGTGAGAGGAAACATTATATTTTATTTATAGTTCAATATTTATAGCACTCCCAAAGTTCAGGAAGCCTAAGGAAAACCCTTTCCTAATCTGTGAAATGTTGGATTTATACATTCCATCTTTTAGCAAAGTGACAAGCTATGAAAAGTCTGCACATTCCTATCTCTTAATTTAAATATGTATCAACATGAGGTTCATTAGATGAGAGCAGAAGACCAAACAGCTGAATTACTCCCTAGCTACCAATAAAGATAAAATGCTGGGAAAGGGCAAACCAAGGGAATGAGTCTGTGGACTTCTGCTCTCCAATGCCTTTCAAATAAGCCAGTGTGTCTCTTTACAGGGATTTTCAAATATATATTTTTTGTATCTTTGAGAATATTTTCCTTAGCAGCTAATTCAAATCACATCCTGCCACTCAGTGAGTTTAAGTGTAAGCATTCACATCCTGGCCAATCTACTGATTGCTTCCATGTTATTACAATACTATGAAAATCTCAAGTAGTGATCTGACCATTAAACCAAGTAGTAAATTAGACAGGTTGGGTTAGCATTTTCCTCTAGGGAAGTAGCATGCTTCTTTATTCAGTGTAAGAACTTCATGCTGGCATGCTTCTTTAGGCATAAAGACAAGAATGCATTAAAATCAACAATGGCACACACGCTTGAACAAAACAATATATATCACTCATTTCTCCTGGAAGCATCTCCTGTGCTCTTTGGATTGTAGCTGTGCTGGTGCTTGACTATTTGTTTCACAGAAGAAAGTGATGCAGGAACTGGAAGACAACATGACAAAAATAGCTAAGCTTTCCCCATTGGAATTTCAAAATGTGAGAGAGTGGAGAGAACAGTTCCCCCACCCCTTGGGAAAATTAGTCCTATTATTGCCAGCACAAAACCTAACATCTTGTCTAGCATTAAATATTTCTCTGGGTCAAAATTACTTGAAGAAAGTATTTCATTTTCCAAAGGGTTTCTATTTTGGGTTTTCAGCGTGGCCATTTAGAGAGCAGGAGAGACTTTTTTTTTTTTTTTTTTTGTCACAGGACAGTGTTTAATTTTACTTAGGCTACCACCCCTTCCCAGTCTCATAAAAAGGTTTACATACAATAGATCACAGAGACCATAAACTAAAGACAAAGACCTACACAATACTTTTGAGATAATCCTTTGTGCTCTGCACATACCGGTGCTGTATAATATTTGAGGAAAAGCACAATAAACTATTTCAGACATCTGTTTTTAAGGTTGAAGAACACTACAATGTAAAAAGCAGATGCTACAAAGCATTCACATTTCCACCAACTTTAAATGATCCTGGGTATTCAGGGAGATCACCAAGCTGAGTAAGTGCTCTCTCAACTGACAACAGTAGCACAATGTTAAATGAGACAGATTCTCATGCTGCCAGTATGTTGTACTGTCATGATTTCTTTGCTCCACATATGATGACAAAGGTGGTAAGTGAAGTTTGACAATCATGCATTTGCCTTATCATATTTGCCGTCAATTCTATTATTAGGTACTATATGAGACTTCAAGTCCTGTTTCAAAAAGCACAGCATGTGCTTAGTAGGATTTACACTGCCATCTCTACTCATCAGAGAATATAAATTCTAAATTAAACTGCTTATTAGAGATATAGTTTGGTGATTTCTTCAAATATATTATATACTTACTCAAAAACCGATTCAGGGATTATGGCATAAGGAAGCTGAGACAAAGCAGCTTTCAGGTAGCTGCTCAGCATTGTTCCTTCTGCCTTGTTTTCTTTTCCTCAAACGAAAGGAAGCAAAGGTTCCTGTTTTTTCTCCAAACCTCCTGCCCACCATACAGAATCTTCCATTGCAAGTCTAAGGCACAACAGCTACATAGGTGGGCTTTGGTGAAAGCAAATGCTTCACTAAAGTACATTCTTTCTTTTAGGCAAGTAAAACAAATGCATTAGATCATGTGCACAACTTGTGACAGTCACTCAAATTCTTTATAATCTTGAGTAAGATATTTTAAAAGCCTTCTCAAAGTCCACATGAACAGATTTTGAAGAACGCATTGAGGTGAGGATAATTCGAGTATCTTTCATTCAAAGTGTAAATAATAATTTTCCTTTAATGAGAAGGAGAACTGTAAGGCCTTTCAGGTCCAAGACACTTGTATGCAGATCAAAAACACTCTTTTGTCTGCTACTACTTTCTACCATCTTTTCAGTACTCTGGAGTTCATGTTTGTTAGTTATGACAAAGACTGTTACAAAGTACCCCAGGACTTTGTGAAGGCACTCTACTATCTACAAAGCAAAGACATTCTTCAGCTACTTTGCAGAATGTGACTCAATTGTGGGCTTTGTAGTGGGCTTCCAGCCAGAACTCTCTATAGTGATCTTGCTGCACTTCATATTCTAGCATGAAAACTTTTGGGAGAGTTGTTGGTACCTTTTTTGTTTGTTGTTTTTTTCTTTTTTTCTAAAGGCTTCTAAAGTATATCCTTCAAAGAAGCTCTGTTTTACGTTTACTTACTGGAAAATGAAGCAGTAATCTCCATACACCTAACCAGATGAGAAACATATTGGAGTTTTTTCTTTTAGTTGTCAAAAAGAACCTGTCACTGTCTCTGCTTCTGCTATCAGTTGTCAGTCAGTAGTTGTCAGCAAGCTAAACTCCGGGGAGCTAAAGCTCTGCCCTACAGATTGTGTTCCTGAAGCTGAGTACAATGGCAATTAACTACAGCTTAGGTAACAACGCCTGAAACCTTGCCTCAATTCACTCTTACTCTGGAGCACGTAAGTGGGAAAGTAACATCTGAATGAGCTCACAAAATGGCAATAACCTGGGTAGTTTGGTAGCGAATAAGAATGGGCTTAAAAAGCCTGTTCTCAGGGCTCATATTCTCAACATTTGAATTACTTGGGACTTTATGAAAGATTTCAGCAGGAGTTTTTCTCTGAGAACATGCTTAATTAATCTATATTTTGATGACAGTGCACCAGTATGGGCACAGGTCTGGCTACAGCCTCATTCACCACCCTTCTTCCCATGCACATACTCCTGGTGAATAACAACTTGGAGGCAATATAAAAGTATACTGAACAAACTTACCACTGTTAAGACCTGTTTTGATGAAAAAATTACAAAAAATCCAGATGTCATCTTAACACAGGGCTATCTCAAAAAGGATTCAATGCCTTTATGACCAATTATGGTCAAAGAAACTTTTGTTTTGATAAGCAGGTTTGACGATAGCTGTCTCCAGAAGGAGGATGTAATGTTTCCTATATGACATACCTTCTGTATTGTGTCTTGTTTTCCTGTGTTCTTTCTTTTCCAGGTTCTATTTGCCTCTCCAATCTTTTCTTGGGTGATATCCCATTTTTGTTTTATTGCTCTTTGTCCTTAGAATAGCAGAGTATTTATACTATGTGTTGGAAAAATGTTGCTTTTATGGATGCTCTGTCTCCTGTGCTAAAGAGAAGAAAAATTAATTTACCAATCTGACAGGATTGAGATTAAATGTTAAGGATTCTCTTAAAATATCCAATTTACAGGAAAAAAATCTATTAAATAAACCTTATATATTTGGCATTAAGGTTTTTCTTGCTTGGTATAAGTGCATCTAGGTGTCATGATGCATGATTCATCATGAATATTCATACACGTAAGACAAGGATTAAGAAGACATGTTTTCTTTGTTCTACATCCTAGGTTTTTTACATTCATACAGTTTATATCTATGCAGAGTTAGGACAAGTGAGGGGGTGCTCACCTACTTATTCTAGAGGGGGAAAGTCAAATACTCCCAACTACTCCTAGTACACCAGGTGAAGTTACCCTGCTGCATTTAGAGGAGGTGCTGCAGGTCCCTTGTGGCTCCTTAACAATCACTGCCAGATGGAAGGCAACAGTTAATAACTGGCATGAGAAAAGAGCAAAGCCTCTGCCCAGCAGACAAAATGTGTCTTGCCACCAAAGCATCTCATCACAGTTCTGTCTCTGCACAGTGTATTCCAGATACACAAACACTTCACAACGCAATGGAAGAAAATCCCCATGCTGCAGAATGCCTTTCAAAGTTCATGTGTGTCTTTACCTCAGAAAATGGCTTGTTTTTTCTCTACATGACAAGCACCTCAGAATTTCTTATAAAGGCACAAGTATCAAAGCAGATAAAACCTTTATCTAAGCAGAGAAAAGAGAAGGTGTGCACAGCCCCATGGATTCAACCACACCATGAGAAAATTATCTCTGCCATCCTGCCAGAGCTTAGGGATGGATCTTTAAAACACCTCTACCCATGCTATTAGATGTCTGATTGCAGTCAGTACAGTGTGGTCTGTGCTGAGTGTCAATCCTCATCTCCACACAGCTGAAACTACAGATGCTGATGTTTTGGAGGCAAATATGGATATCTCAGTAAAGGGAATGGTTTCTAAACCAGGGAAGGTGAGTACATACCCCTGACAGTAATCATTCTGCGTGAAGCTGAATCACATGGATGACAGTTGGTAGCAGTTTATTTCCATCTGAGAATCTAAATTAGTTAAACAAAGCTGCAATAAGGCTTTTCAGAGCTAAGGCAACATTTCTTACCATGGCCTCAGGGCCCTGCTCTGACTTTCTCACTGGCATGGCCAGATTTGCCCTACCTAGCATGCTTGCCCTTTTGAATGACTGGCAACTTCTTCCAGATGTTCCTACTACAGCTGTCACAGCCCAGAAACCTGGGTATGTTTGTACCCATATGGTATCCTTTTTAATTGCTTTATTGAACACATCTATTGAAAGAACATATTTATAGGAATCAAGTTTCATTTCTGAATAATTACGTATATTAAAATAAACTGAGTAAGTAAATTCCAATGAATAATTCAAGCAGCTGTAATAGTTGAATGTATAATCTGCCAGAGTGCTACATGATCTTATTTCCATTTGATTCCTGAAAGGAAGTGCCTTAAAAGCAGTGCCACGTAAAGTTATCTCTAAACACAGACACCATCCATTGTAAATATTTAATGTCCAATCATGAGTTACAGCACCTGTTTTAAGTGATCAGCTACTAAAGAATATATATATATATATATATATATATATATTTAAAAAAATTAAAAAAACAGGATGGAAATAGGGGTTTCTCTCAAAGATTATTTCTTATTGCTGAATTTCTACATCTCAATAGTGTAATTTTCAGTATTTGTTCTTGCAGCATCTACTGTATATATAGTTGAAAACTGAAACAAAAGTCTTAGCACAGAATTTTAGTTAGAGTACCAAGTACTTTAACCTCATTTTGCATGCACTATGATTTAAAGTGTTAACTATCTGTTTATATGTGATACACTACAAAAGCGGGCCCACAAACCTTTGTTCCCTTTCTCAATGTTTTTTCAATCAATCTTGTCTACTATTATAATTGTTTCAGTGTTCCTCATAATTTGTAAAATGTCATATTTATTGCCCACACCCATATTCACCTGCAAAAAACCTCCATGGATGCCCTATGCAAAATTGCCTCTAATCAGAATAATATCTTAAGAGTTAAGTGACAGATAACATATAATGAAGAGTCAGCAATAACTGGTAAAAGTCAGTGCCTTACTAAAAATAAATAAAGTGCAGAAGGAAGTAAAAATAATAGGATATAAGAGAGAAGGTGGGGAGGGGGGAAGTGGGACAGTTTTGGAATGATTCATATGAAGAAAAATGGGGAAAAATTTACAGTGGATCTGTTTCTCAGGGAGTTTGGTCCAAGTCTCACTGGCAAAGGTGAAGAGGCAGACTTCAGAAATATGAAGCAAGGAGAAAGACATAAAAAATTTAGTGAGGGGAAGAACTTCATGCCACTTTTTCCTTTTGGCCTTTATACTCTACACACATTTTCCTTACCCTTACTCATACACGTTCGTCTGGGGGAAATGTTGGGATTGGGAAGTGATCCATGAGAATGAAGCAGCTTGAAAAGCATTATATTAGTCTGTGGAATAAGTAATACTTCAACCAAGTGAAGTAATGGAAACCACTTCACCCAAGTCATTTAAAATTGGACTGAATAAGGCACTGGAGATTATGCTGAAGGGAACAATTCTGCATTGGCAGGAGTATGGACAAGATGACTTAATAGATCCAGTGTCCATGTGCCAAATCCTGAGATCCGGATCCAGTTTTTGTTACTCTATCTTTACTCAAGTTGAACTTCCATTCACGTTATTGGGAGCTCATTCTGACACAAGGAAAAAATAACCAAGGGCTTCAGGATTTATGTGTAGAACTGTGAATTAAACTTAACTTGCTGCATAAAAATTATGAACTGTGAGGACAAAACTAATGGATCTATACAGAGCACTCCTTGAATTATTCCTAACAGTCTGACCAGAAATATTACAGTTTATCTAGTTTAATTGGTTAAGACACACAAGAATCACAAGCCCTGCTGCTCACTTGAAATATGTCTCTGTGTGTATGTTATGCTCTTCCTGAAATGAGTGAAAATATCTGTGAATACAATATTGCAATGAAAATTAATTATGCTTTTCTATTTAATCATAGGAACAGCATTAGAAGCTTACATTAAAAAAAATACATAAAATAAGCAACAGCATTTTTTCCCTTTTCTTCATTAAGTATCACTGTGGTGTTTCAATGCAAATGGTATAAGGTTTAGGGTAAATTGAATCTATTTTCCTTGGTCAAGAAGTATGTGTAAAGGAATCAAGGCTCTTCAGAGATTCTGCTTAACTCTGTTTTGTTTAAGTTTTACAGAAAAATAGTACTAATTAAACCAAATTAGTCTATAAATGCTATTAACATATTTAAAATGAGAGATTTGAGTGTTCTCTGGGGACAGAGGCATGCATTATGTACAAAAGTGTTGGTTTAGATGCAGTTAAATAGCTCCAATTTTTACTTCATTCCCATTCACACCTGTTGCCTGCTTAGATTATTCCTGGCAAGGAAACGGTGAATGAGTTCTCCCTGGCACACTATAGAATGATCACAGACAGAAAAATCAAAGGCCATATTGAGTGTATTGGGGCAGGAAAAGAAGTCTAAAACACAGCTGAAGCAGCAAATTCTGCATTTTGTAATATATAGAGATATACATTACTTATATTAAACTTTACAATATGGATGGGAGGATTAGGAACTCTAGGACAGTGAAATGTCTTCCTTCCCAATAAAAAAAGTCATGTTAATAGCTGGCTGGAGTCTTATTAAAAAATTTTTACACCACATTGAAAATTTTAAAATAAGATTTCTAATATTCACGGTTTTAAGAATTCTTGTTTATACTAAGCACTATACTAAGCACTAGTCTGTATGAAGGGATGAGATTTTTCTTATATCTTTATGTACCAAGGTTACTGCCCAACAGTATAAGGCTACAAAAAGTCATGTGTTCTCAGAATGGGAAGAACAGAAATCTTATCTGACTGTTCCTTTCTTTTCTGTTTGTTTTTGGGGTGGTTTTTTTTGATGGTTTGTTTTGGGGGTCCTTTCCTAGATCTATTTAGAAGCTGTAGGAAACCTGGCACATTACCTTTAAAAATACCATGAAATCAAAGTGAAATTCATTAGTGAGCACATACAGATATGGGGGAAAGACCTATGGTTGACCATAGGCATGGGGAACCAGGAGGGAAGACATACAGATATAGTTATTTTTATATTGTTTGATTTCATTAAAACTTCACAAAGACCAAAGCATGTATCAGGTATCCTGCCAGGGTCTTCAAGCACAACCCAAAAAAGGTATTTGCTTACAACAAAGTTTATGGTCTATACAAAAACCAGAACTCCTGCACTCCTCCCCAGCTTCAGCTATACCCCGTAGATGCACCTGATTTCTTGGACCATCTTAATTTTTAAACCAAATAAAATGTCTTTCTGCTTCTTTAGGCATTGCTTTCACAGTATGCTTCTTCTGGAACTGCATTTAAGTAAACTCAAGAGAACTCTATATAGACAATGCAAAATCATACATGAGTTTTTGTTGTTTCAATAGACAGGGCTTGAGCAATGTCAGGGTTTATGGCTTGTATTTTATTTGGAGGGACTACTTTTTAACGGAAGCAAGAAGCAGTCTTTGGATACAGTAAGTCACAATGTATAAATAGTTCTACTGAGAGTATAACAAAGACTCTTTTGTGCTCTTTTACCAGCACAGCCAATCACATATGCAACTTAGTAACATAAAAATACTTCATCCTTACTTATGACACCTATATCCTACAAAAAAAATTATGCAGATATCCATTTAGAACTTCTATCAAAAGCACATTCTTTTTTGTGCATTTCTTATGAGAAGTCATACAGAAGCTGAAATTATTTTCTTTAATAGTTGTAGAGAAATACAAGAAATTTGTTGTTGTTTGATTACAAGGTAGAACATACAGTTAATTCATCTTAAATTAGAATACATTTGTGGAAATACGCTTCTCCATATGGTTTCATATTTATTTCTGCAAGGTGAATACAGTGACGGCATTTTTTTCAAATTAGAATCCACAATTTTTTTATTAAATCAAAACCAGCAGAGTTTCTTCTTAGCAAGCATTTGGGACCTCATTTTAAGCCATTTTAAGGAGGTCTGAAGTTTATTGGATTTTAAATATATCCTTCTCTCCATCAAGAGTCTTTTAAAGGATAGTTTA
Organism: Sylvia atricapilla; assembly: GCF_009819655.1. Lineage (NCBI taxonomy): Eukaryota > Metazoa > Chordata > Aves > Passeriformes > Sylviidae > Sylvia > Sylvia atricapilla. Next base: position 29,273,332 of record NC_089140.1, read on the forward strand.
ATCTGTCTAATTTACATTCAGGAATTTCATTTTACATGCCAGGCTCTGGGACTGTCAAATCCTTTGGCTTTGCATTCCTATCAAACATAATAAAGCAATCATATATAACCAGGAGGATGTATTTTTTTTATTTTTATCCAAATATCATTTTCAAATCCAATTTAGGTCATATAGGATGCCAATTTTGTACAGTTGAGGAGTTAGATGGATTTTCCAAAGGAAGATTATCAGTAGTAAGTATAAACATATGTCAGTTCATTAACTCTTTAAATAAAATATCCAGCACATATTTCACTTCACTCCCTCCTACACTTTCAAATAGTACAATAGATCCTACTTGAGGCTTTGTGAAGTCCTAATACAAAAACTCCTCAAGCCAGTAGAAATCATTGGTTTTCTGTGTAGGGTTTGTACTTGGGCAATCTCCAATAAATGCAAACATTTTTCTGGACAACCTTGATCACATTTTGAGATTTGGGACAGATAAGGATCCCCTGCCTATTCCAGCCACTGCTTAGAACGGCTTCCAGTAAAATATTCTCTAGCTGTTTCATAATTTAAAATGTTATTATGTCCTATTTAGAACCAAAGACAAAAGGTAAATTTGCCTATTGTTAGTCAGTCATTCCTCTTCCCCTTCTCTTCTGCAAATATAACACTGCAATTTTATCTATCTAAGAAGCTTTGCCCCATTTGGTCAAAATTAATAGAGGTTCTACACAAAGTTTTGATTAGTATTTCTCAATCACAGGATTTTTTTTTCCACTGTTATGATAGAGTTTAGAGAATATTTTTTGCTTCCTGTACTTTGAAAATGAAAGGTTCTTCTATTTCCAACTTTAGAAGCAACCCAATCTATGCTAATCCTGAAAGTCAAGTAAATTCTAACGACTCCTTAGAAGTAGTACTAATATTACAAATTACTTTCTTCCTCTGCTTAATGTTATGCAAATTGATACTAACCAATAAAAGTGGGGTTTATTGCAAATAAATTAGAAGGTACCAAAACCCAGTAATATACCCAACTTCAGTTAAGTGCTAAGCATTTTATTCCTTGTACACAGAGAATATTTTAAGATTAATAATGTATTCACATATTTCTTAGGCTTAGAGAAAAAATGAGTCTGTCTTTAGAGGAGCTTTGTACTCGACTGGGGTTAGATGGGGATTTTACCAAATCCAGTACACCATTCTCATCAACATAAGCCAGGTGAAGTTTCACTGTTATCTAGACATAAGTAAAAGCTGTTATGTAGAATTTCTTATCTCACACACAAATCTGCTTGGATGTACAGAAAGAGGGAAAATCTCCCCTTTTCTCAGTCTTCAACAAAAGGAAAAAGAAGACTGACATTGCTGGTTCTTCAAGAAATTGCAATATCATGAAATCAATCTTTGCTAATTTTTTCAAGTTCTTTTCTGCAGCTAACCAGCCATACAGTACCCATTTGCTCTTGAGCCCAGTCCACCCCATGTCTTATAATGACAATAAAAACCATTTAGAAGCCTACACCACTTAATTCAAATGCAGGGATAGTGTGATCTGTCAAACAGACAACAATACTTCTCAGCACCTTTCCATAAGAATGGAGCACAATATTCAGTCTTAAACATATTTAGATTCAAACATTCAAAACTTTTTAAGCAACCACATCTGTGGACTTAAAGGAAAATGTGAATAACAACTCAGAATGATATGCCCGTCTCACCAGCATGGCCCTAATCAGAAGGACCTCAGAGCAGCCTTTTCCCTAGGGCAAACAATAAAAGGGAGCTGGATTCACATAATCTTCCTGCATCTATCATAAGCAATTAATCTACTCTGCCTTGAACAGTCAACATACTAACCTTTATGTCAGCTCATTTGTAGCAGCGGCTTGTTATGGCTCTCCACTTAAACCTTTGCTCACCTCCTGTTGCTATAAGCCATTCCTGCCTCCAGTGACAGAGAGAAAAGGAAAATAAGCAACCAGGTGATGCCCACATGCTATTGTCTTGCATAGATGTGGGGGAAACCTTGATATTTGTTCATCTCTAGGTCTCCTCCAGTGAGAGAGTAAAGGCGGTTAGGACAGCATAGTGTCAAACTCCCTTCAGAGCCTATGGGCCAATATTCATCAAAGTAAAACATATCACAGTAAGTAAAAGTATGATCTGGACTCACATTGAGTGGTACTGAGTCATCAACAAACATACAGGGATGGAGAGATAGCTCTTCCCAAATGTATAAACTGAGATTTTCCTATTGCATCTCCTGGGTATAGTAGTATTTGACAAGACTTACAGAACTGAATCCATCAGAAAAAGTGAACACACAGGTTTAACAGCAACCGGTCACAAGTCAGGTCAGAGAGACATGGAGGCTTGATTGTGACTTCAGGGTAGGCCATGTCCACAGTTCCTGACTGCATTTTCATCAGCTACAATTTAGAAAGTATTTATCAACTCCACCAGAACAGAAAATAAATAACAAAAAATTCACTTCAGTATCTTACAATATCCACACTTCAACAATCAAGTAAATAAGATTCATTTTACATTCACACTTGAATTATTGTTATACAGCCAACAAAAACAAAATATGAAGCCTTACTGAAGAGCAGTTTTAATTTGATAGCATTTCTGAAGTGTCTGGGGATATCTGCTGTCTATGAATGCGGCATAAATTCTGCCATTGTTTTCTATAGTACTGCAAAAGGAGAACTTCCAAGTGTTGTTCACAGCAGGAAATGCCTTCAGCCTATTTCGACCCACAACTAATAATTCTTAAGTTAATATCTGGTGGGCCCCTCCAAGCATTTCAAAATCGTATGCTTTCTGCAGTTATTGGGTAAGGACTGTATATGACCTATAAAAATTGGTAGCATGAGTTGTGACATCTCATAACGACATGTTCTCATGTCAGTTTTGTTTACTGTATCAGTGGTGCAAGTTGTGCTTAGAAGAAAAGTAGCATACAGTGATTAAGAGATGTTTTTCTTTTGATGACTTCTTTCTCTTTCTTTGCAATAAAAAAAATCTGACTCTGATCACTATTCCTCCTCCATCTTTTCTCAAATCCCTTAGTCATAAAGTGTTGATGGTATTCATCTAGATTTAGAATGCAATGATTTTGTATCTTATTTATCACTGAATGATTAAACTTGCTTTCCTTTCATAAGAAAGTTTCATACTACCTACCATAATATCATACAAGAGTATTCTTAAAATATCCCTTTATCTACAAACTTTTTATATGCCATAATACTAAAAGAGTTGCATATGCAACACTGAACTATAAGTCCACACATTATGTTAACAATAAATAAGCTATTAAGGGATATTTACAAAGAAGTATGAAAAACAAGGCATAAGAAGCATGTTTATATATTCAAATGGATATATCAATCCAGACAAAAGAGAATGAAACATGTGCTGATCATCTCATTTTCATCTTGCCCACCAAGTTTTTGCACCTTTCAAGCAGTTTACTTCTACCGCTTATAAGCGGAACTTGACATGTTGAAGTAGACGACTGTGACCTTTTATGCTAGCTGAGGCTGAGGAACTGGTTCTAAATTCCTAGCCACACTTCCTTTATGAATTAATAATACACATCCTACCAAATAAACCTATTTGATATTATGAAAAATGTATTAGGAAGCTAAACTAGATGATCTTTAAAGAATTTGGGTTTATTTTTTAAGGAAATGTGCATGCTGGAAGATACTTTTATTTACTGAAGTGCATTTTTTTCTGTGAACTTTTTAAAGTTCATAGGAATAGGAATCCAAAAGCCACAGAGTAAAAGATGAAGCATTAAATTCTCATTGTGGTGTACACTAGGGTCATTTGGATAAATATGCAAAAAATGAATTTTCAAGCTACTGTCCTGTTCTTTACATTTTAGCATTAGCTTTGCAATAATACATTTCAGAAGCAGACAACACCCACTCAGTCAGAAAGAGATTACATTAAGTCTTTTTTATGAAAAAATAGGGAGAAGCAGGAACCTTAAGCTCACTCATATCTGTTTTAACTGTGCTGACTCCATTTGTATTTCACTGCATTGGTGCCGAGAACTTGCCCTGATTTGAAAGGTCAAAGATTGGAGGAGTTATTCCTTACAGACCATGTTCTTATTTCTGAATATTTGGTCATAATACTCTAAAATGTTCACGAAATAGACCTGGGCTTATATTTTTCAGATTCCATCCTTTAGAAAAGAAATAGTCATCCTCTTTCAAATTTTGAAGCTAAAAAAGTTATGTCAAAGTAAAAAAGTACAATTTCTCAGCGTGTCCACTGTATCCTTATTTGTTCCATTTCTGAGTGACTGAGCACTTGATTCAGCTCAGGCAGCTACCACTCCCAGTTCCTGAGCCTCAGCCAGGTCTCTCAGGCCCATTCACAATTCCAGCACTAACTTTCCATAATTATTTTATTTCCTTAATCTTCCCAATGGCTGGTTCAGCCCCAGGTGGGCTTCATTCCTCTCCAAGTTCAATAAGACAGTCTCTTACTCCCTCTGCTCTCCTGTCTCCTCCAATTTTGATTTTTGTTGGCAGCCTTACAGTATCTCCTGTCCTCTCGCTTATGCACACACAAACACACATATGCACGCACACACAATAGATGGGAAATACCATTTGGAGAAAAATAATGGCTAGTTGCAGTTTTCCACACCTCAAAAAGAAGCAAAAGCTGAGGGGAAAAAAAGACTAGGAGGGAGAAAAGAGAACCACAAAACTGTAAATAAATGGGAGAAGCAAAAAAGAGTTTGAATATATCAGCAGCAAAACAGTGGGAAAAAAAAAGTTGCTCATTTATATGAGGGTGGGGGGGGGAAAGTAAGGTATAGTGGTAATGATGATGAAAATAGGAGAAGATATAAAACCAGAAAAAACTTAAGCCTCACATAACCTAAAGCTCAATGTAGCTCTGCAATTTCTACCTCTCTGCCCAAAATTTCTATCCCTAGAAATGTTGATAAAGATGGAAAAAACTCCAACCAGATTCATCTTATTGTCTTAGTGTTAGCTTACCAAACAGTATTCCCAAAGGTGAAAATGTTGAATGCTTGAGCCTTCCCCCAGCTTTTTCCACATGTTAAGCTGGAGTGGAGTACATGTCATTATGCAAGTGTAATGCTGCATGCTACACCCAGGTGTAGCATCTGACTGCAGTCTTCAGAGACTAAGTCTGTCGACTGCAGTTTAATAAACTATCTAAATACATGGCTGATTTAAAGCAATGGCTGAGCCTAACCTGCAGAAGCTGGGTGTGCCTCCCAGCCCCTACAGCCGTGTGTGTGTGTGTGTGTGTGTGTGCGTGTGTGTGTGTGTGTGTGTGTGTGTGTCTGTGCATGTCTGTCTGTCTGTGTGTGTCTGTGTGTCTATGTGTGCCCCAGCTGCACCCCGGCTTCTTGCTCACTCCCTTCAAGCCTTCTCCCCAACATTCCAGTTTCCAGCCCAGCCAGGTCCCCCCCAGATGATCAAGGACTTGGTTATGGAGCACACCCCACCCAGAGGCTTAGACAGAGCCTCTGGGACTCATCGAGTGTTATGTTTGCAGCAGCCTGAAGCAGAGCTTTGACTCAGGGTAATCATCTTGTGAGCTGAGCCTTGTACGAATATTGTCCACTAATAGTTCTGCTGTGAAAGAACATATCTTTTCTCACTCTCAAAAGCAGAAATAAGTTCAGCTCATTTTTTAAAGAAATTACTTTAACAGCTTGTGCCGTATTTAGGAAAAGGAATATAAGCACACACCGGGGTCAGTCTGGTAACAAAGGACACACATTGGTTTGGTAAAAGCAACCAGAGCACTCACATGGCCACGTCGCCATGCACTGAAAGTGTGCTCATAGGTGTCAGTAGTTCATGCTTGGCCATCTGTATTTTGTCAACAATAGCAATTCACTTTTTAATGAATGTTTAAAGTCTCAATTCCCACAGGAGTAACAGCTACAGAGAGCATCAGCTATTGCTGAAAGAACAGGGATTCTAGGAATAAACAGAATATTGTGGAATGGCAAATGGGAACCGGTGACCTCATTATTCTGGAAAATGTCTCATTTTGAACCACAAGGAACTCTGACAATTGAAAAGGTTTAGTCATGAACAGTGGAGTTTTGCAGAGATAGAGTGAAAGCAAAATTGAGCCCCCTGTGTACTTATGGCAGTTCTTTATTATGTGCCATATATTATCATGTTGTGTTGTGTTTTGCTTTATCGTTGTTGCATCTTTATTAGAGGTGGGCCAGAAATAAAACCCAGATGTAAACATACCTGCACTTCCAAGGCACTTGGCTTAAGTTAAGAGCGCAGCAGCTGAAAGTTATCCTCCTCATGTATTCTTCTAGCACATTTATATTCTTCTTCTCTTAAAGTAAAAAAAAAAAAAAACAAAAAAAAACAAAGTAAAACATTTAAAATAGCAAATAAAATTTTGCTGTTGTAAAATAATTATGTATAATATTGTTTGTTACATTTTAAAAGAATCTGGCCATACAGGTATGGGTAGTGATTCTGACTTTAAAGAGGAGAGCAGTTTTGCTCTCTAGTCTGCAGAATATGAAGAATTCAGGACACATTCTTGTCCTTAAGTCTAGGGATTTCCTTTGTTTAGGCTTATTAGGCGAATTACAGACGGGTGTCTTGCAGTCAGACAGTGAGGTCTGCACTGGATTATTGAGTTGTAGGACACAAAACCATATAAAGAAAGAGATGTCATTATTCCAACGACAGTGGAGAAGAAAAATATCCACTGCTGACAGGCCCACTTACTCACATGTCCATTGGTGTCAACATACATAGTAGTAGAGACAGACTAGGTTAGGAGAGAGTTTGGTACATCTGGTTAAAAGGGAAGTGTGAGAGCTAAAGGGGAGCAAAATATTGTATGTCAGTATTTGCCCTACTGAAGAACAGCACACACGTACTGGAACTGAAGGATACCATATATAAAGAAGTAAGCAACCACATGTAGTATTTCAGCCCTATGCCCCAGCTGTAAAACATTATTTGAAGTTATAATAGTTGCACAGCTGTGAAAAGGTGAGGGTCATCCATTTTACATACATATTCAAATTAAGAATGCAGGGCTGCTGGCACAGAGCATCAGCAATGATATGGCCTCAAAGGTAGAAATGTACAGAAAGACAGACAAAAATCTCTTTTTGTTTTCTCTTTTGAAGGTGGATGTGAAGTTTTTCACTCCTCTCTTGCTTGTGCATGGTTAAGCCTGAGGGTAGAAAATGATGAATATCCCAAGCAACAAAAGTACAGATATACAGAAAATTCAAGAATTAACATTTAAAAAAACTAACCAACCAAAAACCAACCAAACAAAAAACCCCAAGGTACATAATGGTCTGATTTACACCTAAATCAGGGGGTGTCTAAATGTTCTAACTGCTTTCTCTTTCTATATTCAATTGTGTTTCTTGAACCCCACATCTGGCCATGGATGCCCTGACTAGACTTTCCTTATGTTCCATCTGGATCAAGAAACTAGATGTTTTTCACATATGAATATGCCTAACATGCCTGCACAGCAATACACAGGTCATATGTACCTCAACTAGCTCTTAATGAAAAAGTCTGGGTAGCAGAAGCTCATAATTTGTTGCTCTTCACTGACTATTTATGCTCTTTTGATTTGTCCTCACAACCTTCCACTATGACAAAGAAAAACAGAATTTCTGAGGTTGGAAGAGACCTCAGAAGATCATCTACTATGAACCCCTGCTCAAGCAAGCTCAGCTAAAGCAGGTGGTTCAGGATCATGCTCAGCTGCAATTTAATATACCTCCAGGTACAGAGATTCCACAAACTTTCCAAGCATTCTGTCCTAGTGTTTGACTACCCTGACCACAATGAAGGGTTTTTTCTTATGTTTTAATGCAATCTCTTCTGTTTGAGTGTAGTGATTATGTCCTGTGCTGCTAGGGCTCAGGCTGTGCAAGCTCAGGGTCTGCTCTAGGCAAAGCTCCCAGCTGTGGCTCTGCCTCCCTTCTCCTCATACAACTGGAGTTCAAGCTCTTGCAAGAGCTACAAGGTCTTGGACAAGATCTCGTCAAACTCCTTTCCTTTTCTCTGATGCAACGCAGTCTGTAGCTCTCCTGCAACTCTTTAACTTGGTGACACAGATCCTCTATTAGTGCACACTTCCTGCAGCTAAGGACACCATCTCCTCCAGCCCCAGCATCATGTCATGCAGGCAGGCAGCTAAACACCACACAGCTGCTTACTCGCCCACCCCCAAAGCAGGATGGGGAGAGAATTCAGAGAAAAAGGAAAAATCATGGGTTGAGATAAAGACAGTAATAGGACAGAGAAAGATGGAGGGAAGGAAGGGAGGAAAGAGGGAAGGGAGGAAGGGGAGTGGGAGGAAGGAAGGAAGGAAATTAAAAATCAATAATATTAATAAGAATAATTAGAATAATAATTAGAACACACAAACAAGTGATGCACTTGCTTACCACCTGCCAACAGATGCCCAGCCAGTTCCTGAGCAGTAGCCCCCAGCCTGCTTTCTCCATAGTTTATGTGCTGTGCATGACACTTTATGGTACAGAATATCCCTTTGGTTAGCTGGTTCACCTGCCTTGGCTATGTTCCCCCTCCATCTACTGTGTCCTCCAGCCTACTTGCTGGTGGGGTTGGGTGGGGTAAGCAGCTGAAAAGTCCTTGACTAATTGTAAACACTGCTAGCAACAACTGCAACTTCAGTGTGTCATCAACATTATTCTTATATTAAATCCAAAACATATCACTGTACCAGCCACTAGGAGGAAATTTAGCTTTATCCCAGCTGAAACCAGGATACCTCAGTGGGGCATCCCTGTACCCATAAACCTGCAAAGCTCCATCCGCCCTTGGGAATTCAGGTTAAGTTCACGACAAAGGATGATGCTTTAGCTTCTGCCCCATGAGAGGTCAGCACCATTGCTGAGGGTGTTATACAACCCTCCGTAGTTTCTGGCCCCCTTCTGTCCGCTCTTCTGCTCAAATTGACACAGACTGCTGCATCTCCTCGTTGCACCTGCTAGCTGCACTCTGTCACACATTTGTGTCACACAGGTATGCTTAAATCTCCTGTAGGACATAACCCAGCTGCTTCTCTTAGTACAAGACTGGCAAGACATATACAGTAAAAATACAGTAACCGATGCAGAGTTTAACAGTGCCAACAGAAACACTTGGGAAGTAATTCTTCTCACTGGGATTTGACATTATTTGAAGCATATTGGTTCTAATGCAGTTCTAATTATGTATAAAAAGCAGACATTATGATCCTCTATTTTTACCCTTCTGAATCTGCTCATACCATTGGAAATAGTTTAGAAACATCATTTTATCTTCAGGAAGTGGCTACTACCTATTCATGTACTCTGGGCAGTTCATTGTTTTCCTTTTGATTTTAGGTGCTTCCTTGGTCAGCTAGTAAACTATTCTAGATACTGGTTTGAAACAGTAATGGGAATCTAGGCAGCAAACGGGGGGGACAAGTTAGTCTCTACAAATCAGAAGAAAAATACTTAAAGGTAATCATAATTTTAACTGAAATTTCTGGAGTTTAGATCCAAAAATATTGATGGCCCTAAAAGCTACAGATGCTATGAGTTCCAGGTCCTTAAATCTCCAAAGACTAGGCATTTAGATCCACAGTACATCAGCTCAATGCACCAATGAATGGAAAATTGGTTGTGGTGTCAAATTATTATGTTGGATTCACAACTGTTCACCACTCTTCACAAACATAGTTCTATTTCTAATTCCTATTCTAGCAAAGATAATGACTCAGTAACTGTTAGCTGCTGAGAATGATTTAAGACCTTTGAGAAAAAAAAAATCTACTTTTAGTTATGGCAAAGTGAGAAAAGTAAATTAACACCACCATCAGGTAATGGCCTGTAACAGTCAACAAGGAGGAAAGATAAACTGTTGGGATCAGAAATTGAGTCTTCTATCTGTATTGGGAATTGTGACACTTTCGAAAATAGGTCTACCAGAAATAAGTTATATAATTATATATATATAATAAATTACACTAATTGAGTTGGTTTACTTCCATCTGGTAAAAGATGTCAAAGTATGTACAAGTAGAATTTAACAGGCAAATGAACACTCTTTCTTATTAAGGCTAACCATATCAAATAGAGTGTGTATATCTGTTCAAATCCTCTTTACACTCCAAAACTGCCTACTGAGAATGAACCATGGTCTCTGTCTCTCCAAATAATGCCCAGATACTCTGGGGGAGATTAGTAATTGTCTCAGGACAAAAACTGGCAGGGGACTTTTCCAACAGTTTGGCAGTAGAGGTAACGCATTCAGCCATTCATAACATACCACAGAATACAATTTCCTTGAATAGACAGGTCCTTAACAACTGCAAAATTTATTACCACTTTCACACTTGAAAAGAAATTTTGAAAAATGTAATTCATTAAGATCCTTCTTATTAGAAAATGGATTTAAAGACATATATTTCTGAAAGGAAAAATAGCATTTTAGTTTGATTTTCCAAAAAGAAAACAGTAGTAAAACTGTTGTTTCCCTATTCATCTGTCTGTTCAACTTGCTTGCCAGTTCTCCTCAAAAACTTTCAAGGAAGTAAGTGAACATAGAATACAAATCCAAAGAGCAAGACTTTGCTAATATTCAAATCAATCTGTACTTCCTAAGCTCAAGTCATTACATAAGACGTGATTCTCTCTTGGAACTTTCATTTTAGTAGAGGTAGAAATCGTTATTACACAGTAATACGCGTTCAAATTTTGTGTCTGCATTTAAGGCTACAGTAATAACAATCACCCTGTAACACAGATATCCAGTGTTCGGCCTCTTGCAGGACACTGTGGCCCTCTGAGGGCCACAAGACACAGAAAATTTTGATTATATGTAGAAAAACAAAACCCAAAAACGTTAGAGTGGCTGGCCAGAGAGTCAGTAAAGAGTCCTTGGTGATATAGCAAGGGTGATTGCACCAGGTCTTGAGCAGCCTGCTTTAACAGGAAGGAGACTGGACTACACAATCTCTAGAGGTTCCTTCCAACCCAAAAAATGTTATGGCTGTTTATATGGAGCCTAATGAGAAGAAAAGGAAGAGCTGGTGAGAGAACTTTAATCTGATTCAATTAACTCACAAAACAGAAGTGAATCTTGATATAGATTCATATCTCATTGGCAACTAACATGTGTTAAAGGATATCTGTATCTCTTACTGGATTGCTTAGACTTTTTTCTTTGTTCAGCTGCAGGCATTTGACTCACCTGTAACCTCTTTTGAGTAATCTCTGAATTTCTGAGTAAATCTTATAAGATGAAAGGTTTTCAAGGCTGTCACAAATAACCTATCACTGATGTATACAAAGTTTCTGGATTCAGCAAGTTAAGTGAAAGATATATTTATGTATAGACATACCTGGAAACAGCAGAAAACAATACCAAAGGATACAGGGAGGTCTAACCTAGTCAAAATTAAATGGACCTAAAATCCCTGAATCTAAAGCAGATCTGAATGACTGCCTTAAGACCATTAAAACAAGTAAGACAAATAGTGGACACAGTCACAAGAGTGTAGACTTCCATAGAAATGTGAAACATCAACCTGAATGCTGAAAGCAAGTAAGTTACAATCACTCTCTATTGTTTCTACTGTTTTTTAAAGAATGGAATTTTATGCACATCCTTTACAAATGAGTAGAACTGTACCCAAATGGATGTTATACCTGACTTACACTACACCTGTAAATTAAAACAAATACGCAGGACAGACAGTGAAAACCAGAATGAAAGAAATAAGATGTGGAATACAATTGCCAGACATGTGTTTTGTGTTTTTTCTAAACCCTGAAGATACCTATTCAGCTCACTAGCTGTCACTCCAGAAAGACACAGCTTCTCCTTATATGTGAAGAGAAAATCTGGTGTCCCACACAGCCTGTTTTGTCTCAAACGGCACCCACCATCCATACTTAGGCAAGTGAATTGAAGACAAGTTTTTCAGGCCAAACATAAAATTTGTCAAATTGTGTCTCACTTGTCACTGCAGAGGTTAGAGCTGGCTCTTTTGCTGTCCCTTGTTATATTTCTCTTCTTACTCTCTTCAACCCTCATTCTATGGTGGGATAAAGTAAGGGCCTTTCAAAGAGAAAAGCAAAAGCAAGCCCTGTTTCAGACTGAAAGAATTAACCTGGTAATTCAGGCAGCTCAGACAGTCCAAAGATTTCTACTTCCAAGCCAAATATTTTTGGCTATAGAGGTGATCTCAGATTCTGCTATCTTTTCTTTGGGTATTAAATAATAGTATTCTTTGTTTTAAAAATGTCTATTGAAGCACTGAAAGGAAAAGACTATCCATGTCTTCTGTGACTGAAGCATTTAGCTTTTCTAAAACTACAGGGAAAATCTTGCCTCAGATAACATTTAAGTCTTTATTTACCAAAGAAAAATTTCCTCAGTAGCCTGAGGCTAGACCATGCACATTTGATATGACACAGACAGGAGACTGTACTGGAATTGTTTCAGATAAATTTCATTGAAGGAGAAAGGTGTGAAATAGTTTCTGTATGAAGAAGGTTGAGCAGATCAGGACTGTTCTGGTTGAAGAAGCAGTAATATAGGCCTAATAAAACACTGAATGGCAAGAAGAAAGTGAATAGAAATAACAGTTCGTGGATTCTTCCCATATAAGAACTAGAGATTATCAAATAAAATAGCAATTGGCAAGACCAAAGCAGAGATCCCTCATTCAAGACACACCACACAAGGTACACACAAGCAGTATGAATCATTTTTACAGGATGTTGCAGGTGCCACAATTTTATATTGTGTGTAAAATGGCTAGAAATATTCATGGGGAGAAAAAAAATCAAGGACTATTAATTACAGATGTCACATGACTGACTCCAGTTTGCAAAGGCACAGAAAATTCCAGTATATGTTTGGCAGACACACACCACTGACTATTGTGAGACAAGCTGCAGGGCTGGAGAGGCATTTGGGCTGCCTGATGCTGCCATCCCTATATTCTTAAATCCCTTATTGGAATGAAGCAGAGCTGTGTTTTGCAGTGAGGCTGCTTCCAGAGAAGCTAACATATGGCTCTATGATTTTGAGCAGAAACATCACCCTGCAGCACCAAAACTTCTTCTGAAACTTGCTCATCTATTTCCAGCATTATCTGATGAAAAGAACAATAAGAAAAGAACACTTTGTTTTAAAAAATCACAACCAGCTCCTCTGCTATCCAAACTCCAAAATCAAACTCCACACTTTCCCGAAGTTTCCCTTCCAGAACCACAAAAGACATTGGCACGTTCTATAGACTCAGGCACCAGTAAAATCCAATATGTATCTAAAGAAGACTGATTGCCTGTCCTTACTGCAATGATTCTAAGGCCCAGTGCTCCACAGGGGAGAGATACAAGACAGCCAGAAAAGACATTGTGAACACAGACGGTGAGCATATAAATCACCAGTGCAGCTCAGACATGGAAGTTGGAAAGATGACTCCTATTTGGAAGATAAACTACACTGTACATGCTAAGGAGAGCAAGAAAATGTTTTGATATAGGTAAAATGCAGAATACTATGAGGGACACAATAAGGAAAGGAATCAACCTTCTGCCTCCTAGTGAAAACACTGGCTTTATTGAGCCAGAAATTGGAAAGGGTTATTTTTTTCCTTGGGCTGAAATATCTCCAGACCATAGCTGGGAAGAGAATCGGGGCACTTTCCTACAATGATTCAATCTAATATGGAAAAAAATATATGTTCTTACGATGATTTTCTAACACCAGAATATTTGTCTGCTTTAATAAGCCCAAAGAACCTAGGTGTCTGGTGATTTCTTGTCATAAATCAGGAGCTGATTAAAAGAAAAAAGTATGAAAAGAAGGCAAAGATTCTGGCAGGAGTCTTGAGAAAACAATTGAAAAGCATTTTTGAAGTTTCAGTCATTTTGGTGCAGTACTGCAAAGGCCACAGCTCTGAGAAGTAGTAGTTCCAAAGTCAACTTAGTCTGTCAACTAAGTACCTTAAAGCTCCTGAATCTACTGAATTTTAGACCACCGATTCTGCTCTCTGCCTGTGACTGGATATTGCCTGCTTAGAATGACGCGCAAAGCTGTGGTTGTGGGAGGGAGCTGAAAGAAAGTCATGCTACCTGACCAACAGGAAATTCAAAGTGCATCAATTCTAAGAGTCCAAAGAGCTGTTGAAAAGTAAGATAAGGTTCAGAAGGGGATTACTGTGTCCTAAATGTGATATTTTTATTGAGAGGGCAATGCTTAAATTACATTTTTATGAGCCAGAGTGGCATACCATCACTTTTTCATTTTACTGGGAAGCTTGCTGGGACTTCTCTGGTTCACAGCTGCAGAAGGGATTAATTTTATCCTCTCCTGAATGAGACCTTCAGTCCCAGTGTAACTTCTAACTTGGAAGCAGCATGCAAGGATACTACAAAAGCAAAATCATTATACCACGAGACAGAGTAAAAGAGAAACAGGAAAAAAAATTAATAAAACACTAAGACTTGCTTCAGCAAAACATTTATGCGCAAGTTAGCCTTAAGCAGCCCAAGTTAGTGAAGCACTAAAGCATGTTCTTAGGCTTAATAGAAGTTAATTGGATTTACACAGGTCCTGAAGGTAATCATATGTTTCACTGCTTCATTAAATCAGAATACAAGTATGCAAAAGGCAAGGGTTATCCTCAGGGAATTCCTCTGAAATACAGGGTGATACAAAACTATAAATCATGCTAAGGTATTTGTTATTAAAATTCAAACACAAAAATATGTTACAGAAAGTGCAGGTTGCATAAGAGCTGAGCCTCAGAATAGCACTTTGTTTAACAAGGTATCTGAGACATAAGACCTGTTTCAGTGTAAAATCAGAAGTAACTACAGTAAAGCCAAGGCTGACGCAGCTGAGATCAATATTAAACCCCAAAGAAGGGGAATTTTCTAAAATTTTAGGGGGAGGGGAAGAAAAATGGAGAACAGGTCCCCAGAGAACGTGATAAATTGTGATGGGTTAGGCAATATAGCTCTGCTTCCAAAAGCCAGGCTTAATCCTCACTCAGGAGTAGACATTGTGCCACATATTTAATCTATCCCTTAGAGAGAGTCAAAAGGATCAAAAGCATCACACAGATCCTTAAAGGGAAAGGTCATATTCCCATTGAGGACTAATGACTATATCCGTTCCTTCGAGCATGGGGATTTCTGGTGAGGCAACTAAAACTGCAGTGTTTCCAGCGTTAACTCTGGCTGTAGGGTGTCTGCTGCCACAACAGCTTCTTGAATCCTTCCCCTTTACTCCAAACCCTCATGCTGTGAACTTGCAGCTCCCTGTGTTTCTCCTACAGCTTTTCCATATCTTTCAGCAAAGGGATTTCTTTAACAAAACTAAGCTCTGTGATCAGATCACCCGAAGCCACTGCAGTGTCTCAAAACTACCAAAGCCTTTGTGGTTACAGAAGAATTGTAGAGAGCTGCTATAATTTAAGAGCAGGGATTTTTTTTTCCACTGTAGTGGTTCAATGTGTGTTGTGTGCACACATGTGCTTCAGCACAGATGGAGATTCAAATGAATATCAGACCCTTTGGTGTGAGTTCAAATTTCCTGAAGGTGTTGGAATGTCTGTAAAACATCAGATGCCCTTTTGGTTGTTTTTTTTATAAATACATTTTGATTCTCTGCTGATTTGACATTTCACTTTATTTAGGAAAATCAGGAGAAAAATGACAACATATAGAAAAAAGTTATTATGGAAAAAATGAACAGGGAAAAGGAAGGAGGCTTGGATGTCCCTGGCAGCTACCTGCCTTTCTTACACAAAGCCACCTATGATTCTTCTACAACCACAAACAAGCCAGCTTTTCTTTGTGCTCTATCCAGAAAGGAAGTTCAAAATATGTACATCTATTCCAAAGCTATTAATCTTTTTTATAAGATTATTGGGGAGAGTAGAGAACCATTGTCATATTTCTTAAAATTAATTTTCCCCAAAGTTTCAGGATTCTTTTAAGTCAGATTTAATATATACTTTCTTTTTTTTTCTCCTAACACATTTACCTCCTAAACAATAGTTATTTTATGACTGTTTTATTTTTTACTGCTTATATCCATTTCTCTGTTTCTTCAGGAAAGAAAAAAAAGGCAAAAATGCCCCCCCCCCCCCCAAAACCCCAACCCTCAAAACTTTAGACCTCTGCATTTCTGGCTTTAGTTTGAGCTTGTTCCTATCAACCCAAACCCATATGGCTGGAGAGGCTGTGTTTCCACAAGGGCTGAAGGATATACTGCATGAAAGAGTTTCTAAATGGTCAGCAAGACCACGAACAGTCTCTGAACCTTTTGATTCTTTAAAATGGTTTCAATTGCATATTGTAAGTAACATAAGGCAAAACAGCAACAAAAATCAGAGTCAGACCCCCAAACAAATGTCATCACTGCTTAAACTTCAGTGAGGGTGTTAATTATTATCACAAAGTGAGGAAACCACAGAATTGTTGGACCAAATACATGTTTCATGTGGAGAAAGTAGTACAAACAAACCAAAAACATACATCATTTTTCATGGAGTACAGAGAAGATGCATCTATTTATTCAACAAGCCTTAGGGATCCTCCTCCTGTACAAACTATCTAACCTAGTACAGTACAACTTGCATCCCAAGGCTGTTACAGTCTTCCATATGCTTGTAATTTATTAACTATACAGCCATGAGATTACAACTGGAATAATTCTGAGGGTCATTAAAAGGGAACTTCTTGTATCAAATCTACATAAACTGTACTGTGATACCAAGACCAGACAATCAACCTTCTCCCACACATCCACATTTGCAGTTCTTTAAGATGAGATTCAAACTAAACTTAGGAAATGCAATTATTCTAGCTGGGTCTAGGACACGGAATATATAAAAGGTGTGCACTCATCATGCTATATAAGGATAAGCCATGCACATGGTGAAAAAATGTACTTCTCACTGCAATACAGCATAGGGAGCAGTGATGCATGTAGTTCAAAAGTTATCCCAGAGAATCACAACCAGCAGGTATTTCACACAAAGTTGGCAGAAAGGCAAGAGCAAGTAGTTTTTGGATATTCTGTGTAGAAAGTATCTTTTTCCCCTTTATTATCAAGATGATTTGTTACCTAAAGCCGAATAAAAAAAAAAAAAACCATATCACAGTATTTATATAATACAGGAACATCATCTAGCCAAGCCAAAAAGATTTTGTTATTTATGAACCAATCTTGGAATAAAATTAGTTAGAATATTGAGAAAAAAAATAAAGACTATGCAGTTCACTGACCTGTACTCTCAGAATTAAGAAGGACAGACCCTTTCCTGGTATGCACTCATCAGGATGAGCAATTTTTAGAGCACCTCCTTGTTATAGACAGATGTCATATACGACAGATAAGCTAAGCTGACCCGCTTAGGTTATGTCTCTATTGTCACATTTACATGAATCATAGCCACACTGACTTATTTTCAGTCTGATAACCATGAACTTTGTATAGGTTTGCACAAGGGCTGAACACTGGTTTCAACAGGCAAAATCTAGGTCAGGAGAAGGTGGGAGAAAATCTCCAAGCGCCGTACAAAGGTGATAGAACAAATTTCACCAATTGAAACTTCAAGTCAACCTTATTGAATCCCTGGAAATTCCTAACAACAGAATGCTAGAACTGGTGTACTAAATACAATTAAATTGCTTTAGGTTGAGTAACTTTTAACTTAGGTCATTTACCATCAGAAATTTGAGCTAACTTACCAGGCTTGACTTAAACTGGGTTTAACATGTTTTACTTTTTCAACTGACCCATAACAATTCTATTCCTATATTTTCTAACTGAGGTAAAAATTAATTTTTAAAAATGTCTCCTACTTAGAAATCTGCAAGCAAAGCCAGTCCTGCACAAACCACACCTTTACTTGAATTTACTGCCATCATTTTAGAAAGTTTATTTAAAAGAATATAACCCAAATATATGCTTTTCTATAAAACGCACTTTTCAAGTTCATTTTGCCAGAGAAAATATTAATTTTCCAGAATGGCATATTTCATTTGCTACCAAAGAGGACTGACTGTAACATAAAGCGTGTGGCTCCTTTAGAAGAAAGAGAAACAATTTGACATGGTAGGTCTGGTATCCTTCTGCAATATCAAATGAAGCCCTACATTTTCAAAATGATGCATGGGAGCTTAACCACGTGGTGCCCATTAAAGTCCATGCCAGCTCTCATGGTTTATGAGGTCACCAGAAGTCCTTGATGGAATTACACCCCCGTCCTGCACGGTGGATTCTCTTGTATCACAGATTCTGAATCAAAGCCTATACAGTTAACAACTTGCTCAGGTTTGGATCACATATTTCTACTGGAAAGAGAGAAACAAGAGAGAAATAAATTACTGAACAATTGTTAGGGTAACAGCATGGCATGGATCTTATGTTGATACATATTCCTGTATGAGAAGGGGGAAATAATGTCTTCCTGTGGTCATGCTCAAGGCATCTGAATGAAAAGAGAAACACTGGGGAATATTCCTCTGCAAAACAAAAGGACATCCTGTGAGAGTGCAATTACAAAGTAATTCTCTGAGCAGTCCTAACAGCTATCAGACAACATACAAAACACAGTATACTTGAAGAATAAATATTCTGGGCTCTTTTGTGCATCATGTGAATTTTTAGAATTTGCTGTTCTGGTGCACATATGTCAGTTTTGTATTTACTGGACTGAATCTTTTAAAATCTATCAAAACAGTAACATTCAACGTACAAAAGTGAAACCTGGCACTTAACTTTCACAAAGACTTTGCACATTGTTGTGTTTTAAAACACTCAGTAGTTAATAAAAGACTGTGGTCTATTGGTATATTGGTTTTCATATTCTCTCCACTGGAATATGATCTTGCTTTAGCAATAAACTGATATGTTGATTGAATACTTTCCAATTCTCTAGGTTTCTAGGAGTGTTCCTGGGGCTGTATCATGTAGCAGCATAGTGACTGTGTTAGAAGGATCCGTCTTGGAAAATGAAAAGCCATGGTATCACTGGGGTCTCCTGAATCCGCATATGTAAGGTAAAATAATTTTATTCAAAAAATAGATGTTTGTCAAGTCACATGATTAACACATGGACCAGCATGTTTCTAGGAATTTGTACGCTTAACAAACATAGTCTAGATTCCATCAGATTACAAAGTGTCTTAAGGTAGTTAACAATTTAGAAAGAAATTTGTATGCATTAATACATGCATACCTTGCAAACAAAGGTCTAGAAAGAAGAAGACATGCTTATTGAAGGAGATTTGCACAGAGCAAAGAGATAATGTTGCTGAGACAAGCAGTAAATTGCAAACCAGCAATGCAATAAGGATTATCACCGATTGTTTCCACGGGAGCATGGTGTCTGTGGTTTACTGAGGCTTCTGTTACCCAGGGCTATGAATGGGGTAACCTGGCCAGCCAAAAACTTAAACGGTGCAGCACTCATTTTACAGCAACCAACAAGATCAGATCAGGCAGGGAGAGAAAAAAGCTGAGGCTTCATATGGCACCTCTCTGAACTAGGGAATACAGATGATACAAATACAGCTCTACTGCTTCTGGATCCAGGTGACTTCACACTTACTGCCCTGTCTGTCTGCGAGTGCAGAGGTCACCCACCGGGTAAGTGTGAATTAACCATAAAGGGAATGCAGTGCTGTATCAAATGAATTTCTGCAGCAGCTGCGGAGGCTGCGGCAAAATTTCAGAGGTTTTGAAGGGCCAATCCCAGTGGTACAACGGCTTTTGATTTTCCAAGAATGGCCGATTCCAGCAGCACCATGGCTTTTCATTTTCCAAGAAACATTCTTTTAACACACCCTGGAGAATATTTTCTTCTGCCTTTTGTTTTAGTTTCTGTTGTTACTATTCTTTGAAAAGAAGGAGAAGTCAGGCAAGTTCAGAGTGGGGCAACTTTTTCGTTACAGAGGATTGAATCAGCCAGTAAAGGACAAAGTTTACAGCAGGAATCCTGTGAAAGAAGCATTGTGTATGTATGTTCACATACAAACCTTGTGATATAGCCTGTAATATTTTAATTTTTGCAGCCAAGGTGCCTTTCTTTAAATGAGCAGCCAGTATGCACGCAGCTGGCCTGGGCTATTCCCCCCTCCCATCATCTCTTCACCCCTCTGAACATCAAGCACCAGCCAAATTTTACTGATAAAGCCAACACTAAGCAGAAGGAAAAATATGCATTCTTCATCCTGTACAGCTGAGCAGGGCTAAATGGCTAATAAAAAAATCACAGGCAACAATTTTAAAAAGGGGAAAGGGCTGGTGCTGTGGGTGGAACTGGAAAGGGGAAGAGGCTAGAGTGGTAGGCTGCGGAGGGGAACATGTCAGTCCCTCTACACAGTTTGAGGAGCACCACCTCAAAAGTGCATTGTTATTTCTGCAAAAATTTTTACTTCCATCTGAGGGCATTTTGGGTGAGCTGAGATCAAAGGAATTTGAATTAGTTTGATATATACAACTTAACTCAGGTACATATTTGACATGGATAAATACTCTGCCAGCAGTAAAGAAATATTAACAACTTGTAATCTCTCAACTTACACCTATACTCCAATTTCTGAAGAAGTATTCACAACCCTGATACACCGGTTGCAAAATTACACAGTCTAGGCTTTTGGGAATTAATGTATTCAAATATCTATTACAGAATTACCCGGGTTGGAAGGGACCTTAAAGGTCATCTAGTCCCAAGCCTCTTGCCATGGACAGGGACACATTCCACTAAAACAGTATCTCAGCGCTCCATCCAACCTGGCCTTGAGCACCTTCAGGGATGGGACATCCCCAACTTCTCCAACCCACTTCTATGCCTCACCACCCTCACCTCCTTCCTAGTATCTAATCTAAACCTACTCTCTTTCATTTTAAAGGTTTCCTGCCTCGTCCTGTCACTATATGCTCTTGGATAAAGTCCCTTTCCATCTTTCTTATAGGCTCTCTGCAGGTACTGGAAGGCTGCAATTCTATCACCCCAAAGCCTGCTCCAGGCTGAGCACCCCCAATTCTCTCGGCCTCTCCTCACAGGAGAGGCGCCTCTAATCAACTTGCTGGCCTTGCTCTGGAGTCACTCCAACAGGTCAATGTCCATCTTGTGTCAGGGACCCCAGAGCTGGATTCAGCACTTCAGAGGAGACCCCACCTAGAGCATAGGTGTTGAGAGATTGCGAATTCCTAACTAATAATTCTATACTGCCGGAGATGTCACCTAAAGCTGCGAGCTCCTTTGCCCTTGCCCTCCACAGCGACGCCCGGGCCCTGACCACGGCGCGCTCTCCCGTACCGAGCTCGTCTTTTCCTCGCCGTCACCCACAACCGGCTGGGGCGGAACAGGCTCCTGCAGCCCCCTGCCATGTGCCCAGCCCAGCGGCGGGCAGCAGCACTCCGGGGCGCCATTCCCTGCCGCTGGAATCCCGGCCGGAGGTGGGGGGTGCAGCGCGCGCGGCGCCGCACGGCGCGTGACGCCTCCCGGCGGCGCCGCCAGGGGGCGCCCGAGCGCGGGCCGGCCGCGTGCCGCGCCGGGATGGCGGGACGGGGGAAAAGCGGGAAGCGCCGGGGAATGTCAACGCGGAGGGCACATTGGCGGCCGTCGACACGGCAGCCACGGCACGGGGAAGGCCCGCGCTCGGCCGGCACGTTTCTGGCTAGGCACAAACTCAGGGAAAGCCTGGGCGGAGCGTGTCCCCTTTGGGTGCTGATTAAAACAGCCCCTTCGGTGGCAAAGCCCTCAGGTCGCAAACATAGCTAGAAAGTCTAAAAGGAAAATGGCTTTGTAATTGACAAGAAAAGGAAAAGTAGCTGACAAAAGGCTTTCTTTTTTTCTTGATGCCATCCTAAATCCATTTTTCTTTCTGAAAGGTTATATACTCTTTTCTTATTTGATGTGTTTAGTTACTTTTTTCTTCTTGAAATGATTGCGACATAATGATGCATGAAAACAGATTGATGTAAACTTTGAGATTAGGACTATAAAATGGGAAAACCTGGGTTAATTTTTTTGAATAAAAAGGAGAAGGAGGAGAAGGAGAAGGAGAAAGAAACACCGTAATTCAGAAGGGTATTAATTAATTGGAGGAAAAGTAACTCATGCTTTCCTGTTAAGTTATGATATGAATGGTAGCATTTTGAACTCTTGGCCTAAAATAGTTATACTGAGCTTTGATCCATAGGACGTTAACAGACGGGAAGCAGAGGAGTGAATTGGGGTGAATTTAATAGTATCCAGAGACAAAATAATTAACTCTTATGGTGCCTAGAAGAAGTTAGGGCCTGAAGGAAAAGGTTTTATAAAAATAAAACCAGAATGGGAAAAGGACCATTTCTGTATATTTGAGAGAATGACATCCTTCCCTAATATGAGTCATTAAATGAAGGCCAAGTTTGTCTTACCATCAACCAAAGAGGGCCACTATTTGCAAATAGGATTAAACACTGTTACTGTTAAGACCAGCGGTTACTGTCACTGCTTGTTTCTGGAGGTTTTATTTTCTTCTTATATTAGCAAGCTTTTCACAATACATGTTATATGTACATGGATTAATGGCCCTTCTCATGAGTCGTGAGACTCACAGATGCTCTTTTGAGCCTTGGTTGTTAACTGAATATCAAATCGTCTTTGGTTAACACAGAGACTGGATCTGTGTAAATTGGCTCAGCATGGGATGTAGCACTATTATGCTCCCTGATTTAGTTCTAAGTGTCCACATCAGTTCATCCGTATCATTAATATGTATCAGTTCCCAATAGATCATGTTATCATGTTGTAAAAACCAAAGCTCAGGCTAATCTATAGATGCAAGCTGTTCAGTGGTATTAAGAGTCCTCTAGGAAGGACTCCAAATTATTGATGAGGCTTGGAAAGGATGTGCTGACCACAGCACAGATAGGCTCAAGTGCTGATTCAGACCTGTGCTCAGACACAGGGTGTCTGTTCTCATGTGTACCTTCCAGTTTAATTGCTGTGTTAATCCCTGTTCCCACATAAGACATTGAAGTGCCTGTGAAAAACGTGCAGGACATATTCCATAGCTAACAGGCTATAAACTGAAAAGTATAATAAAATTATTCCATAAATACTGGAGAGATGCTCTTTACATCAAAAGAAACAGCACTTCATTTTTCAAAGGCTAAAACATCAGCGCAGGTGACAATGTCTTTCAAAGTGTAGAGTAGATATTAACCCACTTCACTGGAACTATGCAAAACCTCAGAAAGATGTACTTCACATGATTATGTATTATATACCAAAGGAAAAGGAAGGAAGGAAGAAAGAAATCTCCCCAGCCTTTCTGCAAATGCATACAATAGAACTCATTGAAAAGCTTCTCAGTATATTGCAGTACTGAACAGTAAATCAATGTAATCTGAATTTCTGCAGTAGCAGGAAACTTTCCAAATGATCGCTATAAATGGAGCACATGTTTTACGTATAGGTTACTATTTTTGGCAGTCCATCAAGCCCCTTTGATGTGTAGACAGTGGGGTTTCATCCAGCTAGCAGGACAAGAATAAAAGGTCCATATTCTTCCTTGTGCCAAGATCCACTCAGAGCAGGAGATGGGGAGCTGGTTATGGTCACACAGCTGTACAGCTGCTCCTGTGTCAGCCTGAGCCACAGCCGAACTTAGATAAGCTCGTGTTTTAGTCCCTGAGATGTATCCGTTAAGAATCAAGAGCACTTTATTCTGCTTCTGTGAGTCTCTCAGTCACTCTGTGTGCCAGCAGAGGGAGAAGAATTGGCACAGGAGCTGTTTATACCACCTTGCACTGGCTGCATGGTTCCTTACATAAGGAACATCCCCTGGGGGCCAGTTAAGGCAGTGCTCTGGAACACCTGCACAATACAAAGTGACGGAAACCAGCACAGAGAGTCTGGCCCATGAGTCCTCAAAATGGAAAAAGGCAAATGAAAAAAAACACACTAAGGCAAGGGAAACCAGACATCGCATGAGGATTAGAAAGAAAAGACCAGAATGAAAATTTGTAAGATGGAGTAAATCACTTCCTGACTGCAACAGAGCTGAACTTCAAAAAAGATCCACTAAGCCCACAGCACTGTTGCTCAGGACAGACAGTGTCTGAGTGTCCTTCCTCTCCTCAGGTTTCTCATCAAAGATGATGTCAAGATTTATGTATCCCTTTCTGAAAAGTTCTGTGAGTTTAAACTAGCCTCAGTCCATTACAGCCTCCACATAAAGCAGCAAGCAGTCAAGTGTTTTGCCGCATGTGGATAAGGCTCTATGGGACATAAGTGTCCAATAGCCATGATTTTGTGGCTGTCCAAGAGGCATGATTCTGTGGCTCTCCAGGTTGATTCCAATTACAGAGAGAAGCCAGTGTTGACAAAGAGAATTAAAAATGTCTATTTTGCCCATTAGGTTCTTTTCTTTTTTTAACTCTTTTTTTTTTTTTTTAACTCATTATACTCATGGCATATATATATATATATATATATAGTACATTTTCATTAACCCATCATCAAAGTGCACAAATACTAAACCCCTTCTGCTGTTCTGAGTGACATATTTCAGGAATAACTACTCAGAAATAACTGCTGTAGATGTGTCTGGCTGCTGAACATGAAAGTATGGGTGCTGCTGACTGCCTGGCAGCTGGCCCAGCATTTAACCCTGCTGTTTTAAAATGTCGTAAAATAAGCACAATTTAATCTTTTGAAACCTTTTGGTCAGTGACTGTGATTTCCGCAAAAAATGACTTCAAAGGAAAGACAGGCACCTTTGTTGATGCCTTTTTAAGCAGTCATGAGTTCCAAATTATTTTAAAAAAGGGAAGCAGAAACCTCAAAGTGTGTAACACCTCCTCAGAATTAGATGCTGAAGTGATATGTAAACTGGGCTGTAAAAATCGATCCTCCACTAGTGATGTGGCTCAGAATGATATAATTAAAAGATAATGTCAATGGAAAAAGAATATCATCATAGACTAATGGGCTCCTCCTGACACATAAATACCACAGCAAAACCTCTATTTTAATGAAAAAATACCATTTAGAAGCCAAGATATTTGATTTTCAAAGCAGGATGTGTTGGAAATGTTCTATTTCTGTGGCTGTATTTCTGTTTTGCCAAATATCTGACACAGAATTAACACTTCAACCTTGCAGTCTTCATGTAATGTGCAAGATTCCTCCATGCCTGAAAAGCAGCATGCTTTACCTGTGCAAAAAGCAGCTGACTTCTTCAAATAGTGTTCATTTTTTTGGTGAGTTGCAATTTTAATGCAGACTGAAGGTTTTATTTCCAAACTTAGATGTGAAAAAAAAAAATCCATATGTAATCATTTGACATTTATTCCACTCACCTTGATTTAGGGAATGTGGGCATTGCTAGGCATGAGATAGTTTAGGTGGTTGCTTTTCGCTGCAGTAAAAGGGGACTTAAAATTACCCTTTGAACACATAGAAGAGGGGGAAAAAGCATGTGAAGACACTTTGAATAATTAGACATACTTCCAGTTTACATCATATTACCCTTTTTACCTTCACAAAAAGACAAGAAAAAGTACTCTTCTGTTCTTCCCAGGTTTGGGTGGAAAGAAATGCCTTTTGACATTCCAGTATTAAAGCAGAATGATATGATCTATCACTGTATGCCAGGATGCTTTGAAAATGCCTACCAGATGTGGCCCTCAAGAGTCTTAGGCGTCTTCTGCTTAGTTCCTGGCTTTAGACCAGTCCAAAGAAGGAACTGGCTGATGAGCTGCTCAGACCAGGCTGATCTGGACAAAATCTGGATGACTATTGTCACCTACAAAACTTTAAAATCAAAAAGGGAAGTGCTTTGCAAGACTAGGCGCCTCCAGGATTAGGCAGCAGCCAAGCATGGGTTTCTGGAGAGCGCTTTTGGATGCTGTTCCACCTACATCCTGCCTTAGGTGCCTAAGTCCTTTACTAGAGCTAGCCAGAAAGGCTAGATTCCCATTGAAGTCTGGAGAAGGATTTACATTAACTTAAGTGGATTGGTTCAGGCCTTAAAATGAGAACCATGTGTACATCCTTATGAAGAATCTGGTCCTTTCTGTTTATTCATTGTGATTTGTTGCAGTATTGAACCATTCATACGCACTAATCCACAAATAATATGTCAGAAGATGTTCTGGAGGATGAGAGTTGTGACTTTCATGCCCATAGTCCACGCTGCTCTCAGTGGTTCTGGCCGTATGGCAGCTGCCCTGGCTAATGGGCCACTCAAGCCAGATACACCATTCAGGTCATATATAAGCTCTAATTGTATTACTCGTTTGGCTCGTCAATACTTTTCCATGGAGCTGAAGGAAGGGAGAGCATATGGAATAGAGAAGCAGGAAAATTAATGAATGAAAGAATATAACTTTCAGGGTTCTGGCAATGTTTTCACATCCATATTTTGCTCCGCTCCCCTGAGGTCACAAAAAGCAAATGGCATGTTCATTTCCTTCCATCTGTGCTATTCTGAACAGCAGAAGGGAACTTATATCTAAACTTTCGTAATAAGCAGGGTGGGAGGAGAGCTGGGTAATAATGAGCTTCTGGCTAAAAATGCCTCGTAGATAATTTGACTTTCAGAATGATGTTCACTGTAGACACATTTTTCTTCTTTCTTTTCCCATTTTGCAATGCCATGACACTTTAAATCAAAAATTTAAAAAAAGCCCCAATTCTTCCCAAATCCTACCCATCACACATGAAGCAGCAGGAGCAGACCCATGCAGAGCCAGGCCAGCGCTGTCCCGTTTTCCTTTAAAACGCACGCAATTCCTTGTAAACAGTGGGACGAGGTGGCTGGCCAGGAAGCCCTGGTGGTGTTGGATGTGTGGCGATGGCCCCCCTTTCCCCGGAGAGAGGCTCGGCTCCAGCTGCAGCTGCTCCCCGCCGCCGCTGGCTCCGCGGGAGGGGGCAGCTGGCAGGGCCTCCCCGCCGCCCCGGCACATCGCTCCCCCCGCCCCGGGCCGCAGAAACCAGAATTTAGTGACCTGGCGATGCTGCAAATAAATAAATGAATGGAGCTGGAGAGCTTTCTGGAGAGGCCTGCGGGCCGTGCTTCCCAGAGCGAGGGAGAGGAAAAGCGCTTCTGTAGGCGTCTGGCTGGCTGGGTTCCTGTCAGAATAATGGTTTCAATGTTGCTGTGATTTCACCAAGTGGCACGCTGGGGCACCTAGGGTCTTGGTAGGCGATTTTTTTGCAGTTGTGAATGCAAATAAGGCGTTTATTTAAATTAACCCTCTATTATACAAAGAAAACATAAGCTGGGAGGAAGCATTGCTGCTAGAGTCACTGACAGCAAGCAGTGCGTTTATAAAGCAGGGAGGAGGACAGGTCCTGCACATCACCTGGGAAGCACTGGCCAATATTTTCCTTTTAAAATGGGGTTCAAGGACAATAGTTTTGTCGCCAATCTGGTTAGCAAGGCAGCTCTGTACCTTGGCTTCCAGTCTCTAGAATGGGCATAAGGATCATGCCTTTATATAAGCCCCAGAAAAGACACTTAAGGGATGTGAAATCACTGAACACACACTAGGAAGCAACCAGGTTTCTGCTCCATAACAATGTTTACATTTCTGAGAGGAAAAAAAGAAAGACCATGGAGAAAACCCAAATTAAAATCATGAGATATTCCTTAAGTCTCCTCCTAAGCAGCGTTGTGCTTAATTACATCCTAAAAGATTTCTTGTGTGAGACTATTTACATGTTTTATGTTTCAGCTGGGTTGCTTTCCAAAAGGACAAAGTAATTTCAAGCCAGAGAAGCTGGACACAATTTTAAAATCAGAATAAAAATAGGCAGTTTTGATCAATGAAAAATTCTTCCAGATTTTTAATATCCAAAAATGGATCCAAACCCTTTTCTGTGGGAAACTTTCATCTTCAACGAACTAACATTTTTATAAAGATCCATTTCATTGAAAATTTTTCACCTAACCTGGTCCAGTAGTACAGCTTCATACCTGGGTATTGCCAAACCTCTGCTGGGCTCCCTTTGGGCTCGATGAGCTTCTGCCAGTTCCTTGATGCCTAGAAAACGCCACTTTACTGCTGTGGCAAAGCCTGAGTTTAAAATAAGGGCCATTCCATTCCTGCCTTTGGTTAAGCCCCTTCTTTTTCTTTTTTTTTTTTTCTTCTATTATTTTCTTCTTCTTCTTCTTCTTCTTCTTTTTTATTTTTTTTTTTTACATTTCCCTCTTGTTTTCATGGTAAAAGGTATTTTCAATATTTTACAAGAAAATACCGAATGTCCTTATTAGCTTTAGGTCATAAATGCCACAAAACAGATTTAAAAACTGGAATAAACCCAACATAAATGCTTACTATTGGTGAGTATAAGGGCATACAAAACAGGGCAGTAAAGTCACTATACAATATCAGTAAAACCATTAAAAAAATCTGGAAAGGCATCAAGATGGCTGGCCTCTTTGTAGTTTCAGCACAGAAAAAAAATTGAGCCTTATTTCTAAATATTTTCCCTAGTGGGAAATAACAGCTTGAAAATAATCCCAGATGTATTCATTTGTGCAACATTTTTCTGCTTGCAACATATAGGCATGGAAAAATTATTGAAGGTTTCAATTCTGGACTTGTATTTTAAAAATGTCAAGCTTTTGAAAAACAGCATAATTTTTCCTTAAAAGCTATTCATTTACCTGGAATGTTGGCCAGCAGGCGTACATTATGGACTTGGTTTAGCTAAGATTGAAAAATTGCCCAAAGGCAAAAGAGAAGTAGGCAATTTTTGTGGCTCAGATTATATACCAACACAAAATACAGTGGAGTTGATTTCTGAACTGGCATATAAAAGAATTTTGCAAGTATGTGATCTTGAAAGTGATCAAAAACTCTCTGAGGTTTTTAAAAAGCTCAGCAATTGTTATTTTCATGTCGTCTTTTTTACAATCAGAATCTGTATCCTGAGGTGCAAGTAATCAGAAAGGTCATATTAACTGGCTACTGAAAATAATAATAATAAAAGCAATCCAAGCCCATACGTAATAATTTCCAAAGAGGAGCAGATTAAGATGTATTTCTCTTAGCTCTACAAAACAAATTATTTGATAAAATATTCCCATTTTGGATAGATATTTAAAAAAAAAAAACACACTCTCAAAACTTCAGGAACTTGTCTTGCTAAAGGAATCAAAAGTTTTCTTCTGTTCGATCTAGACTATCATTTTGAAAGGCTACTTGTCTGGATAGTATTTACAGCCCAGAATTTTCTGTGACTAATTTCAGTGACATACAGTAAGCGATGTTACCATCTATAGGTGGCCACAAATAATTTTAATAGGTTAGACTTATTGGTAGCGGGGGGGGGGGGGGGGGGGGGGGGGGGTGGGGGGGGGGGGGGGCTGTTCCCCTCAATGTGTATAAAATCACTTTTTTAATGGAAGAGAGACTCTTTAGTAAAAAAGAAAGAAAAGTCAGTGAAAATTCAGGAAATAAAATTATTCCCCAAGAGCAAAAGGTACAGGTATGGGAAAAGGCAGAGTGGTCAAACCAGTGCACACCTACCCTTTAGGGCTGAGGGCAGTGCCTGTGCTCTGGCAGGAGGAGCCAAGCTCATGTGGAACCAGGCAGCTCCAAGAGCAGACAGACTGATGCTGTGCCAGCTCAACCCTTGGTGTAAGCTGAGTAAGTGAGCAAGGCTGGTCAGTGTGGACACTGCCCTGTGACCAGAGCTCCACTGACTTGGACAGAATATCAGTGCACAGTGCTGATGTCCTGTAGAACTGTGCCAATCTGTCTGGAGCCTGCCAAAGAAGCGCCAGGGCAGCACATGTACAGCTATAAAGGAGCATGGTCATCCAAGGGCCATGCAGTCTATTCTGTTCCCACAGGAATCATTGCCAGAACTTCACCGTTTTTCAATTTGGGAAGAGTTGAGTCTTTAGAGGGTACCACAGAGGTGACCCTTCAGGAAACTATGGCCACCAATTAGAGGGAATGGAGCACCTCTCCTGTGAGGAAAGGCTGGGAAAAATAGGTTCTTTTCAGCCTAGAAAGGAGACAGTTTTGGGGTGACCTAATTGCTTTCCAATACCTGAAGGGAGTCTTCAGGAAGGCTGGAGGGATACTATTTGCAAAGCTGGAGGGATACTAGTGACAGGGTAAGAGGGAATGTCTTCAAACGGAAAGTGAGTTAGATTAGATACTTAGAAGAAATTATTTACTTTGAGGGTTGTGAGGCACTGGAGCAGATTGCCCAGAGAAATTATGGATACCCCAAACACTGGAAGTATTCAAGGCTGGGTTGGATGGGGCTCTGAGACACCTGGTCCAGTGAAAGGTGTTCCTGCCCATGGTGGGGAGGTTGGAGCTACATGATCTTTAAGGTCCCTTCCTACCCAAGCTAAGATTCCATGATTCTTTGAATCTGTGAAATGGGGTTTCTCCATGACTGGTTTTTCAGTTGACTGGTTATTCCATGAAAGGTGGTCCTTTTCCTTTTGGAGTGCAGACTGCTGCTACCCATGCAGTCTGCTGCAAATGCAGAGCATTAGAAGAAGCTTCAGACACAAGTTAGAATGCCTTAGAGTGCTCCTGGGCTTTTGGTACAACATACCAGCTTTGCCCTGCTGGAGGGAATGTCCACGCTCAGGTCACAAGTGATACCAGAACATGGACAGTGCATGTGCTGGGAAAATGATGAGCATTGTGTCACAAATGATGTGTTCTCTCTTCTTCACTAGATCCAACACCTGCTCAATAACAGCAAAAATTATTTCTTGAATACTTCACATTGCCCTCTCTATCCTACTATCAACAAACAGTGGCTCAGTCATACTTCTTGCCCAGGGCTTTAAGAATTACTTGAAATAGCCAGTCAGATGAAGGTGGGAAGAGCGAGTTCAGGGTCAGAGCTTCTACACCTGCAATACTTTCTCAAAAAGAAATTGTGAAGAAGATCTGCTGATGTTTCTGAGCTCTCCACCAGCATACAGTGAGAAAAGAGGAAAACCCAAGAAAGGTGTAGTCAACAAAGTCTTAATGTACAGCTGGCAAAGCTGTAGGTTCTACTTGATGCCCAGGAGACCCATTAAAAAGCTGAGTGCCCCCAGCATCCAGCTGGAGGTAATTAGCATACCTTAAAATTAGCATATCTTAAAAGATGAACAAATATCTAATTGCAAATTAAAGAAAGATAATTTGTGCAGACATCTTTCTTGACCCCCTGCAAAAATTGCAGGTGCCTTCACAGATCAGGGAAATCAGATATGTGGTCTCTAGTTATATTCTAAGTATAACTTGGTTTATTTACACATATAAATAAGTACTGAAACAGAGACAATCACTGTGCAAGTAATTCCCTTCTTAAAGAGTCTCAGCTCATCAGTAAAATTGGGATTACAAGCAACAATTCCACCTGAAGAGCAGATTTTAGTATGAGATCAAAGCAAGTAGCAACCTCACCTTCCAATAACACCAGCTCCCTTCTCACACAACTCTAATAACACAAATTTTTAAGGTTAGTATATCGTTCCACAAATGAATATTTATTTACATACTTAAATTTTAAAAAAGAGAAAAAAAGTCTGGAAAATTAAAATGGCACCATCTGGTGATACCTGCCACACAGCGTGAATGGCTCATGAAGCTACTTTTGTTATTTGAAGTTTTGTTGAACAGCCTCGTGTGTGAGCATAAAAGCCTTTAACAGAAAACTCTTGATGAGCTACTGCTTTTTTTTACTGTTGCTTCATCTTGCTGTAAAGACAATTGTAGACAGGCATGTGGATTCAGGTACTTCCTTCAGAAATTATCAGAATAAATCAAGTTATATATAAGACTCACCTCACTCTAATTTATAGTTCAGCTCAGAGCATTGAACTTGTAAGTAAAATTTATGGGGGAAGAGCAATAAATTAAATTGCGTAGAAACATAATTTTTGTCCTGCAGTTACTTGTACAGTTCGATTTAATGCATAAAAAATGGAGTATAATACTAACTTGTTAATAAAATGTGCACAGCGCTGACATGTAAAAACAGTTTTATAATTGGTTGGTCCACTCTGTTAGCCTTGTTGACAACACTAAATTTTCATACCCCTACATTAGTAAGATTGAGCTAACATTATAAATGCAGAAAGCTCATAAATGCATACAACAGAAATTCATTTGGCCTTTGATTTTTTTGGGGGGGTGTCTTTAAAGTGAAAACTGTAAAATTACCACGTAATAAAAGCCAGTACACTGAACACTAATTGCCCATTTATAAAACGCTCTTTTCCTCCAATCACGTAGGTGTGAGGCATAAACTTCTTGGGTTTTACAGAGCTGCAATTTATACTTTCAGTTCTGCTTCTCTCTGTTGCATTTCATCTCAAGCTTATAAAAGACGAGCTCCATTTTATTAATCTGCATCAGCATTCATTGGACATTAAATCTATGTAGATCCCTACAGGGTTTTAATTGTGGCTGAATTGCCAACAATAATTGGGTCTCTGACTAACCATGGAGAGCAGGCCACCCTGGCTGCCGGGCACAAGTGCTAGCTCCCACACCAGCCACGATAGCCCACTTTGTCAGCCGCCCGAAGGGAAGTTGTCAAGTCTGGGACCCTGCTGCTTTATTCCTATAACTGTGTTTTAGAAACACCTCACAAGTGGAATTGTGGTTGCCTCATCCAGAAAATGTGGAAAGGATTAATGTGGCATGTAAAACAAATCACTCCTGAGCTCAGCTGAGAAAGTGGGTATTAAAAGCACTCCAGTCAAAAGAGCTTTAGTGAAAGGGTCATGGTGATATACAGTCAGCACATGTTGGGCTGGTAAAGCTGCAGGGTGTTTGGAAATGGTAATGGTCCATGGGTGTAAATTCTTTCAAGACCTCTTAAAGGCACATGTGTTTCTTGAGCATGTTCTCCAAACAAGGACCTGTTATAGGTTAGCTTCACTGGAACTTTTAAACTTTATTGATTGGTTTGTGGTATTCCAGGTTTGCTTACTGTTTTTTGGGGGCTTTTTTTTAGTGCTGTTGATAAACACAGAAAACTATCATGACAATCTAAAACTTAAAAATCTATAAACTAAGTTTTATACAGATTTATTGTAACATATTGCAGAACGTGTAATTTCTTTTCTTTATGCCAATAATCACTAGATTCACAAGAGTTAAGGGCCTATCAATATTTCTTTTATGAACGCAGGTTGGTTAAAACATCTGTAGTTTCGAGGTTAAAAAGGTCAGACCCTTAAGTTTGACATAACGTTTAGTGGGCCTTTATAAATGTTTGTAACTTTGTAACATTATATTTCCTAAAGTTATTAAAAAGATGGCTCATGGCAGCTTTTCTAGTAAAGCTGGGACGACTGAGAGTACTTAGCAAAAGCTTCATTTTACATGTTGCACTATTCTATGTTTTTGGTTGTTTATTTTTGGTTTTGTTTTTTTTTTTTTTTTCATTAGGAATTTCACTGTGATTTAGCATAACGAATGTAAAAGTGATAACAGATATGTACCATGTAGCCTTTTTTACCCAAACAGTTGCCACTATAAGGTGGCAAGGTCCAGAAAGGGTTTTTAAGCAACAACTCACCCTGACTTCCATCAGAAACATGAGGGTTCAATAATTTTGTACATTAGGCCTTCTGTGCAGGGATCATTTCACTTACATTTGAAATGGAGCCATTTTTGAGAAGCATGTGTCAGGTGTTGAGCAGAACACAGCCACATTTTTATACAGAATGAATGCCTGAGAAATGGAACTGAAAAAATAATGTATCTACTTGTTACAGTACTTGCTGTGATATAATTAAAAACACTAATGATCACTTCCAACATGCACCCTTCAGCTGAGAATGCATCCCTGCAGCAAGTGGCCTGCATCTAATTCTAGGAAAGCTTATTACGGTCATGGTTCGAAACGCAGTATTTTAGAATTTGGCCAACAGAATGCTGCTTTGGTCAACAATACTAGAGATTAGGATTTTTCAGTCTTATTTTTGAATGTATCTGTTTTTTACACAAGGCCACTGTTAATTATTTCATGTGGTCATTTAACCTGTGTTCGCTATAACAGACTTGAAAGCGAAAGCACACATTGCAGTTGCGTGATGTGGTAGGTGAAGACATTTGTTCTGAATAACAATATTTAATTGAAATCATTTTTAAACACACCAAAGAGCTGTTTTCTCACAGGCCCATAGGACTCTTATGAACAGGGACCACAGTTAAATGATCAAAACCCTACTTAGTCAAGTTAAGACAAATAAATAAAATAACATGTGACCTTGGCAAGGTTTGGGTTCTATGTAGGTTCTGGTTCAGTGCCTCTGTCGTTGGCTCCAGCTACAACCATGACTACAAATATTGTTTCACAGGCTTTAGCAATGACACCATTTGTTACTTTTGCCCAGTACAGCACTGGTGAAAGTCAAGATCAGTCATTCTCCTGCAACATTTCCATAATGCAATGAAATTCCAGCCATAAAGCATAGGAACAGAGAATAGATATGATGTCACTGTCTGGCATCTTTATGGAAATCAGAAAGCTTTGGTAATGCTGACCTTCAAAATTAAGTTTCCTGTCCTCTTCCCCTTCAGAAAGGTGAAATTTGATGTGCCTGTAAGTTATCTTGAAAGAGATGTCCTGTAGCTACTTGGGTAAACAGCTGAGGTAACTGACCAAGATGTACTTAAATGTTTTGTGAAGAGACACACAGTCTAAAAAGGCAAAGAAAAAAAAAAACAACCCCGGAAAAGGTTCATAGCAGATGTGGGGTGGTTTAATGGTATTGTTCCACATTGCAATAACGTGCAGGAAACTGGGCAACACTGTAATCCATAAACTAAATTATTGGTGTTCTGCCCAAACTTTTTCAAAAAAAAAAAAAAAACACCTGCAAGAAACAGCCAAATATTCTGAACAGAGGACTAATCCTTCTTGGGTTTTTTACCCTGAAAAGCAAAAACCAAAAAGTAAATCTACATTTATGAAATAGTTTTCTTTAGGCTTGCTAAGCTACAGGGCATATTTTCTAACAGTTTCCAAGAGCTGCTTTGGTAAATCAAGTCAGTGTTTCCTATACCTAGAAAAAAAGGCACTGTTTACCTTCTGTTTCAACTCCCATTTTATAACAGTCCTGGTAGTCTTCATAATACAACCTCAAATCAGCAATTTTGCTCAAACACTGTGGAGGTTTTTTTTTAAGTTGAAATATTAAAAATGCCTCAAGACCTTTTTAAGTTAAACTCCTAATAGCATCAGCTCTCAAATTCAGGTGTTTTTGAGAAGAATCTGCTCTTTCTCACACAAAACAATAAATTTCTAAAACAATAGATTCACATTGGAAGACATTTGTCAATACACTCACCATCAAATATGCAAAATCATTTAAAGTTGGAGCATAAACTAGCAGGAAAACGAAGAATAATAAAGTTGGGGAGGGGGAGGGGTTTCCTTTTTTTCTGTGAGTGAGCCGATAATAATTTGATTTTAATTCATTGAAAATGTCAACTTTTCAACCCAGAAAATAGCCAATAATATAATATAAACAGTGAGTAGACTCAATAGAATGTCACTCATTTACATCCTGGAGATGAACACTTTCTTACCCAGAGACAAATTTTAACTGTACTTTGTCAGCAACCTATGGCCCGTTGGATAGTTGGAATTTATCAGACATTTCAGTACCTAAAAGTGTTAATTTGGAGAGAAGAGGAACCCCAAACCATTTGTGCAGCTCATTACTCAGCAATTTCAGTTATGGCCCACCATCCTCAAGCCCCAAAAGTGCTTTAATGCAGAGTGAGGCATAAACCACCAAGGTTTTAAAACAAAGGTTGGGTTTATTTTCCTCTCAAGTTAAAAAAAAAAAAAAAAGTTGGGCTTTGTTGTTCTGTACCTGCAAGCCACATCAAGCATGTTCAACAAGGTTTTGGCATGGAAAGACCAAGAGTGAAGGTGGAATTTTTTTGTAGACCTGTGAGCAAAAATTAGTGGTACTTAGAGAAAAAGAAATTATATGAAATACAAAAGGGAGCAGGAAAAAATACCTGGATTGAGAAAATTCTTTATTAAAAATTAGTAAAAAAACTAAATAATTTACATTTCAAAAAAGTATGTTAGGAAAGTAATCTACTGTGTGTATAATTTATCCAAGAAAATATCAAAATGCCAAGATTCAGAAAGGTCTCATGTTTCATTTTAAACTTATTCTAGAAAAATATCTAAATATTTTGTGCATTTATTTTTTAGATTTTAATTTTATTGTGTTTGCTTGTATGTTTCCTTTTCATTCTTCTTAGTTTGTTTTAATTTTTTTTTTATTCATAGAATGGCAAACACAGTGAAGCCTTCATTTCTTCAAATCTGGATCTAAAAAATATACTGTAATCCTAAAACAACATAATTTTTTCCCCTCAAAAAGTTGAGCAAAACTTTTGTCATCTTTTCCAAGAAGCAAAAAAGGTAAAACTAAATTCCTAGCGTGAAACAGGCAGCAAAATATGTGAGTCCTCTTACATTTACATTTGCTGATGGGGGACTGTCCTTGTGTCAGCCATTTCAAACAGGGCACAGACACCACCTGGCACCCCTGTCCAAAGCCAAAGAGAAGGTGAGGAGGCAAATGTCCACTTTCTGCTGTTATTGCTCACGAGCTGCTGCCAGTGCTGACTTTTCAGTTTTTCTGTGTGGTCTTTTCCACACTTTCCATGAATTTGACACATTTTGCCCACAAAATTTTTCTACATTTCTGAAAAAAAAACCTCTACACAAGTGGCCTGAGCACACATCATGTGAGTCTGATCATTTACAAAGACTCTGATAATGTACCTCCAAGTGTGTGTGCACATGTGTTGAAAACATTTATCAGAGCCTTCCGATGTTACTTACTCCTGCTTTCAAAATTCACAAGTGTCATACCAACCCCAGGCACAATATCAAGATAAAGCATTCCAAGTTGAATTCCTGTATATTCTACTTGGTACATATACATTGGTACTGAAGCAGTCTCCAAATGTCATTCTTTACCTTTTGTTAGCTATAGATTTTTTATCATAAGAAACAAAAGGATAAGGCTTTTGAACAAACTAACCAGCTCTGTCTTCTGAACAAGAGAGCAGATAGAAGTAGGCAAGTGCTCTCACTCACAAGTTTGAACAGCAATTTTCAGGCAAACAAGAGGAAGCACTTTTCATTACAATGTACAATTAAATCATGGAACTCCTTACCAGAGGATGCTGCAGAAGCCAAAAGTACAACAGGGTTCAAAAGGAGATTAGACTAATTCGTGAAGGATATGTCTGTCAGTGGCTACTAAGCACTGTGATCCGGATGCCCTCTGGTGAAGGAAGTCCCTAACCTCCTGCCTACTGGGAGGAATTCCATGGGGGAACATCGGCATAGTTTTTATATTCATATATATATAAATATTATTTTAATTGAACACCTTAAAGAACTGTTTAGTTCTCAGACTCACAGTTCTTATTCCTACTTGACTACTTAAATGTTTACAGTGTTCTTTTTGTGGCCCTTTTTTAGCAACTTCAACACTACACTAGTCCTTTAGAGACAAAACAGTAACTTCTTTTAACGTGTTTACCTGATGTTATTCATCCAACTTGTAGAAATCTCTCTACCTTTGTAAAGCCGCAACATCAGTTCCCAGAAATCTGGTAAGTATAACTGAAATAAAATTTGATATGTGCACACCTGTACAGCAGATGACTATGTTAAAAGTGATTAAATAGCCTTTTTTTGTGTGTGTTTGTTTTAATTTGAACCTTACTCTCTTAGAAGAGTAGCAAGAAATTGTTAGAGCCAGGACCCCTCTGAGCAAATCAGTTTACTGAGGGTGAAGATGCAGCCCTAGATTTTACAAACTGAGGACAGATAATTGTCAAACCCCAAAGAACACATCATTGCAAATCTCCTGCAGTAACACGTCTCTTCCTGTGACCTTCCATGTGAAATGTGTTTCTATCGTTTACATTGCAATCATGTTCTAATGTAAGATACATTTGGAGTGTAAATATCAAGATTAAATATACCTTGAAAACTCAGGCTGAATCAGGTTTATAGCCTAGAGGCAAGTTGTGAATCCCATAAAGCATTGTTCAAGGGACCTGGTTAGTGTTTTGTACACCTGCTTAATGTTTTTTTTTTCATAGTCACAAATGTCAAACTGCTCACTAACGCATTGAGGTTTGAATGACAGCCATGCACTTGAGCACCAGTTATGTTTTTTCACTACCAAATTGGACTATAAATGATGAAAAAGAGGTCAGAAAGGAAGTATGGAAGCATACAAATTTGAAAGGGGAAACTGCTAATAGTCATAAACCGTGTGCAATCAAAGGACCAGCAAGTCATTGTGAATTACCTGCTCCATGAATTACTGATCTAACTGCATTATGATATGGAATTTTCTAACTCCTTTCATCTGTGGTACAACAGCTCCTAACAGCTCCCAGATCAAAAGCACGACTGCCAGTGAAACCATGGAGGAAAAGCCCACAACACTGACTTTCATTATGAGCTCTTATTTGTTAAACTTTTTTTAATATACATGTTTCATTATTTATTGATTCACTGATTGGATGTACTGTAAGAGTGCCACCTACCAAATATGAGGAAATAGCACAGAAATGATCAGCAGTGTGACACCTCAATGCAAGTCAAAACTTGTAAGCATGTGCACATAAAATCCCATAGCTTCTATATTTCTCCACAGGTGGTAACATAAAGACCATACAATGGAGCATTTTTGTTTGTTTCTTTGTTTAATCCTAATCACCCAAAATACCTCAGAAACAATTAATTCCATGTTAGTAGCTTGCACAATTAGCTTGCACATGCCAATAGAACCTCGTGAAGACACAGTCTATGTGAACAGTGATGAGACAATGGATTTCTACAGGTGCCTGTCATACCACACATAACCCAAACCAGAATCCTAAGTCAAGTTAGTTGTCATTTAGAAAAAGCTCAAGTCAGCAGGCATATTAAACAAAATGTATGGAAGGCTCTCTTAGGTGGGCTTAGAAATTCCTATGGTATCTCTTAAAACACATAAAAGACATTTCTAATCAAACGCTTTTTCTTTTCCCTCTGAATCTGTAACTGGATGAGAAAAAAATGAGGTTAGTTATGCTCACCTGAGCAAATTTCACAGTAAATATATGATAAATAAATAAACAAAGTATACAAAGGTATATAAAAATATACAAAAGTACACAAAATAAACACATATACATATGTATACATACACACACACATATATACACATTTTGACAGATACCTCTTCTGTTTGGTGGGGTTTCTATTGAGACAACTTTGTGTATGCCCAGAGATAAAATGTGAATTGTTTTCACCATCATGACAGTCTGTACGGTGAATATGTCCTTTTTCAGTGCTTATCATAGGGAATAAATGCTTCAGGCAGCAACAGCTGCATCATTATTTCAGTGTGAATATACTGGAGTCTTTCTACCTATGATCATATTGGTAAGTATGTGATGTGCAAGCAAAAAGAAAGTAAATTCTGTCAGTATCACCTTGCTGGTAAATCAGCCTAGAAAACAGACTTTCTCTTCTGTGGAAAGAAGTGATTGTGAGGGGACCAGTGCCCCCACATACACACTTTATATTTCTTTCCCCACAGCCACCCCACTGCTAAGGCAGAGGCCTGGTGAGGGTGTCAGGAAGCTGAAGGAGCAGCTGCCTGGGGAGCAGGGAGCCAGGGAAGCCTAGGCTGGCATGTGACCAGGAGCACAGGCTTCCTGGACAGCCTGCCTGTCTGCTTTCCATTGAAACTTTCAATGGAATCAACATGTTCCTGTGAAATGTTTCAATTCTGTAAAATCAGCGTTTTCCAACAGAGAAGCATTCCACTGGAAAATTTTCAACCGGCTGTAATAATCAGGGCATCTTTATCATCTCACACAGAGGCGCTGCTGAAGGATATTAAATTTCCATCTCAGAGACCATGAGCCAAAAGCTCTCCTTGCCTGCATCCCACACCACAGCCATGGTCATCACTAGAGCTGTTTGCCACAGCAGGCTGGGGTTTCTCCCTGGAGTGTTCTCCACGTTCTCTTTCCACTGTGAGAGCTTGACTGGCACTGTCCAACAGCAGGCACCACCAGCGTGATGTGGCCAAATACACAGCCACAGCAGAGACAATTCATGTTCTCCTTGGAAAAAGTCAGTATTTTTTGAAGGTTTGAAGGACGTTTAATAGTTTTAATCTATCATAGGAGCCAGAAGGTCCTGAGCTCCAATGATGAGCAGAGGTTGTCTTATGTATACATATATATATGTATATATATATGTATACGTAAGAATATCTAGATTCTAGCACATATATATATGTGTGTGTGCTAGATCTTTTGAGTTTAAATCTCCTTTTTTCTTTAGTGAGTTATTTAGCTGATTTTCATGTCTTCCTTAGGAGGTGGATTCATAAACTTGATGAAAAAGTATGGATTTTATTTACACAAAAGTTTCATTAAAAAAAATAGGAAAATAGCATAAAGAATGTGAAGCAAAAAAGAAAATGAATGGCTCCCGACAGAAGTTAGTCTAATTGACATCTCTTGGTTAGAAACTGCTGTTGATGATCACACCTCTTGATATAACCAACTTTGTTTTCAGTGAAACGTTTTAGGAACTTGTTCTGCTAGGAGTTAAAGTTAACTAG
Organism: Sylvia atricapilla; assembly: GCF_009819655.1. Lineage (NCBI taxonomy): Eukaryota > Metazoa > Chordata > Aves > Passeriformes > Sylviidae > Sylvia > Sylvia atricapilla. Next base: position 29,314,046 of record NC_089140.1, read on the forward strand.
ACAACATCTACAAATATAAATCACTGAAAACAATAATTCAATTAAGATTTCTAGTAAGTTAGTGAATCTAAATGACAGGAAACTTATGCTTGATAGATTGATCTTTTTTTCATTGAGCATATGAACCCAAATATATTTCTTTATTGCAAGAAAGAGTTAAGAGAAAGATGATATCTTTCTTTGGCTGATGTTGGAACCCAAAAAGGTAATTTAGCATTTATTGTCAACAAGTGTTAAATAATCAAACTACATGAAGGTAATCAGATCAATGCAGATTTTTAAATTCTATTTTATGACTCACTTTTAAGGACTGGATTTCCAGCTACTGATATACTTCGATTTCTGTTTGGTGCAGCTATAATATTTAGGAGGAAAAGTCATCTTGAAGCAAGTCATGCAATAGTCAAGATCTTCTAGGGTGCGATTTCTTAGTCTGAAATCAGCCTAATAAATCTCAGGAAGAATGTGCCTATTTCACTGCATTAGCCATAAAAGGAGGCTTGTGGGGACAAGCTTGGAGTAAACATCTGCACAGTAGATGATTTAAGAAAGGTGAGATGAAATCAACCCAACTTTTTTCTAAGGTACCTTTTCACGAAATAAATTTCCAGCCAAACTGAAGGTTGTAGGTGACTAATGTTTACATTGATCTTAAATTTTTCAAGAGGAAGTTTAATAAACATCATACTGACATCTGTGCTTTAAGTCCTTTTCATGATAGGAAAGTTTTTTACAGACCAGACCCTGAGGTATAGTAAATATTTTACTCAGTGACCTCAAATTTAGGGTGTAAGTATTAGGAGTCTCACTCGTCTCAACCCTTACAGCAGCAAGGCAAAGGAATAAAAGAGAAAATGAAAAAGCATGAAAGGAATAAGAGAGATATAGACACATAGACACAAAATATAGACACATAAAGAAACAAAATTAAAAGAAAAGTAAACAGACAAGAGAAGCCAAAAGACCAGAACAAAAAGAGAAACAGAAACAATCTACAGAATAACAAAAATCCTTTTCTGTGTCATAGAAAAACATGCATAAACCACAGCAGATAATCTTCCCACCATTACGAGGGGCAGCCCAGAAACAAAGCTCCAGATTTAGAAAGCTGGGTGGCTGGGGAAGCTGAACGTGGGGCTGTGCTTTGTGTCTGGCCCAGCCCGTGCCAAGCCCCAGACACAAACTCCCCCGGGCCACGGCAGAGCTCTGGGTGCCTGGCCCACCTCCAGCCCTGCGCCAGCGCTTCCGAGGGCTCCTCGTCCTCCAGACACCCAGTCACTTGTGTCTTGCCAGCTATAGGTCACGTACACGTCCAATATCTAAAGTCACTTTCCATCCGGCATGTTTTAGGGGTTGAAACTATTTTAAATTTCATTAATAATTCATTATACATGCTATTCTAAATTTCCCAGATGATGGCTCGCAGCTGACCCCAGCCCCAGCAGAAAGTGGGGGGATTTTTCACACTTGAAGACAGAAAAGCATGGCAGCATTGCTCTCCCTTGGGTACTGTTTGATGAAAGAGGAATACCACATGCAGCTGTGGATGAGTACTGGTGGCCACTGCTGTCCTTGCCACACAATAAGGGCTGTTCCAGGTCAAGAGGGATAAATTTTGGGAAATATAGCAACGCCAGACACAGAACATGTGAATATACAGTACAGTTAATGCATAAGTACCTATATGCATATTCAAACATACATATAGGTGTATATATATCATTTAAAATGTGAGGTGCTTGGGGAAGATACCAGGGGACATACACTTGAATTACATGTGCGTGTTTTTCTCTGGAGATGGGAAAGTGGGTAAGCAGAGCAGTGCACATGTGCTCCTCATGTGCTCCCAGAATGCCTTGTATTCCTGCTATTTTGGCTGGGTTACCTCAGTCCCCAAGTCTACAGTAATGCCTGTCACCCTTTTGGGTACATTTTGTTATAAATCTAAGCTAGCAAATATTTGTGTCAAAGCTGTCTACACGTGCAACCAGTTGAGAAGCTGAAATGCCTTCAAGTCATGTACCAACTGTTTTCATTTTCTCACAAATGGTGTTTCTGTTATTTTCTAATCTCTGCCTGGGTTTTTTAATTGTCTTTATTCTTCTCTAAAGCCTAACTGCCTTCCTCTTCTTTCCCTGACTTCTAGGCAGTGAGAAGAATGTGTAGGAGCCATCTCCAAATTTTAATACAAAGACAGCTAAAATTCCCAACTGTATCAAAACAGTCCCTTGCAGAGCTGCTCATCATTTCTTTTGTCTACACAAACCCCATCAGAGAAGCCATAATGCAGCCCTAAGAAACTACCAGAAATCCTGTAATAAGCACTTTCTTTCTAATGTGGCAAGGGCTTTGAAATTCAAGTTATAAATGTGACAGAAGGATTGAATTCAAGTTTACCCTGTGGTTATAGATGTGGTATAGTTGGGTATGAAGTTTGTGCCTTTGTGCTCTCCCAGTGCACTTAGTCAGTAATTGCCTGGGCCCAGGGCTTCTCCCACAGAGGTAAGAACAACGGGCTGACAGGAGACCACGGGCAGGCTGGAGGGATGGTAGAAACTACATCTGAAGAAATGATGGTGTCTTCTGTGTGTAATTAAAACAATTAGGAGATGTTTAGCAGGGTGTTCATCAGTACCAGTGGATCCTGGACCTGCTTAAGTGTCCTGCAAAACCACATTCTTCACAGTTTTGGAAGTCTCACCTAATACAGCTAAAGCTGTAGTGCTTTATAATGTCACTGCAATGCAGATTATAGTCATTACTGGATAGCAACTGATCATCTTGTTTGAGAGATTTGATTCCCCAGATGAGAACTACCCTACACAGATAAGCCAAAACTTCTGGGGTTTGCCAGCGTATTTATTTTCAGTTTGTTTGAGCTTGTTTATTTGTTTTTGGTTTGTGGTTGTGGGTTTTGGGTTTTTTTAGTAAATAATCCCGGAGTCAATATGCAACACCTCTTCTCCAACAGAGATATTAGAAAGGGAGCTTTCTGGCAAGTATCTCTCTTCATAAGGTAACAGCAGGACAATTTGAACTATGGTGGAATTCAAAGAAAATAAATATGAAATTGGCAGGACTCAAAGTAAATCCACCTGTCTTAAGATGACTTCAACTGTAAACACTTTAGGGAACTCAGAGAGTTACCACCCACAGTGAGGATGAGTGAAGGAACCAAGATGAGCTCATCGAAACAGACCTGACCTTGAATTCTCCCTAGCACTAGTCCTAGCACTCCACTTGCTTACTCTGCCTTAATCCACATACCAGGTTTTTTGAAGTCAGTAGCCTAAAAGAGCATATGACCATGTCCTCCTCAGTCTAACTCTATTTACTCAAATAATAAAAAGAAATAGTAACAGCAACAACAATAATGATAATAATTTTTCTTAACAAGGTCAATAACATTCAGTTACCTGAATGTTCATTTGAGACCTTTATCTGCAAGTTCAGGGAGTTTATACAGAACAGATGAGCATTGAAGGCAGAATTCTCATCTTCTTTTAATGCCATAAATTTGAAACAGCTCCATACAACCCCAAGGAATTAAATGAAGCTTGCAGTTTCTAAAATGGGATAAGACTTTGGCCAGTACCATGTACAGTAACAGACTCTTTAACAGACATTAAGGGTGCACAAGGGGGAAAATACCCAACAAAACAAAACAACTACAGAAAGGAAAAAAAAAAACCACCACCACACACACACAAAAAAGTAAAATGTGGTCCTTAAGTAAATATCAGTGGTTAGAGGAAGAATCTTCTATGAGCCTATGAGAAACGATATGCATTCATAAATCCTTGTCTGTTGCTAACTGATGGATGGACCAAATTTTATTTAGCCACATCAGCAGCAGACTCACATAAGAAATAGCAAGAGCAATAAAACTCATATGGATAGCTTTCATACGTATGAAAGTTTCTTGTACCATGTGTCACATATTCAGTTTGTAGGAATAAATATATTAACTATGTTTTTCTAACTGAAAATATTTTCCACATGCTAACAGACTTAAAAGCACGTTTAAAGAGAAGATGCAATAATGAGATTTTAAACTTTGGCTTTAAATTCAAAGCAGAACTTGAAGTAAGCCTTTGGGGATGTTCTCCTATTTGAAGGAATGCACAATTCTTGTTACTTACTTCAAGCAATGAATGGCAACACTCAATCACAAAAATGCAACAGAACTACTTAGGAGTGTGGGAAGACCATGTAAAATACATTTGAAAACCAAGATCCTAATAGTCAGCAAGATTTGGAAAAGACTGAAGCAAAAGTGAATTTGAAATTTTAAATAATAACCTCAAATCTTTGCTTATTAACCATTACTCATTTCCAAGGAAATAAATCATGTCAATTCCAATTCCCCAGCTACCAGAAAAATGGGATATTTATTACTGAAAATGACTTCTTTCAGAAATACAGGGTCAGCTATTTCATCAAAGACATGGCCAACTAGGCAATGTGCAGAATGAATGTTGTTGATTGGATTTCTTTGTTCAGGACTGGCAGAAAACAGTATATAGTAGTAGCAAAACTGTGATCAGATGGCAAAAGAAAATAGCAGTTGTTCATCAGGGCTTTGCCCTCAATTTTTATTTGAGCATGTACATTTGGCCTGTGTGGGTACGGGAGCCAGGCAAACAGCATAGGGAAGAAATGGGAAAAAAGGAGCCCAGGTGATGAGCTGCACAGCATTTCAGACCAGTCTCTGAAAAACACCACTGCAGACTCATTTATGGATCTCCTATTATTTTCTTTTTGTGAGGTTATTTTGCACGTTGATGGCTTTGCTGTGGTGAAGGAATTTCCAGGAAAAATCAGTCTCTGCTCATAGATAGGTAGGGTAAAAAAACACAGAGCATGCTTTGAAAAACAACAGATGTTAGAAAAGTCATTGCTACTGTTAGAGTAGTAGTTCCCACTTGCAAGCAAAATTTTGTTCTTTGATGTGGTCTGTGTACATCTCCTGTTGCAGGAGCCTAGCTAGCAATAAAAAACCAACAGAAGTAGAACCAGGAACTGCAATAGGATGATACAGGTACAAACTGAATGGAGGTAAATGAAGGTAAATGAAGTATTTTCCATCACTGGATTGTTTGCATTGGCACCATAGAAAGGTCAAGAGACCTTGGTATATCTAATATACGAAAATGGGACAGAAGAAGGAAGAAACACACCGAGGACTTTACTATTGAGCCACAGCGCCAACATGAAATGATTTCCCTCTCTCTTCCCTTTGCACTAACAGAATTATGAGTTACTGACCTTCTTTGGCTCATAGGAACAGTTATACACCACCTTGCACCAGGAGTGCTGGGAAGATGAACACCCTGCCCTCTCCTGTTCCTGTATAAGAGCAGGAGAAGCATGCTAGCAGGAGAAGCTCACACAACATTTTCCTTATATTATGACATTAAGGAGTTCTTGAGGTAGAGTTTTTACTCTCATATTTCATAGCTCTTGCTGGACTTTTTTTTCCTGAGTGAACTACTCTGTTTTTTAACCTGTGAAAAGTTTTGGCATTCTGTGACAATGAATCCCACAGACTGATTGTAAAATTAAGCATTACTTCTTTCACTGATCCAGCACAGTCATAATGTTGTGTCATTTATTCTGCCTTTTTTGGCTGGCAGTCATTAAAAGTGTACGCCTCTGAGTCATTTGGCCTCTAAGATAGTTCAGTTATAAGTTGACAATTTTTAGTAGGATGCTAAGAAATATTATAGGTCTTGTGATTTCTGTCTCTTCTTTTCCAAACAGTTCTAAACTGAGTGAGAGAACTATCAGACAGGCTTTTCATAATATAATAGGACACAGAATATTATTGTGTGTTCTAATGTTTGTAAAATCAGCATTAAAACACTTTATGCATCTTTGCTGTGTTATAATTGAACAAAGCTATTGTCACAGTGGTTGGGATTGGTTGAGTTTTTGGGGTTTTGGATCACTATTAAATGTAGGTTAAAAGCCACAGCAAAATTTCCAGATAATGTTTTCTTAATACAATTATTTATCTTGACTTTTGAGACACTTCTTTTCAAAACCCTCCTGAACTGCATTGCCCTTAAGTGCACAAAACAATCAACCTGAATGAGTGCATAACTGGGGTATAGTGAAAACTAAAATAAAGCAAATGCCCTTTGGGAATACATTTGTATCACAAATACCAGCTGGCGCTGGTTGATTCGGCTTTTGGCAGTCTCTGTAGCAATGTCAAAGACACAGTGTTTCAGAAACAACTGATGAGTCAGCGGCAAAAGGTTGAGAGATTTAGTTCAGAGAAGCTCATTTATTATATAATGAAATATTTCCGTAACATCCCATTTTTGACATCCCCTAAGAATACCAGTTACAGGCTGAGCTAATAATACCACCTATTATTGAAACTGCATTAACTTACTCCAGGATCTGATTCTCTTGCCACCTGCCTATAGACTTGTAAATCTTAAACCATTTTGAGCTGTAGTTTTCCATGGTTTTTTTCTGTTGTCCTATGACCCAATTCTGGGTTGTTTTTTTTCAAACTAACAAATACTGTGTTTCTTTCCAAGAAAAGCTCTTGGGAAGAAAAATATTGTTTTGTTCCTTTGAAATAAGGCCTGATGAACATGTTGAGAAGCTTTCTGACATTCATGCTTTGGAATAGGAATATGAAATTTGGGCTATAGGGAAGTTCTGAGGAGAGTTTTTGGAACTCTCATTATGGTCTTTTAAAATTGATCCATCGATTGTTGTGAACTCCCAGAACTAGTACCTGACATCTACAAAGTTTTCTTGAGCTTTACGCAGAAAACGTTTGAAAGAACTTACACCATTAAAAAATTGTCTCCTTTCTCCAGAAAAAAATACATTAAATACCTAAAGATGGCAAAACACTCAGACAGAAAGGATTTAACAACAAAAGGAAAGTGTATTGTTCACTTTTCACTATCTCTGTGATAAAAATAGAAACATGTTTGGTCACACATCACATACAGTCTGCTTCACAGGAATGTTTCCTAACCTTATGTGTTATACCCTCTGGAAGACAGACATGCTCTCTATTGCTATGACCTTTCAAATTTACAAGTGCATTTTCACTAGCTAGACATTTTCAGCCCTTTATCTGAACTGGCAATTAAAGCTTCATTTGCAGCTATGCTTCTGAAGCTAAAGCTTTCATTGTATCATTTCCAAAAGTTGGAATTTATTTGATCTGTGGAATAGTAAAACTGCTTTGGGAAACACAAAAAATGCATTAAATATTAAAAATGAAAAAAATAACTACTAGCCCTGGACAAAAACTATTGCCTCATGGCAAGATGATGAACTCAAGCAGCATAATAAAGGAACAGGAAGAAAAGCAATAGCAGATTGTCCTTTTCTGGAAAGTCTGGCTTGTTAGCTGACTGCATGGAATGAGTTGCAGGGGAAAACGAAACTAGAGAATATGTAAAGCTGGGAGATGAGATCATCCCCCCAAAACAACCCTTCAAATTCATAGACACTTCTGGATTCATGAGGTGAGAATAACCAGCACTGAGGACTGTAAAATTCATTTGCAGCATTTGAATTTGCTAACATGCACTTGCAAACTGTCTCCTCCTGGAAGGGGGAGCAGGAGATGCCCTGGAAATCAAGAGTGAAGAAATGTAATTTTTAAAAAATTCCTTACTAAAATGAGAGTGACAATAGCCTGCATCCAGACAGCCTCTGCTAACAGTCTACACCAATCCAATCAAGTGTTACAGCTACCTTTTAAGTTTTCATCAGCATATTGTTTTACAACAGCCTGATCCTGCAAATGGCTGTTCCCAGGTGCATAATCATTTACCCATGGAGTCCACTGAAAACAATGGGTGTCAGTGCATAAGTAACTACCTTGAGGACTGAGAGCCTTGAAATTGTTTCTGCATATGATAGGCAAGTTGCATATTTGCAAGGGGATTTTCTTTCATATGTGTATTTCGGGCTTTTTGTTTCCAAACTAAAATGGAGATAGGCCCACGTCAAAATACCCAGACAAAACCTTTTGAACTTTAACAGTGGATAGAGTCCAAACCTACAGCAATCTCAAAATTTTGCATGTATAGTGGCTCTTTATGATGGGCTGGATCCAAACCTCACATTGAAAAATATCCCCAAGGCAGTAGAACTTGGATCTGTGCTTTCCGGTTTGAACCCAAACTGAAAGTGTTGCAAGAAATGGCTCATTAGTTTACTCTGTAACATTTGCCTCCAGAAATCTGTCATTGAACAAAGGCACATCAACATCTGAAAAAAAATTATTAGTTATTTTTGGATAACCTGAAGCCCCTTTAAGTGTTGTAGCTCAATATTTTTTGGAAATCAAGGTCTATTGCAGAGCTGTCTTAGATCTCTCTATCAGCGCAGACAAGGATGACTTTTAACACAGTGAGAACATCAACATCCGCCTTAGGGTGGCCAAATTTATAAAGATAGCAAAACAGACCCTCCCTTGAGGTGAAAATGAGGGCATGATGAAAAGACTCAGCCAGATTTTCAGGGACTATCACTAAAAGCAGTAGCTCTTTTCTTTCTCTTTCAATCCTTCTCCTTCTTTAATGTTATGGTATATGTCTACTCCATCTGTCACGATAGGAAGAGTCCTTCTTCCCCCTGTGTAGTTCTTGCCTTCTAGCAGCTGTGCCTGAAAGAACTGGGAAGTAGCTGTAACTTCCAATCTTTTTCACTTCAAGTGTAGGGAAAACCAGACCACAGATTACATCAGATAGGCTGACAAGTGTGTCCTCCTCCCCACCGCCTCCTTCCTAGAGCCATGGGATGGAAAGTGAAGGTATTCAGCTAGGTCCTAGCTCCTCTGGGAAAAACAAAGAAAGTGAGAAATCAAGTACTTGGCTATTTGTGTTCTTGTGAAAGCGATTTCAGATATTTATGTGATCCATTTTGTGCCTTTGCTTGGTTCAAAAGATAGTTAATGTCACAGCCAGAAGACATCTTAAAGAAGTAACATACCCCTACAATATTCATGTCTTAACTCTGTTTGTGGACAAATGTAATGCTTCTCGTGCCTTGACGATCCCACTGAGAGACCAAAACAAGAAAAGAAAGAAGGTTTTGATAACTCATATGTGTGCCTTCTCAGTCCTAAAACAGGCCTCTCTGAAGTACTGCACTGATCGTAATGTCTGGAGCTACATCCTCAAAGTAGTATGTCAGCATGGATTTGGTCACATACTGATCACAGAGAGTTGATATTCTGACTCTGAAGACATGAAGAGATTGTTTTCTGGGGTGGGTTTTTTTGGTTGGTTTTTTTTGGTGGTTTGGTTTTTGGTTTTTTGGTGGTTTCTTTTTCAATTTATTCTATTTGAAGGGAAGAAAATAGATCTTAAATAGATGTTCAAAAAACACAAATTGCTTTTAAGCTTTGGCCTAATGTCTGTAAATGTTTAGAACTCGTGTAAGGAAGTCATCTGTCTTAACCGGTGTAAGGTCAAACTTATTTTCCATGTTAATTAGACATATTGGATCTGATAAGTCAATGACAGTGCTTCATTTTAATCAACAAAGAGAGGGGTCTTAACCCACACAATGCATGTATAACCTCTCCCAAACTAAGTGTAATGAGTCTGGAAATTATAAAATCACAGGCACTCATTCCAAGGCCCTGGAGATGCTGAATACTGTTTTCTTCCATGGGCCCTCACTTGTGGTAATAGAAGGCTGGAATTCTACAGAGTAATTATTACTAAATTATAATTGCAGTAATGGATGTGTTAAATCACTCTAGCAAGACTGGTCTTCTGAATACAATCACCTAAAAAGGATGTACAGTTATTTTTCTTCCACCCAGTGGAAATGTTCAAAATATCCCTGTGATTTTTGAAGCAGCTACATGCAATTTTTGGTACTTTCCAGAACAGTTCTGATTAACCCAGTAATAACCAGAAGTTTGGGGGGGGTTTATTGTGTGAATTTGGAATGTTACTCTGTGCACTGTAGTCTCTGCTTTTGAGAATTTTGCTGCCAGATAAAGGGGACTTTTTGGAAAACATTTGTGGAAGCAAATTCCCAGTGCTATGACAGCTGTTCTGAAATGTATTGTGACAAAAATAGCCACACAAAATGATTTTTTAAATACATTTTCCAGTTATTTGGAATAACAGCTGGAGTAATTTCTTTGGAGCCTGTACATTTAATGCACTAACACGTATTTTATTTGGTCTACCCATATTTATACACATTAGCCATTTTTAATGCATATTCTACCACAGTGGAGATTTAAATTCCAAGGATCCAGGTCTTCTCAGGACTGCATTGTGGCAAGTCCAGTACTCAGTTCATCAGCTCAGCAAGTCCCAGCAGGTCAGCTTGGTGCACCTGGTGTCCCCCCAGGCTGATCCCCCTCTGGGGCAGCCAGCTGTGCCTGCCTGAGCTGGGCTGTCCCCAGCCTGTCCCATTACAGCCAGTTCTCCTTTCACTCACACTCTCCCTCTGGGAAGGTCAGGGCTTCTCGAGCTGCACTACTTGGGCAGTATCAAAGGGTCCATGCTGTGTCCACACTCCACATTGAAAATTAAGGGTTTATACCGAGGAGTCCTTGGGCTTCCATCACAGCTTATCCTTATCCCAACCTTCCAAAGGCAGCCGGTGTGTTAGTCAAGAAAGCATCACAGGAGAAGAGTTCTCAACCATTTTTAAATGAGACATTATCTATTAAAGGAGGTGGAAACAATGGAGGTTATATTAACCCCCCCCCCCAGATGAAGACAGGCCTTCTTTTGGTCCTTCACACCTATAGGTCTGATTCCCTGATGCCTTTAACTTCAGTTGCTTACTGACATTACTGCTAAATTCTGTTACTTCTATTTTATACTAGTAAGCATAAAGCCAGAAAAACTGAATATTGTTACTAAGAGCAGAAAACCCTTCAACAGATGGAAAAATGATCCCACTTGGCAAGAGGCAATGTTTGGTACTTAAAAAAAGGAAAAAGCTTTTGGATTTCAGCCACCAAATCCAGTCCCAAATCTTGAGCTGTGCAGAGTAATTCCCAGAGCTCAAAAATGTAATGTACTGTTGTGGATCATCCATTAAACTGTCTATTGAATGAGGTATAATGCTAAGCAGGCTGAGGAGAGCCTATCATTCAGATTAATGCAACTCCAAATCACAAAACCTTCAGACATTATTTTTGTAGGTAAGGCAACTTGGTGCTAAATAAGTTTGTTTGCTGTGAGAGCCAAGCTGTTAGAGCATTAGAAGCCCAGAAGAATTTGTCTATTTCTAGGGGCTGAATCATGGCACAAGTATGCAACAAAATGGAAACAGAGTAAACACTAATAAGCAAAGAAAACAATATTGTTTCCTACCTCTATAATAAAAACTTAGCAACAATATATACAAAGCATAAAGAAAGTGCCATATATTCTCGCTTTAAGGGTAATTTTTAAAAAGGTATTTTAGTCTAGTCAGTGGGTCTCTAATGAGCCCATTCTGACTCTGAAACTCCTTTCAATAGTGTGAAATGCATCGTTTTGAGCTGTTGTCTGGATAGAGTTTTAAGCAGCCACTGAATGTGTTCCTAACGTTGTCCCCCCAGTATGAAATACCATACACACGGTATCATAGAAAAAGCATCCTAAAATATTGTGGAAAATGTGGGCTTCCTTAAAAATTAACCAAAATACCACGTAACTCAAGATTCTTGAATATCTAGCAACAGGGAAAGTTTTGTTTTAAACTATCTTAGCATATGAAAAGAATATTTTTCCCCAAAAAGACTTGAACTCACTATGATTGGAATAAAATAGCATCATTAATCTGGCTGCCCTGCTTATAGATGAGACTCATACATATATGAATATATATAGATATAGACAGATACAGAGATATCTTCAGTTTATAAGTGCCATTGGCAAAAAAAAAAAATAAAACATTTGTGACATGAAGCAATTAATGAAGATATGTGTTTCTCTATTATTTGCATTGCTCATACCTTCAAAAAAAAAAGACTTAGCTATTAGGTGAGTTAATTTAAATTTAAATCATAGAGTTATCAATTTGCATGAAAATACTCAGAAGCATTGTTTTAGTTACTCATAAGTGTTGACAGTCTGTAGGCAAGGAGCAGAGAGGGATAGGAGAAAGGAAGGAGAATATGCAGAACTTTTTACATGAAGTACTTGCAGTGGCTTTGTAGTGAAAACTCAATTATATTCTTCTTGATCCACAGTCATATTCTGTGAGCCCATAGCAACACAGCCATCCTCACTCATCCTCCATGGTGCTGTTGAACTCAATTTTTCAGTCCTTCAATGTCCCATGAAGCCTAAAAAAGAAGGGACACTAGAACATATGTCTTAAAGAATTGGTTCATTTCTCTCTATTGGACTATATAACTTTAATTTATTATAATATTATTTCATGATTGCGCCTTGAAGTGAGAAACATGTGGGACCCAAAGACTGTATGCATATTAATCCTTTTTTTTCCCTAGTATTTTAGAGAGATGGCCAGGTAATGGGAATATACAGTAGCTTCTTCCTCAGTCTCTTTGTACCTCATGAGTCTCATTCCATTTTAGTACAGGCTGAGATGTCTAAATACTGGGTGTTTGTGAAACACTAAAAATGAGTGCACAGCAAATGGGAGTTCTGGTCTCAGATTCCTCCTCTTAAAAACTAAGTTGTTCTTTCTGGATGATCCTGAGAAGCATTGAGACAAAAATTAGAGGAACTTTGTATCTTTGCCCTAGTTGAAGGAAATAGTAACAAGACAACCTGAACCAAACATGGACATAAGCAGCCTCAGCCCCCAGTGGAGATCCACATCAAGGTCATCTGTCAAATAAGCAACAGTGAAGTACGTGTGCAGACTATTTCTTGTGACATATGCCCTTTTCTGGCACTGAAAGTAGTAGTCTTCATCAGACTGGGACAATTTGTTTTAAATTGCAGCTAAAATAGACACATTGAATTTAAAGTGATAGGTCAAAACCAGAAAGAAAAGGTCTTAGAAACATGATTTGTAGGTTTAGTGCACCGAAGGGCAAATATAGAGTCTTTCTCAACCAGCATGTGGAATCATTTAGTTAAAACTCAATTGTTTGCTTGAAATTGTAAAGACTATCCCTCAGCTTTCTGAAATACATTTAGGTAGAGAAAACCTGCATAGAGAACATAGTGGTCAGTAAATGTGTCATATCTGCACCTCTTCTTTCATCAGCTTTTTGATGCAAACTCTAGTGCAACTAAAGGATCCCACCATTACAGGTCTAAACCAGAGAGCAAAGGTAACAAGTGCTCTGTCCAGAAGCAAAGGGATTTGCACAGAAGAACTGACCCAATCCCACATCTGAGAAGTGTAGACCAGTAATTTAGGGGCCATTTGCTTTTATATGACAATCTCAAGAATCCTCTGTTGGGACTATATGCTTCTGTTTCACACTGCTATCAGGCACATAACTTTCTCAGTTATGTATGAGATAATGAGAAAAAAATTCAGGTTTTGTCGTGTGAGGGTTTTTTTCTTTTTATTTGTAAAATTAGAATGATACAAGAATTAATATTGACGTTTCATAGCTGCTCCTAAATATCACATTATGAGAAACAGATCTCCAGGACTCTAACCAAGAAAGACTGCTTTTACTTCCTCTAGGAAAAGGTCTGGCTAATGCAGTATTTTATTATGTCTATAGAGACATTATTTTTATAATACTCTCTTTTAAGGATCTTCCTCACAAGGAATTCAGAATTTCAAATTATTTAAACATCACTAAAGTAATCCTTGACTTTTTAGGTCACTGGATTCAGACTGTGCTGTATAAAATTTTTTAGCAGCTCTCCAAAACAAATACCCTTGGTCAGTGAGAGCTATTCAACACTGAGGGGGGAAATCTGATTACTAAAAATAGGTGTCTGCTGCCAGCTTAACCCTAAGATATCAAAGACATACACACTGCAACAAAGAAAAGGAAAGGTGAAATGGCATTAGATACTTATAGGTGTATGTATATCAGATATGCATTTTTTTAGGTACCTGAATTACTTCATACATATCAAAGACCTCATTCCACTGAAAGTCCATGAAGGAGATGATTGTTCACTATCTATGTGTAACTGATTATGTGTAGGAGACTCAGGACAGATGTCTTCCCATGAAGGACTTGGTCTGCCCAGGAAAGATGCTCCCAGAAGGCTTGGGATCCACCACTGTGAAATCACTTCTCCACTACCCTAAAGACACTGTAGGAGTAACAGCTCATGGCCTTCAGCACTTCTTAACAGCAATGGCTACTGCAGATGGTTTGGACTGGCCCAAATGACCTTTTCCTAGCTAGTCTCAGAAATCCAAGTAAAGCCATGCAGAACTGTACGGACAGGGGCCTTCAGTAACATGCTGGCTGCAAACAGCTGGGGATAGTAACATCTTAAACTAACACAGCTGTCTGCAAATTGAACATCTGTCCATAGGCTAAGTATTCAGCAGTACAATAGAACAAACTAGATTCACTCTGGATGATCTAAAAATATGATTCTTACTAGTAGATATCCTCTTAAATATTACAAATCCCTAAGTATTTCTTGCATTACAAATATGGCAATGATCATTTTCCTATTTTGTGTCATGGTTCTCTGTCAACTTGCAGAGAAACAAAGGAGCTGCAGAAATTGTACAAAGCCACTTGTACAAGATGTTACTTGCCAGGGATTAACACCTTTGCTTTCAGAGCAATAATGGGATGAATATATATATATGTATATATCTCCAGACAAGTCCTCTTGAAGTGGAGCAGGCTGTGCTGTGCTACAAATATGCAACAAGTAGTAAGTAAATTGAATGGATTAATTGCTAAGACAGGTTGCTGAGACTGTCCTAATCACAGGATCACAGAACCAATAGGGTTGAAAAAGACCTCCACGATCATTGAGTCCAGCCAGTGACTGAACATGACCATGTCAACTAGACCACAGCATTAAAGGCCAAATTCCTTAAATGTCTCTGGGAGAGTGACTCCACCACTTCCCTGGGCAGTCCATTCCAATCTCTAATCACCCTTTCTGTGATGAAATTCTTCCTAATGTCCAAACTAAACCTCCCTTGATTTGACCTCATTAGTTCACATCACAGAGGGAGAATCACTTCCCTAGCTCTGCTGGCCACTCTATCCCTGATACAGGCCAGGATGTCATTTGCCTTCTTGGCCACTTGGGAACTGTTGGCTCATGTTCAGCCACTGCCAAACGGCTCCCCTGGGTCTTTTTCTATGGGACAGCTTCCCAGCCACTCTGCCCCGAGCCTGTAGCACTGCCTGGGGCTTTTGTGACCAAAGTGTAGGACCTGGCATTGGCCTTGTTGAACCTCATGCCACTGGTCTTGGCCCATCGATCCAGCCTATCCAGATCCCTCTGCAGAGCCTTCCTGCCCTCCAGCAGTTCAACACTCCCTCTCAACACTGACCCAACTCCAACCTACCTTGGGCAAAAGCCTTTGGCAATCTTAAATTGTATCAAGAGTTTGTGACATTACAGAGGTGGAACAATTCTCAAATACACTGATAAAAATTATCCGTAAAATAAGGAGTGTATTTGATGAATTCCACTGTGCCATGACTGTATTTGTGACACACAAATATTCTGCTCCTGCCACACTGTATAACCTATGTTTGAGATTAATACCAGGAACAAGGCAGATTTCATCACACAGTCCCAGAATACTATTTATAAATAAGGTATTTTGGCAGATGTTCATTAGAATGGTGATGAAGAGACAAAAATATTAAATATCCCATTAGCAATCATGAATTATCAAGTATTCTTATTCATTGCTACGCATACAAATCTCAGTGAAGAATGAAAATTGTGCAACAACAAATTCTCAATATACAATAACCACATAGAAATGTGATTATATTCTCAATATACAATAACCACATGGAAATGCAATTATATTTACATCTGAATAATAATCAGTGATTTAGTCAAATAACAAAAATAGCATTCTTTGCTGAGTAATTTAAGGACATCTTTGATCTGATGATTACTTACATTTGCATAGATACATAGATATCGCTACTTGATTTACATTCCTCCTTGTGCTACTGAAATTAAAGTAATTAATAACGTTTGTGTGCCTTTGTCTCTTTCTGAGTACTTGTGAAGTATTCTTAAGGATTTCATAATACATAATGTCTAATTATTACTTATTAACAGTAAGAGCACATGTCAAAAGGATTTCTGTCTTCAGAGCAATCTGTACACATCAGGCCTCACTACATCCTTGTGAAATAGCTGTTCAGAGCAGACTTGGGTGAAACTCTGTACTTGAAGAACAGATGCAAACATTTGTGCTGCTGTGTAGAAACAGTCACTTCACACAGCAAAGTGTGAAATGCATTGTTGTCTTACCCTGTGACCAGTCCCATGATGAGCCTCTTCATTTGTCTCCTGTGATGGCAGCAGGACCATATCTAGAGAGCTTCTGTCCTTCAGACTCATACACCAAATGCAGGGGGCTACAGTATCCTTGTCTATCCTGATGAGATTATGCCTCCACTAGACAACTGTAACTGCACCCACGTGTGTGAACTTCAGGACAGTCTTTCTTAGGAGACCCTGTTAAGCTCTGATGCAGAGCAAGTTCCATGCATTTTGTCACGATGTCCCAGTTTTATGGCCTTCACTGTCTTTGTCCTCACTGACTTGAGAGGGGAGCAGAACTTTTTCTCATGTCTTCATCTCCCTTTGTCCTACCACCAACCTGGCACGCGTTTTTGTTTTTCTGGAAAAGATGATTTCCAAGACTGCCCTTCAGAAGAAGATTTATGGAAAATTAGCTCAACTCAGTCAAATGAAGTTGCTCTTAGGGCTCTGCTGTCCCCTCCTTTCAATGCTGCCCTTCTGACTAGAATGGTGTGCTTTCAGGACTTCACTTGCTGCAATTTACTTGCAGAAATATTGATCTTTCTCAAAAAAAAATCAGTCATATCCTTCAGCATTACAGCTGTTAGGTTTTGATTCAAATTTCTCACTGAGTATGCAGGAGGCTGAAACAACCACACAGTTTTCTTGTGCAGTTCTGGAAGAAAAACTTGTGTTGTTTCTCCGGTTTGAGTAGGTGCCAACAAATTTGGACAAGAGGCAAAGGGCAGAAACTGATGCACAGGAAGCAACACCTGAATGTGAGGAAGAACTTCCTCACTGTGTGGGTCACTGAAGACAGGAATATGTTGCCATGAGCACTTATGGAGTCTCCTTCCCTGGAGATATTCAAAATCCATCTGGACACAAACCTGAGCAACATGCTCTAGGGGATCATGCTTCAGCAAGGAGGTTGGACTCGATGATCTCCAGTGATGTCTTCCTACTTTATCCACTGTGAGATTCTGTGAAATCTGCTATCCCAGAGACACCTGTCATCCCCACTGTCTGGGCCTGGCTCAGCCTTGGCCAGTGGTGGGCCCATCTCAGTGAATTTAATAACAATCCTCATCCTGAAAAAGTCCCATAGGAGTGATTAGGGAGGCCAGTTCCTGGTAGGATCAAAGTGGAGCCCTTTCTAGAGGATCTATATTTTCTCCAAAGAGAGGTAGAAAGTACTGCTATATTTCCTATCAACTAGTATCTGCTATATAGTTCCTACACCTTAAGAAGCCTCTGCAGGGAACTGGCCCAGAAAAGTAAAGAGTTAGAAATATAGATGAGTTCTCATAATTTATCTCAGAAATGGCTGAACTATTTTTCTCATCAATGCTAGGCTTTTTGTTTGAATTATGCAGTGTTAGTTTCTTACTTGGACCCATCACAGAAATAGATCATCAAGGCCAAATCTGCAGCATGTCAGGATGGCAATTTGCAATTTCCCATGGTAATTACTGTATATTTTTATTAGCTATGGCATGAGTGCATATTAAAATGCAAGGGCTGTGGCCCCCTTTATGCTCTAGTGTTATACAATCTATGCTTCCAGTCATATTACAGAGAAATGATGAGGCAGCTGGATTATTTTCCTCCCTGTCCCATCCCTACCTTGCCCATATGGCAAAACTGTCTCCAGTACTGAGACGTCCTACTGCTTATTTTTCCCTCATTTCAAAAACCGAACAGATCATCTCTTTTAGCTTGTGAGCAGACACACAAACACACAAAAATGTGGGGGAGCCCTAACCAAAAAACCCACGGAAAAACCCCATGAGACATTCTATAAATATAGGGGATAGCTTAAGTAGGAAGATAGAAGCTGGTTGAATCCAGAATTGAGTTACATGATTGTTCAATGCCTTAGAAATTGTACTTTTAATATGATAGACTAGCTGCCTGGAATATTGCTAGATACAGAGCAAATAGTTCAGCCAATGAAGGCAAATGGTAATAGAGACCCTACCCTATAAGTTTATTTTAAGAAACACACAAACGTGTCACATTTTTGCCTACTTTTGAATTTAGCTATTGAGGAAAACAAAAAAATCAAGCATTTTTACCACCAGAAAACCTAATGCGTTCCACAATAAATGTTAACCTGTGCCTAAGTTTGCTTTCCTTTTTTGCTCTTGAATATTATTGATTGACCACAAGAACAGAAGAATCTCTAAGTTCAGTCCAAATTATCTGAAAGCTTGTCCTGATTTCCCAAGAATGGATCCCACAGCACTTGGTAGAAAGAAAAATATTTATCATCTAGGTGGTAGGAGACACCTGGGGGGAGTGAAACTGATAGTGAGAATAGAAGTTTGACTCAGCTGTAGGTAGAGTAAGATGTTTGCCCAGAAAATACAAAAGATCATCAATAAAAACTGTTGTCTTGAGATTCACTCCACAAATATGATAGTACATCATGGAAATAGTATCAGCAATTACAACTGGCAACATAACAGAAAAAAAAAAATCAGTGGGGTATTAGAAACTGATCTAGGAGAAAAATATCATTTACAGGTATATTAAGATATATTGAATGAGATTTTTCCTGTGGCTGCATCTCTTATTTAGGAAGAAGGTTCATGTAGAGAAAAGAGCCTCTGGAAATTTCAGATGCAACTGAAGGAGGATTTCCTTTGGAAGCCATGAGGAAGGCTTTTAGTTGTTCCTCTAAAAGCCACTGGTAACCCCAGGCATCAAATAGGCCACTCACTGGAGATGGGGCCACAGAGCCAAACCACACGTGTTTCAGGGATCTGTCACCAGCAGAGCACTGGCCCAGGCCTCTGGGCTACATAAATTTCACAAAAAATCTGAAGACTGCCTCAGTGCTTGCAGCAGCCTAGGTTAGGGAGAGGGTTGAAACGGGCTAAAACTGCCTTTACTTCTCCCTCCCATGTGAGTAGGAGTCCTGTGTTCTTTGTCAGGTGACACAGACTGTCACCCCTCACTGCCACTAAGATTCATATAGAGTATCCTTTAAATTTAGACAGGCATATTTTGAGAAAAAGAGTGAGAATAATATAGGCAGAAGCTGCACCAGGAGAAATGCTCTGGTATCCCATGAGAATGTCAGAGTACCCACCATGAATCTCCTTGCATCCCCACAATGAGCCAAGCCATAAGGAACTGCTCCCGTTGGGCCAGGTCCCAGCACACAGCTTCTTCCACGTGCAAGGTGCTTCCACAACCATTGAGACAACATAGAGACAGGGGTTTCAGAAAGAAAATTAAGAACTATTCATGCCCTATCTTTAAATCTCATATTTTAAGACTTAGTTCATGTCAAGTCACTTCCCATGACCATAAAACAAAGCCTAAATGGAACAAGGAGAAGGAGAACTAGAGGGATATTCTTATCCTAACGAAAAAATTAGTAGGCACACAAGCCCAAAGGGGCACAAGTGATATCGTAAGCATTTCTTTGCTCTGACAAACTCTCTTAGCAGTAAGAGCACCAGTGAAGAGGCTGTCAGTGGCTAAAAAAAGGAAATCCCCAAAGTGGCCACAACATTCAAGGGAGTGTTCAGGCCTGAGTCAGCTGTTAATTAGGTAGCTTCAAATGGGAGAAACCATTTACAGGAAGCCCTGATTCTGGAAAAAAAAAAATCTCATGCACTCTATCTGGCATAGTGATGGGTCACTGAATGTTAGATAGAACAGAGAGAAAGAAATGGGGCAAAAGCTTTAATGGTGGCCAGGAAAAATCTTCAACTCCTTATGACCATCTCATTCATTTTTGTCCTCTCCATCACTTTTCAATTCATCTAGATACTTTAGGTTGGCTTGTGGGTTGACTCAGTCACTGAGGTGAATAAATTCTTTCCACCAAAAAAGCAGAAGGTGACATAATGTTTATCCTAGTGGCCTTCATAATCATTCTCTCAGTGTTCCAGGGACAAGGCAGAGAATCAGATGCCATGATGCACAGTTTTGTGGTGTTAATCTAATTTGACACAAACATAAGTAGGGAAAACAATTCTCCAAATCTCAAATTTAATGCTACTGGTGTGATCACATCATTCCAAATTACTGGATTAGGTAAATAAACTCCCTTAAAATAAAGCTACAGTGATGGTTTCTTGCATTCTGTTGGCTTGTGTCTATTTTATTCCTATTAAATTTGTAGAACAGACTCTTGTAAGTGTTTTCCAATAACTTCTAAATTTCTACAATTGCTGAGATAGTGTCTCAGACAAAGACCTATAGGGCTGAAATAAAAATAGTGAAGGGTTCAAGATGACATCATGTTTTATGAACACAAGACGTGACCACAAATAACCTACAATAACCTTTAAAATTAGTTTTTTCCTGACTTCATAAAACAATATTTTATTTGGCAGGCCCTTATTGGCAAGCACTTTGAACAGTTCTATTTGTTTTCTGTAACCAGGAAGACACAACCAGTGTTTTCACATAGGTTTCCTCAGTACTGTGGTTTTGCCATTTTTTGCCTCTTTATTACTGCCTGCTGCTGTTGAATATTTTTCTTTGGGATGTTTATTAAGAACAAGGATATGAATTTTAAAAAACCCTAAACTTTCTTTGTAACAGCACTGGTGAGTTCTCCCACTGTAATATCACTGTATCAAAAACACAGAAATAGATCATGGTATCTAGAATGATCTGGTTGCTTTAAGTCTAAAGTTATGTAATAACATGCAGCTGGCTACATGTATATTATGAGAAACTGAAGGAAATCAGCCCATATGTCCTTTGATGCATTAACCAAGACCAAGATTTAGAAATCCACCATAGCTTGTAACACCATATGAAATGGAGGAAGAAGCTTAGTCAGTGACTGAACTAAATAAAAAAAAACCCTAACATTCCAGTTAAAGTAAATTAGAAATGAACATCATAGAGTGACAGAAATACTCCTGGTTTCTTAGGGGATTTGACCTGGGATTAGTTGCTATTTTATTCCACCATCACCAGTGGTCCTGGTTATGAACCACAACTTGAGAGATAGATGTGTTTTCATGGTGCCTCCTGCAACTGAATGGGATTGCTCTCTGTATTCGACACTGTGCAAGCTTTTGTTCTTTTAGTTGTGCTGTTGTGAACAAAATGGACCATTTTCCCACCACATCTGTAGAAGAAGTTATGCTGCTCCCAGTGTTTTAAATATGTTAATTTGGGAGTTTGTGGAGTTTTGGTGGTTTGGGTTGTTTTATATATACATACATATACATATACTTATATATAGATATATAAAAATACAAATCTGTGTAAGATTTTTATTCAGTATATTTTTAACTAAGATAGAAAGTTTGTCTGTAGTCCCAAATTGCACTATTCAGCAAATCCCATCTTCCCTGCTGCCCCTGTCCTCTCACCAAAAGAAAAAAAAAAAGGAAAAAAAGGGTTTATATGTTTGAGCAAGTGCCATGCAATCAAGATAAGCTTTTCAGCTTCTGTGCAGTTTGGAGCTCCCAGAAATCCCTCTTTCTTCTGTGCAGTGCGAAGCTTGAGTGAACAAGGTAGGTTCCAATAATTAAACTTGCTCTATTGACCTAACCAAAATTAACTGGCCATGCAACAATGTAGCTGTCCATGTAAAAACAGGAAGTCAGATTTCCCCAAGTAACCCTTATTCACCATGAGAAAAACAGCTGGTGCTCTCCCTTTACATGCAAGTGTGTGGGGCATGGATAAAAGACGTATACTTCTGATATCCTCTCTTTTGAAAGGCTGTGTTTTTTTTTCCAGTGGAAGTTTTCCAGCACTCAGTTCCTGAGAGGTAGGGCCCCAAGATAGTCTGGTCAAAATAGTTAGAATCATATCTTTGTAAGAAGAAGTCTGTGAAATCGAACAAAGAAGCCACATTAGTATAACATGAATAATCCTCCCTGACCTCCAAAGAGAAAAATAATAAAGGATTTATTGCGGTTTTTTTTCCCTCCCTAAGAAAGAGTAATAAGAAAAATCCTCCTTACAACAACAATAACCACTGTTTCAGAATCAGAGCCTTTGTGTCACTGTTTTTCAGTAGTTACGCTACATTTCTCCCAGTACACTGCTGGGATTTTTTATTTTTTATTTTGCTACGCATGCTCGCACATCTGCTCCACATGTGTGATCAGTGACTGGATTTTCTGAGCTGAACGTCCTGTTAAATGGACAGAGTGGGCAGATCATTCCTTAGAGAGCAGAGAATCTGCCTCTGGTGGATTGCTGCCAAATGCAATGGTGTAATAAAGAAAAGAAAGCTGCTCGTTCGGATTGCTCTGAAATGAACTGTGTCCTCTCCTAAAATTCCATCTGGTTAAGGTCCCTGGAGGAACAGTCCAACACACCTAGGTCTGGCAGTCTGTACATTTGATGGCTGTAAATGTCTCTGCGTAGGTTGACTGGGGGAAGGCAGGATCATTATGAACTAGAAGAGGTGAAACCATTGTACTTTCATTCCCTTTCACCCACCCAGACAAAATTACAGACGAGTGCTATGGAGGCGAATGTACTTTCCATTGCTGACACTGATGGATAATCTTTAAAATAGGTGTTGTAGGCTTTGACTTTCTCTGTATTGTCTAAAAGCTTTGTTTTCAGCTGGTGGAAACCAGCAGCAGTCTGGACTGATTGTCCCTCTTCAGGTTTGGCCCTTACCACATTAATCAAGGGGTTCGTAGCAAACCCTATGAAGGAGATTGAATTGAGCACTTTGTTATGTGTGCAAGGAAATCCAGCTTCCAAAAACACGAGGGACTGATAACAGATGTACAAAGTAAGTGAAGAAATTAACAGATGCTTCCCAGTTCGGGCCATGATCGCCAATGAAACCCAGCTCATATGGTTCATAGGTCACATTAGAGTCTGCTGCAGATTAATTTGGTTCTTTGCTGATGCTGGCAAAATTAAGATTGCAACTGCAAAATGCTGGAGTATCCCTGAATACAAGTTGATTTTCTGAAGTAATACCAGTGCTACTACAAGGATTCTTCTGTGAGTTTAGTAGTTCTGCACTAGGCAATAGTATGACATTGGTTTAATCCATCTCTGTAATAGATGTCCTGTAGAAGATGACAGCTCTAGTCTCAAAGAACCAAATATTTCATTATAATTTTCTTCTCAGTCTACATGTATCCTTGTGAAATAAAGAGGTCCTGGGAACAGTCACGGGCATTGAATTATGATCATTTATAGTGTTAAAGAGTTAGGCATCCCTAGCAGCCTCAAGGCTGCTGCTAACTACCCTTCAAACCACTCCCAGGCACAAATCAGAAGCAGGGGATTTCCAGAACCATTCCCAAAATACAATTTGTAAGCAGACACATGGTTTTGAAGGATGAGAGTGTTTACTAGAGCAGAGCTGGCTGCCCTGCACTCATTGGCCTTGGCTCCTGGGAACACTCAGGGAATGTGTGAGCTGCCCATCCATAGGCCTGGACAACTCTCACCAGTAAGACACTATTTTAAGGAGAGGCAGAGTCTACCATTTTTTGAGACAGGGGTGTGGGTTTGGGGGTTTCTTGTGTCAGAGACAATTTTCTTTGTAAAAAGCACGAATAATAAAGCTCTGAATTTATTTTCAAGGCTCCCCTCTGCAGCTACCACTGGACAGGGTTTTGTTTCTGTGACTGTGCTGGAAGCTATTGGGCAACTGAGTCTCTGCAGCAGTGTCACTGATGGGGTGGATCTCACAGCCTCTAGCTAGTGTAATCACACTGCCCCACTGAATACACCCTAAATGTCCTTTGGTTTGTTTTTCCTTTACCAAAGGTGTTTTAAAATATCTAGCTGCTGGTTAAATTGTGAGTTCACATTTTTCTTGTTTATCCATCTGCTTGTAATTGTGCTGCTTTTGGTTCAAGATGATTTTTAACTAATTTGAAATCATTAATTTGATTATTGCTTACCACCCAGAAAGAAATGGCCAAAATCCAGGATTCTGCCTTTGCAAGACTTTTCAAGAACTTGGATTCAGCTCAAATACAAATGAATTATTATTTTTCAGATTTCTCTTGAGTCAGATAATATAAAAAATTGTATTGGAAACAGCTACAGAGGGAGTGTACCTTAAAGAAGTTTCTCCTTTTGCTTAAGCTGTTAACAACTATAAAACTGAGAAAAACATCACTTTCATCTATAGCTGTGCTGGCTCATCAGGTTTCAGACCAGGTATTCCAGGAAAAATCTCATACTTAACTGGTACTTTCTGGGCTTCCTAGCAAGAACCTGCAACCTGGCAGGAATTCCTGAACCAAGCACCTTCCAGTCCCATGGAAGGCTTTGTCTTAACCAAACACTTTCAGGCTTTTTGCCCCCAGGCACTGGAGACAAAAAGCAGAACCAAGGGTCGGGTCTTGAAGGGCTTCCAGCCAGCTGAGAGTAAGCTCTCATGCACAAACCTGTGAAGCCAGTGACTTTTTCCACCTTGACCTTCTGCTACTCAGATTTTGAGAAATGCAAGGCCTTCGGTGTTCAGTGAGTCGATGAACCAGGTTTCTTCAATCAGTATTCTGTGACACATCATTCCATTAGACTATTTCTGATAGTGAATAGATGTAAGGTAGAAAAGACCTCAGATTAAATTTTAAATATGGCAGGATGCATGTAGGGAAATCATACTTGCTAAATAACACTATTAAAGTAACATGAAGAGCTTTCCAGTTTTTTCAAATGCAGATCCTATCTCAAGCAATTATTATGTACAAAAGGAGGATTTAGCAAATAGCTAGCTGAAATAGGACAAGATCATTAAGACAAATGCTGGAAAAAGGTATTCACTCATTATCGAGATCATGATGACAGCATAATAACTACTGAGGAGTTGAATGAACTAGATTACAGAGCCCATCATTTGAAATTAACTCATTCTCAAGTTTCTGTAAGTTCACTTAGAGATTTTCAGTATTTTCTTGTTTTCTTCCTGCTTTTCTGTGTCCCCATTTGTGCTCAGCCTTCCCCTCTGTTCCCCTTAAGCTAAAATCTCCCAGGAGTGTATTTTCCTTGTAGTGGTCACAGCATGCCATGGCAGCAATGTGGCTCCATGGTTAGCACAGGAGGCTGGGGTCTGTGTGTTAACAGGGGTCTGCAGTTCCTCCTGCTGACCAAACCTCTGGGGGAAGACAGGGGCAAAGAATCATCTGAAAGTGTACGGGAGAAATACAGAGTTAGTTTAAACAGAAAGGATTCCTTCTTCAAAACTTTATCAGCTGAGCAAGGCACTTTGTCCTCAGTGACTTTTCCTCATTGTAAGACAGTAGAACTGAAAACCAGTGTTTGTCTGCACAAGACCATTGAACTTGAGGCTAATCATCTCATCCACCATCCACAGGGTCAACTGCTCTGGACCCTTTGAAAACCTGGAAAGTGTTCCCACTGGCTGAGGTGGGGTTTTGGATTAAGTGCCCCATATAGGGACAGTAGAAAACCCCTAATCGAGCAATAATAAAGCTTAATGAAGTCAAACTGTCCTATACCATGCAGTCCTTCTAAAATATATTTAATATTAATTGAAATCTTTGTCATTTTATAGGGTTACATAAATGAATGGAAAAGAACATAGAGGAAGATGTATTGTGTAAGATAAATAGGCTATTTTAGCACATATAGGCGTATAGAGGCAGAGGTCTTCAGAGCCATGCAGCTGTCTGCTACTGGACCTGACATACAGCTTTCTAGATCTCATAAAACTTTAAAAAAAGACTCCACAATACAGTACTGTGCCATACCACACCATAGACCTCTTCATTTTGCAAAGTATATGACACCATTAGGGACTAGAGAGAGAGAAAAAAAAGCCTACTACTGGGGAAAAATGTTTGCCAACTTTGTCTCCTCAGTGTTCAGTACTGTTTTTAAATACCTCAGCAAGTTGTTCTTAGGTGAAAGATAACAGTCTGCCAAGTCTTGAGAGTAAACATTTTGTGTTGGTCCACCCACAATGTATTCAAAAAAGAAACTAGAGCTTATTCAGTTAACTCAGGTTTAACTATCTCATTTTCAACATAGTTCACTCTTCATGGCCTTTCATATCCGTCTCTTCATGTTTCAGCCTCCTGAAGCTTCCTGTTTGGTCTTTCATGTTTGACTTCTGGCTTAATCAAACTTAGGTTATCATTATATTTGTGAACACATCTGATGAAGGTGCCTCTTTTATTACTTACCTGCAGTCTGTTGGCAATAGACCAACACAGAGTTTCAAAGTACAATGTACTTGAGGGCCCTTTCCATGTGCAGTTGGTAAGTTAATGGCTGTACCAGGAGGAAGAAAATAGTATAAAACATGAGAATAAAAGCTTTGTCTCTGATATTGTAGAACAGGAGAGGAACAAAATAAAGGGTGCAGGTAGTACTATTGTTCTAGGAAACTGAAGAGGGGTATATAGGGTTTGCTGGTCTCCTGTGGAAGCCAGGGTCAGTGTGATTTTTCAGTTCAAAAGTAAAAAAGGAAAAAGTAAATGCAAAGTAGGAAAGAGGCCTTCAACTGGAAAAGCACATGTGAATGTCATGATAATATGGGGCTGGAGATGTTGGATTTGAAGCTGTCAATAGCTGCCTATGAAGGGAAGAGAAGCTTTGCAGCTGGTGTAGCAGAAGGGAGTTTGGCCAGCAGGACATGCAGCAGAGGCTGAGATGCAGTCTGGAAAGGAGCCTGACCAGGAGCTGTCAGAAGGCCTTGACCATTCTGAGAAGGGTGTGCAGTGGTAAGTGCTGGCAGAGAGCTCCCAGTTCTGTCTCTCCCTGGAGCTGCTTTGGTTTCTGCCCCTGAACTGCACACAGGTCACTAAAGGATAGAAATCTCTACAGTGTGGCAAGACAACCAAAACAACACGCAAGCCTTTATCTTAAGAATTTCACTGTCCTTGGAGAAGGACACTTGCTTGGAGATTGCCACAGGTTGTACGTGTGACTTAAATCCTGTTCCACTTCAGAAGATAAGAGTGCAATGTTTTTTCTGGCCACTACTGAGCTATATAGTTTCTTGGTCTCCATTCCTCAGGAGAAATCTGATAAAGCACCTTGGACAATTTGTCAAAACTTCTGCTCTTGTTATCTTTTAAGACCTGAGAAATTGGCCAACATTCAAGGAGTTTGGACTGTTCCAAAGAAGAGAAACTGGTTCAGAAATCAATACCTCTCTCAGACAATTTTGTATATTTATAAGGAATGGATTGAACCTCTTGAAAGTCCTGAGGAGAAAACCCACAGTTACTCATTGTATCAATGTCTTTCTAAGTTATCTCCCCACAAGGACTCTCCTGAGATTTTTCAGGATTGTGCAACAAGCTGTTTGTACTGGTATCTGCTCCTTTTCCTTCTATATCATGAAAAGGAATATATTGCAGAGGAATCACAAGTTACAGAAGCCAGGCTAATAGAAGAATCAAATTAACACCGTCATGCCAGGCCTGTGTTGCAGGTGAGATAGTAAGATTTGCAGAAGGCAGTTCTTTTAAGTTCAAGCCCAGAACAATGCTCAGGAAGCTGATTTTTTGGGAGGATAATGTTTGCAATCTTCAGAAGCACCACTTTGTAAAGTATGACTGGACCACTAGGTCACTGTGGGGCCTATTTAAGCATGTCTTTTTCCTACTTCCATTTATTTCTTTCATTTATGCAACCATTACATTAAATGATACCCTTTTTTGGCCTTTCACACAGACAGCTGAGATTCCTCAGTTGTTTTCAATATGTCCTTGTATAAGCGTGGAGACCAGTGGCACTCCATGAACAATTTTTTCACTTGATTCCAGGTGGTCAAAACTGCCAACTTCAGGGGAGCTTCAATGGACTGTCCGTGACTGAAAGTACAAGGAAGAGTTGCAATTTCAACAGCTGTTTTCTCTTTCTATGAGTAGCATACAGAAAGAGATAGCTAAACCATATGCTGCTTTACAGTTCTATCTGGAGCAAGCTCCTGATCTTCAGTGTGAACACTATGCATTTTATCTGGAGTACCCGCACCAAAGCTGGTCGTGTTAGTTTCTTATGCAACACCTAGCTAAAGCCTTTAAAACAGCTGGACTGTCACAGTCTTCTGCAAAAATAGCCAATGATCTATTATGGAGAGGGCTCACATTGTAAGGAAAGGTGGAGGCAGAGGTAGCAGCAATTCTTGATGGTGTGCTGCTGTCAAGAAGTGTAATTGTACTACCTCACTGTCAAGGCTGTGGGTAAATCAAGACTCAGAAATCGTGTCTCTCAGCAAAATGGGAACAGCTCTCCCTGGCTATTACACATTGCTTGCTGTCCCCTCTAATGAATGCTTATAAAGTACTTGGGGACCTTCACATGCAAAATGTTATGTTTAAGCCACTGAAAATTAATTTTTATTGTGTACTTGTTTAAGCTAATGCTAACAGTAACTAGTGGAAAACTTCAATCTCTGTCTCAAATAGATCAGACTAATTGGAAAGAGCTTATTGGGTAAAATATGTGAAATGTGAAAAAAGTCTGTCTGAAAAGTGCGTCGTGCTCACAGATAGAGAAAGGGAATCTGTCATGTATTAGCACTTGTATTTAATCTAATGAGAAGGATCAAGAATACAGCAAGTTGATACAGCCAGAATGTCGTCTATGTATATTGCACTGATAACAGTCAGCACTTAAGTTGTAAAAAGGTCTGGTATGTATAGGATATTCAAATATCTTACATGTAAGTGACAACTTTGATATTGAGCAAATGAGCTCAATCAACTTGGAGCTATCAATCTTCTTTGAGCTGGAGTGAGGCACTTACTAACTACACCTCTGGCACTAGTGCCTAAAATAAGGGGATGCAACAAACAGTGCAAAAGAATAAAGAGATTGACGACAACTGAGAATAACACTGACTGGCCCTGGCTTAAACACTGGACCTATAAATTAACACGTGTGCAGGTGCAGTTCTGAACGTGTCTTTGTGCATGTGCGCGTACTTTCAGTGTCTGCCAGACAGAGATCACAGGGAGCTGTTGCAGCTCCCTCAAGCCCTGCTGGGCTCTGGCAGTTGTGGAGGACTTGGTAATTGTTTCCCCAAACTACATACCAGGTGCAGCTCCCTTGGCTCGAGACTGTCATTCACAAAACTGCTCTGGGGCCACATGGGAAGAGCCCACATCTCCTGCACACACTATCCCAAAGAAAGAGGGCAAGTGAGAACCAGAGAATAAGTACTTTGGTATGGAACAGATATTTATCTTCAGCCTTTGCTGATTCTATCCCTAGCCCTTAATATATGATTGCACGACATTATTTTTAAGATAATGAATTATCACAAATGTAATTTTTAAAAATTCTGTGTAGAATTTGCTGATCAATATACTTTTTTTTTTGTAAGCTTTAAGTTTTAATACAGTTTCAATTTGAAGGAGGTACCCGTGAGCCTGGGACTGACTGACTACATCAGAGGGCAGAGATTTTAGGGTGTATTTCCTCAGCTGGAAGTCTGCAACCTGAACCTTGGTACATGCCAGGAGGCCGCCCTTTCCCCCGCACACCCACTTCCACCTCATAATATCACAAAGCACTTTGCATTAGCTAAACCCACGACCAGCCTTTATGGCACCCAGCACACCAAGCACGGCTAACAGGGTAAAGCCGCTAAGGGCCTCAGCAGGCGCAGGGCCGTGTGTTACGGACGGCGGCGGGGCCCAGCGCCGGGCTCGGAGCGCCCGCGGGAGCCCCGGGAGCCGCCGCCGCCCGCTCCCCATTCCTGGCGCTGGACACATTCCCGGTGTTCGACACATTCCCGGTGTTCGACACATTCCTGGTGTTCGACTCCCCCTGCAGGGCGAGCCCCGGCGCATCCCGCCCGCCTCGGGCTCCGGGGCCCGCAGTCACCGCCGCTCACCGCCGCGCTCATCAGGGGCGTACCGCCGAAAAGGCTCCTAGCGCGGAACACTGGCCTTTATCGCAGGAGCAGTCTTAACCTCAGCGTCGCTTACTTTCTCTCCTCTTAGTCAGTATTTTAGGGTTTCAGCCTATTTCTTTATGGCTCTCAGGTGCTTCCAGAGATGCTGTTTTCTCCGTTCCTCCCCTTCTGGTACAACCCCCTTCTGCACGGCTCCCTCCAGCACACCCCTCCATCATCTCTCTCACTACCCCACTAGCAAAGCTGAGGGGCACAAATGATTTTTTTTTTGTATCCCTCCACGAAGTTTGACATTTGAATATCTCCAACCTATATCAAAGCCAGAATATTGCTTTTTTTTTTTTTTTTTTTTTTTTTTTTTTTTTTTTTTTTTTTCCCTTGATATGAGTAGTGAGAGAAAAGGGAATTTTTGTACTATTTATTTGAGTTTTTTCAATCAAAGTAAAACAGTTTGGCATCCAAGTGCAGCTTGTTTCAAATGCTTTGCTTGGGGATTTTGTATTAAACTGCATTTCCCTATAATAATGCATTGCCCAATGGGAGGAATATTCTTGCTGTTTAATGCCACATCTTGCCTATGGAGTAGTCTTCCTGGCTGAATGTCTTTCACAAACACTCCAGAGTTGTCCAACTTCCTCCGTGCACTTGCAGCTTGCTACAGTGCTCAGAAGAAGAAAAAGATGGTTGTGTCTCAGGCACTTGGCAGAAGACAGCTGCAAGATGGGGACAAGAGCCTTATCTGCTCTCCTCTGAAGGCAGCATAGAAATACAGACATTCTAGGCCATAGCTCTGTTGAATTGACTGAAGCCTATGTGTTTTTAAATGAGCTAAAATCCCTGACTTATTCCAGTTTGATTCCAGAGATCTCTTAGTTGACAATGTGTTTTCTTCCCAAAAATTCATTCAAGTGGAATATTCCCACGTGTTTTCTCCTCCTCATCCTACCAAATGTCAGCCACAGCCCTAGACAGAGAGCAGTCAGCAGTGAAGAGGGACACGGGGATGTTTCCCACAGATGGTCCCTTGGGGGAGCATGGTCCTGAGCTCAGCCACCATCCCTGCCAGGCTGCTTAGGCTGGGAAGGGGCTGAGCTGCATCCAGATTGGGCTGAGGGTGCAACGGACCTGCAGCAAAGTCTGTGCAGGGATCAAGAGGAAGGCTCTGCCTGGAAATAAATGCCAAAGAGCTGCCTGTCCCCAGCCCTCTCCTGAGGTCCCCTACCCAGCTCCACTTCTATTGCAGTGTCACAGCCTGGGCTGGCAGGGTTAAACACACACAGACCAGCCCTGCTCTCCTAGAGCTGCACACACAAGTTGGAAGTCCAGTCCCCTATTAAATGCTTTCAAAAAACCCCACTTCTTAACAGCATAGTGTCAATGGGTCTGTCCAAGAAGGATTTCAGCTCAATTCACGTTGCTGATAAACAACATAAACAGGGATGAGCATTTGTAAATCTACTGCACAACATCAAATGAGTCAAATGAGAAACATGGCTGAATAAATTTAATACACTGATAAATTGTGTGGTCCAAGGTCCTTGCCTATATTTCAGGTACGTGAGTAATACCACCTATTATCTCTAGAGCCACTGAAAAATGAATGCAGGCAAAACAAGATTTCCATGGTTCAACTGGTTAATCAAGGGTTCCCTAATACACAGAGTTGTTTTCAGCACTTGAGTATCATCTCAGAAGTAATAAATTTTATAAGACAGCATTTATGGTTTTCAATTTACAAAAAGACTTCGTAAATATGAATACATTCACTGTAAGAAATGCTGCTGTGAAGTAGCCATTATTCATATTGCATAGAGGGAGAGGCTGAAGCATAGTGAAGTTTACCAACCTGCCAGCTCTCATTTTCCCTGAGCAGGACTAGTGTCTAGGAAATTAGATTTCTTGGTCTTTATTGAAACATGGGACCATGTGCATCACATTCACTTTCCTCTTTTATGGGGAGAAAAGAGGGCGGTAAGACACAGGTGGGGCCTGAGGAGTCTCCGTGATCTGGCACTGACCTCCCCATTCTGGGGCTCCAGGTTTCCTCAAGCAGTGCCTGGGTTCTTGGCCTTCCCCAGCCTCCTAACAGCATCTGTGTCCAGCCTCATTTCTTGGGTGGTTAATTTGGGCTGTGGAGTTCCTTGGAGAACAGTGACTGTTTTAAAAGTGGCTGGCAAACTAATGTCTCAATGAAGACCAGGAACCCAAAGAAATGCATTCAGTGTATAGCAGTATGTTAGTTTCTTCAGAGATACTTTTGTTAGACAAGTGTCTGAGGTCAAATTTTGTTTCTACTAATGAACACAGCAGTGACAGTGAGAGCCATAGCCCAGAGAGTTTGCAGCAGTTATTCTCGTTTCAATTTCACATATAAAATATACCTGTTTGGACCTGTTCTAGTTCATAGTGGAATCAGTTACCATACCAGAATCAGTAAACAGCATCACTCTTGAAAATGTCATTAGTATGAAAAACAAGATGTCTTTGATGTGTTAAATAGCAAATCACCTTCTCAGCATTTTTGACTTTTGCATCTTTTAATTCCTTTAATCATGATTATTATTACTGCTAATGTTATTGTTATTAATTCTTTCACCTAATTACATTATACTTATTCTTTCCTCCCCAAGAGTCCTGGTATAGATACTTGAGGACTGACCTTTGATGCTATAGAAACTGATCATTTTTCTTTCATTTGATGAAATTTTTAGGCACTCTTGCAGATTTCTGTTCAAATGTAAGTAGAAGGGCCATGATGCACTATTTCATAATTTTGTATGTCCAAAAGTTAGACATGTCTTTGAAATTAGTTGAACATAATTGAGGTGCAATCAATTGAAATAAGACACTTTTTCTCACCTCCTTTTATAAGGTGAGACATTTTGGGTAGGATGAATCACTTCAGATGATCCTATGCAAAAATATGATCAGCATTTTCTGAAACCAATGCTAAAAATGTTACATGTAGTGATGAGACTCACAGTTAAAGTAGTTTATACAGTCATCTGTACATAACTTCTACCTGACAGCAAATATGCATGAAATTCCAGACCTGAGTGGAGATGGACACCTGCATGTAGAGAAACGAGCAAAGATCTCACACAGGAGGGCACCTGTGGTTACTTCTGCACTCTCAGCTCTTGCTGTGTAAGAGGCACCACTGTAAAAGCACAGGATCCCCTGCATTACTGTAATGCTTGTAAAACATGGGTGTATAATAAAACTCACATTCTAACCTACAGGCAACTCAAAAATATTTCCAATAGTATTTACAGTTTTACAGTTTTCCTTGAACCTAGCTACTGAATATTGCAACTGGGAAAAGCACACTCTGACTGCACAAACACAAAACATAGTTCTAACTGCAGAGGGCATGAAAGAGCTATTGAAGAGCAGAGTGTTTTACTTCCAAGGCATTATGACCTGCAACATAATTTTCTACGAGTTTAATTTTTTTCCACACTGAATATCTACAATACGCCATTTTTGTCCTAAAAGATCCTCTGAGGATCCATCTGAATGCTTTCTTGTGGAAAAATACAAACCTAACAAAGAACATAAATTATTAGATTCATTGTAATGGATATTTCTTTATGATAATCATGGACTAGAAATCATTCTGTTATCCTCACCGAATTTAGTGGATGTCTCTTCTTACGGAGATTTTCTTTCCCATTTTACTTCACATTCAAAAGGTTGGGTTGTTTTTTTTTTTTTTAATTTGCATACAAGATTGGTAGTGTAGACTGAGCTTACATTCACCTGTTTCCCACTTACTGCCATTATGCCATTATGCCCAGCAACTCATTAATGCTCATTTGAACCATGGACCACACCTATCACAGTGCACTATGGCAAATATTTTCTAGGGGTTTTTTCTGATGCTTCTAGGGTTTTTATCAAATCTGGCTTAAGATTCAGAAAAATAAAAAAAATAATAAAATAAAGACCTGAGATTTTCACTAAAGTAGAAAATAGCATTCCAAAAAACCACTTGAATATTCATAATTTGAACACAGAATTGTTCAAATCTCCATTTTGTCTGTAATTTAGAGTTTTCCGGAAAGCTGAAACAAATCTTACTCAGTGTGTGTTTTGAGAGGAATGAAAAAGGTCTGCAAAAACCACTACCAAAAAACTCAGCCTAAGGCAGATTCATGTTGGCAGGAGCCATCCCAGACGATAACAAATGCTTTGCCATCCTCCACCCACACAGCCTGATTAGCATGAATCCCCATTTTTCCATTAGCCCACATGCTAAGGGTGTTTTCCAGCCTCCTCTTGAAGGCAGTGGCATCTTTGTTTTTCACTTTGTAGCTTTGTGTTTCACTTAGTAGCTGACACTATGCCCAGAGTTTTTTCATCCCGTCTCAACACCTTAGGTTATCACTGCTGGGAATCAGAGAAGATGGAGAGAAAAATACTGGCCCTTCCTCTGCCATCAGCAGTATTTGTTAAGAGTTAACTTGGGGAAGATTTTGGATAAAATATTGATGGACACCAGCAGAGGGTGCATTGCTGCCACTGTAATGACCATTCTTATACTGTAAGTAACCATAAGTAACCATGGTGCAGCAAAGCTTTGGACAAATCCTGCACATTCCAAAGCTGTGGAGCTGCTTACACAAAGGTGCACAATCGAAAGCAGGCTTAAAGACCAAAGTCGGTGAAGCCAGTTGCTTTAAGGATTAAGAAAAAAACAAACTACCAAAGAGAAGTAATGTGTATTTTCTGCTGTGCACTCAAGGCATTTTTCAGCTTTTCTTGAAATATCTATCATAAAAGTTCCTCTTTGATCTGCTGTAAGCAGCCACTCCCAGAATGGGTGAGAGACACCTCGTTTCCTTCCTTCCTTTTCTTATCCTGACCTACCAGTCTGGAATGCAGTTCACCTCTGAGCATTTTCAGATTTATCATTTTTAGAGAGGCTTGCATGTCACAACACACAACCAGGCTTACTTTACTGCTCACAAAGATCGCACATGACAGCCAAAGAGAGGAGCCACATCCAGTGTGTGACCCTTCCACACTTCACCCATGTAGATACACCCTTGTCTGCTGAAGGGGTACAACAATATTAGAATAACAAATACTCATCTTGCCCTCAACATAGGCAGGACCTGAAACTGCAAAGTTAGGAAAACAGTGCCCCACGGTTGAGTCTGCGTTTAGGCAAATCTGTGATTCTGTTGCTGCAGCCCTACATGCCTCCAGCACATCCCTTTGCAGCAGGAATCACAATGTACCTTCTCCCCCAAAGGTCCCACCTGATGACTCAGCTGAGAGCTAGGCACTTTTTGCAAGGTTCGTTTCCAGACAGGTAACAGTTTTTCAGCTTCCTTGTCTGAATTTCTACTCAGCAGCTCAACCCTAAATGCTCACATACAGGAAAAAGTAGTGTTCAAAAGACACTTTTGGACACTGTATTTTTCTAATCCTGTACAAAATCATCCTTTTAGGCTTATTGTTCTGTCATTGCATTCAGAGTGAGTACTCAGAGAGATTTTAAATTCTGAACTGCCCTTCAAAAGTGTCCCTATAACCCCACATACCACAAGCCTGTGGGTGCTTAAGCTGGAGTTACAACTAAATTCCAAAACATAGTGGGCATTCATGAAGACCATAATGTTCCCTCCCAATTGGCAAGGGAGTTGAGCACAGCATAAATACACACTTAGAACTGCAGCACAATAAAAATAATGATGATGATAATAATAATAAGCCCCTAGCATAACCAGCATGGTTATGTGTGAGTTAGCTGAAGATGGCCGGAGGGAGGAGATGCCGTGCATTTTCGAGGGCACTGCAAGGAAATTTCAGTCCCACTGACTTCAGTGGGGCTTCAGTGAGGCCATGTCTCTGCTGTGGAAAGGAACTGCTTAACACAGCATCGTGGGGTTCCTTGCTTTTTGTCTATGAGCAGCTCCTGGCAAAACCACTGGTTACTAAGTGAAAACATACTTTTTCCAGTCACCCAGAATGGAAGCCATACCTGGATTTGGTGCTTTTTTCTTTCACTTTTTGTTGTTGCTGCCATTCTGATAGACTTGCAAATCTGGCTCCTTGACTAGGTGCTGACTTTACAAACTCCAGTTTGGCTACTGAAGCAGGAGAAGGGGGGTCTGGCCCTGAGGGGCATTATTCCCCCTCAGCAGGATGGCTCAGCTTACAGCCTGACTCCAGCTAACAGGCGGCACTCAGTGTCAGCCCAGCAGCTGCCATGCAGGAGGTCTGTCCCTTCGGGCAGCTGCTGCTCATCTGCCGGCAGCTGGCAGCGGAAGTGACATCTGTTTTCAGTCCCAGCTGTGAGCAGCACGGAGGTGCCAAAGCCCAAACGCCTCAGTTCTCGATCCAGGAGCAAGGAAGGGTTTCTGATGCCAGACCACGGCCTGGCTTGCAAGGGAAGGGAGGGGGGGATCATCTCTTTCTACGATGGTGGGCTGGGAGGGATGGAAAAAGAATGACAAATATGGAGAGCAAGAATAAGCAACAGAAGTAGGGAAATGGATGGGGAAAGAGCACAGAAAGAAACAGGAACGGCTGAAATGAAAAGGAAATATGAAATTTGAAGTGACCAGTCAGAAGCACAAAAACGAAAGGAAGGAGGTAGAGTAATGAAAGAAATGCAGAAGTAAAAACTACCCAAAAGAGACAGTTATCTAAAATGGCTGCTGAAGACAAAAATGCCTTATTGAGCTGCCATCTGAAGTGCTACTGAACCTGGAAAGCATTCCTGCCTGCAGCCCTTAGCATATCATGCCATTCAAGGGATCTCTCCTGCAGGCTTTGTAATCTGGTGGAGCTCTGGTACATCCTCTCTTGCCTCCTTGCTTCTCTATGCTATTTAAATTCACATCACTTTTTTCTTGTCCAAGTCTCTTGCTCTCTCATTTATCTTTGTAATTGTGTTATAATTCAGTGTTGTGGCATTTTAACAGAATTATAGTTTTATCTTCTGAGACAGGAATAGGTGCAGAATGAAGGACACGATCAATTACAATCTAAATATTGAAAGCATACTTAAATTAACCTTGCAATAAATATATTAAGAAATGCCACTTTGCTCCCCAGGTTTGTGTATGCAAGAGAAGTGACTTCATTCTATCATGAGAAGTATTTTCACAGTTGAGACTGTTTCCTCAGTACAGGTGCTGAAATTGTGTTTTTTAGATCTCTAAACTAATTGAGTATTCCTGGAAGAAATAATGAAGGAAAATGTATATTTAACAAGTGCTTTACAGCCCTGTCAATCAAAATCAACCTACACTGGGAAAAAATGCAGTGTCAGTGACTGCTTCTTTTCCTTGGTGCTTGCCAGAAGCACAAGAAAAACTGAATTCTGGTACACAGCTGGACTGGGAAACAGGCTGAGAAAGAGATGTCATAAAAATATCACATCTGAAGTTGAAAGTGCAGGAATTGGGGCACTAAGATTTCAACCTATTTTCACACTTTGCCTTTGGTATCTCACTGTAGGCAGGGAATTAGTCATTAGTCACAGGGAACTGTGTGCCTTTACAGATTTTTCAAAATCAGGTGCAAAAGAATAGATTGATTGAGTAGGAATAATCTTATCCCAAACTCTGGCCTACAGGAACACTGTTAACACAAGTCTATTCCTGAACCCCCAAACCTTCCTCAACAGCAATGAAGAGATTGTCTGAACATTGGTGGATGCTTGATAAGATGAACTATAATTTTTCAAATCAAAGTTATGGATGAAGAGGAAGAAGATACAAAATAAAAAAAACTTTTGCATGTCTCAAAGTAAATGTGCTCTTCTTCAGAAATAAAAGCCAAAGAAAAAGCAGTGAGAAGTGGTAAGCGTCTGAGGCAGGGGGAGCAGAGCAACCCAAGTATGACCCTTCTCTGGTGAAATTACCTACACACAGGAAAAGTTGCTGTATCTTCATAAATTGCCAAACATGAATTGGAAACTTTATGTCTTTGGAAGCTTCTTTTTGGATGGCACCTAGAACAGCATTGTGGAGATGATGAGACTTGGGTGTCACATAGAAATACAAATTTGAATACACCAAAGGCTCCACGGCATCCAGAAATTTTTTGTTCTGCAGCCTACATTAATTAGTAAGACAAGCTCAGCCAAAGCTGACTCTGTTATTAGAGTCCACTGATTACAATAGGTAACACCTCAGTTTCTTTCTCTTTGCTTTTTGGCATAGTTTTGGGGTATTGGGGTTTTTTGTTTATAATGCCACTATCTTCTATGCTTTTCATTTTTCTTCTTCAGAGGACGATCAAGCCTTTTTTTTTTTTCAAGCTAGGTTGTCTGAAAAGCTAAAGAAAAAAAATACAAAATAGAAAATCTTCTATCTAACGGACTGAAGACAAAGTAATACAGTTTTCAGATTTTGCATGAAGTGCGTTAGATTCAGTATACAAATCTAATTTATTCAACTTTGCAGTTTTGAAAAGCATTTCTAGGGCCACATTCTGCATTCTCTTTTCTGATGAACACTACCCAAGGAATACTAATTAGAGTGCTTGAGGAGTAAGGTAAGCAAGGCTGGCAGAGTTTGAGCTTCTATTTACTTTCTGTTATCTCTGTCCAAATGTTCAAAGCAATATGGGTGGTGACTGATTCACTAGTTAAATTCAAAACAACATGTGTGTACAAAAGGCTGCCAAGTTTCTCATGTATATTGCTATTTGTGAGAAGCTATGCACAGACAAAAAACAATCAGCCAGTTTCTTAATTTCATTTTATATCTTTATTCCCATTGTAAGTACTAACAATCACCCAGAAACCATTTAAATTTGGTTTGGATACACAATAGCATTAATCACAGTCTAGTTTCTTTTTTTTTTTTTTTTAACTGCAGTTTTAGTATTTTGTGATCTGTTTTAGTAGTTCTGTTGTTGGTGTGCTGCTTCCAGCAAAATGGACTTTTCAGTGTTTGTAGATTATTTTAAAAGATTGCTAAAGATTAAAAAGTCATAATGCAATGATTAACAGTACATTAATAAAGCTTATTATCTTCCATTTAGGATTAGTACTAAGTATTGGATGACCCAAAACTTACTTTTTCTTGTGCATTGTCTGTTCTGTTTTTAAAACAAATCCATAAACAACTATAATATATTTTTTTTATTATAGCAGTTCATTGCGGTAGAATTTTTAATTGGATTGAAATCCTCTTAGGAGAATGAGGTAAGTAAAACAACCCTAAAAAATAAAAGCTCTGTTTAAGCAAATGATGTCGCACACAAACCAATGTTAATGCAGTATCACAATGTATAAATTAGAGTGGATAGAAAACATGAAGGATTTTCTAAATTCACTTTCTTATTATTTGGGGAAAACACATCACAGATTGCATTTTAGTCTTCAAGAAAACAAGAATAACAAAATACAGTCAAAGAGACATCTTTCATCATGTCTTTTAAAAGCCTGTGGGAAAAATTCCTTCATCAAATTTATTAATGTAAAAGCACATTCAGAAAAATTATTTGTGAGAGCAGTCCTGTTAAATTATGAATACCAGTAATAAATTCTTTAGTTCTTCATTTATTTGTGTGCTCTTTATGCAAACAGACATGAATATATGTATGAATTATATATGCCTATTGTATAGCCATACACAGAGCTAATATGAATGCTTATGTTGTACAATGTCAGAAAAGGACAAATTATTAATCAAAGTAGAGAGAAGAAAGAAAGTAAGAAGAAAGCAAATGATGCACAAGTTAGTCATCTTTGCATGACTTGTGTGGAAGAAAATGACTGCTTTGGATATAGAACCATCAGCTAACAGCTCTTTATTTTATTGTGCAATGAAGAAAGTTTGGGACCAAGATCAGCTTCTAAAAGGAATTTAAACCAGAGATATAAATAGTCATGTAAAGGGAAAGAGGAAAGGGACCAAGCAGGGAACTTGTTACGCTAAGTTTTGTCTGAGCATCAGAGGGAGTGCAATATGGTGAGAGTAAGGGAAGGGGATGATGTTTTTAGAGGGAAACTTGCTGAACTGACAGTGACAGTCTGAATCAGGGACTCACTGGACAATTTGGGTGGGGCTACTTCTCCAAGACCTTATTCCAGCCAGATCAAGTATGTAAGACACTAACCTAGCCCCTTCAGAAACTGCAGGAGAGAGAAAATTTCTGGGTCTGATGCATAGGGAAAAACATATGTTTTCAGGGATGCTGCTTGTATTGCTCTTAGTGGTTGTGATACCCGGAGATACCCCACATAATAAACATCCACCATTTCATCTTCCTGTCCCAACGATCCACACTTGACTTTTAATGCAGAGTGTCTTTGAATTCATAATGCTTGCTCTCCTTACTGCTATTTACTACATACATCTGCTAACCAGCAAGAGATGAGAATTATATTCTTCTACATGAATGAACAGACTCTTCCTATTTCAGTGGAGCTACAGAAGCTCTGAATGATGGCACATGGGCACTGGAAGAAGTGCAGCACCAAGGAGGCTACAGCCAGAGCATACTGCATCTGGAAAACTGGGGGTTAGCACCTCACTGTACCCATGCATATCCTTTCTTTGATTTGAGGTTACCTTCCTTCCACAGAGAACAGGTACCTGACCTTTCCAACACTTCCTGCAGTATGCATTTCTCTTGATGTCAGGAAAGCTACAATCTTTAAGGAACTCTACATTCACTAATAGGTGTTAGAGCAGCAATTTTTACATTGTTTCACATAAAGCAGATGAGCTGTGCTTTAGGATTAATTTATCTGAAATAAAACTGAAGCCATATCCTAGGGTACAACACACACAGTTAAAGAAAATTCTGCATAAATGCTTTGGTGTCCTCTGTGCACCTTTTAAAATGACCAGTACCTTAAAAAACATTTCAGTATCATTCCTCACAGTATATATTCAGTGTATCTCAGAATTATTTGTATTTCCTTTTACACTTTATACATAATATTAGACTTGTATTTTAAATATCAAAAATATGCTGTTACAGGATCTTAATAACAAATGGCATAAATCCAGAGTTTTCAACAAAGAATAAAATGGCTTAAGATCTTTGGTGAACAGATGATGAAAAACTAACATTTCCAAAAGCTACCCATGATTTATGGTCTTATGCTACCAACAGCTGGCCAATCAGCTCCGGGTTTCTGTCCTTT
This sequence comes from Sylvia atricapilla, assembly GCF_009819655.1. Classification (NCBI taxonomy): domain Eukaryota; kingdom Metazoa; phylum Chordata; class Aves; order Passeriformes; family Sylviidae; genus Sylvia; species Sylvia atricapilla. The sequence goes on from NC_089140.1 coordinate 29,355,354, forward strand.
ATTAATGCCATGATAAGAGCAGCAGCAGAATTTATTGTCTCCTGGAGCAGCAAAGGGTCCTGGAACAAAAAGAAAAGGAAAAAAAGAGGGAGTAGGAAAAACAATGTATTTACAAAAGTGGAATAAGTAAATATTTTGAATACATTTTCAATTATGCCAAATTATGATTGCTGAAGAAACAAAGCTCTTTATTAGAAGAACTCCTAAAACTTTTATTTTAAGCAAGCATAATTTCAATTAACCATTTTCTCGAATCTCCTTGATTCAAAACTGCTAGAATTCTATCTACACCAAAAAACTTGATTCTGTCACTGGCTTCCTAACTGAATTTTAAAATCTAAAAGGCAGTAAAACTTCTGGGGTTGAAAACATGGAACAAAATACAGGATTTAACTGACTGCCATAGCAAAACCCTGCAACTTTAAACACCAACTGAATCCCATCTGTAGTCTACCAACTACTTGAATTCACAAAGGCATTTAAGCACTGGGATTGCAATGGTTTAGGCTGATTTCTGTATCAAATAATTTCAAAAAATAGTCTGGTTTTGACAGGCAGGTATAGAAACAAACACAGTAAACAGCAATAAAATGACATATTGATTCTGTGCTTCTAATTGAGTACTCCAGCTCACATTTGAAAGATTCTTTTGTCTATACCAGGTTTTCTTAATTGTATGGACTACAAAAGGTTGGTCCCTTGCAACCAGTAAGATTTCCATTTGTGCACTGGGAAAATAGCAATAGATGTAGTCAGGAATGGAGACACCCCTGGAGTGAGAAATAGGAGAGAATAATTTCTGTGAAGCAACAGAGAAAAAGAAAGGTCTACAAAACTCTGGAGTAGGGAGAAATCATGAGCTGTTCTCCATAGCCATGATGGATAAAACAGTAGGTTTTATCTGCCCGTTTATTCCATGGTGGAAACAATAGGTAAGGATTAGTATACAATGGAAGAGATAATTGGACAGATGAAAGAAACTCATCATGAGGGTCCTATAACATGAGACTCACATCCATGTAAAATGTGATAGAGATAGAGCTTCCTGTCTGGAGTAGGAGGATGGAGCAGTTTGATTCCAAATCTTTTCACCTCTTTTTCTAAGATGCTGCACAAAGAAAGGATTTGTAGAGAGCACATAAGAAATTTGGACTAATGGACAATGAAGAAACCATTTCCACAACTTATACAAAAAAAACAATATTAAAACTTGCTTTTTAATAAAAAAAGCAACTGCTGAAGGGACCTGCCAATTCAGCTAGCACAGAGGGGAGGTGGAGACCAATAAGTTGCAATTGAAAGAAAAACTGAAAGGGAAAAGGTGTACCTGGAACATTCTCAGTGTGGAAAAAGGTCCAGAGGAGAGTCACAAAAAATTATGAGAGGGCTGGAGCACCTCTCCTATGAAGAAGGGCTAAAAGGGTTGGGGTTGTTCTGTTTGGAGAAGGGAAGGCCCTGGGGTGACCTTATTGCAGCCGTTCAGCACGTAAAGAGGGCCTACAAGAAAGATGGGGTCAGACCTTTAAGTATGGTCTGTTGCGACAGCACAAGGGGTATGGTTTAAACTAAAATAGAGTCAATTCAGACTAGATATAGAGAAGAAAGTATTTATGATGGGCAGGTAACAATAGGACAGGTTGCCCAGAGCGGTGGTGGATGCCCCATCCCTTGAAACATTCAAGGTCAGGTTGGACAGGGCTCTCAGCAACCTGGTCTAGTTGAAGATGTTCCTGCTTACTGCAGGGGGTTGGAGTAGGCAACTAACCTTTAAAGGACCCGTCCTAACCAAACTGTTTTATAATTCTATGATAATGCTCTTATTAACTTCATTACTTATGTAAATGAAATTTAACATGCCAGAGAGGTAACTGGATTGAATTAAAAACACCTAGTGTATAACCACTTTTTTATCATTCCTGAATTTTTTTTTATTTGCCTAGAATTTTGTCCTAAATATAATCAAATAAGTAAATTAGAATTTGTAACCTTGCAAAACCTTACACCTTCTGAGTTAAGCAAGGAGTACAGAAGTCTATTGAGGTCCTGCTCCTTCAGAACCTTTTGTCATGGACCAAGGATGCAAAAGCAAACTCAGAATTCACTGCTCTGGTTCAGTAGGGTGCTCACTCCCTCATTTCCCATGGGTATAAACTGCTGGATAAAGTACAAGGAGAGCGGAAGTCGTGCACACACCCACTCAGACGGCAAACGCTTAAGTTGCTTTCAAAATCAAGCAACACAGTTCTTGCTATTCAGCAATGCCAAATTTCCTTGTGCCCTTCATCACTTTTTGTTCAGATTATCTCAAGAAGCACTTCACAATCACAGGCACTCTCTTTCAAATGGGCTTCCAGCCATATTTGAATTTGGCTGGAGGTGCACAGTATCTTTTTTTTCCATTTCACAGAAAGAAATAAAATACACCTGGCCAGGAATGCTCTTAATGTTTCTCCCAATAAATCTTTCCACATCCTCTGTTGGTTACTGGATTCGGTACACATTCCTTTGCAGTAATAAATTATTCAAGTTTCTAAACATAAAAGGAAGCAAGAGAAAGAAATTTAACTTTCACAGGAGAGATTGAAAGTGACACCATAAGATTCCTTTAGACTGGAAAAAGCCTTTTCTAAAGCTAAACCTAAGGCTTTAATGGTAATGTCTATGCTCTGAAGGAATGACATGCAAAGAATTATGAGCAATATTTGTAAGGCAGGCAATGTGGCAGGGTAATGTGTACAGAAACCTGCATGCAGAAGTGGTCTAAAAACCACTGAAACTGACTGCTGAAATGAAATTGGTTCAAAACCAAAAACATAGTAAGTAAGCAGCACAAATTAGAACCGCAAGCTTTACAGTTACTCCACTCCTAATAATCTGATTATTAATACTATCATTATAACTCTTCAGGAAACCTATTGGCCCCTGTTTAGGATTGGTCACTCTAAGTCTGTTTTTTGGAAATAACCAGAAGTGTTTTTCTTTAAGGGAATATATATGATCTCAATTAGGATAACAACTGCAATAGAAAATATATTCTTATTCTAAGTACAGTTCCAGTTGACAGTTTAACTACCTCGTGAAGTATATACTGAGGATATCAATAAGGCAGTCCTTTAAAGTATTGATCATAGGGGTTACTAATTTTAGATTTGTGCTGATGGTCCTTCCCAGTAAGGGACATTATCCCATTTTGATCTCAGGGTCATCCATTCACTGAAGAGTGTCCAGCACCCGGGCCCAGGAGCCAGCCTCTGAGTGCAGGAGAAATCAGTGCCATAGAGGTCAAGTATGTGCTGACTTTAACTTGCTTCACTCTCACAGCCATAGTATTACTGGAAGGAGGTAGTAAATAACATGATAAACTGGACTCCTCCAGCAATTTCAATTTGTCTATCCTGTATCTTTCTGAGAATCAAGACTCACTCTTATGATAGGAATCATTATTGTAGTATCTGACGGTCACTGCTTGGGGATAATTTAAAACTGTTGTTGATCATTTCTAGTCATTATCACAACTATCCCCCTCCTCTCCTCTCCCCCCACCAAAAAAAACCCCAACACCCCCCCCCCAAAAACAACAAAACAACCCCAATGCCCCAAACCCCTCTCTCCCCAAAAAAAACAAAAAAAAACCCCAAACCCAAACCCAAACCAAAACAAAAAGACCCCCAAAATAACCAACCAAACAAACAAAAAAAAAAAAACACGGAAAAAAAATAGCAACTGAAAGGTACACATTTTCCAAAGTGTAGGCATAACAATGACTAATGCAACAGCTAAATTGTATAGTAGGTATTCTTTCTCTCTTCCAAATCCTGCTAGGACTTTATTTTATTTTAGGCCATTACTCTGCCTGTAAGCAGATACTTTCAATGTAATTTGAACACCAGACGTTTTCCTAAAGAATATTAAAAAGAAATAAAACTACAGGATTCAACAACAATCCAGGAAAGGAAAAAAATCCTGTGGGTCTTTATTAATTTAAAGTTAAACAAACAAGCCAACACTTCAAGTCCCCTGACTATACCCTTAAAACACCCATGGTTTTGACACTTCAATGTTATTTCTGGCAACAATGCTGATTAGAGCTGATAGTGCCTACAGGGAAGCTTCAATAAAGATGCCAGGACAAACTTAATCTACCACACCTAACTCCATTGCACATTCAGGCCTCCAAACTTCTTTTATATTCAATGGCATAGCACTAAATCTTTCAAAAATCTCATTATTAGTTGCAGGAAGTCAAATAATCAAGCAGAACCATGTCTTCACTTGTTTAATTGCCTGACGTGTTTGCCTATATTGTAACCACGATAAAACCCAGGATGTCAGAACAGGAGGATCAATACAAATCCTCAAGCAGCCACAAGAGCTCTCACACGTTACTGCCCACCCACTGCTCAGCACTGCAAATTCCAAACACAGAACATCCTCCAGCACACCAGTCAGTGAGAGCTCAGCCCCGCACACACTGGACTGATCAAACAGGGATAGCTCTTTTCCTCATTAATAAAATCCTTAAAAAAGACTGTGACCTTTAAAGAAGACTTGGAGGCAGTAATAACTTTAATGGATTAATAACTGAAGTTCCACATGATCAACTAGTGTGCCATGAGCTCCCCCCAAACCACTGTGATATTCACTGTCTATTCATTTAATCCAGTTGATTTAAATGATTCTCCTATTAAAAGAAAAAAACACTCCCCCCCCCAACATTTCTTGTCCATTAATAAATAGAATTTTTTATTGTTTGAATAGATTATTAACTACATTTGTAAGCTAAACCCAAAACTTTTACCACTTTATATTTATGTACTTTGGAAAAGAAAGTATTCAGAAACACTGCCAATGTTATAAACCATAAATCCACATAACAGCACTTTGAGTCCAAAATAAAATATCTACTTTGTCTGTTCTTAAATAGTAAAAATATTCCACTGTAACCATATTGTGTGATGGCTGTAACTCATACTTGGAATTTATTTGATGTAGAATTTCTGACTGTAGGGCTTCTCTGGTATGCAGACTAAGATTGGCAATGGCTAAAGAGTTAAAGTTGTGTTAGGAATATGTAACGTGATATTTTACATATGTGCATTTATTTAAGAAACTATGAGGACATCTGAATATTTACTGACATTTCCCTTACATTTAATTTCCTTGCTTCTATCTGTTTAGGATTTTTTTTTCCCAGCTGGAACTTCATATACACACATTTCAATTTACATGTGTACTAGTTCAGTTTAAGAATAGTTTGAGAAACACACCTACCCTTCTCAGCTCAAAAAAAGAAAGCCTCTGTAGGTATTACCTGTTCTTGTACTGCCTACAGAATAAAACTGCTGTATTCCACTATTTGCACTCTGTCTTGCTGTAATATTATTTGACATTCCATTAAATAAAGTTTTTTTAAAATTAATAGAATTGTATAGTCCTGATTATATGGCTCACAGAAAGCCTGAAAACAGGATTTAAAGACATTGCTAAACTTAGGCAATATCGGTATTAACACAGTTATGTTTGTAGCAGGAACAAAAAGAGGGCTGGAGCATGTGCTGGCATGCCTGCATGCTCCTGCCCTTGCTGTTCCATTGTAAGGCTGCTCTCTGGCACAGTTTTGGCTCCTGACAGCTAACATGTTTCCAGACAATGGCTGGGCATGGTTCAGGGGACAGCACAGGCCAAGGAATGCTCCCAATGGACAGGCTGAATGAGGCCACCCTCTTTTGGGAAGCAAGAATGTAGCCATATGGAGATGAGGCATGCTGTGTCTTTTAGCCCTGGGACAAGAGAGTCATCCCTGGCCTGTTTTACTTACCAGTATGGATACAGCCTATGCACCACTGGGAAGTGACACTTGAGCCTTTCTCTCCCTACCAGATGCATCAAGAATACTCAGAACCACAATCAAATAACGTCCCCCAGACTGAGGCGCAAATTCCATGTTGCTACCACATAAGCACAGTCATTAAAAAAATAAAAACTAACTACTCTCTAGACACCTTTCCCACTAAAACAGAGAAGGAGAGGGATGAAGCACACTAGAAGACATTGACTGTGCTGTACTGCACTCTTGCCACCTATGGGAAAAAGGCTGGAGCCAACAAAAGGAACTCATGCCCCTCTGTTCCTTTTCACAGTGTGGATATAGGTGCACACCAGGTACACCAGGAGACGTGGGCAGAAGAGAAAAGTGCTGAAACAGACACCATTCTGGGAGGTATCTTGCAAAAGACTATGTTGGCAGTACAAGAGGAGCCACTGCTAATTTAAAACCCTGTGGAATGCTGCAATTTATACCAAGGCTATACCAGGTCCCTCCAAAACTCACCTGACATCACATACTGAGTGTTTCATTTGCTCTCAGAGAAACTGAGGGAATCTAGCCTCAAAAAGCTCAATATTTGAAATTTTCTTCTTCAATTATTACTTTTAATTGAAACAGTTGCTCTGAAGAGGGACTGAGTTCTTACACTACCAGAAATCAATGATCTAACATGATTTGTTGTTTAATCACACCATGAGGAATTCATCAGTAGATTCATAAAGAAGCATTTTTTCCCCCTCAAGATATGTACTGGCATGCATGCATCCGTGCATTAAAGCAACCTCCATTTCTGCAATAGTACAAATTAATCTGAGGTCTTCTTTCTATTTGAAATGCTTCCACATCACATTTTTAATCCATGTGCCAAAGGATCTATTGATAAGTGTCATCTCATACATGATATCAATGCAACAATTTACCTCAATAAGAAGATAGCTATGCAGATAATTCTAAAAGATAAGAAAAGTATTTCTCTGAATATTTTTAGGTTTTCTTTCAAGTAATACATAAGTAATTAAAATAGCACTTGAGTTCAGATAGGTAGCTGGGTTCAAAATTACTTGAGCAGGTTCATAATTGAACCTCTGCACACACAACCTTCCTTTCTAAACTAAGAAAATACAATCAATTTTTCATTAGTGGATACTCCTCAAAATATAAATAATTTTGAAATCTAGATATTGAGGATGCAATGAGAATTGAAAAAATAACATGATATGGCAATGGAGGAACCAAGCTGTCACTGTGCTAATGTAGTTTAGAAGACCACTTAATTAGTGAACTCTGATAGAGCTGAGTTAATTCCCTGCAGTTAAATGGTCATACATTCATGCTAATCAAGGCAAATCAAGGATAAATTGTGTGTAAATACATGAAACCGTATGGTAACTCTCTCTCATACTCTTCATCAGCCATGCTTCTTACAGTTTATACAAAGAAAATGGAGAGCCATCAACATTTAAAACGACTGTGAACATCTACTAAGAACAAACAAATATTTTAAACCTTCTGGAGTCTGTGAGGATTCAATCTCTACTGCTTTTGCTTTTATTTTTTTCATGTAAGATTCACAGAGTAAAACCCAAAGGTAAACATCACTCTTTTGCTAAAAAAGTCCAACAAAAGAGCACAACAAAACAAACAAACAAAAACTCAAACAGGATTCTTTTCTCTAGTATGGTAAGAGTAGACAGATTCACCCTAGATCAGCAGCTTTAAAACAGCTCCATTATCTACATGTTCTACAGTAGGTAGGTGACCAGGGCTCAGTTCCCTCCCTCAGTTCTCCAAATCTTTTTTTTTTTTTCCTCCTATAAAAACACTGTTTGCATGATCATGCCAATGATGGATAAAAATTCCTGGACCAAAAAAATTCTCTGAAGAGTTTGTTATGAAGAACACTTTCAGTACATTCAATCTCTGCAGCTTAGGCAAGAGTTTTCATTCAGCACTTAAACACTATCTGATTGAAGCTCTTTGCAAGAATGAGTGTGCCAGCAGTGACAGCACAATGCCTGTGAATCATCTTGCCCTCTAAGTTGCTCCAAAAGCTACCTAATGCTTGAGCTAGCAGCCAGTTCTGCCACCTGTATGGGACTGGTACAAAAGTACTGGCAGAAATAGGCCATTTAACAGATGTGGTTGCCTGCAAAATTGTATTATATGTTTGAGTTTTCTTAGAGGTCGTATCTTGAAACAGTATGTTACCAAATAATTCTATAGTATGAAATGTATTCATGTTAATGTATGTTACTGTGCTACCTACAGGCTCTATGAGGTTACTTTGGTAATCCTGCAAAAAGCACCATCTGGGTTTTTAATGGGAAGGAAAAAATTATTCATGTCAAAAATTATTCATGTAATCAGTATGGGAAACCTGAAATGCTCCAGAGGAACAGGAACCTTGCTTTCTGCTCTGACAAACCTGCATTCTGTGACCTGCTGAAAATCTAAGATTTGTCTGAAGTTGACTGAAGCTGTAGCAAGTCATTCCTCTGTTTTCAGAAAGCTGTGGATCAATTTGATAGCACTAAAATTCAAGTGGAAGTGGGATTTAAGCCTTCCACATAGCAGCAGCATATAGAATCACAAAACCACAGAATCATCTTCAGTTGAAAGAGACGCACAAGGATCATCAAAGTCCCGACTCCTGGGCCTGCACAGAACAGCCCCAAAAGTCACTCCATGGGCCTGAGAATGTCTTCCAAACACTTCTTGAACTCTGCCAGACTTTGCACTATGACCATTTCCCTGAGGAGCCTGTTCCAAGTGCCCAACCACCCTCTGGGTGAAGAATCTTCCTGATATCCAACCTTAACCTCCCCTGACACAGCTTCATGCCATTTCCTTGGTGCCTGTCACTGGTCACCAGAGAGAAGAGATCAGTGCCTGCTCCTGCACTTCCCCTCATGAAGAAGTTATAACAGCATTCCTCTCAGCGTGTTTGTGTGCTGTCTCTTCCACTGTGAGAGTCTATCAATACTTGGATGGGCTGCAGCATTAAGTTTTGCAGCTAGCCAGGAATACAGAGCAGACTCACCACATACACAGAGAGAAAAAATGGGTTAAGAGGTGCTGGGCTCATGCAAACATAACACCTCAATCATGCACATTATTTACAGACCACTGCATTTCTCCAGGCACCAAGCAAAGACAGAGCAACTATGGATCCATATGACTGCATCTGACACGTGGGGCTAGTAGCAGAGCAAAAGCAATTCAGCACAGCTTAGCTGGTTTTCTCCTTTTATAAACAGAGAAATACAGCACTTTCAAGCTCTGTTTCACTTGATTGCTGTTTTAGCCCTAGCTGGCAATAAGAAGGAAGGCAAAAATGAGTATGTAGAGAAGACAGAGAGAAGTGACAGGGGAGCAAATCAGAAGGGGGAAAAGTGAAAAAACACCAAGTTAAAAGTTTAAATACACAACTATCTTAACCCTGAAAATATAAAAAATAAACCACTGCTAAAGATGAGGTGAGATTACATCAATGTCAGAGGCTCTGTCTGACAGATAAACTGTGTCATATACTGCAGGTGAAATAAATAATTTTAAAAAATCTTCACAGAAGCACAAAGGACATTTCCAGTCAGTGAGATCTGAGGTCATCAGTGCAACTGTACTACAAAAGAAAAATTAAATTACAAATAAATTCCAAAACCTACCTAATGGGGACAGAGGAAACAATACAGCACTTCTTCAATAAACTTATAGCACAAGCAAAAAGTACATACTTACGGTATATTTAAAACAGTATATTTCAATATTAGAGGTTTTTCCTTTATATACCAGATTACATTGACAACATAGATTGGTAGTTTCATGTTTCAGGAAAAAAATGAACACAGCAGTTCAGAAACATCTAAGTTGATAATATGTAGTACAAGACATGAAATGTCTTTAGCTATCACAGGTTACAAACTTTGCATACAAATGTGCTGCAACAGATTCATAGACTTTGTAACATACAATTTGTGATTGTGACTATCACTGCTATATAAAAAGACTGGACAACATTTAATTAGTGACTTATAAAATTGTAAGGTTTTGGAAAGAATGAGTGATGCATTTGAATCTCCTGGGGGATGCTAAAAATCAGTGCAGAGGAAATGTGAGCTTTTTTTCTCCCCTTTTCTTGCAGTCTAAAGCACATTTTTCTTCCCTTCTATAAATGCTAACTTTATATGTAATATTAAGCATAACAGACGTCCCAATCTCCAAAATAAGAAGAGGCATGTGTCCATTTGTTAAAATGGGGACAGGCCAAGATTAAATCATTAAAATCTTCTTCATTATATACCTCCTACAGACTGTGAATAAATCTGAAACACAAGCACACGGCTGAAGTAACCAATTGATTGGAAACATTCCTTTTGATTATCGAGAACTTATTTGAGATGGTTCAGAGGAAAAAACATATGGTCCTTTAAAAAACAAACAAAAAAATTCTCCCTTGGGGAAAGAAATAAACAAAATCCAAGAGATACTGAGGGACAAAGTATGCACAGACATGTGCTGGGCTATTGTTCACATCCAGCCTTGTGGCTTCCAAACTTTTAGGATGATAAAATCAGTTCAGTGGGGTAAAGGCCACATTCCAATCCTGGTTACAGAAATACAAACCAAAGTAATGACAGTATTACAAGCCTTACTTTGCAGTTGCAGAGACTGAATTTCAACTTTCAACTCTGTATTTTGCTACAGGAGATCAAATATATAATTGGTTTTAAACTGTTCTCTCAAAATTTCAAAAGTAGCTTTAAAGTGACTCAAATGTCAGTGTTTTGGGCAGTGAGACACAGTGAGGGGGAGTGGCTGTTCAGAAGCTCATTGTTAGTCGTTTGATATCACAGATTTCCCTCATTTGATACTCTTAATTAAATCTGGCTAGTTGCATGCAAAGTGGCTCTCAAGTTGCATCATCTCATCATTCTGCAAGGAAGGGCTGATTGTAGAATAAATCATAAAAGCTTCATGTTTAAGTTACACAGTGAAATATGAAAACATTGAATCACACCTTAATTGTCCATCCTACAGCTTTCATTTTATCACTCAGATTCTACTTCTCTGACCACATCTCTATGATGTTAAGGCATAGTTTATGTCCATCTCTGTCTTTTCCTGCCTGTTTCTGAGGCTGTATACCCGACTGGAATGCAAAAATGTAAATTCCTTGCGATTCAAGACTTTCATGTAAGGCCAATCTAGTTTACATTTAACAAAAGAACTCAAACTAAACCAAAAAATCTCAAACAAAAAAATGGCAACAACAAGGAAAATTACCAACATAGACTAATAAAAAAGCATCCAGAAATGAGACAAAGGTTACAAGGACACAAGGTGACATCTCTCCTTGGAGAGTAAGAAGAGAGAAGTCAGCAGGGGTAAAACAAGTTACAACAGAATTTAGTAATAAGATTTATTCCCTTTGTCTTTCACATCAATAATAGGTTTTAGCACATCAATTTTGCAGTAATTCCAATTGTTCTCAACATTCTTTTGCACAAAACACAAACTTGTTCCAGCTCCAAAGCAGTTTTCACACAGTGAATGTAATAAGCAGAAAAGGAATTTAAATTTCTTGCAAGCATGAATAATTCCATGAGCAAAGTATGTCTAAGCACAGGTATGCTCAAATACACTCAGAACTGCTGCAAATGGAGAAAGTGCATTTGCACTCTATTGTTTTCCTTCAGGTATTTTGCCTACACAATGTTTACCTACTCACTTAAGACTGAACAAGTTACATCACCAGCACTCTAGGACACAAACTGAATGAATCCCTACTCAGAAGGCACAAGGAAATACTAATAATAATTTCTGAAAATGTTGATCCAAACTCTCAGTTCCTCTACTCTTTATTTCTTTGTCATCCTTAGTCCATAGTCTAAAGTCAATGCAAAGTTTCTGTCCTTAAAGGATTTAAGAAAGGATTCCTTCTTAAAGGATTCCTTCTGTTTTCAGCTAAGCAATGGTGGGAGCATATGAATTTTGAATCATTAATCCCAAAGGAAGGATGAGTCTTAAAATCTGGTGTGAATAGAGGTACAGAAAGCAGCAGTGAATAGTCTGCACCTAATCCAACAGATAGGGCAGGAAAGTATAAAAACACACCAGGAAACCAGTGTGGTGTATTTTGTAGAGTGTTTTGTTTTCACTGAGGAACAGTAGACACCCGACACTGTATCTTCCCATGGAGGTGTGGACGGAAGTAAGGCCATTTGCTCTCTACAACGCCCTGAGAGGAGGTTGTAGCCAGGTGGGGATCAGACTCTTCTCCCAGACAACCAGCAAGAGGACAAAGAGGAAATGGCCTCAAGCTGCATCAGGGGAGGTTCAGGTTGGATATAAGGAAAGGATTTTTTCACTGAAACAATGGTTAAGCATTGGAACAGGCTACACAAGTGGAACTCTACCCTAGTGGTAGAGTCACCATTCCTGAAAGTATTAAAAATTAGTAGATGTGGCACTTTGCAATACCATTTAGGGGTCACGGCACTCTTTAGAAAGTTGGACCTGATGATCTCAGAGGTCTTTTCCAACACTGATGCTCCTGCTGAGATAGTGGTTCTGAGTCTCACCCCAACCTGATCATCCCTCCACTGTTAAATCAAATGGAGGAATCTCCCTTGCCACTGGCTACTGATTAAACTGTGGCATAACTGGAGGGTGAATAGCCAACTTCCAAAATTCCCCTTGAGTGAAGCCTAGTGAAAGGAAGGCAGAAAAGAGCACATAACTTGCCTTGCAGTAAAACCATGGCAAACAGATGAAGCAGTTAGTAGCATTCCTCAGGGTCCACCCATAAATCCTTATCCTTCAACTCAAAATGCATAAAATCCTTATAGCTGTAAGAGGACACGTGCTTGCTTCTAGATTCTAGTTTTCTCTTAGGCTATGAGGGTCCAGCTACACCACAAAGATAGAGCTCACAGATGTTCTTTTACATAAAAATCAGGGTTTGCCAAGACAGACTTCTCTCTCTTTCTGCCAATTAGTATCAGCCCAAATCATGTAACACAATAGCCTGTCTATATACAAACAAAAGCACCCAAAATGAAAATATATCCAAGTGATAGAAAACACAAAAAAAGTGCTTTTAGAAGAAAGACTATTTTAAAGCTTTAAAAGGAAACAGAAAGAAACAGAACTAAAAAGAATAAAAAAGGAGTGAGTTCTGCTTTAGCAGATGGATTAATTTCACTCTATAATTAAGACTTTTTATTAAAAATAAGGCATATAAAATATTTTGTTAGCTATGACCACATCTGTTTTTATGAGATTATCATTCAGTGTTAAGCCTATTCTTCACATATATTTTATCCTGAGTAGTATAACACAAGATACTATGTTTTACAGCCTTTAGCACTTTCAATTTAATTGTTACCAAAGTTTCCTTTCAAAAATCCTAAAACCATTTTATGCCTACTTGCAACTTAACATATGTCTGTGACTGGCTGCACAGGTAAGTTTAGCTCTCCCTGGTATCTTCTGTAATAGCCATTTGATTAAGAAACTACCTATGGAAGTTTCCAAAGGCATGATTTAACATGATATGTAAGAGCTTATCACATTGCTCCGTCCTCACTTTAAAATCTGGGTCATCCAAAGCTAATTGAAAACTATGGGCTGAACAAGTGACCAATGTTATTTTCAAACTGGTGCAAGGCATTAGTATTTTTCATATGAAAATGGCTTGCCATTTTTCCAAAATAGTAAGGTAGGAGAGATGATATTTTAGACTCTCTTGGTCTGCATGTGAAATGGTTTTAATTTGCGCCTTTCTCTATAAAAATTGAATATTCATCTAAATTAGTGTTGCCAATATTTAGAAGTGATACAAGAATCATGGTAATCCTGAGACTTGTATAATTCATTTACAAAATGTTTAAAGTATTTTAAAATATGCTGATTTTGAACAACATTTAAAACAAACTGAAGAATAATTTAGAGGGTCTAACAAAATTGTTGGATTATTTTCTGAATATAAGAGTCAAAAATTAATGCAAACAGAACACTAAGTAGTCTCCACTCTCATTTGACTGCATCTAACTACATTACAGATCCTGGAAGTAATACTGGCTGAGGAATTTTAAATTGATTTTTAGAAGTCAATACTTTTTTAAAATAGTAACTGTATAATATTAACAACGTTCATGTTTAAAGGAAATGTAGTAGCTTAATTTTGTGGATTCCTGGTCTTGGTATCCACAGCTACCAAGGAATTCTCATGAAAAGGTCAGTTAGTGAAGTGGGAACATTGGATGGCACAGATATGAATCCCAGCACTCACCATGTGAGCTCAGTTATGAGAGCCTGCAGAGCTATTATGCCATAGATTTGTTTGGTAGAAAAGGAAAGGAATGTAGCTCTATTTAAACCTTATCCAGAATTAAAAACCAGTTCTGCTGTTCAAATAATTTAGGTGTTAGTTGCAACTAGAAAGCACAACTTTAACTTTTTCTCTCACTTTGACTCACTTTTATTTCTTCCAGCTTCACTATTTGCTTCCAAGTTAGCAGCTGCATTCAGAAGTTCATGTATCTTTTTACATGGGCATGGATTTCACATTGTTCATCTCCTCAGCCTGTATCAATCAGATAAATGTGTGGTTTGGCTTTTCATGGACATGCTTTAAAAGTTTCCTCCAGACAAAAGAAGTAATCTCTGACTCCATTTCCACTAAATCCTCTCTTGATTCAATATCTCTTTTGTCTTCAACAAACTGTATTCCCTTGTGCCCGCTCTTGGCCTCAGCTTTTTCACCCTGCATGTTCTGCTTCCATAAATCTGCTGCCTATTCAGTCAGCAGAATTATGTCTGCAGCAGTAGAGATGTACCACAGGCTCTTCTCTTGACACTCCCAGTTGTCCTCAGTCACAATGTCCCTTTCACAATAACTACTGAGATTATCTTTCCATTACCTACTTGAAGCTTACCTGGTAAGAACTTTTGCATTAACTTTTGCTGCCTAACACCCTTTTATATGCTCAAAATGAGATTCCATTCTCCCAGTCAAATAAATCTAGCAACAACACATTCCCTTCAAGGTCCATTAGGAAAACACAGGCTGTCTTGTGATTGAGGTTGTCTGGATTTCTTTCAGTCCAAAGATGGGACTTAAAAATCCTTTCTAAGTTAGTGCAATTTGATTATTTCCCACTGGTTTCTGCACACCCTTTCCTATAACCAGATCAGACACTAGCAGAAAGGATTTTTTGAATTATTTAGCCTAATCTTCACCTGAAAAAATATTCTTGTGTTCATGCCTCAGTGATTTACTGCAGCACATATTTTTACAGTTTATAAACTAAACAATGTAATAGAAACATACAGTAGGAAAAAACATCCTCTTTTCCACTTCCCCGAAATTTTTGACATTTTTTCAAATATTTGCTCTCTTACCAATATCCTGCAATACAAGCAATGACTTCCAAAATCTACACTTTTAAGACACAAGTCTCACTTTTATAGAGACGGTCATTAAGCCCACACTCACTCCTGAAATCTTTTATAGTTGCAATGCACATATATACCAAGAGTATTATTCTTATTGAGAGTAAATTATCTGACTTACTCTTCAATTTTTTCAATACATTTTTTATAGAATTCTAATACTAGGATGGAAATTTGAAGTGTCAATTTAAATTTTTGTGTATTTCTTTATGACCAATCTCAAAGCTTAATGACTATACAAGATATATTATTAGGATACATTTAGGGGAGTAATAAATTTTAAAAACATTGTATATGAATCCTTGTTTCTGCAACTACCATCATATCAAGCAAATAAATCACAGAATCATCAAGGTCAGAAGAGACCTTCAAGACCAGCAAGTCAAATCATCAACCCAGCACCACCAAAATCACCCCTAAGCCATATCCCCCAGTGCCACATCCAGACACCTCTTGAACATTTCCAGAGACAGTAACTCCACCATCTCCCTGGGCAATTATTCCAATGCCTGACCACTCTTTCAGTGAAGCGTTTTCTTTTCTAGTATCTAAATATGTGGCAAATTCACATTCTGCAGTCAGTAAATACCAGGAGCTCTAAAGCCAAATCAGTCAGTAGAAGCAATCCTTTATTGTGCTTAATTGATAATGTGCTGAGAAAGCTGCCAAGGACCCCAGACAGTTCTCTGGGTCCTTGTGTTTGCCACAGTGATGTTATATTCTGCTTTGACTTTGGTATGTGCTTAAAGGAACCAGTACTGTATTTACACAATAGATAATACATAATCTGCAATACGTTATGACAAGCATTGTATTTCAAGACAATTATAATTTGACTCTAGTAGATTTATAATGCATGGGACTAAATACCTATTGAGTTTTACCACCCAAGAAGTACTGTTTCGGACTGAAATGCCTGGATTATATTACTGATATAAAATGGAAAATAAACTTCAAAATAAGGAAAACAAGCAATAGACTGATCTGTAAATGATGTCATTGCACACCAGCTCCAGGACATTAATTTTATCAAGAAGACTGAAGCTATTTATAACAGCAATTGCTATCAGTTACTTTTCAATTCCTTAAAGTGTTAGGGAAAGAGAAACACAATTCAGATGAAAAGAACTAGAAAAGTCTCATAAGCAGCATTACAAAGCAGAACTATTGCACAATTGGGAGATTCTGCCTGCACCCACTGTTTACAGTTCATGCACTAATATGATCTGATTTGATAACTCAGAATCTGAAAATAAGATATTTTGAAGTACAGATATAAAGAATAGTGCTTATTCATGACCAAAGAGTTAAAATTCAAGAAGCTTAGTTGCATGCACTCGTTAAAAATTATAGTCCATGAATCCTTGTATTTAAGCCAGGTAATTCAAACTGCTGTGTCACTTGCAATTGTACTTAAGGTTTGTAACTTGTGGAATTTTCTGAAGTTTATTTTGGAATCAGTTTCTTCTCTTGAAAGAACTGCAAAAATATAAAAAGCATCACAAATCAACAGAACAGATTAGTAAGCTATTGCCCAGGTTGCCAGTCCCTCCTTATGTAGAGAAACATATTCAAGATTCAATAGCAACAGATCAAGACGTGGTTTCATTTATTCCACTGGATGAAACCAAGTCCCAGCAGAGGCTGTTGGCAATAACAAACCCACTCAGCCTTACAGTGGGTAGATATGTACTTACTCATATCATACACCACATACTTCAGGTGCAATAACTAAGCATGGCTTCTGGACAGTGCATTGCAAGGTTCTGGTGGCATCCCAAGAACAGCAGCTTTCTTGGAAAGGTGCAACTATGTCTGATATGAATTGCTCACAAATATACCCACAGTGTACTTAATCTAGGATTGTAAATCTTATTGGTTTTAAGACAAAGCATTATTGGCAAGTATCAGTTTTATACTGTTGCTGTTAGGGACACAAAAGGATGAAGCAGACAGCAGGAGGTCAAGCAGGAAAGCTCTCTATTTTATTTTTTCTGACTCCATATATACAGTTTTACAAGCAGGCCAAGATTGGCTACACAGGTAGCCACCTCTTCAACCTCGATGGTGAACATCGCCATCAATCATATTTCTCCTCCCAGGGAAGAAATTAGAATTAGAAGTCTCCATTTGCAGTATTTACTACACCTATCCCGCAAGGTAAACCAATTAAAAATGAACATTTAAGAGTCCTAACACCTAACTGAGCATAATCAAGATGAGAAGTCCCATAAGCTTCAGTGAGAGTCAACCCAATATTAATTTCATTTGCATTTGCTAAATGCCTAGAATTGTTAAATGAATGACAGAGCATATCATAAAAATTAAACATGCCTGCCAGATACCATTGCTTGATTCATGGAAGGTATACAGGGAAGCAACAGATAAATGACACATACTGCATGTAACTCACAGACACTGCCAGTTCACCTAAAAGATCACTTTAACAAATGAACAAATGAGCTCTAAAAATTTTAGCTGCATTATCTGTAACTGCACAAGTTTCTTGAATCTATTCCCAAGCTCTACCTATCACATCCACTCAGGCAAAAACAACTGTTAATGGAAAAATATTTTCTAGTTCAATCTGCTCAATCCCTGCTACCAATCTGTATTCCACAGAGCACTTCCAAATTGCCTGAAGCCAAGTTCTCAAATTGGAAGCAAACATGCTGGAGGAAAGAAACTCGACTCTTCCTGTGCCATACCTTGTTTCCCCATACTTCAAAGTTTGAATCATTTCTCAGGAAGTATTTTTCACATCCCTTGTCAAGTCCACATCCATCTGTGCCTTAGGTTTTCTGATCCCATCCTTACATATCCAAACTGCATCCCTGAACACTGCAAAGGTTACTTGTCCTTGCTTCCACTGGATACACATTTCTTTCCTGCTCCTCAGTTTAAAATCCTTACTCACATCTCAAGACATCACTTCCAACCTGAAAAACATTCCTGACAGTGCTGTAACATGCATCAACCTGTAGGTACAACTGTGAACATTTACCAGCATATTAAGCAAAACTGGGGATAAAACATCAATACAAAAGGACAATGTACACGTTTATCATACATTCTAAGCAGCACTGTTTGCAGTGCTATACAACACATCTCAGTGCACCAGTGAAATCACTGCACATATATATCCTCACTGCTCTCTTAACATACCTCTTGGAATTACCTACTTCACTTATAATTTTTAGTATGTTATTTTGGATAGGGGTGTTTACTCTTATATGTCATATCAAACGCAGTCCTGATTGCTTAAGTTGGAGCATGAGTTTTAGCAAAGCCTTCTATCAACAGCAACCAAGTTTAAATGGCATTTATGTAGAAGGTGTTTAGCAAATCCCTGACAGAACACATTTTCTACTTTTTACTAGGTTATTATTAATGCTGCCCTGAGTCAGGAAGGTGGTCAGCAGGACCAGGGCAGCGTTCATCTGCCTGTACTGGTGAGGCCAGTGGTGAGGTGGCCTCAAAGTTGAGGCCACACTTCAAATCCTGTGTTCGGTTCTGGGCCCCTCAATACAAGAAAAACATTAAGGTGCTGAAGCATGTCCAGAGAATGGAGCTGGTGAAGGGTCTGGAGCACAAGTCCTGTGAGGAGCTGCTGAGGATGTTCAGCCTGAAGAAAAGGAAGCTCAGGTGGGGCCTTATCACTCTCTACAACTGCTTGAAAGGAAGTTGTTGCCAGGTGGAGGTCAGCCTCTTCTCTTAGGGAAACAGTGACAGGATAAGAGGAAATTGCCTCAAGCTGTGCCAAGGGAGGTTCAGGTTGTACATGAGGAAGAATTTCTTCACAGGAAGGGTTGCCAGGCATTGGAAAAGGTTACCCAGGGAGGTGGTGGAGTCACCATCCCTGAAGGTCTTCAAGAAACTGCTGGTTGTGGCACCTAGTGGCATGGTCTAGTTGCCAAGGTGATATTGGATCACAAGTTGGATTCGATGATCTTGGAGGTCCTTTCCAACCTGAATGATTCTGAGACTATTCACAAACAAGCCTTACAATTGTTCATCAAACCAGCTGCCTTGTATATGTTGTGAGATAAATGTTTACACTTAAAAGAAAAACACATTCTGTACTCTGAGCATTAGAGTCGACAAGCGGACAAAGTTGCTGTGTTAATACCAGCTGGCTTTAAATGTCCCTGAATATTGTGACAAAATGCTTTTTTGGTAACTGCATTCCCACCACTTCAAATTTTAAAATATTCTCTAGTTAATGACGAAAATACTACTGAGCAATAACAATGCTTATTGTTTTAACACTTTTTTCATCTTCAGTCTATCAAAATAAATTGCCATGAAGAAAGCAGATGATGAAGTCTGTTCCTACCAAGATAAGATCCTTATGTACATAATTCTTTTGTAAATTATGAATTGAACTTCATGAAGCATTTCCTATCACATCTTGCTTTGCACACAATTTTAGGCACACACTACCTTCACCATCTACATTGCCTTCCTCATAACTACAGTACCAGTTCTGAATATCCACTATCCGAAGCAACTAAGGTGTGTGTGGGCTGCTCATCTCACTGTAAAAGCATAAGAACAGCACAGAAATGGAACCACCAGCTCCACTTAGGATAATGCTGGTCTTGAGTAGACTGCAGAATGATTCAGATTACCATGCGTACCCAGTGGATAGTGCTTAGTGAACTTTGAGATATGTCAGGAAGAATTTCTAATTATCAGTATTTGGGAAATACTACCTGCTCCAGCCAACCTGCTCAGAATATTCTCTTTTGATGAGGGACATAAACAAAATAACATCTGGAAGTCTTTTATATCACCCGCCCTTTTAAAAAAAAAAAAAAAAAAAAAAAAAAAAAGAAAAAGCCATTGTCTGACTTAATTACTCTAGTAACTGTCAACTTTCTGCTGCCAATTATTTAAATATCAAAATAATATATATGCCTGAGGCAATAGAAAGCAATAAAAATAAGAGTTGGCAGTTATTACTTACATTATAAAAATCTTGATTCAAAGAGTTCATCCAATTAGTAAAAGAATAAATTGCATAGTGTACCTTTTAGCTAAAGTGTTTAATGCTGTTTTCATTTAGATTGTATTTGTGTTTAAGTCCAATAACAGTGAGTGAGAGTGACAGGGATCCATTTTGCAGTTCCTGCCATCTGGCACAGGATCCCTTGGAAGAGTCTCAAAACATCTGCTTAAGCACCAGATGCTCTTGAAGCAGACAGATGACTTGTGTGAGGGCCCTGGAGGGTAAAAGGTCAGTCAGATGGGTGCCCCACTAGGCTGAAAGATATCTCCTCCCAAGCACAGCCTCTACTCTCGCTGCATCCATGCTTTCTGGGTTTGACTTTAGCCAAACACCCATTCCAGACCACTTCTGCTCCATATCAGTAGCAAAAAACATAGGAGTGGAGTGGAAACTTTTGGACAGGGAAGGCAAAATAAGAGAAATGAAGATAATTTAGAGTAAATAATAAAAGCAATTCTGTTGCTGAAGGGAGTAAGGAACAGGGACTATTTGATTATAAAAAGGATGCTGCTGCAGGTGAAAGGAAAAGAGAATTTCCTGCATGGAAAAGATGAAAGGACAAGGGAAGATTGCCTTCTGGAATAGAAGGCAAAATGCAAAGACAAGGAGCTGTTGTAGGAAAAGGAGAGTTGCTGCTGCTTTCCAGTGCAGGAGGGACAGGACACTGAAGCCCAGGTCAATATTTTAATCCAAAGAACCCAGGAAAAGCGTATCTCCTGGGGTTTCCTAAATTCAGTAATCTTCACCAAATAGAGCAGCACACTAAGAACAGTGATCCTGTTGAGGATCTTGTAATTACACAATGCACATTTTGCAGATTTTTACTTCAGTGTAGTTTAAATCTGAGGCCCAGATCAAGTGTTTTCCCTCCAGCAATTCCAAGGATAGTTATCCTGCAAATCTTTGGTTTCCAAAGAGCAAATATATCAGGTTGGTTCTCGGTGAAGCACTTCATCATCCTTTTGTCTGTCAGACATGGTAATAACCAGGCGACCAAGGCAATGACATGCATCTCCTTTATAAGCCTCATGGAATCAGCCCTTTATGTTTGTCTTTATTTCTGCTTTGAGTCTTCCTGTCCCTCCTTATACTGAAGTGCCACCATGAAGCCATTAGGAGGTCCCTCCCTCTGCTACTCTTCTATCTGTAGTAGATTCTCCAGATGAACTGACTTTATGAAGCCTTGAGTCTGAGGAGAGAATGTTTTCTAGGAGTTTCTAGCACCACTGCTGCTTTGACTCTAGTCCAGCACCAGCTGGAGGCACCAGAATCTCTGGATGAGACTGAATCATCCTGGGACATGGGATAAAACATGCAGTACATGTAAAATTTCAGGATGCAGAGGCTTACAGTCAAAGCCTTCTGCTATGAGTTGGTATTGTGACTTCACCATATTCATAATAAACTTCAGGTGCCTATAATTTTTTCAGTTACAGTAAGCAAAGATATAATCAAGACTGTTGGGGGCATTTTTCAAACCATTTTTTTTTTCGCAGTGTATACCTAACTCTATATGGAGAATATCTTTCCTCACACGAAGCAGTATGATATGATCAGGTCTTGACCCTAGAGATGTTCACGTTACTCATGAAAACTCCAGTGGAACAGGTACTGGAGGGACAGTGACCACTGATAGTGATGTTAGTGGCAAAGACTATGAGATTTTATTAGTCTATGGTATGAGCAGAATATTTCAGTAGCATATTCCACATGGAGCAATACAGTATAGTATGACTCCACAAAGGTTCCCTTTGTTATACTAGTGCAATAACTTAACAAAAAACAGAAACAAAAACAAAAACCAAACCAACCAAACCAAACCCCCGCCCCCCCAAAAAAAAAAAACAAAAAAAAAACAACCGAACAAAACCAAAACCAAACACACAAAAAAAAGAGGCAAAACGCCATTAGCATACTTAACATTTGTCAGCTATGCTAAGGTAGTACAACACTAATACCAGAGGATTTTTTTGGGAAGATCCACCTGGGGCTCTTCCTTCTTTACTGCTCAAGTATTGACACAGCCTGAAAACATTTCTAATTTGACAGCCTAGACCAATGAATAACTAAAACACTTCTCCAAAGCCTGTTCTGGTGAATCACTGTACAAAACTAGAATTTTATAGTTAAAATGTTGAGAAAATATCTACAAGTCTTATGGGAGAAGTTTCTTATCCTTGCAAGTCTTAGCAGATCTCTGTATTTATTTTGGAGGCTCTGACATTGCTTTATGTCACTTTTATAATCTTACTTTAAAATGCAGTCATCATTAATAATAAACTTTCCATTGTCTTTCAAAGTGAAAGCTTTACTTTGCTAATGTTAATTTTTATAGCATTATCAGCCAGTCTGCCAAAACAGTGGGGTTTTGGGTTTTTGTTGTTTCAATAGGATATACCAGCATCACTGCAGAACTCAGTTAATTGACACTGAAATTATTTTTTCCCTCAGCATCTCAGATGATAATTGGGTCTCTACTGAACATCTTCATCAGTCATTGAGGAAAACTTTTTAACATGCATATGCAGGGAAATACGATGAGTAGTCTGGCACAATTATTTTCATAATTGAGTAGCTGTTATGAGTTCCATTTTTGTAAATAGAAGCATAAAACTGTAGGAAATTTCCACAGCTGTTCTGTGCAAACTCTTGCTCCTGAGCTATTTACAATCAAGATACTGAAAAACTGAAGTACCATTACTATGCCAACACAGACCACAACACTAACTAAATCCTACTTCTCACAACCAGACATGCAGACAAACCCTCCATTCTCCTAGGACTCACAGGTTCTAGGCTTCTACCTAGCCTACTTTAAATTCAGCTGCCTTGAATATAATTAACCAAACACTACATTGTGTATAAACATGTACTAGAATGAGGTATCAAATTAAATTCTGAAATACTGCATAATTAATTTGCATGACACAAAGAGAATATATTTTTAAAATAAGTGTTTTTCTTCAACACCATAATTGTGGAATATCAAAGCAATAGAATAATTCAAATCTTACAAGGTAAAAAATAGGCAAAACAAAAAAGAAACCAACACCCCCCACTATTCAGCATAAAAGCTCAGAGTGAGGTAGAATCTTTCCTCTATTCCAAGCTTATAATGAAGAATTCCTCACTACTTCTTCTTTCTCTCAAATCTGATCCTGTATGTTCATTCCTCCCAGATCTTCTTACAAAAGATGACAGAGAGACTAAGATCTGTATCTCCAGATCTGGCCAGACACAGCATTCCCTAGAATGTGTTCCCCCACACAAAGCATAGCATCAGTGGTCGTGTCATCAATCACAGATGCAGAGAAATGAATATAAATGTGCTTATTTCTAAACCTGATAGCTTGTTGATACTTGAAAAGAGATAAATCACTCTACAAGTATCTCATAAATAATGTTCACTTACAATGAAAGCATTAATAGTTGCAATAGTATGTATGAAGATCTACGCAGAAGGCTATTCACCTATCACAGGGTGTGGAAAGAAAAAACTAATAGCATGAACAGTTCAAAAACTCTGAGACACAATAGACTTAAAAGGCATAAAATGCTGTGGGGAGGAAAATGTGGAATCACACAAAAAACTTGTGAAGTAAAGCTGTGAATCCGTACACATTCCACTCCTCCACAGATACTGGCCCGGGGCTACTATACGTCTGAAAGAGGGTGCCTGTGTGGAGATTTATGAATTAACTGCACTTCATTTTCAAAAAGTGCTATTCATCATCACATGGTGTTTTCAACAAGGACAGTCTAGCTAAAATGCTTCAGCTGAAGCCACTAAGTATTTGCTAACTTGATACTGATGTCAATTCCAGGGTGGAGAAAAGCACAGAAATTAAGGATCATGGTAGGCCAATTTCACAGGAATTTCGCAGAGAACACTGTTTTCTGACTTTTCAACTCCTTGCTGCTACTTGAATTTTTACTACAGCTCACTCTTTCTCTTTGCTTATACTAAAAACATTACATCCTAGTTTTTTCTCCACTGAAAGATACTGATAATCTTTAGCAAGTGGGAAAGATGGAATAACAAGAACATGATCTGCATCACTGGTGCTTTTATTTATATCTGACTGATCAAGCCAAAAAGAACAGTTTTGCGGTTGCTCCCACTTTAGCAATTTAAAGCCTTGTCTATGCCATGATGAACAGATACTGTTCATCAATAGAATAGCATGCCATGTTTCAATATAAGGTGCATTTGTAACTCCTGGTAGGCCTTGAGTGTTCCAGCATGGATGAGCATGTTTAGGAATGTCTTGCTCTAAAATAAAGATTAGAAACTCGAGTAATAAATATATAATCATCATCTGGATAAAGATGCCTAAAATCCTACTGCCTCTGACTATAATTATAGTAATAAAAGTATTGCTGACTGATGAAGAAATGTACTATTTATGCTGCAGGGATTGCAAATCAACACTTTTTTATACTCACTCAGTTAAAAATCCAGTCTGCATTATAAAACTTCATTGGTACAAAAGAATTATTCATTGGTATATAAATTAACTCACCTCTGGACTGCAGTGATTAATCCTTTTGGCTCTCTCCTCCTGTATTATCTTTTTACTATGATCTATATTATTGCCATGATAATAAACTTGTTAATTCAAGACAATACTTGGTCTTTACTGGATAAAACATGTTTATGTAAAATGCATGCTCATTGTCTAAATCACATCTTCAAGATATCTTTCATATGTAGTAAAATATTGTCTCAGTAGATTACAGCAAATATTTCCAAGCATGCCTACAAAGCACAACCCTCAGAAACCTCTTATCTTATTTTAATAGCACATCTTTAATCTTATTCTGCTCACTATATCCCTGGAGTGA
Source organism: Sylvia atricapilla (assembly GCF_009819655.1). Lineage (NCBI taxonomy): Eukaryota > Metazoa > Chordata > Aves > Passeriformes > Sylviidae > Sylvia > Sylvia atricapilla. Next base: position 29,380,493 of record NC_089140.1, read on the forward strand.
ATATTAAAAAGAAGACCTATTTTACAGTTGCCAAGTGGGGATACATCATCTGAACTGCAAATTTAAATTTAAATGCTTTAGATCTTCTAGAAAGATTAAAAACGTGAGTGGTATTTTCATCTATATTTATGAAGTACGTATTGATAGAGTTTCCAATTTCTATCAGTAGGAGTAGAACAGATGATGTGGTTATTGCAATGCTTTTCCTCTTTTCAGTGGAAGAGTTGTGGACTGTGGTCTACATTCAGTTGAGCCAGCTTATAAATAATTTTACATTAGATGACTTTTTGAGAAAATAGAGAGGAAATAAACTGTTCACTGTATGAGTTTTCAATTTAAAATAAAGGGGTTAACTCCAGTGTCAGAACTCAAATAATTAAGGAGTTTCTGTGCAGACTATTTCAGGATATTTCCTACTGGGAACACACTAACAAGTGTGGCAAACTACCACAAGACTGGTAAAATGATCATGGGCTCCACTGTCTACTCCACCCATGCCATAAAAAGCCAAGTTCATTGCTGCTGCCCTGCTCGCAGTCTTTTTTATTTCTCTCTCCTGCAATGTTCCCTCCTGCCTTGCCTTTTTTCTCCTCCTCCCACTAAAATGTCTCTTTATCCCTTATTCTCTCTTCTTGACACCAGGTGCCCAAGCTGAGGGTGGTTATGAACACATGAAAACCCCATCGCAACTAAAACACATTGTACACCACCACCAAATAGGAGCAATGAGCTGCAGTGTGTTCCCTGGGGAGAAAAATCGGGAAAAAAATGCCAAAGCCTGTGTGGGGTCTGTTCAAAGTCTTTGTGGAAAGGGCAGCCATAAAGAAAGCTGAAACCCACGGACAATAATCCATGATTAACACAGAGGAATGTCTGCAAATTTCCTGGCTGTAGCTTTCACTAGCATCAACAGTGTATGTACAAGAGAGAACATACATTATATGGCTGAATCACTTGATTAAATCTCGATTAATCATCAAATCATATAATATCCTCAGTTGGAAGGGACCCACAAGGTTCACTGAGTCCGACCCACAAGGTTCACTGAGTCCAACCCACAGGACAATCCCCAAAATTACATCATGTGCCTGAAAGCATTGTCTCACAAGAGTAAAAAATATTCCTAATAATATGTTGGCTCTCCCTACCAGGATGCAGCTTACCTTCCTCAGCAAAAAGAGTGGGAAAGAATAATTCAAAATTAAATTTAATTCATTTACTGTAGCTTCCAATCCCACCTTGGCTCATTGCTCAGACTGGACAGTATCCACTAGCAGGAACTCTATCAAGGATCCCTGTGAATGGACAGAAGCTAGGACACTGCAGTGGCTGCATAGAAGCAGGAGTTCATCAGATACATATAAAAGTATGCCTAATGCATATACAGCCAAGATATTGCTCACTTTTGCAAAGCACAATGTTAGGACAGGCTACAACTATTTTTAAGTAAGGGAACAAATCACATAGCTCAAAACACACTGCATAGAGTAAATCCACTTCCATCTGCTAAGAAAACTGTACAAGAACATTCCTTTATTAATTGGAGAACCACCTCTATCCCCAGCCAAGAGAGTTTTTCCTAATGTTAGGAAAAAAAGTGTCCTTTTTTAAGTGGAAAGCTTTTGTTCAGTTTTACATTCATCTTGTACTTGATACCAAATAAAGCCAAATCCTACAGATAACATGAATTTAGAGTAAACACAATTTGTAAGGGTATCAAGTTATAGTGCTTACTGAAGCTTGCAGAAATAATAATCATGCTGCTACCAATGATAAAATCACTGGAACAAAAAGCCATTGGACCAGTACCATCAAGTGTACTAGCTTAGCTCAATACCCACACACACAATCATAGGATCACAACATAGTTTTGGTGGGAGGCACCTCTCAAAGTCATCCAATCCAACTCCCCTGCAATGAGTAAGGATGTCTTCAACTAGATCAGATTGCTCAGAGCCCTGTCCAACCTGACTGAATTATTCTGGGTTCTGGGCAACCTGTGCCAGTGTTTCATCACCCCCAGCGTAAAAAACTTTTTGTTTAATCTAAAAAACTCTCCTTCAGTTAAAAAACGTTATAGTTTCTAGTGCTTCTCTGCAATAAAATCACTTTTGCCTGTACACTTGAATGCCTGTGTCCTTTGCCTGAAAAACATCACCAAGAAGACACAGTTGCTACATAATCAAGATACAGAGGGCTTTTTCTGCAAAACACTTGCCCTAGGATTATAATTAAACTTGTTGCTGCACTTCAGTATGGAAACAATGTCAAGAGCCATGTGCAAACATTCCATTTCATACTAAACTGATGCTTCCTCAAGTGATTTAGTAACGTTTTAGGGTGGACACAGAGTATGATTCCCATTTTGGCACAATTTGGTGCAAGCTTATGCTATAAATTAGCACTCCGAAGTCCTCTGACCAATGTTCCCATCCCAAGTGAATCTGATCCTTCACATTCTTAATTTTTCTGGCAAGTACTCTCCTAAATACAGCTTTACTGCTTCTAGTAAAATGGAATACTGATACAGAATCTTTGGAGAAAAAAAAAAAACGCAAACCAGTCCTTGATGGTTTCACCAATGTTTCACAGTTATTAAGAAAAAAAAATCTTATTTTAAAATAAGTTTACCACTCTTTTACTGTAAAGAAAAAGTTAGCTCTGCCCTGTTGTAGCACTTTAGTTCGTGGTGGTCTTTGATTTGAGGCAAGAGTGAACATTAATTTCAAAAGGCAACATGAAGAAAGATCCTGACTTAAAAAAAAGAAGTATGTTACAGTGATTTGGGCTGTTGCTTTTCAATAATAACCCTGAGCATTTCTATATGTCTCTGTGTTCAAAAAGATGTTTCTCATGTCCCACTTAACCAAGAATATGTACCTGGTAATTAGGCATGGAGCCAGTGAATCTCCAAGCAGTTTCTCTTAATGCTCTAATATCAACTAGCATAAAACATGCCCTTGTCAAATAGAAGGAGAGAATGGCCTAATTCATACCATAAAGAATTAGGAAAAAAAATACAGATTTAATTACATGACAGTGTCTGCTAGGTGGTGAATAGCTGAAATATATGTATATACAACACAAATAAATGTTTCAGATGAACTTGATCAAGCTACAAGGGCAAGATGGATAAAGTTACTGACACCAATATAGAAGGAAGGCAAAGACAACATTTGCTTAAAGGAATAATCGTGCATGTATAATGAAGGAGTTGGATGACCATTTTTTCTCTCACTTAATTCTTATTTTTCTATGCATAATGAAAAAGCAACATTATTAGACACTCATTTTGTTCAGCATTGACCTTGAAATCCATCTCTTTTAGAAACATAGTGGTTTCAAGCTCTTACAGACATGGCTACAAGGAGTTGCTGGCCCCTCCACTAGAAATGCAAACCCTGTCACCAACAAAAGCAGCAGTTCAGCTGACAGAACTGCCAACTTATCTTTGCTGTTGCTGTGACTGACACACAACTTGTCTATGAAAACTTTCAGCAGCTATTTTCTTACACCACTGAATTTCATCCCCACTCTCACTCTTGGGATGAACTATTTCAGCAAAGAGATTATATTGTTTCGGATAGAAAGAGAGGTTTTTCCAATGCGTTCCTGAAAAATGTGAGGTGGCAAGGTACCTTGTAGCAAAACTTTGATCAGTCAGATAAAGAGTTGAGGAAAATGAGGAAATCATCTGAGTTCACTAGGCCAATAATTCAATAAGCTCTAGAGAGATTATAAATAACATTAGTTGGATGATTCTATGCAGTAAAATGCACTTTTGTCTATCATGAGGGGAAAAAACCTAAACAAACTGCAAACAAGCTTTAGTAGAATGTTAAAAAGCTAAGAGGCTGCACCTACAGATAACTGTTACCTTGCCCAAATTTTCTATTTATTGCAAAATGTATGTAAAATCTGAAAAAGTGACGTGCCAGTAAGAGTAAGAGTTACTAGTAAGTTAATCAGCAAAATCTTACATCAACCAGACGTAGATGCATGGTTAGCCCTTATTTAGTAACAGCTAACTACTTCAAATTGGGTTTGGAGTAAACTTTAGGAAGTGGAATTTTGGCATACAAACAAACATGCTTAATGGAACTTCAGAGTGCAGTAAATCACCCCAAAACATTTTGAAGCTTTATAAACAAAGTAGATTCATCTTCTCTCCAAAAGATTTAGAAACTTAGACATGCAGAGAACATATACTTCCATTTTAAAAAATTAACACTTCGTGCTATTTATTCTAGAGAAATCCTGGTTTAAATTATTTTCACAAGAGTGTAGGGGGTAGAGAGGCATAATTGTTAATTTCACTACAACTTTTATACAAGGATTTGGTATGAGAAATCACACCAAATTTTAAAGGCTTTACGAAAATGGGCTTGAATTTACATTTAAGCTACACTGCATTGCAAGACACATCAGGGCAAACTACCTTTATAACACTTGAGTCAATAGCTAAAGCACTGACAAAATTCTCCTTAAATTTTGGCATATCACTAATACTAAGCAGAGATTGTCATTCAGGAGTAGGTTTTTACCAGTAAATTCTTATCAATTAAGCAGTTAGGATGTGCAGCAGAAATATCATATTTTTAACCTGCTGAAGGTTTATTCTCAGTACAAGCAGGTATCAGTCACAGACTGCAATTCTCTGAGCATATCCACTAGTTAAAGCGCAGTTAGTCTCACTGAAGCTACAACTTTGCTCACTCAAAGTGGAGGGCTCCTAAACTGTACACCCCTCACAGCATCAGAGTAATTATATCTGACCATCTACCCTTAGGCATACCAATAAAGCCATGGTTTCTATCAGACCAAATCTGCCCAGCCAGAGACAAAGGGTGGGATCTGAAACTGACTCATAGCCTTACATGGGTCTCCCATGATAACTGACCTAGAACCATGCTCCGTTTAGAGTTTCATTTACTTCACCCTCTCCTCCAGGATCGAACACTCCTAGACAAATTTACTAGACCATATATCGAATATTAATACTTTGCCTTACCTCCCTTTGTGTTCCTAAAAATGTTCACGTGATAAAACATTGGCTGGTACAGTAAGTTTCTCCTACAGATGCACTTGCAGTACAGCATAACAAAATAGGTAAACAGTTTGAGAGCAAATGTCACAAATGCATCACAAAATCCTTTCCTATCCTAAAGTATCTCCCTTCTTAAGCTCTCATTCCCTAAAGGGATTCTATTAATAATACTTTTTTTTTTTCTTTCCTGATTGATAACACAATGCTTGAAGAATGTATTCAACATAAAATATTTTATCTATCATAAGCTCATCATCTTTGCTTACATAACTTGAGAATTCTCTGAATACAAACTTGGTGCTGGAAACACTGTCCATACAAATTTTTGAGTAACTAGACCCTTCATACCCTTCACTATTACACAGGTTCTGAAAAATAAAAATCAGCAATGTTTAGTTGCAGAACCTCAATATTTCATTTTCTTGCAGAAATGTAATTATTTTTAGGCCACATTTATGTCACTGTGGTAATTATTCATCAGGAACCAAAATAAAAGTTACAGTCCTGACTAACACAAGCCATCTACAGCATTTTATGGATGATTTTTAGAATCCACTAAATAAATACAAACCCTGAAACATGAATACCTTTGCTTCAGTTTTAATATTGCAAAGGCAGACTCCTCCTTGGTTACTGCCACTACTTTTAAGAACAGAATTTAGGATGTTTTATCTCTACTCCGGGTAACTGCATCATGTTTCACCCAGTATTCCCACAGTACATATAGCAAGGACTTAAAAGTTACATCTCTTATATATACATAAGTTTTACATATACACACACACACACATCTAGTATAGAAAGAGGGAAAATGTTCAGATTGAAATTTATTACCCGCAGAATGAGGAAATGCTGCACAAGAACAGGAGTCTGCACAAGAAATGGAGCTTTACCCTGACCCCAACCCTTTCCAGTACTTGAAAAAAGAAATTAAACTTCTACAGAAGGAACTAACACCCCCTCCACTTCCAAAGATAGAGTCAAAAGAGAGAGGAAGTCCACTTTCTCCTTCTGAGGAAAAGGCACATGCTGACCCTTTTGACACCATCAACTATTTTTGTTTATGAACTCCATGAGCTTGTAAACATAGTTATGTCATAATTACAAGGATGAATCTTTGTGCCTTGAACACGGCAAGCATAGAGCACACTTTGAGGGCAAAAATCAAAAGCTGAACTAAGGAACTGGTACCCGACCTAGTAGAAGGAATGTTCTGAACCCATTTTACCTCATTTTGAATAATGAAAGATCTTACAGGACAGGGAAAAACATCTGAAATTACATAGTTCTGGGAGCAAGTGACCATAAAAGTTGGTATGTAGTGAGCCTCAACAAAGCATCCTTCATTATATTGCTGTTGTTTAAGTAGAAATTACATATTATCTTCATCTTTCATACAATTTGCTAAAATTTTGCCTACAAAATTTAACACCTGGTCTGCTAAATTTAAGCACAGAACATTGGAATTCAATTAACAAGGGAAAGACACTTGAGCTCATAGCTGCCTAGGAATGGAAAGACTGAGTCAAGGAAAAAGTTGAAGCAGAGGTTCTGGCAAAAATGTGTATTCATGCTGTTGCCAATACCACACAGGATGAATGAAACTCAAACGTAAACAATCCCATTTTTTAAAAGATTCTGCTTGGTAGAAACTTCAAAGAGAAAAACAGTTATAAATCAAGAAGATTTATATAAGTACATTGTGAAGCAATGGGCCGTGATGCTCAATAAAAAATATGACCTCTGACCTGGTGAGAAAGTACACTGTAAGGCTGGGAATATGGTTAAAATGTTAGTTAGGAGAATGAATAAAAATTGGCTTAGGAAAGCAACTCCTCAAAGAATGTTTTAAAATCAAATTTAATGAGTTCAGACTGAAAGTGCTGGAAAATCCATAATGTGACATTTTCCACTTTTACTCAATCCAAGTATTTGACTGGAAAATAACTTCCAGGAAACACTTCACAACAAAATTCAGATGAAAATCACTACCCAGTGGAGGTTTCCTGTGATCTCTCTCTGACTTCTGTTAAGCCTCAATCCATGCATTTCCATGTCTTAAGAGAACAGTTTAATCTAACTTCAAACACTCTGCATCTCATAGTCTTGAGATATGAATATATTTTCATATTCAGATGTTTCAAACATATTTAGATGAAAGCCAGCTGAAATGTTTAGAAACTTAACATTAGTGAGATGAAGCTGCCACGAGATTTGCTCCTGTTATCTTTGAATGTTAAAAAATAAATAGCCCTCAGCAACCACAAGCCAGCACCAGAATGCACTGTGATTGTTGTGGCCTCATTATTAATGAAGAGAAGCAACAGGTTCCTAGAGGTGTGCATCATCTTTAGTTTAAAAATTACCCTAGTAGGCACAACAGCGTGGTAATAATTTCCAGTTGGAAACAAGAAAATTCTGAAAAGATACAGAGAACTATAGAGTAGAAAGCTGTAACTCTGTACTAGAAAATTTAACAAACAATGAAATACTCAACAGTAATAGCAGAGAGCAAGTTAAGATGATGATAAAGTCAACATGTCTTTGATTTTAAGTTTGAATGTGCATTCTCACTGTATTTCTTCAAAGGAGTGGGTGACAGTTGATTGAATTTACTGGGTTTTCCAAGACTTTTAACAAAATGCTTTCCCAAAGGTTTTTAAGAAAACTAATGTTCCAGAACATAAGACAGAAGACCTGCCAGGGATAAATACTTGCTCAAAAGACTGAGTAGAGTGGGTAGGAGAAAATGTCTAGTCCTCAGAACAGAACTCACACAGTTCAGGTGGGGTTTGTTATAGGATCTATGCTGTTCAACACATTCATAAAAATTGGAAAAAATAATAAGCAATAATATGAGTTTGGTTATGATACAAAGTACATTAAGGTAGTGGTTGACTGGCATGGAATGCAGGAAGTTCATTATAAACTGAGTAACTAGACAATAAAATGATAAATGAAGTCAAATGTAAGTGAATGTAAAACAATTCATCTGTACTTCAAATTTTAAATTATGAGATCTCAGCAGACCAGAAGCAAGCCCCTGTGCTTAGAACACTACTTTGTGAAGAACCATCTCTCTTCCTTGTTTTTCAGTCTATGTTGTTTTCATTAGGGGACACAGTGGAGGCTAAAATTTTACACGGATCTTGGAAGACAAGAGCATGGAACAGAAACCTATCAGGGCTAATACTTCCACCAAAAAACCTCTCTCAAGCTCAGGAGCCTGAGAAGGGAGGCTCAGGAAATACTTAAGTTAGCAATTACTGAGTGTAAGAAGAAAATTTAGGGGTGCCATATATGCTTGACCTGATCTGATCTGGTTCTGTCCTAGGGATTTCCTTATAGCTACTGCTGGACACAAGATAGTGACCTAGATAAACTTCTGATCTGGTCCATTATGGTCCATCTTTGATGGTGACATATTGCAGCATAATAAATCCCACTGCAGTGAAGCCCAAACCTGGGATGTATCAGGACTGATGCTTCCAGAGGAGATGGGTGCTAAATCTGAAAAACGTTCAAGTGCACAAAGCTGCTACTAGGATAGACAGGGTATCACTGGGACCTGATGGTTGTGGCCAGGCTGGGGCATTTTCCATTCTTGACATTATTGGGCCTTTGCCATGTGCAATATCACATATTATTTTTAAATATTTCAGCAGTGGGTATTATGCACAATGGAAGACTTCACTGAACAATCTGACATAAGCAACAAATAAGATTTGGGTCTTAGTATCTCAAATACATACAGAAATCCCAACCTCAGGTCTTCTAACCCTTCTAAAGAAATACCCCCAAGTTAGCCTGAGGCTGGATTACTTGACACCTGGTAGTATACAGCAGGAGAGGAAGAAAGATGAAATTAATACTCCCAATATAGATTTGATGGGTTATTGCCTCTGCTGCACAAATTTTAGGAATTACCACACTGCAAAGACTGCAGCAAAAGCCTGCAGAATAGTTACAGTCACTACAATGTACAGCTTGAAGGTAATTTTTGTGTTCAAATGGCTGAAGAACTTCCTAAGTTTTCCTGGTCTAATATAGTGATGAAAATGTGCTACAACCTTTGCATACTTTCACTCTAAAACTAAAATTTGCATTGAAACTGGAAATTTATCTGAAGAATTTCAGCCATATTTTTAATTGAAAAAACGAACTCAAAATATAAAAGCTCATAAGTAAATTAATACAACAGCAAGCTGTTAACATTTTAAAAATGCTTCTTAAGCACACAGAACGATTTTAGAAAGCTTCTTTGTTACTGTTGTTTTATGTAATCAGAGCTAAGCCAGAAAAAACGGACTCTGTACTATAAGTATTTTAGTTACCTGCTAAATTATGCCTCTGAGGGACAGCATGGAAGCCAGACAAGGAGATTAATTTTAGATGCCCAACTTAGAGAGTAAAAGAGTACAAACATTGTTTTAAGTGGAGAATTGCAGCACTAACAAACTCAAAAGTGCAACTGTCCTTAAAAAGATGCAATGGACTTCAGAGGTTTTTGTCAGGCAGGCTAGCAATGGAAAAAAGTTAAAAGCCATTTGTTTGCAAACAAAATTTTGTGTTAAAGTCCTTTCATCTTAAATGTTTATGTTTCCATTAAGAGATAAGAGGTCAACATCAAAGCTTTAATAAGAAATAAAAATCAGAATAACTCTTACTATCAGATTTGAAGATGAAACTCAGATTTGATGCTCATAGTATTTGTTTTTGCAAATGGTTCCAATTGAATGTTTATTTCCCATTAAAATAAAGTATCCAGAATAATTAATACCCACATACTTTTCTAAGTTCCTTTATTGTATATCACATATTTTCCTTTCCACTAGAGAGTTTGGTAGTTCACCTTAAATCCACTTGTTCCCCAAAATTCTTCATACTTAAGAAGCTATTTTAGAGGAATATATCTTATACAGTTAAAAATATCCATAGAAGAAACAACTGGCAACCTTTATTGACTAACACTGTCAGAATGGCTGAACTGAGGTATAAAAGCAAGGATGTTTAAAGGCCATTTTATGAAGTCACGACTTCTAGGATATGTCTACATGCCTTAATCACTTTGGCTGACAAATTGATGGAAGAACTCTGGTTCCTCCAATTATAAGTTCAATAGCTGAAACAAGTCTAAAAAGGTCATGTGTAAAAGGCATAAAATATTAACGTCATAGTTTTCTGTGCAGCTTGTTAAACTCCCAGAACTTGCAATAGCTGAGACAAATTGAGCAACTTTCTGACCTTTCTCTGATAAAAACCTACACAGTTATTTAATGAAAGTCCTAAAGGTTACCAATTATTTTTCTTAAAAGAATATCTTCCTTAGACTGGGAATTTGGTACTGCACTGATAAATTAGTTTGTGGAAATCTTCATTTCAGTGCTTTTAGAAGAGTTGCAAATCTGTAGAAAATTCACTGGTTTGTTACCTGTTTTGGCTAGAAGAGGAGGAACACTTGAGGGGAAACAAGAGGACAGAGAAAGGTGGCAAGAGAAAAAGAGCAAGAAAATTAAAGAGCATGTATGCATGCATTCAAGGTAGACACACTCAAACTCTGAAATAAAAGAATTTATAGAAATCTGAAATAGCAATCCCAGGTTTTTTGTCAGTATTATCCAGTATCAAGCTTCAGGATATCTACTGAAATGAGCAGCAGCTTCCCACAACGTCACACATCAGTATTGCAAGTAAAAGTGAGATTGCAAAGTTCTGTGTTTATGACCTTTCCTGACTCAAAGCCCAAAACTTTCTCAACATTTTGGTAAAATTTGAACTAATACATTTCTTAATTGATTAATGTGCCAGACACATGTTCTTAATTTCTTGACATCCTCTAAATGGTACAAAACAGATGTAAAAGGCTAGTTTGATCAAATAGATTTCAGTTTAAAATAAAAAGCCATGTTTGCAAATTTTTCTCACTATATCAGTTCTACTTATTGCAAAATATATGTTCATGACTGATTACAGGTAATAGTAATAATTAAGGATAAAAATGTGCCAAGCCTCCAAAAATATCAATTTCTAGTTTTACTGGTGAATGACTGACTATAGGTTTGTATTAAGAAATCTGTTCATTACATATTATGAATATATTCATAATTCATTCCAATCTATTAATTACAATCTATTCATTACAATCTATTATGTCATTACAGCTGAAATTTTAAAAAAAGTAATTTTGAGAAAAGTGAGGTCTCCAGGCAGCATCCCAATCATTTTAATCAGATTGCAATCATTTGACCAATTCTATGCTGATTATTAAGTGAACTGAGAAGCATGCAGGGGTCATGTAGGGCAGAACCTATTTGTCTTTAATGAGTTTCCAAAGTTTTATTTTGTGATTTTACTTCATTTGCCCTCCAGGCTCATTATCTCACTACTGGTTGCCAAACCACCTTCTACTTTGTGGATTATCCCATTGAGGGGTGTGTTCCCTCTTTTGAGAAACACTGCCTTAATGTTTACCCATAATACTATTTTAAGAGATCTTTGATGAAAAAGAAATCATAAATGTTTACCTCTGGGGTTTACCAAGACAGACATAAAACACTTTTGGCACACTAAGTATTTCTCGAGCCATTAGCCACACTGCAGATGGGCCTCTTTTCAAAAAGTCTTTAAGGCTACAGTAAGTGTCCAGTATGCTTGCATAAGAGATCACCCACAGTTCAGGTTCCTCTTAGTTTCAAGCAGCTTCATAACAATTCTTCTGTTGTGTCATTTGTCTCTTTTTAGTGTAGGTACTGTGATTGCTCTGGCTGTTCCTTTAAAGAATATAATAATAATAACAACCAAACTATCCTTTATCTTAACCAAATAGAAGTTTCAGAGGCAAAAGTATTTGGGCTCACCTTAACCCAGGCAAGCCCTAGCACATATTTGCTGCTCTGACATAACATTCTGTCAGTGCTTCTCTGAAGTAAGATTATTTTCTATTAATACAGTTCTATAACCAAGATATATTGACATTATTTTCTTATTTTAAAGCTTTCTGTGGTTTCCTATGTCCAAATGTACTTTATTTTGGATGATTACTGTTCCTTTTTATTCCTTGTGAACAGTAACAAAGTCATTACTGAAACTTCAAGCTGTTATTTCTGTAACCTTTACAAGCTGCTGAATTTGAACTCCCAAGCTAGGAAATGCTTCTTCTATTCTGTTTTGATTACTTTATTGATAATTTTCGCAATTCAGTCATAAGATGATCATTATTATTATCATTATTAGTATTATTATTTTTTAAATGGTGAAGAAGCAGTAAATAGAGAAGACAGGGGGGTTTAAAAATGTTACGGTCATATTCAAGCATAACCCCATTAACTACCTAGAATATGTCTAAAATAATAATGTTTGTGTGTGTGTGAGATCAAGGATTACTTTAGGATTATTCTATTGCTCAGAACATAGAACAACAACATGCAGCTGAGGTATCCTCCCAAATCTTGTGGCTCCAACGATAAAAATCAATGCTTTTAATATCCAGCCCTGCATGGATGCAATGATTTCACATTAGCTTTCATATTCTTTGGGTTTTTAGCAGATCTTAAGACTCTTTCTAAGTACAACTTTGTTTATTTAAGAATAACTTGGCTTCTTTTTATAGGTTTTCCTCCTAATATTCAGAATTTGCTTTCTCCATTACATCCTACCTGACCATTATGAAAACAAAGATTCTTATTCTAATATATCATAATACCATGCCAGTCATTGCTATGTTCAAAGGGAACTTGCCACTGTATTAAGGAGCTGGACTTTTACTAACATTTTCATCAACACTTGCCAGTAATATCATCCATTAAAAAATGGACCTTTCTCCCTATTTTTAATTCACGTTCCTTATCAGCTATTTCCTTCAAATTATCAGAAAAGTGGTCAAAAACGAATTCTGTAAGTTCAGACTGGTTACATAATATTCTTTGGCCCTCTGTATTTTTAATGTGTAAACCACTTCTAACATTGCAGAACTGTTTTAGAAAAGAAAAAAAATCATAAGTGTGATTTAAATTAACAGTATTTTCAGCATGTAAACTAGAGATTTTATAAAGTGGATCCAATCTGTATATCAATATCAGTAATGTGGTATCCTATGCATGATGTTTATAAGAGAAATACCAGCTGCAAACATGCACTTGTTATAGGCAAATGAAAGGTAAAAAGAAGTAATTTATACAGCACATTAAACCCTTTTCCTTTAATTCTTCTGATTTGCTTCTTGGTGTATCAAATAGCCATAAAAATACTTGACATCATTTTCTTAAATACCAATCAAACACTGCATTTAAGAAGTGAAAATAAAGTGAAAATACTTTTTCTTAGGGCTTCACGTCTCCTTCATTATCATCCAAACTGAACTCCTTGGTTCTAAAAGCATTTAACTTCCACTTGCAAAACATAAAAAATGCTGTATTTTCAAAATGTATTAACTTCAACAAATTTGCTTTACTAACACAAAATCCAGAAGACAGCCACCATTTTCTTTTATATCAACATATTGTTACATGCAACTAATCATATAACCCTTCTAAGCATAACATAATTTTACCTGAACATTATGATGGCCATGTCTCACTGAATTCCCCCCCCCCCCCTTTTTTTTTTTTTTTTTTTTTTTTTTTTTTAGGTAGGAAATGTGTACCTATCAACTGTATATGTCTGGTAGTGATGATATAAACCTGTCAGCTAGAGGAAAGCTCCATGAAGTAACCTGTCATCACTCTTTTCCTGAAATAAACTATAGCTTTCTGGGACTTCTAGAAAGCATCTAGTGACAGAAGTTATTGCATTATTAGGCTATCCTGCATTATCACAGGTGCTCTTTGTGTTTCTACTTCTTCTGGACTCCCTGTCATGCCTGCGTGAAATTCCATCCTCAAGCATGGAACTCACCTACAGGTTCATCTACTAATGGCTTGTACTAGAAGTAAAATACCTGGGTGACTCTCAGATCATGCTTTGGACTTAAGATTAAAAAAAAAAAGAAACTGCTTAAAAGGTAGTTTTTCATTAACAAATTGTTTTTGTTCGCAGTCTCTCAGTCCCACCCAGACCAGCAATAAATTTGGGGCTATGTAATTTCTAGATTCATACATCCAGTCTTTCCATGGGTCTTTGCGTAGAAACAATTATGTTCTATATAGATCCACAGCCAAAAGTAAATTTGATACATATATCACACATATACAAATGATGACTACAACCTATTCTTTGTTATCAATCAAAGTAGACAGCAGGAACTCAACACTATATGCCTGTCTTTGTGAGCAGGGACGTGTTTTAAAGCCATTTTAAAACAAGAGAGTTGGAAATAGTTTAGTTACTTTGTGAAGTGTTTCACTTTATATAACACTTTCTCCATGCTAGTAAGTGATAATTCTGCCTGCAGTGATCTTACATAATGAGTCTAGCTTTTTATTTTCAAAGAATGGAGGCAGCAGGCTGCTGCAATCCTCTTATCATCACAGATCAAGAATTCCCACTCACATCTCAACTGCTCTAAGATGTTCCCGTTAATATTAAAACATCTTGGTGCCATGCACATCAAAATCCACTGAAGATTACAAAAGATTTTTCTTTCTTTCAGTCAGCTTTACTAACTGTTGCTATCGACATATGTCGATTTTATTCACTTGTATATAAAATCATATACATACAATGAAGTCTAAAAGGCAAAAACTGCAGTTAGACTAAAACAATATGTGAATTGTTACTTTTTACCATGATAAGGTGACTCTTAAACCGATATTTTAATAGTTATTCAAATGATTTTTACCAAAAGAAGCCAGAATTCACCCTGAAAAAATGGGGTTTGATAGCAGCAGAAAGAAAACTGAACTGTATGTCCTTCAGTGTTTTACAAACAAGAGATGAACTAATGTCATATAATAGCAATATTCATATTGTGTTGTGGCATTAAAAGTCTATAAAAGCATAAACTGAGAGGTATTGATACTCACAGCTCTTAAAGCAATATAATTTGATGGGAAAAATCAAGAGCTTGGTATATCAGAAAAATATATAAAATTAAAGTGCCATTTAATCAATTATATATAAACCAAAACATTCAACCTCCCCAAAAAATCAGTTAAGATTACATTCATTCTTTTTTCTTGAAATTTCTAGCTTACTTTTTCCTACACTGCTCACTGAGTTAAGAAGCTGCAAAACCATATCTGCACTGGAGGCAAGGCAGCCCACTCTTCTGGTTGACAGAACATGTTTCCCAGGCAAATGGTTTATTTTTAAGTAGCTTTTGTGAGTACAAAATAAGTTGGAGTGCTAACTCTTTTTGCCTCCAGCTGAGGCAATTTGCTGCTGTTACAGACACTGTTTCAACACCTATATATGCCATGCCCTTCCTGTCACCTGAGTACCAAATTGTTTTGATGAAGGACATCAAATACTGCAGAACCACTGGCTGAATGTACTTCCACTATTTTTCTCTTTTTCTAATGCTGAAAAAAAGCAAGTTCCCAAACAGAAAAGCAAAAAGGGTCTTGATGTTTTTCATGCATTTCTAAAAAATGTTTACCATTTATTCCTCTCTAACGAAAAAGCTTACATTTTTGTCTATAACTACAGGCTTGTCTGAATTTTGAACAAGAACAGGCAAGAATCTTCCAAAAATCCTTTTCATGTCATATTTATTTCCCTTTGATTTTGTTTTAAATGAAGATTCTACCATTAATCATATAAATTGCAGGAGAAGATAATTTGCACACAGAAAGATAATTACATACCTTACATTGGATAAGGAGACCATAAACCAAAATGTTTTTCTTTTTAGTTTCTCTTGCAAATTTCTTGATTGTAGTTAGGTCTTCCATCCCAATGCTGAAAGAATTATTTTCTGAAATATCCAAGTGTACCTGCAAAGAAACAGATGAGGAAAAAACAAAATCCATATTTTCTATGGTGTGCCATTTTAGGCTGATAGTTTTTAGTATCTCATTTGTATGTGTTAAGCTCACATAAAAATACAGACTAGAAAAGGCTTTTCTTAGATAGTTTCTATTAACTACTGAATTCCACAAACACATTTAGGGACATGAAAACTATTTTTTTTCAAAGCAGAAGAAAGCAATACCCAGAACATGTCATGCATCTTAAAAATATTCAATTTAATTTGAAAACATACAATATTCTTTTATAAGCTCTAGACTAACTGTCACAGGACTTTTTTTGTTTGCTTGTTTTTTTTACTGTCAGAGAACTATAAAATACACATGTCTTTTGTAAGCATCTTGAAGGTTTTCAAGACAGAACTGAATTCTTTAAAGTTTAATTGGAAATTTACTATCCTTTCAGTACAGCATATTAGTTGCCAAAATTGGATTAATTTCTAAAAAATACTTCAAGTTTAAAAAACACAAACTACTTTGAAGGAAGGTAGGGATATGACTATCCTGAGCTCTTGGGCAGGGAAAGGCAAGTCTCATTTCCATCAGGGACACTGCACAAACATAGCAGGCCTTACAGGACCTGAACTGAGTTCAAGAAGTGCTTGGACAACACTCTCAGGCACGTGGTGTGATTATTCAGGTGTCCTGTACAGGGCCAGGAGTAGACTTGATGATTCTGAGGGGTGCCTTCCAACCTCGCACATTCTATGGTTCTGTGAATTCTCACTTGGGTATCCTGTGCAGGGAGCAGAGTTGGACTCAATGATCATTGTGGGTCCCTTCCAACTCAGAATATTTTGTGCTTCTGTAACTAGCATTAGCAGGGAGGTATCAACCAAGTCCCACATATTCCACATTTTAATCAATTTCCCTTACAAAGCTTCTACTAACTGTAGAAATCAAAATTAAAGATGATGATTTGTACATATAAGGTTTCAGCACCTATTAATAGCAGAAATACCTTTATCCTTAAAAGAAAGATAAAGCATTTTTCTGGCTGAATGATTACATTATATAAAACTTATCTCTGATTACTAAACAGAGGTAGGGGTATAGAGATCACTCCAGAGATCAGTGCTTAGGAAAATTATTTCAAGTTCTCTTTGTACTTTATGTTCCATTTATACTGACAGAAAATAGGTCCTCACTCATTTTCCCTCGCAACACTTTCATAAAGAAGCTGTTTATTGCTAAATGCATAATCACCAGAAGCAAAGCTGTTGTCTTCTACTACACAAGGAGAGATTAATTTTCACACACCCATTATTTTGTTATTTTCTACCCAAAACAAGGCTAAGTACTACTCACTTACAGCAATTTACAAGAAATTATAAAAGCTATTATTTTGAGAGAACTTAACCTCTCTACCATTAACCTCTTTGACAGCTTTGAAAAGGGATTTTTCTCAAGCTAACTTCGCTACTGAAATGCAAATAATTACAACTACAGAGCTGAAGTATTAGCATTCCTTTCTTTCTAACCCTAAGCAAAGCAGCAACATAAAAATCAAATCCATTCATATCATTTAACATGAAAATGTATTGCTCAAGAAAGTAATATCAATTTAAGAACATGATTTGTCAGGTAACAGCATAACTGGAGAAGATACTGGCTTGATGCAAACAAATTGCCTGAAGTTTACCTCTGTGATGCCTATTTCTCCTGTAACATTAATCTTCCCTTTTCTCCAGATCCAATTTCTGCTTCAGCTTACAGATGCCATGAAACTATTCAATCAGGCACCAGGATAATGGATAGTCTTTGAATCTGTGGCAACTGATAGGTGGAAACATGGACAGAAGTCATCATGTCCAGTGCAAGCTCATCCTTTCATTGGATCAATGCTCACTGAGCCAGTTAAACAGAGAACCTGGCACAATATTAACACCTGTCATTTTTACAACTAAAGAAGATGATGACTGGAAGGAAAAAAAACCCCACACCTTTTTTTTTTTTTTTTCTTAATTATCAGATTATTTTTTAAAAGTTGCTTTTGTCATTAAATCAAACAACAGACAAGAAGTTTCCAATTGCCCAAATCCAACTACGTTAGATTGTTCCTAGTTAAGAGTTTAGAATAGAAGCAGTTAGCTGCTCTCCTCATTTATTCTTTCAAGAGTTTTAATTTTGAGAGTAAAAAACCATGTTTCCCTTACAGCTGGTACCTAAGACCTATGCATTTAAATGCCATCATACTGCTTTAAATTCTGATTCACATTTGTCTGAAAACATGTCCTTTAATATTGAAAGACAGTGTATTATAAGATTTTTTCATTAACAATTCATTCAGGTAATGTGTTATAAAAGTATATAGGAAAGAATAAAGCTAAGGAAAATCCCACTCATGAGCCTTAGTGAAGAGGACACCCAACACTGAATTTAATTAAAGACTGATGAAGGAAGTTTCTGTCCCCCATACCATTTGTAATGAGTTTTAGAGATCAGAAGTTTAAAAGACTTCAATACTTTCCAGTGAATAATACAAGACAATGATTTGTTAAGTTAATTCGTGTCACTTAAAACACACCTTCCAGATCTGCTTTTCTTCCCTTCTCGTATTTCTAAAAGATAGTGTGGTACTTCCACCAGATGCCCAAGTGCAATTAGGCAACATACTTTAACAAATGTATTTCTATCAGTGTTTTAAATATTGGCAACTGTTTCCACCTAATGATGAGATTTTCCTCCACTGTCTAGTTCTCAGAAATTTCAAGTAGTTGTCAGAAACAACTGATGGATCTGGAGTACAGTAAAGGGCTAAAATATATTATCTTCTCCTAAAGCTATTTTAAAAGGAGTTCACCAAAATAATTTATACATACTTCAGGCTGCTCAAGCAAGTATACCTTCATTAGAAATGGTTCTGGGTTCTACAATGACTTCAAGACTTAGTATCTCAGGGGAAAAACCCAAGTTTCATGGGGAGATTGTGTAAGAATTATTTGCAGTCCTATTTCTTAGGAGATACTGAGACCAGAATGTTTATAGCTACAACTATTAAACCAAAGTTTTCACATTCCTAGCATCACACTAAAAAAAGTATTCAATTGAAAGTCCAGACCGGAAAGTGCTATCAGTGGGGCACAAAATAAGCATGCTATTGAAACCTTTGCATTAGCTAGCTGATAAACAATTCCAACTTTATCTTCACACTCAAAAATTCAACAAAGAGAGAAATGGTTTTTATATTCTTAATAAAGGATTAATGAAAACATTTCCAGTCCAGAAAAGAGCATTTTGCACACCCAGTAGCCTTGTAAATGACCATCAGAATTTGAGACATGTAATTGCTCTGATTATGAAAGCTGTATCCTTGAAAATTCAGTAAAATAAACTTTTACCTTGCAGTTCCCCAAAAACAGGGTCAAGAAAAAAAGATGACCTAGAAACAAAGTGCTAAATTCTGATGTTCATAGAATCACAGTAACTCACTCCAAGCAGCATATAGGTGAGGATATAACAGGTATGATAGGTTAGGCTCTACAGAAGGATCTGGACAGGCTGGATACACAGGCTGAGGCCATGGGTAAAAGGTTTGAGAGGGCAAAGTGCCAGGTCCTCAGCTTGGGTCACAACAACCATAGCCAGCACCACAGGCTGGGGCAGAGTGGCTGGAAAGGTGTCCAGTGGAAAAGGACTTGGGGGTACTGGCTGACAGTGGCTGAGCATGAGCCAGCTGTGCACAGGGGCCAAGAAGGCCAATGGCATCCTGGCCTCTATTAAAAACAGTGCAGCCATCAGGACCACACAGGCATAGAAAAAAAATAAAGCCATTTAATTCTGTTTCAACTGAGCATTCAAGCACAGCACATGCTTTGCAGCATCCCCAGCAGAGACAGAGCACAACAGCAAGGCAAGAGTTAACAGTTCAGGGAACCAGCCAGCCATAATGAGGCCCTTCACAGAAATATATAAGTAATAAACTATCATTTGCTAGTGTCAGTTTGTTTCCTGACAGGAGGCAGTACATTTGTTAAAGTGAAAATGAGTTTCTTTAGAGACAAATTCACAGTTTGAATTTGCAATTTTATTCTGAGTTAGCAGCAGTTTAAATTTACTCTATATTTTTAAAAAATATACTAAATATTGCTTATATTTATATTAAACGTTAATTTAAAATACTAAATGAGATGCTTTCTACAGTAATTTATAGGCATTACCTACCGAAATAAGGACAACTGGACATAAGAGAGGAATATTTGATTTTTCCAACATATCCACTAGTTCCTGGATTTCTTGAATGGCACACCTTTTATCCTAAATTAAAATAAATATTCAGAATTACTGAAAATAGCAATTATTTCATAAAAATGGAATTTGAAGATCTGTTATTCAAAAAGAAAGATGCATCACTTTTTTTTTATTTTGGGGGAGGCTTGATTGATTAACTGATTGTTATTAATATACTTTTATGGTATTGTCTGTTAACGTTATAGATACTTGAAAAATAATGAGATTAATAATATTAATAACCCTTTATATACATATATAAAAAAACCTAAACAAGATTAAGGGTCTTGACTGGTCTCACATATGGTTCATCTAAAACCAACCTGTTCCCATACATGGACCCAAATACAGATCACATGGCACGCACATGTCCACAACAGGAAACACAAATTTAGACCACGGCAGCAATGAATGCACATTTAGATGACTTCAGGTATGACAGGGCTCTCCCTAAAATAATTCACTTCAATACAACAGTTATGAAAGGAAATTTTAAACTACTTTGGATTTTATCCCTCTTGCTCGAGAATTCATGGCTGGTTAACAACACAGTGACAGAAGTGCAGAACCAGAGGAGAATGACCAGAACAGCATCTCAAAGGTATAGTTTAGTGCACATCAGAAACACTAAACATTGGAATGGACCCAGCACATGAGGACAAAAATAACAAACAACTTATTACCCAAATATTTATTATTTACCATTACTAGTGAGTTTAGGTGTAAAATGAAAAGCAAACATCCTCACTACTTACATTTACACAAACAAAATTGTAGCACTGTCCTGAAATGATGTTTTGTAGACGGCTATCATTTTTGCTTAGAGATACTGAAATAGCTTCAACCTGATTAGACAAAAAAAAAGAAACAAATCAAAAATTCTAATTCAGCCTTAACAATCTGCTGAAGTTTCCACCGCTGTGGCACAGGTTGCTCATTTAAATGATTTAAAACTGGCATTTATTATTTCCACTATGAAAATCACTCAGAATTTTGAGGCACTCAACAGTGAAGCATGGAGCCCAGCATATGCTGAAGTATGCTGCTCAGGGTAGCTATTCCAGAAATGGCCCTGGAAGTATCAGACAGGAGCACCGCAGCCTGGGTTGGGATGTTCAGCTGTTTCAAGAGATGAAAACACTGTCCATAAAATGATCAAATGATTTTAGACCTCTAATCCTGAGGAAACCTCAACAACATTCAGATATATAAATTTTGTCTTCATGAAGTTAAAAATAAAAGAAGTACTTATGAAAGACCAGGTGCACTGGTATTCTAGGATTCTGCCCAGAACAAGAGTACAAGTCTTGTCTGGAGTTTCTCCTTGAAATAATTTCCTCAACAAATATTTTAATATACTTTCTGAAGTACAGACATACTTATTTCGTAACCTTTAACACAAGCTAAATAACTATCTTATCCCAGTTAAAATAAAAAGTAGATTTTACTGCATTATCAGCTTCAGGGTTGCCTTAAGTAAAACAGTAAACCAGGTAGTAGAGGGTGAATCTGTTCCCTAGAAGAAGATAACACTTTAAAGCAAATAAAAAATCTTGAAATTCAGGAGAAAAAAAGTCTTCATGTTACTTCATTAAATCAGCAAATCCCACTGATTCACAGTACACCTGAGTTTATTTCTTCTCGACACACATAGTAGAGTATCATAGCAAGCAACAGAAGTAATACACTGCTGTGCTCCCTTAAATTGCCGCTGAATCGACAATCCAATAAAGTACCAAATACATTTTAAAAGGCTTTGCAGTGTTACGTAAAGCTGTATCTGTTAATTTTTTGTAATAATCAGGAGCTAAATTGTTTGCCAAAGAAGACTGGTTTGAAACCAAGGAGTTGACAGTTATGCTCTAAAGATTTTAGAAACATCTTGGGCTCAAAATCTGATAGCATAGCCACAAATAGCTGACATTTAATATTTCAAGTTTAAAATAAAAGTTACAGTAGGTAAAATTACTTAAAATTACTAAAAATTACTTAAAAATACTTGGAAAATGCAATACTCCAGGGCTCACCTGGCTTAGACCTCTGAAGATGTAAAATCAGAAATCCCTGGTACCTTTACAACCTTACATGTACTTCAGTGAACACAAGCCTACTGCAAGCCAGTGTCTTTTCTGAATATATCTGGAACATGATCCAAGGAAGAAGGCCTACTTTTACTTTTTCCTCTGAGGTCTTACAATAAGTGGTGCTTAAGCATTGCTGAGCATTTAAAAATTCCTTTAGTGTACCAAAATTTTTATTTAATTTCAAGAACTTTATCAAGTAACACACTAGCATTTTTTGACCACCATATTATCTAGTAAAAATAAAATCTAAATTTTCTGTTGGAAAAGTAAGAACAATTGCCTAAGAAGAAGCGTCAATAAATCATTAATTAACTAATATTAATTCTTATTTTATTTGCCATTTACTACCCTATGCAATAGTACTTCTTCAAAAATTAAAATTAATATTAATCAATGTTATCAACTACATTAGAGAGCAAAAGGTACCTAAAAATACTACATTGGTAAAAAGTCATTCTCACATAACGTTTCAGTGTTTAAATAAAAAAGGAGTATATGGATCTGCTTAATTACTTCTGGTCCTTGTAATAAATGATATTCTTTAATTTTTTTTAGTTATCAGATGCCCTGTACTGAATTTTCAACTTAATTCAATATCAACTTCCATAAAACCAAAAACTAATAAATAGAAGGACATTTGGAACCTGCCAATTTATTCAAATTATATCAGAATTTAAAATCACAAACACCAGTGCAGCAGATGGACAATACAAACATTAAGAAATTAGTGATTTCCTACTAGTGAAGTGCTAGTTCTTTTTCTATTTGAAAACAAATATTTTTGCATCCTATTCATGGATAATTATCCAGTCACAAAAATGACACACAACTTCATCCAGTTGTTTCTATTTCATGTGACAGCAGCACTTTTTCACTAAAGACACAGGAGTACATGATTTCCAGCCACAGAAGAAAACACCTTCAGCTCCCATTTAGGTTTGTTTGATTCAAAAGAAAGGGCTAAATAACAAATTTAAGGAAAAACTTAAGTTATGTTATTCACAGTATGATATCTTTAACAAAACATTCATTCTTCAGTCATACTGTTTAAAGTAAAGTACTGACCATTGTTAAAATACTTCACAAGCAATAGCTGAAGCCTTTAAAATTTCTTAGAAAGTATTTTAATTTTCTTTATCTTATTAGTTAAAATTTCAGGTCTTTTCCTCCCTGTTATTGGTATTATATTGATATCATTTCTGAGCTTCTCTCAGAAATCCTTCTAAGAAAAATTCTTTTTAATTCTTCTTTAAGAACATATGTAGAAGTTAACAAATACCCCACAAATAAATATGTCTGCTACTGAGAACTGGAGTGTCAAAAGTATCTAAAATATTAAAATACTGGTCCCAGGTAACATGTAATCTTCTGAATGATTCCCAGTTGGTCTCTTATTTAGACCAATTATCCCTTTGAAAAGGCCCAGTTTTCAGTGTGGTACATTAACACTGCTTAAAATAATTATTTTGCACAAAATCAAATCTCCCTCACACAAGGTACTGTGCTTCACTTGAAAACAAATAGGCTTGTGCATATATTCTTTATAAGGCTAGAAATTCTGAATATAGGTGAGTTAACAATAACTCAGAGGTTTTATTGTTTGAAAGTATATGGATAAGTGATGTCCTCCTACCAATAGCAGAATAGTTTACACAGAGAAAAAAAGATAAATAGCAATTCATCTGGTGTCAGTGAAATGGAAACATAATTCTGCCCCATCATAAGCTCTTCAGACAAGAAAAGATCTTATTCAATTCTGCTCATTTTTTTCACTTTTAGCTGTAGGCATTTAAGAGATCTAAAACATGATTCTATGCCAAATACAATCCCTTCCCAAGAAAAACTTTAAGTGCAATGTCAAATGACATTTCCAGATACAAAACAGCAATACAGGTTGATAGAGAAACATATCCTTGTAATAATTAACACACCATGCAGAAGATCAACAGACACAAATAAAACAATTGCAGAAGTAACATTATGCAAATCAGAAAACCTGTACTTTTGAATAGTTATTCCCTGGCTGCTTCTCTGGGTCACAGGAACATGTGATATCATTACATAAGATATAATTATGAATCACCCCAACACCAGTCTAAATTAAAACAATTACCAAATGTTAATCACCTTTGGGAAAATGGAAATATGATAGCTCTATTAAAAAGAACAGTGAAAAAGGAAAAGATAGTTAAATGCCAGTAGAACATTCCATCAACATCCTAAAGCAAAGATTCCTATGAGCATTCACTGTGAGAGAAATGTACCCTCTCACTCTACAAAAAGGCTGATTAATTCAATTTTGCATTCACAGCTCTGCAGGAAAACAACCTACTCTTTAATTGGTTCAAACTTCAAGTCACACTTCAAAGTAACAAAAGTATTTCCTCTGTAACATATTTGTAACAATTTGGACTTACTGAATTCATAAAATCTAAAGAAAATTGCCTCTCTGTTGCCTGGATTCAATTTCTCCTCTAATCTAATATGGACAGTTAAGTGGATCTGTAAGATCCCCCTGTACAGCACAACTGGGCAGAAGATGCTTCCTTCTTAGTAACTTCCACACCTGGTGTTAATCTCTTCTAATAAATACTACAATGACACAGGAAGTTTCAGTGTCTGTTTTAACATTATTTAGACCATTTCTTAGGAGTAGTGGCAACCAGAAGCATCAAATTAATCATACAGTTGAGAGTCACAGGGTTGTACTTACTTTTATTTGGTTTTTCAGAGATTCAGGAAGGAGAAAACCTACTTGTGCAATAGATTCCTTCCCATTGGTGATAACACAAACTTGTTGTGATAGGTTGTCTGTGATCAAGAAAAAAAACTTTAGTATTTCATGCAAAAACAAATTAATCCAAATTACTAATCTGCTAAACATTACTTTCAGTCCATGTATTGTTTCTTGACAGAACATTTTCAACAGCTGTATATTTAAGGGCTACAAGGTACAGTTAAAGTAATACGTAATTTGTATAATATACATCTAAAAATTCAAATTATCTTTTATATGATTTTGTACAACATTATATACGGGGACATAAGGCCTGTTCCCAAAGCCCATTGAAATTTGTTCAGGTCCACACTGACACTAGATGACAATTAAGAAAACTTTTTGAAAATTTCATCCCTCTTTCACTTCAACAGATAACTAAATGCAGTGTCAGTAATACTGAGTAAATAAAGGGGGGAAAAAGAAAAAAAAAAAAAAACAAACAGGAGATAAGATAAATCCTATTCCCAACCATATATACTAAAAAATTACCAAAAAAAATTATTGATGATACAGTTTAAGGAGACAGCAGATGTAACCTCAACAGCAAAGAACTTGCAAAGTTGTGACAAAGATCTTGGCCTGGGCAACTTTTGCTGATGATCTTTTGCTAGTGGGGCAAAATACAGTATTTTGTTGCTATCAAACAACAGTGCCAAGTTATTGCCTGATCTGTTCCACAAAGCCAGTATTTCAGACAATTAGTAATTTCTCTTGTAATTGACTTCAGGCTTTAGATTCAATGAACATTTTCCTTTCTTTACACCAATAAATCAAAATTTAAGTCTGAAACTCTCAAGTGTAATTCACGACTTTATTCTTTAGATGCTGAATTAACACGCAGAAAAAAGCCACAAGGTTTCAAATGTTTTTGGGGTAGTCATTCCATAAGCAACTAGAAATTTCATACATGTAAAGTCTAATTATTTTTAAAGCAGACATCAATGAAACTCCAGAGACAGAAATATACCAAACATCACCACAAGATAAATTAGGAGTGAAAGACAAGAAAAATTATAAAAATATGGGCTAACTGGTCTTCAAACAAGTCTAGATATAAACAATACGCATTTGTTGCATGTGGAAAGTTATTTCTATAATTACATACCACACAATAAGTTCAATCAGATGTATAATTTCAGTAGTGCAGAAACATCTCACTTTCTATTGTAAACTCACAGACTTCTTTATAAAAACAGACATAAAGATCTGAAAATTAATTTTAAATCTGTTGTAGAGTTAACATTATCAGAAAGTGACTCGTGATTTTTAAGCCATTTTCTGTGAGCAGGAAAAGTGAATTAACCACTGAGAATTCCAAAAGATAATTAGAACGATTTTTTGAATCATGGATATTTATTATGTCCAATATTTATAACGTGACAACAAAAACAGTGGTGGCAACTGACTTTGTATTAAGTTAGCAAGTATGGGCAGGGAGGAAGAAAGGGAGACAACAATAAACATCTGCTTATAAATCATCACAACCAGATGGAAGTGAGAATTAAAAAAATCCATGGCCAGTTCTCACAGGACTGGAAAAGAGAGGATACCACAACTGTGGGAGAAATGATCTTCCCATAGATTCACTGGGCAAAAAAGTATACTGAACATGCATCACAGTTGGCTTCTGCTTAATAGAGAATAAGTTTACAGTCTGAAAAATAGGAGACCATATTGAATTAATTTCTTATCAGCAGAAGGAAACTAATGAGTAGACTGAAATCAGAGCAAGAGCCACTTGAATTTAGTACTGTACATAAAGTGCAGATACAAGACAGAAATACATAATAAACCAGAGTAGCATATCAGATTTCAAGAACTCAGACTCTATTGAACTAAGTAATTCAATGAAGAAGGTCAGATTGGAGCTATTACAAAAATTCACATGTGGAAGAAGGCTGTGGAATCCAAAAAGGCACCATAACTTAGGCTTAAACAGTACTTTTAAAAAAGAAGTCTGTAATCAACAGCATCAGAAGTATTCTCACAAAAGACTGCTCAAAGGCTGCAGCTATAAAAACCCATCTCACTACTCTCTCCAGCCCTCTTAGATCTCTAATTTCCTGTAATATAAATGAGAAAGGAGAGGCAATTACAAAAAAGCAACTAAGATTTGCAAGCTGAGTTTAATAAAGAAGAGAGAAAAACCAATCAAGTGTGGAAAACTGTATTTTTTTATCTGGAGAAGAAACATAATATTATAAGGGGAAAGTATGTTAATGAAGTAGGGGAACCTTAAAGTAATGGTAATACACACATTGAAAAGATGCTGCATGCTTTTAAATGATCAAGGAAATGAGTAAAGGAAGTCTGGGAAATCATAATTTATAAAATCATCATAGTAAAGCAACATTAATGTTCTAGTTGAGGTTTGAAACTCAACTTCCATTTAAATCCAAACTACTCCAAGTTTGATTGGTCAAAAAAGTTCCATATGTTAATTTAGACTGCACCTTTACTGCACTGTAGGAAGGAAGACTGAGTGGAGCCTTCCTCTCCAAGACTGCCAGTGTTCACTTCTGCTAAGAAGATGCAGCTCTGTCACTCAGTGTAGACATGCTGAACTCAGTGAGCACAGTTGGAGTGCTGGTTTATAACTCCACGGATTCCATGAGTTTTGCTGCCTGCCAGTAAACTGTGTGCAGCACTTCATTCCTGGTTTTCAGAATTCTGTTTGGGTGAACAACATAGTCATTCTGGAAAGCCATGACATGGCTATGCCACAAAGAATTTTGATACTCAGCTAAAAACATTTTGTTTTCCATTGGACCGCTGGAAAATTGAGGCTGGAAGGGACCTCAGGAGGTCTCTCTTTCAAACTCCTCAAAGCAGGATCACCCCTGAGGTCAGGCCTGGTCACTCTGTCCCTTACTGCTCTGGCATACAATCTCTCCAGGCAACCTGTTCACTCTCAGGGGTGCAAGAGGTTATTCCTTCTATCGAGTTGGAACTTCCCTTGGTTGGGTTTTTGTGCTTCCTCCTGTCCTCCCACAATGAACCACAGTTCTACTTAACTAATTCTGCCATAACTTCCTTTTCATTTGTCCAATGCTTTTTTTAGTTGTTTTCTCACTATTACATTACATATCAAACTCTCTGCCTTGCTTTGGCTTCCTCTTCCTCCACTTATTTAAACTTACTGTTCCCGTGGAAATTTCTTCTGCCCAACACACATCACCCATTTACTGCCAGCTTCATTCCAGCTGTACCTGATAGTGGAGTAGTGTTCCCTATACACATCCATCACATTTGATCCCTTTCAACACTTTTAACATACACTTAGAGCATATTTTTTGCATTAAATAAAAAGTAGTTCAAACATTACACCATCAAATTTAAACATTAAATTTCCATTTCAGGAGTTTTCTTCATAAAAGCTAAAATTGCCACAAGATTTCAGAATTTATTCTATTAAACCTCATTTGTTTCTACAGCAGAAAACCTCATTTTCAATTTTTCCACACCCTCCTTTGATATCCTGAAAGCCTTAGATCACATTATTATTCAGCAACACCTGCCACAGTCTTTATCCTAGGATCGTACACAATTATACACTAAAATGTATGCATGTTTATGGAACTACCATAGCTAGATGATGTATTAAGTGTATTCTAATGGAAGACTTAGAAGTTTACCCTGCAGAGCATGCCACAAACAAGCAGCAATTAAAATAATACTTTGTTTGAATAAAGATAATAAATATCATATCCTAGAGAATTAATACCATAATGGAAAAAAGAGCATCTGAATGCAAATAGAATTTAGCCTACAGACATAAATTTTTTCTCTTAATTGCACATATAAGTGTGTACATACACTTGGTTTTGGAAACATGCTCGTACCACACTATGCTTTAGTCTGCTATTACAATTCCTATTATTTTAAAAGCACATCCTAATCATCAAAATGTTTTTGAAGTTTGCAGTGAATTCCAAGTAGTTAATTAATTTATCAGAATTCCATTTGCATTTTCTTCATAGCAATGGCTTGACTGGTCTAGAAATTCAGTATGGTTTTCTCCAGTATCTTTAGAAACATCTTTGTTATGAGATGCTACTACTGTAAAGATAAGAAAAATTAAATACAGCCAAGCATTCATTCATGCTCAACAGGATGAGTTGAAATTGTTATTTGAATAACATACGTAGCAAAAAAATCTAACTATTTTTTTGTTGTTTACCCATTCCCCATGTCTCTGTAGCTACCAAAACTAAAAATCAAACTTGACATTGACCCTACAGATATTAGAACACAGGAAAGAAAGGAACATTTTGTGGTAGCAGGCAAGAAGAGGGTTGTTTTCACCTGACAGTAGCTATTCCAAGGAGCCATTCCCCACCTTCCAGTCTATTTCTTTGGCTCAGAGAAGAGCCATTGGTTCATGAAAATGCCCATGAAAATGCAGCCTACCTCACATAAGATCTCTGTCCTTTGCTAAACAAGGCTTACCTCAATTTTTATTTTTATAAAAAGTCACATAGTTTCTTCACAGAACACAAGTCATAATATGTAGCTCCCAACAGTCCTAAAGAATTTAAAGGCATTACAATATTTTTCTTGGCACTTGCAAAAGTCATCAGTTTATCTACATCAACAGATACTTCTTTAGCCAAATGTGAGGGCAAATTATCCAATCTGAAAATGCATAGTCTTGTGGAAAAGTAATTTATAAAGTAAGGCCCTTGAGAAAAGAAAAAATGAGAAGGAGGAGGAGGACAGAGAGTCAAACTGTAAGTTACGAACTTCTGAGAAGCACCTATTTAAAGTTTACATGTTGGAACTAGAGTTCAAAGTTATCTACCTCGAGGGCAGTAATCCTAATGGAATTTTTTTAGGATGTTTTGTATTAGCCTGATCTTAACTACATTTCTAGATGAGTCACCCTTATTGTAAGACAATGTTTTCTTACTTCAAGACTATTAAAAATAGGCGTGTACCACCTTGTCTGCATACTCTACAAGTTTATACCTGCTTAACTAAAGAAAAGCATTAAATTTGCTTTTTATAGAAGTTATAAAAGAGAATTGAGGAAGTTAGGAAACTAAACAGAAATGTTTTAAGAAAACCATCTCAAAAGAAAAATAGCTCATTAGTCTATTTACATCAGTGAAACGTTTCTCTGCCTTGAATAAGAATGATATGCATACATATAAATATCTAAGGTAAAACAAATGCATGTAGGGATTCATGTTTTTCTTACTTCCCCCAAGTCAATTTTAGCAAGCTGAAATTTGTTGAATTCCTGAAGAAAACCAAAAGTTTTGATCACTAATAAATACAAACTGCAGACTACATACAATTTGGAACTGTAGTCACAAAATTATTTGTGTACACCCAAAGCTCTTCATCACTACTGAATTCACCTAGACATAAAATGTGCATCCAACACAGCAAATGGGTAACTTAATAATGAACAAATCAGCTGTGAAGACTGAAACAGCAGTGGGGGGCAGTGTGAGGCCAGAGCCTTTAGTACCCAGCATCCTCCTAGCCCATGCATTCAACTTCTGGGACATTTCCAGAAGACCTTGAGAGCATGCAAAGTGGCATTTGGAGAGCTAAATGCAACTTATCTTGCAACTTAACTTGACAGGCATGTGGGACCTCCCCTTCAGCCACTCTACATGGCCCAAAAACTGATGAGCAGGAGCACATCACTTACATGAGCATGTAGTGACAGGGTTAGAGGGAATGGCTTCAAACTGAGAATAGATTAGATTCAGATTAGATATTAAGAAGAAATTCTTAACTGTGAGAGGGCTGAGGCACTGGAACAGGTTGCTCAGAGAAGTTGTGGGTGCCCCATCCCTGGAAATGCTCAAGACCAGGCTGGATGGGGCTCTGAGCCACTCGATCTACTCAAAGGTGCCCCTGCTGATGGCCATGGGCTTGGAACTAGATAGTCTTTAAGGTCCTTTCAAACCCAAGCCTTTCTGTGATTCTCTGATTCTACAATATAGCACCATGTAGTGGGTTCTGAACTCTCAAGAAAAGCAGACACTGTGATATAGTCAATTATCCAGCTTGTAGGAAAGGCCCAAATGAGCATGCCTCAGCTTGTAGGATGGTTGCCATTCTCCAAGGTGACCCGTCCTTGAAGGTTTCTCATAGATGCAGCACAACACAGTAGAACATAGCTAATAACGTTTTTTCTGTAAAACTAAC
Source organism: Sylvia atricapilla (assembly GCF_009819655.1). Taxonomy (NCBI): domain Eukaryota; kingdom Metazoa; phylum Chordata; class Aves; order Passeriformes; family Sylviidae; genus Sylvia; species Sylvia atricapilla. The sequence goes on from NC_089140.1 coordinate 29,411,702, forward strand.
AACCATAAGACAAAATGATGCCATAAAGGGGTACATCAGGATGATGCTTCAAAGGACAAAAATATATTCTTGCCTTAAATATGCTTTAAGTGTGGCATGAATGGTGCATAAATCATCTCCCTAATATTAATTTACATGGTTCAACTGTCCACTAACAAAATAATTCATGCTATAGCCACCTGAAGGTCTGAGATTTTAAGCCTTTTGAAGGGCACAAAATAGATAAGGCACAACTTCCAAACTGCTGTCTTGGAGGACTAACAGTGCCAATTCAAAATCCCACTAAAGATAATTAATTATGTAAGATAACTCTGTTATGCAGTGTCCTAATTCGCTATGAAGGATTCATTATACTGATTGTATAATGAGCAAGGAACAGGTAAGGCTTCTGCTTCCTGAACTCATGCAATGCAGCAAGCAAACCTAAATTTCAACAGTCTTAAAATACAGATTTTCATAGAGACCACCATAATAAGTCCACTGTGGTTAATGAAGCAGATAAATTGAATGCTGCCACAGCAAAGGAACATTAGGTAAGTAAATGGATTATCCTGATTGACCACCATGAAGGTCTTCATTTTTACTTTAAACTACACAAGCCTTTTATTAGAAGCAAAAGTTGAAAAAGATCGTACTGCCTTTATGAAAAAAAAATGTACTAACATTACATATACATATATATATATATAAACTAATATAACAACTAAAGTCCTTTAAAGACCGATGAGATTATTGAAGTTCTTATATACACAGGAGCATGGAAAATCATTTGGATGAAGGTTAGTTTATTTCCAAGTTTGTAATTTTTTGACTACTGAAGAAGAGTCTGGCTTCATCTTCTTCACTGTGCCCCATCTGGCATTTATAAACACTGCTAAGATCCCTGTGAGCCTTCTTTTCTCCCGACACAACAGCCTATGCACAGTGATGCCTTATGTTTCAGCTTTCATATTTTTCAGATTCTGTACTGCCTTAGTGTGTGAGTGACTCTGAACTTCATACAAAGTGTTAGGTGGTCCTCTTCACTGTTTACTTAGACAAAACAATCCTTTTCCAGCCTGAGAACCATGGACACCATTGCAGCGTCAGGCCCAAGAAGTATAAACAACAGCAAATTGAGGAGAGCAAAATGAGCGGATAGGAGTTCACAACCTGAAGCTGTAATTGGACAATTAACCAATTAACTCATATGTAAATGGACTAAAACTTATAAAAGTGCAAAAACTCGTGACCAGTCATCCATCTTGGGTAGAGCCACAGCCAGGCTCTTGTACTGCCCAAGTGTATCCTTTAAAGGCCTTTTAATAAATACCTACTTTATTCCTTTAACTCTGTCTACCCTTTGTTCCAAGTGGCCTCTCTAGGCATCAACAGCATATTCTTATTTGACAGATGTTTCACTACTTAATCACTGTCATGGCTCTTTGCATGATTCTCTTCAGTATGACCATCTCTCCCCTGATATGGAAACCCAGAATTGGACCCAACACTCCAGATGTGAGCTCACCAGTCTGAATATAGAGGAAGGATCACCCTCTTCAGCCTGCTGGTAAATGCTCTACCTACCGTAGCCCAGGGAGCTGCTGGCCTTCTTTGTCATAAGGGCATGTTGCCAGCCCTTGTTCAATTTAGGAGTGCATTGCCAACTCCTGTTCCATTTCTTGCCCACCAAGACCTCTCAGGGCCTTTTCTGCAGAGCTGCCTTCCAGTTGGTAGGTACCAGTCTGAAATGGTGCAACTCCAAGGGCAGAAGTTGGATTTCCCCTTGCCGAATCTCATGAGACTTCTGTTAACCCATTTCTCCAGCCTGTCAAGGTCTTTCCGAATGGCAGCACAACCACTCAGCCTATCAACTACTCCTCCCAATATTACATTATCTGCAGGCTTGCTGAGGGTGCTCTGCCCTCATTCAGGTCATTAGTGAACATTTTAACTGTTATGGACTCCTAGGGTAGACCACTAATGACTGGGCTCCAACTGAACTTTACTCTTTGAGCCTGACAGCTCAGCCAGTTTTGACCCACATTCACTTTTCTAGTCTCTACTTCATCAGACTGTCAATGAGAATATCATGGAAGTGAGTGTCAAAAGCCATGTTGAAATCAAGCCAACCCTATCCACTGCTCTCCTCACGTCCACCAAGCTACACATTTCATTTTAGAAGGTTATTGTGTTGGTCAGGCATAATTTCTGGTTTGTAAATTCATGCCAACTACTCCCTGACACCTTCTTTCCTCCAAAATGTCTGGAATTCCTAAGCTTGAAAGTCAGGAGTGTGGAACTTCTAAGAACCTTACAAAAAGTAGAATTTGAAAAATCCCAGGCCTCTAGCTATGAAGATGCGAGCCCACTGCCTGTCAGAACCAGAAATTTCCAGGCTTCCCAAATCTATCTTTTTGATTTGTGCCTGAAAAGTTCAGTTAAGTAGTTCTAACAGTGCATCTAATATGAAATATTTACCTTTTGTAATAACAAGAGTGAACAACTAGCCCTTCACTCAGCATGCTCCAATAGCACGCATTTTGCTCTGATTTTCTTAAATAGGAACTGCATTCTTTTCTCTGGAAAGGAATTTTTAATCCAAAGGGAAGTTCCTTTCTCTTCATCAGTTTCTGGGGTTTTATCCCTCAGTTCTCAACAAGGAGTCAGGCAAAGGTCCCCTGAATCACTCCCCATGAGTTTACAATAACCATCTCATTATACAGGATTTGAGAATTCTTCCTTCCTACATTGTTTTAGAGGGAGTCCACCTAGATAAAGGCTAAATCCAGTCTAATGTTAAACTGGTAGGAAACCACTGCCAGCACAAAGAAAAAAAGGTTTACAAACTGTTTAACAAAATATTTATAAATTTATGAAATACCTCAATATCACATAACTGCTGTATCAATCCAGGCAACAACTGCCTGTATGTGAAACAGTGAAGAGCCCTAAAGAGTTAAAATTTAATTTTCACTCTACTACATAAAATAGAAAGACAGAACATATTCAGAACTGACCTGCAAATGAAAAAAAAATTGTTTATTTCTTATAAGGCCCTTCAAAATTAATCTCTATTTGACTGTAATATACACAGCTTTTTATAAGATTCTGTTTTCTGAGAGAAGTAAATAAACAAGCTAAAACATCTTGCCTAAGCACATTTTATCCATCAAATAACTTTTCTTAAAGACATTTCAAACTGCCACACACAAATTTCTTAATTAGAATCAGGAATATGCAAACTGACAATCACAAGGACAAACACATACCCTTAACGATCGATTCAGCTGCATACAGATCCCGCTTGTAGGTCACCTAAAGGACAGACAAGCCTCATTAGATTTAACACAGCAGGAAGGAATGTAAAACCAATAGAACAATACCCAGAAGGCAATTCTTTACATTTTAAACACCATGAACAAGTGATATTGTCAATTTCTTAATTTTGGTAAAATATCACTCGCAATTTATGGAACAGAGGTTGTAGAAACTAATGGAGACTTGAGAAAACCCCTTTTCCAAACAGTTAAATCTGCTTAGAATTCATTTGAAACCTAAAAGTATTTTCAATCCTTTGAAAAATCACAAAAACATGATAATGCATCTGTTTTTTTACTCATCCATTCTACTCCAATTTTATTGCAAATAGAAAAAAATTTAACAGGACTCTGGATCACAAAAATGACAGCCAGGGCAAAACATTGCTATTGCTTTTATTAATATGGTTGGAATTTTTCAGTAGTGCAAGGCTATTACTGTTAATGAGAGTCCAATTAACCAGTGGGAGCCAGTGAGCATGAGTTTTCAAAGAATTAATAAACATCAAATTCTTCTTGAAGACATTAATCAGCTCAAGTTAGATAAACGATAAGATACTGAATATTTACTTGGTACTTGCAAAAACACCCTTCACATCTGTCTTTGTACCCTCATGATGGCTGACAGTTGCAATAATAGGCTTTGCAAATAAAATAACAGAACATTAAAGTCAGTATCTACTCAAGACATTACCCAAGCCTTTGTTAGCAATGTCTTCACAATGACAAGCAGTGACTTGAACTCACTTGACTCTTAAATATTTCTATTTGTTTTTACTGTAAATTCATTTTATGATAAATAAAATATTACCTGACTTTCTGATTTTTTTTTTCTTTAGAGTCTAAATAATTTTTTTCTTTCATTATGAAATGAACTGAACAGGATTCCAAAAGCTTTAGTGCTGCAAGGCAAATCTTACAGCAGGACATCACTAATAGGATCAGCATCTTAGTCCCCAAGTAAGTGATTGAATTTAACATAAGGATTCTTGTAACCACTTTCCTTTCAATCTCATAAATTAAGCTCCGCATTATAGTTAGACACAGATGAATAACATCTCACTATTTCCCCAGTGCATCATATTGTGTTAAAATTAAAAATTAACTTACTTCCCTACAGTTTTTCCCGCAGGAGGAGCAGCCAGAGAATGAATCTAATCCTGTTAAATTTTAGAAGTCTGACTTTACATACAGACATTTACATTTCTACTTACTGTTGGGAAGAATCAATGTCTTGAAATTAGACTTAAGGATAGAGTGACCAATTGAGTGACTGATTTTGCTGCAAAGTTTCTTTTCTCTTCACCAGATTCTAGAGGGCGTTTATACTGAACTTTCAGTAAAGTAGAACAGATTATAATCTCAAAACCTTTCAAGAAACAAGACTAAAGCCTGTTAGAAATGGTCTCACACTTTAACATTTACAGTCTCTCTGAGGTGCAAAGTATTCTTAAACAGTCTGATTGAAAAGAATGGTAGGTGCAGTCTTCAAGAAAGCAGAATGAGAGAATAAAACGTTAAGAATGAACTTTTAAAAATCTCTTCTGAAATTCTGAGACAGTCATCAGTAAATGCTTTGTTTTCTGGAGAAATAAATAATTGAAGACCATACATATCACATGCTTCATGAGTAATTCTTTCATAATCTTTGATCCTATAAAATAATTTTAGATAAAAGCTCCTATAAGTTTTGCTAAAATTGCAAAGCTCACACAGAAAAACCCTTCCAGACACCACCTGTGACCATCCCTTACTAGTCAAGGAGGGAGAGTTTCTATACACGCCTTTCAATTTGACTAAGATGTTAAATTCAATCCCCTGAAAGCTCCCTATCATAACATTTGCACAGAGCTTGAGCCCAGAGTTGTCCATAGCACTCTAGATGCACTTGTAATACCAGAACATCTCTTTTCCAATTTCATATTCTTGTTTCTTGACCCATGGCTGACATATAATATTTTGCCACACACAGTGAAAACTTCCTATCCTCTGTGATTCCTACACCACATTCAAAGTCACTGTCTTCCAAGGACAATTCACTAAATATGGCCTATACTTCATTTCTTTCTAAAATCAGTTCCTTATATTCGGCTGCAATGAAAAGCATACTCTTTGTTTAAAATGTTTACTAAGTAATCCTTATAAATAGGTTACTTCTGAACAATTATATTTTTATTTACAAATCCTTAAATCTTTTTATTTAAAAATCCTTAAAGCCTGCAAACTGTATCAGACAGCTATTAAATACCTTCCAGACAATAACAGTTTCTGCAGAAACCGGTGAGACATGGTGAGAATTATCTTTCGAAATATATCAATTATCTAATTTTTCATCTATTTAATAAGAGCTAGTCATCCTATTTTTAATTAAGATGTCATGTAGTAGCAAGTCAAACTTTTGCCAGTTTTATGTTATATCAGCACTACCATCTCTATCAGCCAAGATTATAGTCTTGTAATAAGGTCTTGAAGTCAATTTCACAAAATAAGTAAATTCTACGTTGGTTGGCATTAATTACTTTAATCACACGACTCTTTATTGATCAAGTTTTGCCTGTAGCAGTGCACCCTTTTGTTTTGTTGATCAATATCAAACTCAGAGGCTGCCAATTACTCAAATTCTCATTTTTCATGTGACAATATTAATTTTCATTTTTTCCTCTTGAACATTCAGTGGTCCTGGATTTCCAGAATGCTATTGCTGCAATCCAGGATATCACTAGGCCAAATATTAAAACTCAACACAAATACCTCACAGTCACAGAACATGAAAACATGACCTGCTTATAGCAAAGGCAGCAGTCTTACTTATTAAGCATCTCTACTTTTCTACTTCTTTAATAAAGCCTCGAAAATAACCAGACAAGTTTGTTTTCCTGTGAGCCTTTTCTTGTAAATTGTCAGACTACAGGTTTTCACTGCCTAGGAAGATGTCCTTTTAGAAGTTGTTCCCCAAAATTACTTCCATGTGATGTTTAAAAGTCTTCAAAATGATTTAGCTTGATGAATGGTTCAGACTTACAAAAATGTACATTAAATGCAAAAATACAACTCTTTACTGAACAAATGTAATAAAGTTATCATCACACATACACAAATGTACTGCATTTCAGTTTAATGAAGTTTTTCCCCTCTTATACTAAGACATCATACAGATCTCCTTTGTATGGGATAGTTTTATAGGATTAGAAAATAATCTGTTGCTTTTTTAGAAATAGTAAGGATTTTTCACTGTCAACATTGTCTGTAAATCTGTCTCCATTTTTAGAAAGTGTTATTATACTGAATTTTTTATCTACAATACAGACACACATATTGGAGTACAATAAATACATTCTATTAGTTGATTTTATGCTTCAAGAGAATATTGCCCCAGAATATTTAAGGTAATTTTACTTTCAAAGTATCAAACACAGAGAAACTGAAGATGTGGTGTTAATAAAAACTTTCAGTTTCTTTTTTTTTTTTTTTTTTTTTGCCATCCTGATCTCAAATATCTTATAAGTAGCTATATAATAACAATCTTTAAAATAGAACTCAAAAATATTTATAACACTGAAAAAATTTCAAAAACTTGGTTGTTTTCACTACAAAGAATGATTTCAACTTTGTCATTTATTCCCAGAAAATGAACAATGTCCTGCTTTAGCTCCAACAGTGACTTTGAAATGTTACTTTTCCTAATGCACAAGTGCTCAGGTAGAATAATTAGTGTTAACCCAAGAAGATAATATATAAACACACACAACATTTTACCACAGCTTTGAGTCATTTAATGTTCTGTAGGTTGTGCACCTCATACATAAACTGAATTCTTACAAGTATCTGATCTGCTCTAAAGATTCAAGGTCCACATAGGATGAAACTGGTTTTTAATACTCAAAATTTAGAAAATGTTAATTGGCTGCAGTCCTTCTGTTATGCATCCTCTGAAACCTCAACTGAAAAACGATTATTTGTTTCAGCTCTTATTTATCTGGATGGAATACCTTTTTGCTTTGTGTTGAAAAAATAAGACTGGAGCCATTGAGAGAACATCAGTTCTTGGCATACGAAATTTCATTTAGCTCAGCCTTAAAAACCTAGCAGAAAAAATAATATATTACAAATTACAGTATTATGACAACTAAGGAAAGACAACTGTGTTTCTGAGAGCTGATTAGTAACAGCAATAGTTCCTAATCATTTTGTGAGTAAGAACCACTTGAAAAAACTGGCAGTCTTCTGTACTTCATGAAACTGCAGACCAAGCATGACTGTTCTCTTCTTTAATGGTACTGTTCCAAGTCACCTGCCAAACACCTTGGCACAGAATGACCAACACTGAGAGCTATTCAAGAAGGAGCTGTATTGCTCTGTAGGCTCTAAACAGAAATTAGTATTTCCTGCAGAAACAATGTAATATTTTACAGACTTTGTAATTTTTATGCCTTTCACTTTTAATGTCTGTACAAGCCACTGAAGACATCAACAACTTTAAACCACAAAATTAGACAGGGCACAAGATGCAAGAAGGTATTTTAATGACCTGGCACCAGCATCTTTGTGCTTAGTGTATGTAAAATTTTCACTGCTCTGCATTGCCTTCAGCACAGTGTCTGCACATAAATGAGTATTTTTGCTACTGCCACACTCTGCACAACACTGTCAACACTAAGACTGTGCTGGGTTGTTCTTGGATGGATACCAGGTGCCCACCAAAACTGTTCTGTCATTCCCCTCTTCAAGTGGATAGAGGAGAGAAAACACAACAAATGGCTCATGGGTCAAGGTATAGGCAGGGAGAGATCACACAAACCAAACACAACTCAGGGAAATTAGTTTGAGTCTAATTTATTACAAATCAAATCATAGTAGGATAATAAGAAATAAAACCAGATATTAAAACTTCTTCACGCAACAACTCCCTTTTCCGCAGGCTCAACTTCAAATTTTCCCCAACTCCTCCCATCCAGGGGCACATGGGGATGGGAAATGGGAGGTGCAGTCAGTTTATCTCACAGCATCTCTGCTGCTCTTTCCTCCATAGGGGGAGGGCACCCCTTTCCTTTTCACATATTATCATTTTTCAAATGTTTAAAGACCTCTTTAAAGTCCACTGCTACTGCAATGTGTCCCACATGCTATAAAGTTAACAGCATCAGGATTTTGTTTCACAAACAGCGTTGGAGTGACCCTGACACTTCAACAAGTCTCTTTTAGAGCAGAGATGCGCACCGGTTCAAGTCCAAACGGAATTGGGGACTGGTTACTAGTGCTATTCCTTGGGGCCTGGTACTGGGGAAAATACTGTCTCTTTATTAACAACCTGAGAAAAGGGAAATACCCACAGAAAACTAGTAGATGAAATGAATGAACAAGAACTGTTGAATCAACAACAAATGAACAAGTATTCATTCAATAAGCTCAAGGGTCCACCAGTAATTTAGAATTATCCTGAAAGCCTGGAAAAAGGAGCTGAGAGAAACTTTGTGGTCAATAACAAACATATATACACATATATCCTGGGCAGCAGCAGTTCATATATGCTGAAATACAGAAAATAGCTTTACAGAGAAGGACCTTCTGGACAAGCTGAGCATGAGTCAGCAGTGGGTAGCAGTGGAGAAGAGGATTCCAACAGGTATCAGTAAGGAAGTAGCCCTCGTTACAGGTAATACAGGGAATATTATCTCCTGTATTTGGCCCTTCAGAGAACCCTCCAGAGTACTGTTTTTAGTTTTGGGCTCCTCAGCATAACACAAAGAGTAACAGGAGGAAGCCAGGAGGAGGTTGCTAAGATGGTGTGAGAGAACTTGGCTTGTTCAGCTTACAAATTGCTCAAATTACACAAGATACAAGATGGTGAAGGGTTAATTAATGGCCACAGTGAAGAATAAATTGGACTTTTCTTGTAGAGCTTTCTGTCGGCCTTTCTTCCTTTCCCAGTGCAAGAGGCAGTAAGGAAAATGTTGATGAAATAGTATGAAAAAAGTGCCCACAGAAGGTGATATTCGTTAAAATTGTCTTCTCCAGAGAGCCTGTGAAAGCACCCTTCTTGGAGCTATTCAAAACTTAGCTGGACAAGGCCCTACACTGCCTAATGTAACTAACCTGGTCCCACTTTCAGCAAGGTGTAGGACCAGATGATATCTATTTCTTTCAGATTTAATTAGTCTGTCATTCTAAGCTACATTTATCTGCTGGACATCAGTAGTATCTACAGATAGCAAAGAGCTAAAAGAGCATTACTAGTGTATTTTGCTACCCTGTCATGTAAGTGCCATGCTTTGCAATGCAGACAATGAAACCATCCAAAAATTATGTAATGTAAATATGCATCATTTAATCTGTTCCTCAGAGGACTACATAGGAAAACAGACCATATACTGTTTCAGAAAGACTATATGTCCCCAACAAGATATCAAAAGAAGCTCTGTATGCAACCAATTCACAAGTAAATGTTGCTGTTAAATTGCACAGGAAACTTGCACTGCAGATTGGGAAATTGCCTTTCTTTTTAAGAATTATAGTTATGATGTTAGAAATACAGCCCCATTGGAGAAAATTTACTGTCAAAGATAGATGCAGTGATTTGAGCTGCTTCCAGATCCTTCGATGTGCTAATGAATAAAATAAAATAAAAACCTTTAAAATTGCTTGACACAACAGCTACTAAAAATGAATAATGTCCCACCATTCAAAAATTAAGTGATACTTTGAAATAGAAGGGACATATACTTTGGCACCTGTACACACAAGCTGCTTTGTCAGTCATCAGCAACATATCAGCTTACCAGACAAGGTAAAATGTTTTAAGATGTTTTAAAAAACTTAAAAGATTATTTGAAGAGGTCTTAAATATTAAAATGTTACTGAATGCAATGAACTACTCTAAAAATCAAATTGTTGACAGCCAGGTATTTGGCATCCGGAAAAAAAAGTGATGTCCTCATAGGAAAAGTGGAGGAAAATAGACAAAAGATATAGAAATAGCAGGAGAAAGCTCATATTATAAAATAAAATTCTTGGTTTTGGAGATTATAGATTTATAGTTTTACAGATTCTCAGATCATTCAAATACCTAGATGTTTTTCCTATTTACAGGAAAATACTGTCTTCATTGGTTATCTCAAGTAACACCTGCCCAAGTCGCTCCACAATAATGAGCTCTAAAAAGAGCTCAGACAAAATCAGTTCTGAAAAATTTTTCTAATGTCATTAGAAAAATGAAATAGAAAAGCCTAAATTACAATTGAAAACACATCTGAATTCTTATGGTAATATGCAAATTTTATTAGTTTTAAATTATATATGTATAACTAGATATTATTATTGTCTTTACCTTCCAGAGGTCAGCTGTTCCTTCAACAAGTTTGGCATTTGTTTTACAGTATTTCAGAGCCAGATGCAAACATTCAGTTCCATAATCCAGGTCATAGTCTGTACACTGAAGTAATTAAAAAAGAAAAAATATCCTAAATTAGTCTTAGATACTTCTAAACAATAACACATTTTCAGTCATTAATTAAACCTTAAATCTGAACAGTCCTATCCACAGTAACACATGTGTATTAGGCACATAGGTTTAGCATGGATCAGAAATAAAGTCATTCCAAGAAGCTTATGCCCAGTTGTGGGTATTCAGCAAAGTCCTACAATAGTAAATAAACACTTTACAAGCACACATGAATTCAGGTGCTGCAAGTATATTGCTAAACCTTTACATTGTTAAATAACTGAATGAGAAGTTACATGTAAAAAAAAATTCTTGATGGAGCTGAGAGAGGCCTCACCAATAGAAACCACTGACTTTCCAGTGACAAACCTTTAGAGTATGGGAACAATTTAATAGATGTAGAAACATGACTCTTCAAATGCTGTTTTGGTTATTGCAGCATCAAAAAAGGGATGGTAGTAACTAAGAACCTCTGTATTCCTCATGTGATTCCCTCTATCTTTTTCTCCAGTTATATGCACAGAAAATAGCAGTCCCATGCTGCTCCATGATCCTTACAGATTTAAAAAAAGACACAACAAAGTTTTATCTACCTTTTAGTCATCTAGAAAAGATATTATTCTCTTGACATACCCTACCAAGAAGTTTGGCTTCCTATTGATACTGATTATAAGAACTTTATTAATGAAAAAACAAGTAGGGAGAAGAATCTTCTGAGCCAAAACATAGGTAGAAAAGCAGGTCCTGGGAGCTTATTAGTCTGGACTACTTCAAGATGATTAGTCTAACTAAGATAAGAAAGTCTACTCTATTTTCATTATTACCAGTTGTCCAGAAACACAAATTCCATGTAACAAGGATAACTTAAGATAGCATCTTTTATTTAAAAAATGGAGGTATTTGAGAAGATAACAGGCCAGCTAGCACACTATTCAGTCTCTATTTCAGAGTGAACTGTCAACGATAAATAAGAAAGAACAAGACAATAATACATTCTTACTTTCCCAGAATGCTCCCTTTGCCTCATATAAAGTTATTATTCTTGCTTCAGAAATCCCTATAATAAAAAGTCTCTGAGGGACAGACTGAGCCAGAAGTGACTGCCTTAACAGCACTCAGTGAATTACAGGAATTCTCAATTCAACCAATTATTTTTTGAATAGCAGTATTTTTTAGCAACTGCAGCAGGGAGTATCTCATTCACCATTCTATTCATCACATGCTCTGTTATTCTGACAGAAAAACCACCTTCTCAACTCTTCAAAATGCTCCACCACATCTCTTCTCACATCTTTCCACAGATAAAGAGATCAATATCAATTCAGTCATCTCATGTGTGGAAACTACTTAAAAACTTTGATCAGCCCTTTTGCCATCCATTTATCTACACCTACCTATGAATTTTATCGTAATATCCTTCTACAAACCTTCTCAGCCCTCATCTCTACTACACAGAAAACAAAAAATGGGTACTTCCACTTCCTGTTCCAAATTTTTTATGAACAAAGTAACTGCACAGGTGTCAGTACAGACCATCATGAAACTCCAGCGGTGATTTACTGCAATGAAAACTGGTCATGCACTTGGCCTTGTTTCTTATCTTCTAACAAATAATCTACTCTGGTAAGTCCTTTCTCTTACTCCAAATCTTTAAGTTTCCTCTAAGAGTCTTCGGTAAAAGCTTCTGTGAAACATCTTATTAATGTACTTAGGTTGTTATTACCTCAATCAACCTCAAATAAGATGCCAGTGAAATCCTAAAAGAATGGCATTTAGCTTTGCAATACATAAGCTTTCCTTTACAAACAATTCCAGTGTCTCAAATTTAACCATACGTCTACAAATCCATGTTTCAAAGATACTGTGCTTATTAATTCCCAGTCCCCTCCAGGATCTGAGAAATCAAAATTGTCAAGCATGTAAAAAATTTAGTGAGTTAAAGAAAAACCAAAACAGAGTACTGCAATACAACCTGCTTTTCTTTTTATTAAGTTCCTGATGAAGTTTATTAAAACAGATGAAGAAAATTTTTAGTTTCTATTCTTGTTTTATAATGCACCAGTGATATTCAAGAAATTCACTGGCATTACAGATCTGAATTGCAATATTCATACACACAGACATCCTAGAAAAAAACCATAGCTATCACTTTTATATTATTTAAACCAGTAAATTCTGTCATTTTAGTTGTCAGCCAACACAGAAAAGTACTTTAAATGCTATTACTCTTCACAGCTTTTTAGCTTGAGTTACAAAACAAACTGGACGTAAGAACATAGAGTAACTTAAAATTAAAGGGGTTTCAAAAAAAACACTTTGGAACATTTTTAAATTAAGCAGAAATTTAAATAAACAGGATACAAAAAAAGTCAATAAAAAAGATAAAGGAATAGGGAACTCTATCTCCAAAATACATAAAAGTCCAGTGATCCTTCAAATAAAGAAGTACGGAAACAAAGCGCCAGTATAACCAGAAATGGCCTAGTAACTTTCAATTCCAAATATTTATTACCAAAATGTTTCCTTCTTTCATTTTGTTTTTAAGGAAAATTTTCTGGTAGAACACAAACTATTTCCCACTAATGTGAATAACATACAGATTAAAAAACCCAATCTTTTTGTGTTTTTACTTCAGAATGGAAAACTTCAGAGATAAATTTAGCTGTGAAAAAAATTACTTTGAAATACAATTAAGTAACATCTTTAAATATATGGGTAACTAATGCAACTAGGACAAAACTAAGCAATTCCAACGTTTTAGCAAGGCAATAATCACAGATAATTAGTAGGGAGTCAAGAAGTTCCATAAATGGGCTAAGGCATCTTGAGAGTATTGCTTGCTTCAAGGGATGAAATACGACACAAAGCAAAGTAATAATTAAAAACATATTTCACTAACACTTGTATATCATGACATTTACCACTCTAATTATCTGTAATTGTTTCAACCTAAACATATTGTCAGAGTGTACTGTTCTCCAAGTCTGATACACTGATGTCAGAAGAGAACAATGAAATGAAGTAGCAGCACAAGACCAGCTGTTTATATATCACCCCATGCTAAACATCTTCACGAGAAATTTTAAATCTGTATTTAAAATGCAGAATTCAAAAGCTTCTATACTGCCCTAAGAAATTCAGTTAACAAATTAAGCATTATTAGAGAGCACCTTTAAAAAAAGTCCTGCATCAGGCACAGCCAGTCAGTCACGGGTAAGGGATTGTCCTGCTCTGCTCTGCACTGGGGCAGCCTCACCTCCAGTGCTAGGAGCAGTGTTAGGGCACCTCAATATAAGAAAGACACTAAACTATCAAGGAATGTCCAAAGGAGGGCAACAAAGATGCTGAAGGGCCTTGAGGAGAAGCCATAGTAGGAGCAGCTGAAGTCATTTGGTCTGCTCAGCTTGGAGAAGAAGAGACTGAAAGGAGTTATACTGCAGTTACAACTTATTTACATGAGAAAGAAGAAGGGCAAACACTGATCTCTTCTCTTAGCTGATCAGTGACAGGACTTGAGGGAATGGATCTGATCAGTGACAGGACCTGAAGTCATATCAGTGGAGGTTTAGGTTGGATATTAGGAAGCAGTTCTTCATCCAGAGGGAAGGAGCAGGCTCCTCAAGGAAGTGATGCAGCACCAAGCCTAGCAGAGCTCAAGAAACATTTGGACAATGCTCTCAGGTGGTGGGACTACTGGGGATGTCCTCTGCAGGGCCAGGAGTTGGATTCAGTGATCCTTATGGTTCCTTCCAACTCAGGATATTCTACGATTCTATGATCCTACAAAGTTCTATGATGAATTCTATGACTCTACAAAAACTACAGAGTATTTATGAAGAACATTCTTACTGGCCCAGGTATACAACCATTCTCATCCTAAGTCTTCTGTATATAATTCAGTGTACATCTAGATTCAATTTACAATACAAAGATCTGTTTAAAACTCTTACTCTTTCTAAACCCCCTTTATTACTGAAAGCCTTTCTAACATAAGTTTGACAGTGTACAGTTAACTGAACTTGACATGCACACATAGCTTTGTGAAACAATAGACATAATTTAAGTTTCAGACCACAGATTTGAAATGATGGAAACAGCTGGGAATACTGGCACAAAACATATTCACAAAAGAAAGAAAACATAATAGTTTAGCCCTTTAAATGACACAGAAGGAAATATGTTACTTAAAAAATGCTTTTGTAGTGTTGAATATTCAAAGGCATTCTAACAGGTAGTTTTGGGGACTCTGTTTTGGGGGTGGGTTTTTTTGTTTGTTCTCCAAGAGTGGATGTTTGAACAAAGTGCTATGAGAGGAATTAGATAGAGATTTTAGCATTATACAAAGTCTTCTTCCTCTTCCCCCCAAATTAGCTTGAAAACATTTTGAAAAAATACTCCTACTTCTTAAAATGCAAGGTATATTGTAGTTCTTTGTATGTAAACATAGGATAAGAGGTTAGAGAAAAGAGCAGCTATGCAACCTTTCTCTCCCTGATATTTACTAATATGCTTACTTGCTTCCAATATAATACTCTGAACAATAATTTACTGTATCTTTATATGGGAACTGGTGACCATACAACAGAACCAACACAGATAAAAAAAGCTTCCATACAGCATTGTTATTTTCTTATCTTTTCACCATTCCTTAGTTTATAATGACACAAAATAATATTCTTTTATGCATTAACTTAAAGAAATTTTTCAGATATGCTCCTCTACACAGGTATCTTTTAACCTGTGTAGAACCAGCATTTACGCTTCTTCAATCCTTATGTAATCTTTAACACTTATTTCATTGTCAGCAGTGTCTCCATTTTATTCTCCCATGTAAATCCATTCAGTAACAATATTAGAACACTCGCACTTAAAATGCATAACTAATCAACAATAGCAGAGCTTTCGGATTTTTCCAGATCTTGGCAAATCAAGTTTCCACTGCTGAAATGCCAGAACACATCATGAACATTTATCATCAGGAACATTTTATTGAGTAAAGAAAAGAAGTAGACACAAGTTGTCACTGAACCTGAATTGGCCTATTTTTATAATATTTTAAAATTTTTTTTTGCCATGCTCAATACCACTGAAACCAAAAAAATGCTGAAACCAACAGTGGATTTGCAGCAAGCACTCAGCCTACATCAACATGCCACAGCTAAATGAGAGACAGCAGAAGCAGCAAACGGAGGAAATGTGACTGAGGAAACACTGAGATCAATGTAAAACCAGATTATCTCATCTCTGAAACTATTTTTACTGTAGTTAATTATTAAAACTGTTGTGACATACATCCAGATGCAGTAGTAATGAAGAGAACAAAGATACAGCAATTTACTCCCTAAGAGAATTAAGCAAGCCTGTTTTTATACAGACCTGTACCTATATCCCAACACCCATCAATGCAGTAATTGCAAAAGCCTTTTCCATACATGCCATGATTTCCTGGCAATCTACCATTAGACCCCTGAACACTTCCTGATTGTTCATTGGAATATTTTGGTACTCATGTTGCTCCCAAGTAGACTAAATACCCATATTTTAGTTATAACATGAAGAAATAAGAAAATGGTAATATTCTATGTGACAAGAGTAGAAGTCAAAACACTGTGTTAGGACTCATTGTTTACGCTTTTTAAATTATCTTGCAAATTGGAAAAATACTTCAGAAAGAGTTGTTTGGACAAGACAAAGACAAGAAAAATCTTGCCCTAATGTAAAAATACAGATTATTTAGGTTATTCTAAGAAAATTTGAAGAAGTAATTGTTCACATTCTCCCAATAAAGAGATTTCTAAATACATTACATTACAAAATTTAGAAACCAACAGATAATTTAATCAAGGCTGGAAGCAGAGGTGAGCCAAATTCAGGCCAAGCTAGAATGCATTTATAAATTAGATTTTTTTTTTTTTTAAACAGATAAGATTATTCACTCTTGGAACAATTTACTTCTGAAAAATCACCTCTTAAATTATGCAAGATCATAAATGGACCTTTTCCTTGACTTTCAATACACCAAACTGTCAATAACAAGCAATTAAAACCTCCAGCTTCACTACTTTGACTTTTTGTTACTATCTCAGAACAAGCAACAGATGACAATTTAGGTGGGTGGTCTCCCATATGTGGGATACCAGGATCCTCACAGTATTCAGCATTTTCTGAGCCTTTCTGAACAGGTGATTCTCATGGATACAGGATACTTACCAGGTAAATCCAGTAACACAACAGTATTCTCATAATCCAATCTAACTTCCAACTTGAATATTTGCATTGTGTCTCCTAAACATACGCTTCCAAATTACATCTGAAAAGAAAATGCCTTTTCACTGCCACAGAGATGCCAAATTTCACCCGTGGAGTGGAAGCTTTGCACCACTGCCGCAAAGAGTTTCAAGAGCTAATATGTGAATTTGCAAAGTTCTTTGAGATGCTACAGGATGAAGAGTGACATAAAATGGAAGTAATTATCCCATTAGCAAAACCCCTTTTTCTTTCTTGTGCAAGGCATTAGAATCTCTCCAAACATTCCTGTGGCAGAATTTAATTAGGGCAAGGTGGGGATTCAGACAATATCCTGGCTCTACCATTGCGCCAAAGAACTAATCAAGTACAGAGCTATCTAAACTAGCAGAGTTTTCTCCAGACCACCAATCTAGCCTCACTTTTTGAATAAAAGAAAGCATTACTGACAACATTTCTTTTACCATATTTACCCTGAAAAGTATTCTTCAGAATTGGGTAGACTGTAAGCATAGGAAAAATTATTTATTCCTTCATGCTCCTCATGGTTAAGTTTTCAGGGTAAAAAGACGCCAGGTGAAATAACAGATCTCTTTGGAAAATATCTCATAACTACAACCTGCTGACTATTCGAATTAGGATATTCATTTAGGTGAGGTTGACAACCCTGTAGTTAAGCAACAGTCTGCATGGACAGTCTGAAAATGAACCGAGAAAGGCAGAACATCTGCAAAACTACATTATTAAAAAATTAGCATCATATAGCAATTTTGCATCCAAACAAGAAAAAAATTACCAGCTTTCTGCATGCAATAAATGGAACAGAACTCAGGTTCTACTGAAGTTCCAAATAATTTTTTTAAATGTGACTGAAGTCATAAAATCAAAGCTGACATGGACCACGACAATGAAAGGGCGCTGTTAATAATGTGAAATTCCTCATTCCATAAGAAAAAATAGATTTTCTTCTAACATTTAGGAGTACACAGATTTCCCTGTCAAACCATCACATCTAAAATCCTAATGACCTATGAACAAATCAGAAAGGCTTTTTTTTGTAGATTATTTCATATGCTTAGCTTGTACATTGAAAAAGTCACAAATATTTGCTGTCTTCATACAAGTAGTACACAGATAATTAAAATCAGGGCTAGGAATTTCAAAAAACTATTCAGCTGAGTATCCAGCTTGGACCAACCAAGCAGGTAATTACACTAAAACTGTAATAACCTGTTCTATAGGCAGATGGAAGAATGCTGCTTTGGGACTCCATACAAAGAACATTGGTTTGTAGTTCTGTCTTCATATAAATCATACTAAAAGATTACTATTAGTCTAGCCAGCTCTTGCCTAATTCACAAGTTACTTCTTGACTCAGTATTTCAGAATACCTTTAATGAGAAGGAAGAAAACCTACAGACATAAACTGGAATGCAGATTTAGGACAAATACAATAATGATGTTACATGACATACACTTCTAAGACCTGAACACGGAACTATAAACTACAAAAGTAAAGTGGGTGACCAGAGCCTGGGGATGTGGAAAAGGAAGCAGACCTACACACTCACACAGAGCATACAGAAAATGCAAAATCCATTTGAGTAAGAATGAGGTTAAATGATCATCCTTGAAACACAATAAACTTAATAAAAGATTCTGGATGCTTTTTTAAAAAAGACAAAGGTCAAGAAACAACCCAGTGCAACCTAGGCTAAAATTTATATATTTTATGCACTATTTGTCATATGTTTAAAACAATGGTGACCTCTTTTTCAGTTCTTTTACACTACAAAAATGAACAGCTCTGACCCATATCACTAATTCCTGATGGAACAGAATCAGACAAAAAATATTATCCCCAAGTGAGTGCTTACAGGAGATAAAATATTAAGTTAGTCAACCCTGGTGACAACTTACATGCCTTGATATACACAAAGTTTCATGTTTGGTGAATGTTAAAAATAAAGGTTGAGGTGTCTTGAAGATTCAGGTATATTTAGTCTTGGCAAGGGGATGAGCAGTGGTTTTTTTCAGGATTCCAGCACTGGAATTAAATGCCCAAATTTTGCCTTACTTATATTTTAATCCTTCAGTCGTTTTTCTGAATCTGACCCTTTCTTGCAAATTTACCAAGGTTTTAGTCAACAATTTGTCTACTACCGTTCATCTAATCGCTTGTTGCTCCTGGCAATAATAATTTGACAGACATTGATGTTCTTAACAAAGAATGAAGCCACAGGAAAATCCCCAAATCAGTCTAGACATTTTGCCTCGAAGGACTTTGCCTGACCTATGCCAAAATATTGCTAAACTTCTACAGCTGACTCCACTTCCCTGCTACAGAGGATACTAAAATGCTTTGCACATGTTTGAAAGAAGAATCTCAGTAATGTTGTGCCCTTTCAAAAAGTACTTTAGAAGTTTACAAAATCCACATGGAATACACTCCCTATTATTTACATACAGAAAAGACAATACTTAGAGCAAATACTTTTACAATGGCCCTAACAATAGCCAACTTCCTTTCTTACTCTGGCAAAATTTTCCCTGAGCATTTCCCGGGCTTTGTTAGAGGAGAACCATTTTAGGATTTCCTTTTCTTCTACTAATGACCAGGTTGGACAGTTTGCAGACTATCTCTTCTCCCCATCTCCACCCAATCTGTGGACCTTTTGCAATGAGTTTTTGGGGCAGTGGAAGAACATCTGTCTCCCAGAATTCAGCATCAAAGTATGTGCATGATTCTCTCTGACACACTATTGTTTTGTATCTTGTCATTACTATGTTTATATATAGCCATTCCCTTCTATGCAGGCAGATGCTGTAATGGCCTGTAAGTAAATGTAATTGCTTAGTATTCAAAGACTGGTTAATGTTGGCTATGAACAGATACACTAATTTAGTGTAGTCCCAAAAAATACTAATCTCTACACCTTTTCCACACAGATTAGATAGAATCCCTAAAATCAGATTGATCTGTGAGGATATCTGTAAGGAGGTTATAGACAGAAGAGAAATGTCTCTAAACATGCTGAAGTTCATTCTCCTTCAATGAGGATTCCTGCTTCCTGCTGTTTCTTTTTTTTTTTTCTTTTTTTTTTCTTTTTTTTTTTTCTTTTTCACTTCAGCTTCATTGTTCTGGTTAGCTAAATATAAACTCCCATACTCTGCAAAAGGTCCACTATCAACAGATGATTAAACTAACTATATATGTAATACAATATTACCCCACCCTCCCCCAAAAAGTGTGTAGTTCTTGCAGTAAATTTACACAGGTACAGCAGATCTTGAAGAAAATGGTAAGATAATGTATAAATAATCAGCAGAGGAAAAAAGTGTATCTTTTTTTAATATAAGATTCTTAAAAAGCTATCCTTTAATTTTGAACTAGTGATCAGACTTTGCCATACCACACACATATGGAGGATTCCTGCAGTATGGCATTCTAACACGTCCTGCTCTTTTCTCAGCTCTTTGTAGCTATTCCGTCTCACAGGGTTCTCAGCTTCCTGGACTGGTGGCATTGGTGAACAGAACAACTCTCTGGTATTCTCCACATTCATGCTAACTCCTAACCACTGTATCATCTTACAAGGGCTGTTTGTTTGCATATCTGACATAGAAGCTGGTCAGAATCTTCTACCTACCTCTCCTCTTCTGCTTCCATTTTTGTTTGTTTCTCTTGCAGATCATGAAAGCGTAAAGCTTTCCAAATGTTTCTGCTACCTTTGTTGCTTTAGCAGATGCATTTCAAGTGTTCAGTGCTTAGAGTATTTCAGCCTTTATATACTGCGGTTGTGTTGCTTTGTACAGAACACATGACATGAGACAACAAGATGCTTTGTGTTAAAGACAAAAAACCCTTTGAGATCTTTGTGCATTTCACAATATGTTAAAAACGAGTATTACAGAAATCAGTCCCAGCCTATTCTGATTAAAGGAAAATAGTAGTCTACCTGACTTCCTGATACTCTAATTCTTTTAAAAGGTACTGCTCCAGGGAACACTTGACTTCTGGTAAATGAAGTCTTCCCCCCACCTGCTTCCAGGCTTCCAGGATCATACTTCACATTTGTTCCTATTTAAATTAAGAAGTGGAACAGAAACACGAAACTACCTTAAGCAAAAATGAACAAGTCTGGTCTAAGGAATCTACTCCTTATTTGCTGTCTGTGGAAGGGGTGGATTTTCAATTAACACTTCAACTTTCCTGATTTGCCTTGGGATTAATAAAAACAGAAAAGAAGCACGCATTTTTAAAGACCAGGAATTTGTTATTAACATTACCAAAAAAAAATTTAAAAAATTCAATTGGCTGATTTTGTCCCAGGTAGTTCAGAATTGAAGTACATCATGGATTCTCCCATTTTTTACAACTTTTCCAGAGGTTTTACTAATTAGTAGAGATTTGCTTTTTTGATTTTGAAGGTTTTAATTTGTCCATTAATGTGGTTCGTTACACTGAGCAGGAAATGAGAACTCACAAATTAGGATGTACCAGAACTAAGAGTAGTGATGCAATGTCACATTTATCCCTTTAACAAATCTAAACATCCTTTTACCTAAAATTCCAAGGAAAAACCCTGGCTAACCTAAAGCCTCCCACCTGCAAGATCCACACACACTACAAACACAGTTCTTTCTCCCCTTGCTGTTGTTTGCATTGGTCACTTGTCCACCCTGAGCTAGATACACATCATACAAATAAAAGTTGTAAAAATTCACTAAAAAGTTGTCATTTTTATACATTTTAGAAATTTTAGAAATTGGGCAATTTGAAAGGTAATAGTTATGAAGTTAGAAGTCTTGACATCATAACAGCTAAATCAGAAAGTAACATATATCCCAACAAAGATATGTTTAGAATATGTGTTTTAGGCAATAGGGAGGATGTAAGACTAAAAATTAAATTAAATGCATCACAATGAAATGCAGGTGAACAACCTGGCTGAATTCCTCAAATCTGTCCTGGATTTTTGGTGCCAAATGTAAAGGGTACACATATATTTTAAGATACTATTTCAATCAATCTTTGGTATTTGTACATAAAATTAATTAGGAGGCGTTTCAATGGAGGCTCTATTTTCCACAAGTCATTACTATCTTTTTTAATTTGAGCAAGAAATGGAAAATGTTTTCTAAGGAAATTGCTTAATTTGGTAAAGATCATACAAATATATTATTTCATATTTTAACAGTGTTAATACCTTATTCCATTCTAGATTTGATAAATTTAAAACAGCAATAAAAAGAGAAGGACCTCTAGTCTGCTCTGCCCAGATTGCTACCAGACAAGAAGAGACAAAAAAGACTGCGGATAGCAAGCCTATAAGGGTCAGACAACTGACCTTTAAGTGAATTTCACAACTTTGTGGTCAATATATTCAGAGATTTTACACTCACAAACATATGTGGAAGTAAACAGTCTAAACCTATCTACTCACATCAGACGGCCGATTCAAATAGAGATGGAGTTTAAAAGCAGTATTCCACATTACCTGCAGTGTCACTGAAAAGCCTGTGTTACTTGAAGCACTAATTCAAATGGACAGTTTCTTTCCAAGGAATGCATGTTTGACTGTTGTTTTTCCCCACACTGCTATTGCATAAAGGTCAAAACTGTATAAAATACACAGGCATGGGATCACGATCCCAGGCAGAGTCAGCCAAAACAAATTCCATTCCCAGCTTCATGAATTACTTGCAACATGAGTAACAAAATTATTTTCTCTTCTTTGTTCAACTGTACAATGATAATTACCTTCACCAGGCTGTGGGATTGATTATGGATATGTTAATATTCAGGAAGCATCATAAGCTGCATCCATTCCTACAAAAATCTGTCCTACAGTAGCTTGTCTAGGTTTTCCAGGGCAACGATTATCTGTCTTTTTTTATTTGTTTGTACAGTTCCCTGAACAATAGGGTCTTAATCCTTGACTTGGACAGCTAGACACCATTGAAACATAAATAATTAGGAAACAATATGAGTTGAGAGATTTTAGCGAAGTGTTATACTTCCCAAGAGTCCAGGCACAGAGCATTAAAATGACCAGAATGTAGCCAAAGCAAAGGAAACTGGGGACAAGAAACCATAGCCTTGGTTGTTTCTAACAACTTTGGTGGCTTGTTCTTGAAAGAGCAGGGATACAAAAAAGAAGACTGATGGAATGCATATGTGGGGAAAAAACTCTATTCAGAGTGTAGGAATTGTAAATATAGTTGTCTTTTGAGTGAGGCATTTAGAACAAGAGCTTTTTATGTATTTGCCAGCTCTACCATATTTGCAAATTATAAGCAAACACAGTAGAAAAACTACTGGGTTGTTTGGGGGATGAGGGGGAAGGTAGATGCAAGAAACAGCACATAAACATGCAATTTGCAAAAAGAGACACACATGAAAAAGGGTTGTATAACCAACAGCAGTAGTTTTCTCTTGAGATGTGTTCTTATGCACATAGAGGCTGCATTTCTTATGAGTTTATCCACTATATTCAAGGTAGAATCTCAGAAATATCAGCTGTGTGTCATATACTAAGAATAACCCCCTGCTTCCTATCAGAAGGTTGAAGCCAGTCCAATCACTTGAGTAGCTCTCCATTTGGGATAGTTCTTCATCTTCAGCATATAATATCTTCAAGTATCAAGCATAAAGGGTATGACATGGAATTTGTGCCAACATTTCTAAGGAAAACAATTACTGAACAGAAACAATTAAGTAACAGCTTCTTCATTGCCTGTCCTCACATTTTTCTGTTGTTAGTGACTTCTAAGCTTTGTACTCTCTGAAAGTGAGTATCAGAAACTTGGGCTAGTTTAGAATTGAAAGACTGATGGGGAAGCATGACTGTCAGCATTAACATGAAAAATAATTCCTTCCAAGTGACAAATGAAGAAATGCTCTGCTTCCAGTCAGTCTGGAAGATACCTGGAGGACAGGCAATTTCCACAAGGTGATGAATGAAAAGGAAGTAGAATGTTAAGGCAAAAGGCTGGAATGTTTCCAGTAAACTGTGAATGCAGGGTGCGGCAAATGAAAGCAGTCTTCAGGGCAAATTAAGGCAAAAGAGTCAGGGTTTAATACATTACCCACAACTTTAATTTTCCTGAATAAAGTTAATTTCAAAGCAATATATTAGGAAAAAAAATGAAAAATTAGAAGAAAGACAAGTAAACATTATTTTCAGCCACTAATTGAATAATATATAACACACATGCAACAAGAAAAAAAAATAAACATTTCTGTAGATGTTGCAAGTTATACTTTCTCAGTATTTTACAACAGCCTCTATCTCACTAAATTACTAAAAATGTCACTATTACACTGCGCATTCAAAACCCTTTGATATTCTCAGTCAATAATACATACTTTATATAGACACCTAACTTTAAATACATAAACCCACTCACTTAAGTAATATATTCAATGCACAATACAAATTAAAGCAAATTTGTCTTTCCAGTCGTTTAGGCCCATCACTCTCCTCTTGTATTTGAAAGTTAACTAACCAAGAATTTGAATAGATTAGAATGATAAGGCTTTTATAAAAGATCCAGAAGTAATATACATACAGTTTGATGTGATCTGAAAGAGGTGCTGAAGCTGTATTCTTGAAAGATGAGAAATAAAGTCACCTTTTTTTTCTTTTTAACTAAAGTAAATGGAAAAAAAGGTCTTAGAAAGTCTTAATGTCTTACCTGCTGGTATGCTTCATAGATTATATCAAACAAGAAAGCCTGAGGCATTTCACTCGCTCTGTACCTGGCACGTTCCAGTGAGTGGTCCAAGCAGCCATCAGCAGCAGAGGCAATAACAGTAGAAACTAAAGGACGGATTGCTCCTGCTGCCTATGGAACAAAACACAATGAGAGACCTAAATGTTACCAATATTAATTTATATCACAAAGCTTTAGTCCAAAAAGCTTGAAAATTATTATTCCAAATCTTTTCTACTCCTCATAATCTGTAAGACATGCTACTTTGTATGAGACTTTCAAGATTAATTAGCAATGGGAGATTGTATAAGAACTCTTCAAGGGACAATTTACCCAAAAAAAAAAAAAAAGGAATCTTAAGTCCTTCATAAACATCTACTGCAAATACATGTACATATCTGAGATGGTCGTTCTTCAGACTTTCTTCTCTATACATAGCAGGCGGTTTCTGTAAGGATAGTTCTAGGCCTATTCAGATAGCAAACAGCAGCAGACACACCTGAGAAGTCTTGAAAATCCACAGCACTTATTGCTTTCACAGATCTCAGCTTGATCTAAACAGATCTAAACCAATCAGAACTAAGATACAAGAAAAGTTTCAGAAAATTCAGCTTGTTCCTCTGTGTTCAATTCACCCTGTGAAATACCAAGTAACCACACTTACCAGTGAAATCAGAAGGAACAACACATACACCTGAAAGTACTCAATATCCAGCAGCACTGTGCTGCAGAACAGATATTTAAATGCTTGTATTTCAGTTTCAGTTTTGCTTAGGTTTGAAACTAATTAAACATATACCTTTGATATTTTCATCAATACATAGTATTAAAGATCAGTGGCATCTCTAAAACAGAACTCTTCTACAAGGCTTTAGGCATTTTGATACCAGAAAGTTACCCACGCTTCATCAGTAATTTATGCTCATATGCTTTGGATGTAGCTTAAACCAATTGGGACAAGAGGGGTCCATACAATAATGAAGAAAAGAATGCAATGGCAGAACACTGCTTGCCAAGTAACAGGGCAAAAAGCATGCTAATCACTGGGAACAGCACCATCACAGTGTACTGTTCATTATCAATTTTTAAGAATATTAAAAAGAATAACTGATGCTGTTTCAAAATATGTGGAATTATCTGACATTTTAAAACATTATACATAGAAAATCATTCCCAGTGGTGAATTCTGACACTTTTTACTGCAGCTACATATTTTCTGAGGTTTAGTGAATTTTGACACAGAAAAAAATAGGTGCCTTATCACATATGAGCAATTTTACTTATCTCTGTTGGCAAATCCTGCTCTAATACATGAGTCCTGACCACTCTTAGAAGATTTCTGACCTTAGATAATCATAAAATGGTAGAAAAAGATAAAAAAGGTTTTGCCCTCTCAGAAGAGGAAGAACAAGTTCTTCCTCCCTCCCCCTTTTACACTATTAAACAATAAAACAAAGGTGACACCCTAGGCAGCATGTTGAGCACTTTATGAGTTCTAAACTACAATTTCTCAGTTCCCTTTTTTACAGAATGAATATGGAGACATGAACCAATTTCTCATGCCCAAAGAGTTCTGATATGCATGACCAACCAGGACAGGATGAAGGAAGAGAAAAAGTTCAAGAGATACATGTGAGAAGAGAAATATCTGAACTACTTTCTCAAAATCTGAAAAGCACTTTTCTTTCTAATACATGGAAAGAGATAACTACACAAAAACTACATGGAGCAAAACATTATCATCCAAAGGTTAAATGTGGTACAGAAACATCAGTAAAAAATATGCAATCACATAAGAACTGTCTGTAAAGAATCTCAAGAAATCATCTGGGCCACCTTTCTGCCCTAGGCAGGATCAATTTTATTTCTGTAATAGAAAAGACAAACTGTGAAAACTAAACACCACTATAATTTTAGTAATATGTCCATGTATTAAATGAGGTGTAAATTTAACAGATGTACTTAGAGCAAAAGCTGTGCATAGCAGAAGTAGAGAGACTAAATTATCTGCAATTTGTCCCCTCTCTATTTCCTATGATTCAAGGACATGGATTATTACATCTATATCCCAGCTGCTGGGCATTTGGACTATGTAATTTTGCTCTGCTGTCATATTTTAATTGATCACACACATACACAAAATTATAAAATTAGAAGGTCATGGGAAAAGAGAGAGAGCAGCATGCTACCCAGAGTTTTGCTGTAATTAGCTATATATTTGATTTTTTTTTTCTGGAACAGTTACCATTCCAGAAAGCCATTTATCAAAAGAAGGTTCCTTAGGCTGATCCAATATTTTATTACAGTTTTTCACAATCCTGTCATGTTACATTTTCAGCATAAAACAGGCTGGAAGAATACAATGTGACTTGCGTAACCAAATCTCACAAGTGAAACATGCACTCTGAGGAACAAAAAACCAAACTGCAATTCTAAATAAAATTGAATACTCAGAATTATGTTTTAAAAGAACTCTGAAACACATTGTTTTCTTGCCATCTGGTTTATTGCACAATAAAAATTATGAATATCTGTATTGGTATCTTTGCAACAATACTGAACCACAACTCCCCCTCTGCTGAGGCCTAAGCTCTTCCAAACAATTCAGAAAGACCTAATTTCTACTAAATCCAAATGCAACATTTTTTTTAAACTCTGCAATTAACTTCTCAAATAATTGAAAGCTTCATGGCACTGAACACTTAACAAGTGCACTTTTCAAACAACTACAGTTTTCTTTTACAATACCCCATAACTGAGTCCAGCGTGGCAGGCTGAGTTTTTCCCCCCCTCTTCCTGCCACTTCAATAAGAAATCACAAGTTGGGCACAATAAGATTTTTTTTTTCCTGCAGCAGGTCCACTCAAACTATACCTGGCTGATTGAAAACATGAAATTTAATACAAAGAACAAGATTCATGGCTGACTTCCAATAATACAAAGGGGAAAAATTCTGTGTATGCAGAATCAAGATAATAAGCAGTCAATTGATTTCAAAAGCAAGCCCCAGCTTTTTCTCCAGAAAATGACAACTCGTCCTGTGACTGAAAGTAGAATGGAGAGCTCTGGTACTTAGTAAAGCCAAGAAGTTTCAACTGCTCAGAAAACCTTCATATGATAAAGAGCTGCAGTCCAAAAGCCCCAAAAGCTGAGCCTGAGCACGCTTGCCAAGGTGCAGCACTAAGTCAATACCTTAAAATGCTGAGACAAGATACAGAAACTGATTATCTGTTTTGCTCACTACTGGCTCATTTTCCACAGGACCTTTCTCTGTCTCACAAACACACATGGGCTCTCTCAACCAGATGATGTGACCCAACACAGGGCTGCTTTTACCACCTCAGTGACACACGAACTACATTAATTCCTAAGGCCTCTTTCAGACTGCATGAAACTAGGAGCAAGAAAGTGAAAACACTGGCCTGTAGCCCTGCACTGTTTTCATATGACACAAGAGAGCTGAGTCCCAAACACAGGAAACTTTGCATCTGCAGTACTGCTGGCAACATCTCTGAGCTGGCATAAGTCAACAGAGCTGCCAAACCCATGCTGGCTTGCACAGACCTCACCACAGATGCTTCTGCTTCCAAAACTGGCTCACTGTATCTCCATTCATGGTCTGGGCATAACATTTGGCATGTAAAATCAAAAGAATTGAGCTGTGAGTTTTGTCTTATATACAGGTCAAAGAGGGGCACACTTTTAGGATGTATGGCTCATTCTGCAGTACTTCTTTCTGGTTAGCACAAACCTCCCTCCTACTCTGAAAAGCAGAAAACCTTTCTGAATTCCACCTGGCAGCCTTGCAATGAACTGAATGAACAGACACTTTTTCATTCAAACACTTAAATATTAGGGCACAGTAGAGACAATAATGCAATAAGGCAGTATTGTACCTGAAGGGAGTTTTGTCTCTGGTAATTGTGAGGCGCAAATGAAGAACACAATCATTCATCTAGTCCACATCTATTCAGTTACAACAAGCATTTTAACCTTTGCAAGGGATTTCCATGTTGGTTTTTGTAGTTATAAATCAGTAACAAAAACTATTTCAATATTAATAAAAGAGAGTGTATACTGAGTTTCAGGTAGTTGAATTTTATTTGCTCTAATTTGAGAAGCATTGACTTGCTATTTATGTCAGGAATGCACAAGTATTTGGCCCAGCTCTCAGGTGAGGTACAGACATGAACTTAAAAATTAATAAAACAAAGAAAATCGGTCCTCATTGAAATTGTAAGTACTTGCTAATGTCACTGTAGTTCCAAAAATCTTTTTTGCACTCTGAATTACCACAAAACAAAATACAAATCCTGTGAGTCTAAAGCAAGTGCCTGGGTCTTATACTGACACTTCCCTACTCAGGAGTACTTGTCTTCCAATTTTTAATAATTTTGAGCCAGACCTCAACTAGATTTGCTTCCAAAATCATACAGAAAATGCATCATACACCCTTCCTGAATGTGAAGAGGATATTCAACAGATAGTTAAACCGAATTTCTTTAAATATCCACTTCACAGCCACTCTAATTCAAACACAGCCAAGCACTAACCTTGGCATGTCCAGAAAATTAATTTCTTTCCCCCATTTTTGCATATTTTGTTAAATATATCAGTTAAAGTATCCAAATATGAGTGACCAAGCTCTTAAAATGCTGCTTCATAGCATAACAGACATTGAAACAGATACCACTAACTGGTTAGTTTTCTTTTGCAGCCACAATATTGGAAGAAAAAACAACTTTCTCATCTATTACTTCCTTAAAACATTGCTAAAATGTCCTAAGAATGTTCCTGTCACTTCAGGGGAAGTGACAGACTCCTGTCACTCATAAGCAAGCTCATCCATTGATCTGGTGAAACGGAATCCAATTCCAGATGCTTTTAGAAACAACAGAAAACAGAAGAGACAGCAGGTGTCTTTTATGACCCATTTTAAAAACTGCACAAAACAAAAAAAAATTTACAAAAAGGTTTAAAGTCTTGCATTCATTTTTTTGCATAACTTCCTAGACCACAATATGCATTTAAGAATTAAAGATTCAGTGGTGACTGGAAAAAAAATGTAGAAAATGAAGTGCATGAGGAAGGTCAGCATAACAAGGCATCACAAGTGTTTTCAGTATATCCAAGGTGTTCCAACCTACCTTTTCACCAAACAGTAACCTACTGTTCTCAGTTTATCATACTTCCATCCTAACTAGAAGTTGTTTAGATGTGTAGGTTCAGTGAATCCATAACTAGGGTGAGCTTTAAGATCAGACAACACAATCAGTTCATGGACCGCTGAACACAAAAAGTATTAATGACATCTTTTATTACAAAATGAAATATGAATTTTTAGATTACAAAAGCCGACACATAATATAACAACATGGCCAACATAATGCAGTATAGCTTACTTTTACTGAAAATTCATAAATAATTGACATCCTCATTTTATTTATAATAAGATAATATTAGGTAGTAAAATCCACACAGAACCCAATAAAATTTTCATAAAGATTAGGGAGGCAGAGGGAGCTTTTATCACAAGCAACAAATTATCCAGCTTACAGATATTCAAAACACAGTGCAGCATTCACTTGAGACCAACACTTCCCACCTACAGCACAACACACCAAGAACAAATTAACAAAGAGCCAAAAGCCCCAAAACAGCATGAAAACC
Source organism: Sylvia atricapilla (assembly GCF_009819655.1). Taxonomy (NCBI): domain Eukaryota; kingdom Metazoa; phylum Chordata; class Aves; order Passeriformes; family Sylviidae; genus Sylvia; species Sylvia atricapilla. Next base: position 29,442,074 of record NC_089140.1, read on the forward strand.
AATATGCATCACTGATTTGGTCATTTTGGGCAGCCAAAGTTGAAACAGAACAATGCTAAATAGCTGCAAATCTCAACAAGTTGAATGACAGGGACTGGGGAGAAAAAAAGTTGTAAGTGGCACAAAATCCTTACGAAAATGTCAGAACTACAATTCCTTTTGTTTTAGAACTGCGTGGTAACAAGCTCAGACAACCACAGATCCTCCAGGCTGGCCTACTAAAAAAAGTATGCTATGTCTTTGGCATACTTACCCTGCCCCCAGTAAGCCCCAAGTATTAATGTAGACACAAAAAGTCCCCTCAAACAGCCAGCTCGGAATCCTAACTTCAAGTCAGTGGGAATGACAGCCTAAACCTTTACAGAGTCTAGTCATAAATACGCAAAGCCTTCCATCTCTCTAACATGACTTCTTTACACTTTTTAATTACACCAAAAATACTTTTCTTCTCCCCTCATAGCCTGTCTGCCCTGAAATTCACTTTCCTTACACTATCTTCTCAGCAGCCTAGTAGCATTAAGTAAGTGTGTATTTTACGTTTTACTTACTTAACATTTTAATCATCCCAACTAAAAATACAATGTTTTGATATTACTCGGGAATAGGCCTGATATGACACATAGAAAAGCAAGCCTTATTAGTGCTAAATTTAAAAGAATGTTTCTATTCTTAAGTTTTTATATGTTTTCTCAATATTCATATTTATGAGTTTTAATTCTGTATTCAGACTTGTTTTCAACTCTGACAAGCAAAACAGAACTGAAGCAAGACTCACAAATAATTTAGCCACCATGCCTAGGGTATTTTCAATACACTGAAAATAGAAGTACATTAGAAATACATTTTCATAATTTCAAAGCAGCTAACTTCTTTGAAACTGTATGCTGGAGATGGTGGGGCTTGTCACACTTAGTAGGACAACTACATCCATCTTGGAACACCATTAAAGTAATTTTTAAAATTGTGAACTTGGTAAACATACAAGCAATTTTATCTTGCTTTTCCATGAAGACAAGGATTGCATTAGGACACTGGTGAACCATGTAACAATAACAATCAATGTTAATTTAGACAAGCTAGGTATCTAACAGTTTACAAATATGCCCTGGAATGGTTTTTGTTGGGTGAAAGACTATTTGTATATTTCCAAACACTACCATCTCATAAGGATTTCAGTCTAAATTAGGTCTGGCTATGAACCAGCAAAAGAAGCTCAGAATAACTTTGATTAATTTCTTCTCCTTTTATTCCATGAAACTGTTTCCACATGTTACTACAGGGAAAGTATTCTTTTACACAGATCAAACTACTTTCCAGGAAGGGCATTCACAGCCATCTACAGTACAAAAAAAAAAAAAATACAGAAATAAACACAGTATCTCTGATGCATGAAACAGGTAGAAACCTGCATTTCTATTCAGACATTTGCATTCAAACTAATTGTATCTACAGTAATCAACTTACTTCAGCCACACTCAGCAATAACCATCTAAGTTAGAAGAATTGTCTCTACTGAAAGATTTCTTATTTCAAATTAATCAAACAGAACCTTCAAAGCAAAACTCAAAAACTTAATTATGAGATTAAAATATTTCACATATTTAAGAGGATGTTCTTTTCAGATTTCTTCTATATCTAGTAAAACAAAGGCATATAACCATTTTTGTAAAATAAAGCAATTAGAGAATTACTTCTAATGCACACTTAAGGCATAGCATTAAAATACCATATCTTAACCTTATCTTCTTATGTTTTTGTTTTTTTTTTTCTTTTCATTTTCTGTATTTTGTCTCCAGCTCCTACCTAGGACTACTTTTTTTTCTATAACCAAAAGTCTTAATCTATGAGAAATTTTCTGATTCCAGCGCAGAAGTGGAAGAATTAGGGTATTTCTTCCTCCAGTCTACAGAAATCCTAGCAAAACAACTCTATTTCAGTGGACAAGATGGAGGCAGAAACAAAGTCATGACACAAACCATAAAGCCACCACAGCTATACAGAAGTGCAGTTGAAAACAACAATTCAACTATGAGAGCAAAGTTTTCTAAACTTAGGTGTGAACACTTGTTCAAGCCCAAACTAGTCAAGCTTCCAAACTGAACTAATACAAGCCTGCACATAGTCCTCAGAGTTCATAACCTCATTCCGCACCCAGAACCCAGCTACTTTCTGGATAGCAAGGCAAGGCAGCAGTTTGGTTGTATGGTTTCAACTCAAACCTGTCACCATCTGTCCCCATAACTCATTCTGTAAATGTTGTGTCCAAAAGACCCTCCAAAACAGCTGCACACTTCTCTTGAAGGACCAGATACAGCATGGAGTCAGTCAGGACTACAGGACAAGCAAGATGACTCAGTAAAGAACAGCACACCACAATAAAGGTAGAGGTACTCTCATTAGCATGCAGAAACATAAACTTGAGTCCAGGGCACAGCATACTTTCACCCACACTCACACCCAGACTCTCCCATGTAGCACAGACATAATCTATGTGACTGTGCTGTGGTGGGGCCAGGATTCCTTCTACCTATTCCTTCTACTGACAAACAAGCACAATCTGCAATGTGGGCTGTGCATCCATTAGAAATTAAGTCTGAAGGAAAAGGATTACCTTCTTTCTGCAAGGGCATCTTCTGCCTGTATATTCTTTAACAGAAACAGTAATTCTTAAATTACCTTATTTTGATATTTGTTGGGGGAAAAACCCAAAAAGCAAAATTCATAATCCTTATGGCTATGGCATGTTTGATTCTCATTACAGCACTAGAATTGCTTTTATGTAAGCACAGCCAGTGCAATTTCAGCTATCTTGATACATTTACACTGGCAGCTTTTAATTGCCCAAGGACAGAACTGGTTGAAATGTTAAACAAGCCTAGCCTTACACAGATATTAAACCTAATCATCAGCTAGACAAAACGAAGGTTAATTAGAACACATGTAGGGAGTTTTGAACACTCGGAAAAAAAGGCTTGTATGCTAAACTTCACCTAATTTCCCTAAAGTCTGTTTAGCCAGCTGGCTATAAGCAACAGTCAAACTCACTAAAACTGGGCACATGTTAATCTTAAACCAACACCAGGAAGGAAGAAGTTATAATTGTGTTTATTCCTAGCTGAAAGAGCAGGGATGTTTAATCAGAAATTTAATACACACTTTGATCCAATGTTAATGAGCTGACACTATGTTGTACATTGAAATTACTTCAAAGACATATGATGCCTTAAACAAATGTAATGTATATTTATGACACTGTTTAAGAAAAAGAAAACATTTCTTCTAATGAGGTCACCTTTATCAGAATATACCATCTGAGTAACTGGGGATAGCACATGTACATCAAGACAAGTCAGAGCCCCAATTAGCTAGGGCAAACTAAAGAAGGTAACACCAACTGTTGCTCAAAAATTAAGACTGTATCCGTTCTTTTTTACTTTACATAATTTCTGTTCTTTTGTATTTAAAGCATTTACTTCTAGGCATCAGTAAATATTATTTTGGTCTTTTCAACCACATGCTAAATTCTAAATGTTATTCTGTGGAACAAGTAAGATTTCTCAGAGAAAACAGAAAAGATTCCCCTCAAAAAGAAAGAATAATAGGAATACATAAATGAAATATATATATATAGATGTTTAAAGTAGAGGAAAGAAGCAGAACTAGATGTATCACAGGCTGCAATTTTTCAACACACAGCACGGAAAACAAGCTCAAAAATGTACCATAAGTAGAAAAGAAGTAAAACCAAGTACATATACACTGAGGAAAAGAGAAGAGTGGTACTGCAAACAATGATACAACATTTATGTGAACATTTGATTTCACATTAAAATTGTATTTAAAAAAAAAGATTGAAAGTAAGTTGTAAGGAAGTCATTTATTTTGTTCTTGTATGCTGAATTACTGACATAAATTTTTAAAACAGCAAAGCATAAAATTATGAAAATTCACAGGATTAAACCAATATATACATTTTTAAAGTGTCATACAAATTATATAGAATTCATTCTAGTGAATTCTTTATCTGCACATTCCTTGTGAGAATTCAAGAATGCTCAAGGAAGTTAGTGATTCCCATAGATACAATAGTAAATTACATAAAATATATTTTGTCATATTGTTAGCTAAATTAATGTGACATAATACCTTAGTCAATATATTTAACTTTTTTTTGGTCACAGTGCAACTGGAAACACTTAACAACATGCTCTCATTTAACAAGATTTTTTTTCTTCTAGATACGTTTTTAAAAAATATTTAAAAGTTTGGTATAGGGTCTGTATAATGCTACTGAAGATCTATATTAAGTATATGATACACACCATACATAGCATCCCTCACCTAAGGAGCAGCACATGCTGGTGCAGAGTTTCAAGACTTTCTCGTGACCTATTTGTTCTTTTCAGCTGTCAGCAACAGCTGTACATTATACACAATTACAATGGATTCCATAAGATGTATAATTTGGTCTATGCAATTCAAATATTTCAAAGCAAATCACATGGCCAGTAACCCACCATAGGTTTTCCATATTTCTGAAGCATTTTAAATCATACTTACAGCTTTACATTTTGGCATTCATTCAACATAACTGACAGTAAGATGAGCTACCAGAACTTTCTTGTTCTAACTCGTGCTATACCGCAAATCTAGGTTGCAAAATTTAAACAAAACCTCTGCTCTAAAAATTAATGAAGCATGAAAACAATAATTTTTGTCACTAAAATTAACAAGATCGTTTATTTTACTTTGATTGCATAGTACTACCTTGCACTAACAAGTCACAAAGCACAACTTACAGTCAGCAGGACATCTTTCAAACCCCAAATACTGATTCGCATTGCAAAACACTATCAGTGAGCATGCACTCTGCCACAAAGGATTTTACATATTACAGTAAATCAATATAAGGATAAGTTAGCATTTGCATTCAGTGGAGCAGAAATCTTGATGCAACTGCCACAGGAGTTAAAATTGGTTTTAGGGGTTTATACTTTAAGAAGAATAGTTTTCCTCTAGACAGCATGCACCACTACAAAATCAACATCATGATGGGAAGGCTACTGATCCACTGCGTATCATTTAATACATGATTTGCATCATTTCAAGAAGAAAAAGAAATCTCAGCGTGTTGTAGGAAGACTCTTGCACAATTTAATCAACCAAATGCAAAAGTGCAATGTTTAATTAATAACTCTTTTCCCACGCATACAGTCCTGAGCAACAAAACCCCACAGGCACTAGAGATTGTGGTCACACAGAGCCCTAAGCAACTCTGCACTTGCTTATCAAATGTCTTTGCCTCATGAACTTGCTCAGCTGCTTCTCTCAGAACTGTTTGTGCTTCTCCTGGTAGGAAACCTCGGACTCAAGTTTCTTTCCCTTACAGTCCATTAAATTCAAAATTTCAAGTCACCTCTTTATACAGGCTTCATCTAACACTTTCTGTTATCAAGGGCCTTGTAAGATGTGTAGGCGAATCCACAGACGGCTGGGACAAGGAATTCTGCCAACCTGTATATTCCAGAACACATGGTTTTATTGCAAGGGTCGTGGGTAAAAGGGCCTTGCCTTCAGCCACCAGCCTCAGCTGAAGGGAAGTCCCAAAGAGAGAGGGAGAAAGAACAGAAGGGTGAGAGATAAGACAGAAGGGAGTGAGAGAGCAAGGTGGCAGGGGGAAGAGAGCAGGGATAAGAGAGGAGGAAGAGGTAAGAACAGGAGAGGTAAGAGTAGTGGGAAGGAGAGGAGGAAGGATAAGAGAGCAAGGTCTTTGTTACAATACATTATATTTCCTTTTGTGATGAATATTCTAATTTACAGTGACCAACCAATACAAGACACAAAATCCTATAGAATCTACATACAGCCTGTAAGAACTACTACAGTACCATATTGTGTTATATTTTAAACTCTAAAAACTACTCTTTAGACTTCTGTTCTGCTACATTGACCTTTGGATCCCTTAGCCCGCAGGAAGGTATTGTTCAATCAAAAGAGATTTTCCTTCAGCTAGCTAGACCATTGTTTGCAGGTTATATAGTAACTAAGACTCAGTATCCTACAACTCAAAGTAAGCTTTCATTTCTATTTTGATTATAAGTTTCATATTTTCAGATTCTTTGCTAAGCAATCATATTTATAAGGTTTCCCTAATTCATCTTCCCCAACAAGATGGATCATTGCACCTTACCATGTCAGTTTGGCTCACACAGTGACTTTAATACATGTATTTTTGGATTTGATATCTCACAAATTCTCTCCTACATGCTCTCGGGCTTCTCAAGGCAGTTTTAGTTCTTTCTGTATTACAGCCCACTTTCTTCCTGGAAACAGGAGGATAAGCACAGAACCAGTCCAGCAAACTATTACAGCATATGAAACAGGCCAAGTTGGCTTTCAGAAGCTTCACCTAACCTGCAGGGCTGGTGTTGTCCTTGCCACAACCACTCAAATGACAAACTCAGCCAAATGCAGCTGAGAACATTTCTGCTCAAAAACTCAGATAATCTTTCTTTCCAATGCAATATTTGGTGAAAAGGAGTAAAATTTACATGCCTAAACCTTAGTCAGAGAGGTATGGCTAAGAACCTCTTCCAGATCTTGCCATGTAGGAGTTGCTAGAATGATCCAAGGCCTTTATTCAGCTTCTCACACATGCTGGACAAGATTTCCCTTATTTCAAGGAACTAGTCTTTAAACCTTTTATCTGCTGCAGGAAGGAGAAATCTGAGTGCTAAATAGACTTATCTTTGCTAAAGGCTGCTTCATTTCCCAAACATAATAACATCGATTTTAACTAGCCTCAAATAAATGGCAGTAGCATATATGTCATTTCTCTAAATTTAAAGGGATACATTTTATAGACATTACATAAAAATGACCCCAACAACCACTTAGATACAAGAAACTATGTTCAAAATTTATTTTCAGAATAAACTAACCCTATCTTAAAAAAAAAAAAAAAAAAAAAAAAAAAAAAAAAAAAAAAAAAAAAAAAAAGGCAAAAAATGTGCATAGACTTCCAGAAACTAAAAAGTGGTGGATTAAGGTACCTTTAAAAAATACTGGTTGTGCTAGTACAACACAAAAATGGTGCCAAGAGAAAAGGGACATTAAAATTTAAGTTTCTCTGTATGATTTATGTATTCCATTTGGGTGAGTTGCATCCTTCATAATAAACACAGCAAATCATCTAAGATACTTAAATTGAGACTGGGAAATGACAGAGCCATTTTTCCCCTTACCAGTGCCCTCCCACCATCAAACGTTACACCTTGTTAGGACTAAGATTACAAGTATTTACCAACAATGCATTAGTTTTCCATTCAACACAGAAAACAATAAACAACTTGGCTGAAAATGTTTTAATTTCTATGGGACCAAAAATGCCATAAGCTATGGAAACATCACTATGCTTTCAATAGTTATCCATTAAAAAGGAAAAATGCACTGCATAACTGGCTTTTGTACAACAGTAAAACCACATTTAATTTCATCACACGTTCAGGGCTGCTAAGGAGCTCCTGATCATTACAATAATGTAGACTCATAAAATAGTTTGGGTTGCAAGGGGCCTAAGGGTCATGTAGTCCAACCCTGCTGCAATGAGCACAGACGTCTTAAACTCTGAGTGAGATCAGGTTGCTCAGCCTTGTTCAAGCAGATCTTGACTGTTTCAAGGGATGGGGCATCCATCATCTCTTTGGGAAAACTTCTCTTGTGTTTCATCACCCCCACTGTAAAAAAATATTTGTCTCTATCTAGTCTAAATCTACTCTATTTTAGTTTTAAATCATTACTACTTGTCCTATTTCAACAAATCCTGCTAAAAAGTTTGTCCCTATCTTTCATATAAGCCCCCTTCAAGTACTGAGAGGCCACAATAAGGTCTCTCCAAAGCTCTCTTTCCAGGCTAATTGACCCTTACTCTCTCAGCCTTTCATCATAGGAGATGTTCAATCCATCTGATCTTTTCTGTGGCCCTCTGCTGGACCTGCTCCAATAGGTCCACATCTTTCTTGTGCTGAGGGCCCCAGTGGGTTCTCACAAAAGTGGAGTAGAGGGACATAAACACCTCCTTGGACCTGTGCTGGCCACACCAGAACACTGTTGACTTTCTGGCTGTAAGCACAATACTGTCAGCTCATGACCAGCTTTTCATCCACAAGTACCCAAAGTCCTTTTCTGAAGTGTCCTCTCAATCCTTTCATCCTCCACCCATTATTGATACAGGAGCTTGCACTTGGCCATGTTGAACCTCAGTGTTTACACAGGACCACTGCTTGAGCTTGCCTAGGCCCCTGTGTATGGCATCCACCCCTCAGGAACATCAACCACACCACTCACCTTGGTGTCTTCTATATATTTGCTCAGAGTGCACCTGATCCCAATGTGTCTGCATCAATGAAGAAGGTATTAAAGAGTACTGGTCCCAGTATGGACCCCTGAGGGACACCACTCATCACTGATCTCCAGCTGGACATTGAGGTGTTAACCATTATCCTCTCGATGCAGCCATCCAACCAATTCCTCCTCCACTGAACAGTTCACCACTCAAATCCTTCTTTCTCCAATTTAGTGAGAAGGAGATTGTGGATGACTGGTCAAAGGCTATAGGGAAGATCAGAGAGGCAACATCCATAGCTCTTCCTTGCACTGATGTAGTCACTCGACTTCCTTGACCACTGATGTAGCCACTCCATGATGGAAGACCACTAGGTTGGTTGAGCAGGACTTGCCCTCGGTAAAGGCATAATGGTGCTGTCTAATCCCCTCCCTGTCCTCCATGTGTCTTAGCAGGCTAAGAGCATGTAGGTCCTAAAATGCTATTTTATTCTCAAATTGATTAATAACAACCCTACAATTAATGAATAATTATTTTTACATTGACATTAGTCACTCTCCTAAAGTACAAAACTCATTCCATTCATGTCCAGATGGTAATACTAAATAGCTCCTCAGTTCTTGATTCTGTTTTTGCACAGGGGTCTGACAGGACAGTGAGAGCCTTGCAAAGCATCAAGCATACAATGAAAGCAGAACTTCTGAGAACACAGGCAGAGGATAACTTCAGATAAGCCAGTGTATAAATACGAATCAAAAACAATCTTGTCACTGATGCAGCCTTTTCAGATGGCTAAAATCAGTCTTTGAATATAATGAAGAGGACAAAGCTCATCTGTAAAATATTCAATGAAGGGCAAAACCATAAGAGATAAGAAAACCAAAAGATAATTGCTCCAGAGAAAAAGTGCAAAGAAAGGTCAGAGGGGGCAGAACCACTTCAGCATTCTGTTCCCATTCAAGTACACCACACTAGATCATCTTATTTATCCACCCAAGTCTTCCTTTACTGTCAATGAACAAAAAGAGGTGGTTTTTGGTTTGCTACCCACCAAGTTTTGCTAATGTAACTCAGCAAGCATAGATAGCAAAATAAGTGGGTGAAACAACAGGATCCACAGCAGTCGATGTTTTCTGCTCCAGCCTTCCGCTACAGTAAGAGTGATAACGGCAGCACAAGAGGAACAGACTGAGCACAAGACGTAGTGTTTTCTGTCTGGGGGTATTATTTTGACCAACTGCCTCTGTGAGTAGAAGTCCACGAGACTGAGCAGCACTGTACAGTTGTATTGGCATGTAAGCTTTGTTCAGCTCCTTGCTAAAGCTCAGAATAAAATAACAATGTTAGACAGCTTCCAGAAACCAGCTTTTAAGAATGCCATTTTGACTTAGGCCTTTCAATATAACATACTTTACTCTCAAATCTAGTTTATGCTAACTAGAGAAAAAAAAAAGTCTTTGGATGTGCCCACTTTTTGTAAACTATCAATAGCAGAACTGACAAGTCTCCCTCCCCCCTTCCTGTTTTTCTTTTCATGTAGGCATTTTTCATTTTAGTTATGTTGTTTAAAATGCAATTTTGGCAATGAGATATTGCTAGAGGCTTTGGACCAATGCCTTCTGAAGCTTCCACTTTTCCCAGCTTTTACTGGCTATAAAGAATTTGTTTCTAGAAACATATAATTTTAATTGCAAAATTACCCCCAAAACATAAACGGAATTTAATTGGTTACAAAGTAATATTTTGACATAATCAAGGAGTTGTTTTTGGGGTTTAAGATATAATTTATTATATCTGGTTAAGGTAAACATTTTTATTCCCAGAGGCAAATAACAAACTGATTAGTAAGCGTAATAAAGCAGTTTATTTGTCTGAAAATTGGCAGTCAGAAGTGAAATAATTCACTTGATCAATTGCCATTTTAAAGAACATTAAAGTTTCTCATAATTATGTTATCTATATGGTATGCAGACATATAACAATACAGCATTACCCCTATTAACACAAGTCATTTAATATGATGTTTCTGCCAGGTTTTGTACCTTTCTACACAATGCAAGAGGAAGTAATTACTTTTTGTACTGAAAGATTGAAGAACTGACATCCTTTTAGATATGCAAAGAATTTGACCATAGGAACAACTAAACATGATAGATGCTCTGGATCGATTCTTTTCTGATATTCAAAACCATGCAAACTAGTTTTGAGAAAGTCATAACTTTCCATTCAGTTCTTCAGAATTCTGTAGTTCTCAGGTGGAAACAGCCACCTGTCTCTGGGAAGGTGGTTTTCCAACTTGTTACATAAAATGAAATTCTTCTCATGTTCCTTAATTCAGTTACTTTGTCAGATAATATCAACAGCACCCAGACCTCAGAGACTTCAAGCACACATCTTTCTGATGGCCCAGCCTTGCTGAAGTCAGTGGATCTCAGCCAACACAGAAAGTCACCACAGAGCACATGATCACCACACGCATTTCAGACAAATGTCATGGAACCAAATAGACTATTATACATGTACATAATCAACTTTTTGAGATCAAATGATACTTCAGTGATCCAGGTTAGGAAATATTTACCAGTTAAAACTTAAGATGAACTAGAATACACTGACTTGAGAAGGTCCATGGAGATTGCCTTAGTTCCCCCTACTTTTCTATTTCAAATACCTTACAACCAATTAAAAAGAAAACCAGGAGAAAATATTACACTAAAATCACAAAACTTTAAAGAAAAAAGTGAAGAAGTTAAATTCAAATGAGATATGATATACTTTAACATGCAAAGACAACATAAACACAATCAGGAAAGTTATTCTCATTTCAGCCCAAAACCAAGATCAATTAACTCCATTCTTCTACCACTCTCAAAGAATCACATTTAAAGCTGATTTACAAAGACTATTTACTTTAAAGTCTTTGGCAGACAATCAATTCTGAAAAGCCATTTTGCGCTATATCAGAAAGCATTTTAACAAGACTTTTTGACATAACAGAATTTAAGTTTTAATAACTGGAAGCCTAGGTTCTAGATCACTGAAAACTATAGAGCAGAGTTCCTATTTTATTGCCATTTCTTATTAAGCCCATCTACAATACTACAGGCCTATTAAGAAGAGGCTCAACATATTTAGATTTGCAACAATGTTCTGAGACTTGACATAATTTGATTTTCATGATAAATATTTTAACAAGCTATATATTCCCCTTCTACACCATGAAGGTGTAGGAGCACTAAGAAAACACTACAGTTTGTTCTTTGGACTCATTATTCCACTGTCAAAATTGTGAAGCACCTGTCAATAATTTTTTACCACATTTTCTGGGAAAGGCAAGCAGTGGTACATTTTCCTAGTCTTCTAGTACCCAAACAATCTGCTATCACTGATAACTTCTACCTCAAACCATGTCATTGAAGCAGGGAAGCATTATGCATCTTATTAACGGAGAATTCAAAAACAAATTGAAGATAGCTAATTTTGCAAAGAAGCCTGTGGCTAAGATGTGATTCCTTACATCTTTGACTTAGTCAGTTTATCTAACACTTCCTTTTGTTGCTAGTGCATGTCTCTCCTATCCTTCTACTTGCGTAACACAACTTCTACCAACTCTTTCCTTTCATATATCACTTACTTTCTCAGAAATCTTTTTGGTTTCTGTGAGTAATCCCAGTCCTTAGATGCAGTGTCAAACAGCAGAATATCCAGCCTACAACTGAAGGTTTCCCACTTGCCCTGTTTTCCAGCAGTTTGCAATGCTTACAGGTTCTTTCATTGCTTATTCAGGAGTTCCATATAAGTTTGAGATGAAAGCACAAAGTTTGCAAGTCAACCAATGCAGTACACACACTCCTTGGCTATTATTAGTAATCACTAACAGAACTGCTATAGCATTAGGTGATAATTCTGCATGGAAAAAAAGGTAAACTATCATTACATAACCTATCTTTCAACTAACAAATTGCTGATTGATTCAATCCCTTGACAGTCTCTATAGCAACAATTATTCCCAGCAGCAAATAATACCTGCAGCATTTAAATAAATGTCAACCTCCTCCACCTCACCTCTCAGCATAATGAACAGATCCAGATTCCCTTACTTAAAAAAGCCCTCAACACACATTAATAAAATTACTAGAAAATTCCTGACTTATCAATCATGATTTTAGCTGTACAGTATAAAGCACATTACAGAGTTGTATTGCTGTATAGTACATACCCCATGTTCTTTAGCAGCCATAACCACTTTTGAAACAATATCTTCTTCAACAAAAGGCCTCACAGCATCATGGATAACCACTACTTCTGGCTTCTGGAGCAAATGGCCGGAAAATTCATTCTCTGCAAATATTTTCAGTCCATTGAATATTGACCGGTGACGAGTTAGTCCACCTTCTACTACTGTAACTCTTTTGTGGCCATATTTTTCAATGATAGTCTTCATTGTTTCGATATTTTCAGGAGACACCACCACAATAATGTCAGATATCCAACTTATCCTAGAAAAATCAGTGCAAAACCAGAGAAAGTAGACATGAATGACTAAATAAAAGTGGAAATATACGAAACAAAGAAATTCATAACAATGAAAATGCAAGACAGCTAAATAAAGCACCTCTTGATATACCCAAGTCCAAGTTTTTGTACTCCACTCCTTAAGGGAGAGCTATAACAGAAGATTTATGCCAATAACACTGGAGTTCTGGGAAGGGACTTGCTTCCAACAACCACTTTGTGGAGGTGCACATTCTGATAACTCTTCAAAAGCCTTGAAATCATTTCTTACTCCAGCATCATTCCTAACTTCAAACAGAACTTCTACATCTAACAGTGACAGTTTGCTAATCAGTTTCCAATAAATTGGTAAATCTTGTGGCCTGGAATACTCCATGTTCTAGCAAAGCGCACAGTGTACAAAAGATTAACACAATCAAGAAAAAGCCTGAAATAAAGATCACTATCAAAGCAGGCATGAGCAGTAATGGTAATGAATGAAAACTGTAACACTTTAATATTGACAGGAAACGTTATATGGGTAGTCTGAAATATATATAACAGAAAGGTTTCTGCTGTAGGAAGCTAGAAAAATGTAAAACTATAGCTGTGATTTTTAAGAATACCATATGGAAAACACATTTTTAGAGATCTCCAAGATTTTACTGTTAGTATTAGTGTAGCTCTAGAACTGAGGGGGTGTGTGGGGGAAAGTGAATGACCTACAGACCACAAGATTAAAATCAATAATAGCTGAAGCTACGCTGAAATCATTCTTCTGTCAAAGTATCCAGAAATACAAAATCTAGTCATATGTGACATTTCAAAACAACAGAAATACCATAATTCAAATTCATTGTAGTGTCCTATTTTCTAAATGCCTATGTAGAGAACGTTTATTAAAAAAAAAAGGTGTGTTCCATTTCTGTGTCTCCACAGATGGCAGAAAGAGCATTTTAGCATGTTGGACAAGAAACTCATAGGATGATCAATGATTAAAAAAGAAAAATTACTATGTTAAAATTACCCATGTGTAAAATTACCATGCATGCTAGTTACATATACAACTAGGGAAAAAGACAGACAAGTACAATGTACTGTCTCAACTAAAACTAGTAAAGCTACTGAAACTAATATTGCAGACACAAGAAGAATGAAGCTACTAACAACGAAATATTTCCAGAAAAATAAGAGTATGAAATTCACAGTTCAGAAATACACAGGCTCAAGATACTGATTTTTGCAATGACACATGAGAAGGTATTGAAGTAAGGTATTCTTACTTCAAAAACCAAAATTTATCTGTGTTACAAGCCAGTTGCCTATAACTATGTGAAACAACAGAGCATCTTCCACCTTATGTAAGGAGGGGTGGGGGGGTTGTAATTAATAATATTCCATGGAAAACTACTTCAACGAACTGTAAAATAACTATTTAAAATAAAATAAAGAGCTATTAACATTCTTCAAAATAAAAAAACTCGTCCTTATGTTCACTTTACTATCAGCAAAGGCAGAAAATACAGCCAAACCAATACTTTCTCAGCATTCTTAAAGTATTGAAGTATTTGAAGTTGCTCGAATGTAAAATCTGAAGTCATGTCGTTTCAAGTTTCATTTCAACTTGCATTCACCACAGGTCAATCAAAAGATTTAAAAATCTCACATATGAATTCTGCCATACTCGTAATATCTAACTATAAAACATAGCACTTCTGCATGACTTCAACTTGGAACTAGGGCAAACTAACCAGATTCTTCTCAGTTCTTCTTTTAAATACCGAGAGTCAGTCAGTCATTTACCAAAGCAAAATTCAGGAAGAGGTATTTCACACTAAATAAAAACAAGAGCTCTGCATTTCGGTTTGCAGAAAGACTGTAGCCTTACACAGTACCCAGAAACTGGACAGTCTGCACAGTCACTGTGACTGTGTAAGAGGAGCACTGACATTGCCCTTTCTGGAGTCAAATGAAACAGATTATGAGGCAACTGGGTAGTACACAGCATCTTCTGAGAAGTGGGGAAGAGAACACAAGTACTGACCCAGCCTGTGATAAATCTCTGCACAGAGAGGGTGGAATGGCTCAAGACCTCCAGTGGTACAATACACCAAAAAGTGACAGGATGCGGTCACAGCTCCACCCTGTGTCTGCATAAACACATTTGTAAACTGGAGTATGTCCTCCTTAAACTCATTCCGGACCCACGTTCTACAATTAGAGCTGGGATTTAGGGATGTAACATATTCATGTAAGAGCATAAAGGTATCCTTTAGACTGATTACATACAGAACTGCTTAGGTTTTTGTCCCACTAAAACTCATGAAGAGTACTAATCCAGTACAGTGTGCTACAAATTTTAATGAATGAAAGCTGTGCACCACACAGGTTGCTAGTTTTTTCTGAAGATCTGCCTATGGAAATGTTGCAAGATGTTTTAAAGAAGCAGAAAGATACCAGTATACACCCAATCTGGCAGTAAATAATTTTTTTCCTTCCTTTAATTTGTCACATTTCCTTCAGAAAGATTTCATACTAAAATAATAATCTACTGAGGACCTGCTCAAATCCAGTTTAAAAACAGCATTTCAAACACCATTTCAATTTTATAACTGTAATATTGGATCAAGCTTCAAAAAGAATCAGCACGACACATGAAAAAGATCACAATGCTCTACCCCAATGTGCTTTCACAACACACAACTCCAGCGCTTCCATACAACACAGGCTGTGGTTCCAAAGTAGAAAATCAAGGCTGACCAAATGAAACAAAATGACAAGTCCAGTTACAATCACTTTACAACTGCCTTGGGAGGACCCCAATAGTAGCAGAAAGGAAACAATGAGGCATAAAAGGACTATATGGTTGTTTCCTGCAGCTATCCTTCTCGTCATCACCTACATGTAGACTTACTGCCTAGTAAGAAACAGTATTGTTCCATTACATTTCAAACAGGATTACAAACACTTAAACTAGTTGAGCTGGACCTGAAAGTAGGGGAGCTCATTAACTCAGCAACAGATTAAGCTATTCCTTCAAAACACAGGCTGCAGAGGAAATGAAAAAAGCCCACTCTGAAACTGTATAGCCTAAATGGCATGCTGAGGTACAAATGTGACCCAGATTTAACCTTCTACCAGTTTCACTCACATAGAAACCAGTGCTGAAATCTGATATAAGGCTGAAATACTCACACTCAATCTCTTGTAACTCTCATTATGCCACTAAAAAACTGTTCAATAGAACCTATTGAGACCAGCAAAACAAGGCCAGAACCAGGCAGTCGCTGCTGAGATGACATCAGCAGTGTTAGACGGCATCTTTCACTGTCAAAGAAACTTTCAGAGGGGTAAGATAAATCATTATATTACTTTTGCTAACCTTACTAAAAACCAAGTGAGAAAAAGAAGCTACAAGAACAAAATCCATATGCAGAATTCAAGCATAACTTCCTTTTGCTCCATAAAATCTTTGTTATGAATTTATTGATATATGAAAAATATATTAGTACAAATGTGTCTCTTACAGTACAAAAATGGAATCGGGAAGCTTTTGTGGTATATTAAGAAAGTCTGAAGGATCTCATGTACAGAAACCATTCATTTTTCCCAGAAATAAAATGCTCCTTATGAGTCAGACATGACAAAAAAGATGCCTCTATAAAATTTGCTGTAATTATTTTTTGCTCGTAAGCTACTAGGGAGAAAAAAAAAAAAAAAAAAAAAAAAAAAAAAAAAAAAAAAAAAAAAAGCTAATGACAACTGGTCAAAAAGAAGAAAAGAAGCATCAGAGTAGATCCATTTAACAAAACTGTAATTTTGTGACTTATAGAGCCAGTAAATATGCATCAATCAATGGAGAAAAATATTTGGCAAAAAAACATGTAGGACATTTCCAAAGAGAAGCTCCTTTGGGAGCTTGCCCAGGGAATTTTAAGAGACTTCCCCTGTTTTGAGATATTACAATAAAGAAAACAAAGCTGTCAGAAACCTTTATGGAAAAATTTAATTCTGCCAGTGAAGATATTAACTCTGCTTTCCTCTTTTACATCTACTCATTGTACTTGCAACATCTGGTGAAATATGAGCACAACAATAGCAGCAGCATATCTGTTCCACAAGGATTTTAAAATCAATCTTTATCTTAGTTTGTTTTCCTCTCTATAGATTTAGTAAAATATGTGTGCACATGTGCATACAGAGCTAAGATTCCTCCCTGTCTCAGAAAAAGAATTGAAAAGATTCTATTCTAACAAACATACATACAGCAAAAAAAAATCAAATTAAGGAAAAACTCTGCTAGTTGTTACAGAAGCAAAAACAAGGAATGCCATTCTAAATCAGTTGAACTTGTTGTGACGGTCTTGCATAAGACGGTTTTGTCTTCAACAAAAGCAGGAAAAAATCCAATGGGAAAGTGAGACATTTAAGTTTTCTAACATTTAATTTTAGCCCACAGGTAGGGCCTGACCTTCCTATCTGCACTGGCAATTAAAACCGATTTTTCCCTATCCTAGTTTTGTCCCTCTCCTCCTCCTCGGGGTATCATCTGTGATTATTATTGGCAGGCAAATGTTCTACATGCTGTTATCCTATACAACAGGATGCATTGCTTATTCATTCATGTCTGCTCTTGTCTCATTTGCCCATTTTTCCACACTGATATTTAAGAGTCTCACTACTTTCAGTTGAACAGCATAAAAATCTTTTTTCTACTGATCTTTAAAGAGAAAAAGCAGCTGCACATCCTTGAACTGATTGTGTATGTCTGTCTATACTCTGCTACCTCTTTTCCAGTTATAAAAAAAGCTTCAAAGTAGCCACACCAGCTGAAATGCCCAGTTCAACAAAGTTATTACAGGCTAATGAGTCAATGACACATTCAATTACATCAGGTAAACCACAGACATGAGAAGACAGTATCAAGTTAAACACAAAATCTGCCATTTCTAGGCAGATTATGTGTTAAACTGCAGCTCCTCAATATTACATGCTTGCGCTCATATATGCACAAAACAGGAACAAGGTACATCCCTCACAGTTTCAGAGCCAGAAGTAAAAGTGTTGAGATGAAAATGAAAGCCATCCCAAGCTTTGGAGTACATGTGTTCCTAGCTCCTCACACACATCTTTACCAATCAACACTCCAGTTCAGCAGAGGTGGCAGGAAGCTCTGCCTGACAGAGCACTGCCAGGGTTTATTGCACTTCTAACCAAAAGCACCAAGTTGTTACTCTCACACTCAACTTGGTTGAACTGTACAACTTGAAATAAACCTTCTCATTTTTTGCAGCTTTAGGACAAACATAATAATGTTGCTCAAAGTACAGCTATTTTCCCAGAGCTTGCTGGCAGTAAAAATTCTTTTTTTTTTTTTTTTAGATGCATAGTATTTCCTTCCCAAACCTCACTCTGTTCTCTTTTCCAGGTCTCCAATACACTGAGTGAGGATATAATTCTTCTCTGTAGATTCCCATGGCATTTTGGCAGAAATTACAGCTGTGGCAAGCTTTGGATTGGACACTTTGCTTACTGATCTGCTTAGCTTTGCAACTGGCTGCTGTTGAAAACTCAATAAAGAAAACAAGCAGTATTTCTTTCATAAAGTCACAATTGACCTGAGGGAAGCCTTGCTGGGTGGGAATGGGAAAAGAGTCCCAATTTTGAAGTTGTACAAGTTTCCATGTGTGAAGAACTTCGGGAGATGCTGACAATTTTATTTCTTTCACTGATCTCCACACCTCCCCATTTATTCTCCCTAAAATCTAAAGGTTTGTTTTCCTACAAGTTACTGCAACACATCCAGAATTCCCCTTGACACTCTGCTCCTACCTGTGGTGTTTCAAGTGACACTAGATAGAAGACTTACATTATGTTAACATTTGACAATAATTTATTAACTGTCAGTCACATGCCTAGAACTCAACAGCCCTATGGAAAGGAAAATCCTGGCTCCTAAGAAATCCCATTACTTTAATCCTGTAACTGCTCTAACATAGAACTGTTAAGGGTTGGAAGGCACCCTAAAGATCATTTAGCCCCAATCCCCCTGCCATGGGCAAGGACACTTCCCACTAGTCCAGATTGTTCAAGGCCTTATCCAACTTGGCTTTGAATGCCAGCTGGCTTGGGGCATCCACAACCTCCCTGGGAAGGAAACCTGTTCTAGTTCCTCACCACCCCAACAGTAAAGAATTTCTTCCTAATACCTAACCTAAACTTCCCAACTTTCAATGTGTACCCAGTATTCCTTGTGGTATCACTACAACATAAACATGGAAAAGTTACACGTGCACCCACACACTGCATAAGCCATCAGCTTCTAGTCCAGCAACTATAACTTAAACATTTTTTCTTTGAACTTCCTGCTGAAACAAGGTGTTTTACCATGGGCAATAGTGGAGCATAATGCAGTGCTGTACATCAGTGAGTTCATTCATCCCATCATGAGGAGTAAATTCTTTTTTTTTAAAGTCTTTGGACATTATGAAGACCATCTTCAAGGGCAATGGCAGAATAGATCTCTTTTCAGGGCTGATGGATAGTGCTATGACTGTCTCCAACAGCCGCGGTGGGCTCACAGCTCACCAAACCAGCCACTGCAGTCACACAAACCCTCGAGCTTCGAGCCTGAGGGGGCTCGAACAGGCGCATCCCCAGGAGCTAAAGAATGCGGCACAGCCTCCGAGCATAGACAGGGCTGGGGAAGGAGGGCGGAGAATCCACTCGGGATGGCGGCGCTAGAGCCAGGCTGGAATGGGGGAAGCGCCCGGGTCCCGCCCGGGACTTCGTCCCAGATGAGGGGGCCCAAACACACGTCGCTCCCTTCCCGGTCTGACCGGGCGGGTAGGGACGGAGAGACACCGCAACGCAAACCAGACCCGCGCTAATGCCCAGGGCCTGAGGCGAGGGCAGCGGGGGCTGCCTGCGCCTCTCCGGGACCCGGCCAGGGCCGGCAGGAGCCCGCGGGGCGCGGCCGGGAGCCGAGCGGCGCCGGGCTCGTTACCTCTCCATGGCCCGCACCGCGTAGCTGACGAGCGGCCTCCCCTGCACGGCGCAGAACTGCTTGGGGGTGGCACCGCCCAGGCGCTCCCCGCTCCCGCCCGCCGGCAGCACGGCGGACACCGACACTCCGCCGGGCGCGGCGCCGCGGCTGCCGGGCTCCATCTGCGCCGGGCCCGGCGGCGGCTCCGCTCCGCGCCCCCCGCGGCAGGAACGGCGCAACCGCCCGCCCGCCTGTTTTATTCGCCCGCGACGTCCGCGATCCAAAGCATTCGGCGCCCGCCCGCTCGCCTGCCCCCGGCGCGCACCGGGCCCTACCGCGAGCCCCCCCGCGCTACGCGAGCGCCCGCAGAAGCTGCCCCGGGCCCCGGCAGCCGCGGGAGCGCCCGGACCACGGCAGGGGAGCGCCCGGGGCAGCGCGGCACGGCGGCGGCGGGCACCCAGCCGCACTGCCCGGGCACGGCCGCCATGGGCCCTTTAAGTGGCCGGCGGGCGGGTGGCTCGGGGCGGGGCCGCGCTGAGGGGCGGGGGCGGCGCTTCCCGCCCTGTCCCGCCGGGAGCCGCGGAATGGGCCGGGGGCCCTGTCCCGGTGAGGAAATAAACACAGCGCCAGTGGCGCCGAGGGAAAAGCAGGCCGACCCGGGGGGCCTTCGTGAGAACCCAAGAGGCTGGCTGGGGACACCTGCTGAAATGTGGTGATTGTTTCCCTTCATCCTAGGAGGGGGAGATTAAAATAAAGTCATGCTGGAGTTGTTAAGGTTGGAATGCCTCTTATGTCAGTGAGTCCAATCATTTACCCAGCATGGCCGTATTCATTGTTAAACTACATTTCCCAAGTGCTACATCCACACACCTTTGGAACACTTCCAGGAATCGCGACTCCACTACTTCCCTGGGCATCCTGTTTAATGTCAGCCCTTTCAGTGAAGATATTTTTCCCAATATCCAACGTAAACCTCCCCTGATGCGACTTGAGACTTTCCTTTTTTGTCCCTTGCTACCTGGGAGAAGAGGCCAATTCCCACCTGACTCCAGCCTCCTTTCAGGGAATTGTAGAGTGGCAAGGTTTCCCCTGAGCCTCCTTTTCTCCAGGCTAAGCAGCCCCAGCTTCCTCAGCCGCTCCTCACAGGATTTGTGCTCCAGACCCCAGCCCCTTGTCTCTCTCTGGACACACTCCAGCACCTCAATGTCTTTTTGGAAGTGAGGGGCCTAGAACTGGACACAGCACTCTAGGTGTGGCCTCTCCAAGTCTAGCAAGACTACCACTCTTCTGGTCCTGCTGCCCACACTACTCCTGATACAAGCCAACATGCCATTGGCGTCCTTGGGCACCTGGCTCTTGTTCAGCTACTAGGAATGAGCACCCACAGGTAAAACTCAGTGGTAGTTAATTCACTGCGAGGATCTGGGATGCTCCAGCTTGTCTCATGATGTTACTTACTGTAAACAGTGATGGCTGAGACATGTTTGGAAAATTCCCAGGGCTGATGCCCATTAAATGGCAGAGGAGGCACAGTCTGGTGATCACCTGTGAAGACCTTAGTGAGGTGGCAGGTGCCAGGGTAAGCCAGGAAGCTGAGGCAGTGAGTGCGGGTCAAGGCCAGGGAGGCATCAGACTGGGTGCACTCATAGGAGACCAACAGTAAAGACTGCTTAAAAGTAGCTTCCAAAGCAAAACAAGGAGAGGACGGTTGAGAAGAGGATTGCTTTTAGCTTTTTCATAACAGCTCTTACTAGTGGAAGAGCAATGTTTGTATTTGACAAGTGAGTCTTCGTAACTCAGTCCTCCAAGCTTGAAGGTGGGGGTACTCAGGGCCCTGGCCCTTGCCTCTATGACATTATTTTTAGCAAAAATTCAGTGTCTTATATGCAGGCTATCCTAAAATGACCAAAGTCTTTAAAGTCTGCAAAATTTCTTTATATCTTTGAGAAAATAGCTTATTTATGGATTTTCAGGTTTCTCTTAGCTGTGTTAAGAGGAACCTAATAAAAACACGTACAGAGACCTTTCTGAGGAGTAAGCATGAAAAGTTTATGTGCCAGCTAGGCTGCTTTGCCAGTGTCAGCTGTGGACTGGAGTAAAATGATCATACAGGCTTGCAGAAGAATCATAAGCAGGAGTCATACAATAGGAGTGAAGTGATCCCTCCTAGCAAAGGCAAGACTTCACAGGTATTCTTGATAGCTGCAGTCGCAGGAAAGTCACGCACAGCACAGGCACTTTACATGCAGAGGTGTCAAGCTTTTGGAATGGAGACTTTTCACCAGAGAGGGAATTAGCTAGAAATTAAACCACCTTTCTTCCAACAAGTGTTGGTCTCATTGTCCTCAGGACAGTTTAGCATGTTGGATTTTTTTAAAAAATCCATTGGCTCAGCAACAATACTAAACTGTTTATGTTCTTTTTTAGCAGGTCTTTTATTTTCTTTTCTTGGAAAGTATTTCACTACCTAATTCCTGAATGATGACATTTATTTTTACGTTGTCTCTTTTTGGAATTTCCAAGTCTGTACTGTGAGTCAGCATCCCTTCATTATTATTAGATGCCCAAAATTAATTTTTCTTCTTAAGCTAGGCACCTCCAGTATCCAAAATCATCTTTCATTCTGATTTTTTCTTGCAGCAATTTTATACAAATATGTTCATGGCAACTTATTCTGCAGCATTCCCATTTTTTCAGTTTTTTCGGTGTGACATATTCTGAATTCCTGTCTTAGGTCCTCATGAATTCATTTATAAAAACCACACCTCTTGTTTGCCTTTCTATAAGGAACAAAAGAAGTTCTTTTTAGTTCCATGGCTTCTCACACGGTACATGAGTTCTGGGGAGTAGGTAAGACATTCCCAACACCAAAACAGCCTTCAGAATTATTTTCCCCTTCCTTCTTGATGTTATGGTTTTACATGTCTTCACTTACATCCACAATCTCTTGTGCCCAGGACCTTTCTTGTCCATCGAGTGTTTCCCCACTTCATTTCAGTCATTAATATTAATTTCTTCTGTGAAGGAACATGTGTCGATTTGGTTCTGTTCTTGCTCTGAAGTCCATTTTCCTTATTATACTAGGGATATTATGCTTGATCAATCCAGAATAAATTATATTTGATGCATGGACTTTGGTGGATGCAGACTTCAGTGACATCAAATCTGTTGTATATTATCATGAGATTTTACAATCCAGCCAAAAAGCACTTTGAAGCTGCTTTTGGCTGCACTTGAACATCAAATGTTTCAGAAGTTTTCATGCTTTCCACAGTCCCTCTGGAGTCAAAAGATTTTTGTCATGTGTTGATAGCACCTGGTAATTTTTCCAGAAGCCCATCAGATTCTTGGGGTATTGGTTATACTGAATTTATTACTACTATTTCTCCTTTTTTTTTTTTTTCTGTTTTCTTAGACAATGATATGGAAGGAAGAGCATATTTAACATTCTTATCTATGTATATTATGCTTTACCATGCGTTAAGAAAACTGGGATTTGGGGGTTTACATTTTTTTAATATTCATTTGTTAGTAACATGCAGTGAAGCACTTTGGGAATGGAGCGACACTTGTTGAATGCATAATTTATCTTCAGTTACATTCCACTATACATTTTGTGTTGAATCAATCTAATATTTTAGTTGCTGTGCATATATTTGCATGCTCATATACAAACATTGGAAGTGAGAAAAATGTGAATTCACATGTATTGGAAGAACAATTTCGCAGTTCTTGGCTGGGCAAAAATGGACAGAGACAGCATTTACCTCAAAGCAAGTAAAGAGCAGGCTAATCTATAATTTCTGTGCAGGGGTATGACATCTGAAACCACAGCTGAAGTTTGCAATTATCCAGTAAATATGCCAATCATATGGTTGAAAAAAAAAAAAAAAGTGGGTTTTGGTGGTGGTGGTGGTGGTGGTGGGTGGTTTTTTTTTGGGTTTTTGGTGGGTTTTTTTGGTGGGTTTGTTTTGTTTTGTTTTGTTTTAATTGAAGAAAGAAGATATGTGCGAACTGACATAAAATTACAGTAGTGAAATTCACCTGACAATTTGACTGTTGGGGGAAAAATCATCTGTTTCTATGACAAACTCAAAATAGGGCTTTCAGAGAACATTAACTTATGGGAGTTGTAGATATCATTCAGAAAGGTTTTTGTGGAAAAATTAGTGAAATAATAAAATTTCCTAATTTAAAATTGCAGTTGAGTCTTCTGTAGATGTGTATAGCTGAGAAATTGTCCTTTTTTTTCAAAACTTTTAAGCATTTTAGTTTTAGTGAAGGCAAAGTAAGATGAATATGCCTTTTCCTGACAAGCAGCAAGGTTCACTATTGCATGTTTTAAAAGGGAAATGCATGCAGTCAAGGAATATTTTGCAAGTTAAAGTAAATTGTAAAAGGAAAATTACAAAAAGCCCTCAATATACTATGGAGGTGCAAGATCTCTAAAAGACAACATAAAGATAAAAAAAGTATTACAAAAAAGCTAACACAGTATATGTAGCATTTTGAGCAGTTGTGCAGGCTTCTAACCAGAACCTTGTGTTCACAGGATTGCATTTCACTAATTTTATCCAGATATATGAATTATTACTTCAGTGGTGGCAAGCCATAAAATGAACATCCAGAGCTGTAAGGAAGGAAGTGAAATGCCAGTTCTCTTTAGACAGTTTTTGTGTTCAAGTAGGATAGCAGTCTTTGCTCTCCTGAAGTCACCATTAACTGTCTCAAATCATGGAAGTTACTGTTTACAGAAATAGACACAGGCTCCATGCCTATCTAAAGAGATTACAAAGCCCCCAAAGGATAGAATTTCAGTTTTTTATCTTGCATGTCTGTTGCTATTTGTAGCACTTTGCACAAGATCTCGAAGTCTTAGGCTTCATGGAAAGGATGTTTATTTTTTCTAAATATTTGGTTTCAGTTCTGATTGATTACTAGAAAAGTAATCATGTGCCAGTTTTATCTTATACCGTCCACAATTTTCTAGCTTTTGCCTGAGTCTGAGGACTGATTAGCCCTCCACATGGTCCGTTTAGACTGACTTTTATATCTTCACTATTTCAATCTTTGTTGCACAGCAGCTGCCTTAAAGTATTTGCTCTGTGGTGGGAGTGGATTCCAAGTCAATATAGTGTCATAGGGAACTTAGGGCTTGAGGCAGTATAATAGATGGGGCAATGTTAAAAAAGGCAAAAATATTTTCTCTCCAAAGCATATTTAGCACCTTCAGGGAAATCTTATCTTGTTTCACATTAGCATCTATTTATATTTGTATTTTTATAAATATGACTGCAAAGGGTTATTTCTTGGTCTGAAATTCTTTGATGAAAAATGCTATAGATGTGTGGAGTACTTAGATAAAGATTTGGGCTATTGATTTGCTGCTATTGGTATGTGGAACTGAGATCAAAACAGCACGTACAGCAAGGGAGTTACACACATGCATAACTTAAATGAAGTGAATGTTAACTATCAAATATCAAAGACTGCTTACATGCCTTATATACAGTGTGCATAGAGCCACCTATAGATCAGATCCCTAAGGGGAATTTTAAGTGCTATTTTCTTCATAGGCAATAATGCAAAATATATTTTTTTAATAGTTGAGGTGTAAATAGAGAATATTAATACCAAGAATGTAAAGGAAATGTGGTCTTTGAACACAGAGGAGTGTTTTCATGCTTGCACATCATTGTAAGTATGTTGAAAAACATGCAATGCATTTCATCTGTGTTTTACATGTGCAAACCCCTTTGACATAGTTTTACATGGTTTTGGTAGCTAAATTTCTTCTATGAGTACTTGATACATAGAGGAAGCATACATATTTGAGTGCTGTGCAAGTGCTAGAAAAAATTGACAAACATTGATTTTGATGTTTGGCACACATTTTAAAGCTTCACCCTAAAATGTTATATTTCCCCTGAAGTGTTTATCCATTCTCTATCTGATAATCCTCTAGGCCTGTGGGATATGGATGGTTATTTCAGGAACTAATTAGTATTTTGTGTACACAAAGTAAAAGAATTTGAAGATAAGAGAATTGCCCTATAGTATGTAATCCAGTAATTCATGAGAGTGAAATTCCTTGACTGCAGGAGAATTTGTGAAATTCAGAAATGTTAAAGACTTGGAAGAAGACTGCTACTGCTTTAGGGAGTGCTTTGGCAAGTAGGTGATGAGATGGAGGCCTTGCAATTTTTCATTAGAAACAGTTGACTAATCTTAGACTTGGCTCTGGAAGGGTCTTTGTAGATTCTAGATGTGTTGGTCAGATGTTCAGTAATGCCAGGTTTGGGTAGGCCCATCTGCTCAGCTTTAACATCACCATGTATTGTGCTGTATATAGGAACTGTGGTTTAGGGTCTTTGGCTGTCACTGGATGGTGCACCAGATAGTGACGCTAACAAAGACATGCAAGTTGAGGGATGGAAATCCCTCTGGCTCTTTTCCACTGTCTCTGTGACATAAGACCCTCCACCAGCCATTAGGATAGTGCCCTGTCATGTCAGTAAAAAGAAAAATGTTTAGTTTTGACAGATGACTGAAGAAAGTTACCTCTGAGGAAAGAGTAATGGTAGTTTGATTTTCTCAAGGTGATTCAAAGCGGAGATAGTCTATGAACTGATTAAATAAGTGGTGTTGAGCCACAAATGTCAAGATGGCAGTGATATAGAATGATGTAATGAAAAGTTATATGAAAATAAGACTTGAAGTTAGATTTGGTTTTTCATGGCTCTGAATTTTTGTTTTAATTTTGGTGTGTGTATATTTTCTGTGTTTTATGCTTTACCTTCCTCTGTGTTATTTCCATGGAATGTTTGTGAAGGAAATGAAACAATTCACCAAACTTCAAGTGATGAAAACAACCAGATAAGACCAATGAAAATTTGCAGATTTGGTAAGTACAGGTGTACAAGTTTTACTGTTTATTGCTGCACTGAAAGCATTGTTTCTCCATCTCTTGTCACTTTAATAATGGTCCATACTTTAAGAATACCAGGAATGTTATTCATTGGCCCAATGTCTAAGGAATGTAGATGAAGTCAGCTTGCAAGGGTTCATATAAGAGGGATTCCATCCATGTCAGTTTTTACTCAGTAAATGAAGACTGGTCCTAACTATTCCACTGGGGACTGAAATTGCAGCAATCAAGTCAAGGTAGTATCCAACACAAAAACTGGACTTAATCTTCATTACATATTTATATGGTATACATCAGACAAAATAATCATGCACTGGTAGTTCTTTTTTTCCTTTTCTTTGGATTTTTTTTTTTTTAGTGTTACTTTCTAACCCATTTGGTAGTTGGCAAAGGCAAGTGGCTTAAAATGCAGTCTGCCTTGTGGTCAGGTTTGTGCATCTTTTTTCTCTTTCCAGACAGTTGCTTTATATTGAGCAAAACATATAGGATGGTAGTCCCTAAAAACAGTAGTCTTGTCCTAATCCTTTGCCTCATCCTTTACTGACTTACGCATTTCTAGCATGAAAATGTCAGATTAGAGAGGGTCAATCCTTTGATCCTGTTCAGTTTTTAGGAAGATCAAGGTTACAGATTTTTTCCCCACTGCAGCAATGTGACTACCTGTCATCCAACAATTATACAGAGACTCAGCTTGTTTAACATACACCACTGAGCAACCATCAAAAGTTAACCATTTTCCAACATACTAATCTAGCTGGATGCAAACCAACTACTTGATGAAAAATGCTCAGTAACCTGCTACTGTTTTTTTGAGTAATGCAGTCCAGCTCATTTTGCTTTAAAAATTCTTCCTGGAACTTACCTGTGCCAATACTATTGTGGTTTCTTCATATGTTATTTTCTTCAGTACTGAATGCTTCAGAAAATGGAATAAGTAATGCATCCTTCTCTCTCTGTGTGTGTGTGTGTGTGAGGTGTGTGTATGGAAAAAACTGTGGGACCGGTAATGTAAATACTGGGAAGAAATGAGCCTGGTCATTGAAACACCATGGGAAAGAGGATTTTATTTTGCTAGAGCCAGAAGTTTCAAAGGGAAGGGCAGAAACAAACAGATTTGCAAGGGACTGCAGTATTTGAGTAGATAGAGTACCACAAAGTACTATGTTCTTAAGATTCAGACAGTGGTTTGAATGGTCTGTCTAATGCAGGCTTTTATGGAAGACGTATGCCAAGAAGTATTAAATTAAGCAAAAAAAAATGGAAATCCTTAATATTTACTTTATTATTGGCAAAAGACATTGCAGACATTTTCTTCTGCGAGAGATGTCAAGATTCATAACTGATTACCAAAAGATCAAAAGAAAATATGGGGACAGTAGTTGAATAACATCTAGGAGAGGTTTTATGTCTAACTCACTAGTGTATTCTTGATAGTCTTGTTCACAAAATCAGATGACTGTGATTTTATACATGTATATGATATTTGATACATTTTATGTAGCTGGTAAGCAAGATTTTGAGCCAAATTCTTCAAGAAGTAAGTCCAGGTGTGGGGCAGGCTGATAGCTTTCTAAGAAACCTGTACATGAATCTTGTCAGCTTAGGCAGTATTTATTCTCCTCAGAAATAGGAGGTTGTGGTCACCCATCAGAAGATGTGAACAGTGCATTTCTGTGAAGATGGCAGATTCTAAAGTCTCCCTGTTTTCTCTGGTTCAGTGTGGAGTGGTACAGACACACTGTGCTGTGAATTTTTCCCTTTGCACAGGAAGGGAAGGCACAGAAACAGTCAGAAATGCTTTTCTACCACATGTATTTAGATTTGACAGTCAGCTACATCCCAGGGGTAGCAATGTTCCTGGGTTATTTGGCTTGGCAATCTGCAGATGGAGCAAGTCTTTTGAAATCTCATGAAAAGTTGTGAGGACCAGAAGAAAATGAAGAACACACAGCATATGCTGTCCTCCACATGCTATTTTGTTCCCTTATATTGATCCATCTTCTTTTCTTTCTCCTCTCCTAGACATACCCAGGTTCAGGTATTTCAATATCTGAAAACAAAAGATGCAGTGCAGTGATACAAACAGTTCCCAGGTGCTATTAGCTGTTCTGGCTACTGTCCTAAATACTGCAATAAAGATGTACAAAAGTAAAAGTTTCAGCAGGCTTTTTCAATGAAGAAAAGAAAGAAACAAACACCAAAAATAAGTGTTTCTTGCTAAAATCAAAATTTTTGCAGCTTTACATTTTAGAAACACTCAGACCTCTGTTCTCCATCCAAACTTAATGGCCATAGGGAGCCTAAAAAGGCTTTCTCCAACTCACCCCAAAGTAAATTAATAAATAAATAAGCAAATAAACAAAATAGTAATCTAACAAGCAACAGATGTTTAAACTTGCTTCAGCTGCAATTAAAACAAACTCTTTGTGCTGCAGAGTATTTTAATGCTTTGAATAGTCACTCCATTTCTTAGTGGCTGTTCTTGTGGTAGGGCTAGGCAAGTACTTTTCTCCTTAGGCCCTCTCTCAATTCTCCAGTGTTTTATATGAAAGAACTTTAATGATTGTGCCTGGATAGCTCTTCAGCCAGCCAAACATCAGATTTCACGGACTGGTTTGTGCTTTTACTAAGTTGCTTTACAGCTTCTTCACTAAGTCACTTCTCACTAGGGCTAACAAAACAATTCAAATGTGGAACTCCTAAGCCAAGTCAGAGCATTGCTTTTCTTCTCAGTAGTCAAAATCAAAACAAAATCCAGACATTCTGAAAAGAGATTTTAAATATTCAAGTATCAAAAGGCAAGTGTGCTGTAGTAATATAGTTCAGAACAGCTAAGGGTTTAAACAATGAGACAATTATATATATTGTACAACTACTAAAATAGAGCAGGGGACAAGAAATAGACAAAGTGTGCAAAACATTTTTTTTTGTCATTTAGTATTTTTTTTACTTAAGCAGATGGTGGTAAAAATCACTTTTTGACAGGAGTTACCATTGCAGTTTAGTAAACAGAACTATATTATCATTGCAGGGGGTTTTGATTTAGGCCACTTTTATGATAGCTGTCTTATTTTATTTTATTTTATTTTATTTTCCACGACATTCAAGAAGTACCATATTCCACAAATATTCCTATTAAAGAAGTTGTCCAGATTTTCATTTTTATTAAGACATCCTCTATATTCCTTTGTGGTTCTAAAAAAGCATTAAGAATGCCTGAACTTTAGTAATGTAACATCACCTGTTTCACTACTATGCCAAATCAAAGGGAGGTAAGAAAATGCAAACTCCCCAAATGGAGTTACAGTTCAGTGTTTCTAAAGATTTCTCTCAGTAATTAGTAGAGACTGCTTATTTTCATGGTATGTTGTTCAATAAGCAGTAATTAAAAATTAAGAGTACTTTCTTGTCATGGAAGTATTGAGTGAGGTAGATGTTTGATTATTGACTCAGTGGTAGGCAATATCTCTTGTAAATCACACTTTTCTAGTGTCAGTCCACATAACTCCTAGAAGGAGTGAGCTGAAAGGCTGGATGTCTTTCAGGAAGATGCATGGGCAGGCTTTTTGTTGTGGGGGCGACGTTCAAGCGAAATTACCAAATCCAGTGACAGAATGTCTGCTTAGCTCATAAATCTCTAGAGAATTTTCAGGTTTAGCCTGGAGCAATGTTTGTATGTATGTCAATGAACTGAAAATCAAAGCCCCTTGCCTGGCCTCCGGGAAAGGAAATGCATCATGAGAATAGGATACCTTCCAACTCTAAGGATTCCTTATAATTTTCAGCTGAACACCTCCAGGTTAATACTGTAGCAACAGGACTCTCACAGTGGAATGTATTGAACAGTCCTTACTTGATTAATGTTGTACTTCTTCAGGAAGGATATAAAGGTCAAGGTTAGAAGGACTAAAGTGATTTACTAGCAGAAATCTCTTAGGTATTTTGAAGGGTGTTATTCAAATGTCTGCTTTATTTCCAAACAAATGACTAAGCTTGGATTGGGTGGTTTTGATTCCAAGGCTGCTGGAAAGGCGAGAGCAGCAGATTTGTTACTGTTATTAAATAACTGAATAAATAAACTTCTCAAGGGCCTTTCTCATCTAGATTGCAAATGTCAGACCCTTATGACTTCCAGGGTTGATAAATGTCTTAATGACACATAGTATCTACCACTGCCTCTAAGAAGCGTGCCTCTGAGTGCCTCCATGCTATCAAAACAATCAGCATCTGGCTACGTTTGTTTCTAGTGATATCTAAGGAAAATTGATTTCCACTCATTATAAAACAATTCACCCGTTAGCTGGGAGAAGATTTCATCAACTCAAAAGTAATGAAATAGTGATGGCAGATTAACAGATTATTTCCTAATTTATTCACTTTTAGTTTTCTACAGAAGCAAGTATGAGAAATTATAAAATTATTAGGTTCTTTTTTAGATGTTTGAAATGCTTTTTAGGAAAGTATTTGGAATTCTGATCTGCCTACCAATTATGTGGTTGCACATAATTGAGAAAGTCAACTTCTGTATAATTTTAGTGTAATAAATCTAGACTATTTATAGTCTCATGTATAAAAAATTTTACTACAGAATCTTCCTCTACATTGTACTTTTTCAAAACATTTACATACTTCTTGTATTTGATTTAATACTTTAAGAAAAAAAAAAGTAGCATGTTTGTCTTTCCTTTTTAACTCAGA
The DNA here is from genome assembly GCF_009819655.1 of Sylvia atricapilla. Lineage (NCBI taxonomy): Eukaryota > Metazoa > Chordata > Aves > Passeriformes > Sylviidae > Sylvia > Sylvia atricapilla. Next base: position 29,473,523 of record NC_089140.1, read on the forward strand.
AGCAAACTTGAAATGTATCATATCTAAAATTATTTCAGTTTATGCAATACTATTCACCAAGTCTTTGAGAAACTTTGGCCACTGACCTCCACAAGGGCAACGGCCCATATTCTACCCACTGCAACTTTACATGTTGGAGATTCTTCACAAGAAATCAGTTAGATGTACTTGTGTAATGCCTTTTGTCTGGATCCTCGGATAGACCCTGTGAGGTCATATGTAACAGGATGAAACCCAAGGCAGATTGTAGAGGCCACATTGATGCATTCAGAGCAACAAGCTGCATCACAGAGTAACATTATTCCTTCAGAAAATTCTACAGGACTATATTTCTGGTGCTGCTTTCCTACAGATCTCTCCCACAAAAGGCCAGTCATGGCCAAAGAAGAGACTTTAGCTAACTCAGGTGGCACATCAAGGTTAAGTTACTGCTGATGGACGCAGCTCCTGCTGGCTTCCCTCTTGTTCCCTCAAATATGCCAGTTATAAATGGGCCCCACGGTCTTCCTATAGCATGTCCAGCAAATTTTCACAAAGTCATTTTAGCTGAAGTGTGTCAGATTATTTCCGTTTGGGTAGTTCTGCATAAAAAGACAATCTAGAAGTTACTATCCCTATTTCTAAATGTAAGCTGATATTAAACATGTATTTTTGTTCCTATAGTCCAGCTTCACTGACTGAAGAAGAGTTATTAGCAAGATATGCAGTTTTTTCATCCTTGTTATTTCTGGAAGTTAGACACAGAACAGGTAGAGTAGCTTTACTGATTTTTAGTGACTTTTGACATTGAAATTGGTTATATTTTAGTCCATTATCTCAGTATTTTGTGTTTTATCACCTTGAATAAGTAGCTGGATAGCAATTTAAAAATTGATAGATGTTTGACATTTGGGAAAAAAATCTGTCATTAAATGATTGAATGAGTCTATAATGTCTTTTAAAATAAAAAAATAATAAATCTCCAAGTCTGTTGAACTGATATGCCTAGCAGCAATGTCATTTCAGTCCTCTCTCTGCTAACTCCTTTATTCATCATCTCTCCTTTTATGCCTAAAATAAGCACCTTTAAGATCAGAAAATTTAAGTGTAAATGGTCTCTGGTCTCATAATTTTGATATTTTCACAGTCACAAAACTGAATTGGAAACAACTAATTTATTAAAGCAGTGGGGGGTTTTAACTATACTACCATATAGATCACTTAAAATTAGATTAAAAAGTGTATCTCTCTCTTATATATAACAAATTTTAAAGTGAATTCTTGAAAGTAACTTTGAGGAAAAATCAGTACATTTTCATAAAATTTAGGATTCAGTAAATCAAGTCAGGCAGCAGCAGTGATTTTCAAACAGTTCTCCATTAATGACCAAGATTTCTTCTAAGAACTTCATTAGGAATCTTTTGGAATTAAAATGTAAAATGGGATGAGATAAAAAAGAAGGTCAAAGGGAGCTTGGGTGAGACCTTATCAGGCAAGATTTCTCATTACTCTCCTGTTGTGTAATTTTTACTTTGAGTGCAAATGGATTGTAAAAGTTAATGATTTAAGAACAGCAGAACTTCCCATGATGAAATCTTGCCCATAGTGTTTAAATATCGCTTGAAAGATTAAGAACAGGTGATTCATGCAGTATGTGTTGAAAAGTAGATTAATAACTAATTTTATGATCATTATATAAGAATTTGTGAATAAATGTGCGGGACTGTATTGGTTCTATAGAAAAAATGAAACCATATGTAATTTATACCATTATTCTGACTTGATCATTACTAATGAAAAGAAAAAAAAATGGTGGTGTCTCTCTAGCTTGTAAAATTTCTCTAATACACACTTCTTCTGAAATGCAGAGCTTGAGAATTAAAGCTCCTGTTAAATAAGAACCTGACTTGGACCAATAATAAGGACCATCTGTTAAATGGTCATATAAGATTTTTACATTGAGAAAGATTGTTTCAATGTTAAATTTCATGATAGAGTTTTTAAAACCAAATAATATTCTCCCTTTTTTAAGTGTTGTGGTTGGTTGAAATGTGTGCATTTTCATACAGAGAGCCAGACAATACAGCTTTTTAGCAGTGTTTATTTTTGTAAAAAAACAAAGAAACCAATGAATTTAAAGGAAGTAGTATTTGTCTTTTGATTGCACATTTTTTGAACAAAAATAATACAAGATGAAGAATGAAAAATACAGTTCTTATGATGCTATGTCAAAATAAAACCTAAGTCTATGAATGTTCAAAATTAAAATATATATACCTAAATGCTAAAATGTCTATTTTACATTATCTACAAAATGTATGTTCTAATCCAGGCCCAAATCATAGGAAAATAGTTTGATACATATGAAAAGCTATAAACATAAGGAAAATTTGAAGGGAAATAACACACATAAAAGCTCATTAAATAATTACAACAACAAATAAATAGTATGTTCAGCTTTGCTTTTTGATTGCTGCCATGCATATTTTAATTTTTGGTATATTAAAGATAAGAGAAAGGTGAGCATGCAAAGCACTTTTTCTTAGAAATAATCTGAAAGCAGATACAAGGTGTTGTATTTTTAAGCTGTTGTCAGAAGATCATAAAACATGATATAAAAGGCAATAGATGTGATAACTGTTCTCAGGAAAACACACAACAAAGCATCATTTTACAAAATTGACTTCAGTGAATACTCTTGCCAAATTTTCTTTGCTTCCATGGCTGGAGAAATTGTAAAAGTTTATAGTGTGGTTTTGGAAGGCTTGTATTATTCCTCATCTTGAGCGTTTGGAAAATCACCCAGAAGGTCCATATGCTGAGAATGCCCCTTTTGATTTGGTCAAAACAATAAGCATGTAGTGTCAACTGAGAACACAGCAATGGCAGACTTGTCTTTAAGCAGTCAGAATGGTAAAGCAAATGGTTACAGGTGAGTTCAATTTTGGCACAAGGAGAGGGAGAAATGAGAGAGCAGAGGATATCTGACTTCTAACTTGTACTATGCTTGCTGGATTTACTGGCTCTTTTCCTTTCTTTGTGGTGCTGGATGGGCTTTGCTTGAGAGGTTCCCTCAAAGTTGTGGCTGGACTCATTGTGCTGCCTGGTGTATCGCTTGCACTTGCAGGCTGTGACCACAGTTATTTTGTAGGTTCTTATACTTCCATCCTGGCACTGAAGCTGAATCCTCTGAGTGCGAGTTTTGTCATTGACACATCTCCACTCCTGTGAGCTCCGCCTGCTCCAGTACTTGGTTCCGTAACCTCCTCCAATCCAGTTGGGGAGCAGTGGCAAAGGGAGGCATTCACCAGCACACACCAGTTCTTTCAGAGGATTAATGCTGGTGCACTGGCCATCCGAGATGTACTTGGTGGATCTCAGTTCTCGGCAACCAACTTGAACGCGATCTGCAGAATGCACACAACAAGAAACACTGAGATTCAGAATGGAGTGATTTCCTTAAACAGTCATTTTCACATTAACCAGGTATGTTTTGCAGAAGATAAAGTAGGCTGTAATCTTTACTGGACATCTCTTTGCTGTTGTGTCCCCCAACATGAAGGCCTCAAGTGCTGATGGTATCTCTGGATAATACCACAGCATAAAGAAATCCTAATGGCATGCACTTCAGCAGTTGTGGTAAAAGAAGCAATTTTATTCTCTATCCTTCTTCTAAAAGGGACATGCATTTTGGAAGAGAAAAAATGCCCCAAGGGAAGAAATGTTTCCTGCTTGTTCTCAGTCTAGGGAATCTGTGCTGTGATGTTTACAACAATTATGTTCGATCTTTAGCAAGGGGGAAAGCACTGCTTTGGAAACAGTTGAAATGCTTTTAAATTAATTTCAAATAATGTGTTTCTTCTCATTCCATGATTACAGTGGACTGAACTCCCCCATGAACTCTGCAGCTCTGAACAGACACTGCAGAAGTGGTAACAGCTGAAGTTACCACAGAATGAGGTTCTGCCTAGGAAGTTTGAATGATTAGCAGTAACAATTTCAGAAGGGTTGTTTTGCTCTCAAGAGAACACCATCTTTGTAACTGTAGTAGTCTGTATATTATATGTAACATAGAGGATCCTGCAAATTCTCTCAGGCATCTGACAGAATCAACATGCAGAGCTTCTCATACAGGCATGTTTGTACCTGTCTGTATGTGCAGCTCTGCACCCTGCAATAAACACAACTGTTTATTTCAGTAATTACACTTTGAAATAAACGCCCACAGTGTGCTTAATTTTAATAAGCTATCTTTACTGGCTGTGCTCTCCCTCTTTCTGAAGGACAATTACGGCACAGATTCTACACACAATGCAATTAACTAACACTTTTAAAATAGAAGTAATTACTAGAAACATCTCAGAGTGAATCATAAAAGGCTTTGAAGGTACATCTACATATTACAGCTACAGGCTGCTTCTGTTTCTACTTGGATTTTTGGGAGCAAGTTCTGAACTGAGGCACTAAGTTAAGATTGCTTCACCCTGTCCTCTGTGTCTCAGGGTGGGCAGGCAGAGGGACTCTGAATCTGCAGGTTGATCCCAGGGACAATTGACAGGGACAGGGCTGCTCTACTCCCTGCTTTGCAGAAAAGATTCAAGCTTGCCTTCCTGCAGCTGCACTCAGGAATGTACCTGGAAGCAGCTGGTCACAGATCTGGTTTTGTCTTTCCTTCTGTTTTTCTGTCTTCCCCGGCTCAGCTTTTCACCAGTGACAGCTCAGTGACAATGAATACCTACTGAGCTGTTCCAGTAATCTCATAATGATGAGTTGTTTCCTGTGTATTTAAACCTTTAGCATTCACAGAAGCTGACACACCTGGCTTAGCTGAAAGGTATCGGTGTCACTTGTTGCCTTCACTTTCCAGGGATGACTCTATTTTTATCAAGTTGCTGTGGGTGGGTTGGTGTGTGTGTGTGTGTATGTTTCTCTATCTGGATTTCTTTCATTTTAAGGCAGTGTGCAGGGGAGGGAACAGATAAAGTCAGCAGGTTTCCAGATCCCCACGTATCTGACATATATACATAAAACTCAGAAGGAAAAGACTGGCTATAAAAAAGGCAAGTTAGAGCAGAGATCATAGGTAAATTACGAGCTGATTTGTTTACTTTTGCTGGAGGTGTTAAGCGGGTAAGTGCTACAGCAGGAAGTAAAACTAAACAGCGGGAACAAAATTCAGAGGTTTTTATTGCACTTGAAAAGTAGCCCAGACACCTCCCCTGCCCGCAGTGGGAGGTGAAACAAAAAAGCGAGCGCTCTGGAAATGCCTCTCTCTCCTTTTTCTTTATCTCGCTTCCCTGCCGGATAGATGCCACGGAGCCCGGCATTCCTGGATGAACCTCCCTCAGGAAGTAACCTGCCCGAGAGAGCCGGTCCTACAGGACTTCCCAGCACGGGGGTGGGAGGGCGGCCGGCTCGGGGGCTGCCCGGCCAGGCAGATCCCGGCCCGGAACCAGCAGCATCTCGCCGTGGCCCGGCTTCCCCCAGGCGCCGGTTCCCTGGAGCTCCGCGCTCGGGCGAGGGGGCCGGAGCTCTGCCACGGGGTGCGCGGCTCCGGCCGGGCTCCGCCGCCTCTCCCGCTCCCGGGGCCGGGCCAGGCGGGGCTGCCGCCCACGGCTGCGGTGAAGTGCCGCCGGTGGGATACTCACTGTTACGGTCGGATCCAGTGCCGGTGTAGTGCCTGCCTCCGTTCCTAGCTTGATTCAACGTGCTGTTGCTGCTTGGGCTCGCCGCAGCGGGTTTAACAACGTGGGAATAAAGTATCTCTGTGGCATCGTTCTTGAAAGCCAAGTAGCTTCTCGTGAAGATGCAAGCCAGGAGAAAGCCATAGAAGTGAATGGCAGGGAGAAGCATGGCTGATTCAGTCTCTGTCTGACAGAGCTGGATGAAATCTTTTCCTTCTGCTTCTTCTGTGTAACTGAAATTGCTCTTGAAGGTTTCCTTTATATATTCAGAGAGGTTTGGCATTCATTCAGGTGTAAAGTTGTGGATAGCTTCAGAATGAAAACCCACAAAAGGGGTGGGGTCCCTACATGAGCTGCGAAGACCTTTCACCAATAGGAGAGAAGGCTGCAGTAAAGGAGGAGTTAGATGCACTAATTGCAGGATTCCTGTTTGGGGTTTTGAGGGTATCAGAAAACTTAGAAACCAGCACACAGCAGCATTTATGCTGAGACCTAGAGACTGCCGGGTCTGCCCTGACATTCCCTATGGTTCTGCGTGCTTGGCACTTTCGTGTGATGTGACTAACACGGTGTCAGAATGAGTCTCTCCTGCTCAATTTATGGAAAGTTATGTACCCTCTTCTCAAACTGAGCTGAGCTCCATAAGGATGAAAAAATTCTAGAACTTACAGAAGACTGCTAGCTACACAAATACTGTCTGCAATATACTTAAATTATTTTTTTTAAATTGTGAATAATTTAAAGCTGCCTCTAGATGCTTTAAATTATGCAGCTTTGATCAACAGGGAGTACTGCCAGGAAAATTACTTGGTTTAGGGGAATATTCTCTCCCTGGTGTGCAGAGTTATAAGTATATATTTCTGTATCACCACACATAAAAAGTATCTCCTCTTGGCTCCTTAGTACAAACATAACCATATCTATAGCCTCTCACCATACTCATTCACCAAACTAGTGTTTTTTAGTTTTGTACGTTGCCTAGAGCATTCTTCTATTTTAATGCATTATTTCATGTGATAAAGGAAACAAAGAGAAAACATGCAAATCTTTTTTTCAAAATTGCATGGCTCAGATACAAACAGCAGTATAAACTGAGATGTTGCCAGTAGACCAATTCTTGTCTGCATCATGGTGAATGCTCTATAGATTTTCAAAATAAATAAAACAACAGTGATCAATACTGAAAACTTTAGTGTTCTAACTAGAAAGGGAACCTTTTTCTTGGGAAAAAGCCCAGCCTTTCAGAAGGCCATATTATGTAAAGATTAGACTGTAATCTCACTTACACTCTCTGTAACTGAGTTGATATCTAAAGTCACACTGGATTTTATTGCTGTAATAAAATCATAAGTGGAACACAGGTTAGTTGCATCTATTGCCAGGATCAAAATCTGTCATTCAGAGAAGACAATTTTGTTTCACCCTAGTCACAAGCAGACATTTGTCTATATCAACAACACTTTCCTCTTGCATCACTAAGAAAGCTATCCTGGATTTCAGCAGGAGTAAGGACACATCCACAATGAGTGCCAAACTGATAGCTTTTGCTTAAAGGACACAGGAAAAACAGGAATGTTGCAAGATGAAGTGAGTTTTACTGCCAGAGCTGTGTGTGGGGAAGTTGAGTTGATTGCCTGCATCTATTATGACTAGCCCAACCCAGTTCTGGAATAACAAGAATGTTGCAAGGCAGAGTGAGATCTTTCAGCAGGGTAATGTATGGAGGAGTGGGTTCACTGCTAACCCCTTAGAAAGCTCCAAGTTCCACTCTCATGGAACATCTATTCTAACCCTGAAAGCAAAGATGTGCATTTTACCTTCCCTTAAAAAAACAAGTTTTCTTAAGCAAATAATAATAAAAACCCCAAAAACATTCGTACATTACAGATCATTAACATTTTAGCTTTTTTTTTTTTTTTTTTTTTTTTCCAGTAACAGTGAACCTTGTTAAAGTTCAAGTCCTACTTCATTTTGTTTTCATATTCACAGATCATACAGATCTTTACACATCTCACCTTCCCTGCAGGATAGTCTCTGTGCTAAACTGAGCCACTGTAATTAAAAGCATGGAACCAATTTTCCAGTTATCCACAGTACCTGTGTATACCAGTCAGGGGACCTCTTCCTAGTAGAGAGATTTTCCCACATTAGACAAGTCTTAAGAAAGTCAGGTTTTCTTGAGAGCTGTTTTCTTTGAAATAAGGCATATAATCTTCTCACGGGGAAAAGGAATGGAACTTTGGAGTTGTTATAGGGCTGGGTCAACAATGAGCTTGCTAGGCCTCAACCTTTTCAGCTTTCAATGAAAGCTAATGATCATCCTTTCAAATTTAGTCTAGCCAATTTAGACAAACCGTTAGTTTTGCCACATACATCTCTTGGTCTTGTCACTTAGAGAAGGAAGACCTCAAGAAAAGCCTCTTACACCCTTTTTAAAGGAAAAGTTTGGCCCTGAATTTGCCACAGGGAAGATTAATACAGATTACCTCATTTTTTCTGTGCACTAGATACAGAGTAGACATTGTTTTAATTTTATTTGTGTTTTCCAGTTGTTACAAATATTGTATTAAAATATTGTAATTTCAGTGTCTTGATCAGTACTGTCAACCTTCCTGCTTTGAAAGGTAAGCAGGCTTCTGAGGAGTTTGTTATTTATTTTGATTTATACTTTCTTTATCAAACCTAGAGCTTGCAGTCTTTAACTTTTTCTGAGTCTCCCTGAGAGAGATCAGAAGTTGCTTGAAAGAATTCTGATCAGATAAATTTGGTTATTCTTCGTCAGCGAACTTCAGAATCAAAAGGTGTTTCTTCTTGCTTAACTCAGAATGAGTTCCCAGACTTAAAATATATTTTGTTATCATATGTTAGATGTTGTGATAAGTTCTCAAGGGTGAAGGCTCCAAGTTATTCTCGTAGCTTCCAATATAGACTTATACAGTGTATAGTCTGTTCTCATTCTAGTCAGATTTGATGGCTTGTGTCGAACGTTGCTCTGCTTAATCTGTAATATTGGCCATAAGGAATATATTACACAAGGTCTTTGAAGTCTGTACTGGCTTCCTTTTTGCCCCTGGGCATAACTCAGGATGTTCTTATTGATCTATAAAACTCTATGTGCTTTGAGTCCTAGGCAATAAATTCTCTCTCCTTTATCTTCCATTATGATGCTTAAGATTAGCCAGGACTATACCTGAGTGTCTGGTGGGGTTGAGTACTCAGTGTGAAGGGTCCAGGAGTCTGGATTTCACTGCTCCCAAGGATACAAGAGAGCTTTCTTCTGCAGCTTGGCATGCTGCAAGGGCCCTTGTTTATTCAGATGCTTGGAAAGTGACTGTGGGGAAGACGCAGGGCAGAAACCCATTAACCAGATTAATTTAAATGTTTGTACATGTACCCAAGGATAAAGTGCTACATTTAATCACACACTTTTTTCAACTGAACTGCTCCTCCTATCTTGACAGCCTTGCTTCTGAGTGAACCTAAACATAGTGGTAAAGCCATCCATCACTCTTGAGAGAGAATGGTATCCAGAGTTATCTGCACCTTAAATCTTGCTTTTTGCATTTTCTGTGATGGAAAAACCACACTCTCTCAATGGATGTGAAATAATATAAGGTATACATTCCATAAAGATCCCAAAAGAGAATTCTCTTCTTCATGGTCATTTATAAGTCTGTCAGGATCCCATTCGCCATGTTTCTTAGACAGTCTAATGATGTCCAAAGGGCAAAGTTTTGTGCAGAGTGCACACACCTGTCTAGCAGCACAAAACAGCCACAGGGAATAGAAGAGTATGCACTGACAAGTACAAATGACTGCCAGAGAGCCTTGCAAACCACATGATCACTGAATGAGCACAAAAAAAGAAGGAATCCTTAATTTTTCATAAAACTTAGGCCTGCCCAGTTTTAATAATGACAGAAAAAGGCCAGAATTAGAATTAAGCCATCATGGAAAGAAAGGTTCAAAAATTTTATTGTTAGTTCCAAGAAGAAGACCATTAGAGTACTGCACTCCTGACTTGTTTCAAAGCCAGATACTTTGAGAGTAAGTACAGGCTCAGATAAATGATTGCAAAAAATAAACTGACATTTATTACTTTGCACCTTAAAACAGAAAGGACTGTCAGGCTATTTTCTGTTAAGCAATAAGTATATTAGTAATGTACTTCAAAGCTGCCTAAAATGTGATTTGGAGCTTGATAAGAGGACTTGTCTGAAAGTGAGGTAAAATTGTAATAAGTGCAACTGTTGAGAACTTGTAAGCTGTTGTGCAACAAGTTAGCATAGTTTTAAAGCTCACATAGAAAACATGTTAGAGAACCAAGATACCCTCCCATGCTGCAAATTCTAAAACGAAAGATTTTCTGAATACTGCAGTTTTTCTATACTGACACTTTTTAATTTTCTCAGTAAATTACATTTAGGAGATTCAATGGAAAACATAACATATATTCTCATTAATAAGAATTACTAATTAGTTCTGATTTATGCCTTTTTCATCTCCCTAAGATGCCATATTACAAATTTTTTTTTTCTGCTTGCTCTTATATGTAATGTAGACAAAATAATTTAGGTCAGTCTGTGGCTTCAAAGGAGGTAAATTATCACTTGTATCAAAAAAGACATTAAATAGACTGAAAAGTGTTTTTTTGGTGGGTTTTTGTTGTTGTTGTTGTTTTTGTTTGTTTGGTTGGTTGGTTTTGTTTTTTTTTAATTCTAGGAAAATTTACAGTAGAGTGAAGAACTCTTCTTGAACATGTGCAATAAGATTTCAAGACAAGTTTGAAGACAATGTGGCTTATCATCCAAAACATAATTTATGATTTCTGCATGTGTTGAAGAAGAAAAAGTACCAAAATATTTTACAAATGGGGAAAAAATTAGAATAACAGCCTGTCCATTTGTGATAACATTTTTGTGTGATAACATTTTTGGAAACTCTTAGATGACACTGAAATGAGACACTTCTATTTTAAGGAAATTTAGGTCAGGATAGATGGAATTTATTTTTACTACAAATAGACACTGAAGAGAACTGGACTTTGGTATCTACATATTTTGTAAAGTGTTGCCCTAAGGAGTGAAAGTCCTATTGATTTTCAGTGAGCCAGTTACTTAAATGCTTTTGAAAATTTTACCCTCAGGTTAAAATTCTGAAACTCCTACTCAGTGTTAAACAGGCAAAGTCCCATCAGCATGCCCCAGTTGCAAATAAAACAGAAACTGAGTAAAGGTTTTGAAGTCTGACTTGTTTCTTTATGTGTAATTAACTGAACTCTTAATATATCACTACGTTTCAGTAAACTGCTTTGTGTTTCTAATTATGTGGTCTGAAATGATTACAGTGTATTTAAAAAATGCACACTCTACTACAAACCAGCTAAGAAAATCTGGCATGGTGTCAGGATTTCCTAGGCAAACACTTGCCAAACCTGTTGTTAGATCCAAAGTCATAATTTAAAAACAAGCCTACAAGGTATCTGGAAGAAGATCCCTCTTTCCTTCCTTCTGCTCCATCTCTCACCCACTTTACAAGGAAATCACTTTACATTATCAAAACAGAACAGTTACTGACATTTGTCTCCTGGTAGGAAACTTATCCCTGCTACGTTCAGATTTTAGATTTGACTAAAGTGACTAGTGCACATTCTTGTTTAAAAAAAAGTTACCTTCACCAAGAATGATAGTGTCCAAATTCTTCAATCAGATAAACATGCACAGCTCCCTGCTGAAATTAAGGAAGTTCCTGAGGGCAAAACCTGCCGCCAAATTAGATTTTTAATAATTGTAATACTGTGTAATCCTTTCCCTGCCAAGAGACAGAAATGGCCCATCCTGCACAAAAAATTTACAGGTTTACCACACACTCAGTATCAGGGTTTCACCCATGAACTGCAATATAGTTGATCAAAGCATATAGAGCTTATTTTATTAAAATTAATCTATACAATATGATGGTGCATTTGTACAGTACTGAGAATTTCTTGTTTGCAGATGTGGGATCTGCTATAATCCAGCAAATGTTTTCACATTATCACCCCAGAGAGTTTTAAACACTGGGAACCTTAATTACAATGGAAATCTGTCTCTTAAATGATCTATCTTGATGTGTTGGTTTTTAGTCTCGGCTACTGAGAGTATTTCCTTCCTATCAGAAGTTAGTTTTAGTCACCTAATTTTTTTCTAAATCCCAAACTCTTTCATGCAATAAATGAATGAATCAGTCTACATGAAATTAAGACATAGAAGCAAGTATCATCTGACTACACAGACACTACAGCCCATTCCAGACTTCCTTTCTGGCAATTTTCAATACCTTGAATTCCCATGTAAAAAGAAAACATAACAGGAAGAGCTGATTGAGATCTCAGTGGAATGCTCTTGAATCTCTTTTAAAATTACATTTTTACTGAACTAAAGCTTTGTAAAACTTATTTTGACTACAAAACCTTAACTAATGGAGTGACAAAATGCACACTGAGAGTCAAGTTTCCAAAATTGTAGGGCTAAATGACTAATAGGTTTTCAGGCATTTTTACAGTAAGAACATTTTGTTGTTGCAGTTGAGTCATGTCACTCACAAATATAACACATAGAAGAATCACATGTGCAGTCTGTTTGGTGAAGAGTGTGAAAAATGTTATTACCATGAGGTTGAGAGGTGGAATGAATATTCAGTACATTCCACCCATTCTCCAGGCTCTAGGTAAAATTTCATATCAAAACACTTCCTAGAAGAACAAGAATGGCAATTCTTTGCAGCCATAAATGTCAAGATTTCAAAATCTTTTCTTCAATCCAAGTCAAAAAAACCTTCACATTCTGAGACTCCTTACAGAAGAAACTTCAGAGAAAGAAGAAAATCTAGCCAGATGTTACTATGTTTAATTTTTCTTTGATTAATCTTGACTTTAGTAGTGGCAGTTCACCAACAATAGGATAATCCTTGCCTTAGGTTTTAAAGGATTATTTATCTCATCTTGTCTAAACTTAGAAGTCACTTAGTATGCCTTCATAGTAATAAATATTACCTGTAGTTGCTTAATCAGAGTTTTAAGTAAAATAATCTTGTAGCCTGAAGTGCAGTGGGATTTCAGTTTTCATCTAATGCTCTATATACCTTTAGGATCATAATAGATTAGCACTTTGAATTAAAATGTAGTTAAAGTTATATGGTTACAAAACTATTTAACAATGAAGCCGCTGTCAGGAGAGATAATCAGCAATGATTATTTTAAAATTACTACTTCTTCTTCAAAGATTAAACTTTGTCTATACTGCTCAAAACTGGCCATAACAGTAGCTCTTGTCACTGTTGCACCTCACATCACTGTCCAGGAACTAAACAGGCTCAACAACAAATGCATGTTACACAATATTCAAAACCTTGACTCTATTTATGCCTGTAACCTCCAGGCAATGAAGACATTCTTTTCGTAATGCAAAGCATGATTGTTGTGAGCGACATTTATTTTGGGACTTCAGTCTTTAGTCTTTGGAATGACAAACTGGTTTAGATGACTTACAAACAGTATTCAAGAAAGGAAATGTCAGAACATTGTGTTTCTTCACTTGGCCTTTCTGCAATTCTTCAGAGCTTTTCGAAGGGTTGCTTTTCTAAAATGTATCTTAGCATGGAAATGTTACACAAATAAAGCTTTCATAACTGTCAACATCTGAGTTTGTTTTTCAGGAGGAATACTTCCAATAAATTTTCACTCTGAAGAAAACCAGAGTAAGTGTCCTTCCTTCTTGGAGTTTTTATCTAAAACGTAGCTCTCTTCTCACATATTCATGCCTGCCTGATTAGAAAAACAAAATAATTTTTACTGTAAATGGAAAATCCTGCAGGTGAAAATTCCTGGCCTGATTCTTCCCTGATGGTAACCAGACCTGTAAGTCTTGGAGATGCCTATTTCCTTTGTAGGGCTGGATGTATCGAGCCACTTTGGTATAAACAGCCAGTAAGAGACAGTATGTAGTTTAATTTTTGTTCTTCTCATTACATGCTACCTTGGCTTCTTCTTAGGAAGGTAGGATCATGAAATCTTGTCTTCCAGCCTCCCTTCAGAGTTTTGTCTCACAGATGCTCATTTTCATCCACCTCTTGCACAGCTGAATGGAATTAACGCCTTGTGCCGACTCCCTCCTTTTCTTTTTCCATTGCAAACTCTGGCAAGCTGTTGGAGCATGAGAGGTGTGATAACAACTGCCTGGCATTCCCATGTCTGTGCACCTGCTTCCTCTGTGTGGGAAGCACATTTAGCAACCAGGAGAGGAGACAGAGGATTGGGAGTGTATCTCTCCAGAGATTTTTTTTTTTTTTTTTTTTTTTTTTTTTTTTTGCACAATTGAATTTTCAAGGAATGAAAAGCATTTGAAGTACCTATAAAAGACAGACTTGCACAATGTCAGAAATAGCCAGTAGATCAGGCAGGTCCAGGAGCCAATCTGGGGGCATATTTTATAAATTTGGTATTCTGAGGAGATTATCTTAACTAGAAGGTGGAATGCATTTTGCATTCATTTATATAAAATAATTGGAGAAAAAGAATTTTACTGGTTTCTTTGATTCCGTGAAAGTACCTGTTGCTGTAGAGCTCCTTCCAACAGTGAAGGAGCATATCTATGATGGCTTTCTTACTTTATGCAAATCACATAAAGGAAAACTAGTTAAAAATAAATTCTATATGTAAAAGAAGTTACAGCATAGTTTTTGTGTTTTATAGGTGTAGAGGATGTCAGTAAATGTTATAGCTGAAACAACTTCCTAAACGTTGAGGTTTTTCCCTCTGTAGCTGATATAAAGTTTCACAACTGCTTCTTACTTGAACTATACCACAATTACATATGTAGCCTCTTATAAATTGTGCATAAAATAGATATCTTTTTCTCCTTCTAACAAATAATATAGAAAACAGAAAAGAGGATCTCTTACACAGAATAAACTCTTTTGTTCTGGTCATCCCAATCCATAATTCTTGTAGACACAGTATCAGTATAAGGTCTGTTAAGAAAAGAGCTAAAACTGAAGTGCTGGAGTGAATTTATTCATTAATGACTTTCTCAGTTGTAAAGTGAAGAAAGTTGCTATTTTATTATGATTAATTCAATCAACAAGTATAAATAAAACCAAAAGGATACGATGATTACTAAGGACAGAGGAATAATATATGGCCATGAAAACCATTTTATTGTACATTCCAGAAAACACTTCCATAAAAACCTGTTTAAGTTAGATATTTGTTTTCTAAACTGTCACAAGAAAGAGCCATGCATGCTTTTTGCTTCAGCATGAGGGATCCAATCTGACCCTTGCTGAAGTCAATGGAAATCCTTCAATCCTCTCACAGGGAGTTGTGTTTAGAGCCTCCATGCAGTAAAACACTCACCAAGGGAGTAGCTGGCCAAGTTCTGATGATCTGTGTTCTGAGGTGCTGAGTGCACTTTAAAATAACCCAAAACATCTTTCCAGTAGGTGGCACATGAGATTTCATAGTCTTAAACATAAATACAGCATTGGCATGTCACCACCAGCCCAAAAAGCTCTTAGGTAAGCAGTTTGGACTTCAAGGCCAATATGAACTTTATATGCAGCAATCAGAATAGTCTTTTTACTAGCTTCTGCTCAATTAGCTTTCAATTCACATTTCCATGTTAAAAAGAGGCATCATATTTATGAATAGCTTGGTTATAAAATTTTTGATTTATCCAGCTTGTGAAAATGGTTTACATCTTTTCATTGTTTCCATTACTTAATGTTTATTACTAGTGTCAGCACACTTGTGCTAATTATGTGATGGCAGTCCTTCCCAAGTACTCATTCAAAACATTTGAGGGAGGACTTTATTCATTCTTCCTGTTAGAAGTGTAATCTATTTTGAGGTCATTAGTGAGTGTGTCATATCCTTGCCCCCGAATATGCATTGATTCCTATGGAAATTCAACACTGAGGCTCCAATTTCAACCTCATGTCACATGCAGTAACGCCATTATAAAAAAACTGTGACTGTCCATGAAAGAGAGGCTTGGGAATCCTCCCATTCCCATTTGGTTCTTTTTGTATCACTCACTAACTGCTCTTTATTTTGATACAACAGGTAATATAGCAGTGACTTAATGCCAAGTCACCACATGAGACTTAGCACACTTTGTGAAACTACAATACCTGAAAGAACTTGAAAATATCTTAATTATCCCACACAGAAAGATTAAAGGAAGGAAGACAGTCCCAGGAATACAGAGGGTGCTTAATGTAATCATACTTAAGGATTACTCTTGGCTATTAAGGTCCTTTTTGGCTAGGGGTGCTGCAGAGGATTGAAGTCAGTCATTGTTTGCCTTTATTACCTTATTACCATCTGATGAGCAGAAGCACTGCGTTTACTCTCCAAATCTAGCCTTCAGCTTTGTGGCACACATAATCTTTGCATGGTCAAAGTTCAGACTGTATCCTGAACCTTAATTGGTTTGGGCTCTAGCATCAAAAGATGGCGGTGTACTTGAAATATCTCATTAATCTAATCTCATGATTTTGGGACCATTACAATGCTTTTTATGTCTAGGATTTGCATCTCTACTGTCAGGCATATGTGGATCTCAGAATATTCTCAAGACCTTACTCTCTCCATTCACACCACAAACCCTTAAACTAATACCGAGGCATTATTTAGATGAGTGCCAGGAGGTGGAAAAACTCTCACTACTCTCAGAAACGTTGATTATACTCAGTGGCTTTGTGTGGGCCAAGCTTTTGTTCAGGCAGCCTGCCTGGCCTGCACCCGGGCAAAATCAATCATAGTAATGGTTCATCAGCTCATACTGGGGGGTTGGTTTTCTTTGTAACACTGTAAATTATTTAAAACCAAGCTGTAAGTGGGCTATGTAGGAAAGTAGAGATGGAAAAATTGTGGGACATGTGGCTTAGGGTGCCCATATGTGCAGTCAAACCCACTTTTCAGTTTGTAGTCTAGACGTGGCCTTATGGCTTGGATTTGGCAATACTGAACCTCACAGAGATGAAAGTAGGGTTTAATACCCTAAGGCAAATAGATTGGAATGTGGAGAAAACCTAATAATGCAGGTTACTTTAATGTCTGCAGTATGACTGTGGTCAATCTCTCTCTTTTAAATGGGGAAGGGGAATTTCTTGTCATCAAAATTTGACAGGTACAATTCAAGACAAATAGTTTGAATCTCTAGTGAGTGTGGTTTGGAAACGAAATTAAAGTTTCTAATACATTTCTGTAAATTTTCTTTCTGAATGTTCAGCTAAACACTGATTCTCTCTTGAAGGCAGCTGTAATAATAAAATATTTTACATTTATAAAGTGCTTTTCATCCTGCAAAGTTCCAACACACTTTGAAAACTGCATGGGGAGCAACAAGCAGACATAGAAGCTCAGCACATGCCTTGGACTACAAGAATTCTGGCCATGAACACTACTAAAATTCTACCACTATTGAATTCATACTATTTTATTTACATGAAATGGCCAGGACCCTGGATTTTTCAAAATACTCAGTTGACTGTAAATTTTACTGGTTCACTATGTACCTAGGAAGGTAGAAGCAGTAAAATCATTTGTTTGGGATTGGAACAGTAAAAGTCTGCATGTCTTAAAGCTAAAGCTTAGAGTGTTAGGCCTTCCTTAACAGATATATCTGGACAATAGTTCCTATGTTCTGCACGTAGATGAGACAGTTGTCAGGTACAAAGCCTTAGTGAGACTGCAAAAGTCCTTTCCTACGGGAGAGTGAATTGAATGCTGCTAGCATTCATTTGCCTGACTGGTATGATCTGCTAAAAATAAAAAATACTAAATATAGCAGTAACTTTGAAACAAAATAACTACTTCATGCCAGAAACTAATACAAGCAATAATATTGGGTGAATATATATATTAAAATCACAGGGTGTTTCGTGAGAGTGGAATTAAAATGGAGATGTAGTGAGTGCTCTTTTTGTTTGCTTGCAAAACTGTCATGTAGCATTGTATTTTGGCATCAAGTATGTTGGAAGATCCAAAAATGCTCGACACAAGTCAGGACTGAAATGTGTACTTCTTTAGAAGCAGGAACTCTCACACAGTTCAACTGCAATTGTGCATAAGTAAGGCAGGATCTAGCTTGCTGAAGAGTAGCTCAAAATTCTGAAATGCTGTTAGTTAAGACTGGAAAAGTAAAGGATCTACTACATGGCATTAGAAATACTAAATTAAATTGAAACTGCACTTTTGTGTATTGAGGCAAGTGTCTCAAGAAACCAAAAATGTATTTCACCCAAAGAATCAAAACCAAAGAGATTTTTGGTTTGTGTATTCCATGCTAGCTTACTCCTGCCAAAAAGCCCATCCTCATCCAAGCATTTTAGGTAAATTATCAATAGAACACTTAGGGACAAACACACAACTCATATGATACAGACAATAAACGTGTATAAAACATTTTAAAATATGTTTTCTTCTTCCCTTTCAAAAAGTAAACTATAATCTCTATACCTTCTTTTTTCTTGCTTTTTTTTAAAT
Organism: Sylvia atricapilla; assembly: GCF_009819655.1. NCBI lineage: Eukaryota > Metazoa > Chordata > Aves > Passeriformes > Sylviidae > Sylvia > Sylvia atricapilla. Next base: position 29,491,715 of record NC_089140.1, read on the forward strand.
GTTTTTTTGAAGAATTCTCTTAAAATTGGACCAACTTCATTTTAAAATAAAGTAATGATTACAACTGATGTTGCTTTTTGGGACCTATTGTTCATTAAAGCTTTTTTAAGTTTTCCACACATGGTCTACTGGCCAAGTTGTGTATGTTGTTCTTTGTCACAAACTGTAAGGTCTTTAAGAGTATAGCTTTGTTTCAGGGCTAACTCTTTAGAAAAACAGAAGAGAGATATTCTTTTTGTAAGTGTATGGAATGCAAATTTTTCTTTTTTTCTGATCTTGTGTTTGTAGGAGAAACATAAAAAAATAGAAAATTATTTTTGGATGAAGTCTTCAAAAGAGCTGAAGAAAATCAGCTGTCCACTTAGTTGGTTCATGAGGATGGTTTATTTTCTATCAGCTGGACATTTATCTGAAAAAGACAGTCACTAAGGCAAAGCACTATTTTTCATTATATATTATATTATATTATATTATATTATATTATATTATATTAAGTGCTATTTTAATTCAGCCCAAGAATCTGAGACTATGAAAGCCACAAAAATATATGCAAATTATTAATTCTAAAGGCCACAGATATGGCAAAATACTTGGCCTACACATAAAAAGTATCCAAGTGTTATTTGTTGCTCTTTCTTAAATGGAAGAGTAAACAGAACATAGATCCAATTTTACTTCATTTCTCAAGGCGTTTTTAAGATTGGAGGGCCAGGGGATATTGCCAGGTGATTTTATACAATACACCCAGCTTCTTTTGTACTGAACTCCGTTACCTAATTTGCCTATTTGACTAAAGCATGTGATTCAGAAAGGCACTGAAATGTGAAGGAAGACTTCTTCAGAGATGTGGAATCTGTCCCTTCTGCCAATCTAGACCTCCTCCCTGGTTATTAAGAATGTATATCTTATCTGTCGCCTGAAGATTTGGGATTCCATTTACCACAAAGATTTCTCAGCTATAATACTACCTAGAACTTTCCCTTGTAAAGGTACAGGCACACTAGGTTTCAGAGATCTCTAAGTCTTCTTTTACTTCTCTCATTTATCACTGTTCAGTCTCTCAGACAATGCCAATCTACTCAGCTGAACACAAAGGAGTTATTTTTGCCTCTAAGAATATGGTATGAGGCCTGCTATACACAGAGTACAAAACATCAAGGCATTCATGACAAAAACCTAATATAAGAACAGTGCTGTCAAATTCTGAGCAGTGTCAGACTGAAGAATACCTTGACAAAAATAGTTACATTTGTCTCGACATTTTACAACCTTTGTTTCATCATGCAGATAGGTACTTCTAGAAAATTAATTAGTTGAGGTGGACCCCCCTTGCCTCTGTTTTTTTGATTTTTTAAAAAGGTCATATAGTAAGAACTGGGCTTGTTTCAAGCTGGTTGCTAATTTTCACTAGATGCTGGTAATCCGTACCTCTGCCCAGTGCAATTTTGCATTTTCTCTAGAATCATCTTGCAGTATAAATTCCAGACTCATTAGACAGATCTCACTGAACTGTACTAGTTTAGGAATAAGTTATACAGACATTGTCTTCAGTTCTAAAGCTGTGCACAAACTGGGAAGTTGGTGCTTTCATGAACATGGAACAAGTGCCTTCCTAGAATTTGTGGGATGAAGGTTGGTGTCATTTGATGCGAACTGGGAGCAAGGTTACATGTTCAGGCGAGCACTGTGGTTTCAGACCAAAATTTCCATTCCCTAGAGGTATATTTCTATATTTCTTCTCTAATTCATCAGGCAAACACATGAATCTGCAGAAGGCCTTAGCAATTATACTGATGCCTCACATACCAGCAGAGTGTGACAGTCCAAGTGCATACCAAGGAATAAAAGCAGTGAATGCTGACATTTTAAACCACATAAGGGTATATGTCATTTCTCTTCATGCTTCGTAAGTGCTGCAGAAGTCACTGGGAAGTAAAACCCTTGAAATTCTACTAATAAACAAGGATTTAACACAAAGATTGGAAACTAAATAGAAAATCAGAGACAGGAGACAGAGACAGAAATTTTTTTGTTTGGTTGGTTGTTTTGTTTTTGTTTTTTGTGTGTGTAACTTATTTATTTGTCTTTCTGGGGTCAGTTCTCTACATAGGAGCTAACTCCCCATAAATCATGCTGCTTGAGAAGTGGCAAAAAGATGGAGGAGGCCAAGGCATAGACCTGTGCTGGGGAAATGTCTCTTGGGAGGACTGCACAGGGCAGGGGCAGAGGGTAGCCATGAGACAGCGAATCCACCTCCTAAACCATCAGAGCTCCAGAATCTATGTCCTCATCCAGAGCAGATGCTGGAGAGTACACCAGGAATAGAAACATTGGTGGTCTTCAGAGTTAACTAAATCAATCACAACTGTGAGTGTGGGATCTATATGGTATGGAGTCGACCTTCTTTTACCCATGACTATGTATCTACTTGTCCAACAAAGAAATTGCCTTTGGCAACAGTTTAGTTTAGCTGATGTATACATAATGAATGACACACTACAGGAACCATAGATTCTATTTTTATTTTCTGTTTAGTTTTTCCTGATTTACTCATTTGCTAGTAGGGAATTTAAAGTGATATGGTATTCTTCCATAAACACAACCAGATTGAACTCAAATACACACCTACAGCTCCATTCAGTACAAAACCTTCAGTTCTCATCTTGTGGTTTTCTGTGAATTTTTTCAGTCTGTCACATTTCCTTTCTCTATTGTTACTTCACACTCCATGGGGTACCATAAGTGAAGATTCACCAGAATGGTCTATTGTAAAATCTTCCTTTTGTGCTGGCTTTTGTCCTGGCAGGAGATAAACCATCTCCTTCACTCTGTCTGGGACACAGATGGGTATGGGCAGCATTCTTCCACTACTGAATCATTATTTAAAAGAATCTATTTTTCCAATTTTAGTGGCCTCCCTTTTTCAAAATTTTGTCATTTAGTAGACTATTGAATATTTTATATTTATAAAAGCCTGGTCTTTTCCTAAACCAGCTTGAATTGATTTATTTAGTGTCAGTATTCTCTAAACCATGCAGAATTTCTTCAGTTCTAATAAAATATGGACACTTGAGATCTTCCTAACTCCATTGCTTTTTGAAAGATGAAAACAGGCAAAATGTAATGCAGCTATAAAGAGCACTGTTTACCATGGGTTTTTTTCCCCCAGATATGGCAATTTAATAAACTGTTAAATATGTTCTTCAGCATACAAGTATAAAAAAAATGTTTGTGAATTTGAAGAACTGCTGTTGGTATTTGTGAAATATGCACACAAATGTTTCTTGTTCCTTCACGTGGGTTCTAAGGAATGTTGTGGGCCATCGAGAAAGTGGATAAATGTACTTAAAATTAATGTTTATATTTGCATCAAATACATATTTTTGTCCTATAAAATTTGGTTTTGCTCAGATATCTTACATTTTCATAGCCATATTTAGACTCATGCTAATGGTAAGGAGCAGTATTCTGATGAAAATCCTTTGCAAGAATGGCCTCTAAGTAACTCAGACAATCAAAGACCTTTGTGCTAAAGTATTGAAATATAACTAATTTCAAATGCTGATAAATACCCACAGCAGCATTTAATCACTGACATTTTAGCCTGTGCTTCTGCAGTATTTATCGCGCTTTTATTCTCATCATAAAGCAATCTCAAAGCATAGAAACCAGGTAGCTTCTAGATAAGTTTGATCTAAAAGATATGCTCCAAAACCACACCTAATGATTTTTAGCCACAGTTCTGGGCTGGCTGGCTGTTGCTCTATCTATCTATCTATCTATCTATCTATCTATCTATCTATCTATCTATCTATCTATTCAATCCATCCATCCCAGAAATACCTTCCTGAAATATGTGATGTGGCTGTTAATTCTCAGCACTAACTCCTGCCATAAATACTTTCCCCTTAGCCTGCACTGCTCACTAAAGCAGACATCATTCACGTGGCTCACCTCATCCTATCTGCAGAGCACAGATTGCCTAGATGGGCTTTGCAGATCTGACTGAAAATTTCAGACCATCTAGCAAAGCGAACTAACAAATGGAAACACAGGTGGGGCAGGCTCTTATGTGCTCAAGGATTCATTGTATGTACCTAAGGCATGTAATGTAGTAGCTAGGTGAAAAAGCCCTGGATCAAACCTTTTCTCTTTAGAGTCCAGAAGAATAAATTTCTAGAATGTGTGCTTTTATTTTTCTCCCCTTGGTGTCATGGGATGAATGTTTTGAGAGATTTCCTTAGAATCAGGGTATTCTACTGAATTTCCTAGCAGCAAAAAAAGAATTCTGAAGAATTTTGAAGACAGCATTATTGACAATGCATGTTATACATTTGCCTGAAAAATGCATTTTGTCCATTATGTTTATATTTCTCATGAAGCATGCAAAGAGAGAGCTAGGGTGTCTTTTTAAATAGGAAAAAAAAAAAAAAGGAAAAAAAAAAAAAAAAAAGAAACAGAAATGCATCTGTGTTTAATTAGTTTAATTATAGCTGATGTGCTGAAAATTTGCAGATCTATTGTGAGCTCATCTTCAGCAAAACCTCACACAATCACCCCTTCTTGTGCCAACAAATGAGTTAAATAGCCTGGACTTTTCCACATTGCAGCAGTGTTGGGAAATATTATCAACACCACTATATTTCTGAAGAGGTATAATAATGCTGGTTTCTAGGTTAAGTTTGGCTGTAAATTAGTAAGAACATGCAACCGTGTAGTACTTTCCCATTATATGATACAGTAAAGAAACTTAAAACACAACTTGTATATAACAATATATAAAACAAAGTAACCACAATTCTTACTATGCAGAAAGCAGCAGTATTCCTGTAAAGGGAGGACAAAATTTACTGAAAATTATTTTTATTAGGCAAGCCCAATTTTGACTTTTATGAGGCCAAGATAAGTAACATGGATTTCTAAAGTTATTTTAACAACAAGTAGAACAAGTTTTACATTCACTTTTAGGATTAATAATGCTTAACAGATTGATCCTTGCATTTACCTAAAGCTATTAATTTAATTTTAGGAATGTAAGAAAGGTTTTACTGGGTAAGACCAATGGTCTATCCAGCCAAATTTTCTGTCTTCAGCAGTGGCAATAAGAAAAGCTATTCAGAAATTCTCAGAGGTCCATTCCTCTTTCTCTTTCTGTGACACACCACCATTGTGTCAGGGTTGTCAGAGATACAGCCTCACCCTATTGTGATATTGTCCATCCATTTGTCTAATTACTTTTGGCACCTCTTGATGTCCTGAAATCCCACGTGATAGCAAGTGCCAGAAATCCATTAATCTGTGTTTAAATAAATGCATTTTTAAATTTGTTTTAGGCTGATATTCTATTATTTTCAAGTTTTCCTATTACAGGATAGAATGAACAGAAATTTTGCCTCCACCTTATCCAGAATTTTCATGAGGTTGTCACTTCTCTTTCCTACCTTCTCCTTTCACTCCTGAAGACCCCCAATCTTTTTAGTCTCTTCACATAAGGTAGCTGCTGAATTCCATATTAAGTTCCCCTTAGAGCTACATGCTTTATATGGAATGCCAAGACATTTTTTAATTTTTTGAGAGCTTCTCATCAACTTTGTGATTCAACTGCTGTACTGGTGAAAAGAAAACTGAAGCTTTTCATATTATCAATCTGATGCTTGCTTTTCTAGCATGACAGGTAACTTTCCCCTATTGTTTATGCAAACTCCAAAAATTACTTCTGGAGAATAAAGTTTGACTTCCCTCCTCACTAATTTCCAACAATTAATTTATATGTAATGCTATTCATTAACTTAAAATTTAGTATTTAAACAGTTCCTAATTTTTGCTATAGGAAGCTATTATATTTAGCTGTGCTTCAGTAATAGTGACACTTTCCTCCAGTGTGCTATTTGCTTATTCCTTTAGTGCATTTATCTGTATCTACAGCTCTTTTAATTATGTTAGGCTCTCTTGGAATGTCTTTAAAGTGTTGCTCAAAGACTCTGAATCATGTATATTCGTTGCCTTCTCTGACACTCAGTATTTCTTCTGGTTTAGCAGCTTCGACTGAATACTTTTCACTTTTATTTGAGGGGTGACTTTTCGCTCTCATCTTCTAGAGATTTTATTTTGCATTAGTAACAAGTATTATTTACAAGCACAGAAGCTTATGGCCACAGGTAGCTATCCTTTTTTCCTCCCAGGAGAAAAATACGAGCATTGTGCTGACTGTTAGAGATTTATGGAACACAAAGGCCTCATTCATTCTCATTTCAGGGTCATCGCTGTGTGATCTTCTTTGAACAACTTGCAGATAAGCATCAAGAGGTCCTCATGAATAACAATGACTAAACTGTCAAGGCAGTAATAGTATGATTGAAGAGAGCAACCTCTAAAAGCAACACATAGTAAGGAATGTGGAGAAAACTTCCATGCCTTATAGCTGTGATAAAATGGCAAGTGCCATTTTTAATATAACGGTGAACTGGAATATTGATTGAAATCAAGTCTTAAACAAATGGCTTATTTAACCAAGAAGAGAGGGGGGTTGCATTTTGGATAAAGCAGAGCAATGTGAGGGAAGCTCAGAGAATACAGTATCTTTCTCAGGCTCCTTTATTCCTCTGTGGGAAGCCACTTTACAGCATTCAAGGGAATGCCCTGATAGTGCTGCTGAGTTTCATATGAGCACATTGACAGGATGCACAGTTTGGCACAATTGCCTATTTCTAATCTGAATTACAAATAGCAGTAGTGGCACAGGTCCAAACTGACCTATACTGGTGGAATAATTCAAGTAATTATTCAGGAAACTGTAATGCAAACACATTTAGTTGTTTATTTTCCTGTGGGGTTCAAAATGCTGCAAAAATCTCATGGTATGCTACACAATCATGAGTTCCATGCCACACACGTAAATTAATAATATGATGAGGTATCTCATGAGACTGAAACAAGAAGATACACACAACAAGGTTCTAAGGAGTAATAAACTGGGTTTGTTTAATTCCTGGATAAGTTTCATAGAAGTAGGACACATGTGAAAATTGGATGGTAAAGATTCCCATGCCCAGATCAACTAGGAATGTCATGTATACTAATTAAGCAAACAGAAACAAGAAAACAGTTTTTATGTATTTTTGAGGTGCATACAATTCACAATAAGACAGGTTTCCAGTCTCAGTGCCAGATAAGCCTAGTCAAAAAAGATAATTGATTGGTTTTATGCACCATTGCACAGTGTCTAAAGGCATTCATAATCTATGGTTGATTGCATTTTGAATATTGCAAAATGAATACAATCCCCTCACTGTTGGATAAGATCACAATATTTATATTGACAATTGAGGACTTTGAATAATACATGGTCCCATCATCTTTTCTATAAAATTAAGACTCTTTTATGTCTGAAATCAAAACCACTCTAAATAGTTGGGATTTTGGCAGCATTTTTAAATTAAAATTGCTTATTTGTATAAGTTGTGCCTTTGTCATATAAATATGAAAATATATTCTCACTGTATGGACTTGGATTTAATTAGATTTCCAGTTTTCCTTAAATGTTCTTATAGTAAGCTGCCTGCCCTTACAAAATGAGATACAAAGCAAGTTCTTAGTTGGTGAGACTGAAAGAAAAAAACCAATGTTCCTATTCAAAAATTCTTTCTCAAAAGTTAGTGTTAAATATGAAGACATCTTTCAAGAAGAGTGAGATCACATGCACTCTGCCATAGCACAAACTGAGGGAAGAGTATGTTGTCTCTCTGAAAAATGTCCTGCTTCTCTGTCAAAATTTGGAGTAAAAACCTATTTAAACATTTCTGAGGGAACATGGGAACCATCACTATAACCTGTGAATGTCCCAGTCAAGCAAGAATGCTGAATTGCTTATAACACACCAATTGTCAGGCACTTCAAAGAATTATTCTCAGGCTCAAACTTCACTGTATGCATTCAAATATCTTAAAAGTTTTTAAAACCATGTTATTAAAATATCTTTCAATCCACTTCCTTTCCCACCCCTTCTAACTGCAGAGAGCTCTTCTATTTGGGCATCAAGATGAGAGTCAGTAGATCTTAATTTTGTTTCCATTATTACTATTTTGTGCTTTGAATTTTGCACTGATAAAAATAACTTCTTTAGTATAAAGCTTCAGGATGTATTGATGGAAATATCTATTCACAGAAACCAATGATACTTGGTTGCTGGCTCCCAAGAAAAGTTCTAAGTTATCTAGACATCCTAGAACAAATTTGACACCCAAAACCAAACTAAAGCCATAAGTGGAATAAGTTCATCATTGCAGTATGTCCAGTGAACAAGCAGTTACATTTTGCTCATGGAAGCCTTGAACTGAAATTCCTGCCACAAATTTGACAGAGAAGCAATTTGGGGTCCTCTATACTCCTTGGACTTGGATCATAAATTACCTTCTCAGAGGAAAGTACACAGAAGAAGTGATGCAACTGGCTTGTTGTGCTGATGCTGGAGAGCCTCTGAGACAAGGGGAAATCTCATTGGGAACTGGTGCCACTGCCCAAAAATTACCTCTGAATGTTCTCCTCATTCTTTACAGGCAGAGGAAGAGGGTGCTGGGGTGCTTTGGGCCCCTAGCAGATGTCAGAGCTGCAAATTGCATTTTCTGTTAGCTAGTTCAGTGTACAATCTGCGCTGCAAACTGATTTCCATTAATTCCCTTCTGGACAGCTAATTTTTCCAGAATGGCAAGTTCACTCAAAATTATGAATTTCTGTGAGAGTGTTTTCATGAGTCAGGCACAGCAATACTAGGTTTTATAACTCTTATGTTTCCTTTCCATAAAATTCTTCTGCTTGTGAGTATTGAATAAAATCCTCACACAATTACATTTCATAATGGGATTATTAAGCCAGGAACACTTATTTCTGGTATGTTTGATCTTTTCTTTTATCTCTACTACTTAAGTTTACTAAAGTAACTAAAACTTATTACTTAATACTTTTTACTTAATACTTAATACCTTTTCTTTCTTCTTGTCTACTGTTTCTCAAATATCCCTGAGATACAAAATGACATGAGTTATACTCATAACTGATAATGGATTGCTGATGAAAATGTATTGCTGAGAGTCAGGGTATAATGAGAAGCTGCACAATTAAGAACTTTAAAGCCCAACAGGGAAGTTCTGAAGGCCATCAGAGCACTGAAGATAGAGGTGTGATGTAGTGATAGTACGGTGTAGGTGATCACGATGTAAGTGATAGTACACCGTGGTGCTAAGAGGAAGGCTGCAAAGGCATTTGTCGGTGCTGTCTGGTCTGTGAGGGCTATGACGTCTGACTGCCTTGATGAGAGGGATGAGGATCTTTGAGGTTACAGAACCTCCATTTATTTTACTATGGGAAGTCTCAGGTGCCAGTACCAAATATTAATTTGTATCACTTTTGAAATTCTGTGCAAATTCTGCAGAACTGCTTTCTACCTTTGTTGACACCATTTCCAAAACATTAATTGGGACTCCTTTGGTTCTTTTAGGCAGTAGAGGAAAAGATCACAGAAAATAGTTCAGGATGTACTGTTTAAGTTTAGCACGCACATTGTTTGCCAGAGTTGTTTATGTATGTGGTTAGCACATCAATAGAGAGGGGGGAAAAAAACCAAAAAACACCAACAAAAACCCCAAAACAGAGAGCAGTTGCAATTGAATGGCAGTTCAGCTTGTTCTTATTTGTGGTGGATTTTTTTGCTGGTAATTATTTTGGAAAAAAACAGTCTTTAACTACAATCACGTCTACTCTGGAGTTAAATATTCAGCATTGCTTACTAATGACCTAACATTAGCACTAAAAAGCATAATTACTGGCAGTTATTAATGTTCTAATAGTATATGGTTCAGCCTGTTCTGAGAGTTAAGATGATACTGTGTAAAAAGCTTGCAGATATATATCCAACTCAAGCAAATTCCCAGCAATGCTCTGACAGATACAGGAAATCTTGTAGAAAACTATAACAGTACAGTCTGGGCAGTATTTTTATTCCTGCCCTTGTTGAACAAAGTGTTGAAAACATGTGAAATGCTTTTTTTCAAAGGAGCATTTTTGAAATCTGAAAGTTTTTGCTGCAATTCTCCTTTCCATTCAGAAGTTACATGTTTCCTGCATCTCTGTGACTTTCAAAAAATGTTCAGTTTTAACAAAACAATTTGGGTAGCAAATTGGGTAGTATTTGGGTAGCATTTTTAGATAAAAAAATCTTATTACCTTGAATGAGCTAAAATAACAAAAGCCAATGCTCTGTGTGTGTGACTACAATTCTTTTTATTGCATGAGACATATACTTTTTAATGGAAAAATATTCCTAAATGGAAAAATATTCCTCAATCCACACAAAACAAGGAGCTCCCTTGTATAAATAACCTTTAACTAACAGCAAATCTTCTGTTCCCTCAAGGCAAACAATCAGGTAGCTCTGACACCTGCAGCTACTGTAAACACTCACCTAAGAAGGAATCAAACTAGCAGGAGCCTGGGGAAGCATAAATACAGTAAATGCATTAAAAATACTTCAGCTGATGCATAGAGATTGTGCAATCATGAAGTACTAGGTTTTTTCCAATAAAACAAACCCCTAGAACTCAAGTTTAAAAGTTAGTCTACTGTGAGGTTGGAACAATTATCAGATACACTTAGGAGAGGAGGTGTAGTATGGATTAAAGCCATGTTCATACACCAAACTATTTGAAGGTAGAACAAATGTCTAAGATGACAATTCCTTTTAAGGTCTGCTGGCATACTTTACAGAACACATCTAGCACATTTTTCTGAAAAACCACAGATTTTTCTACAGAAGTGGAAATTGGCCCTATCCATATGTGATTTTATAACCTGTGCCCATCTTTTTATACAGAAATCACACATCCATGCTGACAGACAGAAAGTAAAATTCTCAAAGGTACCAGTGTACTTAGAATTCCAGTTGTCTAAATGGTCTTTATAATTTGTGTTTTTTTCAGCAATTCCTCTATGTTTAACGAATTTCCAAAGGGTCCATATTGGATTCAAATTGTGTTCTATTATACAGACTGTTACTTGCTCAAGTCCCCTACCACTTTTACAGAAATACTCTCAATATTTTTCTCCTCAGTGCAGTTTTGTGAACTTGAACATGTATCTTTATTAATCATGGGCCTAAATAATGCCAATACACATCAATATACATACCATACCCATACATATAATTTTAAAAAATCACTGTGAAAATGAGAATATGAGCAAAAGAAAATTTTAATCTAAATTTATTAAACTGTTCCTCTGTGAAAGGGAAATCATCATGCCTACCAGCTGTAGAAAAACCTCTGAAATCAGTAACAATTATGTAGTTTGTGAAAATGCTGAAGTTCATGAAGCTGGTCTTCAAGCATTTCCTCCAACTTTTCACCATTCAGTGCCACCTGCTCCCTTCTTATCCAACATGAATGAAAGAAAGAAGAAACAAACAGAGAAACAGTTGTGAAACATAATTATGGTATTTTCATTCTGCTGCTAATTGACAAAAATATGACAAATTTATGAATGCGCTTACATGAAACTAAGAGGAAAATTGTGGACTTGATTTAGAAGATATTTTCCAAGTCTAGATTCTATTTTCTGTGCAGGACAATAATGCAATGGTGGCTTTTGCCATGTACAAAAATTTAAGAGACAACTGAGAATTAATCCATCACTTGCCTTTGATGCACTGCTATGGTGTCCAGAAGTCATTTGACCCTAACTCTTTTCTAGGTTTAGCTACTTTTTTGTAGCTTTAGCCTAGGTACAGTACTGAGTATATGGCAAGAATTGTAGAATAAGAACAGCAGTAGTAACATAGTGTATATGTAATTCATTCACACAATTCAAGTCAGTAGAGCTTTGGTAGACCAAATAGTTACAAGGATATCAAAATATCAAATCAGTGAGACAGACGAGTCAGAATTCCTCCCAAGGCAGAATGCATGAAGAACCAATTTCAGTGCACATAGCCAAGAGACATAATGTATTCCATATTTAGATTAGGATGTATGATCAGTACTATATAAATAAAGAGATTTTTTTTATATAATTCAGATAATAGTTTAAGAGTCCTGGTATCAACATTAAACTCCTTTTCCTTTGAATGAATGTACATGCAAGTTCTTACATGTATAAATTCAAGCTCTTCTTCAGACTTTAGTTTTATTTGTATTACTTATAATCATTTGTATCTATTTAATATTACTGCATGAATTCAGCACAGGACATGTATTATCTTCATGGCATTAACTGACCAATTAAGTTATTACACTTGTTATTGGGAATACTTATGCTCTCTGAGCACCTTATCTAAACCCTCCTGGCTCCACAGAGAGTGTTTAGAGGTCAGCAATGGATATGGACCCTCCAACACCCAGGAAAATTGATTCAGAACTGCTTTTGTGCATCTCTGTGTGGTAGTCTTGCACCATATAAGCACAGTCTCATTGTCAACACATTAAAGAGAGATAATACTGAACGTTTACATCTGATAATTACATTGGCAGATATCACAATTAAATATTATTGAAAATGAAAAGCTAAAGCTTTTTTTCAGTATCTGAAGGTTACAAAACAGCTCACTGACAGAATTCTCTGAATTCCAGGTACACTGGATCAGTCATCAGCAAGAAAAGTATTGACTTCTACCTGTAGAGAGCTCTGCAGTTATTCTTCTAGAAAACAGTTATTACTTAAAGGTTAAGGTAGTCAACTTTGTTAGGAAGCAGTATTAAAAGTTTTAAACTTGCATAATATTTTTTTATGAAAAATACCATCAATATTTGTGTATATATATTTTTATATATATATATTAGAATAGCTACAAACCACTGTGGAAGTGCACATAAAACATTTTTAAAGATTAGGATATAAATTTCTGAGACTGGAGTAATAGGATCATTTGCCACAAGGATGTTGTTTGCAGAATGTTGTTTACATACCCATAAAATAGCTGCAACAAACAATAATTTCTTTCCTGACTGTTGATCAGACTTGGAAGCCAAACTGCAGAAACATTCCAGCATGCAGAATGGCCAGGGAACAAAGTTAAGTGCTGGCTGTGTTGAAATGAAAGATATGCCCAAATCATGCTGGTAGATATGCCCAAATCATGCTGATAGATATGCCCAAATCATGCTGATAGAAAAATAAGACAGAATATTTATAAACCTGTTGGGCCTCCTCTCCAGCAGGCTTGTCACATTAGAGGTGGTGGTCTTTATTCTCCAGGGTAGTATTCAGTTGTCAAGTCCCAATGAAGCTGGATTCAAACAAGGTGGTTCACTCATATGATGCAGCCTTCTGGGACAATTTGGCCATAAGTTGCATCTGGACTTTTTTATCCTCTTTCCTTACACTCACCATTGTGTATAATATATTAATTTATATTAGACATAATACTAGAAAAATTAAATAATGTTTCTCAGGCAACAGCCTAACCATTTCAGTTAATCATTACCTTCAAGCCAAAAATAGTCTGAACTGTTTAGATATAGGATCAACTTTGTATTATTTATTTAAAAAAAAAAAAAAAGCAAAAGCAAACAACCCACCTCCCAAAATTCTGCTCCTGAACCTGCTAAAGGACTGCTGGGATGTTATCAGTGCCATCAGCAAGATTAATAGCATGAGTGAGAGAAGTGATTCAAATTCCTGAATGCTTTAGACAGAGCTGAGTATTTGAAACATCTGCACAGGGCTTGCAGCTACTGGACCTACAAGAGAACTGCACTCTTCTGGAGCAATAGCTGGAATGCAGGTGGGATGTCCTACTGATCTTTCCTCAGGCTTCTGGCTTTCACCTGATAAACACTGATAACAAATTTCCGGTTACAAGAAGAAAAGAAGGAATTACACATTTATCTGCAATATTTTGCATTTCGCTTTCCAGGTGAAACATATTTAATAACCTCAAAAACAAGTTAATTGTACTAATTTTTATGTATCATTAGTATAACACAGGCAATTTTAAATTTTTCCCTGGTAGTTTGTTCTTTGATGGATGTTCTATAAGTAGCAGAACTGCACAAACCTGTGAGATGGAAAATAATTCTGTAGTTGAATCTACTTTCTTTGGGGGGTTGGACTAAATGACCTCCAGACAATCCTTCCAATGTAAATTAGGTAAGTCTTTACAATGTAGATGCAGTTTTTAAAAATACCCTTGTGGAAAAGCCATACAGCACAGTACCTTTTCTAATATCCTAGGGAAAGAATAACTGAATTCTGAAGATTATAAACTTTGGTGATTAAAAATATCACATATTAGGCATTTGTTTTTGTATATTTCATCTTTCACAGCCATTGAACAACAGTTTTAAGTTACAAAGAGCTATGGTGCTATTTGTTTTTCAGTAAAGTACTGTCAAAGTCATTGGGAAGTAAAAAAACGGCAGAATGATTTAGCACATCAAATCATTATTGTCCAACTGTCAGTTGCTAGACTCTGATAAAACTCTTCCACAGAAGAGTTTTCCCCAGAGATGTTGAAGCATGTGGGCATCTATGTAACAGAAACATGTTACATTTTAAATCAGGTTTAATCTCAATTTTATTGCCCCTAGCAAATCTGTGTTTCCATAATATGGTCTCTAAAGCAATAAAATTGCAATCTCCTATATCCTTGGTGTGTGACTGAAGCATGGGCATACCAGGAGGCCTCTGAAGTAGAAAACAAAAGGTGTCACTTCCCAAGGCACCTGCAGCCCGATGATTTACAAAATCAGTAACCTCCTGTTCTGCCCTTTGTCACCTTTATCACCTTGGTCAGTAAAAGCAGATCTGTCTGTGCTTTCCCCTATTTCTATGTTCTGCTATCACATACTATAAGGTCATGTTGGCTTGTTGCAACTGCTTATCCATGCATAAGCACATTAAGTATTTTTACTACATAAATATGAGAAGTTTTTTTGAAAAATATGTATAGCAAGTCAGTCATTATTCTGAGTAACCCAAAGGAAAAATGATCATTTGTTCACTTATGGACAGCAATTCAGGAATAGTAATAAATGGGTGATAGCTATGTATTTTGGAAAAAATACCAAGCCAGTGTAAAATCTGATGACAGTTCAGTCTGAATAAAAAAAAATATTCATTTTCTGCCCAAGTTCCTTTAAATTCATTGGGGAGTTTAAGAGTCAAGTTGCAAACACAGAAAAAAATATACATTAACTTTACTGAATTTGAGACAGTCTCTCTTTAATTATCCAGATTAAGTCTGTAGCTAATAGAGACAATCACCTCAAAACACCGAAACATATCAAAAAAACCCCTCACCCCATGTACATCACACCTCTGTGAGGGAATACAACAAAATACCTTCCAGAAGTTCCATCTCTCTCTCTCCCTTTTCCCATACTTAATTACTGAATTTTCTAGCCCTAACTTGTTAATTGGACTAGTTGATAAGCCACTTTTATTATTAAATGTAGCTTTAATAACTACCTTGCCTTTCACAATTGTAAACTGGTAGCTCTATCTTGTTGATTGAAAACACTGAACTTGAATTAAAAAAAAAAAAACAGTACCAGTTTCTTCTTCTCCCTTATAGTTCCTCTTTTCATGATTTTAAATACCCTAGAGATATTTTCAGAAGCTAAATTAGGGATTAAAGGAATTTCTCTTGTCATTTTTATACCTTTAACATGTCTAGTTTTCTTATTTGAGGTTTCTATTTGTTTAAAGCTACCTAGCTGAAATAGAAACCACCCACAGAATTTTTTCCATGAAAATTAGATATTTGCAATATAATACTTGTACTGTAGTTCCATTCCTCCATCATACACACTACATCTAGATTCAATGGTCTGAACAAGCAAAGGCATGCACATAATTAATTCCATGAGGGACAGCTTATTCATATATTTGCACACACAACTCTTCTTCTTTGTATATCAGTTACACATAATTTACAATGATTATTTCTGCTAACTTGAATACTCGGCGCAAATTAAATTCTAAATAAAGCTCCAAGTTTTCAGACATATTTTTGTTGTAGCTTGATCAAACATTTTCTATTGTCCTACTTGCACATGAGTGCGTGCACACACACACACACTGGAAATGGCTTTTTCTATTCTTCAGCTTGTGCTATGCAGTAAAATGGTTATAAAAATAGCAACATGGCAACAGTTGCTTGCACATGTGGATGTCATAAACATTTTGTGTTACTTTACAGCCAAACTCAATCCAAAGCACTGTCGCAGCAGTGGGCCCACTCCAGGAGCCAGCATGGGAGAGGGGCTCTCAGGCACCAAGGTGATTTGCAACTTACAGGGGAGTAATACATATGGTGTGAATTAGCTGTAAATTAAATGCACAAGTGTTTTCTTTATAAGTGACATGTATTTCCAAGGAATTTCTTCACAGAAAGGATGATTAGACATTGGAATGGACTGACTAGGGAGGTGGTGGAGCCTCAGTCCCTGAAGGCTTTTAAGGAAAGACAGGATGTGGCACTTAGTGCCATGGTCTAGTGGGCATGGTGAGTTTTGGTCACACGTTGGACTCAGTGAACTTCCAACCTAATTAATTCTGTGATTCTGTGATATACATATATGGACATGGGATCTGTACTTAAAAATAAAAAAACCATAGGAATATCATTAAAAAAAATTTAAAAAAAAAGCACTCTTTTTCTGGGTTATGAGTGAATATGATCCAGGAGACAGCCCAGAGGTATCAGAAGTCTCTCCCAGTTCCCTTAGCCCACCAGGATCTCTCGCTGGCCCACTCAGGACCTCTGCCCGAGTCCTGGCTCCTGGTGTGGGCACCCCTCACTCGCCATGGAGCTGCTTCCCCAGCACAAAGCCCTGTCCTGATTTACTATTTCTACTGCGTCCAGTTCTGGGATCGTCAGTTCAGGGACGACATTGAGGTGCTGGAGCATGTCCGGAGAAGGGCAAGTGAGATAGTGAAGGGTCTGGAGCCCAAGTCTGATGTGGAGTGGCTGAGGGGGCTGGGGGTGTTTAGGAGGGAAGGAGACTCAGGGGAGACCTTACCGCTCTCTACACTGCCTGAAAGGACGGTGTACCCGATGGGGTCAGTCTCTTCTTCCAGGCAACCAGTAACAGGACCAGAGGACATAGTGTCAAGCTGTTCTAATAATTTCTTCACAAAAGGGTGATAAGATATTGGAATGGGCTGACCGAAGAGCTGGTGGAGTCACCGTCCCTGGAGACGTTTAAGGAAAGACCGGATGTGGCATGATCTAGTTGAGGCGACGGTGATCAGTCACAGGTCCGACTCGACCTCAGAGGTACTGTTTTAAACTGCCTCCGGCATTCCAGCCCGGCCCAGCCCAGCCCGGCCCGACCCAGCTCAGTTCGGCTCAGCTCAGCTCGGCCCAGCCCGGCCCAGCCCGTCTCAGCTCAGTCGCGTCTCGCGGTCCCGCCCCGCGGCCGCCCACAGCAGCCCCTAAGATGGCGGCGGCGGGCGGGCAGGTGAGCGGGCGCGGCCCCTCCTCTGCCCTCGGCCCGCTCCGCCCGGAGCGGCGGCCTGGGCCTCACCATCTGGCTGTGCTCGGCACCGCCGTCGCGCCCCGAGGCGAGGGGCACCGCGTCCTCCCGCGGCGGCGGAAGGTGCTCTGCTCCTCCAGCCGGCCCCGGGGCGGCAGCGAGCGGCTGGGATCCTCCGAGAGAGCCAGAGCAGTCCTTCCTGCCCTTCCTAGGCGGCGGCCGGGCAGCCTGAGCCCTGCGGGCCCCGCCCGGGCCGCGCGGTGCTGCGGCGGGGAGCCGGGGCTGACAGGGACGGGGCTCCGGGGTGGGAGAGGACGAGATCTCGCATAACCGAGTGCGAAATACGAATCTTTGGGCACAGCCCTCGCGACTGTGGAAGGCGACACCCGGGGTCGGTGCTCTCGGCCCTAGGTGTGCCTGTCTGCCCGTTGTCACGTCGGCGCTCCCCATCGCTGTGTCCCGCAGTGCCGGGCATGACATCGGCCCGCTTGGGGTGCCTCAAGGCTGCTTTTCTCCAGAGATCACTTGGTGTTCCACGGGCAGATTTTGCACGTGTAGAAACTAAACTGTGGCCATTTATGTCAGATCCTGCCCCTATGCGACAGCTGCGGTTGACAGCTGGCCGTGCCGAGCAAGAGGCGGGGTCCCACAGAGCCCTCTGTGGAACAAGCAGCCTGCGACAGCCTGCCGGCCTCCAGCCAGAGAGTGCCACCGGTCCCACGCATTTGCAAGTTATTTTGTGCAGGTTTAGTACACCCAAAACACGCTGGAGTGGTCGTGCAGCCCATACAGGCCACTCCTGACATGCCTGTCAGTGCTTCCGAGCCATTTTGTACTTGTAAAGTTGTATCAATTTTGTGTTTCAAACAATAGTGATCACAGTGATGTTGGGCACAATAGCTCGTTTATTAAGCCCATTTTTTTTCTGATGCACGTTTTAGTTTTTATCAACCACTAGTAAGACAGATCCATAATTCTTATGTTAATGGGGTTTGTTGCTTTTGCAAGTTATGACACATCAGTAACATACTCTGAAAATAAAAAATCGTCTGCATTTTTCAGTGTTAAATGTACAAGCAGAGTTTTCTAGATGCGTAGTTCAAAAAGGTCATTTTTAAAGTAAAGCTGCATAAAAGAAAGTTGCCACTGTAATGCAAAGTAGCAGTTCCCTTTTTCGTCACAAGTACTGGGTTAGCTGACCTGAGTGAGAAGCCCATTCTCCAGCTAACATACATTAATTTCTCACTTCATGCCTACCAACTATGATTCTCCATAGGAAAAGAAAATTAGTTAAGTGTAGCCTAATCACTAGAGTATTTTTATCAATTTAAAATAGAGACTGGAAATTTAATACGTCTTTATCTCTCTTAGACTATGTAACAGTTTGCAGGGTGCTGTGATACATGTATTATTTCTGGTCTGCATGTTACTTTAAACACTGAGTTTACATATGTTACAATGTAATGAATCTGTAGTGATGCAGCATGCTATACTGACAAAGGTACCATATACTGTCAGGCAATAGAAAAGCAGCTGAAGATCTGTGGCTACAAGAGCAATATGGATGTCCTAGCACTGTACCTGGCTAGACAGTAAGTAAAATATTTCTTGTTTTGACTTTTACTAAAAGTAGAGCACGCAGTAAATGGTAACCTTTCATTGTGCTTTCTGTATCAGAACCTTTCTGAACATCATTTATATGTGAAATACCAGTAAATCATATTCTTACATGTTCCATACATGTAGTGAGTGAAGAAATGGTGAAGGTGTGCTGACACACACAGCAGCACTGTGCTCACAGCCAGCAGCCTCATCCCCAGATACACAATCTGTCTCCAGCATCCCAGAGTTGCTTGAGGGTCTATGAGTTCACAGAGTTGTACATGAATTTCTGCCATGGGGAGCAGAGGAGTGAGACTTGATGGGCTGATCTCTGCCTGTTCTAACAGGCTCCTAAGGCTGGGTGGAAGGAGTATCAAGAAGGCAAATGAAAGAACATGGGACCTGCCCAGTTTAAGTACTGCCAAATATCTGACCTCCCCGAAGAAATGTGTTACTGCAATAGCAAAACTCAGTCGTACCACCTTGAAAATTACCTGCATCTGTATTGCTGAGAACGGAAGGGAGGGCAGGGCAACGCTAAGTGAACACAAGCACAAGAACACTTATTTTGGGCAGGCAGTACTGATGAGAGAGCTGATCTCCTCTGAGAGCTTTATGAAACAGCTTGAGATGTAGGGCAGATGAGGAGAAGAAGACGTGCTAAGTGAAGGAAGGCAAAGCTTTCATGAACCTGTGGGTGATCTAGGTTGATAGAGGTGTATGTTGTAGCATGAACATGCTGAGAGGCTGCCATAGAGGGATGGATACATGACAGGACATACTTCAAAGTTTTGGGGAAGCATGCTTTGAATTTCTGGCCAGGGCACAATTCCAAGTGTTGCATACCTGTCTGCAGCCTCACAACTGCATCCACTGCTCACATGGCTGATAGCATATAGAAAAGCTATTGTAGTTTAATAATTCAGGGAGAAGGTTTTCAAGGTCTCTTGGTCCACTGAGTTTAAAAACAAAACAAAACAAAAAAGTGTTACAGGATTAAGGGATTTCAGTGTTGTCCAGTCTGTTTTTAGTGGAAAGCATATGGTCTTTAAAATCTAAATGTCCTCACTAATATGGTTAAATTCCTTATAACATCTCCTGATTTATACTGAGAGAGTACTTGATGCTTTGTGAGGTAAACCATATAGTTACTGTCAAATTTTTTGAAATGTGCATTTTAGAAAGAAGAAAAAAGGTAAAATTTAAGGGAGAAGTTTAAATAATGAGAAAATTACAAGGTGCATATATATACATACTTTCTAAACAATAGAATTATTATACCACACATGTAAAGAATTAAGACAGTATATACAGTCCTAATAGGCATATTTTCTGTGTTTAAATGCTTAAATGTGTGCCTTCACTGGCTTTCAAGTATTTTTTTGGTATAGAATGAAAAGAAATGTTCACATGGCAGATACAGTAGTGATCTGTCTTCCCATGAAACCATTTTGATAAGGATGATGCAAGATGGATTCTTTCATGATTGGATAAAAGTGAACTCCTTTTATTCTGTATCAATTTATATACACTTGAACCCCACCCAGCCTCAGGATCAGATCGTGCCTCCTTTACTGTTGGTTTGACATATTTTTCTGCTAGCTGAAATAAGAAAACGGAAAAAAAAAATTAAAGTCAATCAAATAAGAGGGAATGAGTTTATATTTTTAAATCACTACTATTAAAGGGATATGAAACAGTATTTTGGACACTGAAAGCTGTCATCCCAGGAAAACTGATTAACTTAGCGGTAGGTTAAAAAGGAGTGCTACAGGCCAAAAAGGAACAGTTTATGAAAGACATACAAAGCCTGGAAGGCATCTAGAAAAGGACAGGCTCTTTTAAAATATTAGAGGAATTAAGCTTTACGTGGGCAAATTAAATGCCTTAATATGAAAAAAAAAAAAAAAAAAAAAACAAAAAAACCAAAAAAACCACAAAAAACCAAAAACCCCAAAACAAAACAAAAAAAAACAACCAACAAAAACCTAACACCAAACCAACAAAACAAACTAAAACCAAAAAACTAACAGATTGAGGCTTGGAGATAGTCAAGATGAGGCTGTTACTAGACAGGCAATAAAGCCAATTAAATGTAAAGCTGTAATTAAATGTAAAGAATGGCAGTGACCAAGAATATAAAAATTTTTGGCTTTGCTACCTGAAATGTAGTTCAGGGATGCACAGGAGAATTAGACAGGAGCTCTGTAGGAGCTCTTTATCAACAGCCATCTGGCCTTCCCTACTGCTTACAGTAATGTCTTTTTCTATTACTTGTGACAGTAGACACATTGAGTATGCGTTTGCAGGGTTGGTTTTTATGGCTTATCTGAGGAAGCCAAATAAACAGTTTAAAGTAACAACACGAGAGGATAATCTGATTTTCAGTAATACAAGGGACTAAAAGTACAGCACCTCCACTTTGTAGAGTTTGCTCTTGACAGACTTTTCTTTTGCAAAATCAAGATGAGGAAAGGCATCCACCCTCCCTTTGTCTGTACCTGGAGGGTGTGTTTTGAAAAAAAAAAAAAAAACCGAGAAATAAAAAGACAACATGGAAAGACCAGACTTCACAGTTGGGAAACAAACATGCCTTTAGCCTGATGCTGTGAGGTTAATTTTTATCAGTCTTGTTACTTTCTGAAACACTGGCCTTCATCTTGCAACACATTAAAATCCACAAGGGAATTTTTATTGCGGCAATTAAAAATTATTTGGTAAAAGTAATCTATAATTTTTCTAGTGGAAATTAAGAACATTTATTTATAGCAACGAAAATAAAGAAGAGCAATTATTTAAAATCACTTGGCAGCTCACTAATAATTTCTGATCGGTAGGTATTTTGTACTTATAGTACACTATAACTCAAAGTGGGAGATACACAATTAAACATAAAACCATACTAGCACATGGAGGGTCATTTCAGCCTCAGTGGATGTACTAAGTTTCTATGAGAATAGGACAAGAATGGAAAAGAGGCAAAATATTTCATAATATACACTAATACAAAAAAATAATAAAAAGTGCACATTGAAGTGCTTGATCTCTGTCTTCTGTTGGCTTCTCTGGCACTGTGGCTGGACATTCCCCGCTGCACCTTCAAAGCAGTTTTCCTTTTAGCTTCATGTCCCCAGGGTGCCAAACTTTGCCTCCTGTGTTCTGAGCAGGATTTCTACAAACTGCAAAGTGCATGTAACTCAGACTCATAACTCATGCTGTTATGGAAAAGCAATTAATGTATCACTTATTTTGTTCCTGTTTCTTTACCACCTGCTGCCCTGTTATGCTTGCAGGTGTGCAGAGTGCTTACACTGTCTCTGCCATCTTTTCTTTGTGTCTTTCTCTGTTATAAATTCTAAGTGTGCCTCTCTAACTCTTGTATAATGTTATTTATGGAAAATTTAAATATTTATAAAATTCCTAAGCACTATTAATGTTAAGAATTTGTTACTTTTTTTTTTTTTTTTTTTTTTTTGTACACCAGAGGACTAAGAAATATCCCAAGTCTATCACAGTTTCGCAGATTAAGGTATTTGTGGATTAATGACAATAAGGTAATAAGATAGTCCTTTAAAGAGCAGAACAATGCATCTATACTCCCTGATTATTATTTTGAGCGTTTTTTTCCAACATAAAATATTATATAATTGTCAAACTAATAAATTATTTTTAATTTCCAAGCTAATTTAACTGCTGAATGTAACAGATTGGAAGAAAACTTATTTTTTTCCCAGAGCATAAGTTAATATATTTTCCTTCAGATTCACATCAGATTTGTAAATTTTGTGTATTTAAGAAGCTGAGGTTTTGTGCTAATTCCTGAGTTCCCAGTGTAGCTAGAGGGGGCAGTTCTTGGTACAGACTGAGAGGTGATGAGGCTGAAGGAGAGGAGTGGATTGCAGGAAATGCATGGCTCTTCTTCTATATTCTTGCAGACATGCATAGTTTCTTTCCTGGCAGGCTGGTGGTCGAGGTGAGGCTCCTTTTTGATGTCATGCACCCAAGAGTGACATAAAACTCTGTGAAATTAGCTTCTCCCTGTGCACAGGAAGCAGCACTGCAGTTCTAGGGATGATGGGGTATGAATATTTTACTCTACAGTAATTTACATGACTTCCACAGTGAGCCCAATTCTTAAATCTCCAGAATTGCTTGCTCAGATAAGTAAGTAAATCTGTGAGCGGCAGAAAAAATAAATTTACATTCCATGTCACTTCAGAGCGCATGTATATCTGCTGCCCCAGGCTAGTATCAGTTATATGGCATCTTATGTCCAATTCTTCAAAAGATCTCTACTTTACTAACTATTTTTGAAAAAAACTCCAACCTGTATAGATATATTAAAATGTTGAACTAAAATAACAGGTATAATAAGACTTTTCCTTGTATAGCTAAAGGATATTAAAGGGAAAGAAGAAAAGGCCTAATGACTAAGCAGAACTGATCTTGCTGATCAAAAAAGATAAATAAATTGGAGTTTTGCACAACTCTCACTTTCCTATGTGAGCAGTAAAAAAGAACATTTTTTTGTTTTTCTGTATAACTTGTGTGGAATAGTCACTCAGTGGCTTTTCAAAGGAAAAGTCTCACTTAAATGCCTCAATAGGAGGAGCATATTTTTCTGGACTCAATAATTTTTTCAGGAAAAAAGCAACCTTTGTATGGTTCTGAAAACAAGATTTGCCAAAAATAGGGAAAACCACTGTACAAGGGAGTGGAAAAACTTCTGTCTTCTGCTCTTCCTTCCAGCTTTTAGATACTATTAATGCACAGAACAAAACACATTTATTTTGGAGTCAGTGGCAAAATTCAAGGACTGAAAGAATTCCTTTCCTAACAAATTACTTTCCATCACAGAATTAAAGAGTCAAGAATAAAATTCTGTTTGCTTTTCTTGTATTTAAACTGTAGGATAAAATCTTCAGCACCATTAGTACTCCCAGTTGGCAGTGATTATAAAGGTCAGCTTGCTATCCCACTGCAGATGCTTTACCTTGCACTGGAGTCAAAAGTGTGTTGGTACTGAGCTTCTCCAAATAAGGAGGTGTAATTCCATAGGGACTGAAGATAACTCTTTATTGAGAATACTCATAAACATACTGATTTTTTTATCTGTAACTCTAATTGATTGTGTAAATACTATTAGGTGGCATTTCTGGTAAATTAGAACAAATTTTTGCCCTTTGAACCTGCTGGTGAAAATATAATTTAAAAACAAGATGCCAGGTTTATTCCAATCATATATTTCAGAAATATTCTTAAATCACCATAGAATTACTATGCTCTACAAAGATCTTCTGGCAATAAAAATGATTTCAAATATAAATAGAAGGAAGAGAAAATGTGGATATCAGTCATTCGAGGAAATCTGTTTCCAAATACAAATGTTAAATCTGTAATTCAAAAAATTAGTTAAGGCTTGTACTTAGTACTTAGTACTAAGTACTAAGTACTGCTTGTATTTGATTTATAATTAGTATTTCTAATGAAGGTTCAGCTGTCAAGAGTATCCTTAAACCTCCTTAAGAATCTTAAACAGAAATATGAGAAACTACCTGTGGTTAAACAGTTTTCAAGGGGCCACCTTTATAATTCCCCAGCACTACATTCAGAGTGATGTATAACAATTTGCCTAACTCTAATTTCAGATCCAAGATTTAACCTTCTTGATCAAAAACTATTCCTTGACTGAACTCTATCTCAACAATAATGAGCTGACAGATATATCAGGTACCAATCTTCCCATTTTAAGTTGTTGAGCAGAGGCCTATACTTTCTTTTTTCTGTATTGGCATTCAAATTTATGAAACTGGATGACAGCAAGTAACTTACTGGTTGAAAGCTCCTATGTCTGCGTAATTAATACATGTTAACTATTAGATATTTAATTTTTCCAGCATACTTGAGTGGCAATAAGGTGATGTGTTTATTCTGGTCTAAGGGATGAAATGTCATTCACATTCTGTCAGGCAATTTTGAAATATTTTTTGATCTTACATGACCATATTTAATATTGAGAATTTATAACCAGAAGTATTTTGCAAAGTTAGTGCCAAACTTGGTTTATTTTAAAAAGGCATCTGTCTTATACTTCTATTTTAGTTTTGCTTGCATTTGTAGATGAAAATAGCTTTATCAGACTTGTAAGTTTGTGAATGAGCAGGCCAAAGCTGAAAATCAGATAGACGTGTTTAAAGGATGTGACTAAAAAGGTGAAAAGGATATTGAAATATCTTTAATTTATAGTTTTAATTAACATCTCAGGCAATGTGTTACCAAACCATAGGCAAAGATAGATAACTAAAATACCAAAATCAGTGTACAGCATAACAAAATAATGTTCTAATAAAGGCAGCTATGGTTAGAATGATTAATTATATTTCATTTTATTTCAGGTGCTCTGAAACACTTATGTTCATTACAGACTCTTTTTCTTCACAACAACGAGCTAAAAAAACTTGACAAAACAGTGAAGGAATTGAAAGGAATGATAAGCTTGAAGACTCTAAGTAATACCTTGTTTTTATTTGGCAGAACAGCAAGTAGTAACTTTTTAGTTTCTTATCAGGATGTTTCTTGTCTATTTCTGCATCATTTGCCAATAAGTTTTGAAGCTAATTAGCAATTTCAGCCAAATTTGCCAGAAGAAAGAGATCTGTAAGACATGAAAATTCCACAAAGAGTACTTCAACTGAGGAAAAGCTGAGTTGAGGAGTTAACCTTCTGGCTGCTGCCTGCCAGTAGCTTGGCTGAATAGCTTGGAGGGTGTCTAAGCAGTTTACTGCTGCCCCTTTGTAATGGAACACAGGAGTATGGTGAGATTATCACAGAGGTGAAAGGAGTTGAAAAATGGGTGCTGTTGCTGTGGAGATTGTGAGTGATAGGTTATAGAACGCAAATTCCTGCCTCAATAATTCTTGCTTGTAGAGCTTCCTTTCTGCATCTTTTTGGCAGACTGTGGATTTCTAGAGTCTAAGAATAAATGTACTTCACGTATTATTCATAACAATGTCTGTTAAGGAGCATACTTTCTGATACACTGGCTGAAAATGAAAACAGCACCATCTCTGAAATTTCAAATGAAGTTATACAGGACAGTGTTGGCACCACTAAGTTACAATGTAAGAATTAGCCTCCAGGGAAGGTAGAATAATATGGTATTTAACATATTGGAAGTGAAAATATAAGTCTTTTTTCCATGATTCCTAAAGGAATGCCAAGATAGGTCATGCCAAATGCTTCATATTTGAGTAAGACAGTAAACAAGTTTTGTGCCTTGGTGACATGGTTAAGGTGGTGAATGTCAGAATGTCACCAGGCCCTAACACCTCCTTAAGCATTCAGAAAACTGAATATGTGATAGTGGGAAAGGAAAATAGGAATGAAAAAATAAACTTTTCATTGAACTTGACCCTGGACCAAAACTAAGAAAAACAAATCAAGTGTTTAGGAAGACAACATGCCAGCCAAACTATTGAAATTCTTTTCATTATATGCAAGATAGAAAAAATAGTCCATTTAAGAATGCAGTTGTTTGAAGTGATTAGGCGGTGTCTGGAGAGACATCCTATGTATGAATGGTGCAGTCACTTGAATTTAATGTTAGCTCTACAAATTAATAAGGAGCTACAACAAGCACAGGAAGTTTGTTGTACTTGTCGCAATCATCTGTGGGAAATACATAGCAGATAGTTAAAGTTAAAGCTGCTGAGTTATTACAAATGGCAGTTACAAAGGCCACAGTGAAAATTGAATGCAAATTGGACTGGCTAGCACCATAGAAAAGGAAGTGTTTGAAAGAACAATCAGACAATATATATAATATACTGATCTACCCTAATTAAAAAAAAAAATTGTTTTTAAGTTCAAAGATTTGTACAAGAGTAAACAGTAATCAGTGGAAGAAACTGATTAACAACCTTATTAACCATAGGTTATTAACAACCTTAATAACCATAACTTCAAAGTTATTCCTTCTTGACCTTTGCAGTCATGAAAAAAATTGTCAATGTGTTTGCTTCAAGGGGATTTCATAATAATGAATTCTCGAATTAACAGATCTCTATTGGTTTAATAAAATGCCCTGTCATATTTGAAATAAATTAAATCAGTAAATGAACAAAATAAATTTTAAAAGTAATATCCTATATATCATATTACTATGTAATTTATCTACCTTCTTTCAATATTAATAAATATTAAATAGGTGCAGAATTTGCATCATGTAGCTTTGAAAATGGCTGTGCCCATAACTCACTTTTATAAAACAAGACCAGTGAGACTTCTCACTGTTATGAGGTAGATCTTTCTTATTGCCAATCTGATTTAAAAACAACAACAACAACAACAACAAACAAAAAAACAAACAAACCTTGCTAGCCTTCAATAGAGCTCCTGGATGCTTAACAGCATTTTATTATTCTGTAGCTCTTGGGGACAATAGAACTATTAAAACACACTATTATTGTTTGCTTCAGGAGTAGCATTCAGCTGCCAAAATGTTGCATTTCTCTTCCTGAAGGCTCTCTCATGATTTTAGCCACTGCCCTGCACTGGATGTGTAGCACAACAACCATCCTTCATCAGGTGTCTTGAGAAGACACTCAGCTTGAAAAGATTTACTGCACATGCTGCTTACAACTGGAGCCTTTTGGGAGATTCTGAGTGTTTCTTTATGGGCTCACCTTGTGCTCACATCTCCCTTTTGGAATCCAAGATTTTTGTTGTGGACTCTGTAAATTGCCTCAACTGATTTATTGTCCGCAGCTGATAACATCCTGCTGCTCGACCTCAGAAAACTCTCTTGTTCACCATGTTTCTGCCCCATGTGGCAGAGGCACACTGTTTTGCTACACTCCAAATAGAAAAAACAGACAAAACTGTGGAGGAAGAAAGCATTATCCTAATTTGTAGAACTAAAATTACATGACCTTGACAAGAAAGTAGATAGCTCAGCGAGGAATTGATCCCAGATGTTCTGTAAAACAAAACCATCTTGATCTGTACAACAGTTGAATTTATTGTAAAAATGAGTAGTAGAAAAATGCACATTCTCTAAAACAAACCTACAAATCAGTGTTGTTGAGCAGGGATGTAGTCCAAGGAGCATCCACATTCACAAGTGTTTAACATCCCATGCATTACAGGGATTTTTTTTTTTTTTTTTTTTACTCTGTGCAGGAACTCAGACTGGGCAGGATTTGCTTTGTTGGTGGAACTTGGGGTGGTAATTAACTAGGTGGTTTTTGATAGATATTACTCTTAATTTTTGGTAATTTTTTATTCAATGCTTTTAAAGTGGTTTTTGACACTTTATTGTATTTTTTCACTTTCCCAGCAGCTAGTGCATGGTAGGGGATGTGGTATACTTATTTAATGCTATGTTTTTTAGCTCAGGCATTGATAAGGCCATTTTTGAAATGAGTTTTGTTGTTTGAATCAATCCTCTCAGGGGTATTATGTTTTTACAGGACTTGCTTTTTAAGGCTTAGGATGGTGTTCTGAGCAGAAGTGTGAGGCACAGGATAGGTTTCCAGCCACCCTGTGGCTGGAATTTCCAAGATTTGTGCCTTGGAAAAATCTCTCTTGAATATTTATTCTATTCCACTGCCAAACATACCTGTTTTTCGAGATCTTTTTGAAACATTTTTTTCTTTGGAGTGCTATACTATATTTTCTTGACTCAAGAACAGACTTATCAGATACATACATAATAGTCTTTCTGATTAACACTTTCTAGGGAAAAAAAAAAAATCGTTCACTTAAAATAGAACTTTCTTTTGCTGCCACCTTGTGGTGTTTTACTAATTTTAAATAGAGCGATTTTTAAAATATTGTTAAAGAATTAAAATTTAAAATTCTCCCCTGAACACATAAACAGGTGTAGGAGAGGACAACTTCTCATTCCAGTCTTGTTGCATCTTCAAAATACCGGCTAAACCCCATTAAGCACTGACCCCTCTCAGCAGTCATTTGTCCTGAGGAACATGAAATTGCATCTTGTAGTTTACAAATCTGTGTGAAGTATTTTCAGACTTTTTTCTTCTACTATCTCTTACTTGCTTCTGTAATACCATCTTCCTCTCCCTCACTGCTAAAATGACATAATTTTTCTACCCTAGAGCAAGTATTAGCCACAGCCTCTCCTCAGAAAAACAGATGACTGCAGCCAGTAGCAGTAGTTGTAAAAATTATTAAGTTTTTTTTTTTTCTGCTGTGGTCTCAAAGTGACAGCCTCCTGATTATTTTTTCCGTGTTGGAAGAACAGCATCTCTATAAGGAGATAAAAAGTATTATGTTTTTTATTTAGAAAAGAGGCCCACTCCACAACACTTGTTTATTAGCTCACCTGTGAATGAGCCAGTTTCTATTTCAGTATGCCTCAGATATCACTGTCACTAAACCAACTGATCTGGCATATAAGCTAGGCTAATGTTCCACACCCGGCAAAGCAGAAGCACAGGGTTGTTACCTGTGTTGCAAAGGTTTGGTTATACAGGTAATGTAAAGCTGAACATAAGAATTTTAGCCAAGTTTTGGTATCTCCAATCTCAAAGAAAGCAACAGGGACCCAAGTTCTCAGGAATTTAGGCCCTCTGAAACTATTTTCTCTTACATTTCTTGATTTTTTCAAACCTATCATCTGTCAAAATATCAGAAGGCTGTGTATTTGCATTTTATATTGCATCTGTGGGATACAACCTTTTATCAGCTCTGATAAAGTCTTAGGTGTCCTAAAACTCATCTGATATTAAAAATTCCATCCTCCTACAAAATATGTGTCTTACATTTAAGCTGTCACACCTAAAGGACCATTGCTGTTTAAAATAGGCATTACCTAACAATATGCAAGAAAATCAAAGGTGAACACTTCAGTGTGTTGTTTTTTTTTTCCCCCTGTGGAACTTAAAAAATAGAAAAAAACTTTAAAGGTTTGGAGTGCATGATGACACTTTTACTCAGTTCTTGCCTATGATATTTTGCATACTCTCCAGTAAGTCAGTTCCTGCAGTCCATGTTTAGATGAGTAATTTCACATGTGTAGAGACTGCTTTGTTTACCCATCCTAAGAACAATTTGAACTTGATATTTTGTACAAAATCTTTCCCTCCTAGTGACCTTTAATTTGCCTGGCCTTGCAAAGTTGTTGTTTTGCTGGGTTTGGTTTTATGTGACTGTTTTATGTGACTGTTTATTTTCTGTTTATGTTTTGCAGACCTATTCCAAAACCCTCTGGCATATGATCCAGACTACCGGCTTTATGTGATATACTTCCTTCCTTCCGTTCAGCTCCTTGACAGGAAGTGTAAGGATTGCTTTGCTCTCTCACAAAGCACTGACAGTTGCTTTTCATTCTAACCAGTTTGGAAAAATAGGTGAAAATATCCTCTCTGTCCTTTTACATGCATTTGTTGATAGAGAAAGAGAACTAATGAACAAGATACCTGATTTTTGTAAGCTTTATCAAGCAAAAAGAGTTTGCGTGGCATAAACACTTTGTCAAATGTTTTTGGTTTCTTTTTCTTTTTAAATTGTGTTGGCTTTTCTTGTATCTTGGTCTGTTTGGGTAAATATAAAAGCTTGTGCTTAGAAACATGTGCCTACCTCTGTGCATTCAGACTGGTACATTCACATGAGTGACTGTGCTTACTTAGGTTTGGATACTATCCTGAGCTATCTGCATGTTTCTGTACAGTTTAAGTATCTATATACACATTTCTTGATAAAGTAAACACAGACCAAGCTTTCAAATATAATTAATATTCAGAAGCTATCAAGAGATCTTTCATAGCTTGTCTACTGTAAATTCTACAGGAAAAAAAATTGTCTTAAAAATAGCCAGATTTTAAATCAGTGAATCTATAAACATGCTGCAGTGTACCCAGAAAATCACCTTTGGTGATTTTTGTCTCTGTGTTTGGAGAACTGTTTGGAGAACTTGACTGACAAGACTGAAAATCAGAGCACTGAGAAAGTAGCTGATTCCTACCTCAGCTCTGTTAGAAAGTAGCAAGGAAAAGCCAGCACCTCCTTGAGAGGGGACTGAGCAAGGCAGATGCAGGACATGTGCAGGTGCTGGGAGGCTGTGCAGTCGTCCTGAAGGAAAGC
This sequence comes from Sylvia atricapilla, assembly GCF_009819655.1. Classification (NCBI taxonomy): domain Eukaryota; kingdom Metazoa; phylum Chordata; class Aves; order Passeriformes; family Sylviidae; genus Sylvia; species Sylvia atricapilla. Next base: position 29,522,890 of record NC_089140.1, read on the forward strand.
TGCTGGATGGGCCCCAGCAGGTGCCAGAGCTTGATGAGGAATTGCTGTATCTGACCAGGTGCCCATTTGCTCACACAGTCATTTTGCACAGGTACCTCCACTCTCCTGAGCACTTGCTCTTGTGTTACACTTGTGCTTAACACATCTGTCAGGCTGTTATTAAACATCACTTTTTGACTGGGGAGTGATGACTGAAGCTTAATGTGCTGAAAAATGCGTGTTGTATTTACATGTCTAGAAAATTTCCTGGACTTCATCTCCTAAATGCAGTTCTACTGTAGTGAGTCCTGAATTAAGACTTGGGGCAGTAATTTTTATCAAGCTATATCCTGGACTTCCTATTTAGTGAACTATTTCTGTAAAATATTACAAAGCTTCTTCACCATCTGTCGAACATGGCCAGCATGGTCCTGGCTGTCTCCTGCACACAACACATGTGCTCATGTTTTGTTACCTTTAGACATGACTATTGCAGTTCCTTCCTAATTGGTCCCCTAGACACCATGACTCTAAAACTTGCCTGAACTGAAAATGCTTCTGCCAGTTACTTGTTCTAAAAGTTTAGCTGACTTCTGTTCCATAGCTGAAGTACTAGATTAGTATAAGGTTCATAAAACTGAAGCTAGCATCCCCAATTTGATTTAACAGCCTCAAACTATTTGTTTAAAAATAAAAGTTATTTTTCTAAAAGTGCAAAGCAGAAAAAAATTTAATTTTATTTTGATTGCAGTCCTAGGGTTTTATCTGTAATTGACCAATGGGAATTGAACTGTCCTTAAATCAGGACTTGTTTTTGCTGTTGGTAAAGACACTTCTGAATCTTTACTGACTTCTGCAGGAGATCTCATTTAAGCAGTACAAAAAGTCTTGTTTTCTAGCATCTTCATTTAAAACGTCTGATCCTACTGCACTCAGAAGAAAACACTTTGTTGTACAGGGCTTCACCCTAAAGCCTTAGAAAGTATCACTCCATGTTCCCTCTTTGAATTGCCATGAAATTGTGTAATTAACATCACTTTAAAAACTGCACAGAAAATATACGAATCACCTTTTGTATGCTGCCTTTTCAACAGATAGAAATTAACCTATTTTTTTTTCTATCCCTTTTAACAGTAGTTACACCAAGAGAAAGGGAGACAGCCCTTCATCTCTGTAACCCCAAAAGGGCTTGGGTCATGCAGTCTACAGCTTTTGGGAAGAGAGATACATCCCTGGGGACTACAGTGGGATCTGGCAGATGCACTCAACCAGCCAGAAGACTAATAATGCCCTCAGGTATTTATAACACTTGAAGGAAGGCATACATTTCTAGGTCATTTGAATTAGAAACAGTTTTTCTCATTCATCTGATAAAAATTATTTGTTTTAGTAGTAAAATATAAATGCATCAAGAGCTCAGCTGGTTTGCTTCATAAAGTAAGTAGCTGTAGCAGCAGCAGGGAACACATCCTTCTACTGAGAATATTGTGGCAGATAAATTCTAGTCACACCCTGTAGTTACAGAATTGTCTTTAAAGATAACTGAATTTTTTTTTGTCAGTATGAGTCTTGTGTTTAGTTTTACTTATATTTAAAGCATCTCAATACACTTCTGACTCTCAGTGCTCAGCATGATAGAGTTTTGATGCCCTCTAGTGCTTTTACAAGATAATCTGAAGAAATATTTTCTTCTGGTGTTCTAAATTTTACGTATATTGCCTGGTTTTGTAAGGAGATTCCTCTTTATGCTTTCCAATCTGAGAATATTTTAATGATGTCTTATAATAGCATATAAAGCAATTTTTAGAGTTCTTAAAACATTCAGCTCTGGAAGACAGCATGATCTTGGCCCAAGAAAGCAGGTGAATATCACCTGGAACCATGAGACTTGTATCACAATCCAGAACCAACTTTGAAACCCCACACAATCTTGTCAGCTTTTTTGATGTCTTAAAGATTAAAACCACCATTGTGCACAGATAACTGAAATTGTAGCATTTTAAATGGTGTAGATGGAAGTTTAGAAAGTAATCAAATACCTGCGAGTTTTTTTAAATACATGTACAACAGTAAAACTGAAAGCACTGTATTTAACAATGATTTTGAAGAGGTTGAGAAAGAGGATAGTTTAAGTATATTCAATAATTTGTTTTGCTGATGATTATCAAAGCAGCCAGACAGCTGTCTTTATCTCTACCCTGCAATCATACACATATACAGTGGCATCATTTTCTTTGAAAGAAAAAAAAGCCTGAATGTGTATGTCTATAGGAAATAAAATACAAGAAACTTAAAATTACATACACTTAAAACCCAGCAAATACTTGCTTCCATAGTAATTTAATAAAATATTATCTTAAACATTTCAAATCATGTGCTACTTTTCAATTAATTTGAACAAGAAATTTAGGATCAGGATGGCAATCAATTCTCAGCTACTTAAATTGCTGCACTGCCATTAATGTCAAAATCTGAACTTTCTGTTACAGGTTATGAATTTGGAAATAACACAAATAAGTAAGTAATGTTTTCAGTGTCTTCTTCCTTTTGCATCTCTGCAGCATTTAAGCTCTCTTCCCATGCCTAAAAATACCCTGATATCCAGTAAAATATCCAGTAAAAATGAGCTTTTTAAATAGTTTCAGGCCTTTGTATTCAATATAGCTGCATCTCTACATGAGTTTGTCTAAAATTTAGTATTGAAAGGTATTCCACATTTGGAAATGGATACATAAAAATGCCATTTATTTGTTAGATCAAACACTGATCACTAGAAAAAGCATGCTCAAAGTATTAGAGTATCAGAATAGCTGTTCTGTATTATGTCCCAGAAAATGTTCTCCTGACTAGCTGTTCCAAAATACACTCTCTGGAAAATATTATGACTTGTAGGATGAAACTCTTTTAGTGTGGATGTGATGTTATTTTTATTCTGTTCACTTTCAAAATCATGGAAATAAATGTAAAACTTTTATCTCAGTGTCTGGATTGAGACAGGAGAAAGGTTTCATTTTAATGTGATGACATTTCAGATGCAAACTTTGTAAGAGTAGATTTACAAACTTTATGTAGTCAGGCTTGGCTCTACTTTCTAGCTTTACACATGGTTTGAAAAATGCATTAAAGGAAATAATAAGAGCCTAGATATGATATCCTTTAACAGTACTCTGAGCACAGCTCTTTAAAAATCAAGTTAATTTCTGCTGAAAAATTAATTCTTACCTGCCTTCAGTGCAGTTAGCTGTCCTCATTGATAGAATGTATGTACAGCTGCCTGGAGTCTTTATGGAAATGCTGAGGCTTTGCAAGGTGCCTTTTTGTGACAAAATGCATTATACTCAGTGGGCATAGTCCTGTGGCTTATATGAGATGTGTTACTACAGGGACATCTTTAAGAAATTAGTTCCAAAAAGATAAAGTTTTAACACTGTATGTGTGTTGGAAGGTTTTTGTTCCTTGTCAGTGCTGCTTTGATGTTGTGAATCTGCAGCTTTTCTCTCCCAGACTGCAGCTGTGGCAGGAGGTCACATGAACACAAGCTCAGTCATCTGCATTCAGAGCTTGGAGAATGGGTATTTGCTGTTGGGCTAGTTAAGAGAGCCACAGTGAAATAAATGTGTTTCCATTAATGTGTACCAAATCACTTGAATCATGTCTATCAAATCAGAGCATTAAAAGTATACAATTATAACTTTTGTGGGGGAAAAATTGAAAATAAAGGAACATTTTTAAATCTACTATGAATGTTTTTTAAATAACTAATAGCATGATTTTTTCAAGTAGAATCACATGACTCTGACCTTTCCTCATTTTGTTTCTTAAATTTGGTAGAAGAAAACCTTCTGAAAATGTAAAAATTTTAAATCCTCCCTGTTAGTGCCATCATGATTGCTACTTTCACTTTCCAGAGAGTGTGTGTTGTAAATGAGTTCTGAAGTGGTTTGGAAATGTTCAGGTAATGGACTTGCTTTGCTCTTTTTGCAGAGTACCATTTGAGGACCCCGAAGATGCAGTTTTAGTACGGGCAATGACAAGATCTCTAATGGAATTTTCCTCTGTGGACTGGAACAAAGTAGCCACCTGTCAAGAAAGACGGCTCAAAGACAAAGCAGAAGAGCCCCTTGAGAAGCTGACAGTCCAGTTTAGATGAGAAAAAACCTATTCTTCTCTCTAATATTAAGTCCATAAGTAGGTTAACAGCTCAATAAAACAAGAACACATCTAATTAAATGCATCTAATTAAGTGAATTTCCAGAAAAAAAATGTTACACTTATCATATGTAGCATAGTGAGTGAAGAAATTAAGATAACAAATGATAAACAGGGGCAATGTTATAATAAAAGTTGCTTGAAATGCAATTCTTACCATAATTTTGTTATCCAAAAGTACTAAACTGCACACTAATTTTTAGAAAACTAAGTATAAATATTTTTATTTCTTACAATACACTTCCCACATATTTCTCCTTCCATTCTGTCAAGGCTTAAAGTCAACAATGCTTTCTAAACATATCAGCCCTTCTTTCAGGTTGTAGCTTGTCTTCTGAGTTCCTTCCTTCTCCCTAAAGTTAGCACAGAGCCACAAGACAGTGTGGCCAAGATCTCTAGAGCTTATCTAGTCCAACCTTTCTGTTGGAAGCAGGTTGGAGATGAGGTTGTCTGGTGGCCTGTTAGGGGGAACCAAAGATTTCCAATGAGCAAGGCACCACCATTAGGAGAATGAAAGCAGGATTGGGGCTGGGGATTTTAGCACACTTCCAGAACCCTGACCCTTCTGCCTTGAAGGGATGGCATTTTCAGAGAATCCTTGAAGCATTTTCAGAGAATCCTTGAAGAGCAACACATCCCTGTGAGCCCCAAACGCTGTGAGTGGAACAGGGAGGCAGCAGCACTTCTGCATTCCCAGGCCTCAGAGTGGAGAGTGACTAGAGCAGGACTACAGATCTGAGTTCCAGGCAGGCATCTCTTGCTTGCCAATTGTCATGAAGTTAAACTTGTGTACTCAACCTACAGGAGGCCCCTGCATGTCACATGAGAATGTCACCCTGTTACAGACGCAGGAAACAGAATTGCCACATAGCCCCCTTCTTTTAAAAAAATTCCCTTTATTATTCTCAATCTGCCAATTCTTGAAATTAAAACACAGGTACATTCCCTGCACGGGTGCACTTATGTATCCTCACTCTTACAGTTTTTAGAATATTAAACAAAAACTTTCAATATATTAAATAGTAAAAAAATTAATAGCGTTTTCCCTCTGTTTTGAGAATGGTCCTTACTCCTCTAATTTGAAGGATACTGCTGTGTTTAAAATACCAGTGATTCAGCTGACAATAGGACAGTCTCCAATTCTGCCATCCTTATACAGCAAGTGATATTTTCAGTTGTGGCATTCCCACTGATTTCATGAGACAGAAATAAATCTGAGTGAAAAACAAAGTTGAGGGAAGCTATTTTCTAGATCTGGTATTAAGTTGAAAGCCAAAGTGAAATCCCAGTTGTATCAATGCACACATGAATTTTCTCATCTAATTCATTGTGACCAGTTCAGCATGAAAAATATTAAGCATTTTTTGTTTATGAAATAATTCATAAGCATCATTCCACTGTGCTCTAAGGCATCTTTACCTGAAAAATGATTTAGAATGCGTTACACTTGTCAGTCAAAATATTGTGTGTCATTCTGGTCTTCCCTTCATTAGACTTTGGAATATTTCTAACCAAACCAATAGTGAAATACACATTTCACCATCAGCTTGAGATACCTGAAAAAGCAGTTTCATTTACTACAACTGCCACAAAATAGACATTGTTGTGCTCTCACTAGTCAAAAAATATTTACAGTAATGTCATGTAAAGTTGAGAGTTCAGATGAGTATCTTCAGAAACTCGATTGCTACTGAATTCCTTCAGATGAAGCTTCATAAAGTGCTGAAAAAAAAGCAATTTAAAAGTTGGCCTTCCAGTGCTCTTAACAACAGGTCTATGTACTAGCAGGAAAAAAAAATTAAATTATGATCAAAATATGTTTTAAGTTTGGAAAACATGAATAATCCAAATCAAATGCTGTTCATTTTTTGCTAAGTGGTTCATGAACCACAGAAACTCAGAGTTTCACTAGGCTTGTTGTTGGTATACACACAGATGGATCTATGCCACTAATTTTTAGCAGATAATAAATATCTATTTTGACAATTTACAACAAAACCTGGAGTATTTATAAAGTAGCCAGCATTCTATTTCTTGATGAACAGAGACATTCTGTCTTTTAAAGGGAGTCTTGCATAAGCCATGCTCCAAGAACTCAGACATGGTCAGCATAAAAAATTGTTTAGTACCCTTAAGAACTCTCAGTCCCTTCCTACCCTCTTCTTACTCCTCAGAATCTTGAATTTTTTGAACATTAATGTCATCTAAGGCAGTTTCACTTTCCGGTGGATGTTCAGGTTGCAGGGCTAGTGCCTCCATCTCTTTGGTTAATTCAGGTTCTTCTGTTCCATCAGTAGGATGACTTGGATCCACTTCTTTTGTAGGATCTAGACCAGTATCTGACTGTTGTTCACTTGTAGAACTACCTTCTACTAGTTGCATTTCATCTAAACAAAGGAGAAATCACACAATTAATAAACACTGAACTCCTCTGCAAGCAAACATTTTTATTGTTGAAGAACAATAACACTAGGATACTTTGCATCAATTACAATAGTGATTAATTTAGAAAATCTTCATTGAAAAAAACCCAAAATACTAAAGCTTTGCTTAACTTGGTATAAGGTTGCTCTGGAACTAACCCTATAAAAAAGCTCTCATTAATTTATCTTCCATTTTGCCAGACTGTTGTTTTGTTTTGTTTTTTTTTTTTTTTTTTAAATATAGAGAGGATCAGGAGTAGGCCACTACAGTTATTGGAACTTTCAATTCAAACATGCTTTATTGACACTATTCTTATCACCAGCTTTTCAAGGAATGGCTGCAAGCCAGTTAAACACCAAGAACAGGTGGGGTTTGTTTTAAATCAAAAAGGCATGGACACAACTATATAAGGAAGCATTTCTGCATAAAACAGACTGAAGAAATTATGTCCTTAAAACCAACAAACTTTGGTTAAAATGAGTCATCCTAAAATTTGTAATTTGACTGCATGGAACAGCATCAGCTAGTGCACCTTTACTCTTCAAGCAATGTTTTCTGAGAAAGAAAGTTGTTGGGTAACTTTTTTCCCCCTCATTCTCCTAAGTAGGGCTTGCATGCTAGGAATTCTGAAAAGAATGAGGGGAAATCCTAGGTGGGAGCAGTAGTTGAAGCTTGGTTTCTTGTTCTCTGTTGTGACTGACAGCCAGTAAAAACCAGTCACAGCCACAAGCCTGCCAACGTCTTATGTGGCAGTGAACAAACAGCCTTCAGTACAAGCTGAAGCGTGGACTTCCTTGACACTCTCCCAATACCGTGGAAACACTTAAACTCTTGGGTTTGCTTGCAGTTGTAGCTGTCACACTTGTTTTTTTTAATTATTACTTGCCTGATGAACAGGATTTGTAGAGGGTATTGCTAACTTTGTGAAATAAAATTGCTGTTGATATAAAATGCTCTGATACAACACCACTCACAAGGTGACCTGAAGCTCAGATGACTTCAGTGTCTTGCTAACAGTGCACAATCTGATAAAGTCTGGCCATGCTGGTCCTGTACCTGAATCAGTTAATGAAGATTAACATGTAGATAGTGGAGTAGAAACATAACAAAAAATGTTAGCTTCCCATTTATAGGCAGAGAGGGAGACGAGCCATCCACCAAGATCCTTCCTCTCCCTCTGAAAAGAACTGGCCACTGACTCCTTCAGTAAACATGAACCTGCAAGGGCGTGTGTTTGGCACCAGTGTGAGGCATCACTGCTCACAGCTCATTATGTTTTGTTGTACTGGCACACAAAATATCCAGGGAGTTGTAACATCCTTGCTTTCAACTTCCACAGTCATCCTGATCCTGTGCAACAGCAGCTCTTGTAACAAGATCAACAGAAGAAACTGTTGAAAACTTCAATTATTATTGATTTATTACTGATTTATATCCTGCTATTTTGAGTAAAGCTGAAGCGAGTACAGCCATTGTAAGGCAACCATGAGTTGTGCAGTGCACTTCTACAATCCCTAAAACAAAGGAAGGGAAATCCAGTAAATTGTAAAAGAGAAAAGGTGATTTCATCTCCTATTTTCCTATTATTTCACTTGGAGAAATGTGGGAAGGGACAACACAGTGTTTATTCAGTTATTATGTTTTAGTTACTTGTTTCTTGAAGGGAGAAAACCACCATGAGCAGTCTGAAGACTCCTGCTTGCTTTCCTCACACTCAAAGCACACGACACAACTTGATACTGTGATTATCAAGAGAAGTATTATGGGAGATTTAACACCTACATTAACCTTTACAACTGGAAGGAGCAGATTTGCTTGCTTATTACTCAGCTTGTCCTAACACCTCCAACAAAACGTAGAGCAGCATTAAAGCTCTACATCAGCTTGATTAAAGATCTGGATTTTGAAACAGTGTAGTATAAATCAGAATGCTTTTATTATAGAAATCTGTGTAACTCCATCATTAAAAACTGCATTTGGAAAGTATACAGCCTTTGTAAACTGAAAGGCCAGAATCCCAACAAACTCAGCCTTGCTGTTATGTTTCATCAAAGATTTTTCTCCCAACCTCAGCTGTTAGAGTTTTAAGACCTGTTAAATAGCTCTTTGTGATGCAGTTATCATAGCATTAGTTTCAGCAAGGGAACAACAGATTCTAACCTTTCTTTTGCTTCTTTTCTAGTTTCCTTTTCTCTTTGGCAGCTTCTAGTTCTTGTTTCTCATGAATTTCCTTCAGGATCTTGCAGACTTTTTTGTGGGTAAACCAGTGTATTTTCTGGCAGTTCTGGTCACAGTACATCACCTGAAAGTTACCAGAGTTGTCAATTCATTTGCATGTACTAAAAGAACAGACAATTTCCTTGCATTTCTTAGTGCAGCAAGTTATATGTCTATGTATAGCACTTAATGGTATTTTTTAAGCAATTTGTAAGGTCATATGGAGTGATTCTAACCTATATAAGAATCTATGAAGAGCAGTTTTTTATTAATTGTAAACATACAGAAATTTTACTCTTTCTTCATTCTTAAGCGTACACACTTTAAAATCCAAGTGTTCTTTCCTACTTGAAAATTTCAGGCATCTTCCCCAGAAGTAGATGGCTTCAATGTCTTCAGTGCAGGCATGCATGCCATTTCTCCTATGTCTACAGAGTAAACAGGGAAGCATTCAAAATCCTCAGCATCTCATTGGAACTTTTTTTTTTTTTATTCTTACCATTTTACATACTGAGCATCTTTTGTCTGCTCCCTTTCCCCCGCAAGTTGTACAGAATTCAGCATCCACAAAACCCACTTGGCCAGTAATGGCTTGTGTAAGCACAGAAAAAGCTGTGGGGTCAGAGCCCTGAAAGACAAGAGGTGGTAATGAGATTAAAACCCAGCACTGGTGCAGAGAGGGACGCACAAGGGAAAACCAGAAATGATTAACACAAGTGTCGGTCTCATGGAAGCTGCTGCAGCAGTAGAAACATAAAACCAAATCACAGAACTTCAACTAACATGCACAACTTTAGATTAATCTTTAGATAAACTTTTGTATATGAAGTTAACTTAAACCCTGAGCTTCTGTAGTATTTCCTCTCTAAGTTATTAATAAACTCCACATTCTTTACATCTACAGATCCTATGCAGCAGATTTTTGCGGCTCACTCTCTGTGCTGGCACACAAAAAATACTTCATTTGTCACTTTTGTTGTCAGTACATGTAGATGCTATGGTCAGAACTTGAAATTTTCACTTATTTGCATATTACTCTTTAGATGTTATTTGCAGCATCCTTCCCATGCAATGCAAGCAGTAAGGTTTAGGTAACCATGCATTAAAAATACTCTTTTGGGCCATTATGTAAATATTTGAAGAAAAAATACTACCATGTAATATGTACAATCATATACTGTGACAACACTGAGATACCCAGACTGAACTCAAGTAATTGTGCAATGACAATGGTCAATTGTCATTGATAAATCACATAAATAAAAATTATAGCATCTCCTCCTTTCCAGAACGGACAGAAACCAATGGAATAAACTGTCATTACTGTAAAGACAGAAAAGACTGCAGGCTCTCCCTAGAAAAAAGCAACCATAAAGAAAATGTTTACCCTAAAGCAAGTTGTAATGCATCTCAATGGCTTATGTTTTCACACTGTGTTTATCTTCCTGGCTTAGACAAACAGTAGAGATTACACTAAGCCTCAGGACATTTTAGCAGACCTGGAGCCACTTAAGATGGAGGCTATTTTTAATTGGCTCTGAATAATCCAAACACGTCACAAGATTGTTCCAATTCCCCAGTGTTTGTGCATTCACCATCTCGCTCTCAAAGACCAGAGAGAACATGCTTAAAAAAGAACAGCCACTCTCCTGTAAAATTTATTTTGAAGCAATAAATAGTCCTAAAATGAAGAGAGTGTTAGGAAAGACATAAGAGGACAACTGAGGTTAGATTTTTAACTTGTAATTTTGATTTCCTAATTTAGATATAAATTTTGCTGCACATTGCATCATCTTGCCTCTCCCTCTCTGTGATAAAAGGAACCTCACATTTCTCCTTTTTCTATCATCATTTATTACCAACTTCTTGTGTACAATGGAACAAATCAATGCATTAAATCTAGGAAATTATTGTCTTAAACGGAATTTAGACATTGTGAAAACAGAGTGTAAATTAAGCTTAATTTTGGCTGATTCTACCACTTCAATAGATAAACTGCCATTGAAAAACTGAATAGACATCCCAGAGGAGGAAAAGGAAGCTCAGAGACAAGAAAAAATTGCATCAGTTTTCTTTAAAAGCTGAGATGTTTAAGCATCCGTTATGGGCACATGAAAAAAACACTTGTTCAAGTATTTTAGAGCATTTTCCTGCAATATGTAAAATCCAGCTCCAGAGAATTTAGAGACATCCAAACTCTTTGCTTAATATAATATATTGCAGAAGCTGAGGACAGAAAGATGTCTTAAACTGGATTTACTATTGCAAGTTACTGAGAAAGGATTTTCTTGACAGGAAAAACTCACTATTTCAACAGGAGCAATACTTCTCACAAGCTGCTGGAGTAACGTAGCTTCACAGTAAGGAAACTTCCGGATACTTTCTCGAATGAGCTTCTCTTGATACACAGGGAAACCATCTTTCTCTCTCCCTTTCAAGAGGCTAAAGTTTTAAAAATGTATGTGAAATAAGAAATCACATAGTGAATATTCAAGAACATAATATACACCATGCTCTTCTTTGTCCCCTTTGAGATTTTTGAGAAGAATTCATAATTATTTGGCAACTTCATATGTTAAGTTCTTATGTTAAAATGCAAATGAAAGTGTTTTTATTCTGATGCACAATCATTATGAAACACAATATATAAATGTATGCTCTGAAACCAGGACATACTAATTCAGCCACAGAGAAAAATAATCATCTATAGGTAAACTATCTACTGTTTGCATCTGACTAAAATATCAAAATGCTTTGTGCTGTTAAAACAACCACTGTAACAATAAACACTATTAAATGAACAATACCTTAAAACACAAATTCCACTTTGTTATGTTTAATAGCACGTTGTAGTCCTTACACCCCTTTGGCTACTATATTTTTATATGGATCACTGATGAACTATTCAATTTCATTATGTGAAAGCTGACTTCATAATTTATTTTCATTAAAAATCCACACAGGTGTATGGGGAACGTGATCATTCTAAAAGCCAGGACACTTCCTTTGATATGCAAGATCAGGCAGCTGGTTTGTAACTCAGTACATTTTGAAGATATATCTAAGTGAATTAACAGTCTAAGTTTCATCCAGAGTCTGTGGGATTTGCAGTTCTCACTTGCTAAAGTGTTTTTGAAAAAGAATCTCAACCTATATGACTGCTGGGGAGCAGAACATCATAAGAAATGTTCCCAGATGAACCATATTGGACACAGACAAATTCTTTTTTCAAGCTTATCACTCCTCTTTTTTTTCCATCACACATTGCTATGTGCTGCTTCCTGGTGTATATGTAAATGCCAAGTTCTAACCAGTTCCAGCAGAGCTGAAATTCTAGGAAATTTTCCTTTGTACCCAGGAAAGGACAGTGTCACTTCAAACAGAGAAAAAAGTGAATCAGTGCCACCCTGAAGTAAATGCAGCTAGGATTATTTAAAAGGTTATTTGTCACAACCTTTATCCAAGCCAATCCAATCCATTTCTTCATTATCTTTTTCCTGGTATCTGTAATGCCAGGGCATACGTGTGCTTTCAGACCTCTCTGTAGAAATGCTCACCTTTTGATAAACCCATCTAGTTTATCCTCTCGCTCTTTTAAAAATGTAATACATTTTTGGAAGATGCAACTAATGTAGTGCATTTTCATAGCAAGAACTTCATTCATGTCCTTCTGCTTCATGCATTTCTCACAAATGAGATCCAAAACCCTGTAACATTTCTGCAATGCTTCCACTTCAGCCAACAGAGGGTTCTCTTTCACCAGCAACACGATCTAGGAGAAAGAGTGAAGAAAATGTAATCCACTCAAGACCTGTACATTGGCATTAAAGCTTATATAGCTCATTGTAGCTAAATTTCAGTGGAGTTTCTAATATTCTTCTACTTCCTTCTTATGTAGTCTTCTCTTTCTTTTTCCAGTCATTATTTAGCATTATTATTCAGTATACTGTAATTCACACTCTCCATAGAAGAAAACACTTTAAACTAAGACTGGTATTAAAAATAGCAAGATTGTTTGGGGTTTTCTAGAATAAGAACCTGAAAAATCAGAACTACTTCTAATGCAAGTTACAGAAACTACCATACACTATCCTAAAATCTCTTTCCTTTTGAACACTAAAATAAACTGGACTTGTATGATTTAAGCAGTTTCACAGAACATATCAACCTCACATAATCGTGGAGTACTTCCTGTAGCCTAGTAAAGCACTGAATAAAATGTTCTAAGAGGAAACTGTATGCTCTACTCATTCAATTAGCTGACGCTGCACTACTGTCTCTGTGCACTGCAGATACCTGGCTGGAAACTTAAAAAATTTTGGACTTTGATTGGCAAGCTAAGGAATTTGTATTTGAATTTCGGTTAATTCATTTCTCTGAATGACACTGGAGGAGCAAACCATAAAAGACATTATTGTCAGCAATATCCTGGGAAGTAAAATAAACATTCTCTTGCACATACTTTCAGAAACATCAGCAGTGGTAGATGTTACTGTTGCGAACCAGTGATGAAGGTAGGAAGATACATGCTGAGAAAAGCATTGAGAGAACAATGAGATTTTGTTAAGATAGGAAATTGTTCTATGTTTCCACTTCAAGTGGGGCTGAGAAATAAAGCCAAAAAAGACAGCTATCTATGGTTACTGATCTAAGAGGTAAGAATCTCTCCATTTAAAGGCATTAGTTCCAGATTCTGATGTATACAAACAGTGAAATGATTTTTTAAGCATATCTAAACGTTGAGCCTGATTCTTCCTTATTTTCAGAAGTAGCTGAATTACCAGATAATGCTTTTGATCTTAGGTGAACTTGCAGAAGATGCAAATGATTTCTGACACAGAAACAGCTCCCATACCAACAAACACATACAATTTACGTATTACTCCACCTTAACAGGATGCATGTTGGTAGTAGTAATAATTTTATGCAGAGGCCCAGCTAATTTTACTGGAAGTTTTGGTTCTTTGTCTAAACCTTGTGGTTTAGTATAGTAGTCCAGCCTTTCACGTGGAAAGAAGTTGTTGATGACAGTCACGCAGTCATGTTGACCTAAAAGCACAAAAGAAAAAATTCACCAGTGAAATAAACAACAACAACAACAACCAAACAAAAACCCAAAAAACCACCCACAAACCTAAATCTAATATAAGCAATACAAGTAAGAGTTACCCACGTGAAAAGGAGCTTTGTATGATACATTTTGCACTGCAAAGAGGCAACTCTTCTAATTCTCTTGTGTGTTACTTTCATCTTTGTAAGTGTTACTAACTTACTGACTCCCAGCAGGGAATGCCCTCACGCAAATTCATTTTGAATATCCCGGCCCCTTCAGGCATCCTCTTTCCATGGTAAGCCACAACTAAGAGAATAGATGTTTCTCCCTCAAATTGTACTATACTTGCAGTCTCATACTTGTGTTACAATTTTTCAAGATAAGATTTTTCTACTGAACTTTTAAAATTAATTACATTTGCACTGAGACTTGTAAGTTTTCCGACCTGAAGCAGATATTACAATATTAACCTAAGGTGGAAGAAGTTATAAGAACAGAATGTGCTTTAAGTTTACCAAAAATAAAAGGACTGTAATGAAAGTAACAAGATGAGAAAAGTTACACCCTCTTCTTGTTTTCTACATCTGACAATACAATGGATTACTTGACTAAAGGGAAAGTAAAACTTATCTTTTCTAGTTCAGGACAGCATTCTTTAAATTGATTGATTTGTCTTGGCACTAATCCTATAATCAGTAGAAGACAGAGCCAACCAAGTTCCAGCATTTATAATCCTCCACTGTTTTAGAAGAGACAGCTCTGAGCTAATAGAGCACAGTGTAAGACAAATGACAGGGGAAGAAGTATCCTCACTTCCCACACACAGGCAGATGAATTAATGTTGATTGGACAAAGAACAAAAAAGGAACAGGAATAGATTCCAATGTTCCAATGTGCAGACTTTTACAGAAGAGTGTATCTCAGTATGCCTGAAAATATTTATGCTACCTTGGTGATGGGATGAGATTTTAAACAAGAATTCTCAAAAATTATGTTGGATATAATATTCCCCATTCACTCCATACAGCATCACATTGTAAAAGACTCTCCAAATCCAAAGGACAATTAATAGAAGTAGACTTCTCTGATATTAAGTGAATAGTTAAGGGTTTTCTGCTCAAACCTCTAGTGAGCAATGTCAACCTTTTCTTCTTAAAAACAGCAAAATGAGATAAAATAAAATCTGAAACTTAGCACTAAATCACTATTCAAGGAAATGAATCTAAATGGCAAAGTAGGCTTGAATTCAGAACACCAAAAGGACTTGAAAGGGAATTCTCAGGCATTTAAACACCATGAGAGGGTTGTGTTTGAAAGAAGGTACAGGTCCTCATTTTTGGTTTTTGGGAAGCAGCAGCTGTGCCGTTTAAAATGACTCCACTTAACCTCATAATATTTTACCAATTCTCCTTGCTATAGAAAAAGTGGAACATTAAGACAGGAACCTGTCCTTGGACAGGTAAGGAGGGTAAAAGATATTAAAAGAGCTCATAAAAACAAATAAAAAGACCAAAAAAAAAGAGAAACACAACAATAGCAAAAAAGCCTGTTGCATGATTTGCCAGGGATAATTCCATATGCTGAATGACAAATCTTTATCTCATTCTAGTGAAGTTCAGGTCAGTGACTACCTCAGGAGAGGTTCCAAGACTTCTCCCTCTCCCAAGCCGGGGAGAAGAGCAGGGGGTGGCTCACTGCCAGCACACAGCTGCAAAGCTCAGCTGAGTTCCTGACTCCTGGCTCCTCCTTTCCCACAAGAGAAGCTCCAATTAGCGCTTGGACCCCTCCAATGTAACCAGCTTCCTCTTACTATTTCCAAAGTGGTGACATTGCAAGAACTTACACACTTGAACAGTATCACCTGTTTTCACAGTAAGATCATCTGTGTTTTTAGGAAATCAAACATGGGAATAGAACACAAATTGTCTCTTACATAATGAGATGTGGAAAACAAAGCTCAACAACATGCCAGTTCAGAACTAGTCATGTTTCCCCAACAAAAAGCATCAGAATCTAACACCTTACTTCTTTAAGAAATGATAATAATTTTCATCTTACCCACAAAAGCAGCCATCTGAGCAGCTGTCCTTCCAACAGAGTTGACAACATCAGTTTCTGCTCCAGCCTCTAACATCATCCAGGTGATTTCTTTATTTCCTGAATTTGCAGTAAAGATATGGGGAATGAGCAAGGACAAATCAGAACTTGTAATTTTCTACACTTCAGAAAAATATGTACTGAATTTCTTAAAGACCAGGAACAACACTGAGGAAAAGGAATGTTCTTAATGTCCTAACTTTAAGCATGGCTTAAGAGAAATGCATGCACTTATTTAGAGTTCCAGCAGGTGTAACTCTGCTCTCTGCAATGCACATTCAGCTTCCCATGGAGCTTATGGGAGTCATACTCATGTAGCTACACTAGAGCTTGGTCCCTCTGGAAAGCAGTACAGAGTACAATTCTACTAGTCTAGTTTAACAGTTCAACATTTGCTATTCAAAGAAGAAAAACACATTCAGGACTATGATGTAGCAGGAACACGGTGAATAGAACAGATTGTTCCTTTCTCCACAGTGCAAACTGGGTGTTCAGACTGGGCTAAATACCAAGTAAAATGAAGCTAAAATTTGATGGGAAGATTAGATGACTTAATTGGTGCCCTTCAGAGACTAAAAAAGGACATTTGTCACCACTCCTGCTGGTACTGCTTTCAAAGGTATTCTCTTCCTTTTATCAGTTTTTGTGCAGATGCTAAGTACAGAAGAGTGAATACAAAAAGGGGATGGTGGATGAAAATTGGTGTTTAAAAACAAAGTCACTGCATCAGTAGTGCTCATGTACCCTTTCTGCTCACAGATAACAGACCCTAAAGTCAACATTCAGAAGCTTTCACACCCAGGATGACAGGTTAAAAGCTCAGCTGTGAAGAAAATGGTAAAAATCCAGCATTTTCCATAAAGCTGCAGCTGTTTAACAGCCTCTAAGAGTTTGTTCTCATCTATCTGCTGCAGCTGTGATATTGCTCAATACCAGAACACTGGAATTTTCCAAATCTTTTTACTGAAGTTGTAGCTGGAAAACAATCTGATGATATAGTTAAGGTTCACATACACAATAAGCCTTTTTAAAAATATACTTACAATGAAAGAAGGCAGTTTAAACTCTACCTGTTGAGGAACCTGACTCTCCTAGAATCTCATTTTTGGGAAGACATAAATGGCCTAGTAAAGAAGATACTTAAAATAATCTAATATTCCCAAATCGAATCTTTTCCCCAGAAGGAACAATGTTTTAATGTAGTGTCTTTTTTCCACTCAAGGAAATTACTGCTCCTGCCATCAGGGAAAAAGAACAGCAAGAGGAAAGCTGCAAACCACCATTTGAGACAGGAGAAGATATATATACAGCTATATGCACTCTGATGAAAAAAAAAATGTAAGAGGAAAGTGAAAATTATTGTGGGAAAACATGTTTTTAAAACTTACTAAATACATTTTTAAAAGCCCACACGATATTTGGAAACATAACGCAGGAGAAAGACAAAATTTGTAAAATACTGGATTGAGAAGCCTTAAATATTACCAAAAGCTACTGATGCAGCGTCATTTTCGGTGTAACACAGTCTAAGTAAACAGAATTTATCCCACTACACAAGAAAACCATCACACGAAAGTGAATGTTGAGATCTCTAACAAACAGGACAAGGTAGGTACAGGACAAATAGACTGCATGCCTCAAAATGCTGAACAAAATGCTGAACATATAAAAAAAAATATTTTTATATGCGCCCCAACAGAGGCTCTCTTGTAGCACTACCTACAGGATTCTACTGGTCGTGACACAGTTGTATGGGTCACACAAATAACAGCAAACCTAAACAATAAAGCATGTCCGCAGTTACTTTCAAATTATTAACTTACAGCAAATTTTACCCATGGATATCATAAGAATCAATGATCTGAGTTTAATAAGAAGTTACCTGAAAGTCCAGCAAACATTAAGGCAGTGTATCCATGCTCATGCTCATTGCAGTTTACATCAGCTCCATGTCTCAAGAGCAATCTGCACATGTCCACCTTCCCTTTGTAAGCTGCGTGCATCAGAGGTGTCATGCCATGCTGGCAAAAGAAAGGAGAAGCAGTAGCATCCAAAAAAGAATGGTACATCTCTTGATCTTCATACTTTTTTTTACTTGGCTATATATATATATTCAGTATAACTACCAAAGCCTCTCTCCCACTTCTCCACCCTTTTGGCATTGTGTCCATGATCAGCCAGAGCTCTGAAAGCCTCATAAAGACACACAGCTCTTGTGAAAACCTCATAAAGACACACAGCTCTTCAGCAAACCTGGCTGGTTTGATCAACTGCCCCCATACAAAAAGGATTTGCTTCAGCATGGGAGGACTGAGGTGTGATTATAAATGTAAAGCTGGGCAAACCCCAGAGGAAATTTTCAGAACTAGGGTGAACTGTTAGTGCAGGCTCTCTCCCTCTTCAAGGGCAGGGAGAAGCATGCTGCTGTTTGAGAAAATTGCACAACACTCCATTTTCAGAATATAGTATGCTTTTTCCAATGTGCTGTTTATTTTCACTTAACATCAGGTCAGGATTCATGTTATCAGTCAAGAGACTTTAACTGCCCAAGAACACCTTCCAACACCGTATGCTGGGGAGAGAGCTTTAGTTTGTCCCTGCAGGAAATCAAAATGGCATTCTGTTCCTTCCTTTCCCAGACACGGCTGTGTGCTTGAGTACCTTCACATGCACCATTACTGCAGCTCTGTAAATGCCTGGCGAGCTGATACTGTGAAATAACATAATTGTCAGTTTGAGCCTTAATGCATTTTTTGTTTCAATCTATGACTGAGTGAAACCTAAGTAAGTTTAATTTACCAGCATAATTTTCAAAAAGTTTCTAAAGGTGAGGTAAATTGGAAAAGTTAGAAGTATAATAATTTTAAGGTATGACAGTTTCATTACTTTCTATCCTAACTGAAAATAATAAAAACTGCTTATTTGATGCATTATATTTTAGTAACCCACATAGTTTAGTAAACTGCAATATAAACTGCCAATGAAGAAAAAAATACCTAAAGATATCATTTCATGAATACAAAACAGACTGCTTTTGCTAGATTTCAATTGGGGTGTCACAAATGTTGAATAAAGACTTTCTGTCCTACTATATAAAGTACATTTTATTATATTACATTTCATAATGTTACATCAAAAGTAATTTTACAGGCCAATCCCAGTCTGGAGTCACAGTAGGGATTTGTCTCCTTTAGCAGCACAGAAAGGTACTGCAGTAAGGGAATATAAACACAGCACGGTTTTTGATGGGAGAAAGAAGTTTTAGAAAACAATGACTTTTAAGTTTGGTTATATCTTGAAAGCCAGTTGTTTCAATTAAGATCTGAAGATTATATGACAAAGTAAAGAATTGGGTTTGTTTTATCCTCTCCTCCCAGAAAACTGTTTTTAAATCCTTTGATTAAATTTTGGAAGTGTCAGGTTGTGGTGTGGATCAAAAAAACATATCAGGCAGAAAATATGTGAACAGTTGCTATAAAATTTGATTTAAAGTCACATTAATATGAGTTTTTCACATTCACAGCAAACAAAAGGGGGTCAGGCTGGACAGAAGTTTATCTGGAAATGTCTGGGATCCTGTATTATGTCCCTAGACTGAAACTGGCTTGACTGCAAATACTTTTCACAGCCTGAATGTCAAAGGTCCAGCAACAGTCTGTTTTCTCACGGATGACATTTGGATTGTCAATACAATGTCCTTGAAAGACAAAACTTGCAGATGGTTTATTAAGCAAACAGATGAAACAAAGTTTTGTTCCACTACAAAACATCAGATGAAGGATCCTTTTTTTCAGCTGTTACCATGCAACACTCTTCTGACCAAAAAAATCGAGATTTATTAATCTTATTCCCCAGGACAAAAATGAATCCTACCAGTTCTCTTTTTTTTTGCAGGTATGTTACAAGGAAATATCTCTTCTCTTCTGTAGGGCTGTAACTATTCTCTGTATGTCTCACCAAACAAGAGGAATAGAGTTTGCAGCGTCTCTAAAAACTACCTGGCACTTCTCTTGACTGGGTTCTCCAGCTCACCAACCAACAAGGCCATTACAGACCATCCTTCCCAGTTCCTCATGTTGAAAACAACCCAAAAGCAGACTGAGGATTGGGATTCCAAGAACTGCTGCCATGGTGGGGAAGCCTATTGATGAAAAAACCTAAACAACGAACTATGGGGTCAGTGGAGGAGCAGGCAGATGAGGACCAGAACTGGGGAGGGGCTGGACCACCAGACACAGAGGAAGAAGAAAGTGGCTCAATCTCTCTTCAGCACCCAGCTGAGATGTGCTTGAACAGGATGAATAAAAACAAATTTATGAAGATAATAGACTGGAAAAGCAACCTTCTACCTCCTAGGAACTACAAAGGAAGTTTCCAACAAAACTCCTGCCCAACCTTCATCAGCCAGAGGAACAGGGAAACACAGGAGAGCTAGGGAACAAGAAGTGGGACAAACAAACAACACACAGACTAGCTCCCAGTCCAGTGACATGTGCATATTTGGCACAAAATGTCTCCGTTTTGTGAACATTTAAACACTCACGCTGACTGTGTAGGAGCACAGACATCATGTGTGTATTGTTCTGTGGATAACACAGAGACAATTCACCACCGAAACACCCACAGAAGCCTAGGTTACTCGAGTGAACAGCACAATCCAAGTGCTCCCAACATTCCCACGCTCACTTCACTCTTCTTCTCAACCATGGAACGGTGTCAAGGTGTGGCAAACAGGCTGGATCAAAAACGAGCAGTCCCTCAGCAGGTACTGGGGTACACTAAGACATTGCACATGTGAGTACCAGCTATTTAAATAGAGCGGGAAAAGTAAAAAAAAAGAAGGGGAAAGGGCTGTCAAAACCCTAGCTGAAAAACTGCTGTAGACACTTGTACGGCAGCAATATTAAAGCATTCACCTCTCTCTTTCCCAGATCATTTTCCAATGAGGAACCCAGCCACACATGAACAAAGAAAGAGTGTCTTATTTTACCCTTTAAATTCAGGCAACAGTTCAATTCAGAAAATTATAAACAAAACACACAACTCTAGGTTTGGCTTTTCCTTGAGACAGTATTAGGCACATTACTAAAAATGATGTAAAAGAACAGGTGCTAAAAGTCAGAAATACTTGTTGATGTCTATCTTCAAAATCAACTCTCTAGTAATGAATGCTGCTGGTCTAGAAATACAACTTGATTCTTCCTTGGATGAAAGCCTTTAGAAATTTCACCCTTCGAGCTTTTGAATAAGACTGCCCTTACACATCTTAAATTTCCTAAAAGCAGGATTTGGAAGGAGGTCAACAGTTACATGCAGAACTAATTTTAGCTGCAGCTAAGTATGGACTAATTAGAATATGAAATACTGTTCAGTAAGTGTCGATCACAGCTATACTCCTTTTTTATAGTCATCCTGCTCAGCTGTTGGTTTCACATATGTAACACATTAGATTCCTCTGATGATCTTCCAGTTCATCTGCAGTGCTGAAAAGTTAAAGCCTACATCAATCAGCAACCTGAACTGAAACCAGATAATTCTTACTAGCAGTGGAATTTTCTTTGATTTGTGTATTTTGAAGCACTGTGTAAAAAACATCAAAAGACAAAACACTTCCTCCTCAAAAAAGGCCAAGGACCTGGGCATTTTCTGCTAGCATAAAATGTTAACACTAGAACAGCAGGTCAGATTACCTGAAGAACCCTCCATTGAACACACTCAGTATGAGTGAAGCTACACACATCTCAGCCATGAATAAGCAGGCTGCTGCTGGAATTCCCAAGAAGTGTTTGGTCCTGTAGCACAGAGAAGGGCACTGTTTCTAAATGCAGTATTACTGAACTGAACAGCTGAATTACCAAACCAGAGGGAAAATGTAATGCTGCTAATGCCAAATGATAGTTCTGTACGTAAGGAGATTATGAACAACCTTACAGTTATTTTAAATAGAGAAGAATTATGGACTTTTCAGGTCAAGTCTGTTGGCATGATCTGCACAAAATAGGCGATATAGTACTACAGTGCTCCTTTGCAGCTTTAACTACTAACAGGGGAAACTTCCACAATTGGAAAGCCCATGTGCTTCCTTGAGCTTGCCTTTATATAACAATCTAAAATATTTTAGCGACATGCTGAGATGGAGTTCAAGTCAACAAAGTGCAGACAAAAAGTCACAATATTTACAAGCTCTGCACTTCTCAGGGGAAAGAAAAGTCCTGAACATTTTCTCCCATACTAAATTTCCGAATTAGCAACCACTCCATTTAAAATGGGACAAAAATTACTAAGCAGTGTGCATTTAATATATTTGTGTTTATTTTACATCCATTTCTACAGCCCATCTATATGTCCTAATGTTTGAGGACACATGAACTTAAATGTCCCTGAAGTTTTAAAGCTGCCAAACTGTTAAAGACCAGTTTTGCAGAAAAGCCATTGGACTTCTTTGTTTTCATAATGACAGTGATCAAGCCTAAATATCCTTCCTTTCTTCATCTACCTAAATCCACAAAGTCACAACAAAACAATTTATTTGGTCAGAAAGGGTGCCGAGAAAAAACAGGACTGGATCTACTGGATATCTCCAACCTTCTGGAAGATGGGCATCCAGAAAACTCATTTGAGTGAAGGGATCTTACTCTGCTGACACTCCCAGCAGAGCTTGGCAGACAGCAGGAGGTGAAGGGTGTGAGGGAGTCTTGGAACAAGGGCAGGAAAAGCAAGTAGATTTAGAGGAGTATTTTTTTTATTTTTGAATACATGTACCAACAGCAGAAGCAATGCTGAAATACTGCATCCAGCTTATATACATATTTTTAAAGTAAGAAGCCAAAACAACTGGAAAGGATTTGAAAAAGAGCCACAAATATAGATCACTTACTGCAAGAACATAACTTTAGGCAATATACTTAAAAGGTCACTGCATCTGGAAGATGTTAAAATGTGACTTGGTCCTTGTCTAAAGATATAGAGAAAAGACAGCTGATTGTTAGTAGGTTTTAATCTACAGGAAGGCGGATCCAAGCAGTTAGAATATATGGTCAAACCAAAAATGAAAGGAACAGATTATGTATGATTTTTTTTTTAAATTAGGAAGTGCACGATATAACACCCTTCTGTGAATTCTTCACCCTGAAATTATTAAATTGTGATTGCATGCTTGCTGTATCACAGCTAGAAGACAGAATTACATTAAACCTATGCTCATTCTCTGCATTCTCTCACGTAAAAAAGTCTTCAAGGATGGAAATGAGTTCCTAACTGAATTGAGCTCCCACTTCAATACCTAAGCATTTCATCTTCTTATTAATAAAATAAGAACAGTAGTAATATAAATGTGAATTTCAGGATAAGCAACTAAGGCAAGAGAGAAAAAAATAAGACCTGATACACTGAGAGCAGTCTCCAGCTGTGGCAACAATAAATAGCAGATGAAGCTGATGTTTAACTGGGATTTCACACCTTTACTTATGTATAAATTTTAGAACAACATATAGGAGGCAAAATGGGTTATTAAAGAAAAATTGTAAAGCTGACATAGCTGATGACTTTAAGAAACCTAAACAAACCTGAACCCTCTCCTGTTTAATACACATGACTACACACCCTTCTTGGGGACAAAAAGGAGTCTGCAAGAAGTCCATTGCATAAACTTTTAGTGTTTGATGAGCCTTATGTGTATTTTGTCAGATGTGAGCCTTAGGCAAATACTGTTAATACTATTTCTTCAACAACAACAGCCTGAGGCATAACTCAGATGTGGTTTCTTTGAGTAAGCCACATCCTTTCAACACTAATCCTGGATGGTGCACTAATACTGCAGTGAGGCTGCAACACTACTTCAGCAATTACACTTTAGGAAAACCTTTTGATGTCCATACAATAAAGCACACTTGCAAGCATATTTATATTGTGTCTTGAGTTCCTAAAGTTCACCTAAAGTTTAGTTTTACTAGTTTTACAGAAATTTGTTGAAACTCATGCAATAGAAATTCAGGTTTAGTATTTAACTTAAGAACAACCAGAAAATGGATCTGTTGGCCAAAAAAAAGGCTAACGATATTCCATGAAGATATCTGGTAGAAGAAGTGGCAATTTTTCTCCATTTATCATTCATAAGACCACATCTACAATACACCCTGTCCCATTTTGAGCCTTCCAGTGCAATGAAGACATGGATAAACTGCAACAAAATCAATGGAGTATCACCACTACAGGACAGGAACCTGAGCACCTGTGCAGTGAAGAAAGGCTGCAGGAGCTGGGCTTGCTCAGCCTGGAGAAGAAATGGCTTTGGTGGGACCCAACAGCAGCCTGCCAGAGCTGACAGGGAGATCATTGAGAAGACAAACTCTTCACTTATGGTGGTAGGAGGGCAAGAGACACTGAGCTTAAGCTGAGGTTCAGATGTAAGTGAAACACTTTTTCACCAAAATCAAAGGAAGATATTAGAACAAGTTGCCCAGAAATATTGTGCAGTCTCCATCCTTAGAGATTTACAAGGTCAGACAGGTCAAAACTCAGAGCAATCTCATCTGACCCTGGAGGTGAAGGTTCTTTGAGCCAGAGGTTGAACTAGACACATCCCCAGAATTTCCCAGTGATTCCTATAAAATTATAAAGCTGTGAAAAAACCACAAATTAACATTTAAATTGATAAATTACACATGGATTTAACAAGCAGGATGGGGAAGTAGTTTTGCTTGCATGTTACAGTTTTATTAATGCTGCATGCTTTAGAAAAACATTGTAAAAAGAAAAAGAGGAGGAAACATGAACATCACAGAAAGTTCCTTTTTCCACAAACTTATTCCCATCTTCAGGAAGCACTTCAGGATTTAATCTTCTACATGTTTACCCCATCCACCTGTATAAAAGGCTCTAATTCCGTTTCTGATCGAGCTACTCACCCTGAAGGTATGTTTATGGCTTGGCAAGAACAGGGCTTTGGGCAATGAGACCCAAGCATGGGATGGGGACAGGCGCTGAGTCTGCCCACAGGGGGACAAGCAGAGGGACAACTGCCTGTGAAGGTGATAAGAAGTCAGGGAGCGCTCCCACGTGTTTTTGCTGCAGTGTTTACCTCACCTTACAGACAAAGCTCATGCTGGACCTTGAGACAAAATACAGTGCAGTACTTTAAGTAACATTGATCTTTAAACTTTCTTAAAAAAACAGCAAGAACTCTTCAAAGGTTTATTATCCAGCTGCAGGCTAGAAATATCTTGAGAGTAACTCTGATTTTCAAGGCAGTAATTTCTGTTAGAGAAATGTTATTTAACAACATGAAGGCCTTCAGACCCAGCATTTTCCTTATTAAACTCAACATAATGCTTGCACAGTTTTGCAGTACCTCATCCAGGCAATTGACACGGACATTCTTGCTCCCCAGCAGCCTTCCAGCCTCCTCAGTGTTTCCTTTGATTAAAAATAAAAACAGACAGAGAGAAAAAGGGGTGAGAAATAGAATAAACTGAGAATCTGGAGGAAAATGGTAGTTTCCATTTCTCATTAGAATCAAAATCTTTGTACGTTAACTGCTTGGGATGTAGATTAACCACCAATAATTTAATTGCACTTAGTGAAGAAGTGCAGGAATGAACAGTATTATGTCCCAGAAGCTAAAAACCAAGAACTCACATCAAAGAGCAGTTGGAAAGCATGAACTTCAAGTAAACATCCAGTGATGTAACTGATCTACACACACAAGAATGGGATACTCACATGTCTCACCATAAACAGCACACGAACGGCTCTGAAGGAGTATAATGATACTGAGCATTTTAACACCTTTTGTACTTTCATCTCTTTTGGAGCATCTTTTGTCTAAAAGAGCTGTCTACATTCTTTAAAAAGGGAATTGCCTCACTTCAAAGACATTTTGGTTTGAATGAAACATGCTTTATCATTTACTCACATCATTTTTCCTGTCCAATTTCAAATTTACAACGTATCACATTCACAGGAGTTGAATGAATTTCCTTTTGGTAATAGAGAATAGAGATAGAAAGGACAAAGACCCAGGTAGCTTGATTGTTGACATTTCTAAAAACTGCCAAATACATAAGCAGACTGAAGTCTGGAAAAAAAAAAGTGATAGGAAAAACAGGCTACACCTGTTTTTCAATTCTACTGTCCTACTATTTTTCAATCCCTTACCAAAATCCTTTTGGCTAAGCCACAGGTCAAAGAACCTGATTTAAAGCCCATTGGAGGACTATTCAGATATTGCACATGCAGCTTCTACAGGCACAAACAAATAGAAATGAAAGAACATTCCAAGAGTCTGAATTTGGAGAATATTTATGGCAAATTAACAGAAACTTCTAATTACTGATTCAATCATAAGCAAAGCTCCTACAGCAGTGATGTGCTTAATAAAAATAAACACTGCATCACTTATTTGAATGTTTTTCATGTTTATCTTCACTCTTTCAGAAGGAGGTGGTCATCCAGCAATTTTTCAGCCAAACAGCTCTTGCAGCTTCAGTTTTGGCTGAAAATCCCATTAAAATACTACGTATAATATCTTCGCATAAGGCTTTCTGGTGTGGTTTAACTACACCACAGGAGCTTTTACCATTTTTCTTTTAATTCATTAATTTAAGGAAAAAAAGACTATCACCTGAGTCATCTCACACACTTGATAAAGACCCCTGGCTGACAGTCACGAACCATCAACTAACTTATTCCCCCAGACACACATATATTCTAAACATGTTAGAAACTTCTTAAGAACTGGATCAGTTTTCAGAAGAATATCCCAGCCAAAGAACAAACATCAGTAAGAGAAAGTCTTCAAGGGGTGATCTTCAAGTAAATTTCAATACAAGCAAAGCAAAGGTGCATTTACAAAGCAAAGGTGCACGTAAAACTCAGAGTTCTGTAGGACAAAACATTGAAGGATTTTCAAACAAGACATTAAACTGCTGGAAGTCAGACTTCTAGAACTGGCCAGAGCTAAAAGTTGGAGCCAGGCTCCTCATAGTGGTGGCATGGTAGGAAGCCAAGGGGTAACAGGCAGAAGCTGAAATAAAAGGAAGCTTCAGACTGGGTACAAGGAAAACCACTTTCACTATGAACCCAGTAAGGCAAAGAGGTTGCCCAGAGACACTGTGCAGCCTTCATCTTTGGAAGTTTTCAAGACCTGATGGGATAAAGCCCTGAACAGCAGGCTTAGAGACCTTCTGAGGCCTCTTCCAACCTGAGTTACCTCATGACCCTAATCAGAAGCATAAGGTAAGTTAGACAGAGGTGTCTGCGAGATCAAGGTCTGAAACTCTTATCAAAGCGAGTTGATCAAACTGGTTTTGGTCCACAATAAATTTGCTGCTGACTGTCCTACACTTGTGTCTCTGACACAGAGGAACATTTTAATACAGCTAAGAGTGAAGCACCAGAACTGTAGGAAAACTTTCATGAGGTCAAATTGCCTAGAAACTACATATAGAAATGCATAGCACAGAAAGTGGTTTCATTTTGCCTCCAGCTAACGAATGTTGCTCATAATTTTTAAAGTAAAAGTTGGAGGGTAACTACTTAGTTGGGATTATGAAATACACACTGCTGGTCCAGGAAACCCAAATGACAGAAGTTTCCCCTGGCAACAAGCAAGTGTGCCAGACAGTGCAATGAAACTGCGACACTCACGTGAAATGCAAAATCACAGAATGGGTCAGGTTAGAAGGGACCACAGTAGTCTGGTTATCTGGCCCAGCCTCCCTGCTCTCAAGCAGGCTCATCCTAGAGCACACGGCATCCAGACAGAATTGCATCTAGACAGTTCTTGAGTGTCTCCAGTGAGGGAGACTCCACAACTTCTCTGGTTAATCTGTTCCAGTGCACGATCAACTGCACAAGAAAGAAGTTCTTCCTCTTATTCAGATGGAATTTTCTGTGCATCAGTTTCTGCCCATTGCCTTGTGTCCTGTTGCATGGCACCACCGGGAAAAGCCTGGCTCCATCCTCTTGACACCCTTCCTCCAGACAGATATTGATCCCCTCTCCTCTCTCTAAGAGAACAGTGTAAGATAGTATAAGGGATAGTAAAATAGAATATTATAAGGGATAAAAGGTGCACAAGACCCCAAACAAGCTCAAGTCCTGGCAATGTGAGAATAAAGTGTCTGCAAAGAGGCCCTGGTCTGGCAAGAGCACATGAGGAAAACCTTATAGCACGCCAGAAGATTGGATTACCCCCAAGAAAACTTTTCTCGTTTTTGGCAGTGGACACAACACTAATAATTAGGGAAAAGCCAATAAACATTGCCAATAAGATGCAAGCTTTCCTTGGCAGAGTTAGACCCGCCCCGTTGAGCCGCCCCAGCCCGATTTCACCGCAACGCGTCCCCGGTGAGGCGGGCCTGCCCGAGAGGGCCGCAACCCACGGGAACAGCCCCTCTCCCCGGCAGGGACCAGCGTGACGGCCCGGAGGCGGGGCGGGAAGGCAGGCGGCCCTCAGCGCCGTGACCGGAGGAGCGCGGCCCGGGGCGAGGGGAGCCCGCGGCGAGCGGCCGGTAACGGCGCCTCACCCGCCGCCCCAACGTGCGGGGACACGAAATCCCTCCCGGGGCACGGCCAGCGCGGCCCGTGGGAGCTGCGGCCCGGGGCCGCGAGCGGCGAGGGCCGGGAGGGCTCACCTGTGGCGATCACTGCCAGCAAGTCCTTCTCCTCCGCGCTCAGGTCGCCTTTCCTGGGGGGAGCCATCGCGGTCCCCGCGCACGGTAAGGCGGGATCAGCCCGGGACGGCGCCCGCAGCTCCTCCGCCCGCGGCACCGCCCCCGCCCCGCTCCTCACGGAGCCTTCCGCCCGCAGCCCCGCCCTGCCGGGGCCGGCTGCGGGGCGAACCATTCCCGCCCAGGCATGGGGGTCACTGCGTGCCGGCCTCTCGCCTTCCGCCAGCTTCCCACCCGGTGCTGCCGGAGAGAAGGCTCCTGTCCGCTCTTGTCACTGGTTTTCAAGTTGAGAAATACGTTCTGCTTTTCTTTTATCTTCCCTTTTTGCCTTCTCCGCGGCTCCTTCGTTTTCCTCCACCCCCGGGGAGGTGCCGGGAGTGGTGCGGGCGGGCGGAGGCGCCCGTGTGTCAATGTGTCCGTCCTTCACTCCTCCATTGTCTCCCGCCGTCGCCGCTGCCGTCGCGCTCGCTCGCCCTCCCCGCCCCGGACCGCGCAACCACCCGACAGGTGCGGCCGGGCCGGGGAGAGCGCCGGGCGGGAGCTGTGCCGGAGCCCCGCCGGAGCCTCGCGGCCGCGCTGCCCAGGCGACCGCGGCTGCTGTGGGGCAGCTCCGGCCGGGCGGGCGGGCGCGGCGGCCATGGCGGGGCAGGGCGGGCGGCGGCGTCGCAGCCCCGGTGTTGGTGCCGGACCGCGGGTTCGGAAATGCCGCCGTTCGCGGGTTCGCGGAGCACCGGTGCCTCCGTGTCCGCTGCGGGAGGGCGGCGGTGCGGGCTCTTGTGCACGCTGGCCCTTCCTTCCGTGTTCCTACTTTCCTGCCTTTTTATGGCATCGTTTGGGGGTGGTTGGGCTTTTTGTTGTTTTATTCTTTCCAGGCAGGAAGAGCGTTTTGTTTGGCTAAAGCGGCGGAATGGAGCCGTGGTTGTATCACGGCATCGTGTCTCCAGGAGGACCGGGCGCTGATGGATCGGGAGGGGAAGGAGCGCGCTCGGGGTGTTCGGAGCGGTGCCTTTTGTTGGCGCCTTTCTAAAATTAAACTCTTGGTGGAAAAATAATCTTTGTTACAGATCCAACTTTCCACTATTCCAGCGGAAGCTCGGTAGGCACAGGGACGATCATGCAGATTCCCTCCAAGGGATAGAGACTGAGGTTTAAAATCCTTGATTTTTGCCTGTGTTTATACCAGAGAAAGAGCAGGATCTTGGTACTTGGTGCTGACTTTTACCCTCCTTTGCCCTACTCTTCAGTGTATGTTTTTTGTGTCTTTCCTTTTAAGGAATCCTTTTTTTTTTTTTTTCGTGTAACTGATTTTTGATGGCATGGATTTATTAGCAAGCCTATTTTTTCCTTTCCTTAGTACTTGCAGGTCATCTAATGTTTACTTACATATTGAAATTTCTCTTTCTAATACTAATCTTGTTCTCTATTTTGATACCTGTTGATGACTGTGTTGACTGACTTTCAGAAATGGTGAAGTCTCTCTCAGAGAAGAGAATCCTCTCTAAATGTAGTGTATCTTTGTAACTATTTGGGGAAAAAAATTGATACAGTTTTGTTTTAACTGAACAGCCAAATCGTGTACGTTTCCATGATTTTAAAAATCATGGAAATACAGGGGTGTACTACCATCTGGTTTTACTTGCATCAGCAAGTGTAAATAAGTATTTACTTACATCAGCAAGTGATTGGTTTGGAGTTCAGATTGTAACATATTCCCTTGACTTTTTTTGTGGGAAACCAAAAATGTCTTGAAGAAAATGTCGTTGAAGCACAAGTGCTTTTGATATTCTGATCCAAAAAATGATCCCCATGTAGTGCTAACAGAAGTATGTCACTGGCTCAACCATGAAGGCTCAAATTAGGGTTTAAGTGGTCTTTTGTTGGTTCACTGCAGGGCGTTATTTTACCTGCTGTGAACAAATTTTGTGATACAACAGTGCCCTGATAATCTCTGTGGCAATGTTAAATAACTTCAAGCTTCCTTTTGCTTTCATACAAATCAGCTCTAAACCTGTTGGGCATTCAGCACACAAAAGTATGCATATTACATTCCTTTTCTTTAATATGAGAATGTCATTTTTGCCATCCCACCCTTGTTCACAGAGTGAACAGGCACACACAGTTTTTCCTTGGCAGCCTCACTGGATCTCACTTGGTGACTAAGGCTACAGGAGTGCTCCATCTGGAAGGGTAATAAAGTAATTTCAGTGCTAGTTAAAACATGTTTCTCACTCTTACCTGGCTTCTGTATGACCTTTAATCCTGTAATATGCAGGAATTTCACAATCTTCAGTTTATCCTTGTGGGATCGTGATGAAGTGACATTGTCTCCATTTTATGAACATAATTTGAAGCGTGGAGGCAACAAATGATTTTTCTTCAAGGCAGTGTAGGCAGTTGGTGTCAGAGCAGGGAACTGGAACATGAAAATGTAGGTTCTGTGTCTTTGTGTCTTGCCCCTTAATGCATTTCCTTTTATCTGCTGCATATGTTTGTTTCACATATTTAAGATGTGTGTATTACTGCTTGGTAATTAATAATTTATATTTTGGGTATTACAGAGGGAGAAGGAAATGTTAACCTCACTGTGATTCAGAATATTTTTTAGATTTTGAATAATATGTTTACATATTAAAAATCCTCTATTTCCTCATCAGGTGATACATCTGGTGCTTGTGATTTGCGAAGCAGCAACTAGTGGTGACATTTTTCCCCAGTGGTTTGCTGGTTTTACTTCATGGAGGTGTGCTCATGGGGATTTGTGATAGCTGTTGGTAGCAGTGTATAGGTGATCCTAAGTGCCTGTGTGCCATTGTCAGGAGTAGGATTCATGCAAGAAGATAACAAGGATTTCTTTAATTAAGTAATGTTCATTTTGGGAGAATGTACAGAGCAATAACCTTTTTCTTGGGTCAGTTTGGGGAGAAGAGACTGCCCTATGCCTTGGAGAGTGCACCATGAAACTCTCAGTCTTTGGACATGGAAGAGAAGGAAAAGAAATGCTGAACTGGTTTCACTGTTTTCTCTTAAATGACTTCTTACCTTCACTTCTGTCTTGCAAGGTTGCCTGAATTCTGGGCATGTACTCTCCAGAGGTCAAAGATCCCATAGCCTCTTTCAGTGCCTGGGTCTGGCAGACTCAGAAACCTGTCTGACCCACTACATTTTGTCTAGGGGAAAATAAAATAGTAGGTCAAACCAGTACTCACAGTTGTGTGACATATATCCTAACTCCCATCTCACTGGTTCAGCTCAGGATTTCCTCATCAAGAAGTGGTGTCTTTGTGTTTACCTTTATATTTGACAGTCTAAGTAGGCTGGTAGGCTTTTTAAATTCAGGTAAATTGTGTGTATGCAGCACCCCATGATTATAACTTTCATGACTGCTTGAAAGAGGACACTTCTTTCCTGTTTTTGAACCTGTTGTTTCATGGTTTTCTTGAATCCCCAGCCCCCAGTTCCTGTTTTGGGAGCCGATGAAGAATTGTTTCCTGTTCAGCAATCATGCCTTGACAGACCTGTGGTGTCCCCTGCCATTGTCTTTTTGCCCAGCTGAAGTTTTAGGTGTATTGAGTCATTCCTACGTAAAATCCATTTAATATTGTTGCCAAGCATGTTTTTGTAAACTAGCTCTGTCTTCCTGCATGCCCTGGGCAATAGGAAATCTCCGTCAAGTGGAGCTGAGCCTTGCAGACAGACCCCCACTGGGTTTTGGTCCTGCTGTCTCCAATCCTTGTAATTATATCCTGGCCAAAGTTGAGAGGACCTAATAGGATTATTCATTTAGATCAATTCAAGTTCATGCAAGGTCAAGGGGTTTTTACTGCTTAGAAACATCCTCTGTTTTTTCCTCTCAGAGCTCACAAATAGCAATCTGTAGATAAGTTACTTCCCCTCGCCATATTCCCCCCCAGCCCAGTTGATTGGCATTGTATAACTCTTTGACTTTTTTAAGGATATTTTTTCAACTTTAATCTGTTTCTGGATCTCCAAACAGCCACTTGGTCTTTGCTATGATCTGTCAAGGTTGCTAAGGCCTGTTTTGTACTAGAGGGTTGATTTTTAAAACCACAGAAAAATAACTGAAACTGGTGAGCGTTAATATGTATTTTTGAACACAATTGGCGTATCCACAGTAGCTGCATACAGGGTATTCCTGTAGCTAAGGTGCTAATCTAAGACCTTGATAGAGATCTGCGCTTGCTACCAATTCCTTTTGAGACCTTGCACAAAGTTAGGCTTTCTCTACACTTTGTACTTTAGGAGCAAACCTCAGGACTTGACTGTAGCTTTACCCAGTAATCTGGTGAGATGAGGTTTATGCTTCTTTCATCTTCTCTTGAATCCTGACTTGAAGGATTCTTATATATGGGACAGGACACCAAAGTATCTTCCAAAAGATTGCCTGATCCAGACTATAGGATGAGCATGGTTGAGGTGAGCAGTGTTCTCCAGCAGGAAATACAGGTCAGAGCAGTGTGAAAGTTGCAGTTCGAGGCTTGAACGTCTGTATAATGGTAAGGAATTCCTGTCTGAGCTTAATAGTCTGATTTAACTGGGGTGTTGCTTTGCTCCAAGACTTGACCTGATTGAGCACAGCCAGCTTTGGTGGTTTTGTACCAAAAATATATACAGAATAGCAGTCATATGTAGAATTTTCTTCTAAGAAAACTATTCACAAGTTTATTTGTATATGTTGCAAAGTGCATTTTTGAGCATATGCTTTTATTTTTGTGTCTTTTACTGCTAATCATGCCAGGGCAACCAGAATCTTCTCGCAGGGAGTGAGGATTAACAGAGCAAAGAAGAAATTTCGAGGTGCTTTGGTATTGTGATGATGATCATGGGTAATGTAAGTGCCTTAGATTAATGTGCACTTGTACTACGTGGTTAAAAGCTTCCTTTGAAAAAGTCATCATTGCTTTCACAATAAAATCAGATATGTGTACCTCTTTCTTCTTTTATATCCCCAGCATAAGAAAAAAATAAATTGTTCTTTTGCAGATTGAGTTCACATTCTCTTAATTGTTTCTTCTAGGTGGTTCTAGTATGGGCTGCTGGCTCAGACAATACATATTTTGTGCTTTTCATGTGTAGCTCTAACTCACTGTGGTTTTATTGAATTAAAAGAAATCTAAGCTTTAAACAAATTGTTCATGCCTATGAATTCCACATAAGTAGATGCTTGCATTTTTTGGAAGTGATGGCATGTAAGTAGATTTTTGCTGTTAAAGACTGAAATGTATTTAGTGACAGCAGAGCAATGTGTGTCAGAGTATGCCTGAGCACCTTTGCAAGACTAAGTTCTTTCCCACTTAAACTTTGCAGGTGGTAGCAATGGCACAGCTTCTGTAAGACTTGGTCACAATGGCTTTTCAGATGGCCGTTCCTAAAATAAATACAAAATTTCAGAGATCTAAAGCAAATTAAATTATGTAAAGCTGCAAGGGAAATATATCTGCATGTAGAAGGAGACTGAAAAACTACAACACACAGAGAATTTGTACTGGTTTTAGGGATTCATGAGTGCAATACTGTGAAAAACAGTGTTAGCAGCATTTAGTCAGTGACAATCAACTGTTTTTTTGGTGAAGAATGGTCAAGGCACTTGGGTTAAACACTTAATTAGATCTAATTAGCGAGTAATTTTTTTTTACCTCCAGACAGGATTATTTAAACTGCATAGAGTTGTGTGCAGATATATGTACCTCTTTGTAGACTTAAGGTTATTGTTTAGGACAGAAGAATTAGATCATGCGTTGAATGGATATGTGCTGTTGAGATTGCTTTAAGAGCAATCTTTTATTCCTCATATTTCCTTATTTCCTGTCCTCATTTCTCCTGTGCAAATTCAAGAATTCCTGTGTCTGTGTTGCTCATAAGGCAATAGGCTGTCACCCACATCTCTCTGCCTGAGCTTACAGGTGAAGTAATTCCATTTTGATATTTTATGAGAAATAATTCACCTGTGAACTGCAATGGTTGCCCATTAAACTGTAGATTTGATTTCTGAAACAGTTTCTATTTCTATGTGATCTAGTGTTGATTAAAAATGACTCTTCCCCTTAACTGCAACAGTACTTATATGTTAAAGTGTTAACTATCTGTTCAAAGATAAATAAAATGCTCAAGGATCACTCCTGTGTAATGCTGGTGTGTGAGAGAAAAATTGACAAATGGAAAAAATCTATTTTTTTCTCCCTAGAGAGAAGTCTGTGGAGTGCAATAATAATCTGCCATGCCTGAAAGTGCTTTTGAACTTGCCGTACCATAGTTCTTAAATGTAGCTGTAAATCTTGTAAGAGACTGCAGAAGTCAAAATAAAAAACCAGACAGAGTCCAGTACGCACGTGCAGTGGTGTGGTGGCCATTTTACTGCACTGTAGTGCTCTTTACCATTCTTACATGCTGGACAGCTGAGAGCAGAATTAAACTCTTGGAGTTTCAGAGTTTAAGAGCTTCTGTAAAGTGTGGCTGTATAGGGCAAGCATAATACAGGGAACTCCTATGTTTGTAACAATTTGCTGGTAAAACTTCCGACTTGGATCGCTGTTTGCTATGGGGATGGTTAAGTCCAAGTGTGGCAACTCATGTGGATCAGATTGCAGGACTATTCTCACTCCATCTTTAGATACATTTTTGTTGGCTAAGCTGGTTTTAATAAAGTAAAAAGTCTTCCTCACATGTGCCATATAAAACAAATAATCAATGTTGGGTTACTTGTTTTGGTTTTTAAATTACAGCAAGCCAGGAAAATACTTCCAGGATGTAAATCAGTAGTAATACCTACTTTGTCTGTGAGAGCTTTTAGTTGCTATGTGTCTAAGAGCTTTTGAAATTACAAATGTGGTTTTTTTCCTACTACAGAAACTATAGAGTGAATTTTAAAATTCCCTGAGTCTTTCATTCATACATGTGTTTTTGCATTCTGTATAAGGATTGCTCTGAAAAAATCTGAGCTTTACTTAGGGTGGAGAAGTTTTGTGTAGAGATCACTTACAATTTTTGCAGACTCATAGTTGCAGACAGAGATTACTGCTTTTATTCAGTCTGTAAGACGGTGGATTACCTCTAGTGAGAATTAGGGCTGAGGACAGACAGGCCAGGCAAAGGAAATGCTAGACACACTCTTGAGACAGAGGTTGGCCAGGGACGTTGGAAAGAAGCATCTTCTGTGATGTCTTGAATCTCAGCAAGTTACACCCTTCTACAAGTCCTTCAATTACTGCAGGCAGAACAATTAAATATGGCTTTGGGGTTGTACTTGCTCGTAATAACTACTGTCTCATGTATTTTCCTTAGATGTGTTTTCATGCAGAAAAGAAGTCTAAGCAGTTCAACGGTTTGTAATTTGCAGCTAAAGTGATCCTTTCATTTTAGGTTTTGTTTCCATAAATAAAATCCTCTAGTTCTCTAGAAATGCTTTTTAAGGGGGAAGATACCTTTAGTGCATTCAAGTTATACGTTAGTCATTTTCTTCTGATGAGACACAGCGGTGAGATCTTGGGAGGATACTACTGAGCATTAGGTACAGGGCTTGTCACTTATTTTCACTATCATTTCATGCCTTGAGCAACAGGAAATTAGAAAAACAAGGTATTTATTTCTTTTAAATGCTTGAGGAGAAGTCAGCCCTTTCGAAGAGGGGATGGTAAGTTTCTTTTCAATCTGCAGCCTTCTGTGTATGCACCAATATTGATGTGAGTTTGGTTTGGGTCTGGTTGCTTTTTTTTCCATGTTTCTGCACCTTTCTGAAGCCTCTGTTAAGTCTTTTTTGTCTTAGGTCTGCTTTGACTATATTTTCTTAAAACAGAGAGACCTGAGGATCCCAAAATCATCACCCAGTGCTATGGAAACCCAGGGCTGTGCTGTTGAATACCATATTCTGCCAAGATGTTTGTAGGTTTCTTTCTCTACATCTTGTATGAAAAGGGGCCCCAGTCAGTGTGCCCCCAGGACCATGTGAATCCTTGGCTCTGCCCTTCAAATTTATCATCCTGCCAATACATCTCAGCTCCCTTCCCACTATGAGGAAACACCTATTTCTATGCTCAAGCATATGCCTGAGGTCTTTTGCCAGGTTTTGACTTTGGCTGTCTTGTTTTGTGGAGCCTTGTTAAAAGGCTTCTTGAATTAGAAGGAAAGGATGCACATAATTCTCTAGAAGAGACAGGGGAAGGGCTTTATTTTGTCAGTTGTTTTATTCCCGTTAAATTGTTTATTGGTGTGTGCTGAAAAGTGCCTTTTTCCCAATGTACTCTGCCATCGGTACGTCAATTTGCATTGCTGTTGTGCCTCCAAGATTCTTCCTGATGCCAGTGGACTGGTTTGTTGGTGAGTCACACTGCTAAATTGTCAAGGCATCAGATTCCCAGGTCTCTCCCGTGAGAGAGTTTTGTGATTCTTGAACTTTTACCTGTGAGCAGTGGTTCCCAGCTCACTGAAACCAAATATGTCAAGGCAAAGCATTTCATGGGTAGCCTGTTTGATGCTAGGATTAGTTTAGTATCTCAGTGCCCTCCCTAGGCTGTACTTTGTTGAGATATAGGGAGGCCGCGTTCCTTCTCCATTTTCTTTTGTCCTGTCAGTTTAAACAATTGTTGACCTTTTTAGTAGGTATCAGCACTGCAAAAGCAGTGTTATGTTATGAGGAGACAATATGAAGTCTTTTGAAGCTGAGAGAGAGCAAGATCTTGGTGGGGACAAGAACTGTAGGCCCATTTATTTTGTATAAATTACTTAATTTATGTTGAAAACCAGGCTGAGTAGCTTAATTCATATTCCTAACACTTTGTTAGTAAAGGTTCATATTGACATACTTTTATCTGAGTATCAGCTTTATTTTTAAAGCATTGTCAAGAATAGCATAAAAATTCCAGTTATTGCAAAGCCTCCAATTGATAGTCATGTTGAATATCTGCTCTCTTCTGTTTTAGAATTGAAGAAAAAAATCATTTAGGTTTTCACTTCAACCTTTGCATTTTTATCCTCCCTTAGCAAAGAACATATGCTAATTTTACTAGTTATTCAGCTCTACAGAGTGTATCAAACTATGCAGAGCAGCATTAGAGGTGATATACAGCTGTGTTGGTTGGCATGGCCTTCAGCAGTCAGGTCACTGACTTGGAGGGTTTGGCTGTGTCCAGTGAGTGAACTGCTCCATGTTCTGGAGTTTAGCTAGGTTAGCTGCCATATCTTTCTGAAGCCTCAGAGGGACGAGCCAAGCCTTTCATTGTGGTTTCTCAGTCCAGCAAAAAAAGAAAAATCATTTAGCTACCTCATTAGTAAACCCTTTTAAATTATTCATAGTTTCCTCATAGGAAGTGAGTTGTCGAAATCTAATGTAGCTTTTACTGGTGTTTTTGTCTCTTGTACATATATATGTATGCATACACCTACAGATATACATTCTGTGGAACCCTTATTAGGTTATCTATGGAAGTAGGTTGCTGATATTGGTCTTTCCAGTGCATGAACAGTGATGTTGTAAACAAGAAAATAGATTTCCCTATTAATAGTATCAAATATCATTGTGCCAAGCTGACATTGACATAGGCCAAACCACCACAAAGTGGATGCATGCTTTCTCTGAAGGAAGCAAGGCTGTCTGGCATAGTGATGCTTTATGCCCTTTAAAAAAGATACTAAACATATTCTGATTAGAAATCCATAACTCCTGCAGTAATGCTTGGCTTCAGAAACTGGGTTGGGAGTGGGTGGATGGCTGTGGTCTGATGCTGAGACTGTGCTCTCAACATATCTGTGGCTCACTGGATTTTGAAACTTCTCAGCCAACAATGAAAGTTCTGTGAATTATTTCAGAAAGATAAACAAGCAGGT
Source organism: Sylvia atricapilla (assembly GCF_009819655.1). Classification (NCBI taxonomy): domain Eukaryota; kingdom Metazoa; phylum Chordata; class Aves; order Passeriformes; family Sylviidae; genus Sylvia; species Sylvia atricapilla. The sequence continues at coordinate 29,561,377 of NC_089140.1, forward strand.
CTACTGAATTAACTATAGAACTGAATAGTATACAAATAGTAATTGCCTTATTGTTAATTTTGGGTGGCTAACTAAATTCCTAATTCTGAGATGTTCATAGGTACTGCTGAGCTATAGACTTTCACACAGATGGCAAATCTGCAGGTGTGAAGTTTGGTCTGATCCGGATACCTAAGAAGTGCTTTAAATCTGAGGCTGTGAAGCTGTTCACCTATCTCGCTCTTAAGATGGGCAAGCGGAATGTTTTAGATAAGCTATTTTCTTGAAATGTTTATGTTTCTCCTTATGGTGAAAATAGGCAAGAATTGCAGGGACAGACTAGGTGTCATCATTCATTTTTAAAGGCAAGTCAAATGCACCCCATATTTGGGGTCTGACAGTTGGCTGTTTAGTCAAGAAAAGTCGATAGGGGTTTTGGTTTAGCTGATTGCCTTCTAAAATGGTCGACAGTGAAACAGGGAGTGGTCCTCACAACCAGTAGTATCAATTAAATTTCTGGGTTTTGCATTGAACTGAGCTGACTCACAGCTCTCTGTGCTTCCATTACCAGTGTGTGGGCACAAAGCACTGCAGTGCATTCAGCATTGCCTCTGCCGCTGGGGTGGAGTGGGGTAAAATATTATATACCTGCTCTGATCTGCATCTGTGTGAAGCAGATGTCTCAATAACTGATGTGAATAAGCTTTTAGGAGATGACGCTAATACTGGAAAATAGATACAAATTTGTGACACAACAGGCTAGTTGCTCTATTTTTTTTTTTTCCTACCTTGAGTGATTTATGTTGTTGCTTTATTTGACTTCCTTTTGTGGCGATGTTTCTTAGTTCTGAATATATATGTGCCACCTGTGTATATAAATGCATTTTTGAAAACCAAGTTTTCATCTGATTGCAATTATGATCAAAATTGCATATAATTACCACTTCTTGAGAAGCGAAGCTTAAGAAGCATTCGTAATAGCCATTGCTTGCAGTGCTGTGTTTATAGATAGACTGTGAATTCTTTGGGTTCAGTTTGATGTATTTCAAAGTCTCCTGAATATAGATTACCATCAAAGACATATTCTTGGTTATATACATGTATATTTTCAGATAAATCTTGCATTTAATGTCATTTATGTTTAGATACAGGATGGAAGAAGAAGATTAAGAGAAGCAAGGTTAAACTGTCAAAATTGAGAGAAGACTCAGTGCTTTGAAAAATTTTCAGGATTGTGTCTGTGTATGATATTCCAAAATAAGGGAGACTTTGCCGTACATGATTGCTTGGCATTTGAGCTTTGGGTTACCAAACCAAAACTGATCTCCCAGTTCTGATATGTGAATAGTGCTGGAGTCCAATACTCTATGATCAGCATCTTTTAGATATTCTACATGTGGAAGGTATGATGTTTAATATCTTATTTCCCCACCTGAAGGTAGTGGATATTATGTGGGATTTCTGATTTAGCAGAGTAATACAGATTATACTGAGAATGTCATGCAGTTGTAAATGACCCATAACAAAGTAAAGCAGTTGGGATAACAATTCAATCACAATACCAATGTGATTCCCATTACCAGTCTTGACAATATTCTCTGGACATCCCCTGTTTCTGGGAAGAAATACATGGCTTGAATCACAATTTGTCTCGAAGATTTTTTTCTCTCAGAAGAAAACTGGTTTGAATGTTTTCCCTTATCTTACAAAAAGCAACTTGATGTCCTCCTGCAAAGTTAGTAATACAACAAGCTGACCCAGGATAGTCCTCTTGGGATTTTTGTTTACTTCTCCTCCTACCCTGACCTTACTCAGGTGCCACCCAGCTCTCAGTGCTGTTGTCATAGTACTCTCAGGTGAGGTATGCTGTCATGGGTAAGTGATGCTTGTCTTGTGTGTTTGTGGGTTTAAGAGACAGCCTTCTTATAACAAAGCTTGGCTTACTGGGAGAAATTTGCCTTGGGTCTATAGTCTCATCTCTGGAAGTGGCCTGTAGTGTTGGTAGGTGAGAAGAGAAAAACGGGGAAAAAAAACCCCAAAAACAAACCACCAACGATATAGATAAAAGGGAGTGCTACATTTCTCTTTCATGTCCTGTGAAACTCACAGCAATATTCAAGCTTAGAAGGTTGTATCATTCATGTGCTTAATAGCCCTTGATAGACACTTCTTCCATGAATTAAATCTAAGAGCTTTCAGGTGAAGAGTTGAGGTGAAGAAATGCCATTCTGAAGTAAGGCTGAGAGTGCTGGTATGGGAGCTGCCAAGCAGTGGGTAGAATAGCATCTGCTCAGTCGGGAATAGCTATTTTTCTGACTCACCTAGCATAACAGTTGCTTGTGTAGACACCCCATGGGAGGCTTTATTTCTTTTTTTTCTCCCAACACATACCTTGGATGTGAATCAGTATCTATTAGCTTGATCTGAGAGGAGTTGTACCCACCATTGCCTAGAAAATAATTGTTTGCAGGTTGAAGCAGTCCAAGCATTGACACTTCATTCCCCACTCCAGGAATTTATTTACCAGAACTAGTGTGTTCTGTCAAAATTTTCACCTGCTCTGAGGAGGAAGAAGCAGCCACAGGGAATGTAGGACTGCTTGGGATACAGAGTGACACAAGTCAGTTACAGAATTCTTTTTTTTTTGTCCAAGTGAATACTGCTAACAGCGTAATTGATGTTAGCTGGTATGCTGGTATGTTTGGAATACTTGATATGGTGCAAAGTGTTGTATGTTTTCACTGCTGGCCCTTTGTGCCAGAAAGATGAGAATTCAGATGTCTGGAAGCTTATTCACTTTCTCGAAGGTAAAAAACCCCATGCATTGTCTTGGTGAACTCCTTGCATATGCTTTGACGAAATAATTAGGGAGTTCTGAATTGAAACTTGCTTTAATGGTTAAAGCAGTTGTTCTGTTAAAATCAAGACCTTCACCAGTTGCAGGTGTGTAGGAGGTGCTGGCTATTAATAGATCCCTCCTCCCATTACTGTATTTAGTTCATGAAATAATGAACTGCTGGCATCTGCTGGCATTGCTTTCTGGAGAATGCACAGATTGTATTTATTTATTTTTATTTTTAACCATAGCCCCTTAGTTTATTGGTTTTCAAGTGCTGCAGTGCTGTGTCCTGGAGGCACTAGTGATATCCATGCTTTTGCTGCTTCTCAGAGCTTTGAGGTAGCAAGAAGAACGGAAGAGGCACATCTTATGATTTTATTGTTGATACTGAAATTGTGTGAGTAGGGTCAACATTGTAAAAATTTCCAGTGGGCTGATACATTTAAAAAAAAAAAAAACACAGAAGCAGAATGGACTTGGATGGAGGAATGGTACTCTACATGAGAAAGCTGATCTTCCTGCCTTCATTACTGAGCTGTTATTATGTTGTCTTGTGTCTTACAAGCTTGGTTCCTGGAAATGAAGCCTCTCTGGTATTCTTTTTAACACATTTTCTTCCAAATACCTGTATTTATTGGTTTATTAGAGACTTGTTCAAGGGAACCCTATAAAGTAACTCCATTAACGATTTCTTGCAAATGTACTGTGAACAGTGGCTACTACAGTCCTCCCCCAAAGCTTAATGAAGGATTGAGCTAAATTGCTGCAGTACCTTTACAGTCATGTTTTTGCAGAATTTTAGCTACACCATTTTTCCTATTAAAAAGTCATCTCTGTGGCAATTACTAAGACAGTTGTATTTTTCAGGATGATCAGGAAATTCAGTGTCTCCAAATTCAAAAACCCTGTTTTAACATTTACACTGTCCATTGAAAGTGGTGCCTTGTGTGAGGAGAAAACTTCGTTAGCTTTGGAAGAGTTCTATCTTTCTTCCACCTGTTTTCTCAGTTCACCTGACCCCAGTCTCTGCCTGATCTCTTTTATCCCCTTCTTTTTTCCAGTTGGCAAGGTATGCAAGCTTGAAGTTGGCATTTTACCTTAAAATTAATGTTAATTGGATATGAACTGATCTGTAGCAATACATCATCTCCATTATTGCAGCCTATTCCAGATAAGAGTACAGCATCTCAGAGAGCTTTCAACAGTGAGAAAAGCTCCTGCTAATACCTTGTTCTTAAAGAATTACATCTAATTCCTCTTCTTTAGTTGCTGGAAGAAATCTTGTTACTGAAAGTCAGCATTTTTTGTGTGTCAGCCTGAGTGTGTGATTTGATTTTCTTAACTTGTGTTTCTACCTTATGTCAATTATTAGGAATTTTTTACCTTTTTTTTTTCTTTCACTGACTGTGCCATGACTCATGCATTTTTATATGGCTCCTGATGACACGACAGAGAAGTCCATTGTCTTTGGTGCTCAGTTGACAGTTCTCTTGACACTGTGAAGTGCATTGAAAGTGCTTCTGTAGTGTTACTCATCTGAGCCACTTCTATAGGAATTCCTGGTTAGTGACCTAAGATATACCCACTCTCCTGAAATAAGTACGGTGAGGTGGATCTCTAATGCAGTGTGTGATTGTACATTTCATTGGTTGCAGTGGGAACTGGCGTTTTTCTGACTGTTTTTCAAGAAACATCTTCCTGTGCATCGCAGTTTAGCTGTTGGGTGTTGTGCTTTATGGTGCAGACTTCATTGAGTTTGTCTTCTCATTATTTCTGGGTTTATCATGTCCTTAAGTGCCATCTGCATGTCTGCCAAGTCCATCTACATGTATTTTAAATACTTCCAGTAACAGTGACTCTACCACTTCCCTGGGTAGCCTATTCTAATGCTTCACAATGCTTTCACTGAAGAAAATCTTCCTCCTACCCAATTTAAACCTCTCCTGACATAACATGAGGCCATTTCCTCTTGTCTTACTGCTCATTACTTGGAAGAGACCAGCCCCACCTGGCTCTGACCTCCTTTCAGGTGGCTGCAAAGAGCAGTAAGGTCTTCCCTTCCCCCTCCTTCTTCTCCAGGAGAACTCTTCACAAGTTGCATGCCCAATTCATCCCTGGAGAATCTTGCATGAACTCAGGTTTTTATTTATTGTTTAATGTGTCGTAAGTTTCGTTCTCTTCAGGTATTTGTTTCTACTTGCTATGGAATTAAATCAATCCCTTTTGTTTCATCTCTGTTTTGTCTATCCCACTAGGCATGGTAATAAGGGACAAATACTTTTATTGAAGTAGATATAGTTTTTACTGTGGGCCAGTACTGTGATTAAAAAATAAACATTTAAAAAAATTTAAGTGCCTTGAGAGCTTCTGGAAGGCCCTTTAGGGAAAGACAGGGCATGTGGTCCAGCAATATTCGTATTTCATGTAAACATTAAAACCCCATGTTGATTGTATTTACCCTGCAGATTCTTATGTTACTGTTTTGTCCCTGCATGTTGCCGTTGAGGCTATAAAATCAGGGAAAGGATTTTAATGTGGCAAGAGCCTGGCTTTGGCTTTATTGTTCCTAATGAACAGCACCTTTGGGTTAAAGGTTTTATAAACATGGCAGCTGTGCTGGTGCCTCTGTGGCAAGTCTGCAAGATAAACCTGGTTGCCAGTGCTGCACTTCCTGGTGATTTGTGCCATGGTTGAATTTACAGACCTCCAGCTTGTTAGTCACGTATTTAAAAAAATCCCTATGTTTTAGGAACAAAGAACACAGTGTCCCAGTGGGAAGTGGGAAGCCTGATAGAGGTTTGTTAAGAACCTGTATCTGTATTTCATCTGCTCTGTCTTCTTGTCCCCTTACATTGCTCTGTTCCTCTCTACTGGTAATGATTTATAAGTTTTCCACCTACAGATTTTGTTAGCTCATAATCTAGCTGTCTGCTGCTTTTCAGAGAGCAGAGACAGCTGCTGGCTGCATGCTGACATGTTTCCTCTCTGGCAAAAGTGCAAGGGCAGCTCTTCCTCTGTGCTGCTCAAATTCAGTAATTTGCATTTAATGTGAATTCTTGGCTTGCCGCTGAAAGGGGTGGAAAACCCTCTTTTCCCCAAGTCTGGAACTGTAACTGTGAGAGGATGAAAACACACAATAATGTTGCTGGATAAAAAAGACTCAGTAAACCTTTTAATGTCCTGGATATTCTATGGGGGAAAGATTGCCCTTGATATGTGTGTTGGGTTGTTTCCTTCATACCAACTGTACCCATTTATGCTTCTATTTTATTTGCCTTTGTGATGAGTGCCCCTGTCTTACATGATATCTCAGCAATGGAAGGAGATGGAAATAGTTCCTGCCAAGCATCTGTTCCTGTGAAAGCTGGTGGTGCTGTGTTGGTGGTGTTCTGGCAGCTCTCTGCATCGCCCTGTCAGTCAAACGCCATCGGTGCCAGTCCCCACAGCAGAAGCAGCGTCCTGTGAAGCAGTGCTGCTTGACCTCCCTCTCCAATCCAGTGGGCTGCCCAGAGGGTCACTGCCTGCCCTGGGTGCTGTATTTTGTGCCCTGCACACACAGAGCCATAAACTCTTGGGGTTTTTATTAAAAAGTTCTTTCTCTTATGCTGTCTGGCATTGATTCCCTTCTCTCTGTAACTAGAGCAGTGAAGTTTCACTGCTGTGGAGCAACTGTTCCCAGATTCATCTGGGCATGTTAATGTTTGAAGAACCTCAGATGATTCTGATATTTTGGTCAAAAGAAGTGTAAAATGATGCTTAGAAAAATAGCGTTGCTTTGAATAAAGGTTTTCAGTACATTTTTTTCATTTTGAGCAAAATGTTTCCAAGAACAAATGATAGAAACTTCAGCCTTACCAAGGCTTTAAATAATTTAGGAGTTAATCATCATAAGAATTTCCCTTTGTGGATAAAAGACTGCATTTTTCTAACTTAATAAGCGAATTCATACTTGTTGAAGCAGTGAAGAAGCTTTTACTTTGTCTATTGCAGGTTTTGTAAATTAATTTTATTAATTAATGCTGGATTTATTAATTAAAACTGTTACAATTTTTATTAATTGTGTGAGAAGGATTGGTTAATTAGAGTAATTGATGTATACTATGTCTGGATAGCTACAACTGTAGATGTCCCTCAGTTTTGTTTTAACTGTTTAGAGTCTTTAGCTTGAAAATGAAGAGCAGCTGTAGAGAAAGCTTAGCTCCTGGACTTCAAGCAGTCTCAGGAGAATGTGCCAACTCACCAATTTATGAATTTTTAAAGTATGAATCTGTTTTATAAAAGCCTCTTAACAAGAGTGGGAGTGGAATTTGGTAAATTTTGAAGTCATGCATTCTTTTTATTTTTCTGATTAATTTTGTAGCTGCAAGTTAGTAATTAGCAGGCTTAGACATTTTGTGGTTTCTGTGGAAAATGAACCAGTTGTGGAGCATAGTGCCAGGTTCTGTACTGCTCTGACATCTGCTTGAGTACTGAGCAGTAAATTGAGAATAAAGTTTCTGTTGCTGAGCCTATCCCATCCTCTGGTGAAGAGGAGTGTGTGAAAGGAGTGAGGTGCCATTTCCGTATCTCTTTGCTTGCTTTCGTGCTGACAATTGATATGAATCCTGGAGGATGTCAGGCTGCAAGATAAAAGTTTGAATGGTGGTTTGGGTTTTCTTTTGGAGGCTCTTCCCTTCCTGCCTACATCTATCCTTAAGATCATTGAAACCATTATGACTTCTCTAGCTGCCATTTCAAAATTGGCTGTTGGCCTTGAGCCACCCAGCTGCTGTACCTTTCAAGATGGAGAATATATGTAATAGTTCAAGGTCTTAAGTGATTTGTAGGTTTACAGCTATCTGACACCTGGGAGGCAGATTGCACTCTGATGCAATCAATGTGCTGTGCAAGTTTATATGCTGCCACCCTGAATTCACAACCTTCAGCCACCACTTTTGTGTTGTTGTTGGTTTCTTCTTGATTAAAAAAAAAAAAAAAAAAAAAGTTTTTGCATTGCATTCACTTTTGTAAATTTTAAACTATTACATAGACATCTATTGTGGTAGCAACAGCACTTTAAAAATCTCATTTTTAGGAGCTGATGCTGTTCTGGATTGTTGTATAGATCACTGGGTTGATTTTGCTCAGTCTTAATGTTTCTTAATGAAGGATCCTGGGCCAGTGCTTGAGGCAGTGCCTTATAAAGCCAGACCCTCACTTGAGCAGATTAAAGCACAGTACATTTAAGCTAAATATAGAAGAAGGCATATCCTGTGTTCCTAGTAATTAACTATTCAAGAGCCTGTTCTGTTGCACTGAACCTCTAGTCATTAAATCTGCTACAAGTTGTGAATCCTGCTTTAACTGCTTTTTTTAAAAATCTTTTTTCCCAGCTGTCTTAAAGGACGTATTTTATGTTCACAGAAACAGTTAAAATCCATAGTCAAGCTGCAGATGGATGCAAGTTTTTTTGCAGCTTAGAAATATACTACATGCAAGGAAAGAAATAAGTCTGGTGTTAGAAACGTAGCGTGTGCATTTCTGTCTTCTACAGAAACTGGAAACTTTACCAGTGCTGGCTTGAAGGCTTTTGTGTGTTCCTTAAGGAAGTGGGCACTGTCGATCCCAGCCTGACAGCATATTTGTGCTCTCGAAGTGCACAAATAAAAAAAAAGTGAATTCTTACAGTTCTTACCTGCTGTGTGGCTTGCTGCTTTGCAAACCTCTTGGGCTTCTCTTGCCATCTCTTGAAATGAACATTTTTAGAATAAGCTGTAAGGTGTCCAGACAAAACATAAACACAAGTCAAAAATGAATGTTATAGGTCATTCTCTTTACAAATAACTGGAGGTCAGGAAGACAAAGCAGATCAGTATGTCAAATGTAGCCAGTCACTGGCTAGAGGCTGGGCTGTTGCTTATCCTTGTAGACTTTTAGATTATCTGCCTAATTAACTTGTAAAGCACCTCCTGTTCCTCTAACACTGAGCTGTCTCATCAGGGGAAAGAGCCTTTTGAGCTCTGCTGTGAAGGCACTCTTGGATTCTACAGCACTTTGAGGGATCCCATGATACCATGGTTTTGCCATGTTTTACTTTCTTTGCAGATGAGCAGAACGTTTTTCCAGAAGGCTGTTAAGTGTTGTTTCGAAATGCTCCTTGGTCTGTTACAACTGCAGCTTGAAATCTCAGTGATGAGTACGAATCTCAGTTGAACTGCTTCTTCTGTGCGTATCTGTGGTTTTGTCACCTATAGGAAGCACATTCAGTCTTGACTCTGAACTTTACTGACTATTTTCACTTCATGTGCCTGCCTGCAGAGTTTTTGAATGTAGATAAGGGGTAAACCTAGACTAGAAGGAAGTGGTTTGCCAAGTAAAATGTTTGAAATGCTGCAAAAGTGGCCAGGTAGAGATGCTGCCACTAGAGGTCTGGTGAATGGGAAGATATTGTATAGCTGGAGCATTGTTAAGAGAATTAAATGAACTTTCAGGGGTAGAGAAAACACTTCTTGGATACTAACATGGGATTGATGGCTTCTTTCTCAGCCATGAAGCTTGAGTTTCTTTTCATTTGTGGTAGGAAGCATGTTGGCACATCTGTGTACTCCTAAACTAGACCTGCAGAAGAATTCTTCCACAATGAAGAAATACAAATACAGATTTCCGTAAAACTAAAGTTACTAGAAGAACACACTCAGAGCTCAAAGTCTTGCATGAGAAAGCTTTAGTTTGGACAAGCAGCTCATAAGTAACAGTGACCTAATGGCCTGCAGGGTGTGAAGTAGGTGGCCTCTAAGTGTCAGGACTGGCACATGCTGTGGGCAGGACAAGGTGATGACCTGTGGTGATTCTTATGTGCTGCAAAGCTTCCTTTTAATTGCTGCTGTTTGCATTCAGCTCTTGGTTTAGCTGCTCTTTGCATAAGCCATGTTTTGTGCCATGAAACTGATTATATCCAAAGCTTTAAAATAGTTTTGTTTGCTTTAGATAAAATAACATTAATATATTATCACCTCCCAATTTTTTGACATTATGTGTTGAGATTTGCTGTAAAAGTCTGAAGTAATACAAGCCCAGAATTTTTTACTGTTGTATAATGTGCCATGTAGGTCCTTAACTCTGTATTTACGCTTGGAGTTAATGGGATGAGGGATTTGTTTATCTTCTTTTACTTCTCCAACACCCACTTGCTTTTCAGAACTAAAAGTTGCTAAGATACAGTGATGCTCATAAGAAATGTTTGATTAGAATTTGATGGTTAAAGCACTGTCTTGATGGTTAGACCACAAAATCTTGTCTTAGGCTGGACAGTGCATAACCCTGGGCATCCATCTGCCTGGTGACTGTGCCATGCTGAGCCTCACCAGGATGGTTCCCAGTGCTCTGCCTTAGTGGCTTCTGTGCCCCCAGCATCCCCATGAGCTGCATGGGCAGTGGTGCTGTAGCCTTGCCCCAGGAGTAAGGGTTGTGACTTCATCACCTTCCTGTTCAGTTTTGAATCTTCACGGTTTTTTACAGACATGCCAACAGCCAGGTTTTAAGAAAACCACTCATTGGAGTGATCCTTGGATTGTAGTGCTCTTCATCTTAAAGATAATGTGAATTACTCGTGGAATATGTGTTAAGAACTTTCTTTACCTTTCATATGTTGGGATTTTGCTACACTGAGTCTTTTTTTTTTTTTGCTTTTAGATTAAACTGCTGCTGTAAATGCTGGAGTATAAATATTTTTCCCTTTTTTTCTTTCTCCAGAAATTTTATGAATAAGAATCAGAAGCCGGTGCTAACAGGCCAGCGGTTCAAAACTAGGAAGAGGGGTAGGTTGCATTACATTTTTTGCTTTCTTTTATTCTTTGTTAAAATTACTAGAAACAGATCAGATGGAATAGTTGAAAGTTGAACTAAAGGATTTTTCTCCCCTTCTTTTCAGCCATGTTGAGATTAAAGATGTTACTTTTAACTAAGCTGTATGAATTCTATTATTTTCACTATATACCCTAGGACTTTACTTAAAATTTGAGTTTATTGGCTATGAAGTCCTGTGGAGGCTTCAGTTAAAGATTAGGTGATAAATGAATTTACAGTGTATTTATATATGTTTATATTTATATATGTTTATATTTATATATGTTTATATTTATATATGTTTATATTTATATATGTTTATACTTGTTTTGGGTGTTTCTTAAAATGCCCTTTTCAACTAAGAAGGCAAAATACTAGCTTTTGTTTAAAAGTTGTATAAGAAAATTATCTGCGCTTTTTTGATTTGATTTTCATTGTTACTTCTTTGGCTCAAATTAATGGCATGTTTGTAAGTGGACTTTTCATATCTAAAAAGGAGTTTTCTCACCTTCCTTTTCCATGAGATGGTCAGATCATCTCACTGGCCCTATTTTCAGGTCAGAAGGAGGTCAGAATCTTCTTTTTTGCCCAACAGTTTGAGGCAGAGAGACAATATGTGTGTGTATATATATATATATATAATTAACTATTTTATTCCCTTCCTGCTCCCCCACCAAAAAACCAAAACCAAAAGTCTGGTTTGTGAAAAGAAGGATCACATTTTTTGGTGGTATAATAATAGGTTTATTACAGCAGACACAGGTGGAGTTCCTATCTGTCATGAAACAGACATTTTCCATCTTGACTTTCCTGTTTCTGATCAAAAACTAACATCTTATCTAAATGTCTTGTGACAGAAAATGTAAATATTAGCATTTTGTTAGTGTGGATGAGAGAAACAAAAAGAGTTGGTAACCTTTCTCAGAAAATTTCGAATTCTATCACAAGTCTGAAGAGCTGAATGATGAGTGTCTAGAGAACTAGGATGATCACAAATCTTAGGTAGGGGTTGGAAAATAGTTTAGTTTCAGTCATGTTAAAAAGCAGTGCCAGCTTTCTCTTGTCTTTTCTCTCTTTCACCCAGCACTTCTTCAATTTGTTTCACTAGTACAGTCTCTTAAATGCAATATGTCTTTCCTATGGTGCACATAAAAAACATTTGTAAGGCTAACTAATTAAAAAAGAAACCAGTATTGTTTGTAATTAAATACCATGGTGCTCCAGTAATTAGTGGGATTAACTTTCTCTCAGCATGGTCGAGAGCATTATGCAGTGGGAGCTATACACTGCATTAACTCACGACCATATCGATGTAGCCAGAGGAGTGGATTTAACAATCCCTAAAGAAATCCGTCTGTCAGAGCAGCCAGTAAAAGCGCTCAGATATGCACACTGCTGGATTGATCCCATGTATTTTTCAGTCAAGGTCAGTCAGTTGTGGTAAATATGTTATTTGATAAACTTGTCTTAGAAAATATTCTTTCTCTCTCTCTGTCATAGAGACTTTTACCTTACATTTTCCACTGAGTTTGGCATAATCTGTCCTAATACAGATTTGGTCTTTGGCTCCTATTTAATGCAAGCAATAATTAGAATAAATAATGATATTTGTTTTGGAATTCTGTGCTTATCCCTTGGATTTCTGTTTACAGTGATTGAAAGTAGCCCTAGGTGACTCACTCACTACTACATGGAAGAAAGAAGAGAGATTGGGGGTGGTCTGAAAGATTGGTTAGGGTTTTTCTTTTGAAAAAGGTTACTTAAGTAGTATTTTGGATATTAAGTGGTTTTAATATAGAAATTTTAACATGCAAACGCTTTTTGTACTTAAAGCATAAAATCTCTTCAAAAGTAGTGTCATCCTGGTTGCCTTAATATTTTAATATCCTGCTTAGAAATTTTTAGATACTTGCTCCTTTCTAGAGGAAGAGTGTTTGAGGAAGAGAAATGGCTTCCAAGTATGTTTATTCCCTTTGGTTTGCCTATACTTTTGTATCACAGCTGTGTCACAGGTTGTTATGTCTTTGACTTGAGAGTAAATGATACTGTTATTAGGGGGTTTTTTATGCTGACTTTCAGTATACTGGGGAGTCCTGAAATGTCACCCAGATATAGGACAGAGTGCAGTAGCTGTGGTTTGACCATGACATTTCAGTTTTTGGAGACTGGACTGTGGTGTGTAACAGGCAGGCAGGTTGGGGTTCTGAAACATGCACATGCTGGGACAGTGAGCTGCTTGTTTTTACCCCTTTGTGTCCCATGATACTCCTTTTTCCCTTCTGCAGATCCCTGCAGCACTGCCATCTCTGCAAGATATGACACTGCAGTCAGGCATCCAAAAAATTAATTGCATATGTGAACTCTTATCGCTAGTCAGCTAGCTGCAGCTAATCTCAGGTTGTGAACAACTTACGAGCTTTCAGAGAGCACAAAAGAGTAATACAGTCTTTTTCAATTTAAACCTTGAAAGTATGCTTAGTGTGTGAAATACCTTTTAGAGAGAACTGTGAAGGAGGAGCTTGTAAATCTCACTCTTTCTAGTTGTATTGATTAACCAAATGAAAGAAATAGGGCTTGCATGCATCATATGTAGTGGCAGACATTCAAATCACTTTAAAAAGATGGAAGGAAGAAAAATGATGCTGTTAAGGGGAGAACCTGCCATGAGAAGGAGACATCTCACAGTTCCTGTCAATCTAGGCAAATAAAATAGTTTGACTAGTTCTTGGTGTAATCTCTGTACCCATTGAATATTCCTTTTTCAGTGAGGGTCAGCAGTAGTTGGCCAATACCTGTGTTTATGGAGATAAGAAAATTATCTAATAACAAGTCAATATTAACACCTTTATGTTACCTTGTTTGACCCCTTTTCTTACCTCATGTTCTCTTTTTTCTTCCACAGAATTACAGTTGTGGGCCTTCTGTTGAAGTGATAAACTTAATTAAGGACAGGGCTATGAACATCCTTTGTGATTTTCTTGGAAGCAAAAGATAGGACATAAGGATCTGGGAACATGCTGAAAATGAAAAGCTGTGTATAGCACTGCTGCAGTGGATATTATGTGCATCACATCTGCAAGCTACACCTGCCTCTGCTAGCCCATGTTTGGAGCTGTGCTTGTTCAGTAATTGTGCCCTTGACAGCTCAACAGACTGTCACCCCTTGTTGGTGATGGCTTCTTACTCACCCTATTGTACTACATCAGCATATTCCTCTTCAGTAATTAGCTTGGTAGGAAAATGTTTCAATAAAATTATAAATCATTTTTCATGCAATGAATTCACCTTCTGTTCCTGTGCAAATTTTTAGATTGTGATAGACAAGAAAAGAGTAGGGTACTACAGATGAGAGGAGGACTTCTGGGATAGGGAAGAATCTATTTAAAATAGCTAAGAAATATAATCATGGTATTTGTGTTTGTACTGAGCACTGTGTACTTATGATACCAAGCATATAATACTTTCCAGTTTAGATGGGAACATCTTAAATTTTAGGCAAAATACATTTGAAAAAGTAAAACTGGATTTTTTTTTAACTCTTAAGACAAAAGTCTGTCTTCTTGCTGGTTGAGATGTCATCAAGCTTTTATTTTTTTTTCTTCTTCTTCAAATAATAAATACTTATTTAGCAATACAAAGAGAATAATTATACTCAGATGCTTGTTTATGGGTGGAACTGTTTCTGTGCACCATTAAAACTGCCTGAAGTACACATACTGAAGTACTTATCTCAGTCCAAGACTGGTGTGTTTGTGGCTTGGTTGGCTGATTTGTTCTTTATTTTGGGTTGGTTTTTGTACTTCAAGGTGGAGGACAGCTGCAACTGAGTGTTTGGTCACAGGTCTGGTGGATGGGATTCCATTAATATGCTTCTCTGTGGGCATTTCCCTGGAGCAAAGACATGTACTTCAGTTCCCCTCTCAACCTTTTGGTTTATCCCTGATGGCTGTGCCCTGCAGCTAAGAGAGGTGGTTCCTCAGAACAAAGTCTTCAGGTTTTTATCACAGCCAAAATCAAGGTAACATGGCTGAGAGTCTGAACATCTCCAGGGTCTGGTGTGAAGTAAAAGCCTGGGAAGAAGTCATTTGCAGTCCAGAGGAGGGGTATATTGAGTAGTGTATTGGGGTGATGAGAGCGTTGTAGTGGAGAATTTAAGTTGGCGCTACGTTTGTGTGCATCACTTCAGGATGAGCCAGAGTTGGGAGCAGATATATGAGCATGAGCGTATATATGAGTGTCCATGGAGTTGTCTCAGTTTTGGTCTGAGGAGATCAGATTTTGGGGATGGGGAAGCAATCCATATGGAGATCGCTAGTAGACAGATTAAGTCACGAAAAGCTAGGCATGGCACAGGACTTCTGGAAAATAAGGGGATGCTATAGTTTTCCAGTGCTTAGTGCTTGAGAGACAGTCCTTGAACTGCAGCTGGCTGTGTGCTGCCAGGCTCCTTGGAAGGACAAGTGGACTAGTCCCCTGAGCTTTCCAGTGGCCTGGGACAGAGTGGAAGGGACTGCTTTATGCCTTCCAGGTACAATTGCTATGGAAGAAGGGGATGCATTGGAAGAGGAGGAAAAAGTGCGAGTGATGTACTGAAGGAGCGAGAATGAATGCACCCCGGGTACATGCAGCAGAGGAGAGAGAACTTTTCTCTATAAGAAATAGAAAAGCTATTGAAAGTGGGAATTGTCTGTAAAATAGTTATTTAATTGCCATGAAAGTACTGTGGCAGGAGGGAAGAGATTAGGAAAGAGAGGCTGTTAAAAACCAAGGTCTCTTGTTTAAGGCCTGGTATGAAAAGCTGCACTATGAGAAGCAGGAAACAGAAGCCTGCAGACAGAGGATGCATAAAGGCCAGAACCTCTTGTCACAAAAAGCCTGCAAGAGTTGCAGCTGGCCTGTTTCAGACTGCATTAGCACATGTTTAGACAGAAATTTAACCAATCCTCATTTATCTTATTAAGTAAGAATGTCTGGATTTATCATCTGGATGTAATATTTTCCAGTTTTTCAAGAACTTGTATCAGTGTTCAGGTCAGCGGATGATTAGAACCCAGGGTTTGAGTGCACAGAACAGCTTGCAATTTTGTTTCTTAGAGTTCAAAGTTATTTTAACAGTAACAGGCATTTTATTTGTGCCCTTACGTAGAGCCAGGGCAAGTTGTCTTGCAAAGCTTCAAGTGGCTGTGGTAAGCTGTTAACTGCATGTGCAAAAAGGCAGCAGGAGCTGTGGGTAAATCTACATAAGAGTTACCTGGACCTTGCAGTTGTTTCTGTTGTGACTAATGACCTTGACACAGGGACGTTGAGGGTCAGGCTGTGCCTTAATTGAATTCAACAAGGGACAGCTGTGAAAAAGGCAATGTGAGTGCTGTGTTCCTAGTGCTGCACAGGTCTGTGAATATAAAACATAAATTCTTGGTTACATTGTGTTGCCTTAAGTGTTTATTCAAAAACTAATTTTATTAATAACTCAATCTCCTTTTTTCCCTGAAGACTGGTCTTTTTGAAAGCATTTTAGTTATGTGACCATAGTTACTAAAATAAAAATAGCAAGATATGAAAAGTGAAATGTTCATACAGTGAGATATTATAGCTTGGCATTCCCTTTATTCTGCTCTCAAATTTAGCAATGCACAGTGCTACACGCATGGGATAATATCCTCAGCAAGAAAAGAGTATGAAGTTTGAAAACAGTTTCAATAGTTGCTTTTCCTCCGTTTATTTATTCCTGTATGTTTGTGTGTGTTTTGGTGTTGGGAGATGAGGAGAAGAGGGGAAGCAAGAGTAAACACTGCAGAATTCCCAGAAATTATACAAGTCAGACACACTTTTGGTGTGTTGACCAGAATGAGAAGAGTATATTAGGTGCCATGGTCCTTTCAATTGCTGACTGATACAGGATTTTAACAAGTTTTAAAACTGACACTCTCTCTCCTTCTTCTTTCTCTGTGTTTCAGATGAAAAGGAGAAATTTGAACCCACAGTCTTCAGGGATACAATTGTCCAAGGCCTCAATGAAGCTGGGAATGACTTGGAGGCTATAGCCAAGTTTCTGGATGCAGCAGGCTCACGACTTGATTATCGCCGCTATGCTGACACACTCTTTGATATTTTGGTAGCTGGCAGCATGTTAGGTAACTTGCAGAGTATCTGACAGAGAATTCTAAGGATCAGCCTTGCTTGCTCCTTTTAAGATGCTATTTTCTTCTATAGTGGAAATTATAACCTGTATTACAGTTTCACTGCTTGCATCTCATATCACTGTTTGTTATTTGTAATGCAGTAACACCTCAGTACTTTCTGGATACTGCTTTGAGAAGCCTTCAGTCTGAGCTAAACCAGCATATAATTGCAACAGCAAAGAGAATGAGAGAGGTGCTAACTAGGGGAAACGGAAGGATTTATTAGCATAAAAAGGTGCACTCCAGGTTAAGAGCTGCTGCAAATCTTGCTTTGTAGATGTTGCAACAAAAGGTAGTTCAGGGAAGGATAGTGAGGTGTGCTCTGTGGATGTTCATGGGATATTTCTGCCAGATATCAGTGGCAGCTTCTGGCAAAAACATACTTTTCACTTTCCTCTTTATTTTGAGTAAGTTATCTTTTACTGATCACGTTGCTCTGAGACCTCCTTCCTGCTCTTTGGTATTTAAGAAGAAAAGATGGTTTTGTAAGACTTTTGTAAGAGGTAATGCAGGAATGAGCAGCTGTGGAAATACCTAGGAAAAAAATAAGCCGGTGTTTTGAATGTTTACATGAGCCTGGTGAGTATTAGAGGGGTTAGCAGGGTGTTCCAAGTACTCCAATTACTTAGACAGTGCTAATACTTTTCTCTTTGGAAAGGATTTACATTATTAAGAGTTAAAATAATGGGTAAGGGTTGTGCTTCAACCCATATTTATTTGATCACTCTCAGTGCTCTCCAGACCACTGGAGATTCCTTAGGGTGAACTGAATCGCTCAGTCCTGTGAGGACGGTGTGATCTATGGTGCAGCATATCAGCCAGGTGTCTCTTCTGTCAGGTGCCACCACATCTTAGCGAAGCTTGGTCTGTCTCTGTTTCTCCCTCTTCCCTGCTAACTGTAACTGTGGCCTTTTGCCTCAGTGATATTAATGTAAGACTTACTAGACTTATTAAATCTCATATTCCTTAAAGTAGGAAATAATTCCTTGCATTTTTTTTCTGCTTTCTTACAGCTCCTGGAGGGACACGCATAGATGACAATGACAAGACCAAGATGACCAACCACTGTGTATTTTTTGCAGATGAAGATCATGATGCCATCCGAAATTATGCTCAGGTCAGTAAAGGCATAGCTGATTACTCTTTTCCATTTATGTGTCAAAAGAGATTATAGTGGAACATCTGCAGACTGTCTAAGCTGCACTAGGCTAGCTACAGACCAATTGAAAATCCAGTTAATCATTAATCTACCCTAATGTACACATTTTAGGTAAGAAAATAGGATGTCTAAAACAATCTGATCACAGTTGACAATGCTTTCGTTACAAAAAGCAGTCTTGCTTATCACAGTCTGTTTGGTTGAGTCTCTTTTTAGATACCACCCTTATTAAATTTGTTGACCTTTTCTGTGTGCAGGCTGAAATATTTACATGACCATATTTTGAGAAACACATGAACTGTATCAGAAATTGAGCTTTTATAAGCAATGGTGTGGCCAGCAGGACCAGGGCAGTGTACATTTCCCTGTACTCAGCACTGGTGAGACCACACCTCAAATCCTGTGTTCAGTTTTGAGGGCCTCACTACAAGAAAGACACTGAGGTGGTGGAGATTGTCCAGAGAAGGGCAAGGGAGCTGGAGAAGGTCTGAAGCACAAGCACTGTGAGGAGAGCTGAGGGAGCTGGGGATGTTCAGCCTGGAGGAAAGGGGGCTCGGGGGAGGCCTTATTGCTCTCTGTAATTCCCTGAAAGGGGGCTGTGGCCAGATGGGGGTTGGTCTCTTTTCCCATGTAACAAGTGACAGAATGAGAGGAGATGGCCTCAAGTTGTGCCAGGTGAGGTTTAGATGGATATTAGGAAAAATTTATTCACTGAAAGAGTTGTCAAACATTGTAGTAGGTTGCCTAGAAAAATGGTGGAGTCACCAGTCTTGGAGGTATTTAAGAGATCTGTAGACATGGTAGCCTAGGGCCATGGTTTAGTGGCACTTGGCACTGCTGGGTTAACAGTTGGACTCTGTGATTCTAAAGGTATTTTCCAATTTTGTGAAGTGCATGAATGACAAAAAATATAAAGCTCACGCCTCCAACCTTTAGTTGCATAACTAGTAAGGAGTTGGGCATATATTCCAGAGGCTTTCATTTCTCCTACATATGGGATGTATAATTTCTTCCTGCAGGAATAAGGCTTGCATAAATAGGGCTATGTGAAGTTAATACAAAAAACCGGTGAACCCTAAGACATTCTTGAAAAAAAGCTTACTTTGCATAACTCCTTAATGGAAGGTAGTAATTATATGAGAAAGTACAGTAAGAATTCTATGGAAAATTCAAGGCCACCATGCAGTTCTGGATACCAGTAGGATTGCATAAAAATGCAATACTCTTGCAACTCCCATATGTCAAAACTCTATTGTTAATTAAGTATGTATTAATCTTTTTAAATTGCTGGGTACTAATGGAATGCTGGAGACTGCAACTAAAAGCATAAAAAGCTGCTTTCCCTGCTAAGGTGTCTAGGGTGATAAGTTCCTGGAAAGGTGCATGGTTGATTTAAATAGTGCTGGGATCACATTCTGCATTGGTAAAAAATGTTTGCTTAATAGCAGAAAGCTCCTTTAAAAAACATCTTTAATAATCTAAATTAATGAAATATACTTGTTTTTGGAAAGGGAGTCAGTATTTCTTATGCATCAGCCTTAGCATCTCTTAAAAACAGGGTACTCTGCTTCAGGAAAATCTCTGTTATCAGTAAAGGCGTTGATTCAGTCTTCTTGAATTCCAGTATTTTAATGATCTTTTGGACAAAAATTGGCAGTGCCAGTCCTCCAAGGAGAAATTTAAAGTAAAATATTGCATATTGGAAGATGGAAAGGAAGGCTTGGCTTCAGGGTTTTGAAGAGTGGGATTTTCTGTGGAGTCTCTGCACTTCAAACCAAAAGCCACCAAAATAAATCAACATTTTGTAATTAATGCCTGAAGAGATGTGTCTTTTTTATTGATCTTGCCATTTTTTCATGCATAATGAAAAATAGAGCTCTTACTGCATTATGCAAATGTGGAGTTAGTCTAAAATAGTATTTAGATCTCGTTTTATCTAGAAGATACCTAGAAGGTAATTTCTTACTCTGTCTCCCAAATGAACCAGTAGCGTGGCTGGTTTATTGTGGATTTAGTTATGGAAATAATTAGAAGTCAAGAGTCTTCAAGTCAAAAGACTGAAGTTAGTACTGATATTTTAGCAGATGATTTGCATATGAAGTCATGTTTCTGTCATTTACAGTGGCTTAAAAAATATGCAGAATTTTGTTTTGAAATATTAACAAGAATCTTACATTTTCATCTTATATTTTACTAGGATCCTGTGTGTCTCTACTTCTCAGCATAACCACACTTGATTTTCTTCTTTTTCTGAGCCAAAATACTACCAGTTAGGTTGTATTTTATATTCTGGAAAGTGAATTGAAGCTTTCTAAACCTAATTTCCCTTCCTCCCCCATCCAGTGTGGCAATAATGTCATTTGTTCCCCACATAAGCCTTTTTACCTGTGACAGTGAGTCATATGCTTTGTGCCTTTGTACAGCAGTGCAAGCGATGATTTGTTTATTTAATTTCTTATCTCTTCCTTCTTGACCTTGAATGAACTCTGCACCTGTCCTGCTTCTGGTTTCATAAAATGTGGTCACATGATGGGAAACAACCGATCAAAACTGCAGAACGAGTGGTTCCAATAACATAATTGTTGTAGAAGCTTTGGCAAATGTTCTTCCTCTTTCTTTGACAACAGTGTGTTTTGTTGTAAACATTTATGTTAGTTGATTTGCCAAGATACTGCCTCCATTGAAGATGCCCAGCATCCTGACTGCCTCACTCCATCAGCCTACAGCTGAGAGCTTCCCCAGTGCTGCCTTACTGGGGGAAGGGTGCAGTTATTCTCCTTCTCCTCCTCTCCCTTTTATCTGTGGATAGGGTGAAAAGTAGAGAAGGAAATCTGTTGAGAAATACGAAAAGATTCAAGCTGCAATGAATTCTCCGATGCAAGCATTGCTCAACGAAGCAAGAATCACAGAATTGAGAGAAGGGTGTTTCATGCTCTCCATGTGGCAACACTAGAGAAATATCATTCTGCAAGCTGCTTATTTCCTTTTACTTTCTTTTTTGTAAAGAAAGATGGCTGTAATTGTTACACTTATAAAATTAATCTGTGTTTATCTTTAGGTCTTCAATAAACTTATCAGGAGATACAAATATCTGGAGAAAGCATTTGAAGATGAAATCAAAAAGGTAATGTTGATAGCAGTCTTTACTGGAATGCTAATATTTTTACTGTATTTCTAATATAATTATATATATACATATGTGGTGCTGTTAGATATTTTATTTATTAGCTCTACTGGAAAAGGGGTGGAATCTACAGGAGGCAGCTTTCCTCTGCAAATTCAGCTCTTTGGGAATACTGCAGGAAGCACTTATGTAGAGTATTTCTGAATTAATGGTTCCTTTGGTCACTCCGGCCAAACTCCCTTTCTTATTACAGACTTTTTTGTGCAGAGGTTTGGTACACTTTGAGATATACCTCTTAATGAGAAGTGGTATTACTGTCCTGCAAATAGAACATAACTCTGTTTTTTCCAAAAAATAAATGCAGATCTGCTGTGCAGAATGTCTCTTGATGTATGAGTATTAAACCACTCCTGCACTGTGGAATGAGTCCTAACCACAAGTTTTTTGTGTTTGAGGCCACAGATATGTGTAAGAGAAGGTGCTCATCAGTGGCACAGTGCTCAGCATTTGCCCATTAGACTCTAGTGGCTATTTGTGGATACTGTTTTGTGATACTGAATTCTCAGGAGATAGGAAAAGCCAGGGTAAAAATGTTTGAAAAGCAGTGTACAGATTGATTTTGTCTATTCTGAGTTCCTAGTAACAAATGTAAATATCTTTTTCTAACAGCCTGAATGAATAATAAACACTGTACTATCATGTAACTTAACAGGCATGCTGGTAGTGGCAAAACCTGCCCCCATGAGTAAAGTATCGTGTTTGTTAAACATAAAAATGCATTTCCATATTATTTAAACATTAGAAAGGTTGCTGTAAGGGTCAAATGAGGGCAAATTTGTAGCTTGATACCTCACCAACACTTCTTGTGCCTGAATTAATTTGGCTCTCATTTATACATTCTTGCTAATACAGGAAATTATTTTTATACTTGTGGCCAGCATGCCTATCAACTGATGCTGATTACTCAGTACATCATTCTAAAGACCTAAATTTACCTCTATCCCCACACAAATCTAATGTTCCTGCTGTTAATTACTGTAATCACTGACATGAGAAGCGCTGACTCACAGCATTCAAGTTTCAGAGAGTGCTCAGCATATTAATCAAATGCCATGTCAATTCAAGCCGCCTCTGCTCATCTCTGTAACTTGCTTGGCTTTGCATCCTCTTAGGCTTCCAAAAATTCACTTTGTGCTCTTAGTGACAAGAGGAGACTATGGCTAATACATAATAATTTAACTCTTAGTAAAGGAGCAGGTGCCTCTGACGTAAAGTTTAGGCACGTGCCAGCTTGAGAGAAAGCTGTCATTTGAGGTGCAGTGTGACTGGAGCCAAGCTACTCACTGAAAGCCGTTGGAAACATCCTAGCCGTGCCAGTGTAGGATCAGAGCAGGCTTGTTCATCTTGCAGGCTGGAAACTTTAATTTTATGTATGTGCTTTTTGGATAGTTTTCAGCGTCAGATTACATCTTGTATGACAAATCATGAGGTGAGGTTTGCACAGTGGTCCTAGGCTGTTGGGGAAATCTTTCCATCTGCCCTTCCATCACCACCCATGGTGCTGGTGTGAATCTTGGTGTGGCTCCTGGGGATGCAGTGTCTATCCTTCTCCTCAGTTAATCCAGTTTTTAGAGATTTAGAAAATAGGAAATAGAATGGTGGCTGTGAGGGTGTTTGGGCCTTGTAATGCACCTCCCATTGCCCTTAAAATCCTTGGGGACTACTTGTAGGTGCCTTTGGCTTATATTCCCCCTCCCCCTGCTTGTGTGAACCCACAAAGTGACTGTTTTCTCATTTTATGAGGCTGCAGGGTTTTTAACCACTTAATCCTTTAATCCCTGCATGCTGTAATTTGTACAGGAGTAGCTGCCCATGGAGGGCCAGAAGATAGATACATTTGTATTTCCAGAAGGTGTTTCTGCTAGACCAAAGACTGCTGCAGTTAGTTGGTTAGATAAGTAAGAGAGTGACTCATTGATTTTTGGTTGGGTGTTTTGTTGTTTGTTTTTGGTTTTTTTTGGGGGGGGGGGTTGGGGGGGTGGGGGGTGGTTTTTTGGGTTTTTTGGCGGGGGGGTTGTTTGGTGGTTTTTTGGGTCATGGTCCCAAGCAATGGAAGTGATGTTTCTGGCACTCATTAGGCAGATAGAGCACTTGGGGGAAAATTAGCTCTTCCTGTAGAAAAAGGCATGCCAAAAAAGCCAAGGCAGTACTAGCAGTTTCACACTAAAGAAGCAGATGGTGTCAGTGGGACTTTTCTTTCAAGAGAGATTATCTTAGATAGCAGTATTTGCATAAGTATTTGCTTTATGTCGTTTAGATCACAACTTTGTCATTAGGACATTATTTTCTACCTCCTTTCCGCTTTTTGTCTGCTTCTAGCTTTCAGTTGTTTTATTTCTTAACTCTCTCTCCTCAGAATTGCCAGTTACTCATTTTTCTCATGGCATAAGCAAACCATATATCTAAAGTTTTACATCTAAATTGTTTTGTGCAAGCAATTTCAACAGAAGACAAAGATGTTTAGATGCATTGCTCACTTTCTGTGTTTGGATGTAGGCAGCTTAAGTTCATATGAGCATGGCCCAATGTACTGACATAGGCCACGCTCAAATTCATAGATATTTCAAAAATTCTAGATTCCAAATATGTTTGTCTTTCTCCATGTATTTCTGTGGATGAAGAATGCAGTTGTTATCTGTCTAGTATGTTTACATGTTTAGGTAATTTTCTATATGAACTTCTTAATACCAAAAGCAGGATAAAGTACAGATAATTTTTTTTTGTCTTAACTGTGGTAAATATTACTGAGTCATGAGAGGATGTCTGAAGTGCTGGGAGATGTTGGGACATCTGCTATTTCCTGATGAAAGACTTTAAATTAAGCTAGGAATTAGGAAATGAGAGAATAACATTCTGAGATTGAATAGGGAATTAGCAGAAATGCTTTAAGTCAGCTAAGCGAAAGGCAAGACTCAGTCAGCAGATATCTGTTGCTATATTAGCTGCCTTCTCCATTGCTGACAATTCAGTGCTGTCTGCAGATGTGACAAACTATCAGCAACAGACCAGTTCAGATAATGAAGATATAAAACAATGCGACACTCCCTGTGTGGGTAGAGTTCCTAAATTTTCACCATTTAAGATTTCTGGATCACAAGAGGTTATCAGAAACACTTATTTATCTTACGTTTTCTTTTTTAATGATGCACACATTTTTAGTGTTTTTTAATGTTTGCTTGTGCACATCTTCTCTGCCCAGAAATTGTGCTTAAAAGACTTTAATGACAAAAACAATGCAGAACATCACATTAGGTCTGGTCTGGTGCTTATTAGGTATTCTGAATTTCTGCTTAAATAGTTGAGATTTCTTACAGATACCATAGCAATACAAAATTGTAAGCCAGAGCTGCCCTTTTTATGCCTGGAAGCAGTTTGTGTCTAGCAAAAGCAGTAATGTCTGTGCTTGGCTGACAGCAGGGAGGCATTAGCTTGGGGAATGTTCTGTGGGTGGTTGGGAACTATTCTGAAGTGTCTTGGACGTTTTGTGACTTCCCTACTGAGGTTTGTAATTGTGATGGTAAAAGAAGAGTGCTTAAATTAATCAGCAATAGAAATCTGAAGTAACAACTTTGAACTGAAATTTAGGTTCTCTTTTATCATTTTTAAAACGGGTTTATGAGAGGTTTTGGGGTTTCCTATCACCCAGTTTCCCCCTAAACTATATTTTTAAATTGCTGGCAAGTATAGAATAGTGTCCTTAAACAGCAGGAAAGGACTAGTCTAGATTTGAGCTGCTTTTGAAAAATACTAGTAAAACAAAAATTGGGCTAGTAGCACCAACAGTACTTTATGTAGAGAGGGATGTGTAGAAGATGAGGGTACTGTTTCATACATGCTGCAGTGGGATGCAGTTCAAGAACACCAGTAACCACATAAATTCTGAGAGCCTTGCAAGGAGCATGTTTCAGAGGAAGAGGAAGAAGATGAGGCTGCAAACTCCACAGACGTGGTTTCAGACCTTCCAAAATATTTGAACAAATACAGATTTCTCAAAATTAGAGTTGATGAATTTTTGGGTGTCCCTCTCATGGAATCTGTCTTCATCTTGGACTGCAGCTATAATTTTGGCTTTGCAGCTGGGTTCTTGCTTTCCTGGCTCAAATTTAACATGAATGGGACATAACTGTTCATTTTAACATGAATGGGTATAACTGTTCATGATCTCCACATTACTGATAAAAGGATGGAGGTTAGAGCTCAGAAGTATGTCAAAACCTAGCCTGTAATGTTAAAGTGGTCAGCGCGACCACTTTCTAATCAAAACCCTCATCTATTGTTTATATAGAAGCAAAAGAAAAAATATTTAAGTGGGGTACACAGAAATCTGATTCTGTTTCCTCTTTATTAACAGTCTCAGTACTTCCAAAAAAGAGGTCTAATTCTGATTTTTTTTCTTGTGCAGATTTTAATTTTAGTACGGTATTATTGAGAAAGAAAGCTTTAATCCACAGGCTTCCAGTAAACACTAGGATTGCACTAGGATTATATTGAAATTCTGCAAAAGTACTCTGTTTTCTATTAAATGTAGCCCTGGAGTTCCTTTCCCTACACCATTATACACACCAGTTAGTTGCTGCATTTGGGAATACAGCACACTATTTGTTTCTCATTCATATATTTAGAAATAATAACTCCATTCTTCTGCATCCCAGATTTTCATGCGTTTTGTGGTTGAGTCACAGTTTGCTGAAATAAAATTACACCTTGAGATTTGGTAGTTTCATAATTGTTCTTTTAAGCTGAAAGTGTATGTTGCAGTCTTTTGGCTGAAGCCCACTGAAAAAAATTCTGAGTGATTTGTCTGTGGCTGAGTCATTCAGTCCTGTGTAAGCTGTAATTTAAAGCTGATGTTATTATGTAAGTACTACCGTATGAATGAGGTTTTTTTCAGTTCTGTTCACTGATGCAGAGCAGAACATTCATAAAACACTGCATGAGATTTAATAACTTCATTAGGTACCTGGATTTTTAGAACATCACTGCATTCAGAAAGCTTTACAGTTGTTGATAAGCTGCTTAGATATCTCAGAGAAGATCTTTCACTGCCCATGGTAACAAACAAGAACAGAGACATGTATTATATTCTGTCCCTTTGTAGGAGTGGAATCTGGTAATTGAGAAATACCCTCAATGTGCAAAACTGGTGAGAATTTTCTATCAAAACAAACTGTTTTGCTTTGATTGCATTTGTTGCTCATTTAGAAAAGAAAAAAAGGGTGTCCTGACAGCAGAAGGTCACGACATCCTTTTGAAGGGGTGCCATTTGTTCTTCCTTATGAAGAAAAAAATGAGTACTCTTTACTGCAGAAAATTGTATTTGCAGTACTTTTTTTTCCCCATTCTTCTGAGGTAATGGTAAATTTGTAAGCTAGCATTTGATGGAATCAGCAGCTTTTTGCATTGAATGAAGCTGTCCTTTATTGTCTCATCTTTTATCCCATCACCCATATTATTACTCATTAACCACACATTAAGAAAACATTATTGTTAGCAATAATGTCATTGACAAAATCTGATTCTGCATAACTTTTTTTTTCTGATATAAAGGGAAAAGGGCATAATGTGCTTCATCAATATGCTCTCAAGTCAATAATTTTAACATGTGAAAGTAAAATTTTAAAATTTTAATTGCCTTAACAGACTTAATTGCCAGTTTTAGAATTAAAAGGTCTATATGTAGTTCAGATCTTCCAAGATGGTGAGATTTGTATTTTTTTCTCAAGATGTTTGTTTTCTCTTGTAATTAGTACTGGCAAGGTCTTAAATCAGCCTGTGTTCCTGTCTGTCCTTTGTCAACTTTATCAAGAATGTCTGAACTTGAAATATATTTCTTATTTTAGCCAGTAAAAAATCTGTTGTAGTTGTGCTATATTCCTTTCCCTAAAAGAAAACCATGAAAATTTCCCATCCTTTTATTGTTTGCATGAGCAATAGTTTTCAAAAGCTAGAAAACAAACTGCAACACTGTGTTGCTTAGCTGGAAGTCTGAAGATGTGAATAGGCAGGCTCCTGTCTGTGATCCTGTAATTTCTGTGTGTCTTAAGCCTGTGGCAAGTACTTTTACCTTTATACATATGTGTGTATATATATATATTTGTATATATATATATATATGTATGTATGTATATATATATATATATTTGGAGAAGACAAGTGTTTTATACCTGACTAAGGCCATATCCCCAGAGAATCACAGAATGATAGAATGTTTTGGGTTGGAAGGGGTCTTAAAGATCTTCTAACTCCAAACCCCCTGCCATGGGGTCTTTTACTAGACCAGGTTGCTCAGAGCTCCATCTAACCTGGCCTTGAACACTGTCAAGGGTAGGATATCCACAGCTTCTCTGGGCAACCTATCCCAAAGCCTTGCCATCCTCACAGTAAAGATTTCTTTCTAATATCTAATCTAAAGCAACTTTGTTTCAGTTTGAAGCCATTTCCCTCTTTCCTGTCAGTAGCTGCTCTTGTAAATAATCTCTCTACATCTTGTTTGTAGGCTCCCTTCAGGTACTGTCTTGTGTTCTTAGAGAAAGTGAAATTACAAAGGGTCAGTAAAATGGCACTGTCATGCTTCTAGATAGATTTTGATGTAATTGCTGTAATTTGCATTGAGGCTTCTCAAGAAGCAAGAAATAAAACTGTTAGTAATTTCTGTCTATTGTCTACCTATGTCTCAAATAAATACTCTTTTTCCTTGTCTGGCCAACAGCTCCTGTTGTTTCTTAAAGCCTTTACTGAGACGGAGCAGACAAAACTGGCAATGCTTTCTGGCATCCTGTTAGCCAATGGGACTCTTCCTGCTACAATTTTAACAAGCCTCTTCACTGACAATATAGTCAAAGAAGGTAATTTTCCATGTATTTTTTCTTCTCTTAGCTTTTCTAAAGGAGATGTATTTTATTGCAATGTATGATGCATGTTGCAATAAAATGAAAGTTGGAAACTTGTGACTGTACAACAGAAATCAGTATTTTAAAGCAGAAGCATATACGGACAGCAGTGCCTAACATACTTTGTGAAATCTTGTAAGATGCCAATCAGACAGAAAAAAAGCCACAAAACAAAAACAAACCCCAAAGGATTTATGGTTTTTTGGAAGTCATACTTGTGTGTGCAAAATTGTAGAATTAATGTATTATTGTGGTACTATAGAGGTGTGAAGTATATCTATTCCTGAGATAGATCTGCTGGCATTTCTTCAAGTGTTGCTAATGTCTTGTGAGTGAGAAGTGGGATAGTGATCCCATGCAGGCCAGTGGGATATTACAGGAGAAAAATCAATCCCTCATTTTGCCTTCATACTAGTAGTGATCAGTGACTGATAAACATTCTCATGAATTTGTGTTTATTATATGATGAGTAAACGAGTTCTTTCAGTCTTAAGGTACAATGAGTTTTTGAGATTACTTTTATAAAAGGATTTTTGTTTTATATTTATAGCTGTCTACCATGGAGTCCTGATTTTGCAACTGCTTGCTCAACACTTTCTCTGAGAGTTCTGACTACCTGGCATGATTACAAGGATGCTGGCAGTTTTAGTTTTCATGACCTTTTTTTGATTTTGTTTGAGTTATGAATTAGCTAAAATGTATTCTAATTTTCATTTAAAAAAATTATTCTAACTTCATATTCTTATTTGCAGCATGCTAACCATTACATTTGTTTTCTAAATGCTGCAGAAAGAAAAGGCACAGCTGCAGCTTTGCTCTGTCATCACTCACAGCTTTTGGAATCAAAATTAAACTAGGAAACATCTCAAACAAAAGCACTAATCCATGTTTTTAGGGTGATTGTCTGCAATGTGTTTAAATAAAATTCGTCCTAGTTATGTGAAGACAAGAGGCATTGGAAAACCCAAGTTTTTAAAAATCATAGAAACTTATATTTTAAATCAGCATTTTAAGAATACAATTCTTATTTGCATTATGAACTTATGTTTCTAGGAGCCCTAAAATTTGTCAGAGCTTATATATACTTCTAGTTCTTGGTTTGTATATACTAAAAATGCACCTGTGACAGCATTTGAGAAAAGATTGTTCAGTCAGTATCCTGGAGTAAATATTTTATGCAAGAATAATTGAAGATGCAAAGATAGTTTAAAAATGGAGGACATAGCAAGGCAAAAGAAGTAGATCATACATGAATAAACTCAAAGATTTCTTTGATTTACAAAAAAAATGCTGCAGGCGGTGAAGTTAAAATACATGAGGAAACAATTAGGTAAGCTGAGGGAGTTGTTGATCAGCATGGGACTTGTAACACTGGCTAAGAGATGGCTGAAAGTGAGATAAGAGAAGTTGGGTAGATAGGAGATGTATCAAGTTTGAGTGCAAATACCTGCTTTAATTTTAGATTACCTTATTTCAGTGTTGTCATTACTTTCACTGTTATATATAGATAGAAGACAAAATATTCTTTCATAGATTGCTGACGTACTTGTAGGAGAGACAGAGAAAGGTCTAGGTGGTGATGGAATCTTGTCAGGGTTGAGTGTATCCTTCTTGTCCACTGTGCTGGCAAAGTAGTGGAAATGCAAAAAGCAGCTAATGGGATTAGTCAAGAATATAAATGGCTAGAATTACTTTCTGCGAATAAGGGGGAAAAAGCCCAAAGCAAATAAAAAGAGAAGAGCTATTTAAAACAAAAGAATGGCAGCACATGCATAGAGTATAGGCACAGGCCAGTGATAAATTTGGGCTGTAAATGAGAAGTTTGAAATATGTGGGTAGTGAAGCCATGGAACAACCCACCTCTGTCATGGTGTAATCCCAGCCTGCAGGCAAGCCCCACACAGCCTCTGGCTCACTCCCACACCAGCAGGATGAGGAGAGAATGGGAAGAGCAAAAGCAGGAGAATTCATGGGTTGAGATAAAGACAGTTTAATGGGGAAAGCAGAAGTTGCACACACAAAGCAAAACAATGCATTAGTTCACTGCTTCCCATGGAGATGTTCTGCCACCTCCAGGAGAGCAGGGCTGCATCACACATAATGGGTACTTAGGGTGACAAAAGCTGCCGTTTAAAATATTCCCCCCTTCTTGCTTCTTCCCCTCACTTCATATACTGAGCATGATGTCATACAGTCTGGAATATCCCTGTGGTCTGTTGGAGTCACCTGGCTGTGTCTCCTCCCAACTTCCTTGCCAGAGTGGCAGTTGGACAAGGTCTCAAGGTTTCAAGCCAAGAAAAGGTCTTGGCTCTGTGTAAGCCCTGCTCAGCAATAACAAAAATGTCTGTATAATCAACCCTCTATTCAGCATAAATCCAAAATACAGCCCAATACTGCCACTGTGAAAAAAATTAACTCTACCCAGCTGAAAACAGCATACCCTCTAATACTAAGACTGGCATAAAACTTACTTTGTTTTAAGCTAAAACTACAAATTTTATCTAGGATATGTGTACTGGGACAATGCTTGGTGACAGAGAGCATTCCATTAAATTTTGGTATTGATCACATAAGAACATGGATATGCTGAAGTGTGTTTGCAGGTGGAAGTTATGCCTTAGTCACCTACTGGTTGACCAGGCTTTGTGAATCTTGATTAGTCTGCTTGCAGCACTTAAGATTGCTGCATCATGTCCAAAATGTAAAACAAGCCCAAAGAAGTATTTGCAGGCATGTCTTGGCATGGCATTGTGCATCCCTGGTTCTGTACAAGTACTTATCTAAGGATCATGTCTTATGACTGAGCTCCTGAAATAAGCTTGCCAAAACTGCCATAACAGTCAAGATGTGTAAAGACTGTCAGTGAATTTTACAGTGGTCTAGGAATAATCTCTTCTGTTCTTGTTTGGTGACGCATTTAGTGAAAGTATGCTAGAAATAAAAATAATGAATATCTATAAAGTGGCTAAGAGTGATGAAGCTCCTTCTCACCAGTAGGTTCCATGTAGTTCTAAGAGCTTCTGGACTATCTGGAGGTGAGACAGAAAACTACAGTGGCCAGCTGTAGCATGGCATTGTGCTTTTCATTATGCATTATCATCACTACCTTCAGTAGCCCTGATGTTGGTATCAGTGTAGTATGGAGAATCATAACTGACCTACAGGCGACCTTCCTCAATGATGAGCTCCGTTTCTGAGGCCTTTCAGCTTCCTTCAGCTCCCTGCACTTGCAGTGGAGAATCTGGAGCAGTTGTGGTGGTGGTGCAGCTGTAGGAAATAGAAGGTGTGAACTTAATGGTTTATTAACTCCTCTGGGAAATCCACAGCTAGTGGAGGTAGAGTTTGTTTGATTTAATACACACAATACTAAGTTGTGCCTCAAGGAAGGAGTTTTTTCACTTAAAATAGTGTTCATGCCTGGTACAACTGGCTACTAAATGGCTCCTAGAGGACATAGTACAATCAGTCACCTTGAAGGTCCAAAGTTATTTAACCCTATTCCAGAATTTGCTAAAAAATTGAAGATATGTTTTCTTAGTTCTTGTTCTTGATTATCCTTTATTGTTTTGTGCCTTTGTTTCCTATCCATTTAATGCATAATTTTTCCTTTTGCATTCACTCAGTCTGTGAATTGGGAATGTAGGGAAAATAATTGCAAAGAAAATCTTTGAGCAACTGAATGGTGATGGGCAATGCCAAATGAAAAGCTTTTCAAACAATCTAGCATAATTCAGAAGACTAATTTTGCATTAAAGAAAAAAATAGGCATTTTAGCTCTATGTGTTTGTTTCTGTTGTCATAAATGTATTTTCATTCCACAGTCTTGTAACTTTTTTGTAACCTTGAACTTCTTATCGTCAACTCTAATTTATGTTGAAAATTGCTGAAACATGTTTTGTGCTTTTCTCTAATAGGGATTGCAGCCTCTTTCGCTGTAAAGCTTTTTAAAGCATGGATGGCAGAGAAAGATGCCAATTCTGTTACCTCTGCTTTGAGAAAAGCCAACCTCGATAAGAGATTGCTAGTAAGTACAATATATTTTCAATAATCTTTATCTCTCCCAGGGAAAAAGAAGGAAATGAAATGCAGATGGTAGTTTGCTGTAAGCATGTTAACTCCCCCTCAGACTCTGTTAGCGTTTCTAAAATGTTTTGAAACACAGCAATATTGTTACGGCTGTAGCATTGATACAGGTTCAGGAATATTAAGTATCACGTTTTTACATTCTGTCTCTTTTTCCTGTAGTCAGATGCCTCCTGAGAGACTGTATAAATGAGGCTTGAGAATTAAGTAAATGGGGTTTTCTTTTCTAACTACTGCTAACAAAACATACCAGCAAATGGTTGTGAGAAGCTCTGTTTCTTTAAACACATTTTCCTTTTGTAAATGGTATATAAAGTATAAGGAATTATGATTGGAATGTAAGTTTCTGAAGCAGCAGTGTTTAATAGTATAGTAAATGAATAGTAAGGTAATTTTCTGCAGCAGTAACAATCTAGGTAGCATAAATGGTCCTGCAGTGGTTACAGCAGACCTAGTAGGTACAGTGCAGGGTGCTTTCAGCCTTAGGACTCAGAACCTGTAGTCTGGTTCCTGGTAAGGTGTTCAGAGAATATATGCATATGCAGCAATTTCATGTGCCGTTTTCTCCCAGTGTGTTTCTGAAGATCATTTGGGGCTTTTCAATCCTCAGAAAGATTGCTGCTGTGATAATGCAGTCAAATACACGTCCCGTGTAGCACTGCCTGGAGACTCAGCAGTATTTCCTGTTTCTACCTCAGTGATATATAATTAAGCAAGTATCTTTCAAAAGTAAGGAGCCTCCCATGCTCCTCCATCTCTTCAATTTGTGCTTGATTTTAAGTGTCCAAGTCATAAATAATTTGCCATTAAGCTGGGAAATGGCTAATTACACTGTTTATTGTGGGGAGAGGGCAGGGAAGAAAAGTGCATCTTATTTCTATTTCAAGCTTGACTGACTTAAACTTTCAGCTGTTTGCTCTCATTACTCTGCTCTATTAAACAACTGTAAAGTATCAGATGGTGTTGCCTAGCATAGATGCCTTTATGAAAGTTTCTTCTTAATTTCATTAGTCAGTAAGTAAATAGATGGACAGTCTCTAGCTTCTTTGTTAAAAAGAAGGGTTATTGATCCCAGGATCATAGATCATTGTTAAGACACCCAGAATGGACAGTAAGCAAATGCCATTGAATGCTTTCCAAGATGGGGCATTTGCTATAGTGATTTTTAATAATAATTTTAACTTTTCTAAGTAGCTGAACCTCCATAAAATGATGGTGCCTTATAATTAGGAATGTCTACAGGAGTTAATGTTAACAGTACATAGTGGAAATTGTGATTTTTGTTAAATGATGCGTTAGTGGTAGGCCAGCATGCCTGGGCCACTTACGTATTATTGAATGTGTTTTTCTTAAACGTGGGGATGTGCTGGGAGAGTGTGATAAATGTGCTTTGCCTATAATGGTTTTGCCATCATTCCTTTGTACTTTCCCTACAAGACTCTTGGAATCTGGAAAAAGTATGGTTCCTCTTAGGACTGTTTTGAGCGATGTGTGGCTCATGGCTACTCATAAGTACATGCACTTCATATGGAGTGAGTGTTAGATTATTTGTGTAACTGGACATAATTTTTTCCCTCCACTGCAGTGAAACACTGCAATATGAATGAAGTGTTGACTTTTCCAGTGTTTTCCAGGATACAAGCAGTGTTTTAAGTGAAGTAGCAGGTTATTCCTACTGTTCATTCTTAAAAAATGTTCTTTCCATTCTGTCAAGAGTCATAGTTGATTATTTAACCAAGAGCATTCCTGTCTTTTTAGGAACTATTTCCAGCCAACCGGCAGAATGTGGACCATTTTGCCAAGTATTTTACTGAAGCAGGTCTAAAAGAGCTCTCAGATTTCCTTAGAGTTCAGCAGTCTCTGGGGACTCGTAAAGAACTTCAAAAAGAACTACAAGAACGTCTCTCTCAGGAATGCCCAATTAAGGAGGTAAAAGTGGTTTTTTACAACTTTCTGTTTATTGAATCATAATCAAAGATTTAAATCAACATTAGGTAGAGAGGAACAGATCGCCTCTGTTTTTCTTTAAACTATTTTTATTTATCCCTCAGGTCACCATGTGCTTAAGACAAAGCAACCAAATATCCTCTGGATTTCCAAGTGTAGTTATCTGGGGGATGGGGAGGTTCTCCGTCATTTATCCTTGAAAATGTATTTTCTTTAACTGCATTAACTGTTAGGCTAGAGAAGAGGGACAAAATCTTGTTCTAATTTTATTTCTTAATACTTCTACGCCATTGTGTTGTAAATGACTGCAAGTATTTAGAAAGTCAGCATCATTTGTGGTTCACTGGAAATGTCGCTTATTTCCTTCTGCAGGTAGTACTTTATGTAAAAGAGGAAATGAAAAGAAATGAGCTGCCAGAGCCAGCAGTGATTGGTCTCCTTTGGACCTGTGTCATGAATGCTGTAGAATGGAACAAGAAAGAGGAGCTGGTTGCAGAGC
The DNA here is from genome assembly GCF_009819655.1 of Sylvia atricapilla. Lineage (NCBI taxonomy): Eukaryota > Metazoa > Chordata > Aves > Passeriformes > Sylviidae > Sylvia > Sylvia atricapilla. The sequence continues at coordinate 29,595,963 of NC_089140.1, forward strand.
AGGCCCTCAAACATCTGAAGGTACCTACATGGGTGAAGACAAGAAGAAAGCTGTCTTCAAGAATTCACTGAATGCCTTCTTTGGCTGTCAAGTTTTTACCTGTTTAAATCCAAGAGATTTAGGTTTTAGAAGGTTGATGCTGAGGATATCAAGTCTTGTGTAGTCTGACTTCAGTCAAATGGATGCAAAACTGAGTTCAGATCACTGAGTGCTCTGAGTCCCACAGTGCCAGGGTGAGCCAAGGTGGTCAGTCTGAGCACCTCTTCCTTGTGCTTTCCCAGGGTGACAGATCCCTGAGAGGCTCCTTGCACTGAGACAGGGCTACGCAACTCCTGGAGCTCAGCCTACTCAGACTTGACTAGTAAACCTGACTAGTAAGCCTGCAGGAACTGCTGTTGCAATGTCTTTGCCAGAAGCAAAGACGTTTTGGGAGCATGATAAGGCAGCACCTGTGCTGGCTGTGCAGAGGCCTGGATAGATCCAGGCAGGAATGCTGAGGCCAGAATCTGTGAATCGGTTGTTGCTGATGTTGGCTGTGGTAGCTGAACACTCAGTGACTTGTCAAGTGATAAGCCAGGAGCTGGTTTGGGGCTGTGTGTACATACAGTGTGGTTGCTCTCTGATCCAGCTACTGTCCTTGAGGATGAGGGAACTGAATGAATAGTAAGACAGGCTGCAATATTGCAGTACCACCATTGCATGTTGATACAAAAACTCTAAAGGACTTGGGATAGAAAAGAAGCACAAAACCAATGCAGAGGCATCAATCACTGCCATCATTTGTGTTCCTCGTCTAAGTCTGAAGTCACTGTGCAGTGCAAGACACTGGATCTGACAGCAAAGGCTTTTCAGCAGACTTAGTCCTTTTAAGCTGGTAATCTATGACCAGGAGAATACTCCCTCATAGCCAGGGCTTCCAAGGTTTGCCTCGGAACAGAAACAGTCTGGGTAAACATTCTTTATGGTAAAGTAGATATTTCTTCATATTGGGTGTCACTCGATACTTGGGTGTTCCCGTGTTGGTTTAGCTCCTGCTGTAGCTGTCCTTTTGTCTGAATTTAGTTTCCCAATCAGTAGTCCTAGAAATGTAGTCACTTGGGATATTGTGTAGTCTTTGGTAAGACTGACCGCCTTCAAGTTTTCTCAAGTGGCTCAAATAGCAGGAGAAGGACAGGATAGTTTCCAGAAGGAGGAGAGACATTGTTTTTCTTGTTCTTTTGATGTAAAATTTGATTATCTCTCTTTGAGTTGTAACAAAGTATCCATTGAGATTTATTGTTTAGTACTGCAGGGCAAATTAACAAACACTTTCTGGAATATTTGAACTCTGGGAAAAGAGAAACATAGCTGGTTTTGTACAAATCCTGTTTGACTGGATGTTTAGTCCTATGCATCTCACTGACCCAATCCATCTAGCTATGTATGTATCCCCAATGAATTAGGTAAGGCGTCCTGCCTATATAAGATAGGCATCTTTCTAGGTACATCCACTTTCTAAAAGTGAGAAAAACTTGTATGGGATATTTACTATTTGCACTCAGGGGGTAAGATTTTAATAGAAGCAATAAAAATAGCAGTTTAGACTTTGATACAGTTCACAGTTTGGTCTTCAAAAATGAAACAGAATTTTTCACATCCTTCCTCTTAGAACAGGTGGAGACAGATCTTGGATCCTTCTCTTAGGGCTCTCAGCTAGCTCAATGTATGAGCTAACTCTAGAAAGTGGATTAACAGTGTTAGGATGATACAAAGCTCAGTACTGTGCCCTCCTGTGTGTCAATGTCCCAGGAAACAGTCAGGGAGTTGCCTTGACCTGGTGCTGTTATTGGGATGTGTATAAATACATACTTGATGTGTGACATGTCAGATGGTGGGATTTATTCTTGTATAGCTCTAGCTGACAGGTAACTTTCACAAAGCACGTTGCCAGAGCTTTGACATCTCAATACCAGTCTCTAACTTACCAGATTGTTCCCATAAGTTGTACACAGGGCACCCCTGAAAAGTTGTGTCAGAACACAAGGTATTGACCTAGTTTACAAGTCTCAAAAATCCTTGCTGGGTGGGTAGCTACCTAATGGCAGGGTTGAGGCGGGCAGCCATGAACCAGCATACTCAGGCAGTGCAGTAAAAGTCATGTGTGCCATCCATATGGCAGCACCAGCAGGAGCTGACCTCAGGAGGAGACAGGGCAAGCTGTTCAACCCTGCATCTCACAGAATAAGCTCCTCATTGTCCCAGTAACCTCACTGTGACACGGGGGCTTAGTGCCTAGGCTGCCTCCAGTGCAGAGAAGAGATGTTCTGCATGAGTGAGGAGAATCTTCCAGACTATTCTCACTGGAGGCAAGGCTCTGGTAAGCTTTAGAGCAGTGTGGGTGCTGAACCCCTGCGTCCTAACATGATGCAAATGGAAAATAATGCCACTTGCTCAGCCAGCAAAGAAAAGAAGGTTCCTAAGTCAGACATTTGTGAAACTCATAACTATGAGCCTGTACCAGTTGAGAAGTGAGGGAGGAACGTGAAGGGGGTAAAGTCAGATGTAGCAAAATTAAGACAATTTACTTCCAAACTGAAAACATAGGATTTTTATTAGAAGTTATCAATGTTCATATACAGCAGCACTTCACAAACATGTGTATGGGGGTGAGTTCTGCTGAGGGTATTATATAAACTGCACTGTATATTGCCCTGCCTCCCTGCAGTTTGCCAAGATACCAGCTAGATGCTACAAGGGCTAAAAAGGGAAAAAGAGCTACTTACAGCCTGCACAAGATTTTCAGTGCTCTTATCAAAGCACTGATGTTGTTTCTAATGTGGCTATACCTATCAGGATGGAAAAACTTGGCCTCTGGTGTTAGCTATTATCTAGCTGTTTTAAGGGAGTTTCTTCCAAAAGTACTAAATACGATCAGCCTGCTGAGCTGCTTGTTGCTATTGTGAATTCGTGCTCTTTTAAATAGCTGATAATTATTGCAAAACACATTTTGGAACAACCTGTCAAATTTCAGTTGATTTTTGTGTGTTTTAGTAATTATTTCCATGGACCATACTGGGTAAAAGTGTCAGGATTTAGCCCCTTGCAGAGAGGTGCTGAAGTGTATTTTTAAACATGCCCATCAGTGCTGTGGTGATGGGTGGTTTGTCACCTGACTCAGACCAGCAGCAGCCTTGGTCACTCAGACCAGAACTCTGTGATATCAGGTCATTGCAAATCCAGCTGGAGAATCCCAAACTGGGGTTACTGAAGGCTTGGAAGACAGGCTGTGCTGATTAGTGCAAGAGCAGATGAAATAGTAACATGCAGTGTGTATTTGGCTAGGGTCTCTGAAGATCAAAGGTAATTTAACTTCATCTCTGAAAAATCTTCATAATATTACCTTAAATTTAAGATTGCAGTCTTAGCTAGACTTATCACAGGCTAAGATGAAATTGGAGAGATATGGATATAAACGCTGGGTTTTAAGGAAAGAGGTGGTTCTTCAGTGTAAGTTTTAGTTTTAAGATCTGAAATAAGAGTGGAAAATTGCATAACAAGTAAGTTTTTGCTTTATTTTTTATTATATTCATTAACTCCAGGAAAAGACAATAAAATGTACCACTACTGTCTTGTCAGAGTAACATTAGCAGTTAATACTGTGCTTGGAAAATGTTGCCATTTACCAGAGTGTCATGATGTTCTTGATTGTGGTAATGAGAAAAAATAAGGACAGTTGATCATAGTTAACTTGGAATAATTTACTTTATTTCAGTTTCCTGGGACTTCTAAAACCCCTGTGAAACTAGAGATTTTTTTTCATGTATTTCATCCTGGGATGTCTTACGTTATGAACATCTGTAAAGCATCACTCCTGCATGAACAGAATACTGCATTGTGAAATGTATGACAGAAGTAATGCCAGATTGTGGGCTTAATAAATTGATTTTACAGAATTCAGTAACTAAGTGGTACTGAATTTTAGTTTACAGCATGCAGGACATGCTACAAAAAATCGTGGATATCTGTGTATATGCATTGTAGATGTTTTAGGATGTGCAGTGTGCAAGTAAATCTAAAGTTTCAGTGAAACATTTTCAAGGATGAAGTTCATTATGTTTATTCTAAAAAAGCTTATTTATTTTTGAGTATACTGACATGCATTTTGACTTTTACCCTCTCTTCTTTCCAGCAATATGCCCCCCTGCTTGCTGTGTTCAGCACTCAAGGCCAGTCAGAGTTGATCCTACTCCAGAAAGTGCAGGAGTACTGTTATGACAACATTCACTTCATGAAAGCCTTTCAGAAGATAGTGGTACTCTTTTATAAAGGTAATAGTGAATAATCCACTGTTGTATTCTCTGCTTGGATTCTCAGTGTCAGCCACTCTCCTATGATGTTTCACCAGGTAGTGCATATGAAAAGACTGTGTTGATGTTGAACTGGAATACCTTAATAGTTCAAAGGAGTATGTGGCAGCAGGAAAAGCCAAAACAAGCCCTTCTCTCCCTCTGTTGCTTTCATCTCATATTCAAGAAGCATGAGCAGGATCAAGCACTGTCCAGTCACTTCAAGTGCAGTTTAGGAAGACATTTCTATAAATTTCTGGCAGATTTCAGAGCTTGGTTTTTAGGAAACCTTGAAAGTGCAAACCCTCTTAGCAGGCAGATTTTTCAGGCATTTGGAGTTGGTGGGTTTTTTTACTCACTCTCTACCCGAAGGAGCTTTTCTTATTCTTCTTTTCCTGCCAAATTTCTGCAGGTGCCATAGTTTTGATGGATTTCATTTTTATTGTGAAATTGACTTCTTCACAAGTTTATTCTGATCAGGTTGTCATAGAGACTAATGGTCTTGCACCGTGTGTGATGGGTGGGTGCCAAACAGTTTGTTCTGACGTTCTGGGTATAAATAGTTGAAGGAGAAAAATCAGCAGGAGTAGAAACCTAATGCTAATCTTTGTTCACCCTGTTGAGTCCAGGTACGTGTTCAAGGCAAATGAGTTCCAACTGTTAAAATAATTTCATGGTTGCAGAAGGAAGTGAGTCATGTGGATTTATTTCTATCCTTTCAATATAGCATGGCCTCAATGATGAATGAAAAAGTAATGCACCTTGTCCTTCTGCCCTCAAATTCTACAATTTGTAAATACCATTAATGACTGTAGAACAACTTGAAGCTGTAAGCTGCAGCAATCACTTGATTCAGTTTTCTTTGGAAAGAACATTTGCTCCGGACATGGTGAATGAGAGGCGTAATTGCTGTGTACTCAGAGCATAACTGATGGTCGAACCAGAAATAGTCTTGTGTAGGATTGCCTTCAGAATTTTTGTAGATTCATTACTGTGTTAGCCTGCAAGAGCAAACCTGACATGCCGAAGCATTTAAAAATTAAAAAGAAAATAAGTCACTGAATTGTACATTAAACTTAACATGCTTGAAGAACCTAGTTCCCATCTACTTGGCTCACCCCATGTGCTCTTGTTCTGACACTTCAGATTACTTGGGTAGGCCTGTTTGGAGCACTGAGAAGACTTCAGCCTCAGCACTACAGGTGCCACAATACTATTTAGGATTCACAGGATGTCTAGAGGAGTGTTTGGAGCTACCTTATGGTCTGTCCAATATTTGCTATGCCTGCATTCCTGCTTGGAAAATCTGGGGTGGGCATGCTGCAGCACCTGCCTCTGCCATCTGATGCAGTCATGGGGCAGCACAGCTACCAGCCCTCCCTGGCCCCGTTTAGGCTGAAGCTGAATCTGCCCTGTTTGACAGACCTACTGCCAACTGCTTGCCTGACCTTAGAGCTACTGCCATAGAGCCCTTCTGGATGCTGGATACAGGGAGCATCAGCTCCATCTGATTTTGGGAGCTTTGGAGTTAAACAGTGTCCATTAGGTGAGGACATGCTGCTTTGTCAACCAGGGAAGATTCTGGGAGGACTAGGCCTTCAATTCCTGTTACTTCTACATGACTATACTGAGCTTTTATGGTTCATGGTGTGGCTTGTCCAGTGCCATGCTGCCTGCCTCTTCTTTGTTTCAGTGCTGGTAGATTTCACCCTCTCCTTCTCCCCAGTTCATATCTATCTACTAAAAACAAACCATCAAGTCTTTTTAGAGACATACACTTTATTTAGATAACTTCCCAATGACAGCATATCTTCTGTTTCCCAATAGCTGAGGAAAAAAGCCCCCTAAAGCTGTTACTGGCTGTGTCAGTGGTGAGGGAACAGCAGACACCTTTGTTCCCCTTTCTGTTGTTAAGTGTAACATGCACAAGATCTGGAGAGGTTTTAGGGTCCCTGATGAACTTCATCTAGTGACAAATAAAGGTATCTGAATTACTGTGAATGGGCAGATAAAAATGCAGCTTTGTACCAGTATGAATGTGGACAGTTTGTTGCTTGTTACTCATTATGAGGGGGTGCTTCCTGGGCATAAAAATAGTCAGCAGTGATGATGATAGACACCTAATGCCAGTCACGCTTTGACTAATTTAGTTCTATGACTACTCTCATCAGCATGTCCAACATCTTGCATCTCAATGCTTTCCATATTCCCATCACAAAATAGCCCTTGGATTACTTTCTTGTGAATTATCTGGAAATACCTGAACATGTTGACAGCTGGGGCTCATTAGCACCTAGAAGACCTTGAAAGTCTGTGGTGCTGATTTTTTTATTTATTATTCTGTCTCTAAACAAGGAGCATCCATTTTTTCCCCAATGTAAACCCAAGCCCTATTTTCCCTTAAGTAGCAGCAGCTACTTACCAGCTTGTCGGTATAATTTGCAAAAGTGGTCCTGTAGTTGGTTAAAGCTTCTGGACATCATTATTAATATTAATACTCTACCCTTGTGTTTCTGAGACAATATAGTGAAAAATAAGCTGTCCAGTTCTATACTGATCCCTGGCTATGATCTTGCTTCTTTGCTTTTCATTTAAAGCCAGTACAGTTTTTAATCTGACAGCTGCATTTTGACCAAGATCTAAAAGCCAGTTGCAGAATAAGATTTGCTGAATTCTGAGTGGCACTCAGTAAGTTTGCTGGTTTCCTTGCTAGCATTGTAAAATGTATGTTGTTTGTTAGTTCCTTCTGTGTTGCAGTGTGTCCCTTAACTGTTGGTAAAATTAGCACTGTTGTTATTGGAATAGATGCTGTATATCATATTCAGCTATTGATCCCCTTTCTTTTAGTTTGTGTCCGTCCTTGAAATTTCAGATGTGAAATCATGACACTGTTGAAATTAATGATCCTTCCTTTAATGAGGATCAGAATTTCACCCTTTGAACAGCAAACACAAAGCCTCTGTGTACTTTTTTCATTAGAATTCAAGACAACATTTTAAAAGTACAAGAAGAAATAGCTGATTGCAAGTACATGTGATGTACAGCTCTGGTTTGAGGCATAATTGGCCTCAGAGATATTCTTTTGCAGATACAGCAACCAAATGATGCAGACTGACAGAGGTTCTCAAACTCTGCAGGAAACAATTAGAAGAATGGAATCTTCAAGTTTCACTTCATACAGGGGTTTTGTTTTTTGATGGATCACAATTATCTTTAAATATCTTCATTATGCAAGTAGTTTTTGTGGTACTTGATGCAAAATTTTCCTGGGAAAAACCCAAAACAAACCAGCAAGGCCTTAACTGTACTGTGGGGGACATTCCTTGCATTGAAAGAACCCTTGTCTGAAGGCTCTGTTCTCCCAGCTGAGTTAGCTGCAATAAAGTTGAATTTTTCAGATTGATTGACTGTGTTGGCAGCTGCCAGGGTGTGCTTTTCCCTTTACTGCCTGTGGCTATGTGGTTTGAGTTAAAAGCAAAAATTCATTTGAACCGGGTGATTGAGTGCAAAGCTGAGACCTGAACTTCAAGTAACTCTCCAGTGAACCCTGAAGAAAAGAGGCTGGGCTCTGGGCTGTTCAGTCTCTCTGCTCTGCAGCTTCTCCCTTTCATGAGGGACGTCCCTGGAGGCTCTGGCCGTGGGTGGTTTGAGTGGCAGTTGGCTGCACCTGCAGGAAAAGCAGCTCTCCGGGGCTGACATCACCTGGGACTGCAGTGAGAATGATGTGCACACGCCCACAAACTGCAGTGCTCAGCTCCAGCCATTAAAATATATCTATAATCAGCTTTAATGAGGAATAACTATATATACACAAAATGAGTCATTCCCTTCATCCTCCTTCCATTTTCCCTTCCCACTGCTTCAAAGCAACTTAGAGGTCTGATTAACTACACGCTATCCTGCATGATTGTTGAATTGAGCATCTTTGTGCTGGTGGGAGAATGCCATCCCTTATGAGCACTGGAGGCATGACTGTATTGCACATAATATTTCTTAGAAATTAAAAGGGCATTGCAGTTGTCCTTTTTGTAGTTCAGGGCATTTTGTTCTCCTCTGTTAGGGTAGGAGGTTTATTGCCATGGAGTTAAATACAGGCAAATTTTTCATCTTCCAGCCTTGCAAATGTTTTAATCTTTGAGGCACACAGTGAGACTTGCTGCTTTTATTAGACTGGGGTTTTGGGAAGGGAGGGAGAAATTGGACTTCCCCCAAAGCAAAACCATTGAGCTTACAGGCTTCAAATAAAAAAAAACCAGACTTAAGCCCTATTACTTTAAACTGAGCTATGTGCCTACCTGGAGGTGCTTCCTTGTACAGTATCATAATGTGACCTGTCATGCAGCAACAGGCTTCAGCGCTTCTGTACAACAGCTTCATACTTGTGAATGCCCACAGAGCCCCAGAGCTTGAGCTGGGGACAGAGCTGCTCTTCTTGGGTTTTTTTTTCGGTTGCTGTTTTTTTTCCTGAAATCTCTCCTGATTTTCTTTGCCTGTTGTTATGTGTCATACCCTGAGTAATTTTTCAGATGTAGTTGGTGAACTTCAGGACTTCAAGGTAAATGTAATCTTTTCACATGCACTTCAACATTAAACTGCAGGTTCATGAGTCCACATAAAATATTTTCAGATATGCTAAATTAAAATCCAGATTCATTAAATACTGTAATGCCTTTGAGCTGCTGCTAAGGACTGTAAGCTAGTACTTAATGCACATGTTCAAAACCTCTTTCTTGTCTCCAGCATTTCTGTAACATTGGAGAAAATGTTCATTGTGACAGGCTGTGATTTCAGGAAGATGGTGGATTTTTGTGCCTCTTGTAATTTCCCTAAGCACAATATGTAAGGAAAAAAGCCTGGAGCTGGCTCAGTCCTGTTTTCCCTGCATTTTCTCAGCATTACTGTCAGCTGCAGTAAACTGCCGAACAGGCTTTAATTTGGAAATGTACCTGATAGACAAGGTAATTGCCAGTCACATGCACTTACTAAATCCCTAATTTTCAGGGAGATTTCATATTCAGTTACTGTTGAATGTCTTGGAATAGTTTTGATTAAGTTCAAACGTATCCCTGGTTGCTTCCATCTGTTTGTTATTCAACAGCATATGTGAAATGTGTCTCCTCTGTCTCATTTGATCAGATGCTTTGGGGTTTTAGTGTCATTTATTTCAGTTTGTCTTCTTCCCTTCCACATCTGCTCTAACTTTAGGCTGAAGCAGAAGGTGATGGTCAGGGTCGGTGCCTTGGCAAGCAAATACCCAGTGGGTGGGATGGCACCAAGAAGCTCAGGGAAGCAATGAAGTACATAAATGTGTTGATTTTGAGCAGGGAGGGTAGTTTGTTCAAAGACAAAAAGAATGGAAATTTTAATGAGGTGTAGAAAGCTGTCTTTAGTCTTTTTATAGAACAAATACAGTTTGATTTTTTTGTTGTTGTTGTTTGTTCTTGCCTCTTGTATTACATAACTGCCAAAATGCCATTGTGGATCCCAAATTTTGCCTCTACAGCCATCAATTACTGAGATACTTGGCTTGGCTGGATCACAGGAGCTTTGTCCTGGAGCTAGAGGCCTGTTGCTAGACCTAAATTTGCATATGTTGGTAACAATAAGTGTCCTTGCTATTTATTAGTATTTCTTTATTCTGAATTGCACTCAGCCTCACATGTCCTAACTGATAACTATTTTTTTTCTGATGCTTGACATAAAAATGTCAAATGTGCTGTCCATCCAAGCCAATTAAATGGATGGTCTGAATAGTGACCTTAAAACTTAGTAGCTAAAAACAGTATAAAAACTTTAGGGGAAAATTATTGCAAAAAATCCCTACTGGCTGTTTTTTAAGTGTTCAGTCAGGAGATATCTGTCACTTCAGAGTTTTAGAATTGTATCACAATTCTGCGATACAACAGCAAGAAAATCATGGTAATTCTTATTGTGGTAACTTCCAAGATGTGCAGGCTGATTATTATATTTCTTTTATCCAGCAATCTTATGTGGTATATTTAAAACAGATGAGTAAAGAACTCTTCTTGACAGAAGCACAATGTTTGATACTTTATTTTAGGCCTAATACATTACACATTTTATTGCATCTGGAACCCATTATATGCATCAAATATTCTCTATTTGTAGCCTAATATAGATCATGCAAAGTTTGTTTCACTGCAGTCATATTAGCTTTATTCAGCCTTTAAAATATCTTTCAAAATCTGCCAATCTCTAAAAAATACATTGTTTTTTTACAAACACTGATCTATATTTCAGCTGATGTTCTGAGTGAAGAAGCTATCCTCAAGTGGTATAAAGAAGCACATGTTGCTAAAGGCAAAAGTGTTTTCCTTGACCAGATGAAGAAATTTGTGGAGTGGCTGCAAAACGCTGAAGAAGGTATGGGTTCATTTGAAGAACTATGGTAATCTCTTTACAAAACTTTTTTTTTTTCATGTTTTAGTTTTACTAGGATCTGAAGATTCAGGACTCAAAATACAAACCAGCAGGCATGACCATCTCTGTTGCTTTCTGGCATGCCTAAACTTAACAACAGTTGCTGCTTTGTTAGTGATTATGGTGTTCCTGTGAAGTCCTTTATTCATTGGGTGCCACTTGTCTATAGATAAACTCTTCTAGCTTCTGCAGGCAGGAACTCTGCACTGATGACAGCATGAAGTTGCCTTGGTGCTAACACCTGCAGCCACACAATTTTCTGTCTCACTACCTTTTTAGTTATTGTCATGTTTAATGCACATAGTATGAGCTTGCCTGTGCCCTGGCTCTTGAAACTGGCTTTAGCTGAATGGTCAGGTTAACGTTATGTGATCTGTATTTGCTGCTTTAAAATTGTTATTTAGAAGGGGAACTGGTTTCTTTAATCCCTAACTTGGTTCTCCTCATGTTCTTGATAGGAAAATACTTCTACTTAATAAGTAAGTTATCTTTTTTTCCATGGAAAAAGAATTCCTCATCACTTGGGAAGATAAATCCATGTGTAATAGGTAGGGATAGCATTATTAGGGTTCATTTGCATCCATTTAATATAATTAATTTTATAAACTTGGCGGGAATATGTACTAGTGACAAGGACCAGATAAATCTTAGCAGCAACTCACATGTTCAGGTAGCAGTGTAAAAATGGCAGCTGCTTTCACACTTGAGATTTTGGACGGGCAAGCTTGGTCTAATTAAACTTTTTTTTTCAACTGCTTTCACACTTGAAATTTTGGATGGGCAAGCTTGGTCTAATTAAGCTGCTTTTTTTTTTCCTCCCCTTTTTAATTTTCTGCTTGTATGCCTCGGCTGCTCTTTATTTTTATCCTTTCCTGCATGTCCCCTCTGCCAGATGTCCTTAATTACAAAGTCCAGTACAAACGGAGACAAAATGTTTCTGTAAGAACACGCAGACCATGTTTGCTCTCAGAAATCTGATCTGTGGTGTAATATTTGTTGGCAGTGAGCCCTTTCCTGTCAGGTGAACACAGAAATACAATATGATGCAAAGTAGTTTTAGGTTACAAAACCAGCATGTGTATTCCTGCTTCTAGGTTACTTCCTACCTCTTCTGCTTCTATTATTAAATGAACTTTATCTATGCTATAAAAATAATTTAAAAATTTGGTTTGTACATGTTTCGTACCTCCTGTAAGGTAACACCACTTAGCCTTTCTACATAGGCTGGATGGTGATGCTGATTGATACTTGCAAAGCAAATAGTTTTGAGGGTGCTTCCTGGATGAGAGCAGTACAGTCTACTCATAGAGATTAGAAGCATGAGTAAATAATGCTGATCCTTTATTAAACTCAGCTCAGGTACACATTGTGTGGCTCTGTAGATGAGGACCAGAATCATTCATAGCAACATGGTGAAAATTTTAATAACAGATCCATAAATTAAGAGCTCCACCATGGAGAGCAGCAGAGTAAACCTTCATCTCCTGAAGCTATGTGTTTCTTTCTTGCTCTGTTTGATGTGCCAACCTTTCCAAGGAACTACGAGGTGTGGTAAAAATTTTCATTTTCATTTTGGAAAGATAACTTGTTTTTTACAGAATTACTGACATCAGTGTCCTTGTGCAACCTACGTGAAGTGTTTTATTCTCTTCTCTTCTCTTGTAGAGTCGGAGTCCGAAGGGGAGGAGAACTGAGGTGGTTCCACAAAGCACAGTCTCAATCTAGGTTAATGCCAAATGCGCTTGGGAATGCCGTACTGTTCAAGCAAAGAGGCTTTACTTCAGTGTCATACAGAAAATTATAGACTAGACTTTCCTTTTGTTTAGAAGAATAAAGGTTTTTAATGGAGCCCTGAGGCATTAGATGCATTACTTGGGACTCTACCTCTGGCTCAGTGTACACTAACTTAGGCAAAGACATTCAGCAAGGAGCCATATAGAAAAAGTGACATGAAATAATACTTATGGACTCCTTTTTATTAACGGTCTTTTTCAGGTACTATGGTATATGAACACTCCAATTTCTGTTTATAGAACTGTTTGGTCTGTGTTTGTAGCTCAATATTGGCTTGTGTATGTGATTTGACACCACCACATTTTTTTGAATAAATGGCTTTTATATCTTAGTTTTGTGGTATTAGTGTGTATGTAAAGTTCTGGCTTGAAGAATCATAAAAACTTTGGCAAGTAAAAATTACGTAACAATGCCAACAGACCATTTTCATACTTCTTCCCCAAAAAACCAGCAGCTGTAGTTAACTGTTATAGGGATCACTGTCAAATCTTTATTCCTATCCCTACATACAACTTTGGACAGATTAGCCATATTCCATAGCAAATATTGATTCATTCTGTTCCTTAATTCAAAGAAAATGTACAGGAACAAGTCTGTGGAGTCCCAATTTTGCAGGTACAGTTTAGGCAAATGGTATATAGAATAATATGCTCTACTCAGTTTGAACTACACTCAGTTATTGGTGATTGCTGAATTTCGAAAGAGAAATTGTCTTATTTTAGAAGAACTAGCTTCAAAACATGCATGACTAGAAGTCATTACGTGTGAAATCTGAAATTTATTTGCATCAGGTTTAGAAAAGCCAGGCATATATTCTTACAGGGGAAAAGTGGACAGCATAATCAATTAATGAAGCAGTGTATTTTGTAATTAGAAACCAATATGATAGCAGATAATACAGGTTTTTCTGAGGGAAAGTCAACAGTTCATATAAACCAAACCACAGATGATATGAGTGTGTTGTGTCTCGGTATGTATCTAGCTTTACTGTAAGCAACTAATAGCAAGTGGAAATCAAGTGCTGTTGAGTGCCAGCTTTCCATCTATTACAGCATTTATTTTCCTAACTGGTATAGATCTTTTGGAAGGGGAAATATGTCATGATGATGTTTCCAGTAAGTTTGAGAAGAACAGAGTCAGTCATATTAAAAAGCAGAACTGATGCATTAGCTGCATACTTGCCATTTTGTCCTTGTTATTACAGAAAATAAATTTGCTGGGCATGAAAACACATACACAAAACTCTGCAGCTGTGGTGTGGTAGTAATGAGTCATTGATATGCAGCCACTATTGCTAAAAACGTCTTAAATTCAAAATTGCTGTTTCCTGAGATACTAAAGGATATTTAGTTTGGTGTACAAAACCCCACTATAATCTTAAACTTAGGTTGATTTTGAAGGTGCCAATCTCAAGTAATAGGCAGAGATCACAATTCCATTTCCCTGCAGTGAGACTGCCAGGGAGAGCCAGGCACGGCTGGCTGTGGGCTGGCTGGGCCATCTGCTGGAGACAAAAATCATCAGCTGCAAGAGGCACTGTGAGACTAAAGGCAGCAGCTCTGGGGTGCCTGCTGCAACTGTACCCCCAGCACACTGCAGGTACAGGTAAAGCTGAGTGGATCCACTGCACTGGAGTCCAGGTGCTTCTAAGCCAGGCACCCAAGCTGCACCTGATGATTGTTTCAGGTCCCCGCCAAGCTGAGATACTCTGTGATTGCTGACACAGTTGTCCTAGCTCCATTTATAGACATTGTGTTGGAGAGAGAAATGGGTGTTTTTAGCACAGGGCTGCTGGCCAAGTTGAGACTTGTGATTTGGAGCAGGGTGAGGAGTTGCACTCTGGGCTGACAGGAGTTGTTCACTTTTCAGTCACACAATGCCCAAAGCCCTACATCTTCTGTGTTCTTATCATGCCTAATGTGTAGCTCCTGCGAGCCCCTCAGCCTGCCCTCCTGTAGGAGAATTATTAGGCACTAACAGTTTCTGAATCTAGTTTTCAGGTTTTCCCACTTAATCTCTGAGATCAGTTTAGATGGGAACATACATGTGTGTTTTTTTCATCTAGCATTTTGCATATATTATGCCGGTAACTGAACTAGGTAGGAGCACAAATACAAGTAGATCTGGTTTGCATCAGACTGAATGTCAGTACAAAAGTGTGTAATGATAAGGTTTTTCAGGAAACCTGTAGATTAGAAGCTGGGCAGAGCTTTTGATGTGACTCCCTTCAGGCAAAGTGCCCTTCCCTTGAAGCCTTCAGAGTGTCTGCATTTCAGTTAAAAATGTTCCCAACCCAAGGCATTTCTTCAACACAGCTCCTGAATTAGTGTTTCTCTGCTAGAGAAATGAAAGCTACAGTCAGCAAGCAAGTACATGTTTTAAATATGGAATCATGTGTCTTGTAAAAATAAAAAGATACTTCATAGAAAATGTGCTTTATATAATATATTGCATTCAATTTTGAAACTGCAATCTTAATGTCAGAACTATGCATCTTTTACTTTACAATAAATTGCAATAGGGTGCATTTTAAAATGGAGATTGCTGAATTTGAAGGTGATTCTTCTGTTTTGGCCTCTCCCTTCTGAAATCATGCTGAGGTTTTAACTAAGAAAGCCAGTTATATTTCTTTAAAACATTCCTCTGGTGTACAAGTGCACTCCAGGAGAGAGACCACATCATCCTTGGGATGCAACAGTGAGGTTGGATAAAGGGCTGGTTATGAATCTGAAAGGGGCTGACACAGTTCCTATTTCTTGCTGTTCCAACTGCTTAATAGCATTGCAGGCTTGTCTAACTATGTCGAGCCCTGTGCAAAGGGAGTTTCCAGCCCACTGCAGTCTGTAATCCCACAGATCACAAACCATCGTCGAGCTGACACTCCCTGCATTGTTTTCAACAGCAACCCTGCTTCACCATTACTATGCTTTGGCTGATAAAGATTTACCCCCAAGTAGGTGATGACCTGCTGTGCCAGCTTCCCCCCTTTCTGCTTCATCCCAAACTCAGCAGCCAGACCCGTGCCAAAAGGAGTGATGGAAAACTCCCCAACCTCATCCCTGTGGCAGCTGTAGGCTGCAAGGAAGAGCAAGGAAAGCATTTAACACCCAGAGAAACCAGTATCTGCCAGGTGAGATCCCCTACAAGATCCCAGGGTCCACTTTATGACCATACTTGGGAGATGGAGGGATATGTAGGTGGTCTTGTGTGTGTGCACAATTAAGATTTTTCCACTAAAGTGGCTCTTCAAGCAATATAGAGCCATTTTCTCAAGTCTTTAAAAGCCTTCCCCCTCCCCAGTCCATTTAGTGACAAGGTAGTGTTAAACAATGCCTCATAAATGGGTGGGTGTGAGAGTCATGTTTTCCTACAATGCTGTCATAATCCACAGTTTAAGAGGCAGAGCTCTGATCAGAACAAGCACCCATGCACAGAGTGAGCAGCACTGAGGGACTGATGGACTGAGGAATGTTGGAGGCCCTTCCTCCCAGGTAACACTCCAGGTAACACTCGGGCTGGGGGTGTCTGGGGCAGCTCTTCGTGAGGTTCCTGCTCCCAGCACAGCTCCCCAGGGCTGGTGCCTGGGTCAGGGCACCAACAAGCAGCTTTGGTATTTCACTAGCAGCAAGAAAAAAGCTTCTTCGTGTCTGTATTTGCGCAGCACAGCTTTATTTCGGGGCAGCTTGTGCACTTCAGCAATGACAAGCCAGCACTTCAAGGCAAGCCACGGGGCAAGAAAAGGCCCAATCCCTTACGTTTGCTAATGTAAGGGTGCAGGGTTGCTGAACTCTGATTTCTGCTTTGAACCCCTTCTTCAAAATGTGACCTACCAGAACCAGTGGGTTCAGCCTAAGTGGTTGCAGATGGGGGGCACATGGTGAATCACTTGTGCCAGGTTATTCTAAACAGCGTTTGGAGAATAAAACCTGTTGCTCTCAAGCATGCCCTTAACTGAGGCACCACTAAACTGCCTGGTAGTTCTAACAGGTCTCTTTTGGCATCTCAAAGGCTTTTAAGCTCTTGTCAGGTTCATGGACAAGAATAACTACCTTTAAAGTCACATTTGCACATGAAAATGGTGATTATCTAAAATATAAGTCTTGTGGGCTGTGACAAACCAGTCCTTTCTCAAAAAGAGCCACAAATAACGTTACATGGTTTAATTGCAGCAACGATTCAGCTCTCACTGAGCTGTGCTGGTTATTAAGAACAAAAATTAGGGCAAATTACGTAAGTACATATTAAAAAAAAAAAAAAAAAGCCACATCTTTTGATTTTGAAGGGGAAAAAAAGCAAGGGTTGACTTCTTCCACTTTTCCACCAAACTTTTGGTTTTGTTTTTGCTATGATACAAGCAAAAATTAATTCTTGCTCCTTACGAGCGACATGGGCCTTTACAGCTTCATGCAAATGAAAACAAATCGCAGGAGGGGAAGTTATGCCAACAACTGCAGAAAACATAATTCAGGCAGGCGAGCACTCCTGGGCTCTGCATGTAACCTATATTTGGTCCATGTCACAGATCCACTGCACTGGTGTCCTGGAGGACTAAAATAGCTCACTTGCTATTTTTTCCTGGCAGGAATCTGATTAACACCACGGTGACAGCCTCAGTTTCCTCCCACGGAGGCCTGGTAGCTCACGTCACATCACACACTAGCAGGGGGTTCAGGTGCTCCTTTCTAGTTCACCAACGTTGTTCCCCGATGAGAAAGAAGTCCTGAGCTTACAGAACCCCAGGAAACTCCACAGGAGCGGTGCAGGTTGGAGTCTCAGCTCACCACGGCTCTCTGCTGCCCGGGGCCCAGAGGCTGTGCTGGGAGGACAGTGTCCTGAGCACTCATCTGGGGAGATCCGGATTAGGAGAGGGAAGGGTACGTGCTTGTTTTCCCGCTGCCTCTCCCACACGGATGCAGGAGAGAAACGCACCTGTCAGTCTCGGTGCTCAGCAAGCATGGCTGTGTTTTGCAGACATACAGGACGTGTCGCCTGCCCGTGGGAGAGGCATTGCTGAGCTGTATATGCCAAGCACAAGGGAAGAGGCCAGTGCTGGAGCAGCTGCAGCCTGACAGGTAACATTTTGGTACTTGGATCTGTCCCTCCCATGGCTGCCAGAAACTCAATTGCCTCAGCCCTAGTGTCTCATATAAGAGTTTAGTGTTAACAGCTGCTTACTGTGTCCTACGCTCACCACAGCTCTTCTGCTGATGGTGTGACAAGATCCGAGTGTCTGCTTCCATGCTGCTCAGCACCCTGCACCCCGCAGGACTGCAGGGAAACTGCAAACTGCTCTGGAACGTCAGCAGCAGGGAGAAACACACCCTGAACACCAAATGTTGCTGATTTAGAAACACCCAAGAATTTAAAAAAAATTAAAGTTAAAAAATTACAGTTAAAAAAAAAAAAAAAAAAGACTGTACTATGGCAACTTCATAGCAAGAAGATACATTTGTGTGGCAATTTTTCAAAGTGCATCAGTTGCCTGAGATTTTTCTGTTAATTTTTCCTTGATGAAATGGGTTAATGTTACACTCTCTGTATCATTACTACTTATTGTTGTGATATTTGCATAGCACTGACAGCCCTAAATTATGCTAGAAGAAATAACAAAACAGTATTGTTGATGTATCCCAGGATATGATCAAAACAAGGTTTTTAGCCAGACCTATGTTATTAAACCCAGTAGTCTAGCTGGGAAAAAAAATCAATAAGCTTTCAACTACATTTCCTTCTCCAGGTCCAAAATAGCAGGAGCAGCCTTGAAAAAATAAAAACCAACTGAGAAAAACTGATCTAAAATTTAGTTAGATCTGTATCAGTAAGACCACCTGAGAGAAAATAGATGGTATCTGTGATACTGAAGGAGATTCTAAAGGGAAATGAGAAGGCAGATCATTCACAGTTTGTGGAATAAGTGGGACAGTCAGTGAAAGAAAAGTTTAAAAAATTGTCACAGAATCTCTCTTTTACTGATGACAGAGAAGGTGAACTTATCATGAGGCTTGCTGCCCATCCCTACATCACCTCTGTTCCTTTCAGTCCCTACAATCCAGACCCTTGGGATAACAGCAAGGCAAAGACATCTCATGAAAGAGCCTGGGGATAGATGACCCTCTACTTTCACTACCATAAATTTTTCTGGTGTCAGGAAATGGAAGCAGTGGAGGACCTGGAAAATTATACTTTTCCCACCTTTTGAAAATAAACCCCAGTTTTCTGTGATTTTGTCAAGACCGATGATACTCTGGGATTAATAGAAACAACCTTTTTTATTATTATTCATTGTATCTTCTGCATTTTGCCTTGAGTTTAAGAAATCAGTGAATACAGAAAACTGAACCTGTAAAGCTGTTACAGAAGAACCCATTAATGCTGATTTCTAATCAAAGGGTATCTCATCATGTGCCCAGCTAAGAAACTCCTGATTTCTCTCTCCATCACAAACCACACATAATTCAATAAATACAACATGGAAATGTCTTCTGCTCCCTGACAGATCACCTCTCACTTACTGTGGTTTCTCACCTTCCTCAACCTCACAGGTTGGCTCAGATTTCCAGAAAGACTGGGAAAGCATTTTGTCACACTCAGCTAAACTTCTGGACCTGCAGTCAGAGCTGTCTGCTCTCCCACGCTGCTGAAGAGCCTGTGCAGAGACACGTCCTGCAGCCCCTCCTTTGCAGGAAGGAAAAGGGATCCCCCTTTCCCAGGGGCTAAGGCAGGCCCCAATGCCACTGCTCCAGCCCCCTCTTGGTGTCCCTCCAGCTGGCACAAAGCCTCCCTGCCGGGCCCAGGGGAAGCAAAGCCCATGAACCACATCTGGCACAGTTCCGCTGCTCCTCAGGGAAATGTGCGATGAGTACTGAAATAATCACAGCAGCCAGATTTGTAGGGATGCAGTCCCAAGAGATTCCCAAATAGGCCAGTAGCTTGTCAGGGGAAATGCCAGCAAATGCTCCAAAGACAGAGAGGAGAGAGAAAGAGAGGACAGAGAGAGAGAGAAGTAGCAGTCCCAAGAGAAGTATAGGACACAAAAAACAGGACAGAAAGAGAATTCAGAATACCTGCATCATTCAAGGTTATGTGTTGTCTCTTCTTGCACAAAACAGCACTTATGTAACACTCCCATGTGTTGCCCCTCTTATAGTCAGACCAGATCCCTTTTACTGATGAGCAGACAGCTTTATTTCTATTTTTTTTCTATTTCAGCTTTTAACAACACTTTTTGCATAATCACATCCACAGTTCTCTTTACCTTTTTTTTGGTTTGTGGGGGTGAGTTTTGGTATTTTTATAATAACCAGCTATAATTTTCGTGATTTTTGTAGCACTTGTGTAATATTAAGTTATAATTTAGTGACTATTACAGCAACTTATTCCTTTTTTAAGGAACTTATTTGAAACAGCAGCTCATGGTAATCCTTTAAACTTCAGGCAAAATGCAGCTCAGATGATAAGGCACACCTCTGGATGATTTATTTAAACTGAATAAAACTATCCTCCCTTCAAGTACTAAAAACCCAAACTTATTTATGCCCTGCCTGTGTGCAACTTTAGGTTTATGCATTAGTAAACTTGAGTAGGATAGATGAAATGCAAGAATCAGATGTAGGCAAGAAGAATCATCATGGATAAATCAAAGACATGGATATATTTACCAGAGAAGTCCTAAAGCAACTGGTTCTCATGACCCCAAACTCCAAATGGCTTCAACAGGGTGTGGGAGAGGTCTGAAAGCTGTATGGGCAACTGACTGAAGAGAGACATATGATGGTGCTGATGCTGTAGAGCAACCCTGGGGTTTTAAAATGAGAAAAGCACAGAGAAAAAGTGTGGTCTTCTGGGGAACACTAATCCTCAGAGAGGAAGCAATAGGACAGAATCTGCCCATATCAAAGGAAGAATCCACTAGGGACAATTTTAATAGTATAGATAGGAACCTGAATGAAAACTAGAGGAAAATCACAAAAGCATGGCCTTCTACAAACGTAACAGACAGCAGAGCAACAACCTGCCAGTCCTGCAGCAGTGAGAGGTCTGAATCATGCTGCAGATGACATTTAAGCTGGAATTTTGTTTCCATACTGAAATTCATGTTAACTTTTCTCACCAGAAGTCGCTCAAAATACCAGAAACCCAGAGATATTCTGAATTCCCGAGGGGCCTTAGTCCAGCCCATAAAATGGAAGAATCCAGATAACTTCCAAGATGAACAAGATTCTCTCATCACAGCCAGAGACACCCTCCTGTTTGGAGAAGGTGTTTGGAGACAGTATCATTATATTACTGATATATACACCTCTCACCAACCACTTTTTACTGCTGTGTTAGTCTGTAATGGACAGAATAATATTTTTCAGAGGCAAATACCCCAAGAAACCACCCAGCTCAGGAAAATAATAATAAACAGATAAAGTGATAAAGCACTGGGAAAAAAAACCTGACTGCTGAATAAAAATATTAAGTGTGCTCTACTCCCCAAAGGCAGAGGTGCCTTGGTTAGTGCGGCATTTGATTAGTCAAGGGCACATGCCTTTGACACAAGAGTGTCAAATAAAATAATGAAATGAAGAACTGTCTTAGTAGTTAAGGATTTACCCAGCATTGGGAGTAAATCTTTTAAGGGATCTTCTTCTTTGTTCTGTCAGACCTGTGACCTTACTGTCATTTGACTCAGAAATGGAGATGACACTTAAGGAAGAAATTAAGATGCCTGTAAATGCTGGATGAGTTCTGACAGCAGAGACTTAGCAGGCTGAAGCGGTGCTGTCTCAGCCCCAGCATAGGTACGGTAATGAGAAACAAGTAAGAGACCTCTAGTCCATTCCTAGGTTTCTCAAAGAAAAATTTTGCACCCATAGCCAGAATGGAGACTAGAAACAAGCCCTGGCCTGCTGCTGCTGAGAAGAGGGCCATAAAGTCTGTTCCACAGCCTGCTTCTATCATCACTTGTAATACCTGATAGCAATCTTTAATCCCTCATGCCAGTAATCCCACTGAACAGGTGCAAGGCAGCACCACAGTGCACCCAGAGGTGCCAGTGCTCCAGATCTCTCCACTCCTAACATGACTGCTTGCTCTCCCTAAATCATGGGAAGAAATATTTCCTGGGGAAAAGTAGCCTTCAAGAGCACTTTATTCAGAGTACATATTAATTTAAAGCTAGATCCTCTAAAAAGATTGCTTCATATTTAAAATAATAGCCTTGTTTTCCATCAACACCCCAGTTATTGCTTTGTCAGCTGCTGTGTCTGTCTCAGTGGCATCAACAAGGAAGCAGCACCAAGAGTGCTGCCAGCTGCCATGACTTGGGCTGCTCTAGAGAAACCATGCCAAAAAGTTTCAATATACCTCTAGGAGAAAAGCCACTCCTGTGGCAACAGGCTGGCAGCTTCTCAAGCTGCCATCTCTCACTCATACATAGAAGGTGGAAATAAAACACAAGATGGTGTAAAAAACACCTTCCAGCTGATACTAAGAAGGAAAGTATTTATTTTAAACTTGAAAATCCACCATCATTTAAAATTGTCTGCAGAATTAATTCAGATTTACCTTTGGATTTGCATAGATTTCAGTGTACATTCTGTAAAGCATAGTAACTGCAAATACTCAATTTTTGGATTCTTCAGTTACTTCCTTAAAAAAAAAAATAGAACAGTATAAAACTCACTTTATTCTTCCTTTTTTCCTAACTGTTTGCTTCTCTTACACTCTTGCAGAAAGGTTCTTAGCCTATATAAAGTACACAATTAAATGGAAATTGTATTAGCACATTGGCAGAACACTTCTCTTTGTCAGTGTAAGCTGTATAGCAAAAAACAACTGCATATAAAAAAAAAAAAAAGAACAAACCAAAGCTAATACCTGGCTAATTAATATAGAACCTTTTTCAACTGATGGCTGCTCTGATCAGCACTGATACAAACCCACAGTTTCAAAAGGGCAAACCCTAAACTGGGATTGCAGCCTGGGAAGCCAGAGGGTAAAAAGAGATAAATCTTGTGACGCCAAGAAGAAACTTCAGCAAAAGATAAGCGGTGACCTATCAGCTTTATCTTTCTTCTGGAGAAATTGTACAAAGACAATTCGACTGACAGAAAATTCCTGTGTACTTAAGGGATTATATACTTATTGCAGATACCAGTGTCTGTCAGCTTGTGTAATGTCCCTAATGCAGATGTTTGGGCACTGATAGCAAAAAGCAGTGACAGTAGACTCCATAAGCAGCTAACTTGTAGGATAAAACAGGAAACTAAGTTTAAATGTGTAAGCCTATATACTGCTTAGCTTACATAAGGCCAGAAATGCACTCCACACCAATACAAACAGGCTGATTTTCACAGTGATATGTCTGCCACTGTACTGGAGCTGGATTTATATAGCTCAAGAGCAAAGCAGAGAATTCAGAATAAGCATGAGACTTCAGGGTTTCACTGTCAAACTCTGGGTTGCCATCTGACACTTCACGTAACAAACAAGGTTTGTTTCTTCTATTTCCATGTACTGGATACCCATTCTGCTGTTAGTGTCATCTGCTTCCAGTAGAAGACTCCTGGAAAAAAAAGAGCTGTTCTTATAAATGAACACAGTCCTGAGCACTCTTCTTGCTTTAAATTTTTATGTGAGGACCTGGTATGCTTTTAGTGCCATCAAGGGAAAAGACCACATGATGAAATTGCTTCCCAGCTTGCACACAGATGATGGTGGTGATGCAGCAGAACTGGCTGGCAGCAGCAGGTTGTTCTCCTAACTAAAGAGACATAGCTTTTTCTATATGCTCCTCATGCGTGCTCAGGAGTGCTGAATTCACATTACTGGCAGCTCACAGCTATAGGTCTTCTGTTTGCAAGAAAAGAAGCTAGGCTATTCTAATGAGCTATATTAAAGAAAGATGACTGGCTAGAGGCATATAGCATTTTCAACTGCTTCAAAATGTATGTCAGGTATTTAAATTAGTTATGACACTTGTTTAAGATTTGGTATTAGGAAAGAAACAGGGTTCTTTAAACTTAACTTTGGAATTTTGAGCCATTTACTGTTCATGATTTCAAGGTTGTGCTCATGACCAAACTGCCTGCTTCTGAAAAGTTCTTACCGAACCAAAGGAGCACAGAAGATAACTTTACCACAGCCAAGCCACGTTAATACAGCAGGGTGAGAACACTGACTGTGCTTTACAGAAATCACAGAAGAAAATAACAGGTACACCACAACTTGGCATTCTGCCTTTCTCTTTGCCCTGTGAATTTGTTTCACTGGGGGTTTGCTGATTTGGATGAAATGTTTCTATCTCTCTGTCTCTTCTGTTCTTTAGCAGGATATCAAAGGAAAGTACCAGTCATGATATCACAAGGAAAAAAAATTACTGTGCTGGCTCCTGGAAAATGACGTAGGAATGACAATGGGATTGTGTTTATTTAGTCTACACAGAAGAAGTCTGGGGGTAGATCTTGCTGCAGTCTTCCGCTCCAGAAAGTGGAAGACTCTTCTACCTCCAGAAAGGAGTTAGAATGAAGTCAGAGCCAAACTTCTCATTTAAGGTAGCAAAAGAGCAAGACAATGGCCACAAGTTGCAACAAGGTTAATTCTGATAAAGGAAAAGTTTTTAGAGTGAGAGTACTCAACAACTGGGACAAGTTGGTGTTGCCCTTCATCCTTAGAGACATTCAAAATTTGACTGAATGTCTCTGGGAAAACTGCTTTGGCTTTTAAGCTGAATGTTGAATCAGACAAACCCCAGGAGTCCTCTATAACCTGTGTTCTCCATGGTTCTGTGAGGGGCACAACACAGCATCATCACACAGCTCACATGCACAGGAAGAACAGTGACACAGCCAACACACACACCTGGTGCTGGCCACTTAGCAAATCAACTCACATCAGAACCTTGGTGCTCAAACTTCCTTCGCGACACCCAGCTTTTCCTCCCACCCTTACAATTTCACCATATAAGGTCCTGGTCAAACCATCCTCTTCTGCTGTGCTATGTATTTATAAAGACTTAGGATTTCTGCTTCTTAGAATTTCTTGGAACTCTCTCAAGGAATCACCTGGAAGAGCATTCAGGAGATGGTATATGTATGTTCCCTTGAAGGGGTGATGGTTTCTGTTATAAACGAGGCTGTAGATCTGGTGTTAATAAAAAATGGCCAATCATTTATTGTAACAAAATGACTACTAGAACAGCAAAAGGATCAGGCTAGTCCCGAACCCTTTACAACAAGCCAGAGTAACAAAATACGTATAGTTCTATAGGGGCTCTTCCCCCTCCAGGAAACAGTATTCCTCAGGGAAAAGGCCCCCCTCAGCCCCTCATTCTCTCTTTATATCCTCTGTCCTCTTCTTGCTTGGTGGATTCAGGATCCTCGACAGGATTGGCAGGAGCTCTTCTGGACCAATCTTTCCCGCCTTTGAATGGTTGGTCAGTTGTGTCCACCAGTCATGGTCCGGAGTGATGTTCTGATTTGGAGCCTTCTGTGGAGGAAGAAAGATTGCCCCTTTCCCTTCTCTCTCTCTCTCTCTGGTATCAGCATTGTAAATACACCAGCAACCCTTCAACTGTAACTTCTTACACTCCTAACTATTCAGAACTTGTAGTGACAATTATACAAACTTGCAATCACAACTATACAAAACTTGCAGTAACAACCTGTACAAAGTTACAAATGGCAATGAACTTGTAAGATACATAAACATTTGTGACAAACCCGTACAAAGTTATGAATGGAAACAAAACTTACAAGATATATATCTATACCCTTATAGCTAAAAAGGGCTAACTTTAAACATTCATGACAGTTTCCACCTGAATGTGATAAATAGGAATCCTTCTGGATGCAATGTTAATGAGAACTCACAGCAGACATAACATAAACCAAATACAAGCTGCAATTGATCTGAAAGCCATTTACTCTCCCAAGGCTTACAGCCCAGTGTTAGTCCACAAGCATTAAAATGCCCTGTTAATCACAGAGTCATTAACTTATATTTGCCGTTGAAGTTTGCTGGCTTTATTTCAGACCTGAAGAACAGATGTGGCACTGGGTCAGGTACCAGCCTGTTGCCATGATTCCCTTCCCATGGAAACAAAGTATGATAAACACAGTCTCCAAGAGGCTTTCCTCTACTTTCCTGCTGGTTATCCACCTCTCTAGAGACACTCAAGTGCCTTTTACATAACAGGCCAAGTAAGTTTGGATTTGTCTGAAGGAAGCCATGGACCACTTCACTTCCAGGATCTAGAATTCTGACTTTTTCTCTTCCAGGCTTAACTAAAAGCAACCCAATTTCAGAACATTTCTGAATCCTGGTCCTGAACAGCAGGACTGGCTTTCGGTCAAGCCTTTTATGTACTACTATTCAAAATACCATTATACTGCTATTTTCAGCTTCTGGTTGTTTCTTTATTACAGTAAATGTAACAAACTGTCTTTATCCTAATCCTCTATCTGCTTAATTCAGAATGGATTTTAAATGTGATGAAAGGTGATTCTTACAGTTAAGATCTTTAGAAATCCCAAGACATAGCTTCTGAACTTACAAGTATTTGCATCTTACTAGTTTTAGCAGGCTGGCCTCTGAAATACACTTGCCCTTTAAGGTCTGTGTTCTGGGGCTATTTAAGTTCTTTATTGTGTTGTTTTGCTTCTTTTCCCCCCTTCACCTGTCTACAAACTTTAGAGGGACAAATTTCACCAAGCCTATCTTCTCTGGCAAGCGCTATTCATGAGACAATTCAAAAGACACGGGCATCAACTGAGTTAACAAGGAGACATGTTATTGTTACACTCCAATGTTATTTTCACCACTGCATGGTATATCTGGTGGGAATCACAAAGAATGGCTCAAAAAGTGAGGCTGGGCATACAGCTGCTCCATCAAGGACAACAGTTTTGCACTTGCCTGTAGCTGCTTCTGCTTGAGTAAGTCTCCATTCTAGGTAGTTTCCTAATAGCAATTTAGCTTCCCAGGCTCAATCCAAGAGCTTTATGCCATTTGGATTTTGGTCAGAAAGTTTGTCAAAGACTACACTTGTTAGCTGTCTCTCCAAGAGAATAAATGAACAAACCATTATTTCCTTTGTAACCACTTGTTAGATTTATTAAAATGAACAGGAGCTACGTCTTTGTGCCTTTGGAGGAGCTAATTTCTGACCTAGTTGTGGGTTGCTCTAGCCACAGTACTTTAACGACCTATTTTCCTGTCCCAAATTCCCTTTCTCTATCTACAATGCTCCACTTCACTAAAGAAATAAATAAAAATGCCAAACAGTTTTGTATTTTTTTTTCTCTGCAGAGAAGACTCTCTGATCCAAAGAACACAGATAAATTTATTCTGTGTACCAGGCTCGCCTCTATACTGTGTCTGACTCATAATGATCATTGACAAGAAACAGCACCACCAACACCTTGTGTGTCAGCCTGTAAGACAGCAAAAGATCCATACAACAGCTACGCCCACTCGTGCCATTCCTCACTGCCAAGTGCCAGAAAGGGTTTCTTTAAGGTTGGCAATGGAATGGCACAAGTGCAATAGCACTGCTGGGACCTGGTTTTGTTCCAGGAAGCAGGGAGGATTTCATGACTGCAAGCAAATGCCACAGCACAGCCAATTCATTACTAACACATCAGGAAATAACTGGGGTATGTCCACAGGACATTTGTGTTGAATTTGAGGGGGGAAAAAAATCTTGATTGTTACAGCAGATAACATTTAAAGTGTATGTTTAATTGATTCTGTATGTTCAGTCACAGGTTACTGGCATCTGAGGTGACTAATTGATGTGACTCAATAGCTGGGGCAGTTCAGGTGATTGAGATGACTCAGATTTTCCTGCCCAGTGACACAAGAAATGACATTGGAAACTACATCCATGGAGAAACACCATTGATGATAAAGGGGATTTTACTTCACAAACTTTGTTGACAGATTCTATGGTCGTCACCAAACTTCAGGCATACTTAACTGGCATGGGAACATGCTTTAATGGTCAACTGCCAAGGAAAGATAAGCACTTTATTTACTACAAGTAAAGCCAGCTGAAACCTTGTCTTGTTGTACGTATACACTATTCACCTCAGGACTAATATCTAAATATGTCATCTGTACACAATAAATACTACTCCTGGAAACACCTGGTTTCCTTAAACCCTATTTCCCCGCTCCCTGACTTTGATGTGCATGAGAGACTTTATACAAAAGAGGAGAAGAAAAATGACTTAACAAGGTAAAGAGTGAAATGAAATACCTAAAGTGCTGTCAATGACTTATTGTAAACTTGGGAAAAATAAAGCGATAAAAATCAATTTCTGCAAACAATGTTTCACTCACAACATTTTAGGCACTCCATAATAATAGAGAGTAACAAAAAAGGTCACACTGTCTTAATTTTAAGACAATAGCATAGACTTTAGGAGAACTTTGTACATACTTGAGCCTTCACTTTTCAAATTTGTGCCTCAGAAGTGACACAGACCTTTAGATTTCAGGCACATAATAGGTAACAGAAACCAGCAGCACTCATGTGAGGCCACAGCCTACAGAAATAGAACAGATTTGCCTATAAGCTGAGTTTTCATTTAGTGTGTTAGAGTAAAAGGCTTCATGAAGCAATTCTCTGGAAAACAATCCAGCTGATATGAGTTTACTGGGAAATGAACAGTAAACCACCCAAACAGCTTCATTTTAAGCTTTTTCGACTAGTAAGGAGTGTGCCAGCATTGAGCCCCCGTAACTGTTTCCACTCCCCTCTCCCTTTGCAGAAGCATTTACTTTTTGTACTGTCTTGTAAGTGCACGTCAGCAGCATTACAAGTGCCCAGTGTACTCTCCTTCCACGGCAGTTTCCCATGAAAGAAAAACTAATTCACACTGTTTGTAGCTCCTCCTGCTGCCAGCAGTGCCATTGAAACACACCATTGAAGGGCAGGAGAACAAAGACTGTGCAGGGAAGCAGAGAATAAGCACCAGAAAGAAAAAAGGAGGGAAAGAAAAGGAAAAGGCCTATTCTGCTCTTGGTTATGTCCAGCAGCTCTGGATTTGTGTAACAGATGGGAGTCCAGAATTTATCCCCTATAAATACAAAAGCTGAGAAGACAAATACCTAGGATCCTCACTTGGACCAGGTACTTAAACAATCTTAAAAAAAATATGGAAGTATCACAATCTATATTTTCCCTACAAAGAGGGGCAGATTTCCCTCCAGCTGCAGGAGAGTCTTTTCATAACTAGCAAGTCATAATTAGCCATTTAAAAGAATTGAGCCAATTTAGTTCTAGTCAGAATACAAAACTAAGTGCTGAAACCTGATGTGAAATGGGAGCACACACACACTCCTGACCACCATCAGAATTTATCCACATCAGCACAGCCAGCTGCTGTATCACCAAAAGTGTTATTTTAAATCCAAACTATATTATTCCATGTTTTCACTATAGCTCGTGAACAAAATTGGAAGGGGGATGGAGGAAGGACCCTTGCTACATTTGTCATAGATCTATTTATTTAATGAAGCCTTTGAGTGCTTACATCATCTGAACTATGCCCCAGAGTTTATGGTCAGAGGTGGGTATGAACCATGTTGCATGCATGGTTAGATGCCTACCTGAACATGAAGCAGTGTGTAAAAGGTATTTCCCACCCATGACAGGCTGTAGGAGCTGGGTCCTTTAGTAAGAAACACCAGCATTAATTAAGAAAGTGGAGGCACAGCTTTTAATAATTAATAGTGAAAGAGATCTTCTAAAAAGAAGGGCAGTGGATGATTGTATTGAATAATTCAGCACCATAGTCAAAGCAACAATGGCACAGTAACTTTAGATGTTAGCATTTGCAACAAAATCCAACAAAAACATTTGATACGCTGATGGTTGCTTGTGTTCAGGAAAGGGCATACATCCAAAATACACTTTTCTATCAAGTGGACAATTTCTGATAGCAGTCTTTACAATAAAATTATAAGCTCCTAGAAAAATTACACTGAATCAAATTACTTTATACTGGGTTTATGCTCTGCTAGAGTTGGGCCCAAAGGATTAGAAGGACAGCCCAGTAAAGGCAGTAGCTCCAGTCAGTAAAACCTGCATTCCCAATAGGGCAAATTAGTCACAACATTAAACCAGTTTAATTATTAGAGAAAAAAAAATCAACACATTTTTTACACTTGCTGTCACTTCACAAAGCTACAGCAGCAGGAATGTCAAGTTTAGAAACAAACAAACATAGTTTCAGCAGCTGTTGAGCATCCAGATTTAATTTGTGGTCACAAACATTGCAGAATTACATTGCAGAATTTGGACCTGTTGTCCATCTAGCAGCTGAAAGGTAGAAATACCTCAATAGAAAAGCAACAAGTCTTTGCTATTGATTGAGAAAAAACCTGTGTATTGTATTTAATTGGAGAAGTCTAGTAAAATAGCAAAGAGCATGGGAAAAGTGTTTAAAACGAAAAAGAAAAAACCTGAGTGACAGACTAGGAAAGACAAAGCGTGCTGCTGTTCAACATATCACTGCTGGCAAGGATTATTTGCCTGCTGAGGCTTCCTAAGCAGATGAAGGCCAGCCAAATTACAGAAAAAAAAATTGCTTTTGGAATTTCCTCCCTGAACTGTTTTGATGACAAGTTCCTGTTAAGGTTTGTCATGAATTCATCAGAAAATAGATGCAGCTTCCTTTGCTTGCTAGGAAATGATCATCACAAGTTCTCCTGCACCAAAACCTGAAAAAGTAAAACTACTGTAACAAAGTGAACTATGCCATGTATCCTTACACGCATCGCAAGAGAGGAACAAGCACACTTTCTCTTTGTGAAGCCCAGGAAAAAAGATAAGGAACTATCTTGGACATTAATCCCTCAACACGTGTCCACGCAGGAATAGCTGGCAGATATTAGATCTGTTGTATTTATCACAAAGCATCATTGGGCAGGCTGCAGCCCACGGGGACTGTGAAGACAGACAGGATTTCGGATGGTTGTAGTGAACCAGGACACCATTCAAACCAAGGACGAATATTTAATAAAAACTAGCTCCTGAACTAGCAGGAAATTATTGATACAGGTTTTGTAAAGCAGAATAATTGTAATTGAAAATATTTAACCCTCATACTAAGGAAATACAGAAATATGTAAGGAGGAGCAGTAGAACGATGACTTAGTAAAAATACCTTAATCAATAAAATACTTTAAAAATAGAAAAAAGAGGACAGCAGCAGTGCTGGGTTCATGGTTGAACTTGATGGCCTCTTCTAACCTAGATGAATCTATGAAGCTCCGGTAAAACTACCTGCACTCCGAATGCCTTCACGGTCTGTGCAAGTAAATGCCTGGATGTTTTGCTAGGGATTACACAGGCTATGGATTACAGGGCGCGCCGTCACCGGCCAGGCGCCGCCGCTCGTGCGGGAACAGAACGGTGCCGCGGCGGAGTCCGGCGGGCGGGGCCGAGGCCCGGGACCGTGCCGTCACAGCAGCCGGGAAGGGGGAACGGGTCTCGTGCCGTCGGCAACGGAGAAACGGGAAACAGAGGAGGGGAAACAGAAACAGAGGAGGGGAACGGGGCCGGCGGAACGGGACCCGCCCGCACAGCGCGAGCCGCCGGACAGCGGCTGACGGCGCCGACGTCACAGCCGTCATTTGCATCCATTTACCTTTGCGCCCCGCGGCGGCCAATCAGCGGGCGCCGCTCACCTGCTGCGGCCGCACCCGCGCGCGGCCGGGGGCGGGGCCGCGGCCTCCTGGCGGAGCGGCTGCCGCGCGGGGCGGCGGTGGCGGCGGAGCGATGGCGTGCGGCGGCTTCGCCTGCTCCAAGAACTGCCTCTGCGCCCTCAACCTGCTCTACACGGTGCGTGCCCGCCGCGCTCGGCCCGCCCGCGGGCTCTGCCTCGTCCCGCCGCCGGCTGGGCTGCGCCGCGCTGGGGCGGCCAGGGGAGGTGGCGGCGCTCCCCGGCGGGATGTGGCCGCGGGGTGGGGGGGTCCGCGCTGCGGCCGCCGGGCGGTCGCGGCTTCCGGCTCGGGAGGACGGGGTGGGAGGGGTGGGGAGGTGACAGCGGCGAGGCCGGGCTTTGTCACCGCGCGGACGTGGCTGCTCGGGATCAAAATCCAGGGCGGTCCCGGAGCGCTGCTCGCCCGGGGCGGCGGCTGCTGGCCCATCTCCTGGAGCGAACGGCCCCGGGGCCCGGCCCGCCGGTGCCCTTTCTCTCCGTCTCGAAAGGGCGCTGCATCAATCCAGGCGTGAAGCAGGGAGGGGTTTGTTTTGTTATTCTTCAGCCAAAGATCAGCGCCCAAATCAGTGCAGTTCGGTCAATGACGAGGCCCCCCGCACCCCCGGTGTTCCCTGGGCTGCACCAGGGAGTTACCGAGTCGGGCTGCCCGGGGTGGTGGGGACATAGGTGAGCAGGGGGAAAAAAGTAGGGTGTTAAACTGAAATAAATGACTTCGCTGGGGAGCTCCAGGCAGGTGCCTGATTTTGTTCCAGCATGTTGGAGGTCTAGTATTCAACAGAGAAGAATAAAATCTCCCATTGTGGTGTAGCTACGGGAATGTTTTTCCTCACTATCCATTTTTAAAGGGCTCAGAAATAGCAAGAAACGGGAGTAAGTGTAATGGCTTCCTCTCGCAGCATATCTGGGGAGGTAGAAGATTGTCCTCTAATATTTCAAGTTAACAACTGTGCTTGGGAGTGACTTTCAGCAGACTGAAGTTGGGGTCAGCCAGTGCTTGTGGGCAGTTGTAGCCATGCTTTTTGCTGAAGGCAAGACGGGAGAACAAGCAGGTCTAACGCTGTTCATCAGAACAAACAGTAGCTGGCCGTAACTGGACCTGATGGTGCTCATCAGGATGGAGCACGAAGGGATGTGGAAGCACCACTGCTGAAGCTAGAGTTGGTTGATTCTATATTCTTGGGTGTACAAGGTGACCCAATCCAACCCCTTTCCTCAGAAAAGAGCAAAAGAGAAACCTTTATATAGGAAAGGCTGCACTATTACTTGGTCTCTGTCCTTGGAGGAGCTTGAGGAGTGAAATATGTCCCTGAAAAAGTCTGGAGCATGCTTAGGCAGCCCAGCTGCCACTGTGAAAGTCAGCCTGGATCCCTGTGATGCCTCATGTTGTTGGGCCACACATAGCCAGAACAGAGGGGAGCAGATAGGTGTTTGGTATCTGTAGTTGAAGGGAAGTTAAGTATGTAGAGTACCATGATGGAGCTAAGTTAGAATCATAAAGTAGCTCAGGTTGAAAGGGATGCCAGAAGATTATTGTGGTCAACTTTTCCTGGGATTTTCCTGTCCCAGAAGGTGAGTTATGGGTGCATTATCCCATCCCAATTTCACTTTTCAGTTAATGCAAGACTTCTTTTGTTAATATTGCTATTATTCCTTGCGTGACAGAAGAGTGAGAGAAATCTGAACCATTCTCAGATGGATGCACAAATCTTATTGTGATGTCATGTGGACAGCAGGTTTTTTTCCTAATGACTCTGTCATTTATTTCTACAGTCATATAGCCATATATTAACCAAATGTAATGAATTTGGTAGGTCTTTTTGAGCATATCTGGCCTCAGCAAGGGTGGGTTGAACTTTTGGACTGTGGTACCTGTATAGTGTATTTACAAACTTAATCTCTGCTCTGGTGTCTCCTTGAGTAGACTTTACTTTGTGGGTGTCACTTGGTCTTCTGTCACTTGACCTGTATAGAACATATGTTTTTGCTGAAGGGAAGGAATGATGTCTTTAAATGATAGTTACAAGAATATCCAATTGTTATTGCTAGTATTGTTTATTAATTATAGACAAGTTACAAGATGTAATGCTTTTAAATCCATTGTTGGAAAAATAACACTTAAGGTGCTTAGTTTGCCTGGTGGAGTTGATGCAGTAAAATGTGTGGGCTTCTGCATTTCTTGGTTAGACAGAAACCTGAAATACAAGAGTTGGAGCAGCACAGTGAATGATGGACTTACTTTCTCCCAGCTGGAAAAAAAATACAGAAGACAATCAGAGCAATAACTTAATAATCATCTCTTTTAAATAGTGTTGACTCACTAATAAAAAGTAAGTGGTGAGAAGGGAGTAGTGGTAGTAAGAATGGATAGGTAACACTTCTTGGATATTTTTGTAGCTAGCACTGATGTGTTCTATATGACATGAATTAACCCTGAAAATTGTATATTGGAGGTTTCAGTTTGTGTTCCGCCTTTCATTAAAACACTCCAAGATAAAATATTGTATTGGAGCTTAATTTATTGTTTTTATTTTTTAGTACTGTCTTTTTTGAGTTCTTGTAGTAGTACACCAAGAAAAATATATGTCCTGGCAGTAATAAATTAGTTACTGGTTTAAGGCAAGAAACCAGAAACCCAGTAACCTAATTGCTCACTTAATGTTCTTTTCAGATGTTACTTTGCTGATGACTTTTGGTTGTTCTCCTGACTAAGTTAATGTCCTTAGGCCCTGATTCTATTTTTCAATCTATTTTATATGAGTAATTCTGGCATCTATGCTGAGTCTTGCTGACATCAGTATGGTTCCTTATGGGTAGAGGAAGAGTAGAAAAAAATAATGGAGACTATTTATTGACTCTGGGTATATGATTATGTATATTGTCAGAATGAAGACTTGCATGGAAGAGCTGAATACGAGAACCTTTAAAATACTAATTTTGGGTATCTGGCTTATTTAGTTTTTATTTAGTCAGTCATATTTACATTTCCCATCAAATGGTGAATCCGTACAAACTATTTAAAGTGCCTGTCCACAGAATTAATCCAAATTCAGGGATGTGTCTGCAGCTTAAAACTTAAGCTTCCGAGGAAGGCTTTAATGTTTGTGTTGGAGTGCAAACAGTCAATATCTTTGTTCAAATCTGATTTTTGGAGAGGAAAGGGAAGTTCCTAACTAGCAGTGAAAGGCTGAGGTGGTAGGTGAGCCACCAGATTAAATATTCCAAATTAAAAAAAAAAAAGCTAAGAGTTCATTTGGGTGGTGTGTGCTGGTTTTGTCACCCAAGCAACTACTTAATTATTGCTGCAGTAGGAAACATGAAATGTTTGTTGGCAGCATGTAAACATCTCACATTTTGATGAGCAGGCTTTATGTTTTTCTTACACCTAGAGCAGCCATTTGATTTCAGTTAAAACGTATAATACCTTTTCCATTAGAAGTGTGTATTTTTTTAGTAGCACAAAGCTTATTCCATAAATGCATCCAGACTTACTTGTAACACTAGAAAGTACCATATCAAAATAATTAATTTTATTGTGTTACTTCATTCTCTCAACCTCTTTTTTTGGTTGCCTATTAAGTGTCTCAGTTTTTGCCTTCATTTTCAAAGCATTGTGTTTGAAAGAGTGTTTGGGGCTTGTTTTGTTTTTCCTATCACTGTTTCTTGTTCTCTGGGTGCTATAATTATTGAAGGTGCATTTGGACTTTCTGCCCTCTTTATCAAACTTGTTTTCCCTGTATTATGGAAGTATGCAAAGATAAGTATAGAAATTCTCAGATTTGGACAGTGTGTGCTTGGTATCCTAGAATGATTTGGGTTGGAAGGGACCTTCAAAATAATGGTAAGTCCAACCCCTCTGCCATGGACGTGGACACCTACCACTGGACCAGGTTGTTCAACGCCTCAGCCAACCTGGCCTTGAAGATTTTAAGAGAGTTTTTAAATACTGAGGTGTTTTATAATAATGTTTGTCTTACTTTCAGAGTTCCTGATGCAGAGGAATGTTGCATCTTCCATGCAAATCTGTCTGCTTCATCTTTTTGCTGCATAGGGGAAACTTGGTTTTAGAGGCAGGGTGAACATTTGGATATTCATCAGCAAAGAGAACGTGTCTTCATGTTCTCTAATGTTTCCTGACTGGAGTAGTGGCTACGCAGAGCCAGGTACAAGCAGGCAGGAGTTAGAGAAGCACAGTTCTTGCCTCAGGTGGCAGTTTCTTTCACATTGGTGAGTGAGCCTGCAATCTCTTGAGTGCAGCTCTGCTGTGGTTTGTTTTCAGCTGTAAGAGGCAAATAACCCGCTGCTTGCCCTGTGTGACAGGCTGCTGTCAGCATTTAGCTGTGCAGCATCAAGAGTTTGCCTCAGCAGCAGCCTGTTCTGTGCTGGTCCCCCTCATTGCCACGACTGCATGCTCAGCAAATGGGATGGGTTGCCTTGGAGCCCTTTCTGTTGCTCTCAAGAACATTGGCAATATAAGCTGGTCTGTCTAGTCTTGACATGTAAATAAAACTGGTACAGAAGCTCCCAGGTATTAGTCAAGGAAGGTAATGTTGGTCATGTCCATCTTGTGGCCTTTTTGTTTTCATTGGCATTTTGGGAAGGTTTCTATGCGCACGCTTGAGAACACAGAAGAGTACAGCAAAAGTACAGGCAGATATTTAAAGATGTTTTTCTAGGGCTTGGAAAGGCCCTTGGCTATACTGTGTGTCAGTTTATAGCCAAAGTGTCAGCTTGGTGGTGGTCGGTCAGAATTGAGGCTCATGCTGGGTCCATAGACCAGCCAGGAGTGGGTTTTGGTTTTTCATTGTCTTGTGCACAGTGTGCAGTGGCATTTGGAGCTAGGAAGGCAGCCTTAGGGAAACAGCAGGAGAATGACAGGGCACAGAGGAGGAGGGTATGTGAAACATGCTGTGTTCTGATACTGCTGATCTTTTCGGCTATCCTGGTGGTGCAGGTGGGTTCTTCAAAACCAGCACAATTATTGAGAACATCTTTGAATGCCCTGTAGGAGCCTTCTAGCTTACATCATTAGTTGTGGGGTTTTGTGCTCTTGTTTTTGTGCTGAAGGAGATACCATGTGTGGAAGAAGGATCTGTGGGCTCACCAGGCTTTGTTGAAAGCATTTCATAACCTCTTAAAAAACAGTGAACAAACATGCAAGTAAAAGTAAACATTTTAGAACATAATCGTTCCTGCTGCACAGCAGAAAGCTTCCATTTCCAAAGACCAGAGAGTATTAAGCAGGGGCTAAATCTAACTGACATTTTAGTGTGTAAGTAGTTTGTTACATGGCCAATAAGGTGAATAACTCTTTACGAGGCCTGAAACTGAAAGAACAGGCTTTTGTGATAGGAGTCAGGAGTGCTGCCTTTCACGTAAATTGCTTGTTCCACACTAGGTGTCTCAAGGCTCTTCAGTAATAAGATAACTGATCACTCTCCATTTAAGTAAGTCATGTAAAAGTGGAAGATTTTGCTTTCTGTTAGAAATTCTCTGGAGGTACCCAGAGCTTTCCTTTGCTCTCAATAAAGCTGAAGTAATCCTTTAAGGAAATAAAGTTACTTACAGGTTGTGTAGCCTACAGCTGTGATAGAAACCAATTTAGCTTTGTTTTAACTTGCTGAAGGTTATGGTTACACCACTATGTACCACCTGTTGTTTTAATGTGGTTTTTTTAAATGAAGTGCCAGGAATCAGAATTTTCTTCTAGATTCTCTGTGGCTGTGCAGAAATGGTTGCTGAAGTTGAAGAGGAGAGTGGTGGATACCTCTACCTTCAGTATATATGCCACTTGACATTTAAATTTTAAAGCACCCTTAAAAGTAGTAGAATATGAACTTTAAATGCAGAAAGAGTGGTTAGGGAGGATGTATTTCATCATTTGTGTAATCTTTCTAGTTTTAGTTCCTGTTCCATATCCACCATGACAGCTATTCTGTAAACATTTCCCTTGCTGATATGAGTATAAATGCTATATAGTCTCTTTGCCTGGGAATGATAAGTCAGTAGTTTGTGAAATTTAAATTCTGAAATGTAGTTTTTACCAACTTCTGTTTGTACTGAGGCAAAAAGGAAGCAGTGGGAATACCAGCTTCTCTGTATGACTTCCTTCCTAGCCAGCAGTCCAAGCTAGCTGAAATACCAAAATGTTGCCAGTTAGTTGAGACAGCAGATTTGCTGGTGGCTTGCTTTTGTGGGTAGGAGGAAGTGGTTTAAGCATTTGAATTGTTTCTCATGGCATTGTATAGAGAAATAGGTTGTCAGTATCTTTTTTTTTCTTTTTTGTAATGTAGACTATAAACTTGCACATAAGTACAGAAGGGGTAGTCCTTGTGGAAAGAAATGCATTTTTTCCAATACAGGAATGAGGAAAATGAGCAGCTAAGTGCACTAGAGAACTTTGATTTAAAGAAGAGAGCAAATTAAGAGATTTGCCAGAGAAACTGTTATTTTTGGAACATCTGTGAAGTTCAAATGTGTGTATATATATGTATATAAAAAAAGGGAAGTTGCCTAAATTGGAGTCTGATCTCTTCCACTGATCTTGAACTGAAGTCTTCCCTAAATTTTTCCCTATACAGATACTGACATTGGAGTAATGTTTTGTCTACTTGACAGCATGCTTGATTTTTTTAAAAATATTTTTTACTCCAAAATAGAAATGCTCTTATCTCATAGGGAAAACATTGGTCTTCACTTAGGATTTGTGCTACCTAAAGGTTTGTTCTGGTAAAGCATTTACTTAATTTCAAAATTACTAGTTTATATATTTACTTAATCTAAGCCTGTATTTGTGTGTGTGCCTTTTAAGTAAAGTAGCTAGGGCTTGAATTGGTGGAGAAGATAATATATAGTAAGTGAAGATATTAAATACAAAATACTGTCACCCGTTCACATGTATACACTTTCCACAGCTTTGTATTGTTTTTCTGGTTTGTGGGCAGTGTGTGCTTATGGCATCATTCTGTACTCAAATTACTCCAGTTCAAGGTTATTACAAATTCTTTGCTTGTAATGCTTGTTGGCTTTTATGTGAACATGCCTTAAGTGAATGTGACCTTTTAAATCACTCTTGAGAACAAGACTTGTGCTCGTGTTTTTAAGTACTTCTGAAGAGTCATCTGTTGCTCTTTTTTTGAGAGACTTTCTTACTGCTTGTAAGAAAGTGTTTTGCTGATAGACAGTTTAGAAGCTATGTAGTGAGCTAGATGGTGCAGAAAAGTCCTTCCTTGGTCAGTGCTAAATCCATCTCTTAGTTACCTGTTAAGACTTTGATTTTTGGTGTGGAGAGAGTGGCATGGTCAAAGCGCTGGCTGTAAAGTTTGGTTGGAAAGCATTTTTGGGGCTAATCAATCCAGGCGCCTGCTCAGAGTGGGATTATGGATGACAGTAGCTTGCTGTCTGTGGCTTGGTCTGTGGGGTCTTGGAAAACCCTGAGATCATCACCAAACCACCTTGCAGATGCATTTTCCAATGTCCAGTCTGAACCTCCCAAGCTGTTACTTGTGATACCCAGAAGAGTTTGCCCATGTTTATGCAATGTGCCTTCAGCTTTAGTTAGTATGTGATTATCCCTGGACAGCCTCTTTGTCACACTAAAGAAACCCAGATCCATCACCTCTTCTCAAACCTCACGTTCTCAAGGCTCCATGCCATTTTACTGACTCTGGTACCAGGTTCTCAAATTCCTTTTCCACCTGG
This sequence comes from Sylvia atricapilla, assembly GCF_009819655.1. NCBI lineage: Eukaryota > Metazoa > Chordata > Aves > Passeriformes > Sylviidae > Sylvia > Sylvia atricapilla. The sequence goes on from NC_089140.1 coordinate 29,634,940, forward strand.
GGGACTTGAAATACAACACAGTGTTTTGAGCTTCAGTCTCACCAGCATTGTGTTTCCTTTGGTTGCACTCCTCTTGGCTTTCCCTGTTTACAGTGAGAACTGACACCTGGCTTGTATTCAACCTGACAAATAGTTTGATCTCCATATCTATCTCAGTAAGGCTGTTGTTTAACTGGTCCCATCATAGGCTTCATTGAAGCACCCAGGAGCACAGTTTTTCCACTTTGCAAGGTTCCAATGGTTGACTTATTCCTCAGGTTTATGAAGGTATATCTGAGTTAGATCTCTTTTTGGGAAGTCAACCACTCTTCCTTGTTTAGTATCATCCACAGATTTTTTGAGGATTCATTTTGTGTTATAATCAGGTTGTTGATGAAGATACTGTGTGATATTGGCTCCAGTATCAGTATCCAGTATCCTTTGTGGTGGTGCTTACCTGCTGATGCTTATCAGCTGGATGCTGAGCCATCAGTTACTGCCCTTCAAGTTCAGCAGTCTGGCCTTTGGCCATTCAGTTTAACAGGCCATTTCTCCAAGCCTTCGGTGGGAAACTGGATTAGCCCTAATCACTAAATCTCGACTTTGATTTTGGATATTTCTGGTGCATACATCAGGCAGATATTTGAAGTATTACTAAGTTAAGCTTGCTTTTTGTACATAAATTTGTATAGGTAAAATGAAGTTTCACAGATGACTCAGTCTTCCAAGGATGACACTGTTTACTTCGGGAGACTTCTGCTGCTGTGAAATGTGGTCTCAGTTAAATAAAATGTGACATTCAGAAGTTCTGTAGAGAGTCCGTTCTTTATTTAACAGAAATAGAAACACATGGCCTTTTTGCATGTAGATAAAGCTTGTGTGTTTAGAATGTTCATGTTATTCATTTGAAGTGGTTAGGGTCACTAATTTTGTTTCGAGGACATTATACTATAAAGCCATAACAGCTTCAATTTTAGAAATACTGCATTTAAATTTTTTCATCTAAAAACACTGGAATAAGCACCATTAAGTGGTCATTTCTAGTGGCTAAACAGTACATAACACTATGAGCCTTGCATTGTTTTACAGATTTGTAAATCTTCTCAAAACAGCTTGAGTTATTTTTCCTTTTTGTAGTAGTGTGCATTTACTTTAGTTTTTGGCATTTTAGCACTAAAAAACTAAATAGAGTTATTCCTCTCATTCAGATAGTCCGTGCCAAACCTGAATATGAAGGAATAATGGTAATTTCATCTTTCAATAAACATGTGGAGGAGAGAGAAACTTAAAACTAAATCAGTTTCTGGAGTGGTTAGTAAAGCTGTAGTCTCCATTTCAGTTTTGAAAGAGAGTCAATTTTCCATGATTTCAAGTGGCAAGATACTAGTAGCCTGTAATGATTTTGATCCAGATGATGGATCTGTCTGATTGGATACAGCATTTTCATAGTTTGTCAGCCAGGGCCCAGTAGCATGGATCTGTGATCCCACTGAATTTCCAGATGTTTTGAGGAATTGGACAGTGGACAACTTCGTCAAGTGAAAGAAAACAGACCCTTAATATTACAGAGGTAACACTTAAAAATGAGATTGATAATCTAAAACCTGAATGTGATCAAATGGGAAACTAAACTATCTTCTGTTATTTCCTGAATATCTGGAGTTCAATAATGGGTTTAAAATCCAGGGAGGATTTTTTTTCCCCACTTGATTGAAAACTAGACCTTTTGTAGATTCAACATGTGCCTGTTTCTACCAGAAAAGCTTTTTGTGCCGGGATGTCAGGACACTTCTAGCATCATGCAACTAATTTTATGCATATATCATCAGATTTATGTAAGATGAGATAAGTAATGGCAGTAAGAAAAAACTGGTACCCTGCAACTCACAGACTGTGTTTATCCAGTAGGTCTTAGAGGCACAGATTTTGTCTCTTGTTTTGATTTCAGCATTTTGAGAACAAACTAATTTCATCTAATGCTTTTGGACCTCTTACGAAATGAGCGAAGAGAACACACATTTTGGTATCCTGGAGGCAAATTGGTGAAAGATTTGCCCTCAGACAGAAAAGTATTGGTGAAAATCATTAGAAACAAAGTTTCATCTGCTCTTCTTTATGAAATAAATTAAAATTTGTCATAGCTTGTGAGATATTTTTTTTTAAAGACCTGTGTACTGGCAGTGTGAGGTCAGGGTTAGAAGCTGATGCAGAGCCTGGGATGACAGACAGCACTTTTTGATTGGAAATTGGGCTATGGTGTTTCTTTCATTATTTGCTTCTGATACTTACATGGAAAAATAAATCTTTCCAGTGGAATGAGACAGTAAAATAAAGTGAATGGGCATGGATTAGAAAAGGTAGATGTTGAAATAAACTGTCTGATTAGCAAGGCTAATTTTTAATGTACTGATATCAGGAAATTTATAGCCTTGTGCAGCAGGGATTTAGAAAATTTGTTGGTGTTAGAGCCAAAGTGTTTTATTTTGTTTTTTCTTCAATCCTCTCTGTAAATTTCATTCATTACACCTTCGTCTGCTTTTTTGGTTTTAAATAAATGTGATTATTTAGGCTTTTTGTTAAAGAGAAACAAAGACAAATGTGAAATCATCCTAGAACTGCTGGTATTGAACAATTCCTTTGAATTTCATATCTTTTTTTGTCTCTTTATGTGTTAAGAGAGAAGTGAAGGTATGACAAATATCCTGCTTTTCTTGCAGGCTCCTAAATTTCTTGTGTGGATTACTGGCTTTTGGTAAAAAGGTTTTTAAGATGTATTCGTATGTGAACACACAAAAAAAAAATCCACCTGCAGTGTTTTGATCTTGATGAGCATATCTAGTGTTTTATTAGCTGTCTTGATTTTATCTTAGATTTCCATGTTTCAAAAGTTGAATTACATAGATTAGTCCTCTAGAACGTACTTAAATGGAAAAAATATACAAATGTATTTGGCATTAAAACCAACAAGAATTCCCAGCTATATAGGGTAAGTATACTAAAATGATAAGTTGGAAATTACCTTTTTTTTTTTTTTAATCTTTCTTGTCTCTGAGTAAGCAGTAAAATGTCATGATAATGTGCCTTGTTTGAATGGAAATGGTGAGCAAGTGTAAGTGCAAGCTCTATACCTGCTGTTGAACAAAGCCAAGAAGTTGGACTAGACTAAGTGCCTACTGTTTTATATTTTTGGTTTGGATTTTTTTTTAATAGGTATACAGCTTGGTATTTTTTGGTGAGATTAGAGTTTTGGAAAGTTAAAACTTGCATGTTGAATTGGTGTCATTTAACAGAAAATGTAATGAGTGATGTTACACATAGGTCTGTTTCAAACCAGAGAGTCTTGGGCGTCTTGTGCCTTGGACGTCTGGGTTGGCTTTGTCTGCTGCTTCTCTCCTGCTGGACTTCATTACAGATTTCTCTGCAGCATTTCATGTTGGAATTGCTTTTTCTCAAGGTTATGTTTTTTTGGTGTGGAAACAGGAAAGGCTGGAGCTTCCTGCCTATATAAACAATAAATCTCTATGAAGTAACTGGGACAGATTCCTGCCTGCCTTCCCTGAATACCATGTTTAAAAAGAAGGAAACAAGTGTTTTTGGGTATCAAAATGGGATTCACCTAATAGTGGAGCTATTTTCTTGAAGAAATATGCAGAGGATACAGGATGCCTTTTTTGTTTTACTGCATAATTGCAGACCAGAAATTGAAATTCAGATCCGAAATGTATTTTTGTGTGACCATGTTAACTGTTGCATTACATGTTCAAATATGTAGAAACTACTTTAATGAATTAATACAGCTTTAACTGTAATTAACTACTGAATTAATTACAGTAAGTTATGGCAAAGTGGCCTTTTTTACATGTTCAGAGCTGTGCAGCTCTGAAAATATATTCTATTTTCTTTAAATGCACAGCTAGAGTTTCACAAAACATCAGAAATTTTTGTTGTTATTCCACTCTGAATTAAAGCTGATTATTTTTAGCTTATTTGTCAATTTTGTTATGATCTACAGTTCAGTCTCTAGTCTGTCATTGATAGTACAGCATGGCTTGACTTTCAGGTAGTTTAGTTGTAACAGTTCCACAGTGACAGTGTGGAAGAATATGTTAAGCCTCAAAACATCTGCAGTTGAAATTACCTATACAGTGATGTGAAGGATTGGTTTGTTTAGGGTTGTATTTCTTCTCTTTGCACCAGAAAGGAAAACTGTACCTTTCTAAAAACAACTTTAATGTAAAAAAATTATTTGTGTGTGAGTCTGTTTTAATATGCAGTCTAACTTTGTGTTTTCTCTTCCCTCCAGCTGGTGAGCCTGCTGCTGATCGGAATTGCAGCATGGGGAATTGGCTTTGGCCTCATCTCTAGTTTCAGAGTTGTTGGAGTGGTAATTGCAGTAGGAGTCTTCCTCTTCTTTATTGCCTTAGTGGGATTGATTGGTGCGGTGAAACATCATCAAGTATTGCTATTCTTTGTATCCTTCTGATGCATTACATTGATTGCAGCCTGGTTCCAGCCATGTAAACAACCTCCTCTGTCAGCTGAGTGCTGGAGGAGGTGCTTCAGAAACAGGACAGAAATTCATAATCTTACTTTAGTCAAGTGCAGTCAAAATTAGACTTCCTTCCCATTTAACTTCATTTCAGTTTCCTTTTTCCCCTCCATTGTTTGTGCTCTCAAGATAGAAGTATTCACGTCTCTTTTTAAAAATAAGACTATTTTAATTCTTTGAGAGCTTTTTATGATAAAGTGGTTTTTCACTGTGTCACAGGTGCCTCTTACTGTATGCTCAGCCCTACACGGAGCTAATGTAGGTGAACTATTAATGTTTAACTTTCGTGGTCTGTGAATAAGAACTGACCTCCCCTTTACAAACAGCTTAATTGTGTGAAGTATCCACCTCTGAACACAGCAGCCAAATTCTGAAAGTACTCCCCAACTTTCAAAACATGATCTTTAGTATCAAACTCTATTCTTTTTGTTTTATACCATTTTCAGATGTAGAAGTGTGTGAGGTTGTGTTCGAAGAGCAAATTCTTACCTTTTTTTTAAATATTTAATCTATGGTAACGCTATTTTTGTAGTTAGTTACAATACTCTGCCATTGGAAAAAAGTAATCTGAATATGCAATACCCAGAAAAATATTTTCTCTACTACTTTATTTAAGTGAAGTATATTGAAATTACTTGGGTCCCTAAAGTTGGAGAAAATGGCTGGAGAGTTTTCTCTCAAAGCTCCTTTTGTTAACCTCTCTTCTCATATTTTCTTGCTAGGCAAGAAATACCTAACCCGGAAATACCAGCTTTGTATAGTAGTAGCCAAAAAGAGATAATACATGATGATTTGGTTTTGAGAACATTATTTACACACATCCAGTGAACACATCCAGTCAGAATTTGCTTCAATAGTTCTTTTATTTTAAAGGACTTACTGTTACCCAGTAAAATAAGGAATGCCATTAGGTGTATATGTTATAAAAGCAAAATTAATTTGAGAGGATATCCTTAACTATTGATTGTTTCCAGTACATGATTATTCTTCTGCTAGTCTTTATTGTCCAGTTTTCTGTCTCCTGTGCGTGTTTGGCACTAAATGAGGAACAGCAGGTAAGAAAAGTTTCCTGACTTCTCAGTTAATCTATAGCATAACACTATAAATATAAATGTACACAGGCACATGTATTTGTATTTAGTCCTCCATAAAATGGGGGAGCATATTTTAAGAAAATCAGCATTGTCCTATTTATTAAAGACTAGACCTTGATCAGTGCTTGGCTCTAGTAGCTAGAAAGAAATACATTTGGGTCCTAAATTAATTTTTTTAAAATTTATTTGTTTTTAAACTTCCTTTCTAGGTTTATGGTCACAGGTGTAGCGGTATGATATCTTGAATGTATCTTGTATTCAGCAATTTCAGATAAGGTGATGAAATAAACAGTAATCATGGTGTAAATTTGATAAAGTCACTGAATTGTTCTTGCATAACTGGTCATAACTACATTAGGCAGTTATGTGTGAAAGTACAACAGTCTACTATGTGGAATGGAGACCAGTTCTTACTGCATAAGAAGGGGGTAAGGGCACACTGACTAAATAATTGTATGGGTGTTTTTTGTGCATAGCCTGGGCAATCACAGCTAGATTAGTGACATGTCCCTTTACTAGTGATCTTGGGTTAAGCAAAAATAAAGGAAGGAAAGGAATTATATCCGTGAATGTGTTGCTGTTAGGTGCTGTTGTTTCATTAGCTACACAGCCTCTTTGGACACTCCAGTCATTCTTAAGTACATTGATATTCTCCTGTTAAGCATCAAGATCTGAAGGCTTCAGTTAGGGCATTATCAACTTGATTTTGTATATTGGCTTGCAGTGTAAAAGAGTTCAGTTAATGTAATTTTTATTTGCTTATGGCTTCTAGAGTGAACTCCTAGAGGTGGGATGGAGTAACACCAACAGCGCAAGAACAGATATCGAGAGAAATCTGAATTGTTGTGGATTCAGAGTATTTTACGCGAATGAAACCTGCGCCGCTGTAAGTTCCTCAAGTGTGAAAATCCATCACTTTTTCACACTGCCTTTGTCCAAAAATGTTTTCATAGTTTCAGAAAGCAGCATTTTAACAGGTGTGTAAAGTACCTGTTACAGTGATACTGAGCTTTGCTCTTAACTTACTGGAAAGACAATTACAGGCCCCCCTGCAAAGTTTGTACTCCATTGTCATTGATGTATACGTCCTCTCTTGGAGTCCTTTAAAACTGCTGGAGTTTTGTCCCTGGGTAGCAGTCTTTCCTAGAGCAAACTAGATGCTTTCAAACAACCAAGTGTCATTCAGCAAATGGAAAGCGATTCTCTGTGTCTGCTGCAGGATTGTCTTAGAACTCTCCACTGTAGACCATGTGCACCGATAATGGAAGAATATTCTGGAATGGTGCTGAGATTTGTCGGAGGGATAGGACTCTTCTTCAGTTTCACAGAGGTGAGTGGGTGGTTGGAAAATTGAGTGCTTTTTCCCCACTTTTAAAGCTTTGTTTTGTGAAACACAGTTTTAGAGGGTTTATTGTAGGAAACCTCAGTCCAGTCTCAGGAGTTAAATAATAAAGTAGACCAAATTTTTCAAAGCTATGAGCTTGCTTAAGGCTGTTGGAAGACTTTTCTTGCAATTTTGTTATTTAGACAACAAACATCAGCATTAAAATGTGGTGCTGCGAAGTTCAGGCTTTTCAGAAAGTTAGCTATTCGAGTGTACCATCCTCCAACAGTAATAAAAAGTGTGCTGTTACTTTACCTTGTTCCCTCTTCTTCCCACCTATTGCCCACTCCAGCACACTTAAGGTCTTTGAGGGGTTTTTTTGGTGCCACCTGTAGTGCAAAGATAGTTGCATGAGGAGTGAACTGTATTTTAAACACTAGGTTAAAATTAAAAAGGTCTTTTGGCCCTTTGCTTTAGTACCATGAGATGCATAACTTGCTTTATTGATTGGAGTATAAAGTCATCAGAGCAGGTATTTTCTAATCCCAAAGCAGAGCATGTGAAAATGCTCTTCCTGCCTCTTAGTGCAGTTTTTAGAAGGTTCGTACATATGACAGCAACCAGAGAGATGCGGCAACTTAAACAGAATGGAGCTGACCTCAACCATTTCAGCTAAGAATGTGAAGGTGCTGGGAGTGGGGAAGGTAGCTGGGGGAATGGCAAGATTTGAAAATGCACAAGAATTTTCAAGCTGTATAGTCAATAAAATGAAACTATTTGGAGGATTTTTTTATTATTCTACTGAAAGCACCTTTATTTGGGAAGGGGAGAAGAATAATTTAACTTTTGTTATAACAGTGGGAAAAATTTTATTGCATTTTGAATATGGATTTGGCTTTTGTTTGTAGTTTTGTGAGTTTTCTTTTGTTTTTCTCTCTGTTGCTAGGTTATGATTTTTCTCAGAAGAGCGTTCTCTTAATTTTTCTAATTAAGAAAGGTGGAATGCGGTTGTACAATTTTAGCAACAGTAAAATATCCTAAACTTGTATACTGGAAATTCATTGTCATGATTATATGTTTAAAACAAATTTTGTAAAACTAGGATTGGGATGGAGGCCCTCTGTTTAATAATATATTTGGTTTTTATTTTCAGATTCTGGGAGTCTGGCTGACTTACAGATACAGGAACCAAAAGGATCCCCGTGCAAACCCTAGTGCATTTATTTGATAAGTTTGTAAAGGACTAAATCTTCTCTCTGCACCCTCTACTTAAAAATACTGATTCTCCATAGTTTGGTATTTCTCCATAATAGGTATTCTACATGTACCTAAAATAAAACTCAAGTCCTGTAAGAAATTTCTGTAAGCAAGGTGTAGTTTTCATATTTAATTTCTACTATTTTTCTTCTAAGAATCTCTATCTTAAAGTAGATGGGTGCACTCAGTAGCTGGGAGAGTTGAACTGCTGGTTAAGACTTTGTTAATTGATGTGGTGAACTCTATACAATGAATTTTATAGCGCTACTGGGTTATCTGATGTAAAAAAACCCAAACAACCCAGAGGTATTTTCTGCTGTATTCATTGATTACAAAAATTCACATGAATTCTCATTAAAATGATACAAATTTATGGTGGATGGTTGGGTATGATTTACATAGGTTTTAGGATGTACTCTAGTAAATTTTTTTGTCTCCCACTTTCCTGTTAAGGTAAAAATAGAAGCTAGAGATGTTATTTTCTGTAGTGCACATAAGTGTATGTTAATGACTACTGTAGTCTTCACCCCTCCCTTTCCCTGTTTGTTTTAGTTTTCTGGTAGCTTTTGAATTTTGTTGAGAATAAAAGCAATGTTAATGAATATTGTCATTATGAGAACAATGAATGAAGAAAACCAGGAGAATGTAATCTGCAGCTGATTAACTTGAAACTTTTTTCCCTTGAAAAGTGAATGAGGTTTGGTATTTGCACAATCAGTGTCTGTCATCTCTGATGTAAGAAACTTGATGTCTGGAAAGTTGTTGTACAGCTATTTTTTTTAGATGGTGTAAAGTCATTGTTGTAATAACTCAGCAGTGTATATTTCTGTGTCATCCAGATAACAGTCTTGATTTAATGAGAAATTGAATGACATGTAAAAAAAAAAAAAAGAAAAACAGCAACAAAAAATTTAGTTTTCAGTAGTTTGTTTTCTGAAAACAAAGAATTCAAGTTAGAATGGTATGATATCTATATAGAAAGTATTGTCTGAGCTGAAGGAAAGCATGGGTCCCTCTTGCTGCCTATAAAACAAGTGTTGCATCAGCTGAAACAGCAGACATATACCCAACAGCATAGCCAAGGTGCATAATGTTCCATTTGTTTCTAATCATACTAAATTGCACATCTGCACTGCACCTTTTCTTCATTCATTCTTCACTCACTTGCTGTTGCTGGCAGGGTAGGCAGTTGCGGTAGCCTGAAAGACAAGTCTACAGGAAGAAAAGGGGAAAAGTATTAGGGGCCTCTGCCAAGGAGTACGGCATCTGAGCAAGGTGAAAAGGAAGTCTGGAAGCAGAGACAGATGCTCATAGAGTCACCCTTTACTAGAGAGATCCCTCCTTAGTCCTGCAGAGGAGGTGAAAAGAAATTGAAACATGTCCATCAAAGCACTTTCAGACTTCATGGGCTGAGTGCTCCTGGAGAAGGAATTATCTTGACGTTTTGAAAGAGAAGAGCAGAAACTGAAAGCAGAGGGCTGTCATGAACTTGCTACAGAACTCCATCTCTTTAGCTGTAGCTGAGGTTTCAGCATCTGTGTTCAGCACCTTCTGGAGCTGCTCTGGGAGCTGCTGTGCCTGCCCAGCTGCTGTGTCTGGCTCAAGCACATACCTGGAGATCCAGGGTAAGAACCATTCATGTGCTGAAACACCTGAAGAGCCTTCAGGCCTGCTGAAGTCAAATAAAATGTATACACAGTGCTTTTCTTCTCCAGTTGCTGTCCTGTTTGCCCCAGTTGCTCTCCACCATTCCCAATATGTGTCAAGAGGGCAGTGATGATCTCATGGCTGCCTTTAGGAACAGATCATTTTCCAGGTTTAGACAGGCCCTGTGTTTTGTGCATTACAGTTGTAATGTAACAAGAAGTTATCATATGGAGAGGGTTAATGAAGCTTAAAATAATACCACATTGCTTCTTCAATTTTGTCTTATTTCCTGGTTGTTTTTGTAGTGCCTAGTTTTGGGTGGATCTGGTTTCATAAATATGGTAGATTATACTGGAGTGTAAATGTGCACCAGTGCAAAAATACTGAAAATACTACCATTTCCAAAACTCTCATGTCTCATAATGTGAGTTTGTTTTACTAGTCAAAAGACAGATCAGTGGATTGTATGGAATGATTAAAGTTTACTTACCATATTGAAAATATATCACCTCTTTGGGATTGTGGTTAAACAAACCCATCCACCCACACTAACACTGAAATCCCCAGTCAGAGGTGTGGATTTGCCTTCCAAGTCTGATTCTGAAGGGGGCAGTAAAACACAACGAGTTTGACTTTGATTTTGAAAGGTGAAGAATGTTGCCTCAGAGAAAGTATGACATGTGAGTATCAAAAAAAAAATGCCATACTATTCTGACGTGCCGAACTAGAGCACTTAAAAAAGTTATTTATACATATTCTTGGTGGGTTTTCATTGAACTTTGTTGCTTTCTCTTCTTGAAAAACATTTTCACCACACAATGATTTTTTTGTTGTTGTTTTCTAGAGATGCATTTTAATTTTCACCTGATGTGAGGTTTGGACTTCATTGTAACTGGATTTTCTAGAAGCTATTTACAGCAGCACAGTGTCAAAGCAGTGGAGTAATTTCACTTGGAACATTCTTACTCCTTACTTTTGGCCTTAGTTTGTTGAAATGCTTTCTTCAAGTTGGTTATTCTGGAAAAATGTAGAAAGATGTCTTCTTTCAAAACACATACACATTTTCATCATATAAAAATAATTGGCTACAAAACAATCTAATTATTTTCCATCTATGTGAGAAAGTGAATCCAAATATTGACCAATGTCCTGGTACTACTGCATTGTATCTTCCACCTTTCACATGAAAGTAACTATTAGAAAAGGGAAAGCTTGGATAACTTGAAGTGATATCTGTAAAAACACACCTTAAAAGCTGTAGCTGACAAGTGAATAGGAATGTGTTAATGTTTTTAACTTGCATTACTATTTTAGATGTAATTAATTAGAAGATTGTCTGAATGCTACTGGAATTCTTAAAACCCCATTATCCACCCTGTGTACTTTGGGTTATCTAACAATCATATGTATTTTAGCAAAGATTTCCCAGGTTTTTCAAAGAAATAGAGGCTTTTTTTAGGTATCTCAACTTGGCTTGATGCTTCTGTAATCCTAAAAAAATCTGTATTTAGAGAAGAGAATTGAAAGAGCAGGATTTTATGTATTAAGATTCTTACAAATTTGGTTAAAGTGGAAAGTAGATGAGAAAAGCATAGCCTTGAGTGCAAAAAAGAAGAATTTCAGTTTCAGAAATATTTCTTGATACTTGCAGGCTGGACTAACTTGTGTATTTACATCTAGGCATGTACATTAGTAGACATTAGTAGACATTATATGCATTATTGGATGTGACATAGCATCAGTAGCTCTGCTTAAGAAAGTGATGCTACTTCCATAGTGTTACAAAAACAGCATTTTAACGTGATACCACAGACAGCCTTTATGTTACATAGCTCTAGCAAGCTTTGACCTTCTATATGTAGCTCAAGTACACTTTGGGATGAATAGGCAAAGATGATTCTGATAACCAGCTGCTTTGGCCCCCCTCTATGCTATCCCTCTGCTAAGTGATACAACCACATTTTTTGCTTTCTTTGACTGGTACATGATTCTAGAGACTATTTCTTCCCCTCATGGTACCACTTTTTCCTCTGTCTTCTGGATGCTGCAATAGAAAGTAACATCTAACTGAAGTGCTGAAGGAATGCTGAATTCCATGACTGGGACCCTTTCCAGGTACCTCTTGAGGTTTTCTGGTAGGCAAGGTTCACACAGCTTACCAAAGACCTATTAGCAAGTACCTCCCTTCTGATTTTGCTGAGAGATTCCCTTGAGCTGAAACCCTTGCTTCCCTCACCTGTCCTGCCCTCTCAAGCATTTTCCTCTTGTACCATGACTGTTAGTGACAGTAATGGTAATAGAAGTGCTGAAGATGCTGTTATTGCCAAAGAGCTGAGGAAACAATAAAGGCATGGTCCTGGCCAAAGCGTTTCTCACTGATGCTGCTGCTGAGTTTAGAGACAGCAGATATTTGAGGCTGGAAATCCTCCTTTTTGCTTTAATTTTTATGTAATGTACACTCTCATGGTGTTCAGCTGCAGCATTTGTTTTAGTTCTGACTTCTCTTGTCTCTTTGGGCTCAAAAATAAGCAATAGTGAAACCAGCCACATAGTCAGTCTGGTATCCCTTTACAAATCATCTCAGGGCTTTTCTGAAATCTGATGTGAGCGGGGACCTTTTAAGGGAAGAAGTTATATCTTAAATCACTTCAGAATACAGCCAGTTCAAAAGAAAAACAATGCAAACTATGTATGTAAATAATCCCATCCTCTAGTCTCAAGTACCTTTCGGTGAAAGATTTTCACTTCTTGCTATCTTGGCTATAAAGAAAGGGCTGCTAATGAAAGCTCCACAAAGGCTAGTGCTACTAGAAAATAATTGGAGATAAATTAGGCTGAGTAATAGGGAGCTTAGCTAGCTGCTGAAACTGGAGATAAAAAGCTGCTTTCCTCTGCTGGGTTTGGCTGAGTAAAGTTGATTCTCATCACAGTAGCTTGTGTGGTACTGTGCTTTGGATTTGCAGCCAGAACGGTGCTGATAACAAGGTTGTTTTCTGTGATTGCTGACACATATTGCTGCTCCCTCCCACTGCCCTGCCAGCAAGTAGAGCTGGGCTGCAGAAGTGGGGAGGGGACAAAGCTGAGACAGCTGACGCCAGCTGAATAAGAGGGTATGCCATCCTCATCATCCAAACTGGGGGAAGAAGGAGGAAAGGGGGCACATTTGGAGTGGTGGTGTTTGTCTTCCCAAGACAAACCATTACATTTGGCAGGCCCTGCACTCCTGGAGGTGGCTGAACACCTGCCAGCCTGTGGGAAGCAGTGAATTAATCCTGTGTTTTGCTCTGCTTGTGCACAGATCTTTTGCTTTACCTATTAAACTGTCACTATCTGAACTCATGAGTTTTCTTACTTTGATTCCCTCTCCCATCTCACTGGAGTGGAGTGAGAGAGCAAGTGGCTCTGTAGGGCTAGGCTGCTGGCTGGGATTGATCCACAACAGCCTTCTTCCTTCCAAAGTGCTTGAATGTAAAATGCAAGCTGTTCTCTCAAGCAAGATGGTGATTTTACTATCTCTAATAGTGCTAGGTGAAGATAAGAAAAAACAGCAATGTCTTGTATGTAAACACTTGAAATGAATTTATTTTTAAAAAAATCATTTTTACAGTTGAATCATACAGTATTCTTCTGTACGCCTTAAAATAAAAGCCTCCAGCTTTTAAAAATGCTTCCCAGTACAAAAGTGCTAATGTAAAACTGTAGTGTTTATGCATAGAAACCATCACTACACATCACTAAATATCACTCTAAATAGTCTCTTCACCAGTATCAAGGTGTGGAGAAGAGATGGAAGATAAGACTTCATAATATTTAAGGGCTTTCTTCTTCTTACAGTTCAGTCTTCAGGAGCTTCAGCGCTTTCTGCATATTTGAATACACTAGAAATGAAATATTCATGCATGTTATTTTTGCTGCAACTTCCTCTGCCAGCAACCAAAAATGCTGCAGAGAAAATGTCATTATTATTAAAGCTTTTAATCACATGCCTATTGCTATAGGGATTCAGATGTGCTTGCTCTTCCAAGCAATTTGTGAACATCATGGGTTTAATTTTTACTGGTGAGAACATTCATTAATGCCAACACATGGGCAGAGACTGGAGATGTGCAATAGTGAGGGATGGCTGTAGCAAACATCATTCCCTGCTCCCAGAAGGTTTCCTGACCTGCCCTGTTTGGGACCCATGTATGAGTTCTCACCACTGCTTGCAGTGAACGCTGCTGAATTATGCAAGTTCCTACTGACGTATTCTTGCTTTTAAAACAGATGGATGCTTAAGGCTCCAGGGCTCTGCCATCATTTCCTTCATCTCTCTGGGTTTAAGTCTAGCATCCTGTTTAATTTTAATCCCAGTTAAATGTCTCTCAGAAAGTACTGATGGCAAGAATCTGTAATGCCTGGTGTTATTCCTTGTCGCATGAAAAATGTGAGCGCGTTCAGAATATTTCCAGAATGTGTCGGAACACTCTACTTACGCAGTGAAATGTCAGAGGGCTCATATGCGTAGAGACGGTTTGAGTATCTTCCGGTAATATCTGCTCTCACAGTCAGGGAAGGATCTGGGGGAAAAAAGGGTGAGAGAATTTGAGGTGAACCTTCAAGCAGAAGGAAATCAAAGGAAATAAAGCTTTCTGCACTCCTGCTTGCTTCCTAAATGTTTCTCTGAGACATGTCTGCTTCTGCTGACTAAGAGATTATTCTAACAGGGTTGCTGATGTTTCAGTTTTAAGTGTTGTGTTTGCAGGTTTATTAGGAATGGGATGAGCTACCTATTCCAGTGGCTGTGGGATCAGCCATTGAGGGAGCAATGCTGGACCTGGGGAGCTGAGTGGGATTGAGTCATTATTTGATCCACAAAACCAACTCGAACTTTATACTTCTCATGAAATAAATTCCTGTTAATCAGCCTGAGGATTTGAGATGCATGATGCAGCAGGGGCTCCGAGATCAGCTTTGATGCTTGAAGTACTCACCTATGAACAAAACCCGAGGGACGTACTGGCCATCAGGTGCAAGATTCTTGTCTGTGGTTTCATACTTAAAGAAAACAGAGAAGGTCCCTAGTCAAGGAGGGCATGTTACATAAATATTTTTTTCCTTCGCTATATTTTGTATTATGAAATACAGCTCAAATACTACATATTTCAGTTTAAGAGATTGACCATATGGGATGCACTTTTTTGACATCTGGAATTGCAAGTTGGTAACAGTTCATGTTATTATTAAACTTTACATTTCCTCACATTCTGTGTTTGTGATAGGTACAAATGAAAAAGTCTTACTAAGAAATCTCTTACACTTCAGCAGTGGCCATTTTCCTAGCCAACCTCAGCTATTAAACTCAGTTAGAGAAGCCATAATTAAATTCAGAACTTTGTCACTTTCACTTAACTAAGTATAACTGGGAAACTTACCACAAGGTTCAGGAGAATGAATTTTTCAGCCAGTTTCTGTATATCTTTGTGTTCAGCAAAGACCTTCTTCAGGGCTAGAGTAGAAACAAATGAGAAAGAAATGGATGGATGCCCTTGAAATACATTGTCCTCCAAAAAGTAATTCAAGCAAACTGATAAAACAAAATTAGAATTTCCAGTTTACAGCTGCTGCAAACAGATTTTCAGTTCATTCCATTAGGACATGATCCATTCATTTATATTCTGCATTAAAGAGTAATTACAACACTGCAAAATGTCCCCTCTTCCTTCAGAAAGTACAGCTGGCTCTCAAATGTGTCTGCTTAGGTTTGAATTTGAGCATTTGACCCTTCAGAGCTCCTGTTCTGCTATTGTGGTTTCTGGCCCCAGATCTTAAGCATGTAGGGCTTCAGACTAAAATGTTTGGAAGGGTTTAAATACTTGTACAAGTAGAGCCTTCTGGAGTTACTGGAGCTATGGATGGATGCAAAGATCTTGCCTGTGGATTGACTTGCAGGAAGGAGAGCCCTCAGATAAACAGTTACCAGAAATCCTGGAATAGCTCAGTTTCAGCCTGGATTGATTTAGTCCCTGGCTGGGTTCAGTCTCAATCACTGATGATATCAAGAGCTGAATATGGTCTTTCCAAGAAATTGTTATTTGTTGCTACTGGTCTTCCTATTGATCTTGGCTGACTGTGCTGTGAACCAAATTCAGATTTGTCAGTGGTCAAACCCTACTGACCTGTGCTCATTTCTGTATCATGCAACACTGAATTACCATTTTTATTTTATTTCTACACATTGGAAAACACCTTTGTGGTACAGTAACTTGAAGAACACTCCCCATGCTAGTGCAAGCTAGTATTTCACTAAGGTTTAAAGCAGAACGGTGGCTGATTTTTTTAAAGCAGCGTTTTTACAGAAAATTAAAACAAGATTTATTTCTTTTTTTTTCCCTCCCGAGTGCAAAAGGATTACCTTGGCTGTGTGGGCAGTCTTCCAGGTGGTGGATGATCATCAGGGGTTTCTGGCTGGAAAAGAAGAGCCCTGGTTAGGACCGGGGAGGCGCGGGGGGCTGGGGGTGGGCGCGGCGGGGCGGGTACCTGTGCTTGGCCCGGAAAAGCGCCTCCTCGTAGGTCTGTGTCCAGATGAGCTGGTCTCCCCAGCCTGTGGGAGGGACAGGGCACACACACCCTCAGACAGCGCCCGGCCAGCGGGGCTGGGAGCCCGGGGCGAGTCCTGCCCCTGCCGCCTCTGCCGGGAGGGGCTTGGAGCAAACCCGCTGCCAGGGCGCTGGAAATCAGCAACGAAGGAGAAAAGGGTGCAAGGAAATACTAGAAAAGGTTTTGCAGAATGAGTTGCAAGAAAATTAATTTTTTCGAACAGCATAGTAGATGAAATATTCACAAGATTGCGCTTTAAAAAAAATGGTGGAGGGTTTTTTTATTTTTTTCAATTGTTTGTTTTTTACCTCTGGAGAGCGTCTGAGGCAGTTTTGGCTTAGCAGTAGTGTCCTTTGAATCCTTCTTGCCTGTATCCTTTGCCAGAGCACAGGAGATGGCAATGAGCAGCAAGAGCATGGACACGAAACTCTTCTCCATGGCTGCTCCTAGCAGGGGTGAGAGAAAGCCCCGGTCAGTGTGGCGCCTCCCAGGTGGGCGCTGGCGCTGAGGCCGGCCGCAGACAAGGACAGGGTCGGTAAAGCAGCGGGTCAAGTCACAAATATGCAGCGGGGTGAGTCAGGGCTGGAAGGAGCAGCTCCAGGCACGGAAGGTGAGGTTTGCTCAGCAAACCGCCCTGAGGGACCCGCCTGCTCCCCACTGCCCTGTTCAAGCCATTGGGCTATGGCCCTTTTAGGATGGGCACGTCGGTGAATTTCTCCCTCTTCTTTCTACGTATATTGAACATGCTCAGTAAAATAACTGGGTTACAGCAATTCCAAAAGTCCTTGCAAGTCCTAATAAGTTCACAGTTCTATTTTGATTTCTCAGTGCTAGAGTAACCCAGCCACAGGTGCTAAAACGTTAATTTGTCTCAGCTCTTCCCCCATTTTGCTGTGGGAGCGACTCAAATGAGAACTCAGAATGTTTAAGCTAGGCTTTATAGTGAACATTAGCACATACACAGCTTAATGGTGTTGAAGCTTTCAATCCTGTGTTTTCCCTTAAAAATATAATCTAACCCTTAAACCCAGCAGAATGTATAACAGGAAGATTTGGGAGGAGCTGATGTGTGGCCCAGTTAAAACTGAAATGGAGTTTGAGAGTAGAAGCAGCACACAACAAAGAACTTTTCCTGAGCCATGCTGGCTGGGGCTTGGAGATGAGACAGGTCTGGTGGAAAGCTCCTCAGCATTTCAGCTGAAGGGAAAAATCATTTCAGCAACATGACCATATATTTTCTCATTACATTTCCTCCTAGAAACTAGAACCAGTATAATGGGTACAAAAAGAAAATTTAAGATGCTCTAAAAGCAGTACAGAACATTGAAAAGAGATCCATTAAAAAAAGTAAAGAGAAAAAAAAAGAAAAAGAAAAACCAAGCCCACAAAACAACCCTCACCACAACAGGCTGACTGTTTTTAAAGTTCAGACAATAAAAACTAAACAGAAGTGTTTTTCCAGGTAGGAACTGCAGGAGGAGATATTAGCTGAGTTTCCACGAGTGATACAATACTTTTTGCTACTGGGATGTCCAACAGAGCTCAAACATCCAAAGAGTCCCTGCTTCAGTGGTATGACGTACAACTTTTGCATTTCTGCTCCAAGAGAAGTCTCCTTGGTAAGGAGGAAAATGGCATGAAGTTCAATTAAACTCTGGATTGTCAGGGTTGCCTCAAGACTTGTTTTGGCTACAGCTGTATAGAGGAAGTAATGTTTCTTTCAAAAGAAAAAGAATAAAATAAAAAATTATGAGACAACCAGGAAACTGAAGATCAGGCACACTGAAGATCAGGTTGTGGAGGCAACATGCAGAAAGCAAAGACAGAGGTATGTTAAATCTGCTCCTTCAAACCTTGCCACTGGAAGACTGTGCACCTTTGAAAAGCTTTCCAAAATAACCCCTCAATAACCCCTCTTCTGTTTGTTCTGGTTGGCTTTTTTATTTTTTTTTTTTTAATTTTTATTTTTTTTTTAAGCCTGTAAAGCCAATATTTCTCTAGACATTTTGCTGTGCCTGCTTTGCGGCAGCCTTTTCTTTCCAGTGACCAGACTCCCCATCCCCAGCTAGCTCGTCTCACAGCTCCCCCGGGTACCTCCTGCAGCAGGGAGTGTGCAGTGCCTTACCTTGTTTACTCGCCCAGGCCCCTGCCAGGATGGGAAGGTGTTCCTGGTTTCAGTGTGAATGCTGCTGCTCCTACTGCCTATTTATGCACCTTCACACCCCAACTCCACCCACAAGCTTTGAATTTGAATGCTACTTTCAAAGAGCTAAACTTTTCCAGTTTTTCCCCACCAAAACGTTCAGAGTTTATTTTGTAATTAAGTAACATTACTGTCTCCTGTCAGATAATGTATCCAAAGCTTACGCACATTTCTGTAGACTTTTGGGATATTTCTTGAAAGGTGATTTTAAAAGATTGGCAAAGATCCAAGTACAGGTAAGCTTAAGTCAAGACTCCTGATTTGCCTGAAGAGTGATTTGTCTTTTTTTGATTGGTTGGAAAATCAGTATGGGTTGCTGTTCTTTTACTCCTTAGAAAAAGTTAAATTGATGACTCAGAATTGTGGATGTTAATTAGTTAAACAACTATGCACATTATACAGATATTTGTGCACACATTCACGTATAACAGCACATAGAATTGTAATCAGACCTAAAAAAAAAGTTATAAAGGTCTCCACAAAAACATATTTGGAAGCTACAATAAAAACCCTGTGTCCATAAGCAGAGATCTAAGCCAACATTTAATTCAATTTCCTTGATTAATTGGTGGTGTAGACATTTATTTTTAACTACAACATAAACCCAAATTGCCTTAGGTTCCAAGTACACACATAATACAGTGCAATGCTCAGGAAAATAAGACCTGGATGGTGATTCCCACTGCTGCACTGACTGCACACAGTCCTTCCACAGAGGTCAGTGAAATATATGTTGAAACTACAGTATGTTCTCCTTGCTGCATGCCTCATATATTTCAGTGAGATTAAAATCACGAGTTCATGGGCAGTGAATGCTTAAAATTACTCAGCTGGGCAGATGAAATCCATCAGATATGGATTTTCCTGTTTGAAATTCACAGTGCTGCCTGATGGCTGCCTAAAACACTCATTTGTTACAAATACACTTGAGAGAATTAAGAGCTTTGGACCTTAGTGTGGATTTGGTTTGTTTTTGGGGTTTTTTTTTTCATGAATAACAATTACAAAAACAAAGCACAAAAGCAAGATGGTGAACTCAAGCAAAAATACTTTGTGAGTTCTACCATGCTTTGCTTAGCTGCTTCATGTATTAGGAGGGTGAAATCAAAGCTCCCAGGTGTGTCAGTCATTTTAACTGCCCTTTCTGTATGTTTCATGAAATAAGTATGTTTTCCTGAGAGAATTTGCATATAAATTTCTTCTTCTCCTCCAGCACTTGTCCCTGAAGATTTAGAGATGTAATTTGTTTGTTCCTATATTGCCTATTCAAACTACATCCACTCAGCTTTTCTTCCAAAACATACACAAAAGAAGTCTCCAAGGTCCATATTTGGACATGAGACCACTCACTTTGGACAATTTAGGTAACATTCTAAATCCATTTCAGGGCAGATGTAGAAGTTAACCTTGGGTACCCATGTTGGTCTCAGCTTGGACAATTCATAATTGTTACTTAATATGCTTTTGCTGACTCTCTTCTCACACCTAAAGAGCATTTGACAGCTTTAAAGCCCATAGAAGAAGTTCTATTTGCTCTCTGGTGCTGTGCAGAGATAAAAGGTGGGTTTTGACTCACATACCTTATTAAAAAATTGGGTTCTGTCTAAAAATGCATCGACCCCAGAGCTAAACTCCTCCCTGCTCCTGGCACCAGCCATAAATGTCTCTCCATTTCATCTGCACCTTTGCTTTCTCCTGTTTTCAGGGGATGCATTTATCTTAGCCTGTGTCCACATAGTCTTGTTCTACTCCTGAGAGAACTCTTTCCTAGAAGAGTCTCAGTAATTCAAATACAGCTACTCACAGGGGCTTCCCTCTCAGCTCAAACCCAGGGACCTCGATGCAGATAGTCAGACTTGTCTCCAAATCAGTTTGTGCCTTGTGAATAAAGAGAGGGAGAATCTCAGTCTTTCCCACAGCTCCCTGCTTGGGCCCTGAGACTGAGCAGTATCCAGCAGCTAAGTTTTCTTCTGGCCTCTTATAATGGGCTACTTTCTCTGCCTCAGTGGTTAAATCCTGCAGGAACTACCCCATAGAGCTTCAAACCAAATAGGACTATTCCAGAACCTTTTTCCTTTTTTTCTGAAAAGGCCTAGTAGATCCTATTACTGTTAATATTTAACATCTTTACAAAACTAGCCATTAGATTTTTAATATAATTTTGGTTTCCCTGCTCTGAGGTGCCTGTGTTCATTATGTTATACAGAAATTTGCACAGCTTCAGGTGGATGATGTTACACCTGTTATGAAGGCATTCTCTAACCTGCTTTGTTTTTTCTTGTATTTTATAATACATAAGTTTTAGAATTCAGGCATTTCTCCTAATTTCATAATAAACACATTTCCGAGTCTTATGATCCACTGCTTAGAATTAATATCAGAAATTTACATGGGAGGAATGAGAAGTAATGAAGGAGATGTGTAGTCAGTCCCACACTAGCAATGCTCTGAGTCAAAGCCAGACAGACAGATCTGGAAATGATCAATCTTCCACTGCTCTCAAAGTAGTAGCATATTGTAAGACATCGTGGTTGAAAGCAAACAAAATTTATTTGAGAACTGGTCAAATTTCTGTTCTCAGTGCTTTAACCCCATACAGGTCCTTTATCACCTGAAAGATCTTTGGATGAAATTTGACTAAAATTTTCCAGAAAGCCTTATACCCCAAAATTTAGGAGCTGAGACACCCTCTTACACCTATGACAGATGCAGGCTCCATTTTGTTTCCTTCTTGCCCTGAAATAGTTCAAATCCTTCTCATTAATAGGACAGGTTGGTGCTGCCTGCATTGCATGCCACGATGGTCGATCACACACGCCAGGACTGTTTATTTGTGCAGTAGGTATTTATGCTGGAGCAGGCACTGAACCCCAGGCCTGCTCAGTTGTAATCTGTCAGGTAAGAAAGTGATTTTCCTCATGTTGGCTCGGGAAATATTTGCTAGCACTTGGAAATGGAAAGCATTACTAAAGGAGAAAGTGGTGTCTTATAAGTGGTCCAGACATTCTCTTGAGAGCTGAAAGGCCATGGTTGAACCATTCCCTTGACTATTTTATTTTCATTACAAAGCCACATTTTAATATATGGCTGGAAAGACAAAAGTTCAGCAGATTTCTATTGCTGAACATTTAAAGCTGGTAACTGAAGCTCAGGTAGATTTTTGCTAGGAATCTGATGATTTGTCCTGAAGGATGATGGTTTTCCAAAATTTGTTAGCCCAACATTTACTTCTTTTTAGTTGAATAAATTACTCAAATAACTTGCAGTACCTACAGTTTACAGTTTATTGGTAATATTTTTCAAATCAGCTAGCAGAAGAGATGCTAATGATATAAATTATGATAATCTGACTCTTTAATTACTGCGAGCATTTTGATATCTCTGGAGGCTTTTTTTCCACTTACATGTGGATGTTTGTATTTATGTTTATATACAAATCACCACCACTTGATACAGGCTGTCATGAAAAGCATGGAGCATCCCTTACATAGTTTTAGATGAAGATGTGGGTTTGTCATGTAGCCAGTTCTTATCCCATATTTTGTTATGAATCTTGATGTGATGAGATGTCTGGAAGGCATTGCTGAATGACATGTTTTAAAATCACTAAGTCATTTGAAGACCCACATTGAATGTATTTGCTCTTGTATTGTTTTAATGCCCTTTCCCCAACAATAAGGAAACTGTCATGGTCTATTACACCAAGGAGTTTCAAGGTTTTCAGCATATGTGGAACTTCATTGCTCAGTTGTGTTTGGTAAAAGAAAGCCTGTTCCTGGTAGCATTTAGATTTAAATTTGAAATTTTTTTTCCATCCCACCGGGAAGCAGCAAAAGAGTGAAGAGAAATTCTGTGATGAGAGGGACTAGGAAGCTGGTGTTGTACCACAGCCTGTGAAGAAGGCTGTTTATCTGGTCTTAACTGGGCAAGTCAGTTATGATCAGTGATGCCTCATGTCTGAAATTCTTGTACTGAAGTAAATGCATTTTAATAAATTAAAATAGCTTGCTCTGTCTAAAGCCACAAAATTTGCTGTACTACATAAATAAAGCAAATGACTCCTTCCCTGTCTGACTAACTGATATCCAATTTTCAGTATAACTTTAAATCTGTAAGCCATCAGTTTCTTATTTTGTTATACTGTAATATTTGAGAACTGTGGGGAAAACATTTATGTTTTCAACAGCTTATTTTTTACTTAGTATCACGTAGGCATTTTTTTAACTAGTCCCTTTCTGTTAATTAAGCCCTCTCCTGTTTCTGGCCTGCCTTGGTCCTTGGATGCTAAACTCTATTACAGGCAAGTAGCTGAACCACCATGTTCATAATTTAGCAAGTCTCCCAGAGCTGCCACCTTGCTGTGATCTCTCTATAGGCCTCCTTTCTATCTATTGTTCTTATTTCAAATGTATGTCTCTTTATTTGTAACCCAGATCTTCTTAGTTTTCCTAATGCTTTGCCTCAAAGATCAGAAATCTTTGGCTTCTAATGAGTATGAGCAAAATGGTGTCCCAGGTCTGACTCCAGAATTCATGGCTGTTAAGTAATAATGGAGGGGCCTCTCTTTACTCTCTTTATTCTTGCTAATTTACCTGAAAGTTTGCAAAGATAAAGATGCAGGATTCCATCCTGGTTTTTGTTTTTGGTCTTCTTTCAGTGAATAGTAAACACATCTCAGTGAAGTTCTATCTGAAACCAAAGACACAACTCCTTGCTTAGCCCCACTGTCACTTGTGTGCTAATGTCTTCTTTTCCAACAGTGCCTTTGCTTTGGGGCCAATATCCTGATCAACATGACCTCTGCAGTGAAGTGTATTAGTTTGTTCTGCAAAGTTTCTCTCTTTCCTGGTAGTGTTGGTTTTTATCTCCAAGCTGTGCAGGCTCTTACGGCATTGACGCTCTCCAGCCTGCACAATGTGCTCCACAGAGCCCCCCATCTTCTCCCAAGTTCTTGACATTGCCTTGGCTTGTGTGTTCATCGCACAATGTGCAGTTTTAGTCAGCCACACAGACTGCACAGTGGACTCCAGTGCTGAGCCCTTTCTGCAGCAGCTCTCACTGCTGCCAGGTCTTAGATGTTCCATCACATCCTCTCTGCATCCATACCGTGGAACCATTTTCCTCTCCCTGCTTCAGTCTGAACTGGGTGGGAGTCTTTGCCTGGGCAGTTCTATTTGCCTTGTTAAGGTTAAATCTGGGATTTAGCAGTCTCGTTTCTGAGCTGGATTTTCCAGATCTTGAGTACTATACTTTTATCTGGGTCTCAGCCACAAAGTTGTAAAACTAACTCACCAACTGTAGACCAGGTATAAAACCCTCAATGTTTTCTCTTCTTATTTTACTTTTTTTTTTCCCCCATTACTTTTTTTTTTTTTTTTTTTTTTTTTTTGTCAGAGGACTGTGGGGAGTGTTTTTTCATCTTTGTGAGGAGAATAGTTTACCACTGGCACAAGTTACCCAGAAAAGTGGTGGGAGAACTCTTCTGTCAGGTTTCAAAGAGTTGTTCAACAAACTTGTTGTTTGATTATTAATGCCATTATTCAGTCATCATGCACAGGGATGGGGTTGGAAAGAGTAATTTTATCGTGCCTGACCTTCAACTGTTAGTAACATGAACTTTGAAATAACACAGCACCCAGTTCCAGCTGCTTCATCCTGTGCAGTGCTTCCTGATGCAGAATGTTGAATGTACTTCTGAAAGCTTCCCACTACAATCATCGTCTTCAAATATTGACATAATTTAATTCCTTTTGTTATACAGTATTCTAATGATGTGTTGCAGACCACTGCATTACCAGCAGGACAAAGAAAGTGAGGTCACATCCACGGTGCTGGGTGACTATTCAGCTGCAGAAGAGATGGCTCAGGGGGATCTCATCAGTGTGTATCAATACCTGGTTGTGGGGACCTTCTTGTCCAGAGGAAGGCCACAGAATGATCAGAAGGCTGGACTATGTCTTCAAGAGATCGATTTTGGGTTTTAGCCTGGAGAAAGCTCTGGGGAGACCTTACAGCATATTCCAGTACCTAAAGGAGGGCTATTAAAAAGCTGGAGAGGGATTTCTTTCAAGATCATGTAGGAATAGGAAAAGGGGTAATGGCCTTAAACTGAATGAGAGTAGATTCAGATTAGATATTAGAAAGAAATTATTTAAAAGACTGGTAAAGCTATGGGACATGTTGTCTAGAGAAGCTGTAGATGCCTCATCCCTGGAAGTGTTCGAGGCCAAGTTGGATAGGGCTTTAAGCAGCCTGGTCTAGTGGAAGGTGCCCCTTCCCACATCAGGAGGGTTGGAACTAAAAGGTCTTTAAGGTATCTTCCAACCCAAACCATTTTATGATTCTTTGACTCTAAGAAGGAAAAGCCAGACTCTTCTCTGACATCAAGTCACAGGATGAGAGTCAATTAAAATTCAGGAAATTACGTGTAAATATAAAGTAGAATTTTTTTCCCTTTTGTAATGTGAAGATGGTTGAAGACTGGAACAGGCTGTCCAGAAAAGATGTGGAAACCCCATCCCTGGACATATTCAAAACTCAACTGGGTATAGCCCTGAGCAACCTGCTTTGGGCAGGGGACTTGGACAAGACAATCTCCAGAGATGCCTGACATATTCACCTGTTCTATTATTTGATGAATCTACATACATAGTATGTGTAAAAGAAAGGTTAAGTAGTCCAAAGGTGAACCTATAACTGAACCCACACGTATCCTACTCCCAGCTTCCCCTGATCTCTTGCCCAATATAAGCTAAATTAATGGAAAAATGCCGTAGTATGGTCACAGTTTAGAATATTATTGCTGGAACAGTAATGAATGGTTATTAACTTTTGCCCATGAAGTGCTCATGTTTCACCATGGTGTGGGTCATACACTGTACAAATACAGTTGTAATGTCCCTGTCAGGATAGCTAACTGGCTCAAGACAATTGGAGTGACTTTAGGCAACGTGTACTTAAATTTTTGTTTAAACATCATGGCCTGGAAATGGTAAGCACACCCCCACAGGTGGTGACACTAAACAAGCAGTATCAGTCACAGGGAGCTGATAGAGGATGGGTGTTCCCAACTCCTGGCACAGTTCCAGCTGATGGTTTGATGATAACGTGGCTCTATCTTGACATCTTGACATTCAAATGCAAGACGCTCATTTAAAATTGTTCTTTTAAAAGATTTTTTTTTTCTGGAGGTAGCACAAGCAATGCTATCCCAAATCTTGTGAAATACTTAGTGGTCAGAAGGCTGACATATGTTTCAGCTGTGCTTAGCACAGAGGAGCAGGAGCAGGGGCAGAGCAGCCTATCTCATTTGCTCTCCCTCTCCACAGAGCCATTCCAAGCAGCTGGCAATGACTGAAAGAGAAGTAAGCTTAGGCAGTGTGGTCTTTTTGCATTCAGCTGTTCCCTGTATCTAGCTGTATCACTTGGAGATTCTCTGGGAGGCAGGGAATTCCCACATAGTCAAGTCAAAAGTAGTCTAATCTCTGTCTGCCAAAAAAATGGTGTGGAAAATGATGGAGACGTGAGTGTCTGAAACCAGATCACTTAAAAGTAGACCACTTCATAAGGAGCCATACATAAGCAAAAATGCACATATTAGTGTTCCTGTGTCAATTATCTGTTAGGAGCCATTTCTGCTTTTAGCATGTCTGAATGAGAAGAAAAAAATAAGGTGTAATTTCTTGTTTTATGCTGTATCCTGAGTAGCTATCCTGCTGTAGCTAGCTGGGTTTTCAGAGTTGAATGCATTGAGTCATTACAAACACTGGCAGGTTGGGATTTCAGTTCCTGTCCTCCTATTTCATATCATGCAGCTGCTGGAGCTGCAGAGCAAACAGGCAGCTGGTGGAGAGCTGCCTGCAACCAGCAGCCTCCTACATTTTGCACGTGTTGCTGGGCAGAAATAACCAGGGGCCAGCTGGTAGCACCCTCCTCCTTTCTGGGATGAGTGGGAGGGTTATAAATCAGCAGCACAGGAAGAATGGAGGAAATGCCTGTCTTTGCCTGGCTATTGTAGGGCTCTGCTGTTTGTTGCTTTGGTAGCTTGGTTTGCACAGCTGAATCCAAACTGCTAGTTCAGGACACACTGCTGACCCTTCCAGCGATCTGAAGTTTTAAATGTCAAATATCTTGTTAAAAAGCAAACTGAAAGTAATGAATGGCAGTCATGTAAATGATGTCAGTTATTTGCAAAGAAGCAATTATTCAATGCCAAATTCAGGTGGCTGCAATGTGGCAAAAGACCACAGACATGGGGGTCAGTAATGATTGCTATTATTTTCATTACAGGTTTATACAGTAGGCATTACTTTCACCTGGTTCATATGATGATTAAATAATGAACTGTAAATAGCTTATAAACTCCAGTATCTGTTCTAGCTCCCTGTACTTTCTGACTGAACATCCTAAAAATTATTTGCAGTTTTGGATGAGCTTCATGTGGAAACTTGAATATTGCAAATGTCACACTGTGTGTGTGCAGAGCTAGCTGAGACCTTTGGCATGATCTCCTATAAAATCTTTCTTTTTTCCTCCTCTTTTAGAAGAAAAGGAATCCATCAGACAGTCGATTCAACTAAGGATGCCTTCATAGTTTTAAGAGGTGTTCCTTATACTTGCATTTCTTCTTTCTATTGACCAATAAGATTGTCACACCTGTATTTCCTTGCCAACTTCCTGGTTGATGTGTGCAAGAGATCAGCATCTAGCTTGCTTGACTTTGTTTCTCATGTAGCTGTTATGCAGAACCAGTCCTACTTTTTGGTCTTAACTGTCCTGGCTCAGCCCAAAAAATAAATAACATTCTTATATCTAGTAGATTAAAATAGAGTCATCATAAAAGCCTAAGAATTACTGTAAGAAGCAGCAAGCTGCATCTTGAACTTCGGGACCATCCTTTTGGTGGTTGACATTGCTGTGTCAATGAAACTTAAGCATGAATGCACCATAATAAGAAGAATTTTCTAAGTGTCTCCTTGAGTCAGTCAGATTGGTTTTGAAATAAACCCACCCCATTTTCTTCTGTTAAATACAGGAAATGTAGAAATATGAAACTCCTGATACGAGTAGCTCTACCCTTTAATTATTTCAGTTGCAGGCTGTAAGAGTTTCTGGGAGATGCCTTAATATTGTGAGGCATTCCAGCAAAGTTAGCGGGGCCATTTGTTGTTGAATGTGAATTTGTGTAGCAGAGCTTGGGTCTACATTACTCACAGGCTTTTAGTTCCTTTGGATTTGGAAAATGAGGAAAAAGAGTTTAATTAAAAAAATTCAGATAACTGACACATGACTTGGAAGACTAAAGATGCTCAAAGAATCATGGTGTGATTCTTGGAGGTGTCCTGTTCTGGGACAGGAGTTGAACTTTGGTGACTTTTGTGGGTCCCTTCCAACTCAGCATATGCTATCTTTCTACAGTCAGATTAAAATAATAAAGATGTTAATTTAAAAGAAGTGTTTAATCTGGGGAAAATGAAACTGGTGCTTTATGCTTGCAGGTAATTTAAATTGAAAAGCAGAATTCTTCCAGGGGGTATTATTCTTACTGAACAATCATAAGATTTTTTTCCTGTCACTAACATTGCTCATGTAAAGAGAAATTACTCCTTTTGCCCTGCAGCACCTGATTCTATTAGCAAGGTGAATCTGTTAGCAAAGACCCATCCAGGAAAGTCTCAAGAGTTTTGCCTTCAGGAGAGTGCATCATGTTGCCATGTTTCTTTCCTGTTTCCTGTTTGGTGAGCAAACAAACCTTCCGTGAGTTCTTTCAGTGATCTGGTTCACACTCACCAGAGAGCTTCCAAATTCTATATGCATCTGTCTTACTGCTATATCTAAAAATTTTTAAGTCAAGCTCTATTCTTGGTCACTTGTCAAAAAGTAGTTTTAAAATTTTTGTACAGGAATGTTAATGTTCAAGTCGGCCCTTAAGTGAATCTCAAACTGAACACCCTTTGCTTTTTCTGCCTGCATCAGCTGGTATGATAAATTCAGCTCTCCTTGCAAACTGCTTTATATAGAAACCTTGCTAGATAAAATGCTTAAGTTCAAGTGGAAGACACATTGTGTTGGAGCTGAATTCTGTAAAGCCTTCCAACCAGTTCCAGAACAGTGCTGCTCTCCAATTTGCTTGGTTTCACTGAATCTGCCTTTGTGTGAGTCTCGCCCAGGATGACTTGCAGAGCTGGCGAGCAGGAATCTCTAATTGCAGTAGCCCTGGGTGTTGGTTCTCTGCTCTGTGGCACCATAGCAATTTGGGAGTGGCTTTGTTTAATTCAGAATCGAAATATCCTACTTGCTACCTTTAGTTTGACTAGGGAAGTAGAGAGAGAGTGAGAGAGAGCAAGCCTACCTGTGGCGTATAACAGTATTGAAGTTTAAACATTACAGCAGACAAACAACAAAGAGTTTATTCTATCCATGAAGGAAGATAACCTTTTACCTTCTCTTTGTGTGTTCTGTATGAGATGATATTGCATTCTGAATGTGTTGGAGACACATCCTAACACAGGAATGCAGCTCTCAGTCAGCAAATCTGAGATGGATGAAAGTTAATGCTGGGTTTATTCTGCTGGTTGAACAGTAGCTTGCAGCTAAGTTGTACCAAAAACGTTGCTGCAATTCTTCTAGCAGGAAATGAATTGGATATAAAACTAAATGCAAACTAAAGCTCCACTCTACAGTTTGGGGAGTTTTGTTATATTATTCTATATTTTTAAGGTTGTGTTATTCGCCAGTTCATGCTAAGTCATGAATTTAGCAAAGATATTAATGAAAGACCCACCAACATCTTTGTGCCCATTTGCTACAGGTGCCAGGGTTGATATTTTGGAAAATAAAAACACATTTGGAGGCTGGAGTAATAGCACTTGTTCTTTGTTTCAGCAAAACTATCACTGCCCTTGGGCCTATTCATAGGTTCTGTACCATGCACCTTCAAAATAACAGTGGAGCCAGATTCAGCCACTTTTTTCATTCATTTATTTTGCATTATTTTTTTCTCAGGCTTCTGCAGAATGATGAAAAGTATTATTTAGGCACGGCTTTTAGAAGGGGTGGCAGGGGATTCAGGGAGTTATTTATTATCAACCAAACATTTTAAACAAAACAAAAAAAAAAAGTAACTTTTAAGAAAAGGTGCTTGATCAAGGACTTGCTGTGTCAAATTGTCATTTTGCAATAAAAAAAGAAAAATCTATTGGAATATTAAAAGTAAGATTTTTTGCAAAATTTCTTGTTGAAGTAGAAGTTTGTTTAGAAATAGTAATGATTTTGGTTTCAGTTCCCAAAATGAGACTATCATAGAGAATTGCTTGTGCTGTTTCTACTTGTGGAGATCCACAGTGTGAATAATTTTCTAAGTGAAAACATGAGTCAGTTACAAAGTCTATGTTTTAGAAAGGACTTAAGGAGTTGAACAGCCTGATGGGAGATTGCTAAGATGAAATCGGTCAGATTTTAATTAGCTGGTGGGGTAAGATGTAGCATGACACATGAAATTCATAATTTTCCATAGAGTCTCCCACTCCTAGTAGAAAATCAAAGAGTGGAATTTTGTCTTATAGAGTAAAATGGAGAATTTAAGTGCTCTTTGAAGCATAGAGAGGCTTTAAAAATCGTTAGCATGAGAGATCCAAATTTTTGAAATTGCTATTCTTTCAACCTGCAACTTCAGGCAAAATGCCACTGAAATCTGAGCAATATTGGACTCAACACTTGGATCTACAACCTGGATTTGCAATTTCTGCCTGCCATTACTAAATTTACTTGTGACTTTCTACTAAGTAACCCTTATGTTCTTGCTGATAAGTAACACTTTGTTAAATGTGGTTTAGGTGTTTAGCACTGCACAATGACTACAGCTTTTACCATTCTGAAGGAGTTTGTTTTGGACATGAACCTGGGTCATTCCAGAGCTCTTGTGGGGCATCTTAATATGACATCTACACTTTGAATCCAGTTTTTCCTTGGGGCTCCACCATTTATGCCTCCAAAGATGAAACCAAATAACAAATTGTAAAGCTCTAAAATTAGTCTCATAGATCAACGCAGTTATGAAACTGTGGGAATGAAGCCGTGTTTTCAAACTGTTATTATTATAATAACAAAAAGAGAAATTATTTAAATGGAAATGTGAGAGCAGAGGGTGCTTGTGAGTTTGACAGAGCCCCTATGTCAGAGCTACTGCAGCAGAGTGTTGCTGTAAGTACATATATCAGTGGAGGAATTGGCAAGTCACAGCATAGCAACAAAAATGTCTGGAAAAACTTCTCCTTTTGAGTGGTAAATCTTAGCTTATCTGATATAATACTGTGCAAAAATTGGCCTAAGCACTGCTGGGGTTATCTGGGATACAGGAGTAGGATACTGTTGTTTTGACAGATGAAATGCTCTGGGCTCAACATTATGAGTAATCAGTTAACTGCTTAGACAAGTGCCTTCATTCCTATACTTCTTTTCACAGTCACTGAAGAACTTCCCCTTTCTTCTTGGGTGAGCTTTGCCATAGTGCTGAGTAGCCCTTTCTATGCCAGGTCTATATGAAGTGTTTCACTCCTGCCAGACATGGGTTTAAGGTTAAGCTGTCTGAGGCACAGCTTGTGTGTGTCAGGTGTTAGTGCTCAGTTGTGTCCTGGTTCCTGTCCAGTCCCTGGGGACTGGCTCTGAACAGAAGCACCAGCTTAGAGTGAGATCTCAGCCCTCTCCCTGAATGACTTGGAGGCATCATGATGTATGTGTTTGTGATTATAACTCTTGGCTTGAAAACAAGGTGGCAGGACAACTTTTTGTTACTGACTCAAGTTTTTAAATTCATCCTTAATTTTCCCCAATTCTAGTGATGTCAATATTTAATTATCTTTGAAATACTGTCCCAGTGGTACAGAATATGGAAATATAACTCAATATAATGCAGGGGTGTGGCAGGTGTGTGTTCAGGCATCCTGAACAGGATGTGCTGGCGGAAGTGTCCTGGAACTACCTTCCTCTTAATTCCTGCATTTAGCTCACTTGCAAAGCTAATTGGATATAGTTTCTTCATGTAAGCAGTAGCTTGGCTTGTACTTCTACTTTGTTTAATGACTAATCTCTTCCAATCTATATATGTTTAATCAGGAGATGACCTAGGTCAGATAATAAGTCTGCTGCAAATGTTCTATTTGCAGCATGTTGTGCTAAGGAATAGCAAATCTGTTGAGTATTCTTGTAATGCAAATCCCTTTCAAATCACTTTTACTGATGGAGAGAAAACGTGTCAGCTTGTGAGTGGCTGCTTGCTTATTCCTAACTGACTTGGTGTTTTCAAGAAGAATCTCAGGGAATAAATATACCCATACTATATTTATCCATGATGGTTTCAATTTGTCCAAGCTGCTGCTAATTTAAGTTGCAAAGAGCTGCCTTTAGTATTAAGCAATTATTTCTAGGTTGATTAGTCTTAAATAATTTGTCCTAAACCTCAGACCTATCCCAAATTTTGTGTACTTTTATTCCTGTTTGCTGTTCCTATAAATGCAAATCTCTATATATCATTAAAATCTGATCCACAGATTTCAAATTGCCATGTCTGTCTGTCAAATCTACATTTTAAAAACATCCATCTATCTATCTATCTATCTATCTATCTATCTATCTATCTATCTATCTATCTATCTATCTATCTCTATACACATGCAGACTCCAGAAAGGACAAAGGGTCTTGCAAGATGATTCAGGTGATGCAGAGCAAGGTGATGCAGAGGGCCTCTTTTTCAGTTAATATTTGGGAACAGAAAACAAGCTTCTTTCATGGTGATAATTTTAAACATTTGAAATCTATTAAAACCACTGTTCCCTGTTGCAAAATTGAAAAGCCTCATGGACTTTTCTGGGTTTTTTTGTGAGGAGTGACATCAAGACTGTCCATCAGAGGATCCT
Organism: Sylvia atricapilla; assembly: GCF_009819655.1. Lineage (NCBI taxonomy): Eukaryota > Metazoa > Chordata > Aves > Passeriformes > Sylviidae > Sylvia > Sylvia atricapilla. The sequence continues at coordinate 29,667,486 of NC_089140.1, forward strand.
TCCATTGTGGTCATCAGGCAACTCTACTCCTCTCTGTGTGAATTTATTCCCAACCAGTAAGCCTTGCCTGGGACTGGGGCCTGCCAAGTTGGATGAATCTGGCCCTTGACAAAGGACACACTGTCTCATTACAGTGCCTAGTGTGATGTCAATGATGTGGTTGGTGCTGGCTGAGATCACTGCTGCTCTGGTGAAGGGGAGGGCAGGGGGTCAGCCCTGCCAGCCCAGCCTGAGGAATGCCTCTGTGCTGGCTCTAATTGTGCTCCTGTGGTGAGGAGCTCAGAAATGAGAGACTAAACAACTGCACTAAGCTGCCGTGCTGGGAGGACTATAGGGAGGTTTTTCACATGGTAGACTGTTCAACAAAGCCCCTAAATATACCCACGCTGGGGCATGGCTGTCATTCTGACCCAGGCTATTTGTTTCCTTCTTGCCTGATTATTGAAGATTAATATTCTGCCTTCTTGCCCCCTGTAATATCCTGGTCTTGAGGGAGCATAGGAAACAGCTTATCCTATCAAATAAAGTAATAGGGAATGATTCTCGAATGCTTGATCATTCTTGTCATACTGTTTGACAACTCTTTTTGTGTTGTAAATGTGCAGTAAGACCTTTGATCCCTGAGCTGGTCACATTAAGTTCACTGTTCAGGCTGAGGCCCTGCTGTGCATTCAGTGAAGGTTTTGTATGTGTGGAAAAGAATTAAGGGACACAGAGATCTTTGTGCAAACCAACCTGGGAGGATAGATGTGCTCTGGAAAATAAGCTTAAGCTGTGGCTCTGCAGAGGGAGTGGCATTGCTGTGCAGGCCAGCAGCTGCTGCAGCTGAGCACAGCTTTGCCTTGCCCTGTTTGCGTAGCTGGGTGGGTGCTGGAGACAAGGGGAAAGTGGATAGGAGCTTGGATTGGTTTGCTCACCGTGCACAGGGTCCTCGATGAAACACAGGAGTCATCATGTGGTGAAAAGGGAAGAAAGCTGCCCTGTGCTTTCTCTGCCAAAAAGGCAGGGTGTGATGGTCACTGACAGCTCTTCCTGCCTGGATGCGCTTTTGTGGTGGAGGAGGAAGTGAAAAGTCAGGGTGGTGATACACGCGCTTATGGTGTGAACTTCCTGTGCCGTAGGAAAGGATACTGTTATTTCCCACAAAACCTCCCACAAACCCTGCAGGAACAACTGCAACCACTCCTGATGTGACTAACTCTAAGTGACTGTTTAGCAGAGTCCACATTGTGAAGGGCTTGACTCACTTCTGTTCTCCTGGGTGTTTCAGAAAGAGGGATCTCTAAATGAAGATTAGTAGAATCAGTGATATAATAAACCAACGACAAAGAAATGTTGAGCAACAATCAAAATTCTATACAGGAGCTGGAAGTTTGCTGTCATGGATACATGCCCATTTCTGGGTTATTTTAATTGTGCAATCAAATTTCTATTTTAGAAAAGCACATGGTGCTGTTTTGGTGAAAAAAATCCTCTATAATACCTATAGTTTTACCCAAAAGGAAGTATTTTAATTACAGCAGTTTTCCTCTTATTGTGAAAATTCCTTTGATTTATGAATATTACTTAGATTATGTGCCCTGATGATAAAATAAATTTTAATTGCTTATGAGAGAAATTCACTGGAGAAGTATTTCCTTATTTATACTCCTTGCTGTGGAACCTACATTCTTGACTTCTTTGATTCATTTACCAGCTCAGTGAATCCAGGTGGCCTTCCTTTGGTCATGCCCATAATTCCTTTCCTCCTTCATTCCAGGTAGGACCAAGACATAGGCATAAACTGCCTACACAAGGAGGCTGCATGGCTTGGGGATATGAGAGAGAGAGAGAGAGCAATGTGTAATCCCTGTAAATGAGGAGGCCAGATTCCAGAGCTCCTTCCCTAGGAAATCCGTGCTGGGAAGTGTCAGTTTAAAGTAGCTCAGACCAGCCTGTCTTTGATTTTTTTTTTCCTCAGGTATAGAGTGCATGGAGAAAAGAACCTCTAAAGATACATTTTGCACTGTTGTCCTTTGCAGCCTGTGTCACTCCATCTTCTGATAAGTAGGACAAGATTATATGTTACACTATTTGTCTTAAATACCTGTCAGTGATGACCCTCCCTTCCCCAGGCAGCCACTGTCTGCTGACTCATGCTTTTTTCCTAGAGAATGACAGCCTCAAGGCTTTAGTTTTTGGCTCAATTCTGGCTCGAGTTCAGGAAAATATCATTTAAGATATACAGAGGAATTTTTCAGTGAACAGCTTATCCTTTCTTTCTCCACTATCGTCCCAATTCAGATTTACTTTTGACATTGCTTTCTTTCATGTTTTTACTCTGAAATCAAGGCAGGATAAACATTTTGTGCAGGCAGCGTAACAATGATGACCAGGAGAATTGAGATGCATACAGACATTTAAAAAACAAATTAAAGAAGTGTATCACTGTTATGTTCCCTAGTATACAAAGTTTTGCAATGAATTAACTCATGGTTTAGTAGCATGGGTTGCTAAATTATCATCCTCACCTATAGTCCCTTTTGCTGACTTATCCAAATAATTAGTTGAAACATAAATATGAATTTTAGGTCCATATGGTATAAGTGGTTTTGTCAACATGAAAAGGAAATAACAGAACTATAGAGAGAGAATACATTTTTCAAGTTTAATGTGTAGAATGGCTGCATTTATGTAAGTGACTTATATAAGTTGTCACTTACTTCATCAATTTGCACCTAAAATTAACAAAGAAATCTGTGTTTCATTCAAGATCTACTCTTGCCTAGCATTGTCACTACAACGGTGTAAAAGCTGTCCTTCCTCTATTAAATAAGGTCATTTCTACTCTGGTTTCACAAAGTCTAGCTTATATAGGAAATGAGTTTGAAAATTTTCTGTAATGATCACGCAGTAAATGCCTTGGTAATTTTGAGGATAACTAGAGACGTTTTTTGGGTTTTTTTGCCTGATGAGGTGTATAAAGAAGTGATTAGAATGAACATATGCCAGGAGGAGGCAGCCTTTCTATATCAAGGCTCTCATAACAAGAGATTATAACCACTCACATTTTAACTGTAGAAACACACTGACGATATGTTTGATGTCTCATACATTATGTTTATATTATTCTTATTAGTAATAAAATCAGTCTTTAAAGATACTACCACACAATCCAGGAGAGACAACATGTTCCAAATATGTACTAGCATTGCATGAAAGTACTTGATGTGTAGGTAAATCACAGGCAGTGATAGGTTCTCTTGTGCTTGTGCACACTTCCCTTCAGGTATAAGCAGGGAATTTAGGCATCTCTTCAAACCAAAGTACTTCATGCTAACAGTTAACCTAATTTTGGAGTAATACTCCTAAAATAAGAGAAAAGAACTTGTAAGGAAACTTCAGGACTTGATAACTACCTGCACACTGAAGGCCAAGGCTCTGCTCTGAGGCAATTGTAGTTCTCCAAAGAGAAGTTAGCTTCATATTTGGTAGATACAAGGCCAAGCCTTTTTTTTTCTCCTGCCACCTGCCTTAGGCTGTAGTGGGTACTCTGCCCTTGAAACATAAGCTTCTCCACTTAATTTGTACAAGGCCAACTAGCATTCAGTTACTAGTTAAACTTCAGATAAGCCCGCAACAGTCAAGGGATTATGATTATTGTTTAATGATGTGTCAAAATGAACCAAGGAGGACAATGATGACAGCTACCATAGCTTCCCTTCATCAAGGCAGAGCCAGTATTGTTGAGTAAGAATAGTGCATTTTACTTGTGCAGTAATCACTCATCTCAAGTGGTGTGTGAGGAGCATAATGGCCAAAAAGGGGAAATGTGTTCATGTCAGCAATATGTTCCGCTGTTGGGGCTGAGTTCTGTCCTCACTCCATTGAATCAGATAATTGTTTGGGTTGGGAGGCACCTTAAACGTCATCTATTTTCACACCCCCTTCCATGGTCAGGGACATCATCCACTGGACCAGGTTGCTCAGGGCCTCATCCAAGCTGGCCTTGAACACTCCCATTAGAGTCCTAGTAAGCCCAGAAACTGCATGCAGACCTCTGATTCCTCCCACTTGTCCCCATGCCATGTGTGTCTGTGGATAGGCAGTACAGAGAGACACCCAGTTGTGTTGGTTACTCACAAAGGGGATGGGAGCCATAATCCTGCCACCTGTTGTTCCCTCACCCTTGTATCAGCATGCAAAGCAATCTACACTTTCATAGATGAGACCCCTAGAAGTATATTTTTTATTCCTGATTTAGCAAGCATAGCCAGTACCTTCACAAATTGTGCATACAAATATATAAGATTTTTATTTTTCTCTGCACTGTTTTAAATTATTATAATTACTTTTATGGGAGAATTTGCTTGTTTTTCAACTCTGCTGTTTCAAAATGTGGCTGTGAGCCTGACATCTTTTTGGCAATTTGCCCCAATGTAGTTTGAATATTTCCCTGATTTATCAGCATACTGCCACCAACATATTGAGACTATATGACTAAAATATACATATAGTGTAATGCCAAAGTATTTACTGGCACTGGCAATGCTTGTCTTGGAACCACAGTTTCTTCTTTAAATTAATTTCAGCTTTACCTGGAGAAATGGTAGCTACTAAAAAAACCTCTAACACTGTAGACAGAACTGTGGAATTATGTTTACCAAAAGTATTTTGGGAATTCACTCTTTCTCAAAGGCATTGTTACTTCTAGGTTTATGGCTCAGTAGACCATATTATGAAACTATACAGCAGGAAGACTTTTCTTTAGCCTTCTTGGTGAGTCATCCTCTCAAAGGACACGTATCCTTTGATTTGTTTCAGTGCAGGAAGGAAAGGTTTTATGGTTTACGTGTCAGTTATGGAATTGTGCATGCTCTCTTTCATTTGTCTTAGCACAATGCCTTTTCTCTCTTAATTTCAGGAATCTAAATGACTGATAGAACAGATTCCACAGTCAGAAAGAGGCAGTGCTAATTAGTTGGTGCTTTTTTCCATTAATATTAGCTGGATTAAGGCACCCTCAGTTACCTGACCTGCCACATATGGAAAGCTGAACACTCTTAGCTCCTGCAACTCTCTTCAGGGTAAATAACCAAAGGGACTGTCAGTCTCTTTTATGCTGCTTCCATATGGTAGGACACCTCCAGGCAGCACACCTGCCTGTGGATACAGCTTTGCCTAGTGCTTAAGGTGTTTGGTGCTTTGTGCTCCAGAGACACCCTAGAGCTGCACCTAGGGCTGTACAGGCTCAGCTCACCATCTGTGCAGTCAACACATTTGATCAGGAAAGGCAGCCTGAAGGTATCCCCAGTGGTCAATACTTGATGGTGTTAATAAAGTGGCTACCACATAAACACTTCAGATAGGTTCACATTTGCACTGTTGCCTTCTAGAAATATCATATGAGATTCTGCTTATTCTTTTAAAATTCTCTATGAGATATCCACAAAGCTGTTTCTTGGCTTTTATAAACAACAACCAAACACATGCTAAAAGTTCATTTCTCTTCAGTGGAGTTTTTCTGCATCTCATATCTTTAGTTCAAGAATGCAGGACAGCCCATAATACATTTTTTACTGGACTATGACTCCCTCTGCATTAATTTGTTTGGTAGGTAAATAAGATAGGGAGTTTTTCCAAGGAAAGAATGTTTTAATCTCTAGTCCACAGTAACTGCTGCTCTGAATTTTTGAATTCCCTTTTGGGAATTCATTATGGGATTTAGGATTTTGTTTTTTCACTTTTTATTGTCAAGGTCAAGAGTATATGAGTTACTGAGAACTAAGCCATTGAGGCCATAAGGGAATATTTTTTCAACTAGGCCAAGAATGCTCCTCAGTAAGAATGTATATACAAAAATGTTTGAAACATAATAATTTGATATATCAGTTGTGGAACTGTCTTCCAGGTGAAGCACTGGAGGTCTGGAAGATGCATACTCTTCTTCTGCTCTTATGCTCTGATAAAAATGCTCAAGAGCTGCTTAAAATCACAGCCCCAACTACTTGTAGGCTTGAAGCAAAAAACCCCTTAGCAGAGCAAGGCTACTTTTCTCTCCATCCTATGCAATATTGCTCACCGTAGGGTGTAGCTTCTCCTCCAGGCAGTCACTGTTCTCTTCTCTGCACGTGAACATAGGCAACGAGGCCGGTGGTTTTTATACATCCGTGAACTTGTCTCTCTGCAGCTGGCTGAGCGCTAAATAGCAGGGTGGGTTCTTGTGTGCCAGCCTTTTACAAACAATCGCCTGGGGACATGTAGCCAGAGTGTGCTAAGGAGTAACAAGTGATACCTCAGAAAGGTAACAGAAGACATGGTAGATCTTTTTGAAGCCCTTTTATGCTCTTTCCTAAAACAGTAACACAGTCTAAGCACCAACACACTCCATGTGGAGTATTTTCTTTTTCGTCTTATGAACTTGAAAAGTTATTGTGTATGGTACCTTTTTCTCACAGGTCAGATTTAGATGTAAAAAGGGTGACTTGATGAATGTCTGCTAGAGCTGGCATTATAGGGAATTTTCAAAATGCAGATCTTGATATGACAGTGTGAACTAAAAGATGATTTTGCCTATTTGTTTTTTTCCTAATTACACAAAAATAGGAGAAGCAGCAGTTTTTCTGTGGCTTCTCTGATTCTAAAGGGATCAGCAAATATCTGATACCTCATAAGAGAAAGGAGTCTGCTTATATTGATGTAGTTTTAGTGACTAGAGGGTCAGTTACTTTACAATACGTGGTAGCAATCAAAGATGGAAGTGGCGAATTACATGAGCATCTTAAGCAGCAAGGAAAACGAATTAATTGATAGACTGCAAATTCTGTAGATCTCTTGGTGGGAAAGTAAATATTCCTCCTCTTCTGTTTGGTGTTTTTGGACTTTTTAATTACCCTGGAGACTATTTATTTCCTTCTGACTTGTACTGTAGATCTCTACATCCATTTGAAAAAAGGAACAAACAAAAGGAAGCAGATCAGTGACTTGGCTGATCCTGTGGAGGACACCTCAGCATTCGGAAATTTGTCTGTGTCAGCCTTTGGCAAGAACACGTGTAGTAAATGAAACAAGCCTAATTATATCAGTCTCATTCTGCAAGATCAAGTTACTTTTGCATTTGAAGTGCTGAGCTGTCCCATAGTCTCTCACCTCTACGGTACACAAAGGTATGGTGCCTTTTCTTTTGTTCTGGTCAGGTGCAAATATTTGCACATGGGAAAATGTTTTAGCTCCACAGACCAGTAGATCAGCCATCTGCCTGGAAAAGGGAACGCCTTTCTGTGCTGAGACGGATACACAGGGGAGGATCCTGTTCTGTCAGTTCTCAGATTCCTGAGCTTCACCTCACTGACGTTAAGCCCACGTTTGTTTGTCTACTCTTGGTCTGCTTACACCAGATAAGCCCAGACAGTAAAGCAGAGACGATATGTGAACAGGTGGCAGTAATTTTTTTTCCCAGAATACGTTGTGTTCAAAACTCAGAGAAACCCTTTTATATAAAACATGGATTTCCACACGTGATGCCACATTATGCCCATGCGAATATCAATATCTAAACATAGACAATACAGGTTATGAACTCTGTAAAAGCACACAGTCTACACAGATAGGTTTTTCTCATCTATTGGTCCTTACACTGTGACTGAATTTATTCTTTGTAAAACAACATCTATTCTCACATTCACATTTTCTGTCTTTTATTCTCTTGCTTCAACGCTAACCTGGTTGCTTTAGTTCCACATAACCAAGGAACAAAAGGAGCAATTTTCAACTCTTTCCTTAAGAAAGTGGAAAATAAAGAGTACAACTAAAAATCTGCTGACTAATATTGTGAATTAATTTGTGTGGGGTGCAAACAGAAAAGCAGGCAATAAAAGAGGGAGCAAATTATCATGCCGTTCATTTCAGAGGAAAAGAGAGGAAATAATCATGTTATGTCTGTTATTGAACAAGCTACAAACTATCTTGTCTCAGAGCAAGATAGTTTGTAACTGAGAATTTAATCTGAGATCCGAGTTTCTGTTCCATTAGCAGAAATATTATCTGGCAAAAGAGTCTTCAAAGAGAAGGCAGAAATGTAGTGGCAGCTCTAAAATTAGGGTTGAGTGTTGAACTAAGTTTTGAATAAAAAAATATATGCATACAGGGTGTCTTTTACCTGAATATCTAGCTCCACCAAAAGGATTTGTTTTGAGTCTTTAAGAATCTCAAAGATTTAGTCCCATTTCTGAAGGCTATAGCTGGGAACAGATTTCAGCATGATACTTATGGGGATTTGAGAAGGGAAAGAAGAGGGTGAAATCCTCTTTACTTTGCACAGATATTTCATCTGACACAGCATAACTCATGTATTTGTGACATGTCTAGAAAGTGGCTGCTCTCTGCTTGACTGAATGGTTTGTTAAAACTATTACAAACTTCCACAGCAACAAATACTGTTCAAGGCTACAGATACAATCATTATCAATAATAACTTTGGATATGAATCTGGATTTTGTTCAAATGTTAAAATAACATTCACTGCTGTGTAAATTTAAAGGCTAGCTTTTGTCTGACAATTAAGTCAGTGATCATTGCATTGTTCTGAAAATTTGGTTATTTATTTTGTTTCGTTCACATAGTTTGTTTCCTTTCTGCTGGCTCAATACCAAATGCTTAAAATAAGCAGAAGAGTATGGGTAAGAGTTAGGAGAAGGCCAATAAAGCAGGTGTATGTCCAGAGAAAGGCAATGAAGCTGGTGAAAGGTTTGGAGCACAAAGCTTCAGGAGGAGTGCCTTGGGGTACTGGGGTTTAGCCTGGAGAAAAGGAAGATGAATGGCTGCCCTGGGTCATCTCTGGCAGCTAGTTTGCATTCCTTTCTCCAGAATATCTCTGGCATGCTCAAAAGAGAGTATGACCACAGACAGGGAAATCTTGCCAAATCTGGAACAAAGACATAAATGAGTAGAGCTCAGCACAAATCAAAGGAATGAGGTTTGCAGTTTAATTTTACTTCTAGCATTTTCCCCATACGTTAAAAGCATCATACTGATTGACAATACATTTCTAATGACTGAAATAAATTTTTTCTCTTAGAGTACAGGTCACTTATCTCCACTCAGTTGGAATATATGCTTATATTAAAATTTTACATAATTATGAGGACATGGGTATGTGCAATATAACTCACTCATGACATATTAGTACTAGGTATTGTGAATTATCAAAGTTTTCCTGCAGAGATCCTTCTCTCATCTCTTATATGTACACAGCCAGCATCCCAGCAAACGCAGGTGGCATGAACAAATGACACGTGTGCTTTACATGAAACATAACATAAATGCTCCTACTGCAGGTGAATTGCTGACTATTTTGCTCTAACAAAACCCCACATTGCTGGGATAATAAACCATTTCAACTGGCTTTAGCTTTTTTTTACTCAAAACAGCTGTCCACCCTTGCATATAGTAATCCTGTGAAATTTTTGCCAGGATTTTTATGTTCAGATTCCTTCAATAAGCGGCCACCTTCATGGTGGAATACTGCAGAAAAGGAGAGAATTACCTGGGATGAGCTTCCTATAGCTGAAATGCCATTTAAATGCAAAGAGCTAGGATATACCTCCTCATTTTTCCCATGCCAGAATTTACAAACATCACTTAGGCTCAGGACTGGAGTTCTTGGCCTATCTCCTTCCATCTCTCTTGCTTCACTGTATCTTTATTGTAGCAAAACGTGTATCTGCCTCTTGATTATTATCACCTTACTGAGACTGCATGCTTAGTCTCTTCTGTTTTCAGCTGCCACAACAAAATTTAAAGGATTATACAGAGGAAATCTAAGCCCAGAACTTTAGTTTTTTGGGGATTTTTTTTCCCGATTTTTTTTTCCTTTGTAAGCCAAAATTTATAGCATGGACTTTCCAGTCTGATTTGACAGCAAAGTCTCCTTTCCTTTAATGAGAAATGACTATATAAAGCAGGGGTACACTAACAATTAATAAGCTTCTTGCAATAAAAGTTAAAATGGGGAGGTGAGATGCAGCTCTTAACTCATGCAATAAACTGCAAATAAACATCAAAAAAGATTGTTTATAACTCCTCTTCAGAAGTAACAGCTGACCTAACAGTGTCATAATTGGATTGCTAAAATACAGCTCAAATTTGCTGCACTTAAAACCACCATTTTCAGTTATTTAGAGAATTAATTTCAAAGTGTTTAGTATATTTGTCCTCATGTTTTCCAAATGGGTGCTTTAGTCCTCTGTGTTTGTTCTCCAAGTTGTACATATACATTTCTTATGAAATCTGGTGTACCAAATCTGCTTGGAAAAAGTTTAACTTGCAAGTAGAGACAGAGAGGTGCAGCTTCATCTCATAGAGGTTATGGTCATTTCACTGTTACTGGTTACAGTTCTGTCTGAATAAGGCGTAGTGCTTTCTTCATGTTCTCTATTACTGAAAGAAAAATAAGGACTGTGAAAATGTATTAGAAGTACATTTGTACATTTAAAAAAGCCACCTAGTTTTACTTAGTAAATTATTCACACTGAAATTGATTTATGGTCACACATTTTATTTTAGAGATTTCTATTTTGAAAATTAAGTCACTGATAATAAAACAGAAAGTAAAAAAAAAAAAATCATTAATCAAAATGTTTAAACTTGAGGGATTTGACAAGAATTCTTTCAACTCCCTCATTTCTCAACAGAAAGCCCAGTAATCAGTTGTGATGTGTGTATTTGTGGTGAGATACTGCATTGGTGTCAAATAGATGGCAAAGAGTAAGAACTGGCTCAACCTGAAAAATCACATTCCTTTCTGAAATATCGCTGTTAGGGGTATGGACACAACCACCTGCATTTCTTTACTGATTCCCTCCTGCAACTGGCTGTTTACATTGTATGGTTGGATACTTTTGAGCATAGTGACTTTCACCATTCTCCATAAAACTGCTCAGATCTTGATCCTGAAAGTTCTCACCCATGATCGTCCAATTTTTCTTACTTGAATAGTCCCAATAAATTCAATGGGACAATATGTGTAATTGTTTTGCTTGAACAGGTTAGACCATTATAATTTATTGCTAATGCTCTCACACAGTATTTATTCTTTACTGTGAGATCCTAATGGATTCTCAAGCCCAAGTGATCAGGATGGGGGGTGTCTGGCTGCCTACAATGTGAAATGCAAAGTAACATGGCAAAGGGGCACTTACGGAACGTCATGTCCTGTGGTTCATAAGTGTACAGCCGGTTGGAGTATCTGCCTGTGATATCAGCTCTTACTGTGAGAGATGGGTCTGAAAAAGTATTTGGGTTAAACACCATTCCACAACAGCTGAGCTGGCATTACTTTGGCAGCCCTGATTCTGATTTCATCAATGCAGCAATTATGAGGCCTTTACGCGCTGTTCCAAACAACTGCTCTTTACTTGGAGAAATCCTGAACAAAAGCTAATGCTCATTTTTATATTGCACAGCTATTTTGAAGTGCTAGATTGCACATGCTTTCCACTCATATTGAAAGAAAAAATCCTGTTTTGCTGGTTCTGAGTTTACATCAGAAGAGGTTAGTCTGACTGGATGCACATAGTGGGGGACATGCTTATCTATGGCAATAGATAGCATGACTTACCTAGAGCCCTTAGGATGAAAATCTTATGATTCCTAATGTTCCCAGAGTGGGAGAAAGTTGTTGTGAACCTCTCTTCTCTCAGTTACCCTTTCAAGTTTTTTATTAATTTACTGATTGCTGTAACTACACTGCTCTCTGTCTGACTGTGGGCTGAACTTTGAATGCCATCACAGAGCTAGTCACTCCAGGCTCCCTGCACTGTGAGTGAGAAGGAACAGGCACTCTGGGGTGTGATTAATTTTGTCCACTCCAGAAGTCAGCTTTACAATGGGATAAATCCTTAGATGCCACTGATTGTTGATTTCTTCTGTGGTAATGTCCGCTTTGTAGCCATCTACTTTCACTCAGATGTCTGACTTTTTCAGTAAACTTTGTCTTCTAACAGCACTAGCAAGAAGCACAAAGAGCAAAACCCCAGATATTAACACACACCTTGCTCTCAAGCCCAAATTAGTACCCTCCAGGACATATCTGTAATCTGAGGAAGTTTACAAGAGTCAAAGTACACAACAGAGGCAGAGAGATTTTCTTTTGGCAAAATGAATCATTTTGATGTCCCCACAGGATGACAGTGGCATATTTCAGATACAACAACTTTGATGATACATAAATATTTTACATACCTACAAACATGATTCGAGGCACGTATTGTCCATCAGGTGACAGGTTTTTATCTGTGGTTTCATGCTGGTATAAAGATTAAGGCTAGTTGTAAAAATGTTTCTGTAAATTTTGCTGAAATAGTACCACCTGTGAATAAACTTATAGCAGAGGACAAAACCAAATAGGTACTACTCTTGCGTCAATACACATGCACAAATGCCTCTGCATAAATAACTAAAATGTCAGATATATTATCTAAAATGACATGAAAAAAAGAAGACAAAGAAAGAGAAAACACAGACCATGGGACGATAGCAGTCAAATTGCCCCAAACCCTTCATACCATGAGATTCAGCATAATGAAGTTATTTTGGGCCATTTCCTGTATTTCTTCATTTTCTGCGAAAGCTTTCTTCAGTGCTAGAAAAGACAGGATCACTTTGAAATCCATCTCAAATGCTGCCTTTCCATCTGTGCTTGGGCACCACATTGGCCAGAGACTGGGCCACATTGTTCCTATCGCTGCTGATTCACATTCCTAAGGAGACCCTTAAGGGCTCCATCACTGATTTTGGGGCTTTGTGGCCTATGGCAGTACAACCTCTGGCTATGAAAATGGAAGCTCTCCTATGTTATTTGTGAAGCCTGTTGTCTCAATGGATACCATATCTTTGCTTGACAAAAGTGCATTATCCTCACAAAATTCCTGTTAGATCAATTTCAGCAGCCCTGTCCTTGCCTCCTTCTTTAGTTACCATTTCAGGAGAGCTAAACAATATTAAATTTGTTCAATGAGTCGGTAGCCAATCTGTGCCTCTTAAATTACACTGAATGCTGCATTCGGGATACCAGTACAGCAGCAGTGAGAATTTTTCACGTTCTTTATTGCATAGTTTCATAGTGGAGTTTTTGCAAATAATGGCAATAAATTTTTTACTTTTCAGATACATTTTTGTTTACCTGTTCCTCTGAATAATTTTCAGTAAGTGCGATGTAAATATATAGATAAGTTCAGTTTGTTATAAAAATATTCACAAAATTCTAACATTAAAAAAATCAAAATTACCTTGGCAGTATTGACAGTCTTCCAAATGATGAATTACCATCAGTGGCTTGTTACTTTTTAAATAATAATAAAAGATTTAGTTAGGTCATTTGACATGTATTCAAATGGGTGATTTTACTAGCAGACTGAAAAAGGCAAATTGCATTTAATCTTATGTTAACTCACAGTAAAACCATATAGACATTCTGTAAAATATTACAGACATTTCTGAGCAAGGGAAAAGAGCATAAACACTTCATTAAAAAAAAGAAATAGAGAAACAGAGATTCTACCTCTAAATAGTCTGTCTATAGTAAGAGATTCTAGAAGAAAGAAACAACAGATCCACCATAATTTCATTCCCAGGTAGGAAATAATCAGACTGAATAGGTATTTAGCATTGCTTAGGTGTGAATTTCTCCAGGACTAAGAAAATAAAAATTATATATATGCATTGCAATACAATAGATTTTATAAAATTTGATTTATTATCAAATTCTTCTCATGAAAATTCCTTGTGTTTTAAGCTTTGTTGAATAAGTATATAGTATATTACTTCTGTAAATAGTTTGATAAAGTGTTAAAATTTTATATTTTGGATGTCAAAACATAAACAAATTCTTTGCATTTTCTCCCATTTTTTAAAAACTATATTTACTGTTCAGCAGGTCTGTTATTAATGCTTGGTCTGCTTTCAGTATCAGGAGTTCATTTCTAACCATTTTCACACAGGATACATGGAATTGATTGTCTTTTGTTTTGCAAATAATTTGCCTTCAATTTAGCAGTAGCTCATGCTGCACTGTTGTGATCTACAATGAACTCTAAAACATATTTAAATAAGTATTGTTAGGAAATCTCAAAAATATTTGCAGCTGAATCTCAGAGGAGACTGAGCTTGGAACTTCCATTTCTGTCAAGATAGTCAGAAAACATATCATGAACATAATCCAACTAGTAAAGTGTTGCGGGAAATATCAAAGGCAGTAAATCACCATGCAAGAGTAAATGTAACAGATTTCAAGGAAGTAATCAGAAGTACAGGATATTAAAACACAATAGATGTAGTTTAAAAATTATGGTATCTATTTATGACTAATAATTTATATGACAACACCTCTTTTGTGGCAAAGAAATGACAGCGATATATTATTGGCCCCTGATGTTACTTCAGAGTCATAAGAATCCTATAAGTCCTTTTGTTTATGGACAGAGTCTGTTTTATTTAACTGGGTGGTCTGCAGATCAGCCCTTATTGTGTTTCTTTGTTGTCTCATTAGTGTATGTTCCGGCAAGATGAAGTAACAACTTTGTGTCCATACTACTTTTTAATGTCTTACCTTTTCTTTGCTTGATAAAGCCCTTCTTCGTAAGTTTGTACCCACGTAATTTCATCTCCCCACCCTAGAAATAAACCAAAAGGACAAGCTGTTGGCCAGGCAAGTAACTCATAACACATTCTTTTTTATCTATTTTTTCTTTTTTGTTTATGTGTATCAACTTCTGTATGCAAATAAGATTTGGGGTTGCTAGTCAAAGGTTCTCTAACATTGTGGATATGCTAATTTCACATCTCCTGATAGATACACTAAAAGGTTTAAAAACCTCAACCAAACAACACAACTCTCCCCCAAATCTCGGCTGGTTGTTTATTCAGTCCAAGTCCTTTGATAGACTGGTTAGTTACCTTTCTAACTGCTCAGAGGTCCCTAAATCAGCACCCAAGTCCTTTCAATTTTCTTATGGTCTGCTTAGTATTTCATGTAGACCCTGGGACTTAAGTAGAAGCTGGCATATAATGAGAGATAAAACATGACATCTCAAATAAGATCAGCTTTAATATGAATGTCATTAGAATGGTCTTGGAATACACACTTAACTCCAAAGAAACTTCAGAATTTGCAAGCCCTTGATTTAATTAAATAATAATAAAGGAATTAAATAATCAATAAAGGAATGGTTATCAAATAAAAAATTTCCACAGAAACAAAATCTTAACAAACATCAGCTCCATAGCTCATCCATAGCTGGGGATTGCAGGTCTCAAAAATCAAATTGTCCACTTGGTTTTATGCCTTCAGGTCCCAAGGATGACAGCCCTTGCATAGTAGATCCCTGCATCCTGGGCAGTGTGGCTCCATTCATGACAACTGCCATGGAAATTGTAAAACAATTTCTGGACCAGGTTAAAGCTCTGTTTCTTCTGTGCTATCTGGACAGTGCTTGGACCAGCCCAGATTTGCTGTTGGACTTCTCACAGGACAATTGTCTGTGATGCTTCTAGGTCATGTCTTCTTTCAGGACACAGGTCTGTCTGGCTGACGGTGGGACTCTGGCACACTGAGCAGTGCTTTCCCAACTCTGGCTGCTGCCAGCTCCTGATGCAGGTAACTGCACACAGGAGTCAGCAAGGGGCATTTTGCAGCACATTTAAGCATTTCCCTTCGGTCTGTGAAAATTACGGGTAAAGTGCTTAAGGCATCCCAATAGGCCTGAAATCAGAATTAGAAAAATTACCTCTGTTTTCTGTGACTGCTTTGTAGTTTGCTTGGTTTTTTTTTGTTTTGTTTTTATTTTTCTAAAACTAATGCAAAAGATTTTATCTTTTTTGTCCATTGAGGCTTACTGGCAGCAAATAAATCCTGATCTAGGCAAACTAGGCAATACATCCCAGATTGATTATAACCTTTCCTCAGAGATACTGCTTACAAAAAGTGTTCGAAATTTATCTTAAGCTAGTCCAGGTGGTGCATGATTTTGTCAAATGGTCTCTGAGCTATTAGGCTCACATGGAACCTGTGAGACATGTGCAACTTTGCCAGGACAGGGAAAACTCAGAGGTGAGCTGTGGAATCTGCAAGCTTTGCACTGCCTGCAGAAAAGGTTAGGAAGTGAGATGGAGATTTTTCATTTTGTTGAATAGTCCCAAAAGGAGAAGAAAGATGGGGAAGGGAAAAAGAGCTAGCTAGACTATTTTTCTGCTTGTAATTCTAAGGATTGATCAGATATAAATAAATTAAAACAGGGTCTTTATTTAACATCCAGGTTGCACCACAGGGAAGTGAATTACGCACAGTAATTCATGTTTGCAGTGGATATCTGATGAAAAGAAAAAAAAAAAAAAAGTCAAGCAGAAAATCCCATCCGTGCTTCAAACTATTCTGTGTACAAAAATGAGTCTGTAGAAAATTTGTTCCATAGCAACTGATGTTACGGTAGGTTACAATAATAAAATATATTTCAAATGATCTGTGGAAGAATACTTTTTCACTGGTAGTCCTACATGTACATCTTGATTTGAGAGACTCAGTTTAGGTTATTTGCTTCTGTTAGATCAGTAAAATTTGCATAATTTATGCAGGTCATATGAGGCCTTCAGTCATATCCTTAAGAGTAAACTGATAGAGTCAAAAGATGTGAAATAAGAGCACCTATAAATTAGACCATCACTTAATACTAAAGAAAGCACACCTCAGTAATTATGTATATGCACTCTACATATATTTTATAAATATATATGTGTGTGTGTACATATAGATACATATTCTATACATGTACATTCAAAATTAAAATATTTGCTGGTCTATATGGTGAGGTAAGGAGATTACTATATTCAGTGAACTTACAATACCTCTTGACAATGTCTGAGGTGCTCGTTTTTCCTTTTTAATTGCCATTGCAAGGTTGGAAGAGACTGCAATTAGCAGGAGGGACAATGCCAATGTAGAATGGAGCATTATTTCCCTTCCAATGCAAGGAAACTGGAAAACAAAGAAAAAGCTTTAGTCACATGGGCTTGTCACCTGGTGCAGTGTAGATCAATATGTTAGTGGCATCCTAACAATCTGTACTTCTGAGGGACTTCTGGTTATTTCTAGAAATACTTGCCCTTGTGAGGAAAATGCAGACTGGAGGTGCTTATTTTACTGTGCAATGCTACTTTCAGAAGTCAAAATTAGGCTGCAGGGTAGTGTTCTCATGTGATTCTCATGAACTAGTACAATGTTGTAATACTGGATCACAACAATTTCAAGACACTGCTCCAGGATTTTTGATTTCAGTGAAATGTAACAGCATGGGATCTTTATTTCTTTTTATTGTGAGCTTTTTTGCTGAAAGATGTCTCATAATATCTTTCTTAATTAAGTAGGAAGATTGGCAAGCATTTGGCACAAGTATAATGCTCTTTAAATTGTCAAATCCATCCAAAAAGTTGAAATTACAGTAATTTTTAAAATCTCCACTTGAAAACTTCCCCATTCTTCATTGCATCTTTTACACTGAATGTCAGCTCAACTCCTTCTGAATAAAACAATTTATTTGTGTTTCTGGCTGGTTCAGTATTCTCTTCCTGACCAAGATCATTATAAGAAATTTGGTAACTTCTGACTTTTATCAAAGTCAGAGAACAAAAGCAAGAGTTGAGAAAAAGCATTACAAAGTCAAATTATTTTTAATTGATAAGTCTACTTTCTGCCAGTAAAATCACCTTCAGGCATGAAAGATCTGATATTCAGGTGGATATCAGATAGTTTCAACTGAGTTAAAAAATGTAATGTAGGCCAGGATACCACCCAGTCATCTTACAGGAGATTCTACTTTTCAGAGGTTGAGCTTTAGGAGCTACCAGGATGCTCCACTGAGAAATTACTTTGACTTAAATAAAAAAAACCCAAACCAAATGAACAATAATAACAATGACTTTCCACCCCAACCTCACCAAAAAACCCTAAAAAAACAAACAAACAAACAAAACTACAAAAAAACCAAAAACACAAAAAACCCCAAACCAAAAAAAAAAAAAAACAACAAACAAAAAAACCCCAAACAAACAACAACAAACCAACCAACCAAACAAAACACCACCCCCAAGACATTTGTGCTTGTATTGGTAAAGAAAATCTCAAACTTGAATTTAAAATTGATATTAATATGAAATTACAACCCTGGAATTACAACTGGCAAAAGCAAACACTTCATACTTTTTTGGGCCAAGAAGCATGAAAAGTACTGCTTAAATTAATCTCTTCACATCACAAAATCAGTGTTAGCAGTTAAATTTCCTGCGAACAAATTAAAACCCCATTTCTAATAACTGGCAATCTCAGAGAAGTTAATTTTGTTCTGGTGGCTGGAGAAAAAGTTGTACATTAAAATATGCAAAAGATATAGGGAAAAAAACCCACATTGTCATTTTGTAGTAAGAAGTGGCCTTTCATGATGTATTCATTAAAAAACCAAAATGTTAATCTATTTAAATCACAGGTATAATCATCTGAAGCTCAGTAATTGATTATTATCCTATTGAAAATCAAGAGGGTTTTGGAACTGCAGCTGGAGGCAGTTTAATTTTAATATTCTGTATTTTTGATGCTACATGATCCAGTGTTACTTAATTGATTCAGAGAAAAAAAAAAAAGCCAACACAACATAGATTGCCTTCAATTCCCTACCAGAACAAACATTTGCTAGCTAATCTATATGCATCTATCATTTTTCTTTTTGTGTAACTAGGCTTGTAAGGCATTTCTGAACCAAACCTCATTGCTTTACTAAAGGAGAGTTAAGAATGAGAAATACTTGCTCACCAGCAGCGACCAATTCTCCTGATTGAAGGTCCTTTTCCTGGAATTTGTTAGCTAAAAATCAGTGATTGAAGCACAGAACACCTGAGCTGCCCAGGGCTCTGTGTAGCAACAACAGCACATTCACCTGGGAAAAAATGAGAGGAACCTTTGAGGTGGAAACCACAATAATATGTTTCCACCCTCCCCCTTCCTTTTCTGCCATGCCTCCAACTTTGTCTCTTGCAAGTTCCCATGCTTAGGCACCGAATCCTTGCATTTCTCTTCATCTTGGCTTGTATCAGGTATCTTGTATGAGGACTGGAAATAAACAGTGGCTTGTCTGTGTTTGCTACTTCCCCCCTCAAACAGTTTGAGTCTGGCTTATGTCCAGTGAAAAAAGAAACCTCCGATGAAAGCTGGAACTGGAGGTGCTTTTGTTCCCAGAGAATGGCAGAGTTCACTGGTGCTTGAAGATAGGAATGAACCTAATAGGAAGACACAAGGGTTACTTTGTGTAGAGAAGTGTAATTAACAAATAAAACAAACTTTTTTTTTTTTGAGAGGGAAATAAAATTGTTTATTTAAAAACTATGGTTTAAACTACCTGATTATTTCTCCTGGGAGTTGTAGTTTTAAAATATCTGGTTTTTTGGACATGATGCTTGATATAATTTTACTGAACTTTATTGAAAACAAGCAAAGTCCTTTATTCATCACCTTTGCACAAAGAAGGAATGAACTTGATTACTTTTTTCCTCCTCCTTGAATAGCTTTTTCAGAGGAATCAGAAGCAATCCTCTTTTGCTTCTTCTTCTCCTCCCATGTATTTGTTTATATGGATTGCATGGTTATATTTTTAAAATTTTTTGATTTTTTTTCAAAATTATGGTAGTAATTTTGAGGTGTTGTGTCCTTAAGCTCTGAGGTATTGTGTTTTTCATGGCACAGGTTTATTAAGCCTAAGTGGGTAGACATTTAATCAAATAGACTGAAATTAGTGGTGAGCTATCTGTGAGTTCTCTTTAGCAGGATCATGTTCGGCAATTTGTCTCTATATTTGAAGGTCAGAATTTCAACCTTAGTCATTTTTGCCAGAGAGATTGGCAGCCCTGGTCAAAAAGACATTGTTAAGGTTTAATGCTGAAAGAAAATGGCCGTAATATTTTATAAAACCAAGCTGGCTGACTTCAGTGTTCCTGTTCAGTCACTGCTTGCTAAGTAGTTCTTACCATCTGCCTTGTCCTTGATTTCTTCTGCGTTTGTTCAGCATCCACACATGAACAGTGTGAAGCCAGAGCTCCATCCCAGGCACTTGGATGCCTGGCAGTCAAACCACTGACTTGTGCAGCAGCAGTTACCAGCCAAATACTCAGTCTCTGCAATGTACAGCACATGCTTCTGCACTCATTCATTGAACTAGTGTGCTCCCACTCGTTGAACTTGGCCAGCTTAGTCTCCAGGGTAATGGTGGTGGAAAGCCTTTCCATTTTTCTCCTCTGCTCTAAAGGTTAGTTTTGGAGATACAATTATGTATCACTGTGTATAACAACTATGTGTAACTGTGTATACACAGTTATATCTTAGTCAAAATTAGGGAATGTAATAACTATCTAAAAGTAGGGCAGAATAAATATGTGAAAAAGCCAGACTTTTAGAGAGAGAAAGACATTGCAGAATAACTGGCACTTGGAATCCCAAACTGCTGCTTTTGTGTGAGTCACGCAGCAGCAGATCTAGGTAAGCATTCATATGTGTAGCGTATTTACGAAAAGTGAAACTGACTTTTAAATTTTACTTTACAGAATGCTGCACGAATGAGGTTGCTCATGAAATTCTTACTCTGTCCAACTCTGCCTTAGGTCTTGTGTGAGCAAGGGATGGGACCACAGCTCCTGTGACAGCTGCAATTCAGCATCATTCCTGCAATCTCTATTGGCAATTCTGCCAAAGACATTTACACATGATCAATTTACCTCTGAAAATCAATACAAAATTAATTAGATTACAAAGAGAGGTCATAGTGTGGCCTGGAGGAGGGGAGATACACCACCACAAATGCCCAAACAAATTTTACAATAAACAATATGAGAAAACGTCACAGAACACATATTTTCATGGACGGGAGGTATTTCTGGCTCCTAACACAAGTATTTGGTGTGGACTGAGTCTGGACCTCAGTGCACATTCAAGCAGCACATGGTACCAGAGCAGAGAACTACTCTTGGGGCTTAAAGTGCTGAGCATTAGCTTTCACTGCCAAACAGTAAAAGGAATAAGTGGAAAAACCCTGCAAATGTCCACTGGGCATAGGTCTTGACTGACAGTCAAAAATAAATTTCTGGTTAATTTCAATGAAGTAATTTGAAGAAATCTAGATATGACACGGTGGTTTGTTTCTGTTGTGTGTGTCTTTCAAAATAGTCATAATTGTGGAAATAGTTCTTCTGGTATTGCAAGTTGATTCACAGCAGATGTACTTTCCCCCCAGCCTCGTCCCTAAAAGCAGAGCTCTACTACTGCTCAAGTGAACAAACTACTCCAGTATTATCTGCACACCAGTTGTTTGCTTTTGCTCGACCATTGCACCTTTATAGCTTTGTATTTCTGTGAAGATATTGTTATGGAGCATAAGCACAATAATATAGCTGGAAAAGCATTTATTGAATTAGTTTTCACAGTGGTTTGTACTGGCTGCAAAAAGTGTTCTCTGCTTCCCTGGCCAATGTCCATGTTTTCACTTCTAATGCTTTCAACTTATTCCAGTACTGTCACCTCCAATCCCTCCAAAGTTTTCTCTGCATTTTTTGGAAACTGGCCTCTCCATCCTTAAATTGCCCTGTGGTGCAGCCCCTGGAAAACTTGGCTCCAGGCTTCATTGACACCCCACTCTCAGCTGCTCTGCAGCTCTGTGCCTCCATGAGTCACTACTGTCTATTGGCTCCCACTTCTCAACAAGATTATTTTCCTGCCCTCTAGGCTTCTCGGATTTCCCAGAACTTATTATAGATATAAAGCTTTGAAGACTGTAAGGGGAAAAAAGTAATTTATTACTTTTCATGAATTTTGCTGAGATTTACGGAATAAATATGTTTTGGTAAATAAAAGGAAATCAGCGCTAGATGTTGCTGGCGGCTTCCTTCAATCCAAAAGTACAAACTGTTCTGGACTGTTTATTTAATGCTGTGAGAGCCCTGTCAGGCAGGTCTTGCCCTTCTACCAGCAGAGTTTTCTCTACCAGTATGGTTCTAACCATGCCAGAGGAAGCCTGGGAAGCCACTCTGGCCTCCCAAGCTGCTGGTGAACCCCAGGACGCTCACTGCCAGCCCAGCAGAGGGGTACAGGATCCTCCATGCCCATGGGTCTTTCCCCAAGGCTTCACTGGACCTAGGCTGGCATGAGGACTACAGAAGGTTCCTCTCCTTCCTCGTTCCAGCTCATTCTTGCTGTGTTCTGGGCAGCTTTGGGCTGCTGTGACTGACCATCATGAGTATGGCAGGGACCAGGAGGGGCAGCCCTGCGGGCCCAGGCAGCCCCGCTCTGTGCCGGAGCACAAACACTGACAGCTCTACACTGGCCCCTCTCATGCTGTGAATTAACAGCCACAGACACCTCAGGGAACCGCATGGGACAGGCAGTGACTGAGCTTTCTGGTCAAGGACATGTTTTCTCTATTTTCAATATTGCTCCTTCAGCTGTGAACCAACACCCTCCTCATAGTGTATGCCACCTTACGGAGCTGAAAACCTGTACAAAAATTGTGTTTTAGACCACCTGAATAGAAGATGATTTCTTTAGAAATAATAAATTATGAAGCCTTATTGAAATTGTGAGTTGAGAAAATATGTAGAATTTATTTTGCTGTCAAAGTAACAGTTTTTTTTTTTTTTTAATATTCTCAAAGGCTTGGAGGTGTATTTCCAAAAGCTGTTAAAATGACTCCATAACTCTTTGTGGAAGCCAAAGTAATTTGCTATTTAGTTTGATTTTATTTGAGTCTCTGGATGATGTGATGTGGTGCTTGGATTCGGTAAAGGACATGCTGAAGGAAATGATGTGTAAGTACAACTGTAGTTGAAGGACTTGGGTGGGAATTCTCTAGTGCAAATATGAACTTTTAACATTTATAGTTACACAACCTATTTAAGTTTATCTCTGTGGTCCACACGACAAAAATTTGATCATTACCAGTGCCTCTAGTTGGCAGTGTTGCATTACTAATAGCAAAAGGACAAATCTTTCTGTTTCAACTTTGCTGTATTCCAGTGATAAGTTCAAAATACAGATAATTTAAGCATAAAAATGGATGTATATAAAAATTCATAAAGTTTGAAAAAAACCAAAAATCTATTTTGAAAAAGTCAGAATGCTGCTTTTTTATTATTATTTTAAATATATATACTCATAAAGTAATTTGAGAGGTGACAGGGGTAGAAACACAGACCAGATTTTAAGGAAGAGAGCCAGGAAATTCAGCATGTGTTTTGGAAGAGATTGAGAGCTCAGAAATATTCAATGAAACTTTCTGACTGCCACAAGAAATGAAAAGCGGCTGCATTTCCCTGCAGTCAGCGTGTCCCAATAAAGACTTCACAAGCAAGAATGCTCTCCAGAAACACATTGGACTACTTTGCTGCAGCTGTGAGAGTGAGTCAACCAGGCCTCTGTTAAAAGAAATCCTGTTGCTGCAATGTTTTTGCAATGTTTTCCTGCAGTGACATCACTATATCTGCTTTAAAATGAAATGCCATCTAAAAAGCAAAAGACACTGTATACTGCAAAATGAGTGTTTAGGATCTTTCAGTGTTTCTGCTTTCTGTGCAGATATTCCTTTTACTATATTAATGGGTTTATTCCAGGGCATGCTCCCTTGAAGGACCGACGCAAGAGGGCATGAGAGCAACTTAGTATCTCTCAGCTTTTGTCTCCCTTTATACTCTCTGTTCTTTGGCCAAACCTTGATCCTGCAAGTTTCTGAGTCCTTGGTCCCATTCCAGCACAGCACTAGATACATATTTAACTTTAGGAACATTAGCAACCCCACTGATGTTCATAGGGCCACTCACATGCTTAAAGTTAGGTGTGTCCACGAGTGTCTCTGCTGGATCAGAGAGTACGGGACTGAGGTCTCTGGCAAGTGTCCAGGGAGACTTCTCCTGAAGGAGCCAGACAAGCCTCTCTTCTGATGTGGACCTGTCATGGTGCAGTAATGTTTGTCTCCAGCAGCTGCTTGGTAAAAAGGGGCTCTAGTAGATAATTTCTCACTGACTGAGCAGATCATGCTGCTTTAGCCACAGAAAGGCTTCAGCTTTGGCCATCTCAATGCAGAACTGCTCACCCGAGCAGCTTATAGGGCTGCAGCCTGAGGTGTGTGCACTAACCCCTTTGGTGGTGCTCAGCTGTTGCCCTAAACCTGAGCTCACTGCAGTCTGTCTAGATATTTTTTATATTCAGTATTATATATGTATTTATATATTTATTAATATATTTAGTAGATTCAGAAAACTTGAATAATAATATTTATAAAACCCAAAGTGGACAAAACTTTTATGGGTTGCTCTGGCCCCGTATTTCTACAATTCATGTCTGAGAAGCAGGATGAGGTTAGCATTACCTAACTGAAAACAATTTCACTTTGAGTGACAAAGGTGGAGATGGCAAACATGTATAAATACATGTGAGTATCTTGTGCTGACAGGTATCCCAGGTCTTGCTTTTATTTTTCTCCATGGGCATTAAAAACTGGTAATTATCACAGTCTGGCTTCTACTGACTAACAGTTTGCTTTTACTGTGGAATATATTTTTAGCCTGGCCAAGCATAACCTTTTGCTATTTTGTTGTTACATTTATAGCTCACATAATTGATGCAGAAAAAAATTTAGCTTCAGATTAGCTTCTAGCTACAGTATTTTCTCGCTGTTGCTTTTTTAAAGCCAAGGATTAATAGAAGACAGACAGAAACATAGGACTGAGTCATCAAGTGCTGCCCTCCACTCCTGGAGGCAGCCACATCATAATATCCTGCTTATATACGCGTTAAAATGACTTAGGAATTTTGCTATTCCTCTTTCTCAAGCCTGCCTTTGAAACTCAGTCCTTTGGAGAAACTCTGATTTAACTAGCCTGAACTTACATTTGGCAACTTCTGACCAAGGGTTCTTTTGGCAGCATTGCCCCAAATGCTTCTTCTCTCTTTCTGTATCTCTCTCACTCTCAAGTATGTCTGCAGGGAAAATATATCTCAGCTTGATCTTTTTTCCTTTGGATGGGACAAAGAAAGGATTTTGAGTTTCTTTATTTACCATGTTTAGTTGTCCTTTTCTGCCCCTGTTCCAGCAGGAGTGTACCATTATGTTACAGATATGGTCCCATTTGGGCCTGTGCAACTACTGTCTCTCTGAAGACATGTTATTGTACTTCTCCTTGGGAGAACAGAGACATTGGCCTCTTTTAATATCTGTTATATACTAGTTACTAACGATTAATCTTAATATGATCTATTCTATGACCAATGATGATTACACTCACAACTTTTTTTCTTCCAGATTTTTTCCCAATTGTTAAAGCTCAAAATTTGAGCAGAAATATCTGCCACTAGCCTCTGTGGAAAGAATTTTCTACTTGAGTGCTTTTTTCTATCTTATACAACCTTTATAAGATGTGGATGAGCTGGCCTCGGGGCCAGTGGGGAAAACTGGAACATCTTGCATTTTCCTCTGTAGGAGTATTGACTCAGGCTACGCCTAGCCTAAAGCAGTTGGTCTCCCTAAAGCCACTACTTTAGGGAATGGAGAGGGACAGAGATGACTGCAAACATATGGATTAAGTCTACTCTAAGTCACCATCTGGAGAAGCCAGATGGGATCTGGATGGGAGGTACCAGATGAAGACATCCTAGGAGATTGGCTCCCATTAGCTGATGTTAGACTCTTTAGATATCTTTCCAGACACATCTTTGGAAGATCTCGTTGTATCTGCATTTTTCTTTAGCACATACATCAAAATAGATAATGTTAGACCCAAAAAAAGCCCCAAACTGAAAACCTATTAAATAGATTTTAAGCCCAAGGATCTAGATATCTGAGACACAAAATTCTGTTTTACCAGTACTGAAGTTAACCTCAGAGAACCTATTTTATGCCCTAGCTATCACCATACACTTGTTTAACTGATATTCTCCTGACAATCATTTCTAAGGTCTGCATAATAACTTCCAGCTGTGGAACATTCCCACATAAGCTTTTTTCCCCCCCTAGAATAAAGGATAACCTTTTCCTTGAATCAGTGAGGTGTCTCAGTAGACAGGTGTAACCTGACAGTTCGTTGTTATTTATGATGATGGTGCTGCACAAAGGATGATGTTAGAGATTCCACTGACTTAATCTTTTCCCCTTGATTGAATGAAAAATGTTATTGTTGCACATACATGTGAAATAATGTAACTGGTATTTGGCTGAAAGATTTTGGTGCGATGTGCCAGGAAGCGTGGTTTGTGGTGTGGTGTGGGTTGCAACAACCCTGGGTTTCTGCTCAGCTTCTACCACATTGCATTTCCATGATGAAAAGGAAATTAGTGAACTTTTGGAGACTTGTTGAAAATAATGTCTGTTTGTCATAAGAGCACAAACTAGAACAAAGGCTGAGCAAGGTCTGCAGTGTAGGGTTACTGCAGAGATAATGGGCAGAGCCCATCATCAGTGGGACCTGGATCATGTGAGGGAATGCTGGTGGCTTACAAATAATTTCCCCTTCTCTTGCATGTGTATTTAATTCTAGCTTAGCTTGCCAGTAGCCATAAATTCCATGAGAGTGCTATTTGGATGCCACAGCACAACTGACCGTGCTTTTTTATTCCAGGTGGGATGAAAACCACTGTTCCAATATGAGCATGATGCAAATGTCATGGGGGTTTTCCCTCTGGCAAATGCACTGTGATCAGGTGCTTTCTAAGAAGTCTAAAATAAGTTCATAGAGATCTCAAGATTTTGTATTTCCACTGATAATGAGGCACTTTGGTGGAGGTTGACCAACTGAGATATGGAAGTGTGCACTGTGGACATCTGTACTAAAGCTGTGAAGGAAAATCTATCCCATATGTTTCTGTTGTGGATGACAGAGGGAGAGCAGGGTGGAGGAGCCTCTGAAGCAAGTGACTACCAGGATGAACCTATCCTCAAGGACAGAAAGCTGACTCTGGGCTCTTACTGAAGGGAGATGTCTTAGATTGATAATGTCCACCAAATTAAAAAGGAAGCAAAGGCAACAGTTGAGACAGCAACAGCAAAAATCAGCTAGTGCCTGTACTTTACCAAACACATTTCACAGGGACCACATTAACTACAGTTCTGAGATTGCATTTGGGTATCAGGATGATGCTCTAAAACCTAGTAATTTCTTTCCTGCTTAACTTCCTCTCATCTTTATAAAACTCTCTTTCTTGGCTGACAGGTCATGGTATTTTCGCTTTTTCCAAAGAAGGTTTTTTAAAATGGGGAAATCAATGTTTTCTTCAATTATTTGAAGAGAAATGTGTTTCCTGTTTCCTAACTTACTCCAAATTGGTAAGCAGTGTTTAAATACAGAAACATCCAATTTGAAAATGGCTTTGGGAGATCTTTAGTCCAAACTCCTGCTCAGGGCAGATTTAACACTGAATTCAGACCATATTGTTCATGACTTTGTCCATTTGGGTCTTGAAAACCTTCCAGGAAAGGGTTTCCATTACTTCTCTCAGTAATCTAATTAAATGTTTAATTATCTTCAGAGATCCTTTTTCTTTTGTCCTTGAATCTGGATAGGACCTTCCCTGTTTCAGTTTACATTTTCTTCCCCCAATTAAAATCTTGCCTTCTTCTTCCAAACCCTCAACAATTTCTGTTAAGTTCTTCCTAACACATCTCTTCCCCAGGGCAAATCAAGCCCAAATCCTCTTGGTTTTCCTTATAGGTCAGTTGCTCCAGCTCCTGACTCTCAGCAGAATCTTTCTACATATGAATTACAAGGTTTATCTTCATCTTTCCTGTAGTGGGTGGTGCAAAACTGGATACAGGTTTACATATGCTGTCTAATAACTGCCATGCAAAGGGGAATAACCAGTAGCAGGATTCTTATTAATTCAGTCCAGGATGCTGTTGGCATTTTTTTCCTGCCAGGGCACACTGCTGGCTCGTGTAGAGTGTATTGCCAAGCAAGACTCCGGTCTTTTTCATCAGAGCTGCTGTTAAAGCTGCTCAGCCTCCAGACTACCCCACTTCAGTGTTTTAGCTCATCCCAGGTTCAGCAGTTTCCATTTTTTTGTTTTTGGATTCCATGAAACTCCAGAAATATAACCACATCAAATTAGACTCAGAACAAAGCATATCTAGTTTCTCACCCCACTCAAACAACCGGCAGAAATGCTCAGAGTGGAAAAGCAGAAATGGTTAGAATAGGACAACCACAGAATAAAACTATGCAATTAAAACCAGGCAGGGACCCAGAGGCAATCTCTCAGTTTGATTTACCAGCTTACAATTAAAGATTCAAAGCTCAAGCCTGCAACATTACATCCACAAACATTCTCTTTTCACAACCATGCCCTAAAAGTATGAAAAGTTCTTGGGTATGAAAAGAACCAAATAATTTTTCCTGTTTTGTCCATGTCATAATCTGCAAGCAACTCTTAAAATTATCTGTGATATTCTCATCTCTCACATATGGAAAATGAGTTTGTGAATAAATAAATAATATCTCACCTAAATAGATAGATATAGATATAGATATAGATATAGATATAGATATAGATATAGATATAGATATATATCAGAATTTATCCCAGAGGTGAATCTCAAAAGCATTTTTAACATGACAAAAAACCAGAAAAACCTGGAAAAAAATCACCTCAGCAGGCATAACTGGAACTAGTAAACTAACTGTACTGAGAGAAATGCCATTTCAAATATATAAATGTAGGTATTATAAAGAAAGAAAAGAAATTTTATGTAGACTACTCCAGCTGGCCTGCTTTTGCAGCTATACTGGTCTCCCATGGTATTTTTTCATCCAATCCACTACTGTTTAGTTCTATGTTTTGCTTTTTCTGAAAATACCACGCATAATGTCTTTGGTGAGCATTGTGTGTGAATTTTATTTATTTATCTGTGAAATAGGGTTACAATAATGCAACTTGATCTATTTCTTAATCATTACACACAGAAAACAATGAGTATTTTCAAAACCACTGAGAAATTACATGAAGGAAAAATAAGCAGGGGAACATTTGGACAATGCCATTGCATGAGGTGAAGCGCAGAAGAAATAGTGGAAGGTCTTGAAGAGAACAAAAATATCAAATACCCTAGCCAAATTTCAGATTGCATGGTGCTTCACTGCCAGGGTGCCAATACTCTGCTGATAAACTGATTGTCACAGAGACTCCTAAATAATTCAGAAAACAAACTCACAGTATCTAAATAGTGTCAAAATAACACAAGTGCCCTAAAAAAAGCAGCTGAGGTAGCTAGAGCTGCTTAGCCTGGAGGTAAGGAGGCTCAGGGGGACCTTATTGCTCTCTGCAACTGCCTGAAAGCAGGTTGGATGCAGGTGGGGGTTGTTCTCTTCTCCCAGTCAACCAGTGACAGGACAAGAGGATACAGCCTCAAGATGCTCCAGGGGCAGCTTAGGCTAGATATTAGAAAACAATTCTCCACAGAAAGAGTGGTTCAGCATTGGAATGGTCTTCCCAGGGATGTGGTTGGGTCACTGTCCCTGGAGGTGTTTAAAAAAACTTGATGAGGCACTCAATGCCATGGGTTAGCTGGTAAGGTGATGTTAGGTCACAGGTTGCACTTGAAGATCTCAAAGTTCTTTTCCAACCTAGTTTATACTGTGATTCTATAATTTCTCTGTTCTGGACACATAGATAATATTATTTTATCCCCAAGTGCAGTAATTAATAAAAAAAAATGATGGTTTAGGTTAACCTGACTCAAGGTTAATTTAAGCCATCTCTCCAGGTCCAGCCAAAATGCACACAAGAGGTCTGGAATGCAAAAAGGTTCCAAGTGTTCTTTATGCTTTCCCAGCTGTGACATTACTTTATACACAACACTCCCAGCCCTGAAATGCCTGTAGTACCACAACACCAAAACACAGCACCAGGTTCCTGTTCCCCAGTCTCTACCCATGTCCTCTTTCTTTCAGTATGAATTTCATCCTGCACCAGAGAGGCCTCCTGTGCTGTGGAGGAGGCCTTGAGGTGGTGATTGATGAGGCACATGCAGTACTGGCGTGTTCACCATCACACGACACTGTAGGAATAACCCAGACCAGGAGAAGCTGGTGGGTTGAGGGAAGCACTGCTGGTGCAGACAATTGCAGAACAGGTGAAAATCGGGCTCTGCATTTCCTTTGTCTCTGGGGAGGACTAGAAGAGAGAATACAATCTGAAAGGATTACTACATAAATCACTATAATTTATAGCTGTGAAAGCAGACATGTGAACCTCTTCTGTGATAATTATCACTGAAGAAAGGTATCTACCTTCTCTGCTTACTGTTCTTTTATAATTTGCATCAGTGAAGAAATGATTGAGAATCTCACTTTCAAAATTAATTTTTTTTCCTGCATCTTCTCTATGAACATCTTAAAAATGCGTGAGCATCTTGATAATGCTTCACTTTTTCTACATTAAAAGTGAAGATCTAAGGTAGGTTACTTATGACCAACTTTTGTGAATTTAAAAAAAAGCAAACTGAAAAAGCTATGTAGATTTCTTGTAATCCCTTATTTCATCTACTTGCTTAATTTATTTCATGGTATTTTATCATATTTACCATTTGCATCACATGCTTCTTATCTCTGGAAATACTTCTTGAATCTCTGTCCTTGTGACTTTGATATTTTGCTTTCCAAGGAATTGATTAAACCTTTCAACATTCATGTCACATTTTACCACCTAATCAATGTTTCATAGTTTCTGTGGCTATATATTGTGTTGTGTAATATTGGCTTCCATGATTTCCCCCACGTTTGCCTGAGCTATCCTTTCTGTGACTCTGTCGTGATACTTTTTGATTAATCTCATGATAAGTCTCAGGAACTGTATTTTCCACTACTTTTGAACTATAACTTCCATAAATTATTTTGGAAATATCCATTTATATGTTATGGTGTCACAGCATTTTTGGTATGTTCATACCCTTGGGAAATGCATTGCAATACATTCATAATATGTGTGTCACAATGATAGTGTCTATCAGTTCTAGTTATAATTTTGTTTCCCATTCAGTGTTATGACCATCAGAGTTTTCACTGAACAGTTCTGAAACAGAGATGTAAATTCCATGGGAGTTTTTATGGCACATTCTGTAGTTCAGTTTCAGGGAAACTCCCGGAAAGTTGGAAAAACCAGCAGTAATATTTTCACTATTAATGTTTATTATAACAGATGAAATGTAATAGTAGATTTCTATGTGAAATGTTTAATTAATTTAATTTGTCCCTTATCATGTGAAAATTTCAACCTGAATTATTGCTTTGTATTTTTGTGAGCAATGGCTGTGATAAAAACAATTGTTTGCACACAAGCTGTATGCAAAAGGATGAGCTTCTAGTATACAATGCAGGTACAGAACAGTATTGGAAGACAAAAAGAAAAGAAATCTCTTGAATTAACAAGATAGAGATTGACTGAGGAAGTATTTTTCAGAAATCTCTGGAAAAGGCTGCTGCCTTGGGAGTTCCTTGTGCAGTCAGTTTTGCCTCACCCCAGAAGAGAAGTACACTTCCTACTACAAAAAGTTAACTTGTTTGAAGATTTTTATAGCTAGCTTTGCTTCACTCTTCTTTGGTTCAGAGAACAGGATGTGCAAGAGAAGTTTTACAAACCACTACCTGTATCAACCAAACTGCATTTACCACAAGGTGCCCTAATTTTTTTTTTTTAGCAATGAATCAAGCATAGGTATGTCTAAAAATGTCTACACAGGACTACTTTTTCAGAACTGTGGCAGTATTGTGAGGCAAAAAAGCACCATTTTTTATGGCTTTAGTGAAATTCTTATCACAAGAGAAGGAATATTATTTTAATTTTTAATAAAAGGATTTAAAGCTTGAGTTGATTTGTTAATGCCATTTGTTACTGTCAGTTTTCCCACATCCTTTCACAGGTGGAGGAGATGCCTGGTACTGATGTTGGTTTATGTTATTGTGGGAACCAATGAGCAGTTTTTAGGGAACATAAAGAGGTCTGTACCTGCTCCTGTGGGGCAGATTTCAGCTTCACAGAAACACCTTAGATTTAGGCAGGGTGGGAAAGAGATTTTGGAAATAGACAATGTATAGTTCTGCTTGTGGGATTATTCATCCAAAATCCACAGCGGGTCTACAGAGAATATACTTTTGAGTAAGCAGGAGAGCCTTTGTTCATGGACTCCCTCGGTTCTGTTAGAGACTGTAGGTGGGGAATGGAGCCTTCCTTCCTTTGTAGCCACCTCACCAGCAAGCTCTGCAGCCACGCCGTGTTACCCCAATTTTTCAGGAGCTCATTTCAATTAATAAGCTAACAAAAGTTAAGTAATATGAATCCATGTCTGCCTGGAAGATTTGGTTTATATGGTGTGCCTCAGCAAGGTTTTCCAGCTCTACCACTCTGGTGCCTCAGGTTTCTAATGTGGTGCTTGCCTTCCAGACCCTTCTGACTCCAAGAATGAACTTTTTAGATTGAAAGGGAAGAAACTGAAAAAGTGAAAGTACATGTACATGGCCATCTACAAGGCCTGCTGTTTACATTTTCTTTAAGTTCTTGGCTAAATCACAGAAAAAACCAACCTCATATTTAATTCTTCTTTGTCCTTGAGACTTCACTGAATTTAGATGATGCTGGCTTTGCCCATGAAGAAATCACGCCTATTAATCCTCCCTTGCCTCTGCTGGGAACATTGGCATGGTGTAACTGCAGATCCATGGAGCTCTAGCCACAGTGATGCAGGAAAATGTATCAAAATGCACAAATGAAATTAAACTGTCCAGTACAGGGATATTCTTATCAAGATTTCCATCCTGTCAGCGGTAGCTTATGTATCTGAAGTAATTCTCGCAATGAAATGCTCTTTTATGTAGGCAGTCTGGTTTTCCTTGCCTTCTGAGGCTTTACACGTACAGAAAATTTCAATAATCATGAAGTTTGCCTCTTGATGTGTAATGTGACCCAAGCAGCTGCCCTTTAAGTATGAAGTTATGATTGAAAAGGCATCTTCTTGAAACAAGTAATTGAAACTATATGGCCTCATTCTTGACATTTATGGTAGCATACTGGATTTTTATAGGAAACATGAAGGGATGACAGGAAACATTTTCACATGTGGTCATGGAATTCTGAAGGCATGTAGGGAAGAACAGTTCATAGAACTCTCACATATGGAAAACAAACATTTTTTCACACACTTCTCTATTCACAGAAAGTATAATCGTCTTGCATCTTTTTAAGACATGTGGCAGTATTCAGGAAATATAATGCTACGGTGTTGAATAAATGTAGAAATTGCCAGGGTATACTGGGATGTTACCTGTACAACCCATTCAGTCTCAAGATCTGTGTCCTAAGCTCAGAAATTTAATTAATCTTGAAAAGTGACAGACACCTTGTGACAGTCAGTAAGTCTGTGTCAGTTTGGATGGAGAGCTATTTCCCCTCACATGAAAGAAAGGATTGTTAGAGGGGTGCAAAAAAAGGAGAAAGATGGAGAGAGAGAGAGATGAAACAGATGAAGGATGCAATAGGTCCTGACAATTGATTATTAAAAGGAAGGATGCCACTGTATAATTTGTTTATGGTGTATAACAACACAGGGTAGAGTGAGTTTTGTTTTGTGACAGAGAGTTACTTGAGCTTCTGTGTACACCTTGTGTACATAATCCTATGAGCTTGTGCAGTGGGAACAGAGTAATTTATGCAGGTCAGTCATAGCTTCATAAGGGGGCAGTGCAGCTGGCATCAAGTACAGTCACTTCTGACCTTCCAAACCGATTGCCAATTGCAGTTCTAACCTGGTTTACTGTGGTAAAGGTGTGAGACTTTAAGTCCTGTCTTACATCTTGCAGTGAATACTCAGCTAAGTACATTTATAAATGTAACTGAGAAGAGAGACATTTTGATTGTGATAAAAATGTTGAGGATCTGTCCTGCTTTCTGTGGGTATAATGTCTTCAGATGCTGCAGATCACCAGAGCTTTCCAGCTCTCACCTCTGTTCATGAACCCTGTCATTAAACAGAGATTTCAGCAAATGTTTGGCCAATATGCATCAGTAGTTAGCAAAACAAATAGGATGCTTGAATGTAATAAATTACAGCTATGAAATAACAGAGTGTTATGGACTCAAATAACATGAATTCATGTGCTGACATGCAGTAAATCTCTTCTCAAGGCTTGAAGACTTTCCTAATTAAAGCACATTTGGAGGGGAGGGAAAAAAAAGAAAGACACTATTACTCCAGATTTTAGTAATGCTAAACACAAGGCTGAAGGCTGTTCTGTAGGGGATGGCCAGATTGTGTGAAATACACGCGACACTTTATAAGAGTTGAAAGGAAAGAAGCGAGAACTAATGACATTAATGCTTTTTTTGAGATGGATTCTTAGTGCTTTAGTTTGCATCTTATTAACCTTTTGTGGCTGGCAGAGACTGAGAGATTTGTGTATGAAACATCTTGAGTAAAGGAACTCATGTTTTAGCTTTGAGACAGCCATGCAGTGTAACTGATAGCCAGTACCAACAGAAAAATGTTCAGTTGTGGTGGGTTGACCATGGCCAGCAGCCAGACACCCTCCCACTCACTGCTGCTCACTCACTTCTTCTTAATAGTACAAGTGGAGAAAATAGATTTAAAAAATTTTTTACTTGAGATAAAGATGGGTATATCACTTCCAGCTAACGTCCCAGGCAAAATAGACCTTGTA
Source organism: Sylvia atricapilla (assembly GCF_009819655.1). Taxonomy (NCBI): domain Eukaryota; kingdom Metazoa; phylum Chordata; class Aves; order Passeriformes; family Sylviidae; genus Sylvia; species Sylvia atricapilla. Next base: position 29,702,235 of record NC_089140.1, read on the forward strand.
AAAAGTACATTTATTTCCAATGAGAATGTATTTATATAATGAAAAGCAAAAACAAAAATTAAAGCAGTATTTTTCCCCTTAGCTGTCGATTTTTCCCCAGATTTACTTCACTCCCTCATTTGTACCTCCTATACCCCCTCTTCACCTCGAGCAGTGCAGGGAGGATGGGCGATGGGGATTTGCGGACAGTCCTGAAGAGTTCCTCTCTGCTGCTCCCCTTTTTGCTGCTTCTTACTCCTTTTCCAGTTTTCTTATTGCTCCAGCACTGGTCCTTTCTGCAGGCTGCAGTCCTTCAGATAAATCAGCTTTTGTGTAGTCTGTCCATAGACTGCTTTTCCTTCAGAAATTATCCTCTGACTTTGGAGTTGGGTGCTCCATGCAGTGTGAACACCAAATAAAACAATCCAACTGGTAATCCTCTACTTCTAAATAGGATAGGACCATGTCTAAATGCACATAGATAATTGTCACCACTGTACCTGTCTGAACAAATTCAGGAAAACAGGAGTTTAACATTTGCTGCATGTGTGTTTCACTTGTTGAAGATGCGTCAGTTTTGTGTATGTGGTGCCTTCCATTGAAGAAGAAAATTACAGAGAAACTCAGCAAGGTGGTCCTACAGTATCTCAATGTTTTCACAAAATCAAATGCACAGACAAGGGAAGAATGACGAAGGGGCATTCTTCAGGCTGTTGTGGGTGACTATATATGGTCCTTGTATATAGGTAGTCGACCAAGGAATGGCTGATGATTTCTCCTTCTGCTCAAATGTAGTATTTGTTTGAGATCTAGCAATCCTGCCAACATATTTTAAATGTCTCTGAGTTTTTTTAGATTCCATGTAGTACGATTTCTGCACTTCTGTAATCAACTTGTGTGCATCAAAAAAAGCAAGGGAGAGAGGAGTTTCTTGCTGGGAAAACAAAAAAGATAACTGGCTAAGTTTGCTTGCTCTGGGATCATTTATCTCCTACTTCTGGTAGGCATCCAGCTTTCCAGGTGGGCCTCTCTGATATGATCACTGTATTACTTTCCTGAACCCACCTCTACTTCTTGTAGTTTCTCATATTTCTTTTCCAGTAGAAAGAAAAGAAGTGAAATTTAAAAGTTTGTGGGATGGGTGGGATGAAATATTTATTTATAGCTTGCTCCACCAAAAGAGAAAAGCACAAAAATGAAAACAAGGGTTCCCAATACAATTTCACTGTTGTAAAAAGCAATTTTTCATTAAAAAGCAATTTTTTATTTAAAAAGTGGTTTCACTGAAAAAAGAAAAAAAGCATTGGTAATTGCACTTTTGTTGACTCAGACCTGCTGAAGCCAACTGGGAACTTTCCCACTGATTTCACTGATTTGGATGGGGTCTCTTATGAACTAATGATGTGTTGTTGAATTGGTGTTTTCTAAGGAGAAGCCAGAACTTTCAGAAACTTTTTCTCAGACTTGTTATCCTCCACTCAGTTTTTTTCCCCATACATTTCTTTCATGAATGTATGTATGACATTAAAAGGGAAAAGAGAGAGAGGAATTTACATTTCCCTTTTCCAGAACTCGCATGGAAACTTCATTTGTTGTCTGTTGTTTTAATGTATAGCAGGCTCATGTTGCTTTCAAAATGGAAGCAGCGATTTTCATTATTCCATAGGAAGCATATTCACGGCAAGATCCTTTGAAATTTTCCATTCCAGACTAATGGGAAATAGGAAAAAGCCATGGGATACCACTAGAAAATCAGATTTCATACCATTTTAAAAAGAAGTCAGTCATCTTTTTAATCAGTTTCCTGGGGTCCTGCTGAGGACCCCTCCTGACATTTTGTCATCTTGTCAAAAATAAATTTTCTTTTGCCTTTGGTCTGATGGGGGTGGGGCCATTTTTACAGATGGCTTGGTAATGTGAGTAAGAGCCAAGAATAAGGGATAATTATTCATAAATGACATTTCCCATTTCTGTGGGTTTTCTTGAACAGGACAGATATTCTAATGTTCAGTTCTAATGACAGGGAAGAATTTATGGTCTCTCTGTCTTATCTCCTGAGAGTGTAAATGCTTTACTTTCAACTCTTCAAGATGTTTCAGTTTTCTTAAAAAAAGTCCCTAATGCATCTTACTTCAATTTTGGCATTTAACTCCAGTCAGTGTTTAGAATCCTGAATATGTAAAGACAAAATGTCAGATAACTAGAGAGCTGTTTAGCTTTCTAACATGCCTTTCATAAGAATCTCCAGGAGGACATAATATCAAGGATATAATTTCTTGAGGTTAAGTTGTCCTGGGTATGAAGCATTAGGTCACGCTGCCTGTTTATTTTCAAACCCAGGAGGTGTGTGACAGGAAGCGTTCCCTTCTGGGACTCTGTGAAGCAGATACATGGTTAGGGCAAGACAGACAGATGAGTCATATGTGGGAAACCATCTTGATACTGAAGAATTTGACTGTAGCCACTTTCAATGTTACCTCATTTTGAGGAGACTTTCCTCTACCCACACTGTGCTGTTCATTTGACTCATCCTCAGACAGATAAACCTGGGAGTCTGTTGAGCTAGAGGAGAGAATATTTCACGTTGCTGGGTACATGCAGCTCTCAGGACTGAGTACAGCTGTTTTCTCCTGTTTTCTCAAGATGTGTAGATTTAACAGCCAAATTAGACCATAGGGAATCAGATGAATGAAAGTTTGACCTTGTGACTTTGTTTTGTAGCTCATTGACTGGACACATGTTGGGAAGCCAACAGAGATTGTCATTATTCTCCAGGAATCTATTCACAAGGTCTTCAGAAAAGACTTTGGGAAGCCTGGAAACTCCTTGCGGGCTGAGTACCTTCTCTGTAAACTGTCATTCATGTCTCATCTATTGCTCCAACCAAAAGCCTGTCTTTTGTCTTATGGCATAATACCCACTAATGGGTAGAGAATGGTCTAAGTCTCAATGATGATAAATAAGGGACAGGAACCAGTGAGCTGTATAAACTTGTTACTGAAAAATGAATTAAATAGAAGAGCAATCTCCGCCTCTCTCTTTCCTTTGAAGGAAATGGCGTATCTGGCATTTAAAGACCCCATGACAGCTACACAGAGGGCCTTTTTGTACTTTCTTGTGCACAAGGAACTTGGAGATCATGTGTGAAAATCTTATCTTACCTGTCAGACCCAGAAGAGCCTTAAGAGTTTCCAGTAACTAGCTTGAAATTTACAGACAGCCTTGGTAAAATCCACTGATGAGCTGCGGAAAATGTGTGCAGTCCTGTGTGCCTTCAAACAATTTCGAAGAAAAACACAGGGTACTGTCACGGTTAATTTTGAAGGGAAACTGAGGCAAAACAAGAGAAATACCTACTTCTCCATTCCAATGCATGACTCATAACTTTCTTTTCTGTCCTCTTCTCCTTCCTTTGTTATTTTTATTGAATGTAATCCTATCTTTCAAATATAAAAAATACAACTCCGCTACACAGTTGGCTGTGTCCACTGCACTGTGATATTCTTTTAATCACTGAAAATCCAAGGCACTCAGGATGTCCTACTCTCCTAATTGAAAATATTTTCCTACACAAAGTACCTGTAAATTTCAACTTCTGTAATATAATCACCCTGCCTCATGAAAAAAGCATACATGGTGCTCTACCAGATATGTCGTCTTTTATTTGGTAAAAAAAAAAAAATCTTAGAACTATTTTCAAGGAAAAGGATGTAGCTGAAAGAAACAAAAGAGCCAGAGAGTCCTGAGCTTCATTATCTCCGTGAAAACAGGGTTTTTCATCACTCTTTCAAAGCCAGCTTCCTACAGAATGTGATATCACCACCTGCTAAGCACATGGAGGTTGTATGAAGGAAGAGTTTATTCAGTGTCTAGTGAACTGGCTGCTTATGAGAGGAGGCACAACAAAGACGTACTTGTTCAAGAAATATGTGTAGTAAAGGCAACCACAATGGAAGCAAAGGTACCTACTCATCTGGTGCCCAAAATACTCTTTACTACTAAGGCAGAGACCAGCTCTGCTTCAATGCTCATTACAACTCTGGCCCCTCAGCTCTCTCTGTCAACCAAACACCCAATTATTTAATTCCCTGAATTCATGAAAATTCATGTATAAGAAGTGGGATTTCCCCATAGCTACCTTTCTCATAAATCACCTTATTATCAACAAATACCATTCAGTGTTGACATGAGACAAAACACCTATCAGTAACCTAGGGCTGGCTAGCATTCTGCAGTGTTTCCTGATCAGTTCCTTTGAAACACCAACAGGGAGAAATGGATTATTTTTACACTGATTCTGAAATAAAGTTGTTTCAAATGCAGGCATGAATAAAGATTTTTCGGATTTATTGGTGAGGTACAGTGATTGGCCTTTTGCTGGGTTATCAGAGAAGGCCCTATTGTACAGGTTTGAAGTAACATGATTTTTTAAACAACAGCATTTTGTTGTAAAAATATTTACTGGTTGTTCCTAAGAAAATATCTCTGCCCTAAGTGACAGTGTGCTTGCTATAATATGTCTATAGGAAACTGTGCATTAAGGTCAGTACTGTGGCTGGCTGCAATAGACAGCAAAGCTAGATCATACTTTTGTTGCTGGCAGTCCCTGAGACAGTTCCTATGTCTAGTAGCCTTCTTCAAGTGCCCTGCAACTTGTCCAGCTATATCTATCCTGATTTCAGCTGAGACTGAGTTAATTTTCTTCTTAATAGATAGCACAGTGCTGTGGTTTTGGTTGGTATGAGAAAAATATTTATAACATGCTATTGTAGCTGTTGCTAAATAGTGCTTACCCTCAGCCAAGAAGAAGTTTCCCATGGTCTGCCAGTGAGCAGGTGTACAAGAAGTTGGGAAAAAGTATAACCAGGACTGCTGGCTTGAACCGGCCAGAGGGATATTCATGCCGTGGAATGTCGTGCCCAGGATATAAACTGGGAGGAGTTAGCTGGCATGAGCCAATCGCTGCTCAGGAATAAGCTGTGCATTGGTCAGTGGGTGGTGAGAAATTGTCTTGTGCAGAACTTGTCTCTCTTGGATTTTATTTCTCCCCCTCTCTTGTATAATCATTATCATCCTTATCATTATAATTATAATCATTATTATTTTTAATGTTGCTTTTATTATTGTACTATCTTTGTTTCAATCATTGAACTGGATTTATCCCTGAGGTTTTTTTTGTTGTTGTTGCTGTTGTTGTTTTTTTTTTTTTTCTCCTGCCCACCCTACCGAGTGGAAGGGAGTGAGTGAGTGGCTGAGTGGAACAACTCAGTTACTGGCTGGGGTTAAACCACGGCACATCCAGTCTTTTGCGCAGTGTGAGAAGCTGTGCAATGAGAAAATGGAGCAGCCGGCAGAGGGCAATGAAGGTCAGTTTTTAGAGAAGTTACATAAAACAATCTCAAAGTGGTCGAAAATGTAGGGCAAAAAGGTCAAACGAGCATGTTGTGAACTGCTGCTATACATCCATTTCTACTAATTACTATGAGACCCAAGTGAACCCTTGTGATCATGTGATCTATAACCCTCCTTTTTAATGGCCACATTAAACAATGCAGTTCCTTATTTATGACAGTGGAGTTAATAGTCATTTCAACAGGGGGAAAAAACCCAATAAAAATACTCGTCTAAAATAGGACAAGCAGCTTAAACCAATAGCCAGTAAACCCAGAGCTCCTCGTATAAATTGTGTTTTATTGGTCTGTTCTGGACAGCAGTTGTTTTGTTTAAGTTGATAACAGGTCGTTTTTCCCAAGACAATTAGGTGCTCAGATGAGAAAGAGAGAGGTCCAGAGAAGTCAGCCGTTGCTCAGATCAGACAGAAAAAAATATGCTTTTCTCGGTCAGACTCAAAGCTCTTTATCACAGCTCTTAGTCCCATATGCTAGGAATAATGTGAATTTATAGTAAAGAGCAACCTTTTTTGACTTGGGTGACATCTGCTAGGGATGTAACTTTTATCTGGGCAGTTGGCAAGCCAAGAGAAAGCAAGCTGTAAGTGTTATTTCCCTCTGACAGTCTGGGCAACATCTTTTTGAGCCTAATTGTGGCTCTAGGTGCCAAACATTTTTAGACTGAGCTCTTGACATTGCTGTGCTAACCAAAGAACAGCTTAATAGCAGGAAATGCCTGGAGTGTTAGGGGGAAATCGTATTTATTTATTCTGTAGAAGATCCTAAAGGCACCCCTCAGGAGTGGGACCCTGTTGCAGCTCTGCTGTGCTGCAGAGGAAAGCTCTTGTGTGCTGTAGACCTGAGTTTCACTGCTGTATATATCACACTAACTTGGCTCTTCTGGGCATGGCAATTGGCTTTTCTGTGCTGAGCTTCCCACCTCAGAAAAGGATTAGTTCTTCCTGCAATGTAAAGTGCTGTGACTGAAATGACTATGGAAAAGCTAGGTTGTATTTTTATACAAGGTAGAAGAGAGAAAGTAATACTACTTTTATGAATTTTATGAGTATTTATGAATGCTCTGAATCCAAGAGAAAGGTCCTGGGCTGCATTAGTGAAATGAATTATCTTTGCCTCCCAAACTTTCAGCAGAAACTGGGAACTATAACTGTCCTGGTGAAATTTCTGGCTGACCATTCAGAGTAAGAATCTGGCAAGTTTACAGGAGTCCAGGAAATAAAAAAAGAGTACTAATTGTGAAAATGAAAAAAATGCAAAATAGAGTCTCGCAATGATGATGTGAATTTTGATCAGTCATGAAAAGGAAGAGCAAAGTCCCAGAGGAAGAGGAGGGGTGAGCCACCTACCTTGTGCTCCCAGCAGAGGTTCCTGGGCGGGATGCAATTGGCTGGTGGTAAGTGCCCTAATGTTCCTAGATGTTAGCAGTAATGATAATTATAACAAAAGCTCTCAGTGCCCGTGTGTACTTATTTCACAAAGAATACAGGCCATGTTACACTGTGTTGGACACAAAAGGCAGATGTTAATAAGTATCTGTTTGCATATGAGAGGATTGCTGCTTCTGGGTTTTTATGATGTCTCATCAGCTGATAATCCAGAAGTCTGGCTGGCGCCAGATCGGACGCCAGGTGGGATCTACCTGGAAAGATGGCAAATATTTGACTTGGTGCTAATGAGACGGATTTCAGTCATGGCTCTCAGTCCTCATCAAGAGAATTAGTAGAGGTAGTGGGTGTGTTTGAACCTTGTCAAGCCTTCTTTCACTGGGGGCTGTGTTTTGCTTTTCACTTGTCTGATCATTCTAATGCGAGCAAGAAGTTATGTTTATGTGAGCACAACCTTAGAGCAACCAAAGCAGCTCTGCTCAGGGCTAGAGATGCTTTTCCCAGGGGCACAATATCCCCCGGAGGACAAGAGCCAGTCCCCTTGCAGGAGGAATTCCTGGGGCATCTTTTCAACAAATGGAGTCTCCTGCAGGTATGCAGTGGAGGGCAGCCTGCCTGCACTTTCCCTCTGCTGGGGCTGACTTCTCTCCTGGGTCATGGGGGCCAGCTGAGGATTCCAGGAGGGCAGGGCTGCCCCAGTTTAGCTGCTGTGCAGGGTTTTAATGGAGTCAGTGCACTGTAATGCAGCAGCACTTCTGCCAGGCTGACGTACTCTGCCAGCGCACATTAAGTGAAATCAGTGAGCACAATAGTTGTAGGCAAGTCACAAATAAATTATATTCATAGGCTTTAAATATTTTATTATTTTTTTTTCCCTGAGGCTAAGAGGGGTGGTAATTCAGTCTCCTATGTCTCTCCCACAACACACTTTCACCTAGCTACTCCTAACAATTTGAGGGTAGATTTTAGACCTTAAAGAAAAATGCCAGCATTCATTGTTACTTACTTAAGTGTGTAAAATAAAAATCCCTATATAGTCACCCATTAAATTAATCACTAGGTGGTTTTATTTTACTTTCCTGTGTTGAACTGTAGGAGAAAGAGGAAATTGCTGAAATATTTTTCTCTCTTCTTTTTTTTTTTTTTCCTTTGTTTTGAGGTGTTCACGTATTAGAGTGAAATGGAAGCACTAATCAAGGAATAGCCAACCCTCCTTACTGTTCCTCCCCTCACACCCATTTTTTTTCCACAGACAGGCCAGCATCAGCTATTTGGAGGATGGAGTGGGCTGGCAGCTCCCAGAAATGTGGTTCATAGCCAGGGGAGGGTGGCAGTGGCCTCCTGGGACCCCTCCAGCAGGGTATGGATGAGATGGAGGGCAGCTGAGCCCTGCATGGGCTTCTTGCGTGGTTATTTAAGCACTGCAGCACCCCAGCAGGACTTTGTGGCTAGTCATATATCATCACCTTTGAATTGCTTGCAGATCAGACACTATGGCCAGGCAGTCCCTGTGCCCAGCTTTTCATAAGAGAGCCTGTAATTACTAGTAGAGTAATGAATAAGATTTTGAATTCTTATGAGTTCATGACAAAAGTGAAAGTGTTGAAAGCATTGGGAGGCATACTTGGAAGAAAGTGACAGTTTAATGTATTCCAAAAAGCAAGATTAAAAAGCCTTAAAACTTGTGACAGAATTGCAAATTCTTGAGGTATATTTCTTTCTCTACCGTTCCTGCTTTGGCCTGGGTGAATCATGCCCCATTCTGATTTTAGATGTGGAGAGTAAATTCTTGAATCCTTTTAAAACTGATCACTTAGCACTTATTTTCCCTCTGAAATACAATATTAAGATTCTTTGCTCATAAGAATTAGGTTATGGATTTTAAAGAGAGGAAGAGAAAAATAGCAAAATAAATAATAATAAAATATAAAAAAAAGAATTGTTGATTTTTTTTCTGTTTATATAGATGAAAATGAAAGCTTAATTTATTTTTAAGCCATTTTGTGGCACTGCAGCCACAGTAAAAGGCATCTGATTGAATAAGATAGAATAACAAAAATACCCAGACTAGCAGTTGATCAGAGACATGAAAAAAAGGTTTTCTGTTCTCTATATTACGGAAAAATGAAGTTGAGAGTAATGAAGTAAAACTTCTTAAGAAACCAATTTGTTAACATTGGAAATTTAACTTCTAGAATGTTTTTCCTCTTTAAGGAGCAAATGCTTACTGCTGTACAAGAATCAGCTGCAGCATTTTTACTGTTTTCAACAAGAAAATTGTATAGCTTGGGAGTGGAAAAAGCAAGACATAGAGAGGCAAAAATATTTTGTAACCATACCGCAGAAGAAGCTAAGAAGTAAATTAGAGTTTTTTTAAACCTGGCAATATTCATAATCAAACATAACCAGTTTATTTGCAGGTAACTGGAACTTGTTTTTGTAAAGAATTCCCTGTAACCTCCTACAGAAAGAAGCAATGCATACATTCTTTGAAATTAAAACTGTATGCCCTCGGTTTAGGCTTAATTATGTTTTACAATATACTTTTACACTGAGGAAGTTTTGTGTTTCTTAATAGTGAATTACAACATGTCTTCTGAGCTGAAAGAAATTGTCCACTTTCTGCTGAAAAGGTCAAAAATATACTGGAAATTTACATGTTGATAAGAAAGCCTGAAAGCAAAAAATATTATACATGAGGTAATGCAAAATGCATGTTGCTGTGACAAGCTCTTAGACAGAGCTCTTCTGAGCTGATCCTACCTTTTTTCTGCCCTGCTCTCTCCTTCCCCATCTTTTTCTTCCTTCCCATTCTTCATTGCTCCAAACCTAAAGATGGCCAGATATGAAATGCTGCCAGTCATGACTCCTAAGCTTCAAAAGGATCTCTCATCAGCCGTGACAGAGGCTCTTTTGTGTAGCTTTTGGAAGTGGCTCTGGCTGCTTCCGCGCAGGCAGGCAACTCCAGAGCTTCTCTTCTCTCCAGCCTCTGAATGCACCATCTGGATGTCGGAGGGATTTTTGTGTATCTTTTCCCCCAAGGCTTCAGGCGAGGTAAGGCTGCAGTCAGTGCGATGGTCTGCAGGGACACGTCATTCTAGATGAATGAATACAAAGAAATGGGCCTCTGCATTTCGGTCCATCTCCCCAAAAGGTACTTTTGGCCTTGTGTTTTGCCAGCTGAGAGTAGTCTTAAAACTACAGGAAACGTGCTAAACTTGCTCTGGGAATTCATCACCAAACAGATGCATCACCATGGGCATCTGTAACAGAAAAACTGTGAAAAGCAAGCTAAATAGAGGTAATGCTAAAATATTTAGTTTAATACCATTGTCATGGGTTTCTGAGGATCAGGAAATAGTACTGTGTTTTCTGAGAGGGGATTTTATAGGAACTGTCAGCTTGATTTCACAAGGCTTTGCTCTAATTTTTTGTGTCCTGCTCTGTGAAAATGGGAGTGCAAAATTCTGCTATATCGACAGGTCAGTTAATACCACTTAGCAAGGGGCAGACAATCTGTCAAGTGCAAGAGCCAGGGAGAGGTGACCCTTGTCTTTAGAGCAAGTGATACAAATTGGGTGAGAAAGCATCATAAGAACAGCCACAGTCAGTCAAATCTCTGATCTGTTTAATTCAGTACTTTGTAAGCTAAGGGGCTAACAGGAAATGCTTAGCAAGAAGATAAAGCATAATGTAAATACAGAAACTGTCTTTTTATAATGCAACTCATGAGCTGGGAGAGAGGGAAGTGAGTCACTGAATTAGGCTGTGAAAATCCTCGTGCATCTCTTGCAGTACAGAATTTTATATTGACTGTGATTTACTCTTATGCAGAAAGACAGTGTTTAATCAATGGCTTTGCAAACGGCAAACCTTGCATTTACTTTCTCTCTGCTTTGGGGCAGCTGAAGCTCAGCACTGCTGCTCTCTGGGGCAGGGGCTCCCCGAGGCAGGTGCAGTGTCTTTCTGTGTGTCAGCAGCAGAGTGCCAGTTCTCCCTGGGGCTTTCACACACTCATATTCACTGCTGTTTCTTCCACTTCACAGATCCAGAAGACCTTACCTCTGGTCAGTGGTTCATGGCGTCCATGCCTCTCTAGATCATGTGACTAAAATTTTTGGTTTGGATGTCAGCATGAGGGACTGTGATTGTAGGAGTGAAGTTGACAACCTTCTGTAGTGACTTAGATGTGATTATTGATCACTAATAAAGCTGGGCATGCATTTTTGAGAACACAGCAACAATCGAGAGAGAAAACTCTCCTGGGAAGCTCTCATACCCTTCCTTGTGGATCTGAGGGATCTGTGAAACTGTAGAGCTGGTGACCACTTCAGGTCCACTGCTAAAAGAGGAGATGTACAGGCATGGAATGTTTCTCGCACAGTTTCTTGGGTATTATTACATTATTTTCATGTATGCTTCATGAGTGGAAGCACTTTAGGATGTACTATCCTGTATTTTAACTAAAGAGGAGCCTAAAATTGGTGTGCTGTGAGCTATCTTTTAAAATAGTTTTAGATGCTCTAAGAAAATGCTCCTGGAACGTTTGACCATTGAAAACAAAAGATCATACTGAGTCTAAATCAGCAGAATCTTTTTACACCTAGTGGCTAAGAGATTTTAAGGACTCACTGAAGGCAGAGCTGAGCAGTACAGCAAGGAGAGGGTTTGCTGACAGTGCACTGTACAGTGGGTACAAGATAGTGCAGCTCTTTCCCTTTCCCTGGGCAGCACTCTAGCTTATTTACATCTTTTATTCAGCATTTAACAAGACCGTCGCTGTGTCATGGCTGCATTTCTGGGCAATGCCATTCTGACACTACCTCAGGGTAGAAATGCTTTAACTGTAACACAAATGTACTTTACAATAATGGAAAATCCTTTTGCAAGATGGAGAGTAATGCACTCCAAACAGAGGAATTCTGGTGGCCCCAAGCTGATATCTGCCAGAGCAGCCAGAAAGATGAATTCACAACAGCAACAGTATTTTAAAATATTTTACATGAAAACCCTCGAGAATAACAGAACTGGGGGTTATTGTGAAAACAAATGAGATTTCTTGTTTTTCCTAGCACAAATGATATCGCAATGTTTTGTGTAAGAATTTTATTGAAACTACACATTTCCTGGAGAAAAAAAAATCCAGTTTCATCCATTCCTTTTTCCTCTATTGCCATTTGGAGGAATCTCTTTTTCCTCAGGTGATTCAATGCAAATGGTGAGATTGCTACATGAATAGAGGATACAGAAGGAATATTAATTATGATACATCTCACTGTCCAAAGTAGCAGAGAGCTTTTCCCCACTGCTTTCACTGTGACAGATTTGTAGGTGGACACATGGAAAAACCAATGGAAGTGTGTTACCTTTATAGTGTGAGAGGGCTGAGGACCATTTTGAAGGTGGTTAAGGCCACAACTTGTGTTGTCCAGCAGCACCCTGGAGCCAAGGAGTCTCTCTATCTGTGACTCACCTCCTCCCAAGTAGGTGTCTTGGCTGTCCTCCCACTCTGCAGCAATACCTGGTCATGCACCAGCCCCAGCAAGATGGCCCTTCTTATCCACGGGGTGCAACCTTGGGCACAGAGGGTGTGGGGGTACCAAGGCATGTTACATGCTGTCTGGACAACTGAGGAGCCTGTTGGAGGGTAGGGATATGGAGAAGAGGGGTTCTGCAGAATGTAGTAGCCTCATGTTTTCCACAATCTGAGAGCTCCTGTATAGCAAAGGCTCAGGTACATCATACCTGTGGCCCCAAGCACCAGAGCCTCCTGAGAAGGTACTCCTCCCCCTACCTTCTTTTTCCTCAAAAAATATAAAAGGATTATTAACAAGCAGTGAATGTTGCCATGCAAGGGAATTTCAGACATGTACAAGATCTCTGTGACCCAGCCCAGCATGGCCCAGCTCAGAGCTGTCTGGGAAAAAACACCTGTGCATGCATGGCAAGGAGATGTGGAAGGGCCATTGGACACCAACAGGCAGTACCTTTCTATGCATTTGCAAATAACGTGAGACAAAGCAACCAAAACTGTTTAGTGCTTTTGCCCCCACATTAAGGGCATGGAGTGGCAGGCTGGAGGCATATAATACCTGATGCATGTGATGCTCGCCTCAGAGGAGCCAAGAGTTGTGGCCTAGAGAGCAGAGGAATATTCTGGGAACCAGCTACAATGGCTCATGTGGTTGAGCTATTTAGACTTTGGAGCAGTGAGATTTTCTTGATTGCCAGTGTTTTAATCCAAATTTGCAGGTCTTTACAACAGCAACCTACAGATCTCTATCAAAACTAATGCAATCCCTTCTGCTTTCAGGCAAAAGAGTAGTTTGGTAATCTCCTACTGCAATCTTGCTCATTATTATAGGAGTAATTGCCCTGACCTAGCAAATCTGATGCCTTTTGTATTTACCCAAGTTTTGCACACTTGAATGGTAATGCAGACTCAGGCACAGAGATATAAGCTATGAAGCCTCTTGTATTTTTTTCCAAACATCACATGTCATCTTCCTGTCCGCTTTTGTTCTAATTTGTGAGACTCCTTGTGTGAGAACATGACCTTGGAGATTTTTGCCTCAGGTCTCTTGTGGTATATTTGATTCCTCATTTTGTTCACAATGATAGAGCCCCTTTCAAGATTGAGAACTGATGAATTTTTTGCATGTAATATTCCAGTTTGTAAAGGCTGGCTTCAGAGACTTGCCATAGACTATCGAGGTATTTATCCCCAGTCCCTAGGAATTATTAACAGGGTCCTCTCATGTCTTAGCCACAAAACTGCATGATCAGATTCAAGTATGAAAGAACTTTTTTCTCAGGTTATGTGATAAAGCCCAGATCTCTAGAAGCATGAAGGAGCCTGGGGACACAATGGCAGGCAGGAGAACCCCATAACCCACTCAGGGAAAGGGACATGGTCTCTCCTAGGGCTGTCTCAGCAGTGCCTTTGGCCCCATGTGCCAGGGACGACACTCAACACTGATGATGGCTGCTCCCCAGACACTCCTTGGACTGAGGGGAACACTGCCAAGGGTATGGGGCATATTACAGGAGGCAGGGGAGAGTATACTGGGATCATTCAAGATTTACTATGGGAGGTTTAGTGGAAGGAAAGAGAGGGATAAAGGCAGGCTGGGGAGGAAGAAATGTCTGGGAAAATGGAGTCAAGGCTGGTTGTGGTAAATGGGCTGATGGTTATTGGTGTTTCTGTTATCCACTGTCCGTGGCCAGCTCATTCTGTCTTACCTTACTATTAACTCAATTTGTAACTGTCTTGCCTTGTGAGGGTTCTGCCTGCTGTGTGCATGCGTGCTGGGAGATCTGTATGACAGTAGCTGGAGCTGGCCATGGTCACAACATGGTCATACATAACTATGGGGCCAGCAGTCATGCTGAGTGAGAGTGTTTAATAGCTAGCAGATATCAAAATAGTCTTGCCAGTAAGCTGAATAACTGCCTTGGGAGCCAGATATCAGCCTTTCCCCCCGCCCCCTCCCCAATCTTCTTTTAAAAGTCATTCTCACATGGAGTACAGCGCTCAACTTGCTGTAGTATAATCTCATAACTGGCCCCTTATTAATAAAAATCTGTCGAAAACTTTATTTGACAAACAGTACAAACAGTGTCACAATAAAAAACTACCTTTGGAGTCTTTCTGACTCTTCCTTGTTTTTAAGGCACCTGCTGTTCGCAAATAAAGTGTGAAACCTTTCTTTGACACTTATTCTGATGTCTACACTGTTTTAGTGTTTCAACTGGCTTTCCAGCATTTTCACTGCCTGTTCCGTCCTAGCAATAGGTGTTGATCAGCCGTCAGTTGAACCCTAAGTGTGACAGTTGGTGCACACATAACGACAAGCATTGCTTAACTTCTGAACGAGACCAAAGGCATTTCTAACTGGCTTGCACTAAATCTTTATAAGAATGTAGCTCCTCAGAAAGTGCCTTTTCTTTCCTAATGGCTTTGCTTGGTGGAGCAGGTCCAGGATAAAACACATAATTAAAACTTGTCATGCCTCAGTCACTTCAGGGCAAATAATCCAGATAAGTATTTTGGTTTTACTAGTGGGTAAGTGGGTAAATTTGGTATTTCCTGTGACATAATCCAAATTTATGGCAGCAGGCTTATTTGTATGCCAGATCATGTACAGGGTGCAGTCAGTTTGGTGCCACAGGTTTTCTTGATTATGATTCATATCAGACTTATAAACATAACACATTATCACATCAAACGATGTCTAATATCTATTCTTGGAAAGGAACAAGATGAGATAAGGACTGTAACAGAACATCACAGTTTTCAGGAAATTAGTTCTTTTTCACTTTAAGTCAAAAGCTGGATTTCTTTAGACCTATATGTATACATATCCCCCAAGATAGCTCAGAAAATTATTCTAATTTGGTTTCACATTTAATGTGATTATTTTTGAAACAATATCCTGTGGTATTGACCCGTCATACCTGAATGGAAAAACTAAAAAGGCTTAACTGCAGAAAACTTTTATCTAAGAACGATATGTACATGATAGGTGGATACCATAAAAGTCAGGTGTGGGAGTTAAAATACAGACAGACCTGAAAAGAGAACTGTACAGTATGGAGTTAAAATCAAACCAAGCATAACCTTGATTCAATAGAATTGACTCATTTTGAGGCAGACATGGGTTATGCAAATAATCCTGGTCAACATAATTTCTGAAACTATCATACCCTATCCAATACTTGATAAAGCAGCATTGGAAGAGCAAAATTGTTGTCAGTTATTTTAACTATTAGCTGATGCACTGCTATTCATACAGGAGTTCATCCTCACCAAAGAAT
Organism: Sylvia atricapilla; assembly: GCF_009819655.1. Taxonomy (NCBI): domain Eukaryota; kingdom Metazoa; phylum Chordata; class Aves; order Passeriformes; family Sylviidae; genus Sylvia; species Sylvia atricapilla. The sequence goes on from NC_089140.1 coordinate 29,717,827, forward strand.
GTTCTCAGCTTGGTACAGACACAGAACCTCTCTTGGAAGGCCACCGTTAGCATTTCATTTGCTGTTCAGCATGTGAAACAGTCTTTGTCACTCTGCAGTGTGCAATGTCTTTATGGAAGAGCAAATTATGCTGTCAGATTTCTATGTTATTGTTCATTAAGTGGTTCCATAGGAAGGGCCCAAATACAGATCTTCTGTATTTTTTTCCATATTTCCTAATGCTTGACTTTGCTATATTTGTAATATTTTGAGGTGATCATGCCTATGTGAACATTCTGGGGGCACTGGGTTCCAGCAGATTTCCTTTCTCAGGCTGCATCCAAGACAACTCCAGTTATGTCTAAATGAATTTTTCCTATACAATATAGAGATGTATACAACTCACTGGTAATGTCAAACTACAAGTCTGAGAAACTGATTCTTATGATTGAGAGGAAACTATTACTTGGTGCAATAGCAATTTATTGTGCAAATTATTTTCTAGACTTGCACCACAGATATGAACACTTTATAAAACAAGAAAAGTTGAAAGTTGTTAAAAACCGTGTAGTGTTGGTTTGGTGATTCATTTTCATGGAAAGGCTGAGAACTTGGTGAAGATTGCACTGTTTGTGGTATTCGTCCTGACATTCTGCAAATAAGAACCTGTCTTGCTAGAATAGCATCTTTATTATTTCCTGTTTTATTATCCCCATCCAAATCTTAACTTTTTATCTGCAACTGTGAGCCATACAACTAAAGTAGCAATCAAGGAAAAAGCTGAAACTTGTCTTCAGGCTTTCCATGCTAACATGTTACTCTCAGGATTTATAGTAAAAAATTACTCCCACCCCTGCAAACTGTTACCTTTTTTTTTTTTTTTTTTCCAGATATTTTAAAAGCATTACTGAATCTTTTGTTTAGATAGTGGATGTCATCTATTGACAAGCAGGAAAACTCTAGTGTAGAATGCTAGCTCAGTCTCTAATTCCTCCTTTAGAGCTCTCAGAAAGTATGCTGCCTTGTGTTTAAAGGAATAACTTGGAGTTTTATTTGAATAAAAACTTAATTGGAGTAAAGGCTTCATCAGAAGACTTTAGTCCTAAAATTAGAAGCGTCTGTTCTGAGGTAAAGGTCACATGATTATTGAAGCAAACTTTGATGACCAAAATTCTCAAGACTGAAATAAAATTAGTATTAAGCAAATTTGATTTGCTGGCCAGGGTGTAGCTAAGCAATCAGATTTCAAATAATTGGTCTCAACCTTTATTCAGCTTGAAAAACTGGGGGAAGTTAAAGTCTAACAGCTTTAAACTAAAACTTAAGTTTACACTATTGATCATTACAGATGAATTGAGTAAACACAAAATATTTTGATATTTGATGTTGTGCTAAATATTATGGTATTTTTCCAAAGCTCAGGGTTATGAGTGTTTCAAGTTCCTATATTATATAGTTTAAAAAAAAAAAGCAAGAAAAATCAGGTTAATTTGCTCAGTACTACATCTTGAACAATATGCAATGTATTTTCATGTAACAAAATTTCCAGAATATGCTTTTAAACATTTTTGTACCATCAATATTTGAGAGATAAAAATATTTTTTATTACTAAGATATTTTATTGTGACAGTGTTAGAAGTTCTTTATGAGATTTGTCCTTGCTACATCAGGTCTTTGGTTGTCTGTCTAGTAAGCAAGGAGGGACAACAGTAAAAAAATATGCAAAAGGACAAATATATTAAGAACAGACAATACACTATTACAGTTGGGCACTGTCTTATAAGGCGAAGTGGCAATGACATTTTGGGTGAAACAGAAACTAGTCTGTACCATGAGAAACGTCTGTGGCTAACGTGATGAAGATAATAATCTCTTTTGTGAAAAAAAAAAATAAAAATTGAGTGGTAATGCTGGTGGAGAGAAGGCAGGAATTTAGAATTGTGGTTTGAGAGTACTATTCACAGTGGATTTTTGCTGAGAGATTTCAAATATGTGGATAGAGGCAGTGATTCTTGCAGATGAATTTTCACTGAAACTATTTTTAATTCCCTAAAATTGTTCTGTAGTCACTTAGAAAGCGGTGTTGTCACTCCTCTCACAAATGACCACATGTCCAGATCCTTGTCAGAAGACCACAAGACCCCAAGTAGCTTTCTCCCTGGCTTTGCTCAATCAAAAATTATGACTTTAGATCTGGTTTTATATGCCTTTTTAAATGTACAGGTCCTGAATGAAGTTCAGTCTATTGTCTCTGAGGTAGTGTCTCATTAAGTAGGGAACCAGTGTACATGTGGTGCTCACTATAATGTGTTTTACGTGTTTGCAGCATTTAAGTATTCGTTCCTTAAGTCTCTGCCCTGAAGATATTTCCCACCAAAATCAGGACTGTCTTAGTCAAGCTGGGATGGGCGGTGGCCATAGGTTAATGACTATGTAAAATTTGATTCATTTCTTATTAGACAGTATGTCAGATTAGATGAGTAAGTTCATTATCATCATAATTTTGTGAACTGTTTTAATAATAAAGAGCAATATCATTGGTGCAACTGTGGAAAGGATCTGGGAAATAGAATTGTTTCTATACAATTCAGTGCACGCTACCAGTCCAACAAACAGAAAATGTAAATACCCACTGCATAGCACAGAAATTTATCCTTGACAAAGTCCTGTTCCATTTTTCTATATACATATTTATAGCTTATCTTGACTCCAGACACTAGTCCTGATGAATCTTTGGCTCATTGCTGGGCAGATGCCTGAGCTGGTGGGCTTAGCTAAGTTCAGTGCTAGTCATTGCTGGGCATCTGCTATGTGAGTACTCTCCCTCTAGTACATCATGGGGCCAAGCCATGCCTATTCCCTATGGGAACAGACCTAGGATGCCCAAATACTTTGGCACTAGTGAGAAGTGTTTGCCATAGGGGTGCTGTTCAGACTGCAAGAGCTGGATGTGCTGGGTGGGCCCCCAGCCTGCCTTGCTGAGGAGGAGGCACAACTTCTACATTGTACAGGGGTTTGTAGGCACAGAGGTGGGAGCAGGAGCTGTCAGTGTGTGGGTCAGGAGGTTAATGGTCTGCATGGCCCAGAGGTCAGGGCTCAGCCTGACTAGTCTAGGTGAAAGCCCATCTAAACTGGTAAACAGAGTTCCCTCCACTGTCACATTTATTTATATTTGGGCAAGTTCTGCCAAGCATTCTAAACTAGCATTTTATACTTGCCTCTGGGAAGATGTTGAAAGCTTTCAGCTCCCATTAAACTCATGCTTTGCATAGGTATGGTTAAACCTTTAGTGCACTTTTCACTTCTCTAGTCTCAAGACAACAGGGAATAAATTTTCTCTGTTCTATGAAAGTATGGTGTCTTCAAATGCCCTGTTTGGGCCTGGGAGCTGGGTGAGATCCTCAGTGGCAGGTGTGGATGAGTACACCAGCCTTCCTGCTCTGCACCTTGGTTTCCTTGAGGAAAAAGCCCTGATACAGTGACCAGACCCAGGTATCATGCCTAGGGTAACAGGGATTTGGACTGCAAAACATGACCATCCATGCCTGCTCACCCAACAGTCCTATTCTGGCACTTTACAGCTGACTGACACAATAACTGCATTTTCAAGCCCTGCCTTTGTCCCTGCCTGTGACCAACATGCTCTTCTTGAGTCCTGGAGATAACTTCACACTTTAACCTACTTTAATTCAGCTTTCTGCAGCAGGCACAGAAATTCATATCCACGCTTCACATCTTGTACTCCCAGTGATTCCCCCACAGTCGCTGGCTTAAGGCAACAAGTACGAGTCTACAGAACTTGTGTAGCTGTGCTCTGGTATAGCCAGCATAAATCGCTGTTTTCCCGTCAGTGGACATGTTTGGACATGAAAGTATTAAATCTATGAGAGAAAAACTTCGAGAAGGCTGTTTGTGTCTTTTGCATTAATCATCATTGCCGCCCACACTTTTCAAAATATTCCAGAAAATTCTGTGTCAGATAACATAATATGTGATTAAGATATAAATTCCTTAGCTTTAAGTATAAATAAAGAACAAGGTATTAACAAAATATTATGATTGCCCATTATAACTGAATTGCCAGTCATGATTTAATAAATTATTTTGTCTCTCTAAAATATTAGTAGGACAATGAACAAGAAAAAATGTTTTTTTCTTTAACTGCAATCTCCTTTTATTCCAGAAATTTTTTAAGCATAGAAGAGAGAATTTCATCATCTTAAATGCTCTTGAAAGACAATTTTTGCACATGTGAAAAACAGGGCAGAGTGTAGCCACAGACTGGATTATTTTGATGAAAAGTCTCACAAGTTGCCAACACAGTGATAAATGTTCTGTGATACTGAACAGATTATTTGCCTTTTGTTTTCCCCTTTCTTCTTTCTACTTGGACTATTATTCTGTTTAACTGGCGTTTGGAGTGAAACCAGAAACGCAGATAATCTACAAACGAGATTAAAAACTATCGTCCAATCGACGATATTTCCCTCTGACTAAATTTCTAAAAGACCCCACCCAACAACTTGAATCTAAATAGTATTCGAAACTGTGTCAACCAGATTTTAAAATTCACAGGTAATTATGAAGTTCCCAAGTAAATGGAAATACCTCTCAATTCAAAACAAAGGCAAAGTATTTAATTGATTTGCCTAACCTCAGAAACCCTGAGGAAGTCTGTGCTGCGCCTCTCTGAGTATTAAATTATATTGTTCCATATGCTGGGTACAATGTTGCAACTCTCTCTGGGGACATGCACTTTTCCTGTAACCCCCAGCAGGGAAGAAGGAAAGCTAACCCTTCCAATGGGAGCGCTAATTGCAAATCCTACACCCTACTACTGAGAGCAGAGAAGACTAAAGAGAAATTCCATGTGCTGAGTTTCTTTTTCCTTGGCTCAGTAGTAATGCTGTTTGATGATATTCCCTGCTCCCTCAGTTAGCTCTGTACAATAGTGTGTAAAATGAGAAACTGGACAAAACTGAAAGTCACGTGTGACAAGGAAGAATTTAAAACCCAACAGTTGCATGTTTTAGGCATTTCCCCCTATGTTATGAGAAACAAATCAGTTGTGTGCAAATTTACAGATTTATACTCTGTTAACTTTTGTGCCTATGGATGGCATCAAGATAATATTTTTGGATAATGTAAGACAAAAGGAACCTTATTCTCCATATGAGATCTTTTTCAGAGGTGAAGTATGGGGATGATATTTTTTCTGATTTTTATGAAACAGATTCTCCTTTCTCCAGACATAAGTTCCTGCTTTTCTGCTTGTTCAGCTGATCTGAATCTTATAGATTTCTGATGAAGTGTTCTTGCTTTGTATTTTGTAGCTTTGTATCTGTTCCCTTTAATTTTTATCTATTAAAATTTCTTGGAGTACATAGCTGCCTGCAAGTAGATACTCTATCTAGTTCAACCACACAGTGCTTTCCCAAGAAATGCTTTAAAGCAGTTTATGCAATATCCTTGCATGCTATAATTTAGTTATCTTATCTTTTGATGTGTATTAATAAGTTAAAAGATGCTGAGTAAATAATTTCACCCTCTTGAAGTGCCTGACTTATTTCCATCCTGCAGCTGGAAATCACCAGAGCATAAAAAACAAGTACTTCAATTACAGTGTAGCAGTACTTAAAATATAAATCTGTGTGAGCAAGAAATGTATTTCCTGCATATCCCTGGTGCGACTGAGGTCGTAGGGCTCTCTCAGAGTGCTAGCAGCAGTGTGCTGGTTAGATACACACTATGATGTGCAGAGGACATGCCCACCCCCACAGACCCACACCCACTTTTTATTTAGAGCAATGGCATCTTGAGCAAAGAAAGCAAAATTCAGCAGCACATTTCTAGGGTAAGTAAAGGTCTTTAGTTTAATAAGAGCAACACCATTAAACCAGGTTTTAAGCCTGTTTTAAATGTATATTTTAGTTATAGGTTGTAATAGGTGAATTTTTTGTGCAGCTGCACTGCTGTTAGGATTTTTGCTTTAGAGGTCTCTGCAGGTTTGTTACAGCTTAAGAAGTGGAAGTAAACCTATTACAGCAGCCTGATCTAGCCTCCTTTGTTGTCCATGATAGGACTTTCATTGCCTTCAGTGGGAGCTGGATCATGAACTTAATGCCATGGTCATTTGCCCTGGGAGGCTCACTTAAGAGCTCTTAAGTCACTTTCTGGAAGCTTTCAAACTGTTGAGTCTGAGAGTTGGCAAGAGGTTTGAAACTGAAAAAAATCCTGGCATCAGGCACCTGGTAGCATCATTAATCACTGGGAGGAAAAAAAAAAAGAGATCAGGCACACAGTGCCAAATCCTTGTTTGGCTCGATCACATTTTTTATATAATGGATGTGCATAATGCCTTATCAAAGCATAGAACTCAGCTTTCCTTCAATATGTAGACATAAAATGCTTCAAGCACTAAAAAACAAATAGCAGCATGAGTCGTCTTGTGTGCCAAATGATTTTTTTTTTCCTTCCATAGCAATTCTAAAACACATTACAGGCTGTTGCTGTTATGTGGGGGAGAGGCCTGCTTGCACCACAAAAGCCTGTCTGCCTTTAGGATCTTTCTTTTGTGATAATTGCCACGGTATTACGGTTTTCTTTTGCAGTGACAGGAAATGAAATTCAAATTTTGCCTTTCTGCTTAGCCCACATAGATATTTAGCCAGAGATGGTAAGAAAATATTCTGCAATTGTGCTAGCTGAGAGTCTACCACCCCTTCAAATCCATGGTCTGCACAGAAGGGAAATCTAAAAGGACTATTTCAGTCATTTAGGGTGTATGTTTCTCTGGCACACTCATAATCTGACCAAAGCCATTATTTGGAAGTCAGTTGCACTCAATCATTTTGCCTGCTAATGAGGAGTTACTGAATCCTCCAAGCATTAATCCCATTTAGGAAAACACAAAGGCAATCTGTACCTAGTATCAAGCAATTATGATTGCATTGAGCTTGAGGAATTTGGTTATTTGTTGGAGGTTGTTTTTCCCACAACAGGCCCTGTAAATAGAATTACCAAGCCTTTCAAATGTTAATTTGTTAAGAAAAATATAATGGCTAATAAAGACAATTAAGTTTGTATTGTAAATACTGGACTGCAGGGCTAAAGCTGCCATGGTTTGTGAAGAAAGCGTGGCACAAATCTATGGAACTGCAAAGGATGGAAACTATCTTCCTAAGTGATTAAAGAACATGTAGGTATTAACATCAGTCACAAAAATATGTTTCATGCAAGGTAAACGTAACACAGGGTCAAAGAAAATGGGGTCTGATATGAGCATTTTTTCGTACAATGGTAGGTGAGCAGGGAATACTGAAGATCTGAGACTGCAAATTGAAAAACATGGACAAAACATTGAGCCAGAATGAAGCTGGCTAAACATATCATGCAATGGATGAGCAACTAGCTCACAGGTAAGATGTCAAGAGTTATAGTAAATGTGGTTATATCAGACTGGAGACTGGTGGGGTTCCACAGGAATCCATTTTAGGTCCAGAGCCCTTCCACATCTTCATAAAAGACTTGGATGCAGGACTGGCAGGTAAATTTGCCAAAGACACTAATTTGGGAGGAGCCGGTGACTCCCCCAAAGGCAGAGAGGCCCTGCAGAGAGACCCCAACAAATTAGAGGGCTGGGTAATTATCAATCACATAAAGTTTAACAACAAGGGCTGGATTCTGCACCTAGTATGGGGCAACCCTGGATGTACGGACAGACCGGGGAATGAGAGGCTGGAGAGTAGTGCCAGGGAAAGGAACCTGGGGATCCTGGTCATTCTCAGGTTGAACATGAACCAGCAGTGCCCTGGCAGCCAGGAGGGCCAACCCTGCCCTGGGAGCATCAGGCACAGCACTGACAACCAGGCAAGGGAGGGGATTGTCCTGCTCTGCTCTGCACTGGGGCTGCCTCACCTCGAGTGATGTCCCCAGGTTTAGGTGCCACAATGTAAGCAAGATATAAAATTATTAGAGAGAAAGGCCACAAAGATGGTGAAGGGTCTGGAGGGGAAGCTGTATGAGGAGCAGCTGAGGTCACTTGGCCTGTTCAGCCTGGAGGAGACTGAGGGCAGACCTCACTGCAGTTACAACTTCCTTGTAGAGGGGAGGAGGAGGGGCAGGCACTGATCTCTTTCTTCTCTGTGGTGACCAGGGACAGGATCCAGGGGAATGGCCTGGAGTTGTGCCAGAGGAGGCATAGGTTGGATATCAGGGAAAGGTTCTTCACCCCAGAGGGTGTTTGAGCACTAGAACAGGCTCCCACAGGGAAATGGTCACGGCACCAGCTGAGGGAACGCACGAGGTGTTTGGACAATGCTCTCAGACACACGGTGTGACTCTTGGGGTTGCCTGTACAGGGCCGGGAGTTGAATTTCAATGATCCCTGTAGGTCCCTTTCAACTCTGCATATTCTATGATTTCATGACTCTATGATCAACAATATGGCACTGCTGGAAAAAAACCCCGTAACTCAGAGATAAGAACATTGTATAAGTAAAAGACTGGAGCTTGTAACATTACACTGTGCTCTTTGTGCCTTGGCAAGAACCCAGCTATGCTTATTTGCACCAAAAATTTTAAAAAAAGAGGGTGCACAATTTTTAGGTCTGAGTTCAGGGATGTCAAAGTATGTCTTGGGATGAAAAAACAGACATTTTTCCTCCTTAAAAAAAACAGAAAGACAAGACTGTAGATTGTGATTTACTCCCTCTTAATATTTTTAGTTCAGAAGACAAATATTGTTTATAAAATTGAGGAAGAGGTAAAATGTAGTACAGTGTGTATAAATCACGGAGTCCTTGATGTCTAAGTTTACACTCATATTCATAACTTGTCCAAGTCCCAACTATGTTGCTATAGAAGTTGTTTACAAAGTGCAAAACAGGACAGATTTCCAGTGTTTGGTGCTTCCGCTTCATCCTGAAATACTGTGAGAAAAGTGCACTGCTGTTTCAGCACTTCCTCTTTTAATCTTGCTTGGAACAGGAGCTCAGAGAAGTGGGCAGAGGAAAAGTCTGAAAGAGAAGGGCTCTGTTAGAGCTGGAGAGAGCAGGAGAGAGGTGCTTGAGAGGAAAACATTGCAATCTACAGTAAGAATATTGGCTCAATGCTTCTTCAACAGAGACGAGTGCAAGTGAAACTCATTTCCTTCTGGCCATCCTTACTCCCTGCTGCATTACTCCCTAAGTGAGACCATTACAGGACAGAGAGATCAGGAAGGAGTCATTGGAAACTCTAAAAGTGTGGAGGCTGCCCTGTAATCTCATGTGTCTTCACTATTGGTTTGTGTTAGCAGAAAGAACACCAGGCTCACTAGATTCCTCAAGCAAAAACCACAAGCATATGTTTTGAAAATTCAGCCAAATGTGAAAGGTGCTCTACAAATTAACCAGATATAAATCACTCTTCCTTTTTTTGTTTGGTCTCCACAGAGATCTAAAATATTTTTGAAGCTCTCTAGCCTTTTCCAAGGCCAGATTTATATCTAGACAGAGCAGAACAGAAATACTGCCAATGTAGCATGTACTTATTTCCAACGTGAATGACAAAAATCAGCTTCCTCCAGGCTGTGACAGACTTCAAACTGCTCTTTGCAAGTATGAGCACAGGAGGAGGTGAAAAGGGCTACACATGTGTCGTGAAGCCACTTTAATGACAAATAAGAAATTGAGAAAAAGACTGTTGTTGGATCCAGATGTCCTTAGTAGGAAGGAGAGATATGTGCCCGAGATGTGCTTCCCCTCTTACCAAGAGACCGCTGACTGCACAGTCGAGCTCTTCATTTCCAGTTACTGCTCCAGGTAGCTCACATGCACAACTCTCATTCTCTGTTTTTTTTCTAATTTGCTGCTCTCACAGATGCTTGCTCACACAACACACTCTGACTTCCAAGGACATGAGCAAGGGTACACTTTATCCAACTCCCAACTTGCAGAAGGGTACCAGCTCTAAATGTTACAGAGACCCCATCCCAGGGCTCACACTTACGGTCCCAGCAGTGCAGCAGGAGCAGACCTTCCTCAGGGTTGTTTGTGTTTTCACAGCTGTGCTTACCTCTATGGCTTCATGCTCATCTCTGTGGGAAGGACACCTGAGCTTAATGAATGTAAAAGTCCAGAATGAGGAAGGAAATTATTTGGAAAATTCTTTCCACTTTTCCAAGAGCAGAACCAACCTCACAGGAATGACTCAGCTTGAGTATGGGTAGCACACTTTATTTCAGTAAAACTTGAATTCACTATAATGAAATGTCTAACAATAATAATAATAATTTTTAATTTTCTTCCTTCTATATTCTAAGGCAGATCCCTGTGCTGCTTGTGTATACATTTTACTCATTAAATAATGTGTTCTTGATGTTACTGTCACTTGTTCACAGTGGTAGAATATTTTGATTAAAGATCATATGTGAATGTTCTGGGATGGGAATATGAAATGCGTATGTGTGTGTAAGTATGCATCTCCTATTTTTTCTGACCTCCAGAGATTATATAACACTGGGCTGAGAGTTAATACCTGTTCTGGTGCTAAAATAATCCAGGGAAAAGATCTGAAAATACTGATCCTTTAGAACTGTTAAAGAAGCATACCTTTGTTTGCCAGATTTTTATAAACATGCATGTAAAACCTTTTATACAGATAATCACAGTAAGTTAATATCCATATTTTAAATTCAAATTTAATCATTTTCAGGGCTGGCAGATCAACTTTAATTTGAAAATCAAGTAAGACCGTATGGAACTTATTCAGAAAGAACAATAAAAAACCAAATGTCAAGAAGATATCTGCTATAAAAAAAGATGGACAGCACAGTTAAGAGGTTATAACAGAAAAAGGTTATATCAAAACAAACCATTTGAGGCAGTGATTGGATGGTTTGAATTTTGTGAAACTAAATCAAGTAAAATGAGAGATAAGGTCTTTTCTGCATGACCTCAGATGTGAGTGCAGAAGCATTTCTGTTGTGGCACTGGAATCACAGGAGACGTGGTCTCAGATGATGGAATTGATAATTAAATTTCTCCCAGGAAGCTTGCAGTTCCTCTCACATTATTAAAAAAAAAAAAAAAATCATGCTTATTATGGAAGTGATTGAGGATGACCAGCCTGTGTCAGTCACCCTGTCAAGAGAGAGTTTGTAAGTTGAAGAAAGTTACCTGAGAAAAAATGATGCCAAGAGCCATCTTTGTCCCCATGTGATGATGAGAGGCAGCAGCTGTCAACACTCCCTACATGGCGAGCAGGGATGTTCCCTCATTAGCACAGTGATTAACAACCCGGCACTGTAGGAGGGTCTGCGGGCATGGTCTGCAGAGGCCAGTGAGAAACCATGCAGAAAAGAATGAGCTGTGAACCCTTTCCTCCTGCCTGCCTCCTTCTCACTCTGGGCTGGAGGCTGAAGGACTTTTCAGCTATGATTCATAGCTGGAACTTCTCTGTGAAACCTAGGGGCCCTATGTCTTGTCTTTTGAGGGAATCATCTGGTCTTGCTCTTTTCTTCCTGTGTGTTTGAGTACAGGCAATATGACTATGCAGCACAGTAATGCTAATGGTACCTGATGAAATGGAAATCCTGGGATTCAGTATTTTTTTCAGTTGAGGAATTTCAACCTTCACATTTATACATTCCAAAAAAAGCCTTACTTTAGAAGAATGATACTCTGTCCCCACTGCTGTAACTGGGCTTTAAGCTAAAAGGAGAGAATCACAGCAGTCTTTTTCTAGCTAGAAGTATTTATTAGAAGGTGATGGCTTTCCTGACATTTTTTGAGCATCTACATCAGCTTCATGGGCAGTGCTAAGCCCAGAGTGATCCCTTGCCACAGCTGTTTGTGTGTTCAGAGGAACATTTGGACTTTGGAGCTGGGTGCCAGGGCAGACTCAGCTGACTGATTCTCTTAAAGCCAAGGTGCTCTGGAGAACGATCAACAGCAAATCTTTTAGGCAGATGGGAAACTTTTAGAATTAAATTTGAAAAACCCTCAACAGCAAATGCTTAACTAAAACACATTAAAATTATGAGAATTGTTTCAACACAGGAATGTTTTCCTAGATCAAGGCCTCTAAGATTTTACAGGCAAGATCTTAACACTTCAGGCAAACTTTCCCCTTAGAGTCAGTCATCAGCCATCACTGCACACAATCTATTTTTCTAATAAAGGCTTTATTTGCATTCATATGAAAGAAGCAAATTGTTGGACCATGCACAGTGTTATTTATAAGAGGGCGAAACAGGGAAACAATGGTGTATGAGACAAAGGATAATGCAAATAGGTTTTGAGACAATTCCTGGAATTTCTGGCTTATGAAGCATTTAAAAACACCAAGTTACAAACAACTACCAGAATGGATAGTGAATATCACTATTTTTTGAAATCACTGGTGATTGTACCATAGAGAGGAACTACTGTAGAGGGTCTATTTCTAGTCTGATATAGTCTCAGTAAATCAGAATATGATGACAGCCCTTAAAGGGGAAGTGGTCACTTCTTATAAATTGCAGGATTTTTAGGTTCCTTTTTACAGTCAGCTCCTTCTAGCAATCTTACAATCACAGAAGTGTGATCTGCTTTATTCTTTTTCCTTTTTTTATCTCCTCTCCAGACTGAATTGACCACAAATGCTTAATGTTCTTATTTTATTTTCATTGCTGAGGCTAGAGAAAAGAAAAAAGCACATCTATTCAACTTTTTCTAAGGCACGTGTAACAGCACTGAGAATATTTGCACAACAGAGTCATTATTTGGCTACAAGTGCCAAAAGAATATTTATTCAGCCTTTGTGCATAATGTAATCTAAAGAGGGGCAAGTGACATTTCAAAAGGTAAGACTGCTTCCTCTCCCAAATTTCTGCTTTTAATTAACTGAAACTCAGTGTGAAAGTTTCTTTCATTTCCTTTCCCCCCGTTTTCCTATCAGGCTGGGAGCCTTAAATGCTGTACCAGCTCTGAGGAAGAAGCTGTTTGTCATCAGACTTTGTGGAGTGCTGCCATTGTGTCTAGTAACATTGGCATATTTATCACACTTGGCAAATTGCTTCTGTCATCACTGGATGCTGTTCACCTTCATTTTAATTTGTTCTTTCCACTTAGCTCTAAATAAACAAGCCAGTAATTTTATGATGTCTGCTTTTCTTGTTAAGACACAGAAGTCCCAATTTGCACATCAGTAGAATCCCTGGGACACCTTTTCTAAACATACCTCTGTTTATCACAGGGATTGCCACATTTCCAAGAAGGAATTTTTCCCAAATTTATGTCAGAAGGTTTTGTCTAATTTGGCTTTACTGATCCAAAACATTTACTGAAACAGAAAGGCAAAAAGTCCTTTTAATTGCATGTCATTTATGTCTGGGTTTGCTTGTGGTTCTCCAGTGTAATCACTAACTGAGAAGGTAAGATTTACAGTCCCAAAAGTAATGGAAATAACATTTACTACACATGGGCTAAGTGGTTACCACTCTCAGATGTGCTGCCTGAGTTTCCTCTACTGCCTTTCCACCAATATTTCATTAGGTGGTGCTTATAGGTGAGACACACCAGTTCATTTCACCAGCACAGGGCAGGACCCACCTTACTTACAGTGTGTAGTGAAGATGCAGCTGCTAAATATTTACCTGCATTTTTTTTCTCTTGGGACAGAGGAGGAAAAAGATCTTCTACAACTGACGGAGGAAAAAAACAATAGGGTGCATGTACTCAGGTATTTCTGTGTAACAGATTTATCCAATTGCTCAACTGGATGCTGCTCCTAGGGGAATAGGCTGTGTCTGAGATAAGTTGTCTCTCTGAGCATGGATAAGTTGTTTCACCTCAGATTTGGTCTTGATTTTGGCTTCTTATTCTTACTGTCCACCCTCTAACTCTGAATGCTACTTTCAAGTTCTGATTGCTTGTTAGAAGAATTGTTTGGTAGCAGTGGACTGTCACACAGCCTACAGGTGAAAAAATGTCACTGGAAGCAAATATATTAGGACGTTTTGGCAGGAAAAAAAATCCCAATTTTAACAGTAGTTTTAAGAATGTGAAACAGATCTCTGAAGCTCATGAAAATTTGATTGAACTCTTCCTTACCTATGCTGTCACTATACATCCTTGTCTGCCCCTACATGTTTTCTAGTGTTGATCAGAAGCAGAAGTGAAATACTGATACATTGATATAAGAATTATGCTGAAGCGTTCTGCCCGTCTTATTGCAAAAGAAAAAAAAAAAAAAAAAAAAAGGGAAGTACCAGAAATTAAATTTGAAAGACAACTGTTGCAAAATTTCGAACACTGTTTTGCAGACCCAGGAGATTAAAATGCAGATGTTACTGATGAAGAGATATTGTTTGAATGTGAAAATATTCATTTGTAGACAGCGTATTTTAAGGTTACAAGTTTTGGAAGTTCACCTTAATGCTATAACTAATTATTAGGAGGGAATACAGTGAGGTGTTTCCTAAGGCAAGATAGGAGGAAAACAGGATAGAAGGGAAATCTTAGCCCAGCTAAAAGAGGAAAAGGAAGGATAATTAAAGCTAAGATAAAAGAGATTAGCTCAAGGTATTATAGTATGGTTCCAAAAATGCCAAGGTCATGGATTTGATCCCTGTGCAGTCTATTCACTTAAGAGCTGCACCTGATGCTTCTTTTGAGTCCCATCAAGCGCAGAATATTCTGGAATCTGTGAAAATGAAGATCAAGACTGGAAAGAAAAAGGTTCATAGAAGATGCATTGTTCATGTATGTGTGGGATTGGGTAGCATGAGTAGTGAGAACTAAACAACGGCCGTGTGCCAATGGTCAGTGGTGTTACTGTCGAGCTGATAAAACAATGCTTGCTGGCCTCCACCCTCACCAGATAATTTATTTTCTGCTAGTGCACATCATGCCACTTTTAAATGAATGGTGAGTACTGTAGACACAGACCTCAGCAGGATAGTGTCAGCCCTGAGGGATGGAAAAAAACACAGCTGCATGGTAGGGATCTGGCTTTGAGGAAAGTCAGGCTGCTCCCAGCTTTGCTGTGTTACATCCTTCCTGGTGTTAAATGAAGGATGAGCTCTGAAATTCATGGAGTTAACTAGTGTTTTGCTCCTTCTGGGGAGAATTTAATGGCAAAGTTATCAGTATGCAGCATCTGGATGCTGGGTGAATGAACACTTTTGGTGATCACTGTGAGAAGAGCTTTATCAGTGGAAAACTTGAGTTGCTGAATATTGGTTTATGCTGTTGGTACTAGATAGTAGATGAAAAAGAGCTTCTTTGGTTTGTCTACTTTATGTAGGCTTCTTTGCCATCAATAAGAAATCCCTAGAGCCTGGCTTGAAGCCTATTGTTAATGGCACACGTATAAAGATGAGCATACTTGGCCTCTGTGATCTATTTCCTCACTAAGTCTTTAACCAAATAGCTGTGTAGGGAGGAAGAAGGAAAGAGATCACATTTCATTAGCACTGACTTTGACAGGTCTGGCACTGGAGCTAGAGGTAAACCAGTGTATGTCCCCAGTCAAAAGGAGCTGGGAATGAGGTACAGTGTATCTGTCTTTCACCTCATCTGGGACATAAAATGATGAGAAACAGATTTAGGCACAATCACCTCCTCATCCCATTCTTACTTGAGTACAGTTGTGGATCTGTGCCTTTCAGCTACTCCATTAAAGGTGTGTTTTTGATGATAGCCAGCATTGCTTGGCAAATAAGAAGCAGTATATTGTTACTGGCACTGCACATAGGCTGTTATACTTTCCATACACAAGGAGCAACACAGATGTTTTCAGCTCAGTGCCTGGATTTCCCTTAATGCTACGGGAGAAATATAACATTTGACTGCTAAAAAATGTTTATTCTATGGCTTGAACACCTTACAGATTTCCTCAGGTGATGAATTTCTTACATAAAGAAGTGAAATGCATAGAGGCAGAATCTAGCTGTGTAGTCATTTTCCACAAAAAAGAAGAAAGGGCATTTTGTTCCTATATTTTAAAAATTAGGATATAAAGGAGTATTTTTACAGAGAAGAAAGACAGCAATTTTTATTGGTTTTTTAGCTTGATGAATTCAACAAATAGCTATTACATATTCTATCTTCAAGTTACTAAGCAATTTAGGCTTTTAGCATCTCCTGAAAAATATGATTTTCATTTATATAATTTTATTGATTCATAAGTCAAAAGATAAGTGATATTAATTTTACTGATAATAAAATATTATCCAAGAGGCATTAATACTTGCTGAATTACTCCTATCCCAGTTTGGTAAACAAACCTACTTCCACCTTGAAGTGGAGTGGTGGGCGTCCGTGTGAGAGTGTGTACACAGAGCAAGAAAATGTTCTGATATAATGGACACTTGGCTAGGTAAGAAAGAAAAGGAGTTTTATGATGTGTTCTATGATGTTCAATAATCTGCACTTTTAGTATTTTTCTCATCTATTGGGTGAAATATCAGGCATTATTTTCTATGATGCTCTAGTACTCCTACAAGATTAGAGGGGTTAGCTCTGCAGTCCTGGGCAAATGCCAGCTGGCACAGCATGTACTGACACTGTTGTTAAATGGGTGTATTATTTCTGCCTTATATCCTGTTCTGCACTTCTCTTCTATGAAATGCTGTTCCAGAGGTTTCACTGCTAAGTGATATTATCCCTCTGACATGTAATTTATAAATCAATTTGTAAAAAGTGGTGAGTGCCTTGATCTTCTGTGGATTAGAGATGATCTAAAAAATAACCACCATCTCTCTTTTTTTTTTTTTTTTTTTTTTTTAATTTCACAGACAGAATTGTCACTAAATGAATTACTGTTATAGCTTATTATTTTGGAGTGCCATGTCTGAGTGTGTAAATCATCTGGGTCTGCTGGATGAACTTTCTCTGTGGTCAGTGAAAGGATGCACAACCGTTCCAGCAGCATTAGCAGTGGCAAAGCTCTGGGGGTGAGTTACAGTGCCCTTGGTCATGGGACTGGTCAGCATTTATTGAAGGCAAATACTAACTATTCCACTGACACTGCAGCAGTTATTCTTGATAGTGCTTCCCAATGTCTTCTTATGTCTGGCTATGATTTTAACAAGAAAATTATTGTGGAGCTGAAAAAGAATTATTTGAGGAAATGGGTTCATTTAGGGTACCCAGTGAAATCTCTTACATGGGCAGGTCGTATTTACCTCTCCATAAACTCGAGATAACTTATTCAGAAAGTAATAAAGAAAGAAAAATGGTTTCTAATTGGTCTATGGCAGAAAAACATGTTATTCTTATGCACATATCCCTAACATACAGGCATGTAAAATAACAAGCTTTTCCTTTTGCCTCTTTAATTAGCAGTAGCCCAATATTATCTGGCATAAAATACAGGGTTAAGTTTAGGACTCAAAAAATTACTGAAAAAAAATATCCAAATCCTAAAAATGTTTTCATTTGAATATGCCAATCCAAGTATATGATATAATGAAATGCAGTAGTTACACATGCCATGAGATGACATTCTTACTTTTTAGTAATTTTCCTCTTATTTGGTATTTTTACTCTTCAACAATTACAGCTAAAACATACCTTTTGATATACTGTGGGGAAATTACTCGTATTGGTCAAAACATATTTTTTCCTTTTTTATTTCCAGTGTGCTGAGTGGTAGGTCCTATGGTTATACTGACCTAAATTTCAATGCTTAGCAACTTTTTATTGCCTCATTTTAAGCATCCATGTTGGTGTGGAGCTGGCAAGACCATCTGTTTTGAAGACTGTAATCCACTTGGACTCTCAAAATCACAAACTATTTTTAAAATGTAGACCATAGTTCTATTTTTTATAGTATTTGTACTGACTCTGTGCCTTTTGAACCTTAAGGGCCACTCCA
Organism: Sylvia atricapilla; assembly: GCF_009819655.1. Lineage (NCBI taxonomy): Eukaryota > Metazoa > Chordata > Aves > Passeriformes > Sylviidae > Sylvia > Sylvia atricapilla. The sequence goes on from NC_089140.1 coordinate 29,735,651, forward strand.
TTAGATTACACATTTCTAGTGAGATAAACATTGCTGGTGAGGCACAAAAACAAAAAATGTGGGAAATGATCAGATGAGGGTCTAATCTCTCAGGTTGTGCAGATTTATTATATCAAATGATCTGTCGCCAAGAGATTAGTGTTGACATCCCCAGGAGATGTGTGTATTAAGAAGGAATTGAATGAAGACTGTTAGTCTTTCAGAGGAAAGCACTGACAGAAAATCTAAAAGAAAACATGGTATGAGAGACAAAAGTGAAAGAAAGTTTTGGAAAGATACTGAGACGAGTATACTTAAAACATATTGCTGGGTACATGAATTAGAAAATGTAAAAATATGAGGCATGGATATATTCAATGGACAATACTTCCAGATTTTCTTCCTGTAGAATTGTCTTTGCATATATTTATATATATATATATATATATATATATATGCATGAATACATGTAAGCATATTTGGAATTCTGACTAGCATGAAAAAATATGTCATTACTGGGTCCCGAGTATCTACTTTCTTTTTGAGTTTTCCTGAGACATGACACTTTTTACTACAATATGAGTTACAATGGCTGTGAGCAATTATCTATAAAACTTCATTTTTAGCTACTATTTCTGTCCAATATTTGGCTTTTTTTGCTTCACAGTACTTCCTTTACAATTTTTTGATAACGACTTAAAAAGTTTGAAGACCCCCCCTGTATTGCTGCCGTGCCTTTTAGCAGAAACAGCTTTCCTAGAAAGGTGTTCACTAGTTTATGAACACTAAATAAACAGCCTATTGTATCTCCATAAACATTTTTCTTTAAAAAATCACCTATTTTCAACATGGTAATTTTCAAATTCAGCATTTTGGAAGAGAATTTTTTCACACAGAACATGAAAATAAGATTTTAATCTTGTAACTAATCATAATTAAATAATCTCATTAAATAAGTGATGACCAATTTTATTTTATAGAATCTTAATGCAGTCATTTGTTTCATGCTTTTCTTCTTGAATTCGTAATTGCTACTTGCTGCTGAGTGGAGTCCTACACATTTTATTAATTTTATGCTTTAGAGGAAAGTGCAGAGGTCCCTTAGAAAAGTGTCCCAATCCAAATTGTATCCCTCAATAGATGTGAGATAAAAAACCTTTCATTCTCTTTTTTTGTGAGTTGCTGGTTTTGCTCTTTATATGCTTCAAGACTGCAATCTGTCAAGTAATTCAAGCCAAATGTAGGAATCCAGTCTTGATAAAGCTCCTGCTCTAATGTGTTGTGAGGTGAGCTATTAAAGCAGTTCTCACAGTTCTTGCTTCTGGCTTTGAACCTGAGGCTCCCAGTTCAGTAGAGCATGGTTATATTCCTGGTGCAAGAAGCTGGAAGCAGCCATCAACAGTATGAAGTAACTGCTTATTATTTTAATTGTCAGTAAAAAACATCAGAAAGATGAATTTTGAAGTGGGACATTCATAATATCTCAGTTTATGCTTCTGAAATGTTTTCAAGATCTCAAAAACAAGAGAGCTTTTTAGTACTCTGAACAAAGAAAAATATTCCCCCAAACATGCAGAAGTTATGGAATCTGTGTTTATGTTAAATTATGTAACAAAACAGAGACAATTCTGGGAAAGGGAGCTTTAGCAACCTTTCAGGCCTCCCATACCACGTGGTACAGCCCTAAGGCAACTCCAGGCAGCAGAAAATAAATGAGAGCCCTTGTCAGAAAGAGTTTATAATCTGTGGGCCTTCACCAGAGCTTAGCAAACACAATCAGAACATCACCAGGAGCCCAAACGGGTTGTTGAGAAAGCATCAGTCCCGAATTGTCTGAAGTAGAATCAAATGAATGATAAATTTTTGACTCCATTTAGTTCACCAGCAGTTAAAAGAAGAAAGCAAAGTAGTTTCATGCAGGTTTCTGCTACACTCTTGCTGCATAGGCAGGAGAAATTGTGAGCTATTTTTACAGTTGGCAAAATCCGTCCCATGAAGGATTATCCAAAATAGAAGTCCTCTATTTTCTCAAAGAAACTATGTTAAAAATAGCTCCTGGTCAAATAAGAAAAGCAGAGGGACACTTTAAAATATATATTTTGAGCATTAAAAAAAGTATTTATCTCATAAAACTGTTGAAATGGAATATTTTGACTTTTGGAGAAAATTTTGTTGCCCATTTTCCTCATGTCTAGCATGTGCAAGTCACATAATTTATCAAACCGGTACAATCGCAAAGATTTTTCCACTTCCACAAAGCATCTGCCCTTCTGATATTAGCAGTGGAGAAATTTGACTTATAAGAGTGAATTAACTGTTTTCTTGAGAAACAGAATGTTTTTCAAATCACACATCTAAAATACATTTCCTTTCATTTCTTCCTTCTTTGTTTTTGGAATCGTTTCCTCACCATTTGGGTGTCTACCTCCTTCCCCCTATCTAGCTTTTGGTCTCAGAGAACAAGTTTGTGACTCATACCCTGTTCCTTTTTCTGTGGCCAGCTTTTGCCTCAACTGATATATTTGCTGCCTTTACTATTTCCTGTGTTCTTGTTGTTTTGGTCTCAGCCCTCGTGCATTTGTCCTTTTAGCTGTCTTTGACCTACAATCACCATTCCTGCTTGCTCTGTGATGAAGACTTGCAGCTCTCAATTTTCCTGCTTTTCTTGTGCCCTTTCTCCTCAGCATCTCTGTTGCTCCAGTCTTCAACATTTCAGCTGAGGGACCTGAAAGACAGTTGAAACAAGGTGGCAGTTGTCCCCCAGGCTCTCTCCTGCATCCTGACTTTTAGGCTTTGTTAAGAGAAATTGCACATCACTGTTAGTGCTGTGTGGTTAGATAAGGGACAGGCGGCCGGAAGATCTCGGACTGTAACGGTGAGGAGGAGAGCAAGCCCCATCCCCCTCTCGAGATAAGATACCCCTGAAAAGAATGTAGACCCTCTACTAACATGTGCCAGTACTTTTCCACTCCAACTACTAACCCAGGAGGTGTGGCAATATCCTGTTTGACGTAGTAGTAGATAAGAAGTATAAAACCTGAACTTTTTACTTAATAAACGTCTTTTGTAACCGTCTGCCATATTGGTACCTTGCGTCTGTTACAAGACCCGACCCACACATGAAAGTAAAGTGGAAGTCGTGCTGTAGGCCTAGATACCAGAGCCTCCACTGTGGCAAAAACAGCGAACTGCTACAAGTGGTGCCGAAACCCGGGAACGATTACCTCGGAGGACGGGAGCTACGCTTTGGAAAGGCACAGCGGGTAGGAGTCGGCCGGTCCGAACTCCTGAGGAGAAGAAGGAAAAGGGGGACGCCCCAGGACCCCGCGGACAACATAAAGCCCGTGACGATGGTCGTAAGTTTAGATGCGGTCCACTGGAAACGGCGAGACCAAAGGGATTTATTTCTTGCTATTGCAAGATTATCGGATTTTGGCGTTATAAAACGCCCAATATATATATTAAATTCAGAGGGGTGGGAGAAATATACAGTTGCCCTGGCGGAAGATACAAAAGCCACCGGCAGCGGAAAAGTTTTAAAAGCATGGGGAAAAGTTGAAAAAGTGTTGCGAAAAGCAATGGAAGAACAGGAGGCTTGGAACGCTGCAAAAACGTGTTTATTCACGGCTAAGCAGCCGGGGAGAGGGGACCGAGGGGGCGCAGGACCCTCCGGAGAAGCCCCGGAAGAGAAGGGGGGGGGGCGCAGTGCAGCAGAGACCCCAGGGGAAAAGCGGGAGTCAGACGCCTCATCCCCCTCCAAAAATACATGCATAAAAGCCGCGGAGCACGCGGAAAACCCCCGGGTCCCCCCGCGAGAGACCCCAGATCCGAACACCCCCGAAAAAACCGCGTTTTCCCCGAAAATCCCTCCTTGCCGCGACCAGGATCCGTGCGGCGGCACGGCGCTAGGACCGGCGGCGGCGCCGCCCGCGCGGAGCGGCGGCTCCCCGGCACGGTCCGAAACGGCGGTCTCTCCGGGCGCGGAGACGCAGCGCGGCCGCGCGGAGGAATGTGCGCGGTCTGTCTGGGAAGAACTAGCGCGGCAGGCGAGAGACGCAGAGAGATTGGCTATCGCCGCGGAGAGCATACACCCCCCGCCATATGGCCAATATGGCGCCGACGGTCCGGCGCGGGGGCGGGGCGACCAATCGCCGCTACCCCCCCCGCCATGTGGCCAAGATGGCGCCGGCCACGTGGAGCGCGAGCGGGGGAGGGCGCCACGTGGCGATGCGAACCCGGAAGTGCAAAACCCCGCGACCGAGCATGCGTGGGGGGTCGGAGGAATTCCGGAGCCACCGACCTACATGGCGCATGCGCGGGAGAGCGGGGGGGGGCGAACACGCGGACAAGGTCCCTTACCGGTGTCATCTACCAAGGGCAGGGGCGAGCAAAAAGGGGGAACGTGGGACAACCCCCGCGATAGGCGCCGGCGTCACCCCCGGTCGGAGGGGGGGGGCCGGGCGCGGGAGGCGGAATGGAGTCAAAGCAGAGGGAACATCCGAGCCCACCCGCCGAAGGCGGAACGGGGGCGGAGTCCGGGGAAAAAGCATAGCAAACCGGAAGTTTACCACCAGTTCACTTCCGATACGGAAGGAAGTTACAACTCCACGGCGAGCTCTACAGAGGGCTCCGAGTCCGATTCGGAAACGGAGATAACAGACTTTATAAAGTTTTCGGCGAAACCGAGCAAAGCTTTTAACAATGTAAGGGAACAAATTCAGGGCAAATTAACCGATTGGGGGAAGATAAAATTAGCCTGTGCAGAGTGGGAACCTGCGGCTGCAATACATGCGTTCCCGGTACGGGTCTCTGGCACCCGGCAGAACCAGAGACGAACTTATACCCCACTGAGTACGAAAGAAGTGCAGATTGTGGTGAAAGCGGTGCAGGAAAAAGGAATTAATTCACCCTTGGTGTCCACACTGATCGATGGTCTTTTTAGCAATGATGATATGCTGCCGTTTGATATCTCACAAATAACCCGTATGTTTTTTGATGGAGCAGGATTAATTGTATTTCAGCAGGAGTGGTCCAATTCATGCACAGCTGCCCTAGCTCAAGCCTCAGGGCAGGGACAGCCTCTACATGGCTCTACGCTGTCCAGGCTGCTTGGCAAACATGACGATGTGGCCACGCCCCAAAACCAAGCTGCACACCTCACAGCAGAGGAGGTGAAAGCAACAACCAGGGCAGCTAGGGAGGCAATAAGGGCAGCTTCCCGGGTTGTGGACAAGTCCACGCCATGGTCAACGATCAAACAGGGGGAAAGTGAGAGTTTTACACATTTTGTGGACCGATTACAGGCTGCAATTGATTCATCCACCCTGCCTGCAGCTGCAAGGGGACCGGTGGTGACAGACTGTTTAAAACAGCAGTGTAATACTGTAACCAAGGAAATTTTACGGTCTCTGCCTGCAGGAGCCAGCTTAGCTGACATGATCAAACATGTGGTAAAGGAAGAACACCTAATACCCATGCAGGCAGCGGTTCATACCCTAACAAATGCAATGGCTTGCCTGAAATGTGGCCAAACAGGTCATGTAGCAGCAAGCTGTCCCCAGCCAGCACAGCAGCCAGTGGCAGCACCCCCGACCCAGCAGCGCCAGAGACCCACCTGCTGGAATTGTGGAAAAAGGGGACACCTGGCCAAGGAGTGCAGATCCAGGCCTCAGGGAAACGGAAGGGGGAGGGGGCGTGCGGGCCATACTCAGCCTCCTCCCACTGCGAGATGGCCCAGCCTTCCCAATACCCAGTGGGGCAGGGGACCTTCATACCCCATATATATACAGGAACCAGTCACTGTCTCATCCCCACCAGCCATTCAGTGGCAGAACAATGCACCATCACCAGCAGCCAACATGCACCTCTCACCACCACAAACTGCTCCAGTGTCACAGGGTCAACAGGGGACAAACCAGAGCGGAACCCCTGGGTGGCCTTGGTCATGAAAGTGGGGATATTGCGGACATTGGGGATGTGAGACCATTGTAACAGACGCCAGGCCGTCAGGGCCTGGGTGGGACCCACAAAAACCTGACAAATTCCTGCAATTCACCTGGGCACCCGCAGGTTGTAAAACACCTCTCTCTGTACACGGGAATTCCTATCGATATAGCTACAAGATCCCAAAAATCCGAAAATGCATATACTATAACATGACAGTTTTGCAACCCACTCATCCTAGCTGGACGGTGGGCAAGACCTGGACAGTGGTCCTTCAAGAGTCAAAAAAGTGGGTGAATGTGCAAATTACCAAGTCTCAACCCTCAGAACCCAGAGCTGTGGGGCCCAACAAGATAATTAAAAGCACACAGACAAAGAGAAATATGACCTACCCTAAGGCTGCACCTACGGGTGTCAGCAGAACCCCAACTAGTGATACAGAAGCCTTTCAGATGGACAAATTAGCTAGGTCAGATCCCGATCCAATCTTTCGTATGTTAGAAGCTACCTTCCTATCCCTGAATGAATCTAACCCTAACCTAACCAATTCCTGTTGGCTTTGTTATGATGTCCAACCACCTTTTTATGAAGGAGTTGCTTTAAACACCCCATTCAGTTACTCCGCCGCTGATGCACCCCAGCAGTGCCGATGGGATACACCTCGCAGAGGGATCACCCTAAGCCAGGTCTCAGGCCGAGGCAAATGCTTTGGTAATGCAACCCTGGCTGAGCGAAAAGGGAATGTCTGTACCAGAGTTGTAAAGCCTAACAGAAAGAATAACAAGTGGGTAATACCTGCTACATCGGCAATGTGGGTTTGTCAGAGGTCTGGAGTAAGTCCGTGTGTATCTCTTCCCAAGTTTGATGATTCTAACGATTTCTGTGTCCAAGTTCTGATTGTTCCTAGAGTCCTGTACCACTCAGAGGAAGAAATGTACAGCCTTCTCGAAGAATCCAACAGGCTCCACAAAAGAGAGATATTGACAGGTGTTACCATCGCAATGCTACTCGGCTTAGGAGCAGCCGGCACAGCAACAGGTGTCTCAGCCCTGGCAACACAACACCAGGGTCTGTCTCAGCTGCTGAACAAGATAGTTTCATTTGTCAAAGCTCGCCTAGATCAGACTAACATTCTGTTCATAGGCCAACATGAGATGCTGTGAATTTAAAATTGCCAGTCACAAGATTTCCAAACTTGCCTGGCAAAAATTTACTCAAGTTTCTAAACTCCTTTTTTCCCTTATTAAGTCCTAACCTTCTACCTCATTTAGTGCCTATATCTATATATATATATATATGCGTATAACTACCTCGTTCTTTTGTGAGAGAGGGGGGGGAGATGTGGTTAGATAAGGGACAGGCGGCCGGAAGATCTCGGACTGTAACGGTGAGGAGGAGAGCAAGCCCCATCCCCCTCTCGAGATAAGATACCCCTGAAAAGAATGTAGACCCTCTACTAACATGTGCCAGTACTTTTCCACTCCAACTACTAACCCAGGAGGTGTGGCAATATCCTGTTTGACGTAGTAGTAGATAAGAAGTATAAAACCTGAACTTTTTACTTAATAAACGTCTTTTGTAACCGTCTGCCATATTGGTACCTTGCGTCTGTTACAAGACCCGACCCACACATGAAAGTAAAGTGGAAGTCGTGCTGTAGGCCTAGATACCAGAGCCTCCACTGTGGCAAAAACAGCGAACTGCTACAGTGCTGCCAGTGTCAGAAGCAAGGTGTCTCTCCAATATTTATCAGGGCATTATTTGTGGGAGGGGTGGGGCACAGACGAAGGACAATTCAAGTTTGTACTGATCTGACATCCTGATATGTTTTGCTAGAGTTTAAGCTGTAAGTTCTTGGCATCACTGTCTAACATGATTCTAGAATCACTTCTGTGATTTGTCTGCTGAATTCTGCTGAATTTTGGACAAAACCATGTGTCCCATGTGTTCTAAGAATGAGTGAATATATCTTCATTTCAGCATTTGTCATGGAAAATCCCACTGCATGCACTGTATAATCAGTATTAACGGTCCTCTTTGTTGTATTTACTTATACAAATATTATATCAAGCTTCATAAGAGCAGATTGTAGGAGAATCTGTGGACAGCTAGGACGAGGAATTCTGCTGACCTGAGATACTCTAGAACAAGTGGTTTTATTACAGGAGTCGTGGGTAAAAGGGCCTTGCCAAGGGAAGTCCCAAAAAGAGAGAGAGAGAAAGAACAGGAGGGTGAGAGCTAAGAGAGAAGGGAGTGAGAGAGCAAGGTGGCAGGGGGAAGAGAGCAGGGGGAAGAGACCAGGGGTAGGAGAGCAGGGATAAGAGAGTTAAAAGGTAAGAGCAGGAGGAGTAAGAGGAGAGGTAAGAGTTCAGAGATGTAGGATAAGTAAGAGGTAAGAGTTAAGAGGGGTAAGAGGTAAGAGAGGTAAGAGTTAAGAGAGCGAGGTCCTTGTTACAATACATTATATCTCCTTTTGTGATGAATATCTAATTTACAGTGACCAACCAATACAAGACACAAAATCCTATAGAATCTACATACAGCCTATAAGAACTATGACATTACCATACTGTGTTATATTTTAAACTCTAAAAGCTACTCTTTAGACTTCTGTTTTGCTACATTGACTTTTGGATCCCTTAGCCAGCAGAAAGGTATTGTTCAATCAAAAGGGATTCTCCTTCAGCTAGCTAGACCATTGTTTTCAGGTTATATAGTAACTAAGACTCAATATCCTACAACTCAAAGTAAGCTTTAATTTCTACTTCGATTATAGGTTTCATATTTTCAGAATCTTTTGCTAAGCAATTATATTTATAAGGTTTCCCTGATTCATCTTCCCCAACAGCAGATGACCTTAAACTTAAGTGCTGCTGTTGCTGTACTGCAAGAGGATTAAAGCACTTTAATCTCAGGCTATTGTCTATCCTTTGTGATCTAATGAGTGTATTCTATTACTGATCTTAATATGGCTGGAATGATGAGTTTATGAGATCATTCTAGGTACTTAATGACAGCACATCACTAATCATGTGCCCTCTTTTTGACTTAATTAAATATTGATCTTTTATAGCAACTTGACAAGTATGAGCTTTTCAGCCTTGTCAAATTTTGAGAGGTTAAAGGGAAAAATAAGATGTCATGACTATAAACAAAAATATATGTAAGGTGCAATTCTTCAACAAAGATGCAAATTGCGCATTTGATCTAGTTTCTGACTAGAAGGAAGTTACTGGGATGATGATTGGTCAGAGGATATCTAATAATGTAAGTCTCTTCATTCACACAATACAGGTGGTGTGTTCTCAAGAAAAATAAAAATGAAAGGCTGTTTCTTCACCTATTCAGCTGTGAAACGGCTTCACCTTTGCCAGGCCAGCCTCTCTGTGCTCAGCAGAGGTATAAAGATCCGTGTCTGCCTTCTCAGCTCTTTGTTGAGGTTTGAATTCTGAAATTTCATCCCAGCTACTGGCCACAAATCTAGGAGGGAAGAGTAAAATGGTGCAGATGATGGGCTGTACCTGGCTGGGTGGCCACCAATAGGAGCACCCAGAAAAACAACAAAAAAAAAGCCTCTGCAAGAGAGGGATTGAAATTCAAATACCTTCTCCCTTCTCTAGTCACCCCTTGTCCAGCTAAATATCACTTGTCACCCCACCAGCCATGTTTCTGTTAACATGAGGAACCTGATATTGTACGTTGGAGGTAAGTAAGACTGTCTGGAATCAATTTCAAAAAAATAGGTTTGGATATTTTGATTCCTCTACATGGAGGAATCACAGAGGCAGAAATACTTACAGATGTGCTAACAGATATATTTGCAGTATGTGCCAGTGCTGACTCTGGCTCTGAGTCTGTATTATCACCTCATCTAATTGATAACCTTCCCTTGGAGCTCTGAAAGGCCCAACTGTATCTGTCTGAAATAGTATTTCAGGTCTTTCCTACCTAACTATTGACCAAAGTGACCCACAGCAACCTATGTGACTTCTAGACAAGACATGTTATGGGGCTAATTTTTTTTGGCCCTTTTCTTCATACAGCACTCACAATATTTTCTTTCCAATGTACATATAAAACCACTAGAGTATTTTACCATTTTGCCTCTAGCTTTAGCCAACATTAAATGAAATATATCTTGGCCAGCACAGAGCTAACAGGAAAAAGTTCAGTTTACACATCAAAAAAAATTGGAAACTGGTCTTTGTAACATGAACACATCAAGCACATTTCACAACATAAAAACTGCTATCACTGGAAAATGTAAGCTTAACAGATGCGTTTATTTAGGTGATTTTCAACTTAGTCTGTGAATATAGATTGCAAGTCCAAGAAGAATAGTACAGATAGTATTTTACTTTTGTTTATCTTACCTTGACATTTCTTTTATCTAATTGCTGGTGAATCAAGTGAGATCAGCATGCACATATAAACAATTTGAACCAAAATAAAATCCTTGGTTTTGCTTTTTTTTCCCGTTCAGTTTGAATACTAAAATAGTTAAGGTAATGCTTATGCCCTTTAAGGAACAGGCTACATCTATGGCACACAGAAACCCCTGAGCACTCCTAAACTACTCCAGCACCAGACCACAGGCACTACTTTACATGACTCAGACCTAGGAGCCAGATTACTTTGCTTCACCTTCCAGCAGCCAATACAGACTATTGGTCCTGGTATTCTAGTCTTATATAGGTACCAAAATTGCTGCTATGTGTAGCATATTTATGCTATCTTGGAGGAAAAAACAAGAAGCCATTCTTCTGAAGCATGCTGTGATGTCTTCAGACCAAACAGATGAAAGTATTTCTATTTTTTTAATTGTATGCATATATTTAGTATTTGTCAACACGCAGTATTTGACAATACATTCACTTACACATAAAATGATCAATATAGGTGGATAAATTGGTGACTGCTGTGCTAGCAAACTAAAATTTCACTAAGGAGGGCACTTTTACATTAACCCTATTGAAATCAGTAAAATATTGACCATGACTTTGGTGGGCTTTGGGTCTGTCCCCATTTCTTGTTCTACTTATGACATGATCTGGCTTCATGCTGGTGTACAGCTTAGCAGTCCTACAAACACTACCAATTTCTTTCTAGCCTACAGGATTTCTATATTTATTCTTCAATATTCTTGCCTTTATGATGTTAAAATTGTACAAACTACATGTTATTAAAATCTTTGGGGAATTTCTCTTTTTTTTGCCTGAGGTCTCTTTTTGCGTAGTAGGGATCAGAACTCTCAAAAGACTATTTCATCACACTATTCTCTTCTGCCCAGACCACTGACTTAATTGCTAGAGCCTTTTGTAAGCCTCTGTCCACCCACCCTATTCCCTCAAAAACTAGAGTTGTGCCAAGGCAAAAAGCCATGAGAAAAAATACTACCCTGTTGGTATGTCTGTAAAATAGGAAGCCTCCATCTTAATATAAGTCATGGTAGTAATTACCTGTGTCTAATATTTCAGTTGTGTATATTCTCTGGATAAGGCACTTTTACTATTTGGCATTTCTTGGCTCTTGTGGTTAGGAGTTATAAACCATGGACTTTTAGTTAACAAGATGTATGAAGAGATTCTGAGGAGCCTCGATGAAGAATTTCACAATAATGTTAGAAACTGTAGCCAGGGAAGCAGCTAATTTAATTTTCCTTGATCAAATATGCTAAGACAGGGGATTATTCTTAAATGTAATTGCTCCCCAGGGAAATTAGGAGAGGAGAAAAAGACAGGGATGGGGTTGCCTTCCCAGGAACCAGTTTAATGGTGTACATTCCTACTCTCTGTTTTCTCCTCTCTAAGTCTCCAGCTGAATTGTATGTAGTCTGTCTTGATCCTTGATTGTCGTCACAGGCACAGAGCAAGTCAACCACAGAGGAAGTGGAATAAGAACCAAACTGGGCAAAAATGAGTGTAAACACATATTGATTCCTCCAGGGTACCTGGAAGCAAAGTAGCACATCCATCACACTCTACCCTCATTATATCAGTGTCTTTGAAGCTGGGCATTTTTTAAATTAGAAGGTATAGTAAATAAGGATAATTAAAATAAGTTTTAATTATTTGGAAGCCAAAGCTCAGTTAGTAACCCTAGAGTTAAAACAAACAAACTGTGTAAGCAGTCTGTGCAGTCCAGTTTCCCATACAGCTTTACTTCAGTGGTTATTGTATAGCCATTGCCCTATTCTGTTAAATTCTAGTCTGCCATGGCAGTCTCAAACTATGCTTTATGGGATTTGTAATTTGATAACGCATGTGCTGCACACTAAAACTTAGACCTGAGTCATTGAGGCTCCAATCCAGTGTGGATTTCTTCCTATTTCTTTCCTCAAAAACTGTGGAAAAAACCCCAATCAGCAGCTCTCCAAGTCATCAAAGAGAGAGGGAGAGAGAAAAAAAAAAAAAAAAAAAAAAAAAAAAAAAAAAGAGAGAGAGAGAGAGAGAAATGGCTCAACACCCCAAACTCTTCTTCTCAAGTTGAAAATTTCTTCCAGAAAAAAAAAATGCTTAGAGATTTTTAGTGTCAACTAGAACTGGATAATGTGTATCATCCAAAATAATCTGAAGATTCACCTCAAAATTAGTTTTGATGCTCAATTAAAGATTAAATGCAAGCTGTAGTGCTAAGCCTTTCAGTATTGGCTTGTTTCAAAGTAAGTGTTAAATGTTTTGCTGAAGGAGAGGATCAAGAATACCTTCTAGCAGAATATCTTTCTGCTAGAGAAACCTAGCAGAGCTAAAGAAAGCTAGAGGAAAAGTTTAGGCAAAATTCCTGAGAGCTATAAAAAAGTCCCTGAATAACTACAGAGACATCAAAATGTCATCAGGTTGTTAGACCTCAAATTATAAACAGGTGATTCAGTGATGTGATGCAAAAGCAGTCCAAGTCCCTGAACTTCAAACCAGGAGTCTCTTCATTATTTACTGCTAATTATGCTGAACTGTGAACTAGATTTAAATTAAGCTTGTCCTGAACTCTATCTGCTCTGAGACTTCTAAGGTCATTAATCAGACACTCCACAAGCACAGTATTATCTGAATTATAAGTTGCTTTTGGCTTTTCCTTTCCTTTTTGAATCTTTTCCCTGCACATCTGTAGGTGTGTGGCTCCCTTCCAGCTCAGCTGCTGTGCTGACTAGAGCTGAAGGTGGAAATGCTCCCTCTGGACAGTAGTGCACAGAGAAGCTGCCCACACCCTGAGGTGTAGCAGCCCTTCTCCTCAAAGATATTGGGAAATTTGAGTTGCTTTTGGGGAGGATCCCCTGTTTGGGTCGTCTGAGGGATGGGATGTGACACCTCCTGATGAAGAAACAAAATAATTTGCACGTCGTCATTCCATTTGTATCATTTGTACATGACCTACAAGAGCAGATGTAGCTAAATTACAGCTTTTGATATTTGTGTTGCATTTGGGCTGTTCCTGAGCAGTTCCTCACGGGAATTGCCTTTGTTCCTGGAAGCAGGGCTGTGGGGAGGAAAGAAGCTTATGGCATCTGAAACAGATCCTTAATTGTGCTGGGACACAGACATTTGCTCAGTGAGCTGCCGAGAACACCTGGAGAACCACTCGCACTTCTTGCCAATTAATTTTCCCCCGAGTTCCCCCTATTCTGAGCTTTTTAAGATCTGCAGAATGCCTTGGGGCCTTTCAGCCTTTCAGCCTTGTGAATATTTTTGTTATGAGTTGCAGCCCCGGGACAACAGACCATCCTGGTGTTAGAGATCTCCTATGCAGATGCCTCCCAACTGTGGCCAAATGGGAGATTTGCTGTGGTTCTGTACAGGACTTAAGTCTAGTCTCACTGACTGAAATTATTTTGTGAAAAGACTGAAGGATTGGTTTCTCCTACCAAAGCTGTCAGATGTGCTGCTGTTTTTGATGATTCTGAAGTGGTCAGAATTACATAAGTCACTTGCAAGTGTCGCTGAGGACTTCAGAACTCTAGATTTGTAGCTGAGACAACTTCCCTAAATCACAGGAAATTTTCAAGGAGAGTTGAAATAAATTCTTCCACCTTTTTTTTTCTTCCTTCTACCCTATTAACCTGACAGTTGAAACTGCCAAAGAGACAGAATTAGATTGGCAAGACTCCTCTGCTTCCATTCCTTACTTCCACATGTGCAGAGGCAACACCCTGAGGCCAAAGAAAAGCAAGTTTCAGTCCCGTGTTTCTCAGGGTATGGATCTGAAAAGTTTTCTGTGAGTGACTGGGTAGTCAAGTTACAGTGCAACTATTTTAAGAATCAAGGAGACCATGTGTAAAGAAAGAGGGGAATGCAGGTATATGGTAAACAATAGTACTTGGCAATAAAACATTATGTAATATTTGAAAACCAATATTTGGGACCAATATGGAGGTTTCTGAGCCCTAGAAAATAGTGTAGGATAGTCTAAATGATGTTTTCATGGTTAAGTTGTGGAGCTGGATGGCGAGACCTCTCAGCTGAACTGTGTCAGGGTCCTTGCCTGATGTTGGAAAACCCACCTAGGTCAATACTTAAATTCTGATAGTTTTTTTGAGTGCCTCTTCACGTAGTCACAAATGCTGTTTCATTCTTTGCCAGAGGACAACCTATACAGCTCTATGTGACATACTGCAGTCTCCAGCTTCTTCATACCTCTTAAAAATCCGTATTGGGAAGTTTGTAACTGAAGATTCTAACTAAGAAGTTCTTGAAGAAAACAATAATTCTTGTCTTTCAAAGTGAGATACTGCCTGTTTTATATAGTCTTCATGAAGATTAATTCAGTGATCTTTTACCTGCTTTGGGAATCTCAGAAGGATTAATAATAATTCATCATTTTTTTAAACTCTGAGATACATTTTAACATGATGTTTGACAGGTTTGCATAATGTGTGATTAATCAATTAGAAATTTTGTACATATGCATGACACTACATGAATATTTCTCTGATCTTCCTCCAATACACTTGTAGACACAGGGTTCTTGTACAGTAGTTAAAAAAAAGAAGAAAATCTCTTCATTCAGCTCCCACTTATGAAAGGTTTCAAAAAGAAATAGCTTTGCATTCACTAATGAAAGAAAGAAACAGAAAATCCATCTGTCTATCAGGAAATCTGATATATGCTACACTTGCTAAATCCCCTTTTCAGTGAAATGGATTAAGAAACCTTATAGAAAAATGTAAGTGAAAAAATGGGATAATAAACTTCATGCTTTAAATAGAAGATAGGATTATACTTACTGCTCCGAAAAAAAAAAAAAAGTGTTCTTTGTACTGTGGAATAAAAAGCAGTTCATACATGCTTCAAACTTTTATTTTGGACCTTAGCTCTCTACCAGTTTAATGTTGTTACTTAAAATTGTCAAGGGATTTCAATGGACAGAGCTTACGCTTCATTCTTTGAAACGTGGATTAAACTTCAGCTGGCACCAGTGACACTCACATCAGTATACCAGCGGGCAGGTACTGGGTAAGAATGCCCCTCATTAGTCATGATCTACAGATCAGACCCTGGATGAAAATAGATCCAAACCCTAGAAGTCCTCAAAATGCTTCTGGATCCAAGATATACTCAGAGGAGTTTTGATCCAATGGACTAAAATCTATACACTAGATCTGGTAAGCAAAACTCCCTTTCTATTATGAATCTTCTTTACCCATTTCAGTTTGGCATGGTTGGAAAAGCAGAAGCAAACCATTCATCTGATACTGTGTCTTGTAGAATAGCTCAAGATGGCTGACCAAACACCAGCTAATGGAAAAAGGAACGTGGTTTGCTGACAAACACTTCAGTTAACACATGCAAAGTGTGTGCTTACACATGCCACTTTAATGGCCTCAGTGGCCCATTTGATGGAGAAAAGACAACAGTGGGAAAATTAATCATACTGATGCCTGTCTACCTGATCTTTCTGGTGTATTGCAGAACTTCATCTACAGCAAAATTTGGTGAGGGATTCTGATTTTCAGTGAAATAATCTATTTTAGAACATTCTCTCCTCTATCTTTTTTTTTTTTTTGGCAGGTAACACACTTGGAGATTAGAAGGTCAGATAAAAATATTCATTAGTTACCTAAAAATGGTTACATCCTCTGACAAGGAAGAAATTAAGTCACAAGGATCCTTTCCAGAGCACACTGTGAAAGGCTGAACTTGGTGCCAAGTGTGAGACTGGTCAGACCTATATTTAGAAACCCATGATAAGTTCTAAACACAGCTTGATGAAAACCTGATGCAAGCCTCTCCTTTTGCTGTCATCCGTTGACATTAAACTGTGAAGTTGCCTGTGATGTCAGTTCTGAATTATTCCCTCTTGATTGCTGACTCAAAAGCTAGATAGAAATGGAGAACCAAGATTTTTAAGGTTCATCAGAGAAGGCATTATAAATCTGAAAAATATGCATAACTCTGGCTGGAGTATGCTCACATGACTTTTCTGTACTCTGTTAACTATTCTTTACCAATAATTTTGCAAGAGGTCTTTTTTATAAAGGCTGATTTCTTTTTGGTTTTGTCTTAATACTCTATCCATGTTTATTGGCATAAACACAGAAATTCTTTGCCTGAGTTTAAGGGAAATTTAATGTGGGAGAGATGCTGGCCACTCTACACTAATAAGAAAGCTTCAAGACAATGTTAAAACTACTTTAGGGAACTTTGAAATATTTGAAATATTCAGAGGAATAATTCAACTGAAGATATGAGATTTTGCTTTTGAGTTACCTCAGATGAAAACCATAGAAGTCACTGCAAAATACCCCTCTGGTCCCATGAAACACATGCTTTTAGCTTTGACTCAATGGCTACTGCTTAACTAAAGTTTTAGCTACAGTGTGATTTTGACTAGAACCAGGCTGGCAGTACAGCCTTTTCTTCTTCAGGCAGCCAAAAGAAGGATGCCTTTTCCTCAGTCCTGTTCCCAGGTTAGTTCTCTTATTTGAGAACCTGCTGCTGTTAAAACCTCTACTCTCCCTTGCTACCCAGGCTTTTTCTTACCCTGTTCTCTTCCCTTCTCAAGAGAAAAGAGACTTATCTGTCCCTACTTTCTCCTGTCCTTGCTGCTTCTTCCAACCAATAAACAAAATGAATCTATCTTGCAGTGACTATTCCAATAAGCAGGTCAGCATTCAGCATTTGTAATTATTACAGGGCATCTCCAAATATGTTCGCGTTCAACCCACATTTTTCAGTTTTGGCATGCTTTCTTAATGCTGGAAGCATTTCGCAAATATTAGCTGGTTATACTTTCCAAGGAATCTGGTGCAGTTAAAATAGTATTGTTTCCATTAAAAATAAACTTTTATCCTTTTTTTTTTTCTTTCCTTCATTATTAGAAGATGTGGTACTCTCTGGAATTTTAAATACAGATGTAATGTAATTTTGGAGGAAAGGTACCTCTTTAAAACTTCTGAGTGCCTCATACATTGTGATAGAATGGTGATGTAGGAGAAAAATAGTGGACTAAAATCCAGAATGAGGATTAGCCTTTGGAGGAGTGTGTAGCATTGAATAAGTGGAATGATGAGAAGAAACAGAGCGAGATGCAGGGAAAAATGCCAACTAAGAAATCAAATGCTGATGAGCTATGAGAATGAAACCAAATTCAGGGAATTATTACAGGACGAGAAAAGAGAACAGCAAAAATACTCAAATGCTTGAAAAAACAGTAATCCAATTACGCAGAAAAAGTGTGGAGAAAAAAACCAGAGATGGAACAGAAGTTGTCAGACTTCAGAGAGTAACAGGAGCAGGACAAGAATGAAATGAAGTAGGGGGGAGTTAAAAGTTAAAACCAATGCACAAAATCAGGACAGAATCCAGCTGTCTATCTGGTATTTATGGGAAAGCACTCATAAAGATCACGGAATATGTAGTATCCCATAGGGCTCTTACTGTATTTCTTGGTGCTTACACTAGTATAGTATATCTACCTGACAGAGTACAATGGTTTCAAAGAGAAGGAATTGAATGATCCTTTACTTATTTTCTGCATGGTGAGAAAGAGTGGCCAGATGTGGAATTTTTCTATTCTACTATTTCTCCAGACTCTGTGTGCAAGCAAAATTCAAACCTCCCTGGCTGATGTTGGTGGAAGGAAACAAAAGTTGACAAGCCTTTCTGTAAATGCTAAATTATCCTTTCCCATTATGTGGCTAACCCAGTCTGAAAACTTATTTTACATCTTGAACATTTCATAAACTAAATTTCCAGTCCATCTCATGATGGAAGTAAAAGCAAGCTACAATCTTTTGATGTTGTCTGTGTTTAAGGGTGAGGTATTTCTTGACATTAGTGTGTGGTGGAGAAATCTACCTTATCAGAATCACACACTCAGCACAAATTTCAGTCCTTTGCATGGTGAAACACTCTTGTGGCATCAGTGTCTAAGCATGGGGGCAAAACCCCACGGCCAGGATGCACCATAGTGTCTGTGAGAGAAGGAGATGAGTGTGAGATCCAGAGTTTTCCTGTGTCTGAGCCTGCTGCCTCACTAGCCAGCTGCCCCATTCCAGGTCCATTCCAGTGGCTGAGTCAACATGCAGGTTGACTATGACCAGACAACCTGAGTTTGAGCCCTGCTCTGCTTTGATGCCAGTAGGTGTTGAAATTTGTTCTCCACCCTGTTTACATCTATTGAATGAAGCCTTTTGCACTTGATGAGATTGAAGCAGCCAATACTGTGTCAAAACTCTTGTTGAATGGGGTAGTGGACAAAGTCCTCTGCTGGTGGAAATCCACCCAAACCGAAAATTTGCATCGACTAGAAACTGAACTCAAGCCTTCTGTCTGTTTCAGTCAGCTGCTGCAGACATGACCTTGGAGAGGGAACAAGAGAGGAGAAAAAAACATCCAACAAGGTTCTCAACTTCTGGCAAAACTTGCTATGTGTTAAAGGGCTAAATATAGAGCTTAATGAAGCCAACAGAAAATTCAGTAAGCATCAGTCAACTCTGGATCAGAATATTACCCATATGCTCATCTACAGACACAAGAAAAATCCAAAATAATGATGTAGTGATGGGTAAACCTTGTCCTTCCCTTTCACTGCTGTCAGGGCAGGGTGCTTTTAGCAGCTACTTTATTTGGTGTTTAAAAAGTTTAATAATAGTACACATACTGGGCCAGAAATTAATGATTATTTCCATCATAACTGCCATCCAACACTCATAAAGGCTCTAGTTTTAATAGCTACTCTTTGGTGTGGCAATGTAGTGGATTTTCAATAAGATATACACACAGTATTTTATGAGAAGACTGACACATCATACCACCATTGTATTCGAACCAGAAATATAATATCTTCTCTGAGATTTTTCAGGACTCTGTTACTGGATCTTTGCACTATATTATGTCCAAACTTTGTGTAAACAAATTCATTTCACTCCAATTCAGCCTGGCATTATAAGTGTCTTGAGGGAGGGAAATGGGATAGTATTATAGCACAATGATTTCCAGATTATATTTTTAGTCTATTTTCCTCACTGCAGTACAATTTTGTGTAGTGGTGTGCATGTGTCTGGAAATTTTTTGTTCACATCTATAAATGAAAGACACTGTTTTAGAAAGTCATAATTTACATTGAATGTCTGAAATCCAAATTAACTTCAACTTCGGGGAGGAGATAAATCTGCCACTTCGAATCTTAATTGTTGTATTTCAGAAGATTCTAAATTGTACCCGTACTTTCAGAGTATTAGCAACTTTTGTTATCATCAGCATGAGAGAACTAGTTTTCTTTTTGCTTTTGTGCTTTAATTTTATTGATTAGGCAAAAGTATGAAGAAATTGCACTGAATCATGAAATCAAGGTTTAAATATTTTAAGATTTGAAAATATTTTCAATGTGTAAACAAGTAATCATATAGAATTCCAGACTGCATGATGTGATAACGTATTCATAAACTGGGAGAGCAGTCACAAAGGTGCACATTGTCAGAGCATGCCACAGGCTCTCCTGACCTTGTGAGATGACTTCAGAAGAATAATGCTGCTGAATCTCCATGTGCACTTTACACATGCTGATGGCTCAGATGCAACAAACTCATGCATCCAGGACCTAAGTGGACCTTCCTAAAATGGACCAGACTGAAGATGTGGAAAAATGTTTCCACACTCAAGTCCAGTTGCAGATTTTAATATCAGGGGCTAAAATTTCTAACTTTCCTGCCAAGAATGTATTTTAAAACTGCAAAATATGAACTGAAAATCAATACCAGATTATGGGCAGCTGGACTATTTTCAGTGAAGAGCAATGCTTAAGCCATGCTCACCATAAATAAGCCATGGTGGAAATGTGTACAGCCTTTCCATTTATTCAGAAGAGGAGTCTAAAACTTTCCCTTGCAATCACCTTGTTAGCTTGCAGCCAGATCATCTTGGGGTTTTGCACAGAAAGGGGCCTTTGGCACAGCAGCCTCTGCCCAAGCAAAAGATAGGAAAGTAAAAAGTACTTCCCTGGTATATTTTATACAATTGTTTCAGGTTTCTAAGCCATATCTTTGCTGCGTTTGTTCATTAGAGACCTGCTTTGAGGGATATTGGGTTAAGTGGATTTACTAGTCACTTCCAAGGCTGATGGATCACGACCTGACCACTTATTGTGCATAGCACTGCTAACAATAGAAGTTGAAGGAAAATCAAAGATACAGTGCTATGGCAGCTTGCATTACAGGATAACGAAAAAAGGGAACACACAGTCTTCACAGTTTTACTGAAAACTTCCAAAGCTGCTGTTTCAATTACAGTCTGGACACGATTCATGGTGTTTTGAATTATGCTTTTCTACAACGTGTTTCATGTTGGCGGTGTGAAGTCCCACATTAGATTACCTCACAGTTCTTGTGCCTATAAACTAAACTGTGTAATATTGAAAATGCTTTGTGTTTGGGGTATCTGGCAAAGAGGACTGAGTGACCATTTTGCTTCATCACAGATACACTGGAGTCTTAAGAATTCAGTGAAGGGTAGGCAGAAGGCTTTTGTTTCCTGTTGTTGTTGAGGCATTTTTCTGCACAGGTGTTTCGAAACATCTTGGCACAACTGATAAGGCAGAAATGTTTCCATTTCTGATGTGCTGAAGGTAGTGTGTTTTTAAAGACTAGTGGAGGAATTTTCACTCACTGAAATCTAGTACTTGTTTAATCTCCCTGATAGAAGTCAAAGGTTTTCTTTAATATTGAATGCCTGACTGGATCAGGGTCTGTGATACCTCTGCTGAGTTATACTCACATGCCTTACTGCTACAGGTGACATAAAGGAGAAATCATAATTGCCCTGGGGAGATTCCAGCTGTCACTAGTAGCTGGCATAAACAATCTCATGAAGAAAAGCTGGTCTTTTCTTGAAGGAGTGGTTAAGACAGAGAGATGAAGAAAGGAATAGTACAGTACAGTACTTCACCGTGAGGATCTCCTCTTCAGAAGATCAACAGCATCTGATACATATTGAAGCAGTCTCTTAAGCTTTATCACACAGGGCAAGTGCCTTAAAATTCAGAATTTTGGCTCTTTGTATTTGTATGTTTGACTGTTTAGTGGATTCTGTTCACATTCCTGACTTTTATTTTCAATGAGGAGGGAACGACTAGCTTTTATTTTCTTACTGTAGTTGACATTAACTTATTATAGCCTTCACCCTATCCTACATTACTGAGACTTTGATGTGAGAACAGTCTAGGTCCCTCTGAAAACTTGACTCACTTTCTCCATGTCTCCTCCTCACCTGTTAGGCGTAGGTGGAAGTGACAGTGAAAGAGTAGACTGCACCCCTGCAGAGCCCTGGGGGTTGTGGCATTGACATGCTTTTATCAGCAACCTGATCTCGTAAAGAGTTCCTGAAAGTCTCTGCATTGTGGGAAGGAATTAAGTTCTGCAGCAAAGAGATATGTGGTCTAAGTCTAATAGAACGAGGAAGAAAACTACATCTGAAATGCTTCACTGCATAGCATATCTCTCCTCATGCCTTCAAATCAACAGCTACCATGAAATTGCAAGCATACTGGAAACACATTTTCATGTCAGCTCCAGAATTTAGCATTATTTAGAGTTACTAAAGGTTTATTTGACCCTCAACCTTTTGAAGAATTAAATACTTGGAAAAGTGCTGCCTTTGTTAAGTATTTTAACTGAAAATTGGCACATAATGAGTCAGGTCTTTATACAAGGGTACTTTGTAGAGCTAAGTGTACTAGAGCTGCATCATGGCAGCCTCCAAGGGGTTACTGAGGTGAGAAGAAGGGAGCTTCAGGGGCTTCTGATATCAGTCACTAATGGTCTTCCCCTGGCTAAACAAGACGCATTTTTAAACGGAAGCACAGCTCCTGCTATTCTGACAAAAATCAGAATGAATGGATTGGAAATATCACCAGGGGCTGCCTTTTCATTAATCTACTTCACCATTGCCAATACATCTTCCTGAGCTCACTGGAACATTGGTTCACTGTATCCTCCATAGCTCCTGTTATCATTTGTTAGATATAGATGCACAATGAAAGGAATCAATGGAAAGATTTTGTGTGTGGACAGAGTTTATTGAGCAATTCACAGATAAACATATTCCTTGAGATTTTACAGGAGCTGTTATATAAGGAGAGTAAGTAAGGTAAGTAAAATTCTGTTTTAGTAGTGATTTTTGATGCTTAGGGAGAGCTACTTATGCTCCTGATTTGGAAAAATGATAATTCCACAGAGGAGGGGGAAGATGTGTCATGAAAACACAAACCAGAAAAAAATCATATTAATATATTTGTACACATATTGATCAAGACAGAATCTTTTGTCTTATTAGGCTATAACTACTTCTTTTGAACAATTTGCTCAATATGCCAGAATGACTCATAAACATTGCCAAAGTGTCTACTATTCTGCTTGTAACTGCCATTTTAATGTAGCTCTTTGCCCACACAAATGTAAATTTGCATGTAAGTACATACACATAACTTTGAGATGTCAATGTTAGAAATGACTATATGCTGTCTAGTGGGCAGTTTGTGTCACTCAAAAAACCCCCCCAAAACATTTCTTCATGGAAAACATCAGTAAATGTATAGATGTTAAAAGTGACACTTAAAATAAATGGCAGAGTTTATTCTTCAAAATCAGTTTTAAAAAAACTCTCAAAGTGCTTTGACAAAATACAGCTGCTCTTTGGAATTTGTAGCACTATACTGAAATATTTGAATGTGAGTCTGGGTGGCATCACAAACATTTGTTTCCCATTGATTTAAAGCTTTAAATGCAAAATCCTTTGAAAACTCCTCTTATACCAAGGGTCTAAAAGAATGTCTTGAAAGATCCAAATGTCAAGCTAGAATCAAAACAAATTTGAGGAAGCAGGTCATTGAAAGTAGGAAAGAAATGCATTGCCATTGCAAGGTAGTTCAGCTATAATCATAATCTGTGCATTTGCAAAGCTGGTTTATATTGCGTATGCTAATCCTGCGTGGGGCTGGGTCTCCCAGTAAACTGACAGTGGAGTATTGGAGTATGGATAGACTGAGCAGTGCATTCCTGACATTACTTAGTGTTCCCCGTTCCAACTACAGGGGAGCAATCAGCCTTTGCAGTGGTCCCTTCCTCTCAGCACACCACAGGCTACTGCCCTGCTCATGATTGCCAGTTTGTCACTCTCCAGAGCTCCAAGGAAAGTGCAGCACTGACTGCACATACAAACTGAAGCACCATGTTTCTTTCCATTCTCTACCACAACACCTTTCCTGATTATTTTCTTTCCTTCAAAGAAAATTAACTTCCAATTATTTCACAATTTGGACATTTTTTGGCCATGCCAAGATAAAGGAAAGCTTGCCAGCAAAGTTTGTGATTCATCTCTCTTTTCATCATCAGCTTATGAACCTGCTTTTTGTTTGACTGGAAGCTCCCTGGATTAAGCAGATGTGATTTAGCAGTGCCTTGTACTAACAGCTCAGAACCAGTAACTGACTACATCTTCTAACTTTGTTTCAT
This sequence comes from Sylvia atricapilla, assembly GCF_009819655.1. Classification (NCBI taxonomy): domain Eukaryota; kingdom Metazoa; phylum Chordata; class Aves; order Passeriformes; family Sylviidae; genus Sylvia; species Sylvia atricapilla. The sequence continues at coordinate 29,759,514 of NC_089140.1, forward strand.
CTTAATAAAGAGATGATTATTATCATGCCACTGGTCTCTTGGGAACTGCACTCCTTGTGTTCAGTTTCCAAGTGTGTGAAAGAAGATGAGGGGGAGCAAGAACAGTAAATAAGAGGATAAAAAGTACCTGGCACTAACAGCTGAAGGTGCTGCTACTCTAAAGGGAAAATTACAAAAATTCTGCTGGCAGCAAAGCTGAGTAGTGCTTACAAAATGACTTTTTCTACTGTTGTTGAATTAGCTAGTCATCTGAATAAAACCACTGCAGGTTACCATTTTTTATCTTACAATACTAAAATGGGAAAGAGTAATATTACATAACTGAGGCATTCCCGTACCATAGCTTTCTATTTCTATGTTTGGTATTAAACTTGTAGTATTACATTTCTAAATCAAATAGCTATAAAAACCTCACCTGAATAGCAGCCTAGTACATTCTTTAATGTTGCCCAGTAACTAGCAACTGGTATATCAAACCTTGAAAATTCTGATTGATTCAGAAAATAGTTCTGGATTGAGTGATAACTAATGTAAATCCTCTTTTGGGCTTGGTAAAATGCAGGTATGATTAATAACAAGACTGGTAAAAACCCAGAGCCAGTGCTGACTGCTCTCTGTTAGCCCTGCTAACACAGGAAAGACTTCGAACAGGAGGAAGCTACTTACCCAGTTCTTGTAGCCAAAGCCATTTTCCCACTGTTGGATACCAAAATGTCACTATCATATAGGAAGATGCCCCTTTGTACTGCATGCCTTTGACTTGTTGGACTACAGAACTGATGTCGTTTGCTATTTGCTGAAGCTATGCTCTGCTTCAGGGATAGCCATCAGAGAGAGTTCTGCCCGCTGTAGAGCAGAGCTGTGTAGGCTGGCACTTGCTTTGGCATGCCCCTGAAAATGAGGAGCAGACTTGATTCTTGCTGTGCAAACATGTCAGTGACAGCATAAAATCTGAGTAAAATATTTATTTGCTAGGTTCAGTGTATGCTTGTCAGCATGAATTAAAAAAAGAAAAAGAACTTGTAGAAACATATCTGAAATGAGGAGACATTTTGCCTGCTCCTCATTCACCTGGACTATGCTGTCCTTTCATATCTGTCACTAAATTAAAAAATATTTCATCTCATATTTGCCATCAAATATTGGGAAAAATCATATGATTTCTCTTTTGTCATTGTGAGGAGATTGTTAATAATGATACTTACCAGAATGAATATATTTGAATATTTTATTTTTTTGAATGGTGCAGCAGACACAGCAAGTGCCCACATTGGGCTGTTCAGCAGCCCAGATCTTAAAGGTTAATGAATCTTTGACTTTGGGTAGTCAGAGGTGGTAGGTCCAAATGAATAGCTGCAAAGAAAGTACTCAGCACTTCAAGGATTTTATTAGGGAGAAGTGTCCAACTCTGCTTAGTTTTCAGCTCAGCTGGAGAGTGTTTCTGGAGAGTTTACACATCATCCAAAGATAGAAATTCACTACAGAGCTACAGAACAAGAAAAGCCTGGGAGACTCTAAACCAGCTGTGCATGTGCTGAGGCATCTTTCTTCAGAACACAGCTGCCTCACAGGGCTTCGCAGAGCAGCAAATCAAAACAAAAAGAGAGAACAAGAATGGAGATTTGAATTAGCAGGTATCGTTTTTTATGTTGGAGGAGTTCATTTGTGTGATGGTCTACTTTTGCCGGCATTGTCCTCAATCTGTTTTCATCCATTTATTCCATTATAGTTTTTTCCCCCCTTAGAAGATTATGGAAACCATAAATTTAGCATATTGCTTTCCTATTAATAGAAATTTCTATTTCTTTTCCTATATTTTTTCTATTTATAGTAGTTTGTGTATTTGAATGTTTTGGGGCCTTTATTAAAATGTGAACAAACTCCAAAACTCTAATAATTCCTTGAAATTGTTATTATCATTATCCCCACTATAATATTATATATATTATATATATATAATATTATATATTTATATATATATATATATGAAATCATTATCCCCACTATAATAGATCAATCAAAGGATCCTATAGCACAATAATTTTATTCTTCTCGTATCTTATCTCTCTCAATTCATGTAGCATTTCACAGACACAGCGGCCTCTTGCTAGTGAGCTGAACCATTCTCCCCTCTCTGTCTGCAGATGCCTGGCTGCGTTGCTGGCGTTATCCCTGTCCCTGTATGGCGGCGGCTCCCGGGGCGCAGGCTGCCCGCGGAGCCGGGGCCGCTGTCGGCACCCAGCGCTGACGCGACGGGCACGGCGCAAAGCGCTCCGCCAGACACCTCCTGAGGACGCCGTGCACTGTGCAGTCTGCGGCGGCAGTGTGAGACCTTTGGGATAATCCTGACTTGCTGTGAGCGAGCACTTCTTTGGTATGAATCTACCTGAGACTCTCCAGTGTAAGCCCCTGGTGCATGCATCTCCAAGTGCAGGCTCCCACCGTGGACCAAACCTGGACACTCAGACATGACCAGAGCAAACACTGATTCTGGGGAGAGGTGCTTTTTGCCCTGGATCTGTTCAGAGGGCAAGGAGGTACACATATATTCTATTTCCCAGGAGCAGGCTGATGATATCAAGGGCTGCCCAACCTGCTGCTGCTGCGGCTTGTGAATTTTGCTTTTGATACTCACTTGCCATTTAGATCCACTGAGTCATGCAGGTGGCAATCTGGGGAGTGATACGCTGTGTGAGAGACTTCGAAAGCACTAAACAGCTGATGTGATATAGGCATCTGAACCTTCTCCACCATTGTTCAGGCTGAAAAGCCAGCTGGACTACTCTGAGCATATAGGTTCTGGATAAAAATCTAAAACTATCAAAGCTTGAAAACTTTTAAAGTGTCTTTCTATTAGCACTATAGTCACTCTCTTTCATTGCCAGAAATCAGTTTTACAGGTACTTCTACCATGCTTATGCAGTCCTCTTTCCAACTTTAAAGAGGGAAGACTGAATTAGGGAACTGAGAGCAGACTGAAGAAAGAGCTGAAGCAGCCATAGTTAAGCAACTGTAGCTTCTGCAGGACTGTCTCTTCTCTCTGCCGCTGTCACACACTATTAATGTTTGTAAGTAAAATTAGGTCAGTATTTGTTACACTGTTTTGGAGTGAGGTATCTGGTAACTGTGTATTAGAAATATGCATTTGAAATAAAAAAGCAAGTGAAGGTATTACAGTTATAGCACAAGTCTGACAGGCCAAAGTACTTACAGATTGTAGCCCAAATGGTCTCAGCTTTTAAACACCTATATTAATTTTTGAGTACTCCCTTGAAACAATATAGAATAGATTATCAGTGCTACTGCTAACCCAACCAACCTTTGTCAGTAATTTTAATAATCATATTTTGTGTTAATTTGGCTCCAAAATTCATGTGACAACTTTAAAATCCAGTTTCATATTTTGCAATTTAAAGAGAAATTTATACTCCATAGACTGTTAGGAAAATGAAGTCATTAACATTGTAATGTCTTGACAAACTCATAACTTTTTCTATAGAAAAAGAAGAGGAAAAAAAATGTCAGCTCTGCTTGGTCTGCTCAGTTCCTGCTCTGTTGGCTTATAAGATCCAGCTAAACCAATAATAGTTCAGTCCAAATAAACAATAAGCAGTAACAAAAATTACATTTATTTTCTTCAAAATGAAAGAAATCGTAAGTTAGTGTTTTCACTGAAATTGAGAAGAGAGAGCTATTTTTGAAAACAAATCAGGTTTGCATTCATCAGTATAGTATATGGCAGTTAAATAGAACCTTTTCCCTTGGAATTCATTCAGGGACCCAAACCCTTATTTTGCTTGGGTTTTTTTTCTATAGAAAAATAAGACACACAGAAATATACAACAGTATAAAATTAAGTTATGGAAATTCACAGCAAATACCTTTCCTGAAATAACATTCTGGGGTTTTGCTTGTATTGGAAATTCAGAAAAGTTAAAATACCAAGACTCCACAGCTTCTTTATCTGTCAATTTCCCCTTTCCAACCAAGAAACACAAAAGAAAAAAACACAGAGAGAAAATGATGTCATAGAATCAGGAAAAAAGAGACTAAAACCTAAAACTAAAACCTGTTTATCAACTCTGCTTTGATCCAGCTTAGCTCAATTTACCTGCTTGGAATTCTGTATATTTTAGAGGATGTAAAAAGCATGACCTCCTTGCTTTGAATAGGCGCAATGACCATTATACAATTTAGTCTCCTTTCTTAACATATTCAATCTGGTATTTCCTTTCTATCCATTATGATGTTGTATATTAGGGAGTAACGAGAAAGACACAGACCTCACAGCCTGGCTTTCTGTTTTCATTTGAGTTCACTCAACAAGGCTTTGTTTTCCCTCCATGGCTTTTTCCTGCCTCCTTGGCTGGCTCTGCACCGTGTTCGGAGCACAGACCATGCTTCATTTAGCAGTGACCTTGATCTGTGGTTGTCAGAGCGGGCACACTCCGCCTGGTGTCTGATGGGTCCCTGTTTTGTTGTTTTTACTGTTGTCTAAATATTGTGACAGAGGAAATCTTCCTACAATTGTGGATGCCCACAGCCAAGCTTAACGTTTTTGGCAGGTAGGAACATGGGAGCACGCTTTTGGCTTACCCTGGCTGCATGGCCAAACCTCTTGAGGCCGTTGGCTGGTGATCAGAGAGGCTGCAGAGAGATGGTGAATAGCCAGGGGGGAGCTGGTTGTATACAGCACTGCCAGTTCTTGTAGGCTACTCCAGAGTCACTGAAGCATACCTGTAATCTGGGACAGGTACCTGGAAAATATAACATGACAGTGGCTATGGGAAGAATAAAGTATAGATAGGAAGAAGAAATTGGGGTCAATACTCATCTTTCAGGATCAGACAGATTGCTTTACTGGATGATTTCTCAATAAAAATGGCTGGATAGCTATTTCTTACCAAAGATGGATATAGTTTAAACACTAGTCCTAAAGTTAGGTGGCAGATATCAGGCAGCCTTTCCTAATAATTGTTTCCTGCAGAGCCCAGGGCTACAGCACAATGGGGAGGTGACAGGCTTTTCTACAGTTCAATGCATACAAGTGCTATTGAGATGGTGGCAGTTCCTCATGTTGATAAGCAGACAATAATGAGCTGGAACCATGAGCTGGAATCTCAGGTTTTTGCACAGAAGATCTGTGGCAAGGTTTCCCAAAGGCTGGTGTTTCACACATTCACCATTTGGACATCTTGTTATTCACGAGAGCCACCAGCTCAATAAGACGTCGGCATAGCTGTTCCAAAGCTTACATTGCAGTCTGTAGTTGCACAGAGAACTTCTCTTTCCCTTTGCCCTTGAATGACATACAGGCTGCTATGCCATAAACCTGGCATAATTAACAGCTCATCTCAGGGACAGCTCCATCACTGATGGAGGGTACAACAATCTTCACAGCTCAGCCTGCTGGCCTGGCTTCCAGGCTAAAAATGGTGACCCCACCCTCCATTGTGTTGGATATCTCCCATTCCTCTGGTATTCAATTTCAGCTTTATTTCTACTTGCAGAACTGATAGCTAAAATTCCACTCCTCACATCTAATCCAGAATTTTTTTGGAAGCTCTCTATCCCAGCTGAGTCTCACAGTAACTTTGCAGCCTCTGGACTCTGGCTGCCTGGGCCACATAGATGTTATAACAGAAATGAGGCCACTCGACCTCTAAAAATCTTTTGTGGCTACAACAAATATTGGGGAAGAGGAGAAAAGAAGGAAATCATGGCTTTCTTTCATGCAGCAGACTTCTGAATTGCTTACCAAAAACTGACTGCAGAGCCAACATTTCTTTTAATTTGTCTTTATTATATTTCTGATTTATAAGCAGCACCTGCTTGAGGCTGATAAGGTGTATAACCTGATAGCTATAATGTATTTTTTAAAAAAGGAAGAAATCCTGAATAAGAAAACAGGGCATGATGAGGTCATTTACCACGGTCAATCAGAGGGAAATAACCCCTCTTACTATCTGAGGAACAAAGCCTTGTCTACAGTTTGAAGGGCTGCTGATTACTCCTGGAAGGGTCACACAGGTGGGTGAGTGGCTGAAATTTCCTGAATTAGTTGCATATTTTGCTATCTGCTCTCCAATTAGTGTTGTTTCTGAAGAACTGGCCTCCCTACGGGGGTTTTGTACAGCTTGTCATGGTTTTGACTACTTCATTTCTCTTAAGGATTAAAAAAAATACAAAACCAAAGGTAAAAAATACCTCTGCATTTAGATTATATTTAGCAGCCAGCAAGAAATCCAAAAACCTGTTTACATATATGTAACAATCAAAGAGTCAAAATCTACATTGCCCTTCCTTCAAATCACTTGATTCTATTATGAGTAATTATGCAAAATAGTATATGCTTATCTTACTTTTTCCCCTCTCAAGACAGTTCCAAAGAGGCTCTTGTGAAGTCCAGCCACTGCTAGGAAATCTTTTTCACAAAAAACATTTTCTTGAGAGTCCATAATGCAAAAATGGGGAGGAAATACTAGAATAAAGCAAGAGCTTTTTGGTCCAAAGTTTTTAACGCCATTTTCTCCAAACTTTTTAAAAAGCCATTATTCCTGAACTCTATAATTTCTTGCTCTTACAGCTAGTTCAAAAAGTGTGAAGATCACAGTCAAGAAAATGAGTTGTGGCATATGTTCCAAGCCATAAAACACCATCTAGTCTTTGTAGTATTACAAATAGAATAAATGAGTGAAAACTTTTACATAAAACCTAAAAACATTGATGAAACCCAAAGAGGTGACCTGGTGCTATCAGAAGAGGGTAAAATACCCTGCTTATATCTATGGCAAAAAAGGACTGAATAAAAACTGAATAGAAATTGAATGGACATGAACCAGGATTTTTACATTACATGCCAGCTGCACTCAGAGGAAGCTGAGACCCTTGTTTAACAGCAAGATGAAGAGAGTGCAAAGGGTTGTCTAACAGTTCTTGTTAAAACCTGTAATTATTTTTCCTAGTTTATACTTCAGACTGGAAGCCATTCAACAGGTGCAGAATCTTGGACATGTTTAAGAAAACAATTGAGGAGGTACCATGAGAATTTCAGCTTGAATAGATTAACTTTTGGTGTATTAATTCTGTTTCTAATTTTTTTTTTTTCTTTTACTATACACAAGGTTTAGGGAGAAATCTTTTGAATTTCTATCCCACAGTCAGCTCCTGACCTATTCTTAAATTGCATGGTGTATGATGGCAAAATCAAAGTGCTTGGCTGGCCAGAGTACTGCATTATCTTGGTAGTGACTGAAAGAGAGAAAATATACATTTAATCACTGGTTCAAATTATAAGCACGTTTTATGTATCATCATTTATTTATATGTAAAATAACCCATCTGAAAATGTATATCAAGAGCAGGATTTAGAGTAGAAGCCTCACTCAGAGATTTTCAAAAGCATGTATATATGGGACCCTCACAAACAGCTATTGAAAGCAATGGGAACTTGAAGGGATAGAAGAAAATCTTGCAGAATGTGCTATGGACAGCAAACTTCCAGCAAGGGAAAGCACAGACATGGAAAGGATGTTTTGGTGCTCATCTGAGAGAGTGTGTAACTAGAATGAGAGGCATACAAACTTTGAGCTATCAACAAGACTTTTCAAAAATTTTTTTTAAAAAAAATGTGTTTATTCTGCAGCAGAGATGGAGGGAGCCCGTCTCAGTATTGCCAGTCAGAGCATTCACCTCAGTGCTGACAGCAGCAGATCAGGGAGGTGAATATAAGGCAATTGCTCCAATCAGTGCTCTCTCCTCAGTCTGTATGAATTATATTAATAAAACATGAAATGCCTTCAAGAATAGTATGGCCAAGAGCCTAGTGTCAAGTTGAAGCTTGCTCATTCTCATAAAAGGAGCTGATTTAGAAGAAATGGCATTTTTTAGCAGGAACACTTTATAGAAGACCTCTCAGCCAGCTTTGTTTTAAACACAACACAGTCTGTGAAAATGGAAAAAGAAATGATCTTATCAGAAGAACCAAAATCAAAATGTCTCTTTCCAAGAACAAACTTAATGGGTCTAATTCAACCAATATCAGCACATTGCAGATTAGATCTGCAGAACTGAACAGTTTCATCCTGTAAAAAAAACCCCAAAACAATCAATAGAAAAAACCCCTTTGGTTTCCATCAGCTTTCATACTGATGTTTCCTTTGAGCATATATCTTCAGCTATCTTCAGCTTTGTCCCTTGGTTTCTGTTTCTTGTTTTACTCTTTTCTGTCTACAGTTTCTGTCTACAGTTTCTGTCTACAGAATGACCTTTTTTAAATGAGAACTTTGTTACTCCCTTTATGCAGTGCTTAACTCAGTAACCCAGATTTCATCACTAGCAACAAATAAGAAATACATATGTATGTCCTGGCAATGCTCTGTCTAGCCATACACTGTAAGGATGGAACTTGGTTGTACACATTTGCTGCTTCTTGGCCTTGTAGTTCACCATAAGTTCTATTCTCTGCCAATGCTCTACCTCCTTTTCTATCTTCTAAGACTTCTTAGTTTTCATCACAGTAAATACTGCTGACTTTGTGATTAAAATCTCACAAAGACTTGCGAAGACATGTTAATTTTTTCTGTCAGGAAAAACAACGGGGAGCATCGAGTCACAAGAAACAAGGACCCATTAAGGACTGAACCCACACAGCTGGCCTGAGTTTGATCATGCTCAGAGATCAAAAGTGGATAAAGAAACTGCTTGTTGGCCTGAGAACAGGCCCAGATGCTTGGATCAAGAGAGAAGGGGCCCTATGGATTGAAGCAGTCTATGTGGAGATGGGTAATAGTAGCTGTTCAGAAAAAAAGATAAGATTTCAACTTCTGCTTGGTATAAGTCAGACAAAAATGCTGTCGGAAAAGATCTGGAATCCCACAACTTGCTTTGATTCTTGGTAGGTTTTGTTGTTGTTGGTGGTTGTTTTTTTTTTTTTTGGGGGGGGGTGTTTTTGGTTTTGTTTTTTTGTCATGTGAATACTTCTTAGCTGTCAAGTAAAATTTAATTTCCCCCTAGGAGGCAGATTCTATTTTATCAAAACCAGCTAACCTTTTCTGTAGTTTTTGTGCAATGCCAAAAATATCATACAATGAGGGTTGGAGAAACTACACAAAAGTAAATCATCATGTCTCTTTTTTATTATACAATCTTCTGTTAGCTTTACTCATGAATTTCAGCCCCAGAAGTGCCAAATCCTAACCTCATCTAGAACTATATAATTCACATGAAATCAATAGCAATAGCCTAACTTTAAAGCCCTACTCGTTTTGTCAGAAAACCAGTTTCCAGACTTATGATTTGCATATTTGCCTTATTTCCATGCCTCATTTCAGTGCCATTAGATTTGTGTCTCAGGTTGCATTTCAAAGAAGAAACATAATGTAAGAGTGACTTTGCATCTTCCACTGTCTCCAAAAATGTAAAAAGGTTGTGAAGAGAGTATAAGACACTTCTTTACAGGCAATTACAAAACCTGTGTTTAGCATGTTTGGACTTGCATGCTCTGTGTAGTAAAACTTGGTAATGTGCTGAAAATGTGTGGGACTGTGCCTGTTTTGCCAATCTCTGTATATGTTTGGGGGGTGCTAATGGTAGGATGGGGTCAGAAATGGAAAAGCTTTCTCCCACCTACTTGTCTTTACAGTTCTCCAGGGATATGGAGCTGCTGAGAGGCCTAAACTGCATGGAACAAATGTGTTACTCATTATAGATCTGGCAGGGAATATGCTGGAGATTTGCAGGTTATGGCCATAGAGCTGCAAGTGACACCCAGATACTAACTTGAGTAGTTATTCTTTTTTTAGTTTATTCTTCGATGAGAAATTATTTGTGTCAGAAGTACCCAAGACATGAATAAACCTACTTTTTTTTCTACATACTGTCAAGTTGTGTCTGATCCTAATGGTACAAAATCACACAAGTATTATCTCCATTCCCTCATATCCATATGGAGAGATTAGTCACTCTATGGTCTTCATGCCTACCTAGCACTGAAAGCTGTGAGGCTTGTGACACCAGCTCTGTGAGTGCCTCAAGCTGATAGCCATCTCCTTCTTCTCTCCTCACAGGCCCTCATGGCAATCTCTGAGCTCTAAATACACTCCCCAGGGGACTAAATAGTACTTGTTCTTCCCCTTTCCACTTTTTCAGTTGAAGAGAGAAACCTGAACTAACCTACTGCTCCCAGTTCCCTGCCTGACACTTGAGGTATTGAGGATGGAAAATCTGTTTGATGAAAGTCCATTGGATTTCGACATTTTTTTTTTTTTTTTTGGTAACAGTTTGGAATGGATGCTCCAAAATTTGAAATTCTTCATGTGGTGGAGGCAAGGGAAGCCAATATATAAGTAAAAGATCGTTTCCATTACAATGTGCAATACGGGTAATTAATTATCTTCTTAGGCAAAAAGGTGTTTAATGTCAAACATGTAATCTTGCAAGTGTAGAGTATTCATTTTGACATTTTTCAAGACTCATTTCTGTTTTAGTAAAAGAACTTATGGTTGGAGTGGTCATGATAACAGGAAGCAGTTCTCTTTTGCTAAATGGCTCCTTCAAAGCTTTCTCAATGAGTTCTGGTTATTCACTTGGTAGTCTTGTTTTTGCCCTAGGCAGGAGGGAATAAACTGTGGCTCAATCTAACACAACGATGAAAGGGTACAAAATGCCCATAAGGCTGCTTCAGAGTCATTACAGCAGTAACAGAAAAGAGAGTAAACCCTCTGCTCTTCACTTAAATGAGTGAAAAGTCCTCCCTGTTTTGAGAAAAAAGAGATAGACACCTGGTTCTGTTCCCTCTTTGAAGTGCCATAATTAGAAATGATCTGAAACAAGAAAATAAGTGTTCTGAATGCAGTAAGAAATCACATCAGCTTCTTTCTGTGGAAACCAGAAATACTTTATTGGTTTTCTCTGGAAGTAACAGCAACCGTTACTCAAAGGCTCTCTCTAGTCCAAATCAAAACTTTTTGATATTTTTATCATTAATTTTTGAGCTACACTAAAACCATGAAAGATGCTTATTTTCAGGATGAGCTACAATGACTCCCAGAGGGTTTAATTGGTGATAACTTATGCTGCAAACTCGTGCTTGAAACAGTGTTTATAAATATCTCACTTAATGTAAAATAAAGTTATGAGGGATGATAGAAATCTGTCTGGCAAAAAAAAAAAAAAAAAACAAACAAAAAAAAAAAAAAAAAAACAAAAACAACCCAAAAAACAAGCTATCTGCCAGCAAGTACAGATTCTCGGTACAACTGCAATATGTGTCCAGCTGTGTTAAAGGTCCATACATACATTAAAGATAATTAAAACATTATAAATTACCACTCAAAATTGTTTTCTCCAGAGGTAGCCTGCTGAGTCAACTACTACTGAAGCTCCTTTAAACTTATTTCTTAAAGGCATTGATTTTATCTCCTAATAAAAAGACAAAGCCAATACCTAGGGTGAAAATGTAATCAAAAGAGCACTTGCAGCTCATCCATAAATAGTCTAATATTACTTCAATACAGAAATTTTAACTTTCCCACACATTCACAAGTCTGCCTACTATAATGTAGAGCTATAATTTCCTACAAGTAGTATGCCTCCACAAGAATTTAATTATATCCTGGTTTATTTACTTCTAGTTTTCCCACACACATATATAAATATATGTACATATCTATACACACTGAATGAAAGAGGAGCTAGCACTAACTGAAATATATCTGCAGCATCTGTCAGCAACTGCAACAAGAGTTATCCACAACTGAATAGCAAAAAGGGCTGAAAATTTTTCTCATGGCAAGCAGCACTTTTTCAGGATATTTGATAAGCAATATTATGCACAATAAACCACAGTCAAACAGAAACAATTGGTTTGATGACATATACCACGTCTGGATCATAGGCAACTTGACAGTGTTTTTGCCTTGAGCCATAGCCATGTCAGCTTGAATGTGACATTTAGCATATTTAACCATGAACATATGACACATCTGTAGAAATCCTTATTGTCTAAATAGCTTATTTTTACATGCATAATTATCAACAACAGTAAATAAAATTCAGTGTGAAGTGACATTTCATAAGACCTTATCAGTTTTGTCCTGTGGCATTGCCCTAGTCTAGCCCATGCTACAGAACATGAGGCATATCCTAGATGGTATTTCTGAAGTCCTGCACATTGACATTATCTTTAATATTCAGTGCTAACTGTAACAAGGAATGTGAACTTTCCCTGAAATTTCTGCCCTTTCTTTTCCTTTGTATTTTCCAGTCCTTTGGACAGTCCTTTTACTGTGTAAAATCCCTGTGACGGCCATAATTTATGGCCAAGAACAGGGGGTCATGGCTTGGAAAAAATCAGTAACTGCATACAATATCATTGCAATGTGTGGGAGTAGCTGGAAAACATTTCTGGTGATGCTTAAATCTCTACCTCTGGAGTTCACAGTTTGACATAGATCACTTTTTAAGCTGATTAATTAAATACGTTTAGAGACTCAACAGAGTTCTCTGAAGAGATTAGAAAATGCTATTTTTTTTCAGTTTGTAGTGACATTGTTTCTAAATTTAAAACATAATATGAAGCTTTTAAGGTATTAAACCTCAGACTGTGCTGATAAAGAGGTGATTGCCATGTATTTCGTTTTAGCATACTGATATTCCTGTTTATCAGTTAAGGATGTACTACTCCATAGAAAATCATACTTCCCATATAATTATCTTGCTAAATAATAGTATGAGAGCATCAAATCCAGACTCTGGGAAAATTCAGAATTTGATTCTGAGAGAAAGTTAAAAGAAACTCACTTCTTTCTTCAATGTTTATCTTGGTAGGATTTTGATATTAATCTTCAGATTTGGAACATCTAATGGATATGGGTGATTTCTCCTCAACACAGTTCTGTGACTAAAACTCCTCTGACATTTTATAAAAACTTAATTTTGCCAATTCTATTTGTTTGTTTGAACTGATATGAAAACATTTCCCATTCTTACATATGTAGTGTTATAGAAAACAGAAAAAAGGTATTATTGTCCACTCACACACACACATATATTTTAAAAAAAATTTACATATATAGATTTAATATAAATGTGGGTGTAGATATATATACATGCATACACATATGTAAGACCAGAAACCATTATTCTTTTCTGACTCTACGAGCAAAAATTCAGTTAACATTCAAAATCAAGAAAGATAATGAAATTGCATGGGATACACACTTTGGGCTTCTGAATGAAATTTTGAGCACTGAGGTACAGCTTTCAGAACATTTTAGGACTGAGCCATTTGATATATGTCAGCTCTATGATTGATATTTTACAGCTTAATTATGCTGTTAAGAAGACTGATCATTTTGGCAATAGTCATTAGAACAAAGTAGTAATACATATTTCTGCAGAGTGCATTGGTGTTCAGTACCTGGCAAAGGCACAGAGACAAGCCCTCCTCAATTTCTCACAAAAATGAGCTATATCTTTATTAGAAAGGTGAGTGTTTAAGCCAGCAGAGAATGTTCTGATAGAAATTCAGGGATCTACACCTTCTTAATCAAAAACTTACTTGGTTACATAGGTTGAATTTTATGTACTCTAAGAAGAGGGGAATATAAGGGGGAATGTATGTGAGTACCTTTACATGGAGAAGCTGTGTAGTGAATATCTTTGACAAAGCTGTTATTGCAATATGCATCAGCCTTTAATGCAGATACCAACAAAAAAAATAAATGGTTAGCAACAAAAATATCTCTTCATCCTTATGCCTTGATGTTGTCTGCATTAAAAATGAAGTACTGCTACACAGACTTTATTGCTATGGAGACTAAAATTCTTGCCTGTCCCTATGTGATAGAATAGCAGGATAAGGTGGACAGCAGTAGCAGTAGCAGCTGATAAAAGTGTTAACATACTGATGTTGTCAGGATTGTCTGTGTGTCATGTTTTGTGTAGCTTGGAACTTCATCTTTCCATAAATCCATTGGATGAAATACCTTAAACACACACGATTTCATATAGAAATGTTTATCTGATATCCTGCCAAAACTTCATCTGCTGTTACAGAAACTTCTTTTTTCATTTAGTCACAGGAAGTTTTGTTAGATTTCTTCCGCCATGTGAATGAAGAGATCTTATCATTGATGACCAGCTGATGACCCCTTTGTTCACAGACTTTGGTTTGCTCTTAGCTGTTCCTCCTCTTCAGATCACCAGAGCCTATGGAGTCCTGCTTTTCAAAGAAGACAGTAAAAGTCACAGTTATTAGTTATTCACATTTTTAAATCAGTATCGGCATACATGAGGTGGATTAAGAATTTGTTGGATGGTCACATCCAGAGAGTAATGATCAATGGCTCAGAGTGTCAGTGGGCATCAGTGATTAGTAGTGCACCTCAGGGGTCTGTATTGGGACCAGTGTTATCTCCAATTATGACACAGACAGAGGGATAGAGTGCAGCTGCAGAAAATTTGCAGATGATACCAAGCTGACAACAACAGTGGTACTGTTGAGACATCTGAAGGATGGGATTCCATCCAGAAGGACTTAGACAGGCTTGAGAAGTGGGCACAGGAATTTTTTGTGGTTTAATGAGACAAATGCAAGGTTCTGCACCTGGGCTGGGGCAACCTCTGGTATTAACACAGGCTTGGGGATGAGTGGATAAAAAACAGCCTTTATGAGAAGGACTTGGGGGTGCTGGTGGATGAGAGGCTTGTCTTGACCCAGCTATGTGCACTCCTCAGCCCAGAAAGCCAAATGTGTCCTGGGCTGCATTCAGAGCAGTGTGGGCAGCAGGGGAGAGAGGGGATTCTGCTCCTCTGCTCTGCTCTGGTTAGAGAGACCCCACTGCAGGCCTGCATCAGCTCTGGGTCCCAGCACAGGAAGGACAGGCACCTGTTAAAGTGAGTCCAGAGGAGGGACACAAGCTGAAAGGAATGGAGCACCTCTCCTATAGGGAAAGGATTTTTGGATTTTGAATTGGGATTGTTTAGCCTGGGAAAGAGAAAGTTTTGGGGTGACCTAATTATGGCCTTCCAGTACCTGAAAGGAACTTACAGTAAAGATGGCAAAAGGCTATTTACAAGGGCTTGTAGGGACAGGAAAATGGGGAATGGCTTCAAACTGAGAGTTTAAATTGGTTTAGATTAATATTAAGAAACAATTCTTTATTTTGAGAGTGGTGAGGCACTGGCACATGTTGCCCAGAGAAGCCATGGATGCCTCATCCCTGGCAGTGTTCTAGGCCAGGTTTGACAGGGCTCTGAGCAACCTTCTGGTGTGATTGAAGGTGTGCCTGCCTATGCCAGGGGGCTTGGAAGTAAATGATCTTCAAGGTCCATCATAAACCCAAACCATTCTCTGATTCTATGATATTGATCTTTGGAATAAACTCTATAATCTGCATCTTTCTTAGTTCTGACCAGTAGTTCTGGGCTTTTTGAAGGAGCAAAGCTAAAATGTGGCAACAAGGCTGTGGACGAGGCAAGGCTTGATGATCATGATAACATATTCTGACCTGATGAAAAGGAGTTTTTAGAGTAGAATACAGAGGAGAAAACAGTTCTGCTAGGTAAGTCCATTTCCTCTGTTATTCTTGAACCATATAATTGTGCTACACTTCAGTTTTACCAACATTATAGAAATATTATTGCTTTAAAAGTATCTGATATGTTTTACAGTTCTAAAATGTATGAGGTTTGATTTATTTTATTTTTTAGATTATTAATGAAATACATAGTTAACTTTTGAAAAATAAAATAATGGAAGTTTCCCAGACACAGCTTTGTGCTAAAACTGAATTTAAATAAAAAGAACTGAGATTTCTTACGTGGTTTGATGTCTTTAACATGTTTGTGTTAAGAGAACCAAGTATGGAAAATCAGATCTACCTGATATGACAGAGAAAAAAAAAGAGCAGCCTTTAATCTTTTACACAAGAATTTACGAGTTTCCAAACTGTCATCTAAAGGCAATTTTTTGGTCCATGATATACATTACCTATAAATATGATATCTGATGTACCACTTAATAATACTTGGGTGCTGGGAACAATTACTTTCCCTAATAACTAATAGCAGTAATAGATATTAAATAAAGCGTATATATGCTGTAAATTATTTCTGTTTTCTTCATTGAGATTTAATAGATGTTTCCTTGTGAAAGATTTCACTATAAAAATGTGAGTATTTTCAGTGTGCTAAGAGACATCTGTGAGTTGATCAGGACTTTGCAGGATATCTGCTAATGCAAGAGGAAGCCTCAGTCATGAGAGGTTAGCAAAATAAAGTTGGGATAAATGATTCCTCCAACCACATACAGATATTAAAAAAAGAAAAAAAGAAGAAAAAAAAGGAGATTTGAAAATTTATGACTAGATCAAAAGGTCAAAAATTGACTAAGTCAGTCATTTTCAAAAAGGATAAAAGGATTTAAGTCTTTTGCAAGAATAAAAACTGATGGACTAGAAGGAGAATCAAAGGACATGCTTATATGGCAGAAGACATTTTGATGGTTAGACCATTTGAGATCAAAGGAAGTTTATGCGAGATGGAGAAAAAGGAGGGATGTAAGCAAAGTCATCCACTCTGATTTGAAACTGAGCTTCTAGGAGGATAGCAGATGCCCAGGAGCACAGCTATCCACAGGAGTGATAACAACATGGAGCTTGGGTCTCGATGTGCTTTGGTTACTGTGCCGTCCCTCTGTCAGCATTGGGGCTTGCCTCCAGCTCACAGGGACACAGACTCTAACCCAGCAAGAAAAGAGTTCCAAAGCTGCAATCTGAAGAAAGGAAAATTTGGCTCACTGATCTTCCCATCCCCACCACACTGTGCTTCATTCCTCCAGGTTTACAGTGAGGATAATGATGTTTGCATAGCAGCATAAATAAAAAGACAGAAATGGTACTTGCTGAGTGTCTCTGCCACAGTATACAGCAAAAGTCCCACAAGGAAGCATTTGGCTTTGTATTGTATCTGTGGTTTCTGTCTTAGTTTGCAAGAACCTTTGAGGATTTTGTTATACACCCTTTATTTTCTACTTTTTTACTAATGATAGAACTTAAGCTTATATTAATAACTTTCCTATACTTCCTTTATTAATATCTTTCAGGTATATTCCTTAATTTGCTTTGTCCTGCTTCCTCAAAAATATTTGTTTTTCCACATGGAATTATATGTTCATGAAAAAAGCAATAAGGTAATTTGCTTTTTTAGAATTAACGTGCTTTGTTACATCATCTCTGTGTGTTGTGTGTCTCTTTCCATAATTATATTAATTAATTTAAAACTATTGATCTTATCAAGCTAAAACAAATGAACATAAACAGTCAAACAGCAGATTTCAAAAGTGGATTAATTTAATCTAAATTTCAGGTTTGAGGTATTTTGTCACTCTTGTTTAGCTTTAGGTTTTATTTCAATTAGTAAATCATCCTTACAAGTGACTTCTTAATATCTGTCTTTTAGAAAGGGGCTGATAGTTTCTCTAAATATTCATGCTGCTGTAAACCAAAAGAGGCTAATCTTTTCTTTAATCATAGATTTTCTTTTCATTGAATACTAACACTTGCTGAACAATTATTTTTCTGCCAAGAAGACTTTCTAACAAAAGTATCAAGTTTACGGTAAGACCTGATGCAAATACATTTTATGGGATAAAATGGTCTTACAGAAAATATTCTCTACTGCAAGGAGTAACCTGACTAGTTTAAATAATTAAACAGTTTTTTCAAAATAGAGACTTGGACCTGGAGGAGTGTATGGGTGATAATTTTTAGTTTATTTAAGTTGTTGGAGTTATAATTAAGCAAAAAATACCTATGAACATATTTCTTTATTTTCTCACGTTAATAACTTTTTTCTGTATCCTTCATGTTCTGTTGCAACATGTCCATAACTTCTCATTTTTATGGAAAGGCATTATGGTGAATACTCTCATAAGGTCAATTTCCGGTTAAAATGACAAAAGAAATATCTTTCAACATACCTACAAAGCATTAGTCACTGAGCTGCATAAAACTGTGCAAGCCCACACTCTGACAGTAGTAAAGAATGAGGAAATTAAATGTTAAGGAAATTCCCAAACCTTAGTATAAGAAAACATTCCTGTCTTAGTTTGATTCCTGTAATCTCCCCACATTTCCCTTATTTGCTGAAAATCACATCACAAGTCTTCTTATTCATGGCTGCTTTGGCACTATATCTCTCTGCCTCTGAGGACCACCTCATTGACTTACTGGTTTTTACCACACAAAGCTACTTTCCCAACTTATTTGGCTTTAAGAAGGGTCTAATTGCCATAATTTCCTACTTTTCCATCTCTTTTCATCTTTCTTCTGCTGTGAACAAAATATTGTAACCTGCCAATTGTAAGCCAGAGTGAATAAAGTATTAATAAACAAGTCAGCATTAATAAATTTGTCCAGGTTGTTTGCAGACAGGAGCATAGCAAGTCTGAATTCTGCAGAGAGTGAGAGGGGTGGTCATGCCCTCTTAAAGCCCAGCTCCAAGCCCCTGGTGTCATCCCCTGGGACTCAGTAGAGTGTCTCTGGACCAAACTCCCAGCCCAAACCACCCAAGAGAAGCTGCTGTCTCCTACTATCAGGAGATGGACATCAGTGTGCAGTAGCTATACTTCATTTCTGACACAAGGGAACACACCACAAAAGGAAGCTGTTTGAGAAGAATGGGGTTTAATCAGTCTTAAATCAATGTAAATCCGTTACGAGTGGAAAGTCTTATTTAGACTGATGCAATCTTTCTCATTACATAAAATACATCCCTGCCTACCTTGGGATGTTATTTCGTCTGTTCTGTCCCTCTGTGTAAACCAGTATCTGTGGAAATGGTAGAGAAATCAGACAATATTCTGTGCTCAAAGAACCATATGCATAAATACAAATATGCACACATGGTTTTTATGCCTAGAACTACACATTTAGGAGATATTTCATACATTGACTTCCCAATAAGACTGGAGTTCTTTTCTCTGCTTTTTGATATTTCTCACCTTTACATTAGTTAAATGCAAAATAATTGTGGGTCTGTGTATTTTTTTTTCCTTCCCTATCACTTTTGCTTGCATTTATATGACGTACTCACCACAATTTTGCTGATGATTGCCTACTTAACCTTTAGTTTAAGTTCCATAACTTTACATTATGGGGACAACATCAAGGAAATCAAGTAATTTTGTTATTTCATTTGTGTAATTGAGTTCGCCTGTACTATGGCTGAACCAGAATGCAATCTTGAGTTGAGAGGACTAATCTACACTCACAGATTTAGTGTTAGACAGAATGTTTTTTGGACCAAAAATTAACTTTATACCAAGGCTACTGGGTAAAATTATGTTCTTTACCCTTCTGAGCAAGGAGTATCTAGTGCTTCCTCTCAGCCAGTTGGCTGTGTGATTACTCACTGCCTTCTCCTGTGCTACTTCGCTGACCATCCTCTGGGCAGTAGCCCAAGGTTTCCATGAGTTTTTCTTTTACAGCTCTTTGAGATGCTGAAGCACGTCCAGAGAAAGGCAACAAAGCTGGTGAAGGTTCTGGAGCACAAGTCTGACAGGAAGCAGCTTAGGCTCGGGGGAGACCTTATCACTTCTACAACTGCCTGAAAGGAGGTTGCAGAGAGGTGAGGTCAGTCTCTCCTTCCAGGTAAGAAGTGACAGGACAAGAGGAAGTGTCTCAAGTTGCACCAGGGGTGGTTTAGATTGGATATCAGGAAAAAATTCTTTGTGGAAAGGGTTATCAGTCACTGGAACAGACATCCCAAGGGAAGTGGCTGAATTGCCATCTCTGGAGATATTTAAAAGGTGTGTAGATGTGGCACATTGGGAGTGCTAGATTAATAGTTGGACTCAATTATATTAGAGACCCTTTCCAGCCTAAATGATTTTATGATTCTATGATCTTCAAACATTCACATGGTTTTAGAAAGCAAAAATTATTGTTTCATATTAGATATGTTAGAACACATTCCTGGACTAATGGCTATTAGATTTGAAACGGAGTAGCTTGGATCAGTGATGGCAGACCTTTTCAGCAACTGTTGCCAAATTTTCTTTAAAAAGCATTGCAGCTCACTGCCAGTAATGCCCACCCAAATCTGTCAATGCAAAACTTGGCATCAGTACAAACACTTTGTGATCATTGGCTTAGACAATGGAAAAACACTTTGTAATTTGAGTTGCCTGTTGAATGTGTGTGCTATACAATACTGCTAGCCAGGCTGCCATTATCCTTCTAAAGGATTATTTTGCTTTCTAAAATGCTACACTAACACAAAGAATTTAGCTCCAAAAATTTTTTGATGCCTATTACATTTTTTCCATGCTTGTAGAGGAAAAAAAAAGCTGAAGCTTCACAAATCAGATAACTATTCTCTACATCTTATCTTCAGCGCAACAGTTACGCTTTTCACTTGCTTTTGAAGAATATGGACAAAATTGTACAGGAGTTTGTAAGGACTAACTTTCCATTCATGAACCTTTCTTAGTGCCTCCTGTTAGGCTGATAATATTTTATGATTTTAAGCATAATGGTTCTCATGCACTCCAAAATTACTTTCTAAGCTGACACTCATCCTTAATGAGAACAAGGATTGGCTTAGAAGATTTAATTTGCAGACAGTATTGCAAAAGACACGTCAATGGGAAGGATGTTACATTGCCTAGCAATAGATCTTTGTAGCTGAGTTCCAATTATTTGTTTATGCATTCTGAGGTCTTGTTTGTCCTTTTTGTTTTGTTTGGTTTTGTTTTGAATGCAGACATACACCAAGCTTTATTCTGCCTTTCAGTGGTTTCTTTAGTGCTTTATGACTTATCTATTTATGCATACTTGCTATTTTGGTTCCTTGTTGTCTAAGTGTATGCAGTATATTTACATTAGTGTACTGGTTGCATTTTTGACTGCTGAACCATTCACCTAAAAGCAGGATGTGAATGTAGAGGATGAAGATGAAATGTTGTCCTTTTCCCTATAGTGAAAGGAGGGCAGGGTAAAAGGATTGTCCAAATCTGCTCATGAATTTGTGCTGTTCCAGAGTAGGGTGAGTCCAAAGAGGCACACAGCATCACATTTAGAAACTAGTCTTTAAAAGTGTTTGAATCAGTGTTGAATAACACAACAGCAGGGACAATATACTAAATCAAAAACAAAGCATAGCCCCTCCATTTCAAGAAAAGTGAGAAGTGCTGTCCCATGAACAAATTAGGTAATTCTGCATGATCTGGATTAATTACTTCGCCTCTTTTTCATCCTTGTGCTTCCCTTCCCTTCCCTTCCCTTCCCTTCCCTTCCCTTCCCTTCCCTTCCCTTCCCTTCCCTTCCCTTCCCTTCCCTTCCCTTCCCTTCCCTTCCCTTCCCTTCCCTTCCCTTCCCTTCCCTTCCCTTCCCTTCCCTTCCCTTCCCTTCCCTTCCCTTCCCTTCCCTTCTTTTCTTGGCTTTCATATTAAGATCAGTTTCCTATCAGCCTTCTTATATGTATGGCATTGTTCCCAACCATTTCCTCCACTTATGCATTAACTGTGAAAGATATGGTCAGTCTTGACAAGATATGACAAAATATGACAAAACCTAACCACAGAGAGAAATCAGGGAACTCTGCCCAGCCATCACTGCCCTGAATTTTGACATGAGTCAAATGAGTTTGTGGTACAAATGAGTTTGTGGTACCTCATCATAAGGCAATGAATGTGCTAGTAGGTGTTTTAACTTCAACATGGCAAAAAGTTCTCAAGAAAGCAATCAAAATCCAAGACACGGGGCTTCAAGGGAACTGCTATGCTGATTAGCTCTTCGTTATTATTTTCTGAGCTACACTACAGATTATTGATATTAGCTCACTTGAGGGGTGGGTTTGAATGCATAATAATGTCTCTACTGTACATTCAGACAGCCAAATAAAGACAAAAGGAGACTTTTTTTTTTTTTTTCTTCCCAAAGACAAAGACTAAACACTTACCTTCTTAGAGGTGTATGAACATCGACTGCTTCTTCCCAGAGATATCCTGCAAGGAACTAGGAAACCAAGTGGAGTAGATTTATTGCTCTTTGTTGTTAGACTCAAAGCATAATTTTGCATATAGATTTTAAAAGACAACAGTTGCCTAAAGTGGTAGGAAAGCCAATATTTTAGAGATAGTTAAGACAATACAAACATTCCACACACAGTTGATTAAATGAAAGGCAACACTAAATAACACTCTATCTATAGTACATACTTCATTCATTGTGCAGACCTGGCCTGAGGCTTGTTTAAAAAAGCACCAGATGTTTCTCTAAGAAATGTATTTGTCTTTGTGTGATGACAGATGCTCTTTGAAATCACAAAGTATGTAATAGCAGAGTTTGCCATTTGAAATCAGGAAATTCAATTTGTTTTCTCAGAGGCATGACTGAAGGGCAAAGCCCAGTAAGAATTGCTGTATAAACTAATGCTTTTCAACATTTTGTACTTGTCTTGCTGCTTTGAAGCTCATTTCCAACACTGTTCCAAACAGAAATGGGAAAATCAGCTTCCAAATGCAAGACCTCTGCCAGTAGGTATTTTTCCTCTGTACTTTCCTAGTGTGTTGTTTTACTTAAACTCAAGTTTGCCTTTTGTATTAGTCACCTCACATGGTCAGTAGCCTGGGCTATGAACTAATGGAATGGCTCATAGGGAAAAAATGTATTCAGTAGAAACTAATTAAATAGAAGGAATTACTATATACTACGCAACATGTCCTGTCAGTAATTCTCATAATGTTGCAAATGGAAATTATGATATGCAGCAAAAGAAGGATTCGTGCCTAAATTTGATAGAAGACTGGTTTTCTTTCAAGGTTTTCAAAAACCTTGGCATTCGGACTAGCATTGAAAAAATCACCAATGTGATGAGCCCAGTATGTGGGTTTGTGGCCGTGTATTAATAATCCAGAGAAAGTGACAAGAAAGTAAAAATAGTAATTTGACTGAAAATAAGTTTTCAACCTGACAGGGATGAAAAATTGTGGAGACAAAGAAGGTTCAGATGTTCCCGCTTTGGACTTCTGTTGCAAACCTATAACTTCTGCCTCATTCATGGCAAAGTTTTATGAGGTTTAAAATCTGGGAGATTTTTATGATCCTTAGTTCATCAGTGGTATGGGACACAAACTGTATAAAAAGCCCGTGGTCTGGGGCTTTTTAAAACAAAGCAGCCGTTTAAATACTGTCTCATAATGTATCTGTCCTGCAACATGTCTGAAGATGCAGGATGTAATTCTTGTCACATTGAGAGCAGCAGAGTTGTTTCAAGCTATTGCGATTTAAGTCTAGGTTACTTTGAAGTGTCTAAGACTATGTTTTTTAGCTTTTTTTCTGTCTTTCAGTGGTCTCAGTGCTAAGAATTTGTTTTGGAATAAGCTCTGAAAAAATGTCAAACTCCTTTTGCGAAGAAATATTTTTTCTTGTAAGATATTTGGCAACCACTGGTTTGAAGTAAAAATAGCACAAACTCCCAATTTCTTGACATACACTAACTTGGGTGCAAGTGTGAGATATGCTAATGTGTTGGCCTGAAAACAAGGATTTTTGTATTGTGGTTTAACTACACTAGTCTACAGCAATATAAATATTCATAATTCTCTTATTAAAAAAGATATTATGGATTTTTCCACTGCTATGAGTGGACACAGATTAGATACAGCTAATCCTTTTCTCACTTGTGTGACTGCGTTGTTAAATAACAATAGCCAGGAGGAGAGGAAATTCTGGGCCAAGACTTGTTCACACAGGAAAATCAGTGTGATTAAAATTTGGACATCCAATAAAATGCCCCTGGGAAAGGTAATCCTGCTCTCCTGCTCCTCTGCACCTCTCTCAGCCTTGTGTCAACACCCACATGTGTAGGGCCTCATGCTAAAGTAGATCCAGGAGCAGACTGAAACAACTGGCACGAAGGAGGGAGGTTCGTTTATTTTTTGGCTGGCACAGCGAGTGTTAGTCTATGATGTATGAGAAGACAAGGGGAGGGCTCTGCCCTTAGGCCCTACCCTTTGATAACAGTCATGTGAAAACAGCTGCTTGGGCATTTTGTCTTCTCTTTTGTTTCTGCCAGGCTCCTGTCCATGTGTGCTGAAGGTGTGGCAGACCACTCGGCTTTCAGATAGTCACGGTGAGGCTGAAGCAGCTGAGAGAAGCAGCTACTGGGCTGTGTGTCAGCGCTCTGCTTTGCAGTGTGCTGACCTCGCTGCCTCCAAAACAGACACAATAAAGCCTCCTTGAAATCCTGCGCAGTAAAAAATCATGTCTTTCTCTTAAGTTGACTGTTTGATCAAGTGCTGAATGAATATAAACGAAATCAAAATCTGACTCAGAGGTCCAGATTGCAGAGCTGGTGTTGGGGAATTCCTGAATGCAGCATTTCTCCAGATTTTATAATGCGTACAAATAGTGGTACATTTATGCCTCCTTCCAGTAACAGTTTGCCATTACTGAAAAAACGTGCATTTAGCTAAATTATTTTAGGAAGCAATTACTGTGCACTTAACCCTGCAGTAACTGATACACACGAGACCAGTCACTTCTGAACATTGTGCACTTCATGTGTACATGACTTCCATTCATTTATGAGCTTTTCCTTTGTTTTTAATTACCGGCAACATTTAAAAAGTTTTTCACTGTAAAATTTAAATCCTCAAAATCAGATAATGCACTATTTTTACCCACTCTTTGATCATTACTTAGAAATGTATCACATGCTCTTATGCGCTATATCTGGCTTTTCAGGCAGGATTTCTCTTACCATGCAATATACTCCTGGGAGTTTCCCTTACAATACAAAGAGACACATAAGTGTGTGTAACATAAGTGTGTGTAAGTCTTTATGACACGGAGGTCTTACAAGTCCCAGTTTTTACACTGTGTAGGGTTTTTTGTATTTTTTTCCCCCAATAATAAATACAAAACCTTAGATAATGTTTCCACATATCAGACTTGAATTACATGCTGCATTCATTTTCTTTTTGGCATCTAAGCCATTAACTCAGGGCTTGAATTACATGACCAAGCCAATGATGGTTGCTGTGGTGCCACTCTACCTTGATCAAGACGTTTCTGCTTCTCCCTAGCAGCCTTTGCACTCCATTTAGTTTAACCTCATTAAACCATCAGAAAATGTCTCTGTCAAAAGAAAAAAAATGTGTCTTGCTTGCTCTTATTTTAGCTTGCTGGAATGGTGTGGCACAGTCTGGTGCAATTGTTCCTCCAGATGCTGGTATGGGGTGGATGTGAGGTGGCCAGACAGTGGAGGTGAAGCTGCTCAGGGTCACTGGATGAACTAGAAATCTGTAAAGCCAGTGCAGAGATACACATTCTCCCACGGTTGTTAATTTTGATCAAGTAACTAAGAAAACTATCCCTCTCCCTTGGTTCTGTCATAAAAATTATATAGCTTGTAGAATCTGTGTGAATACCCCTTCCCTGTGTCAAACATCTTTGCCACCAGAGGAGTAGGGAAGCAGGCATGTAATTCCCACCAGTTTGTAAAACTCCTCTGTGAAATTTGTCCTTGAAAAATCTTGCTGACTGGCAAAGTCTGCTGGCTGAGACATAGGTGCAGTTTATGCAGGTATCTGAAGTTAATGGGCAAGAGCAGAGGTTTGAGCCTTGGTGAATCTCCGAGAAATATGAAATGTAACTTTGGTGAAGGCAGGATTTCTCTCTGAAGGGCTTGTCTTGTTCTTAAAGATAGGCATGTGCTTTTACTGCTTGCTAAACTTCAGTTTCTGGGATAGACAATTTTTTCTCCCCATTTCGCTCCAGGTTTCCCACAACCACTTCAGAACTTCAGTTTATCATGTTACATCAAAAGGACTCTTAAGAATTTAGTCCTGAAAGAGGCATCCTGGTTTATAACCTTGCTTCTCCTATCACATCATAGAGTTCGTTTCATTAGTTTACCCTCATCTACATGTTCAAGAGGTTTTCCATAAATTTAGTTTTATCCTTGAAGCTTCCAAAATGTGTTATAATTGTTTTGTTTTATTCTTTTGATTCTATATTGAAACAAGAAAATTCCACAAGCTCATAACAACTGTCACATAAGGACCATCGGCATAGAACAAATACACACAAAATTGTTACCAAATGTTTTTAGTATATACTTTTCAATAAAGGAGAAACAAAAAACATGAATAGTCTGACTTCTCAACATGACTACTTAATTACTTACTTGACAAACATTGAGTAATAAAATGCAAATGAATTCTTTCAAGATTTTTAATTTTTATAGACATATAAGGTGCAGAAGATTTTGGTGGGTGGGTGGTCTAAGAATTTGCCTTTTGTTCAACAATTTTTCTTGAGATGTGAATAGGTCTCTGTTTCCTAAGTGAATCAGTGTAACAGTGATATATTGTCAGATAATTCCAAAGGCAAATTGGTAGGGAAAGGGAAAAAACATGAATGAGCATCTTTTGCAAAAGATTGACTATTGAAAGTAGGAGCTACTGGTAATGAACTCCAGACATTGCTGCAGGAGTGATAAGAACAGGAAATGCTTTGGGCAACATTGTTCTACAAAAATAGCCCTTTTAAAATGCAACATGGCTGGCCTGTCTTTAGCAGCATAGTTGTTGAAAGGATTGCATGAGATTAATTGTACCATAGATGACTCTTGACATGTTGGTCTCCTCCTTGTTTCAGATTCTACTTTGTGATCTTGTTAAACTCTGGAACTGGAACAGCAGACTCTTTCAACAGATAACACTAAGTTCAGCTACACTTCTCTGTAGCTCCCTGTTATCTAGCATTAATGAAAAGATTAAGAATATCAGCTTATTTTCAGTTGATGGGAAAGGCTCTGGGTTTTTTTTTTTACAGTTATGAAAGGAGTGTCTGACACAATCTGGGAAAGCACTGGCATTCAAACAAGTATTCTTCTGAACCCAGACAGTTATATAAGTTTCACTGGGTGCCATTGCCAATTTACCAAAAGCAATTTCTTTTGATATTACATATCACTTCAATGATGTTGTAAAGACACTGAAAACTTGAATATTTGCTCCTTGTTTTCCTGAAGACTTTATTTGTTTGGGAATGTCAGATTCTAAACAATGTAGTTATTCATCATTAACTTTTTCCCACTCTGGAATAAAGTCCCTTTCAGGCCCGGCTCGTTGGGAAACTTCAAATGACGGAGAGAACAACCAGACAGTAAACAAATGCAGAAGCCCCGTTGTCATGTAAGTATGTTTAAGTCATGTCCTAAAAGCATTGCTCATACAAAGGTGTGTGGGTGTGTAAGCATGTCTGAAGCTCATGCAAGACAGCAACTATCTATGTTCAAGGGCTTTGCTGTTGGCAAAAGAAAAGAATCAAGAGTTTCAGTTAGCCTTTCACAATTTGGGCATAGAAAATTCCCAGCAGATGTTTCTTGCAAAAGCTTGTCTCTTCAGAGGGACATAAGACCTTCAGATAGAATCTTCTACAAAGTACCCACTACCACCTTTTTGAGACAATTGTTTGCTGCTTGGATTTTTTTTTAAAAAAGTGATTTCCTCTTATTGGTATAATTATTGACTCCTTGCAAAACCTTCTGGTGCTTTTTAAAACAATCTGAGTTGGGGGGCCCTGCTCCCAACATTTAAGATGGTCTGAAGGGAACTCTCAAGAAGTGAGAATTGAGACCCATTTTCAACACTTCTTTAACCACAGCTGTAGTCGGTTATTTTTTTATGAGCAGTTCTATATTAGTAGACTGAGGATATATGGAATAATTATGGTGGCTATCTTATGGAAAATAATTCCTTTTTTTTCTTTAAAATGAATTTAAATTGTGTAACAAACAGTTTGTGTAACAAATAAATTAATGGAAACACAGAAAATATCATCTTTGGAAACACCAGTGTTTGAAAAGGCATGAGGATATATTCTTACCAGATTAAATGGCACAGCTGTGAGGGACAAAGAGGTGACATGGCCCTTTTCCATTTCTCATATGCTATCTGTAGCCTATGAAAAGCAGAACATAATTCAAAGTGTTGGATTTTACTCCAACAGAAATCAGAAATGTCTTTGCTTAAAGGTGTCTGAGTCCTTGCATGCCATTTTAGATCAAGCATAAGAGGAGCTGAGGAGAATTTCAGTTGAATAATTTGATTAAATGAAACTTACACAGATATTTTGAACTTTTTGGGAAGACAGAATGTTCAAGCACCTTCAGAAAATACTCAGAAGTGATTCAACCAAAAGTAGCACAGGCCAGAAAACTGTTTTTGTTTTACAACTTGAGGTTTTAGGGTCTTAAGCAAAAGCAGTCAGGAGGACTTTCACTAAAATGAGAAACAATTTTCTCTTGCTGTTTTTTTCAGATTACATCAGTGGATGTCTGATGCCATCTGAAAATATTCAGTAGCTCCTATTTTTTTTCCTGAAGGCTGTGAGGTCTCCCAGGTTGTCCTTTGTCATATTGTAAGCCTTGGGCTGATGTATTAGACACTCAAGGATGCCTAAAATGGTGCCCTATGCCTGTGCTTAAGGACTTGCAGCCTTGATGTATTTGGGCATCTAGGACAAGTAGGAGTATGTGAATGAGCTGTGTTGTCTGATCCTACCAGGTCTGTGAAACTGAGGACCCGATCTTTGCATCAGTGTTTTGAAGGGCCAGTTTAACACCCTATGGGAGGAATTAACCAGAGAGAGTCTAACAATTCCCCTGCTCATATGAGATTTGAGTAGAGCAAAATCCCAACTATGATTGGAGTTAGAAATATATCTTTTTTCCTCCAATCATCTGATTCTTTGTTAATGAAAAAAAGAAACAAAGGAAGTAATTTTCTCCCTTAAGATTAATAATCTATTACTCTGATGGAAATTGTGCTTCAGCTACCAGCCAGTTCCATTAATTGTGGGATCTGCTATGCAGTTTGCTGCTAATTAGTGAGTAATACTCCATAAAAGCAATTGCGTGTGAACTCTTTCCTTTAAAAACACAACCCTCAATGGGAGTTGACTTCCTTACTCTCCTTTGAAAATTCCATCCCTGGTATTTCTTATTATATTAGTAAGTAGTTATTATTCAGAAATTATTACTGGCTAATTACATTCAATGGGAAGGCAGATAAGGAGGAAACCTCATGAGTAATTACAGTAAATAGCATGCTTATCTTGTTAATGGTGGGGATACAGTGAGTTCTGCAAGAAACTCTGCTTAGGAGCTGAAAAGGATGCAGAAATAAGTAATTCCTTTTTCTGAAGACACGTACTCTGCTGAAAGAGCTCTTCATTTTTCACATGATTGCACTTGCATTTTGTCTGCCCCTATTCACTGCCAAAGTCCTACTCTGTTGAGAGATTGTGCTTCTGAGTACATCGCCAATCTGAGGTCGTCACAATGACCAAAAATGTCAAATTCATACTCAGAATCTTGGCAAGAACAGGAAGAAACAGCACTGCTCATATCACACAGACATCAATTGGAGTAAATGCTTTTTTTCTCCCAAAGCAAACATAACTGGTCAGAACGACAAGATACTAAAATACAGCAAACAAGCTCAGCCCAGTCAGGAGGACTTGAAATGTCCTAAAAAAGGTCACTGAGTCCCATACAACACAGAAAATGGGTGTGAGTGAGCATTACATACCCTCTGAATATTCTTTAATGTTGTTGCTCCTAATGCCTGCTTGGATATTTTTCTGATAGTTTTTGGCAATTTGTCTTGGCATAGAACTATGATCTGTGTTGAAATGATAAAGAAAACATTGTTACAATGGAGTCAGTGGCTCTGAATCATAACCCCTTGCATAATTATTTCTGTTTTTTGCTGGCACCTTGTTAATACTGAGGATGCTTTGGGTGTTTATTCTCTGTTATTGAGGTATTTACACTGTGGTAAGTAGTCTCATGGAACAAGGAGACTGAAAGAATGGTCTCTTAAGGGACTTTTCTGTGGTGTCTGAGGATAATAGGAAGATAAATTAATTAATTTCTGCAAGCTGAAGTATTTCTACAAGCATGTTAAATGCTGTTATTCTACCTTTAAAAGTAGTTAATGACGATATTAATGAATGATGTATTAGAATATGAGAACAACCATAAGAGGCCAGATCCAAGGCTTTTGCAGCTAAACATGCTCCTTCTTGTTGTGATCAATAGTAAATGGCATTGCTCAGGAGGATTTGAAAGAGAAAAGCCTCAGATTCAAAGACATGGTGACTATTGTCCTGTATTGTGATAGACAAAACTGAATGACACAATCTCTATAAAAAACTTTCTAACCCGGATCATGTAAGAACATGTGGTGTCTTCAGAAGAGGTTGAAAGAGAAAGAATCTCAATATGGCATGCCAGATCTGCATACCAAAAACGTATGTCTGACCTAGATTTGGGTCATAACTTTAGGTATACATTTAGTGGGTTTTTTCCCCTCCTTAATTGTTTTTGAACCTGCCACAGGAATGCTAAGCCCCTGAAAACTGGACTCAGAGATTTGAATTTCCAGCATCCTTTTCTAACATGTGGATAATTTTGTTTCTCAATGAAGGACTGTCAGCCTGGTCAAAATATTGAGAAAGGAGAAGGTAATGAGCAGTCAGGCATGATATAAACTTATTGAAGATGCATCCTTCTATGTGTTTTCTTCTTGACATACATCTTTTAAAACATCCGACTCAGGCCAAAATAATTTAAAACTAAGAAAAGAGAACATTCCCTTCCACAACTACCTTGTAGTCTGAAGATATTCTGCTTTTGTTAAGAAAAAAGGTAGGCATGAAGTGCAAAAATTTTGTTTTTTATTTACATGAAGAAATAATAATCTAGATTGTAAAATATGTCAGTATTTTTCAGCAAACAACTTAGAACTTGATGCTCCCAATGATAAACTAAACTTCTCCTACATACAAGGAAGGGATGTAATTCCTTGCAAAATTAATTTTGATGTCAACATTCATAAACACTATGGCTATAGAATCCTGTAGGGGAAAGCAAACACAACAGCCTTGATAGTCAAGTGATCAACCTTTTTGATCTAATACATGAAGTTCTTTAACTAAGTGGATGCTTCTTATTTAAGGACCAGTGCTCATGGATGAGTCTTTATATCATCCACAGGGGATCTCCTTTCTTATACGTGGAAAGTATAATTTATCCTTGAGCTGTAACCTGCATAGTGCAACACCCACAAAAGTGTTGAACTCCCAGTTCAAAAGATTCAAAGATGAGAATATGGTAAACGTTATCAAAGATAATGGGAAGCACTTGCCCAAAATATTTAGTACCAAGTTTGACTAAGATGTATCAGAGTAAAATCCTCACATTGTTTTCTCTAACTAGGTATTGAAATGGTGTCACTTTAGATTGAAAGTGTCTCTTAATAGAAGGCCAACAGATTGCTTACTTGACCAATAGTTTGTAACATTGTGCATGTCTGGGGAAATAATTTTATTTCT
Source organism: Sylvia atricapilla (assembly GCF_009819655.1). Lineage (NCBI taxonomy): Eukaryota > Metazoa > Chordata > Aves > Passeriformes > Sylviidae > Sylvia > Sylvia atricapilla. The sequence continues at coordinate 29,790,932 of NC_089140.1, forward strand.
GCTCGTGCAGATCACAGCAGCAATTGACCCACTGTGATTTAGAGATCCTTTAATCCTTCTCCATTTGATCCAGAATTATTCAGCATTAAAGGTAGTATTTAATGAAGCTAAAATTAATTAATAGCATTAATGTTTGAGCCAAAATTGAACGTGTGGATAGATCTCGCTCAGTGAAAGAAACACAAAACCAGATTTTAGAAATCCAAGAGTTTTCTGAGGTAGACTGGTCAAATTCTGCCTAAATCTGTTTTTCTCCCTCCATCTGCTCTCAGCTAACATGCAAGTACATCAATTTGGAATTGTGTACTTGTAACTAAGAGCAGAATTTGGTGCTTCAGCTGTCTTTGCACCACTTTCATAAAATTTTATTTTTCTTAGCAAATGATTTAAATATGTTCATATATATATATATGAACAGATTTAAATGTGTTCATTAAATCGAACAGATTTAAATATGTTCATATGCATATATATATAGTTCAACATAGCTATCTGTTCATTAGGCATCTGTGTTGTGGGGTAAACTGTGGATCAGCAGTTAAACACGAGGTTTTAAACAGATTCCTATAAACCCTGGTTTATTTCACGTCCAGCACAGATGTAGAGCTGCTCATCTTCATATAATACCTAGTATATCCCTGAGGTTTTTTGTATTATAATGATATAATTTTCTCTTCTATGCCTCATAATCTTAATACTTCACCTCTTCATTAAATATTAGTTCCAGTCCATGATACAATTGTTTAAATTTCCCTTATTTTTTCCCCACTATGTCTCTTTTTTCACAGCCCAAAATGGAACTTTCTTACAAGCTTAAATCTTGGTGAAACTTCCACTGAAACTGGGTCAGGCAATATTTGGTGGCCTGTTTTCCCTCAAACTTCTTTTTGTGGCAGCTGTCACACATTTAGGAAAGCTCAAGGCACCCTTGGCCCCTATATTAGTTCCCCCTATTAGGACAAGGAAAGGAACCCTGGGCTTGGCTCTTTGTGAGTATTTTGCTACTACTCATTTTTCTAAACAAATTGCTCCTGATGAAAATCTTTCTGCAAGGGCTCTGTTAGCACTCTTTTATCCCCTCCCCACATTGGTTCAAATATGACGACTGGGTTTCTTTCCAGAGCACCTTAAGTACAATATAAACAGTGCTTACATTACATATTTGCAAAACAAGAATAAATTTTCATGACATTTATGCAAACTTCTGGCTTACCTTGTGTAAATTGTGCATTCCCTATACACAAAGAATGGACTTTATTACATTAGTGATAATAGGTTCAGCATTTAAAAGAAAGTATTACATATTCCAACTCAATGCAAACATATTAAAAAATAAAAATTAAAGATGATAATGTTTGGCTCCTGAGGATTAGGTGGGGGGAAACCCACCCCCATGAATGTGAAAAAGAAGAAATTAACCTTAGATCCATTGCTGGCACTCTTAGCTTGCACATGTGTTTGGAGACCATGAAATACTTGAAATATGAGACCTGGCAGTACCGTGGTGCCAGACATAGCTAGCACTAGAAATATTCTTTCAAATTATTAAAAGGTGTTCTGAAACTGCTGCAAAAACAAAGTTCCTAATCCTAAAACATACTCCTTACATTAAGCATGTAAATGAGTTACTGTACCTTAAAATAGATTGGGGCATATTTACATACCCAGGACTGATCAACTTCCATCAAATGCAATTATGAAATGGCTCCAGGTTTCAAAATCACTTGAAATTTTACTTTAGAAAGCTTTTGTTTTTCCCCACGGTGCTATCATATAGATAGCCACAGCCTGTAGTGGCCAACAAAGGCTCTCTGTCACTCAACAAGTCCTCTGTGTCTTCTCTTACCAGAATTTCTTTTTATTACATTGATCAGAAGAAAATGAGTGGGGTCAGCATTCATTCACTTTCCATAATTTTATTAAGTTCTAAATGGTGCTGATAAATAAGGTACACTTCTTAAGTGATAGATTACTGTAATTACTTTAAGTTTATTTCAAGTTTAGATGATGTCAGTTCCTTTAGACATGTCTACTCTTAGCAGTTCTAAGGAGAACTGCTGCTTAAATCAAGAAAAATCAAAAGGCTGGAAAAGTGTACTGATTTGAATGAAAATGAAGTTTGCTTAAAAAAACCCATAAGTTGGATAGTCTGAAAGTGAAAAAATAGCTTTTTTAAGTGATATATCAAAAAAGCTTCTTTGATACCTCAATGGAATGATTCTTATTTTCCATGAGTATTATAACTAACAAAACTCAAAACTCTATTTTTTAATACTGAAACTGGATAAACTTGAAAGGTTCGGAACTGGAGCACGGGGTTTTATTTACTTATTTTTAAAATTGAATATCCTAATGTTATGTGGGGGTTTTGTGTTGTTTTTTGTTCTTTTCCAAGGGCTATTCCAGCACTTTCAGTGTATGTTCCCTTTCAGAAATCGACAAAACAGAAGAGGTTGTTGATGAGATGGACAAGCTGGTTCCGAGTCAGATTTATTCAAGTGTAACTCAAGGCAGGCAAGCCAGGTAACTTCCACATTATCTTTTAATGGTAATAGTCTACACGCACTTGAAGAATTCTACAATTAAAACATGCTGTAGAGACAGATCCATCATGCCACAAGGTGCTCCACATATTCTGCAAGAAGTTAGTATGAATATCAAGCAAAGAGGAGCCTACACTAACTAGGCTGACAGTTTCCACGGTTATAAAATATGGATAAAGAAACACCACAAGTTCCTAATATAAAAACCATTCAACATGAAATGGAAACATGTCCCTCTGGTGCTTTCTGCAATTTTGACCTGCCCCTCCTTTGGCTCACTCACTGGGCTTCGCCTGTGTTTTGACTCCTCTGATGATTTTAGTTCACAGCGCTGCTCAGCTTGGTCATTCTGTGAAAAATCACTGCAGCTGTGAATCTGTATGATCTCTGCAAGGGAGGGTGAGAACTGTGCAGACTAGTGGTACTGCTATTTGTATGGCTAAACTCTGGCCTTTATACAATAACATGGTATTTTCATAAATCAAAATATGAATGTCCCTTGGGAGTGTAACACCTCCAGGTTCAGGGAATACATAAATAAATATTCACCTGCTGAGGCTGAAATGGTGGAATTTTGTCAGTCTTCTCCTGCAGTCTGTCTGCTGGGATGTTGGCAACAATATTCTCAGATCAGCAGACAACAGGCTTGGTGATTCTTCTTGATCCCAGAGTATTTGTATATCATGCAGCTGTGATGTTTTGCTGGTCTGTATAATTTCCTTTAACATTGCTACAGTGACATGATCACCAGTACCCAATGTCTCGTACTGTGACACGATTGTGGGTTTTCTCCAGTTTTGCAAAGTAAGATTCTGGATAGAACTGTGGTCATTTCCACTTGTGAGCAAGAACTGCTCCTTGCACTTAGCCTCTTGCTGCACAGCACAACTCTGTAAGAAGTTATTTAATGAGATCACAAAGGCAGAACTACAGTATGCCTGAGTTACAGGAGTCATGGGCTTTGACTGCTCCAGAATGTCTGGACACTGAAGAAATTATCCATGCTTTACCCAAGATTTGCTATCTAGGGAGGCCTAAATGAACACTATTGTGTGCTGCAATCCCTTTTCCAAAAGCATATTACTGAAAGTATCTGCTTGTGTTTGCAAGAAGGGTGGACCTTCAGTTGTCTTTAAATCTGTAAAGGCAGTCCTAAGAGGCAATGAGTGTCTGCAGATTTAAATCTTTTTTCAATATTTTCAAAAGAAGATGGATCAATGAGCTACAGAAATGCACTGTTTCTCCCTTGTCTTAAGAAATTCTAAACATGCTTCAGGGAACAACAAAATTCTCTGTTACAGCAACAGCTCTGTCTGTAACTCAGAAAATTCTTCCCTGTTTTATAATCATCTTTCTTCTATGTCAGTAACAAATATGGTAGAAAGAACTTAACAGCTGACAGTGGATTCCCTATCCTGATTTTTTTTTCAGAAAACTTCTCAGAATTCTGGTTGTCACAAATCATTCAGTGTATTGGTCCTGGATAACTACACCCTGGATTTGATGACCTTTTTCCATAGCTGCCTTATTTTTAGAAAATTGGTTTGAGTAAGACCTAGCCCAAGCTAACCATGCTCAAGCTATCTGGAGTGGTGTACATGGAAAATGAAGATTAAACATTAAATTTAGAGACATAAAATTTTGAAGCACAGACAAATGAAAGTAGGAATAGTAGAATCAGAAGCTCTAGGCACAGAGATGTACTGAAAGGAGACGAAAGCACCATTAATGCTACAGTACATAAACACTGTATAGCTGTCATCCTAACCCACAGAAATACTTACACTTCTCAAATAAACTTATCTGCTCTGCCCAATTCTGTATACTTGTAGAGCTGTGAGAACTGGTGACAGACAGATGTGGTCACTGCATGCCAGAATCAACAAAATTCCAAGTACAGCCCAATCCTCATATCCTCTCTGTTGAGAGATCAGCCTTCAAGTCTCCATTCCTGACAGGGGCACATGCTTCTGTCAGATTTGGCACAGGTTTCAGAAGGAGAGACAATACTCATGACCACTATACCTGGTGCCAATTATCAGCCATTATTCTATGGCTAATTGATTGTAAAATAAAAAGGGCAATCGGGCAATCAACTCTATAAAAAGATATGCAAAAGACTATCTTGCTCCTTGATCTGCCTGTTTGCATTTGCAAATGTCTCTCAGGCTGTAAAAGAATTTGAGATGTGGGTGTCTAAAATGTTGCTGATTTCACTGGCAAGATACCAGAATATAATCTCTGTAAAAGTAGTTAGTGGTTGCTTTACTTTTAAATTTCTTGTACCCTTCTTCTGATAGTTCTTCCTGTACACCTTTGTCTTCTAGTTCCTCAGAGTGTGATTTTCAGCAGCCAGAATTTTAGCTAAACCAATCAGATTTAAATTGGCTTGGGTTAATGTGCATCCTGAGAATTGGAGGGACTTTTAAGACCCTTTTAGCCTTACCTAGAAACTTAGCACTGAGTTTTAAGGGCAGATCCTCAGCAAAGAGGGCATGAAATATATCTACTTCTTTGTCTTAATTCAACGAGAGACTGTCAGACTCTGTGGAAATTGTTGGCTTTTAAAGACCAGTCTGCCTTTAATTACATGAATAAACTCTGTAGGCCTATCTGTCTATTAGGGAAAACATTGCTGGCATTGTTTTTAATACAATGTTTTTAATTTACTTAAAGGATAGGAAAATAGAGTTAAAACCATTGTCCTTCAAACAGGACTTGGAGGAGAATAAAAAATAAGTGCTGGGTTTGCCAGTGGCTAAGAATGGATTTTCAGCAGACTGACACAAATTTTTCCTTCTTTTTCTGCCAAAATAATGCAATAAAAAGTAGAGACATAAATGAAACACATGTTAAAAGTAACAGGTCATGGGCCACATCCTAGAATTCCTATTAGTACCCAATAAGTTCATAAAACTGTGAGCCCTTGCCATGCAGCACTTGGATAGGAGCTCACTGCAACCAATCTTCAGGAAGTCACAGGCAGGATTCGGGGCTCCAAACTGGAGAAAAAGAAGCACAAGGGTCTCACCATCAGCAGCCTCAAAATATAGGTCTTTAGAGAAGCCAGGAAGAGATTTGAATCCTGTCTGCTGTCGCTGTGTAGTAGCTGAGGAGCCCCTGGTGTGTGGACATGCTCTGAGTTTTGGGAGCCTGGTTGCCGTTCCTGTATTCTGAAGAAGTTGGGGACCATGTCCCCATCTGTCCATCTCACTCTCAGGGCTGGCTTGGGGCAGCCCCAGGCTGTGTTTCTACACGTGTGGCATAGCTGGGAGATCAAGGGGAGAGGAGGGAGGAGTGAGGAGTCCACTATCCTATTCTCCTCTCCTAGAATCTTCTGCTGCCCAGCAATCTGCCCTGCCCAGGCTTCATCCTGGAGAAATGAGCAGTTGTCACAGAAGGTTATAAGCAACAGTGACTGGATGACTCACAACTTCTTACAGGGCAAGAGTTTTGGTTCCCTAAGTGCTCAGGATACAGACAGGTGCAGGTGCAGGTTACATTCACTGCTTTTTCTTGCTCTTCCCTACCTGGCTATTTTCAGTGTCATGATATATATATAAATTCCTTTTACTTCTTCTGTTTCCAATGTTTTCATTACATCAGAAGTCTTTTACTTCATGAAAAATCCAAGATTTTATTAGTTCAAAGCTTGATTTATCATTACCTCAGTAATTAATTCTCAAGAGTTTATACTTTCCTCTTAGTATAGGTAGAGTATGCAAATGATGTGACATGTTTTCTGTCATAAAAGGTACAGTTACTAAAGGGAACATCTTGAAAGTCAAGTCGCCTGGAAGATTATTCTGTTCGACACTACTAAAAGGCAAAAGTCCCAGTTAAAATAAAATGACAGTTGTTTATATAAGCAGATCCTAGTTACTTTAATTATTGCTTTTGGCAGGATCCTAGAAGTTTAATCTTTGTTAAATCCTACAGTAATGTCTGCTGGCTATAGGGATTTAGTTACCATGAAAAAATATTCAGACACTACCTAACCTAAATACAGCTGTACACTGGGGCAGTGTTACCCAAGATAGTTTCACTTGAGTGAAATAGGAAGATTGTTCTCAATTACCAAATCAGTTAGAAGACTGAGGAAAATTAGATATGTATAAATCTAATTTCTTTAGCATAGCAATTTAAAAAGGACTTTAGGTCTTTGAAGTTAAAAGATCTTATTTGTGTTGCCTGATGTAGGTCAGTCATTGCAAAACAATTTGCTCAGTTACCTTCTTATAGGGAAGTCATTATTTTAAGAACAAAAAATTAATGCATTCATAATATGGATACAAGAGTGAAAATGGTCTGCCACATGGAAAGAAACTATCCCAGTGTGCACTGAAGATTTCACTACAATTGCAGTTACACACCTTCAACTTGTTCTTGAAAGTATCATACAAAGAAGGTATCAGAGAGCCCAATAATTCCTGGGGCTGCCTGGTGGGTGCAGGTTTAGGATGGAGAGGGCAAAGTCGTTCTCTGACTAGTGCTGCTCAAGCTAACTCCAACATCCATGGTCATAACCAGCACCAGTCTTCAAAAAGGATATTTCTGCACACTTCAGTGAGGCTTCTTTAAAGCACTGACATATTAGTTTGAAAATTCATTTTTACTACAGAGTTAGCTGAAATAAGTTAAGTGTTCTATTACAAGGGGCAGCTTAAAGGTGTTTTGGTGGTACTTTTTCTTGAAGTGCTTTAGCACCACCAGGCTTTAATAACCTTTCCTGTTCTCTTGGTCTTATGATTCAATACAGATCCATTAATTTAAGAAAACCACTGTGTGACTCTTTTGCATTATCTGGTGATAAAATTCCCTTTTATTTTTTGCTGCAACTCAAGTTGGCCTATATCTCTACTTCTAGTTCTCACAACCCAAACACAATATTTCTTTGAGATCTTTAAGAAATAAAGATTATATGTGCATTTCAGTTCTGATTTTTATTTTTTTAGGACAATCTCTGGGTTTTGCAAAGATGATTGAAATATAGAAACAACTTAAGGTATAGTTTCAGGTATTTTTAAAAGATGAATGTAAGTTTATATTGCACTTAAAGGTATTATATCAAAATGAAAAATGAAATAGTAGATCTAAATATTTCTGGAAAGATAGTAATCTTACTGGTGGGAAATTTCACTACTGACAACCCCTTTTTTTTTCTAAGGTTTATAACTGGAACTAAAAGTTTCAGTTAAAAAGAATCAATCAGATCCAACACTGTCAGAATATCCAATCATTCAACAGTGACTGTATGTGGCCAAGCCACACTCACACAATTCTCTTAGCAATCAAAGCATCTGGTCTGTATGCAGCTACATTACACTGAGATCATGTATCACCACCAAATGAGCATTTTATAAGTTTAACATAAAGAAGGGTGACATCAAGAAAAAATAAATGACTGTAAAATGTTTGACAGTGACCCTCTGTAAAGGGCACTTTAATTCCAGAATGATTTAACCCACTCCCTGACTAATAGAGTGCTGAGAATTTTTATTCCTGGAGGAGTCCTTTTTCAGATAAAGTTCAACATTCATGTACTAGGCCCTTGTGGTAGCTGAAAAGTCCTTGATAACTCATCTTTTTATTAAAAAAAAAAAATCAGAAAAAAGAGAGAAAAGCAGGATTTGAAAACAAAGCAGTGGCTGCTTATAGCTGTCTTATAGAATTAGTAGGTGTAGTATACAGGAAAAAGTAGATGTTGTTATGTGTGCAGCACGCAATAAATTTTAACAAAAGCAGTGATTTCAGCCACATCCAGAACAAAATAACGTTTGAATAAAAACATTAAGTATTTTTTAAACATTTTTTATGATTTAGTATTGAGTAAAGCAGCCCTTAAATATCTTTTTATTCCAGTACATGTTGCATTAATGGATGTTTTTGATTAATTTTAGTGGCTCTGGCATAAGTCAGTAAAGAAGTACAAAAAAAAAAGTTCCACACAAAGATTTTTAATAAGAGTTCATTTGCTGTGTCAGAAATTACGCTGTAGATAGTGCTGACATTCTTTTTGGTACTGTAAGAGAAAAGGGGAAAGTGTTTGGAGGTTAAATGGAATTAACAAAGCACACTAAACTCTTTCTTGCCCACTAAAAATTGAAATTAACTCATCTCAAAATGCCTGTTAGGCTATTGGATATAGATCTCCTGACAGCGGCAGATGTAGTCAGAGCAGTATTAGGAAAACAGAGATTTATTTTTTTTCCAAAGTTCAAGACCTGAACACTGCCTCAAAAGGGAGACATGTGCCTTCGAGCACTGAACTTTTGATATTTTTCTGTCTTAAGTGCATACCAACAGTTGGAGTTCAAAGCATGAATTTAGTAACCGAAGAAAAAAAAATCATTTCGACTTTGATTACGTAACAATGAACAACACAACATAATTTTACCTGGGAAACCCTGACAATATCTGACTTTTTTTTTGTTTTTGTTTTTCTTTTCCTTTTGGGGTAAAAATAGGTCAGGGAAATAAAATGGTGTTATTCACCACTGTCTGAAATATTTCAAAGTTAGCAAACATTTCTAATATGTGTGAAAGGGGAGATCTGTAGCAGGTAGAAACATGAATGCCTTCTACAACAATGTTATTTGGTTCCAGGCTGAGGTAGATGGCCATCCACCCAGGAATCCAGACAAACTCCTTCATTTAGGCTCCTGATGAAGTCAGATGTGTTTCCTGGCCAGTGGCAGCCTGGACCTCTGAACATACTAAGGAAGTTCCAAGGCCACCGTAGATTTCAGTGAACACCAGCTCTGATACAATTGCAGCTGTAGAGCTGCTTTCACCCAGCCACAGACCAGGTTGCTGGATTTGTCTTTGCTTTCACCAGATCACTTTTCAGACAGACCAAACCCCTGATCCAGTTTCAGACACCTGAAGACTATAGCTGGCATGCAGCAGAGCATCAGCCTTCCTGTTTTCAGTGGTGGTGGTGCACATTGTTGTTGAACTGATAGGTCTGCATAAGAAGAATCTAAAAGTAAATGTTCCTGAAAGTAAAGAATTTGAGAAGGTGACAAGGGGCCAAAGATAGATCTTTTCTTTCAAGAAAAGAGTCAGGTGAGGGACTGCAAAGTCTTATTGCAGCCAACAAATATTTCTATAAGACAGAAAAGTTACAAAAATTTTAATATTCTTTACCCACCCTGCCCTCCAAAAATTTAGATATGGAGAAGGATATTACAGTCTAATGATGACACATAATAATCACATGGTTAAAACCTCTTAAACATTTGATCATTTTACTGCTTTAAAATTAATGTCACATTGTAACACTGTAAATAAATCCTCCCTAACACAGAAATTTGTTGCCTTAGTCAGCCTAAAAGAATACATTCTTTCATGGTTTTAAATTGAGCTTACAAAACCTGATGCTTTGAAAGTGGAAAAAACCCCAAGGCATTCTTTCTAGCGGTAACTGAAGGAAAGTTTCACAACAGCAATGCTGTTCAGCCTCCCTTCTGGGCATGAAAATATTTTAGAGAAGATTCAAAAGAGTGCAGTCTATTCTCTCTGAAGTACTAGACCCAGTATTATCCTTTATTTTTTGTGGACACAAATACCTTTCTTCCGAAGACATCAATGAGAAAAGTTTGCAAGTAACCTGATATCAAATGGAATCCTTATCTACTGTTAGAAATGTTCTCAGGTCATGGATTAGAGTCAAATTCTGGTCTCACTGAAGTCAGTAAGATTTTTATTGTTGACTTCATGTGGACTAGTTAAAACTTAACATTTTGCTAAGAAATATGCTTGACATTTGACACAACAGGAACTTCAAGGGACCTTTAAAATGAAGCAAACAGAGCTTGGCTTCCAGCTGGACCACTGACCCTGCTGGCCACATTATCAGATATAATTAGGTTCCTTCTTGCTGGTTGGGAAATATAATAGGCCTTTGAAGTTTGTATTTCCTTCCTGCATTTCTCTCCAAGTCACTAAAGACTCATGACTCTGCTCCAACCTGGTCTCTCACACCAAGCTATTGCCAAAGTGTTGCACACTCTCCTCTGGTTGCCAGAATCCACCTAGCCAAGGCTCCAGGCTCCTGGATGTGGCAGCCAAAAGCTGGCTGAGAGCAACTGGCTCTGCATTCTTGCCACAGAGTCTTTCATCTACTCTGGGGATGGGCAACCTACTCTGCCTCAGCTTCCTGACAGGTTAAAGAATACCCTAGTGTGTGCAGTAGGCTGTGGAATTATGAGCTGTGGGGACTGAGGTGTTGTTCCACCTTGGAAGTGGGCTCCAGCTTCAGTCACTGGCCCTAGCCAGCTATGTATTCCATTAAAAAGTCAGTAAAAATATCTTCTGGCCCCCAAAATAGACTATATTGTGCCCTGAAAAATATAAATTGATCATCTAATTTTTTTATCATATTGCAGGGCCTCTAACAACAAATGCGAGGTTTACAAGGAATTTTTCTTGTTTGTTATCTTTCTGCTCTTGGTTATTGTTTTATTATCTACTTACCTATGACTTTATTATTCATGATTATGTGGCTTTTTATCTCAAGTGTACTTAAACCCAAAAAATGTAGGAGACATTTTCTCAGGTGAGAAACACTGGAAGCAAAAGTAGCCTTGAAACATTTTGTTGAAATGTCTTCTATTTCTGAGTATAGACGTATATAAAGACATGCATATGACTATGAATAACTTTTATTTGCACAAATTTGGTGAGACAGAAATAAACATCTCTGGTCTTTGCATGGGCCTCATATTTTTATTTTCATATATCTAACAGGTACAAATGTGTACAGCTTCTTATTAAAATGAAAATAAGTTTTCTAAATACTATTATGGTTAAATATATTTAGTTTTCATATTGCAAAAACATACAGTAATGTACAATACAGTATTAAAGAGAAAATATATAAGGTGGAGGTATATTCCATCTCCTCACTTTTGTACCGCAGAGTTATTCTTTCCAGAGGTCCTAGGCTTTGATAGTAATTTAAGGAAGTTTTAACTTTTTGTTCTTAAATAGTTAGACAAACTATAAACAGAAAGTTCAAAAAATATTTTTCCAGTTATTTTCTAATTGTTTTTGACAAACTAAACCAAAACACTATAACCTTAATGAGTTACCAGAACATGGTTATTTTGAATCATAGCATATTTTACTTAGAGTATAGTCTTATTATATTCCTCTCTTCCTACACATCTGATGTTAAAAGAACACTACATAATTTCAAGTAGCTGAAAGAATAAGATTTAAGTCTTCGTATAGAGCTAAGAATGCAAGTGCTTTTATGGACCAAGGCCATCATGCTTAACACTGAACCAGGCTTGCCAAGACTTCTTTCTGCCAAAACACACCATAATAAAACTCAAAACCTTTTGGTGTGGCAAAGAGAATTTTAAAAAAATTGAAAAGTATTTCACATGAAAGTATTCCACAGGGCACAGATTAGCCTGGGGAATAGGATTTCTCTGTAGAAGATGTAGATTTTGATTACTTTTCTCATAGGCTTGAAACAAAGGTTTTTGTCTCAGATCATTCTGAATTAAAAAAAAATATGGACTTTCAGTGTAGAATTTCTAAACTCTTCATTTGGAATAAGTACCCTTTGTAGTAGGGTGTGGAGCTCTCTCCCCATCCCATGCTTTACTCAGATTAATTCTATGTTGATATGGAAAGACATGAATTTCCTCTGTGTGACATGGAAATTATTGCAACGCCGATCTATTAATCAATTTGTAAAGCTTAGGCCCCAGTGACAAAAGGACTTCTGCTAGGCAAACTTCCAAAGAAACCTTACAATACTATGATAAGGTAAATACTATGATACTTAACTACTTTATTTTTAATATTTTTGTTTATTATTTAATAGCATAATTTATTGTTTATATAAAATTTGATGTTTTTCAAAGTTTTTTCTTCTACAGTGACAGGAAGAGAGCTGTGTGAGGAAGGTGAAGGAGACCACTGAGCGATTCCACAGGTGGGTCTAAAATATATGTGGGACCTCATAAAGTGTTTTTACTGAGGTTATAAGGGACTGAAAACAAAGTCTCTTAAATCTCAGATAAACTGATTTAAAGTCAGAAAATATAGGACAAATGTGAATTATCTTTACATACCAGGACATTAAATCTTCAGCAAGTTGTTTTCTTTGGAGGTCTATTGTTCAAGCTGGAAAATTTTCAGTTAAAATATATTGGATGTCACTTCATGTCCCTGTCTTCAGAACAGATATATCTGGTGACAAAAATGCTGGTGTCACTGCCAGTAAATAAGATAAGGGAAATTTGCAGTTCATTGAAAATATTGAAAAAGATCAATTTTGAGTGTAAAACACATTAAAAAAAAAAAAAAAAAAAAAAAAAAAAAAAAAAAAAAAAACCAAAAAAAAACAACCAAGGAAAAAGACCCAAACCAAAGCCACAAAGAATCAAAAAGCAAACCTACCAAACCAAACAAGAACATTTTTTACAAACCAGAAAAACACTTTCAAGTATCTCCAGTTCTATCTTACTTCTTGTTGAGATGGTTTCAGAAGTCAAGAAAATATTTCAGTAACACCCCATAAACCTCCTTACGCAATCCAAGATTCAGAGTGCACCAAGGTTCAAATGACTGAGATGGGCCAGTTTAAAAGTATTGCAGAGAACAGATTGGAAGCTGCAGATCTGCAGATCTTATCTTTCTCTTTCTGTATGCTTTCTACCTGGACACCGATAGGTTTAAGCCATAGAACCTAGTGAGGACATTAAGAAAGCTTATTTTTTGCAGATTTTTTTTTTTAGAAGCTAGCATTTAGCAATCATAAATGGCAACAAAACAATATTGAGGCTTGATGCTCATGATTGTAGTAATGACGCGATAGGAAGTGGGTGTCGAGTTCCCTTGGTGAGAAATAGGGAATAAATGAGACACTCTGAATCACCAATGAATCACTAATAGAGTTCTGCTTCTGATTTTTTGGCTTTTATTTCCAGACTCTAAAAGTATTACAATTTTAAAATTATGGATGAAGGCAAACACTTCACAGCATTCACAAGTGCGTGGTAAGGGTCAGATTGCCATTAGGCTTACTAAGACCATGAAAACAGGAAATTTTAATAAGCAGCATTTATTGTTTCTTTTGGCTAATGTCAGAGTTAATGACTGTTCAGGTTCTTTGTAGAACAAGAGAGGATGAGGGTAGAAAGACAACATCTTCGCGGCTATCATGAAAACCACCAAGTTCAGCAGAGTTCAGGGAGTTCTGGATTCCACTCACAAAGTTTACAAGAACTCACTCTCTTTAAGCACACACTGTACTACATATTGTGCTGGAAAATGAACTACAGTAGCTTTTACTGTGAATAAATATATGCATTTTGATAGCCAATAAAAATAAAGTGATAAACTATGCTAATCTGTGAAACTGGGGCCTCCCTCAAATTTTAAACATGAGGCCACAATTGTAGGAAATATTGGGCTGTTAAAAGGAGAAATAAAATTGTCTAGTTAGGCTATGTGCATGTACACATGTACATACATGGGTTCATTATCATCAGCATCAGCACTGAAATAATTTAAAACAGAAGTTTTAAAAGCAGTGTCAGAGTTCAGACTGCCAGTTTTGAATGGACTGAACTACATGAATTGAAATATTTACTATAAAGGTACACATAAAGTTTATTCTGCATAGATTCTGAATTCCTGTAGGAGCTTAGTGAACAGGACTAGGTCCAGGTTCTGATGCCTTGTCACACCGGATAGAAACAGATAGACACCAGATCCACTGGTGTCAGAAGCTTCACTCTCCATTTGCTTTGTTTATTCTATTCTATATGACAAACTGCACTCATTGAACAGGCAGGACCAGGGTAAGCCTGGGTAAATTTTGGTAAAGCAAGTGAAGAAATTTATCCTTCAGGTTTGCAATCTGGCCATTTCTAGATGCATATATGTACAGCAATGTTTGTATTTATTGACAATTACATTTGCTGTAGTTTTGATTTCTACTATTAAATTATTGCACAGAATTAACAATGGTCTGGTGTTATAATCTAGCCAGGCCTCTGTGATGATTTTTGCATACATTTCAATACTCCTGAGCTTACAATCCACTGGAGTTGCACTAAGAAAATGCTGAAGGAAAAAACATTAGGAATGTGTAGGACTATGACAAAGTGATAATGTAATGGCTATGATGAAAATGAAGTGTGGCTTTATTGACTCACAACTCTATGTGCTCTGTGTTAATGTTTGCATTTCTACTGAGAGAAATTTCCACAGAAGAGTTGCATGTTCAACTGATTTACATAATTCTTATTACATATGCTCTAACAAATGCTGTGTGAAATGTCTTTGGTTAAAAGAAAATTAACAAATTCAAAGCTGGTTCTGGCTGTCATCTTAGGGCAGAATACGGTAGGTTTAAGTTAATGTGTTGGCTATTATCTTGGGAACAACACCACCACTACTTTTTTTTTTTTTTTTTTTTTATAGTTTTGCATTTTCTGGTGAATGTTTTAAATTGTAAAAGCACATTCAACTGTGAAAGGTCTTGTTGGGTCACTCCATACCCTTTTCTTTCTAAGTTGAATTAAATCATAAAACTTAGCTTCCAGCAAAAGCTTTCAAGGCAAGGACATAGTGTTCTTAACTATTACTCTCTTCCTGTCTCGTGAAATTGTACATACATCCTGCCAACAAAATTTTTGTTTTTAAGTAAAACTAAGCTTTTTATGTCTTACATGCAACTATGTAGCTTCTTCTTCCAGATGTATTACATTGAATAATGGTCAATAAGTCTCTCTGCAGAGGTGAAAATTGAAATCCAAAACTTCCAAAAATTTTCTCACCTGTAAATATGTACTTGAATGTTGAGATTGTACAGTCAAAAGCAAAAGGTAATCCACATCATGCCAGTTCATGGAGCTGTCAGTAACATAAGAGTATGAGAAACTAGTGGCCCAACTAGACCAAGATTGACTCTAAGCTTGTTTTGATACAAGGTTCTTCTCCAGTTTAATTTTTGTGGTATCAGACTTTTAACAAACCCTCCATAACCATTTGGAAAACTGTATATTTTTTACTGGCATAAATGCAGATGTGTTGACTCAGAGATTAAGTAAGAAAGGCTATGGTCAACTGACTATATTTCCCCTTGCTCCTAATACATACTACTATACAGCTATTTAGCATATCTTTACATTTCTTATATGCTTCAGCCACTAGAGATGACATCAGTGCAGCTTCACTGGGTGCTTTTTATGGACTGCTGAGCTTAGTTCTCCCAAATGCAGGTAATTCTTCCATGTGCTACAGTTACCAACTGAATCTTCACAGAGCAGAACCCTAGTAAAAATTAATGCCTGTTTATGCTGTAGACTCTGTCTTTATTTCTATCAGTAGCAGTACCCCAGATGGTCCAAAGTATTTGAGGTCTAAGGACTATTTCACACTTACTGAGTCATACTAGAAAATAGGCTTGTCAAAAGAAATCTAGGTCAGTTGACCCATCAAAAGATTGATTTTTCTAACATTTTTTCAGTCCCTTGTACCCTCAGCAGAAGAACTAGCTTTCTGTCCAAAATTAACTGCAGAAGATTTTATAAGTTGCCTGTGCATCCAAAGAGATGGAAACCATCCATGGTAAAGGGACTGGATTTTCTTCTCCCAGTCTCCAAATATTTATCCTTCTATCTATGAGTCCAGAGGAAACGAAGAACCTGGGTTGGTGGAGTCCCTCCACCACAGATAAATTCACCACAGGTAAGTAAAATTGTAAGAAGATAGAACTAAACCTAGACTGTGAGTTAGGAGAGTGATTCCACATAAAGACAATTCCTGAAACTGCACAGAGTGAGTGGGAGTGATTGACACTCTCTTTCTCAACCTGCTGTAGTCCACCTGAACCAAGCTGGGGAGACCATGATTGCCCCAATCCATGCTGAAGTAAAGTTGCATTGACTCCAGATCATTGGTGAGAAAAATTCTGTAAGTTTTGATAAACAAACCTAAACATATGTATCCAGTGTCCAGATGTTTTCAAATATAGTAAGTGCTTATACTGACATTTAAATTTCACAACCACCAAGTTTCTGCTTTCACAGGCTAATCTGACCCCTCTCTAAACCAGACATAGCCTCTTCATTGTGAGGTTGAGCAATTATTTTTCTTAATTTTTTGCCTTCTACTTCCTTAGTTAAGGAGCAAAATAAAAAGTATACCTTGGGAGTTTAGGAAGTTATTAAGAAGAGAAACTTATTCAGGAAAGGAACTTCTTGTTTCTCATAGATGCCAGACTCAGACAGAAGATGTCTTTTTGTCTTCTCCCCTCCCCACACACACCCCCAGCCTTCCCTCCAGCTGCAAAATACCCTACGGTTATTTGACTCATTATATTTCTTTACAGGAATCCCAACTGAACATTGCCCATTTGTTTATCTTCTTCAAAGAAGGTCTCAATGCACAACGTTTTCCAGAGAGAGATTTTTATTTTGCAGTTTCAACCTCTCCGGTTTCACCTGGCCAGCTCCACCTCAGCATTTCATCAGCATCACAGGTGGAGAAAATTTGCTATGACTCCATGGTTATTATTCTTTGTCTTTGCAAATGCGATAAGATATTATAAGTTGAGGACAAACTATTTTCTCTCATATTAGCAATGAGTCAGCAATGTGTTATAATGCATGTGATCGTCTCACTGCATGAATTTTCACGAAACTCTCTTCAGGGTGTTAGCTTGTTTGCTGTGCATTTTCTATGTCTTATTGAAGCAGTGCATTCAGAGAGTCCTCCTGGGTTGAAAATGACTGTGACTTGAAACTCACCTGCAGGAGATTCTTCTTTCTTGTTTTTCTGCTTTCCTTCACAATTGGTGTGCAAACTTTCAAACTAAGAGTCTTCATCTGAAACCATGGTGCTACATATTTTACAGAGTGATCCTTAAATACTCATTTTGAGGCTCCTTTATGGTTAATGACCAGATGAGAGATAGACACACAGGGTATTTACACCAGCATTGATAAAGTACTTTAAGGCAGCAGAGGCAATAGAAGTGTTTTCAGGAGATCTTTCAGACTGTGACCTACCTAAAGAAAAGAAACCTGCTGGAATTCTGTCAATGATATGTTTCACTTGTGAGCATTTACTCTCATCTTTTAAATGCTTGATGATAGTAGATTTGGGAGAGTAAAGGCTGTTTCATATCACTCGTGTAATAAAGGAAAAACGAGGTCATCAGCCTTGTTGTCACTTTTTTACTATTATCTGAAGAAAGAATGAAGAAAATATATTTAGGCCATAGTTTTCAAAGAATGTTTATGTTTTGAAAAGTTGTGGTGTCTGACACAGCTATATTTCATAAACCTGCCATGGGATTTATAGTTAATAAATATTAGTATGTGTCAAACTAATGTGTCAAAAATAGCCCTTGAACCACACTTCCATAATATTCCACTGCACCTTTGAAAAATGGTAGAGCATACTGGCAGCAGTGAGAGGCTAGAGGGAAAGAATAGAGACTGAAGAAGGAGATTTGGCTGGAAGGATAGCTGTGGCAAGGCATGGAGGGGATCCCCAAGAAGTTACCTGCTGATTACACTGCGAAGATGTTATGCATGCAAAGATGCTATGAATGCAAAAATTAAAAAAAAAATATAGAGGGGAAAAAATAAGAGGAGGAATTACATTTCCTCCAGTCATGTGAAGCAGAATAAGGAGAGTTATTTAGGCCATGAATTAATCTGTGAAAAGGGTTTAGTGTGAACAGAATTACCTGCATTGGCTGCTGGTCACTGTAGTAAAAGAGCACAGAGGCAAAAAAAATGATTGTGGTAGCTGGTCCCAGGCAATGGATGCATTCAGCTGCCAGTGGAAACATCCTGGGCTTTACCAGGAGCTTCACCAAAAGTCTCAGACTGGTTTGCACAGTGAAATGGCAAACTTTAGTTTCTACTAGTTTTCTCTTCAACTACCTGTTGTGTTATACCTCAGGTTCCCTTCTGAAATATGAAAGGAAACAGAGGAACTGGAAAGAATTATTCTTAAGTTTGAGGGTTTTGGGGACATGTTAGGGGGGGCAATAATGTCAAATCTTATGGACAGATTGTCATTGATGAAAAATTAGAAACATATATAAATAACTTATTCTTATTTTTCCTTCTTTTTTTTAGTTCCCCCTCAAAAGACTGTGTACTTGTGTCTCTTGGATACGTTTGTAAAGCTTGTTGTCTTTTGATATCAGTTCCCATTCTTTATATTTCCCCTTCAGGAAAGAAAATTTCTCTTCAAATGAAGAGTCAGCCTTAAAACAACAGAAAAAAAAATAAGCAGGTGGACTACTCATTTTAGATAAAAAAAATTATTCTTGAAGGTAATTTGGGTTGTCTGTTTCTGTTGATTATGTCAGGACCTATTTACTTTACCTGCAGGAGCAATCTGACTTCAGTTATTTCTACACTTTGGACTAAAGTTCTATCAGAAGACAAAAGCACTTATGTGTCTATTGCTACTTGCACATCAAACTTTGTAAAAGGCTCAACAAAGCACTGTATCAATGTGTTTAGCTTTCAGAAAGCAAATTTTTATCTCTTTAACAACAAATGTTTCAAATATTAAGAAGAATATAATTACAAAATAGCTAAAACAAAGCACACACAAGCTTCCTCTTAAAGATGGTGATTGAGTACTACTAACCTGGAAGATTATAAAGATGTGATTATATTTTCTTAGTCCTTACTCCCAAGGCTTTTTTTTTTTTGCTTTTCTCAGTGGAAAAAATTTCCTTTAACGTAAAATATAGATTGTCACTTTCTCATTCCAACATCTAAAATGTATGCCCTGATCAATGGGTTGTTTCAAATAATAATTCTGTCACTGAGAAACACATTGCTGGGAAGTTTTCTTTAATAATGCTAGAACTTTCTCTGTGTGCTGAGTCTCTTGTTTCTTCTCAGTCTGGAGACTGCAGAAAATTTACCTGCCTTTCATCTTTCTCCTAGAGGGTGGAAAAAAGATTTCTATAGGGAAAAATAAAGGCTTAGTAAGAGTTTTTTGTAATATAGTTGGAATCTGAGAGAGAGGCAGATAACAAATTCAGGAAAAAAGACTTTTTAAAAAGCAGAATGGAAAAGGAAGATGACAAAATAAATTGTGCATTCTTTTACACTTGCCTTTAAAGCTTTTACTTTAATTTATAACATTCTTTAGTTTTTATTAACAAAAAGTAGTATGTATTAAATGTACAATTGTTGCTATTAACCTTTTGGTAGATGAACAAGTCTCAGGAGAGAAATTTAATTTAGCTGGAGAAGAAGGAACAGAACATATTAATCTGCTTTTCCTTTCTTTTGAAGTAAATTACAGAAGTGTGAAATTATGGCATAGGATCTGGTTCCTCTTCCTCAATAAAAGCTGGACCAGCCTTCTTATCATTTCATAATAAAGTAGATCAGAATCTGTCTGAATGACATTGAAAATAAGATCTGATAGCTGTAATTTGTCCATTTTAGGGACTGCCAGACTTTGAATATGACATTTGTAAATTGAGTTTCAGAACCGTCAGATCTTGCCCCCTCTGACCAGCATTTCCAGAATTTGAGAACATCCTCTCACAGTTGTTGTCCTGGGAAGAGCTGCTTTATCAAAGTCTTCCAGGAAAATCTGAGAGGGATGATATGAAGTTAAGTCTGATGAAGGTTGTTACTACCATAGGAAATGGATAGTACTGGACTTTTCACACTGGAGAGAGCTGAACCTGCTCTATCACTCCCCTCCACATTTGGACAGAGCAGGGAGAAAATGGAAAAAACTCATGGGTCAAGATAAGGGCAATTTAACAAAGCAAAAGCAAAGGTCATGCATGCAGAAGCACAGGAAACAAAAATATTTTATTCTCTGCTTCCCATCAGAAGTGGATGTGTTGCCACTTCCCAGGATGCAGGGTTTCAGTACACATAGTAGTTGCTCCATAAGAAAAATTACATAAATAACAGAGCACCCCTGACCCCACTCTCCCACACCCCTCCTCTTTTCTTTGGGCTTCTATTGCTGAGAAGACACATGGTGTGGATTATTATGGAATACCCCTTTGGTCAGTTTGGGTCAGCTGTCCTGGCCATACTGTCTCCCAAGATCTTGCCCACCACCAACCTGCTGGTGAGGGGGGAATGTTGGACAGAGCTGATGCTGTCCCAGCCCTTCTCATCAGCAGTGCAAAACACTGGTGTGTTACCATCACCTTTCCAGCTGTCAGTGTAGAGCACAGCACTGTGAGGGCTGCTATGGGAAAATTAATTCTATCCCACTCAGAAACAATACACCTGCTAAGGGACACAACTAAAATGGCATGTGTGTATTATATTAAATCATGTCAATGTATGCCTTCATATTAGAGCATCACTGAAAAAAAATCAATCCCTGGAAGCAGGGACCACTACCCCAACCTTTTGCTGAAGCTGCATCTGAAATAAGCACCCATATTGAAATTATTTCTATTCACTGTTGGTTTCTCAACAACTGGGTTATTTGAAATCTTAAAGGAAATCGTATGTAAAATCGTGTAAACATATGTCAAAATACATTGAAATATGCATGAATAGAAAAGTAGTAATTTTCCCACCAGAATTATCTACTAAACTCTTAAGTCTACAATGGCAAGAAGGTGGAAACAGTCTAATTGCTCTGTGCTTTATAACTTCACTAACTGCTCCAAGCTTTCTTGAGCAAAGACTTGCCAAAAACCTTATTTGTGTGATTTCCTTATGCCTCAGAACTATATTGTTAGTTACTTGTATAATTTGGTGACGTTTCATTTTGATTATCAGATTCCAGTGCTTCTGTGATTCATTTTTGCTAAAAGAAATCACCGATTCTCCTCCTCTTAAAATCACTTTTCTGGATGATTAAGAAACACAGTTCCACACTTTCACAGGACTTCCCAAATTCTCTTTCTTCAGATTCTGTGTCCTGAAGTTCCTTTAATTCTGTTCCCAGAAAGTGACTCATGATTCTTTATTAATTATAGAATATGTTAACTTAATGAATTCACTAGAAATGTGTTTTTCTATTCTCAGCATAACTTGAAGGAAATATCATTGCCAAGGCATTATCTCTAACTGATCTCATACTAGTAGTGTAAATGTAACTTTTTTTATGATTGATTCTTTAAAACTAAGCCAATTTTTTAAAAAAAAGTTAATGTAGATCAGATTTAATTTCTATGGACTGCATCTTTAATTGCATGAATAACTGTACACATTTAAGGCTAAACACTAATTTCATGAAAAATTGGGACTGAAGCTTTCCTGCTGTAGGTTGGCCAGTATTTTGCTCTGTTCATGCATAAGTTTATTGCTGATACGGCACATTGCCTCTTTATTATGATTGGGTTTTTGCACTGTAATAATCTGAATGATACTATGCAGGAAGTAACCCACTTTCGTGAGTGAGATGGATAGGTTTATCCCAGTGTCAGGAAATAAATGGGGATATTCCAGTGTTAGCTTCAGATACATTCTCTGGTATCATCAAGGGCATGTTTGGAGAAAAACCTTGTGTTTGTATAGAGATGGTAAGTGGAGCAGTTCATATTCTTAGTTATGTTGTGCCCTCTGGCAAGCCTGCCAGGAGAGTGCTGTGCTTGTTTTGTGAAGAGAAACCTCCTCCACATTCCAGTTTGAGCATATCTATTGTCTTCAGACATAAACAGATGTCTTTCTTACCTAAGGGAAGCTCTCAAAAATCTGGAAGTAAAACAGAAGAAACTGATGTGAAACCACAACAGTATTTGACCTGTCTGCATGCATTAATAATCTCAACTTTAGCTGAAGGCAGAGTTCTGTTGCATTCAGTTTTATTTATTTGCATGGTTTCTGCCCTGCTGTATGGAAGAGCAATAAAGGATATTAGCATTAATTTAATTTTTAAAATTTCAATTAGGGTTTTGTTAAATATGTACATGCTTATTATGTCATTCAGAGTCTTTAAGATAATAAAGCAAGATAATTCAGGGTTGCTTAAGAAGAGATGGGAAAATGAGGGTGAATATATTCTTCATTATGCCAAACTGCCCTCTATTTCACAGGCCAAAATCTCAAAATTTATGATGAGATCAAACTATAGATCAAACTGGATCAAACTACAGATACAGTAGAGCTTTTTCTAATAATTCTGATAGGGTGAATGAATTTTCTTTGCATGAATCTTGTCTGACTGCTAACAAAATGCATATATTTGGGGGGTTTGACATCTATACATTTACTTTCTGTGACAGGCTGATCTGTCTTTTCCAGCCTTATACAAATATCTGTAGGACATTCAGACGTGTTAGAGTTTAGCTGCCTGTGGGAGGTGAGATGATAACGCCAAGTAGGTCAGGTTTACAATTCCTTCATGAAGTCAAGACACACTAAACTTGCTCTATGTTTGAGACTCATCTGCTTGAGTGCCTTGTCTCTCTCCTCTGTCCTCATCCATCTATGCCATGGTTACAACACAGACTATGATGACACTAAAACAATGCTAATATTGAATAACTATTTGGAGTATTGAGAAAAAATATGTGTGTTCAAGGACAGCAAGTTCAGTGTATTGGTGAAGGAGAGGAAAGGGAAATGTTGTACACAGTGCAAGAACAAAGCAAGTGGAGAACTTTTTGAGTGAGGTGCAGTGCCCCCAGCAGAGCCCTGTACTGGAGCCAGTTCTGCAGCTGCTGGGAAAGCCACATGTCCCAGCACCGCAAAGGCTGATCCAGCATCACTCCAGCAAACCACTGGGGCTGCCTTTGCTGTTTGTGTTGTCATGCACAGTAGACATAGCTGGGTTATACCTGGGACAGACATCTCCCTGCAAGGTTACATCCATTTTCAGAAGTAGCAGCTAGGATGCAAAAAACCTTATGTAAAAGTAAAGATGGCCAGAAACTTTGAGTTTTTAATTGCAATTTTTTAATTTAGAGATACCTGATGGTCAGAATAGAATCAGGTCATGATTCCTCAGTCCTGGAATGATGAAACTATAGTTCTGCAAGAAAAAAAGAATAATAATCTAGAGCATGGTATGGCAAAAAACCCCCCCAAAAAACCAACAACAAACAAACAACACCCCCCCAAAAAAAAACAAAAAAACCCCA
Source organism: Sylvia atricapilla (assembly GCF_009819655.1). Taxonomy (NCBI): domain Eukaryota; kingdom Metazoa; phylum Chordata; class Aves; order Passeriformes; family Sylviidae; genus Sylvia; species Sylvia atricapilla. The sequence continues at coordinate 29,814,557 of NC_089140.1, forward strand.
AAAAACTCCACAAAAAAAAACCACACCAAAAAACATGGAAAGATTCAAGAAATGAAAATCAATTCTATTTTCAATTCTTGTAAAATTTAAGTGCGAGTAGCCTCTCATGCCCATAAAACTCAATGAGACAAAATTTAATATAAGAGACTAAATATAAACTAAAACTCAGAAATAGAAGAATTTAATCCATGTTATTTATAGGTAAACTATAGAATTTAATTTGTTCATAAAGCAAACTAGATTTCCAATAGAAATTCTTAAGAACCATAGCTATCACTGCTATCTTTGATTGTGTTATTTCTGAATGTGTATCATCTTGGTTTCCATGCTACGGTAGTGTGATTCATATCTTGTGGTTAAGAAGACAGACTTTTTGTTACCAAAATTTCTGCTGTGAGAAAATGTCTGCTGAAATGTAGATTGTGTGTGTGTGTGTGTGTAATATGTATTCTTTATAACCTCCTCCAGTAAGAAAACGCTTGTCACAAGACAAGTAACAGCATTATTTTCACAGTTACACTCTTGGCACATTATCCTCTAATAATATGATCAAATATTTTTTCTATTTAGAAAGAGAGGTGTCATGTAACATTTATATGGATGATTTGCATAATTTCCAAGTTTTTAGATGCATACACTATTCCTCATTGCAGGGAAGACTATTTCTATAATTTAACATTTTATAATCAAAATTGATATTCCATAAAATCTGATAATTTCCATTACATAGAGCAAGCTTCCTTATGGTGCCAAAAAACACTTGTTCAACTGGAAATTAAGTTTTAAGTCTTAAGAGCAAAGAGGTTTTCTTATCCAGTTGTAGTTTATCAGGCTGAAGTGGGAACTGTCTATCATGTTACAACATGAGTACTCATTGACAAGAGCTCCCTATTACTGGTAGCATCTCTCAAGATTCCAAATATAGTTCATATATCTAGACTGGAAATCCACACTACTACATCCCTATGCTTCTCTGCTCCCTTTCTCAACTGGGGACAACTCCCAGAAGGAGTGGCCCCCTTCAAACACTTTATGTGATCAAGCCTGTGTGAATCTTCAGGAAAAAAATAAGTAGTGTGCGAGTTCCTAACACATTGTAAATTTTTCTGTGTATAACTATTGGTCAGCAGACATTAAGGCCAGCATTTTATCTGCTTGGTTAGGTATCCCAAGCAACTTCACTGCAATTGTCAACACCAGAGGGATAATTCTGCAATATTTTCCACATACATCACTCTAGATAAATAAGTACTCATCCAATCAATTTAAATAGGTAATTTCATACTCGGCCTTCTCTTTTTCCTGTTTCTTCAGCCTCACACACTTTACAGAAATTCACAGGTCTTCACAATCCCTCCTACCTTGAATTCCTCAGGTGTACATGCTCTCCATGCCAATATATCATATAAAACACAATTGAAATTAATTTGCCATAATATCGTGATAATGTTTTGCTACATGCAAAACCTGTTCATTTCCTCTCTTCTTTAACAAGAAGAGAGAGAAAAATTAAGTGTCTGAAAATAGCCCTTCAGTAATTTAAATAAGTTTTAAAAAATCAATGTTACATAAAGTATGCTCACTTGTCCATAGAAGAGCTCAACTTCATTCCTTAATTTTTAAAATTAAACTGCATTCTAGATTGTAGAGAACATGGCATATTATTAAAATGTGCACATATACCCTGGCTAGTCCTTTGAAAAATGGGGAAATGTATTCCTATGGCTAAGCAGTTAATGTAACAGATGTTTATCTCCTTCTAGAATGATTTTTTTTTTCCTTTGGCTGCTTCCTACATTGAAAAGCAAAAATGTGCATTATGTTTGATAAGCAACATGGTATTCAAGGACTGGAAGTATTCGGCTGTGATTCTAAGAAATAGTATTTCATCATTTGTTATAATTTCCTTAGTGGTGTTGTATCATGATTTCCTCTAATTATTATTCTTTGGATTTCTTTCTTTCTCACAGTTAGAAATGGAGCTCAATTTTGCACAATTATAGGCGTATCCTATATGTTTTCTGGATATTAGCCAGCACTAAAAGAATGCTTTTGATTTGAGATGCTTGAAGAAAGCAGTCATAGAGTGAAAGTGGGTGTTCCCCTGTTCTCTGACATTTTAATAAGATGAGCTAAGCTTGACAATCATATACTCCTCTTACCTCAATGGGATTGCTCTTTCATGGAAGTGATCAGATGCTCTCTAACAGGGAGGATCCCTTGGATTGGGGAACTGAGAGTCTGATCAGCACAATGTATGCTGTGTCTATATGCGACTGTGACCTGACTCAAAGCCCTTTATGGAACTTACGTGGCTGGTGACATTTTAAGAAGTCTTTTTTTTTTTTGCTGTTTGTTTGCTTCTCATTTTTGTGCAACTAGTCCTGGTATCAGCTGGGATAGAGTTATTTTTCTTCCAAGTATCTGGTACTGCTGTGTTGTGCTTTTTTCATTCAGTGGGAGGATAATGTAGCTAACACCCATATTTAGTTTTTGCTAAACAGTGCTTGCTCTTAGTCAAGCTCTTTCAGTGTCTCATGCTCTGCTGTTAAGCAGGTGCACAAGAAGTTGGGAGGGACCACAGGATAGCTGGCTTGAACCAGCCAAAGGGATGTTCTGTACCAGAGAAAATCATTCCCAGTACATAAATTGTGGGGAGTTGGCTCAGACCAGCTGATAGCTGCTCAGGAATGAGGTGGGCATTGGTCAGAAACTGGTGAGCAATTGTACTGTGAATCACTTATCTTCCTTGGGTTTTATTTCTCTCTCTTTAATTGTTATCTCCCTTTCCATTACTATTTTTACTATTGGTGTATTTTAACATTCTATTTTATTTCAATTATTGAGCTGTTCTTATCTGAAAACACAGATATTACATTTTTTCTGATTCTCCTTCCCATCCCACCAATGGGGGAGGGAGGGTTCAGCAACGGCTGCATAGTACTCTGTTGCTGGCAGTATAATGGATAACACTCCAGTTATTCAATTTTAAATTTTTTTTTTTTTTTTTAGTGTATCTATGTGGAAACAAATAGCCTCTTAAACAGAGGAGTCCAGAAAATATATAATGGGAGGAGAAATCACACTGAAGATTTTGTCACCTTCAGAAACAATTGGTGTAGTTTCAGATCTATATTTCACTATTTGATTGTATCACAGAATACCTGGTATTGAAATAAAAACATGAATCTTCAGTTGTGGTTGGATTTCCGTCGTTTTATCTGATTAACAAATATAGGAAGGTCTCGTCTATCAAGTGGTTTCATATCTCCATAGTACAAATGTCAAGAAATGGCAGAAATTCTCTCTTCTGGACTGATGTACCTGAGTAAGGGAGCAACCCCGCCTAATTAGAGGGATGAGCAGAACACAAGACTAACACTTACACCATTAGTGGGCTGCTTTTGTCTGAAATATATCCAGCCAAATTCACACTGTGCAGTGGCAGGGGTATATAAAAAGGACAGGGGGGCTGGTGGTGTCAGCCACCATTTTAGAGACATTTTAGAGCCTACCAAAGATGACAAACTGAAATGTCAACACAAAAGTGCTTTGCTGTAATATAGCAGACCACAGCATCAACATGGTGTCACTGAATGCAAATATGCTTTAAAAGATTAACAATTTCTGCTCACTATACTTCCACTCAAGATCAAAATTTTAAGTCACAATATAACCACCCTGCCCCCCAAAATTGATTTTTGAACATTGTTTTAAAGAAGGAAATGTTAGAAACAAATGCTGCTCTTATTTATCAAGTCTTGTCAAACTGGGAGTAATTGGAGAGGTGAAGGAAGAATTCCCTCAACATTTAGGTAGATTTCTGGCACACGAAGGGAGAGGTCTGACTTTCCCCCTCAGAAGCCAATGGAGTCCCCAGCACAAGCCCTTCCTTGGGGGCTAGGGCAGGTAAACAGTGTCTCTGGACTGTGGAGGATTCTCAGTGCAGGAAATGCCTCATGAACCGCAGTGAAGGGTAGTTTCTTTTCTCTGTAAGGTCTAAACAGCTTCTTACCTTTCACCGGGGACCACAGTGCCTTTTAGCACAAACTAAACCTGACAACTTGAAAGTAGCAAAAAGCTATGCTCTCTGAATCTTTTGACCTGGCCCTTTATACTGCAATGTCCCAAGGCAAAATTCCTTATTTCTTTGCCACTAGAAAATGTTTGCACTTCAGAGAGACCTTTGAATTCCTTCAAAATGTACAGAAGTTGTGGATTTGGGGAATGACTGAAGGAGACTGTCTCCCACATCGTCATTCTCTTGTGATTTTTTGTTTCCTATATTTGTGAAGCCACTGACTTGTGATCTGACAAAATAGAAATAACACCTTCTCTTTTTGGCAGCTAGGTGGACTTCTGAGATGAGCATTAGCACCTACCCAGTGCAAACATGCAGGGCAATGTTGATGTGCTAAGGCTCAGGCCCCACTGATGAGTGAAACAGACATTTTCATGATGGCCTCACGAAAATGGGTGAAAGACTAACGCTAAAATCAGAGGCTGAGCTGAAGAAAGACCTGGAATGAAAGAGGGTAGAGAACTTGCTCCTGCTAAAGGCCAAAGGAGCCTTGGAGACTCATTTGGTAAGTGCATCACCTTTTAGAGTGTGGTGGCAGAAGCAACCCAAACCCAATGTGGCCACAGGACTGACAAAAGGGAATTGTGGGCCTAGTCACTTGCCTGAGGTCAAAGGCTCTCTAACAGACGTTTAAGAGTGCACAATTACAAGCAAGTCAGGCAGTGCAAATTTTCATTGCCTGCAGCTGGGAAAATATAAAGTAATGTTTCCAATTTATAATTTGCTCCTGGCATTGCTGATGATACTTAAGTAATGGTTCTTAGAATAATTTAATCATCATACTCAGATTTGGCTCAAGACTTTCCTTGTATTTGTATATATTTAGAGTCGCCCATGTCTAGAGTTTGTTCATTGCCGCTTTTCAATCTATTCGCCTTAGAATTGCAGAGATCCTTTTATTTAAAGTATCAGTAGGAACATAATAAACAAAGAGAGGAAAATAATCAAACATAGCTGTCTTTAAGCTGATCCACATTATGTTATACTGGATATCCCATCAAAATTAAAAATGCTTAGAAAAGAGTGATTCTATTACGGCAGTGAAAGCCAAATGCTTTCAGCTTCTTGTTGGAAAGAATAATCAAATTGCATCATGTTGCTGCCTTAGTCCCATTAGGGCTTAAAGAATATTAGTTTTTTCACAGCCTCCTTTCATCTAACACTAGACAAACCCTGTTTTAAATCATTATTTAGAGCTGCTTTATTATTGTAGATCCCAGTTCCACGTTTCTCACTCACACTGAAAATGGCCTGTTTTAAAAACTGATGGATTAATATTACTATTTCTAGAAAATGAAAATAACATTTATTTTACTTGCCATATAATTAATTACATATTAATAATCTCAGTTGTTTTCATTTTTAGCTTATCTGCAAACTAAGGTTTTGGAAAATGATATTTAGGGTTGTATTCAGTCATATACACTTCAGTCATATTACAAGTCATGCCTTTTTTGTGGTTCACCCTTTTCCCAGGAGCCTCATATTTTTTTTCCATATTGTTATCAACACAGAATCTCTCTCAGTTCCCAGAAGGCTTGTTTAAAGCCACTTGTTTCCAGTTTGTTTCAAATATTTTCCTACAATAGCCTCCCATGCTGTACAGAGCAGCTATTCACCAGATGCCAGATGCATTAAGTACTCTTCAGTGGCTCCTCTTCCTCAAAATTACTGATTTCTATGCCAAACTAATTTCTAATTTTTCTAATGCTGGCTGTGCTGTTACCTCAAGGCAGTTGTTACCGGAAACAGTCTGGGTACCAGTGACTACTGTCACAAAACTTTCAAAGAATTCTCATCCCTTTCTCAATACCTTTCTCAATACTTTTCTCATATATTTTTCCTGGAATTTCTAAGGCTGAGTAACCAAACCTTAGAAGCAGTAGGCAACTGTGGAAGCCAGAACTTGCTGCAGAGTTAGAGTGTGGCTTTCATGATCTTTGAGACCTACATTTCAACAGCTTCTTTTACATCCTGATACTGTAAGTATAGTTCATGGAAATTACTTCCTTGGCTAGCCTATCAGGACCTTTAACTTTTTACCTCAGAGGATGAAAATCTATAAAACTACAACAACACAGTTTCAAATTTTCTCCATAGCCCAGGTGTCTTACAGGTGACATCTTGAGGGCTGTCCTATACATTATAACTCATAGGATTGAAAAATATGAAGATAGGACTGCTTAGTGTAAAATGCTGCACGCTACTGAGTTTAGAGGATAAACTCTATAGTGCAGGAAAAGATACCAGTGATGTTTTGTTGCACTGTATAGATCTATTAGGATGCTGCCTTCCATTATATGATCATGGGCAATCTTATTCCATAGCAGTCTGTGTTTATTCTGATCTCTCAAGAATTATGTAAGAATTAATGTTTAAAGTTTAAGGTTTCTCAAACAAGTGTAAATGTTAGAATTTTTACTGTCTTTTTTTGCAGTAAACTACAATTTATTATATTTTTGTATGTAATAGTGGTAGATGTGATGGAAGTATCTTTGGTAGTTTACAAAGCTACATTCAAGTAGGATATTAATACTGCTTATCAGTTTTCTAGGATTCATCTCCCTTATTCTTATTTAGGCCTTTAAAAAGCCTCTTTTTTCTAACTACTTCATATCCTGAAGCAGATGTTTTGCTGATCCTTTTCTCAGAAAAAGAGGAGAACACAAAAGCAACTACTCCCCAGGAGCACAGTTTGATCTCTTTAAGGGCTTATTTTAAGCCTCCAGTCTGAAGGATTTTGTGGGAAAGCACCTGAGGAGTGAATACTTCTGATTTGCAGGAAGCTGCTTTCTCTTGAGACGTGATGATTAGATGAAGATGCTGAGGAGCTGGCCATCCCTCCCGTTGTTCCAGTCACAGGAACAATACAGAAAGATGGAATAAAGGCCAAAATGTAATACTTGACAGTATTAATTTAGTGAAAAGCCCATAGAGAAATATCACAGGTGAAGTACATGCACACCTGTGTTGAGTAAATCATTGAATAATTCCTAAAATAAGGATCAAGGTAGAGGTTGCCAAAACTACTGCTGTTTGCTTTCCTGCCTTTCAATTCACTTTGCAGAAGACTTCCAGTGTAAATATAATATAGATATCTTATGCTTTTATCTGATGCAATGTATTAACATAAAGTTGAAGAATCTAATCTATAACCAGCCCTTTCTTTTTTCTAAATAAAATGATCAAATAAAGTTCCTTTAGTATACTTGCTGACTCTTCTGCTTTAGGGTCCTGTTGGAACCCTGGAAGATCAAAAGCAACAGGGTCCACTTTCCTCAGTGCTAAAAGGATGGTTACGGGTGTTCAGTCTTTTCCATACCAGCCCTGCAGGTCAACTACATCCAACTGTTTTAGATAGAGATGGAAAAAAGAGAATTTACCTGCTCTTTGTATAATTTCTTATGAAAATTCAGAATGTTCTTGGGTGATGGCTAAAGAAACAATGTTTTCTTTCTTACATGTTACCAGGAATGATAGACAAGATAAATGACATGCTCATTGAGACATTTCATCTGCTGGAGAAAGTCCTCAGAGTATTTTGAAATCCATCCCCATCTAGGAGTGTAAGTCCACATGTAGATGTTGGGTTTTTTTACAATGCTTCTTTATTTTTTTCTCAGAGGTTAGAATATATATATATATGTGTGTGTGTGTGTGTGTGTGTGTGTGTGTGTGATCTGTCTTCCTCAATGGAGGTACTGTTTTCATTCACAACTTTAGAAAGATCTCCTGTAAAGAAAAAAGGTTAATTATTTAGATTTTCAAACCTATAATAAAGATTATTAAATACAGACAGGCCTTAGCCAAAAAGCCCACCAGAATTTTTGGTGTGAGTTTTTAGGTCAGAACCAGTAGACATACAAATGTTTTCATGTCTGATTTTCATTCATGATTTGAATATGTGCAAATCCTGAGAGTGTTTGAATCTCAGGTTTGGATCTTAATTTCCCATCATTGTCCATCTTTCTAAATAGCTTTTTTATCTTGCTGCACTAAAAAATATTTTTAAAAATGGCCTTCATGTGCAACTTGTGAAGCATGAAGCAATAGTACAGATCTTTTCAAAGTTAAGAAAAAACTACAGCTGTAATTTAAAAGCACAGTGTTAAATTTTTATTTTTTACACACTAAATATTGATTAAATTTTTTGTGAAGCTGGTAGACTGCAACATCTTTGCTATTCTGGTTATCATTTTTATTATGTAAAGGGAAAAGGGAAGTAAACCTGAACTGAGCGGACTTGTCAGCACTGTCAGTTTGTTTCTGTGTGGATTCTGTGTGAAAAAGACAAAGAAATTCTGAGAATCAAGAAGTCTGATGAAGTCCAGGAAATACTTTACCTCACTATTCTTCCTCTTTTAATTTTTTCTCCAAATCTTCATTTGGTTTCCCTTGTTTTGGTAAAAATGGTTGAATGAACATATGTGTCAAGTTGAATAGAGAAATGACTATTTATAGTCTTATTTTTATAAAAAATTTTCCACTCTCTGCTGAGTAAACCAGTTAAGAAAACTGAAGTCTTAGAATAATCAGAAGCATTTGTTTGACATGAAAATCTATGAAATACAGAGGTATTATCATGACTACTGAAGTAAAATAGTGCCTCTTTGAAGAAGAGGCAATTTTTCAGTATGGTGCAAGCCTTTGCTTCTTTTACCTTAATCCTCAAGAGAGCTGACACCTTTATGCATGACATTATCCTTAACATCCCTAAAGTGGTCTTAGGACTATATTTTGGTTCATGCTTTCATTCAGTACCTCCCCAAGTGTATAATGCAAAGATGGATCCATTTCTCTGCTTCTCTCCCTGGAAACACCTTGAGCTCAATATTTCCCCTGCATATTAAATGTAGTGTGCAATTGCTGCAAAGGCAACAGAGGAGAGGCAGCTGGTGTCTTGCTTGGAGAGGAGAAGTGATTGAAGTCACAGCCCCCAGGCAAATCAAAAGGTCTCCATAGGTTCCTTCTTTTGGGAGTTGTGGGAATCCACAAATTTTCCCCAAAACTGGAGACAGTATCAGCTGCATGTATTTTTCAAATGTCATTTCAGTAAGTTGCATAACCATGACAAACACGCAAATGAGTTTCACATTTCTGCAAAATAATTCACACACACAGAAAATTATATTAATACATCATGGCACCAAGTCCTGAAAAGCTGAGGTCTATTCAGAACTCTGGTACTTTTTCTCGTATAGGACAAAGAAGGCAAGCTTTTTGTTTGTTTGTTTGTGGGAGTTGTTTGTTTTGGTTTGATTTTGAAGGCATTTTTAATTTAAAAAAAGCCAACAGCAAACACCATGGTGGGTGAACTGGAATACATGTTGTACCTTTGTTTGTAACAACCCAAATACTATGTCTACACTTAGCATAAGAAGCAAGGGGTTTTTATAATTAATATTTTAAATAGTTCTGCCAGAACGGATGTTTTATAGTAGTCGAGGAGAGGGGACTCCCAATTTAAGGAAATTTAGGAAAATATTTTAGGAAAAGAAATTTGGATATAAAAGACACTATGAATGTATCTTAAAAATAGTAACTAAACTCCACAAGAAATAGCTAATTTAATCATATGATATAAATTAAATATTGATCCTTATGGTTAACTAAAATTTAAAACTGTATTTTATATAAAATATTTTTCTATCTTTTAAATAGAAAGTTGGGTGCTTTTCCATAGGAGATTTGTCTATATACTCGGAAGTCACCTCACGTTTAAAAAGATAATCAGACCTACTTATATTTTGTCTTTTTATATGTCCCATAAAAATGACAGACAGCCTTCAGCATTATGATAAAAGGAGTCTGATGTGATGTGTCTCCCTTCCCCCATCTTGATCTCAGAAAGCATTATTACTCTGAAATTTTCACAGCTGGAAAAAGGTAAAGAAATACTTGAGGGTGATGACTTCCAAGTAATCGATAACTCATTTTAATTAAAATATTTCTGAAACTGCATCTGAGCATTTAGCCTGTCTAGAGTGCAGTGCATACTCTGCTATCATGTGGAGTGCTGCAAAATGAAAAAAAAAAAAGAACATCCACACTTTGTAGATATATTTTTAGTGGCTGGAAAATTCTCTTGTACAAATAGTTTTATGCTGTGCCAGGTGCTGACACCTCTGAAGTCTTTCTTGCAGTAATTTGTGGCTTTGTCTAAACCGGGGTGATTGCGCATGATGGGTTATACAACGACGAATTGCTCTTCGCATTTCCAGGTCTCTGTACAGTTGTTAGGTTTAGCACTGCTATATAAAGCATTAAGCTTATTACACCCAAAAGAATTAAATTATACTGAGGCAATTTGATTACTTGTGTCCAAAGGAAGATACAACTGCAATGAGGTAAAAGCTTGAAGCCAATGTTGTTAACAGTAATATTTTGCAATTAAAGAAAAGTAATTTCTTAAGCATTTTCATTAAATCTATTTTTCCTTTTATTCAGTTCAATTGCTCTTCCTGTAAAAATGTCTTTTGATTTCCAGATGTTTCAATGTATGAAAGCTGATTGAGCTTTTTAACCTTATTTCCACATTTATGCACACTACACAAAATATTGTGTTCACAGTCTGTATCAGAAGTTCTGGATTTGCTGGATTTCTTTCAAAATGTTAAATTATAGGCATCTTAGTTTAAATTTTTCTTGAAAAATCCAGGTCTGCATACGAATTTTGATACCAAAAAAAAAAAAAAATAGCCCCTACCAGTTTCAGTCTGCCAAAATTAGACCTGCTGTGACTGGAAGCTGGTTGATATTTTAGTTGAGGCAAATGTAAAGCATAAGTGCCTCATGTGGTCTGCTAACTCCTGGAGAAGAGAGAAGATTGCTGAATTAAAGAAGCAGCTCTGGGAAAATCAACAGATTCCTGCAGAAGCAGGTTATTTAAAGTCAGCACCTTGCCTTCAGAAGCAGGTAGTGATGCAGTGATGGCAAGCGTTGTCTCATGGGCAGCCTTCACAGCACAGCTATTTTCAGCAATATATAATTTGATAATCATTTTCATCTCAGCACAGTTTAGCATATTTATTCCTCCATAAGTTTTAATTCCGCTTAAGAGGAATGATCCTATCAACATAAAGAGGTCATAAGGATTGCTGCATGATCAGATTAACCTCTCTTTGACTTCATTGCCTCAAAGCTTTAGATCACTTCTCCTTGATTTTGGAAACAGTTTGTGGGCCGTTTCCAGGCTGCTCTTTCCAATTTATTGACATTATACTATATTTATTTAAAGCAATCTACTGTTTCATTTATCTCTATTAATATTTATCAGCCCATTCCCACCACATAGCCTGGTTCCACAAGGATAACATTACCTCAACACTATATTTTAGGACTTTTCTCTCTTTTCATTTTTGTAACTTTTTATTTCGTAACTAGTTGGTTATATCATACATAAAAAAGAATTCTCATTGGCATTAATAAAGATCGCTTTCCTTCTTCACAAACTCTGGTGAACAAACAGCTGTTAATAACAGTGCTGCTGGCAGAACCAGAGATGCCAGAACTTCCCTTAAGACTAAAGTGATATGGATTTGTGAATCTTAGCTTACTGCTAGAGAAGTTTTTAAGTGCTTGCTACAGTGTGCTTGAAACAATAGATGTGAATTTCCTGTTGTGGTTGCTTACAACAACCCTACACCCTCATTCTTTCTCTTTGCCTCTGTTGAGCTTGAAACACCTGATTCCTGGAGGTTTCATTCAGAGAACTGAGAGAGAATGTTGACTTTGTTTCCATCAAGGATAAAAATATGGATCAAAAGAAAACAGGCGTGACTTAGGGTTTTGCCTAGCCAGGGTTTATGCAGTATACTTCTGCTTCAGGACCTGCTTAATTTTAGAATTAGTGCTGTTGTTATCCATATTCTTGCTTGAGACATACCTGTGCAAGAGCAACAATTCCTTAACAACACTGCCCTGGGAACTCTTCTGTTTTGTATTGTTTCCCAGACAGTAACAACAGCTCTTCAGAAGCAATTTGGTAACTAGGTATCAATATGTTGCTACTGGTTTTTGCTATTGTTATTACATGTATTGTTGCTAATTGTGTTTTTATTTGTAACATGGTATATTAAGGAATGTATGGTATTCCATAACTGTTAGATTTCAGGCAGGATTTCAGTCTAATTTAATTCTGCCTTTTCAAGGCCCAGGTTCTTAGGATAATTAAAATCTCTGTAATAATTGCTATGCAGAATATAAACTGATGTCTATTTATTTAATCTGGATAGCTTCAAGTGGAATAAACAACATATGGGAAATTCCATGGTTCTATTCAGACTCTTAGCCTGAATTGTGTCGTAGTCATTGTGCATGGTACTGCATAAACCCATGGCAAAAAGCAAATTTATAACAATTTTAAGTAGAGCTGGATCCTAGCAGTTTATTTATGTATGAGATTCACTTATTTCAGAAAATACACTGAGCACTAATCCTGACTTTCTTTCAGTTGACATTGAAAAAAGAATAAAAAGATTGCAATGCTTTTAAAGTGTTTACTCCAAAGGCTGGAAACCTTAACCCATGCACAAATGAAGGAATTCTTTTGTACAACAAACTTGGAGAAGTGGAAGTGTTCATTTTTTTCTAGCAAGTCTGAATTTTTGCTGTTTCTGTTCAACCTAAATAAATAATTTTTGTATTCTCTTCCACCTTTCTTTTTCACCTCTTGAAAAATAGAAGAATTTATATTTAAGAACAGATCTCAACTTCTATACTAAACCTGCAGTTTTCCATTGTGTTTACAAGTCAGAATTATTTATATCTACTAATTTCAACCTCTATGTTTGTCTACTAGCACAGTAAGTGTCACTGTAAGTAAAATTGCATGTAAGCATTTTCAGAAGAGGTATTTAAAAAATCTCTTGTTTTCATTACATCTCATATCACTTCCCAAGCATTTGGTTTAGACATCCTGATCATTTTCTTGAAGAACATGATCTGATTTCAGTATGAAAGCAGTTAAAGAAGATATTCTTACTTCTGGATTTTTTGCTTGTTTTCCTCCTGTTACTTGTTTTCTCCATGCCTTCAAAATAATCAAAGTTGTGTGTGATTTCATGAATGTGTCTTTGTGTAAGATACAGCTGCAGAAGAAACAAAACAGATTCTGATAAAGAGTGAGGGAGGTACTTTCAATGACTAATGTGTTTGGCTTTGTATTGTTGCCTGTCTACTTAACAGCAGGGCATTAGATAAAAGAAAGCAATAAAGGCAGACTTTAAAAAGTGAGATACAAAGGTACAATAATGATACTGGTACAAATTCCCTCTACCTCTTCAAAGCTATAGAGAAAAGTGTTTGAGTATTGGTAGATTGGGGTAAGGCAGGAATAAAATATAGATAAGTTGGTAATCTCTGATCAAGGGAAACCACAAATATCAAAAATCCTTAAAATAGCTGGAACCTTGAAAAGATAGAAGAAACTATCAAAAATGTGATATCAGTTCAAAACAACAAGATGATTTTTTGTTTGTTTTCTTTTCGGTGGAGGGATTTGCTCACAAAGAGGATTTATTTATTTATTACTTTTTCCACAGGCTTTTTACCTTGCAAAAAGTAATATAAATTACTTTGTTTCTAAACCCCTGTGTCAGCACAAACATGCTGTGACAAGTATCCCCAGGGAAAGTCCTGTAGGGTCCAAATCCCAGCTGACATTCCAGAGTGAGCCATGCTGAATATTTGCTACCTGGATGCTGGTCAGAGTGACTAGATTGCAGAATACTGAGTTGAAAGGTAGAAAAGCCTGAGGTTCTGTACATCTGGCAGTACAGGTGGCTGCTCATTAAACCAAGGAGCACCATCAGAGATTTATTTTGAATCCTATCACTCCTTACAAAAGTATGATGAAATTGCAAAAGCAATCTTCACTGATTATCTTCTACTGAAATTATATTCATTAATATCTCTTCCTGGACTGTGTTTAGGCTAACAGTCTTGAGCAGTTTCTAACTGATCCTGCAGGTCAGCTACCCTGATGCACAGCACACGCTGACTTTGCTCCCTACTGATGTTTCATCTTCCAGTGTGAAGTAGAGTACAGGAAATAAAGATAGAGGAAGAGGGGAAATTATATTGAATTACAGCTCACCTTATTCCACCAGAGAATGCAGTGACCTCCTGCGCCCGGGCTCAGGGTCTAACAGCACCTGCAGCTCGGATGAACCATTAATTCCAACAGAAGCAGCATGACACTCCGAGTTATGAGGACAGCATTTCTTTTGAACTGGAGTGATTTCTGGGAATGACATAGGCTGGATATTAGATAGCCAACACAAAATCCATAATTTTCTAAAAATAATTCTCTTTTTCTTCCAATATCACTATTGCAATAATTTCAGTTACAAAGAACACAAGGGGTAGTGTCACCAGATCGCTGTCCTGATTATTTTCTTGAGCATCAAGCTTGAAAAAGATTGTTTCCATCTGTGTGCCTCCGTACATCTGTTAAGCTAAATAGATTGAAGGGATTGGAAAATACCATCAGTCAAAAGACTGATTTCTGCACATTTTTATAGACAGAAAAGACCTAGCTACTCAAAGTAATGTTTTCTTTCATAAAGAAAACAGAGGTAACTTAAAATAGAGTACTGTCCAAAGCTTATTCTGTAAGTTTTATCATTCTTACCAGGTATTTCAGAAAACACGTATTATGTCTGCTGTTTGGTTACATGCAAATATATTATCAGTGTGAAAGAACTTCAAATAAATGAATATATCAAATATTATGACTACTTCATGTTCTTACACCATGTGAGTACTGAGAATCTCTATGAAAAGCCTAGTCTTAATAATACTACCTCAACAGCAAAAAAGATATCATAGTATTTCCTTTCTCTCTGCCATGACACACTGTGGCTTAAACCAGAAGTTTAAGAAGTTCAAATTTACGTAAAATTCTGCTCTGGGTTTGCACATAGCTTGGTCTAAGACATTATTGTTTTATCTGATTGTATGTTAAGCGGGTATAAATCATTGTATGATATTTTGGTGCATATATATATGTGTGTGTGTGTGTGTATGTGTGTATAAAATGTAGCTGTAATAAGCTTGGAGAGGATCACAGGAGGTGGTTCTAGCCACCACAAGCCTAAACAATCCAGAGCATCACCTTCATATTTAATGCTATTCGTCATCCTGTGTGAACTCTGTTAGGGCAGTGACTATTTAGCTGCTTGTGGATTGAAGGTGTTAAAGGAACAAACTCAGCAAAGTCAGAGAATCAATAACCACAACAGGAGTAAAATGGCACAAACATATCTGAAATTCTTGTTATTTTCATTCTATAAAAGCAGCTCCAATGACCTGCAGCCATGATTTTAAGGCAACCATATTTCCAATCGTCAGAATCAGTACTACTTTAGGTTTAAAATCCTAAACTGGCAGTTTTCTCTGTTCTGCTGTGCCTACAATAGAAAAATTTGAGACAAAGGGCAAAAAACCCACGGAGCTATGTTTTTTCCATCCATATAGTTACAAAGGGAAGGAAAGCTAGGGGAAAACCCACACATAGGTATCTACCAGGTTCTGCCCTGATCAAGATAATTGCCTCATTGTGTTTATTGTAAATGTTGTCATGACTTTGGTTCAAATCTTGGCCTGAAATAATAGACACTACAAAATACCTATTTGCTACTTATTGAGACTGTTATGGGAATAACATAAATATTTTGCACAAGGGTAGCAATACGTCTTTAAAAAATATTATCTTGCCATAACATTCTGGCACATGGACTGCTGAAACAATTGTTACTGGGGAGAGGTTCTGACAGGATGACTAATATCCCAAAGTAAATTTGTTTTCAGGTCTCTTTTAGACAAGCTTTCTTTTTTTCAGTTTATTGCAGTAGGATCATGTGATGGGAGAGGTGGAGGTTTCCCTGTGTGTGTCTTTCCCTGAGGACTTCACTGAGGAAGATTTATTGTAAATTCACAATATGCTCTGCAAAGCCAAAAGACACAAGAAGATTCTATGAGGACAAGCTGAAGATTATTTCCATATCATTCCCTTTCTCTGTCCATTTTTGGACTGGCTAATTCTAGAACATGAGTGTGAAAGGCAACATACCTAGGAAATTAAATTAAGTTTAGATGTTGGCAATGACCCAGATAGTGCTGCTCAGACATACCTACTCTGTTTAATTTGTAGAATTCCTTGTATGGCTCTCTGCCACTGTAACTAGTGGCATAAAAGCTCTAAGAAATTTCTTTTTAATGTAACAATATATTGATCACTAGCTGTTACAGTGACTTTTCTAAGTGAGCTATTACAAGATAATAGCTTCCAAGCTTCTATGTGGAGCTACTAGTGGAACTCAATAGTTTTCTCTTTTGTCTCTTTTTTCAGATTTTTTTAATGTCTTCTTTTTGGTCTCAAGTTGCTCCATATCCATTGTTGGCTTTCTCTTCAATACCTACCTCTTTTAACTATTGGCTTATTGTTATTTCTGGATTTCTTTATTTGCTGTGCTTATTCTCTTTGCTTTTCATCAGCTTCATCTGTTCTCTTATGGTTGCATTTTTAGAAAAGTACTGTAGGAATCCCAGTTTTTGAAAGTAAGACTTCAATATTTCTGTGACTCTAATAAACTGTTCCAAAACTTTTTGTTATTAAACATCTCAAAATGTTACAGAGATGCTTAATTACTTCTATCAGATAAGGAATGAATAAATGCACCAAGAACAAGAGTGTTTTATTGTTTAGCATGCAAAACACTATGCCAGATATCCTGATCTGATGGAATTAGGGAAGTGAATGCAATATAGACTCAATTCACTTCATATTATTATAACTGCTTATATTTTTAGCAGGTATACTATGAATGTTTACCAGGAAACAAGCAAACAAAGCAGAAAATAAATAATTTGAGAGTTGTTGCATTTTGTTCAATAAATACCTTCAATAACTTTCAAAAAGGTAGCTTTGTACCTTCAATAACTGAAGTAACCTTCAGCTGCAACTCCTGATAGGTTCGAGGTAGAAACAAATAAAAGAATTCTTTCATCTTTAGAAACTCACTTAAAACATATGACACTGGCTTTGAGACATTATGCAGACCACAGGCCACTTTGAGGCCAGCCGAAAGGTTCGAACAGACCAACATGCAGTGGCTTGTCTTTCTTAACATAGATGAGATCATCTCACCCAATTTCTGTGCTTATGGTGTGGTTTGTTTTCAAATCCTACACTACTTCAAAATATTGTCATATGTTCCTTGAAAGGAGTATCAACTACTTTTGATGGATCATCTATCATGCTGCACATTTCTAGGGAAACCTCACCCTTAACTTTGTAAGCAGATTCAGACTTACCAAGTGTGGACTCAGGGAATTCGTATAAAAGGAATCCTGGATAAAAACTAACATTTGCTGGGGTTTTGCTGCCTCTAGGGCATCCTGTTTGGTAAGTCCTCCTTATGAAAGAAGCTGTGAACTGGCTCTGATATACAGCCTCAGAAATAACAAGCAATATTTTATACCTCTGAAATGAGCAATCTCTGGCAGACAGTTTAGATAACAGATCCATTGACTATTTAGGGAAAATGGTGAACTTCTAAAGCTTCATGGTATCTTGCTGATGCAATCTATTGTAGTGACAGGATAATAAGAATATTTGTGCAAAACACTGAACAAACAGTTCTGATACTATTGTGTTGAGATTATCAGAATTGCTAAGAAAACTGACATAAAAACCTGGTAATATGCAAGTTTCAAAGCTGGTTTAGTCTAGTGTTTTTAGAAGATTAAAGACATACACTAAAAACAAGTATTTTTTTTTTAAAGGGCTTTTATTGCAAAGAATGCCCATGATATCCCTTATCCATTCCAGTATTTTATTTGTCTTTTTTTTTTACAATGTTATATATATATATATAATCCAAAATACAAATTATAAATGAGGCAGCATTCCTTAGAAGAAACAGAACAACTTTTTTTTCCCCCACTGAACAGATAGTTTTCAAATTCAGTATCTTCATTATTCAGTATCTTTATTATTGAAAACAGAAAAATATTTAAAGGACATTCTCAACTACAAAAGAACATGATAGAGATTGGTCTGTGGTTCTTTTGTATGTGTATAACATTAGAAAAATTTAAGAGACAGCTTCTGCATAGCTGAGATTGTTAAAATCTTACTTTTCAGACAACACCTGAGGCTCTTCTCTGAAGCTCATGCTAGATAGCTAGTTGGGAAAATAAACATGCAAGTTGTTATAACTGAGGGGCTAAACATTTATCTTGCATGCAGGGCACATTGATTAGAAGGCTTTGAGAAGACTCACTACATGCAAGTGTTAAATACTAAAAGTTAGTCTGTGAGCCAGACAGAATTCAGAGAACCAGAGATAATGAGACTATAAAGATGATATGTAGCTAGCAACAGTTGTGGCTCACTTAGGATACATGTAAACACAGTCTGGTTAGGACACTTAACAGGATAAATGTGGAAAAAATAGAAAGGATAAAGCAAACAATACATAAAGTGGTTTGTGGGCAGTTTTCAGTACATGCATGTTCTCTATTAATGCTAAGAGGAAATAACAAGCCATGACTACTATTTGCAGAATAAAAGCATTCAAGTTTTGCCACTGAAATACCTGCTCCTGTTACCCTTTCTCCAGCGTTATTGTTTGTTCTCTGTAGTGTGGTAGCTCTCAGGATCCATGCTGGTTTTAATTCTTCAGAGGTAGTAGTTTCCCTACTTTCCTGCCCTAACAGATGCATTGTCTTCTCTCTTCACTTCCTCAGGTGCCTCATTCAGAGATGAAACTAAAAAAAAAAAAAAAAAAAAAAAAGGAATTGCTGAAACGACATAAAATTGTAGTCAGTCTGGATGGGAAAGTATGTTGGATGTCTAAATAACAACAAAAAAGCCTATAGAAACACAAATGCTCAACAAGAAAAAGTCTCTAGGAGTAAGCCCTGAGCACGGAGCACGTTACCTGGGAAGACTGCAGTCTCCTTGTGAAAGAAGGCAGTAAATGATGGGAAGGGCAATTAGCTGTTAGGGATGACACAGATTCAGCTCACTATGCTTCAGAGAACTATGGACTCAAAGAATGACTACATTTTGTATCATGTCAATGAAAATAATTTGAACGAAACTAAAACAGACCACAATTTCCTTCTCAACCAGGCTATTTCCTGAGCAGGTATTAAAATCATTGTGTTTGGGCTTTCTTGTTTGTTTGCTCTTGTCTATTATTAATTATACATTATGTTTGTGGATATCTCTCTGTGTAATTACACAGATCTCACATTAGTTTTAGCCTTGGTCTTTGGCATTTAGATATCTGTGTATCTATTTGCTTTTTTGGTTATATTCTTCTCTTTGTATACGCACTAGATTTGATAGGAAATCCCACTAGAATGAGAAATAATACAATTGCCATTGGTGCAATACCTGTAGCTCATCTTAGTCATGGTAAGGTTTTATAAGGTTAAATTAAAATCTACTACACCTAAATTTATTTATTAAAATTAGCTCAAGTTTCTTTTCACAGAAATTAAACTCTGGCACGGAAACAGCATTGTCATGTCTAATTTAGATAATTTTTTTACTCATTAGTCTTACTTTGTGTATGCCCTTTCCTCTTAATGAGAGCAGAAAGAGAATTTGCAGCCTACTGAGTCAGCCATCATAATTGTAAGCTTGTTTCAGGACCTCTCAAACCACAGCTTTTGTTAAAATTATAAGCCAATTTAGCAACAAAGCCCTGTTAATAAATAGAGTGCAGTAGTGCTTTTAAAGCAGAAGTAAAATGATCAGTTCTTTATGTATTTGTTGTATATATAAGAGAACAGAAGGTCTTGGTGCAACAAGATTGTATTTGTGGTGCAGCTGGATCATATGCTGCCCACATTTGCTGATTGTCATGGTGATTTATTGTTGTGACCAAAACTTTCCTGCTTCTGCATCCTGCATAGATTTCAGGCTATTTGGAACATTTATGACCAAAAGCATTGCAAATGTTTTCTGAGGTTAAATCTGTATTAGTAAATTTAACAAGTGTTGTGGAACTTTCAGGATGTTAGAACAACCACTGGTAGATTTAAATTGTTAGAATCATCCTTTAGATGGCTTCAGTATGTTCCCACATGATTCCCAGGGACAGCTCAGGGGCTAGCACAGGCCAGTGGCCATTTACAGTTTGCATACGATCACCTTAATTTGGAAACTGAGAAAATATAATAGTCTGGATCTGATTCCTTTTGTGCCAGCGAGCCTCAGTGGCAGGGAAGGACCCCATATTTGTTGATCCTGGTGGTTTGACTGCAGGAAGCATCGTACAATATATGCAACACCAGTATTTTTCTCCTACTAGGTTTGCCGTTGCAGACCTAAAACTCTTTGTATATCCATGTAACAATTATTAGCTTACTCCATCAACAAGGAAGGAGGCGGGGAGGGGGGACTGGCTGTCAGTCATACTCATTTCAAACTGCTGGTGTCTTGGTTAAGAGGTTCTCTTGGGTTATCCTGACTTGCCATTGGGAAAAAATTACTTATTATCACTGATTGTTTTATGTCTTCCAGTACTTCATTGGGAGAGGATTATATTGGATTAAAATTAGTGGGCCTTTACTTTTCAGGACAAAATCACAGATGATTTGGCATAGTAATTGAAGACTATTTTAGTTATAAAATTTACTTTCAATGCCTGTGGGGAAAAAGAGCATTGATAATGTTTTAGGCAGGCAACTGTCATTTAAGTTCCTTGCTTTATCTGTATATCTCTTCAGAACTTTTTGGTTTCAGATTAAAAAAGAGTTCTCTTGAACAAAGAGGCAGTTTCTGTATAAATTTGTTCTCATCTACTTTTTCCTGCATGCAAGAAAAAACCTGAGAAAAGTAAGAAATGTACTGACTCTTATACTGACTTTATAAAAATATTATTCCTTTATCTCTGTACATAAAGGTGCAATATGCCTTTTTGGTTTGTACATCATAGGATCTGAGCAAAATCATGATCCTGCCTTACAGGAGATTCTTACTAATTTCCCAAACATTTCCCAAGTCAAAAATCTTGAACACAGTCTTTAAACGTGTTTTTCATCTACTCAAGAATTTTTGGGGGGCTCACTTGGAGCAATTAAGACTATAGATTACATTGGACTAGTGCAAATCAATAAATTTAAAATAATTAAAACCCATCATTATTAAGCAACCTACCAACTTACCACCTACCAGCAGGAGCCACTATGTGACAATTATATTCTACTTGCCCAAACACTAATTATATTTCGCATTTTTCATCCTTGATATGGCTCTTCAACTTCTGGAAATGCTCCCCAAGTTAAATATTTAATAAAAACTGTGTGTGATTTTAAACACTAACACATCAGAAACACTTGCAAGGGTAGTCGGAGTGGGAAGGCAGGTGTCTGGATGGGAGAAAAGAAAAACAATCTGGTGGCTCTGTCCTATGTTGACAAAAATATAAATAGCAGAGTGGGGGAGGTGGAAGTTTAATGTCAATCCCATTTTCCCATTAAAAATGTAGACAGTTCACTTAGTACTTGCAAATGATGCTTCTGTAATATTAGTCCCATTACTAACTTTCTTTGTTCTCTATATAATTACTTCCGTTTAAGTTTTCAAAAGTGGGGTAGAATCTCCCTCAACAGTCCTAGTTTCTTGCAGTGATTTGTATGATACTTCCAGTTACCAAAGAATGCATATACAGGCAATTCACTAACCCTCATTCATCTTCCACAGATGATTACTTCCCTGAAATGAGTAGGAAGAGACTCATCTGAGTTGCCATAGATACTCCTTCTTAGCAGAACACAGAAAATAACAGCAAAATCAGCAATAGTTCTGTATATCCATAAAACCTGAGATGCATAAATCACAGTTTTAAATCCCAATCTTCTTTCCAAGTCTCCAGGGAAGGAAAAAAGAAATCACAGATAACCAGCCTAGATTTCTTCTGTTATTTGCACTGCAAACAGCTAGAACAAGTCAGCACACAGAATTAAGCTGACGGAAGTAAAATTTTGGCCATGGACAGAGAGAGTAGGCTAAAAGCTAGAAATGAGTCAGAGATGACCCTAAGATAACAAGCAGTGTTTATAATTCTTATAAATTCCTGCCAAATGACAAGATTTTTCTTGGTCTCATAGTGACCCTGTGAATCTCCAGCTTTCTCAGGAATTTCTGTCTGTTTAGTAGAAGTCCCATCTTCCAAATAGTCCTTATGTTATGAAATGAGTGAGGGGCCAGGATACAGAGCTTAGGAGGGAACTGTTCAGGGCAGGAGATGCAGAAATCAGGCAGAATGTGGAATTGGGTGGAACAAAATGAGCTACACAGCTCATTTTGGAATTAGGGCAACAGGTGTGACTGCTGACAAATGACAGCTCTGGAAGTTTCAGAGGATGATAGTTGCAAGGCATGCTGGATACTGGACTTTTCACATGCTGGAGATGGGGAAAGGCACAGTTCACTAGATGCACAAACATTTTTCTTAAAAATCTCATCTTTGATTGGCATCACAGTTCATATCTATAAGTGCAAAAATGCTGGATTTGAGTATGAGGAGAAAAGTGCTTGGTAGTGGTTTGAGAGAATTTATTCCAGGAAGATGTGTTCTTTAGTTTAGACCTGGGTAGTAGCCTAAAGAAAAAATGAGAAGAGATGAGAGTACTATCAGTATGAAAGTGATCTCCATAGGAGTTAAACCTTTTTAAATCGTCCACGTGACATTAACCACACTCATCCTTTGCAAGACCAAACATGCTGTTAAACATGACAAAATATTAGTTCAAAAAAGAGAAACAATAAGAAGTCCAACAAAAAACATATACTGTGAAGGAGATTTCTAAGATTGCTGAATCACAGTTGTATAATTTTTCTTGGTTTACACTCAATATGAGGCAACATCTCTACTGTACCCTAACTATCAAATGAAAAAAAAAATACTAAGTGCATCAGGCAATGAGACAGTAAGAACATCAGATGAGAACTGATTTGCAAAAGTTGTGGGCAAGTTTTAGAATTTTTTAGTTAACTGCCTGAAAGGCCCTGGTGACGTATAAGGACATTCTCCATGCATTCTGCAATTCTCTGTGTGCTGAACATCTGAAATGTCCTATTTGGTGTTAAAAAGGTGGCTACCCTATTGGAGTGGATTTCTGACAACAGGCAGTGGATTGGATTGCAATTATACAGAAGATGCAACCTCTGCTTAGCAGCATGAATTTACCTTACTCTCTATTTCCAGATTAGGGAGCTAACAGTAACCACGGTACCTTGCTAGTGCTATGCATTCCCATGGCCTCAGAAGGGAATTGGGAGATGAAGTCCATCATAGGAGGTTACTTCCTTCTTCATGTAACCCCCAGTAACTTTGGAGCTAGCAAATAAGACAGCATAAGTATGGGTATTTCTCTGCTACCTAGGTAGTACAAGAGATAAGAAAGAGCTGTGATCTTGAGGCCAGTGGAGAATAAGAAGTCTTTTTTCAAAGTGGATAAATAAAAGACTGGAAGCAATTCAATTAAAAATTAGAAGAAGAAGAGCCGTGAACAATGGCTGTAACCTTTCAACATGAAGATAATGTAAGTAAAGTGAAGAGTGAAAGCAGAGCAGCTGTGTATGTTGCATGGAGTGATCACAGCCCACTTGTGTCAACAGAGGGAGAAACCAGAGAATAGGAAGATGCTCAAGCTGAAAAGAGCAGTGAAAGGGACAGGGAACTTTAGGCTGGAAGAAACTGAGTGCTTCCATAGATGGATATGTTTGGAGTGAAGAAAGTGCATGAATCGCTAGTTTCAGCTCTAAAATCAGAAGAAGAAAGGGACTGGAAAATAGTAAGACACATACAGTATTATCCATTTGTTTTTTCTAGGATGCTAGCATGATATTGGGAAGAGGGACGAGAGTAACAGAGAAAAGGGACAGAGGAAAGAAGCTACCAAGAAGTCGGCATCCCCTGCAAAAATGTTAGGTCAGGAAATTGGCAGGACTGCGACTGCAAGGCATTGACCTCATAAGGCATAAAGTCCTCGTACTATATTTTTTCAAAACTGTTGTATTATGAAGACTTGTTTATTCCAGACGTCATTTGACAAATCCCCGGCATTTGACAAGCCCACTAGCATCGCCAAGGTTTAGTCAAATTAATTTTATCTGCCTGTTGTGGCTTCAGTGTACTTTGCCCCTGGCAGAGGATCCCAGGGAAGTAAACGCGAGGAATCAAGCTGATAACCAAGGGCGCGCTGTGCCCGCCGCCAGGGCACATGGAGGGGCCCGGGGGGCACGGCCCGGCCCGAAGGGATCCAAAGGACCGCCCCGGGGAAGCCGCTGGGCCGCGGGGCGGGCGCCGCGCTCAGCCCGAGGTTTTTGCCGTCCGATAACACCGGGACCGTCGCTATCTCCTCCGTGGGCAGAGCGGAGCAGAAACGCCCGTGTAACCGGGGTTCCAGCAAGCAGCGAAGGAAACGCCGAGCCTCCCGCCGCGAGTGCGGTGCTGACAGCCCGGCCAGCCCCTGCGGACGGGCAGCCAGAGCAGCACCACGGACACTGCCTCGGCCTCCCGCCCGCTGGGCGCCGTGGCTGCGGGGCGACCGAGCCTGCAGATGCTCCGGCGGCGGGGCAGGGCCGTCCCCATGGGGCGCGGGTGCGTCGGAAAGGGAGAAAAGGATGCTCTTCCCAACTCCAGTCTCAGCCGTGACCGCGAAAAACCTGTGCTTACACAGGACGACTCGCGGGCTCTCAAGTTTAGCGCTGAGTCAAAATTTATTGCGGTTTTTCCAGGGGAGGAAAGAGCTCTGATGCTTGAGGCAGCGGCGGCGAAAGGGACCGGAGGGAGAGAACGGGCGGGGGAAGCGACGGCGGATCAGACCGGCACCGGGGCTCTCCTCGGACAGTTTTACTAGTCAGCAATTTGGCAATAACTTTCCCATGCATCTCCTTTTATTTGAAACAAGTGTTTAGCTGAAAATGTCAGCGTAATATCTCAGAGATTCATCACCTAACGAGACATGAGCCGCGTCGGTCCTCCCAGTGCTTGGCGATCAACAACTGCGCCGCCAGTGATTCCCGTTCTGTCCCCAGGTGTCCTGCTGTCCTTGTCCTCGGTGGAGTCTGATGCCTTTCCGCTTCTCCCCCAGTAACCCCCTATTTTGGGCGCTCGCGTGTTATTTTGGGTTCTTCTGCCGGGGCGACCGGCGGCTGTGACGGTGTCAGCCCGGCGGAGGCGGGAAGAGGGGGGGAACCGGGGCGGGGGAGTGACAGACACGGACCTCACGGTGCCCCTGAGCTGGTGTCATTTGTCTTTCAACCTGAACGCTGCGATTCTTTTTTTCCCCCCCACGATAATTTTCTGTTACTGGGGCTACATAAGCGCTGGGAGCTGACCTTCCTTCTCGCCGGGCGCGGGAGCCCCGCTCGCATCGCTCCCCGGCCACCAGAGGCTCGGTTTTTTTTCCGTCTCCCCATCCCCATCCCAATCCCCACGCCCCCCCGGAGCGCTCCCCCCGCCGCAGCGCCGTTCCTCCCTCTCCTCGCCTGACCTTCCAACATGGCGGCGCGGCCGCCCCTGCTCCCTCCGCCCGCCGCCGCCGCGAGGGGCCTCCCCGGCGAGGGGCGGTGGCGGCTGTCAGCCGGGCGGGGCGGGACCCGGCCGGGAGCGGGCGCGGGGCCGGGCCGGGCGCTGCGGGGCGGTCCCGGCGCCGCGCACTCTGACAGGCGCTCGGCCAGCAGACGGCGGCCGCGCCGGGGTGCAGAGCCCGCCGCGCACCCTCCCACCGCCGCAGAGGAGCCGGCAGGGAGACGGCGTCGCCTCGGCGGGGAGACGCGGCGCGAGCGGCGCTGGAAAGCCCCGACCGCCCCCATACCTGTGCCCTCCGGGGGCGGCGAGTGGGTGTAGCCGCCGCCGATCACCTGGGAACCCGCCCCGCAGCGCCTCCGCCTCCCGTCCTAGCCCGCCCGGGGAAGGCGCCGCCGCCGCTGCGAGCGAGCGAGCGAGCTCCGGGCGGCCGCGGGCGGTAGGACCGGGGCCCGCGGGCGGAGCGAGGCGAGGGCTGCGGCGCCGGTGGGGCTCGCCCGCTCCCGGCAGCCGGGACGAGGCGGGCAGGAGGGGCGGCGGCCCCCGGCCGGCGGCGCCCGCGGCAGGATGAACCCCAATGTCACCTACGCCAGTCGCAAGCGGCGGAAACCTGTGCAGAAAATGTAAGCGGCCCCGCGGGCGGGCGAGGCGAGGAGGGGAGAGCGGGCGCCGGGCTTGCCGGGGACGCGCCGTCCTGCCGCGCACCGCGCCGCGGGGGCCCGGCGGGGGCGGCGTGGGGCGGTGCGGTGCAGGGGCGCCGGGAGTGTTGCTGCTTCGGGGTGCTGGCGGGATTCTTACTACTTTTAGGGTTTACCCCCCACGCACTGCGCGAAAAAAAAAAAAAAAAAGAAGGGAGTGTCGGGGCGCGGAGGGTCGGGGCGCTGGAAGGAGCGAGCGGTGCCGGCAGCGCGGCGCAGCCGGCTGACCTAGATTGGGAGGCATCTGAGGTGACGGCTCCGCGCGGTGGCCGCGCTCCCCCGCCGGGCTGGGTGCCGGGGCAGGGTGCCGGGGCAGGGTGCCGGGGCAGGGTGCCGGGGCTGGGTGCCGGGGCAGGGTGCCGGGGCAGGGTGCCGGGGCAGGGTGCCGGGGCAGGGTGCCGGGGCTGGGTGCCGGGGCTGGGTGCCGGGGCTGGGTGCCGGGGCTGGGTGCCCCCCTGCGCTCCCGCTCTGCTCCGCTCCGCACCGCGCGGCCGCCGGCCCGCTCAGGTGTCTCTGCGGGGAACGCGTATCCGAGTCGGGAAAGGCTTCCCCGAGCTTCCCACCGCTCCGGGCCTGCCTTGGAGGGCTGAACCCCCGCCTTGAACCCTCCTCTTGAGTCCTCTGGTACCGCATGAGACACGTTTATTTGTGCAGAGCAAAAGAAACCCAAGCGCTGTAGACCAGCTGAAGAGGGGGGGGACAAAAAAAGCCTGGCTATATGATTTTTTTTTTGTTTATTATTTTATATTATTGAAACTGTGGGAACAGCTTAGTGCTGGAGTAAATTTGTATGATGCACCTGCTTTATGTTTGCATCCTAGGTTTTGTGTGCTCCACTAAGACGTTGCTCTCATGAGAGGGGAGTTTTTAGGCTAGAGGAGATGCTTAACTTGCACTTTCAACTGAAAGTCAAGAACCTATGGGCCATAAAAAGTAGCAAAGGAAAACTACTGAGTTGCAAGAAAAATAAGTGCAGCTCAAAAAACCCCAGTGCATTTCTGGGGGCTACTTTTGTAGATGTAAAATAGCTACAAGGGCTACAAAAGCATTAAATGAGAGAATGAAAAATATTTGATGAAATCGTGTTGTCAGTGATATCTTTTTAGATTCACAGTAGACAACTCAGTCTTAAGGTGAAGGAAATTTGCTTGAGTGCTTGCTTCTTTATAATTGGAATAGTTAGAATGAATGCATGTACATAGCTTGGGGTTTTACACCACGAATTAAAAAAAAAAAAAAAAGTCTAAAAATATGAAAATATATATGTTTCATTCTCTTGCTAGAAAATGCATTAATTATGAAAAGATCAGAGCCTGCTTTTTTGGCCATTCATTTCCAAATAAAAATGTAGATGTATGCAATTAAATTCACTCCATATATTTGGATTTTTAGGAATTAAATCAATGTTTGTTTATGAGGAAATGAAATGTGTTGGTGGCATTTGTAGCCTACTATAGCTGAAGGCAAATGGCTCTGATTGTGAAAGGGTGAGGTGTTTTGCCATGCTGGTAAGATCGCTTAATGTCTAGCTTATTATTAAATTTTGGTTAGCCTTGGCTAGAGGATGTGAAACCTTTTTGTTTTACTTTATTGTAGTGTCTATGTAACTAATCCTTTTCCCTGTATCTTCTTGTTATGTAAGTTGGCTGAACTGCTGCGATTAGTTGAACTTGAAGCTTTATTATTATTGGGAACTATTTGTCCATTGAGGGGCTTTTCCTTAGGATCAGAGGGAGAAGTTTCTTCCCAAAATAAAAGTATTCTTATTGAAACAGTTTGTTCACCTGTAATTGAAGTGGAGGCTGATTATTAACCCACCTTACTTAGGTTACTGGAAATTATTTTTATGTAAGGCATTTATGTTGCTTTAAACATATTTATCGTGTTCACATGGGTTTTTTTCTTCTCAAATACCTTATGATCTTTGGTTGCTGCTTCTGTTGGGCCAGCCTTGGAGAACATTGCTAGTGCATCAGAGGGCTCTGATTCCATACTTAACTACTTACAGGCAGCACCTTTAGGCCAAAAAAAATACAAGTGAGACAGGCAAGCTTTTTTTAACCGATTGTGAGAGGAAACATGTACTTGGTGCTGGCTTATAAAGGTTTGGCACTACTGTCATTTTAATCTGTTTGAGTTCAATTTTTTCTCCTCTCAGTAGAATTCACAGTTATTAAAAAAAAATGAAGAAAAAGAGAAAAGAAAGAGGTAGACTTGATACATAAATGGGACTTGTATCTTTTGTAGAAGAGATTACATCTGTTGATAGTTGTATGTGCCATGTATGTGCCTCTTAATGGAGCATAATAGTAATCTGGGTAGACAGCTTATAGAAATGGAAGAAGGTCTAAATATAATGCCATGGGAAAAAAATTAAACAGAAGAAATACTTCTTGTTTCAGGTACAAATAACTCATGAAAGCCATGGTCATAACTCTATAACAATTTAAGAAACTTTGTCCTTGTAACTCCCAGTTTTTACTATGTGCTCTGTAGAGAATTGAATTTGAGAGGGAATCACAGGCTGTTGTCTGACTGTGCCAATTGTTGAAATATGTTTTTTTTGTTCAGTTGAGAATTACAGTATTGCAGATGAATAAGAAAAGCAATTGCGAGGCAACATAATAGGCATTTGTTCCTGCAATTCATCTTGTTATCTTGTCGTGTAAGGGAAGAGAAAAAAAGATGCTAAACACGTGCACTGCAATTGCTTGTAATATGCTACAGAAATCATTTTCTCAATACCTTGGAGTCTTTCAATTTCCTCCCTCTTTAAGGTTGAAACCCTGTGAGTCCCCCTGGTGGCAGCAGCGCTGGGGGATGTTTCGCTCCCCACTGAGGCTCGGGGAGCAATGCGTGGCCCCTGCTTTCTGTTTTTGTCTTTTTTTTCTAAGTCTTCTACTTCTTTTGTCTAAAGCTTACTAAGTGAACTAATATAGTAGCATTGTAATTGGAGGGGGGGGAAAAGGCAAGTTTTATGGAAGTGGGGTTTGCTGCAGATAGATACTAACGTGAGATGAAAGGTATTATATAAGTACAACTCCAACTTGCAATTTTTATGTCTTTCTGCGTCTTAGCTCTGATTTGGTTTGTTTTTCTTTTTTTCAGTGTTTTGGTAGGAATCGTTTTGTATAACTGGATAAATGTAATAGTCAAGGAATGGGGTGGGGAGTTTTAAATGTTTCATGCTAAGCAGAGGAAAAATGCATAATGATTTGTTTATGTAGTAGACTAAATAAAAAGAAGATAGAGCTTTCTTCTTTGTCATCTTAAATGTGTTTGTGGTATTAGGTACTCTAGAGTTTTGATTTAGTGATGAGTAGTCCTAGTAGTGTTAGAAAGTAGAGCAGAGACATTTTTATTTAAAACATTGAAACTATTTATGTGTTCATTCAAGGCAAACAAACAAGAAGTGCCAGAATAAGCTTTCAGAAAGGAAGTTCATCAGAAAAGAAAAATAATCATTGAAATATTACTTTGTGTAAAGCAGTATCTGCTACAAAGCAGTTTGCACCTCTTATTTGAAATGGAGGCAGTAAACTGTTGTCTTACATAGAATAAAATTCTTATATATATATATATATGTGTCAGTCTTGGGGTAGCTGTATATTACATATAGATTGCTACTTAAAAGTCACTTGTTTTAAGGTTTGTGGGTTATTTTGATTGGTTGGTTTTGGTTAATGTCTCTTGCAAAAGTCTGCTTTTTAGAAAGAGAATCTGCAGCAAATGGAGGTGTATATATATATATATTTATATATATAAGTAAGGTGCTCAGTGGACAGGAACATAATTTTTTGTTTCTTTTTTTCCAAGAAATGTTGGCTTGTTATCTTAGAAAGTTGTTAATGTAATAACATGTTAATGAAGTATGTTAAAACTGAGTGTCAAACTTTCGTCCTTCATTGGTGTTGTGGATATTTCTCTCACTCTGGTTGAATCCTTCATGCACCAAGCCAACCTGAAGTAACTATTTACAGCTGGATGGTAAACAGTAGCCCAGCATCAGATGAGTGGCATGTCACTGAGGTTTTTGTAGTAAAACAACTTGAACCATTCAGCAGTTTAAATCTTGACTGTTTTCAGTCTCTGCTGAAAGAGCCACTGGAAAGGGTCTCTGCGCCTTCAAAATTGGTTGACAATAACTTTAAGAGGTTGGTAGTCTGTGATTCTTATCCATTGTTTCTGAAGAAATCATCAGCTGAATTTTCAGTAATCGTAAAATCAGTGTGGGAAATAAGAATAAATTCTTAGAAGCATTTTTTGGTTGCTGAAGTAAATAATTTTTTTTTTTAGGATTTTAATACTTGCTTAGTGTCATAACTGATTTTATATACCTGGCCTCTACTGAATGAAATCCTATGCATAAGAAAAAGATATGTTACTGCATGTACTATTAAATATAAGATGAAAAATATTCAAAGCTGAGAAGATTAAATCCATTAGTTAGGTGACTTGTATGTTTTTCCTTATGTCCCTCTTTCCTAAGCAATAAGATAGTTCTGATGAACTAATAATTAGGGGTTTAATTAGGAGTTTTTAACAAATCAGTTTTTTAAAAGCACATCTCTATTTCTAGTGTTCTTGCACATTCTTTTATTCTCTAATTTCATTTTACACTTTAGTCTTATTACTAAGGTATCATGATTTTCAGTGTTTGGTTGTTGGGTTTTCTACTTTTCCCCCCAGTGTTTTATGTTGTTATGAGCAAAAAACCTTGTGCTCTCTTTGCATTTTCTCGGAAACTGCTAAAATTTTCGTTTAAAATAGTCCAAATGAGCATGTAAATATTGGAACTTAATTTGGTCTTTTGATAGTAATTAAGACTTGGGTAGTTGTGCACTTTTAAAAAATTTAGGGTTAATGTCTATGAAGGTGCACATGATGAGCATGTGCAGTGAAAGCTTCTGATTAAGTATGCTGTGGCAGACCTGTGAAAACAGCAGTCAGCTGGTGTTGATGGCAAATCCTTTAAAATTGTTAAATCAAAAATTAAATGTTCTTGATTGTCTTGCAGCTGTTGGTTTACAAGGGTTGTAGTTAAGTCTGGAGCCATTGAGTGTAGAGAGACCTCTGGCCTTTGATTAGAGAACTCAGATTTCCTATGAAAGGTAGAAGATTAAGAATGGAAAGATCAGCTTAAATACATTCCCTCTTTGTCTTTTTCTTTCTTTCTTTTTAATAAAGCACATGCATGGATTTAATCTTCACATAGCACATAATTTGCCTTGAAGATAATTTTCTGCTTTGAAACTGGGATGTCTTTATCATCGAGGGTTTATATTAGTGGATTGGAAATGGTTAAGTTGCTGGTTTTGCTCCCAGCATTTCTGCCCTTATTCCCTTCATCACTGAAGGATCCATTTTTATATAAAGAATTTCAGCTGGGTGACAAAGGGGAAAATTAGGGATAATTGGTGTTTGATTTGGGGGAGAGAATACGGCTTTGCATTTATGATGCAAATAATGGTAACTTAGTATTCAGAATGTTTTGAGCTAGTTAAGACAAATCTTCAGAAAGTAAGTGTTAAGTAGAAAAACAATCACATCTAACTGACAATCTGAATTGACTGCAAGTTGAACATAGTTTCAACTACTTGGGTGATTTCCAAGTTTAAAACAAAGCAGGGGACAGTTGTAAGATAGAAAAGCCCATTACTTAGTGCTGATTTATTTTGTAAAGTTTGTGCTAAATGATTTTTATGGAGTCCTCTGCTTTTCAGAAGCAGCCCACTTTGATTTGATAGTAGTTGGCTGTTCACTGATTGTTATACAACTGTTACATACTTAATGTTTGAAATTCATTATTTTGTTTCTGCATTTAGAAACAATGTAATACATAAAAAATATTTAAGAAATACCCTTTAATGTTGCTGCTAATGTTTGATGATTTTTAACTTTACTTTTTTAGGGCTGTATTTAAGTTTTGCTAATCATGTGGCTTGTACAAGTTAGTTGTCTGCCAGCATAAGAGAATATCAAGAAAACCTTGCTAAATTATTTAAAGTTTAATGTTCATAATGTTAATTGATGATGAACCTAGGTTTTTTGTCAGGAGAAAAAATTTTCCTAATTCTTGATTCAACTGTTTTGCCCACTTTTAAATGCTTTTAGGCTAAAGCACTGCTAATTTACAGTATTTACTCTGCAGCAAGTTTAACTTTATCCATCTGGGAAATAATTCCTGCTGATATATTCTATTTCTGTCTGTTATCAACATTTTGCATTATGGCACCTTCACAGTTCCAGGCTCCACATAAGGCTCCTTTATTGTGGAAAAGGGCAGTTGTAGTGCTGGGGAGCAGGCAGCCAGGCTTAAGTGCAAGTTTTTGACAAGTGACAATTGAATAAGCAATGGCTGTGAAAAGAAGGGTTTGGATTTAAACTAGCAAGAGGTGTAATTGAAATGTAAAGTAAAAACAAGCCAAAAATAAGAATGTCCAGTCTATCAGTACTCGTTTGACTGAGAATACAAGGTGAAGTTACTTTTCTGTATGATTTACTCTAAGCAGTGGTAAAAATAACTACTGGAACTCTTGCAATTGCTCGTCATATAACTGATATAGGGATGACAGTTGGGAGCAGACTAAGTGAAATACTGAAGAAATTAACTGCTGAATGTCTTTCTGCTCAGTATTTTTGAGTGATGCATCTTGCAGAACCAACATTTCTGGGAGAGTAGCACAAATTGATAACTGCTGTAGATCTCACGTAGAACTGCAGTACTGGAAAAGTGACAGTGAGTCACTTTAATTAGAAAACTGTTTAATAAAGAAAATAAAATGCACTACGGCTTAGGCAGATACAAATTATTCAGTTTCAGCATTGCCTTGTAATGACTAGTTGTAATTAAAATGAGTTGGGATTTAAACTTTTTCCCAGATTTCCATGTATGTGGGAGAGGGTGAGTATCCAAGTATCTGGAATTGGAGCTCAGGGTGGATATGAATGGAAAATAGCAAGTTTACAGAAACTTCATTATGTGAATCATAACACAAAGCTTTTAAAAAATGTTGGTTGTACTGTACAAAGGCACGCTTTTGCCATGCTGTACTCAAGTGAAATGCCTTCAGCTGAGAGATGTCTTAGAGGATGAGCTCCCAGTGTTGCTACAAAGATTTTACGTGCTGGCTGAGCTAGATCTCGTGGATTTTAGTATAGTTTTGGATGTCTAATAAGTTACTAAAACTTTTGTTGTATTCAGTTAATAGTAACCTGTTCCAAACTGATAAAAATTAAGGATATCTGTGAGAAATGGTTATTGAAGTGAAAAAAGTGCACAGTCAGATTTCTTTGTAAACAAATATTACAGAAAGTTTTGGGTATATTTGAAATACTAACATTTGGAAGAATTCAAGTGGCATTTGACTGAAAACATAGGAATCTCTTTATAAAAACTGCTGAATCTCGAAGGTTTCAAATATTCATTCAAAAGTTCAAATAGGCATAGCTCAAACTGCTTCATTTAACGATGTGTGTGGGAGGGGAGATTAGGCCATTTTAGACCTTTTTTAATGGGAAACAAAGTAACTTAGAAAACATTTTGATTGTTAGTTTGAAACAATATGTAACATTAGGCTCGGCAAATATTTGCCTTCATTTTGGAAAGGAACTGGCATTTATGTTGTGTTTGTTTTTCTGCCACAGTGTAAAGCCATCCCCAGCTGAAGGAGTCAAGTCCAATCCATCCAAGAGACACAGGGACCGCCTGAATGCGGAGCTGGACCGCTTGGCGAGCCTGCTGCCTTTCCCTCAGGATGTCATCGCCAAATTGGATAAGCTGTCTGTGCTTAGGCTTAGCGTCAGTTACCTGAGAGCTAAAAGTTTTTTTGACGGTAAGCATTGGGAATTTATCTGGGTTTGGACTGCTTGTAAAATTCGGTTTATACTGTGTCTTGATTTCAGCTGGTTAAGTACTTAAAACTGGTAAAGTTCTCTGTATTTTAATGGAACCTCCAGTTTCGTGAATATATACAATGTAACTGTGTAAAGTAAGCTTTCCACTTTCTTGAAACCAAATGTAGCTACTTATATTTCACTTAGGTCACCAGTCATTCAAAGCTTTGCATTTGGAAGTAATATTGCCCTTAATGAGTGCTCTAATCCTTTTCATCAGACTGTCAAAGATACCCAAGAGATTTTTCTTTTCCCTCTCTGAAAATTGCCTTAGTAAAACTATTACTATTTCAAAATATGTCATATGACTTCCCATCCAGCTGTATTTTGCTTAATGATGCATCAAAACTGACTTTACTTTGATATGGAGTAATTGATAGTGCCTTCTCCTACAGTTTAGTGCAAAGGTGACTTGTAAAGAATAGAGACAAAATCTTTCCTGTGTCCAAGCCCTGATTAATGCAGGACATGAGGCATTAAAACGACAGCTAAGGTTCTCTGGTTATGTGGGCAGGTGTACACTGACCCCAGTCCTGGCAAGGGTAATACAGCAGCACTCAGGGTAGTCATGGGGTCAGAAGTGTGTGTCCTTGGTCACCTCTGAGCTGGCCAGGGATTCCTGTCCCTCTCTTTCCTCCTCTACCTGAGCTGCTCTGCAGGGCGAGATGCACTGCTTGGCTTCATGCCAGTTTCTTCAAAGGCAGGAATAGTCTGATCCTATTCATTGCAGAAAGCAAGAAGCTTGTATTTAATTAATTGTCTTTTTCTTTTACCAGTCAATGAGATTTTACAGTTATTGTATTGAAGATGAAATCTTATTGATCAGCTGTGGCTAAAGAATCTTGTTTGCAATGGACTTGATATTAAATTTCAAGTTTTTAAACTTTCTTTGGCATTAAAATAACCTCTGTCTTTATCAGTTTAAGATTGTCTCAGCCTCCAAAACATGGATGAAGGGATTCAAGAAACCTGTCTAAAATAGTTCTGCTTTTTCCTGCAGAAATACAGAATGTTTATTTTCATTTATTGTGTCAACTGGCTTGTGAATTTATATTGTTTTATTGCTTGAAGAATATATCCAAGTGTCTTGATTTCTGTGCTTCTTCAAGACAATTCTTAGTATGAAGTCTAAGGCTAGAGATGGCCAAATATTTCTAGCGGTGCTTTTTTCACATGCAAATATTTTCTCCCATCAAATGAGTGTTCTCTTGACACTTCATGAAAATCTTTGCAAGATGTTATCTCGGGTAGACTGCAGTAAAAAAAACTATTTTGCTTGTCTGTGTTCTCTTGGTAAATTGAAGAAGTTCTAGTCTCAATGAAATGTGTTTTGTTGTGGTTGTTTTAATTATGTTGTCTGAAATAATTCCAAGTTGTAAGTTTTTGTCTTACTTGAGATAGAGTGAAAATAATTTCTCATCTCAAATTCTCATGCAGTGGAACCACTTGATTTTTATTCTTCCTTCCTCTTTCCCCCATATTGCACTTGAAGGTCCTAGAATAAAGTTTAAGGCTATGATTTCTCTACAGGGAAAAAAAGAATTTATACCGTCAGAAGTAGTGTCTTAACAGGTTTATTTAGCAGAAAAAGTCTTTTTTGCTACTTCATTTTAGGCCTTTGTGTTGTAGGACTACAAATCAGGTTAGTATCAGTCTCCATCTGAAGGTATTTAAAAACTAACATTGATGTCTGAAGTGAAGATAAACAGAAGTAACCAATTTATGACTGACAGACAGAAGAGTGAAAATTAGATCTTCATACTATTTTAGTTGTCTTAAATAACATGGAATCTATTTCAGTGAAGTTCAGCTTCCAAAAGAAAAATTAGTACTTTGAGGAACAGAATTAGTAAAAAACTTCTAGGTTTGATTTTCATGCTCTGTCTATGAAGTGCTTCTCAAAATGATTTGTTTGATAGAGTGTTTTGTGTTGTTGGATATATGCAGAAAACTCTGTGGAATAAATGTGAAAAATGCAAGGGAGAGCACTGATTGTCACCTTGAGTGCCTAGACTGAGCCAGTGCTCCACTTTATTAACACAGCATGCTGAAGTAAAGGGAAACGCTCAATGAATAACAGGATGCAAATGGGGGGTGTGTAAATTCCTGCGGAAAGTAAAATATAAATGCGTAATCATATGATCTTGCTTGAGAGGAAACCCACGTTTTTGCTGTAACAATAGATATTTTTTTCAAAGAAAGCACTTGCATTTTTCCAAGTTTAAATAATCTAAAGTGAATGTCTGTTTTCTGAAGGCGGAAGTCTGGTGGGAGAAAAAGAACTGCTTTGTGAAAGACATCTCAAAAAGTTTCATCAGTTTGAATAAAATGTGCTTCACTTAAATGTCTAGAAGGGTTTTTTTGTATTATTTAAAAGCTAACTACACACACACACACACATATATAAAATAAAAGAACATCTTCACTTGACCCTAGTTATTAAGATGGTAGGGGGATACAGAATGTGCTCTGGAGCTAAAGACAGATGAATTTTTCTGTAGGGTTACTGAAATATGGTAGACCTCTGCATGCTTGCCACATTTCAGGCTATAGGAAATAGGTGTATGCATTTTGCTCTTCCACAACCTCAAAAGATGTTAGCGTTGATGGCTGTATTGTTAAGCAGTTGTTTTTGATTATTGTTTTTTGTTAATAAAGTTATTGTGCTGCTAAGACCCTTTACATACACTATGGTTTTATGTGACCAGGTTAGTCTCAAGTCCACATGATGTCAGAAGGCTTTCTCTATGCCCATGCCAGGTACTCTGGCATGCTTTTATATGTACAAATTTGACCTTGACTCAAGAAGGAAATTGTAGCAGTGGATTAAAATAGTGAGTCTCAGGTCTGTTTCTTTATAAAGTCTTGTGTTGCAAATCAAAACTAAAAAGTGTTTTAGGGTGGTGTCACTTCTCAGCTGTGCACATCTCCCTGCTGTACTGAAGTGGATTAGCAACCCTCAAAGTCAAGCAGGTTAGCTTAAATCACTGCTGGAGTGTTTATTTTGTGCATGTAAGATACTTTCTGAAAGTGGCTTAAGGCAGGCTTTTTATTTTTAAGAGACTAGGATTCACCCAATGAGACAAGTGTCTGCTGACAATTAATAAAGACTTTGTATCTTGTGTGCTGTCCTGGTATGATTTCAGTTCATTTTGCTGTTAAGTGCCCAGGCATGTGTGCATTCAGCAGTGAGAAATATAGAGTAGAATGTGGGACAACAGCTCTTCGTACGGTTGCAGGTCAGTGTGAGCTCAGCATCTGGAGTACAACTGGACAGTCATTTAGGCATAGGCGGTGTTCCCCATGCATACTAAAGGAAAAAGCCCTTTTGCCTCTATCTTTGGTCATTATATGATGAATTGATAATCATTTAATTACTTTACTGTGGTAAAGAAAAGCATTCATAGTTGTTCTTCCTGGGATTTTGGTGAAACAGATTAAAGGGTCAAAAGTAGAGTTTGTATGACTGATCGCTTTTTTAATGTTAGGGGTATAATTTTTATTCTTAAAGGTGTACTGAGAATCAAGGAGAGGCTTGCAGAATCTAAAATGAAGTAGCTGTACTATGTGTGCATATCAATACATTAGAAAAAGAATTCAACATGTTGCTTATTAATTGTCCTTTCATCCATTTCACTAAGAATTCCTGTGGTTTAAAGTATGTGAGTTTTTTCCCCCTCTTGCTTATTGGGCAGTATTCTGCATTTATAGAAGAAAGTTTCCGCTCAAAATTAGTTTAGAATTGGTTTCTTATGTGGGATGCGAGTGATTCTGGCAAGCACAGCAATAACAAAATAATTAAGATTTTTTTTCCACTAAGTTTGCGTTTCCTTTTTTCTTTAACTTTGTAATATAATTAACACACATTCCTTGGCATCGTATGGCTTAAATTTGCAGTGCAGTCATTGTCATCACATAAAATATATTTTTTGATAATGTGTTTTTTCTGTTGTGCCCACTGTTCTATCATACTGTGCGCTGGAGAGAACAGACTGCATGTGGTTCCTGTTCTGGAGAGTATAGCTAAGATGTAGAAATGGGAAAGACGAGCAAAATGGGAGACAATGCATTTATTCTGTCACACTGAGAAGGGCAGCTATCCAGTCTAGCAGATATAGATAGTCTTTCTGCCAAGTCTCAGGTGATGGTCTGGAACAGAAACCTGAAAGTACAAAAATTATTAAAGTTTTAAATTATTAAAATACAGCCCAGTAAGACCAGGATAATACAGTCATTCTGTCCTAACTTGCTCTTATTTTAGACAGTTATCATCTTTGCCTGCTATGTCTGTCTAATGCAGTTTTCCTCATGTATTTTTTTGAAAGTGTGACTTCCCTTTCATGTTACCTCCTTTCCTTTCATACTCCTGTTGCTGCATACCTATTTGACCTCCACACCTGGAAAAGCAGAAGCCCTGTAGAGCAGTGGAGTTAGGCTGCTCTTACTGCTTTTAAGTGTTTATGTGGATGCTGCATAGGAATTTGCTGTTGCCAGCAGCTTCTAGTGGGGCTGGCTTGATTCATGAGTGTCTTGAGCTGTTTTTCTGCACCCAAGGTAGAAAATACCCCATAGTTTGATTGTTCTCTAATTACCTTTTTTGTATCTAGTATTCTATACCATGCACATGAATGAATTTTCACAGTTTTGAATGAAATCCTTTGAATCTTGTTTGAGAGTTGGAGGGAAAAAAATGGTTGGGAAAGAAAACCCAAGCCAAACAAACCGACTCTGTTTCTTTTTATATTGTCTTTCCCCCAGCCCAAATCCAAAATTAATATCAAGTGTGAACCTTGGAATTGTACAGTTATTTCAGTATCAGACTACCATAGCATTCGAGTTATTTCCTAGTCCATGCTTATTCTTTCACTCTTTGTCTGCTTCTTTTTTTTTTTTCTCCAAACCTCCCCCCTTGCCCCCAATCCCCTGAGATTCACACTGATCATTTGGGACTGTCTGCTACAGACTATTTTAGCCTGTATTTTACGTAACAGATGATAAGTAGGGATTTAAGCTTTGAAGTCCTAAATTCTGATCTTTAAAAATGATGATTAGAGGCATGTAGCTGTGACATCACTCTAAATCTCAAAATGTGTACGTTTCCACAATCTTAGCTTTTATTTTTAGGAGTGCTGTGTCACTAAGCATCTGATGCAGTTGGGTAGCTCTGTACCCTCACAGATTGACAGAATTTAATATAATCCAAACTGAAAATCTAAAACTGAAATTTCTGTTTATATTACAAAGTAGCAACTTAAAATGTTAATGTATTTGTAGTCTAAGAGGAGAAACCAGGTACGAATGCTAACAGTTAATGTGTTCTTTGGGTTATCTTTTCCTGTTACATTCTGGTATTTCAGTGATTGATATTAATCATTGTTAGAACACTCTTTGCAAGGAAGAGAAATGAAAGACTATCTCTTCTCTGCCCTATATCTATTATTTAATCAAAGACATATGAAAAATCAGCATGGGAGCCTCTTATGTTCTACAAAGCTGTTGTAAAATTTATTGAAAACCCTGTCCTAGTATGCAAAGCATTTGTTTTTTCTCTAGGCTTTGTTATAGGGAGATTACTTTTAAGAATACTGTCCTGGGCTTTTCTCTGGATTCCTGACTCTTTGCAAGATCAGAGCCTAAAATATGATTTATCCTGTTCTAACAACATCAGTGTTTTGGAGATTGACCCTGTTGCATGACATTCACATCTAGAACAGGTAGCAAGATAAAAAGCCTAGCCTCAGGAAGCACCTCTGCTTCTCTGGTGATGTGTATTTCAACTGTTGTAATCTTTGCTAATATTATTGCTGTACTTTAACTCCTGAAGGTCATGTGATTTGGAGCTTTTTAGTTTTGTTATACAAACCACCACAACTGTTCCTCTCTTCTCCAATGACAGTTTGAGTGGAGAATTATAACTAGAGGTTGCACTGGGCTCTCAACATCTGTCTTCCATGGGCTTCATGATTCATCCATCTGAATTTGTAGAAGTATGGTTTGCTTAACTGTGACCTTAGAAATATGTCCTAGTTATTTAAGGCTTCAGTATGAATTCACATTAAAATGTGTACAAATAATCTACTTATACTGGAATATTTTTTTGCTGCTGTCTTTGCTGTTTATGACTCAGCAGGTTTCCTCCTATGTATGCTTGCCAATGGGAGAAATGCCCTAGTTCTGCCTTATCAGAATACAGATAAAGTCAAACAGGAAATAAGACTTGTGTGATTGAGCTCTGTAGATGTTTACAGTTCTAGCCAGTTATAACACTGTTTGTTTTTCCTGAATAAACAAAACCTTCATCTCTGTTAGAACAGTTTCTGTTGTGTACATGCTTTCATAAACTACTTACTTAAAGAATGATTGCTTTGTGAATTGTCTTGGAGATCCAGCTAGATAACTAGAGGCTAATTCTATTTACCAGAGCTTGGTCATTGTAATTGTTTAATTTATTAGTTACTTCTTTTTAAAGAGGTAAAAAGTAATGAATTTCAAATGTGCTCTTCAAAGTTTCAGGTAATGTATTGATAAATGTTTCCTGGGAAAAGTCTCTAGGGAGTTCCTGCTCATCAGTGCTGTGTCCAATCTGTACGTTTAACAAGGTATTATGTTAATGATAAAACTTAACCATAGTTATTCTAGAAGCTTAAATGAACTAAACTGTAAGAACTAGAGTGAATAGTTATCTGAGACTGCCTTAAGAAAATGTAGGTTTGCTGCCTGCCAGCTGTGAACATTAAAGGGGACCTACAAATAGGAATTAGTTGCCCTTAGTGATGCATGCTAAACTCTGTTTTTAATTGAACAGAGATGCTCATTTTTTTCCACTGAATAGTTGCCTCCTGAAATTCAACCCATGTGCCTTTTGAATTGCACAGTGCTGCACACTTTATCCATGGCCTTATATAACATCTAATAAGCTGAAATGTATACATACCTGGCCCCTCAAGACAAATTCTAACTGATTGTATAAAGTAGGGATTACTGGAGTAAGTCCGCTGCCTGACTGGTCAGGTAGTCTGACTTCCCCATCAAACTCTGTTCAGCATTACAATTCCTGTGGACCACCAGAAGACACTAGCTTTGTGGGTGAATTCCCCTTTTCCTCTTGGTGTCTCCATCTGAGCTACAAACTGAAGGATGAGGTCTTCCCTTTCTTGGTTCTTTTCTATATGCCACATTATTTAATATGCTGTATTTTACTTATTTGGAGGAAAAATTAAGGGTAGCCCCCGGTTTCCTCCTTGCTTATATCATTTGTTGTTTTGTTTACTTTTACCAGACAATGATAAGAGACATGCCTAGAACAGAACAGTCTTTCTTGCTCGTCCTCACAGCTGCTCTGAATTTTGCTTTGATACTGTCATGCTTTATATGGTGCTATGTGTAATATCTTACCGGAGACCAGGCTGTTGATTTGATTGCATTAAAGGATGCTGAAATGCATCTAGTCTCATACAGCACGTTGATAATGAAGGCTTTTGTTAACATGCTTCCTTGACCTAGTTGAAGGCAACTTTGTAGACAGGTGAAGTCTATTAATAGGTCTCATGATCAGTTACCTAATTGTGTGGTTTGTAGCTGATCCTTCAGAAGGATAGCAATGCCAGTATGAATTCCTGGTCAGTATGTCATCAGGTGGCATAAATGCTAATAAGCTATGCGTGGTGATGTAGAAGGGAAAAAAAAAAAGTTCCCCCTATTCATGCACCCCATCATCATTTGAAGGTAAAACTCAGGGTGTAATGCATGATAAGAGTTTTTAGGAATATATTAACCTTTATGTTTCTGAAGTGTCCCCCTTCCTTCTGTTTGTCTTGATCTATATTAGCTGACTGTAAGCCCTGTGTAGGAACCCTTGAAACTGATTGCCTTCAGCATTAAGAGCATCAGCTACACTGATTCCCTCAGTGCTGCTTGTAACATGGCTGTACTGCTGTGAAAAAGCTACTGCCTTAGTTAAGTGAAGAAATTCTGCCTCCGCTTTCATCCAGTGATAATACTGATCTCATCTATAGACAAGGGGCAAATGATGCCTGACAAACGGACTGCCTTTTATGAACCGCACCTGGTTTTGTGGACAGCAGGAGAGCAGTTAATACTGTTTCCCTTGAGTTTTTTGGGGTCTTGTTTTTGTATCATGAAGCTGGTGAGTTAACATCTCTCCAGTGCTGTCCCAAGTGATCCATTCCACTTCTCCCTGTGTAGTACAACCAAGGTCTCACTGTCAGTCTCAATGGCAACCTGTGAAGTTCGGGATGACTAGAAGTTCTGCAAAGGACAAGGAAGGAATCATCTTTCGGACCAAGTATAGGCTTTTAACAAGATAAACCCATGGGTGTGGCAGTGAAATAAGCCGAGAGTAACTCCCATATCCCATGTAGGGAAAAGACAGTCTTGGTCTGGAAAGGAAAATCCTCCAAAAGCCCACTTGATTCCCTTGCTATAGTTCAGTCATTTCAGAAAGCCTTCTGCTAAATTCCTGAGAAGTTATGAACAGGTATAAAAATGCAACTTCATCTCTTTTGGTGAAATGTATGTTTTTCTCCTTCAATTTAAATAAGAAGTATTTCTGTTAGAAAGTTCTTATTCATTAATATTTTTATATAGCAGGGATTGGAATTGAATGGTCTTGTAAAGAAACCTTCAAAACCCACTTCCATACCCTTTTAATGCAATAGTTGCAAAACTCAACATTGCCTTTTACTAGTAAAATAAACTCTCCTCTTTCATGTATAGAATATAATTGACAGTTTCTGTTTTTTTCAGTTAAAATGGTAGAGAAA
Source organism: Sylvia atricapilla (assembly GCF_009819655.1). Classification (NCBI taxonomy): domain Eukaryota; kingdom Metazoa; phylum Chordata; class Aves; order Passeriformes; family Sylviidae; genus Sylvia; species Sylvia atricapilla. The sequence continues at coordinate 29,857,575 of NC_089140.1, forward strand.
TTCCCCAGGTAAAAATCCTATGAAGTTATTGTTGAGCCACCAGTTCAGTGAAGATAAAGTTAAGGCAGTATTTCAGTAAAAAAAAAAAGAAAAGAAAAGAATATGAGTTAATGTTTGAGTACCAGGTCCAAGTTTGAGTGAGGTGAGTTCCCTAATGAAACAGATGGATAAGAAAATAACTGAGAACTGTAAAGGGAATTTAAAAACCACTTTTGATTCCTAGGCTTTATAATAAAAATTATTACGGATGTTAAAAAAGGAACAGTTATTTCAATATGATTTTTTTTCTTAAGCGAAAAGTTTAACCTTTCAGAATTAGTGATTTATTTAAAAAAATCTATGGTATTAGCTGTAATTTTCTAGTTGCTATTAAGTTACTGTCTTTTATACAAACCAAAAGCCTAACAAGATTGCACTTTAAACTGTATGTAATATTCGATTAGCTTTTGCTTTGTTCTAACATATTGAAAAATTGTCCTAGGAAGAGAAAACTTATTTTAGGAACCAAAGACTCAGAAATAGGAAACTGTTAATCTAGGTTCAACTTCCCATAGATCTCTTTCCATAAGGAATTAAGTTATTTCACTTTCTTCTTTTTTTTATTTTTTTTTATATACCTCGACCTCAAAAAAATTAGGAAGCCCATTCTCCTTCCCTTTTTGTGGCTAAAGCATTAATGGATCTGATGATAAGTTACAATTTACCAGCATGCATCTCTTGCTGACCTTTCTTTCTGAAGAAGCAATGAAGATATACTATGAGAAGCAACTGAATGGGAAATAGCTCAGAAGAAATGTGTGTATGCCAGGATATGGGTTTGGTGATTCAGCAGGTGACTGTCATCTCTCTGATAGGGGACAAGAGTTCATTGCCTCTAAGTCTTGAAACCACAAGCAGTATACACTTTGGTATGTGGTTGTTAAGCTTCAAAGCTCAAATGAGAGATTACAAATTTGAACAATTGTATGTTTCCTGAGATTTACTTTTCTGTTTCCAAGTACAAGATAAAAGCAAAAGCGAAGTTTTATTCAATATGTGTGTTTAAAAATGAATTCTGAACTAAAATTTTATCAGGTAACTAGGTGGAACTGGCTAACCATAAAAACACTGCACACTAATTACTCTTCTGCTGCATTTTACATGTCATATGCAGTCATTCTTGAGGCTTGTTTTATTCTCACCTCTGCTTTGAGGAGAACTACCACTGATACATTAGAAGCTTAGAAATTCTCACCCACCTTTGACCCTCTTTGACCAAGACATAATAGTGGATTTCTGATCCTACACTTACAAGGTGCTGTAACCTTCTGTCCACTTTTTGGTCTCAAAAATGGCAAACTGCCTGTCATCCCCCATACAAATCTCATTTTACCTTCCTTTTACATTCTTTGAGTCTGGGATCCTGATGGGGGTTATTTTGAGCAAGATGCACACACATGGTTTTAGGCTTTAAGGGAATGGGCATTTATTGCATAGTGGTTGCAACTACTAATGACTCCATTTTTATTTTTCTATTCTTTTTTATTTTGTTTTCACTCTCACAGCCAAATCAGGAGTAGTGGCTCCTATGCATAGCACAGTTTGGGAACATCTGCTATAGGAAGTGCAACTGTTTGTGTCAGCAAAAGACTTGAGTCTTCCAAATGCAGTGATTGAACTCTCATTTTTGTAGGCTCGTGCATGTTGACTTAGTGTTGTGTTTCTAGACTAATTAATTAATCATGCTGTGAAATAAATATAGTATCAGTCACTTAAGGAAAAAAAATACAGCTTGGTTTTACCTTCTACTTAAGAAAACAGGATTGTGTTAAGTACCACTTTGTAGCAGCTGAGGATGTGTCCCCCATTTAAAGGAGACTACTGCATAAACACATAGCATTCCACACTTAATAATGCTGTTAACTCTTTCTTTAAAAAGCAATGTTAAAAAGGCTAAAAGCACGTTAAAATCTGAGTTCAGCTACCTGTGTAGCAGAGCTTGGGTTGTTTTTAATCAGTGTTGTGAGCCATTCAATGGTGTGTAATGGTTTTTCAGATCTTTAACAACAGATATTTTATTTTTTTTTTAATCTTTTAATGGTCTTAGGAGAAACACCAGTCCAGTTCAACAGGCAGTTTAGGGCTTTCTGAGCTTCGTTCTGGTAACAGCTCAAAAGAAAATATACTGTGAAAGTTGAGGAAAATCATCCCATACACAATCTGCTTAAACTTCAAGTTCTTGGGTTAGATGAAGGTTTTGAAACAGAGTATGGTATATATGTTAGGCAAATCTAGTAAAATCTAGTTTTTTCATTCTGTAAAATGTTTCTAAAAACAATAAGTGAATTGCTTCAATGTTGTTACTTCAGCCAAATTTAAGAATGTCATAGCTACTGTTAATGCTTTTAAAAGAAATATGTTCTACATGGGTGTGATATTGTAGGGAAAAGGGTTCAATTACTATATAATATTTTGCAAAGCATTTTGCTCTAAGCATGCAGCAGGCCTTTTTTTGTTCATTACTTTTATTAATATTTTTTCTCTAGTTTGTAATGCAAATGTACTGTTTGTTAGCAGTAAATTTTGTAGACAATAGGGGCTGTGACTTGCAGAGTGAGATTTTTTCCAATATTTTGTACATTTGTCTGAGTGGAAGGAGAAAAGGATGTTAGGAGCTCAGGCATTAAACTACTAATATTCATGCTAGCTTTCCATTTTAGTGGGTCCAGCACTAGAATGTGATCTTTCAGACATGACATTTCTAGTGCCTTAAAAGCCAAGAGATCGTCAAGAATTTTTTGAGGATAAACTGCTGATGTTAAGAGATTTGCATCTTTGAGATGAATTAAGAGTAGTTCAGCAGAACACTGTCAATGAGATTTACAATTGCATTTAGTTAGAACTGTATATTTTGAAAACCTTTTAAAACCACTGCTTACATATTCAACTCACTTCAGAATTCAAGAGCAAAATAGACATTTGCTTCTCTGAAATCCTATTGGAAGAAAAGATTGCCAGGCAGGTTCAGTTCAAGGTAAGATTGGGCATTTCTATTGCTGATTTGATGGTTTTGCATTAGTGATACAGAAGGGAATATGGATTGAGAAAATATTTTTTTAAAAAGGTGGTTAACTGTCTGGATTTTTGAGTATTATGCTGTGCTAGGTGCTTTCCTTCTCACACAACTTCTGCTTACTTAATTAAAAGTGCTTGCTGTAGAGAGAATAGGCTTAAAAAAGGAAATCTGGTTTTGCTGGACAGACCAAGTAATTAGGCTATCTTTTGAAAACAATAAAAAGCTTAACTGTAAAAAAAAAAAGATTAAAAAATTCTGAGTGGGCCTGTGTGTGCAAGCAGATCACACTTCACCAAATTGTTCTGAGCTGCCTTCTCTTAATAATGTGTGGTTTAGAATATGTTAGAAGTCAAAAGTTGTGGCAAACTTTCAAGAAGTCATGAACGCATGATATAGATCAGTTGTATTTTTGACCTCTTCCTAAATTGTTTTCCCAAGAAAATATAGAGTGTAAAAAAAAAAAAAAATTGCATGCAAGACTGGATGAAAATAGAGAACACTTACAAAGTCATTAGGATGCATATCAGAGAATTAAAGGAGCCAGGCATCTCATAAAAGAGAGAGAAAGCTATAAAATCAGTGTGCACAAATGAGAAGTTGAAAAGCATAGTTAAAATAACAAAGAAGAACATTTTACATTAAGCAATAAGGAAGCCTGGATAATGGTGAAATATTTTAATAAATGCTATAAGCTATATAGGAAAAAATAATTCAGGAAAAAGATTGGATTACTAACAATGTAAAAAATGTAATGGCTCTTTCAGTGCTTCTTATAACTAAAGAGAAGAAAGCACTTGAGATCCTAATGACAGAATCAGGTTCTGCCTGTTGTGTGCAAGAATGCTGGTTCAGTCTTATAAGGCTGTTTCTTGCAGGATTTGAATCCATCTGAATAAGACCAAAACAGAAGAATGCAAAAAACCTTGTGCAAAATCAAGAAACCATGGCTGTGTTTGAGAGGAACCTTAGCAAGTGTTTTCATCCTGTGCCTTGCAACTTCAAATTACTTTGCCATCATTTTACATCACTTGTAACATCCACACCAGTTTGTATAATGCAAAGGAGATGTGTTTTTGGTGCACATATTTACTTACATTCCCATACCTTGGATCAAGTAGCAGTGCTGAGGGGCAGCTAAAGCTGTGAAATGCATCTATTCTCTCCAATACTGTGACTCAACCGAGCCACTCCATCTTTGTACAATAACTTGTTTTTGGAAGGGTTCCCACTCTTGCACTTCAAATAGTGTCTTTCTCCATTGAGAGACAGAAAACTATCTCCTGTTCTTTTGTGCCTTCCTCTAACTGAGGACAGCAGACTCTGAGTGACTAAGCTGGTCAGACTAACCTAAATAGCTGAGACTGTCCTTCAGTTTTAACCCTTTGCCTTATTTTCTCAGTTTAAGCTCCTAAATATCCTAGACAAGATTCATTTTTGCCTCTTTCCCAGGAAACCCATATGAAAATTATTCTATAAGCTCTTGGAGAGGATTTGCCTGATAAAGGAACATGAATGGGGAGGGAAGGCAGTATCTAGTGGAAGGGGACAGATTCGAATGATATAATATTAGATGGTTACAACTGTTCAGAAAACACTTCTGCTCTAAACCCATCTGGGAGAAAATGACTGGTGCAGACTCTTTCAGTGCCATGTGCTGCTTGAAACTCTTCTCTTTGTGAAATCATACAGGAAAAATCTGTCTCCCTTTGCATTTGGTATAGACCCCAAAGCCTACAGTTGCTCGTGTTGATAAAGTGGGTCATGTTTTCATTCAAGATGAAAATAAAACACAGGAATTTACACTGTGTGTAAATATTTTCATACTTGAGGTATCTTTCAAGTATCCTGAAGATTCTTTGTCCACATTAGCTAACCCCACTCTATAACCATATTAAAGTAGATGTCAAAGTAGAGACATGTTAAATTAAATGGAAGAGATTTTGGGGGAAATTGTGTCAATTTTTTTAAGAAGGTGCAGCAATGAGAATACACTTACATTTCAGACATTTTCAGATATTCTGACTTAGAGTTTCATGATGGCACTGTCTGTTCAGCTACATGTTTCTTACAGGGGTCCTTCTAGGACTTCTTTGGTGGGAATTCCTGCCAGTATAGAGGTGTTTACTGACTTATATGTCATGACCAATTTCTTTCCTTTCTGGTTGCCTTCTCTGGTGGAAGAACCTGGTAGGTGCTATTAAGAACCTTCTTCACATCAAAAATTTGAGCTCTGCATTCAGGGAACTTTTAAAATCTGAAACATGCTTTGAATGTGCACAGATAAACTTCAGGTTTATAGTATGCGGAAGGTTCTCTGGAAGATATGTAGTCAAGATTATCACTTTCCAAGATATAACACCGGATGATTTAATCTCCCCTAATTAGAAACTTAATACTTAACCGGATATAGCTCATGCGGCAGCATCTGAGAAATGTTTAGAGAATCAGTTCTGTATTTCAATAGCTTTATGGTTTTCCTTCTGATATTGATCATTGTAATCAGTAGGAGCCAAAGCACTAACAAGTTTTCTCAAAATGCCAGTTTCTTTTATGAAAACAACCTAGGAAATAAAAAAACCCTCTAATGGGATAGCTACTTCATAGATATCCATCTAATGGGATATCTACTTCATTTAGATTATATTAAGGCCACTGAACTATCTTCCTCTTAAGACATTGGTAATACCCTTTAGCAATTTACACCTAAATGATAATTGTGTAATTTCTAGTAACTCAAAAATTAATCTCACCCTGGTAAATTGTTAGCTGATGTAGTAAGTTCAAATATAACATTGCTGCAGCATCACCTTTTCTATGTACATCTCTAGAAATAAATGTTGCTGTTTACTTTTTGAATGTGATAATGGACTACATGTTACTTGAATTTAGGATTGTCACCCCACTTAAAGATTCTGTATAAGAAAGTTTCATGCATAAGGTAAATGGAACTAAAAGATGCAAATAATAAATTATTTTATAAAAGCTGGTTATTTTTTGTATTTTTATGCCATGCAACAGTGAAAGTTACAATCAGTTCTGATTCATTTGTTTATGTTATGAGCAGGATGAATTGTGCAGAAACTTTTGCTGTTTTTGCGTTGATTCCAGATTGGATGTAAATTCTTTGTTATTTGAATTTATTCTGCAAGGCTGGCAGCTATATAATTATGTATGCAAAATGTAATACTGCTAGATGTTTGGAATGAAATAGTAGATTTTTTTGGCACTAGGATCTAAAGATGGAAATGCCATTTGGTACATAAAAGCTAAAAGCTGTAAATTACTGCAGTGCTAACCAGACTAAACATCCATAGTTCCTTTCATAAGAAATACATTACTGATTTACGTATAGTTTATTTTTAATTCATCCCTAAATTTTGCCAGTTATGTTTGAGGAGAGAGACAAGTATCAATAGTTTTCACAGCCTGCATGAAGAGCAGGAAAATAAATCTGATACTATTTTTTTAGTAACTTATTTTATTGCTAGAGCCAGAAGTAGACTAGGAAAGCTCAAAGTATTACCTTTTTATCTTCCCTGCAAAGCCAAGCTGTCCTGAAGAATGAATGCCTGGCAATTTTGTGTATTTTTTGATACTGAATGAGATGAGTTAAATCTCAGAAGTTGTGTATATCCTTTGTCGAAAACAGACCGTGTCTATCCATCTGTTATTTTATCTTTGTACAGGCCATCAGTGCCTTCCTCTGCTCGTATGTTAGTACAGTCATCACCAGTAATATGCCTTTTTAATTTCCTTTTGCGCTTTAATTTTTCAGTTTAAACATGTCTGAGAAACTACTTATGCTTTTAGCAGGATGAATTTTATTTTATTTTTCTGAGTTTTTTATACATATGTACCACAAAGCTGAAATGGTATAGACTCATTTCACTTCTCCTAAACGGATAAAATAACATAAATCGTGAACTTTTCCAACAGCCTTGAACAGCTTTGTTGTTTTAGTTGAATGTTTGAGTCAGAGAGAGTTAAGAACTGGTCATGGAATATTAAAACTTGTAGTGAAAAATAGTAATGGTAGTTTTCTACTCTTTCTTAAATGTAATATTGGATTCAGTGACTTTTAATAATTGGCCATCTCATTTGCAAATATTTGACGTATGCAAAGGGGGCTTATGAAATTGTGAGGTTGCAGCTATGTGTGTTACTAGATATGTTCTGCTAAACTTTATTTGTGCTCCAGGTCTGCATTAACTGTTTGAGCTCTGCAGCCCTGGCTGGAGCTGAGCAGTGGTGAATGTTGGGCTGTGGTGATTTACAACTCACTGTGTTGAAGAGGTATGGCTAGCTTTCTTTTATTTGAGCACTGTGTGCTGTGAGCTGTTATAACTTAAAGGCAAACCTGTTCCCTGCTAAAACTATCCAAGCTGTGGAGCCAGCCATGTCCACTCTCCAGTTGGAAAGCAACTTAGGGGAAAGTGTTTGAGGGCTGGCTCACCTTTCTAAATCAAACTCTTCAGTTCTTTGAGCCATTGCATTTCTTGCCATCTTATTACTTGTGTTTTGCTACAAGAATGGGCATCATTCAACTTTACATTCATTTGGAATGCAGATATCTGAAGCTGAACTGCAGAATTAATACCTTATATCCAGAATGTGTTTGTATGCAGGCTCTTCAACAGACGTGAAAACTGCTTAGAAGTGGAAACATACTTCTATGTCCTTTTATAAATTGATGTGATGTGTTAAATGTAATGGCAAGATTAAATCCCTTAATTTGTGATTGGCGGTAGTCTTACAAAAATGATGATGTGCAAGGCAGTGTGGGGGATGTGAATAGCTTTTGCCTAAAGTTCTCATGTTGCTCTTCCTTCTTTTGTACTGTAAGGTCAGGGAAATTAGTATGAAGTTGTGCCTGGAATCCATCTGGACTTATTTCCACAAAACAGTTCATAGCAGCCATATATTTGAAAAAAAAGTTATTATCAGAATGTACCCTAATTTAAAAACTCTAATTAAAACACTCTTAGTGAGTTCAGCATCCTCCTGCACAAAGGGCTGGGATGCAGGAAGGAAGTGGGGTTCCTCTCACTGACAGTCACCATCTGAATCCTGCAGAGAGCTCTGTGTCATCTTTTCATCCGTCCTATATGCATCTCCCTCACTAACATATTAAAACCAGTAATAGATTCTCATTCTGGTTTGTCAAAGCTAATCTTCAGTTTGATGAATTAATTTTAGAACTAAAGTAAATGTCTTAAATATGGAAGCAAAACTTAATTTCTATTAAAAGATTAAACAAATATGGTGAATAGTTGCAACTGGATTATTTTATATAAAAATATATCTTGTCAATAATGAATGTTGTCAAAGGAACATATTTGTAAGTATTCTTAATAATTCAAATGGCTTTGTAAAGCAGATGGAGTCAATTGAGTAAAATTGTTGCTAGAGTATTTCAAAGTATTTTTGCACTATTTTAGCTTACATTTTAAATTGAGCTAAATGCATGTATTTCTGTAACTTTTGGGTTTTTTCTGGTGAACACAGTGAGAGAAATAGTTAATGTAAATCATTTTACCTAAGGATCAATTGCACAGGGATAACTTGATGTGTGTTTTGGGGAGGAACTGCTCAACTACGAGGAGTGATTTTGCTTTTCTTGTTGGCTAAATCCCAAATATTCTAAGCATATGGAACAATTTAGCAGAAAATATGTAATTATCAAACAGATCTGTCTTTGCCACCTTGAAAATTATTTCTTGTGGCAGGGTAAATGAAACCTCATGTTTAGATTTTATTTCATTTGATCTTTTGCTGCTTTGGCAGCAGAATACAAAAAAAATGACAGATGGCACCATTAAAATATGGGTTGATTTGTGCTTACTCTAATATGAATCTGAATATGCTTGATAAAGGCATGGCACAAACTTCTAACTGAACTTTTGAGGCAAAGTACATTTATCTTGGTAACAACATGAACAATCTGTGTAACTGTAAAAACAAATTTAATACCATGCAGGTGTTCACAAGAAAGTATGTGCACATTATTATTTTTATTATAAATAAAACTGCAATCAAAATTTGGCCCTAAGCTTGTTTCTGTTTCTCTTTTCTATGTCGAGGCCAATGTCAGTGATTGCCAATTCTCTATTGCGGTGTCCACTCTGTGAGCAGAAATCCTTACTGATGTAGCCTTACCTATAAAAAACACTTTTTGCAACATAAAAAATGTTCTGTCAAGATTAATTCAGTTCTCTTTTATGTGACTTCTCATTTTTCTTTATTACCTTACTAGATCTGAGTTTTTGGGACTAGATTATGCATTTCCCATGGAACACTCATCCCATAATAGAGTGGTCCCTTTTCAGTGGGAACTAGGTCAGGGACTGATGTTGTCTTTCTCAGTCAGTGTCCCAGATGGAACATGATTTCTGATTTGAAATTTCAAGCTTGAGAAACGTTTTGGGTTTTTTTAATTATTTTCTATATGGTAGATATTTTTCAACAGGAAGTGAAGTTATTACCTGTACCCCCTGCTTTCAGACCTCTTCTGCGGTGGAAAAGGAAGGAGTTGGAACCACCTGTAGCAGAGGAGTGAATAAAACCTGGGTTTACATCCTGATATTGCAAAAAAGAGCTATGTAATTTTCTTCAGACCTGTAAAGGAATCAGTGGCTATCAGCTGGCAGAAGAACCTGGACTTATGCCGTATGGGGAAAGAGTCAGGAGAAATCCAGTTTCTGCACCATGCTTAGGGTCAGGGTGAAGTGGGTGCCAAGCCACCCATCCTTTTTTACCCATCCAGAGGGAGATACAGCAGCTATGCATGGTGTGGCTTACATTAGGTCTTAGGAAACTGAAGTACATTTGGTATTTAAATTAAGAATTTTCTAAATAGCATGTTGCATGTCAACCCCCAAATTTCATATATCAGGTCCTTTGTATGGATCTGGTCTTCTGGAGCTGTACAGTTCTCTGGCCTATAGCCATATCCATCTCTATTGCAATTGTCCACGTTAGAGCAATGTTTCCTGTTACATAACTGTTTTCAGAACTCTGGGAGCCGGACAGTAACTAAGATACTAAGAATATTTTTCACTTCAGTAGCTGCAGTTAATAAATACTGATAAATGTTTTTGTAAACTTGTAGTTGTTCTCATTTCAGCTTTTCTGGTGGGACTAAAACAAGTGTTGTGGAAGACTTTTTATTATATTGGACTTAGCTGTCTTTTGTTTCTCCCTTCTGAAGATCTTGGTAGATTCTCTTGAAGCAGTCTTGGGGGTTGGTGTTGAAAGGTACATTGCTGTAGAGCAGGGTTACTCCATTTATCAAACAGTTTAAAACAACTGAGATTCTCCGGAAGATCTGAGAGATGTCATTCAGTTTGTCAAATCAAGTTAGGGTCTTACAAATATTACAAGAACAGGAACAAAGAAGCCCTAGAGAGTACATATTGCCGGAGATGACTGCATTTGTCATATTTACCATGGCAGAAGGCAGGCTAGAGTTTATGATTGCTGTCTGTGAATATACGAAGTAGGATAATACCAAAAAAAAAGGGAGAAGAGCTGTTGAAGTTAATGGGCAGTATTATCACAGAAGGATGGACATAAGCTGGACATGATAAAATGGTCACTGGAAATTTGAGGATTTCTAGGAAAATAAGCAAAATAACCCTTGCTAGAATCTTAGTGAGTGGAGAAGGAAAAAAGAAAAAAAAAAAAAGAGGAAGAACTAAGTATTATTGAGATTTAACTAAATATTTCCTGTGGTGATGTGGTGTAACAGCAGTTATTTTCTGAAAACGTTGCTTTGTCCCCTTTAAGACATTGCATCTTCCAACTTAGGTTTTTAATGGCATTTCAGGTTGAAATGTGAAAGTTGAACATGCTTCAAAAACATTTTGTAAGGAAATGATAATTACTTATGTACAGCCTTTTCAATGTTGCAGTTTCTTTAGGAATAAAAATTTATGGAATTCCCAAACAAGAAAGGAATGCGTGTGAAACGAAGAGTTAGTGAATGGGACCGTTCTTTCTGAGCATCTAGCAAAGTCTCATGTTTACTGTAAAGCTGCGGAGCCAAGTTATGTGGCAGCAGATGGAAATCCCTTTTAAATTGTGCTGTAGTATTGTCAACCTCAGAGATACAAGAGGCTGCAACAACACACCGTGGGTACCTATGAGCTCCAGGGCCAGGTAGTGTCACAGCTCCAGAGAGATCCCTTTTGCTGTCAGATTCCCAGGACAATCTTTGTATTTCTAGGCAATTTCAAAACAAACAAAATTTCCCCACAGCACAAACAGAAGACAAACAAAAACCCCCAACCCCTCAACACCCCCAACCCCTCCCCTCCCCAACCAAAAAAATTCTGCTAGTCCACACAAGCCACATAGTTCTTCTGAAGTATGAAAGTGCAACAAGAAACTGAAATCTTGATACTATCCTATCACTCATCTTTCTTTGTGTGTGTGGTTGCCCTCCAGGGCAATCTCATCAAGGCAAGAGCTTTCTGTATTTATGGTTATCTGTGGGTCTGTTAAGTGGTGATGTTTAATGAATAGCATTTAAGTATTTGTCTTGATTTCTGAAGCAGCCCATTAAAAGTAGAATGGAAGCATTAAAAATATTAAGAAAGTGTTGTGTACCTTTTGGTTTACTGAAAAGCTTATGCTATGAAAGGGATGTATAATTTCTGTGTTTAGAATTATTTGGAATAGAACCTTAATTTAAGTGATTTTTGAGATATTAAGTAAAATTTTATATATTAATTTGAGAATCTTAAAAACATAAAACATTTTAAAATATTTTATTGTATTGAAGAAAAGGTTTTGCCTATGAGAACTGGTACATATAATGAAAATATTGTTTTGCTTTAGCTTTACTGTTCATACATGTCTGACTCAATTGAGTTGTTGTTTCTCAAAGATGAGTAAATAAGTTTTTGCTAACTTTCTAATAGTATGTTATTGGTAATACTTGCTGTCTCCAGGGTGTGTTTTAATATTTAAAGTTTAAAATATTTAAAATATTTATTATATGAAATCCTCTAATGCTAGAATTATTGGAATAAGCCTTGCTTACACCCATGGTTTCTATGGTTTTATTAGACTGCTTCTATTTGGTTTACTGATGGACAGACTAGAACAGGCTCTCTGTGAAATGAATCCCTGTAGGGGAGAGCAGATGACAGAGGCAGAGGTTCCTGTTACCCCAAGGCCTCTTCTTCCAGAGTTTGTCTGTGTGCTCCAGTTCCCCTTCTTTGCAGCATTCCTCGCCTTTCTCTTTCCCTCCTCCTTGGGGTTGTAATGAATAAAATATAGTTTTCCTTTGCGTCACAGCCTAACCCTTAGCAACAACATAAGTTATATAATGCTTGCTGTTGCTATTTCTGTTTTCTGATGCTAGATTAGAAATACAGACCTCTGTCCTGTGTGGCCTCCTAAGCACAGTCTCCAATAAAAAGTATCTGGGATAAAATCCAGTCTGATCTTTTTTCGCTTTTTCTTCTTTCTATATGTGGTGCTATTGTAATTTTTACCTTGTTTCTTATATGGAGGCTATAACCATTCATAGGTCTTTAAATCATAAACTTTATAGTTCAACATAGCAAACCAAAATTGTCAGGAAAGATGATATTGAAATACTGTGCAATTATAATCTTTAAGCTTTGTGTAATTTAATGTGATTTTCACATGGAGCACTGAAATCTCTCCCAGTTAGAGAATCTGAACTTCCAAATCTTTACTGCATTTATCCTTGCAGTGCTGGTGGAGCTCAAGTGCTTCTGTACTGGTTTCATGGCTAAGGAAATGAAGTGCACATTGCCTGTATGATTTCCACCACAATGCACAGGAAGACGATGTCAGAACCACAAAACCATTCTTCCTCTCAACTTTTAGGCATATTTTTGATAACTTCCTCATGGTCTTCAGCCTCTCAATCTTTCTCTTTCTTGCCTGCTTACCACCCAGCCTGCCCCATGTATATACTGTAGTATATCTTATAATCCTATATTTACTTGAAAAGTACAATAGTGGCTGTTACTGTGTGGAAAATATAGCTAAGCCACAGATTCTGCACTATTTATTGCCTTCCTCATTTTTGGACACAGAGTTCTGCAGTCTTAACGTGCTGCCATGACTGAAGCCATGGCGAAAGACAGCTGCCACTTTTGCAGGCTGCTGCAGTTAAAGCATTGTTCTTTTAGGATATTTAACAATGGAGTTTTGGATATTTCTCCAAAGTAACAGTGGAGACCCAGTATCTTGTCCAAATTCTGTCTCAGGAAGTTGCTATGCATTTAGCCCATCATAAACTCATTAGGTAAGATCTAATTCCTGTCCTGTTTACCTGCTGTTACCTATTCAGCTTTCTATAGGAGACTGAGGTTAGGGTTCATTTCTTCTAAGAGGCTTTTAGCCAGTATAAAAATAATGCCAGGAAGAGTTAAAGATGTTTCAGACAGGCTTTCCCATGTTTCAGGTGCTAAAAAGAAAGAATTTACAGTTTTCTTCCTCCAGTTTAGTATTTGCACATGCAGTCTGCATTTAGCAGAACAGTAACTTTTCAGTACAACCAGCTATTAAAATATCTCCTTGTTTTATTATAAATGAGTTTTAGGGTTTAAATTGTTGTCCACTAAAGACACTGTTTAGTGCTGTTTTAAAACAGAAAATAAGTTGCCAACTTGCTGGTTCACCTTTTGTAACTTCAAGATATTTCCAAAAGTAGCTGATATGGACTAGTATTTTTTCAATATATGTAGTTTAATAATTATTTAAATGAAAAAAAATTACAAATTTAAATGAAAATCTTGTTCTTTAGGCGATACATATTCAAATAGTATGTTCAAGTATAAAATATCGTGAAGTAAAGGGAATTAAAATACTACACAACAGTACTTCTGGGATATGGTGTTTTATCAACAAAAGTTGTAGTGTTTAGGAACTTTTTGAAAGGTTTTTTTGTGCTTTTGTTTGTTGTTAAGGTTGATGAATTTTACTAAGCAGAAAAATTAGATTTAGAGAAAAGATTATTTCTTTTCCCCCCACCAGTAGAACAAATGAGTGTACTCATTTACTATCTTATAAGTAATCTTGTGATTCAGAAATGTAATTTCTGGCAAATTTGCGGCTCCCTTTGAGTCTCGGCCAGTGAAATTTGATTGAAGTTTAGGTAGAAAAAAAGATGATACTCCTGCCAAGGTTTTGTCAGTTTTATGATTTATAACTCTGAGCATTGGAAACGTATCCTTGCCATAGACCTGGAAATGAAGTAGAACTGATCTGAACTCCAGACATGTCAATTTTGAAAGGGCAAGCAACAGACTTCCTTATGCCAAAAATAGCTTTCACGTTAAATTATTTAAGCGTATTATTTGGTCACAGGTAAATGAAAAATACTATTTTTCGCTTTGGACTTTTTTTGTACGGTAGGGGAAACAGAAGGTCATTTTAAATTTAGATGGGTTTTGTTAGGTGAATCTGAAATATCACAGGTTCAAAAATCATGGTACTTGGTATTGAGAAAAACGTTGTGTGCTACTTTTATTCCTCACGTATATTCGTTATATATTGATTGCAATGAAGAGACTGTTTTAGAGTCCTGCAGCAGCTGAAGTAATGTGTACCACTTCTGCTCTTTTCTCTTGTTGAGTGTAAAATATGTATGAAGACATGTCTGAAGTGTAAGTACAGTGGGGCCCTTGGGAAGTTCTGGAGCTGTACTTGAGTAATTTCAGTCCAATGCTGACAGAATATTTACTGGTTTATTTTTGGTTTGTAGGTCTGTTTTTATCCATGGTCTCTGAAATGTTCAAGTAGGATTCTTAGTAGAACCTTAATATTGAAAATTCTTTATCTTGATTATGCCAAAAGTTTGAATATTTCCCCATAATTTAGCAAATACATATGGCTATATTGTAGTAGGTGTTTTGCTGGCAGCCACTAAAGGTTACTAACAGTTTCTATTGAAGTATTTTGTATTAAGGCACTTTAAAGCTTTGGAATCATCTGCTTTGGAGATGAAAATTTCCTTTTCCTGTTCTTAGCCTAAGCATTTTTGGGCAAGTTCTAAATTTCTTCCTCCCTTAAATAAAATTTGTATTATGCTTGAACATCCTTGTGCTTTCTCTGCCGTGTCTGATTGTATAGCTGACGAGTGTGCATTTTATTCGGTTTGAATTTGGGCTAAAATGAAAATACTGTATGACTGGAAATGGAGGGGTGCACATGCACGGAACTTGTAGTGCATCCAGTGCAGGTCTGTGGCACTGCTGGGTTCTGGCTGCAGTCACGAAGTCTGCACACCTGGAAATATTTGATTTCTGGAGATTTGTAACATCAGTAAGCAATTTGTATCTGTACAGAAATTAAGTTATTGACTCTCAAAAGCTCAGGAAATGGCCAGAACCTGACCACTTACCCTCATTCTCTTCTCCTTTTTTAAATAGTGGAAGTAATTTTTCAGCCTTTTTCTTTTCATCTCTCTTGTTAGAACTTACTCTGGTAAAAGTTTTATTCCCTCTCAGCATCGTTTTTCCTCTCACCAGCTATAACCTACTAACATTTCTCTGAAAGTATTCATAGTGGTTTGATTTATCCTCTTGTGATAGCTGCTTCATGGCATTTTCTCTCTCTTGAACCATGAATAATTTCTTTGAGGCCAGATCAAGAAATACCTGTCTTCTGTGGCTTATTGGTTCTTTCAGTAGCTTTTCCTAAATATGTAGACATATTTATACATTTCCTCATATTAGCTGAAAATATGCTTTTGAATCAATGTACCATGTCTTCTGAGGCTGAAGGTTGGTCATTACTATTTTTTAAACTATATTTGGCTTTTTTATGGAAAGTAAAGGCAGCTCCTGGGTATTTTTATTGGTAATTTTTCTGCTTTAAAATATATTATTTGAAAACAGTTCCAGTACTCTCATAATTAGGTGCATTCATTGATGCTTGAGTGGGGACAATATATGCTTTGTTACTAATCACTACCAAATGTACAATTTCATCCTCATTTTGCTTATATTTACAAAATCCAGTTATTCAACTTCCATGACTACTTTTTTAAGGTGTTTTCTTCTGATACTGCTCTTTAATCTTCTGATGCTGCTCTGCACATCAGAAAAGTGATGAATTTTTACATTTTTATTAATGTATTTACATTTTGGAGTTTCAGCAGTAATGGACAACACATGTAGTTATACATTGCTCCATCCACCCACAGTTTACTGTAATTTAGAAACTATAATTTATAATTCAGTTTGCTAGGAAGACTACTCTTAAATTATTTCATCTTCAGACATGTAAGGAAGAAGATTTACTCACTGTAAATCTATCTTGACAATTATTCAGAATCATAAATGTGAAAGTAGGAAATGGAAAATTTAAGCATGCAAGAGACAGTGAAAACCTTTTACCCTCGTATGTAATGTGTTTTGCTTGTAAGTGCAGTCTACACTGAAGTCAATCTTGCCTCGTGTAACATAACTCTGACTTTAGAACTAGTTATAATTCTGAATTTTATTTATTTTGTCTTGTATCTATGAATACTGAGCAATCCTTCTTAAGTTTATTACTAAAATGTACAGTTTTGCTATCTAGAAGTCTAGCTATTTACATAATATGAAGTCAATACCTCTTATCTTCCTAGAAAAATTATTAATTGCATTTTTCCTTGTGTTACTTAACTTTCATAAACGTTTTTGCCTTGGCAGTGTCAGAGATTGCAGGTGCAAACTGTTTTATATAATCTTAAGTAATGGCAATAGATAAGGTTGCATGTATATACATGGGTGTGTATATGTACTACACTTTCTCCTACTTACAATGGATCTTTCACCAGTATAAAGAGTTTAGCTTATGTTAATGATTTAGGCAAGAGTTTAATATTAAACTACTGTTTTCTCTGTAGTGCCCTCCTTGTCTGGTGTTAGCTGGTGACCTTTGTGTTGAAGCTTAGCATTTGTTGCTGGAGCAGGACCACCCCGCTCAAGAGAGCTGTTGTTTGTGTACAGTAATCTAGAACAGACAAGTAGAATTTATAAATCTACTGAAAAGGTTATGAAACGGTCTCAATTGGCTTTGACTGCAAACTTTGACCTGTTTGGCCGGATTTTGGAAACTGTGCCAAGATTTGATTTAAAGCAGTTCTGGGAAGCTCTTTAAGATTAAATTCCAGGGCTTGCATGACTGATGTGTTAGTGATATACTTGTGATATTAGACAAGCGTTGCTTCAATACAGTTTTAGGCTTGAACAGATCATTCACCTAAAAGTAAAAATTGTTTCAAGTCTGATTCAAAGAAATTTCTTGTGCCTCCAAATGATTTTAAAAGGTCTGTTTAAAATTTGGCATCTTGATATTCTGTTCTCTGCACTTCTCAGTAGTGAGCTACCCTGACTCCTCTAAAACAATTTGCTATGCTTTTTCCTTGGGGAGGAAAAGGTTACAAACACATCAAACTTTGGTACGGTTTCTGTGAAGCTTTTCAGCCAGCAGTTGCTGAAATGGCTTTATTCAGCACTCTAATAACACGTGGCTGGATTAGATGAATTTTGAGATGGAAAGCTTAACCATACATTTTTTCACTCCTTTGATAATAAGAGACATTTGGTGTGTGAATGCTCAGGTTTCAGTGGAGAAAAATCTCTCAAGACTTCACAGTTGAGCACCAGCAAATGCGCATTTATGTCAGAAAAGCTTCTTCATTCACTCAACACAGAAAAAAAACCTCTTTTATTGTTTTTCTCATTTACTTTGTTGTTTCTGATGACTTGAAAAAAATGTACTTATTTTCCAAATTTTGTAGTTTTAGGTTTAAGGAAAACAGTATGAGAAACTTGGTTTGGCTGAGGTGAATATTGACAGTGTCCTGATACCCACTGATGGATGCTACTCTGTTGTTCTGTGGTCAGACAACTGATTATTACATAAGATATGAGTCACATTGTGGTTAAAGGCATTTTTATTAGATTTTGTTGTTACTGATATTTCTTTTGAATCTTTGTATAAGTATTGTAGGTGTGTCGCTTCTTTCATGAATAAAGGAAGTGGACCAGTTTTTGAATGTCTTTGTCTTTAAGTAATTTAACTATCTATTTGTATTCTTAAAGTAATATTATAAAGCAATTCTTAAAGTAATAAAGTAAATTCAACAGCTTGAGTATGTATGTGTTAAATCAGGCTTCTGTATGAATGCTCATTAGAAACTTGGCTAGCATATATATTTTGCTAACGTATATACCTTATGATGAATTATTCCCTGCATCTCCACTTACTTTATTAACTTTGCAACAATTACTACTGGAGGAGCCCTCTCAAGTACATCAGTTAGAGTGTATTTGCACTTGCTCTGTGACAATTTTGTGATTCTCTGCTGTTGGAACTTCTGGCAAAGAGAATAAGGAGTCATCATTTACAGGATTCCTGTTGAAGGTGCTCTGGTAGCTACAGATGGCTGCCTGGTCACTGGTTTTGCAAGCTGAAGTGGATGAAATAGTGGAGCTGGGACTTCAGACCAGTGGCCTGTCAAATGAAAAAGCCATGACAAAGGTTCTCATTGAGAACAGGAGTGACAGCCTGGAATCAAGAGGATGCTGGTTGTGGGTTGAAATTTGAAGAGATCATACCTACCAAGTATAAATCCTAACAATCGGGTGTTTGAAGGTGAAAAAGACCTTTTTCATCTTGGACTAGAGTCTCTCTTGAAAGACAGCATAGAGATTAAATGAGGTGGTGGATAGATTTATTTTTTCAATAATTTTCCTCATGTAAGATTGGGTTCTGAATATCTCAGTAGATAATAAATGAAATTATTCCATCATGAATTATTAGTTGATTCAGCAAGCTGCTTATAACTCATGCAGTTTCATATACTGACTGTTGGTCCCTGGAAAGAAGGAAGATCACCTAATACCTGTTTTTCTTACATATTGAAAATAGTTTTTTAATGAATGCTTACATGGTTTTAAAATGAAAGATGGCTTTTGACAGTAGTTAGAATTCAATTGCTAGAATTCTGTTTCAGACCTGAAGAAGTAGTTGTGTGTCAAACACTTTTTTTCCCCTTACTCTATACTGTTCATCTTATAAAGTACACTACATCTCCATTTAAGTCTCTTATCACCTGGATGTAACAGTTAAAGTCGGAGATAAGAAGCTGGTAAATACTTCAATGTAATCACTGTTATTTAGTTTATCTATGTAGATGTAATGTTAAAGCAACTGTCTTTTACATTTGCTGGCTCAGGTGCTAAAGCATTTCACAATCATAAAACAAATGTATCAGATTTTTTTTTTTTTTTGGTCATCTAGAAAAATCTATTAAATGTTGCTGTCTAGTCTGTCTAGTTGTATTTGAGATTCAGTACTTCAAATCAGAGAAGTCTAGGCAATGGAAATTATGCTTATTGCTGGACAGGATTAAATGACAATCATTAACCTACTTGGAAAGCAGGTGCTTACAATCCAACCCTCCTGCTAAAATTGTGTAACAGATGTTTTTTGGTTTGGGTTTTTTTTTTTTTTTTTTGTTTGCTTTTTTGATTTGGGTTTTTTTTTTTTGTGTGTGTGTTTTTTACAATTGTAAGCAATTTTGCTTTATTTTTTTATGCTTTAAAATTATTAATGGGAAATTCAGAGAAGTAATTTGATAGTGAATATGTTCTAGAGTATGTGTGTAGATTTTCCTCTTTACTCTGTGGGAGTATTCATGTTTTAATTTCCTGTGGAGGAAAATTAAGAGGGGATAGCCCACAATGAATTCTATTTAATTCAGAGATTCAAAGACTCTAAAGTAATGAATTATTGAGATTACTTTGTCTGATGACATGAGTAAAATAGGCTGTGAGACACATGGCACATGGCTGGTTTTAAGCTAGGTGATGTTGACTGTAATATTGCTTTCAGATGAGTTATGCTTTTTTAAGATTTAGTTCTCCTTTCCATTACCTATTATTATATCTCTAGCTAGTATTTCTGAGGCCACATCATTGTGTGGCTAAGTCTGTTCAGAATTGCTGCTTAGCAAGCTGGTCCTCCGATGCTGTAGGTTCCTTGGTTTTGGTAGCCTTCAATTTGACGGTATAGAAGCACACATTACAGGTGTGCATCCTGGTATCTGGGGTTGTTCAGTGCCAGGGACTTGAGTGGCACTAACAGGCCTGTGATTTATCTGTCAGAACGAGGTAAATTCGGATTTGTTCCTTTTTTTTTTTTTTTTTTTTTTTAATAATTATATGCCAAATTATGGATGTACAGCTCTAATTTCCCCTGTATTTTCCATTTTTAATAATCCAGATTGTTGGCAATTTTCCATGTGCCTTAGTTGTAAACAGCTTGATTCCATCCACATTCTGATTTCGCACAAGCTGTAGATTCCAATTCAGGAAAATGTTTAACTTCACACGTACCTCTTGTGCACCTTGAAAGTTAGGAGGAAAACAGCCCCCAATGCAGTCAGCTATGTTTGAGCTCAGGAGCTTGGATAGATATTCTCTCTGACAGTATTTTGTCCTATCAGACATTATAAAAGAAAAAAATCCACTTGTATTTAATGACATACTGTATTTTGCAGAATGGCAGGGATGATTAGGCATTTTACTTGCAGCTTTCACTGAATGTGGACTTTTACAATAATCATAAAATACAAGTGTTTCAAAACATTTTCTTCTACTGCCTGTTTGCTTCAGGGATGTTTAGTGAATATTCTATACATCCTTTTGAAATAATGCTAGGAAAAAAATTGGCTACGTAACCTATTCACATGAATTTGTGATTCTGCCTCCATGGGCCTGTTGCCTTGTAGGAAGAACAGCATTAGGGTTTTAATTTCAAAGCAAACCTTTAGATACATTCTGACCTGATTAATCAGTTAATGTCTCTTTAGTATACAGTTTTCCTCTGTGGTGCCTTTGAGGTATATTTTAATGAAAACTGTCTGGCTTCAAAGTTCTTAGATGCCATAATAACTAAAAAAATGGGAAAGGCATCATTTATCTTTCAGTTAATATATGTAGTGTAAAATATAATTTGATATAATTTAAAGGTGAGAAGTTGTTCGGGATTCTTGACTAAAGTTCTGAACAGTAGAAAAATGAAGGGCTTCAGCAGGTTGAAAAATCGTTCAAAATTTAGGCTGAATATCCCATTATTTTGAGACACTTGTATTTTACAGAAGTGCAGTTGTTTTTATAAGTTTTATTCTATTATAAATTCCCTTGCTTTGCAGCATAGAAATTTTGGGGTTGGCAGGTGGTGGCCTTTAGTTTTATGGTAAAGGTTTAAGGTACAATTGCTCAAGTAATTTTAAGCTGTTTAGATACTACCAAATAATTTCTGATTTGAAGACGACTTTTTTTCCCCCCCTCTTTTTTGGAATGGGGAAAAGTAAATTCTGAGTAATGGATAACCTTTTAGTAGGTAGTTTTATTTGATAGCATCTTGTTTATTAGAAGGATGCAGAGATGGTAATGTCTTTTGGGAACTTCGTATGAATATGATTTGATTTTTAACTTGTTAGTCATGCTGTAATTTTTTCTTTCAATTAGAAATATTTGTGATCTGAATAATGATGATTTATTGTTATAGTATTTTATCTGAAGCTGGAAAGAGTGCCTAGTTGTTTAAAAGGTTTAAATCTAACTATGACAGAAATACCTACACCTTTTTGTTCAAAATACCTTTCATTGTTTTCTTGGGATTTTTTTGCTCTTTAGCATGCATTTAGGGTTCATTTTTCTCTCCATCCTTTCCCTGAAGGGAGCTTTAGGTTTAGAGCAGGCTTACGTGTCTGATGAACCCTAGTTTGATGTCTGAAATTAGGTGGAATAAGAATAAGTGATTTCCTACCTTAACACAGAGTTACTATCATTATAGGAGGATGGCCTATGAAAGCAAGAGTGACAAACTAGAAGTGAGTCTTATAGTAAACAAAGAGAGAAAAAGGAAAAAGGGTTTAAAATAATGAGGCTTGGCTTGTTTGCAGTGATGATGATTTTGTTGTGGAAGTATTATATATAGAAAAGAGAAGGATGACAAAATTGGGGGCTTCACTCTAAATAAAAGTAAGGTAATACTTTGACATGGAAACAAAAATCTCTCATTAGATTGAATTTATAATATATATAAAAATATATATTTAAATCCATTTTTTTCTTACACAAATTAGGAGATCATTACCTAAATTTCTAGTGAGAGCG
Organism: Sylvia atricapilla; assembly: GCF_009819655.1. Classification (NCBI taxonomy): domain Eukaryota; kingdom Metazoa; phylum Chordata; class Aves; order Passeriformes; family Sylviidae; genus Sylvia; species Sylvia atricapilla. Next base: position 29,879,793 of record NC_089140.1, read on the forward strand.
TTTCAAAGATTGCTCAGGGTTTGGTTTTTTTTTTCTTTTTTGTGTTCTAGTTGCATTAAAATCATCTAGCTCTACCAGACCAGAAAGAAATGGCGTTCAGGAAACCTCTAGAACAGGAAAGAGTGGAGAAGGGATGCAGATCATGGAAGGAGAACTCCTATTGCAGGTATGTTTTGCAATAGACATTATTGTATACAAAGATTTAAATTTAAAAAAACCCCAAACACCTGTATTTGGCATACTAAATTCTCAGTGATGAGATAGAAAAAGCTTTTCTTATTTTGAAATTCTTTCCTCATTTTCTTTAGGGTAATATTTAACCAGCTCTTGGATTTTTATTTTTTTTTTTACTAGTAGGGACTTTAGAGTGGATGTTAGAATTTGGGCTCCTCTTCAGTATTTCTAAGTAATTTATTGGGGGGGGTGTCCCATCTCTTTGCACCTGTTATTAATAAAGATGTTAATATAAAGGAACAATTTTTATAAGGACCAGATAAGTTACTAATTTACTGTGAATTTGGTGACTGATTTTATGAAAGAAGCAATTTCTCCTTCAAAAGCCTTGGACTTGCTGAAATATCTTGCTTTCTCAGTGGTTTGAAAGACCTCAGAATGCATAGTGTATATTCAGGACAAATTTTAAAATACTTTGAATAACTTTTATATCAGCTAATGAAAAATAGTAATTTTAAAAGTGTAGGGGTTTTTAAAATTGTCTAACCTGTTTTAATGTCCTAGAGTATCAAAGCCTATGCATAATTATGTACGACCGAGTCCAGATTAAACTCAAGAAATTAGAAATATAGCTACTAGTGTTCTAACCAGTTTCACAAAACAAATTTTAGGAGACCTGCAGCTCCATTTGAAATAAGTTGGTAGTTAGTCTTCTACACAGGTTTCACACTGATGTATCTGTCAAAAGTGGAAAATCATTCAGAGCCAATTGTTTGCTTAGAAAAAAATCAATTTCAGTGTTCAAAGACTAGAAATGAAAGCAGGTTCTAAGAATCCCACAAAAAACTTCTTTTTAATTGATAATAATTGAAAATTGTTTTTTAACCAACTAAGAAGACTAGGACATATATTTCATTTTCTAACCTTAGTAAAGTATGACAAAAAACTGTCATGGAGTTACTGCCAGTGAACAGCTTTCTTTTAAACAGAAAAAAACATAGAAAGCTGAAATAGGTGGTTTTTATTGGAGGCATCTATTTCATCTGAAGTACAGGGGTTTTTTTATGACTTCTGAGTGGAAGTTATATGAGGGAACTCCTTTCCAGTATGAAAATTAATTGGGTGATATAGTTATTACTGAAAATTCTGCCCCTCTTTGTAAGTAAGTAAATTAACCTAATTTCTTAAATGAATATGTTTTGTAAATACTTTATATATGTCAAAAAATTTAGGAGAATGAATATGCAGATGGAGTTTTCTTAGGTTATGTAACAACTCACGAGTGTGATGAAATTGGGAATTTTCTAGAAGATAGTGGGAATCAGTAAGTTGTAAATATTGATTGATTCCTTCCCTTCCACTTAGGCTCAGAAGTCTTTTGTATTTTACTTGTAAATGACTTATAACTGATGATGAACATTTTCCTTCTATTAGCTACCTACTTTTTTTGGTTTTGCCGAGGTGAAATAAAAAAACACCCTATTTGTATTTGCTTTTATTTGTTCATCAGTTGTTTTTGCTTGTTTCTTACAAATCAGAAAATTGTCTTTAATTTCCTACATAGAAACTGTCTTGCCAATTCAATATATTGTGGAAGCAGAGTCAAATGTGCCTTCCTTACAAGCAAGCTAAATTTCCTTTAAAATTATTTAAATAACTTCAAATTCTAATTTTAAATACAAAATCTATTACAACCCAAGCAAGCTTATGATAAAAAGTGCAAGACAAATGATGGCCTCTAAGAAATTTTTAAAATTTAGTTCTCAACATTGATGAACAATTTTTTAATTACCTCTTTATTAGGAGCATTGAGAGTTATATTTAGAGGCACAAATATCATCTTCAGTTCTCCAGAATAATAAACTCATTGAGAAATTTCATTATGTATTTTAAGATAATTATTTTTGGATTGCATTTTGCAAAACCCTCCATCAGAATGCATCTCCCACTTATTGATATATCCAGATACATGCATGTTGCAGAATTTTTGGCTTAAATAATACATCTGACTTTCTTCGTAACAATCCTGGTTTGAGATGACCTGTGGACCAGGGCCAGTGCAAAATGTGATTAAATTCCAGGTACAGAAGGTGTTGGTCACTCTGTATGAAATGGACTAGAATTTTAACATTTGAGACTAAGTTAGATGTTGTGCAGCTTACAGATTTTTTATGTCAACAAGCTGAGATGAAATGCCCTGCAGAACAGTGTCAGCAGAGGACACGAGCACCTGCCACTGCAGCATTCTGCTCCCATGAAATTACTGCAAGCTTCATCAAAAATGAGGATTCTTTGCAACCACTTGAGATTTCTTGGATTGGCTATATGCTATTTCATTTCAGCTTATTATTGATTTTTTAGCTCATTCTTTATTCACATAAAATTTATTAAGCTTATAAGGGGTTTTTATAGAGCTAACTGTTTATGAGAATAGATTAAATAATATCTACGCATTAAATTGGAGTGGTTCACAGCATTTAAAGACCATTCATTTAATCAGATATTTCATTTATATATTATTACTTTGTTGCAGTAAAGTATAGGATATCCTTCACTTTACATATTCTAGGTACACTAATTCTGCATAAATAAAGAGGTTTTTTTAAAAAAGTGTTTTGAGTATGCTGGCCAAATTTGCCTTTGAATTCAGCTGAGGAAATTAAGTGGCACAATATACTCAACCTTGCCCCTAGAGACTGCCTTTTGTTAAATCTTGACTGAAATCCACGGAAGTAGATCAGCACCTTTCAGATGAGCTGCCAAGTCACAAATGTGCTGTTTGCTATCACAACAATTGCCGTGGCCCATATTGATTGGGAGTTCAGATAAATGCCCTTTGCGTGACTTGCAGTGTGGAGCCGCCTGGTCTGCTGCTCCACAGAGGGGGAAATCTCTTCAAAAACATTGTTTACTTATAAGTCCACTTTTGCAGAGGTTTTCTATTTTAGGTAAACTATAAAATGTTTTCTTGGACTATATAGGGGAACTTGATTTCCTGTCCACAGTGGCCTGTCTGTACTATGAATAGAATGGATTTTGGGACTGGGTTTGTGACATGGCTCTCATTTGGGTTGTGGGCAGCTGGGGATATCCAAGGCTTGAGCCATACAAGCATTGTGAGCTGTGCTTGATACTAGATAAACTTACAGTTCTTCATACTACTGTCCCTCATCTTGTACAATCAAGAGTATTTAATAGTCATCAACACAGTTTGACTTCTCCACTGAATTAAAAAAGCAAGTTTAGGGTTTTTTTCATTAGATCCAGTTTTCTTCTTCTTTTTAATACATATACTGTAGAGAAATGCAGTGAGGAGTTCTGTTTGTGCTGTAGATAATGATGTGCTTTTGCATGCTTCACATTTTGTTGGGAGGCTACAGTATAGGTAGACCTAGAGCCACAATAATTATCTGGAATTTTATCTCTGAGGCTGACAGTTTGCTGTGTTTCTTCCCCAGGCATTAAATGGATTTGTTTTAGTTGTTACAGCAGATGCTCTGGTCTTCTATGTCTCTTCTACTATCCAAGACTACTTGGGATTTCAACAAGTAAGTTTATTTCTTCAGTTTTTTTCAGAGATTTTGCCTAATTTCAGGGAACATCAGTTTTAAATTCATATTTAGGGTCTTAATTTTTTTTTTTTTTTTTTTTTTTTTTTTTTTTTTTTTTTTTTTTTTTTTTTTTTTGGTAATAAAAATCTCAGGTACTTTAGGTTGAATTACTTTGAAACCATATTACTTTTCAATCAGCTTACAGAGCCAGGATGTCAGGCCAAGCACAACAGGAATATAATTTCCAAAGTTGAGTTAGGCAAGATAGGAAATTTTCACACTTAATTATTCTTTACTGGAACAACTGTTTGAAATTTATACTGTGGTGTTACCCAGTTTATGATGCTGAGTGAGACATAATTCAATGGAAGGTAATTATTTTAATAGAAACCTTTCCTGAAAAATTATTTCCATATGTCTTGAGATTTATAAATATCAAGTGGGTGATTTTGGTATTTTTAGAATTCGTTTTCTTGCTCATGTTTACCCATTTAATTTTTAATATCAAAACAAGCATTTGTTTTTTACTGTTTATGGCGCCGATCGATTGCAGCTGACTTCATTAGGCTTGAAAACCAGGTGCCAAAGTACTAAAGACTGAGGCATAGTAGGCAAATTCTGCCTTTGTTAGAAAACTCCTGGGATTACTTAATGTGAACATGATAGAATGAAAACGAGAGTTATAGTTCTCAAAGTATATCCATGCACACTGCATATTGATGGATTCAGCTGCTGTCTAAAAAGAGCGAGAAACCTTGTTTGGCCTGCAATTTCAGGTAACTGATAAGAGATTGGGGAAAGTTTGTGTAAAACAAAATATTTCAAAAAAAGCCCATTGTATTTCCTGGGATTACATATTCTTCCATGTTGGGGAATGAAATAAGAAAAAATCTTGGAAAACAAGTTGATCATAACGTTTGTGAAGTAATGCCAGCAAATCAAGTGCATGATAAAGGAGTGAGATCCTAAAGTAACAAAAATTACCATTTCTGGCAATTTATTCTGGAAAATACTGATTGTTTTATGAAATTCATCATAGCAAAATTTGACATAGAGTTCTGCTTTTGCCAGTCCATCTCAATTACATTAGATCTTTGTTCTATTTAAATATTTTCTGTTTATATAATGGTTGGATTTTTGAAACATGCCAAAAACAGGGATCTTAACGCTTCTCAGTCAACTGAGTCTTTACTTGAATATTTTGAGTGAGGTTTCTTCCCACTTAAGTGCCTTTAAGCGCTGATCCTTGCTCTTGAGCCTTTGCCTTTTAGATCACATTCCCAACCACGCAATTGGTAGTGGAATAAGGACATAATAATTACATGTTTCAGTGCATCCTTAAGAAGTGACAAAGCTTTCAGGCAAACAGATCCACTGTTTATAATATGTGCTTGGTTTTGGCAGTTGGGTTCAGGGTCTTTAGCTTCTTCTGTATTCCTGTAGAACCTATAGTGGGTTAAGTCAAGTAGTAGCTGGCAAGGAATTTATTTACCAGTACATAAATAATTTAAACAGGACCTAAGCATAGCATTTCCAGGCCTTCTTAGCTAAAAGCAACTAAAGAAATAATTGACATAATGTACCTTCTTTTTCTAAGGCAATATTTTTTTACTATTGTTTCCCATGTTTACAGTCATGTGTGTAACTGAGCTGTTCTCTGTGCTGCTAAAAATTGTTTCATGAAGCTTTGCCACCTGCATGTGATTGTATGTATTTATCCTTGAGCAAAATGGATTTTGCTATGTCCATAACAGCATTGCCAATCAGGTAGCATGTAGCATATGTGATTTTCTTATTGTCGTTCTTTTTCATCTTTCTCCTTTTGTTCCTAGTCGGATATTATACACCAGAGTGTATTTGAACTGATTCATACAGAAGACAGACCTGAGTTTCAACGACAGCTACATTGGGCATTAAATCCTGGCCAGTCAGGAGACTCTGGACCAAGTGTACAAGGTGGGGACAGAATTTATTTTTTGCCTCTCAGATTAGTTTTTTGTTTTTTGGGCTTTTTAAATTTGTCTATGTAAAAAATCTTTGGTCATTTTAGATGAATAAAGGAAGAAATAGTGGTTTTCAAATTTATTTGAATTTTATGGGCACATTTAGCCAACAGTGAGAATTACTATTTTTTTCACTTTAAATAAGCACTGCTATTCATAGCACGGCACCATTAAAATACTAATTATACTTTAAATTGGAAGACTTTAATTTGGAGTATAGGTGACAATGTTTCTTAGACTGATCAGTCTAAGAATGTGCTAGTTACAGTGTTACTTTGGGAATAGTGCATTCATTGCCACATAGACCAATACTTCTGTTGGAGATAAAAGGGGAAGAGAAATAAAAGATTAAACAGACGAGCCTTTAAGATCAAGTAATATGCATGTTAGAGCAGACTTGTCACACATCCCTGGCCGATGCTAAAGTGTGCTGCTGTATTGAGAAACATCTAAGGAGAAACACATTGCACGTGTATCAGAGCAAAGATGTGTAGGTGCCGAGGTAGTTAGGTGTGTAGGTAGAAATGTGTAATACGGGAAGCATGTGCCTGCATCGTAATGACAACAAAGCCATTGAGACAACTGCTCCATTTTAATGCTGCTTTTCACAACAGTTGTTTAAATGTGTTAAGCTGTTGTTTAAACATGTAAAGTCTTCTATTACTGTGACTTGATTGTAGGTGGTTTATTAATCCAAAAATGTCCATTTCCTTAATAAACCTTTAATTGACTTAATTTAAAAAAAATAGAGTATGGAAATGCCATGATTTGATAGAGAAAAGTTACTGTGTTTGTAACACACCTCAGTACATTTCAGTTTTTCATTCAGCAATGTTATTATAGGATCTCTAGATCAATCTCTACGAGTTAAGCTACTGCACAGCTAGTTAATAAGAGTTCAGCACAGCAAAGAGTACAGTTCTCAGAAACCAGATGTTTAGAGTGAAATTGCGTTCTATGGACCTTAAGCAAGTGCATGTAAATTTAGAAAAAGTTATTTGAAAAGTATGACTCCAGGTTGGATTGGCCTCAGTTTTGAATGAAGGACAGGAAGTGCTGAGTAGGATTACAAACAATTCTTTGTTTTGTATCTTGTGTTTCTAGCTTGCTAAAAGCTGCTAATTGTGCCCCACTCCTGAAAGCATTCAGGACCTAGGTAAATGTGGCTTTTAGCAACCTAGTCTAGTGAATGGTCCATGGCAGGGGGGTTGGAATTAGGTGATCTCCAAGGTCCCTTCTATCCCAAACCATTCTATGATTCAGTGATGACTTTTGAGCCTTAAGTAGCATAAAGTGTTTGGATGTTGAGGATTTTTAGACTGAATTCAGATTTATAGCAAAGGATAATGCTATGACCATAAGAATCCCCTCCATTTTTGCAAATTTAATCCATTTCTGTTTTAATACATTCAGCTAGCATTACATAGATATTTATAGATATAACTGTGCTCAGGCACAGATTCCATCCTGAATCTGAGAACTGATTCTGCTTCAGTTAGCCTGGACTGGTTATTTCTCACTCAATACTCTGGTATGCTGCTAGACCACTGGTTTCCTCTGCTCTTACTGTGCTTCCCAGACATGCCTCCCGGTCCTTGTCCTGTTCCCAGAGAAGTTTGCAAAATTCTAATTTTTCAGGCCCAAATATCTGCTTTGGGGCATGAAGTCTGGATTATCTTTTGAGCTTCATATGTTGCACAACCATATGGTCTTGAGTTTAAAGACAAGCACTTAATGCACTGCATGTTCTGCACGTTGCTCCATGGTATTGATGAGATCCAGTGTGAGCTTTGTGAGGGATATGGGTTCTAATCCCTGTAGTGTTAACTGGTAGTTTTGCTCCAGGGATTGTAGACACTCTGTAGGATTCTCTGCCTTCTTACAGTGAGTCACTTCAAGAGCCTGGCAGTAAAACCTTCCTGCCTTCTGTCTGCCTGGAAAAGTGCAGCAGTGTTGCTTTCGCAAGTGTAGGAGGCTCAGTTTTGAAGCCCATTGCCTCCTGTTTTGAGTTCTGTTGCCCTCCTGTTGGGAGCCAGTTCTTTCACCACAGCTTTTCTCACACTTGGGAAATGTGCATTTTACTATGGGACTTGACAAACTGCACAGGATCCAGCTGGATTTGCTGACTCTTCAAATTTCAGCTCTGTATTTACCAAAAGAATAGCACTGAGTTTCTCCTGTGGCAGAAATGCTGAAGGATGCCAGCAGAAACCCTGGCACTGCTTATTAGGTACTAGATCTGTACTCCGTCAGAGTTGGCATTTTTGAAATTTGCAAGGATTTGCAAGGTGTTTCTTTGATGCTCTTTCTTCATAATCATTGCTTCTTCAGAGAGCTTCTTAGAGAAGCACCATCTCAGAAGTGCTGAAAATTCTCAGCATCAATTAAGCAATTTATAATAAAAAAAATCTGCAGCAGTAGCAAGTAAGGAATTTTGCTTTGTCTGTTGGGAACCATCCATATGACAAGTGTGGGAATTTCTTATTTTCTAATTTCAAAGTTATATTGTCACTGTCTTGGACTAAAACTACTTGAGTGTGTCTGCCTGTGGGATCTTCTCATAATGGTGACTGGCCAATACAGTTCTTCAGATGGCTGTAATTTCAGATTATCCTTTTTTATCACACTACCAGCTAGGACAGAAAAAGGTTTGTTTTTCTCCATATTTTGAAGTTTATTCAGCAAACATTGACCTTGCATAGCAGTTCTTTTAGGAAGAAAAGATATCTCCTGATTTTTATCTGAAAAGCTGGGTAACTCAGCATACTTGTAGGATTTGGATGGCCTTAGGTTGCAAGGCCTATTGGTAAGACGTCAGCAATCTCATTTGGCTCCAATTCAGTTGCTTGAATTCATAGGAGATTAAATTGAACTGGGTTTTGGTAATGATTTGTTTGCCTTTGGGTTTGTTTTGCCAGTGTATTAACTCTGAGCCTATCTGTAAGTTTTTCCAGCTGTTCACGAGACAAAATAATTTTTCAGAAAATATAATGTGGTGTGTTATTATGTTACATGCTTTCCCTGACTTCGTCTCCATGTCTGGAAGGTCAATATGGGTTCTTGAAATCTGTATAATTATTTTGTCCATACTAGATAATTGTTTCTCTAAGAACATGGACTATTTTTTAATAAAAGATTATTTTATCATAAAATGTCTTTTAAGCTGATTTTTTCTTAATTTTCTGCATGTATCAATAGGGAATAGAATAGGAAACCTCTTTTTTTAATGTGTATCACAAACAAGATTGTCTTGCTAAATTTGCTGTGAGTAGTCATGCTCTGGTATTGCTGTATATGTGTTCTCATGTAAAACATATGTATTCTATCAGAAGTTTATTGATTTGCCTTCTGGTTTTACTTTATATTCCAAATGTTTTAAGTCTGTTTTGTAAATACCACTTAGCAGCAAATGCTCATCCTGATGAGGTGGAAGGATACCATGTTGCTATCCTAGATAACAATTGTGGCTTTGAGTGTTTTTAAAACAAACAACCCCAAAACACAAGTACTCCGTGTATACCTGGAGAGATAAATATGTTGTTTTGATCAGCAGAGCCCAGAATACTTTGACTGTTTAGTAGGGTGATTTTGCCTTCTTTGGAGAAAAATTCTGATTTTTTTTTTGTGGTAGTTTCCTAAAGTTTATGATTTTTATTTATTGCTACTGCTTTCACCTGGCTGTATGGAAAGTAAGTTTCACAGTTTGATGCCATTACTGAGTTTTTGAATACTCAGTTCCTGTAGTTGCTGTACCTTTTTGCAGATGCTGCCATTGTAGGAACAGGGGTAATGTTCTCTGCTGTGAACTCTGCTCTTTGCAACTGATACAGAATCTAGGCTGTTGACAAACATAATTAATAAATTAAAAACCCAAACAAACCGAAGTCCTAAAGAAAAAAAAAACCTTAAAAATAAATTACATTCCGTTTTTAAAAACCATAGCCTGTGAAACATAATCCCATCATAAGAATTGATGCTTAGCCTCAGTGTTACAATCATTATAGGTTCTGAGGATGTTTCCAGTTTACATTGTTCTTGCTTGGGACATGACCTAATGCTTTGTTTATGAGACGGAAGATCGTTTGTTATAGATAGCCTTCACTAGGTGTTTTTCTAAAAATAATCCTTATAAATAATCCTTTCCTGCAGGAGATAATGGCTTTTCACAGCCAGCAACCTATTATAACCCAGACCAACTTCCTCCAGAGAATTCTTCCTTTATGGAAAGGAATTTCATCTGTAGGTTACGATGTCTCCTGGATAATTCATCTGGATTCCTGGTGAGTATGGAGTCACATAAAAGCTTCCACATATGCTTAAAACTCGGAAATCTGCATTATCCTAACAAGAGGTGCAGCAACTTACTTTATTTGTTAAGTCTCCAAAGGTATCTGAGCTGTTTGAGCCACAGTGTTTCAGTTAGTGACACTGAATGTCTCCCCTTTAAGATGTTGTCACAACCAGGTGCAAGTTCTCTCATTTCTCACAGCCTATTTGCTCAGTGAAATGCAAATAAGCAACTGTTTTTTTTTAAAGTGCTATGTCATTTGTAGATCAAAGAGCATTACAAGAGTATTTTCTTGTATCAAGTTGAGTATCTTGAGATGCAATCAGTTATAGTTATTAAGAGGACCAAAGTTTTTCCTTGTTTGGAAAAGTATGTGCTTGCTCTTTTTAATGCATTTTTTGTGAGTCAGTTATTTAGATTTTAAAGCAAGTGTCACAACCTCCTTGTGATATCTTAAAATATATAATTCTTCACAGTTGCAAAATTGAACATACAAATTTGAAAGAGAAACAATGATATCCTTATAGGCATGTGTGTTCATTTGATTATTAGAAGCCCAGTTGATATTTGATACGACATGTTTGGTTTTTTGGTTTTTTACAGAATAAACTTCCCATTAATTAATTTTCCAGTAAGTTTATTAGTAGATATTAAAGTGACACGCTCAAGGGAGTAACAACGGTGTTCTGTACTTGTTAGGTAACTTGTGTATGCCATCCTATAAAGCTTGAATGTGATGGATCTTAAGAAAAATGAAAAATACATGTTTTACATCATAACAGAAGCATCTTGCTTTTAAATATCTATAGCTTATAGCAATTACTTTTTTCCTCATCCTAAGGCCATGAATTTTCAAGGACGACTGAAGTTTCTCCATGGACAAAACAAGAAAGGGAAGGATGGGGCTACTTTGTCTCCTCAGCTTGCACTGTTTGCAGTAGCTACACCCCTGCAGCCACCGTCTATCCTTGAGATACGAACCAAAAACTTCATCTTCAGAACTAAACACAAACTGGATTTCACGCCTACTGGCTGTGATGCAAAGTAGGTGAAACCATTCTGTGTAATTGTCTAATAATCTACCGATGAAATAGGTTTCAAGTATGTATTTGAAATCTAAAACAGGCCACTCTTTTGGTATATAAACTGTTTCAGTGATGGTTGTTTAGAAGCTGTTAAGGTTTTTGTCTCCAGCCCTGCTATCAAGTAAAGAGAAATGTGTACTATAGTCTATTTCCTTGAAATGGCATACTGCTGTTTGAGTCTCAATTGTTAGAAAAACAAAGCAAAAACCCACAAAACCAACATAAAATAGAAAAAAACAAAAGACAGCACACAAATTAGGGAAGAAGAGAAGTTTCATGTTAAATCAGGTTTGAAATTTGGCTTTAGAACTGATAGAACAAGTGTTTCATTTCATTCCACATTTCTTCTTCAGTTCAAATAGATGTAAAATACAGTGAAATTTTTTTCTTCAAAATAAATTGAATACTTTTTTATACTATAACTTTTACCCATTTCAAAATCATTCTCTTCCCTATGTAAAATTTGGAAACACTACTGCAATGCTAGATCAAAATAATGTTACTATGCACCAAAATGGCAAAAAGGCTATTAGATTGCTTTTTTATAAAAAAAAAGCCTCTGGCCTCCTTCCTTCTCCTCTCCCTCCTATTATTGACTGACAATGCTTTCATTTTTGTATGAAAATAGAGCCTTTCATATGGGTTTCCCTGCCTACTTACTTCCCTGCCTACTTAGGTAGAATTAAATTACTTGGCATTTTGTTTACTGAGAGACCAGTATGTTTTATTTCTCTAAGCTGATACAAGTAAAAGTTAACAAAATGTTAACACAGGTGTTTCTTTCCTCTGATGTTTTTTCCCACTTGAATCTTTCAGTTTTTATCATATTTTACAGTTTATGTATATTGTTCCTTATCCCTGCTTTCCCTCTTTTTTTACCTTTTGTCTTTGAATTTCCATTTCTTTGTTTTGAATCTTGTTTAGGTCTCTTTTGGACTATGTCTTTTTATCATGTATCACACAGAGATCACATGAATTCTGTTAAGTGTTTCCTCTCCCCAGACTCTAGTAAACTACTCTAATTTTAGCTGCCAGGGTCAAACATGACTCTTGCTAGTGGTCCTCTGATTCATATCTTGTTTAAATGCAAACACAGGGGTCCCAAACCACTCAATAGCAAAAGGGTTGTAGTTTTGAGATACATCTGGGTTTGAACTTTAAGCTACTAAAAATTCTAATTAAGACAAGAAGTTTTAGATAACTAGTTAAACCCCTAATTAATTCCACACACAAGCACCGATAGGTAAATCATAAGAAACAGGGCTAAGAAAAAAGTCTTTCTGTGGAACTATTGGGAGCTGCCTGCTAGGAATGAATATGTTCAGTAGTAGAGAATTGAGAGTTTGGCTGTAGGCATTCACTTTTTTTTTTATGATCTAATGGTTTTGTGAATGCAGTCCTAGTCACTGAAGGCAACCTGGCAGACTAGTTAAAATTTTATGATTTGTTGACTCTGCGTTTTATTAGAGCTGCTCTGCTTCCGCATACAACTGATATAGTAACAAACTTGCCTCAGAAATGTTCTAGCCATAATTAACTTGTTTGACATTCATTTTGTGAGTTGGTTCATCAGCAGGGCTGCAATTTTTTGATTTTACCTTACAGAGGAAAGATTGTCCTGGGATATACCGAAGCAGAGCTGTGTATGAGAGGAACAGGATACCAGTTTATTCATGCAGCTGACATGCTTTACTGTGCTGAAAACCACATCCGAAGTAAGTTTCATTCTCTAAGAAATGCTGAAAAATCAAAGGATGGAGTATTTTTTCAGTATAAATGCAATATGAATTACAGGAAAAAAAGAGGTTGTTAACAAAAAGAACACTGTTCATTTAATATGTTCTATCTGTCCTTCTAAAAACTTGCACTGGTAGAAAAAATGTTTAATATTCCTATTTAGGCCCTTTAGGATAAATATTCCAGTCTCTGTCACCTCTTGCTCTTCTCACTTTCTGCTCAACCCAACTTCTGCTACTTTAACAACTTTCTTTGGGCAAGAAGACTGCCAAAGATAGCTTTCCTGTTAGCAAGTTAAATAAAGCATTTTCTTTTGATATTGTTCTAAGATTTTTACCAGAAATTCTCTGATTTAACATGCTAGTGTCCAAACATTTCTGGGTTTGATTCTTGGCAGCTTGAGCTGGTTTAAGTAACGATTATGGAGAGAAGTATAGTGTTAAGGAAATAAACATCAGCTATCTGATGTATAACTATTTAGGAGATTCTGATTTTTATTTTTGTTGTTAGTTATAGCATAATTATCTTCAGAACTTACAGAATCATCTTCAGAATATTATGGTACTTCTTTTCTACTGAATTCTCTTGAGAAGTTAATTTTTTTTCTTTTATCGCCTCACAGACAATTAGTTAATGCCCTTCAGCAGGTTTTTCTAAACCTATTTAAGCACATTTTCTGTTTCAGGTGTAGCTCAGTCACTGTTGCTTATCAATGGTTCTGTTTTCTTTCATAAAGAAAAAGAGAGAGTTCCAGAGTGGAAGGGGATGAAACTTGGATGGTTTGAAACTTTGTCTTAAAACTGGTTTTGCTACATTTTTGATGCTAAGATTAAAATAAAGAAAAGAAGTTTTGTAGCAAGGATTTTTGTTTAGATTCTTAGACTTTCCTAATACATTATATTTAATTTTTTTTGTCTAGAAATGCAGCGGTTTTGAGCAATTTTATTGCTTCCACTCCTTGCCTCTGTGAATCGCATATCTAAGAATTATCTTTAAAATCCGCATTCATCGCTACCTTCACTTAGAACAACAAAACCAACCAAAATAGACTAAAGCTCCCCACACAAAAACCAAGAGAACTTCATCACAACACAGAACAAAATTGGACAGTTAGGACAAAATCCACCTCTGTTCCTTCACCACAATTACCACAAAACTTCCCTGTGCTAATTCTACTTTCTAGCATTGTTCAGTACTCATTTTGCCTGTTACCTCTCCCAATACTTATCTGAAAATCCCTGTAATCATCCTGGGTTTTGGCACCAGAATGACCATAGTGGGTTGACCCTGGCTGCATGCTAGGCACCCACCAAAGCCCCTCACCAGGCACCCACCAAAGCCTCTCTATCTCTGCCCTCCACAACTGACAAAGGAGAGAAAATATAATGAAAGGTTCATGGGTTGAGATAAGGACCAGGAGAGATCATTCACCAAATACTGTCACACGCAAAACGGATTTCATCTGGGCATATTAATTGAATTGATTTTTTGCAAAACCAGAGCAGGATAATGAGAAGTAAAATAAGGCCTTAAAGACAACTTCCACCAAGAAACCTGGTCCATCATGGGCTTTTTCTCTCCATGGGAGCCTGTTCCAACACAGGCCTCCTGTAACGTATCCACCTGCTCCAGCATGGGTCTCCTCCATGGACTGCAAGTGGATTTCTGCATGGATCCAGCTGCTTCACCATGGTCTCCACCATGGGCTGCAGGGGAATCTCAGCTCTTGCAGCTCCTGCCCTTCCTTCCTCACTGACCTTGTTGTCTGCAGAGTTGCTCCCATTGTGTATTCTCACCCTGCTCTTCTCTGGCCACAGTTATATCTGCACAATACCTTTTTTTTTTTTTTTTTTTTTTTTTTTCTTAAATGATATCACAGAGGCATTACCACAATTTATAATTGTCCGAGTCTTGCCCAGCAGCATGTCCACCTTGAACCTGCCAGGGATTTGCTCTGCTGATAATGGAGGAAGCTTATAGCAGCTTCTCAGAGAAGCCACCCTGTAGCCCTTGCCACCACTACCAAAGCCTGGCTACACAATCCCAATACAGAAATATATGGTGGAAACTGAGTATGTTTATCAAGCACTGCTAGTGGTAGATGGATGAAACATAAGATTTTTAAGTACCTCTGCATAAACCTGTCAAAACATGAAAGAATTGGATTCAGAACTAATGTGTTTTCTAATTGTTAAAGTAATAGTTGCTTTTTGAAGGCAAGAGAAGCTTGGTCTTTTGTCATTTACGTGTTCTACTATTTATTGATTTCTGTTATTGAAGAAATAATGGACAAAGCCCCATATAGAATCTGTCTATAGCAGATACCTTGCAATTTTGAATTCTATTTTTACAAGTAAGTTAGACATCTTGATCAGTCCTCCTGATTCACTGGGAATGCATTAGTGCCACACCAAATCAAGTGATTGAGGACATGAGGTTTGTAAAATTTCTCTACAGATGGGATTCCTTTCATGACATACAAGTTTTCATGATTTTGTTTGCTGGACAGTAACCAGTATGTTTACTCCTTAGTGATGAAGACAGGTGAGAGTGGAATGACTGTATTTAGGCTTCTAACCAAAGAAAATCGATGGGCTTGGGTACAGGCAAATGCACGTCTTGTCTACAAAAATGGAAGACCAGATTACATCATTTCCACGCAAAGACCTCTTACGTAAGTCATCATTTCATAAAGCAGTGTTCTTCAAAAACTGAAAACTAGGCTTTTGAGGCTGTTTATATTCACAAAGGAATTTTTGTTTTTAAATTATTCCCCTTTATATTCCAAATACCCAAAATTCTTTCAGTTTGCTTACAGACACGTAAAGAATTCTGATATTTCAGAACTTGTGGCATAGTCCTTTTGCATAAAACTTTGGGCATATTGATTTCTTTTAAGAACAAGATCAGCAGCAGAAGCATGAAGTTATTCCATCCACCATTTTCAATCCCAATGAGCAAAAACTGAGAAATCCAACTGCAGTTGTGCAGAAGAAACAACAAATAACAAGGAACAACAAATGACAAAGAAATTCAGTCCTGAATTTTAGTTCAAAACTAAGTTCTGTATAATATAGAATTCAGCCTTGTTAAATAGCTCAACTAATTTTTGTTAAGGAGTCTGTAAAATGGAGAAAGATACTTCAAGTATTGATTTACTTGCTATTCCAAGAAAAGCTTAATTCATGGAACAAAGCCCACTTATTTTCACCTCACACCATAATGCACAGAAAATGGTGTATGCTATCTAGATTTAATTACAAATGTAATATGTAAATGTGGTATTACAGTCATAAGCTCCTTATTTCATAATCTGCCTCTTGGTTTAACTCAGCCAAGTTGAGCTGGAATAGGTAGGAATTCAAAAAATGCCTACAAATAGAATAGTTCATTTTTTTAATGTTAATTCCAGGGGACAAAAAGATTGGACTAACTGTTTAGTACTTCTGTACCATGCTATATATCTGATTTATTTTCAGAGATGAAGAAGGGGCAGAACATCTACGGAAGCGTAACGTGAAGCTGCCCTTCATGTTTGCCACTGGTGAGGCTGTGTTATATGAGGTATCTTTCCCTATGTCGAGCCTTATGGACCCGTCTCAAGCAAAGAGTAAAAGCACAGTGGGAAAAGGAGCTAAAGCAATGCTACATGATGAGTCTGTGGATCCAAACTCCCTCCTGGGTGTCATGTTAAGGCAAGATGAGTCTGTTTATCTCTGCCCTCCAGCATCACATAAACTTTCTTTTGAGCGGAACTTCTTTGCAGACAGTAGGGATGAACTGGGTGGTGATATTAGCAGTGGCTGGACAGACAATCTCCTACCTGCTGGAAATCACAACATTCTCAAACGGGAGCTGATGGAGGACAGTACTGTTCCACTTCCTGAAGACAGTGCAGCACTCTTTCAGGATAACAAAAGCAGTGATTTGTACAGCATCATGAAAAGTCTGGGTATTGACTTTGAAGATCTAAAGTGTATTCAGCAGGATGAGGAGTTTTTTAAAACTGAATTATCTGATGTGGATGATATTGGGGACATCAACATAACTGATGAAATCTTGACTTATGTTCAGGATTCCTTAAATAAATCTGACTTCTTATATTCAGACTGTAACCAGCAGCAGCCCTTGGTCCAGAATGAAGGTTGCATGGTACAGCAAGACTTAGATCCCCATCAACTTCATCAGCACCAGAAACAGCTTGTGGAACAGCAACAACAGCAGCAGCAGCAACAGCAGCTCTGTCAAAAGATGAAACATATGCAAGTCAATGGGATGTTCACAAATTGGAGCTCTGGCATGCCTCTTAGCTGCTCACAACAGCAGCCCCAGCAATACATGTTCCCTGGCATGCATGCCAGCACATCTGAGTTCTCCTACAAATCAGAAGTTAACACTTCCCCTTACGAGTGTAGGCAAGACTTTGTTCCTTACAAGCAACCCACAGCGATGATGCCACAGCTTTCTAATTTTGCTCAAATGGATTTTCCTGCAGCAGGTTTTGATGTATCGAACTATTCTGCTTCTTCCAACTTTGAGGATTTTCTCAGTTGTTTGCAGCAAGTCCCTGAAAACCTTGAGTGTGGGATAAACTCTGAGTCGGTTATGCTCACTCCTCAAACATGCTATGCAGGCGCTGTTTCTATGTACCCGTGCTCACAGGAGGCACAGCACAGCTGCGTGGATCAAATGCAATATGAACCTATGATGACAAATCAACAGCAACAAACATTGGGGAACAAGGTATGGTAAACAGCATTGCTGCATTGCTTGCATCTTGAATCGAGTTTATATTGCTTTGAGTGACTGCTGGGGGGGCAGAGTTTATCGTGACTGAATTGCTAGTTTGAAATGGATAGGTTAGCAGTGTGTGGATGTCTTTGCTTTATTTGTTCATTAGAATGAAGAGAGTTGCATTTGGTCAAGTTTATATATATCTGTGTACCTGCATTCTGAAAGCTCTCTCTGGCAGTATTAATCAAGTGTGAATGAACAAGTCTGTGGTACTATAGCAGTAATTTTCCTGGTAGGAGCAGAAGAAAAGTAGGTTGGTCCAAGTCTTGGAATTTGCCAATAGACCCTTTAGAGAGGAATTGAGTTTGCTTGGCACACTCATTTTTGTTAAATATGTTGCAAGGATCAAAAGAAAATGTTTTGAAGTGTGAGTATTGTCTAGCTACTTGGTTTCCTCAATGATTTTAGGATTAATGAAAGTATTAGATTATAGTGTCATAAAAGTGGCCTAAAATATGAACTGTATTTCACTCCTATACACAATGTTACCGCAAAAAAAGGTCTTAAATATTGCTATAAGTGAAAGCCAGCTTGTTCCGCAAGCTGCTGTCTGAATTAGCCACTGAAGAAAAAAGTTGGAAAAAATTATACTTACAGTAAGCTAAGGTGGTCCTTTTTCACCAAGGAGAATGCACAATAAAAGCCATAGAAGAGAAGATCTTGGCTGTAGCACAGACTACAGTTGTAAACACTGTTATTTGTTGGCAAAATTAGCTTAGAAATATAATTCAATTACTAGTTCCTGATTCTGAGTAACCTTTGTTGAAGTACTTTCTGTTGTACCCTTTATTTCTGTTAATGCTGCTAAAGTATAGAGCCAAAATTCTTTTTATCTCAATGAGTTAATGTTCTAAAGTACTGATCCTGAAAACGCTTAGGCACATGCATAAGCATTTATAGAATTAAAGTATTAATTGGCATTTAACCTATGCAAGATAAAGGTGAGGAGTGCAATTAGAATATATCCTTTTTTTTATGTGCTTAATACAATTATGAAACATTCCCCTTTTTAAACTGCTTCACTGCTGAAAAGCATGCAGTTGCATAAATTTACCTAAAATACAACAGTTCAGATAAATGAATGGCTTCTCCCTGAGTGCCCAGGGTTGATATTACATGAAGTGACTTTGAGAATCTTCACTGTGCAAACCTGAGCACGGCTTGGCTGTGCATTGCCGGGCTGTGCTTGGTGTTTAGTCTTTCAGAATGCTTCTTAAGAGGCTTGCAGGGCCATCCAAGTTTATCTTTATAAAAACAAAGAATTACTCTCTTCCCAAAAGCTGTACTAAAGTGATGCATCAGTTTTGAACAGCTGTTGCATTCACAGTTCCTTTTCTTTATTTTTAATGGCTGGTTTCAATTGCATTTATTATGCATATAATTTTGTTGTCATGCTTCCTTAATAATTTTTATGATCCCTATTTTGTAGTTTTCTCCCTTGCATTTTCTTCACATCTGCCTATAAAAAGTTTAATGACTAAGACAGCACCTCTGAAAAAATTCTATCTATTGCTTCACATTTACTAAATTGCTGTGCTGCAAAAATAATAGGACACTTAGGTTGTAAAAAACATGAACAAAGGCCACTTTGTGAAAAATTGTTCTTACTTAAGTTGTTCAGAGGCAAGTTCAGCCCCTTTTGTTAGGGTATCCCTGTCCTGCATGACGTGAGTAAGCACTGCATAAGCAGAAGCCTCGTGTGACTAAGCAGATAGGATAGTGCTGTTTGAGCCCACATTCACACAGCCAAACCAAAGTAGGGCAGCCTTGGTGGCTGTGTTTAGCACACATGACTGGTATCTTTTCAGACTTCTAGCTCCCACTGATTTCTACATGAAAAGACTACAGAATTAGAAAGGTCTATTGTGGTCATGCACCTTGACTTTCTGCCTATCTTATAATTGTGGTAGGGGCATAGCCCATGTAGTCTAAAATCACTTTGAGTGATGGAGAAGGACAGAAAGGCCTGTGATCATTTTGCTGCTTGTTTAGGATTGGTATTCCTTTATTAAGCAGGAGAAACTTTCCTGAGTACTTGATTCTATGTTGAGAGCATTCCTAAAAAATTTAATGAGCATGGTCATCTTATTAATGAAGAATATTGAAATAACCTGCTTCTGTCAGAAATAATCCTTGTGTATACTCTTAAAAGTGTGTCATCTTTGATTAAAAACATAATTCACATGGCTATAGTCTTGTTAAAAAGTTAGAAGAATTGTGCACAGTAAGTTAAATTTAAGTGTTTGCATAGAAGGAAAAAAGAAGAACTAAATAGCCAGTACAATTTGATAGATGAATGGATGAATGAATGTATAAGACATGTTCTTAAAGACAAACCTTGAAGGAATGAGTACTTATGTTATAAGCCACTCCTAAATAGATGATGGAAATGTTTAAAATACTTGGTTGTATTTTCTTTGCATGACTGAATGGAGTGTTTTGTAGATAAAGTCCATAGCATGACAGGAAGCATTACATTAGGTGATTAAAATAATCCTATGAACAATTATGTTAAGACTGATGAAAGCCATTCATTGCTCTTACTTGGCATTGTCAATATGAAGACCGTCAAAAAGCCCACCCTGCAACATTTCAGCCAGTGGATTGCACACAGTATGCTTCAGCTTATGGATAGGACTGCATGTGCATTCCTGGAGGAGCTGTTATGTCTGGATCCCACTGCAGGCATGGAAAGATGTAAACAGGTTGCTTTTAAAATGCAACAGCTGGATGTGACAATTAGGAGTTCTCAGACAGTACTTTCTAGAAATGGAAACTCTATTGCACTTTAGGTAATAGATTTCTTCACTTAGCCGTAAGAAGAGCCCCCATTGGCATCAACATGGGTAAGATCCACCGATGATTCAGTCCCTATTTTAATGCAAATTAAATTCTCATTACTCATCATTAAAAAACAACTAAAGCTAGTGGATGTATTTTAAGATTATTTCCTCCAATGTGTCTTTAGGAGGATTTTTAAATACTTATAAATAAATTGGTTTCCTGTACTAACGATTTATATTTTATTTTTTTTCCTGCCAGTTCCAAAATGGTTTCAATGGAGGAAATGTAAATGAATCATATCCCTCTCAGTTAGATGTGATCAGTAATGCACAGACTGCCACACATCTTCAGCCACTTCATCATCCAAAAGAACCCAGATCCTTCTCAGATTTGGCATCTAGTGGATTTATGTGATTCAGATCTAGAGCTCCATCTGTGATTTTGTCTGGGTGTCAGGTTGCTCTGAGGAAAAGCTTGATAAGTCTCTCTTTGAGCGTCAGACTTTACCAGCTAAATTACATTTTGAGAATATGAGGTTGGTTGCACTATATACGGGTGGACATGTAATTCAAGACCTGGCTTTTTAGAATGACAGGTGGAATTAAATCTTCCAATTAAAAGTATGCATGTGCTGTTTTCCATCAGGCTGACTGTGTCCTTGTAGGATGGATTGCATACATACTACAGACTATGTCATGCTGTACAACATAAGATAAGGCAAATGGTTTCGTTGTTTAGAAAATAATTGGGCACTTTACAAATAGCATCGATGGCACAAGGAAGGTGATTTCACACATGGGTTATTCCCAGACTTTATTTTTAAAAAACTATTAAAAAGCTCTAAATTCTTAAGAATCAAAAGCACTTAATTTTAATGCATACTAAGCTCTGTAATCACTTATTTTATATTTGAATCCTTTTGTTTTAAGTCTCCATTTCTAGCACTTTAATAGAAGGCTTAATACAAGGATATGATATGCAACTTCAGGTTTTCTATGAAACAGACCCCTTGCATTCCTCCTTTTCATGTCAACCTTAAGTGCCTCACAATTTAGCTACCTTGTTTCTGATGGGAGTTTATTTTAGCAAAACTCACTATAAATGTCATCTCTAGTATGTGAACTTTTAGCTAACAGTGCTACTGGCTGGGTCCTTTTTTCTTTCCCTCTAACAATTGTTTGTTTAGAGAGTGACTTAATTCATCTGTGGATTTGTTACACCATTATCAGGAGTTCTTAATGTTCTGAGTTTAGTTCAGCTAAAGAATTTGAGTTTATTCTATACTGCTTTTCTGCTTTCTTCAGGTAATACAGGGTATATTAAAAAAGCAGATTTTGCTGAGGGGGAGGAGTAGATCCTCAGGATTAGTTTTAGATTATTAATGCTGAAAAACATGTGCCTTATCTTGTGTTAAAACGCTCATAATGTTCTTTAGAAATAATACAAGGCTGCTCTATGCAAATGTTTTCATTAAAATGGATATTGAAAAGGATTGCATTTTCAATAAAAAGGGTAAAAGACTCTCAATAATTATTGGCATTGACATTATTTTGACTGCAATTTTCAATGTTAATAGTGGGGAAAGTGTCAGTTTGGTTTCAGTTTTATCCCTGGCAAATTGCACTGCAAAGAACAGAGACTTTATTCTTCTTGTGTATGTTGATCCATTTGGAAAGCTTTGTGCAAAATATGAAATTGGGGAAAGAAAAAAATCATTAGAGAAATTCTCCCTGCAATAGGTTTTATTTTCAGGAAAAAAAAAACCCAAACTAAACATATCCACTAAACATTATGGGGTTTTGTTTTGCTTTTATCTGAGAACTGTAAAATTGCAAACACCAATGTTTGGTGCAAAATAATAATCTATGTGAAAACCAGAAATGTGTATATGTTCAGAATATTTCATACTCTTGTGTGTTGTATAGTTCATATATAATAAAATGTCTTTGTAAAATATTTTAAACAGTTAATTTTAAAGTATTACGTCATTATACATTAAGAACAATTTTATTACATTTGGTATGTATAATGTAAAATGGCAGTTTAGCCAGTTTGTTTGAAACAGGCAAAAGTAAATTGGCTCCCTCCAGATAGTTGTTAATATTGTTTAATAAAGGACAATCACTTAACATCAGAATCTTTTCATAGCTGAAACAGGCTTTCTTTGAAGAAGAGCATGTTTTCTTCCGTTCTGTGTGATATGATACATTAGGCCAAACTTCTAAGTCAGTTACAACTTTTCAGATTAATAAGTTCAACAGTTCTTTTAAGTGAAATTGGTAAATATGAAAGGGACATTAAGGAAGCAATTATTATTCAGGAAAAGCCCATAGACATTGTGGGTTTTATTATACGGTTGCTTTTTTTTTTTTTCCTCTTTTTCTGTGTTTCAGATTTGTTTTCAGCACAAGACAATAGTAACGAATTCACTTACAAATTTGAATTAATCCTTGATTCTGTCTTTTTGTTTATTGAAGGTGATGTTTTAAGCCAATATCTGAAACGTCTTCCATATCTAGCTAGTGTGTCATGTTTGCATTTGAACTGGAAAATTAGAAAAATGCTGTAAAACCAGAAGGTTAAAAGGGATAATGTATGTGTTCCATCTTACAAACCGTAATATATCCTGTTTATTAATTTAGTTAAACCAAATACATGTTGTCCTATCACTAAGTGCCAAGGATGCAGTACTACAACTGTGCTGCCCTACTTAATGTAAACAAGTTAGTTGTTTATATGCATATCAACGTATTTTGTGCATTATCTTATGAGTACAACGTTGACTGTATTAGTGCACTCTTGATCTGCACCAAACTGTACCTACAGTGCACAGGTGTTCCTGAGTTGGATCTCTATTAGCCCTTCAGGTCTGTTATAAGTGAGATTATAACCCAGTGTTAGTCAGTATTACTGTCCATTTTTGTACAAGTTTTCTTACCTTGTTTTCCTTTCCAGTTCTCTCTCCTTGCTATGCCTGCACATACCATGCAATACACCTCTTGCGTTAAGGTATGGTTCTGTAGCGCTCTTGCTCATCTCCACTAAAGTTTGTAAGGCATAATACATGGTAATAAAATATTCACCTGAATGTAGCTGAAATGTATGTTCTTTTACTACAAAAATGTTTGATTTCAGCAGTATATGAAAAAATACGTTATCCTATGGTTACTAATATCTTTTGAGAGCTTTGTCATCTAAAATAGTTTACAAAACTTGTTATTTACGTCACTGTGGACTTTGCACTTCTCTGAATATTAGATGAAAATACAATGTATATAATTTAGAGTGGTGAACAAATGTGTATTTGTCCATGGAATTAGTATTTTATACTTGCATGAAAATGAGTTTATAAATAAAGTTTGTAAATAGCAAGCCACAATTAGTAGTTGGAAGGCTCTTATATTCATTGCTTAGTCACAGTAAATTCACAGTTGAACAGTACTGAGGCAGAAACAGACTTCTTCTGCATTGATGCTGCTGAAAAGAGGCACGTTCTCTTTTGTGATCTGTAGCTGACCATTGGTACTTAAATTATATTGGTATTTACTGTTTATTATTAGTTCATAGAGACATTAAGAAAACAATCCGTTTATTTCTAATAATATTTGCTAATATTACTGTTTCCTGTGTGCTCTGTTGGCCTTGCATGATAATCTTTTAAATTATAATGCTAAATCAAATGTTTCACTGTAATTCCCTATGCAGTTTACCAAATTTACAGTAGTTCTTCTGTTTAGTGCCATGATGGACAGTAATTTAATTGGCTGGAACTACACCATTGTCATGTGAAATGTATTAAGACAAATGTCTTATCTGGAATCAATACTAGGCTATGAACTCTGCATGCCAGTCCTATTGTTTACTCTCCTTGCTCTGCACAAAAGACATGCTAAGGTACAAGTATAATTCAACAGGACTGCAAATCTATAATGTAACATCTGGAAATAATCAAACAATAATATAAGCAACACTGGACATCCTTTTCTTTGTAGTCTCTTGCATTTGTTAAAAGTACACCTTCAAGCCACATATCAACCTGTTCCCAGAAATATAAGACCTTACTGTCCAGTTTCATTTGAAGGAGGGAGACACTTTCTTCTGGAGAAAGCCATTTTCTTTATGCTTTATGAAACTTTTTTTTCTTTGCCCTACCTAATTCAGTGTGAAAGTTAACAACCAGGGTGATAGCAAACCAGCAGTAGGGCACTGCATCAAAAGCTCAGGCAATCTGTTGGTGGAAGTCATCATCTTACTCAAGGCTCTGTCAGAGGGAAGGTTTCCAAGTAGCTATTTTGGAGATCTTCCTAGTCAGGAACCACATCTTCCACTCACACATTCAAACTGAGAGCTGTTTTATTGTTGGGTGAATTTGTTTATCTGAGAACTGGCTTTTCAAGTAGAGTTACTTCTACTGAGTACGAGCCTGATTCTACTTATAATATTTTTATTGTGTCATTGATTAATTTAACAAATTGTCTTCCTGCCTTCTTTCTTTTCTGCCCAGGCATCCTTCCCTCCTAGCTGACACTTGTACTTCTAATTAAGTAATACGAGATCAAAACATCTTGACATCCAAAATATAAGTTGACATCTTAAACTAAAAATGAAAATGCCCCTGTTGTATATGTTGCACAATCTAAACACGTAATTTCCAGTATGGGGCACTGTTTAGTTTCACCCATTTCATTCCTGTTCCCTCCAGGAAGCAATGCTCTCTTTGATTGCTTATCAATGAATCTGAGCCAGGTCTACAGAGAGAGATCCATTTTTTCCCTCTAGCAAGTTCTGGTGCATTCATTTCTCTGGTGAACCTACATTCCATAAATCCTCTTATCTCTTGAAGTTTGTCTTCCTGACAAATGAAGAACTGTAGTATTAAGGCATCAGTATCTAAGAGAAAAATTTCAACGATTCAACCAAATATGTGAAACCAAAAATCAGTCTTATGAGATAATGAGTTTTCCTCTTAATAACCTGACTTTCTATTCAATGTCCAACACACAATGTTATTATTTATTAGAAATTTATAAAAATGAGTTTGAAAAGTTTTATTATTAAAAAAATATAGAAATAGTAGAGAATGTCTGAGGGATGTTTGGAATCATTGAGATCCTTCATACTGCATAATAGGAATAATAATAATAAATGTAAAAGTTTCTCCTATTCTTACAGAATGAAAATTTTAGATCAAATTTTCTCCTTTTTGCTGGTTATGGACAGTCAGGCTTCCCACAACACAATGGTTGGTACATGGTATGGACTAAAAAACTCAACTTGTTGTTAGTAAAAGGAAGAGCTAAATTAGAAGAAACTGTGAAATTAATTTGTGATACTTGTTAGTAAAGGTTTGACTGGGAGGTATAGGAAGAGAACGGATGGTGTCACTCTCAGTGGACTTGATAGATGTTTGAAGGTATTTGTATTCTTTTCTAGTTTCTAAATCATAATCCATGCTTTTTTAAAGAGCAAAATTTAAATCATCAGAGACTTTATTTGATTGCCTTGATTATTCCATAACTGCTCAGATCCTGGCAATACCAAGCTACTTGGCTACTTGAGCCCTCAAAGTTGCATGTCAGGTGTTCTCTGCATCTCTGTGGGGCTCAAACCAGTATGTGTTTTCAGAACATACCGAGAAAATTTGTCCAACAGAAAGCAGCCATAAAGTCTGTCAAAAGGAGCTAATGTGCAAGCAAAACAAGTTAGCTCCGTCCTCTACCTTGCTTGGAGTTTGGATGGGAAGGAAATGGTCTCCATGGTGGTTCATAGGATATCCTGAAATTAAAAAGTCTCTCCTTTTAAGTCATTCCACTTGGAACAAGTAGTTCATGAGTAATGGAGAGAGTGAGAGTGCAAGGATGTCTCCTTTGGTATAGGATCTAGGACATGCACTTAAGACAATGGGCTTCTTCAGAAGACGGTGCTGGATTCTCAGGATAGTCTATGGCCCAGCAATTTGGACATCCATTCAGCTCTTCATCAGCATCTTTTTCATGCTCTTGAGGGGAGAAGTGTAATCAATTTTGGATGGCGGTTTAGACATAAAAGCCTGCAGACAAAATGAAAAACTAGCATGACCTTCATACTTGGTTTTACATCTGCAGTAGATGAAGGATCTCTGCAGCTGAAATATGTTACAAATGGCCTCATTGGAGAGTTTATTCTCTTTGATTTTAGCTGTCCATACTGACATACATACATGTTTTTTAAAGCACAAATATTGAAAGTTCTCATTAACATTACGTTCATAAGTGTCTCTCAGGCGTTTTTCTACAGAAGGTGCAAGTTTGCTCTTCCAAGTTATAAATTAAACTGTAGAGTAAGTGCAGAATGACATCCTGCCAGTGGAGCTCCATATAAAAAGCCAAAATCTGGTCGGGACTTCACAGTACTGCCAATAGCTATAAAAAACAGAACAGTCCTTTGTTTGCAGAAGTACCTAAAATTACTGAACAAAATGGTGCAGCATTTGTGAGTCCCTTGTGGGTGGTGGTAGCAGTGCTGTGTAACGTGCACGTGTACGCACACAGAGCAGCCTGTGATCATGAAGGCACATGGTTGTGTGCCAGAGAATGTTTTAATTATACTGGCATCTAATCAAAACTTGAAAGGCTAATAAGAGCCTGTGACACCTCATTCAGTATAGAGAAGGATCTACTTTAAACTTCAGACCTAGACTTATAATCAGTACATAAACTTTTTATGTACTTAGCTTTATGGCTCCAATCCACTTTCAGCCCCCTCAATTGTTCTTAATAAAATAAATAAAAGGAAGTTCTCAGGCAAAGAAAAGTTTTGCTAACTTGATATTTCAATTTTAATATTGCAAAGTAAAATAACAATCATAGAACCTTCAGACCAAGAATCTTATTATTAAGCAGCAAAAATGTGGAAATGATCAGTTTAAAGAATGTAGATAAACCTCATCAAATGCTCCTAAGCTCTGACTTTTCCCCTTAAATAACTGTGTCAAGTGACTTTGTCAAGTTTGTTCCATTCTTTCCTTTTTTTTGCAGATATCTAAAGCCAGCATTTAAAATGTTTCTTGCTACAGATGAGAAAGATACAGATTTTCTCACTCAGCACTTCAAAACTTGTGACTTCAAAACTTGTGGAAGTTCAAAGTGCTTTGAAGTCAGCATGCCAATTGCTAGAATCTGGACAGAAGTGAAATATGTGGCAAAAGATCCAGCTCTGAGTGGATGTACCACTGGAACATTTTTCATTGCTTTTATTTATTTTTAGAACTGGAGTATTTTTGTATTAATGGACATACCTGCCCACTCTCAGGGGTCATATAAATCTTACAGAACCTGCTCCAATAGATGCCAGTAGAACGAGACCAATTTGAGCTTATTTAGGTATTATCAGTGTAGTTTTCAGTCTCTCCTGCTTCTGAATGAAGACAACAGTGTAGCCTCTGCAGTAAGGGTTGAAGTATACTGTGAGAATGCCTTGAAATCACTTTGACACATGGCAAGGGCAGGTGAAGAATTTAGCCTGTGGGAGTCACTAGGGTAAGAACAGTTGCTTCATGGTTGGAGCAGTTGCCTGTTTCGTCAGGGAACAAGGTATCCAGACTCCTGCAGCAGCACTGCACAGTAGCTGAAGTCACTAATAGGATATCCAAAGGACAAATATGACTCAGAATTGCTGCCAAGATTCTTAACTCCTGTACAGGCACTGCAGGGAGATCCACAGTGCTAAGTGCTCTTCACACCTCAGGGCCTGGAGCCAACTGTAAGCTCCTAGACCAGACTTGTCTGACTGGTGACTCCCTCTTATGCAACAGCCTTGTGGTTCTAGCACAAGCCTTCTGCCAGGGCTCAACTGGCAGCAGGAAGGACACACATTCAAATGTGGATCCTTGCAACAAATGCACCAGCAGAGCCTCTACCCAGGAACTTGGAGATCTGAATTATTCGATGTTCCAAATGAGCTGACTCCCAGGCTTGCAGACACAGATCACCTGGCAGTTGTAATTT
This sequence comes from Sylvia atricapilla, assembly GCF_009819655.1. Lineage (NCBI taxonomy): Eukaryota > Metazoa > Chordata > Aves > Passeriformes > Sylviidae > Sylvia > Sylvia atricapilla. The sequence goes on from NC_089140.1 coordinate 29,908,194, forward strand.
AAAGGGGAAGGGGGATGAGGGGTGAAAAAGAAAATTCCAGTAAGTTGGTTAAACAGGATGATTTATAACACCTAATGCCTAAAGCAAATACCACACTATTTTAGAATCTGTTTTCCTCTGATGTGGCAACTGCTAGGTCAGCTCTCATGCACTTTGAGATGCCACTTAAGCAGCAGCCCTCAATCGATAAAATCTATTGGGTAACATGACCCAATTTGAACAGCTGCAAAGTTGCTTATCTGCTTTTTGTAGCTTTTACCAGCTTATTTGCTACCATTTTTTGCAACTTCTCATTGCTCTCTGTTCCTTGCTCTGGCAGCTGCTCTCTTTCTCTACCTGTGGCACATTGATGAGTGGTTCCTGCTGCAGCAGCCCAGAGCACTGAAAATAACACAGATAACTAACATACATGTTTGTGTGTGTTAGCTTAAACAGCTTTTCCTGCTTTGCAGCATAAAGGGATTGTTGTATATCAGCCCTCTATTCTGCTTTAGAGGAGAGATTTCTTTTTTATCTTTTGGAGGAGAGGGGTTTGTTTGTTTGTTTGTTTGTTTGTTTGTTTGTTTGTTTGTTGGGTTTTTAAATTTTTTTTTAGGCCTAAACCATCAGTTTTAGAGCAGACTTGGCAAGTAGAATACCTGACTTGCGACTGTCCCTTGTCATCACTCTTCCTCCTCTGCCCCCTGCATGCTGAGAACCTGGCAATAGTTTTGCTCTCTCTTTTCCAGTTGCTTGTGAGTCACATCTTCCCTCAAAGCAATCTTTCACAATATTTTGGGCTGTCAATCTTCATGCAGCCCCAAGTCAGCTCTGCCCAGGAGAAATCAAGCCACTGCCAGCAGTGATAGTAGGTAGCAATTCTCTGACTAAGATAAACATACCCAGCCAGGTATTACAGCCCAATCATGTTCCCTTGTCACTCCCTGCATTAGAGGAATAATGTCTTTGGAGCCTTTTATAACTTCCTAGTTGTAATCTAAAACTTGAAAAACACTTCTTTAAAAATTGCAGGCAATGAATGATGAAGGACCCTTCTTCCATCCCTCAAGAGCTAGTATTTGACCTTTAATTTACCATACTATATTTTTACTGGTATAATTTCAGATACAATTATCTACACTCAGCTTCTTAAGTCATGCATGAAATGCCTTTTCAGTGCCACTTTAACAACTAGCTGCTCAGCTTTCTGGAATTAGAAACCAGATATGTTGTTCTATTTACAATAAAAAATCAGACTGTGGTTTTGGTGTAGATTGCTATAATAAAGACGAAAGGTCCCTTTGGTGTTCTTTAATTTATGACACACTGTAAAATGTCCAGGCACATCTTGCCTAGTAGCAGAAGGAGAAAAAATAGTAACTCTTGGCTGGAGATTAAAAAAGTCTCACACACCATTAATGTATTTTGAGATCCTGCACATTTGGGAGCAAATCAGCTACTTATCTGCTTCTGGGATCATACACATTTGTAACCACAGTGCAGGCTCTGTGGCTTTCAAGATTTTTTTTGTTAGTCTGCCTAAATAAAATCATTCACATCAGATGAATGTCAGTACAGTGCCATTAAGATCACATTAAAGAGATCTTTAGGCTAACATTTTTGGCATTGCGGGATAAATTACATCCTGCTCTGTTGGTTGGTTTTTGTTTTGTTTTTTTTTTTTTTTTTTTAATAGTTTTTTTTATTCTTAATGTATCAAAGCCTGCTTTTTGAGCACTTGAAACTAAAAATAGTCAAGTGCTGTGAATTACAGCTATATTGTGCTCTTTACCCTGTTCATGGAAAATCTTGTCACCATTCTGCTGAGTGTTTTCTGGGAAGCTGCGTAAATAACTATGATATATAGATTTCTATAGCTTTTGGTCAAACTGTTCTATCTCTGCATATCAGTCAGGAACTTTCAAAATGGCTAGTTCACTGCAGAGCTTGTAGCAGAAATACATCATCTGATTAACTTCAATCAACTGTATCAGTAAACAGAAACGTTACTGATGGATGACAGAATGATGCCAAGATCTCTTGTATCATCTCTCTCCTCACACTCACAGAATTGGATTCCTCATTGTAGAAAAGCTTCATCTGCCTGACTAGGGTGACTGTGGTACCTCCTATTTATGCAAGAATCCAGCAGGCCTATAAAAGCTCTCTCTGTGAGAAGGATTTCCCTTCATTTGTCCTATATTTTTCTCCTCTTCATTTCTTCCTTCTAGTCTCTATGTAGTTATCTCAAGAAACTGCCTTCCAGAGAGAGACACAACAAAATATTTCTTGATGATCACCCTTAATCAATTTGAACAGTATATATTCAGTGACTGGTATTTCCATACACTGTGCTATAAAATAATTTGTATTACGAGAAAATCAAAAAGAAATAGAATGATCCAGCAAAAGTGGCAGGTGACCAGCCATTATTTTTTTATTGACAAGATAATTCCTAAATAAAAACCTCCCTTTGTAACACAAGCCCATTGTTTTTACTGTATTTTTAAATACTTTTCATTCAACAAGCTGGAGGTTTAGGGGGCTGGAGGTTTTTAGGAGGTTTGGTGAATTCGGTTTTGCTTTTTCTTTTCTCAAAGTGAATGTAGTCCGTTACATCAGTGATGTAATGGATTTGTTATGGACAAATCTATTAGCTGAATAGATTGTTTATTATATTAGAGGCCTACATACATGAGAAAATCTCTCCCCTCCTTCTTTATATGAGGTAATTCCTTATGCATGTCAGATTTATATTGGTTTTATTTTGCTGAACATTATGTTGAAAACTCGTGTCAAATGAGTTTTCCCTTTGTTGCTATCCAATGTCTTTTTCTCTACCACTAAGAATTCCTTGTTTTCTTTGTTCTTTCAAAGAGTTGACAGTCTGCATTTCCCAAACAATTGAGATAAAAAGGTAAGGGAGATGTGCTCTGACTGAAGAGGATGCAACAGGGAGCTGCTGGATAGAACTGGAAGAAAGACCAAAATATTAAGGAAGTTTGGGGAGTAACAGGAGATCCAGCGATGGTCCCTTGGGAGTTAGAGGTGATATTGTGTTGGACACTCAGACCTAGACTGAGCTAGCTTGTACTCTGCAAACAATTTATATGACTTACTGTCATAAAATTATGATTTCTCCCATCTTTTATTCATGAATCTGCTTCGTCTTTGTGACTGGGGCCTTTCATTCTGTGGGAAAAATATATGTGCACAGCTCAAATGCATGCTTGCTTATGTGCTTTTAAAGGGCTCATAGCTGCCTGCCAAATTGCTTTTTCTTTTTGGTTTCATGTGTTTTTGAAATGCATACAAAACCTTTGGAAATAACCCACACAAACATTTCAAAATCCATCCAGAAGAATTGGAAAAGGAAGGTGTTTACTCCCTAGCTGACAGCCTTTGTGTGTCATATCTTAGCCTGCAGCAGGTGTTCTCAGCTACCATCGAGATGCTTTCACAGCAGCTGAGCATACATATTCCTTTGCTCAGAATATTCTTTTACCTTATGGAACTTGTCAAATTGCAGCATAAGTTATCTGAGCTTCTTTGGGAAGCTCAGGGAAATCCTATATTTGCCACTTCTAAATATTTCTTACAATGTTTTGTGGGATCCTTGCCTATGAGAGAAACAAACAAAAAGATAAATATAGATTTCTGTCTTCCCCTCTATCCCTGTCAGTCTTTACCCTGAATTTTCTTCCTCACCTGGAGGCCCAGTCACAGTGGATTTAGTTCAGTCGGCAAAATAAGAAAATTACCTCGTTTTAAGTTGACAGGTGAGTTTAAAAGTGGCCTGCCTTACTTAGGAACTCTGTGCCTCAGGATAGAGATCACTTCTGCCTGTTCATGTAGAAAAATACAGAACATATTTGCAAGAATAACTGTACTGTCCATATACACCTAAAACATTCTGGCAGTCTCTGACTCTGAATGTCACCTCTGGGTCTCATAACTTTTTTCCCATCCCAGCAGGAATGGTTACTGCCTCTGAAGCTGGAGATGATTGTCATTCATGCAAAACAAAGAAAAGCCCTCATGCCTGTAATTTCAAAAACACTGACTGTGGGGTTTTTTTAACCTTGGTTTTCTGACCTGTGCTACAACTATTCTGACATCAAAGGAGGGAAGGTAGGAAATAATGACAATAGAACAAAACCACAGATCTTTCCACGTTTCAGTCCTGCCACTAATTGGCAGATGTTTTTCATAAATGATGATATACTATTTGAAGAGTTTGAGGCAGTAGAACAAAAATGTACTTTATTTTCTTAACACTTTTGGAAGATTATCTTTTCTACAGGTGGAGAAATCAGCCTTTGTGTTGTACTTCCTTACTATTTTATTTCTTCCTCAGTCATTCAGTCTCTCCTCAGCATCTGTGTAGTTTTAAAGAACGTAATCCCTGCCCTTCACTGAGAAATTGAAAACCTTTGCAATCCACTGACACAGCAATTAGCAATCTACTGACACAGTCTTACTGGTATGCATCTTTTCCTCCTCGCTCAGCGATAATGTCATCATCCATTTTGCTCTTAACTCAGAGTAATGAAAAATGACTATTTGGAATACTTCACTGTTGGAAATGGAACAGATCTGTTACCAAAAGTAATTCTAGCTGTAGCTTTATTCTGTATTTTACAGAATATCAAAAGCATTACTAAGGTATAAGATCAAGATCAGCCATTTAATTACCCTGGGTTTACACAGCTGGTGGTTGCACAAATAAATCTTGAAATTCTGACCTCTTAAATTCAATCTCCTATGCACGTTGATAAGTGACACACTGGAAGATATTCAAGGACCGAAACACAGACATCTAGTGCCATTTTAGCTATAGGCTATCCAAAATATCTACATAAGCAATTCCACAACTTTTACAGAAGCAGCTGGCAGGCCACAGGAGATCAGTGCCTGTTCCTGATATAGGAACCACCACCACATTGGGGCATCTGCATGCTGTTGAGAAATACTTAGGAGGGAAAAAGTTAATAAATAATTACATTCCTTTTACGTTCTGACATGATTAGCATGTGGATTTGTTTAACATGTTAATAGGCAATCAGTTTGATTTACATACCATCTCACAGACGTGGAAATCAGGGGAAGCGCAAAACTGAATTTAGCAATTCCTTTTCTTTATAATCCACCCCCAGGTCACAGTCTTTTTGTGCTCATAACTGGTAAATGTTGTTGCAACAAAACTTTTTAAAATTGGAAAGACTTAATTGTATCATCACAGCATCTGGAATGCAGAAGCAACTTATTTTTTTACATACTAGAAACTGTCGATCTCCTCTCACTAAAGAAAACTCAGAACTTATGTCCAAATGTGACCCCATTACAGCGTGTCTGTTCTGGCTTCTGGTGCTCAGCCTTCAATATAAACTCATTTTATCAATTATCCAACACATTCAGCAAAGCTGCATCCTGCTTATAAGTATTCTGTGAGAAGTCGTCCTTAGGAATCATCCATTTATTACTACCAGTGGCATCTTGCCTGCTCCCCTCTCTGTGACAAGGGATATGAAAGTCGACCAGAAAGCTTTTTACAGTGACAGGCTGTCTGCCAGTACCAGTGGGTGTTACAGCAATCAGTACAGCCTGCCTTAGGCAGGCATGAAAGCCAGATACAGCGATCCCAGCACTTGAGCTCTGCTGGAACTGCTGGCACTCAGCTTAGTTTTCTATGCTTACTCTTTTTTCTTCATATCTCTGGCCTGGTGAGGAGGAAGAACATTTTTAAAGATGTATTTTTCAAAGTCTTTTAAAGCTGATTGTGATCCCTTAAGAATATGTCTTGCATGATTCTGGGTAGTATCAGCTAGCTGGGACAGTGCTGGATACTTTTCACAGATGATGCATCCACTTCTCCAATAGAAGCTCTGCCATAACTGCTCCCCTCTTATCTTGTACTTCTCATTCCCAAGAGACTTTCTGTTTGCAGATGAGGTAATTGGCTAAACACAAGCTTTCTGACCAGGCCAAAAATTCTGTAGATGGTTCTTCACAGTTTTACAAACTAACTGACCTATGACTCAAAAAATTCTGTGAACTACATGAAAAGACTCACCTGGGACATGTGGAGAATGTAAACCCTGATATTAGCTGTTGCAAGTGATTAAATCATTCAGACTATCCATCCAAGAGAAGATTTTACTTTAAATAAATCTAAAATATGAGCAGAGAGGTTTCAAAGAGTGTACTGAGAATCTCTGCTATGAAGTAAATAAGGCTGAGAACTATCTTTTACCAAGGTCTGGGCTGATAGGGGAGCGAATCAGAAAGTTTTACATAGATAGATACATACATACATAAATACACAGATATGTAGTAACCAAATTACCACTGAAATCCTCTTGTTAGAATAGTTGCAGTAAGAATCAACAACAAAAAAAATTCGTATGTTATGGAGTTCTAATCTTTAGAAAACCATCCTATCACTTCTTCCAATAAATCTGCTCCTTTTGTAGATTTACTCCTGGCCAAATGTCTGCATTGTCAATAAAAGAAGTATTTTATTTTTAAAACACATGCAATTTACTTGATGCTTTAAATTGCCTTTTGAAAAAGTTTGGCTTCAAAGAAGCGCGTAACAATTATCCCACACCCATGAAGTGAATAACAACTTCACTTTCTCTAAAAAGCAGTGTACAGCATTTTTCTTTGGCTTTTTGCCAAATGCAGAGGCATTCATTAAGGTTTTACTGCATTTTTCTTTATAAACACTGTCTGATTTACCTGAAATATCAACATGATCTTTTCCAGAAAGGTCATTTACTCAGGTTTTTTTTCTGTACAACATACTTTGTTTGGGGATGACTGTCACTTGAAGTCATAGAGCCACTGACCACTTGTGCCAGACTCTAAACATTGCAGCACATTGTAGATATGTTCTGACATCTGGGTCCCAACAGATGCCAGGTATGGTCAAGTCTTCAGACTCCTTCTTTGTATTTAGTGTAATTATAGCATAATATTTTGCTCTATTCCCTTGACCCATTTGGTAGTCTTTTCCTATTGCTTTGCTTAGCTTTGGGGAAGCCCCCCTTTCCTACTTGAATGTATATTTATCATGATTTATTATGTTTAATTGGATTCTGCTGTGTGCTGAAAGACACTGAATTACATTGGGGAAGAAAAGCATATACACAATGTCACGTCAGACAAAGTGCTAGTATTATTTAATTTAATTTCACAGTCTTCTTTTAGGTACCGCAGTGGAAGTGTACTTTTTCCACAAACAGGAAAAATTAAGCCTTAGGGTATAACATGATCCTTATGGGCCCCTTCCAACTCGAGGTACTCTATGGTTCTATGATCTCCTGCATCCAAATAATTTTCAGTCCCAGGCTAAAATAAAATATAAAGTAATAAATGTAAATGTAAAGTAGCTTAAGGTCCCATTACCTCTGTTTAATTTTTGCTATGCATTTCCTGGTTTTTCTGTCTTTGAAAATATGTCAAAATAGACTCAAAGAAATATAACTTTGATGTGCTCACAGAAGAGCTCTAGTCCATTTTCCCCTGACACAGTCAGGTGCAGTCACAAACACTGCTAGAGATGGACCTTTCTGATTTGAGTATGGAGAATGAGTGGGCTCACATGGAAAAGGCTATTTGTTTTCTTTTATTGCCTTTGCAGCGGCAGATTTTGTTCCAAAGTGATCCATTCACCTCCCATAAGTACAACTAGATCTTGATGGAAATGAAGAACCTCCACTCTTGGTTGCTCACTTGTGAAGACTGAGTCATGTAATGGGGCTGGCCCAAAGCAGGCCAGATTACCCCAGTGATAAAATGTAACTCTTCTCTAGATTCCCTGCTCAAATATGCATCCCTTTAATTTAATTAAAGTTGAGTTTAAAAAACCCCATGATTTCATATTCCGTGTATGCAGACCTCAGCATATGAGCCTATTTTATTGAGCATTTCAAACTTCTTTTGATTTGCAGATTTATGGATGAATCACAATGATCCGTGCTGGCTAGTCTGCATCACCATAGTTCTGTCTTGGCTCACACAATTGAAAAAGTGCAACAGAAGCAACAGCAGAGTGAAAGGGTGTGGAGTCAGCACCAGTCTAATTTTAGAATCTACTTGTGAGCATGATGTTAGTACTTCAATTATTATTATCAGCAAAGATCTCAACCTACAGTCAAGTGAAGTCTGGCGAGTGATTCAGACACTGGAGTCTGGTCCAGTCTAAACAGAAAGGCTCTCTGATATCAGTTGAGAAGAACTTCCAGCACTAGAGCTTTGGTGGTAAAGGAATATGGTCATATCATCCTACACACAAAGGTATCAAGCACCACTGCATTTTTCTGATTGTTAGGACAAATTTTCTAATTACTGGTCTTACTATGGCTGGACAATGATCATTTATCCTCCAAAGCAGGGAATCTAGATCACACAGTGATGGAACAAAAGGACCTAAGGGCCTGCTCCTTTACCATGCAGTCCCATAATCCCAGATCTGTTCTGTTTTGGCTGCTACTGATGTTTCAGGCTTTTACCTGACATTTGTTCTGGATGAGTTCCTGCTGTAGTACTGTTGCCTTGCACAGCATGGAGCAAGCATACATTCTTCATCATAACAGTGGAAAATTGCACTGTTGACTTGTTTTTACACAGAAGTAAATCTAAAGTAAATCTTGTTAGACAAGCAGCATAGATGTGATGATGATCATAATGTTACACAAGCTTTATAATTGTGCAAACGTTATTTACAGCAGAAGGTAACATACATGGTTATTATGGTCACCAGCCAGCACAAAGGAAGTTCAAAGGATGAAGCAATGAGGTGAAAGTAAATACAAGTTACAGGCTTGTTTTGGAAAACACTTGTGAACACAATGATTTTTTTTTTCTGTTTTGTTTTGTTTTGTTTTTTGTTATGGAAGTCCCATTCCAGAAATTAACCTGACAACTTTTTCTAAACCCAGCTATTTGTAAAGCCTAGAAAAGTTTTCTTAATCTATTCTTGAAGATCTGAAGTTCTGTAAATTTTTTTCCTTAGTGTTTTAACTGATATCTTTCTTGTGAAAAGAAAAAAAAAAAAAAAAAAAAAAAAAAAAAAAAAAAAAAAAAAAGATGCACAGAACATATCCAGCACTTTTCATGTTGCAGAAGATAAGTATATCTTCCAAATATAATAACTCTTTTATTATTTTAGTATCTCTAAAGAAGGAATACAGTGAAAGTTTTGAATCGATCTTTTCAGTGGCAGCTGAAGACGGCCAACTGTCAAAATGGACAATAAAATAAAGGGAACATGACCAGGACCCTTCTGAAACATTCTTTCAAAGCGCATTTTTGCAGTTATTCTGTTTCATTCTCTCTGTGTTTTCATACCTTGAAATAGGATACCAGTTGTTATATTCTTAAAGAAGATATTTGAAGAATGGTTCACAGTCCATTTATTGTTATTCTGTACAGAGATGTGATGAAATCTATGTACTCTGCACCGCAGGCATAATGTAAAGCAGATGGTTTTTCCTCAAGCAATGAGTACATTAAAATCAAAACTACAATGCAATGTATATAGTGCTTCTGGATTAAAGCTCTTGCATGCCAGATTTGTAGCTTTGATTCTTTCTGATTTTAGCGCTTAGTAGGATTTATCCCAGTGATTCTGCCCTTGGGCCAAAGTGAATCAGGTTTTATCTAGGATGATCATATATTGGCTAAGCCTTGTAGCTTTTCTTTTAATAAACACATAACTTTTACCTACCATTACATGTACATGAAACACTGCAATTCAAGCTTGCACACAACACTATGGACAAACCAGAATCCATCAGAGTTCAAAATGTGGTTCATTTGCAGCAAGAACAGTTCTAATTTGTTTCCTTTTAATTTTTCTGATTGCCTTTTTGTCAGATTTCTTATAATCAACTTCATGCTTGCCTAAGGTTAAGCTCATTGTGGTCACAATAAAGAAGCACTTTCAGACTCCTCCCTTCAGAGTGAAAAGTCTTCATCAATTTGCAGATTCTTGCTAGAAAGTGACATAGTCTTGTGTGCAGAGTGACTCTCTGATTTTCTTATCTTTTTTGGTAGCATGAGAAGGAACTTTCAAAAAGTTTTCTGAATCATTTAGGGTTATTTTCTTAAATCTTTTTGTTTCTCAAGACATTCATGGCTTTGCTCATATTCCAAAAGATTGCATTTCTTAAACTTGGAGTTATTCTTTCCTAACTCTCCAAAAATACATTTTGAACTTTGAAAGTAGTCAAGTAGATCCTCTTATCCAAAATGTTATTTTACTGCTGTTCAAGGACAAAAGAGAAAATCTGTCTCTAGGGTTCCTACCCATGATACTTGCAAGATATATATTATTTACAGAATTAACTTCATAGCCAATCTCACTCCCCTTCCTTTGGTCATCAGGGCACATGGTGTGTCACAGACAAAAGCAAAAGGGCAAGCTGCAGTCTGCTCTAGAACATTCCGGTTTTCTCAGCACATGGGAAAATCTTGCAGGGTCATATTCAGACTGAAGTTGGAGGGCAGAGGGTCATAAGCAGTCCTTTCCACAAGTGGTGTTTTTCAGTAATTCTTTGAAAGCATCCCAAGATCTGTGGGAATACAGGCTTGTTTTGTTTGGGAAGATACTTACAGAAACTGAAACTGGAAGAGATGAGTATCAGACATGCAGTCCAAAAATTTAACTAATTAGTTCTGGTACAAAAGGAAAATAATTCCCTCTCACTCCAAATTGATTTTATATGTCTTTTTGTCTAGACTACTCAAAGAGGCAGGCTGAGTCTGACCTGCACTCTTTCTGTGGCATTGACTATATGCTTCAGTTTCACAGATTTAACTCATTAACTCAGCTATTGTCTGAGCAGTCACACAGAGAAGCTCTCAGTAGGAAGAACAATATCTACATAGGCCTAGACAATTCAAGATCAAGCGAAAAAAATGTTTCAGTCAGTCCACCATGTTGAGGACTATATTTTACTGAGGCAGAAGTCCTGTACCTGTTTGCACTGGGATGTGCACTGCTTCTGACCTTCAGCCATCCCTCTCTTTGCCACCTACATCATAGATCTACTTAGATTCACTGCAGAGTGTAATTTCCAAAACTGAAACATCACCTCAATGAGACTGCCTCAAGCACTGTGCAAAAGAGATATGCTATCATTCATACAAACAAATTTGAGGGGTTTTCCCTACTGCCTTTTTCTCATGCATGTAAAGCAGAGGCCTATCATTTATCATTTCCTGTAAGTCTGGCAGCTCTTGACTCAGAGCAAAATAATTTACACTAATAAAGAAAGAAAGAGAGACTTTCTCTCTAAATATAGCGCAGATTTTTTCCTGACTGGTTCAAATTCAGACACAAGCACTATAAAGTTGTTGCTTAGTGTTAATATAACTCTCACAAAAGACCAACCAATAAAAAGAGTGCAGAAGCTGCAGAGAGAGCAGAGTCTTCCTATGTTTTGCAGTTTGATGCTAAGATCATGCAGCATGTGACTCAGAATAAGCACGTTTCCTGCAGCCTCTAGAGATGCTCAGCAGGTCTGCAGCGGGTCTGTAGCAGGTGTCAGCACATAGAATAAAAAAGTACAAATATTTGAAACAATTTGTGTATTTTAAGTGTTGATTTAGCCTGGGTGACTTTAGTACTGTCTGTTCCTTCAGACATTCCCAGAGCAAGCTCTCCCAACCTGTACTTCAGGTGAATATGCCTAGGAGTATTATCTAAATTCACAGTTCTGAATGCTGAATTCTTGCTAGTGTGCTGAGACAGCCCACAAAGGCCCTGATGACAGTGGCAGCTGTACTGGCACATGGAACTGAAACTGTTGCTTCATTTTGCTGAGAAAACAAACCAGTAGATCTTTATTCAGGACAATAAAACCTTTGGGTTACTGGGGTGCCTCCAGCCAGCTGCAAAAAGATGAAAGATGCTGCCTTGCAGTACTTAGCTACTGAAACCTTCCAGCTCTGGATTGAAATATGATCAGTTTTAATGACCATATTGTTAGAACTTGTTCATCCTGCCACAATTAATGCAATGAGAGTGCATTTGTACAGCAAATTGTTTGATCATTATTTCATTTTAAATGGGGGATATAAAATTACTGAAGTGCAGATACTTCCTTTTTTATTGAAGAAGTCATTGTTCTTCATGAGATTAACTATGACACTCCCATATTTTGTCAACTTTTTCTTCTCCAGTTGGAAAGTGGTGTTTTCTGTGACTGTCAAGAATTCTATTAATCTACACTGAGCATTTGTTTTCAAAGGAATAATAACATCTTGGGTAAATGTCTGATATCTGCCTGCACTAATAAATCCCATGTCTAATGTTATTTTAGCCAAAAAGTATTCTCTTTCTAATGTATGGAGTTCACCTCACACAGAGATTTTCCCCAAATTTTAAAATCTAATGTAAAATGTGGGATTATCTATTTTGACTTTGTTTGGAGGAGTTTTTTGGTGCCATGTACAGTTTGTTTCCAAACAATTCAGAAATATGAATTTTTGGACATAATAATCTGTTTAGTTCAAAGCTATACTGCATATAAATATTTTTCTACTTTTGAAAATTTCAACAGCAGTTGAAGTTAGCTCAGTTATCCTTCCCATATAAGTTTTGAAAAAAAAATCAAAACAGAGATAAATACAAACTAAATCTCTCAGTATAAGAAGAAAAAAATTATGGAAAACATGCTTACTGAGGTTACATTTGAGACTATGATGGTCTGATTGTCTGTAAGTGGTAGGTATGCCCTTTCTCATTCAGATTGGTATAAATCAAAGGTAATAACTGTGTAAACAAGGATATTCTAGAGAGGAATAAAGTTCAAGTGATATTAGCCAATTTTATGTTATACATATATATCTATATATACGTCTATAAATATGTTTATAGAGTCATGGTTGTCATTTTGCTGAAAAACATTCCTGAACGTTGTTTTCATTTTATCCCACCACACAGGCAATGTAATAATTCTGTGGGGTATCATTTGGAAATATGCTGTGGTTTAGTGCTGAGTTCATTTACTTTTTGTTTAAATTCCATTTTCATTTTTTCACTATGTAGTTATACATATATTTGAATTACAGAACAGTTTCATTATGGTGGCTTCTATACTCAGGCAAAACAAGGATAAATAAAGCTCTAAATAAAATAAAACCATATGCCAAGTATGAATGCTTTGAACCTTTGCAACAACAGAGGAAGTTAAATGTGAATTCTTTCCCGTGAAAACATTTGGGGAAAGTATGAAATCTGGGAACTGGCTGGGTTCTGCACCCTGTTTGTTTACCAGAGCAAACACATAATTGCACCAGGTTACGCAATGCACTGTCCTGTGTTACCTGTGGGCCTCTTCACAGAGAAGACTTTCAGGAAGGGAGTAACAAAAAAATTAAAAATTCTACAATTCACACATAAGCTCATCCTTTTCTTATGGAAACCAAAGTTTGCAACACAGTTTTGGTGATTTTTTTTGTCACTGGGACTGGAAGATCATAGAAGGATCTTGACTGCAGCCTTAGAGGAAATAGGGAGATGTTTGAGGAATAACCTGAGGCAGACCAGCCACAGGTGTGGTGCCTGGCCAGAGCCAGGAGAGGCCCTGGACAAGGAGACTGAGAGAAACCCTCAGTTTTCTGGGTTTGGACAAGGTGCTTGCAGGACAGACTGGGATCTGTCAGGATGGGTGCAGACCTGCAGGTCAAAGAGGAGGGCCAGTTTAGGGCCAGGTGAAGGGTTGGTGTCAACAAGAGGTGAAATGAAGGAAGATAAACAGGCAGAGAAGAAAAGACCCATTTTAGAAAGAGTAGGGATTACACTGTATGCCAGTCGATGCACCTCAAGAGGGGCAGATCCAGACCCTGGATTCACAGTGGGGGTCTCAAGCAGAATATGAGTGGTGAACGCAGCACTGAGGCACCAAATATGAGCACACAGCTGCTGCAGAAGCCTGCAGACACATGAACACCAGAGATGCTTTCCTCTTTCACCACAGTTCCCTGGGGCCAGGGTTCACATCTCAGCCCATCACCGGGACGGGCCCATTTCTGACAGGGCTGAGCAGCTGGGAGCTGGGGATACAGGCATTCCTCTTCCTAAATCCCCTCCGGGCCGGGGCTGGAGAGGCATTTGCAAAGCTCGCTGAACGCACTCGTGACTGGCACGTCCCTCTGAACATTGCCACAGCACAGGGGCCCCTTGGCAGCACTCTCCTGCTTGCTGACTGGGCTAAAGCACTTCCCTGAGCTGCAGAAAAGTACCTCTGTTTCCCCAGCAGTTATCTTCAGGATCTGGGAACCCAGCCTAGACCTACACTTACCTTCCCTAGTCAGGCCAGCAGGAAAACTATGTTTCCTGGAAAAAGTGCTGGAATTAAGTTTGCATCCAGTTTGCACCCAGTATGTGTGCCCCAGCTGGAGCAGCGTGTGGTACAGATCTGGATGTCTACATCACGGTGGAGACAGGGAGGAGGATGCTCTTGTGAAATAGAAGGTGAGCCAGCCTGGCAGCGTGGCCTGCAAGCACTGCTGCGAGGTCATCTTCTCTGCAGTCTGCCAGGGTTCTGCTGGCCCCCACCACAGCCACGGCCCCCCCACTCCCGTGGAGACGCCAGGGTGCTGGAAGACAGATTAATATAAAAAGGAGACCTTTAATGAATCAGCAAAGTTTTGTTGGCAGGGGCAGACTTTGGCAGCAAAGGCAAAGGTGCTGCTGTGTGCCCTACCTGCTATTCTGTCCCACGCAAGCCAGTTCCTACTGTCATGTGTTTTTGCAGTTAAAGCACAAAATAAATCTGACCAGCACTTTGCACAAGGTTGATTTATAACTTCAGCCTTTAAGACTAATTTGCTTTTTTTCTCTCTTTCACATTGATTTTACTCCCTTCAGAGGCATGCCATTAAATGAGAGCATCCTAATATTTATTACCCCCACATATCTTTGTTCTACATCAATGCATGGCTACAGATAACAGAAGGCAATAAAAAAGAAATAGTGTGAGAACCACTGTGTGTACAGTCACTGCAATAGCTGCTTGATTATGTTATAAAGTACATGCTTTTAGTTCACCACATATAAATGGAGTCTGTATTTCACCACGTGTTGCTGTCTTTAAAAACATGTATCCTCAGGTTGATTCCTCTAGCTCTGAATTTCTGTACATGTCTTGGATCAGGCTTTTCTTCATGGCCAGACTCCTCTCCATGTGCCATGTGCCTGCAGATGTGGCCCCGGGCACACCCAGAGCCCATAATCTGGGGTGCCTGCCCCATCATGCTTGGGGTTGAACAGTGCCAGGCATAGCCAGGGGAGTTCCCTGGGAATCATGGCTGTGGTGGGGAGAGGCTGGCACCTGGGCACCAGCCAGCCTCTGCTCACTGTGGTGGCTATCTTGGAGATAGTATTTTTCCACTAGAAAATCATTTCCCTACTTCCTCTCAACTCACATATTGGACTGTACCAAATGGAATATCTTCTCTTTGGCAAGTACTTTAATAAGTTAGTAGTTTATTTCCTTGTACTTCTATCAGCCTTTCTGTCTTGAGATAAGAGTGAACAGAGAAATAAATTTGTTATCCCTTTTAAAAGCTGTTAATTCTGCTCAAGCTGCTCTTTCCCTGATAGTGATATACAAGTGGGAGGTAAAAGGATGAAAAAGACACTGAGATGGACTTAAACATCAGTTTGTCGTTTTATTTGTAAAGGGGAGAAACCACCGAAACTTTTGTGAAACTTTCAAACTGTATTTATGTATTTATATTAGGAATTACCAATGGGACCATGTTGGGAAACCAGGAGATCTGACCCATGAACACCTGACAGGTTTGCATCTCTGCTGTAATCTTTGGACAGAAACATTTTACTTTTACCCTAATAATCCTTGAAATCTCACCACACTTGGTTTTATTTTCAGCAAAACAGTGAAGGACTCTCCATCACCACTCAGCAGAGTGGGTTCAGGAACAATCCTGATTTAAGATGAGGGTAATTACAACACAATCGTAAGAGCTGAAAGTTCTGGTGAGAACAATGCATACAGTCCATGAGCACTCCAGTGGTAGCCTCAGGCCACCTTTCAGGTCTCCAGGTAAAACAGATCTCTGGTACAACTGATGGCCCCAGTGTCCCAATGTGAAAAGCTTAACACACTTCTTAATTCCAATTAAATGTCAAGCACCACCTCTATCCTGATACTACCCTTCATATCTCTCTGTACATTCAGTGTCCTCAAAAAATAACTTAAGCCGTAAACACTGTGATCCTTCTCAATATTAAACCTAGTTCTATTCTTGCTGTTGCAATCCCACAGAATCAGCATCAATCACACACCCCTGACACCATTTCCCATCTAACTGCTTTTCTTTATTCACCTATATCTCCATTTACTAGTTCTGTGTGTCTTCACATCAGACAGACACAATAGAAAAAAAACAAGACAGTGGAATTCCATTCTTTTTTATTTATTCAATAAGTTTCAGAAAGGGAAATATTTTTATAGATAGGAAACCCTCCTTAAGGAAAGGTAATATGAATAAAGATTCAGTTAGGAAGTAAGAAATCAAAACCTGTTAGAGTAATCCATAAAACTCAACAACTTCTGGGGTGGTGTAACACATTTTTATTGTCTTTACTATGATATAACACATAACTCTTTTAATACTGTAGGAGTGACTCAAATAAAACTGAACAGAGTGTCCACCTATGCTTTTTAAGGGTCTTTGAAAAGGTACATAAAAGCTCAACTGTATGAGATGTCTGCAATCCATTGACAAAACAAAAATACAGTGAAAGTGTGTGCCTGTGAGAAACACTGTGTACACTCTGCAAGCAGCTTCCAAACCACAATATCTTAGCAGCTTTCAGTTTCCAAAACAAAAAGCAATAAACTATATAATGCACTGTTACACTGCCAAAATAGTTTTAACTATGGTTTATGGTTAGATAAGCACAAATACAGCCAAAATCAATAAGGTTTGTGACTTTTTTCTCCCTGTGTGTATACTTTAGAACAACCATTTGCATTTTTGTCTTATCCAAGAGAAATTATTGGCATATTCTAGTACACCATGAGTAAGGTTTACAGCCAAAAACTTAGTCCATTGAATTGCAACCAAACTAGTTCTGTTTTGGCTATTAGGTTTTGTTTTGTGGGGTTTTTTCATCTCAAGAAAAATAAGAGGGTTCGCCAGATTCTCATTTGAGGCATGTCAAAGATTTATTACTTGGTTTGAAAATAAATGAAAAGAGAGAGGTGTCAGTTCAATTTGAAACATAATCTGAAGTGAGAGTATGTATGTTAACAATTTTGGGGGTTGCCAAGAGTGATCTAAATATGTGTCTAAAACACTGGTTGTGCCTATTCATTCTTTCAATCAGTAACACAGACCAGACCAGATCATAAGGTGCTACTGCTAGCAGATCCTTGTCGTCTGGCCTAGAGCTCCAAGTTAATGCTCTATAATTATTAGTTACAGCTAAAAAAAGTCCCTTTTTATGGGAGAGTGTGGGCTGAATAATACCATAAGTTTACATATGACATCCTAGTGAACATAAAGTACTAAATTTAATGCAGTAAGCAATGCATTGCACAGCTTGCCCACCTCAAAAATTTTTATTCTAAGTGGCTGTGGGAAGACTCATCCCACACTCCTGTCTCTGATCACCAAGTGTATTCTCCCATGGAAATAATTTTACCACTCTATTCCAGATCCCCGTATTTAACTTGAATGTTGACCTCAAACTTCCCTAAACACTGTCTCTTCTTGGCTATCTGGAATTCAGAAGAACAATTGGAAAAGCACCTTTGTTCTTTTAGTCTTGTCCATCCATGCAAATTGCTAGCAATCATCAGGTTCCAGTCCTCCCATCTCCCACTGCCCTGGTTAGCATAGTTTAGGAGAATGGTGTTTTAGAGCTTTGAATGGCACCACAAACTGTTGTGCAGAAGGCTGTTGCAGTAACATTCCAGATAGAAAATCTGGTTGATTTTCCAGAACTGGCTAAAATTGATACTAAGAAACACCTTATGTTTTTTAAAATACCCGAGATACAGGATTGCACAGTGCCATGTTCTCAGCTGAAGGCAATATTTCAAGGGGAAGCCTGAGGATTCATAAGGGCATGTCAAATGAAAAAGGAGAATTGAAGGCCTTTCTATTACACATTACCTCAAGTTTAAACTACTAATTTTCTCATTTTCATCTCTTCCTGAGATTTTATTGAGGCAGTTCTTGGTGGATGGGAGAAGTACCAGCAACATGTTCTAAGAACTGATACTATCACACCAGTGATACTGAGGTGGCAGAAGCTGACATATTCACCCATTGACCATGACCTTGAGGTTTCGTCTTCTTTGCTGTCCTTGTTCTGCTCATATCCATGATTTATTAAGGCAGTGTGATGTGAAACAAGGAGGTTTTCCCTGGCATAGGATATTTCTTCACGCTGCCATGCCTGGATTTTTCTTTTTGTTAATGGGTGGTGGCTGGAGGTCCAGAAAGGCAGAGCTATACGCACTTCTCATGTTCTTGCCTACAGCAGAAGTCTCAGGTCAAAGCTTAACCAGTAGTTACCATTACAAGCTGTAAGGAGGTAACTCTGTAGCAAAACATCTTCTAGTCATAATATAAATAAGCTTTAGGAGCTTTAGGTGTCTACATTCCACTCCAAGCTGGGTCTTTAATTCCTCTAAGTTCTTAAAAAATCCTAGGCTTTGTTCATGCAATAATCAACATCATCACTGTCCTTCAAAAGTTTGCAACTAACTAAGCCACTTAATTCTGGAATTAGCTCTCAATAATGCAAGTGAAGACAGTAGAGAATCTGATCAAGTTTAAATCTGGGCCATGTGATAAATTCACAAATGATCTTTAATAGTTTATCAGAAGACTGTTCCTGGATTTCTTAGAAATGGTATCCAGTTATTAGCAGAAAGCATTAATTTCCCACAAAAATAATATGAGTTTAAAAGCCAAAATATTGGATTCTAAGAACAAGAGCAATGTGGTTCCAATAAGCTTTATGTTCTTTAAAATTGCTTGATATCAGACTTGGTATTGCAAGTCCTAGAAATAACTACACATTTGTAGCTCTTTCTTCAACTATTAAAGCCTGGGAAAATTCAAACACATTTACACATTTGTATTTATTTAATCTTTCTGTTTTCTTAAAAAAAAAATTGTATTTATGGGCCCGGAGAAATTAGTATGTATTGGGTACCTACATTAAAGTTCTCTAAAGTAAGATGTTATGAATTCCTAATGCAGACAAAAAGGTGTAAATATTGACATTTACCAGCTGGACAAGCTGAGACCTACCCTTCCTTTATTTTGGAGTAGACCCTGTAAATATACACTCACAATATGGAGCCCTATGCAGGATTACAGAAAGTAATAATTTACACAGTCTTGCAATCCAGTTCACTTCTTCCAGGCAAATCCATAAGTTCCTTTGGAAAACACATGGCAATTTGTCCAAGGCTAGTTACCAATTGCATTTGGAATGGAGTTCTGAATTCTGTAGAATGGAAATTTTTGTAGCCTTTTGCTCAGTCACAGGGTTTTGGTGTGTGACACCTTTTGCACTGTCTATTTACCATGCATCAAGTGCTTGATGAATACGAAAAAGCAAAATTTCTCTTATCTTTGACAAACTAGGCAGATTTGTTATTTTGGAACTGTTGACATAAGAGAAATAGTACAAACAAAAAAGATGGAGAATAGTTGACGTAAAGAAATGGGGAAATTTAGAAAAAAATCTGCTCTTTGTACAGACTTCCATCTGATGACACTTCAAAGAAAAAAGAGAAACCTGTTAGTGATCACAACAGGTTTAATATTGCTTTTTATGGCCTGGAAGAGGGTGATGCTGATCTGCTGAAGGGGAGTTTGACTCCCTGAACATGGATGAGAGTTCCCAATTTCTGAATGACTTTTCACAAATAGTTCTGACTCCAGAGAGAGTCCACTATCGCTATTTGGTAATGAACACCATATAAACCACATATATGTGTACACAAATAAAAACAAACAGACGTAAAGATCTCAAAAGTTATGCAAACAAATATAGACAGAATGTTCTTCTTCAGAAGTTTATCCTAGGGCTCCAGATTAAAAAAAAACCCACATTGAAACATTTGTTTCAAAAGGATTAAAATTATCATGAATTCTGCTCAAGCATCGACCTGCACCATGTTTCTGTTGGAAGCAGAGCAAAGTCAGGGAGAGGTCACAGTCGCTGCTTATTTATCTACTAGTATATTTTTGGAGGTAACAAGAAGGTTGGGAAAGGGATTGTGAAAAAAAATGGCAAAGAATGATACACACAAAAGGAGCAAATGGGTAGCTAACTTGCCATTCAAAGGATAGGAGGATGATTTAAAGACTGTAAGGACACCATGGGCAAGAGGAATTCAGAGGTTCCCGAAATTTGTGGAATTTCTTATTTGAGTTCTGCCTCTTCCCACGGATTGCTAGCAGTTTTCTGCAATTAGCTGCAATTTGCTCCTCTTCACATTTGATACAGTTTCTAATTCCTGACTCAAGAGAGTCAAGGTTTTAGCCTTCCTGGTGGATCAGGACTGAATTTCTGCTGCATCCCACCTAAATAAGTTAGACTTTAGACAGCCCACAGGCTCTCATGTAGGGGCAACTGGGGCAAGGAGATGAACAGATGGGCAGCAGACAACAAGGAAGAGTGTTGCATAGATCAAAGTACTCAGAGTGGCAGTACTAACTCCAAGTTATGACCCTTCGGTATGAAAGAGGGAGGTTTTAACAAGCGTTTGACACACCATTTGCAAAGAGTTTTAGTGTGTATTTAACTTAAAATGCCGAAGCCACTCCTGAATCAACAAGATTTAAATGTATCTCTTTGCATATGCAATATTTTGTGAATATTTTGAAAACACCGATGTCCCTGTGCCTATAAAAAGCTAGCATAGGAAAAAGTATATCCCAACTATACCCTGTAGGGTTATCCTTGAAAGTTTCTTTTGTGAGATTTGCTTTCATGGGAGGAGACAGCAAATACATCATCAAACATAGCTATGAGAACACATGTTAGAACTTTGTGCAAATGGGAATGAAATATGATTTCTCATAAATATCTGTGCTTTTGAAAGAAGTGTCTATACTGTGTGAAAAGCATCAAATGTCGGTTTTACATTCCTGCAAACCTTCATTTCCTAGAGGCAGTCATTGACTGAGGATCTATGGAGAAGAGGGTTTTTTCCATGTTTTTAGAGAGATGAAATATTTTTCCTTGGGAACTTCTGGGCACCATAATGTCTTCAGAAAAGCCTTAAAAATTGATTTCTGCTTGGTGGCAAATATATCACAAATATATCACGATGAAAGTGTGTGACCAGGTAGCAAGTGATCCTGCTGTTGCTGGAGAGGAGCAGGAGGACAACACGCAGCTGATTTGATGAGTTTAAATAAGCATGTTGCAGACAGGCGTTTCTCTGCAAAAGAAGCATAGGCCAGCAATACCAGATAGGCCTGAGGTGATGTGAGCATTCTTCAAGCCCATTCACATCTGTGCTACTGACATGTCTCCCACCTCCTGAATTTCTGCCTTCTCCCCATCTCAAGGCCCTCTTCCTCAAACCATTTCAGACATACACCATCTGTAAACTGGTTACTCTTTATACACCTATATACATAGTCTTATTTCTGTCCAATCACAATTTTCAAGCCCCTCTCAAGATGCAAACTAGTGCAAATACAGACCCCAAAGCTGTTTCTGTAGGCAGGCTATGACAGAAGAACTCACTAGGAAGAGGACTGAATGAGACAGACTAAATAATCCTGGAGCTTTAAAACACAGGAGACTTCTTCAGCCATTTAAACTGCTTGAGCTTTAGCCCTGCTTTGTGTCAACATTTCAGTTTTCTCACAGAACAAATGCTTGCTTTATGTTGTATCTTCCATATTCTCTCAGTTTTGGGCATTTCACAATTAACTCCATCCATGACGAATAAACCCTGACAGAATTCAGTGCATGGGAGACAGATGTAAATGAGCAGCACTGCTTTGACCAGCTGTATCTGGCTGAACCTCAGCAGCAAGCAGCCTGTCAAACTCTGCCATTAAAACACAAAACCCTCACATCTTGTGAGCTGGTGTGTGTGTTTGTGTGTGCTGTAGAGGCCTGAGCTGGAATAGAGATCATGCTAAATGGGGAAGAATAGAGGCTGTGATGGAGCAGCTGCTGCAACTCAGCACAGCTTCATTTAGATTTTCCCCCCTCCCACAGCAAATGCTAAATCTACCCTGCTAAAGAGGAGTTCAAACCATGAAGATATTCTGCACAGGAGAGGATTATAAATCCCTGTGATTAGCCTGGAATGAAATTAAATATAGCCTGTGAAATGAATGTGCTTTTCTTACTCTGCTCTGGGAGTTTCCATGAAGGAGATTTTGCCTCTCAAAGAACTAAGTGTAATCTCTCATGTATAGATCCCAAAATGTCCACTAAATGTGTGACAAATTTAGATGACTGTTAAAAAGGAATTCACTTGCCTTGTCTGGGGTCTTTTTTTGTGTTTTTGGGGTGAGGGAAGCATGTGTGTGTATGTGAGTATGTGTGTAGAAAAAGGAGGGCTCAGCCAGTCGGTCAGATTTCATTAGGTTTCTAACTGCCAGCTTTAGGTTAGTGGGTTTGGAATATTACTTGGGATCATTTCAAATATTTTCAGCTTTGAAAAGCAAGTTGTTGTAGTTTCTAATTAAAAGAGAGGAAAAAAGGCCCCTTTGTCAGTTAATAAATAATGGTCATTGACACTTCAGTTCAAAAAAACAGGAAACGCTGGGGCTTTCCTTTCTCCCATCTCAGCTAAGGGCTCTTGGCAAGAGATGGTGTCCCCAGCAGAGGACCACCTGCAGCTTGGGAGCAGCCAAGTTCTCATGCTGAGATAGAGGAATTTTTTACATGACCATGATGTCCACTTCCACTCCAAGCCATCTTGAGACCAGATGCATCCAGATACAGAAGTGGAGGGTGCCAGATTTACAGTATAAAACACCTTCTTTTAGCATTACTCAGTCTATGGGATCCCTGGCTGCTGATTTTATCCCTCATAATATTAGAAAAGAATATGGATCCTGCCAAGTTTAGTAGTTTCATGTAAAGCAATGACAAATAACCTTAAATGGTAATTTCTCTAGGAGCTCTCTTATGTCTGCAAAGTGCCATGAACACTCCTGCTGAAATATTCATGTGTAGGATAGGGAAAGGTATTAATTAGCATTTCTTCTTGTCTCATTCATGTCACTTATTTCACCTTGCTGTGATGATTCTTATCCTTGCCTAATAACATCAGAATTATTTAATGCAGCTGTTTAAGTATCTTCAGAAACTTTGGAAAATATTTTGATGTCTTCTCCAGATACATGGAGTTGGAGATCATACCCACTTAGTGCTCAACCAAAGCTACAGATAAGACTCATCCTGGGGTTAGTCAAGGGAATAGGAAGTTGATAGGACTTAGGTGTAGGCGAGTTCCCGGACGGCTGGGACAAGGAATTCTGCCAACCTGTATTTTCTAGAATATGTGGTTTTATTGCAAGGGTTGTGGGTAAAAAGGCCTTGCTTTCAGCCACCAGCCTTGGCTGAAGGGAAGTCCCAAAGAGAGAGGGAGAAAGAACAGGAGGGTGAGAGATAAGTGAGGAGGGAGCGAGAGAGCAAAGTGGCAGCGGGAAAAGAGTAAGAGAGAGCAAGAGTAGGGGGAAGAGGAAGAGTAAGAGAGAGCTAAGAGCAGCGGGAAGTAGAGGAGGAAGAGGTAAGAGGTAAGAGAGCAAGGTCCTGGTTACAATACATTATATCTCCTTTTGTGATGAATATTCTAATTTTCAGTGACCAACCAACACAAGACACAAAATCCTATAGAATCTACACACAGCATATAAGAACTACTATATTACCATACTGTGTTATATTTTAAACTCTAAAAACTACTCTTTAGACTTCTGTTCTGCTACATTGACCTTTGGATCCCTTAGTCAGCAGAAAGGGTTCTGCTGAATCAGAAGGGATTCTCCTTCAGTTAGCTAGACCATTGTTTTCAGGTTATATAGTAACTAAAATTTAGTATCCTACAACTCAAAGTAAGCTTTCATTTCTATCCCGATTATAGGTTTCATATTGTCAGAATCTTTTGCTAAGCAATCATATTTATAAGGTTTCCCTGATTCATCTCCTCCAACACTTAGGTATCTATCATTTTGTCCTCGAAAATTGTCCTAGAAATCATTATATGTAGATGACCGGAAGTTTTGTGTGCAGAGATCTTCAGATGCTAGAGGGGAAATTAAAACCTAGCTCCAAAATTAATCATAGCTAGAGAACACCACACTCATTGGTATTTCTACGGCTCATGAGTGTAAGGATGGCCAAGAACAGCTAAGCTGAACCTTGTACCTCAATGTGAGAAAGGTGGGTTGGTAAAAATTCCTCTGGCCTCACAGAAACTTTTGTTCTTGATTCTGTTTCTGTGATAATGATCCAAAAAATTTTGGAAGGGTCCCTTCATAGGAGTTTTACATGACATCAGCTTTCCCTGTGACCAGCTCAAAAAACAACTATAAGAGGTATATATGGAAACAATAAAGACCTACTGTTTTTATGGAAGTGTAATGCCATCCAAATAAAATCCACCTTCTATGGAAACTTTCATTAAAAACATAACTCTGAAAGACTCACTACTAGTAATTCGACAAAAAGAACCCTTGTTTTCTAATATAAGTGAGAGTTCTGTAATGTCAGGTTTATCACAGAAAAAAAAAGAGCTTTTCAAAAACACATCAGAGAGAAGTCTGCATGTGAAAATAATGAAGGACAGATGTTATCTCATCTGAGATAAAGATGAGATGCTGAGCTTAGGATTTTATGCAATGGAGGCTCAAGAATAGCTGTTTTGTCATCATATGCCATTGAAAAATTTTTTTCCAATACTTTTATTTTTATGCCTGCACTTTACAGGGGACACAGAACTCCTTGGGCATGATCAAGATTTCCAACAGCTGCTGACAATGTGATAAACTGCCCTCAGTCTATTTTTCTCTGTCTGAACATCTTTCAGTTCTGTGTGCCCAATCCTCTGCCAGTCCCAGAGCACATATATCTGTGTGTGAAGAAATACTGAGGCAACTTAGTCCCAGATCTAAAGGCTTACAAATGTTGAAGAAGTGGCTCTGCCAACTGCTAGGTCAGCAGAAAACTGATTTTACCTGAATCTGATACCTCATGCATGCCCTATGTCTGTCCACTGTGTTTAAACTACCCTTATGCATCTCAAACACATGGAAAATCAAGCTCAATTTATCAGACATGTATATGTACAAAAATATGATTGCTGAATGATTGTTTTTTTCTCAGGTGGCTGAGAAAAATAATGGAATTGCCTATAAATAATCAAATACCCTTTGAGAACTATTTTTAAGGTAATGAGTTAATATCAATTCAACAAAGGGGCAGCAGCATAAATGGTAAAGTTCTATCATGAGTAAGGACTTGGCTATAAAGCAAGTCAGTTTTCAACATGTAGAGTGGTTATTTATGACTACTTTTAATAAATTGAAAAAAACCACTAGAACATATTAAAAAATAAGTGTCCTGGTATAATTTTGATCAGAATTAAACTGTCCAACTGAGAATCAATGATGGCTTGCATTCATTTTAGATTGCTAACTTGCTTTTTTTTATTATTTAATGGTTTTAATTATTTTATTGAAGCAAATATTTTGTTTTAGTTTGATGGAATAAATAGAATGTCCACTGTGCTTTTAATTGATGAGTTATTTTAGGTCTCATAAACCATTGTCTTTTATGCTTTTCAGCGCCCAGACCTGCTAAAAACATGTCTGTGGCATTTCATCTGATGACATTATTTTTTAATTTTTTTATACTGGTAGGGAACCCTGTGAAAGAGTCTTTAAAACATTTAACAGGCTTTAGATAACTATGTTGCAGAATATGGCTATCATGGAAGCCTTCAGTGCTTATTTTATACCTACTGTAATTGCTTATTCTTGCAGATTGCATAGTAACCCAGGAAGAATTCCGTAGTCACTCTAAATTACCATAGAACATGAGAGGTTGTGATGTGTACATTCCTTCTCCAATAACGCAGGCATAACAAAAGAAATTTAGGTGTGGCACCAACCAGTTTATTTCCCACAACACAGACTGGTTGTTTCAGAGCAGAGACATCAGACATACTTGTGTGGAACGCAGCCCTGGAGTAGCAAGTACAGCAAGTTTAGACAGGTACAGATAATAGTAAAATATTTTTTTCTGCATTTCAGGTGCAACAGCTGAAAGCTGAATGTTGAAACTCCCTGGTTCTTTTCAAGTCTGTTAGAAAATAAGGCTGAAATATATTTTGGCCTGAGCAAGGTGTTATCAGTTTTAATAGTTTGGGGAAGTAGGGGTGGAGTGTGTAATTTATCTGCATTTTCTTTAGTATATGTTCATTTATGAGTTCATTTGTTTAATATGTGTGTGGTATTTTATCAAAAACTAATCTTTTTCTCATAAATTATTTCTCTTAGTTCTTATTATATAAGCAAAGTTCTTTCATTTGCCTATGAATAGGATTTATTTGAGGAGAATGAATCATTGTAAGCATTGCCTCCTGATGTTGTACATTTTTCAGCCTTAAAAGTTCCAAATCAGATTCTCAGAAAGATTAGGTGTGACCTGCTATTGATTCTTAATTTATTAATCAGAAAATGTTAGTTGGCTGTATCCCTTGGCAATAGTGTTCCTTGTGATATATTTACAGATCATAAAGCAAACATAAACCAGGAAGAAAAATAAGGAAAGCCTGTGCAATATAAGCATGGATGAAACCCCACCAGCAACTCAGCTGCAAAAAATAAGTCGGTTAACTGCATGCTTACAATTTACTCCATCCCAAAACATCTTTATTCTTTGAAGGATGGCTAACAATCATATTCAAAGAAAGACATTTATTTCCTCATCCATATTCGTCGTATCCACACAGAGCAAAACATTCATGGACAGAGGAGATGGCTGTGCCATGAACAGAACACTACTTTGCCATCCCTTATTTTGCCAGTGATCACCATAAAAGATGTAAGACACACTGCCATAAATTATGGGTCAGCAAATTGTTTTGAGAAGACTTAATTGCACTGGTTCAGGTGTATTGCTGCCTTCCTGCTGTACTGTGGTGAGGAGTTTCCCTGGGGCAAGACACGTGAGACACATTCCTCTCACTCTGCAAATAAAGGGAATGCGAAATAGCAGATGAAACAGGGACATAATTTCCTGGCAGAGTTTACCTGGGCTGAGTTGCAGGGCTCATATGGAAAATTATTTAGAAGACCACAGTTTGTTATGGGAATGTGAAGGGATGGGAATAGGCGAGGAAACTGTGAATAACAGTTCTGAGGAGTCCAAATTATTTTCACTAGATTTGTCAAGTGAAAGAGATTCTGGGATTCTCTCTCCATTTCTTAAAATCCAGCCTTCTAAAATGAGAACATTGCAAGTGTACCAATCTGATACTGGTTAACCATAACATTGCTAACAATTACCTCATACCTCACATCTTTGCCAAGGGTTTCTGTTTGCACAGAAAAAGGCTGGCAGTACCCACAGCCTCCGCTTCCGGCAAAGCATCTCAGGTTGTTCTCCGTGTTTTTCATCTTTCTAAATGCAGGGTTTTTAATGAGGTTCTCTGGTTTAATTCTTTCCATATGTTTTCTCCTTGGCTTTTGCACAAGTGCCTGAAGTTTCAAGGCTGAGTTCTGTCCCAGGTGGTGTCACAGAGAGAGGTGAGCTGTGCCCACACCCTGACCTGGGGCTCACAGGGACTTTCCCAGTGTCTCCAGGCTCTCCACCCCACCAAGTAGGCAGTATCACCCTTGCTGTCCCCGCAACCTTCAATGAGCCCCCAGAGCCATCAACCTCCTTCCTGTTTGGCCTGAGAACATTAAGAAATGGATCCCAGTTGCACAAATGGGCAATTCTCAACAGCCAAATTAGTGCCAGGCAACTGGTAGAGTGCATTTAAATATCTAAAGCCAGAAGGCTCAGAAAAAACACCCAGATGTATGTGAGATAACTTAGGTTGGCCAATAGGAGATTCCTAGGCAAGATTTGGGTTTAGCTCTTTCTTAAAAGGTAGTTACTCTGCAGATTTTTGAATAGAGGGCAGAGGATTCTGTTAACATATACTTCACAGCTACAAATCAATTCCAGAAGTAGGGTAGATTCAAAAGTGATATTTAAAAAAAGCCAAAAAGAGGAAGTCTGTTATCCCAGCTGAATTCAAAGCAGTGAATCCTAAAATTCAATCCCCATAATTTTGGTTTAGAGGAAGGCCTTGAAATAAAATTTCTTACCTCACAAGAGAGTTGCCTTACACTTAGAATAAGTTGAGTAAAGTCTGTGTTTGTTGAAGGTGATCCACTTGACACATAGATTAGTAGCTGTATGAGCAGAGATTGTCATCTAAATATAGTAATTTTAACACTCTGTCTAAGCTCCATGAATAATTAAGTATTTTTGCACAGTAGGACAAGAGAGACTGAGAGATCGCAGAACTGAACACCTCTAGCTTTGCTTTGCAGTGGTTAGATGAACCTATACACAGATCAGACAGAGTACCCCACCCTGTCTAAGCCCTCCCAACATCAATTTCCCAGTGATGAATGACAGGAGAAGATATGGACTTGAATCAGTGTTCTTTGTTTGAAAAGAATCACACATGGTCCTAAAAGCAGTTGAGATGGAAGGCAAACCAAGATATTTCTGTAACATGCTAGAGCTTAGTCATGAGTTACGCACTAATTTTATGATGTCAAGATTTAGGCTGATGTGTGCAAGAACTTAGGCCCTGAAAATTGTAAGTACCAAAGGCAAGTCAGGGAGTATGAGGAGAATGGACAGAAAGGTAAATTGAATCAATCTCTCCAAACTTTCCCAGCTTGAATATGTAACAGAAAAAGACATCTTGATTTAGAGTCATGTTCTCTAGTGAGAAATGAACACTGAAACTAAAAGAAACTATGGCAAAGACTCTTGTGCATTTCAATGAAGAGAAAAATTCTCAACAGGTTTATAGAAAGGCTGGATCTGCTCATTTGAATTCTTTGGCTGCTCTATAATAAAACTGTAAACACACAGCCTATCTTGAAAAACCACAATGTTAAAAGCTAGATAATTCAGAAGTTAGGAAATAGACTTAAGGGCTATTTTTGTGATAGCAAACCAGCTTTTTGTGCATATGCCTCAAGATAAGACCCCAGACCACCCTTGCCCTGTCCTATGCTCAGGATGGATGGGAAGTAAGTTTATAAAAATTAGTTTCTTCTGTGGGCTGAATGTGTGATCCCCAGTGGTTTTACTCCAAACTGTTTAAATTCTATTCGAGATAGAATTGATTTTTCCCCCCTTTTATTTTTCTGTACCCCTTAGGACCACCGTGTCTATGTGGGATACTTCTGTATATTTCCCAGCTCAGTGGAAGCAGGACTACACAGGAGCAGAGGCGGCTCTGTGCCTCCAAGTCTCAGCTGACAGGATGTTGGAGGATCTGGATTTCAGCAGAGCTGTTTCATTGCCATCCTGTACACTTGACAAGTCATCAGTTCTTGGAAGCTATTAACTAGTTAGTTTAAATTCCTGTTGCCATATATACACGGTGGGGATGTGTGTGTTTTAAATTATTCTTTTGCATGATTCACTTAGCTTTCTTAATAACATCACTGCTCAGTAATTTTCTAACTTGCTTGTTGTTCAAGACAAAACTTTGAGTCACAATAACCCCATGCAGCCCTACAGGCTGGGGGCAGAGTTGTTGGCTCAGTGGAGAACGACGTGGGGATGCTGGTAGAGAGAAGCTGAACATGAGCCAGAGTGTGCCCAGGTCGTCAAGATGGCCAGTCTCATCCTGGCTTGTACCAGGAACAGTGTGGTCAGCAGGACTAGGAAAGCAATTCTTCCCCTGTACTGAGCACTGGCGAGGCCATACCTCAATTGCTGAATCCAGTTCTGGGCCCTCAGTTCAGGAGGACACTGAGGTGCTGAAGCATTTCCAGACAAGGGCAGTGAAGCTGGGGAAGGTCTGAAGCAAAAGCAGCTGAGGGAATTTGGATTGTTTAGTCTGGAGAAAAGGAGGCTCAGGAGTGACCTTATCACTCTCTACAATTGCCTGAAAAGAGTGTAGCCAGGTGAGGGTTGACCTATTCTCTCAAGTAACCAGGAACAGAAAGAGAGGACATTAGGTTGTGCCAGAGGAGGTCTTGGTTGGATATTGGAAAGAATTTCTTCACAGAAAGAATGATTGGACATTGGAATGGGCTGCCCAGGGAGGTGGCGGAGTCACCATCCCTAGAGGTGGATGTGGTACTCAGAACCATAGTCTTGTGGGCATGGTGGTGTTCAGTAATATATCGGGCTCAGAGATCTTAGAATCTTTTCCAACCTAATTTATTCTGTGATTCTTTGACTATGTGTTAGAGCAGATTCAGGATGATGCCTTCCTTTAGTTATTTGAGGGTCATTTTAGGACAATTTTCAGCTCCAAGGTCCTTCAGTGTGGAGGGGTCTCCACATTTTCCCTTGGATAATAATGCTTTTAGAATTGGCTCTTCCATGGTGCTGACTACAGCAATGGGGCAGACTCTCTGATTCATAGAATCATAAAATGTGTTGATTTGGAAGGGGATCTTGAAAATTATCAGTTTCCGCCCCTCTGCTGTGAGCAGGGGCACCTTCACCCAGACCATGTTGCTCAAAGCCCATCCAACCTAGTTTTGAACACTTCCAGGGATGGGGCATCCACAGCTTCTCTGGGCAACCTGTTCATGTATCTCACCATATTCATAATAAAGAATTTTTTTCTAATAACTGATCTAAACTTACTCTCTGTACATGAAAAGCCCAGATTTTTTTTTTCTCTTTATGAAGATGTTTGGGTTTACAAAGCTTGAAAAAAAGAGGGGAATTGTATGGTGCATCTCATTTAAAAACAGAAGTTAGCTCATTCTTTTTTAAAGTTCTCTCAAAAAAAGCATTAAAAGACTTGTCCCTCAGAGCAGAAGAATGCCGAGTACACCCGGAGTGGCATTGTTGTTTTTTATATCTCCTCTATTCCTGTTTTTAATGCGTGATCAAATTAAGACAAAAGCATGGTGAGTATTGCTTTGCAAATTACTTTCCCTTGTGGAGTGACAGTGTGATCTGAAGAAGGGGATGACACTGTGGCCTAACCAGAGACGGTTTCTCATTATATTTTTTCTGTCTTCTGGCCTGAACTCAGGAATCACAGAGTATGTAAGCATTATTAGGATGGGTTTGGAAGATTTCAGTGTTCTTTTCTTCAGGTTAAGGTGTTTGCCTGTTAACTCAACTTTTCCCATGGAAAATCTTGCGCCAATGATTTACAGAAAAGATAGTAAGTGAAAGGACAGATTACAAGAAATATGTTAACTGTTCATTATGTACCTGTGCTATCCTTTTCCAGTATAATTAATGCTTTTGAAATGGAAACGATGGCCAGACTCACATAGGAGATCAGTCCCCTGCTTCAATGTGAGAAGAAAGTCAGGTGCACTTAGAGGTTTCAAAAACTGTCTGTTACCAACCTCAAATATCAGCTCTGCACTGGTGGATTGTTGGTGCACAATTTGTTTTCCATTTATTATGAATTCTGCCTTCTGTGTCCTACAGTGTATCAGATGGATCAGCCTAAAGCACTGACAATTGCAACCAGTTGGCTTCTGCATCTGATTGAAGTCATTCTGAGGGCTGAGTTCTTCCTTCCCTTCCCTCACCAAAGCCCTGAACACTTGGAGGAGGTTTACCACTCTTACAGACACTTTCCTGAGAGCTGCCATGATGGGAAAGAACATTTCCTGAGGGTCTAGGCCTACAAACCCTGTTATATCTGTGTTCAGTATAAATCACTCCTTATTGCTGCACATTACTGACAACTAAAGGTAGACTCCTGTGTACTCTTACTTCTTGCAATTTATATCTAATGAAAAATCAAGCCATGTTTCCTTGTAAATGGACAGATAATGCAAAACTGAGCCAGAGTGTGAGACTGCAACAACTTTGTGTTACAACAGTTTTGGGAACCTGGTCTTAATCTGTATTTTTCCCCACAATAATTCAAATTATTTTTCCGAGTGATTTCAATGACCTTTTTGTGGCAACACTCATATTGCTATGGCAAGGCTTGTATTAATATTAAAAGGTGCTCTCAGACCACATGCCTCCACTGAGACATACAAATGCTTGAAGATGGGAAATCTGCCAAGATACTCTTTCTACACAGTTAGGAAAAGGAATGTAAGGTTAATCATTGTTTTACCTAAAAGCAAGCAAGGAGAGATACATTTGTACCTAATGCATTCACAATTCCTCCACATCAGAAGAAAGTAAGGCCCAAAACTTCACAGAGCTGTTTGCAAATATTACAAAAAAGTCTGAATATACAAATGGTTTGACAGGATTTTTTTTTTTCAAAATCATGGTTGTCTATGTCTACTCTCTAAAGAGAAATCATGACCAAGCTCAAAAAGATAAATTTTCAATATCAGTTAGAACTGAGAAACCTCATTGACTTCTGGGCTTTCAGAAATTTTGGAAGTGTGTCAAAAAACCTATCAAAGAAGAAGATTAAACAAACCCTCATGATCATTTTTATAGCAGGTTATTAAAGGCTCTTTGCAATATTTCAGGATCAAATTCTGCTTTTTTAACTCCTTCTGTCTTGCCACAAGTAGGAAGAAATATTTTTCAGCACTACAGCT
This sequence comes from Sylvia atricapilla, assembly GCF_009819655.1. Classification (NCBI taxonomy): domain Eukaryota; kingdom Metazoa; phylum Chordata; class Aves; order Passeriformes; family Sylviidae; genus Sylvia; species Sylvia atricapilla. The sequence goes on from NC_089140.1 coordinate 29,940,960, forward strand.
CTTAATCTGGACATTTTCTACACTTTAATTTCTTTAGTTTTCATAAATATCAGTCAGCACATGTGATTTCCTTCATCTACAGACACATTTTATATGAAATCCATAAGCAATAAAGGGTTAAAAAAATACTTGTTTCAGTTAATTGTTTTTGAGAGCCACAAAACCTGATTTTGTGTTTGGCCTGTAGACATATCTCTGGGTACTGCCCAGACCAGTGGTGTGATGGATGGCAAACACTTCTGTATTTACCATGGCACAGTGCCCAGCCTTTGTACTGTTGCTTCCTCCTCTCTGCAGCCCGTGAGGTCTTCAGTTATTTTTTCAAAACTGCAGTCCTCGAATGATACCAGGATTCCAGACTATAGCTGAGACATACATGTCTCCAGCATACCCTCTTTTTTATCAGAGATGTCAGTCTCTACCTAATGAGCCCAAATAAGCTATAATTAGCAGAAAGCCTCTTTATACCCCTAGTAACAGAATGGTCAATTGTAAATCAGTGGATGAGGTCATTATTTTCAATCAGACTCTTCCGTCAAACACCAAAATTTCATAGTTAGGAAAGCAGAGACTTCTTACAAACCACTAATCCTCATTCACTTCAGAAGTATCTTAGCAGAGTTCACATGAACGTATGAATCACTCTGTTTATCTTTTTTCATTAATTTATTTTATAACTTGAAAAAAGAAAGTTCCAAAGAACACTTTTATAACAGCAATTTATAGTGTAATAAACTTCCCAGCATATATTCATACTGTTATTGTTGCAGAATTAAGATTTCTTTTTTTTTTTTTTTTTTTCTTCTTATTCTTTTTGAGGAAGTGAGTATTGGGATTGTGAATATTTCAGTCCCATCAGCAATAAAGTTCAGAATTGCTTTGGCTAATTCAGTGAACGATCCAGCAACTTTATGAACCAGAAGTTTCTGCAGACATATGTTTGGGTGGAGACAGAGATGCTGATAAAGGGAACAAACTTATTTGGTGTTAGATAACAAAGTTTAACCACTTCTAACATGGAGAGATGATTTTTTCTTAGCTCTTACATTGTTGGGTGAGAATGAGTCTCCTCAAGAGTTCACTCAAAATGTCTGTCTTCTATAGCACACTGAGGATTGAAACTTTTTAAAAGCCAGAGCAGAAGCAACAGAGCCACTGATTAGTGTGATCCAGCTGTGGTTTATGGAGAGCAAATAGGTCTGTCATAATGCTGCTGTTCCCACACTTACCCATCCTTGAGATTTCAAATAGAAAGGCTTACTGGCATCATTTGCTGCACTGATTTCTGTTACATCTTGATAGCAATTTAAGCAAAAGCACAAAAGCAAAGATTTAAAAGTTAGTAAGAGACAATATCAATAAAAGAGAATGGAGGGTAAAATCTGTTGGAGGCTTTATGTCTAGAAAATTAATGTCTGCACACAAAATACCCCTGTAACAACATTAACATCAGAGTTTAAGCCACTTTTGAAACAATTACTTTTGGTTACCTACAGATTCTGAGGAGTACAATGCTTTTTATAACTTACAAAGAGATCTAGTGTGCAATAATTACTTCTAATATGTCTGTGGGGTGCAGTCTTACAGTAGGATTTTGCATTGATGATTAATAATATTTATATTCAAAAAAATTCATTAACATTTCTTTTGCTGGCTGGTAAACTCTGTTGTACTTAAATAAATTTCATTGTACTTTTCTATTCCTATAATGGTGGAGGAAGCAAACTTAAAAATTATTCGTTTTAAATAAGAACAACAATAAAAGTAATATGCAGCAGCTCTTTAAACTTTCACTTAAGAACTATTTTTAAATTGTATACCAAACATCTGCTACAGATATTAAAATATCTGGGACTGTCTTCCAGATGTGAAATAATGTTTATCAAAAGATGGAACAAAAAGCAGTTATCATTGAAGTAGGTCAAGAGGGAGGTCTCTGGATTACACAGTTCTACCAGAACTTCACAATAGGCAATGGGTTATGAAACAAACACGTGGTCATAGTCAATATAACTTTATTTGGCTTATGAATAGGGCACTTAACAAGACACAAGCTGGGATTCAGAGAAGTACACTGTAAATAACAAGCAGCTTATCCATACAATTTGTGTTGTGAGTATGTTTAACTTAAAGAGTAGGTGTCATGTTAAGACAGAGATTAATTGTTGTGCTTAGGCACAGCTCCATCTTAAGTTACACCTTCTGTGAAGAAGTTTGGAGAGATTAAAATGCTTCCCACAGCTCTGGAACTTGTGGCGTGAACTTGGAGTGTGCACCAGCTGCAAGCCTGTCCTGTTTCCCTCTTCGTGGGCTGGTCCCTTCTCAGTGACACCATCAACACCTTCTGTGAGCAGAAACCAGTAGACCTCAAGACTGAACACAGCTCCTACTTCATAGTCATGCTAACTAATGTCATGCTTTCTACAAAGGCTTTTTCTTATAATTTGGGCTTCCAGCCATGTCTTTAAACTGCCTGTGTATCCCGTCCTCTGAAATTGACTCTTGCCCTTTATTTCCTGATTTACTCATGCATCTGTCTTTCTGTGCTGCTTTTGTGAACTTTTAAGTCATACAATATATGTCATTTTCTCATACTGTGTGTGCAGACATTTATTTTACTACCGTTATTACAGGGTTTATTTCTCCCAATAAATGGATGTCAGAATTTTAAGAGGCCCCCTGCATCAGAGACATTTTGGTATTCTGAGATAATCCTCATTTGATCTTTTCCTGTTCAGAAGGTAGTGCAGACTTGGGCCATCAATGGACCCATGAAGCTCATAAACCTTTCATAATATACTGATGGTCCCAAAAGTCATGTGAAGCTGTAAAAACGTCATGGCTTCAATGTAACCTTGCTGAACTTGAAATCAAATATGAAAGCTAAATGAAAATATCAGGAATGATGAGGCAAAGGCTCCCTTTGCCAAAGTTAAAGAAAGAGCTTGTGGCATCCTGAGACAGAAACTTCTGACAACACACTGCTTAGCAGTGTGCCACAGTAATGAGGGACAGTAGAATGTTACATTCCAACCAAAACCACTTTGATCTTGTTTGCAAGCAGAGATTTTATGTGCCCAGATACATAAAGCTGAGTTTGTACTAGAATTGCTGTTACGCTCCTCCAGAATTTCTCTGTGTGCCTTGTAAACCTCTAGATGCAAGAGTCAGCCCCCTGGAATTGCCCACCCTTTCACAGCTTCACATAAATATTCAAATGCCTCTTCTTTGCAGTAAGGTACTTTATAATGGAATGTCTAAGTGATATAAATCAAAAAGATGAGAGAAAATACTTATAAACTGTCCATTTGATGGATTAATTGATAATGTGCTCATTTTTGCATTTTGAGGTTTCAAGCTTTACTGCTTCCACCTGTGTTGCCAGGCCTTTTGATCTGAATGAATTTCATTACAACATGGTATCTTTAGTCCTACTTCCCATGGTATTTTAGTAAATCCACTCCATGATTTGGCAGAGCAGGATGATTAGGTATTGCTGGTATATTGAAGCAGCAAGCAGAGCTGGTTTTGATGTCTGAACAAGTCTGCTTTGGCAGAAGGCCAAACAAAAAGGGAAGGAAACAAGCTCATAACCTCCAGGCAATTGCTGGCAGCTCTTTGGGGAGGCTGCTGGATCATGATAGCAAAAAAGTTCATCACTGTTGGTTGTGGCATCTTGACTCTGAGAAAAAAATTGTATTTCCCATTTATTAAATTGTTCTATATGTAACAAAAATTCAGTTATACTTCTAAATAGACTTATAAACTAACTCTTGATACAAAAAGCAGATATCATTTATACGACAATATTTCCCATGCAGTGATCCTGTGATCCAGGGATCTGAATAGAAGTACAGGATATTGCTTCAAATCAAAATGTATGCTGCTTTTTCTTATACAACTGTTGACCTTTTAAAAGGACTGTGAAAAAAACATTCTTGCAAAACAGAATCTGTATACCTTTGCATATAATTAGATAAGCCAAACTCTTTTTTGCCCAAGGAGAAAAAAAATAAACCAATTCCCAAAAATGCCTTCCCTCCAAGTCATATGATTTCTAGCAACATTCTGGTTTTATTCAATGTTCCATCTGTGTTGACTGAGGCAGCAAGAGGTCAAGTGACTTCAAGGGTGGCTTTCCCATAAAGACAGATCCAGCAGCTGTCTAATGGAGAAAACATAAAAGCAGCATAATGTTGGTTGACACTGTAGCATTTAAATAACTGTGGGCTGGGGGAGATGGCATTTTCCCATCTCCCTGGAGCAGCTAAGGCTTTACAGAAGTTGCTAGTGAGATGACTACAAGCAGTGGGCTTTTCACTGAGCTGGCAGCAGCGTTCCCTAGCACTGATCTCTGATCTCAAGGCAATGCAGTTATGTCCGTAAACATTTACCTGGCCTTGACCTACTCTCCTCATGACAAAATAACTTTTAAATTAGTTTAAAAGAAAATGACAACCTCATCACTCCTTCTGAAGTGTATAATTCACACATAAAATGCAAAAAGTCACAAGACTGTGCTACAAACTTATATTTAGACTTCTTTTCTCTTTGATTCTGAAGAGTAGGGCTAGGCACAAAAAGTCAGTTATTTGCCAACACCTACTCCGTGGCAGAGTGTGGGGTAAGACACAACCCTTTTACTCTGAACAGAGGCATAATCCCTGTGTGAGTGGTAACCTACAGAAGGTGTTGAATCAGTCTTAAGTGTTTAAGTCCTGGTTGGAGGGCCTGGGCTCCTGGTGGGTACAAAGAGACACTGACAGAGCTACTCACACAGAACCTGCCCTTCTGCCCTGCCAAATGGCGTACTATTGAAATAACTTCCAAAGTAGTGCAATGCCTCCTTCAGCACCACTGGATCTAGTTACCACCTGAGAGCTGGGAAAAACTCTTTCTCATGTATCTTGGTCTGATTATGCTTTTTTATTATGTCCACAAGTTGTGGAACATATTCTGCTATGTAGCCAAGACACAGCTGAGAGGCCCAGCAGATCCTGGGTGGGGACATGCTCTTGGTGCAAGGGTGTCTCAAGTGTCCCCTGCAATAAACCTGGCCTTGTCAGCCAAAATATCTGATGCTATCCTGAGTTATGCAACCAGTTTGAACAAAGTAGGGAAGGATGAAACCAGCTGCTGGTTTCATGGACTGGTACTGCCATGCAAGACGCCCCTTTTCTCCTCTTGCAGACGAGACATCTCACACCAGAGCTCAGCACAGCTCCCTCTGCTCCCTGGCTGAATCAGCTGCACTTCTGTCAACAAAACTTCATAATCTGTCTTAATTTCAATAGATTTCTAGAGAGACCAGGGTGGGTTTTTTGCTTCTTTTGTTTTTCTTTTTATTTTGGCGTTCAGTGCACTCCATGGCCAGGCCTCTGTCCAGCACCAATATCTGAGGCAGCAGCATGAGGCAAGCACGAACTCAGATCCTGATGAAAGAAATTTCCCCTTGTAAAACAAAGATAATGATGTCAATTTCTTCAATGGCAAAAATACTTTAAAATTCCCACTAATTCCTGCAATTATTGACAATATACATAGGCATGAGTCCAAGACTAATACTTTTGTTCTGAACAGTTTCACTTTTAGGGGTCAAGAAGGATAAAAGTATTAAGCAGGACAAAGTGGATCTTCGAAGCAACACATGAGAAAGAAACTGCATTATATTCCTTGTCTTTACTAACACTTGTTCTTTGGCTGTCCTGTTCTGAGCCCATTTATATAATTAAGATAAAGAACAACATTCTGATAAAAATCAAAAAAGTAAATGCAAATCCTTTGTTTGCTGAAAATAGGTTTTTTTTACAGCTATTGTCTTAAGAAGAAAGTTTCTTCTAGGTAAATGTACTCCTCTAACAATATGGAGTGAATAAGGATGGGGAAGAGGGAGGCCAAAAATATCTTAGGGAGCTTGTATAGTTGAAGAGATGTGTATAAGAAGAAAAGGACTTAAAATTTTAAAGGAGACACAGACAGAATTGCAGGATCTGTACCCAAGATTGCAACCTAGAAACTTCCAGAGAAACTTGCTCTAAGTCCACAACTCCTTTATTCTTTAATTCTATCATTTTCAGGTACTCAAGATCCAATCTTGGTCTGCTTTGAAGAGTGTTTTGTCTAGTTTGTCCCCAAATGAAATAGTGAGAATTTTTAATTTAAGATTCCTGAGAATAATAATTTCCCAGACCCCCGCTGGCAATACCAGACTTCACTTCAAAAACAGTGGTGATGTTGCCTAATACTAGTTTAGAATGCCTCCCTAAGAAATGGAACAAAAGGTTTAAATTTTTCCTCAGCTTGAGGCATGCTAAATTTGTATCTTCTACCTCTTATAAAAAGGCTGAATAACAACTGCAGAGCTTTTTAGACAAATATATCAAGGAAAAGTGAAGCCATCATTTGTTTATACTCAGGCTAGACTGAAAAGTAACATTATTAGCACATATGGTCAAATAATCTAGTGAAGTGCATTGGGAGGAAATATTCATTTTTGAATCCAGTGTTTATAATATTTGGTTCAAAGATACTCATTCCTGAAACATAATCTTGGAAACAAAAGTGGTTTATGCACATTGAAAATTTCACCTTACAAAATGCAGATATTATGGGATCCAAAGTTAAGATTCAGTACTTTAATGCTTTTGCTCTTTTTCTCTCCACATAAGACTGCAATCCTTTCCTGACATTACCAGAGCATAAAACCAGGAAGTTCCCTCACCCAAAATATCCCATATCTGGTTGAAAAGTTGCTCTCCTGATATGTGGTTTTGAAATCTTTCATCCAGATGAAAGATCAGATTTACTTCAGCTCTCAGTTTCTGTTTGTATGCTTTAGATATGGGGTCATTTAACAGGTCATACATACCCATTTGTCTCTCAAAGAGCACTTTCACTGCCACATTTTTTGGTGTCTGCATCCTTTATTAGACTTAACACAGAATCTTTAACATGTAAGTCAACTACTGTTGATGCAACTATCTGCCTGCCATATCCCTTACCCTCTTTAAGAGAGCTTTCTTGCACTGTCTGTTAACTAGTTCTGCTTAAAATAGATCCATTAGCCTGCGCCAGGCAGATGTTTACAATGTGAGGTATTCTGAGCAAGAATTGTATGAAAGCTCTGATTGATTTTCACTAAATTGTTCCTCTTTAATTCATTTTATACCTGCTAAATTAATAAAAAATATAGAAAGCAGCACTGGAATATTTAAATGAACATATGAAATAGTCTAGGATAGACAATGGAGTTAAACACTCAAAAGGCTTATGAACACGTTTTATGATATCACACATATACAGAAAGTGTGGGCATTGAGAACAAGCTTTAATAATTCCCTCCTGCATTCTATTGCTGTTTGTATCTGCAGAGGAAGCTTCCCCTCATTCACAGTTTAATATATATGAGACTGACCTACAGTAACCAAGTATTAAATATATACACACATTTGGGGAGCTGGGGTAGGTTTGTCAATTCATCATTTGCTTGAAAATTTTTGTGATTTTTTGTTTGTTTGGTTGGTTGGTTGGTTGGTCGGTTGGTTTGAGTTTATGACTGAAATCACTGAATAAGAGGTATTCAGTGAGTAAAAATTCATAATGCCATGACCATTCTTCCTTATTCTGAATGCATCTGTTTCTCAAAAGTTATAAAAATTAAGTTTTCTTTAATTTTTGCAGATTTGTGAAACTACTTAATTCAAAATACTGGTAAGCTCAAATACTGGTGAACAGACGCAGTATTAACAGTTGTGATTGTTACTAGACATGCAGTGAGGTCAGTCATCAGGGAAAGGGTTAAATGACATTCAAAATCAAATTTTTATTGGTTTCTGGTCTGGTTAAATCACCATAAATGTCTCCATTTAACAGCACCCTTAGACAATGAGATCTGAGTATCAGCTGGTGTCTGCGCTTCACCTTCCATACGATGCAAACACAGCCCAGAAAACATTTTAGACCATACTACATATGGAGAGCCAGAAGTGACATGGGGTTCCAATTATAGTAAAATGAACCATATGTCTAATTAAATATATATGTTTTCTATTGATCTCCACACTAATTGCTGAAAACAGATGCACATGTTTCATCTAAACAACAATTAGCTATGGGTAGCTATAATCTGTGATTCTACCCTATACATCTTTTTCTCACCTGCTGCTCATCTTACCCGTTGTGGAAATTTTTTTTTTTTTTTTTTTTTTTGGCTATAGGTTTCTTTTAACTTGGAATACGCATGAGTTCTCATGCTTGTTCATATGTCATATATAATTAGCTCTCCTTGAAAGAAATAAGCAAATATTTTAGAAAGTAGAGATATGGTATTTCTCCAGTTTTATGTGAGACATCTTAAAATATTTCCTGAGGGTGGTGCTAAGAACATTATGAAAATCACCCCAGCAAGAACTGCCAAATTAGGAATACACAGAAATGCTGCAGATGTTTGAATGGAATTAATTTTCTTGGTTATTTCTTGATGAGAAAGATTTCTATAAAATTATTTCCCTTAAACTGCACAGAAGTAGGAGCAATAAATGTTTTAAATATGTTTCCAGTTTTAGCAAAATACACATAAAATTATCATCTAAATAAATTGCCGTTTTTTCAAGAAAAGTAGAAACAGAGCAGCAATTCTTTTCATTATACTAATCTAGAAAAAGTTATATCTCATTGTTAGGCACAAAATCAATGAAAAATATTTTCAGAAAGAAATTCCTGAAGTAAGGATGCAATTTACAAAATTTTATGAAGTTTGGATGAAGACTGAAATTATCCTGCCCAGATGCAGTCCTAAATGCATTCAGTTCTGCAAAGAGGACTCTAGCAACAAAGTAAATTGTATTCTGAATAGCGTAACATCTGTAGCTGCAGGATTCCAGCTTGAAGCAAAGATAACTTATCACAGTTTTTCTGCTTTTAAATATGATAGCACTTGAATGATTTGTCACATAAAGTTTTCCCCCAGAATTTTTTAAAAAAATCCTTGTGGGCATTATGCTGTTGAACATGCTCATTCTCTGAAAACATTTGAAAAGATATACAGCATAAATAAGTAAATTCTTTCAACAATTTCCCATTAAATTTTCAGTGAGGTCTTTTTATGAGAAAAAAATGCTGTTTGGAAAAATTGTCACAATTAAAGAATTCTCTTCTAGTGGACCATGAGAGAGATTTGTCAATTCATGGTAGTGTATTTTTCTGAAGGGATTGCTCTGCACTTTTTTACACTGGTTGTTAATAATAAAAGTGAGTATTTCCATAAGAAATGAGAATTGTCTCCTTTTAGGTGTACAGCTTAGGTGCATTTCAGCAAACTGAGAAGATTTTCTTTTCCTCATAGCTAAAGAGAGAAGAGTGAAAGTTTTCAAAGGGCAGGGAGAGGAAAAGGGGGAGGATTGAGTAGTACCTCTTAGGTGTCTGAAAAGGTTTAATCACGGACAGTGTTCAACATGATGTCAACTGCAAATACCCCAAGTAGGCAATACTAAAGGTGAAACACAGACAGAAAGCCAATTTAAGTTTATTATGGACATATTGTGCTAAAAAAAAAAAAAAAAAAAAAAAAAAAAAAAAAAAAAAGAAGGAGTTTATGAAAGCCGGTAAATTTGCAGGCGGCTTGCACATTTGTTGAGAAGGTTCTTGACATTTCAGAAGAGATCAGAATGTCTGGGAATGATTCACAGAGTAATGACTTCACTTGGTGAGTAACCCATATCAACGGGTGTTGGTTGGTAGTAAGTTTTCCTTGTCTCTCTTTCAAAGTCCACATGTTGTTTTGCCAGTCGATGCAGAGGTGAGCTACACTGGGTTAGCTCTGCTTTGAATGCAGTCCCTTATGCAGTTCAGCCACCATTGTCTTTCTGGACTTTGAGTTAGTCTGGGGTTTTTTTTTGGAATTGACATATTCATAAAACCTCTGTCAGCATTGCTGAAAAAAAACAAAAGCCTCCAAAAGATCATTTTTTCCACACAGCCATTTCCTATTGATAATCAGAATTATTTTGGGAATTTTCGAAGAAGGGATGAAATCTACACACATAATTATCAGGAAAAGTAGTCACATACATTTCATCTGGTGTATTCATACAGAAAGACATTTGTAAAATGAGTACTGAATAGTCATTAATTTGCTAAGCTGGATTCTTTAAAATTACATTTTAATGGAATAAAATAATTTGATAATACATATTAATTTCACCAGAAGAATCTTTTATTACAGACCTGAGAGATAGAATTTGGGAAGGCTTGTTACATTTACCCTTATAAGAAAGACTTGAGTTAAATCCTGCATTCCAATTCACATTTTTTCCTGGAAAATTAGTTTCCTGCTTTACATAATGTAATGAATTAGGACATGTATTTCAGAACCATTTCATTCTATTTTGCCTAACTTTCAAAGTGAAATTTCAAAAATGAAAATAGATCAGATCACTTGGTTGTCGTACTCTGATGAAGACCTCCTTTTCTGAAGCAGTCAACCCCCTTTTGTTCTCTTTATATTTATGGGTCATGTTGATTATTGCCATCTGCTGGCAGAAATATGGACAAGTGAGTTACAGTGCGAAACCCAGGGCAGGAGGCAAGAAATACTCATGTTAAAGAAAGACTAATGGTAAAGGAACTTGCCTCTGTCAAGTTCTGAAGTTGATATTAAGAAAAAGGATGCATGAAAACTGTAAGAATATATGTCTCATGTATCTGCAAGATGTCTGTCTTCGAGACACTTAATATGCTTAGTAGTCCGTGATGAATTTTTCTTTCAAAATTCTTCTATAAAATAAATCATTATGATTTAGCTAAATCTGGTAGCAATTGAGGATTCAGTTGAGTGCATCTTGTGTTACTGAGTACCACACTGTAATCATATGTGTGAAAAATAATGTCTTTAGCTGGTTTTACATGTATTATCTTAGAGTGTCCTCACTCCACCCTTTCTTATGAAAAACTGTTAATAATTTATTGCTCAATCATTCATGAATCTCCAGAACATATGTAAAACTTTTGACCAAGTAGAATTTATATTCATACTTATGAAAAACTTCCAGGTCCTTCCAAAGAATAGTAACACTTAAGACTGCAAATTCACTACTGATCAAACTGCCCTTCTTCCTTATGCTAAGTGAAAATCCTTCTCACTTCTCTGCTATTGGTAGTCTGCTCAAAATGCAACAGTAATAGTGTGAGAAGGATGAAGTAAAAAAGCAAGTTCAATAAAATTAAAGACATCTTTTCCCTGAGTCTTTATGAAAATTCTTCATCACATATGCAGAGTTTTTTAGCAGTGGGTGCCTTATCTCTAACTAGATGTGCAGTCTTGCATAAGTAAAACAGCAGAGTTTTGGTTGATAACATCTGACCTTAAAAGAGCGGTTGGGGTTTTTATTGATTTTTCTGCCAAGACTGCATTTACAGTTGGGATGATTAATTAATGAATTTCTAGTTTCAGAGAGATTATTGCTACTTAAACTGATTAGCCAGAACAGAAGTATTTTATGGCTTTCCAGCAATTAATCTTTATAGCTAAACTGATGTAGGAGTATCTTTTTCAGTGTAGAATTTCAGTGTAGCATTTTGTACAGAAAAGGGTACAGAAACAGTAGTTGACCATTACTCATACCAACAAAACAAAAATACAGTTAAAACAAAAATGCAGTGTGAGAATGTCACCACACAAGCCTATCATTTAGTAACAGGAAAACATATTAAAGGCACTGTGAGTTAAATATGGACCTCTTTGCCATATCCTGTACAGATACAACTTTGTGCACAGTGTGGTATAGAGAGAATGGTCCCTTGCTGCCACTCATTTAGACAGTGACAAAGCACTTAACTGAGCTCAAATACAGTCTCCTCAGGGTCGAGAGAAATTCCACTGATTGCTGGTTGAAATGCAGAAAAATAATATTTTCAAGAAAAATAAGATCTTTGGCTCCTGAAAAATAAGAGAGAAAAGGAAAATGGGAACGAGAAATTGGTGTTGAAATGTCACCAGGTTTGGTTTGAATAATCATGACTTGCTGCAGTGCTGTGTTATATATACAAATTAAATGTACATTACACAACATTGTTTGTAGGAAACATGCTATATTGGATAACATCTCTGCATTTAAGAAAGAACAAAATATTCTAAAAGGCTCTGCCCTTGGGAAACCGCCTCACCCTGACCTAATTACTTTATTAAGCTTGGATTGAATGGTTGATCCCAAAGTAGATAAAGCTGGAAGCAGGAAAACAGAAAATTCTCCCTTTCTCCCTCTGTGTCTCTCTCCCTCTGGGAAGAAATGTCATTAGAACGATGCTTTGTACATAAAAAAATCTTACTGTATGTCTCTGTTCAGGAAATTTGCCTAGGTAGCAAATGCACTACACTGTGCGGAGCTGCAATAATCCATGGAAAAAAGAAATTGCCATAATCTTCACTTTGGAGAAGGTGCTGCAAACAGGAGAATGGTTTGAGTTTTGTGGGGTGTTTTGTTCTCCAAGTACAAAGGAAAACAGATAGAAAAGGGGAGAGCTGAAACATGAGAAAGAGAAGGTAAGAGGAAGAGTTTGGGCTGTCAAAAAATGTGTAGTGTGAAGGAATGTGTGAGGGAACACAGAGCTCTCAAGAGAAAAAACACTAGAATTTTAATCTCATCATAAATGACATAGAAAACAGTGAAGAAATCTGGTAAAAAAAAAATTACTTTCTTTAGGGACAAAAGTTCAGGAAGAAAGCAAAGGAAGAGCATGGTATTTCCGCTGTCACTAACTACAGTGTAAACCAGTCCAGGTAAAAAGAAATTCTTTCTGTGATCAGAATCCCCAGAGTGATCAGAAATCCCTCGACAATTTGGATTAGCAGTATAGCAAAGGCTCTCCTCAGCTTTTCTCAGTGTGCCTGCTAAATACCCAGGGTACTTTGGGTACAGTATGAGGATGCAAAAAGGGTGCAGAATATCTTTCAAGATAGTTCCAAATTTCTTTTAAAATATTTCTGGGACTGCACCAAAACAAGCTTGCACCAGTGAAATTACTAGTCTAAACGACTAGTTTCTTCACCTTATTGTTCAATTGTTCGTGCTTCTCCTTGCAGCCATGTGGCCTTGACAAGTTTTGCCAGCTGTACTGGAGATCCTCTTAGTGTAAAAACCTGACTTTCACATATATATGTAACTAAATGAGCTGTTAACCTCTGCTTCGAACTAAATCAATAGATTGCTATGATTATGGCACTCACAAGAAGCACTTCTCTGAAATCTGTCTCCCAAGATATATAAACACAAAGGTTATAGCACTGCAGTCCTAATCTTACTTACACCACATTTTTGTGGGATTCTTGTGTCCACACATCCTTGTCTCCTCTCTTACCTACAGAGTTGGACTGAAATTCAACATGCATCAGTCTTTTTTTTTCATGTTTCCTAGCACGTCATGTCAAAATTTGGGATTTTTATGTCATGAGAAACTTTGAAGTTTCCATAATTTTGTTCAAAAATCAGAGCCTCATGAGAAAATGACAAAAATAAGTTTTCACAAGGGTGATTTTAGAATAAAGATTCTTTTCAGAATCTCTAAACTTCATCTCAAATATTATTTTTGTTTCTGTATTGGGAGAAATATTTTAACTTCCCCCCATACCACAATATGTATCTTACAGTCAGGGCACACCACCTCTAATACTTAGATGTTGAAGATGACACTATGTAACAGTTGAAATATTCTGTTCTATCTTTAAAACCATTAAAGACAGCTGTTATTCAGTGCTGATTGAAACATCTTACCTCCTTTTATAGATCAAAGCATATACTGTGACACAGTATATGACATAGTGTGGCATTTGGATGTTTTAAATAGATGATCTTCAGATGTTCTCTAGGGATCTCAGATTTAAATTCACCTGGGAAGAAAAATCACACAATTTTGAGGTTTTCAAGTTTGCCAATAATTGTAGCTCTCCTATCAGATGATATGACCTTCCAAGGAAATGTGAAACATTTTAATGTAAGGGCTTCCTAGCACACAAATTAAAATTTAAGTGGTAGCTGGAAAGCCCAGTGAAATAACAGCTTGTACACAGCCCTGCAGAAAGCTCCCAAATGTGGAATAAAAATGGACAGTAAAATAAAAAAAGGCTGTATCAGTGGCTGATTTTGCATGTAGAGGGCTTTCAAGTATAATCCTCAGGCTGGACAAAGCTGCCTTGGCTGAATTTCCCCTGCAAGAGTGGTACTTTCTAAAGGTCCAGTAAAGTAAAAAATAATTAATAATTAATTCTACATGTGGAGAATAAGCTTCAGTTTTGCCCCCAAGTAAAATTAACATTTGAAACACAGGCTTTATTTAGAAAAGTCCATGGGGTTAAAAATCAAAAGAATATCAAAATATCTTCAGACCATTGCTGTGCTAGGCAACTTTTTACTATACTTAAAATACCTATTAAGGACACAGATAATTCAAGGTTAAATGGACTTTAAATTACATTACTTACATTTGAGATAGAAGTCAAAAAGAATAACACTGTATTTTAATCTTTTTATTCAGGAGTTTGCTCCAGGATCTGGTTAAGAATAACCAGTCACCAGACTCCAGCCTGGCTGGGCATAATATTATTGCAAAGGGCTGATGGCTGCAAATGCTCCGGAAGAATGTGAGTAAACAACCATATTAATTCAACTTGTATAACTGTATATTCAGGATCCAGATGCTTGAGAGTGAACTATTAATGGCCGCCTTGGCTTGTATATTCAATTGTACGTTGGCTGTTTCATTCTCTGTACTCTGCTATCCGTTCGAGGCACAAACAAAAATGGGATAGTTATTTTAATGTAATAAATGGAGACAATGAATAACAAACATACTACAGTCTCCTGCTTCCCCACTGTTTTCCAAGAACAGAAGCCCCTGGGAGTAGGATGCTTTTCCCTGATTTTCTAATCAGCCACATTTTTTGGTTAGTTGAACCGTTTACATTTGCTACCATTTATTTTTTTATTATTCTTGTCCCCCTGCAGAAGACAGAAATTCTGGGGACAGGAGGGTGGGGAGAGAAAGAGAGGGTGTTATGGGGGAGAGACAGACAGATAAAAGAATAGACAATATCATATTGCAGAAATCCTGGCACACTGATGTTGGAGCTTAAGCTCCAAACTAGTGCCATATCCTGAAAACAGATCTATTTTTTACTGTGTGAGCAAAGAAAGAAATTTAGCTCAGTTGACAAATAAAAAGCTTTCCACTGTGGCAAGGATGAATACTTCTTTGAAGTGTGCCCACTGTGTACAACGTTACTTCATCAGATAAAGACAGTGTCATTGCCACAAGATTTTGTGTTTCAAAAGTCAAAGGACCACTCTGAAGTCTGTTTTAAAAATATGCTTTGCAAGATTTAGCCACAATAAGAACATTTAATCGCATTACTTCAATACAAAGGACATTAGCCAATGCACTGTCCAGTACTGTGTGTAGACATGGACATCTGCAATTCCATATCATCCCATTTACCCTTGTAGAATTGAGTAGATTTTGTATGATCCTTGTATAACTATTTTGGTATTCTGTAGGTAGCAAACATCATAAATAGATGGCTGTGGAATATTGGTAGGATACAGGCTGCAATGGAGCCATTTGTAGTGAAAGTCACTTTTCCTTCATTTCCTCTAAACCCTTAAGTTCGTTTTATCTACAAATTTATTTTTGGGATGAGAAGCTGTCCTGATTACATGCTTACAGAAGTTCTCATGCCAGAGGTATGCAGTAGCTATTAGAAACACCTCTGAGAGTTTGGGAGACAGCCGCAGGGACCAATAGGTAACTCAAAAAGAGGAAATAGATGTATTTGCTGAGTCAATCGTGTACTAAGAATAGCTCACCCTGCTCTAGGAGTTTATCCCTTGCTTTGCTGTATTGCTGGTTAGGCTTAGATAACACATAAACAAAAATTTCATGACCCATGTATATTATGATAGTGTCTGAGAAGATGCTATCATAAAGAATTTCTAGTTAAGGATCAGCATCCAAATTGCCTAGGAACCACTGACAAAATTATAGGTACATAGATAAGTAGATTGTTGATGACTTAACTGATTGGACACAGCTATGTCAGAGTGCCTGGAAGAAATTCATGCAAACAACCACTACATGTATATACAAACACCACAGGAGTCTGAACATGAGTTCTTTGAGGCAGCAAACCTATTTGAAGTGGCAAAAAAAAAAAAAAAAAAAAAAAAAAAAAAAAAAAAAAAAAAAAAAAAAAAAAAAAAAAAAAAAGGGATGTATAACCTGGAGGAGTTTGGGAGGGCAAGAATAATGAAGAATTTCTATTTTGTCCTCAAAGAGGACAAAACTCAAATAGGGCAACCTCATGTTGTAAGAAGCACAATACTCATCTTTGTTTACAAAGAGTTCAATTCTGCCAAGTTACAAAAAAATCTTAGAGTATGAATGCAGAGCTAAAGAATGTTTAATACATATTTTACATCTAAAGAGTATTCAACTGAGGCAGATGTTGATGTGGCATAGGGTTGTGGTGTCTGAGAGACAAATATTGAACCATGTTCAGCTGATTACTGTTATTACATCATTACTGTTTTCATTCCAGCTGCTACTATGCAGACAATTGCACAGAGTTTATTAAACAATTTTCCAAGTGAATCCAAATGTATTAGAATAAATGCTTTTATTTACATTCTGTTAGCTTTAATATGGTTCAAAGCGAAACTTTGTGACCTGAAAAAAAGCAACAGTTCTCAAAGAGTGTCAGAAATTCAATTGTGGACATGTTGAGTGACCAGTGGTACTCAATGATGATTTATCTTTTAATTTTTTAGAAGGTGGTGTGGACATTGTGAAAGCTCCACCCTTGAAATAAAACTCAGACAGATAGTATTTCATGCCATCTTTCTTTTTTTAAAACATACTACTGTCAAAATTCTTTGATGGTCCCACAGTCCCTCCATGCATAGCAAAGATTGCAGTGTATCAGAATACTACCAGGATTCCAGCTGGCATGTGAAGACAGCTCCTACGTAACCCTGTGCACATCACTTCAGCTCACTAATTTCTTCGTGATTGAATTTTGACTGAAGGCACTGAGACAGGAATTTTTTAATCATGAGATCCCGATTTTTACTGGAACTCCAGGAATTACAGCACCCTAGAAAGTTTCTGCACAAAGCACAACTTAGCTGATAAAAAGTACCTTTTTCTGTAAAGAAAAGCAAATTAGATTTTAATATATTGAGCTTTTCACGATGTGTATTTGAAGACATATGTTACATGCAATGTTCATGTCAGCTATTGCTCTGCCATTTTCTAAATACAGGATAAGGAGGTTGGTATGTTTTGGAAGAATGGCTTTTTCTTTACAGATCTTAGCTTTGTCATTTCAGACAAGTGCGACAACAGCAGGTTTTAAGCCCTTCACACTTGTTGGAAAACTAGAAAACATTTTCATAGGTACTAAGATCACAAGGAAACATTTGTGTCATCTAAAATGTATGATGACATGAGTCCTCAATTTTAATACAATAATTGTTCCACACATTGTATTTCTATATCTCTATTGTCTGTGTCAAACTGGATTTGATAAATTATTAACTTTATTGTTTGAAATCTGAAAAATCCTTTATCAGACATGCATTTTTGTCTTGAAGAAAGAAAATTGTGACTATTTTATCATATTTTAGGGTAATTTACTCCAGAAATTTTATGACAGTCAGAGGGGAAAGGAGAGGCTCTATTTTAAATTCAGGTTGGTCTTCTGTATGTTTCCATTTCTACCTGATGGTGCAACATCTTTCCTAAGGTAGCTAAATGACGACGGAAATACCTGAACTACATTTTATTCTTAAATACAGGTATAATCCCTTCTAGTGTGCTATAGCATAGCTGTCTAATGTACAGGTTTTATCAAGTACTGTTACTTCTTATTTATTTATCTGTGCTTCTTCTATGTGAAATTCTTCAAGAAACTCAGAATTTTGAGTCCTAAATGCACTCTTATAGCTGACTAAAATGCAGGCCAGTCTTTCCGTAAAAGTTACAGGTTTCTGCTTTTTCTACATGAATTCAAGTAACATTAGAGTCTTGTGAAGGACTCCTTGCCTGCCAGCATTAGGAAATAGCACAGACTGACAGGGTCAGTGGTTCTGCTGAGTAACTGATCCCTCATCTGCTGACCAGGACCTGATGCCCATGTTAAATGTTTTGAGACCTTTTATTTCAAGCTATCTCTAGTTTGTTTCAGTAAACTGAATACCCAGTGATGGGTGGATCACATCAGCTCTGCTCCCGGGGTGTATCATTACTTAGGGTCAGCCAAAAAGTATCCAATTTCAGAAGTCCTAGAAACATTGTTCACCAAAGTACAGCAGGAGGGGACAATCAAGCGACTGCCTTCAATACTCTTAATCTGAGTTAAAAAATCACAGTGTAAATATCATAGTTTTCACGTACTAAGAAAAAAACAAACCCAAACCAAACCACCCTACCTTCTGAAAATCTTTGCTGGTAAGAGCAATGCTGAGAAAATTGAAATAAATCAACTCTCCATACTAAAGAAAGAAAATAACCTTTTCCAGCCTCAGAAAAGGCAGACAGCTTTCTGTGTCACTTACTTGTTTGCTTTGAAGAAGAAATAAACAACACATTAAACCAGACTACCAGCTTCCCCAAAAGGTCATACCTGCCAGCAGCATATCTCAGGGGGGTGAATTTCACAGCGGATCATAAGCAAACCTGTGCTGCAAACATCAAAGTCCCTTCAGATGTTAAAACCAAAAATTGTTGTGGATTTTGTGGACTTATGAACACCTAACAAGAAAGTGGATTACATGCCTGGCAGGTTAACAGTGCATCATGTTAGTGAGTCCCAGTAATGCTGTTCTAAGTGTGCTCTCTCTGGTGTACCCTTGAAATTCCAAAGATTTTAAGCTAAGCCCACTCCACCCTGGTCTGCAGCCTGTTTATGCATGATGCTTGAGAATTCCCATACCACCCCTGCCTGTGATGCTCCTACATTAAGAAGCAGCATCTGGCGGGTCATGCTTTCAAGAAAAATGTAGGAGTGAGTGGATGGGTTGTTGCTGGAGGCCTTAGACAGCAGGTAGGAAACCTGCATTCATCCTCTTCTCCTGCCAGAGCAGTTCATGCGAGTCCGGGATCCAGAAGATGAAAGACAAGATTTCTTTCATCTTCAAGGTAGACCTTTCTTCTCTTCTTGAAGAAAATACCTCACCCACACTATCATTCTCTGGTAGAAATATGAAAGAATAAAAGCTTTGAAAAATTCGTTTTTGAGGACCATTGAGTATCACTCCTCCCTAGGAGTTCCTTTGTATCTCTCCAGCTTTTCTTAGATAGTTACTGTCTTTTTTCAGAGCATATTTTAAGCTGTCACTCTGATAACTCTTGATTTTAGAAATTGAACACATTTTTCTGCAGAATAATTGGTGTAATTTGTTCATTTGGCTTATTTACATCTCAGCAGTGCTGCACCCACTGGTAACTGAGTCATTGCAAGACACTCCAGGCTCTTAGAAATCTTTGAGGAAATTCTCTTTACAGAGACCAAATTGACAACAAAGAGCATAACCAGAAAAAGCATCTGAGTTTTCAAAGAATTTAGTGACACAGGCAATACAAACCCATGAAAGGAAAGGATGTGTCAGTTGACAAAACTCCATTATCTGAACCACCTCTTTCAAAGCTAATGTTAAAAATTTCATCTTGACCAGCAGCTAAATAGCTACTTTTTATAAAGTCTAACTTCTGATTTGGCCCAGAAAACTAGAACTTTGTTTATTTTTCCATCAAAATTTCTCATAATAAGAAGTTAGTGTAATTTACCTTTTTCAGTCATACAGAAGAAAATACTCAAAGACACTCAGACAATTGCCACTTTTCTCAGTGTTTAGAGGATATGTGCAGTTTGCTAGGCACATGGTAAAAGAAATTATTCAAAAATATTATCAGAATGCTAGTAGCTTTTCTAGTCAGAGTGGCTAACCAAGAGCTGGTTTTCCTGGGGTATTTCAATTAAAAGAAAAAAATATGCTACACTTGAAGCAGTGCTAGTGCCTTTGAGGGAGCCCTAGTTAGAACAGAGACAATACTGCTAAATTCTAGCAGTGAAAAGCACAAATGCAATAGAACTATTGCACCTCTAATGTGGTTGGAAGAGCAAAAGAAGTTCTTGCCTCCTACTAAGTTCTGAGGCTGACACATTAGTCAAAAATTGTAGAAAATCCTTCTCTCTTGGATATACAACAAAAAAAACCCTCACTTAGTCTGAAACCAACACCTCCACCCCAAAACCCATTGTGTCCAAGACAGGCTTTTTAAGTTTTCTGAAGCTCCTTTCTTTATCTGTTTCTCTATTCTCCAACTGAGAAGCTTCTTTTTTGCATACACAATTTAGCAAAACAATTTTAAGACCCATCTTTTCACACAGATCATCTGAATTTTATTTGGGTTTTTATTTGTGGAAGCCTGAGCTCTCTCAAACTACCTCTCTCAAGCTACCTCAAAAACAGGCAGAGTTCCATAGTTCTGGTGAAAGAAATCCAGCACAGTTACATACTTTTGTTCCGGTAGTTCTAAATGGGACAAACATAAATCATCTATGCAAACAAAAAGAAAGAGAAATAATTTAACAGACTATCAATGCTGAAAAAAAAAAAACCTCTGATGTATATATATGCAATCTTTTTTGGAAGTGTTTCACATTGTCAAAATTCAGTTCCTGTCCAAATCACTTTCTTGAGTGTGTTCCAAGCCCTATGGTAGTTTTTCTTTCAGGTACCAAGGTCAGGCCATGCTCATATAGCCATGATGAAACACTACACTTTCTGTAAAAATTGCAAGCTGGAAGGCATGCTTTCCCTACCATTCACTATTTTATTACACTTTCTCTCTTTACTAGAAAATCCTGCACCAGTATTTCCAACTTTCCATGGATAAAAGGAAAAAAAAAATTATGTCAATATGTCAAATCCTACAAGATTCTTAAATCTGGGAGGTTTTTTTCTTTAGAGATTTTCCAGAAGAAAAAATGAGACAGATACTTTTAGCATACGCCCAGATGTAAATACTGGAGTACCCTTCCTATAACACATGCCTGTTTTCTATAGATTATCTAGAAAAAAAGAGAATAACACTTAATAGGCAGTAAAAAGTATGATCATGGTTAGTATTTCCACTATTCAAGCAAAGCCTTGAAAATGCAGGATCCATAAAACCTCACAGTTTTCAGATCTGTGCTTAAATTTAACTGACATGACAATCTGTGCAGATTTCATTCAATAGTACCAACTCCAATCCCACAGCCTTTTGGTATCTGAATGGATAAGTAGCAGCCAATATTTGTATGTAGCTGCAGTCCAGCATGCCTCTCCTCAGAAAGACCTTTGTACTTCGACAGCTACACATTGCAATAAAACCTAAAATGACACTGTACATGGGCCCTCCTCCCTTAACCCATACTGTCTTTGGCAACACAAGTACTGCCCTTCCTGCACCTATAGCTCTAGCTGAACCTGTAGGCTTCAAACCCTATAGATATCACAGAATTTTCTGAGTTGGCAGGGGCTCACAAGATCATTGACTCCAGCTCCTGGGTGAACGGCCCATTCAAGGATTGAACCCACAACCTTGGTGGTTTCAGCATCATTCTCTAACTAACTGAAGTAATCACAGTCCATATTATTACTTTTTTTGGGAAAGGTTTTATTTATCTTAAAATATTGAAATGTTTTAGAGCCATTCTATCAAGGCTATCTATTTTCAACTTGCCGTGTACAGCAGCCAGCTGGTCTGTGTGACTGTTAGCTGCTTTTGCCTCATTCCTTATAAACTTTCTTTAACTCATGTTTCCCCCAGAAACCCTGAGATCCTGATGGGATGCTGAGCTTAATGGCAATTCCCTGAACCAAGAAGTTTGCTAGACTCACACAGTCTAATTAATTATATCAGTTCTTTTAAATTTATGTAGGAGAAAGTCTGTTTCCTGATATAAGTGCTCTGTTAGATAATAGATGCAATTCTGATTGCAGACGTGGTGGGACCAGTCATAGGTTGCAGCCAAGTGCTATTATCATACTAAAACTTGACAGTACTTAACTGAGCACTGGCTTTATCACTCTGTGAAAGCAGCATGAAATACAAATCAAATCAGGTGTATCTAGAAGTAGCATTAGATCAGAGTTTGAATTTTCAAGGACATCTAAAGAAAACAGCTGCAAAAGCAAGGACATCTGTGAAGTAGATTAGCTGGCTTAGCATGGGGTGCCTAAACACAAACCTTTCTGACATCCGTAGCAGCCATCTGTTCCTCAGCCCTTCTGACTGTCACACACAAAGCTGGAGGGCAGCCAACTCTATTTAATCATGCCTTGTATCATAAACCTTCTGATCCAATCTTTTCCCATCTCTGCTAGGGCTTCACAACATACCACCCCTGCACATGTGCTGAGAGCATTTAACAGTCGCTCTGCACAGAAAGCCCCAGACTACCATCCATCCAGCTCACCCAGAATGCCCCAGGACGTACCAACGGAATCTCACTGCTAACAGGAATGGTCGTCATTAGTGGTAATTAACTTGTAAGTTTGTTCAGTAGCAAATATAAACCTTCTGATTTTAACCTGCCACACGTGCACCCAGGCTAATAACTCATGCCAAGATTGTTGTAGAGCCTTCATTCATTCCTTTGTGGTCCTCTCAATACTGGTGACAATGACTACAACAAATTAAAAGTCTGTCTCAACAAGACATACATTAAGCCAAAAAGAAGACAAAAGTTGCTTGAAATCACACCAAACTTGCTTCAGCATCTCATGGAAGATACAAAAATTGAATTTATACAGACACAGCAACCAGTTTCCATTTTCTTTATTAAAGACTGCTTTTACTTCCAACTCATTGCTACACAAGCACAGATTCTGGACAGTGGTCTGAACTATCTTTGCAAAACTGTTTGATTGATCTTATCTCAGTTATAGCAGTGCCACTACACTAATGGGGACTGGTAACAGGGAAGCATTAAAGCAGATAAAATGTTTATATTAATAAAATGAAGAAAAGTTCAATTGCAGTGAATGTAAATGTAACCCTCTAGTTAGTCTGATTATCATATATGGGATATAATCTTTACTTTGAGGTAAATTACTTCACTTTGGAGGTAAATTCCCAGTAAAGGATTTACCTCTAAATTCCTATTATCTAGTAGGCATCAAAAAACAATTGTAATAAAATTGTGCTTTCATGTGCATTATTTAACGAGGATTTAGGAGAAGTGTCACACAAAGCCATTAGCAGTTAGTAAAATATTAACAAGATAGTACAAGACAAATATATTTAGATCTTGTATTTTTGAAAACAGAAAAAAAGTATGTTCTGTCTCCTACATGCCTGTTGCTGTGTACAACCTGAGGTGCCACAAGGCTCTCCCTGATTTCAGGGTAAGCCAAGGAACTGAACTGCCTGTATAGGGGTGACGTGAAGATTTACTGCGCTTCCCAAATTCATCATCTATGATGCTAGACTTGATGCAAAGATGCATACCATCTGCACTCAGAGAAAGGGGGAAATAAAATCCCGAAAGATTCAACCAACTTATAAATTTCTGGGAAATGACTCTCTGTCCTCAAGGTAAGAGCCTCAGTTGATCCTTACAGTAATGATTTGGAGTTATCATTTGATTTCATAGTAAGGCAGCCAAGTTAAGTCTGTAAACAAAATTAATGTGACACTCAGTGTCAAATGAGCCTTCTTGGATTCAGGAATGTTGAAAGAGCATCTCAGTATCATGTTACAATAATGTTAAATCTTCTGGAAAATAGTCTGGAGAGGAGAGTTACTTCAGAAAGTTGCAGATAGAATGCTATTTTCTGCTAGTCTCCTTTGCAGGTCTGTTCAACCCTGCTCCATACATTTGCAAACTGCATGACAGCAGACACAATTTCCATCCTTTGGCAGTTCCCCCTCCTCACACACTGCCTTCCCTGACCAAGAGATGCCAGTGATCCCAACAGTGATATCTCCAGCACCTTGGTGGGCGAGGAAAGGAGAGGTGAGGGAGGCAGTGGGGATGTGAGGTCTGCCTTGAAGTGGTGAGCAATGTGAGTCCTGTTATTACTCTGAGTTAGGGGCAGTGGAGACTGGAGTGTTGCAGGCTGCTGGGACTCAGGTCAGGGCTCTTCTGAAGCACCTGGAGAGCTGGTATTAGTGAGTTCCTAGGTGGAACAATTATGGTAGAACTGGCACCTTTAATTTCTCCCTTTTCACTGCTCTCAGTGCTGACATTCCGCCAAACAGTGCATTCTTAATTCATTTTGCTCCTCTTCCATTCATTATAGGCACATAAACAGAATACATGTTTATGGATTTTATTGCAAAGGACTGCAACCACAGCTGAGCATTACAGGAGCCTTTGCACTTCGTCTTGTCCTCAGAAACAGGAAAAGATCTCTGATGGGTGGGTAACTCCTCTTTAAGAAGTGTCTTTATAAATCTACCCTGAAGACACAGAGATGCAAGTCAGACTGCTGATTAGACCTTTGACAGACAGTGAAAGAACATTTACTGCATATGAAGATTAGATTAAGATGTTCTTTGTCAAGTTTTTCTTTTCTGTATAAGTGGATAGGATGAAAGACAGGAAGTTTCTCTAGTCCTATGTTTTCATACTGTAGATTAGAGACGAGTTAGTTCCGAATTTCCACTTAAAATGTCTCTTGGAATGCATAGCTAATTTCCTGCAGACATGATTCTCAGGCCTTTATGTAGAGTTCCAATAAATCTCTCGAAAATCTGTCCAAATAACTTTCAGGCATAGGAATTTTTTCCTTCCTTTTCTTTTTTTATGTTTTCTTTTTGAATATAGGAATCAAAGTAAATTCACAATGAGGAACTTACTGTGTTGTTCTAGATAATCACTTTTTACAGAGATTTTCTGAAGAATGTTATACAATGTAAAATGCATTGAATGGAATATAGAAGACCTCCATAGCAGCAGTCATTAGGACTGGATTTATGAGAAAATTAGATGAGTTTACATACTAAACAACTACATTAGAAGGCTGGGAAGGCTGTGGTACCAGACACACTTATTTTGTCCTGAAAAACCATAATGGAATAGAGCTACAATATGGAAGTCTCATGGCCCACCTACATAGCTTCACTGTGTGAATCCCATGATAGTGCTTTCATGGGATTCCCCAGACACTGTGTTCCTGTGAAACATTATGGTCAGTCAAATGGAGTTGTAATCACAGTGAGAGAAGAATCAGACACCTGATAATCAGGGTGTTTTCTGGGGTATACGCTTTATGTTTCTGTCCAACCTTCAGAATTGTTGCAATCTCTCCCTACTTTTCCTTTGGTTACCACTTACCTTTGTAGTTTCCTACTCTGGATTGCCCTTTCACTGTAAAATTTAGTAAGAACATTTCCCCATTTTGTTTATCTACCCTCTTCATAATTGTGTGAGCTTTTGTCATATCCCACTGCACTCAGCCGATCACTGCATGGCAGCATTCAGCTCTGCAGGGTGGAATCCCAGCTGGTTTAATCTCTGTAGAGAAAGCAGCTGGTATGTGCCTAAAGTGTTTTTATTTGAAGTCAGCACCTTGAGTTCACTGTCCCAGGGTACTAAAGATCAAAACTGGCAGAACAATAATAAAAAAAAGTGCACATGATTTTGTACAATGTAGAAATTACTTCTCCAGTTTTTGTCATTCCTCAACAAAACCTTCTTTTCTCTTTTGTCTGCCATTTTAAATGGAGCAAAAATTGCTGAGGATTTGAAGTGTTGACATTTTGCATTTGCTATTTCCTTCATTTACAATATATCCAATTCTTATACACTGAATTTTCTGCCATTATATCCTTCTTGTCTTTCTGTTGAGTGCCTCAATGTTTAATTGACTTTTATTTTTGGATGAGTTTGATTTCCTCTTTAATTTTGGGCCGTGTTTTACCTGACCTTATGTAGAAACATAGCCCTCCTATAACAGAGGTCCAGTAGAAGAGAAAGAAAGAGAAAGGGAAGAAGGGAAAACATTTAGAATGGTAACATATTTCCTGCAACACAGGCTTTCTTTAAATAGAGCTTAGGTAGATGTCTTTGTCAAATACCTAATGGCAAGATATTTATTTCTCAGTTCACAAACCTAGAAGACAAATATATCTTCACAGAAAAAAGAGTTAAAAGACAACAGTATATCTTTCAGGCCTATTACATTTGTTTTGTTTTCTGATAAGCTGCTGTCTACAATAAAACTATATATTTTTCTGCAGGTTAAAGATCATTTCTTTTTTAACTTATTTTACTAGTGACAACTCATAATAAATAAGAATGAAATATGCAAATATGAAAAACTGAGGAATTTTTCAGAAGAACAAAAGTCATTACACTATTTTTAATGAAAAAATAGCCTTTCTTAAGTATTCTAAATATTCCAGGTATGGTAGCATAGACTAAAGCCCTTCTTAATTCTATAAATGTATTGAATATTTTGATAATAATGCAAGCTTTTCTTTCCACACATACATTTGTTTTTAGCATTTTATTTCAATTTTTTGACCAGCAGGTATTAAGCAGACTCTTAAAGCTCCTGTAAAAGCCACTTGTTACAGAATTTCAAGTCACATGTTCACAGCTCAGAGACTCTTAGTGCCTGAGCCTAGTGAATAAGGTTGGTGACATATATTACATGCATCTTTAAAGACATGTGCATGCTATATGGTTATAACCATTACTATTTAGAATTTGGTGTTTAATGGCCTCTTGAAATGACCCCTAAATCACAAAGCAGCTAAAGCTGTACATATCCACATTGCTGCAATGTAACATGTTCAATATATGCTGTTGGTTTCCTGTGGTGAGGGCGTAGCAAATATTCAAAAAGTACCCAGCTGTGAACCTTTGTCCTGTGCTGCACTAATTACTTGCTTCATTCATGGACAAATATGTGATATTTTCTTGTAGGCTTTTGCTAATCTGGGCCTCACTGAGGTGTGAGCTATCTCCAAAATAGAAAACAACTGAATTACTGTTACCAATCATCTTTACTTGATAGATTGGTTGGTCAAAAGAAGCATTTTCCACAGACCAAATAAGGAACTGGCAGAGGTGTTAGTGGTTGATTTATGACTTAATTTATCATTTGTTATTTGCATGCAATGAAGGTGATACAAAAGTGGCAGTGACAAAATTTATTCCAGTTGTGTTTGACTTCAAAGGAAAATTTGGAAATCTCCTATTTACCTTCCCAGGTCTCCAAGAGGTCAACTCATTGCTTCTCAGATAACAAAGTATTTTCTCACCTCAACAGTCTCTAGGTACTAAAAAAAATAACTTTGAGTCACAAGCAGCTGCTTAAATTTATCAGGAAGGAGCAATTCCATGCAGATGGGAACTGAAATTAAGTGTACAGACGTGAAGAGTTTCTGCCCTTAATAAACCTCCAGAATTATCCCAGTTTCTTTCAAAGCCATAGTTTATTTCCTTGTCCTAGATTTTTGGAGTCTCTATTAGAACTATCTCATGCCTTTTGCCTAGGATACTCCCCAAATGGGTTGCTGCTCTTTTATACCAGATATGGCTGCATGCTGTTCTGCAGTGTTTTGAGAACTATGTCATCTCCCTCTGTCCAGGCTGGATTCCTATTACAAATCAACTAATTTTAGAGATAAGGTAATTACTTGAAAAGTAAATGTGATCCTCATGTGTCCTCACAGGAATTCAGTAATATTCTCTACTATAAGCTTTTGCCTGAAATGATAATTAATTCAAGCTAGCTATAGAGATGTATGATACACAAATGGAACATACCAGTGCTGAACAGAAAAAAATATGTCATTCGCTGACATGTCCTTTTTGGAAAACTGATAACAATCTATGTGATACACTGATAACATGGTCTCTCTATGAAACATTTGGCAAACTTGACAGCCATTTACCTTGCCATGTTTTTTTAAATCCCTGTGTGGGCATACAGAAACTTGAAATATCCTCCATTAAGTAAAAATAAGAGGAAAATACTCTTAAAAGCAAAAACCCAGGAACTTTACCCTTTACTGGTGACCTTTAAAGACAGAACTAATAAGCAGTTCTGAAAGAGCAGCACTCAGGTAACCTCAGTGATCCTTTCTCTTAAATGTCATTTGGGGCAAAAAAAAACCCCCAGTTTATTTCCAGGTTTATGGAATAAATATACCTCTAGTAATATGTTCAGATTAATTTGCTCTTACAGAAATATGACACCATACTGCTATTGTTAAATACATGTATGATTCCAGAGGCCCCCTATATTTTCTAACTTAAAGGCATCCTCTTCTATACATGCTCACTCAGAGCAAATGTTTCTCTCTTGGAGAGTTTAAATGTTATTTAATTTCTTCTTTGTATAAAAATGCTGATTTGATTCTCAGAGGGCCAATTTGTAGCAACCACCTGTATATTTGATATTTGAGTTATATGATTTTTACATTCACAGTCTAAATATTCATCTGTACCACCCAGGGGAACCAGGAAGGGAAATTTGGATTTTTATGATGTGCTGGCTGCTGTGCTAATGACAATTAATCGATTTCTCATGTATGTAATACCCACAATTTTTGGTGCTTTATTTCAATCAGTGTTTAAACCATGGCATGAAGTCAGTAGTCCTTCTATCCTTAAATCCTTCAGAAGCAGACCTAGATTTGTATTGATTCATTTTTCCATTTAGGACCTTCCCTGCGTAAATACATTTCAGTCAAAGAATTGCCTATAAACTCTTTATTTGAAGGTTGAACTTGTGACTAAAGCTACTGCTAATGATGATTTAGGTCACTTTAGATTACAAATGCACTTATATAATTACTTATTCAGTTTTGTATTTTTTTATGCTTTGGTTCAACTAAATTCGTCTCAGAGTCCTTGAGCTGGGATGCTGATTAATGAAGTTAAAGTAGAAGTTGTTGCAGGTGCACAGGAAATGCAGGCTGGCTGTAGCATGAGAAGCACACAGAAAGACACATTTTATTTTTCCTCCACAAATTTCCCAGGAAGTACAGAGATGTGCCCTATTCTGGGCACTCTGCCCTTCTCTTGGACCCTCCAGGTAATACGTAAAAGCCACCATGAAATATCCCCAATAGAAGCCAGTGATGGGGATGAAAGGTTGATAAAGGGATTTTTCCAACATTTGAGTAGCTGGGGAAGAAAACAGGACAGCCCCTCCACCCAGCTTATGTTCTACAAGTATCAAGGCCCCAAATCCATTAGGCTTGCAGCTGTAACCATCAAAGAAATTTCAGATACATTGGTGAAGAGTAAATAAAATGTTTTTGTTTGGCAGCAAAGTCCCTGCTTTAGCTGAAAAGAAACACTTGTATTGTTTGTAAAAATTTTTGGCCTGGATTGCTTTTGTTTTAAGGGAATAAGTAGCCCCTCGAGTAAAAGATGCGATAAGAGACTAAATTTGGATCCTCAATTGCAGACAGCTGTTAAATAAGTCACAAGTGAAATGAGTTTGGCATTGTTAACTCTTGAAAACAGATACAAGCTGAACATTCAACATGCCTGACTTCAGCACCTAATTTTTCACTCCATCTCTGTTTTCCGAGTCCTTAAACAGAACAACTTCAATTTTAAATCTATAGTCTCCTGCCAAGAATTGATTGAAAAAATATGGTTTAAAAATAATGCTCTCTAGGTATATTTTTAATAGTAAAAATTATCCTTAAAGTAGAGCAACTATTTTAACATGAAATACATTTTAATAGAGTTGCTCTGAATATTTTTGAAAGCTAGCATCTTCATAACTTATGGAAAATATTTTCTTCTGAATTGCTTATTATCTATGTCCCCTATTAGATATATTTTGATGATTTCTAAGGAGCAAAATTTCCTGTTTTAGAATCATACAAGGTAAAATATAAGTGCTTGCAAATAAAATTATACTCACACTTACATAATTTTTTAATTTAGGTACCTTGAATTGCTGTTGGAGCACAGGCTGGGAGTGTTCAGCTCCCACCACCACCACCACCACCATTGATAATGACCTCTTTGGTCTTGCTGGCCATGAATACTTCAGCTGTATGTGAGGCTGAGTAGCTCTGTTCATTTTCAAGTTCATCTTGACCAAATCCTTCAATGCCAATCTGACAAAAGGCAGTTGAGTGTGCAGGGAATTTACTTAGGATCTGGGAATCTCTGTTCCACTCATTACTCCACCCCAGGTGGCCACTGGAAAAATTGCTTGTTCCCAGTATGAGAAACTTAAGGACAGTAACCCTTCTTGCACACCAGTGGACCTCCAGGCAGGGAAGATACTCAAAGACAGTTGCCTACCCAAACCCAGCTTAGAGTCCTTTACCCAACATAGTCACACCCAGCTGTGGTAACGAGTGGGAACAGATAACACGTGCTGAAGAGGACAAGATCTGGGAAATCAATGTCTTTGGAAGGTCAAAATATATTCCCAAACCATAAAAAGTACAGTTTTTACTATTTCAGAAGAGATGGGTTTTAGGACAGTGGCACAAATTCAACCAGTGGACTGGCAATGCTATCCTCTGAGGAAGCGCCTTTCAGAGCAAATGAATAACACCTCTGACAGTGGTTTTACATAAGAAGACAGATTTTGCCAGATGCCTTTTCTGAGTGAAACCCACTGAGGAGCTGGAAGCCTTATCTGCTTCAGTTGTGCCCACTTGACTCCTTCTTGTCAATGAATCCATTTCCCTTATCAAACTTGTCTCATCTTTCAGGGGATTTGACCTTTCTGAATTATACACAGAGCTCTTGTGTAACAGGCCTTATATCAGTGTGTTTACCATCTGTTCTCCTTTTCTGAATGCAGACATGTGTTACTGTTTATCCACTATGTGTCACCAGTTTACTACAACAAATTCAGTCAAGTGGAAATCAGGTCAAGGTGAAATTTATTTCAGGCACTTTTGTTCCACTTCATTTTACAGGTCACCACATGCTAATAATATGAATTCTGAACAAGGATCAAAAAAACCAAATAAAATTATGTTCTGGCTTCTGACTGACATTTTCAACGGATTGTTTCATTCACCTTTTGGAAAACCTCATCCTGCACTTGGCTTTACTGGAAAACGTAGCTGCTGGAAATTTTAGCAGATTGTTGGACAATATGGAAGGTGAACAATATGAAAGCTGAACAATTGAGGCAAAGCTAAAAAAAAGAAGGTATATTTGTCTTTTCACACTGTATAGTGGGCAAGGAAGTTTTATAATTCCCATCCTTTCCATGTGTCTACTGGATGTGAGGAACGTAATGCAAAATCCTGAAAAAAATGTCCACACTCACTGTGTAAGAACTTGCTACCACCCCAAAGATTAAGCAGATTTTAATTTGATTCCGTGGAAATCAGTTTGCATTTAGCCTTTGTTTTATTGGGCTGTAGCATGAGAATAATAATACAATATTACTACATAGAATAATTGTTACTGATTATAATTCTGTGAGAACAGGGCATGAATATGCATTCAGAAGTGAGATGACTTCAAAGGATGTGTAAGAACAGACACTGATTACCCTGGGCCTCCATGACTGCTTGCTGGTGGGATGAGGTATGTTGGGTGTACTCAGTCCTTTAGACCTCAGAGAATAACCCAAGACATTTACTTGGATTGGGCAAATTGGCCTTAGCTATGGAAATTTCATAAACTGCTTTCCCCAGAAAAAGCAATTTTACAGACCTCGAAGTACATACCAGAGCTATTACCACTGTGCTTGTGCAAAGAATCCCTTCCTCTTTACATAAACATGAATTACTTGTTTCTCTAGACCCCTGAGAAAGTTTAATCTAGTCAAGATTCAGGACATGGAAATATAGTGAGTGAACAAGCTTTTGACTTAAAACATGCATTTCTTTTACATGATTGTGTTTCTCAGTATTAGCTTTTCTAAAGCAGTCCATTCTTATCAAAGAAGAAAAAGGATTCTTGCAAAATGTTTGCATTTTCTGTTTGCTCATTTTATTACCATTTCAGATGTGTTTCATGACCTTTTATTAACAGCCATGTTCTAGTCTGCAGGTCAAAGAGCTTTTAGCAAATAAAAGTGCTTGGGGCCAACCTCAATAACAACAAATGGAGTCCTCAGCCACAAAGACAGATGCACTTTCCAACCTCCTTTTCTCCCACTCTTTTCCACAAGCAGGCTGATGTATGGTAAGATTGAGCAAAGATTCAATTTCTGAGTAAACTTATTGTCACTGATTAGGTCAGTGTAGAACACTAACAATGGTTATAGAACATGTTGATAAACTTCTTGGGACAAAATGCAAATTAATTGGAAATATGGGTTAATAATATTCATTCATATAGCACAAAGACTCCCAGTTTTGCTGATTTGCACAAGTGTTGAATACTTTCACAGAGCTATGTCCTGTTATTTATAGATGTGACCCATGATACTGATCCCATGTTGCCATTTTTAAGAAACTGATAAGAAACCGCATTCAATTGAACTCCATACTGTGCTAGAGTTATTTTACTTCTGGCTAAAAAGGTCATTAATCTAGAAAATCTGGAAAATAATCAGATAGCATGGAGATCCACTGAGCTAGGTCATGTAAGATGGACAAAGGGATTGTTGGTTCTGGCACATATGAACACACAATCTATATGATGGGATCACTGTAGTTCCACTGAGGGAACGGAGGGTGACTGCAGCATTTGGGGTTTTCAGAGTAATTCCATTTCAAAAATTTAAAAGAAGTCTGGAAGTCAGCTGCTAATTTCTCCACTGTGTCAGTGGAGATGGGGTCTCCTACAGTATAATGCAAAACAAGAGTCCACATATCCTCTTTTGATTTCAAGGTGACACCATCCAGATTTCCAGGTATACCTCTTCTATAGGAACACCAAGCTACTGCTGAAGAGCTTAAAAAATAAATGTAGGTGGTCCTGCAGTGAACAGGATTCCAAGAAGGACAAAACTTCTGCCTAGGTTTTTTTCTGCTCCTTCCTGTGTTCATATATTCCATCATGACCTTCAGAGAAGCACTGCCTGTAATAGTACTCTGCTTACTACCTATAAGTTGAGGATTCAAATATTTATTTCCTTTCTCTAGTCTGGATGCAACTTTTATGAGGTGACTTTGAGCTGGAGAGAAATGGGTAGAAGCCCATAAACATATGTAACACATTTTTAGATCATGTGTTGGGTTGACCTTGACTGGACATCAGTTGCCCATCAAGCTGCTGTGTCATTCTCCTCCTCATTAGGACAAGGTAGGGAGAAAATAAGATGGAAGTAAACATATGGGTCAAGATAAAAGGCAGTTTAATAAAGCAAAAGAAAACACTGTACATGGAGATGCAAAGAAAACCAAAAGATTTATTGTCTGCTTCCAATCAGCAGACAATATCCAGCCATTCCCTGGCAAGCAAGGCCTCAGTACATATAGCAATTGCTCTGGAAGACAGGTGTCATAATAAAAAATGCCCCCCTCCCCTTTCTCTTATCTTCTATTGCTAAGGAGACATCACATGGTATGGAATATTCCTGTGGCAAATTTGGGTCAGCTGTCCTGGATATGTTGCCTCCAAAAACTATGTCTACTACCTGCTGACTACTGAGGGAAAAATGTTGAAGAGACCATGTTGAAGAGACCATGTTGAGGCCGTGTGAGTGCTTCTCAACAACAGCCAAAATGCTGGTGTGTTATCAACAACACTTTTCTAGCTACAAATACAAGGCACAGCACAGTGAGGGCAGCTGTGGGAAAATTAACTCCACCTCAGCCAACCCAATACAGTTAGTTATGATATTAGTTCAATAATGTTTGATGAAGAACTGTGTTTTTATAACTGGACACTGAATGTGCGGTAGAGTCTCTACAGAGCGCTGAAAGTCCTGTAGATTTAAGCAATTTCCCTAATCAGGATAGAAAAAATGGCTCTGTGCCCACCACCAGGGAGTCCAGAGCAACTGCAATAGCTGGAATTATTCCTCTTTTATTCCCTCAACACAGTTCACTACAGAATAGATGTTTAAGTCACAATTCTGTTAGGTTTTTGAGTCAGGAACATGGCACACCTCAAGGCTGTAGTATTATAATCAAAAAAACATAAAGCATCCAAAATCAAAGCACAGCAAAATATGTGCTTCTGCCTTTTCCTTATCAAAGCCGGATTCCTAGACTGCCTTCACACATGGAATAGAGCTGTAAAAAAAGTGCTATTAAACGTTTGACCTTTGTAACCTGGCACCAGTCTCTCAGCTCAGTACAAAGGTTCACCTTCCCCTTAATCATCCTGCTCTGCATGACTGAGATCAGCATCCCTCAGCTCTGATCATGACTGCCATAAAGCTTTGGCCCTGTCTTCTTCTAACCAGCCCCTCAATAATTTATCACCGACCAGGTACCTGGCAGAAGTGTTACTTGCAGTGGTGCCTTCCTTTGTAACATTCAAGCCTGAGATTTGTGGTACTATGAGTCATGCTAAGTTCCCTCATTGGATCCATTAAGAATTTCCAAAACTAGTAAGTGTTTTTCTTATGAGTATTTGTTAAGAATAACAGAAAACATAAGCAACTGCCTCGAAATCTTGACACAGATGTAAAATTTTCTGCAGCTCTACTAAATATCTAGGTGACTTCTGCAAAATTGTGACAAATACAACTAAATAGAAACTCTTTTAGTTCCACTCTGGAAAGGGGATATTGGCTCCTTCTTAATAACAAGAGAAAGAGTAACTCTGCACCATAAGCACAATTAATTTTAAAAAGCCCCAATAGCATAAAATTACATGGTCTTTTCCACAATAGGAGTCCTTAGACTGGGCTTATACAAGACAGTCCGCTGTATGAAAAATATATGATTATTCTAATGAACAGAAAATTTAACATTATCTATTTCATATATAATTGTGAAAAATGTCTGCCATGTCCATGGCAATGTGAATAAAGTGAAAAACTACTATGGCTCATGAAAAAAATTTCATATCGTAAGAGACAGAATAAATTATTTGCGCAGTATTTTAAAATATTACAATGAATTACCTTATAAAAACTTGCATTTATAAGATCACATAACTTCTCATATTTAACTTGTCATATTTATAAGATGGCATGCAGTAGTTTAGTGGCCTTCAGTAAGTTTTTCAGCGTTGGTCATTTAATTGCATATTGTCCAATTTATTAATTTCTTCCATTACTGTTTTTATGGAAGATACTTCTCAGTAGTATAAAACAAATCAGATTCTATGAAACATGAGGAGAATATCAAATGGAGGAGTTTATTCTGTTTCTGAAAAATAATAATATTCTGAAAAATGTTCCATCACTCTCTAGTCTGTTTCCTACTATTCATCTAACATTGCTGAAATTTTAAGTTGATCATTCCTCACCTTCTCCTTCTTTTACCTTCAATAATACCTCATATCACATTTATGTATGACAGAAGATATCTGCAATTACTAATGAAAAAACATCTATTGAAAAATCGTTCTACATGTGAATTTAGTTTATTGATTATCACTACTAAGAGACATTAATTATAATAATTTTACTTGAGGAAACACATGGCTATATGGGGAAAAACTTGGTAAAATGTGTTGGCACCATGATTTGGACATTTCACATTTAATATGCTTCATTACTCTTATCACGTATGTACAGTTGTCTCACTTTCATTCACATATTTCTCCTGCTTTAGCAAGATAGTCCAATCATGTGAATCCTTTCCTCTTTCCTTTTTCACGTTATCTGTCCAGTCAATCCCATGAACAGGGTTTCATTTTTCCCTCTACAGAGTGTGAAGGCATTTGTTTCCAATCCTGAGATGTGACCCAGGAACAAGAGTAGAGCTCACTGAGTCAAGACCTCCTTGTAAGATTTACTGAACCAAGTCTCTGCAACAGGCCTGGACAGATATTGGTCAAAACCAAAAGGTTCCTTTTATGTGTTTCAGTGACCTTAGCTCAGGAGATTTGCAGATTGGGAGGGATGCCGCAGAGGCTGTGCTTGTCCTCTAAGAGATGGGGTTTATCAACGTTAAGCTGGAGTGCAGAGCAGCACTATGAGCAGATACAACAGCTACAGCTTTCAGCAGGGATGTTCCCAGAGATCCTGAATGTGGTAGAACAACCCCAGCACATGACACTGGAGCCATTCCCATGGCAGTGCCAGAGCTCCCATGGTGTCCCCATGCCTGTACTAAATGCCATGTACTCCCACACAGGTGTCCCATCTCCATATCTGCACTTGGAGACAGATTCTCAACTGCAGCAGCAGAGATGCACATTAAAAGATGCACATTAATAGATGCACAAGATAAACTATCATGTGTGGAAATGGAAGCCTAAGGTAACTTATGCAGAGTGATATTGTACTATTTTTGTGAACTAAAGCCATGAAACAACTTGATAAAATTCAATATTGAAAGAAAGAACCCCACAAGTGAGCATAAACATACTTGATTTGAAAATCGGCTCTGAGCTTTGGGGTTTTTGTTTGCCAGACAATTCTGTTCTGTGTATTTCAGAAAAAATTCAACCTACTTATAAAAGAGCAGAAATAAGGAAAGCTGAAAAGGTTAAAAAAAAGTGAAAGCTGAAACTTCCAAAAGACCATTGATCAGTCTATGAAACAATATAAAAAAAAAAGAAAGAGTGTCTCTATATAGAAAAAGGTCAACATAACAAAAATGTCTGTAACTATGGAGATAATACACTTTGAAGCAACCTGCCTATAATAAAGTTTCACTTACTGGATTACTGCAAATATTTAATAACTTGTAGTACTGCCAAAGCTCAGACTAAACTGTAGTTATTTTCCCTGTCAAAAACTATTCAGCTGTGCAATGTCAAGCCACCAGAAGTCGTCTTTATTGCATCCATATGAGAAAAGCTAACCACATTTCATTTTTCCAGAGTAACAGTTTTCTTTTTGTTAGCATGCTATGAATGTACTTGGAGATCAAAAAGCTGTTACTTAAAACAAAATGTTAGAATGGTTCAAATTAGAATTAAATCATAATCATTTGTTGAATTGGCAAGACTATGAGCGATCTGGTCATGTGATTGTAATTAATACAGACCAATGACTTGACAAAAAGCCTTTCAAAAGGTATATTTATAAAGGGTTTGTTCTAATATACCCGTTAATAGTAACCTTTCAGCTTTTAGTACATCCCAAAGTCACTCAAATATTATGATAAATTGATCACAGAATAATATCATCTGCAAGTTTTGTTTCTTACATATGAACCTATCATTAGTTTATGCAGTCAGGTGTTGTGATCTAGGAATTGTACTTACCAAAACTGTGCCCCCATCAAGGCTCTCTCATACCACACACTGGTCTTCTACTCCCCCTTCATGCTGCAATGGGATGGAATTGAGAATTGGAGGCACAAAAGATGAAGATCATGGGTTGAGATAGGAACAAATTACTGGAAACAGCAATGAAATAAGAAAATGAATAGTAAGAGTAAAAAATATTAATAATAAAAAGATACAAAAGAGAGAGCAATTCACACACAAAAATGCTCACTTTGGACCCCAACAATGAACAATGGTGCATAGCTTTCCCTTTGTTTGTATATGAAAATCTAAAATACGTTCTAAAAAACCAACACCTTTAATGCCTTTTATTAATGCCGTTGCTTAGCCTTTTTGACAGAAATTCCACAGATGGTGGATTATATTTATCTAACCATAATTAGTATTTTTGTTGTACACAGTGTCTTGTGCAATAAAAAATATAGGATGTGAGCTCTACAGAGAAAAAAAAGGACAGAAAACACCTTTACAGACTGCAGGCAGAGTGGAAGGACTTTAGTAGTAAGGGAAGGCAGAGATATTTGTTACTGAAGGGGAGTAGTCCATGTGTTGCCACACAAAACCACAAGAAGAAGGCATCAAGAAAAAGCTAACAGAAACATTTACAAGGAACACATGCATTGTAGGAAAGGCAAAACACAGAACGAATGCAAAAACTGCTGAAGAAGCTATACCATCACAGAAGTGAAAGGAAACTGCCAAAGAAGTCTCTACCACTGATATTTGTTGTGTAGATGGGTAGCAAAAGACCTATCAATACAGGGGGTTTTAGGTGGAATATCCATCAAACCTTTTACTTCATTCAGATGTAATGAAGTTCACAAACTGAATTATGTAGGCACATATTATTCAGTAGTTATTTTTTAGGTTCTGTTAGTCTTGTGAAAAAGCAGATGGTCTATAGGATTTGCCATGAACCTGCTTCTGCATTAATAGTAGACATCTCTTGCACAGTTTTCAAGAATTGCTTCTTAAAATTCTACTCTAACTGAATTCAGTAGAGAAACTCACATCAATTTTAATGTTGGTGTTGGCTTTCTTTTCTAATTAGGATGTAAAAATATGTCTCTTTCCAGTTCATCTTCTGGAATACATTTATTTTTAAAATGTGTTTCTGGAAGACTATTTTAAACACATGGGGAGCCGATTAGCTTTTTATCTTGCTGGGTTATTACCACAGAATTAGCAATAGAAAACCCATCTATTGCATATTCAGAATGTAGCACAGACTTTTCCTGAGCCCTAAGGGAACATAATCCAGCAAGGAAGGAAAAATATTCCTCTCTTCTTTTTCCATAGGGCTGTTTTCATTTCCTCCTGCCTTCCACTGGAAGACATCAGACCTTCCCAAGAGAGGCCAGCTTCAGAGTCTGACAGCCAAATGACCTAGAAGAGCAAGACCTCTGGCATTATTCTTGCTTTTTATTACTATTCTGCATGTAAAAGCTATATAAAGAAATGAAGGAGAAATATTTGTTAATTATTCAATTAATCGCAGGCAGAAGCTACACTGTGAGATTGTATTTATTTTATTGTGCATGAAGACTTGTGCAAATGAACCAAAATTAATGCAGGTAGACAGGAAACAAAGGCAACCAGCAGGTCAAAAGTGCAGTAGACTTGCCATGCCTGTCTACATAGCTTGTCTTCAGCACAGAAAACAGGGAACTGTGCATCACTGGGAAGAAATGAGAGGAAGCAGTCAGCCCTTGAGTATGATTATAAAATAGCCCATCTAAATGTTGTAACTAGACTTTCGAGTGTTTCAAGTAAATGTTTAGAATAGTTCTCTTTTTCCTCCCTGTTCTTTCAGATTTCTAGGGTACTATGCAACTTTATTTTACTTCTACATCCCTATCTCAACGACAGGTCACATTAGGAGTGTAGGATTAATTGAATAGTATATTAAATCAAATTATCACAAGTTATTTTTACATATGCTTTTATTATAATTTCAAAAAGTGGATGTTTAAAAACATTACCAAAGGCAATAACAAGGTCAGGGACAAAAATACAAATGCTCTATGAGAGCATAGACTTAAGGTGTGGTGTTCTGGGATTACAATTCCTTTAATATTTTCTTAATAGAAAATAATTCTTGCAATAAAATAAAGCTTGCCATGGAGAACAGGATTTATCTTACGTATTTTTCACTATTTAAAAATTAACTTTCAGCTAAATTCACTGTCTTAATTAATAAAGAGCCCCTTACCCTCAAAGGATTGATTTAATCTCATGGTAGGAGCCAAAAATCACTAGTCCCAGAAGCAAAGTTATCCTGCTCTTTTCTCCACTGACTACCGAGACATGACATCTAGACATGGCTTTCAGAATACCCAACTTCTGGACACCCAAAACGAGATGAAACAAAATCCCTTATTCAAATACATAAATGCAGTTAAATGGAATGAAAATGCCTCTCTGATTTACTTGAGACTATGGTTCATGTCAGTAGACATTAAAGGGCATTTGATTCTCTGTGACTCTTTAGCCTTGGAGCAGATAACGGACTAATTTGGTTTTTAAGGGCTGGGACTTTGATAAAGTCTGGAAAAAGGCCTATGGATACAATTTTGAAAAGCAGGTAGATTATTCCGAAATCTGGCCACAGCAAGGCTATTTTATTTCTACTATTTCCAGTTAATGAGCTCACTTGTTGTTTCCCACCGAAGAAACTATCACCATGAGTGAAAAGTTTCAGAGCTTGTCTATGTACAGCTGCAAAAAAGAGATGCACAATTTAGAAACGATCATCCCCTCTGTGGCTGTGTTTTTTCAAACTGATAAGAGAAAAACTTATATAGCAAAAGGCTAAAGGCACTCCCTCTCTGTACAGGAAAAGATACATTCCAGTTCTAGAAGTATTTGATCTCCTTTAAACTAGGTATGTCTGTTGCTAATGATCAGAAGTTTTTTTCCTGTAAAGTGCTTTAAAGCTTATCTGTTTCTCAAGCCTCATTTTTGGGGAGAAAAACCGAGTTTAAGAATATAGATTAGAGACATTTCTGACAAGCCAAGGCAGCTGCTCATCGTTACATTACCACAAATCAGCATTTCCCATTTTATATTCAAAGACATGAATAATTTACCCAACATACTTTGGTATTTCTTTGGACTGTCAATTATCACCTGACCAATCCAGATCTATACTTAAGGGGTTTTTAAAAGTATTTTATTACTAAATTTAGCTGCAGAGTTAATTGGAATCTCTTCTTTCTGGGCTTTTTTCACAGAAGTGGTTTCAGCAGGGAGGAAGCATGCATATGAGAATTCACTCCTGTGTGTATCATGAAGAAAAAATGTCTGGATAAAAGAGTTAATAGGGCTGAAAAACAGCATGGGCCCTTAGAGCAACAGAACTAGGAAGTTACAGTGCTCCATAAAAAATGTAGAGAATTTTTATTAATATTCACCATACTTCTAGTCTTCATGGTGTTTTTAGTCAACAATTAAGAGCCATCAAATCATTCATAAACTGCAATTATAGGATATAAAAATCCAACCAAACCAAATATAGTAATTGCTCATGTTTACAAAAATATTTCTGAATTCTCTAGGATATCTTGAACAGATAACCAGTCAACAAACCTTCTTTTTACAGTTTTTGGGAAACACATTTAATATTTAAATTGCCATTGTTTTCAACCATCTATAAAGTGGATGGAAAGTGAGGAATGACGATGAGCAAAATTTTAGGATTCATTTTACCTCTAGTTATGCTAAATCATACCTTGTGGGCCATTAAAGCACTCTATAAGTCTCTACAATCAGGGAATAGTTGGCCAATAAACAGAAAATTGCAGTACGTAAATCTGGGAAGTCGTGTGGGTAAGGAATCCATTAACCAGCTGTTACCTACAGCACATACAAGGAATGAGAATGTTGGCCAAGTGACAAAGTTAACTACATAATTTGACTATTCCTGAACTATTACACATAAAGCATACAAAGTAGATGCATTTTTTGCATTCTCCAAATTACAAGAGTATTAATCTGTCAGAAAATTCTTCAGCACTGGTTTCCATCCCAAAACTATGTATGGTTATATAATTCAAAGTGAAGTGTTTTACTAAGATTGTAATATGTGTGTTTTTTAATATAGTTCATCAGATATATATAGATATGGATATATGATTATATATATATGTGTGTGTGTGTGTGTATACACACACACACATTTATGTATATATGTATAGCACATAAACCTCTCCATAACTATCAAAAATGTTCACTAATTCCTTTGCCACAAGTATTTTGGACTCCATGTGAGCAATCCCAAAACAGCCCTGTGGTTTGACAGACTGGACATCCCAGAGCTTCCCAGGAGGGCCAGTAGAGTCTGGAATTTGTCTGACATATCTCTATCAAATTCATAACATTAAGCTTAAAGTTTATGATACTGACCCCAGAATTATGTCATTGGTAGACTCCATCAGTTTACAAGGTGGACACAGTTTGGGTACACAATGCTCTGCTAGGAACTTTGTGCAAAGGTGTTTCTTCTAGTCAGGAAGACTCAGAATTTTCCACACTATGTTAACGGCATTAATCCATGAGGATTTTTATGGGAGGAAAGCACAAAAATTTAAATGGATTTTAGTGAGCTGTTGGAGGCCATTGTACACAGGAGCACACAGCTGGAAGCACAGAGAGCAAGCACAAAGTCTGGATATTAAAGGAAGTGGAGAGGCTCAGCTGGTCTAAATCAGCCTAACTAACTCTATGGAAGGATTTCAGTTTGGACCAGATGAGATCAGAGATCTAATATTAAGAAATCTTTTAAAAAGGGTGAAGAGGAAATGCCACCTTCAGAAATTAAGAGAAGGAATCAGCAAACTTTACTCCTATATGTAATTTTTTCAACAACATTTAGTTTTTGGACTTTGGCAAGATTACTCACTAATCTTTCAATGAGCAGATCAGGACTATTGAATTTTAGACTAATAATTTCCATGGTGTTTCCTACGGTCAGTCTGCAGCTCTCCAGCTAAATTTGTCCAAAGCTACATAAATTAATGAACTCAGATAATAAAATCTGTTCCCTGGCTAATGTAAATAAGAGAGGTAAACCCACAGATCATATATGGGGACAGAAGTGTAAGGAAATAATTAAAGATTCGAGGAGCACTATAATATGCAAAACACTAATTCTTCCAGGGACTGTCTTCCAAGGTCAACTCAAGGAAGCAAGATCTATTTTCAAAATAAATATTAATTCCTTAGCCTGAAGCAGACAAAAATAAGGAGACAGCTCTTGGAATACCCCACATTTTCAGAATTATTGGTCTTGTGTGCCAGATAAGTCATTG
Source organism: Sylvia atricapilla (assembly GCF_009819655.1). NCBI lineage: Eukaryota > Metazoa > Chordata > Aves > Passeriformes > Sylviidae > Sylvia > Sylvia atricapilla. The sequence goes on from NC_089140.1 coordinate 29,983,572, forward strand.
AAATTAATTATTAGTCATGACCAGGATGTAATTTTCAAATGGTAAGTATTAGGATTCCATTTCTCTACCTTAGTCAATGCATTCTTCTCTTTTTTCAAGAAAAAAAATTTAGACCTGTCCCTTAGCTTTTAGAAGTTTATCTTGGTTGTGACCAGAAATTAATTTACATGAATGAGAGAAAAATCTTACTTTGAAATATCATTTAGAAAAATTCCATTTTTTTTTTCCTTTTGTACACCTAGGGCATTATTGAGTTCCCTGAGGAACATCTCAGGGTACTCTAAAAAATCTTACCCATTGAGGGCAATGAAAGCACCAGTTGGAGAAATCAGAGGATAAATGTTATACCGATGGAATGTGCTGATGGCACCACACTAAGCATGTCATCCAGAGCCTTGCACTGACAGCTTTGCAAGACACCCAGTACAGAGGACAAAGTACATAATTTCTGAGCAACCACTGGAGCAGCCTGAATAGAAGTCTTCCTCACAGGGTTCTCAGTCCCTGTTTCTAAATGTGTGTCATCTTGCAGAATACCCTAAATGATTCTTTTACAGAAGGAAATCCAGATTTCCTCATTCTCTGAATTTTGTGAGATTGAACATCTTTATAGCAGTTACTTTTGTGAGACCCCAAATGTCTAATTGAAGTAAAGCAGCCTTAACAAGGCATTTCTATTCCTTTCAGTCATTACCTGTCCCTTCCTCTGCAGTTATGTAAATTGATAGAATTATCACAAGCTCATTGCATTTGCTTGGAAGCTGGCAAATTCAGCAAGTAGTAGGCGGAAAAGAGTTTGATTATCATTGATTGTCATTATCATTGTTTGATAATCAATTGATTATTCACATGAGTGTCCAAATCCCTGAATTACTGAGTTAAAGATGGGCAGTATAGTATCATGGCAGCCACTATATAAGGAACAGATACATGAGAAAGGTTATCTGATAGTGATGCACCCTTACCTTCAGGGGAGTTTTCCTCCATATTATAAATAGTCAAATTTCCACTCCGAGCTTATTCCAGGTCCCACAGCTCCACTGCTTCAGATGTTAAATCTACCATAGTAAGGAATTTTTAGATTTTCTTTTATATTTTCCTATAGATTATGGTGCAGATGTACTGTGAAGAGGTGACACCTCTCTTAGAAAACATAGGTCCATGTTTTTGCCAAGAAGAAGATTACTAAACAGTTATAGCTTCAAGGAAAACAAAGACAGGCCCGCTATTGTCAGAAAATCCAGTTTTGAGGCTAAATAATTCAGGTATCACATCATGTTTATTGAGCCACATTCCTACTAGAACCCAAGCTGGTTACTAATGACTGAGCAAGGTGTGGCACTATACCACAGATTCATACCAGCTAGTTTGGTCATAGTTTCATCTTTGTAATATGGCATGGAATTATTTCTATCTAGTCATACCCTTGCTGATGTAAACAAGTACAAGAGACTGTGTTACTTGAGAATATTTTTTATCAAATTCATCATCTTTTGAGCAAGTCCCCGAAGCAAAGTTTTATCCTGTCATTACAGTTCTGGACTATAAAATCACATTTAACTCCTGCACCATAAGAAATCACCTTCATTCAGCATAATTGACAATCCATCTTGTGATAAAATCACTATAAAAATCAAATATTAAACAACTTCTCAGGACATAAGTGTTTCAGAGAAATGCTGAAGATTGTAATTTATCCCTTACATAAGACAAAGGGTTCAATTTTTAAGCTGTTCAGTTCTATTTACATAGCAATCAGCCTTAAAAACCTATAGTGGAGAGATTTACAGCATGGCATAGGCTAATTTTGAGGTTAAAGGAGACCATGCAGATTATCAAACCTAATCTCCTGCAGGGATTTTGGAAAAAATGGTTTTTTAATAAAGGCATACTTTGAACAACCTAAAGAAGTTCAATTTTTGTTTCACACAGTGATATTAAAATCCAAGAATAAAGCTAAGAAAATTCATACTTAGGGTTCATAATTACAGCTTGTGGTTAATAGAAGACCAGAATGATGTGTCTCATGTAAACTTTTTATATTTTTCCTAATTAAAATGGGTCTAGCTTTCTCATAACTCTCTGCTGGTGGTCTGGTAATGTGACCACAAACTCATTTTATCCTCTTACCTCATTGCTATGAGTGCCAAGTAAAACTTGTTTGTAGGTCTTCTGGAATACATGTTACATTTACTGCTGGACTGAACAGTTTTTTCAGTGATTAAACGGATCTCACAAAGCTCACTAAACCTGGCTTCACAGACAGAGGGAAAGTGAGTGGATGTAGCAGAAAATTAGAATGGCATGCAGGAGCCCAAAGAACACAATATAAATCTGGAATGGGGGTAAGGATAATGTTAGAAATGAAGAGAATATTCAGAACAGTGGCTGGAAGGAAGGCACAGATCTAGCTGAAGAGAAGCAAAAGAAGCAATTACTCCTTGCTTTGAAGGATGTGTTTGCAGGAGATGAGTCAGACACAAACCACCTCCATCTCACTAGGTGTTTAAAAGGTGCAATTCAAAAAGAAGACATAGAGGGAGATTTGTAAGGAGGGGAGAGAAAAGCTGAAGTCTCAAAACTGTTAATTGTGAGAGAATGAAACAAGCCTGCTTCAGCTCACTATATATAGCAATATAGTATATAAAAAACTAAAATATATTATTGCTAATGTAACAGAAGACAGTTCCGTTTGGGAATGGAAGCATCCATTTGGAGGGGGGATTTTTTTACTTCTTTTTTTTAAGTCACAGAAGTTTTGAACATGTGCAAATTTGCAAAAAGGACAGACACAAGTAACATGTTAATGATTATTATTATAAGAATAGCTATTAAACTATTAATAAATATATAAAGTGCAACATTAAATAAAAATTGGGTGCATCAAATGTAAACATACATCCAGTAAAAAATTTGGTTATTTTGACACAGAAGCAATGATTTAAAAAGTAAAATAACTGCATGAAGATGAAACACTACATTTCTATGTTTCAACAGCTATTTGCCGACAGAAATGCTGGCTATTTCTGGAGTTTATAATAACAGGATCAGATACTATAGAAGAGCTCTTTTAGGAGATCATCACGAAGAAATACTTAGATCCAGTGGTTGAGATTATGATCAGGTTATTTCTGACATCCAAATCCAAGACATTTGGCAATTACGTTCCAAGGTTCTCTTTGCAACTGTAAAGTGTTTATATTAAAAATATTAACATGACAGACTCTCTTCTGATACTGACGAGATTGCAGCAAGATATATCTTTTTTTTTTAAATACAGTTTTTATCTTGTTAAATTTCATCTCACATTTAGAGCTCTGTCAAGCAAAAGAAAGTTTTCTCAAAGGAGAAGCAGATGAATTCTATGGTCTGATCATCTCTGCCACCTTACACTTTCTGAGATGACACTTGTTCAATAGGGTCTCAACAAAATGTTCTCTGACAAATATTGTAGCATTTACAACTAAGCTTGGTATCTCTGCGCCTTAAAAATTTGGTGCTTCTGGTTTTGCACTGGAAAGTGAGAGATAGAGATTTAATTAATTGTGATTGCAAAAAAACTTCACTGACAAAAAAGAAGGTATTTTTAGATTTCTGCTACTACTGAAGCAAAACACAGCAGCACAATGTCTGGTACTTTATGGGTCTGACCTCCTCAAAGGCTGCCCTGCTGTTTCCTGGAGCTGCAGTTCTGGGTTCTCAGCCACTCCCAAAACAGATCTAATTTTTGTGCCTTGAATAGAGACTCCTCCATATCAAAACCTTATCTCAGCTCTCTGTGACCTGACTTCCTTCATTGCTTTGTGTGGTCACCACTGAAGAAATAGCTTCTAGCTTTTGTGCTTAAAACCACTTAAACCTAATTAGGCTTCCCTAGAGGGCCTTCACTCTGTGCTGACACTCTGGGTACAGTTACTTCATAGACATATTAAAAGCACAGATCTTTAACTCTTGAATTTCTAAACAAAACCACTCTCAGAAGAATTTTGAAGATGGTCGCAGTCTCAGCAGTTTGGGAAGGATAGACCTCCCATCAGCTTCTCTCAAGTCTGAATCTCTCTCTGGCTTGGACACATGGGGGCCAGCTGGCTGTCCTTGACAGCAAGAGTTACTTTTGCCTCCACTCTCTGTAATATTGTGTTGGATATTTGTCTGAAGGACATCTTGGCATCTGCAAGTAAACATCACATTCAGGAAAGCCTGTGTGTACACAATCTTAGTCATTTATAGAAGAGCAGGATGCTTCTGAAGAAAATGCTAAATTTAGATTAAAAACTCCCATTCACCAAAAAAATAAAAAAACAACCCACCCTATTCAAATTAGACTTTTTTTCATTTTTCCCTCCTATTTTTAAGTATTTCCTTTTAAGATTACCAAACCTATATGATTTTCACCTTAAGCATAGTAACAATTTTTTTTCATCCAGAACCAAGGAGAAGGTAAGCAGGAAATAGATATTTATTCAAATATTGTTTTTCTCAGCCAAGATGTGTCTTTGATTAAGTACTTTCAACTTTTCTGTTGAATACTAAAGTGTCCAATGTTCTTTTAACTAACTTTGATATAGCTTTGGCTGAACTTTGAAAACAAAAAAACAAAAACTTTCTTGCTAAACAGCTCAATCTAATGCCAAACTATTAAAAAAAAAAAAAGACATTAAATGTTTTAATAAATGTGCACAGCTAACAAAGGAAAAATATTGCTTTCTTTCAAGTGAGCTTGTGTTTTCATTTCCCTATTGCACTGAAATTTGTATTCTTTTAGAAAAAGCTTTCCATTTGATGTAGAGCTATGGCTAGGTATTATTATATTATGTGGTTAAATTATTATAATTAGATATAATACAGAATGTAAGCATAAATGAGGACAGAGCTCATGAGGAGAAACAGATTTTGGAACAACAGGGAGAGGATGAGACCAGGCTAAGTGGAAAGAACCTCTTTTACAGAGAGAGCACACTCTGGAAACACACTGTTCTGTCAGGAACTTCCACATTTCAAGTAATTGGTTTTAAAATCATGCAAACTGTGGCATGCCACTGAAAATATTAAATTTCAGCTTCTATTGTTAGGCTGCAGGCTCACGTAAAGAATGCCAGTAGTGAGGTCAAGAAGATGGGTGTGTCAAAAAGCAGAAGAGAAAGAGCCATGCAGTGCACAGCACAGAAAATATCAGCCCTGAAGCTGTAATGGGGGAAGCACTGTGTGCAACCACTATGACCAGGTTGTGTTCATGCTACTCTACAGCGTTCTCCTCTCACTGGACAGAGCACACCCTAACTACCAACACAAAGTCTCTTCTTTGAGGCCGCTACACAAGCGTGCAAAGGACAGTGAGTAGAGGAGTTTGCTGGACCTGTAAACAGAATATGCTTGTCCTGAGAAGTTTCTGAGAGAAGATTTTTTTCATCCCATTGCAGGTATCACAGGGAATTTTCGTGTGTATCATAGAGCAAGATTCTGTAAAGTCTGATTTTAAATAAAGAAATCATAGTAAAGTTAAAAATAACATTCCTGTCATATGGCTTCTTTTTAGAGATTATTTGCTCTAACTATATATATAGTAAGATGTCTTAGCAGCTGATGGGGCATTTCTCCTCTGAACAGTCAAGCCATCTGTATATTAATGCCTTAGGCAGCAGCTTTAATTTCATTAGGCAAAAAATAATTTAAGTTTGCTGTCACTGATAGCTGAGAGTAATTCTAAAAAGAGTAAATAGACAAGCTGTTCTTTAACAAATGTATTGTTGTGCTGGAAAGGGTAGAATGCCAGATGACGTGAAAAATACACTGATTTCTTTGGTTAGTGCAAAACCTTTGCCACCCTGACTATTCTCAGTTACAAAGTTCTGAATTTTGTAAATAGTGACACTGCATCTTATGTAACAACATTCCTTGGAGAAAGACTGTGGCTTTGTTGGGAAGGGAATAGGGAGGATGGTGCCCAAGTTTGCTTACAAGGTGGAGACAGAGAGGCAGTGGAACAGTGTGGTGCCAGAACCATAGGGAGGGAAGGGTAACTCTGTAATTGCCTGGTGTGGTCATAACCTGTTCAAATCTATTTGCCTTTGACATCAGTGCAAGAGAGCCAGGAGTGCTCTGGGCCTGGCTTTGTGGTGTGAAAGGCCAGCTTTGCCCTTGCCTTTCTATTTCTTGTACAAATAGTTTAGAAATAACCTCATTTCTTCCAGGTTTTGTTCCCTTCATCATCCTATTCAGTCTCTATGATAGAGATCTTCTTTGTGTTCTCAGAGATTATGAACATAAATTTCATCTCACTCAAAAAACTATTCACTTTCCCCTTTACACTTCCAGTCTAGATAATTTCTGATTAAAAAATCAATTTATTAAATCTAACATATAAAAATACAAAGAAAAATGAAGTCTTGAACATTATTATCTTAATACTAGTATGACCTAATGGCATCATTAAACATATTACAAAATTTCACAGGTCTTTTTGCTTCTGTTTTTTGCACAGTCTTGGTTCCAGTCCTTGAAGAAACACTGTGCTGTTTGGAGTTTGGGATGCCAGAGTTTTAGAAAGGCCATTGTATAAAGGAGAGCTTTCTTTCTGCTTTCATTCCTGCAATAGGAATTTAACTCCTGAAGCAGAAAGGCTTGCTGCAAGACAAGCATTACAATATAGGATAATATTCCTGACAAAAACAAAACAAGTATTCCATCTGTCTGGTTTCACTACCTCTATTTAAATCCTAGCCTGTACATGCATAAAATATATAAGGCTGACAAAGACTCATGCTCTGTGCCTTTTGCAGTGCTAGAATGTAACTTCAGGCCCTTTCTGATCTGACGCTACTCAAGAAGGAGGGACTAATATAAAGTTTAATTGCTGGTAAAGCCTACAGTAAATATTTGCAGTGTTCTTTAACTCTCTTCCCACAGCTCTGTACAACACACAAAACCTTGGCAACCTAGAGTTTCAAACCAGAAAACAAAAGCACCATTGCTGAAATAGTCAAATGTTATGTGTACCTAACATAGTACCACCAGGGTGAAACTCTCTGGTTTAGAGAGAGATGGCAAATTTTCAACTTACTCCTCTGTTACCAGAATCAGAATTTGCTATCCCAATGACTCTGAAGGAAGGAGAGTCCAGCTGTCCTGACTTGATTCTCTGTTATCTTGAGGCCTGGCAAAACTGTTATCCTCAAGACCTCATATGAGATGCTTCAGTCTTTGAAGAAACTATTCAGCACCTTTAGAGTCAAACACAGATGTTTTTTGGCAGCTAGAAGGAGAAGCAACACGTGTTATCAACATATGGCCTTGGCAGGTTCATATTTAGCCATTTCTCCTTCCCAGAAATACCAACTCTGAGTTGGTAGAGCAGGGAGTTGTTCTCTTTCTTTTTTTATTTTGACAGACAAGGAGATATCCATGTTCTTTACTGTCTGAAGGTATTTTTAGTTACACTTATAAGCCCCAAATAACATAGGAGTCTCACCATAGATCAAGACATACAGTTAGATGTTGAAAAGGATATTCACATCACAGTCAAGGCCTGCAGTCCCGTGTCCACAGTCTGAAAATGTTTGTACATGTGTTGCCATACTGAGGCAGCTTACCTAAGCGATGTTATGGACATGGATATGAGCATGACACACCCCTCTGACAGAGAAGTAGGTGGGAAGAAAATACCCTGCGTAAATAATTCCAAAAGGCTTTAGAGTCAAAGGCTGCAGACCAGCCCATCCTCCAGGCCCTCCTTCTCTTTGAAAAGCTGTCATCATTAATTACAGTGGAGCACATGGAGCTCTGTTTGAATGGGCACGGCCCCTGACTGGTACCTGGCAGGGCAGAACAGGGATGTTACAGCTGTGTCAGTAATCAGGGAGGAACTGGTGAGTGGAAAAGGGAAACGGCAGCATGAAGGCTTTTTGTGCTCTGTGTTTTGGACACACATTCTTTCAGCACATCAGTTAAAGTTCTGCTCAGATTGGAATCTCACCTTCATAATCTCAAATACCTTTTAGGCTGAAACATCTCTGAATGTGTTTCATTTATAAATGCCACAGTATTTATTAATTTGCTATTGTAGTTTCTTGAGCTTTCCTAAGTATCAGGAATGTGGTTGAAAATGTTCACAAAAAGTTTTAAATCATACCTACACCAAAGCTTGCTTTGTTCATCAAAATACCATATGCCTTACTAAAAAGGAAAAAATCCCATATAGTGTAAGTTTTTTCAGGGGGAAATGTTAAGTGATTGTGAAACAGTTGGTCTATGAACCCTTGATTTTCCTTTAAGTAAAGACACCTAATTTACATACACTGTACAGGAACAGGAGATTCCTGTGGTGTTTTGTACTGAGCGGATTCTCGTTTTGTGGGTGTTTCCGTGGACACAATGCAGAAAACAAAGCTGTGATGATCTATTAAATGTTTTCTTGGTATGCACATCTCTTGCCACTCCCTTCCTCTCCTTCCTCTGGCCAGGCAAAGGTCAGGAGGAAAGCAGGCATGTAGTGGAAGAAGGAACTGGGGCAGTATTGGCTGGATCCTCAAACAAAGGCAGAAACACTGCAGTTGGCCTCAAAAGCTGAAAATAAACTCCCTCTCAGATATGCTTCCTCAGCACCCTCCATGCTAAGAGCGTGAGGAGCATTGTCCAGCCATGTTTTACAGGACAGGAAGGGCACATATTTCACTAAGAAGAAGTTTATTCACCTCTAAGAAATAAGCTACTAAAAGTAAAACACCATTTTCCCACTGAGACCAGGAGAACATGTCATTCCCACACTCAGGTTGCCCAGGTACTTACTCATACACATACACCTACGTGTCTGTCCCATGATATTGTTAGATAATAGAAGGATGATAAAAACACAGGCTAATCCCAGGTTAGCAAAGCAGCAAATGTTTAGCATTCAGGTGATTAAGCCATCAAAGCAAAACAGGTGACATGAACAGCAAGGCGCAAGGAAAAGGCTTCGGTGGAAACTATTAATTTCAGTCAAAATGTATATAATTCTTGGGATAAAAACAAACATCAGACAGTGATTCTACAGCTGAGATATGGAGAAAAAAAAAAGGCTAAGATGTGACAACTCTTTATTCTTCCCTTTTCCCATGTGGCAGTTCAGCAGCAAGCACAGCATGTTGCTTTCTCACAAGAGCAAGCAGTCCCTCACATATTTGCTGTACTGGAAGGTCAGACAGCACTGCCAGAGAGGCAGCAATCTGTGCTGAAATGTGAAAGCTTTCAGGAATGGACATTTTCCTCACAACCCAGAAGTGACTTTGTGGAGCTGAGGTTGATGCATTCTCATATTGATGGGATACATGACAGCGTTCCTTCTTCAGCTGATAAGCTCCACAAACCAACACAACTGGAAGGTCTCCTGAGCTGTCATTTTGAAGAAAAATATAAAGTTTATCTGTGGCCCAAAAATGCTTTTTGTGGGTCATTGTTTTTTATGTTGGGCTGCTCACTCCAGGAGGTATTTTGGAAAGTGCTGCATTGGGGTTTGAGGTTTTTTGAAAAAAAAACAGTGGTTTATATTAACGTTTAACATATATATTTCTGAGGAAGAATAGGCAGAATCCTTTGTTTCGTACATTTGTCCAAGATGCACTTTACTGTTAAATGTTTAGTTATTTTTCCTCCTGTCCTATATCTTTTTGTCAAAGTCTTTGACCTAAAACATATGGTATGGGTAACTGAGGGACTATTTGTCCTTTTCCTACCTCATCTTCTGCTGCTCTTGTGCTGCCTGCCAAGTAAATAGAAGAGAAGTTATTTTGTCTTGAGTAAAAGTTCTAATCTCAAAGAAATGACAGTATAATATGACAAAGCCCCAGCCACCTACAGAATTGCTTTGGATCAAAAGACTTTGGAAAACAGTGAAATCAAGAATCTAAATAATTTTCTTAGGCAAAGTAAGTTATTTTAAATACCATGAACATGTTTGCAACATTTAAAATTATAATGCTATTTACGCAAGAGTTTATACATCCCACTTCTCCAGCAGTAAGGGAGCTGTTTAACCCATAGGTTGCAGTGTTAATTGTGGTTCTCTTAGTAAATAGTGAGAGGATCAGTGGGCTTTGATTCAATACAAATGTGTGATGTTGTGTATCAACAATAAATAAAAGACTTTTTATCCACTCTACAGCTTCTGATTCCCTGTGAAATAATTTTATCCATAAATAAATTCCATTTACAAATTGAAACAAGATTTTAAGTCTAATACTTACTAATTAATATATGTAACTACTGTAAGCGAAAACATAAAACCAGATTTTAGGCTCCTGGAACAATGAAAATAGTCTTAAGAGTCATTGTTAAGTAATCACAGGAGACTGATGATCAAATAACAACTCTACTAGATGCTTCACATTTCTATTTAAAAGATTAAAACTGCAAAAATGTGAAGGTTTAAGCTGTTATACTACAGCTTCTGAAACATTTTGGGTGCTGCAAAGGAACAAAACCCCAGACAAAGAAGAAGGAGCACAATACCTCTGTGCTGTCCACTTGAGAGACCCAGTATAGAAGGCCTGCAACAATGATACTTATGGTGGTTCCAATGTATGGCGAGATTCCTCTGCTTCAACATCTTCTGGAGAAAACACAGTGAAGCAAAATTTAGCAGAGTCCTGAATAAAGTTGTACTTACCTATACTATGGGCAAAATAAAGTAGACTAAGAAGTAGACAAGAATATTCTTTCTTTCTAAATCCTCCTCCACTCTTAGACAGAAAATAGTTTGGCCAGAGCAGAGTATCAGGGTTAGTGTAATGCTTTTATTTTGACACAAAACCTTATGGCCCATTTAAGCTTAAGGGAAAGATATTGCGTTCAGATGGATTTTTAGCACAGACCACAGAGAGGCTGGTTTGTACTTTAAATTAAAAAGGATATGCATTGCAAATCATGCTCTGAACGGGATCTGGCTTTGGTGGGGAGAGGTTTGTTGCTCCCACAACGAGGACTTATGAAACATTTTATTAAACAATAAGGCTTTGTCTGAAGAGAGAGCCTTGACATACAGTGTGCAGAAGTCAGATATATGGACAATACATGCAAACTGAACCGCTGTTGTATTCAGAGAAACCATGGCAGACTAGCGGATGAAATCCTTGTTTGCACAATTGTGCCCTTATTGAAGTGGCCTTTTCCAAAGTACTTTCACAGGGGGTTTAACTCCATACCAGTCATGTTTTCTCCTGTCTTCTATCCTGACATGAGCATTTTTCACTCTCTGAGTAACAAGGGATCTTGTGTGGGAAATTTTTTTCCTTTTATACCTTACAAAGAAAAGTCCTTTCACTCTGAAAAATTATGTTGTTAATTGTGTTAATCCCATGTTCTATGCGTATGCCTATTCCAATGAATACTCTCAAAATTTTATGGATCATAGTTTTTCTTTGTTCAGCTTACTGAAAGGCTACTTAAGAAAACATTTAGAGTATAAAAACTATGACTTTTGTTTCTAGTTCTTTTAACACACACACAAAAAAAAATCATTTTAGGCAACTGTAGTTTTACCAGACCTCTGCACAATTCCAGGCTTTGAACACCCACATCTCTGGCTATACATGAGATACATCAGGCTCAAAAAGGCAGGAATGCAGAGTCAGAGTTTTGGGTACAACAGTATGGGCCTTTGCTTAAGAGTTCACATATGTGAATGTACTACACACTGCTCTATACCTCAGCACTGTTAGAAAAGAAAGGATTTAGAAGTTCTGCTTTGTACATTTACATGGAGATTGAAGGACATGGGGACTCTCTAGGAGCTTGATTCCAGATTTCATGACTCACTAATGGCAACCTTTTCATCTTGTTTTCCAAACTATCTCGTTGTTTACTTGCAGTGAAGTTGTGGGCAAAATTTCCATTGACTTCAGAGGAAGTCGGATGGCGCCAGTGAGGTTCTCATAGTTTTAGAAAGCTATCCAAATTTGTCACTAACTTCAAGAATTTGGTCTGAAAAGTCCTTTTATATGTGGGCTAATTACTGTGGGAATAAACACAGCCACAGTATGTACCAAGATATTTAGCTTCTCTTCATACTGTAATTATATGTATTATCTTACATCACTGATTAAGTTCAAATGTTCTTTTCTTAACCCCATTGTTAATAAACTGCAAAAAAAAAATCTCTCCAGAACAAAACTAAATTAAAAATCCACTGTACAGACCACTTATAAGAGGGTAATCTGGTTGGGTTTTTTTAACTACTGGGTTTCAGATACAGCCTCAGGGACTCCATATGGGTGGTCAAGTAATTCTGTCTGATGAGTAATAAACAAATAATTCTACACCCAATTCTGTTTTATTCCCACTGAGTGGTAGCTCCTTATGGAAGTAGTTCCACTTCAGTATTTAGGCATGCACTTAATCCCAGCTATTTATATGGCTAAACACCACTCCCTGAAACAAGGGATACAGTATTAAGCCATGTGCAAAAAAGCAGAAAATTGCCCAACAAAATGCAAAAAATCATATGTTGAGAAGATAGACATTATATTCAGGACTCAGACATCAAACTAATTATAATTTTCAGTTAAAAATAAAGCTCCTTGACACCATCTCCTAATGCATTTTTTTCCCCCAGATTTGAGATAAGTATTCATAAGGTTCACATACCTGGTTTTTGAGTGACAGTGACTTTTTTAAAAGGTGTAATGTCCCTGCTGTCCTGATCTTTCACATAGTCAGTACTAATCAGAAGTTGTGGTGCTAAACTTTGGTGCTAAGAATATTTCACTGACTGTCAAGTGTTGATTTATATTATATTTAAATAGCAGCCATCAGGTTTTGCAGTTTCAAGGGAAGAAGATTGTTTATTGGAAAAAAATAAGAAAAAAAAAAAGACATCACTGTGCCTTCTGGGCACCCACACCAAAACACTTGTATGGAAAATACAGAGATATTTTCTTTATTAGCGCTTTAACTAAAAACAGACTTTGGCAGCTAATCTTCTAAACATCTAAACCTCATCAATTACTTTCCTCTGCTGTTGGAGCAAAAGTATGCCATTCGTTGGAGAAAAAAATATTTAGGATGTGAAATACGTATGCATACATTTTCGTATATGAATAGTCCAGCAAAGATTTCTAGAACAATGTCACTACAATTTAAGATCAATAAAGAACTGAACAGTCCAGTCTACAAGTTATATCTTTTAGTCTTTAGGGGTGAGATTCTGACCCCTTTATTTAAGCTAATAATCAGAACTTTCAGTGAGGTTTGCTTAGTCAGTATTGGTGAAAGCTGCAGCTGCCAACAAAGGCTCGTGGGTCAAAACACCATGGAAAACAGGCAGCTATCATGTTTTTTTACCCTTGTAACCTTGCTGTGTTATAACTGCAGGTAGAAAACACAGTCAGCCTCCCTTTCCATTAATATTTAAGCATCATAAAAAGTGCTACACCTGAGGATTGTTTCCAGACTCTTGCCCATTTCATAGCACAGGCAGGCATAAGTTATACACAGCTATATGCCCATGTGCAGTGATACAGAGCACAGGCTTGAAGGGTCCTCCTGCAAATCTACTTCTAATTTAGAACAGCTTTATCCATTTATTTTCAGATTTCAGTTCAGCCAAATCAAAACTTTTCTTAAGGAACAGAGAGCCTTACTGACACTTCTGGCAGTATAGAGAATAGCACCTTAACCTCTGATTTCACAAACAGTATAAAGAATCTTGATTAAGGCAACTGCCTGTCTTGCTCAACTTCAGAGCCTACATTCTCCTCTGCCTATTCTCAAGCACTTTAAAAATTTAATTTGGAAAGGCTCGTGCAGCTGTGTCTGGCACAGTTTTGCCTCTGCATCTTAAAGCTGAGTGCTACCATCTTGTCTTGGTAGTTTCAAATCAAAAAATTCCCAGAATAAATCTCAAAAAACTGGCAGCAAGTACAATCTAAAAACAAAATGTATAAAAGGAATGATATAAAAAGAAATTAAGTATGTTAATTTGCTGTGCTTTAAGGTAACTTCCCATCAGTAAAATTTTTAATGGTCTTCTATGCTTTAGGATGGCAGAAACTTATGAAAAATATATTATTCCTAACCTTAATAATTCATAACTATAATAATAAAAAAATTACTAATGAAGATTAGAAATGACAATTTTATGTGAAATAAGAGAAGGATAATTCCTAGGACATAGAAGCACTTGAGGACAACTGTAGTAACTGGCACTTCTGCATTAGCTCTAGAGATGCCATATTTGCCACAGAAAACACACATTAAAGATTGAATGAAGGATGTGTTCAGTATTAAAATAATAAGAGAAGATAAATTAAATCTGTGACTCGCCATCACTTCTGGACAGGTCCTGCCTTTCTGTAGAGTAATTCTACATCATCTGACAAACTACCTCAATGGAACATGGGAGAGCACAGCTACCAACCTCTGACACCAATGAGATAAATTCCCTGGTTTGGGATCTAGCCAACAGCATCTTAAGCTCTTGTCCTGAGATTTGGTAGTTTAGCTCATCCAGTGTGATTTTTATTGTATATTTGTAGTAGTAGTAGTGTCAGATGGTATATTCAGTTGGAGCACAGACTGAGTTATCTTGGGGAGATTTTTTACTTTGAAGTGTGAACTGGGAATGGGTGTGGGGAAAGCCTTTTCTTCTCTAGAGGTCTGTTTTCTTGCTGAATTTACTGGGAACAGAAGTTGTTCAGAAACACTAAAAACAAGTCTCTGTTATTTATTCCACTTAAAGTTTTGCAACTCTGAATCTTGTTGTCAAAGTGCATTAATTCAAATTAACATAATAAATTATATGACTTGTGTCTTGGCTCAAAAAAGCCTTTAAAGTCTATTTGGCCTATGGATTTCTCAGATGCTGTTATTACAGTTTGTCTTCTGCAAAGAATTCTATGAATAGAACAAGAATGGGGATTGTTCGACAATTAGCAGAAGTATATAATTCAAAGCACTAAAAATGCTCACATTCTCTCTCACCTCCACTAAGGATTTCTTCTTTGTTTTTTCCCTCACTCAAGAAAGAAATATTCTGGAGCCAGCACCCACAGCCTTTCTGTAAGTGTAGCTGTTGTTTCTTTCAGGACAGAGAACAGAAAGACTTTTTACCCAGATAGAAGCATAAATCTCAGTAGAAGGCATCTGTTCCAGAGCACTGTGCCACAAGGCTGGTTTTTGTATTTCATTTGTTTCTTTGAAGTCATCTGAGCAGGGAAGTGATTTGGACATAACTGTGCCCTGTGATGAATGCTCTTTTTTCAGAGCTCTGAAGGTTTCCTCGCAGAGTGTGAGAACCCTTTCAGATGATGCTATTTCTTTTAAAGATGCTACTAATGTCTTGACCATGTATTATTTTTCCTAAAGAAAAAGGTGCAAGGCATGAAATTATATGATTTTTTTTTTTGAGAAGTCCATGCCTGTAATATAATGCTGCTGTCATCTCCAGTGGGAGTGAGCTGTTTTAATCACTCTGTTCTACAAAAGACAGGCAACTCTGCTTTAATGTCAAGCTACAGGAACACAAAGTCATGGCTGTACTAAAGAAATAATGACATACAGTCAAACCAAGTCAGCATAGCTAAACAACAGGTACCATGGAGCATTTTCATCTTCTGGAAAATGAAATTCACTTGAAAATTACTCTGAAAACAAACATCTCATGATATGGGTACTAATGGAACAGAATAAATGAGACTGGGAGCGATGCACAGAACAAGCAAGGTAAAATCCATAATTAGTCACCCAGCAAGTCAGGTGGTATGTCATGATGTCCTTCTTTAACAAACAGAAAAAGAACAAGATGCAGGACTTTAGTAAGGACAATCCTGTTGTGTTGCCTGTCCTAGGATGTGGAAGTGTACAATGTCAAAAAAGCCACTTAACTATTAACACAGTTTCTTAACACAAGATGTTGTCCTTACCTAGAGATGTCCAAAAACAAAGATAAAGGAAACATTTGTTCAGCCACTCAGATTTATCTGTATACTTGATAAAGAAAAAGTTCTTCTATCCTTCACATAAGTAACTAAATAAGCATAATGATCAACCACCTAAAATTCTGTCAAAATTCTAAATATTTTATCCAAAAATATTTCAAATCAGGTGGTGTTACATCTAAAAACAAAATGAAAAAAAACCACCATGGGATTTTATTTCAATGAAACATAGAAACATAATTAAAGACATTAAAATTAAATGTAAAAAATAATTTTGGGAATCTGGTTCAGTTAAAAAAACATCAAAGAGCTTATTACTGTATCTTGACTTAAGTAAGCATGTTGTCACTCTAATGGACTGGTTTTAATTTGTTGAAACCACTCTGTTGGGATGATTTATATCCCAATATTTCTGGCAAACACATTTAGGAGAGTAAATTCTCTTTTCTGAGAGGCACAACAGGTTTTCATTGACTCAACTGTGGTACAGAATATCAACATATAATTTCAAAAACTTTGAACAGGCTGTTAAAATTGGGTATTCTAATTAAGCAACTCCAAATCAAAATCTACCAATTTCAGTTTAAAAAAGGCTTTTTAACTTTCTTTTTTATGGTCTTCTTAGGTCTGGGGGCAATTTATGGGATGAAACTTATGGAATAAAATGAGAGCCTCAGTGACCCCAAAGGAACTCAGAAGTGGTTCCCTACCCCTTCAGCCACACCAAAACAGCTCTTTACGGGAAGAGAGATTTTGATTTGGGTTTTTCTGGGGAGGGTTGTTTTGTTTTGTTCATTTCAGTAATTCAGCTCACTGAGTAGCCCCATATGCTGCTATTCTTGTGCAATGGGGATGAAGTTTCTCAACAGCTTAAGCCAACACTGCCACCAACATCCTTGTCTTTCCCCTGTGATCTCCACTCCTCTGCTGCTGGCACTGGCAGTTCCCAGTGGCTCAGAGCTGGTTCGAAGAGCTTAAAAGAAAGTTACCAGCAATTTCTGTAGCCTGGCACTCCCATGCCAGGAGTAGCACAAGAGAGGAAGGGAGAGACAAGAGAGCAAAGTATGAAGGTGGGACTGTGACTGAGCTGACCAAGCTTTGTTTAATTTGTCACAGAAGTGTGACCTGAGGGTATGGTAAACACCAGCATGAAGGATACAAGGCACCAGGGCAGAGGAGGTGACTGGAACCTTCCAAAACCAACCTTTCCAGCAATGTCAATATCTTGAGTAATTTCAGCCACAGGGCCGAGGTTGACATAGATGGAGCCTGTGCTCACAGCATGTCCTGGCACAGCTGGGCCTCCTCCAGCCCTTGTGCTGCTGACTGCTGTAGGGGAGGGAGAGATGGGAAGCAGAGAATCAGCAGATTTAGCACAGCTAGGAGACTTTTCCCTGAAGGAAACATCTACAGGCCATATTCGGACGGCATTTAAATTTATCCTCTTTCAAGTAAAATAATTATTAAATACACTGCCTGTTATATCACTTTGCAAGTTGCGTTGCTGCTTGTCTTTCTACTCTTCCACTTTTTGCATCTTCAGTATTAACAAGCACTAATAGCTCAACCTATTGCTTGGATTTCTTCTTGGGGTGATTTCTCACTGGGATAATTTTTGTGTCTTTTGTGAGTAGAACTGCAGACCAGAGTGAATACTTGTAACCCACATTCTCTAGTAAAGGGTATTCATGTTGAAGGAGAGAAAACACAATAAAGTCTGCAAGGATAATGTCATGTCTGGTCAGTGGAGGAGGCCCATGCACTCCCCTTACACTCAGCCCTGTTAGAAGAGATGCACAATGAGGTTTCTAAATCTTTTAAGAACAGCATGTAAAAACAGAGATTGCCCCATACACTGAATTTATGCCTTCAAGAGGGAGTGATCTGAGTATTTAGGATTGGAAGGGATTCTCAGAAATTTCCTTGCCATCTCATCAGGGAGAAAATCAACAACATCACTGAGGGATTCAATTGTGTTCCATATAAATTAAGCTAAAAGTATAGGGAAGACAAAGAAAAAGAAATATGGCACTTATAATCTGTTTGTTTTGGCAAGCGTCCTGCTTTATGCAATTCCATAGAAACTGTCAGAGAGTTTATGGAAGGTTCAACATTTTTATTCCAATCTTTTTGGCCTATTTCAAAAGACAGTGACCTGTGGGAAACATTATGCATGCTTACTCAGAAAAATATCTGAAATACCACTATAAACTCCAGCTGTTCAAATGAGAAGGAAGAATGATTTAACTGCTGGCCATGACCAAACTTGGATGACAATAGTTAATGTGGGATTCCCATCTCAGTAGACATTTACTTCAGCATATGCAACCTCCAACAATAGAAGGAAATAGTGGAAACCAATAGCAGGATTTCCTTCGAAAATTCACTTTTATTCCTTCTTCCCTTAAATCTCTTTATTCTTTCCTAGTAAAAATTGTATACGTAGTAGCAGCTGGAGGGAATGCAAGGTCAGGCCTGCAAACACTTCAATCCATCAGCAGAAAGGTGTGGCAGATGGTCAGTCTGCTGTCTTGCAGGAAGGAAGCTGTAGCCTTCACTTTGAGTCACGAGAAGCAGCCAAGGAGGGAAGCATCCATGCTTAGATGGTGGATGTGGCAGGGTCAAGCTCTGGAGGAAAGTTGTGCACAGAAAACACTACCAAGCAAAGCTGCTCTGTCATCAGTTTGCAGCAAATGCCAATGTATATCTCTGTTCACAACAAGGAACTGAGATCTGTCTCTGTGTGCCTTGGCAAGTGATGGATTGTGATAAGAGCAGACCTTTAGAAGACAAAGTTGTTCCTGAAGAGCTGACTTCTCTACTTTGCTCAGTAGAGAGGATTTTACAGCAGATTAGTTCTAGTCTGGCCCAACTGATCAGAAGGGGTGAGTGTAAGCACATGAGGAGCCAGCTGGATCTCTTTGCATTGAAAGCTCCCCAGTTTGGTCAACAGTGTAATGTTGTCCTGGAGTGAGCAAACTGCAGAAAATGGGCATAACAGGAGACTTGTTTCAGAAGCAGTCTTGCAGCAGCTGGTTTTCCTCTGCATCACTAGTGAATGAGTTGTAAGATCAACATCCTGATAACAGAAAGGGGATGGAATTGAATTACCAGCAATGATCCTTGGAAGGACAGATCCTATCACTCCCTCTGGGGTCACATCAGAGGGATGACTTCTGGTCAGGAGTTCTGAGATCACAGCAGATCCACTGCTGAGAATACTCAAGCAGCCACAGCATAACACAAGCTCTCCATTACAACCAAAAACAGCTGTGTGAGAGGGTATATAGTTCAATCACATGATAAATCTCCATTGAAAGTCTCTCCTATCCTTCACCTTTACAAGCTTTTTGAAGTTTCTTAAGAATGAAAGCTAAACAATATTTAGCCAGACAAGAATATCATGTTTAGAGCTGGTGAGCACTCTTTCTGTTCCTTTCCTTTTTCAGAGCTTTTTATGGTGCTACGTAGCAGCATAAGCACAACAAACAACGCTTGGTGGCACAAGGTAGTTGAAGGATCCTGGATCAGCTCTTGGTTGGCTGCCTGGCTTCCTCTGGGTTTGCAGCAGGCTCCCAAGGAAACCCTTTGAAGAGTTCAGAAAAACCACTGAGAAGAAATGACTGTATGCAATAGTGTCTTCTAACCAGTTACACAGTAGTAAGCACAAACCTTTGGAAATGCAAGTGATTTATCCTCAGAAGACTACAGGAGAAGCAGTGATTTTTGGAAGAAACATGGACAAACAACTTGGCAAAACTCATGTTGCGCCTATTCTGCTGATGCAGGAAACAGAAAGGAAGAGGGGCTGATCTTATACTCCGACCTGGCTGTTTGACTACATGCTGGACAAAACATATTCAGACAC
The DNA here is from genome assembly GCF_009819655.1 of Sylvia atricapilla. Taxonomy (NCBI): domain Eukaryota; kingdom Metazoa; phylum Chordata; class Aves; order Passeriformes; family Sylviidae; genus Sylvia; species Sylvia atricapilla. Next base: position 30,003,348 of record NC_089140.1, read on the forward strand.
AGAATTGTTATAAAATCCAGTGTTAGTGTTCTTTCTTGGATAAAAACAGGAAGAAGAAATCAAGAATTATGGCTGAAACTCCAGTGTCAACTCATGCAGTCATACTCAAAGACTTCTGTAAAAAGAAAGGCATGCTTATATATTTAGGAATATGCAGACTGAGTTAATGATAAGAAATCCATCTAAACCTTCATTTGGCTATTGAGTAAACTACTACAATTACAGGTGGTTTTAATTTAATTTTTGGGTAATTTTTCTTCCACTCACGTTATCACTTGACTAATAAACATCTGGGGATTTGCTATTGTCATAATTTCTTCACTGAATTCATGAAAGACAAGTTTAATTACTTGTCCATCACACACTGGGGGTAAAAAATAGGGAAAGAAAAAAAAAAAACCGAGGATCAACTGAATTAATATGAATTTATATGAAACTACATTGATTTTACTGGAGCTGAGATTATCCACTGGTCCAACAGCAGATCATGGAATGAGACCAGGCCTTTCTTTTAGTATTTTTTTTCTATCTTGTGCCAATATCTTGCTATTGATTCTGTTGCTAGTGTCTAATATGCTTTAACTATCATGAGATTCATTACCATCAAATTCTTAATTTTAAGAGGACCTACTGATTATTATTGTATCTATTACTTTAGCAAAAAATCCATTTTGTACCGAATTGTATGATGGTTCCCTGGCCCTTGGCAATCCTTGGATGACCATTCTCCTTCATTTTTAACAATAAATCTTTCTCTCTAGTGTCACAGCTCTTGCTTTTGATCATTTCCATAACTGATGACTTTGGAAAATTTCCAAAGTAGGATTAAGAAACAAACACAGTGAACTTTTGCGTTCAATATCTACTGAAAGACATGTCTCAATGTCTTATCAACTTCAATCTTTGGAACAGAACGTGATGTTCTTGGGTTGAGAGGAAAAGCACAGGGAAACAGCACACTGGGACTGAAGAAGAGGTGTGAGCACTAAGCACACACTTCACTGCTAAGTCATCCTCTGCATTCTAAATTTGAGTAATGAAAACTGTTTTCTTCCACCAGTGATCAAAGCTCCCATTAAAACGAAGTGGCTTATGTAAAATTGGATGAAATCACAATTCATAGCCTCAAAGGAAACCTCCAAAAGCGTGTGTGTGTGCACACACACTCACATGTATCACCACCTTTCAAAATGCTTCTAGCTTGCTGATCTCAGAGTGGATATCTCAAATCTGATATGATTGTACTGAAATTGGACACTTCATAAAAGGGCTTAGAATGAGCAAATGAAAACATGTGGCCTAACTCTCCTCTCACACTCAGAGCAAATTAAATCTAACACTGGATTAGTTTTTTTGACAAGCTGCAGAAGCTGTATGAAAGCTTCAGGGAAACCCAAGGCTTTTGAAAATTTGTGTTTACCCTGACCAAACGTTTCCAATAGGAAAGTATTTTTGGCATTTTGATGAGAAATTTTCACTTTGAAACTCATTTTTTAACATAAAGAAGTGTTAAATAAATCAAAAGTAAACTTAAAATTTATGGATTGTTTCTTTGCCCTTTTTGCAAATGGGAAAATGTTACATGAAGTTCTCCTTTCCATTTCTGCAGTGAAAAAAATAAAGGCAAGCAGTCTAATATTGTGCACAATTGAATTAAACATGTGACAGTACAAAAACTAATAATGTACTCTTTTCCCAAGGGTCAATTTTGCTCAAACACTAAAATCAATTAAAATTTTCAGACTGCCTCATTACAGATCAGTAATGGTCTCCAGAAAAATCTGATCAATTCCTTGAAGTTTTCTTGCATTTAACAGATGAAATTTCAAGGAGCTTTACAGAAAATTTATACTCCTGAGCCCTGATTAAAGACAACAAGTGAGTATTTTCACTGTTTAGAGAATAGCAGTAGTGTAAGGTGTACTAAGTTCATTCCAATTTATCTTCACTTTAATGTTCCACGTTTCTCTTGGAAACGTTCTAAAGGGTCTTAACATAAAATGTAAATCTAAGATATAGTGACATAAAACTTCTTTCAATAATATGGTAACAAGAGTTTTGTAGCTGATAGAGTTCAGAGCACTCACCCTACTGGCTCCAGCTTTGACACTACCTAATGTTTCACATCTGGCCAAAAGGGAGTTAAAATGGCAATCGTTGAGCTAACTCCTTGTGATTTGGAATGACAATGCCTCTTCTCTACTCAAGAACAGAAGCAGATGACTCTACTGAAAAGTGTATTAGCTATAAGGGCAGGTTTTGTGATGGGTCCCTCTCTGCAACTACCTTACTACTGCAAACTCAGATTTTTTTAGTCAGTGTTGACAAATTTCAGAGCTTTTCAGTCTAAGACTGATTTGAATTGCTGACTGTCTTGGTTTGGGAAGACAGGTATCTGTCAGGGAAAAGCTGGAGTTCCCTTTTAACCCCTCCTCCCTTTTTTTTTTCCATTTATAAATTTGCAGATAAAAGCTTTTAGGCAAAATATTTAGGAAATAGAAATAGCAGTTCTTTACTAGTATGTATAACAAAGCAAACAAAAAGCAACAACTACAGCATTAAAAACAAAAACAGTACCAAGAACCTCGAGGGCTTTGCTTCACAAAAACCCAGGGCAGTCTGGTCTCGGTGCCTTTGTAGGATCCTCAGAGCACCAAGCTGGGAACAGTGGAAAAGTCTCAGGCTGGTAGCTGGGATGGCAGGGGGTCCCAGCAGGGCAGGGGCAGGGGGTCCCAGTAAAGCAGGGGCAGGGTGTCCCAGCAGGGCAGAGGGGTGCAGGGTCACTCTGTAGCAGACGAGCAGTGCTGATGGAACCACAACAGCGGGGCAGGGCTGGCCCAGCTCTTGCAGGGCGGCAGAGGAACTCAGAATTCCAGGGCAAGCAGATGATGGCAGATTTCCCAGGGCTGGACTCCTCCAGAGACAGTGAACTCTTCTAGCAGAGAGCAGCAACCCAGCTGTGCTCTCTCCCCAAACGCCGAAAAAAGAAGTGCCAAGCTGCCTCAAGCTCTGTCCTTTACCTGCCCCAAAACTCACTTCATCTCTTCCTCTGAGTTTTGACCGCCCATTTGTTTTTTGTTAAATAGTGTTAAGTATCCAATACTTAATTTCCTTGGTAATTTATGGGGAAGAATTCTTTAGAGCAAAAAGGAGCAAACCTAACCCCAACACTGACAAAATGAAACTGTTGGGTATTAACTTTTTTTTCCAACCAAGATTTTTTAAAACTTCATAAGACATGTGTGCATTTATGCCCAGTTTGTCTTGTGTAGCCTTCAACACTTTCATGAATATTTATCAATATCCTTTGACAGTCTAGACTGCATGATGTAGCCAGAGACCTGATCTAGTCTCCTCTACAGTCAAGAGAAATCTTCCCACTCTTTGAATGTTTACTTCTTGACTTCTTTTTTTCTTTGTCAGGTACTTGGAAGTTCATTTTCTCTTCTTAGTCTTCACTGAAAGACAGATTTTTAGAGGTTAAATACCCCTATGAACTGTAACACGGACTTCTGCTTGGGATGTTTTGAAAGCTGATAAAATAGCTCCTTAATTTTCTTAGTTAGCTATCAATCTATCTATCTAGGTGTTGCAGGGAAAGAATTGAAAGTGGAAGATTTGGCAAGGGAGGAAAGTAGAGTTGTCTTCTCTCAAGATGACCTTGCAGATAGTGGATGCTAATATCCAGTGTGGAAAATTTTGAGTATTGTGCTTGTTTTGGGTTGTTTTCTGTCTGCCTTGAGAGGTGAAGATTTTGTAGAGGATAACAGAAAGCTGTCAGACTTGAGGCTTTCTTCATGGACAGGCTTGTTAGAGAGGTAAGGAGGTGGGGGTTATGGAAAGCAAAGTGCTGTGCGGCACTTCCCATGCCCCAGGCCCTTGGAGATGCTGAGGGTGGGAATGTGCTCTCATCTTTTTGCTCCTAACATGGACTAAGCTTAGCAGTGCATGTATCCCCTGCTTGTTATCGGAATCCTCCAGCCAGGAGGGTGATGGAATATATCTGGTCTTTGCACTTCAGCTGTGGGTCATGGTGGCCTTGGTTACTTGCATCCATCAAAGCACACACTAGGTTAGACTGATAGATAACAATCCAGATTAGACAACTACATTCCCAGGACAGAGGGAGGAAGGGAGTAAAATTACCAGTTCAAGATCGATAGACTCTATTGATGGCACAATTTTTGGATAACTGTTTGTCTGGGGCACAGGATAACACTTCAAAACTCTGTCTTTGATGGGAAAATTGAAGAAAGCACAGAGCTTCAAGATGCTGTTTGACTCTTACAAGGCAAGACACCTCTTAAGTATTGTTGTCACATAGATAAGCTGCTGGGAAAAAGCAGGAGTGAAGTCATAAGGATGAGTTCTGTTGTGCCAACTCTCATAAGGAGAGAAAGGATGTTGCCAGGCCAGCACCATTAACAAGTTCTCAGACCTTTACTGCATGCTGTGAAGGACTAAGGCATTGTGTTGAAGCTGCAGTGCATTTCCTTCCCAAACCTGAGGCAGGAAACGGGAGTGCAAAGAAACAAAGGAAGAAAGAGAAGTCCAGAGATAGTTCCATTATAACCACATATGACACTGCAAAAATACTTCCTCTCCTCCACAAAAAGAAGAAAAAAAAATTAAACTTAGCTATAAACCTGGGCAAAAAGTGGTCTTCATTCTTCCTTGAAATTGCCCTCTTTTCAAATTCTGCCCATGTTCAAATTTTGTCACATGATTGGCATTACTTATTTTTTTCCTTTCCTGCCCAGCAAAAATTTTAAGTGCCTGATTAGTCATCCAGGAAAAAGACACAGAGAGACTACTAAGATACCAGAAAACCCTTCTGATTATCTCCCTCCTAGTTTAAAGGGGATACAACGGATTTATTGCTTAAAAATATAATTCCTTTTTTGGTTTTACTTGCCTTTTTTTTCCTCCTTTTCCCCAAGCAAAATTTTTTTTTTTTTTTTTCCCCCCCTGGAAAGATATCCACTCTAGACTAGCAACTGAAGATTAATAAGTCACTGTTATTGCTAAATCAAAGGCAATGGAGGAATGCTTTCACTCCAAGCCTTCACTGACTCCAGGAGACTTTGTACTGGGACCTCTAGGGTGAAATGAATGAAATGTAAGAAATTCCCATTTTTGACACAGTCTGTCATTTGTTAAGAAAGTTATGCTGTTTAAAATGTTATGCCAGTTGTAACCTGTCTGTTAAGAAAGTTATGCTGTTTGTACCAAAATTTGTACCCTCAAAACCTTATTCCAAGTTGTACACCCCCTCTAAAACCCCGGGTTCCCTTCCCCTTCCGTCGGGCTAGACTGTCACCATTCCCGCCGGCTCCTCGAACTGCCGGCCCCGCCTAATAGGAAAATCCAAGGACTTCCATGGTGCACCGCTCCAAAACCAAAGTGCAGTTGCTGGCAGACGGACCCAAAAGCCGCGACCCAGCACAAAATCCAGATAAAAGGGAAACACTACAACAATGAGAAGACCCTCAGCTACCTAAAGACTGAATTCTGCTTCTACCGCCTCGCCATGACCACAAAGAGACTGGGAAGAAGTGACGCCCCTAGACCACGTGAGCCCAGTTGAGTTCCTGGAGATACCCGTGAGGCAGGAACTTCCGACTCTGTGACAAGAGCAGCAGGTTCGTCTGACACCTGATCCTCAGAGGTGGCCAGAATGAGAACGGCGACAGGAGCGGTGACGGCGCAGGCGACCCCTCGCGTTCCCCCTTGAAAGAGCTGACTAATAAAGGCTTTTCAAAGGAGCAGGTCTCCTGGCCCATTTATAACATAGGGGAAATATATTATGAAACTAAACAGGTTTTCCAGTAATCACATTTATTCATTCTTCCTAGTGCAATAAGATACAGATACACCCAAAGTTACTCCACATTAACCAAGAACGCTTTTAGTTTTGCAGATAAATTTTGTGCTATTAAATGCAAAGATAAGCAGCCTGAGGATTAAGTTTGATAGTTCCACTCAGTATTAATCCTCAAAATATACAAACTCACAAACACACAAAAATATTATTCACACTTCACTGATATAGTTAAATGCTGATATTTAAAAAGGCTCTTTCCATAACAGGATTGGGAATATTGCCTCTGGGCTAATGCATACAGTAAAGGAAATTAAAAGAGGCTGCAAAGCAAAAGTAAAAGTAGAGCTGGCCCTTACTGAAGTCAGTGACAAAATTCCTTTAAACTGCAGTAAGAAAAGAACAAGCCCCAGCAGCCTGGATTGACTACAAAGCCAAGGGAGATTTTAAAACATGAGTAATGAGAAGTGGGAACAGTACAAAGATTATTAATACTAAGAAATTAGGAATCATGCCTTTTAATATTTAAAACACTTCTCCAAATACACATTTTAATTTGTCTTTAGGATTAGTACAATGTTATCAATACAAAAGGAAGGATCTATGTTAGTCTAATTGTGTTGTTTTTTCCCCCACAGTATACATGCAGTGTAAATGCATTCATATTTCTGTATATCTTTACCATGTGTGCCTGCAGAGAGGGAAGGACCACAGTTACACGGGCAGGAAACAGAAAATGTTCCATTTTCCAAGCTTATCCTTGCCTTCAAACCATTACAATGCCAGATTTTATCAGGAACTCTGCTTTAAAAAAATTAAAGAGAATTTCAGTTCCAGATGGAGTCTACAGTGATGTTACAAAGATAATATAAGAAACAGAAAGTGGAAACAGATGTGTCATTTTTAAGATGGATTGTATTAGCCTAAAACTCTCCAAATGTTCTGTGAGATGTGACATCTGCAGCAGTATTTTCAAACCTTTTGGTTTGGATGGTCTTTTCTTCCTTTGTAATTTCATACATTGTAAGGGACCATCTAGCCTGATCCTTTCACAGACTGAAGGACTTCCCAAAATTAACTCCTAAAAAAAAAAAAAAACTTGTGTTGAATTTCAGCACTGGACAAACTATGACAATACTTGCTAGCCATACTAATAAATTTTTTCTAGGTAGGCAGAAACCAAATGTCTCAGGAGAGTCACCCTGTGATCCTGCACACAGGACCGTCACCACTTTCCCTCAGTCATTAGCTCCTCTGTTGCATTGCTGCAATCTTTCATACTTTGAGAATAACCTCCCCATATAAAAATTAATTATTCTCTTTCTTTCTGCATTGATACATGAGACAGGAATCACCTGTTCTCTGACAGCTGCCAGAAATTATTAAAATGTGAGCTATCACAATGAGGTTTTAGTCTATGCTCTATTACCAATTGCCCCTTTCATGTCTTAACCAGAATGCCAAATGAAAAAACACTTCAGTGTTATTGTCTTTAATAACCAAACACACCTCAATTTATTAAAAAAAAAAAGATAGTAAAAGCTGTTTGGTGCAAACCTATGTCAATTTATGCTTACACTGAGAACTTCCTTTCAATTTTTATGTAGAAGTTCTTCAGTAGCTTCCCACAAATCCTCCACCTACTGCAGTTACCATCTTGTTCCTTTAAAACATTAGTATGGTGTTAATTTTTCCCATTTCTAGATTAGAATAAATGTTTACAGTGAGGCTTATCAAACTAATCTATTTTAAAATATCTAACTTGAATGGTATATGTTTGATGTCCTTAAAAACTAGAGGACAGGGTTATTTGCAGAGCAGTTCTGCCCCTCTGGGACATTATAGACAATAATGTCACTTTCTTTTATCTATGGAGCAGTATAATTGCAACTTTTCTTAACATACTTTAAAACTTCCCTCATGTACTCTATGTGTTCTGACTCTGTGGGTTTTTCCCCTCTTAACAACTGTTGAATTATTCCTACCTTCTTTGAGGTCCCTTCCAGCCCAAGCTGTTCTATTATTCTGACTTGTACCACTTTCAAATTTGCCTTTCTTCCATTTTTATATAAATTTGCATTCTTCCTGGGTTTATTTTGTTTGTTTGTTTCATATGTGTTCCCACTTTCCCTTTGAGCCAGGGTTTCATTTTGTTTTGTTTTGTTTTGTTTGGGTGGTATTTTTTTAAAAGCAACACAGTCTTCTCTCTCATTTGTGGTTTTTGAACAGTTTGGTAAAATATTCCTAAGCAGCTCCCAATTATCATTCACATTTTACTGTTTAAAAGTTTTTTCCCCAAAGATACAGCTCTTAATTGTTTTCAGCTTTATGAAACTTCTCTTTTAAACCACTAAGAGAGAGGGAATGTGAAGTGGTTTTTTATATTTTTTCCTAGTTTGAACACTCTTTTCTTTGATGTCCCTAATATGATTTTGCTGAAGGTGTATGGCTAAGCATTAACAATAGCATTAATATTGGGTTTGAAATTCCCTTTTACCTAACAAGATAGGTTCAGTAGAGGGCTCAGTGTTCCAGAAACATTTTTCAATTTAACAGGGAAAAAGAAATTCCTATAACTTTTTAAATGTTGAAAATAGTTATTTAAAGAACCAATTGTCGTGGTCTGTTCTGTGACTAGATGCTGCAATATACTTAGAAGAGCAAAGTTAAAAGGAGGGTTTGATTTATCATTTGGTATCAGGTGAATAGATAAATATTCTTCCTTGAGGACTCGTCAGATCTTCTCAAGAGACACATTCACCACTGAACTTCAGATTTTCACTATTCCTCTTAAATATCCCTCAAGCGCCTTGACTTTTGCTGGATGCTTGGTGAAGAGGGATAAAGGCTTTTGGGTAGAAAAACCGCTAGGAGCTGGGAGGAATGGGGTTTCAGAGAGCAAAAATAATCAGTTTCCATATTAAAAAGTAATGAAGTTTAGATAATTAAAAGAAAACTGTAAATAAAGTTTGAGCTTTTGAATGCACTGAGAACTGGACTACATCTAGGAGCAGGTGAATAATAACACTGTCATCCCTCTGAGTTGGCAGATGCTTCCATTTGCCCAGAAGAATTACAACCGGGTGACAATAATTTTTTTAGAATCTATGCAATCCCAAATTTTTAAATTAATTCAGATGTGACATGGTTAAAAATAAGAAACAGTGAAAGAGAATATCATCCTTCTTCATACTTGTATTCAAAGTTAAATACATTTGAAGCTGATCTTCAGTGCTGTGAAAGAATCACAAAAGTTTTTCCATGGTATTAAAAAATTCAATTATGGGCTTTGTTTAATGATTCAGAGCAGAATTTAGATCATTTTTCCAATGAGCTCCTTAAAAATCTAATAATCACTAAATAATCACTAGTCTCTTCTTGACAGGATTAAAAGATATGTAGTACCTCAGATGAATCACAAGAGCATTAGTGGCAATAGTCATTTGGAGAGATCCAGTGTGAAGTAGGCAGAAGTAATGTGGATGCCAAGATCAATTTCCTTATTATTGTAATAGAGCTTATGCTTCCAAGATTAATGAATTGAAAGCCTGTCAAGATTATACTACAAAATATTTTTAGTAATTTAGTTGGAAGGGATGAGGAGTGGTCACTTAGAGGAGAGATTCAAAGACAAGTAGTCTTTCAGGTTTAGTGATATATCAAAACTGTTTCTGGACAGCTTTTAGGTATGTGGTTTGGATTCTCATAGTTTAACAAAATCAGTTTCATCTCTCAGTGCTAACATGCTTTTTCTGTGTCTGGTCAGCAAAGAAAATCCAGGGTGGACTTGGATAATTGGGGGAGGGAAAGTGTTTTATTCACAGTGTAGGTATGGAGATGTTTATTCTTAAGTGGGCAAACACATTGACACATCAACCATGGTGCTGAATGTTCCCAGTTGAGAACGGTCTCAAGAATAAGAGCAAACTCTGTCTGGTTAGCCATCTCTATTTTATGGAGCAGAAGAAAGGAACAGATTTTTTTCAAAGCAGTCAGTCTTTGCTTCACTTATTATGTCCACAAAGTGAATGATTTAAGCAGATAATCAGAAAACTGATATTTGATAACTGATTTGGATAAAACAAAATTGAGCAAAATTATTATAACGGGGAAAAAAAGGCTTTCAAAGAAGATATCACAGACTGAAAGAAAATTTCGATTTAGAGAGTACATCCTCCAAAGTGCCTGTAGTAAGAGTCTGAGAAACAGAAAAACTACATTTTAAATTATTAAAATTTTCCCTTAATAGCCAAATAAAAATAAAAAAAAAATGTTTAAAACCATCGGGACTTTAGTTCCATTTATTAAGGGGTTTTAAATCCATGTAATCTAGTTTCTGTATAAATGTCTGAACAACCAGGTGATAGACTGGTTTTGAGGGTACCCTCAAACTCCTGTTGCTTTTCCTCACTTTGTATTAAAGTTCAACAATAACTGGAAACAAATACAGGTTTGAAATTTGTTTTCCAATCTCCTATGGTAATGGACCAAATTATGAGGCTGAAAAGTAATTTTTTTCTGTGCTCCAAAAAATATTCAGATAACTTGTATAGAGCATAACCCCGCTGATAAAATGGGTCACACTTTATCAGGATACTTAGACAAGCTCGCTAGAACACTCTTTAATGTGTACAGTCCAGTTAAAAAGCTTTAGAGTTGAAATCTAAATCTCTCAGTTTCTGATCTCTGGTTTTTATTCAAAAGACTGCTCAACACACACACACCCCAATGTGTTAAGATTATTCCTATGTGATCACTATGTATTAGGAGCCTCAGAAATCACACAACTAGAAACAACACTTTCAGAGAACTAAGGCAAGAGGAAGTCTAATTCCTTGACCTCAAACCTCATTAAGCAGGAGGCAGGCTACTGACAGGAATTTACTCAAACCAGATGAGCTTCTGATGCACACTCCAGTCACCGGCTCAAGAGACTGAGATTGTCTTTTGTCAGTCCTGTCTGGAATTGCATCAGGTATGCTCTCAGGAGCTGCATCATATTTCTAGCTCTCCATCCTATACATATGCACCAAAGTTGCAGCTCTGCTACTACTTCAAATCTTACTTACTTATTTCAAAGTAAATTACCAGTTTCTGCAGGCACAGATGTGTTCAGAAAGGCCCAGTGAAGCCATTCAATATCCTCCTAGGTTTCTGCTGGATGTCCATGCCCCAGGTGTCCACTGGAGCTCCAAATGCTGAGTCTCTCCACAACTGAGGCCAAGTACAATGTTTGGTAGTCTTCTCTTCCTCTGACACTCACATTGTTAACACCAGCTCAGGAATTGTGCTTTACACTGTCCATTTCCATTCTATAGATATTACTGTCTGGTGAATTACCTTCCTTCCTCACAGCTGCATCATAGATGGAGGTACTAAGGAACTCAGTCTTTCAAATGAGAGGAGTAAAATTATGATCTTAAACACAGGTTTGAGGTTCCCGTCTTGTCCCTCAGTATGAAGGAGCAGAAGCAGTGACAAGAAAGATGACAGTGGAGGGAAGGGAATTTAGACTTCCAATAATGGACAGATACAAAGAGCAAAAGAAAAAAACCATATACATACATACAGATATGCATAAGGAAATAAAAATAGAAACCAATGTGAAGAAAAAACAAACTGCAGTAGAAGGAGGATTCCTTCTATGGTGGTGGAAAAGAGAAAAAAAAGAAACAAAGTATAAAAAAAAAAACCTTCAAAAAAAACCTCTAACAAAACTATATTTTTATCAGCCAGGCTGAAATTAAATGTAAAAACCCAACCTTTTAAGTTAAAAATTTTGGTTAGAAAATGCTTTTATTGGGAAAAAAATTACGTGATGAAACTTAATTTTTTGTTGCACTTAAAAAACAATAAGTGTTTCTTTTCCTTCTACCTTTATCAATGCGCATTACAGTATGTCTGTTGATGCAAAAAAGTTTTCTTAGCTCCACTGAAGTGAACAGAAAAACTTTATATGACCATTTAAGTACAGAAATGTATACTTTTGCAAAAGATACAAGCAGAACTTTTCCAACCTGATCAGGCCACTAAACTTGAAAAGTTACAACCAAAAGGGAAAAAAAATACAACTAATTGAAAGGGTTTAATTATGAGATCCTGCTGGATTGTATCAGTTTTCTTCTATTCAGAATTTATTCTGATGTAAATCTGAAGCAGACATAGATAGAGTAATAAGGATTAGGGAAAAATATAAAGCAAAAGCCCTTCTCACTTAATTCTCATTTATGTATTGTTACGTTACTCAGCTGGCTCTCAGACTGGTCAGAGGGAGAGATTTAAGAGGAGTAGCAACTCATCTGAATGCCAGCAGTTTTCCAGAAGAAGAAAATGCATTTTCTTTACAAAAACTCAGCTGCTTCAACGTGGCAGAAGATGTCTGTGAGAAAAAACATCTATGGTGATTACAGTTAAGAGACTGAAGTTTTGCAATTGTAAAAGGCTCCCTTCTAAATCAATGAGAGTTATGGGAGATCTCTTTCCTCTGCTGGTAATGGGCACAGACAGTGATGCAGGGGCACAGCTGCCCCTCTCCCCACACCAGTGCAGCACTGACGCTGCTGACGAAAACAAGATTTCCCTGGGTGCACACAGTGTCTGAAAACCAAATAGGAAGAGACAGTGTCAATGATCATAGGAGTGCTGAGGAGATTGTCAGGGAAATCAGACTGCACTGAAGACTGAAGGTGATGTCTTGAAATTCTGGCGTCAAAGGTGAAACTTCTCCTGGCATCTACAGGGCCAGGAGCTCATCCTTTGTATGTAAAACAGTGAATACAAAACTTACTTAGGGGAATGAATAACTTCCACCTCAAAAAGAATTCTGTTAAGTAATCATTCTCCCTGATAAACAAATCATGATGATTTAAACGCAAATCTTTATGTTGGCTAAAAATGTTGATGTAAATTAAGCTTAAAAAGACCATGAGAAAGAAGTTTCTAAAATTATTGAATGCTTGATATGGCAGCATGTTAACTTGTGACAAGATTCACAAGACTTCTCCCGAGGCTGAATAATTTGGAATAAACTTCAGAGCACAGCAGAGGTATGTCAGTTCTTGTTTATCAAGAGAGTTACTTTGAAAACCTCTATACACACCCAGGCACCAATATGGTCTTTCTAAGATCCAACACAATTGAATAATGTAGCTGTAGCCAGCCTTGGTCATAATACATGTATTAATCATCTTATTTTACCTAGTAACAGGAAAAGCATTACCACTGAAATGAAACATTAGGAACACTGATAACCCAGAAGAGAATTAACCTGGATGAGAAGCTTGCATCCTTGTTCCCAAAAGCTAAAATCTACCCCAGCTTCTTCTCTCTTTGCTCATTTTCCTCAGCTGAAAAGTGACAGTGATTGATATCTTCTCCCACCCTAAGTATGCTGTGGTTATTTCTCCTTATGGTTAGAATTAAGCTAACAGCCCAGCTCGAACACTCACCCATTTAGATGAAGTATTTATTAGCCACGAATCCTTCTGTTCTTACACCACCTCAAAGTTCTTGTGTACGTCACTGAGGGACACAAAGGGAAGGATTCTGGCATTCAGTCGGAGGCTGCAGCACCAAACCCTCTAACAAGGCGAGCAGGCATGGAACGGCTCCGAAAGCCCAGATGTTTAAACCATATGAAGCTGCTGAAGAAAATAAAGAGCAGCTGAATTGCAAAGGAGGGGAGGATACAATGTTTGTGTATGGTTAAACTACTGTAAACTTTGAAATCTGTATTATGGAACCCATTAGGGAACCCATAACTTTGATTTAAAAGTAATAGTCGTAAGATTCTTACTTTGCCATTATTTATGGTATAATAAGAAGGTACGTTACTAGAATCCCACAAACTAAATAGATGGATTTCATTAAAACTATCCTGATGAAGAGTAAAATCGAAGGAAAAAGGAAATAACAACTTTTATTTTATGCCAATTTATTTTCATAGGCTGCTTTGCACAGCAGAAACATAGGAAGATGAAAAGACAGGGAAAACTTTTCCCTCTCTTCCATAACAGAGAGAACTTTTTAATGGTATTTGAAGGGCGGAAATGACCTACTTCCAGTTGCTTCTATATTAAGAATCTGGCTACATATCCAATAGTTGCCTGAAGAATCAAAGCAATGTACAAATTCAAATCAGGATTTATTTGTCAACACATTGGTTAAATAGAAAATTTGTTGCTGAAGAATGTGCTGTAAAAATGAATGCTTGAAAGTCTGCCCCAGGAGGGTCCTTCAGAGACATAACTCCGATATTTGCTCTGTCTTTCCCCCCACTCTCTCCTACTCTCCCTTCCTCTCTTTATTCTGATGACTGTCCTGGGGAAGCAGAAATCACAGGACCATTATGGCTTCATGTCCACCTTTCAGCTCAGCTTTTTACTCCAAAGGACCCACAAATCAAGCCTGCACGAAGTGCAACCAGGTCTGTCGTGGTATCCGTTGGTGTTTTTTTGCAGGGATCCCTTTCCCACCCAGTGAAGCCCCAGCAGTTCACCAATCCCCCCCTGCCTCAAAACTGTTCCTGCCACGGGTTTTTTTCTCAAGATGGAGCTCCTCCAGGAAAACTGCCAAGACCAGAACAAAGTGGTTGTCCTAGCTCATGGATTCCCTTTTAAATAAGCAACTGGTGAAGGAGACTGGCAGGAGACTAGCAGGAGACTGGAGGGCTGGACTCCGTGCTGGTAAACCAGCACAGCACTGAAGTCTGTGAGCAGCCTCCACAGAAAGGCTGCTCTCCTCTTCCTCCTCCCCTAGAACAGTCCATAGAGGTTTACACTTGGGATAGCATGAAACAGATGATAGGTCACATAGTGTCACTTCTGGGCTGCTCCCACCCCCTTGCCAGGAGGAAGAGGGATGAATGATCCAGAATTTACATGTTATTATGTCATGAGGAAACAGGAAGGACACAGGTAACTCCAGAACTGTTAATTTTAGTCTTGAGTTATAACTATGGACATCATATAGTCTACAGTTCATTTTACAGTAATCAAAAGGTGGTGTCCACAAAAATCTATTTATTTCTCTACTTTACAGTTCAAATGTCCATTATTCCCGATCTAATCTGTGCTGCCACTTTCCTGTACCCTAGGCTGTGTTTCTGGCATGCTACATTTGGCTTCCCAGGCATATCTGTGCTCTTTCCATTTCAGCCCACACTCACCACCTCCCAAGACAAAGGACTAGAGCTGAGTGCAACATTCTAGGTGAGTGCTCAGCCAGCCTCAGGTCAGAGGCGCTAAAGCTCCTCCAGCTTCACTGGAAACTCTTCCCCTTTACTCTGTGTCAAACTTACTTTTCATGACAGATTATATCAGGAGCCTGTTAGATTCCCGTGTGACTTGAGCCTTCTTCTTATCTTTTCATTCATAGCCTACAAACTTTTGGCTAGTTCTTCCTAAGTCTGAGCCTTTGGAATTCCATTTCAATACGTGTATCACCTTCAGATGGCTGGAGCCCTCATGCTCATCTACTCTTGTAGTGTTACCCTCCAATCCTTCTACCCACAACAGCATCATTTCCAAATCTGTGTCACCCACTCATTCTGAAAAGGCTCCCAGTGTGTTATGCTGAGCCCCCAAGATCAGTGGAAGCTGAAATCTACAAGCAGACCACATTTCACTGAATACCTGGAAAAAGAGATTTTTTTGTTTTCAGCTTTTCCTTATGAAGGTGCATCCGCATGTGCTTCTCAGATGTACCCCTGTGTGCACACACATAATATGAGCATTAAATAAGCAGGCTTTAAAGCTGCTCAGTCATATTGGTAGTTTTTCACTCTCAACTATTGAACTAATGGCCTGAGCAGCTGAATTTTGTTTGTGATGACATGTTTTCAAACAGGCTGTAAATTCAAACTATGAAGAAACTTTGATACTCCCAATTCTTGTTCTTATTCTAATGTTTTAAACTCTTCTTGTTGATTTATTAGGAGTTAAATAATCATTGCAAGAAAATTAAAGCCATTAAGCACTTCTCACTCATTTAATTTTAAATTTACAGACTTTTGACCATAACTGCCTTACAGTGACACCTTCTGGAAAATCTAGGAGGAGAAGGAAAGCTGCTCTATAAAAGGAGAGTGTGTAGGGGACAGATGTGAATCATCACAGATCAGCTTTGCAGCACTTATTCCTGGCAGACTTTTGATGTTCAAATACATGCACAGTGCTGTTACAGACACCCTACAGTTCAGCTCTCTCTAAGAAAACAAATCTATTGTTGTGGCATTAATCTGGTCACATTTTTTTCCCTCCATAAAATGGTGTTAAAGTGAAGAGTAGTCATAGTATCATTCTTAGCATCTCACAGAGATAAAAATAAAATAAAACGAGAAGGAGCTATTTTTTCTGGATTAACACTTACTCTGTTTGAAATACTGTCTAAAAATATTTCTATATTCTAAGAGAGACATTTGTTTTAATACTAAATCTTTAAGAGACAACAGTATCTGCAGTACACAGATTCAGCTGATTAGGCAAGCAAAGCAGGGGCAAAACCTCTCGAAGTCCATTAGAGAAGACCAGCAGAAGATGTGAAAACAGTTTACACTTTTAGGGAGCAGTTCAGCTGCTGACGACCTACTGTCATGGCAGAGCTCCCAGTTTCTGGGAGGCTGCCTCAATGTTTAACACACAAAGGAGTTACACTGGCATCAGCAGCAGTTTCTGAGACCACTCTCAACACACTCTCACAAGAGTGGCTCTGTTGTGTCCCACCAGACTCAGAGAAAAGGAAGGCCTTGAGGCTGGCTGCCATTTAAGCAAATGAAAGTTTTAAAAGGAAGGTCTGGGATCTGGCAATGGCCACGCTCAGTTCATTAGCAGAGTTACATTGATGAACAGCTTGCTCAAGAATGGTGTAGGAGTAGAGACAGTTCATTACAAAAAGCTGAAATCTAACTGAAAACAGAGCTGTTAGGACCCACCAAACGTATGGCAGGGTGATTTTCCAAATTTGCAACTACTGATGTCACAAGAAGCAACTCCAGAATGTCTCAACATCCTTCCTCACGTTGTCACTGATGACCCTTGTACCATGAGTCTCCATCCATTTGTATAACAGTGCTAGCTGTAAATTTCCAGCTCATTAGTTACATATGCAAGAATGAAGTCAGCACACCCATGATGATTTAAACCAGATGAGGGTTCACCTTTAATTTGGACACAGGATCATGTGGGAGAGGAAATTGTATTACATGGGAAAGAGTCATTACAACTATCAAAATAAAGCACTAGTCAGGTGAGTTTGGCTGCACTCACAGGAGACTGGTCCTTGTGCCCAAAGCCACCAGGGTTGGCTGGCACTGGCTAAGCCCAGAGCAAAACACACCTGGGTGATTTGAGAGCAGTTGCCAAGCTGTCAGCCCTGAGAGATGGGGCAGGCTGGCACTCTGGTGGGACCTGCCACCCACACAGACAGGCTGTACCTGATGCACCTGACAGGGGCACATTTCCCATCTCCAAAACCGGTCAGACTGCACAATTCATCTGTCTGGTCCCAATGTGGTACCAGCACGTGGCCAAAACCTGCATTCAGTCTCAAGAAACTGAAAATTGTCCCAGTGATGCCAGCAAGAGAGGAGTTCCGTCTTCTGGAGTAGGAGGACTTTACAACAGAGATCTTTCCAATGAAGATTAGCCCAATTTTTCATTTATTTCTAAAGATTTCTCTTATCCTTTGTGTATTGGTAGTTTCTTTATTTGATTACATCAAAAAGGGCACTTTATCATTACCAAAAATAAATTGTGTTTAACATCACAAAAAGGAGACTTTGTTATGGAGATCCAGTTTCCAGAGCAAAAGAGGAGAAAAATCCACTAAGCAATAAAAAAAATGTGTCATATATTCAGGACTGATCAATCCAAACAGATTTAGTTTAAAACCCATGAAGTTTCCAAACTTGTGGCTACCAAATTTAGAATTTATTTAGTTAAATCCTCCAGTTTCACCCAGGTGAGGTCTTTAGGTAGACAAACATGCAGCAGCTGGGGGTTTAGAAAATACCATGTACTGTAGGATTTTCAATAAAGAAAAGAATGAGTCAGCCCTGATTTTATTGCTATATAAATTTAATCTCTTTTTGTCTGTCTTTTCATTCCAAAGGCTGTGCTCTGTTGTAGCAACCACTACAAAGGAGACCAGAAAGTGGCTCGCAATAGGTGTAATATGGAGAGAGCAAGATGAAAGGAAACAAAATATGGACTCACCGAACTCATGGGAGCAGAAAGGGAAAGAAGGAGTAGCAGCAGGTATGATCTACGCCTAGAGAAAAGACTTCACCACAGTGGTGTAATTTGAAGGGGCTTAGTGCTGGAATGCAAACCGGTGGCTCTTAAAATTTGATTTCTTTTTTTAAAAAAGGGGAGTCAAATGTCACAATAAGTTCAGAACAGCTTACAATAGCTGCCCCCACTGAGGCTCTAGAAACACCACTGCAAGAGAAGCATGAGAAACTGGAAAAAGAAAAAGCTTTCGCAAGGAACAGCTTAAGATGATGACTATGAGGTCTTCTTTTTCCTCAAGGTCTGCTGAATTGTAAGGAAAAAATATTCAAGATACAAGTGATGCATGCATTTTTCATTGATAAATATGAGAGTCACATAGCTATAACAATTAGTTTATTTCAGCATGGATGCAAACCAATCGTCTTGAAACCATGAAATGAAAGAAAAAACGAGAGGGGAACTGTGACACAGAAAGTAAGAGCCCTGTGTATTTGCAAAAGGACACAATATGCTGCCTGTTACTGCTGGGTGAAGGACAGGGAGCCTTCTGTACTGGCAATGCAGTTACTATAAACTGTCCCTGAGAAAATATTTAAATGTAAGTTTCTTTTCAATTCAAGAAACAACCTTCAAAAAGAACCTTTTTACTTTAATAGTAATCCATGTTAATTTACTCAAACAATAACCAGAAGGCAGCTTGCCAGTTGATGTTTTGCTTTTACTATAAAGCTTGAAATGGAAACTGTGGCCTTGATGAAAACTGTAAAATTCCAGTAAATGGGATTAGTCATCCTTTTGTGTGCCCCAATTCCACATATCAAATAACAAGCAGTGACACCCTCAGCTAGCAAGTGGAAGTAAATATACTTCAAAAAAGAAAAAAGCCACAGAGGATGAGTAACATTTGACATTTTCATGTACGGAATTTCTGTAAATGTCTCTCTCCCAGAGGAGAAATATCTTCCAAAATATTTAGTTCATTGTGGTATTTGTCTTTGATAGAGTACTGTGAAATCCAGAGCGTTGAAATCCTTAAATAAAACATCTAAATATCTTTATATTTAACTCTTTGCAACCTGGGATCATTTAAGGCTTTTTGAATTAGGATTAGTATAACAAATGGCAAAGGGGAATGGATTTATTTAGGATCTTTAGGATTCCTGCATATTGTGGAAAACTTCACTGCCTGATCTTTCTCCATCCAATGCTGTGAGCCTTTAATTTCACCTTCAAAAGAAGAATTTCATTGAAAAAGGAACTGCTCCACTGGGCAAGCAGGTATTTCCTACACTAATGCTGTATGTCTAATTGCTTTGGTTTTGATGGTTTTGTATGGCTAATATTTTCCTCCAGAGCTCACTGTCCCCAGCAGAAACCTCATCTATTCACTTTCTGCTGATCTTGGTTACACAATGTGCTTTGTCAAAGCATGATCCATGCTGCTGCTTGCAGAAGCAAGGAAATCCCATTGAAAAAGTTGCTTATATTAAGTTTCTAGGTTAATTGACTGTTGCTATTGAGTAAAGCAACAGTCTGTTGTAAGATTTTAGCATACTGAATGGATCTTCAACAGATTTCCAGTCCAAACATATTGTCAAGCACATGGTATAAGTTTAATTCTTTTGATCCATGGTCATATTACAGGACAGTAAAAGTCCATTTAAAAATTGTAGTTACAAATTTCATTAATTGACACAAAATGAAAACAACTCTAATAAATCCAAATCCTTACAAGGGCTTACTGTTTTTGTAATTCTAACTTCATGTCATGGATCAGAAATAAAAATCCCTACATAATGCCTTACCAGAATCCATTAAATCCTCACAACTCCTGGTAGCTCCATAGCACTGGAAACACCCTGTCATTTCTCTCCATCTTGCAAGAAACCCATGCTCTACAGCAATCCAAACCTTCAGCCTGATAAAGAAGGATCTTTCTGCAGAAACTCAGCCCTTGATGTCCTCCCTTGTCAATGTCAGTATGAAAGTCAGAATAGGAGAGCTGTAGCATCCAGGATACCCATGGGCCATCTCTAAATGGACAGGTGAAGTTCAGAGAATGGAACCCTCTGGAGTGGCAGGAAGTGGAAGCTTCTGCAGTGGCGGGATATCACAACAAGGGGCCACATCCCAGTCTCGCCATCCTTGCCAACTGGCCTGTCAGAGTAGCATACAGGTGAAAAATGGGCTGAAGTCATCAAAAAAACCCATCTGCTTGACTTCTCTTGGGCACCCACAGCAGTAGATTTACACCTCAAAATGCTTTGTTTTAAATAATAATCCCAAAAAGGAAAGGATCTCTTTTTTTATTTCTGTTATAAACAGTGATTGAGCCACATTCCTACTAGAAAGAATGGAAATTTACATTGCCTTTTGGGAAGGGGATAATCCATACTGCACCACTGGGCAATTCTTTGCACATTGCATACAAGCATTTTGTGGACTTCAGTTTGGGATCTACAGTATTTCAGTGTTTAGTTTTCATAAGTTAACGTCTTACATTTGATAGCAGCTTTTTACAAAAGTTGAATGAAGAAAAATACAGCACCTTTCACTACATTCACTGGCAGACCATGGCAAGCAATGCCTGTAGATGAAAGGACAGCTGGCACAGGCTGGCCAAGGTAGTGTAATGTAACAATAGGAAAAGGCTGTGTTCTCCAGGCTCACAGTAATTACAGCAGTTAGGGCACAGGGAGCACACATACGCTGCACAAAGCCCAGCGAACCCAAGTGGGGCTGCAGGCAGAGCTGGCCTTGATGCCAGCAGAAAAATCACAAACGCCATCAAAATTCTCCTTTTAAGCTACAGCTGGCTGCCAACTGTTTAGCAGCTGCAGAGGAAAGGAGGAGAAAAGGGGAAATTCTACAATTTAACAGCATATAACTTTGAAATAATTTCAGGGAGAAATGGAAGAAGAAAGCAAACACATTAAACATATATTCTCCCCCTTGTTCTCCCCAATTTTAAAAGGAAGTAAGAGAATTGCAGGGAAATAACATGGCCATTTAGAGACATCAGTTTTGTGTACCAGCTGAAAGACCAGTCATAACAGAACAGAGCAGATTATACCCTTAGCTAGCTAGGAGAAAGGCTGGAGTTTAACTGCTCCACAAATATCTAAAGGAGACCTTTTTAAGTCTACAAAATACAAGTTCACAGAACACATAACTTCTGACATTTGAAGAAGGCTAAGGAAGGTGAAGAGATGACTCAGGACACCTGAATCAGAGCATGATTACCATGTGAGACACAAGACTCGCCAGTGCACTGCTCTAGGCTCACAGCATCCGCTGATGAGAAGATGTATCACCCATTAAGCTAAAAAAAGATGCACAAAGGAAGAGTGGGTTCTGGGAAAGAATTTCCAGTAAAGCCACACTGGCATGAGTAGCACAGACCACATAGTCAGACACAGCAGACCCACCACAGAATAAAAATTAGTATCAGAGCTACATGGCTCCCCAGACTGCCTGTTAAAGGGGACCAATAGGAGACCCCAGAGAGAAAATACATAGAAAACCAGTATAGGAGACCAATAGGAGACCACAGAGGAGAAAATCTGGAGAAACATGTTGCTGGTTTTCTGAACATATTGATATGGGAGGTTTAAACTCATATGCTAATTATTTTCTCATTAGAAGAGCGCTGTTGCACTACTTGCAGACTAAGTTACTACTCAGCATGTAGTGCACTTTGTCCCCAATCTGTCCCTTAGCAGGAACATATTGACACACATTCCCTCGTATGGAACACATTAGACATTAAATATAAAAGCTGTTTTTGTTTTTATATAACTTCACACACAGAGAAAATAATATTCCACAGACTATATATTAATCATGTTTACTGATCTCTGCAGATTATTAGCACACTTTGAAGTCAGCCTATTGTGCCAAGCCTCAGTCAGCTGAAGCCATAAATTTTCTGCTTTACTCCTTGTGTAACTTTTCCTTTCTCTCCCCACCCCAGCCCTCAATGAGGCAAGGTGTTGCTGTTTCTTTTTCAGCAACTGTGGAGGCTTGGTCTTCAGGACCGACAGCACGGCGTGTACACTCTGCTGGTACCACCGGGCCTAGTAACAAACGCTAACACCAACGTGGCAGACGGTTACAGAGGCGTTTATTAAGTAAAAAATGCAGTTTATATACTCTGGGGTCTTTACTACGTCAGAGGGGATATTGCCACATTTCCTGTGTTAGAAGAAGGAGTGGAAAAGTACTGGCACATGTTAGTAAGGGTCTACATTCCTTTAGAGATAGCTTATCTTAGGGGGGTTGGGGTATGCTCTTTCCGTTACAGCCCGAAATCTTCCGCGCCACCTGTCCCTATCCAACCACAGCAAGGTTAGATTTCAGCTAGATGCTTTTCTATATTAGCCTGCCAAATCATTTGAGATGTGAGAATGGATGACTTCAATTTGAAGGTACATGTTCAAGTACCCAAATCACCTTTTCCACCCAGTAAACTTCTCAAGCAGTCATCCTTTTTGAATCGTTCTACAACAGAATGAAAGCTTTCCAGAAGCATAACTCTGCCCATCAGCACATTGTTGGATAGCCACATTTCAAGCCTAAGGCTGAAAGTTACCTTTAGAAAGTAGTGATTATAAATAAAGGATCTGAGATATGGCTTCCCCCATATTGTGAACCATAGTAATAATACATCTTTAACTGAATAGGTATTTTTGCATCAGAATACTAAAATATGTTCCAGTTTGGGAAAAAAAAAAAAAAAAAAAAAAACCAACAACAAAAACCAACAAAACCAGCTCCTAAAACAAAGTGGAAAAGATATGCTGATACAACAGAGCATAGAGTTGTGCAGAACTTTCTGCCTGCCCCAAGTCACAATGCCGTCTGGCAGTGGAAAAGGAGTTGTCTTTCTTTCAGCCATCAGCTAACATAGGCATGCACAGACATGCATCCACAGGATAACAGTATCAGCCAGTGGCTGATGTTCTCAACATCTCTCTGCAAATCCTGGTCCAGTAGGAACATCTCTTGAGAGTCTCTCAACAAGAGTCACTAAGAATTATTATGAAGGCCATGTATCAAGGCACTTACTGGATGCCAAAGCAGAAGCATTGCTGGATAACAGCAGCTCAGGGAAGTCAGTCTAAACTTTACATGCTTCCACCATTAGCACCAGCTTCAGTGAGGCAAACAAATGCAGTACTACAAAAACATAATTCTGTTCCTTTACTCAGAACAGAAACACAGAGTGCATGTAAACAAGTAAGATACACAGAAATCTTGGCTCTAGCTGGCATACAAGTCAAAGTTAAGGAAGCAAGACCAATTTTCCCTGGAGTCTCATCTGCACTAGTGATTGTTTGTGGCTCTGCATATTTAATATCTATATCCATCTGTGTTGCATTTAAGAGTCTAGGCTTCTGATTTTGACCCTTTGAAGAGTACTGAAGCAAGCTGCCTACAGTAGCCTGAAACCAGTGGTGAATATACATGACCCTTAGTATATTTTTCATAGTAAAAATTTCTTCAGTCTCTAGTTGCCATTTGACTACAGTTGTTTAGGACTAAAGATAGCTATCTCAGCTGGAAAGGACAAAAATTAAATGGCCTTGAAATCTTAATGACAGTCTCTTTCCTTTGTCTCCCAAAAAGACAGCCTTCACATAGCCAACCAAACTGAATATGACAGTGTCTCTGAAACTACTGCTAGCACCAAAAGTAGCAAAACACAGCAGAGCACTTCAAACTCATTAACTTAACTTCATTCATTAATTGATTGATTTAGTTATATTGGTGTGAGGTGGACTCATTCCAGGGCCGATGTTAAAAGCCAAGTTGCCGTTCTGGTGAGAGAACCTGTTCCTTCAGGATGGACCCAGACCAGCAAGTAGGGAAAGAAAAATTCACTTTGGGTGAGGGAATCATGAATGGCCTTGTATGCAGGGTCTCAATGCAGTCATGATGAGAAAACACCATTTTTCTTGATGGTTGACAGGTTAGGAATGGGAGCATGCAAGGGGCAGTTAGGAACAGGGATATAACACAAGGTTCTCTCCCCAGCTCTGGGAAACAGTCATTAATTAAACAACCTCTGGAAAACTGTTGGTTTGACTCACCAGTGGACAAGCAAATGTCCTTTTTCTGACTATGCAGCCAACAAATACAGCCTCTCTGAGTGTCTGAGCTGTGTGATCCCACGCCAAGGCCTCTCAGTAAGGACAGGCTTGAAAGGTATCTGTCTCCATCCCATTGGAGCTGCTTCCATCTGTGTGTGTAACACTGAGTTCTGAAACCTTTCCACAGCCTGAGATCATCACCCTTTTCTACTTTGCTTTTTTCTATCATTGTCTGGGGAAAAGAACCTCAGATTTTAGTAAAGCATTGCTTTACTAAAAGAAATTAAAGAAAAATGCTACATTAATTTTGAAACTGTCGAAAACCCTTAAGAATCTGAACCCACTGTCTTCCTATTACACCCTAAAAATATACACGTTGAAGAGGAAAAATTACATAATGATCAGTATCATTAAATACATTAGTAGGTGAGGCTAGTCAGTGTTACGTGATTATGCCATGAAAGATTCTGACATTAAAATAAACGCACATTATTCACAAGGGAGTTATTAAAGAAGCAACAAGCCACCTGAACTCTAAGTTCCCACTTTTTAGTTTTGTATCTGAAATTTAACTTTATAGGAGTTTGATTCAATGCATTAAATAGAATGGCCGCCTTGAAAAAAAAGTACCTGCCAGCAGACTTATTGCATCCCTATTCATAGCATGCCCAGAGTGCACACACTCTTTTCATCACAGTGTGGATAAAGATAAAAGATCAGAGAGGCTTTTGAATGCTCTAGAATTTGCTTCTGCTTTGAAAGAGTTAGTTGCCGAGGTTGTGATACAATTCAGAGGCAGTTTTCTGACGAAGCTGAAATGGCCACTCTCCAGGGCTGGGAAAGGATGTTACCACAAGGGTTCCATTAGTCACCAAAGCATTTTTCTCTTAAATATGCCAGTTTTTGACCTTGGAGGTCAGCAACAGACTGTGCATCTGTGTTGGTTGGTTTTCCTGAAGACTCATATCTAAGAGTTTGGGCTGATGTTTCCCTAATTGCATTTCCTTTCTACAACAATTTGCTATGGCCCCATTCAAAAAGGGGTTCATCTGACCTGGAGGTGGTTTTCAAGGCACTTGGGGACAGGGTCTGCTCCATTTGTACTGACTAAGAAAGAACTGCCAAGCAGAGCAATCACAAACCTTTACATCCCAGTAAAATTAACCAAATTAACTATTTAGAGCAGGGGAGGGGGGAAAAGCCAAAAATAATATACAAAATCAGAGCTATCCTACAGCAATGAGATACAAGGGAGCCACAAGGGAGCTTTTATCTGCAATCTGCTACAGGCAGAGAACTCCCAGTATATGGACAACAGTATAAGAAGGGAAATTACAGCAATTATTACCAAAATAAACACAAACTGCGGGAATGAAATACAGACTTTTTTCCCAAGTCATTCAAATAAGTGGATGAAAACAACAATTTTTTTTTCTTTAGGAATCTCTCTTCTTGCAAAAGACAAATAGGTCAAAGCAGGAAGCAAACACTGTGACACATCAAGGTTATTGATGGAAAATGCTCTTGTTTCCAGTAAGAATTTAGTGTGTTTCAGATGGCTTAAATGGAAGTAAAAAAATACAGAAAATACTTCTGCCAAATACAAAGAGGCAATCATTTTTCTTCTTTTACTTCCATGCTACTTGAATTGCTCCCATTTTTCTTTGCATATTTTAAAGCAAATACCTTTTAAAATCTGTTTGCATTCACTCAAGTTGTGATATATACAAGTAAGAAAAAAAACTAAGTATCCTATATATGTCTTCTCTGTGTGTAAGGCCAAATATTTACAGCACATATCTCTCTGAAAAGTTACACAAAGCAGAAAGCAGTCACCATGGGAATGACAGACACAAAAATATGTATTGATAAAACAAATTAAAATCTGACATCTGAGAGTTCCCTTCTCAAAAAAAAAAAAAAATCCAGAGAGAAAACCAAACCTGCACCACAAATAAACAAAAAAAAACCCCAAACAAAACAAGAAAACAAAAAACCCAACATAAACAAACAAACAAACCCCAAAAAAATCTACCCAAAAAAATAAACAGAAAAATACCTTGTCTGCTTTTGATTTCCTGATGCCATATCCTTATATCCCACCATGGAAAATGTCACTTAGGCACAATTCTAAATGTGCAAGCTAACCCTGTGTTCAGGATTGAGCATAAAAGAAGTTTACATAGACACAAAATGGGAAAATTTTCAAGAGGCCACAAAAAAAAGACTTTTACAGACTTTCTAGGAAATTAAATATCTGGAAAAAATAGCCCATTACATGATATATATCGCCCTGTGGCAGTACTTTGTCAAGTAGACAAGCCTTTCCACAAGGCTAAACACAACCTGTATTTAATGCCCGAGCATTTCAAACATGAAATCCAGTGAAAGTCTATTTACTCTCAAAGCTACTCTTTCAAACGTTAGGATATATTTGTAAAAAATAAATTCATTTAGCAGAGGGTTGTGTAAGGTGGCTAGTTCTTCCCTGTTCACTAGGTGGCACTAGGAGTCCAGCAGTGAATTTAAAGCTCATCAGTATTTGCTACTATAGTTGCAGATGTCTGTCTGAAAAAGTAATATTATCATTTTAAGACCTCTTTAAGAGCTCTTCTGGGGCTTAACTTGACATGCTTTGTCATGTTAAGCAGGAAAGCAATTTTTCCATAAGAAATTAAATCCGCAAAACGCAGCATGTAAATTACTTTATATTTGTTTTGCTCTGAACGGATAAAACCTCATAAACTGAAAGATCCAGCATGGAGGGAGGAAGAAACAAAAAATTTGTGCCTTAAGCTTGATATTCCTAAATGTTTTGATAGAGAATCCGAGCTGCAATAATAATAATAATAAATGGTATTTATTTTGTTTGTATCTATTTACTTACTGATTACTAAAACTTAAAGTAATAGCCCATGTAGTAGGTTTGCTGATCTTTACCGAGAAAGAGAAGTGAAAATGATGGGAATTTAAGTCAGAGCCTGACTTTTCTTAACCTGAAGGGCTAATATCTTAGGACACGACATCCAGTGCTTTCCATTGAGGACAGCACACTTTCAGGGAGGGTGGATGTGCCAGCCCATGGGTTTCTCACAGAAGCCTGCAGCAGGACTGATGGTACATGAAAACACACTGAGTTCTGCTCTGATCTCCAATATTGGTTTGGCCAGCAAGCCAATGAGTCACAAGGCTGATTACCGAGAGAAAAGTGGAGAGAAAAGCCGATTTTGTTTCGATAGCAAAGGGAAGCAGCAGGCCCTGCTGTATGCCTGTGCTCTTTCTCCAGCACTCTTGGTGAGTTGCTTTTCCTGAAGACCCATCCACAGTCCATGGGCTGTGGATGTAGTTGGTGCAGCCAGGAGTTGGCATGGTCTGTACCCAGCACCAGCCCATGGAGAGGAAAAACAAAGAAAAAGCAAAATAAAGCCAAAATAAGAAACAGCTGTGGCACACCTCTGTCAAAGTGAAGACCCAATGAACCCAGAGTCCACTCCCCTTGGAGTCTTTTCCCTGATGTGAAGGTCATGTACGTCGTGAGCAACAGTTTTAAGTGGTCTGTAGTCTATCTACAGAACAAAGCTAATGGCAGACACTGCCATATGTGAGACATGAAAAGGAGAAGCCAGGATGCCAGGGCAGGTCTGACAGGTACCCAGCACAAGGACAGAGGTGCACAACCTCTTGCAACGCCTTATGAAGGCCATAATCTGTGTGCCACAGAAAAGAAAGGTCCATTCACATGTGTGTGTCCCAGCCTTCCCACAGGACAAATTCCAGCCTTGCTCAGAGAGTAAATCATGCACTGGGCTTACAAATGACCAAGAGCCCTTTAGAGTTATGTTTTCAAATACACTTACTAGTTGGACTACTTCTGAAAATCTAGATCTCAGGTGATGAAATAGGAGATGGGGCATACCGGACTCTCAGAAGGTGTCAGAATCATAAATACGAGAGATGAAAATCCCTCCTAAATGAAGATATTTTCAGTGTTTCCAAGCGGGATATTTTTTAAAAATCATATATTACTATTCACAGGGACGTGTGCTTATGAGTCATTCCCAAGGTCTTTTAAAAGTATTTATTTGAATGTTTTTCTTCTTCCAGTTTGTCACTTGCTCACATATCAAAAGATCAGAAAAAGGCACAGAGCACCACTGTGCTCCCAACCAGCTCCTTGAATAGTCCCTTGGCAGCTGTAACTCAGCAGGAAAGCTTAGCTGCTTGGATGTGTTAATTAGTTGGCAGCTCTCCTCAAATTTTCAGCAGTAATGCTTAGTGCTATAGCTCTGTCTCCAGGCATACACTTTCATTTTGCTGTTTGACCAAGCAAGCCCTGAAAAAGGAAGAACAAGTGCTGAATTTAATAGGAGTTAATGCATTACTTTGCAAGTGCTTCATGGCTGAGAGTCTAAAGTCTTCCTCCCAGCAATGTGACTGAGACAGCTGCAAATCTCCAAGTAATGACCTCTGCTGAGTGAGTCAGTCGGTTCAGTCCAACTCCCAGCAGATAAATAACAGCAGATAAATCTCCCCTTCGGCTATTTACCCAGGCTTGGGAAGGAAACAGGCCATGTGAGCCTTGACCTGCTGTAGCTGCACACAGCCAGTTGTACCCCAGTGAGCTGTGAGGTTAACCCTGCAACTGAGACCTTGCAGCCACCATGACTGGATGGTCCTGTCACACAAACTACCCGAGAGCATTAGCAGCCTCCAACATCCATCAGCTTAAACACATTTTGAAGTTTTATGCTCGGTGTCCTCAACAACAAGGGTTCTTTCAGACAGTGCATTACCTGGCACCTCACCCACTGTGTGTACTGCAGGAGGATATTTCAGTTTCCAGAAAAAATGCTGAACAAAAACACAGCACCTATGGGCACTGGAGGGGCCCAGTTTTCAAAAGCTTGGGATTTTTTTAATCTCTATTTCAGCAATAAGCAATAAGTAATTAGCACCCTCCATTCAGAAATGGATTTATTTCTAAATCCATTTTCTGGACTCCATTAACAAAGTGCACATGGGAAAACTTTCTCTCATGGGTAAGTTTTCTTTTGCAGCTTTTCTTTATGCCAGCTAAAAATGCAAGAGAATTTCAGTAGGCTGTAGGGAGTAGAGACAAGCTCAGTTAACCTGAAAAGAAGTATTGTAATCTACAGCCATATATCATAATTTTACTTGTTCAAATTAAATGCATGAGGTAAAATAAATCACACTAACATATTCAGAGGGTTAAGGTAAATGGAGTTTACCTAGTTTTGTTTAGATGATAGAGCATTTAACCACTGCTCATACACTATGGATAAGTGGATTTATCCTTACTTCGGATGTATGTCTATACAGCTTCCATACAGTCTGTCAGTTCTTCCCTCACAGTTGAGAAAAGGTCAAGGAACTAACTTCAGCCTTCATAAATAATTTTTAATTATGATCTTCTAGCAAAAGTGCCATTTCAGATGCCATTGTGGCAGAAAACAGCTGCCAGTAAGTGTGGCAGAAGGGCAAGAAGACAAGTTATGTTTTAATGAAAATGGTGTAAAGAACCAAAAGTGTTGCTTGTCCCTGTTATCAGTGTCCAGGGGGAGACATCAGTCACAGGGAGAAGCAGTAGCCAAGAAACAGCACACACATAACTGGGCAGCTGGGGAGAGGACTGGCCACTGCCACCCCTGCCTGGGGCCAAGGGAAAGGCACCTGCCAAGAGAGGGGACCTACAACAAGGCTCTCCACCCACAGTGGTCCCAGACAGACAGTTTTGAAGAATACTCTGTTTAAAATTATTAGAGATACAGTTTTTTAATAAAAAATTCTGTCTTAATTTCTATAGCTTCTCCTTCTTTAGACTGACTTATGCCAACAGCTAAATACATGTCTTCAAAAATAGTATGTGCAATAGGAATGTAAATGTAAGGTTGATTGTTCCACTAGAAAAATACCAGATCAGTGAAGTAATTCAGTTTTGATATTGCAGTTCCTACTTGTTAAGGACATCACTCTTGGTTTGGAGCTGAACAGGACTGCAAATGTTTACCCATACCACAGTACATTGAATACAGAGATACTATCACAGTGCTTAAAGCAATATTTGTTAGCTTCATTTCCAGACATCAAATTAGGGAATTAGTACAAAATTCTGAAAACAAAGTACTACTTTGGTAAACATCCATATTGCCCACCACTGGTCTTTCCAAGAGATAGTTTGAAGAACTTTAATATTTAAATATTTGCCTTGTCTTATCACTACAGGAATATTTGAGGCACTACAATTATTTTTCCATTTTTTAATGCAGAAAAGACAGCTCTAACTGGTTGGATTTCCCATAGCTTTACTTATTATCTCTAAATTTTTCATCATGTATGCCTGCCTGGATTCTGGGGCTTGAAAGGGGCCACAGAGCTGACTGTGGTGGCTTCCCTGTGTGACATCCTTTCCCAGGGATCCCAACTCATCACAGTCGTTGACCAGGCATGCAGTTAGCTAGCAAATGGCCAGAAAAGCAGGCATTAATGTTGTCATATAAAATCCGTTTAAATGTGTTGGAATCCATCCAATTCAGCTCCATTTCCAACCAGGAGGTGGCAATCTGATTTCACACTTGTGCTGTTTTCAGCCAGACTTCAGCATTAGGACTTTGACCTATGCACTCCTGCAGAATAAATAACGAAAACCAACTCAATTTTAAATTGGCAGCTATATCTTCCTATAGGCACAACATCAAAAAGAGAAAAAACTCCTCATTTCTAGAAATAAAGATATATTAAAGTTGATTGTTCCAAATGGAAATAAAAATTTTTAAAAGTTGCTCTTGGAAAGTAGAATCATTTTGCAATAGGTCTCTTATTTATTTAAAATCACAATTTAAAATTTATTTTAAATTTATCTTAGATTACATTTAGGGATGAGAAACTTTTCATGAGTTTATTTTATAGGCAGAATTTTTAAAGTGGAAGTAGGTCTAATGGAAAGTTCTTCTCCCTTTACAGGAGGTGGGATTTGCCTTCCTCACAAAATGAGCACAGAGGAGCTCAGTATGGGAAAGATGGTGTAAATTTTGCTTCCTGAAAGAACCTTGAGTAAAATTTAAAAAAAAAAAAAAAAAAAAAAAAAAAAAAAAAGTATCTGAACATACAAAAACGTTATTTGAATAGGTACTCAAAAATATGCATACACTACAAAGTAATTCAGTCCTGGTTTGCTGAATCACAGAGACTGTTTTTACTGGGAAATTTCACAGGCATCACAGCCGCTCTTCTGCTCTCCGGAGGGATTATTGTAACAGAGGCAACACGACACAATTTGGTATTTTTCATCCCAGAAACGTTTCAAGAAGTTTTATGTTTGGAGAAAAGAACTTAGTCTTGCAAGCTGCTTGTAAAACCCAGAGATCAGCTTCTACAGAGGTCTACCATTAGTAACAAACCATTTCATTTCAGATGTTGCAGATTCCAAAATATTCAACACTAAGGGAAGAGCTTGTTCACAGACCAGGAACTGAGGCTTCTCAGCAGTGTCCCATGACATGCTCAGTGGCAGGATCCCCACCACTGCCAAGTCCTGTGTTTGGTGCACCAATGCATGGCTGCACCTCCCAGAACAGCACCTGCCTTTCTCTGGGACTCAGCTGCATCTTGCAACAGATGCTTTTTCATCATCATGTTAATCTTTTCAAAGAACCATCCTGACAACAGTCCTATATTAAAGGGAAAAAAAAAAAGCACAAGAGTAGAATCAAAGAATTTCTGGTGCTTTGAGACACCATCCTTTCAAGTCATCCTGTGGCTGCTGAGGCCCAGGGTTCCTCATCCCTGGCTCTCATAGTTAATGGATGGGTTTGTGCCTGTTACAGCATCAATCCCTCCATCCTCTGCAAGAGGCTGCTGTTCTGGGTATCAGTACAGCACAGAAAGGACATAAAGCAGGAAATAGGTCAATAAATTACATGTTTCACACACAACTATCATTATGTTGTGTGCAGACCGCTGCAGTTCATTTAACGAAATGAGAGTAAAGACCCCAAGACCAGAGGGTGTGGAAACCTTCAATTCACAGATGTACGCTAGCTGCATACCAATACAACACGAGTCCAAAATAAATCACTAAGATAAGAGAAGATTCCTCCTGGAGACTGAAAAACACTGGAACATCTGGAAAGAAAAAAAAAATTTAGTTGAATATGTATTTTGGATGCTTTGTAGGAAAAATATCTGGAAGAGGTTGTCATGTCTTTAAACACTGCACATTGAGACCCAGGATGTTTCCTGGGGATTAATAACTACCTAGGAGAGTTAATGACCCAGAGAAAAGCTGAGGGTCATTAAAATCAGTCAGTAATCAGGTCATTGAGAAATGCCCTCTGCTCAAGTTTGTTATGGTAGCTGATAAATATAAGAAAAGAAAATAATAATTTGTAAATATAAAAAAAGAAAAAAAGTAGCAACATACTTCTTTCTGCATTGCCAGAAAGCCCTGCAGCCATCCCTCTGTGAGGGGAACTGTTGGGGAGGTGCCACCACTGTGCTAAACTTTGCAAAAAAAAACCCAATATAATTTCTCCCCTTGAATTTAGATAATATTGTTGTATTTCAGCGTGTTTAGATTAGGCATTGTTGCACATGAAAATTCTAGGTCACCTTTCAATAAATGCTTTATATCCATCAGTTTGAGTAATACTTAAGAAGTTTTTTACATAAAATATAAACTTTTTAAATAAATGCAATTAGTTATCGCACTTTTAGCTCAACAGAGACAAATTTCTATTTAAAGGCACCCAAGTATTACCAGTTATTAAACACTGATTTGTCAATAAACATTGGGAGAAACACACTGCTCTGAACATTTCATTTGTCTGAGAGCTTGCCAGTAAGAAGGAAGTACAAGACAGGCAACAACTATAGTCATGTATTTCCTGCCTTAGTTAAACACCATGACACTGGCACAGGAGCCAGCAGCCAAAAGCAAAGTCACAATTACCCTGGAAAATATGTTATTTCAGGGAAACCTGCGTCTGTGTTTAAGTCAGAGTAGTCAGCCATAAAAACCAGAGGCAGAAAAGTTTCCTTTAAAAGTAGATTTGGTAGTGAAGCATGTCTAACCTAGAAATGCATGTTTACAAAACCTGAACAGAAAGAGGTAGGGGGTCACAATTAACAAAGGCAGCTTGAACAAACAGCAGCTCTCAGTTATTAGGTATGGACATCAGAAGACCTTAAACATCAATTTTAATTCTCAGCCATGCAAAAAGATCCAGGTGTACACACATGGCTGAATCAGTGAAATAGTGCAGCACTGGAGTCCTTCAGGTGACCAGTGAGGGAGTGCCCAGCCATGTCCTTCCAGCAGAAGAGGCTTCAGACAAATTTCAGAGAAGCATGGAATCATTTACATAGAAAAAGATCTTTAACATCATAGAGTTCAACCATTAACCAAGTTCACCACTAAACCATGTCGCTAAGTGCCACATCTACACATCTCTTAAATACAACTCCATTACTTCCCTGGGCAGCCTGTGTCAGTGCTTGACAACATGCTCAGGTAATAAATATTTCCTAATGTCCAATCTGAACCTCCTCTGGTGCAACTTGAGGTAATTTGCTCTTGTCCTGTCACTTGTTACCTGGAAGAAAAGACTGATCCTCACCTCACTACAGCCTCCTTTCAGACATTAGTTGACAGCCATGAGGTTTCCCCTGAGCCTCCTTTTCTCTAGGGTAAAAAATCCCAGCTCCTTCCTCATAAGACTTGTGCTGCAGACCTTTCCCCAGCTCTGTAGCTCTTCTTTTGCCACACAGTAGCAGGTTTATTGCTTTCTTCCCCCACCACGCAGGCTGGGAGCGGAGCTGTATGTGAGCAATTTAAGAGACACAGGCAAAAGTTGTTCAGGTCTGACAAAAAGGTTATATAGACACTACAGTAGCCATATAATTGGGACCTTCTAAAACAGGTAATTATTTTAGAAGTCTCATTTCATAGATTTGAGTCAATTATTCAGAACTGATAAAATAAAACTCGGTATTTTCTTCTCTAGAGAATCTTGCTGCACTTTCAACCAGGAAAACTGCTTGTTTCTCTAGACTGAACTTACGGCTCCTTTCAAGAGAAGCCTCTTCTGTGCAGGAAAAGGATGCACCACTTCTCCTTACAGACCTTGTTTAGATATTGCTCCTCACTGCTTTCCAAGAAGTGCTGGGCCTGAAATACTCAGAATAGCAACTTTTACTGCAGGAAAAGTGGAATACTTATCTTTAAGTGGTCCTACTTTAAAGCCAAGTGTTTTAGTCTTTGTTTTATTGTTAGGGGATTAGTCTCACTTAGAAAAATAAAAGTTCACCAGAACACAGAAGGATCTTAGGAAGTTCAATCCAGCCTGCTCCCACAAGGCATAATTAGGCAAAAAAAAGTTTCCCAAGTGTTTACTTCTCTTCCAAGCTTTACTTTTCTCTATCTCAGTGTGACAATCTTAGGCAGCAGCAATCCTAAGTTAGAGAGAATGGAAGAGAAATTCAACAACCTCTACACATTAATCTGCAGATGCCCAAGTTTAACCAGACATTTCTGTCATCAGCAACAGGCACACAAGGAAAATTATTTGCCATATCAGCCCTATGATACCTTCTTGATAGCGCAGGGTTCAACTTAAGGGTTAAAATAAAGATGGAAAAATAGAGGCAAAAAAATCAGCCTAATAATTTTATTATGGCAAACCTGCAAGACTGGGAGAGATGAAAAAGAAATATGGAAATTCAAAACAGAGACAATTCCAATTTCTGTGGCATAATTTTGCCAAGTATCAGGCACAACAAGGAGAGCAACAACCAGAAAAATCAAGAAAAATTAATCTCTCTCACTCAGCGGATGTATCTTTCTCATGCATTGCACCTTGGTGATTAGGAAGGTGACACTATGAGCAGACCCAGATCTCCTACCAATTGCAGAAGCAGCCACCAGACTGCACCTGGGGACCAGACTCTTCACATTTGCTCAAAGTGTGTTTGCTGTACACAGGAAGCAGGTCTATGAGAACTATAAAGTAGTACAGCTTGGACAGTTTCTTAGGGAAAAAAAAAAAAAAGAAAAAAAAAAAAAAGAAAAAGAAAAGAAAAAAAAAAAAAAAAAGGGACTATTGCAAATCAAAATGAGCATGTGGAGGTTTTTAAAATATTTTTTGCCAAAATCTGCCAAAGTGTACTTTTTGACTTTGTTATGGGATGTCTCTGCAGCTTAATTTTTCCTGTTACTGCTTCTACAGATTCTGAGGGACTAAAAAGATTGTGTACTCTGAAAACAACTAGGGCAGGGAAAGCAGAAAATCATAACAGCTCCTGTTAAAAATAAAGTCTTTGTGGCAGTACACTGCAGAGATAAGATTGCCCTTTCCAAGGCTGGGGTACAAAGCAAGCTGAAATAACCTATATGATGACAGCCTCCACATGTGTTAAGTTTCAAGCTTCAAGCGGTCACCAGCTGTGACAAGAGTGACTTTTCTAAAAATTCCTCTTTAGTCATCACGTGCAAGCAGAGACGTACTAAAAATCAAAACCTGAAGACTGAAAGATTGTTTCTTCTCAAATATCCATCCCACATCCATGAAATACATGCAGAACGGGGGTAACATTTCAATAGATGTCAGATCCTTTGCCCACCAGGAGCTTTTACACAGAGCCAAGAAAATGATAGAGAAAGGCCACAGAGAACGACCTGCTGACATGAAATTCAACGTTGGGTCACCCTTAATACAAACAACGCAATTGTTTGGGGTTTGAGAAAATGAGGAAGATTTTCTAGATCCTCCCTAAACAGCCTCTGTGAGCCGGCAGGGCTGATAGCCACTCCCACTGAAGTCTTTGCCCTTTCCACCTCCAAGACCACATGTCTGATGCCTGCCCTGCCAACACCACCTGTAACCATAGCCTGTGCTGACCAAAACTGCATCTAAATTAAATGTTTTTCAATTTTTTTCCATACAAAGCCACCAACTCCCTCAAAAAATCAACAACAAACAAACAAACAAAAACTGTCAACAAAAAACCCTTCATGCAGCTCTTTAGAACCCCTTTTCAGAAATACATTTTCAGTCTGACTACTTATTCAAAGGGAATCGCTAACATTCACTCTGGAACAACTAATGGAGAGGAAAAGAAGCAGTATCATTTAATACAGGAACCATACTATTACATAAGGACTTTTCCCACATTAAAATGGGAGAAATCTCGCCAACAGTAGTCAGAGAAATTGTGACAATGATTTTTGTAAAAAAGTGAGCTTATCAGGATGGAAGTATCCTTAGCTAGCACATTTCAGTGGCAGTCAGAGCTGGTAACAGATTAGCTTCTGTACAGTAAATTAACAGCCTATTTAATAATATCCACTACAACATACACACACTATAATTTTTACAAATTCAGACAGAAGACAAGAAACATTTGCTCAGGGAGAACAGGGCTGGGCAATTGTTTTCTTTCTTGACCTGGAATGCCAAGATCTACACAAAGAGAAGCTCTGGCGATAACACTGGCTTCTGTATCTTACAAATTCATCATCTCTCAGTCTGTCTGTTAATTTTGCCAAACTGTCATGCATCTTATTTTTGAAGATAGCTCTTCTAGAGAGGAAGAATTAAGCTATCATAGCCTGAGGTCCAAGAAATTAAATTTGCTACTTTCTCTGAATGTCACTCTGGGACTGTCTTAAACTTTTCTGAGGCGTGGGGGTGGGATGTTGGATTTCTCCAGCCCTGCTGTTTTTCATGTGCTTTCACACGGGAGAGAAAGGGAATGCAGCCCTTACACGTGACACACTCAGAGTACAACTGCCAGGCAGCCTACCCTCCTGCAAATGCCATTAGGAACCATTATCTTAAAAAAAAAAACCCAAACTTAAATCAACATTAGCACCATAATTATTGCAAAGCTGATGAATGGGCCACTCTGTTACCTAAA
Organism: Sylvia atricapilla; assembly: GCF_009819655.1. NCBI lineage: Eukaryota > Metazoa > Chordata > Aves > Passeriformes > Sylviidae > Sylvia > Sylvia atricapilla. Next base: position 30,040,424 of record NC_089140.1, read on the forward strand.
GTCCATTTTAATCCCAAAACAACATAGTTAGGATGGGAAAGACTTTTTAAAGGTATTTGAAATATGCATATTCCATTTCAGATCCAGAGAATCAAGTTACCAGCCTGTAATGAGATAAGGCAGCAAGAGAGTACCAGATCCTGGGCTGCTGCGGGACTCTGGTGATTTGCTCAGCTCAGTCCTCAGGCTAAACAAAGCCCCCCATAACACCAGCTGGAACGTGTGCCCTGCAGCCCTGGACAGCTGGAAGGAGAAAAGGCTAGTCACAAATTAAATTAAGAGGTGTAATATGGTGTGAGAAGAAAAACAAATTGAGATTGTGAAAACAGGTGCCAACTGACATTTACTCAATACTCAGTCACACTTTCCTTTCTCTTTCTGTGATTAGCAGCTAAGCTGAATTAGGATAGATTTCATGCTTCTGTGACCTTCTAGAACCCCCTTACAGAAAAAGAAAAACACCTGTAGCAAGAAAGTTTTTTTCCAAGAGGGTAAAAGTGCCAACTACTGTGAAGCTGGGCTGGCCAGACTCATACACCAAAGCAAAAAATATAGTGATGCAACCACTTAAATTCTATTTTATTTTTTTTTAAAAGAGCACTAAGGAAAGGGCTTTAAAGTAGCACTAGGCTGGAAAAGTCATGAATTTATTTATCTGCATCATTCAAGGCTATCCTACTAGTTACTGTTCAGAGAATAAGCTGAAACCCATGAGCACAATATTGAAGTTCCTGGGAAGTACTAAAATGAAAAGTGATGGACCAAATTCCCTGCAGAGCCCTGTGCTTTCTGTGCCCCTGAAAGCAGAACCATGATTTAGTATAAACTCCATTGGGGCTCCATGAAAGAAAGGCTTTACCTGTGAGGGTGCAGGAGATCACCTCGATACCGCTACACCTGAATGCCATTCCTCTGGTCACACCAAATTTGGGGGTGGAAAACTCTTCTTCCACTGCCTGGGCAGTGTCTCCTGCTCAGACACGGAGGTTCCCATGGGCTCAGTGCTGAATTTGGTCCACTCTCACCTGGGGGATGCTCAGAGGTTCCTTCCTCAAGCCTTCTGCTCAGTGCAGGCTCCACACAACCTGTTCCTACTCAAAGCTTCTTTCTTAGGAGGGAAACTATGGAAGATTTGCAGCAAATTGACCTGCAAACACATCTCCTGATCTGACTCAGATGCCAAGGAAATCCCTGACTTTTGGTAGGATAAGGTTAAATAGAAGATATGCTATATCCAACTGCTAAATCCAGGACAACCTCCTTGTACACCCAACAGACCATGTTATTTCAGAAAAATCTCTTCTGACACAAAAGGATTGGCAGGACTGTGGGAACAGAGAACTTCAGAAGGGCAGCTTTCAAAGCAGACCTTCCCCTCTTCCCAAAAGCACCAAAATTTTTAGAAAAAAATGCCTTTGGTGGAGCTTACCTCTGTCTGTGTGAGGCTGTGCCCATCTTGTATCACACCTTGCTGTAGCAAATACTCAGCCCTATCCTGTGGGTCTCAGAAACACAAACTCCTGCACTCCTCAAACCAAAGTCCAAAGTATGATCCCACCCACAACCAACTACAAACATGCTACAGTACACAAAGACTTAGTGCTTTGGAAGAAAATACTTCAAATGATACCTTCCACTAATTTTTAAGGTTACAGACTTTTGTGCAATAACATGAAGTTTTGGGACTCTATCAAGGACAGCAGCATTGAATTAACACTTTTTTCTAAAACCCTCCACAGCTGAACAGATGATGGCAAGCGTGTACCATAAGACCACTTCATGAAAATATCAGGGGTCTTAGAAATAGTTGACATTCTCTGGCCTTCAGTTTCATGATCTTTATCATAGTAAAATGTTTTTGCTTTTTCCTCGCACACCTGCTGTGTGTCAGTTTTCCCCCAGTGGAGCTCCCTTACTGCATGCACTGCTCATACTGACATACACAACCACTTTCTTCATACCAAGCAGATCTCAGGCACTATTGGATCATCACACGCTGATAAAAACCACAGAACATAAAACACTTTGTGTAGAGAGAGGAATGCAGACCAGGAACGTGGCTCAGGGTTGGAATAAATGAGAACAGAGGCCTGGAACTAGCTGCCATGAATCTTTGGATGAAAATCCATAAATATTTCTGAAGTATTTATTTTCATCTCATACAACCAATTATTCTTATGAAATGTCAGCAGCAAATCATGCCAGGAGACAAGCTTCTTGAATTTTGAAGCCATAAAGCATAACCAAAACACTGCAGGGAGTGGGAAGGATGGACAAGAGGAAGGGATATAGATCCAAGAACTCCAGTGCCTGACCTCTTTTTAACCTCTACAGTTTAAAAGGGTTTCAGCTCCTCTACTCCGTTAACTGAGTTCAGTAACTTCACTGCCTGTCCACAAGTGCCTTGTCACATGTATCATTCACAACTCCACATATGCACCATGCAATCACCTTCAAAATACATCAGCTTTTAGAAACATACTAACCCATGCTTGTACTTACAACAAAACAACTTGAGGAGCAACAACAACGTTAATTTTTTACTACAGAGCTGAAAACCATTTTTAGAAGTGTTTTTAAAAGATTTTAAAAAGTGTTTTATCAGGTTTAATTGCATTTGGAAATATTTTACATTTTTTGGTAAGCTTACATTAGTTTACCAAAAAATAGTCTTTCAAACTTATTCCTACACTGAGTAAACAGATGTTGCTGTAAAACCTAGTGAGCACAAACATTATTAGAATTGTCTGGTTTACTTTGAACATAATTAAATAAAAAAATAAAGAACAGAATATTTTCAACTTGATGTGTTAGGGTAATATACTGTGCAAGCATGAAAAACCTCAGGTAACTATCCTTGCAACATTTTTTTATTAGGACTTGTGAATTGAAATTACCTAAAAGATGCAGCAGGCTGTTAAGAATGGAATTTAGCTTACATGTGCAATTGTTAATAGGAGAGAGAAGATTCATTTAAATGAAATTATTCCAGGCCCATAAAAAACAGGCACAGAAACAGAACTGCGGTTTCTTTCTTATTTAACTTAAAGGAATGGCCACCATGTAGAAGGCAGCATACATGATCAAAACAGGTTTGGACATCAATTCATGAATCATACAACAGAGTATCCTGAGCTGGAAGGGACTATAAGGATTGTGTCCAATTCCTGGATCCCTGCACAGGACACCACCAAAAATCACACCACGTGGCCGAGTGTTGTCCAGATGCTCCTTGATCTCAGACTTGGTGCTGTGACCATTCCCTGGGGAGCATGCTCAACCAGGATGCGCATAATTGTTTTGTAATCAGCTTCTGCTAGCCAAGATTTCACTCTCTGTCTTCTGCTTTGAAAGTAAACACCTCCAGTGTTTCCATGTTCTGAATATCTATAATGCACAAAACACAATTCCTTACCCACATCTCCTCTACTGACCAAATCCCTCTGCCTGTAAGCTAGTCTGACTGCTGTTTAACCAGTGCATGGATGCATGGCATCACTCACCATAAACGTGTTTACCTTTGTCCATATTTTAAGAGCAACTTCATGAAAACATTCCAAGTAGCAGAAAACACTCTATGTAGCCAAAGCAAACGTGCAAATGTCAGTCATTTCTCTTTTTGGGGGGCCATTTCTCATGTGAGGGATTATTACAAGTATAAAAGTACTGATCTGATTTTTAAAAAAATCAACTAAAAAGACTTCATTTAAAAAAGCATTAAGATTGTTGTATTTTAAATTTGAACAAAATCAAAAGCATAGTTTTTGGTTTCCCCATATTTGTCTTCAAAACTGCACAGTTCCCCCAAAATGGTCAGGAGGCTTGTACTTAATTCTGTACTTTGCAATGCACAACATACAGTTATGTACATATATATAACCTAATGCTACATGTTAGACTTCCTTGGGTTAGGTTTCCTCATAAGAAAGAACATGAGATTTGTTAATTAATAAAAAATAATCAGAAGAAACAAACATTATCACTGGCAATTACTAGTGGTGGCACTTAAGTCTTTTTTGTCTTTTAACAAAAAGAGAAGTATTTTCTAGCTGAACAAATTTAACTAATTTTGATGTGATCAACTAAAGCAGTTTGCAAAGAGTAGCAGTTTATTTGAGAGTGCTTCCCTTCATCTGAGATAAAACCTATAAATAGCGAATGGGAAAGAAAACAAGTACTGCACATGAAATAGTATTTTTCTGATGTGAAATGGTCAATACAAAATATGTAAGTCTCAGAGGTATAAATGCACACAATATTAGAGATGCACAAAAAATTACTTATGTTTCGACGTTCAATCAATTACTGTCTAATTTCTATTAAGAAAGTAAAAGCTTAAAGTATTGGAATGGGATGTTGATAAAGGTTTTAAGTTGTCAAAATAAATCTGAAGTTGAGAGATATTTTTCACCTGCCAATTTTTCTTCTGCAGTACTCTCTTTTCAGATTATTCAATTCTCTCTCAAGTTAATGAACTCAGAATATTGTACATCATGTACTAAATGAGTTCAAAATTTTACTGTTTTTTTTTCTAAGAAATGGGTTAGTAGACCCACTCTGAGAGCCCTATCTCTCTCAGTTTATTAAGTGATCACTTGACTTGGTATCAAATAAATAAGTCATCAGTAAAAAAATCCAGTTAAGATAATTTTAAAGTTATTGTTCTTAATAGCTAATCTTAATTATTATTTAAAATTCTTCTTATTCTTATTATTGCTTCTTATGGATTCTTTTCAGCTGTAGTCCACAACACTGGAAGAAAAGTATGACTGTCAAGCCAAGTCCACCTTCACAAACAGCCCTCTATCCAGTATTACTACACTCCTTAGGCTCAAGATGACACACCCTCTAGAGACCACAATATTCTTGGCAACAGTAATACCACTGACAGAAAGTAAAAAAGAATGGATTTTATAGCAAGTTGAACAGCACAAATATTTCTGTGTGGAATCACTTGGTATCACTCAGGTGTTTCAGCAAGTTCTTTCAGTGGGGACAGCCCCTGCCAGTAACACATTTCTACAGGCTGCACTTCCCTCATGAGCAGAACATCGAGGCTCCAGTCCATTCAGAGGAATTTACCACAGCTACTCACCACTAGCTTCAGCAACAGTTAGATCCCACGTGCAATATAAAGAAAACTAAAATAATTTTCCTTGAGATCCACAGAACTATGAGTTCATTTTTCCTTTACACGGCACTGCACAAAGTCAGTACAACTGCTGAATTTCTAAACACATGACAACCCGTTTCACTGTTGCACTGATACAATTCCACAAGACAGAAGAGCATTGCATGGAGGTCCTATCCCTTTTTTCCCCCAGATACCCATGTTTTTACATTACATAAGCAAGTCTTATTTGTTTGCAGAAATGATGTTCAGGATCAATAGGAAGCCAGTGTTTTAAATCAACATAGATAACATAAAATTGATGTGAAAGATGTGAAACCAATTTTTTAAACAGACTATAAAGGAATGCTTTGTATTAAATTCTTGATAACAAAAGCATTGTCTTTGGTAATCGAATTCCAACTTCACCATCAGACTGAAAAATAACAAACCTGTAGGGGAGATGACATCTGCAAAATTTTGTACTTACCCTAGTACAGGCTGGCTATTTTAAGGAAAAGAACAAAAGAAGTGAAAGTTCTGGCTATTCTGTGCATGGAATTACCAGGTAACTTGCAGAACCTTATTCCATATGCTCCAAATGAAGAATGTTCCCAATTCAAATAATTTTGGTAATCTCTTACCTAAAACTCCTGGAAGTTGGTAACAGAAAAATTTCATCATTATCTCTCAATTCAGCACAAAAACCTCTTAAGGCTACTTTGGACTCATGTTTAAAAGTGCTATGGTTAGAAAGAAAAATACAATTTTTGAAATCTACATTTCTTATTTCCATTTAGTACATCTTGATTGGCAACAAATTCGGTATAATCTTACTCTCTACTTAAATCCAACCTCAGAATTAATTTGTGGACTAGTTCAATTCTAACATGCCAAATGCAAATTCCAGTTAGCCCTTGCTGAACCGAGTATCAAATTATTTAACTGACCCATGCAGATTATCCCAAGCCCAACATGCCATAATGATTCAGAGACAAGGCAAATAACTGGGAAATAGTTATTTGAGACATCTGAACACAAGAGCAGTCAAATGCATTTTGGGGAGGGACACACTGCAGTGGCATACATGTTTCAAGTGTTTACTAAAACTTAATTTCTTTTGAAATACATAACAAAAGTGAACTTATTGCTTTCATTAAATAATTTACCTTCTTCCAAAAGACAAAGTATGTAATTTGTAGCCATGTCAAGGAAGACTGATGCTGCCTACTGAACTCCACAAAAACTTTAGCAATCACAGTGCATTAGACATCAAAACCAAAATAAAATAATCTGAAAGACTGAAGATTTAAATAAGCCACAGACACATATAACCCTCAATTAGCAAAGGGCAGATATTTTAAAGACTTTTTAAAAAATAAGCTTATTATGGAGTATATTTTTGACATGAAATTACCTTAAGATAACAGGTGCAACAAATAAGAACTTCCAATCAGCTAGTAGAATTCCTGCTATGTATCTATACACTGTAGCAAGAGAAAGTGGTAAACACTTTACTCAAAGGTCAAAGAACTATCATCTCACTAGCTCAGGACATCTTTTTGATGAATGTGAAACAGCTGGAATAAAAACATCAAAGGTAACAATTTTGATCCCATGGCAGACCCAGCTGCTGAAAAAAAAAAACCAAAAAAAAAAAAAAAAAAAAAAACAACCCGGGGGAAAAGCCAAAGACTTAAAAAACTGCAATATAAACCCCTCCCACATCATACAATCTCATTGTTTCTGCTTCTTTTTAAAATACAGGACTCTCTGCAAACACTGGTCAAAAATGAATGTAGAGATTAATTTGTTAGAAGCAAACCCAGTTTATAAAATGTTAAAAAAAAAAATCAAAGGATGGTTGTTTTATTTAAACAGGAATAGTTTTATCTTTAGCAACTTTTCATACCTGCTAGTGAAAATGTTATTTGAAAAATAAATGGAGACTCATTGTAATCCTGTTAATACTTTATTAGTGTCATTTTTTAGCTTTCTATTGGACAGAACATAAATGCAAACTCCAAAATAAATTCAGAGTCCTCTGCCATTCAGTAGAAGTGACCATGGCAGCCCATTTCATGTTCATTCTTTGTTACAGAAATGAGAAGAGGGGAGAAGAGAGGGGAAAAGCATCAATAGAACAATTAGGCACACAGCTGACACTTACTGTACAATGATATGCAGAAGTAATTTATAACAGCTCTATGAGCTTATGAGATGTGTTCTTCAGATTCTTCCCTTGTAATATATGAGCTTTGCTCAGAAGAGCAAGGATCATTGAGAACAAAGGAATTAACAAAGGAGTAACAAGTAAGACTTTTAAAACAAGTCCTTAAATAAACTAAGATAACAGAATGTAGAATTGATTAGCTGAGAAGACATTTTTAACTTAGACTTCAGAACATTAAAAATTCATTTATTTTACAGCTATTCAAATACACATGCATTAAATGAAAATATTGCACAAAATTTAAATTTAGATTGTGGAATTTATAGTTTTATTTTGGTACACATTCTGGTAGCACTTAAAATTTACTGTTTAGTTCTAGCAAACACCAGCAGCACAAGCTTGAGGATGAACCAAATGAAAAATTCAATTGCTCATTTTCTCTTAAAAATAATTAAGGCTAAAACAAGTGCATTTGTTGACAGTGGCACAATTTCCAGTGGCCAGTCACAGCACCCAAAGGCCAGAAGATACACCCAGACACTTCAGTGCTGTATATTAACATTCAGTTTTAGAGACTTTCCAGGATAATAGGCTGCATGGGTTCACAGGATGGGTACTTCAAATTGTCGACAGGAAAAACTTTTAAATAAAAATACATACAAACTCACTTGAACAAAAAGTACTCATTTCTGATGGTTCTTGCTAGCCAACAGGCATCACTGATATAAGAAGCCACATTCTGTAATTAAATACAGAAGACAAAACTTCAATACATATATTCATATGCACACATGCGTATATAAATGTGTGTATAGGTATATGTAATAAATTCATTAAGTAAAATTACTAATAAGCACGGTGCATTATGTTCAGTTCACATTCCTAGAGATATTATTTCATTTTTGTACAGAAATGTACCAGATAAGTTAAAAAAAAGAAAAAAAAGAAAAAAAAGAAAAAAAAAAGCGCCAAATTTGTATATCACTATCATCTTGAATTTTTTTATGGTACCTACAGATAGACAAAAGGTTCCACAAATTTGACAAAACAGTATTTGAACTTCCCACTTTCCTACTGCTTAACAAATTCAGTGACTTAAAAAACATAAACTAGATTTGGTAGGATTAATGAGATATTTACTGTATCACCAAGAACAACTTCTGAATGATCTTTCATCAGTCAGATATCAGTTATGCTTGAGCACCCTGACATCAGAGGAAGATACAGGCATGTAAACAATAATAGGAGCTGGCTATGTTGATTACTTCACACAGAACTCAAGAATTTTGTTAAATTCAAAAGCATTTAACCGTCACACTTCTACAGAACCTGCAGAGAGGAAGGGAGAGGGGTTCTTCTATATTTACCAAGTTGTCTTCCTAGGGATTACAAAAGAAAGGGATTTAATTTACAGCATTTAGTTCTGCAACAAAGAAAAAAACAAGTGCACTTGAGCCCATGCATACTGTATGAGAATGTTAACAGTACAATATGATCATCAATAAGTAGTATGATAAAAGGCTACATTTCATTAATAGAGTCCATGAGAAAAATTATCTATAGAGGTGTCAGTCAATTTAACAAGGTCCTTTGAGAGCCTTCTATCTTGTCTCAGAATGCTTTCATCAAAGGTCTATGCTTCTCTCTTGCATAAAAGGACCATTTGTTCCCATTAAGACACAAATTACAACAAGGATCCTTGGGATCCCTGATCCATAACTATTTTACCCTGTGTTTAGCATTCAGAAAAAAAATGGGACTCTAAAAGATTACCTTCTATTCAGTCAAGATAGTAATGCTCATACAATCAGGGACTACAAAAAAAGAAAACACAAACTGAGAAACGCTGTGGCCAAACAGGATTATTCAGATGTTACTGTATTTTGAATCGAACAGAACTTCTTCAATGAAACTAAACAGATGGATGTGGGGCCTTGATGTCAAATTTTTATTAAAATTTTACACTATGCAAAAAATAAAAAAATTATTTAAAAAAATATTGTAGTTTTATTTCCTTTTTATTTTCATATATACACTGAGATGCATTCAGAAATTTCCAAGTGTTTGCATATGACTAATGAAATTTTTACCTGTGAGGAACCAAGTAACTCTCACGTTTTTCCATATGAGGCTTACACACTAAAAGGTAAGGAATCTTTCAATTAAGTAGGACATAGTTCTTTCACATCCCAAAAAAGCTCCAGATTTTAGTGGGGAGTTGTGTGTAAACTGTGTCTTAGTGCAATTTCTTCATCTTCTAACACAACACCTATCCTCTTTGAAACATATATCCCTTTCCTTCTACAACTATCAACCTGACTTATGTTCCAATAGACCAACTGAACATAAATACGATGCTCGTTCTCCACTGAAGTTACATGCAAAATGTATGCCAGGTGCTGTAAGAGCAGCATATGGCCCTTAAAGCTACAGAATAATCAGAATAAAGGGGTTTGTTTCTAATGCACCTCTGCTTTTACTAAAACCCCCATTAGATATAAGGTTAGTTTAATTTTCAAAATATGAAAGGTGCTGCAATTGTGGCATCAAAGCCACTTTACCTCCACTTTTATTCAATAATGTACTTTTATGATGGGGCTATAGCTATTTCTCCCTGCTCCTATGAACCTGCTATTCCAAAGACTGCTTTTCCAGTTAACTCAGCCTTTACAGGAATGTTAAAATAGCCCTACAGAGCCTCAACACTTGTAATGTCGAACTATTCCACCTGACTCTCACACATTGCACTATCTCCCAGTGCCAAAACACCCTTTTATCCAATTGTATCATCATAGTTGTGCTTTACTTGAACAGTCTGGCACTTTTCATCGCTGGCAAAACATCGACTCAGGAACGGAAGGGATCAGCATTCTGATATACCGGGCCACTTTTCTTCTCAATGTTGCATGAAGACGCACCAAATCATTTAAGACACACAAACCATTCTGGTAGTGGTTGAATTACAAGTGAAGATGAGAAGATCCACAGGTCTTACAGATGCATTAATAATCTAATATGTGACACTAGAAGACTGGTACAGAAATGACAGCATGTGAGTTTGAAGCCCCAGAGGATCTGCCCAAGTAATTAATCCTGGACAAACAAACACCAGCTTAATGGATTTGAAGTGTCACCTTTTCTGTAAGGAAGGCGCTTGAGTAGAGTGTAGTCTCTGCTTATATCTCTGCATTTGCTTTGACCTTGAATGCAGTTTGTTGAACAGCTCAGGGAACTTATTTTGTGGAAATAAGGTTTCTAGGAATCTCTCCAGAAACACATACACCATCCTCTTATTCAGCTGACTATGCTGGAACATTTCAAAGACCCGAAGAATGCCCTTCCGCGTAGTCTCAGCGCCTATGATGTGTTTCAGTTCATCTACAAAGACAGAAGTCACACAGAAGTTTAAGCTAAATTCTACTTCCATGTTAACAACAAACTTAAACTGAATATTAAGTTTTTCAAACAATGTAGCCTGAAATTTGAGGTAACAGTGCCTCTACACAACATGACTAAACTAAAAGTTCTACTACAGAAGAGTTTCTGAAAATTACTTCACTCTTACACTGTTTCTGTGGAAAACCATGTTTGCAAGAAATTATACCATTTTGGAATATACCTATTTCAGGCACAACTTAAATCCTCTAGAAACTTAATATGGGGTTGGATCTAAGAGAATTACTGACAGTACATGTGAAAACGTCCAGTGCTTTAATAATTAGAAACCTTTTCATTTAAATACAGTTCATATATCAGTGTTTCTTTTCAGTACTTAAAACAATCAACAAGAATACTGACATTCATTTCAGTAACAATATATGGTATGAATTATTGGACTTGAATCCCAGACTCACTTACCTGGCATTACCTCCAGCAATTTGGTTTTCCCTGCCACTCTTGTTCTCATTCTAATAGCTTTGTCCCTTCGTGGAACAGTTTCTGCTAAAATGCCATTGGGCCAAAAAGCGTCTCTGTAACAAAAGCAAATCTGTCAAAACACATTAACGTTTTATCAAATGAAAAGTTCTTTTAAATCTCTCAAGGCTATCTCATAAAATAAATACAAGGAAGTAACTTGCACACAACCTAACACAGACTTCAAATGTCTAAAGAGGAAAAAAATGAAGAATGATGAAAAAGATTAAGAAATCAAAAGCAAGCAGAACAACACACTCAAGCTTTCAGTAGCTACCACATACTTTTTTAATACAGATCTCAGAAGAAATGAAATTTTAATAAAATAATGCAAATCAAAACCATTCAAATACCACATAGTTCTTACATAAAATAGACCTAAGTCTTGCTTTTACCAAGGTTTATTGCTACTGAGACTCTAGGTCTATTACTTGTTTCATCAAAATTTCGACACTAGCAGTTATTAACAATGTAAAGCTGAGAAGAAATAGTTTCAGTGTACTACAAAGTCCAATGCAAAAGACATGCCCCTAGTAAGCTATTTTTGCCTCCGTAAAGGACAATTATTTTCTGAACAAAAAGTATGGATTCTTATAGTTTAATCACAGAACAACAGTACACTTGCAAATATGACTCTCTGGAGAATACATTACCCTACTTTGACTTTCACCCCAATAAAAAAGCCCCCAAACTATAAGGAAAGAAAAAAGTGTGTAACACTTCCACAACACCAATTTAGAAGCCATTAAAACTTTTAGAAAAATTGAGAGTTTCAAATTCAGACTTCAGTTCCATTGCATCTACCCAAAGTGAAACATTATCTCAGAGCTAGGGCTCTTCCAGCACTAATTGTCTGCCTTTAAAAGCAAGACATGTACATGCCTTCATCAAGGCAAACGAGACACTACATCACTACATCAAGACACTACATCACTGAGAGATTTCTAAGTACACCTGTACTCTAGCTTTTCTAGACTGGTTAACAAAGAAGTTCTTAAGGCAGAGGAGAAAATTTAAAAATATTCATTTCTGTGTGACAATTGCTTTCTCTCACTTAATGTATAAAAAGCACTGTATGATCCAGCTGTATCCTGGAGAATAATAATAATTTCCTTATGTAAGAAGAATAAGAAGCCATATAGATAGTAGACATCAATTAGTGAGTGCCTCGTATTTAGCATCTGTGATAAAGGACGTACCTGAAGCGTTTCACTGCATCTGCTACTTGCTCGGGAGATGTCATCCAATCAACATGATCAACTATTTTCCTAAAATCAAAGACACAAGTCTTTTGTTTAATTTTTAAAGCAGAGAACCCACCCATAAGTGAAGCATTTTAAAGAGCATTCTAAGTGCTCTTTAAAAGTATAATTCCAACTTCATCCAAAGTGGTTCTATCATACTGCACCAACAGGATGGCAAACACTGATTCTCAAGATAGAAATATAAGCTCACTGATCACTCCCTAAAGCTAAAGCTTTTTTCTTTTTGGGTAAATATAACAAAGTCGGCTGTGAAGCTGCTGTTGCACCTCCCATCAGCATTAGATATCTGGTTTGCCTATAGAGCATTCCTCTTCATGTTCTTCATGGAGCACTCAAGTTCTTCTTCTGTAAACAAAGGAGCTACTCAGAATCTCAAAATACTTACTGCAATGTGTACACTTACTTCACAATCCTTAACAGGAGATACAGACTGATCATTTATCAGGCCTTCATCCTCTAACCCATACATACAGCTCTATATCCAAATCTAGGATGCTTACAGAAATGACACATGCATCTGTATATCACCACAATCCCAGGACTGTTTCCCTAACAACAATTTGTATTGTTTTGTAAGAAGCAGAAAAAGATGATTTTTCTGCAGAATGGCATTAAATCCCAAGAACTTGCCAGGACAAGTTCTGGACTGCTGACCAGAGGAAGCCATGAGTATCTGAAATGGCTCCAAATGCAGAAGCGAAGTAGCACTACACTACAGCCATCTCTGCAATAAGGAAGCAGCAACCTGTTCACAAACTCAGCTGTTTATACTACAATCTGGAAACAGCAAAAAGTGTTCAGAGCTGCTCAACAGGGCAGCATGTTCTTGGAAGTACAGCTCTCAAGACAGTTTTCAACTAATCATAAGGAATTATTTGAGAAAAAGCCAGTGGCATTTTATCACATGGTTACATCATTACTGCTACCACAAGTCCAGATGTTTAACAGTGATGATGAAAACACCAGAAATATAATTGTGAAGGGTAAAAAGAAATGATACAGTGAGGAATGACCTGAAAAAAAGTAATAGGAAGCTACTTCTCACCATCTAGAAATTAGGTTTTTGACTCATGGCACTAAATTCAAAGTAACAAAGCAGTTCTAAACCGGTATCCAGAATTTCTTGCTATTGTTCTTTATATTTGTTCACATTTCAGAAGACAAGCCTGGAAACTGTATACTTCTAAGCTGAGGGCACAAAACATTACTTAATTAGCACTATTAACTGGCTTTGCATTTGCATGAATAAGCGTACATGTGAAGTACAAACAACATGGAGCAGCCAAAACAGACCCCATAAGAGTCCTTTTCCTTTCTCACTTTTATCTTTAAAGTTTGAGAGCAAAAACTTGACACAGCAACTCAGGATAGTTCACATAATTTGAAAGTACCAGTGTATTATTTGTGGCACGAAAGACATATAAGCAGAAATAGTGCAGAAACTAATAAATAACATTAATTTTAAAAAAGTATAGTGGTAAAACAGAGCAAAAAGCATAAATTTTAGGTTACATTCACAGAAACATGAACTCCTACATGTGGAAGTTCTTTTCTAAGTTCTCTGGCATGTAAGAGTTACTGGATTCTTTTTTCAGTAATGTTTTGTGTTTATTTCCATTTTACACCACATTTACACTCAGTTTATTAATTTTCTTTGAAGAGTAATGCATGCAGACTTAAACCATGATAATTTACTAACATCAAGAAGGATGTATAGACAGCAACTATACAGCATCGTTTACATGATTGCTCTATATAAGAAAAACAGTACCTATTAATTGTGTCACCATATGTTGCTCTAATAAGTTGCTGAAGCAGATTTTTTATATTTCTTCTTAACCACTGATTTCTCTCCTTTAAATCAAAGACTTCATCCATAAGTAGGAGCATTACTCTCAGCGGAATATTGTCATCCACCTGACCACCAAGTAAAAGAATGAACAGTAAACTTTCATTTCAGTTCAAGAAAGCTACAGTTTTAGAAGCTACTTTTATGTGTCTTCAGTATAATCAACAATGACAAACACTTTACTCTGTATTTTACTGGAATACGAAATCTTCCCTAAAGATTTCTACAACACTATTACTAGCAAAAGACTGAAAATTAAATTCAGATACACTGAATTTTTAAAACAAGACAAGAAGCAGCAACTATTTCAAAAGTCAACAGTTATTACAGAACTTGAATAAAATTAATACATGTAAATATGTCCTAAAGAGAGACTTATCCCTGACCTCTTCTTTGGTTGCTGTGCTTCCAACTGCCTTATACAAAAATTCAGGAAGAAGCTTTTCTTGGGCCCCATTTTCTTACGGACACTAAAAACGGTGTCTGTAAGAAAATGCTTTTTCTTTAGACATCATTGTAACCTGCATGACTATCCAATGTTTTTATGCTTGAAGATTAAGAAAGGGATCATAATTTTACTTTTTTAGTAGCTGATGTTACACAGATTGGCCCACAAAAATCATGCTGGAGGGAGAAAAAAACCCCAAAAATTAAATCCCAGCTATAGAACACAGAAACAGTAGCACATACACTTTTCACAGTTATTCCAATGTTGTGCAAACCATTTCAGTGCTAGCAAAAATGTTAATTTTAAAAAGAAGTGTGCAAATTTCTTTTCAAAAAGCTTAGAACTGTTTTGAAGTATAGCATCTGGTATAGTGTCAGAAAACAATAAAAGTGTAACTCAATGCAGAATAAATAACTTGTTTGTCTGGTTTTAGAGGTGTCAACTTTGAAAGGACAAATGTCAGACTCACGTTGTCATCAATTGGTGCTGCAACACGGCAATGGTCAGGGTCTGAATAGGTTTTCTGCATCAGAGGTGGCACCTACAACAAAAAAGGCCATGTGAATTGCAGAAAATATACTTCAGAGCATGAATAAATCAGAAAAAATTTAATAAGCAGTTTTGTTATGAAAATACAAAACTACAACATTTGGTGAAAAGTAACAGCAAACTAATGCGGATAAATACACAGAAGGCCCTTTCACCTTCCAAAACCAAAAGTCAAGTCTGTAGACATTTTCACATAGCTACCAAAATTATCAGCACCGTTAAGACAACCCACATCCAATTAATCAAGTGCCTAATGCCTCAGTTGAAAAACACCTAAAAACTCCTATGAGACTGATATTTGTTTTGGCATTTCTTCCTGATCTTAACTCTTGCCTAGTCATAGCTTCCCAGCAAGCACAACTGAAATATGTTGTCAGTCATACACCAGGGAAGTTACTAGCAATGATAAAGTCCAGAGATAGTCAAGCAATTAAAAAACCTCGTGAATCTCCCCCAGGCCCAAATTTATTATTTATTCCCTTTCATGATTTAAGGGTTAATTCACCCATCTCAGTTGCTGTTCTACATCTGCCATATATAACTGCTTTGGTAGCACAAAATGGAACAATCTTTGACCATGGACCTTAGAGCTACACACAGAAAGAGGAAGACCAGAGAAATGAAGGGAAGATGAACATGTTGTGAATGTAACTACTTTCATAGGACTTCCAGACTGCATGTCACACTACCATTCCCCAGCTCAAAAGTATTATATTTTATGAATGTAAGAGATGAAAAAAGATGGCAGGAAAGACAGAAAAAAAGTTAATCTAAACCAGAATTCAGCAAGGAATAAGCAGAAAAGAGGCTATCTCCTTATTCTGGGTTTCAAAATATACAGGGGTTTTTTCCTAGGGAAAACAGCAGATGCAGGAAATCAGCTGATGGAGAATGGTTGGTTAAGAAGTAAGAAAAGCCATGAATCTCATGTTCTTCTCAAGTTACTTCACTGAACTAAGTGAAGGAGAACTGTAACAGTCTGTAGATGCTATCTTAAAACATGCTACTTTATAGCAAAGATCTCCATTTTCGTAGTAAAATGCCTGCTTGAACCTTATTAAAAAGGCACAGGTACAAAACAGATTGGTCTTCTGTTCAATGACTTGCCTCTTCTATATAATATTAGTTTAAGTGATTCAGTAGTACTCTCCTGTTAGTTTACTAGTATGTATTAACCACCAGTACTTTCTTACCTTGAAAAATGATTGTTTTATGTCTTGTCCCAATCTCTCTGACATTTTACCCATGTTGTCTGACATTTTAGTCATTCCCTCTGCCAGGCTGTCAGGGATAGACTTGACTGCATTTGATACGTTTCTCATAGAGTTACGCAGTGGATTTACAAACGTATCCATCTGAAGGGGAAGATGTTTAACCAGAATTGTATAATC
Organism: Sylvia atricapilla; assembly: GCF_009819655.1. Classification (NCBI taxonomy): domain Eukaryota; kingdom Metazoa; phylum Chordata; class Aves; order Passeriformes; family Sylviidae; genus Sylvia; species Sylvia atricapilla. The sequence goes on from NC_089140.1 coordinate 30,057,124, forward strand.
TATGAGGACACCAGCATATTAATACACTATGAGAAATATGCTACTGTTCCAGAGAAAAATAATATAAAACAACAATTCAAATTACTTAACTTCATGACAGAATGCAGAATACAGTTTTAATTTTACTTCCATTTATAGTTCTCATTTGTTACAACCCTACTGCAGCTATTTACATATTTCAACAGATGTTTTCCTGAGTCATTTCCATTTCCCATCCCTTGTCTTTTCTTAGCTTAAATTTATTTTCCTTTTCTTCTCCATTCAATACCATTTCTCCCTTCCAAGCTTTCTAGTTCCAGATGTTTCAATTCTGCTTTCAACTCTTCGTCCTTGCAACATGCCTCTTCTAAACAGCACTGGAATAGTATGTATCATGGCAAGTATAATTAAAAACATAAAGTAGTTTCACAGAAACTGTTAAAATTTTTCTTTCAGTATATAGTCTAAATTCAGTCCAAATAGAGGCACAAATACCAGTGTGATGCCCTTTAAAAAGTTACGCTTTAAAGTATCTTGTAAGCTGGAAAACACATCTTAGTCATTATACAAACCTTGATAAATATTTAACTATTTCACTGTGAATTATTTAAGGAATATGGACAGGACAGTAACTTGAGGTGACAATAGAGTTGCAGAAGCTTTTTATATCTAAATCGCTAAAACTTTAGAAATGGCTACGTTTGCAAAGTAGATGTTCACACAAACTGGTCAACTGAACAAAGAAACATTCATCTGAAGACAGTTCTGATGGCTTAACAAAAAGGATGCAGAGCCCAGAGCTCTGAATTTGACCAATGACCCTGCCTGGTTACACCTAAATACGTTACAGGTGCTTTTGAAGGGAAACGCATATTGTGTTTTGGCCTGAAGAGTGGAAAGCATGGTAACAGCAGCAAATACATAGTAAAGAACTACAAAAAGTAATCAAAAAAAATACAACCACCAAAAAAAAAAAAAAAATCCACAGATATCTGATAAAGCAACTTGCAACAAACACACTTCTACAGTTCTTCTACAGCAATTCACTGCATCCAATTTCAAAATTTTCTTTCCTTGTCATACAAACAGATTTACCTGTTATAAAAAAGACAATTTTTTGGTTCCATATGTTCTCAGATACTTTGCCACTGAAAGTTTTACAACAACTCACTTATAAGCTGTTTTCAGAGTGCTATATAGCTTTTTATTATCAGTTCAACATGTCCGTTTAATGCAATCATTGCAGGAATGAATGCTCTAAAGTTCCCTTGACTGTACAAAACATTCTTACCTTCCGTGCAAAATCCCCCTTCCCTTTGCTGTAGGCTTTATTCTCCAGGAAGTCATACACATAATGGGCTAAAGCTGGAGACGCTTTCATCATTTCAGGATTTAACAAGAGCTGAGTAAAATAATTTTTAAAAGTTATTTTAATACGTAATGAACAAGACACAGTCAAAGACATCACATATAGCAATGTATTTTTTTCATTCCTAAATTTTATTCCAACATTACAATAGTCTCAAGATAGAAACAATGGGCTTCTTACTAATTACCATAATTTAAACCACTATGGTAATTGTAGCATCTCAGAGAAAAATATACACCTTTATCATCAAACTGTCATTTCCCAGTATTTTACTCATCTTCCTTATTTACTGTTAATATGTTCATTGACTTGGTCAACATATTTTAGTGCTAAATGACCAGAAAGTCCCTATGAAGGAAGACAACTGAATTTCTTTGTTTGGGCTGATACAGGCCCTATCTAAACAGAAAAACCTGTGTGGTTTGTTACACTGCTGGAGTGGGTGCCACGGAAATCCTTCTGCAGCAGCACAAGAGAAAGTGAACACAAACATGTCAGCAGAAGAATGTCAGTGGCATAATGCTCAAAACCAACACACCTGGAACCTCATCAGCTCAAAAAAGCTGTGACAGAACTGGCTGAGAGTAAACCAAAATACCAAAGAAAATGCAAACTTATGAGATAGTATCAAGTTCTTATGGTATATTATTTAGTTTTGCGTACCAACTACAATACAGCTTTTTTTTTTTTTTTTTTTTTTTTTTTTTTTTTTTTTTTTTCCTTATGGAAGAAAAAAAATCACAAAGGCAAGCTACCTCCAAAAAAATAATTCCAAGCACAAAGCTAAAACAAAACAGTAACAGCTTACCTGCAAATAAGCATTTAAATCTTTTTTCCTCTTTTCCAAAAACTCTCTGTCCATATTGTTAAATGTTTTTTTGCCAGGAAGTTTTAGTATATTTGCAAGGTTTTCAAACTAGAAAAAAAGGGAAGATTTTTTATTCTATTTCCATGAGTTTAAAGTCTCCACATAAGGACATTTTATTCACCTATTCTTGTATATCATCTAACACCTGACAAAAAGAATTCTGCATCATGCCTGGAACTCAGAATCCTTGGAAAAGCCAAAATGAAATGTATGCTCTCAAGAACCAATGCATGAAAATTCCTAGGAGACTATAAAGGGTGAAATTCAATTTCTTGTGAAAATCTCTTTTGAAAACACTTTAGAATACAAACCAATAGAGTGTGCAAAAAGCTTAGGCTCAAAATTTATCATTATTATTTGGAATGCATTTATTAGGATTATAAGACCACATAAAGAGAAAAGATTTTCAAGAAGAACTAGTACATCTTTCTAAAATCTCTTTCCACTCCTATCCTGATCAAGGAAATTCCTATTAAGGAAATAATTAAACTTTTCTCCCTGGAGAGATGGCAGCACCCAGTTTAAACTTAGGTTATCACAACATGCTCTACATGTCATGATCTGTGCCCTTTCTCCACGTAATGACAGTGATTGGCACTGGTTGACATGTATTCTGATCTAGTTTTGCAGGAAGAATGGCAGTCCCAGGGAAGCATAAGGGGAAGAAGAGGCCCTAACACTCAATAAGGCCAAATATTTTTGGTAAAATGCACAAAAAATAAAAAAGTGACAAGTACAAAGCTTGAAGAATCAGGCCTATCCCCATACAGAATCCAGACTTCCTGTAAATAATATACTTAAGGTGGTAAAGAGAGAAACAAACAGTATTCTAGGCTTTAAGAAACAACCTGGAAACAGGTTGCATCCTTTTCCTCTAGAAAAGACCACAACATTACAGATTTAAAGATACGGATTCCATTCAGTCCCTGCAAGATCTCTTCTTGCATCAGTAAACTCTAGAAGGCCACGAAGCTCATAAAAAAATCTATGGTCCATAAGAAGCACCAAAGACTAGCTCTTTACAACTTTACAAATCCCATTCCCTTGCAAGTAGGTCATATGGGAAAGTAAATGAACAGAAGATGGTCTAGTTTTCATTTGGACTCTTGTATCTAAGCAGTAGCAATGTAAGCAACTAACAGCCTCTATTTTAAATACAGCTATCCACTTCAAATGATTAAAAGGACTTGTGTGAATCTATTCAGAGCACCAAGGAAAAGAAACTCGGATACTTTGAACTGCTGACTTCACCTCCATTTTGGATCAACTATCTATTTTCTCTGAAAAACAGTCCCTGCCCTTCTTATTAATTCTAAATCAATATTCTAACTTTAACCCTTAACATGTCAATAAAAATGTCTCAGACAAGCACACAAGACTGTAAGAATGTCTATTTTATTATCAAGACAAAGCAAAACTGTTGGGAGCATCTTAGATGCCACAGTGAATCACAGAAATCTGTTTACTTTTTCCAATCTTAGTACTCTAGGGTAACATTTCTAGTCTCTGTAAATTCAATCAGACTTAGCAACCAGAAAGGCTGAGATTTTATATTTTGAACATCTTTGCTTTTGCCATTTATTTCTATTAATTTAATGTTACCTTAGCTTTAAAATAACTGTCCCATATCAGCTGAATGTTAATTTACTCTAAGATCTGGGATTATTCAAAACACTGAATTAATTTTAAAAAATCAAAAGTACAAAAAAGTAAAAAAGTACAAAAATTGGTATTTCAAAATTATTGACAGTACACTAAGATCATCAGAATTTCAAAGGAAAGTCAGACTTGATTTATAATTAATCCAAATATTCAACGTTTTTTTTTTAGTAAGACTTTTCAATTTTTATTACTGCTGTAATTTTAAAATGCTAACTTACCTGCATTGAATTTGTCCTTTACGACTCTCAATTAATAACAGAGTAAAGGGATATAAACTGACACTTCTGACTAGTTCAAAGGTTATGCAGTCAAATCTGACTTCTCCAAAGGCTTGGTTTAAAAGCACTTCAGTCTCCTTTAAAAGCACTGTGTTTTTGTCATTCTTTCATGTCAGTAGGTTCTACTTTGTACCAGCTGGTAAATTACAACTCTCTATTTCTTCCTTCTTTCATGTTAGTAGGGGTAAGAGTCTGAGAATACAAGTACAGCAGTAAAAGGCAGATTGCTAGTAGTATAGTGAAGTGCTACCAGTTCTCCCTTTTGGGAGCCCACCAGCTCTTAACATTCACTTAAAGTCTAAATACGTATTTCCCAACCTCAGCTTTTATTTCCTAATCTCTGTGACAAACATAAATAACTCTCTCTGACACCAAGAGCACTTCCATACAAAGATTTAAAGTACAATGAACCAGTATGGGAAGAGGGGGGAGAGTTTCTCTTCAAGTTCCATTTCTTTTTCGTAGAGTAATCATACAGTCATCGGTTATTAAACTACAGAAACGTGCACCTACAAAGACTTTCATGAGATTGGTTACCTGCTCAGTGATCCTCATGTGAAAGTCATGGAAGTCACTGTAGCGCCGGTACGTCTTCCACATCTCCTCACTGTTTGCGTTTCGCCGGTGGACGGTGATGGCGTACAGGGCGTATGTCTTGCCGTGGTCATTGCACACTCCTGCCACAGCATATGGGTCAGAGTCAGCATAGACTAGTAGTTTTGAAAACAAAAATAAAAAAGGAACAAACAGAAAGAAGGAAGACGAAAGGACACAAATGTGAAGTGAAGAAATGTCTGAAATGACAGACTTGAAAGACAAAAATGGACATGCAAGCAGAAAACTAACTATCCCTTTAACTTAAATACTGTACTGTACCCTCCAAAACTTACTATGTAAACTTAAATAGAGATTAAGCAGCATTTAAGTTAGAAAGGTTTCAATGACATGCAAAACATAAACAAACAGAAAAATTTGCAACTTTTAAATAGTAAATTGAACTTTAAAAAAATATTTTAACCTAAAGAACACAAGATGGGGGTGAAAGGCAACTGTGAAACCAGAAGAAATTCCAGTCTGCAAAGTAGTCCAATCACACTGCAAAAGTCTGCCCATCAAAAAAGTCTATAAATACAAGACGATTGCAAGCTGCAAGCATTCATTGTTATCGGCATCAGTAGTTTGTTATAAACTCAGCAGTAAGTTATTGACTCTAAGATAAAAAACACACCGTGCTATTTTAGTCAACTATATATACAGACGTGTGCACATATATATAAAGCATTCTCTGCATGTGCAAACACACACTGTATGGAAAAGTCAATTCATAAATGAACACATATAGCTATCTGAAATAGAAGCAAACATCTTTTTGATCTTTGTTAAATATTTAAGTCTTCTTTGATATTCCTCCCTCACAGAATTTTCCCACCACAGTTTCTTTCAAAATCTTTCATTTTATTTAGAGAATAACCTAGAACCAATATTGTTTACACTGCACACCATTTAAATTGGCAACATGTTGTATTTCTAAGTATTGAGTCAATATTCAATACCTACAGTTTTCCAGGGGCTAGAGGAAAATATTTTTAATCAAGATCTCTGAATTTTTCTATGCACCCACATTGCAGAAAACACAATTCTCCTGAGAAATCATCCTCTGTAGTACTTTTAGTCTTGATTTCTCTGAAGTATAATGCTTGTCTAAGCAGCCAGGGAGCACCTGCAGGATAGTGGCAGCTGCTGCCAATGCAAGAATTATACACTAGAAAGGTGAAGAGTGGACACAGAGCATCTTGTCTTTGCCATCCACCCTCTATAAGAAGAAGGTTGAGTGCTGAACCCCCAGGGGAACAAGCAGGCAGTCAGGAGGGTGCCAAAAGACTGCCCAGAGTGTGGAGCCAGAAACTCCCACCCAAAAATGCTGCACAAGCCCTTTATACTCTACACCCCTCTACACTCACACTGACCATTTGGCCCAGCAGCCACCAGACCGCACCCCAGGGGCACTGCTAAGTGGCATCTTTAGAGCCCTTCAGGCAGAAAAATAAAGAAGTTGTCCTGCTGCCCCTTACATCATAGCCTCTTAGTATTTATTTTGTAACCCAAGACAGCATGAATCCTGAAACACACAGAGGTAATCCGGTCTCTATATAACCCTCATGCACAGTAAAGGATAGTAACTGAGTGAGGAAAAAACCTGCCCACGGATGCAGTTTAATATTATCTTGCAATACAAACCTTACAGATCTCTTGCTGTAACTGGTGCATTATGCATTCAGAGTCAGACTGGTAGTTATCAATACATGCTGCCCTCAAGCTTATATATTTTAGAATTTATGTGGTTCTAAGTTTACCTATTTTTCTTAGGTCAGAATGATGAAACTTTTAAGTTTAATTGAGAAAAAAAGTACTACATGCCATTTTAATAAAAAAGCAGAATTTGATTCTTAACTTTTAACTTATTTTCCCCTTTCCCTGAGGACTGACTACCATGACACTTGGATTACACTGAGCCCTCACAGAGTTGAAAAAGGTTTAATTAAAATGTAAAATAGCTGAATGCTTGCTGACAGCATGCGTCCATACATAAATGCATAGATTTAAAAGCATATTGCACAGTAAAATCTATCAAAAAACTATCTTGTGAAGACCACTTCACAATTTAATTACCCAATGCAATCTCATTTAACAAGAGCATTTGCAAATAATAGCAGATTTTTTTTTGTTATTTACTCCCAAAAATGCCACCACAATAAAGACAGAAGTCACTTCCTTAAACTAAGCTAAGTCAGTAAGGAAGCACAAAGAATACAGGAAAAATATTAAACTAAGAGAATGAAACGCTCAAGAATTATATTTCTGTGACTGGAAAGAGAGACGGCTTTCAGAATTTCTTTAAATAATTGCTAAAATAAATCCTACTCAACAGTAAGTTTAATGAATGATTCTCCAGAGATAAAAGTAGTAATAATAATACCATAAGCAATAAAAATTAAATCAGTTTTTAAGTTCAGATATATAGTCTGTGACCTACAGAACAAATACTGTAAAGATTTCCCAAAAGGATTTAATGGAAAATATGAATTCAAATGCTTTATGAGGCCAAAAAGATGAGACAATCAGTATTTCAAGGGCCTGTAATATTACAAAACTCAAAATAAATGGTGGGGAAAAAAGTAAGCAGATATCATAACAGATTCACTTACCAGTATCTGAGATGTATGCATGGAGCTGAATTGTCTCATCAGCAGGGCCATTTGAAAGGTCATCTAAGGACTGAAGAGTGGGGAAATAATGTAGGAGGGAAAATGGGAAAAAAAAATAAGATCAGAAATACATCGTATTTGAGATGTGTTTTGATTAATCTATTTAATTTTCAAACTTCCAGCTCACTATACCAAAAGCTCAGTGCACTGTAACAATGCAGATGTTTGTACTACCTGGTCACCAAAGCCCTTCTTTTGCACAATATAGGGCCTTTCATTTCCCCCATCATTTTCACACATAGTTTTGTGACCATTCCTATTTAATCAAACTTATTTGCCACTTCACTTTGATATCTCAACTCTAATGGAAATACTAAAAATGGTCTTTTGCTGAGCATTGGGGAAAAAAAGACCCAAACAAATCTAGAAAATCTCCCACACAGCTGGGGAGATACAGATGTTGTCTAACAGGTCCTTTGGCTGTTACCTTCATAGCATTCTGTTTTCTTTCAAATGTCTTTACACACTACACAAATGTTACCCAGCAGTAGAAATATTACCCTGCTTTATGTAAAAAAAACCAGCCAACATTTTTCTCAGGAATATTTCGTGTCATAAAAATGAACAGGTACATCTTTAGCTGGTTAATGCTCTGTCTCCATATTTAATGACTACTAGGATCAAAAGAAACCTAATGGGTCTTTTAGAGAAGCCTTGTTTTTAGTTAAAATTAATACATCTGATTACTAAGATTTAACATAATAAAGCTCTTCAAGACCGTTGAAAGACTTGCATATGCAACTGAAAGAAATAAAGGATGGGCTATCCATTCTAATCTTAAAGTACCAAGTTAAAAAAAAAGAAGAAAAAGAAAAAAAGAAAGAAGAAAGTTGGAGCTACCTTAGTAGAATTCAGACACTGGGATCCCAGTTACTTTGTATATTTCACCCCAGATTTCTAAAATTCTCCAAAGAAACACATTCAGAATGAACATAGCTATCTGCTATCTTTTTTAATTTAACCAAGTCAGTCTAATAGTCTTACAATGGGACTTTACTAGTTAGCAGTGCCATGCCCATATAAAACTAAAGCCTCTACCTACATCAGTTCAATTTCTAAATTTCTTGTTTCCTTAAACATAAAACAATATTTGAGATTACAATCAGAAGATCGGCTGGACTTAAACATGAATTATTTAAAGACTATGCTCTTGCCCCTTCTTCACCTGAATCTTTATCAACTCCACAATATCCCATCATAATACTCTATTCTTTCCCCTAGTTCACTCCAAGGAATGGCTCTTTTCTGCCTCAACCATCTCAATCAGTCTCTGCCTAAATGTCTACTACTGAAGATGAGGAAAAAAAAATTTCTGTTATGAAGTCTAGATACCAAATAAAAGGCAGCTTAAATGTGTCTGAATAATGTGTTGCAGTAGCGAGTCTCTCCTGAATATCTTTATGATATGCTTGTAGATTTGTAGTACTAAGGTCCCAGACTGAGAAAAGGTAGAAGAAAGAAAAGCCCTTTTGGGGGAATCTGTTTTGCCACTACATGCTATAGTGCTAGAAGTTTATGTCTGTTGAACGGTAGAACAGATGAATTTATGCAAAAATATTTTGACAGCAGACATCATCTTTACCTCAAGAAACTACAAGTTACTGGATGCTGGAGAGTTATTCTGGTAAAGTATCACCGTAAGTGGGTGTTCCTTTAATTTTATGCTTGCTTTCAGTCATTGTTTGACACAGGACTCTGACTTAGTCCAGTCTTAAGCAAGTCTCTTGGACAGCCATGGCCGTGTCAGACGTGCTGCTCTATACTGCAGTGTTCAGTTTAGGAGCAGAGTATCACCTGAGATTGGCAAACAGAAGACATTTGTGGAAGCTTGGATAAAGTGCTTGATCTGAAACCTCTAGGATCTGATTATCAATAAGGAAAGGATGTGATGTTATAAGAGAAGACAAGTAACTGTCAACTGCTCAAATGTTTTGTTTGCTACAAAATACTGACATTTAAGGTAGTGCTATATTTTTTTAAAGGCATAATTATTTCTTGTTTTCCTGCTCCCCTTCACTGTCACTCAAGTTCAGAGTTCTTTGTGATTACTGAGTGGGTTTTGAGCTGACATATGCTAATGACTGCCAAAAGTTCAACCCAGCCACTTCTGTTCCCCTTCAAGGTCTTGGAACATCTGTGTAACGCTGATTTACTCAATGCAAAGCTCCCACTTTGCAAGAGTTGAAATGTGCAAGAGTTGACAACAATTTTATACTACCCAAATGTGACCCACTGATTTAATATAATAGATCATTGTATCAAGTCAAAAGGCAGAAATTCAGATATTTTTGTAAAACAACTTTTCCTCAAAACAGTTTTGAGCCTCTCTTCCAAATTCTTCGAGTGAAAGTATGAACTGCAGACAATTTATTTTATAATAGAAACTTTAGGAAACACTAAACTGCTGTGGCAAGGCACTATACAGCAACTATTAATGCAAGTAAATTAAAAGGTTGAAACCTGAACAGATAACACAACAGACAGACATTTAATATGAGCTAATATCTCTGCCATTAGATACATTTACAGGAACACAAGTTAATTAAAAACCTAAAAATATCACATCACATCACAACCCAATCTTATTTAATACATTGTCATTAGTTCCAAGTACAGAAATTCCCTGACCTTTGAAGTAACCTTTGCAAGGTCTATTTTTCTTATGTAACAGACTAACACAAGGGAGCTAAACTATGTGTACCGAAATTTACTCTGGACGTGGAATTCAGCCAGGAAAAACTAATCTACCAGTATTCAAACACCTGTAAAAGCACTGAACACCCTGAACAATATGGATGACAGAAAAGTAAAAGTAGTTTCTGCATAAAGAGAAATTTAGTTATGCATTTCTCCTATATAATAAATGTAGTATTCTATAAATACCTTGTCACCACAAAAACCATAACCAAGTCTTTGAAGAGTCCCATGCAAATACCTATTTGTACTATAACAGTGCTTGTTAAAGACTTTAGGACTTTGTAACTTAGCTTGGAAAGTCACTTGAAACAAAGCAGCAGATAACCACTAGCAAGATAAGCCATACAATGACAAATCCTCATCCATGAAACATAACTCTGGTATGTCACAACATTTTTAAAAAGAGTACTTAAAAGACATTTGAAAGACCTTTTAAAAATATTAGTCAGTTAAAAGGCTCTTGTGAAAAAATACCGCTAAATTAATTTTTTTTCTTCTGCATCTACAAGGAGTTTGCATAAATTGTATCAGCTAAACACCTCCTCTTTTCTTTACATTTCAAAATGTCAACAATAGGAAAATAACAGGAAAGAAAATCCCAGTTTAAATTAGAAAAACATCCAAAACCCGCAAAAAACTGAACCCCATAAACACCCACAATTAAACATATTTACATTAATGTTACATGTATTCCTTTAGAAAACTCATTCCTTTGCATGCAAGCATGACCAGCACCTTTCAAGAACAAACTAGAAGGGCCCAGGCATCACATAATCCAGGAAATTGCATGCAGTTGTAAATCTCTAGGTAAACCTTCATGAAACTAAAAGGTTTGGAATCATACTCTCATATGCCCAACTGTGTCTTGCATACTCAGCTACACACTGTCTGCAGAAACATGGGGAGGACATATATCTAACTTTCTAGGATTTTTCCTTTTTAAATAACCGTATTTGCATTTTTGGTTTAGATACACTAATTTGACAAAATAAAGGTTTTGACAAACTGACATAGGTCAAGAATCACTTAAAAATATAAAATTGAACTTGAAATTGGACAGATCAAAAAAAACCAAAGGCTCATGGCTGGAAAAAATCCAGATACTTTAATGTATCCAAATCAAGTTCTAATGAAAAAATAATAATCAACCAACAAAAATGTAATTAAATGCCTCATTTTGAAGTCTATTTGAATTTAACCCTTTGAGATTTCAGTTTCAAAGGATTTGTTTTCTCCTATTATTATGTAACTACAAATTTATATCTATTTAAGAAAAACAAATAGGGATAAGAAAGCATGCTTTCCATTAATTGTTTCTGTGAGAAACAATGTAAAATTTCATTAAACATGGGAAAATACAGAAAAGTAGTTTTATCTTACAGAGTAATTAATAACTTGTGTGTTTCAATTTCGTTCAAAAACGTTCAGAAATTCAACTGCTGTGAAGTAAAACCTGTAATGTACATTAAGTTAAACTATTTTATCACACTTTATCTACTGTTGAGGACAAAAAAAAAAAAAAATCCAAGCACTTACCAGATTTATGCTGCCTGTAGGAGACCCATTAAAAGATTCTGGGAGCAGTGAGGGAAAGGAAAGGAAAGAAAAGGAAAAACCAGTTTAGAAGATTTTCCCCCACTGTAGGGCCACACATAAATAAAAATGCATTCATAAAACAATACGGAAAATGAAGGAGAACTGTGGCACTGAACTAAATGCTGCTTGCAACATGCAAGTGTTTCAAATTTCCAGTAAAGACACTTAAAGATATGTATATTTATAAAGATTCTACATAAATATTTCAGATAACATTTTTTAAAGTTTATATCCCCACATGGTACTGCTTTGTCAAGGACCTAGTTTAACAGTGAAAACAATTTTCACTGGATTTGTACTTCAGTTAACAAGAAAACATTATTTTATTTGCTTTAAAAAGCTATGTATCTCCTATGTACTTTCAACTTCTATTTCCAGAGAGAAGCATAGTTATGCATTAAAAGAACCCAACATGTTGAAGAGTTTTAAATATTTTAAAGAAAAAAGTAGAATGGAAGAATTGCATATTTATTTTAGTGACAAACTAGTTACCAAGATCTGACAAGAATTTATATAAAATTGATACACTTACTACAGTGGAAACCCCATTTGAGTCCCCAAACAATTTACACACAAAAGCACAAGGAGAATTCATTTAGATAGCAGAGACACCACAGGAGTATTTCACTTCCTAAAAACACTGCGGATGAATTTCTAATTTTCATTTTAAAGCAGAGAAAAGAATGGTTCCATGAAATACCCCTCAGAGATACAGAGCTTACCTCCTTCACCATCATCTGATCCTCTGAAACTGGGATCCTTCAGCATATCCAGCTCAGCTAGCATTCGTACATACAAAACATTCTGCTTGAATGAAGGGTAGAACCTCTCATCTCGCAGCATCAACTCATACACCTTATTGAAACAAAAATGCCAACTTCAGAAATACTTATTGCACTTTCGAATTAATCAGGCTAGTTTTCAGAAATCCTACTTGAACAAGAAGTATCTCTGCATACATGTCTCTTACTCTTAATGGAAAGGTTATCAGACAATACCTAACTAGTCAGATGTGCACATCTAGGAAGGGAAGTAGCACAATAGCTGTAAATGCATCTGTCCTCTGCTCTTAATCGTTCCAATTGCAGTATAAACCTATTTGATCTTTATCCACTCCATAAAAGGTTATCTCAGTCCCTTCCTGTGGATAAACTATACATGGAGACCTGCAAACACTTAGGGCAAGAGGTGAGAAGAGGGAAAGAAGGAGAGGGAAGACACCATTTGTGACATTTCTGACAATTTCTAGTTTAGCCAATACAATACAGTCATATCTCACAAGATTTAACCACACCATCTCAATTTACCTTCACAGCCTATACAGTATATATACATATACAAAAAAATAAAATCTATACATAGCAGGAATTAATTCATAATGTTTGGATACTCAAATCAACTCTAGAATATTTTAAAGACCTTTTTTTCCATGGACCACTGTTCAAGTATTATCATCCAGTAAGAATAGCAAAAAGCCCAATCCATCCAGGTTTGCGGAAGTTAATTTCTTTTGTAACATATGGGAAATTTAAGCCCTTCAGCAGAATTCACAAGCAAGGCCCAGATTTCACAAGGTGCTTTAATTAGTCTTAAATGGGGGCCACAAGTACAACAGTGTGATTCTAAATTCTACAGTTCATATCACTAATTTGTAGCATGAATGAGAACATCACAGTAATGATCAAAAATAAAAACATTTCAGACTGGGTATGTAAGTTATTGCCAGAATATTAATCATTCAGTTTTCTTTCTAAATACATATATTAGACTTGAGTGGCAAAGTATACATATGCAGGTAATAAATATAGTGAGTTTTTCTTCAGTACTTGCTGTTTCTGAGTGCTTCACAGTGGAAGTTTGCAGAAATGGACCAGTCAAACTAATTTCTGGGAACAGCTCTAGAATTTAATATGGGTGAAGTATATTCACTTTTGAAAAAGAGAAATAAAACTGAACAAAAACTGTATGTCTTAGTCTACTCATGACATTTTTCTTAAATTGGTGCATTAACACAAATAAAAACATGATAATTCTAAACTGTGTTTCATATTTAGATTCATACAAGAAGGACACCTACTCCTTTTGTCTACTGCTTTGAAAACCATGTGCTAAAAATTGGCAAGGCAAAAGTTGACAATTTTAGCATGATTTTCATAGAACAGCAAGATGGTAACATGGGGTTTAGGGTTTAGATATTTGACTTCCTTCTTTTTCAGCTCTGTAATTATGTTTTATACTCTATAGCATTAACAGTTCTTATGAAATAAAGGATGAATTGAGTATACCTTTCTCTGAATGTCATCAAAGATTTCAGGTGTTGGATCCTCATGGTTCAGTGTTTCTGCAAGTTTTGCTACTAAGTTGTCATCAATATTAACTCTTGGAGATGCCTGTCACAGAGATCTAAATCAACTTTTGCAGCATAAAAATAAGAAAGTGCTACTTTAACAAATAAAATCCAATACAATGCTGCAACTCTCTAAGTAAACTAAATTTCTTCACAAATATCTCTGTAACTATCTAGAACATACAAAAGGAGTCAGATCCCCCTCCACCCCCAAAATGAAATTCAGAGTTTGCATTAAAACTTGAAAGTTTCCCTATTAAACACTAGGAACTGCCTCAAAAACAATTTATACATACATTTTGAAGAAGTACCTACATCAGATTTAGTCAGGCTTATAAACAGTTTTTATTTCTTTATGAAAAAGGTTTAGATTCAGAAATCAAGAACAAGCCAATTAAAAAGTCATAGGATGAAGTCTTGAAACATCTGAGGAAAGGCTAACATTTGTCAACTGCTCATTTCTGAGAGAGAGGCAATTTTTATGCAGACACAAATTCAGAACAAAGATGCTTTGTCAATTCAAGTTGATGAGTGGTTTCTTCCACAGAGGAATCCCTACTGCCTACTGAAAGATAGCCAGTGGTGATATCTGAGCAATTTATGCAGATAATTGTAGAGAGACATAGGAAGTTATTTCATCTGATAACCCAATCTTAATCCAAGTTTGGACGAATAGTTCCATTTTTTCAACAACACTTCTTAAGAGGACAGGCGAGATTGGAGGGCAGAATAAAAGGAAAGGAAAGGATGGCATATGCAGAGAGACACCTTTTTATTCTATCTTTACATTGTCTCTAGTTTGAGCATTTTAGAAAGTCAGCTTCTGAGGAACACAGTGCATCTGACAGGGCAGTCAGTGGCAATATGAGCCTGCTTGACATGAGAGAGAGAAGATACACAAGCAATAGCTTAAATGTCAACATGTAAGCAACTTGTGCTCCATAACAACCATTCCATATTAACTTAGTCATAACTATCAAAGAAGTATCAGTACAAACACCAAACTGCAGGATTAATTTACTCCTACCTTTTCTGATAAATATTGCTCATAAACTCCAAATGCAGCTGCTCTTAATAGACCCTTGGTCTGATTAGTCTGATGTTTTCCGTCTTTCTGCCGGCTTTGAAGTACCTCCAGCTGTTGCTGTGCTGTAACCCTGTATCCTTCCACTGTCATCCAGAAAAACAAATGTGCTTGGCCACCAGTTTGCTGCATGTAATCTACAAAAAAACAGACACCACATGACCTTAGTTACTGTTGAGAATCTTGAAAGAGGAATTCTCTATGATGTTGACTACATATGGAACACCAGGATCTGGTTATACATCTGGAATACTTGCCATATAGAGTCAAATAAAACAATACATACATATACATATTGGTGATATTTATGTGTATATATGTATACATATATCCATTATGGTGACAATCAGTAAAAAATCCTGAGAGCGAAGTCTAGGAATTAAGCACTGAATCTTCAAATGCACATGTAAAATGTGAATCCATCATTACTGTGTTAATATAATAGGCTTGTACAGCACGATACAAATGGACATGAAGTTCAAACTGAATTTCTAAAAAAGAGGTTCAAAGAACCACAGGACCATTTTGATTGGAAAAGATGTTCAAGACTACCAATCTAACATTCCCAAGTCCACTACTAAACCATGTTCCTAAGTACCACATCAACATGTTCTTTAAAGACCTCCAGGGATGGTGACTCAATCACTTCCCAGGGCAGCCTATCAAGCCAATGCTTCACCCTTTTAGTGAAGAAGTATTTCCTAATACCCAATCTAAACCACATCTGGCACATCTTGAGGCAATTTCTTCCCACCCTGATGCTAGCTGCCTAGGAGAAGAAAGCAGTCCTCATCTCACTACAGCCTCCTTTCCGGCAGTTGTAGAAAGTGATAAGGTCTCCCTGAGCATCCCTTTCTCCAGCCTAAGAAATCCCAGTTCCCTGGGCCACTCTTCCTAAGACTTGTGCTCCAGACCCTTCCCCAGATTCATTGCCCTTCTCTAGATATGCTCCAGCACCTCAATGTCTTTCTTGTAGTGAAGGTGTCAAAAATTCAACACAGGATTTGAGGTGTGGCCTCATTAGTGCTGAGTACAGGGGGAAAATCACGCCCTAATCCTGCTGGCCACACTATTGCTGATCCAAACCAGGATACTATTGGCCTTCTTGGTCACTTGGAGTCATTCCCGGCTCGTGTTCAGCTGCTGTCAATCAGCACCCCCAAGTGCTTTTCTGCCATGAAGTTTTCCACCCACTCTTGCCCCCAGCCTGCAGCACTGCCTGGGGTTGACACAAGTGCAGGACCTGGCACTTGGCTTTATTGAATCTCATACGCATGATCTCGGACCTTTTTCCCTCTAGAGAGCCTCCCTGCCCTCCAGCAGATGAACACTCCTGCCCAACTTAAATGTCATCTGTAAACTGACTGAGGATGTTCACTTTATGCCCAAGACAGCCTCCAACTATCCCATCATCCTGTTTGAAAACAACAGGTTCAGAGAGGTGCCTTTTTAGGTTGGCTGCCTCACCAACTGTGTGAGGAAGTATCTTCCATACGCTCCAGGAACTTCATGGACTGTTTCCATCTACTGCATTAAAAGGCCTATAGCCACCAACAAAACTGATGGATATTCTTAGTACTGACATTTAGCAATTTTAAGTATACACTCCTGTGAGTTAGTATAGTCTTTATAAATAAAACAGATCAGATAAATTGACACTTACCCATAAAAAACTGTAGTGCAACATTGTCTACCAGAATATGGTCCAGAGGGACTGTGCAAAGTTTTCCAAAGTTTGCTGCCAGTTTCACAGTATCTATTTCCTGTAAGACACAGTTCAGTGTGTTCATAGGCTTTTTTTAAAATTAACTTTTAAAACTTCTACTTAGCACAAAGCATATCAGTTAAAAAAATTCCATTACATATAATAAAGTAGCATCTCAATGACTAGCTATTTGCACTAGTAAATGAAAGTCTAGATTAGAAGGTAATGTTTTCTTAAGTATTTGCCTTCAAAACAGGCTGCAGCTATTCTGCTACACAAGCTGTATTTTAAAACTGCTGTTCATGTAATACTCTACAGGCCAAATTAACCCCAAATACCTCATCGACAGTGACAGTAGCAGAAAATTAATTAACAAGAATAAATTTCAGCATTTGATGGGCTGCAGGTCACCACAATTTAAATTCATCTCTGTCACATTTTCTTCTGCCTATATGACATTTCTTGCTATTACAGCAATGCCTTCAAGTCCAGCTATAGAATGCTGGACTAATCCTTTTAATAGTCAATACATGCAGAATATTCCATTATCTTGGAACCACATCTAGGCTAAATAAGGAGAGTCAAGAAACTAAATAAAGCCTAATAGGGTTGACCAATCAACCCTTAATTATAAAACAAGGAAAACAAACAACTAGTCATTCATTTGCAGCCTCACCCTTCTGAAACTAAAAAAGAAATTTAAACACTTACTTTTCCTGACTGCAACCTTTGAATTCTTGAATCACATACTTTAATAACATATAATAAACTGTTTATTTGATTTTTTATAGTGTTGATATCTGAAAGCAAAAACAAAGACAATTAAACAATGCAGATGAAATAAAGTCTTGGGGTTTTTTTTCAGTTTAAATACCTTGCTAATGAAAGTGAACAGGAAGAATATTTTTCTCTTCTCTTTTTCAGATTAATGGCTAACTGACTACTGTTAATACCTTAAATATTACTGAAATTCAGAACCACCAGTCAGGCAGCTTTGATTTAACAGAAATACACTTAGTTAACCAAATATTCTATACTTACAGAAGGAATCAAATACACACCAACCAACAAAACACTCACGAAAACGAAAACTCAAGTTTTATCACTTCTTATGCAATTTTTTAAAAATAAAATACTTTATATTATGCTGCATCAGAGCTCTTTTTAATTATTGCAATATTCCAGAGATCATGCTGATAAATGCATTTCGTATTTTGCAGAACAATGCAGCACTAACCATCTCCTGCTGTATCTAGAGATCGAAGATATTGCAGTTCTTCACTTGCTTTATCTTTCACTGCTTCCAACTCTCCTATATTATCACTTAATTTAATAATATTCATAAAGGCCTCATAGTTACAGTTGGAATCACGAATCTGAAACACAAAGTTTTACAGTGTAAGCAATGCAAAACAGCTGAAAGTACAAGATGTGATTTTATTTCGAGTGGATTAGCTGGGTACAGCACTGCAAAGTGGCATTTTGAAAATTCTTTGACATTTCTAAATCTTCCTTTTGGTACTGAAATTTTACATGGACTAAAACAGAAAAAGCATGCATAGTCAAAATCTATTTCACACCATCACTTTCTGTTTTCAAGAAGTACAACACAGACACATGGAAAGTCCATCAACCTCCTTAACGAAGATCTCCAAAATCCAATGCACCCTCTCCCGCTATTATCTCCTCAGCTAAGCAGGCAGAAAATGGTGAGACCACTGAAAATGTTCAGCTTTACCAGGATTCCCTGTAAATATACATGCTCCCAGAGTAATGGCTTCTTAAGATATCAAATTACAAAAATAAGTAAAACATTCTACAATGTAATCATAACCTACTGAGGGGGGAAAAAAAAGTAAATGACTCCTCTCTGGAACCCTAATTCAGATACCTTGGCAAATATTATTAAGCTATTTAAATACATACTATTTTAGTAGTACTGGCATAGAGTGAACCTGCTCTGGGGACTCAAAAGAATTTGTGCAAGTGAAGGAAGCCTGCTGTGCTGCCAAGATCACTGGAAACTGTGCTGTAACTGCAGCATGGAGATCAGGGAAAGGTTGGCAGCTTTACAACACATGCACACAGGTGCTGAGAGTTGAGTTCTAACGCTGTCTTTACCATCTGAAGCTACACCCACATCTCTTATAAATGCTCACTTTGACATGAAAATGTAATACTTGGTCTGTACCAAAGAAGTGCACTGACATGAGCGGCACTAAGCAGAATTAGTGAATACTGGGTACCATTGACCAAATTTAATGGAAAAATCTCCCTAGTAATCTGATTTTAAAAGTAATAGTACAGGCAATACTTGAACTTAAAACACTTTGTAAATTTGTGAACTTCACTGTGAAAAGTAAAGTCTGAATTAACTTCTAATTTTATATTGAAGATTTGTATTTTATTGCAACTGAATTACTACTGGACTGTAGAAATCTGGAATTAAACTTCTCTTTTCCAGAAAGTGATATTTTCATTCAAGTCTGACTTTATGTCAAACGTTCCAAAAGGAGTCACGATTTATTTCAGTCATCTCTACTTCTGACCTTAATTTCTGCAACAATCTCCATTTCATAAGACTTGTATTAATTTTTTTTTCCTTATCTCTTGCCCAGCACATTTGCTTCTTCATCTCAGAAAGCAATTTTGGAAATTAGTTTTTTGGGACATCACTATCATAACAGGAAGCTTTATAAAAAATTCAGAATCCTATCTCGGGATGCAGCCAGGGGCAGCGCTCAGTAAATAAAGAACGAGGCCAAGTTACAAATAAAGAACACACATAGGAGGAAAGGGGAACTGAAAACTGAAAAATCTGGTCCAGTTGAGCAATATTTTTTTCTTATTAAAGCTAGGTTCCTGTAGAATGCCTGCAAACTTTTACATTAATTGGAGGAGACTGGAGTGAAGGAAACATTGTACACATACACTTGAAGTCATTCCATTATTCCGTATGTAACAAGAACTTTGAAATGCAAGGGTGTTTTCAGCACAGAATTTGAGTATACGCCATAAAACTAAAATATATGAATAAAAAGAGATAAGTTGGGGGAAAAAATTAAACTTGATTCATGAACTATAAAGGATAATAATGTATAAGAGTAAGTTTTAACTTGCTTTGCAAAGAATGTGTAATATTAATTAAAGAACAAATGTTCTATTTATGCTAGCTTTATTATAGAACATTACTTTAAATAAAGTTTGGGGGCTTTTCTTACAGGTGCATTAGAGAGTTATCAAAGTAAAAAAAATGTTTCTGCCCACTCAGTTGAATTATTTAGAGTTAACACAAACAGTCCTAAAACAATTTCTCTGAAATTCTTTAGCAGAAAACAAATGTTTCTTAGTTTTCATTTTTGGAGCGTCTTAAGCTCAAAAGGCCAAACTGTAAATGCAGGCAGGGGAAAACACCTGCATGGTTACTGCCATATTTCCCAAATAGCCAAGCAGAACAATCAGAGGAGTGAACTTTACATTTTGTGATACATTTGTCCTCAGTCAGGCAACTTCTGCTGAACAATCAAAATGAAGAGTGCAAATATATAGACTCTGTGTGTATGTGTGTGTAAAATTTCATATAGCAGCCCTAAGTTCACTATCTCTGCCAAGATACCCATAGGTAACATTTATACCAGACACCTATCCATCGTGATTATAGGGAACATGAGTAAAAGCCTTATATTATATTTCCAGAAAGTGTTCTGGAAATACAAATAATTTTAAACATTTTAAATCTTACCATCCATATGACATACTGATTAATATAATCAGGATCACTGAGCTGGTTTATTAATGGAAGAAGAATTCCTCGGGAGAGGATTTCCTAAAAATTAAAGAACAATAGACCATTTTATAAATTTATTCATAAAGCTAGTATAACTGCAACAATTTAAACATCACTGTGTAGAGCTTAAAACACAAAAGTGTAATTACAGAAAACACTTAACAGGACCACATTCTCTTCCAATTAAAACCACAAATGTAATCTGTAATTACAAGAAATTTTAAGAAAAATCTCCTCAAGAAAAAACAACCTTGAGAAAAACAACATCCACTTTCTCACACTTTTGTCTGTCATGATAGAGCTAAAAGAACCTTCAAAAACATTTCAGACAAACTGTTCACTGCTATTAAATGCTTATCAAGACTCTAATGTTTTTAAAATACCCTAATATTAAATTAGGCCAATTTTAGAAAATAAGACCTGCAGTTTAGATCTAAAAATTTTTTATGACATTAAACCAAAGAATTGGGATGGCTTTTAGAGTCTGCACTTACCCTGACAAAGTATCGCATGATCTTGTTCTGGAAGTCTCCAGGAGGTAGCAATATATACAGTAAGACCTCACACAGATCCCTTAGGAATCCTAGAGAAGAAAAACAAAAACACCTCAGTACAATTTCCGATTACGTTACTTCACATCTTACCTGATATCACTAAATCCCATAGATAAATCCTTAATTCTGAGTTCAAACATACAATCTTTTATCTCTTACATTCCAAGCATTACAGTAACACCTTTCAGATGGAATATATAAATAGCACTTATGAAAAAGATCTACCTCAAACTCAAGACAACAAAAGCCAAATTGCAAGATTAAAAAAACAAAACAAAACAAAACAACACAACAATCTAACTAATTCATTTTCCTTACTTAACATATATAGCTTTTTTTCCCCTCCATCAACACTTTACCTTAAAAATATAGTGTTTTTTGAAGGAAGACTACAGAATAGTAATAAGGAAGGCACATCTAACAAAAAGCAGTAAGAATCTGCAAAACCATTCCCTCCCTCCCAGGAAAAAATATTTTCATCTTAAAATTCTTCCAATGAAAGGAGGAAGACTTACATATGCACATGCTTTGGTTTAGTTATAGCATTAATAGGTACAAACCAGATGAAATCTACATGTATGGTACACAGCCACACTTTGGAAGTCATATGCTAAGATTTTATGCATTTCATAAAGTTAACACAATTGTTAGTATTTTAATTTAGTCTCCCATACTAAAATATTTACTCAGAAGATAATATTGAGAGACCTTCTTCATCTTTGGGAGAAGTGCAGACTAGATCACGACAGACTTCTTTTTCCATTTCAACTTCAACCTCAAAGAATATATCTACAAGTTCCTCAGCTTGATCTATGCAAAAGAAAATTAAAAAAGCACATTTTTGTCAAGACTAGAAACTCGAGCGTGAACTTGAATTATAAAATAAAGCTAACTATATTTCACACACATAAGATACCAGCCCACTCAGACTCAAATAAAAAATACTTCACATTACCTTTCATTTGATCACCTTTCTCTGCTATCCTTTGCTGAGCTTTTCTGAAAACTCGAAGATGAGTGCCAAAGTCATCAACAAGTCTTGTAGTGAAATAAGGCTGCCAGTCTGTTTCCTTTGACCTAAAGGAGATTCATGGAAATTAATTATTTTATTGTGAACAAGAAGAACAATAATAAATTCCTACTTCTCCTTTCCTGACAAGAATCACACTGATAGTAAACATGGAAAAGCAAAGAAATAAATTCAGCCTCCTAATTGCCTATCCACTGAAAAACCAAATACTGTAAAATACCACTCTTGCATCACATTAATATTTATGTTTGATTTAGTCGAAAGTCAACATTTGCATGTAGAATGGTGTTCTGATTTGTGACATTGCCAAATATCCGGGACATATCCTAAAATAAACAGTTCACAATGTAAAACTAAATTACTCTCTGGATGTTTTTCAGCCTTACTTTCTACCATTTGGAAGGCATCTAATAAAAATAATTTTCTTCTGAATTTGCAGAATATGTACCAGTGAGAAAACACACTTGAAACTAAATGCAATCTAATGTTTCCAACAATTGATTCCACAGCTTATATGAGGCACTTAGCATACTCTTCCAACAACACACAAAGATTCCGATCCGAAAATAGTCACTGTTAGATTTACATAAAACTGCTTCCTTAGCAGTGTGAAAAAGATAGAGGTATTTTTATGATATCTGTGCCTTACTAGGCAACCCAAAAATGTGATTGTGCATAATAGGTTTAATGAACCCTGATGCTAGTAATAGCTCTTGCCCTGCACTAAGTATTTTATTGCCTGAGCTCTCTCAAGATGCCTACTTTGTTACAGCAAGAATCCTTCTACAACACTTCCTTTTGTTGAGTTTGTTCCCTTACCTGCTCTTTCTTTTCTCAAGGAGAGGGAAAGAGATAAGGAACTCTGAAAGAAAGGGAAAGCTACTGCAAAAGGCAGACGCGTAAACAAGAATAGAGCTGTCCCAAAGGACCATTGATGAAATAGCCCCAGATCCCCCATCCAAGACAGAACCGCACAAAACCTCTGGGTGGCAGCCTTACACCAGGCTCCCAAAGCTGCAGCTCCCAAGGAATAAAAAATTCCCACTGTATTCATTCTCCCCAGAAGCTGATAGGCTGTACGAAAGTATAGGTGATGGTACTAACCTAAACTGCTTCAGCTATATCCAACTACCGGCATCATAAATACACGACATCATTTTTTCTGCAGAAGAAGAACTGCTGCAGGCCTGTGAAATTGATTTGCTTTCTACAGCAGAACACAACTGCTGTACAGGAGCAGTGCCTATTTTTGAAGAGCTATAGTACTGTAGGAAAGAAAAATAAACTTGCAAGAATTTGACCTACTTCGACACAAACTCAGTGCTCGACACTGTCCAATGAAGTAACTCTGCCAAACAGACAAAAACACTGAAGCTGGGTAGCCAGGTCCATTTCATGCAATCTTAAGTTTGCTTGCTGTAACCGTTCATTTAGCACAGTTTTCACCATTTCAGTACTGTTTCCTAGGATTTTAATTTTCCTATATTATATATTACTGTATAATATTTATAATTATTATAATTAATTTTTCCTAGTATTAAACCCAGCTCTCCATCTTTGACCCTCACTGTCAGAAAAGCATACTAACCTACCTTTTTAAGTCAACAGAGAGAGGGGATAACACCTTAAAATTGCTAAAAAGTTATTTATATTTAAGTGACCCTTCTGCAGAGAAAGCATGTAATAATAAGCACAGTGGGATGAATACCTAAAATAAAAGCTTAATAAACAAGTATATGGATATAACAACATGTGGTACCTGGGCTGAAAACCAGCCATACTAAATTAGTGAATTTCCCAGACAAGCTGCTTAATCAAGTAGCAGGAAGTCAAGGAACAGCAGTAGAAACAAGGGGTAATTAACAAACTATCTATCCATTTGTCCTCAAAAAAAAAATGTTTGCATATGTGACATTCTATCTCATTCCCCAGACTACTATTCTTTTTTAAATGTCCATTGTTCTTACATATGGAAGGGCCAAACCACTTCTAAAAATCATCTGAGGTGACACATATGTTGAATTCAGACCTTTGGACTGAATTCAGACTTACTTCAGGAGTGGCCCTACTCTTTACATGAAAAAGACCTGAATACAAAGAGGTAATAGTTCACAAACTTAATGCTTAAGTTGTAAAAAAGGAAAAAAAAAGAAGCAGTTCAGTGATTTTAGACATTAATCTGAATTTTGAAATGGCCATTTTGCAAAGGATCATGACTTCAAACACTATCATCTCCATTATTTCCCTAGGAGATCAGCAAACTATTGTATTTCTTACATTATAATCTTAAATTTTTATATGTTCTTTCTGTAAAATGCACTGAAATATGCTAGTATATGAACTTAATCACTTATGTACTACCATATAACTGACAATATATTGATGTGAATAAAAAGAAATCTTACCTGGCAGAAAACTGAACAAGTGCATACTGAAGAGCCTGCCTGATTTCCAGAAGAAAAGATTCATCATCACTTAGTGTGTAATACCAATACTGCACATAGTCTCTCAGGGAAAACTGGATTACCTGAAATTGTAAAAGAAAAAAAAAATAAAAAGAACTAACGAAAAAGGACAAAACATATACAACAGTTTTTTGTGCCTGAAAACGCAATAGCAGTTATCCTAAAAGGTTACCAGAGTGAACAATACTCCTTTGCCATTACGAAACTGGGAGTGAAACAATAAAATTCACACACTGAAACTTCTTTTTCAGATTGATTTGCACACATTGTTTTTATCACCACTACACTGAGAAAATAAAATATACCAAAAACATACTCAAATACTGCCCGGTATCCTGGCCCATCTCCCATGGTTTTTTACATTTATCACTCTCATATCTGGTAAAATTTTGAAATTCTATTTGTCACTCAACTACTTCCGTATTACACAGTCAATACTTGCAAAAAAATAAAAGTAGGTTAAATAGTCATGGTTAGAACTTACCTGTTGCAAAGGCTCATCAATTATGTTTGCACCTGTCAGTCTTCTGTCAATCTTAATAGGTCTGGCTTCACGTTTCATTTCTTCTATGCACTTGGAAGAGATTGGGAAATATAACTTTGCAGGGTTTAGCTCTAATTAAATAACAGCTCTACTGCTTATGATATATATGTATACTTCCAGTAATGACTTTATATATTTTCTGTATTATTATAATTTATAGAGAAGATATAATCATAGAATCAGAATTAATTGGATTGGAAGGTCTAGTTCAACTCCCCTGCAATGAGCAGGGACATCTTGAACTACACCAGTTTGCTCAGAGCTCTGTTCAACCTGACCTGGAATGTTTCCAGGAATGCAGCTTTCACCATGTCTCTGGGTAACAATAATTTTTATCTATATAGTATATAATGATGAGGAACTTCTGAAAACCTACTTGTTGCTTAGGCAAAGTAGCAAGTGTTTGCTTCATTACTAAATCAGAAGGAAACTCAAATAACTGGAAAAGGAGGGAAGGGGGAAACACAAGAACAGCACAAGATAGTTTTTGGGAAAGACTCCAGTTCTCCTCTTGTTTGTGAACTTGACTGTGCTATCTCAGGCTGATAATTTCCAGCTGAGTTTTTGGTCTCTTTATCCATCTCAGTTTATTCTACATGCCCGAAGAGAAATTACTTTTTTGTACCATTGCCAATCAACAGATGAGCCTTTGGAAAGTAATTGATGAGGAGGGATAGAAATTATAGAAGGATTTGCAACTCAATGCAGTTAACTCCAACAATGACCTCATCAGAGCTCACTTTTGGCAAGTGACATACTGAAAAAGAACTCCCTCTATCAGTGCTTCTCTCAAGTGGACTAATGCAGTACCTTTCCATAAAATTTCAATGAAATAGGCAATAAAGTCCTCTATTTTCACAGAAACAACAATACAAGAACTTACACTACTGTTCAAATAAACCAGTAATTTACTTGATCTACACAGAAAGTTATGACTATATTGGAAAAAAATAAGACCTGCCAAAACCATAAATGAAGGAATATATCCAAGGTTTTCATTCTATATGACCCGCCCAAAGCATCTCTCATTCAAATCAGCACTGAAATACCTGAGGCCAGAAAAAAAAATCATCCTCCTATTTAAGCAACCCTGTATTACAACACAGAAATATTTTGTTGCAGAATTCTGTATATTTTTTAACTTTCAAGACAAGGGAACCTTCAATGCTATTTTAATACAAATAAGACTGGGCCACATTCAAACAATTAGTATAGTCCACCTATAGACTAATGAATTTGCAAAGTATTTTTGTTATATGGAACTGACTAAATATTTTTACTAAGCACAGCATAGTACAAATTACCAGACAGACCTGTCAAAATAATTCTGAAGGACTGCATGCATAAAACCACATTTGGAAAACAAGAGAAAATACAGCAGCAAAAAAAGCAGCAGGCACAAGAAAGATAGGGATACAGAGAATATGCAAGATTACTTGGTAAAAATTTGAATGTTTATATGCTCATGGGATCCAGGTTTTGACCTGGATTTCAGGAATTCATCTTGTCCAACCTTCTGCTCAAAGCAGAGCCAACTACAAGGTCAGACCATTTTTTCATATTCTTTATCTTCAGTGAAATCTTTATGTGCCTGCAGTATAATTTAATTTGCTTTTGATATGCAAAGATACATCTGAAGACATCCAAAATTTAGAGTATGTGCTTTTATTCCATTATAGGTACAACAGTTGACTGTGGTCTCACCTGGAAAGCAATGCTGGTTTTACTTCTGCCTTCCAGACACTGACATACAAGACAGGCTTAAAGGAAGGACCCAACTCACATGACAATTGCCCCATTTGACTGTCACTTCATTCACAATTAGTCTGATGCCCTCTACCAGTATTAAATCATTGGTTAGGAAAAATGGGTATCACTTGTTATGATTACATTTGACATCTCCTTGCTTCATTTTTAGCAGGGAAGAAGAACCTGGGAGGAATGCTAGACACAGATTGTACAAAGTGAGGTGCAGCACAAACAAATCTGGGCTCCACAAGCATATAACTGCACTGACTGAGTTATTTCAGATTTTTGTTCCACTGCACTAATGGGTATTTTTGAGGTCCTCTTTTGAAACTGATAGGTAACTGTCAAATATGAAATATGCCTCATTTAGCCTGTGCTCAATTCCTCAATTGTAGTCACAGGGTTTCATGAGTGGACAAGACATAGGGTATTTACACATAATGCCTCAAATTTGTGACATAGGATACGACACACTGATTTAAAAGAGACTCAGAGACTATTCAGGGATCCAACATGCAACTACTGCTTTTAAGTTGTTATCATTGTTTTCTTACTGTACTTTGGCAATACTGTACCCAGCTCACAGAAACTCTGTCTTCTGGGTGAAGCTTAGAGACATCAACTTTGGTTGGGACTCATCTCTACTTGCACTGCTACTGAAAAGCTCACCTACACTTATTAATGGTCCTTTAATGCAGCAGCAAAAAAGAAAACACTACTGTAGAAGACAAACAGATTTTATTTGGTGAACAGCTTCAAATGGCATTTCGTAAGTCAGCTAAAAATAAATACCTTCCTATTACAAAACTTAAATCCAGAGATTAGTCGAGACAGGTCAGTTGAGGAAAGTGCTGTGTCAATAGTCCACACTCAAATCAGATGTCAAGCTACTGAATTTGCAAAGATTACACAAAAAACTTGGCAAGATTTTATTCTTTTATAAAGCAACAAGAGCATACATACAGACTAAAGCCAAAAAAGTAACATTAACATTTAAAAAAGTTTCAGCATGTAGAAGAAATTTAAAAAACAGAAAAACTTCTCTAAATCTGCTCTCAAAACACAGGACATTAAGTAACACTCCATAACCTGTATAACAGAAGAACTTAAGTCTGTATTGTGCCAAGAATTTTAGCCAACCAAAATGAGCTTTCATTAACAGAACAGAAAAATTAGCTGACTGCTAACTTTTCCTCTTTCAGCCTTAATCTTTGTACTTTACATCTGGAGCAGTGACCTTACTTTACAGTTAAGGGTATACTTTCAGATTTATTTTAAAATATTCAAAGACTTAAGTGAAAACGAGTCTTTGAATAGCACTTACCAAACAAGCTATGAACCAGTCAGAGAAAAAGTTCTGTGACTAAGAAAACATACTGCTGACTAACAAGGTAAATTTCTATGTGCTACTATAATGCTGAACACTCACCCCCTTTGACAGATAACATGAAGTAGTGAAAGCAGCTAAGAAAAAACAGGATGCTTCAGTCAGAACAGCTGTGAGATTAAATTTAACATAATTAGCAGTCTTTGGGTTGAAATGTTTATTCTGATGAATACAAATGGATTAGGTCAAGATACATCTAAACCTCTGAGCTAAAAAAATGCATTGGTTCATAAACCAGGAACTCCTAGAAATTCTACCTCTTGGCTATTAACAACTTCTTCTGTACTAAACAGATGCAGATTTATCCAGTTAGGGACCAGGAACCCTGAACTTAGGTCCATCAACCAAAATGCTGTGTCTGTTGGGTATTCAGAAAAGAAAGGAGCTGAAAAGTAGATTCCACTGCTGCTCTGTATTCATCTATGCTTTTCCAGTATTTTTCCTTGGTCTTGAAGAAAGCCAAAGGTAACCACTATATCCTTGAAATACTGCAAATCTAGACTTTGTAACTTTCTTAGGCAGGCAACTTTTTGACCACTATCGAAAGTGGAGAAACTACAGATCCAGTGATGGAAGACATGTAAATAGTCATAACAACCTTGCACAAAAAAGCAAGGAAGAGCTACCCCCCAAAACAAACCATGACACACAAGTAGCTTAGAAAGGAACGATTTAAAAAATTCCTCACAGATGATAGTAGCCAGTCATACCATAGTGATTTCTCACAATGTAGAAACAATACTTAAATCAAACTTCCCATAACCTCTTAAAAAACTTGTATTTCATACAGGAAAAATATTGCATTTCACTTACACATTACAGCTGACTCAAAAAATAAAAGCAGGCTCTTTTACCTTGAGAAATGGGCACAATTCTTACATTAAAACTGATTATTTCTAACCAAGTTATAAGATCTGATCTAGAAGTTAAGACAAGGAAACTTTCCTTACCTTAGGGATCCCAACCGACGTACAAGGGAGAAATGAATGTTCACACTGCTCAAGGTATTTTTCTGAATTGCTTTTTCCAAATAAAAGAGTAACCACAAAACCCCTAAAATGGAGAAAGAAAGACAACAGTTGCATTTTCTCACGTCTAGAAAATATTTAACAGCAAGTTATAAAATGACAATACATGACAATCCTCATTGTTTACTCTTGTGCTTTTTCACATCGTAACACACTGCTCAAAATATAAGTATGAAGTTTCCCAGTCTTGCATTGTCAGCCTTGATCCATTCTTAGCACACAGAAGATCTATATAGCATTGTCTATGCTACAGTGTGTCTGCTGTGATGGCATACTGCCTGTGCTCACAAATATTAGCACTTGGGAAGAGGGAGACATACAGAAGTTGCTTTGGTTACATTTATATGAAGAGTCTCCAACACTAAGAAATAAACTCTGTAGGCTGCTCCACTGCAGTGGAGGCCACAAAATCATAGTCCAGGAATAAACTGATGCAGCAAGCATAACTCACTGCTGCATATGTTTAGACATTGTGCTTACCCTTGCTAGAACAGCAAGAATGTATTTATAGCTTATGACACTAGGGCACAAACACACATGAACATTGAGCTGGTTTTACTAAGAAATAGATGAAAACCTAGTCTCTGTCCCAATTCTAGCGTAAGCAGAGCATGTAGCCTTTGAAATATCCAGCAAAGAAAAAAAAGAAAATAGATTAGTCTTGGGATGACTAAACACACATAGCTTTTTACACAAATTTCAAAGCATTCAATTTAAAGGCCAGCTACCAATATTTGTGACCACAGGAACTCACAAAGCTATTCCAGGCTTGAAATGTGCTGAAGTAATAATTTTTTTTAATATAGATAGCTGCTGATATATGATACTCTCATTTATAAGATTAGAGAAAAAACCTATCCAAGCTAAAAAAAGGCCATTTAAAGGTTTTAATTCCCAAATTTTTTTAAAAGTCTTTTTAAGTCCCTCAAAGGCCCAGTAATGCAGAAGCTGTGAGGTTAATTCCATGAAAAAAAAAAAATAGCTTCACAAACTATTTTCAGTAATTTGACAATGCATAAAAGGAGCTCAGTGAATACTCTAATTTCATTACAGCCATCTTTACCTGCCATATGACAGCAAGAAATAAAAGCAGGTTCAATTGCCCTCCTGCTCCCTGTAACTTTAAAGTCAAGACAGCGATCAGGGTTCACAGAGACTTGCTTAGAAAAATATCAATATTAGTTTCACTTATGTTTTGGTTTGTTTTTAATAATTAAAGTTTCGATTTTCTTTTGATTATCTATGACTTTTCTATTAGAAACCTCAGATGTCTTTTAAAAAAACACTATACTCAAGTTTGGCCTAAAATCAACTTTAATTTCACACAT
Source organism: Sylvia atricapilla (assembly GCF_009819655.1). Classification (NCBI taxonomy): domain Eukaryota; kingdom Metazoa; phylum Chordata; class Aves; order Passeriformes; family Sylviidae; genus Sylvia; species Sylvia atricapilla. The sequence continues at coordinate 30,087,847 of NC_089140.1, forward strand.
CTATCAGCCAGTTGCTTCTGTTCTTCTACTCAAAAGGACTGAAGCCTTGGAAATAACTACCTATAGATTACATCCTTATTTTCTACCAAATATTTTGCTACTTAAAAAGTTAATGACTCATTCAAAAATACGAATAGTACCAATATGGTTTAAAGAAGTGCTTATCTTCTTAGGTACCTTGAAGTATTTTCAGTTTTATGCTAGAAATGCTAGGAGCTTCTTCTCTGGCAAAAACTAACACATTTTATTCTCTAATGTAAAGTCTTGTAAGCATTAGAAAAGGATGCTTAATCTGACCATTCAGGGCATCTGTTAGCTAACCTGAATCTTCTGGTGTTAGTACTTATTTAATTCATCAAGAAGATTTTCAATACATGAATGAGAAATCATATTAGTCCTCTCTAATGAATAGAGCAGAAAAAGATTGTATTTTGTTTCATTTTTTTAAAATTCTTCCAAAGATTGCTGGATGGCCAGCTTTTTCAAGGGCAGATAAACAACAGAATAAAGATAGGAAAATGAAGACCACAGATTTATCACTTTCCCCTCAAGTCTGAAAAGTAACAGTCCCAGCTGAATGCTCTGTGAAAGTCAAAAAGCAGCTGCAGAACCATTCCTGATTTGGTCAGCAGTTACAATCCTTAATGGAGCCAGGCAGTCACATACATATGGATATGACTGAGTATCAATAATTATGGGATTCGATGACAGAGCAAATTCTTTTAAATGGGAAAGCACTTGATGATCCAAGAAATTTCAATTTTTGTGTTTGGCGAAACCACAATTCACATAATTTTCATTTCACTTCCTTGGGGGTGAAGAGGGAAGGAAAGAGAATAAAATAAGGAACATTCTTAGTAGGAAAGGCAGATGGCAACAGACAGGCTCAGCATTCAGGTAAAGGGGTCTACACCAGTCTTGAAGAAGAGGAAAAAAGAAGAATACCACCTCATAATATTCTACACAGGTTAAGTAAACAGTATCTATCTTTAGCCTCCTGCTTTTGAGCTCAGTTCCCTAGTTCCCTAAGAATGAGTTACCAGATACTGAATGGAAAAAGGCTAACATTTTATAAATCAGTCTTGAAACAGAACAAAATGAAATAAAGAGAAATTATGATTTTGAATTCATATATACATATTTTGATTCATATATACAAATGGTTTCAGTATTCTTCCATGTACACCAAAAACAATAGTACATTTATTACAAGCCATCTGTGCAATCACAGAGTTGAGTGCAAATCAAAAAGAAATAATTAGCACATAATAGGATTTAAACAGTATAAACAGATTGATTACATTGACCCAGATATGGCATCACTATTGTCTTCCTGCACAGCTCACTGATAGATTATTTAAATGCTTAGGTCAATACTAAGAATGCAACCAGCTATGATTCAGCATTTTCTTTCACTACAACTGCCAAAGGGGACAGAAGCTGGACTTCTGGCTAGTGGAAGTCAGAAAACTTTGACACAGGCCACTTCTTTTTTGAACAAAATATAAAAACTGACCTAGAAAGCTGTGTGACAAATTGGATAGAAGCTCCAAGTTCAACAAATAATTCGACCACAAAAATCCATGTCCAAAATTGTTATTATGCTCCAGAGAAAGGCACAGTAAATCTTATGGACACCACTATAATCATGAACTAAAACTAAATTTTGGTTTTCTAAATTCATATATATGATGTAACAACATATAATTGCTAATCATAAGTCAAAAGTTACTTCATAACAATTCCTGTTTGTTTTTAACAGAAGCATGACCAAACATTTTGTGAAACTTCAAGGGAATTAATTAAAAAAAAGGAAAAAAAAAAGCAGGCAAGAGTAATTTAGATATAAACGCATTTGGCCTAGTTAGCACTCACAGTTCTGTGTGCTGAATGTAAGTGTGTCACTCTGAAAAAGATTAGCAGTGTAAAAGAGGGCCAGATCACAGCCATAGCAAAGATGTATATGGTAAAGTAATGAAGTGATGACATTCTACTGCAAGAGAATGAGACTGAGAGAGTCTCAGAGAGACTGAAGAGGCTGAGACTTCACATCTATATATGTAAGTAAACACTCTGCTCTAACAGATACACTACCACTAGATGAATTTATCCTTAACAAGATCAATGTCTATTCACTAGCTACCAAAATGAATCAAAGCAGCACAATAACCACAGCAAAGAGATATGAGAGCTGACTTAAGAACGAATGAGCTCAGGCACGACATGCAGTTTAATGGTGCCAAACTGTACCTGACTTTAGACATGCTCTGAGACCCTGCTTTGACTGTTAGCTATGAAAAGCCAAACAACTGAAACTGTGCAAGAATGCAGGACAATGTCTTAAGAAATTATTAGACCCCACGTTATTTTCCATACTGCAGGTACTAAGGAAGTGGTAAGACAAAACAGCAAGCAGATGCACTCTTGCCCTTTGGATTAACTCTGACTTTTGCCCTGGACAAACAGCAAAACATGCCAACCATACCTGTATCCAGACTTAACACGACAAAAGCATTTACTTCAAGTTAGTTTTACTCTAACTAAATACCTTTTCTAACAGACTGACTATTCTGATTTGTCAGAGATGAAATACCAAACCTAATACCAATCTGAAACCCAAGTATAGCAGCTCTAATTCTCGCTACTAAACTCTTTTACATTTTTTATGAGATGTACAGGAATATACATGCATTCTGTATAGTATCAAATAAGAAGGTAAAAAGAATATACCACTAAGACATTCTTTGCCATTAAAATGCTTTAATGCTTACAAGGCAAACATCATAATATACAATGTAATAATGGTGCCAAACTTCATCTGTTTGCTGCCTTCCTGCCTATACAGGTAACATATGAAGAGTCTACAGCTGCTGAATTGATCTACTTGTTCAAACTGGAGCATAATTTTCACACACCCAGGCAACATCCACTCCCATGAATCAAGTGCCTTAGACAGGAGAATGGGATTGTATTAGAAAAGGAAACAGAAGTATTAGAAGTACCTGGGAGAAGAACAGACACTAATAAAAAGTATGAGCTGAAATTACCGGGTTTTATGTGAGCATTTGTCCTCTAACATCCACTAAAAATAGCTAAACTGAAATTTCAATTACAAAAATTTTGCTCATAAAGAGGTGCTCAAATTGAAAATATTACATAAAGCCACTTCATATTTTCAGAGCAAGTTCTTTGCTAATATACCCACTAAAATTTTACTTTTGCAGCAAATTAAACAAAACACTAAGTAATATACTTACCCACCCACAAAGCAGAGGATATAAAATGCAAAGTAAAATATAGCGAAGGGTCCAAAAGTTACTAGAAAAAGCACAAGGCCAAGACTTCCCCATCCCCATATGGAAAGACTGGTCTGTAAACAAGAACATAGAGAAAACGAATAATTAATATTATATTCATACAACTTTGAGTCTTCAGAGCAATTCTTGTATGTCGTATAACGTTTGATACATTTTAACCAGATAAAAGTTCCACTTGATGAAAGAAAAAATTACCTTTGTTTTTAGGAGTATATGGCTATCAAGTACGACCCCCATTATATTGTGGGCCAGTTATCGAGTTTAGCTAACATTAGAGCATTTTTCTTCCAAACACTGCACCTCATCTCTCACTTCAGATAAAACTATCATACTTAAAGATGTCACTTTTTTCTTTTCTATTCTCCTTTCGTGCACTTTTCTTTCTTGAGATCCCTTCCTCCTCACCTCTACCCCCATCCCCACCCTGTGAAAAGTTCTCCTTCATTTCCTAGGAAAAGGCAGGCTTTGTGATAGAACAGGAAGAGACAATACAGTATTGTTTTAGACATCTAAACGTTATTTTCTACAACCAAAGCAATACCGTTTCTTCCCTAGATCAAAGGAGGTGCAAGACTGAAAAATTGTCCCTTTCTCCAGTCAACTCACAGGCGGGTCCACAGGTGCAACAAATAATTGCCACAAGTATACTTTTACTCTTCCACGTAAATAAAAGGGAGGGAAACTTCAGAAACTGATATCTGGGCAGTGGCAGAGAGGCAAGGGTTGTTTGAAAAGCCCATGATGAAGTTAAAGTCAGTCACAAGTGCACAAGTGGGGCTGGTGGGATCTTGGGGGTTGATGTCTGGCATAATGCAGCAGGAAAAACTCCGTCTGCACTGGCAGCCACCAGGAGTATGAAAAAAGCAGCAGGATTCCAGTTACTGTGCTAATATGGGTTGTAGTGTAAGTGCATTTATATACACCCATGTATACACACACATACTTGACCCATCCATCTATCTAGACAGACGTGTGTCTGTACTTACCTGTACACACATGCATGGTAATCCCAAAAAGCAAGGCAAGGAAAACATGACTGATCTGAGCTACAATAGCTTTTAGACCATGACAATGCTGCAATGCAGTCAACAAAGCTTATATAAATTTAATTCAATCTAGTCTCTAGTTCAATACGGAAAGCATGTTTCAGCCAAGTCTCAAGAGTGTGAAACACAAGGATGACAAGTATTTATAGGCCACCCATACTGTTCCAGCTTTAAGAGTCTCAATTTTTTTGTTTGTTTGGTTTGGTATTTTGTTGCTGTTGTTGTCTAATTTACACCTTTCCTAACAGTGATCAAATGACACCCTGATGGGAACTCAGACAACTCCGTCAACAAGTAACACTAAGAAAGTATTTAAATAAACTCGTCTTGCAGTTTGACATTTAGAAAACAAACAGAAATTGAACACCAGATTTGCAGAGAGCCCTTTCTTAGCTTTTAATACCAAGGAGCTACAAGTAATTTCCCTCAAGGAACTATTTAGATTTCATCTTTTCATTTTTAAATAGGATTTAATAGGACATAGGATTAAAAAAAAAAAAATCAACATTTTTAAAGAAAGTGTTAAAAATCCTATAGACCATGAAAAATAATATAAATTAAGATTCCTATATAAAGCAGCTTTGATTATTTTTTGAGAGCAAAATCAAAATGCAAAATCACAGATCTGAAGAGAGACTGTTTCATAGATCTAAACTGTAATAATCAGGATTATTTAAATCTTCCTAGTTAAAAGTTTAATGGAACATTGAGATGAAATTCTATTTTCTTCATAGTTGAACTTTCTCAGCAGGAGACAGAAGTTGTACTGGCTTTGTTCTTAAGTGTTTTAGGCTGGGAAAAATTAAACATACAAGTATGTAAATCAGTGTAATTAAAATGCTGCAATTAAAAAATGCACTGTAAGTTAGTTAATTCTCTTTAAGCAGAGGATTTGCTTTAATATATAATATGAACCACAAAATCCACGCAACTAAAATGCTGAATTTGCACTACTAAAATCACAACCGAGTAGATGATTTCGCTGTTTTGTTGACTCATAATAAGAAAATGCAGTAGATAATTGTGGTCTTCCAGTACATGAAGAGAGCTCACAAGAAAGACAGAGGGAAACTACTCACAAGGGCATGCAGTGATAGGACAAGGGGGAATGGCTTCAAACATAGATTAACTTTAGATTAGATATAAGGCGAGAGGGTGGTGAGGCACTGGAACAGTTTGCCCAGAGAAGCTGTGGATGCCACAACCCTGGCAGTGTTCTAGGCCAGGTTGGTTGGGGCTTGGAGCAACCTGGTCTAGCAGAAATTGTTGAATTTCAGGGGGGTTGGAATGAGATAATCTTTAAGGTCCCTTCCAACCCAAACCATTCTAGGATTCTATGATAAACTCTTTAAAATATAGAAAAGAGAGTCAAAAACAAGAAAGAAAGAAACAAGCAAACTGGTTAATGCAACAATTAACTAAACATAAGATCCCATTGCACATCTACATCTCAATATAAAAAGAAGATTCTGCATATTCAAACCCTCAGAAATACATTTTAAAACTTCTGAAGAGCATAAGCATGATAAGGAAGACATGCACACAGAAGATAGCATTTAATGATGGTCTTTTCATGTCAAAACCCCATTGTGCTTAATCATATAATTCAAAAAAGTTTAAGTTCTAAATATGGGATAAGCACTCTAAATGACTTAATTAAACTAGATGGATGTATAGTCAGAGTTGGATGAATGCATAATCAACAAAGAAAGCTCTATAACACTAATAAATAAAACAGTGACCTTTTGTCCTATGCTCCAGTTTTGCAATTCACCATATGGGTACAGAGATTCAAATCTCATTTGGTATTTTAATAGGATTTCTTAAAAATTGTACAACGTGGTACACTGCAGGAAGCACAAGAGATACTGGCCCAATTCTTGCATATTCTAAATGAGTGGTTTATAGTCTTGTAGCTTTTGAGACATTCAAAGGGATTAAATCATCAGGATGGTACCCTTTCTGCTGACTGTAAACAAAACTTTCCCTAACTCCACACTTCTTGAAGGGACTTCAGCAGCTAAACTCCTAGGGGAAAAAAAGTAAAAATTTAAAGTTCTTGATAGATAAAAATCAACTATTTTTTAACAGAATGTCCAAGCATACACAAATGTGACTATACAGCTGGTTAGTAGGAAAACGGTTCAGGCATTTAAATTCAAGCCTCACTTAGGGCTTATTTCCAAATTTATTTATAATGTTAATTTTTTTGAAGATTTACACATTTAGCAAAGATCTATTAGTCTTACTAAAGTTAGCTGAGGGTGAATGCTTATCACTCAACACAAAGAACAATCCATTCTTCTGAAGAAATGGTGTAATTGCTGCTGTTTAAGTCACACCTATCCAGACCCTTTAAAAGAAGCTGACCTGCCCTACATTGGCAGGGCAAACTTCCAAGCTGATCTGGCAGAGTGCTGTTCACTGACTTTCAAGGAATTAGGGACAGTTACCTAAAGCCTGAAGAGATACACAGGCCTTAATGCTGTGGTAGGCATGGTTGGCTATATACTGGGTACATACACATGGATAAAGGATGTTTATTCCATGTCAGTAGCTGTTCCACTTCATCAGTCTTAGCCACTTTTGCTTACCACCACTACAGATGTTCTATGTTTGTCTCACCATCATCACTTCTTAGCTTTCAAGTCTAAGATTTTACTAAGACTTCTGTATTATATTATAAGGTCATATATATAAATGGGTTAATGTAGCATTGTGGCCAAACATGGTAATTGTCCTTCCACAGCTGGAGTTGCTTCAACAAAATAAACTGTAGATGAAGTACAAGGGTGTCTACAAGCTCCAACAGTATGCTGGAGAGGCTCATCAGGTGTGAGAAGAGACAAAGGTGAATATTCATATGTGCTTGATTCAGCTTTTACAGATAACAAAACTATCACCTCAATGACACCTATTTATCGGGTTTTTTTGGTCAGGTTTTGTCCATTTTTCACACTGCATGGTTCTTCCACAGTATACAGCCAAGTACTAAAAGCAGTACATAAAGAATTTGCTTTCTTGTGCATATTTGCTTTTTCTTTCTTTGGTTTCTGCTTCCTAATCAAGGCAGCATTTTGATGGTCTAAGCAGCATGCCATTGTAGCTAGTAGTGCTGAGCTAAGACTATGTGAGTTAATATGACCATTGAGAGAGAAGTTTCTAGAAATCCACAATGTACAGCAATTATTTATTCCAGAAACAAACACAGTCATATCTTACTAAGAAGTAGCTTCAACAGATTCCTTATTTGTGAAATCCATCTGAAAATCTTTCAGACCTTTGCCCCATACCCACATTTAAGCAAGATCTTCAGTCTTGACACATCTTTCTCTAAGAAATTATTTGCCAAGGTAATGTAGGTTTGTTGCTTGGATTTAAACTAGTGCTATCAATTTTAGCCTGCAACTGGCAGTAAGGTAACACATGTGTCTGGTTTTGGGCAAAGCAAGTGTTACTCCACAAGTCCAGATGACAGGTTCTCCCCAGCCCCCTGTGTCACTGAACAGAGAACAAGTGTTTCCACTCATGCGACTCTGGTGCCACCACCCTCCTACTCCAGCGGGAAGCTCTTGTTCCAGGCACTTGTCTCTCTTCACAATTCCCACACACATTCACAGTTATTGTGGTTTCAAGTTTGCAGACACAGTTGGAGAGGAAATAAAGAACACCCATATAGGAAGGCAGGGCTCTGGAATCATCTGTTTGTCAATCTTAAAGCTGCAGAAGAAGATTATTTAAGTCTTACAGTAGCATCCACAAGACTGATACCTCCTTGGAAGATTATAATTTGTGATTATTTTCAGATTTAATGGTCACAACAGAATAATCTGAGCTCTGAAAGAACAGCAACATTTAAAAACAAAAACACGTTTCTTTACTCACAATTCTTTTACTCTTATCAATTTACATTTTTCCATTAATATTTTCTATTCATACATTTTTCAATTAATATTTTAAAAGCTTCAATAGTTGACCTGTTTCCAACAGATACTGATAAACTATTTTTTCCACTTGGATAGTTTAAATTACTAGGGTTCTTTGGGGTTTTTTTTAAATGTTTTTTTGGGTTTTATTAGGGTTGGGTTTTTTTTTTAATGCCTCATCTGGGCGCACATGAAAAAAAATTATCAGGGATTGCATTTACAGTAGATGTCAAGTTTAATTTTGTTAATTCCACACATCTGCCTTTTAATTTGACTTCCATTTTGAGTGCAAATGGAACATGTTCACATATAAACCTTTCTATAATTAAGGTGAGTGTCACTTTTGTCAAGTGATTAAAAACATTATTTTAGGTTTCAAATTACTGTCTCTTCACTAGCATGACAAGTAAAATTAGAAAGCTGTACCAACCAGAGTGCCAATTTCAGTGCAATGAAATTGCTACATTACACTACTCAGAGAAATATTTAACAATTGTGAAATAAACCATTAACAACTTTCTAGTTACATTCTCCTATCTGCCAAGTTAAAGCCATCATCTGAAATAAATGTCAGCCGAGTCTTGAGTTCTGCATATCCTGATTTCCTAACAGCACTAAAGGTCTCTTTTTAACCTCTTCCTTCTTATCCTTTTGCCCTTTTCCTTCCTTAGCCCAAAAAGGCAATGAAAAAAAAACCCACCCTAAACTCCACTCCTACTTCACACTACAGAAAAAAAACTGGGCTGAATCTACACAATAATTTACTGCAGTACTCCCAAGGAAACTCTTGGGATTTAAAAAAAAAAAAAAAAAAAAAAATTAAAGGATTTTACATAGCCTATTTTGCTTTTATTGTTCTAAGTTTAGATTCGGGATGTTTTTCCCAAAGAAAGCTTAAAATACTAAAGCATATAAATATATACTAAAAATCTTTTAAATAAACAAAGAAGGTGATGTTAATTAATGTTAAGAGTTAAGAAGTTTGGCCAATGAAGTTTCTTCTAGGTAAGTGTAGTATTCCTGCTGATCCCCCCTGGGTACAGAGGCTGGAAACTCTCTGCTGCAAGCAAGAGTCCATCTGTCTCCTCTCTACCTCACCTCCTTCTCTTCTGCTAATGCACACTCTGTATGTCAAATGGCTTAATTACTTCACAGCAGCATTAATTCAAACACAATCATGTCTAACTGTACTGAGTTTGGGTTTTACTGCTGTTCCTCACACTGCCTGAAACACCAAAGCTTTTGGGATCATTTTCCCCTACTCTCCTCCCTATGGCTATACAAGGCAGTCTAAAAGATTAGGCTCTAATGGAGAGGTGACAATTTTTCATCTGTATTCACTATTACTGCAGTTTTGACTATTCCTGAAACTCATTTTTAGAAGTGTAAACATTTAAATGAAAATACATGCTAACATTTTCTTAAAATGTGCAACATTTTGGTGTGCAACTAGAAAGATTAAAAGTTACTGTGCACATTACTGTGATTTTAGCATTTATTGAGAGAACAACAAATTCCCTTACTAAAACTCTACTTTGCAATAATCACTATACAACTTGTAATATAATTAAAAATAAAAACATTATGTTCCATATTCTGATACAACTGGGGTTTTTGAAAGAAAGAGACCAATTTTCTGGTTAAGACTTGCACTTCTATAAGAAATGGTAAATAGTTTCAGAGTCAAACTTTTTCTCAAGTGAACACAGTCAAGATTATTTTTTTCTTCCTCTCTCACACCTGGCTTTGCCACCACTGCTGATCATTACGTGAAATTAGGAAGTGAAATGTTTAATTTTAATCTGACCTTCATTCTACTACCTTTATTTCCAGTGCTAACAGCTACCTCATTTTATAGCAGAAGTATCAGCAAGGAACAGAAAGTTTCTTTCCATGTAACCTTTTCTTGAGTGGCCCAAGTATTTAACTTGCTGGGAAAAACAAACAGTCTATCTTCACAGATGCACATTCTTTCTAATAACAGGCTTGCATTAAAACCCACTCTGAATCATATTCTAGTTAAAGGATATGGAATTTTGGTCAAATTTAAAAGAAGCACTTGAGCATCTTGGATAGCAATGGGAAATAAGAGATGCAAGCCCCATTTTCCGCTACTTTCCTGAATACAAAAGTGACACACTCAAACTCATCTTTAATACAAATTCCAATGAAGTGATCCTTTTCCTTTGTAACAATCCATATTGACTTGTACCTAAACTAATTTATTTATCTGGACAGAAAGCAAGACAAAAAGATAAAAGCATTTTGGATCACCTTAGGTGATTGAAACAGGGCCAGGCTTGACAGGATTGCCTAAGGTGAGCTAAAGTAATCCCTTTATGTTGAATTCAAGCCAATGAAATAATCTAGACTGTTCTACATTCAGCCTCTGGATAAACAGATTACACCTATTTCAAGTTTTTCTGGTGACAAATAGTGGCAAAGGGAGAGAGAAAGAAACCTCCAGAATCCAGAAGCTGCAGATGAAGAAAAAAAAAAAGTGTTCTCCTATTTGGCTCAAAATAATGAATGCGCTAAGCCAGCAAACTATTATTGTGAATTTCATTTGAGACTACTAATCAAGCATCATCTTAAGCCTTTTACTTTCCTGCAGCAAGGAGTTATCTAAAAGTTCTTTTCGCCATATTTTTCTTTTTTCACTGCTAAAGAAACCTGATTCCACTGAATGAACTTCAAGAATCATGAACTTTGCTTCAAGAACAATTTTTACCACTCCCTCTCCTAATATTTATCTGTATGCATTAAGTGAGTCTCTCTCCACAAGAATGAGATCTAGTGGCCATCTCTTTATGTTTCTAATAAAAACATGCAGACAGAGCTCACAGATACCACAGAAGCAGTTGCATGGGATACATTTTAAAGTTTTCTTCATACCTAAATCTCTTCAGTTCTAAGCTGTTCTTCCACAGTAGTAGAAATTTCAACTCAGCATCCCTTCTGCCAAGCAATAAGCATCTGCCTACTCCTGGAACTTAAAGCTTCATCACACTTGCCCAACTTATACTATTATTATATCAATAATCTTTATATAACTTTTTTTCAAATACTATTTTGTACAGAGTCTTCTCTTCAAAGGCAATGCATTATTGTCTGTGTGGAAAAAGATGGGTTATAAGAGGTCTGATGAACAATAATTACTGTTCTTAAAATAAATCCATTCTTTTTTTCCATGGAGATATCACACAATTTCACAGCAGTGGCTGTGTGCAAAACACTTTGTACAATCTTGAATTGATAGACTCAGCTTAGAATAAGTACAAAAAAGGTGCACAATGATACAGTATCTGCTTTGGAAAATCTCACTGACTTCAAACAACCATCCCACAACAACAAAAAGTGAAATGAAGTGAAAATGCACAGTTTTTGCAAATACAGAAGTATCAAAGACATGAAGGTATAACAAGATAAATTATATAAAATTTGGAACATTTTGGAACTGCACACTGAAGCAGCAGTCATTGAGCTTCACTGTTTTGCTTTTTCCTAAACAACGCATTACACGAAAGGAGCAGACAACACCTTCAAATTTATACTGACAAAAATACTAGGATTTTTGTTTCTATCACTTGATGACTTGCTTGAAAGCAGCAACAAGCAAATAATAATTTTCAAGCAAATTCCTTAAAATCAGTAGTTTCTTCTAAACAGACTGATAAACCATATATTTCAATATATATCTGTAGGATGTCTAGGGTTTTTTTACTGAGACCTAAACATATTATATGTGTTTATACATATTTCACATATACATAAATATGATATGTATACACATTATATATACATTATATACACATAAAATCCAGTACTTAAGTTTATTGCAGAAAGATTTAGTCATTAACTTCTGATCAACCTTTTAGTACTCTGGTTTCCTCAGGCTATAAAATCAGTTTTGTTTAGTTCTTTAATCCACTGGTAATATTATGTTGCTATTTGCAGCAAAATTTCCAGCATTATTCCGCTAAAGTTAAGATGCAACTGCTTTGGATGCAGTGTTCCTTGAACAGTACATACCACAATCTAATAGATCTCAAATAAGCAACATTCCTCATCTTGATGTAAAAGTTACTTTAAAAATACTAAGCTAAAAACATAACTTAAGAGTATTTTTATCAAGGACTGTACTAAATATAAAGATTGACTCTACTTGCCTTATTAGGTCAGGTTACAGATCTGAAAAAACACAAGTGGAAGAAGCCAATTCACTTTATCTGTCGTAATTGCCAGGAGTCCTTCAGTAACAGACATACTCAACAACACTAAAAATTGATTTCCACTTTGTTCCTAGTGATGAAGGCTGTTGTGTCTAAACACAGTCATGCCACGTATCCTTGTAGAATTATTTTGGAAAATGAAATAATAGGGTTAAAATATCCCTATCTTTTTTATTACCCCTAAAAAAGTGTTGCTGCTGGTTTTTAATTTACGAGAAAGGAGGAGAAAATTTAATAGAAAGGAGGAGTAAGCAATAATGTAGTGTTCATAAAGGAAAACCACATTGAGTTTCTCACCTCTAATGTAAAATGTCACCTTGATTAAAGACTGTAATTGCTATCATGGAATCCAGAATAACAAAGCTTAACAGAAACCCACTGTAAATGATTTCTCAGACTGTACTGGCAGCAGAAGACCATCAGCAAGAAAGAGGTTACAACCCAGGGAGGAAGGAAAAATCTATGCCAGTCAGCATCACCTCAGTCCCTCGGAAAGTTTCGAGCAACCAAAAGATATTTACCAAGTGCCAATCACATCTGACCAACCCAGTTGCTTTCTATGGTGAGGCAAGTTATGCTGAGAGCAAGGGTGGGGCCTTAGATAACGTGCACTTTGTCTTTACCACAATATCCCACAGCTGCCTTATCACTAAATTAGTGAGGTACAGGTTGGATGAGTAGATTAAAAGGTAAGTGAAAAATGCTGGATGCAAAGACATGATCAGTGGTACAGAGTTCAGCATGTAGCCAGAGAGAACTTTCACTGATCAATATGGGACTGATGATGCCTGAACAATGTGGGTGACATGACACAGTGAGCTCTCAGTAAAAGGGTGCACAGAATCCTAAAGTGGGGTTAGCACTCATTTTACTGGAGGGTTCTGAGGTGTGTCAACAGACTGGGGAAAGGGGTTGACAGGAACCTCACCAAGTTCAATAAAAACAAGCACAGGTTTGCATCGGGGTGGACTAACCCTGGGCCACAATACAGTGTGGGGCCCACTCTGCAAAACAGCTCTGCAGAACCAGCCTCCGAGGTGGCCTCTAAGGTGTTCATGAGTCAGCAGCACACCACTGTGGCAAAGGTGGCCAACAGTATTTTACCCTCTATCAGCAGAATTGTCACTAGCAGGGGCAGCAAATTGAACCTTCCTCTCCATTTGGACATCTGTGGAGTCCTGTGTCCAGTTCTGGTCTTCCTGTTACAATACAAATCCATCTGGAAACAAATGCACAATATCCAATTCCACCAAAAAAGGATTTCCTGCTAAAATAAAATTTATCCATCCATATTATGAAGCCACACACTGGCTACACTTGCCACCAAGAAAAGGGTAGATTTAGAAAGCTCGTTGGCACTGCCAATTAACATTCTGACTCCCTTTTATGTGACTTGAGAAGTAACACAATTTTTAAAGTATTACCTCCTTCCTCCTCTCCCTGGCGCTCACCTTTATTTTCAAAATTAAACAAGGGTAGTAGTCTCTACACTCTTACCACCAAAGTAATAAAGGGCATCTACTGCTTAAACACTGGATTCTGAAGAAACAGCTACCAATATTGTATTCACTGATTTTGCTATTTTGGCAGATCTGTTTTGTTCTTTTTAGTCCAAGACTTCAATCAGTGCCAGAATCATGAAGTAGTTTCAGTTTGGACTCCTGCTTGCAATGATCACCCCTTCACTATATCTGATTTCTTGTCAAAAATATACTGATAGATACTGTAGTGCTTTTTAATCATTATCATAATTTACAGACTGGAAAATGAAATGGATATTAAAAATAGAACTCCAAAGATCAGGTATGCACCATTAAGAATATGTCAGTACACAAATAACAAGTAGAATCCCAAGCTGCAAACACAGTCCATTTTTAAGAAACTTAAAACCATTGACAGAATACCAGCACCTTCCTCTGGAGGTCGTGATGTTACTTCACTGTTTTCTTCAAAAGTTAGAATTTAGTTCTCTGAGTGGCACAGGTTTTCTCCAGTTACAAAATACAGTAACTCTGAGACAACCACTATTTCACTACAAATTCCCAGTGGTCTCTGAGAATACATCTGAACTCCTACAGGGCCAAATTTCACATGAAGCATGCTTACTGGATGAAGACAAAATAACCATGGAAACAGCTGTTATACAAAGTGACACAACCCTTTACAAAGCTAGAGTAAGCTTAAAAACTTCCTGTTCCTCTCAACTGTTTTCCTGGACAGAATATCATCCAGTTGCACAAAGTAAAGCAAGAGAAAGAGATCAGTTCAGTGTCAGCAAGTTTTTCAATAGTCCACAATATACAAAAAATTCACCACCTCTTTAATAAGCAGCTGATGCCTAACTCTTACAGAACAGACAGTGCCAACAAAAATCAGCACCATGATTTTGCTTTGAATCAGCAAAAAAAGCCCTTACTTAAGAGGGGGTGAAACTGTTTAAATATTATTGTCTTTTTCCAATGGGACAAATGTAACAGGAATGTAACAGAAACAAATAAAATCTTTTCCCTTCACGCATGTAATATCCCCCTTTTCCAATAGCTCCTGCAGTTCTTATTGCTTGTGTGCTTTACCTGCTTGCTTTCCAGAGATGTTTACTGCCCACCCCTTTGGGGAAGGCTTGCTCGCTCTGTGCATCTCTTTCACAGTCCTCTCTGCACTTTTGCCTTTTCCTGAACACCATCACTGAGAAACTGCTGTCTGCTGCCTGCACAATCCTGAGAAACTCTGCAGGTTTTATTGAGTGGTTTGCTACAGAATGCTGCTGACAGCGCTGCAGGTAAGCTTAAGCAGAGCGGAGCCTCCTACAACTTCTTCCAAGACTCTGCTCCATGACCTCTGTCCATCTGGCCTCTCAATGGAAGCAAAGAGCCTGTGGAGTGTCCTTGATGAATCTTTTAGCATCAAGTAGCCATCTTCCTCCTCACACAAAATCTGGGTCCAGAATCAGCATCTCAGGTTCACGTACTCCCTCTCCCACAGAAAAGAGAAAGCAAGTGTGAGTACCTTCAAATAACATTTACATAAATGGACGGTTCTTTGAACTTGCTGGAATACTTCAGTCTCATGCTTAAGGGCATGGAATATTTCCAACAAATTTCAATGAATTCGGAGAGCAAGGAAACCACAGAAATTGCCTCTTGCCTCTTCAAGATTATAGAGTGAAACTAATTATAAATCAAACTAATTGAGTCATTTGAATATCTAGCTCCCAGGGCATGTTTAGAGAAGATATCTAAAAGCTTCCATCATTGCCACGTGGACAAGAAAAAAAGAAACCTAACTGAAACCACCACACCTTATTTGTGATTTTTCCTGGAGGCAGAAATGCATTCAGAAGTCACAGAGTGAGTAGTGACGTTCCTTGTTTTCAAAAGTACAGGAATTATTTTGGATATTGACTCATTTTAGATCTACACAGAAGGAAATGAAGACTAACACTATGCACTTCCCTAGCACTGAACCATGCAGCTGTTGATTTGGCAACTTATCCTGTGTTCCCACCCTCATATCCCTCTACAAGACTGGTTCATCAAGGCAAAAGAATTCTTCATGCAGTTGCTATTTAGCTGCTAGACCTGAAACAAGAAGCTGTCAGACCAGCTTGTGTCTGGTGGAGGGAAGGAAAACCACTTTAGCAGCAGCCAAACTAGATCCAGCCAAGTCAAACATGAAATGGCACTCCTGGCATCTTGAATGCCTTCATGCATGGACGACATCTAAGGAAAAATACACGGCCACTCCAGTGACAGAAGCAGGAAAACAAAAATATATAAAGAAAATAATAATGAAGAGAGCAATACACAAGAGAAGCAAAGGATAAACAAAATAAGAACCACATGGACAGCAAGGTGGAAGCATTCATAGATCAACCCAGGTACACAACTCCACACAGAAACAATGCAGGTACTTTTTTAATCGCTGGAAAACAAAAAAAACCTCATTTGGCATAATGCATCAAAAATAGAGAGTAAGGGACATAAGAGTTATGGGCAATTCTTTAGAAATCTAGAGAGAAAAAATAAGACCGCAAGTATCAAGTTATATTGAGATTGTTAAAATAGAAAAAAAAAAATTTCAAACATGAAGGTACCAGTAAAATAAAGCACGATTAAGAAAAACAGTGATTTGCAACAGCCAACCATCATTAATTGGAGAATTCAATAAAAGAAAACATCCAATAAAGTAATGGAAGAGCTTAGAAACATTCATGGACATATTGTTTGCTGTTGGTCTCACTATTGCTAATTCATAATCTTCATAAGAATTTTTAAGAATCTGCAGATGGGCAACTGCCACCTGAAAGACAGAAGACCTAGCACCATTTAAAGTCCAGACCATAAAAACAACATAAAGAAATAAACATAAAATTCGTTTCAAAGTTTTAAGCACACATGCAAGTCAAGCATGAAGCACTAAAGAAGAAATGAAGTACACAGTTGTAAGACCATAAAGCAAGGTACTCATATACACAAAGTAAGGACAAATTATTTTTAACACACCTGCTGCACACTATTCAATTTAGAAAAAAATGCTGACTGTGAAGAGAAAAACTTTGGTAAATGTTAAAATTTTAAATAAAACCTTATTCTCCTAGCCTAATGTTATAAACAAATAACTTCTTCTCAAAACAATAAAAACTATATTCACATAAACCAATTTGTTCTCCACAAGAACTTTGAGATTTTACAGAAGAAACAAACAAGCATAAAAAGTAATTACCACTTCATTATATGTACCATCAAAATTACATTTGTAATTCAGGCATTAAATCCTAAGATTTAAGACTTCCATAGCATATGATTTTACTTTACAAAGTTAATAAAATTTCCACTTGCTACCACTGAGATCAAAAATACTAATTTGAGTACATAAACTATAAAAAAAAAAAGTATTTTTCTTCCAAGTATGTTAAAAGAGGTTGGATACCTCGGTCTCTAATAAGTTTCATTAAAAATAAAGGTACCTATCAGCAACAAATACACCAGGATATACTGGGGAGGGGAACGGAACAACAATCACTTGCATAGACTTTTAGAAAAAAAAAAATCACACAAATACAGATACGATTTCAAACACAAAGAGATCCTCCAGTGATTAAGGAATATATATAATTTTTACTGATCCCATTATTTTCAAGGTATCACAAAAAAATCATCACATAGGCTTCAAAAAAGTAAGCTGATACAACAGTATGAAACACGACAACCTTTGGAGAAAGCCCAGCTAAACAAAGTTTTGATTTATTATCATGGACATGGAATGTAAAGGTTTAAATGGGCCTCACACAGGAGAAGAGACTCAAGACTCAGAGATATATATCTCAGCCTGCATCAGCCATTGTTAGAACAGCAGCAGGACAACAAGCAAGGCTCCTTCAGCCCTCCGAGTCAGACAGACCCAAAACCGTTCTGACAATCAGCAAGACTTCAAAGCAATCAGTCTTTCTACAGTAACACAGGTTGGACACTGGTTTCCTAAGGCATGGACATCACCAGATTTTCAACTCATCCCTGCAGTCTGGAATGCCAAATCCTGAATAAGGGGTGACTGGGAACCCCATACACATTTGTTCCCCACTGCTTTTAGTATCACTTAAGAGGTATGTGAGAAATGATCACAAGTCTGAGGCACTGTTTCATAATCAGCTGGACACACAGCTGCTGCAAGAATTTTGCTACTCTAGATTATTTTCTAGTTGGCCTTGTATAACAGCGCTGACTGGAAGAGTGGAAATGCAGAGTGCCCTACAGGATATGTAGCAATTCCAACTTCCTGCTCAAGTTCATTCCCTTACATCACTCGAGAGAGCCTAACCTGCACTGCCTTAGAGGCACCAGAAGAAGAGCTGAGTAGTCATTCCCTAGAATTGCAAAAACATACTGATGAACAAGAATACATGATCTTACAGTAGTGACATTTCTGAAATCAAAACATTCTGACACAAACAGATTTGATTAAAATAGAACAAGGATCACCCTCTTCCTCCAAGAACCATGAGATTAAGGGAAGAACGGCAAAGAAACATCTTTTTCATCATAAAAGATGAAACAAGTAAGATTGTAACAAAAGCTCAAGTGCATTTAAGCAGTTAATACTCTTCAAAGAATGTTCCCAAACTTATGAACATTCTTGGAAAGAAAATGCGTGAAAAGCTCATCCTCCTACCCAGAACTCCAACCACAATGGGATACTGAATTAAGCATTTCAGACATCAATGGTACCTGTGAATTTTTAATTAGGCCATAGGAACCCTCACATGAACAAACATAGCGCTATTTCCACCTGTGAAACAAAGAAAAAGTTCTTGAAATTCAGTATTTTTGATTATCAAAAAAAATCCTTCCAAGTGAAGTTGAAGAAAGGACATCATATGAGCTATCTGATGCATGAAGGGATTTAATGGGATTCAAGCCAGCAGAGATGATTTTATCTCCCTCTCCTGCTGCCAACTAGTGGACTGACAAACTGGTGAGGTTCAAATGAAATTGGTCTTGTGCTCACTGTCTGAGAAAATAGGCAAAACAGCAGGACTCAAAAGATTTCAGTGTCACTGGTCAAACAGCTTGGAAACAAACTACTGTACTAACCACTATGGTCAAATTTCATATTCCATCCTAGGAAATTCCTGATTTTTCATAACATCCCACTTGAAAAAACACTAGTGAAAAATCTGTAGGACTTTTTAAATGTTTGTAAAATGTCAGTGTCAGAATACAGCAATAAATTTGGCTCACACTATTCCAACTGCAACACTGAAATCACATCCCATTCCACATATTCAATCAACAGTGCAACTTGTCCAGAAATCCACCTCCACTCACTCAGGATTTTACAGCTACTCCTGTTTCAGAGCAGTAATAATCTTTAACAGGTCCTCCCAAACTGTGACAGTGTAGGAATTGACCTCTTGTCCAAAACAAATGCCAGTTCTAAAAGGAGTCCCCTTGGCTGAACACACCTATAATCTATGCTTACTCACAGTACAAATAAACACTCATTTCACCTCAAACTTGTAAACCACAATCATGCCGTCACCATTTCAAGGTGTGATTTCACACAAATTATGTAAACAAGGGTAGAGTGCTCTTGTTTAAAACTTGTCAATATGCTTACATCATGAAATAATGCCTTGTTTTATTAATTCAGAAATCAGACATTACATGGTGTAGGCATAAGAACAAGCATCAGGCCCAAGCTGACAATGCCTTGTACTTCTTAAAGTCCTAGCTCACATAACTGCAAGTGCCAACTGCAATTGATTTTGATGTAATTCCAGCCTTGGTATTCTCATCCAAGCAATGGGGAAAATTGCAAGTGAGATTTCTAAATATTAACTCTTGCACTGTTGCAAATAACATAGATACAGTATCAATGACTTCTCTTTTCTAATAATAGCAATTCTCCCAATGCCAGCTCAAAGAAAACATGCTTTGTCATCTTTGTAAGGGTGGAGAGAAGAGACAAACATATTTAAAAGAGAGATAATTCCCTAAAGTGCAACCAGACAGAGGAAATCATCATTTGGAGCTCCTTCAGCTATCTAACCAGACAAGCTATTACTACTTTTGTTGAAGTAAGGACCTTCATGCTTTTCTTCTTCCATGCTGTTTTGGGGAACAGTCCAGACTGACATTTTAGAATTGTTGCAGAACTCTGCATTCAGTCTCAGCAGTTTAGGCCCAGCTGTACACTCAAAGAACAGTCCTGAGTGTTTAGACACTGTCTTTTACTAGTAGCCAGCAAAATATTTAAAAACAAGTACTTAGGAATATAAGATAACTGCTCTTTGCAAAAGATTAGTTTTCTTAATTTTAGCATTTCTCACATACTTTCAACTGACACTTCATAGACTATGCAGTTATTAAAAGGGCTGTAATAGGAACACAGCACAGACCAGCTGAAGGGGAAACCTCATTGACAGAAAATACTGAAGGAGAAAGAGGCTTTTTACCTCCCAAGGGCTTGCAACTAATGCTCCAGCTAGATCTCATCTAGCAAAACACTGGCACTAAAGAAAGCCCCAGCACACAAGTTTCACAAAAGGACAGGAAACCAATTTATTTCAGCACCCTGGTAAATGTCTACACATTTGAAAATGGCTCTACCAGCGGAACAAAGTTCAGACACATACAGCAACCTGCCACTGACATGTATCAAGGAACAGAAAAAGTTAATGCTACAGTATTAATCAAGCAGTTAACTGTGTTCTGCATCTTTCAGAGCTGTACTAATACATTTTACAATGTGCTACTGTTGCAGAAAGGCTAATTCACTATTATTCTAGAGCAACTAAAGCTGCTGAGTCAACCTTTATTCCTAAAAATCAAGCTAATTTGCTTGGGTTTTGCTCAGAAACAGCTCTCAATGACTAGTAGTTACCAAAATTCAACCAAAAAAAAGAAAAAGAAAAAAAAAAGTTGTTAAACATCTCTTATAAACAAAATGTATATCGTTTAATGGAAAATAAATATTGCATGTAGTTAGTGAATTATCTTGACCAGTTGCAATAAGAAGAAATACCAACATGTCAGAGCTCATTTAGTATGGCTTATTTTTAGTTGTGGGTAAGAAAAAAAGTTCTCCTACTTTGTCAAATTTCAAAAATCTTCTCAACCGTCACCAGTACTGCAACAAGGTACTCTTGCTGAGAATTAAGCTGTCAAAAATTTAGCTGCTGATAAATTCTGAAGTTCTCCCTAAGCATCTCAAAGCAGTTTAATGAACAGCTGGGGAGAAAAAAAAAAAAGGAAGCTAGTTCTCAGCTGAGATGAAGTGCCTTCTTCAGAGGTAACACAGGCTGCAAATGCAGACAGCACAGGCCATCAATCTGAAGGACACCTAAAACTACCTGTAAATTAAGTCAAAATCTACTGAAGGTTTGTTCCATCAGAATTTAAGACACTGCTGACCACCAAGAGCCAAAGCTGTAAAACACCAACTGCTTCCCTGTAGCCCGTGCAGCGCAGTTCCCATCACACCAGCAGCAAGCATGATGAAGCCAGTTGTCCAAAAAGGCAAGAGAAAGATCATTGCAACTTGTGTCTACCATGGCTTGGACAGATGAGAAAGTGCTGAGGCAGTAAGTCACACAGGAACAGGCCACAGTGGCCTGGAAAGCAGAGGAGACAGCTGATAAACAAGAAAAGGGGAACAAGTGAAAAGGCACAGAACGGCCAACACAACAGACTAGGGAAATGATCATCACAGCAGGACTCTAAAAACATCCCGACAGAATGTACTCAACATTACAGCAGAAGTAAGTTTTATGTTGAAAAATTTGGAAATGGCATTTGCCAGCTAGGTAAATAAGTGTATGTGCTTGGCACTCAATTAGCATGGGTTCTGAATGCAACTAAAATAAGACAGGCAGAAAGGGCCAAATAAAAACCACACAGAGTGTTTTTTCCTGACAGGAAGTGTGATCTTCCCCTGAAATTACTGATTACAAAGTCCTAATCCTAACTGCATTCACACAAAACTGAAATTAATCTGCTGGGGTCTGAATATACAGATACAGCCAAAGGATGTAGGAAACTGACCTTGAGAAATTCAACACTATCTTACTGCATGATAACAATACATGCAAAACCTGACCTGCCTTTACTTCATTGTTAAACATGTTTAAGAAAAAATATTTTCTATATTTTCAAGTTATAAAACTAGCACTTACAGTAGAGGAAATGGATCTAAATTCTTAATGGCTAAAAAAAAAAAGTTATTGGACACTCTGGACAATAGCAAACTTGACAAGGCCACAAATATCCAGCATCAAGAATTAGTGCAGTTTTTGCTTCTAATATCAGTTCACCATACAGTCAATCTCAATTTTCATATATAAAGAAATCACGTATCAGTAGACTTGAAACAAATTGCATATTTCTCCAAAGTGTGGTAAGGGTTCACCGGTGCAGCTGTGTGCAGTTTCCCCAGGCTGTTGCAGTTACCAAGTCACCACTGGAACACCCAGATAAGTGCACTGGGAAAGGACTCCTCAGTTCACCTTAGGTGGGTACTCCTAGAGCTGTCTGACTGCCTTAAGAACTCCCCATAACTGCTTTTGAGGAAGGCAAAGTCTGCAATTTTGTTAGACTCCCTAATTCATCCCCTTGGCAGAGCCCAAGGCTGGAATACTTTACCTTGAAGCATCTTCTCTACAAATAACTTATGTTCTAGAAGTGGGGAACATCAGAGCCCTCGCCTCCTGACACCAAGGATAAAAGTCATAACTGGTCATCACACATGAAATCACTAAGCTTTACCTCAAAAAGCCAATGGATTGTCATCCACACTGTTATTCACAGAATTTCAACAACTAAAAAAAAAATTCAGTTCCAAGATAAAGTGTCTTGGAGGGGCACTCACAGCCACCATCAAAAGGAACAAACAGTCCAGTAGGAGGCACCGACCCAGAACATTCTATGCTACCCTTAAAATACTCTAAATTACTATGGCTAACGCTTATGCATCACACTCACCAACTCGCTTTAATGCAGCTTATTAATCCTGACCAGCTACCAAAAACCTTTAATGTAAAAATAGGTCATAGATTTTTACAGGTTTAACTCATTCTGCAAATTTCACCTTCCTGAGGAAATCTGAGAGTTCATGGCTCTACAGAACTGCTTTCTTAATGCCCTAAAACTTTGAACTGATACAAATTAAAACGTGTAAGATACTGTTAAATATTATTCAGGAAAGCAATATGTTCAGGTGTTGGAAAGCAAGCCTATACCCTGCAAGACTTAATACAACACACTTTTGGATGAATAACCTGCACCGTAGAATAAAATAACAAATTATAAAACATGGGTAACATAGTCATTGTGTTGCAGAAGTATCTGCACTCAGGACACCTTGCTCATATTAAAAATAGAAAATCAATTGCTCTTCGCAGACAAAACAGAATACGGGGTAAAGTCTAATTTCCAGCAACTGGGAGAGCACTGCCAGATTCCACCTTTTAGAATGCCTTTGGACACAGCAGACATTTATAGCCCACGCTGATCCTCAAATACCTGCCTGCCTCACAGCTGAGCTGCATCGGGACAGAAATCCTCCACCAGGCAGAGGTGAACCGGGGCACGCAACTTCCAAGGATTACCTATTGACACAAACTCCTGTAAGCACAGCCGAACCGCTCGGCTTAAGCCCTCCAAGTAGAACACAAACACGGAGTCCTTACGAAGCCACCGCGGAGAAGGAGGCCAGAGGGGCCGAAGCCGGAGGGGGCGTGCGGGGCCCAGGCATCTCCCCGGGGCCGAGGCGGGTTCCCCCTCACCAGGTGCGCTCCGCTCCTCCAGACACGGGCCCGCCGCGGGGGCGCGGCCCCACGGGCCCTCTCCGGGCAGCACAGCCGGGCCGTCGGCGGAACAGGGACCGGGCCCAGCTGCCGCACGGAGCGGGCAGGCGGACTGGGCTCCGCTGGGGAGTCGGAGCGGCCCGCTCCCGCCCCTCCCTGCCGAGAGAGCAGGGAGGCTGATAAGAGGGGCCCGGCGCTGCCCTGGGCGAGCCGGCCAGCGCCTCTGCCCTCCGCGGCCGAGCGGGAAACTGAGACAACTCGGGGGCCCCGGCGGAGGGCTGAGCCGCGGCACCGAGCGCTGTCCGCTCGGGGGGACAGCGAGCCGCTCCCCGCGCTCCCGCACCTCGCCGGCAGCGCTCTTACCTCTGTTAACATTATTACCCCGCTGCGCTGCGGCGGCGCCTCGGCGGCTCTAGCCCCGCAGCATGGTGAAGTCTGGCGGCCGCGCGGAAAGCTACCCCGCACCCCGCGGGGAGGCGAGGCGAGCGCCGCCAGCCCCCGCCGCCGCCCCGCTCAGCGCCCGCCCGCCGGCCCCGGCCGCGCCGCCGCCCTCGCAGCCCGGTCCGGAGCGGCCGCCATCTTGGGACGGCTACGTGCGCCGCCGCCGCGCCCCGCCCGCCCAGCGGGGCCGCCCCTGCCGGGGCCGGCGCTCCGCTCCCCGCCCAGCGCGCTGCGCCTGCCCGCGGCACCGGCGCCGGCCCGCGGCGGGGTCCGGACACAAGGCACGGAGCTCCAAACTGCGGGTCGGGTGTTTTGCCCCATGTCCCTTGGTGTGACCTTAGAGCTCTTCGGTGTCAGGCAGCTGTGCTGCGGACGGTAATCGAAATATTTTGTTAAATTTCTGACCAAGCAGCACATCTCTCGTCCACCAGTGACGAATGCAGCGCTGCGCGTCTTTCCCTGTTGTAGATGGTAAGGAAGAGCATGTTCTGTCAGGAGCACAGGTCCGCTGAGGGGCGGCTGAGGAGGCTGGGGGTGTTCAGCCTGGAGAAAAGGAGATTCAGGGGTGACCTTATCGCTATCTACAACTCCCTGAAAGAAGGCTGTGGCCAGCTGGGGGTCGGTCTCTTCGCCCAGGCAACCAGCGACAGGGCGGGAGGACACAGTCTTAAGCTGCCCCTAAACCAGGGGAGGTTTAGGTTAGATATTAGGAAAAATTTCGTCACGCAGATTTGTTTAGGCACAGGAGTGGGCCGCTTAGGGAGGTGGTGGAGTCACTGTCCTTGGGGGTGTTTAAGGAAACGCTGGATGTGGCACCCAGTGGCATGGGCTACTGGACCATGGTGATCGGTCATTGTTTGGACTCGACGGTCTCAGGTCTTTTCCAAACTCATTGATTCTGTGAAAGAAACTTCTATAAGCCTGTTACCTACAGTATTGTTAAGTAATGGCATAAAGTATTTAAACAGAAACGCGTCCTCAGAAACAGAGCCACGTCTGCCCCAGCCCAGTGTGCCCTGGGATGATGTGCCCCCACAGCTTAGTCTTTCAATACAGGGAAAGACTCCTGCCTGAAACTTGCTCTTCCTTTAAGCACTGTTCTGTGGGCTTTTGTTTGTGTGCTTGCTTTTCCACTAGACTTTGAGTTACACAGTTAACCTTAGGTGCTTTAGGAGAGTAGAAACAAGATGGGATTTTATTTTTCCCTGCATTGCCAGTAACACAACATGCACACCAAAGAAATAGTAATGGTTTGCAGGAAAGATGGAGGAAAAGCAGTATGTGAAGAAAACCAACCTTTAATTACAATGTTTTTTTCTCCCTCAATAAAAGCAGAATCTGTTTTCTTGCAGAAATGTGAAGGGCATTAAGCAGTTCTTAAGGTTGATGGGTTTTGTAGAAGTTCAGTAATTCGCCCAGGGATTGTTAAATACATAACATTTCAAGGTTGGCCACTTCTTAGTTTTATTTGTGATATCACTGAGTTTCAGTTTTACTCATACAACTGTTTTTCCCCTTAGAGACCCAGCTGTGTCATGTGAAGCAAAAAGAGCAAACCCTTGATACTCACAATAGTTTGTCTTTTATAAATAATAAAAATCCTAATTTTTCTAAGTATCTAATACACTTTTCAGCATATTTTTTCTGACTCTATAATTTTGAATGTTTTATGTTAGCAGTACTCTTTCCCCCAATCTGATCTCTCAGGGAAAATCCAAATCTTACAGCACATACTACTTTAAAAAATAGGCTTGGCAATAATAGTGCCATGCAGAGGTCTTGCACGTGATATTTCACCACCTTGATAAATTAAAAATCGTTCAAAACCATTGAGAAATAGGAGTTGTGAAATACCAATTCCACTGTATTGCTTTTGTCTCCAAAAATTTTGTAGGGCTGATTTGGCAGATGTGTGTGTACACAGCTAGGATCCATATTTGCGGCTTTCACTGTGCTTCAAGGAAAGCAAATAATGCCCTGTGATCAGATCTGTGTTACAGGAAATCTTGAAGGTATCCATAAAATAGCAGAGTGATCAGTAAAATGTGTAATTATGAAAAAAATTTCAATACATACTTAGGTAGCTAGGAAATAGAGTCAAAATACTTAAAGCACCTGCTGCTTGACATGTCATTGAGTCAATAAATATGTCCTCTGGGCAAGGCACAGTATCATGAACTGATAAGATAAATTACCTAGTTCATAAAATGTAAGGGTTGAGCAGGAAGTAAAATTTCTCATTATATTTATTAATATATATATAAATAATAGTAATTGAACCAAGGTAATAGCCTAGAAAAAACAAACTTTCTAGGCACTGTATCTCTTTACTTTGTATATTTAGGTATAGCAGTTACAGTTTTCAAAATAATTAATATCTTTTGACAACCTTCTGCAAAGACGTACATACCCTAAGTGTGCTAGATGTAAAAGAAGATCAAATCTTACAGAAATCTCCCAGCAAGATCAAGTCACAATTAATACTTTGTGCTTGAATTTTACCCTACTTCTGCTTGGGATTTGGCAGCCCAACAGCATAACAGTCTGGGAAGCTCCTTCTGTTCTTGTACTGCTGGAATAAACCTACCAGTACTTCTGCTGAAAACTGTTCTCTGATTTTACAGCAATCAGCACAGCCTTAATAGTGTTCCAAATTGTTACTGATGCTAGAATCCATTATTCTAATTTTTGGTCGATATCATCTCAGCTTCAAAAGTGAAAAGCAGTATAATCGCAACAGTAAGGAGTGAGGCTGTGAGGAAGGACTGAACCACATAGACTTAAGGCAGAAGAAGAGGTAGCCTCATTAAGGAGAGGTGAGAAGGGGCAACAGCTTGGCATGAGGATGATATCAGAGAATTCTTGGAAAGCTGCTAGGAGGAAGAGAAAACAAACCAGCAGTTATGTTGCCAGTTCCTATTCTTATAATAAACTGAAAAAATGTGCAATTTCTTTTCCTTAGGAAGGAGGATGTTTCTAAATCAGTGTGAACAGGTCTGGAAATGAGGGTTCAACAGAGACTGAAAGAATTATCAATGGTAGGCCAGAAGCATTAGAACACTTGTTTCCCTGAGCCCATCTTCAAGTGACAATAATTCCATTAGACTTGATGAGTCATCTGTAAGAGAGTTTATCCATGTCACCCTTTTGCATTCATTATGTACAGCTCAGGACAGGCACTGCAATAAGCCAGCATACTAACAGCAGCAGGGCAGCCACGTTAGCACCACGCTCATCCAGGCAGAGCAGCACACACCTTATTTTTCATGTCACTTGCACAAGCCCACAAGCACAGTGTGAAGTACTGTGTTAGGGCAAGTATTTATATCTGCAGTCAAAGGCAAACCTGGCAGAAAGTGTTTGCACTCAGTCTTTAAAATACTCACAGAATTTTTTTTTCTCTTAGATCTAGACAAATGTTTGGTTCATCTAGAAGGAGTACCTGAAAGCTGATGGCTGCAAATACCTTCATAGTTATAAAACAACTCTGACCTGTTGCCAAACATCTTAGTGTTCTTTGCACTCAATTATAGTTTTCACTATAAGCTTAAGGCGTGGTCTGATGGTCTAGATCCACATTTTGAAATCCACTGGGGACACTGGGAGCCATGGGGGGCTGTGTACTGAAATGATGGATGAATGGAGCATTAAAATGTGAAATGGAGCAGGAGGAGACAGAGATAGCATCATCAGGCTCTACATCCAGAAGTTTATAAAGATTTAGTAAAGCAAAGCATAAGAAGTGCACTAAGTTAATAGACAAAAATATAGTCATGAGGAGGAGGACACAGCACACACAGAAGCAGGGGCATAAGCAGGATTTAGCCATAAAACAGCAACTGTGCCAACTTGCAGCGAAGCACAAAGGAGTGCAAATTATTTTCCAGCCCTGAAAGGAGGGCAGTTCCACAACCTAAATAACTGTTAGCTCACCAACTTATGAAAAAATCAAATTGGTGACCTAATTGCCATCATGATAACCTCTGAAAGAGCAGTAGCCTGCATTTGGAGAGCAAAAGGATATGTTCTTGTGGTCAGTACAAGAAAACAAATGAAGACTAAGGAAAGGGGAAACTACAAGGCAGGGTTGGGGGAGGGACGGACTGAAACAGCAACAGACTGCTTTTGCTTTACGAAGCAGTTTCATGGAAGTGGCTACAAGACTGTTTCTAGCATCAGCAAGCCTGAACTTCTGTACTTTTCTTTACAATCTAGAAATACGTTTTACAAAATTATTTCTTAATGCTGTAATTAGTTCTGATTTTCCATAATAATTTATGCAAACCAAAGTTTGGCTTCTGTTCTCTTGTTTAAGTTGCTTGAAGCAGGCTGGCAGTATGGTTAGATTTTGCATAGGATTGTTCAGTTTGGGATTCACTCTTTTTGTTGCAGGAGAAGGTGAGGTGGAGAAGATCTGAAGAATTTGTAGTCATTAAATATTTCAAGTGTTGAGTCTTAACTGTTTAAGAGCAATTCTCTGTGATTGCATTCCATTCCATTTCAAACAAGGTCACATGACCTCAAAAGTCTACATAGCACTGTGATTGAAAGGGGAACTCAAAGTATCTTTCATGTGTGAAATTTGAATATTTCGTTATTTCAGGATTTTGCCAATTCTAAGCTCTTTGGTCTGAGTGGCCTGATCAGAAGGTTTGTTTCTGGTCAGGATCACAACTGTATAACTTCCAATTAAATATCTCGTTCACTTAAAGCTTTTTCATCATTTGCCTGAGATGCAGCACAGACAGAAGATGCAAGTGTGTATGAGAAAGGACTACTCGAAGCAATATGATGTGGATGTTGGGTATTATATAAATAATTACTGAAGAACCATCAGCTTTAATTCCTGCTTCATCCTTTGCAATAAGGATGCAATATCTCCCCAATGTTCATGCTCTCAGAATTGTTTACGGGAGGCTGAAATTTCTTTTAAAGCTTTTGCCAACTTACATCTTTGCTATAGTGAACATTTTGTATTCAAACAGCTGTCTGCAGCTAGACATGCTAGACAGACACTGTTTGCCTTAGGAGCTTAATCCTGGTTGTCTAAGTAAGTATTGGAATAAAGATAAGCTATATTTTTTATACAAAGAGAACTTTCAAAATTATTGTCTTTTTCAGAAGTCTATCACAACTAGAGTCATATCAGAATTGTAACATAGATGTTAGTCATCAGCTGCTTTGCTTCTACCTGGGGATTTTCTGTGAAAATACTGCACACAAACAGAAGGCTTCCTATGCTATTTTTACACTGATGATACAAAGGCGAGCAAGGTAGAATGCAACAAACTGTTTAGAAAAGTCACCTTAATTCTTAAAATTCCTTTGGAAACAACCAGGGCAGTTCTTTATCTGAATTATACAGTAATTTGTAGATAAAACAGTTTAATGGAATTTTTATTCTGTGTTATGGTAAATGATCCCACTCCTTTCAAGTGTCATGAAAGCGTATTTTTGATTTCAAGATATTTCTACTGCTCTTCAGACTATTTGCTGTTACCCAAGCTTGACCTGGTATCAACAACTACCCATTGTAAAAGGGTTTGGATGGCTTCTCTTCTGAGAGCTGAACCCCTGAATGTATCTGGCAGGTAGATCAGCCTATGTGAAGGGCCCATGGGGCTAAAAAGTATCAAAAGGATACTTCAAAAGGATACTTTTGGTATTCTCTCGAGCATACATATGTGCAATTTTAGAATGTACTGCAAACAATTTGTGTACATGGGTTTTAGTTTTGTTTGGTGATGGTGTTGCAGTGGACTCAGTTTACTTTTCTGGTAAGAATTTGTTTGCATCATTATATAGTTATCCTTCCAGATGTTCGGTGTAGGTCGCAAGCAGGAGTTTGGGCCTGAATTTTCAGGTTACAAACTGCTACAGTAGCAATTACAGTGGTTCTGGTGCTGTGATTGTTATAACAATACAAAATTGTGCCAGTGACTTAAGAATAAAATTAGGATGTTGAATGGCACAGAGAACCCAAAATAAGTTATATCTAAAGCATTTTTGGAGAAAATATCCACTTAATAAGACTATCAGCTTAAAAAAAAAAAAAAAAAAAAAAAAAAAAAAAAAAAAGAGAGAGAGAGAGAGAGAGAGAGAAAGAGACAAATAGGTAGTAAAGTTATTCATTAGGCATTAAAAAAATTAGCATCATTTACCACATTTACCATATTTGTATTCTGCAAAATTGGTGTCTGTTATGTCCTCTTTACATAAATCCAGATGAAGATATCATCCTAAGAAGTCTAAGAAGCTTGACTAATGCTACTGCGGCTAATGCATGGTACAAAAGGTTCTTGGTTAGGAAATGTATTTTAAAATAAAAATCTGACCAGAGGGGCTTTAGGAGTGGTTCTAAAACTTTTTTTTTTTTTTTTTTCCCTTTAAGCAATGTTTTCCACTGTGTCATAAAGGCCTAATCCATAATCAAAATTTCTAGGACAGTTAATCTGCTTATAGGGAGTGGAAGTGGGGGACAAAATGAGAAGAATCTAATAGGTATGAGTATAATAAATATTCTGTCTGCAGTATCAGCAACCTCAAGTGTCCAGAGCTATTAGCCAGGCTCTAAGAATCATGACATTGGAACTGAAAGTTTACATTTTCTGTTTCTCCTGAACCTGTAAGAAATTGTCAAGTTGTATTTTCAGGCTTTGTTTTGCAATCATAAACACTACAAAATCTTTTAAAAGCTTATTTCCTCTGGCAATAAATGACTTGGCTCCAAAAACTATAAGAAAGAGGCTAAATATTGTAAGTTATAGTAAACTTTTAGGACTTGGCAGAAACTGTGAGAATACTGGAGAGCTTATTATACTTTCCTTTCATTGTACATCACTGATGTTTGCATGGTTGATGTTTGATGTTTGCTTGTCTATGTGTGCAGGACTTTATTAGGACTGTATGTGCACTCAGGGTTCAAGTTTTAGACCTTTGAAGCCACCTTGGGGATTGGTTGCATTATTCTGCTTGTCTATTTTGCTGCCCACTTACAGCAGTTTAAGAAACATTAATGCAACTACAAAATGTAGAGATTTAATTTAACCACTGGAAACAGCCTCAGTAAGTCCAAACACCTGAAACAAAATCCTTGTAATGCATTAGGAAGAGGCAGCACAGAGGAATACAGCAATCTTTGCTTATTTGAATACAACATTTCCTCTGGTTGTCTGGGACTCTCACAATACTCTCCCCATGCAGACTTTACAACAGAAATCAGTGTCTGCTCCCCTGAAGGATCATTAAAAACTGATCCTATGTCAATACCAAATTGTTTTTCATGTGTTACAAGGACTACCAAGTCACTCCTTCACCAGAAAAACCTGTTGCTCAGGCACTCCTCTTCCTCATTTCTGGACACCTAGTCAGAGAGGCCATTATGAAGAATTTCATTTGAGTGAGTCTTAGATACAAGATGTGTCTCTGAATAAAGATTTGATCCTCTACTGAATAAAGATTTGATCCTCTAACTGTTTCCATGGTTTGGTGGCTTTATTTTTGACATTCTGTTTTTCTCCTTAATTTTTTTCACAAGTTTGGCTTTCTGTTTTTTGGGGTTTTTTTCCTGTTGTTACAGTTTGACAAAAAAAAAAAAAAAATCTCAGCTTCTGTGTGTTCTTCCCTCACTTTACCAGGAGGACTAAATGCCACTTATCCTTTCTCATAATTTACAACCAGTTCCTATAAAGACAGAGCCATTTCTCAACAGTTTATTGTGAAAGAATTGGAACCATGTATGCCACTGCTGCTGACATGAGGACACCAGCAATACACCTAAGGTCACAAAGGTTCAGTAAAGGTATAATCTTAGATAGGATTTTAGAGTGACTCACACACCTGAGTATTAATCCTTGCATCAAAGGCATATCCTAAAGTAGGACGGTGAAATTTTCCATAATAAATCCCATAATTTCCTGATAATTCCTGTTCTTTCTTAAAATAGTTCCTGTGGAAATGCCAACTCGAAAAGAATTTGTACACTTAAAATGCATGTTTAGTCTTTCCCTTTCTCCTTGATGTCCGTGAGTTTAATAAAGGATATCACTTTTTCTTCAGGCTGAGAATACAGTCCTTCAGGCTTACTTATGTCCCATATTACAAGCAGTACAGAGATGCTGCAGTCAAAATATAGTCTCAAACCAAAAGTATGATCACAGGGATTTTATTTGAAAACACTGAATAGGAACATCACTTGACCCAGACTACTCTGGAGTCAAAGTTGAGATTGCAAAGTTAAAAAATAAGCTAAAATCTCTTTAGCAACTGTGCACAGTAGTCTACAATGCAGTCTTGACTTGAAATTAAGATATGCTTATTCATCATAATGATGGAGATTTTGGATTTATATGGCTAACTGCCAGAAAAAGCCTGATTTACTCCAAACTCACTGTAGCAGGTTCTGGGGTTGGTTTTGTTGCTTGACCTAAAGCTGTCATCTGTGAAGACATGTGCCTGAGCCATGTGATGATGAAAGATTCTGCTGTAGGCCAGCAAGTTTTCGTCCTTCCTCTTGGAACAGAAATGGTTACTTATGTGAATCCTAAAGTCTTAGAAAACCAAGTAAGTAGAAAAAATGTATTTCTAGTTTGTGATACAGTTACCCCTGGATTCAAACCTCTCCACCTTGGTTACTCCTAATATTTTAAGCCCTCAAAAACTTTTGCACCTGTTAACTTCACTACAATTAATAACATTTATAACCACTCAATGCACAGAACTTATACTTTAACACAAATATGTTAAAGTGTCTGTAGAACTGTGACCAGATCACATTTAGACATCTTCTGCCACCTGCTACTGACTGGGTAGCTCTATCCCAAACAGTGCTCCACAAGCAGATTAATATTTAAAAATATGTGATCAGTCTTCTTCTCCAAAATCTGGAGATTTCCAGGACAAAGACAACCTCTTTAGCAGTCTTTATCCAAAAATAACTATAAAGAGACAGATCTCTGTTCCACAAGGACATTTACTTCTGTGAGAATAAGGAAAAAATACTTTCCTTACCTTAGTTGAGAGATGTGAATAGAATTGCATTAATTCATTGTGGTCCACATAGCTGGGACTAGGCTAGTTACAGAAGTTGGCAAAGTCTTAGTAAACTGTTTCTTAAACTTTACTTTATATCTAGAGCAAGTTCAACTGTGGAATGAATTATAATGAATTGGAATGAATCTAGAAGGAATTGGAGTCCTGCATTCAAGCTAGAGAAAGCAAAACTACATTTACTTCCATGGAACATTTTCCATTTTTTTTTTTTGGAGTTAACATACTCATCATGTATGTAAAGTACACAGCTGCTGATTAAAAGATTGCAAAAGGGATGCAAAAAAAATCTTTTTAAACATACAGAATGAAATAGTTTGAGTGGCATTTTGTGATTTGTTTTCCAATTAGGAATGACATTTAATTTTGAGAGTTGAGCTGTTTTTAAGATAACATTTTGTTGGCTCAGGTGCATATGCCTACTAGTGTGATTACTGATTGGAACTCCCAGGGTTTTAGGCACAGATGCATGGTTCCTTACATCTTTTTCCAATAGTTTCAGTTTTAATGTGTAGGACTATACTTACTGTCGTGAATGACACAACCCCAAATTTATTTTTGCTTTCAGTTTTTTTGTATTCTGTATCTTTCTAGATTATTAAGGAAGCAGTAAGTTTAAGACATTCACTGACTTCACCAGTATTGGTGGTAGGCCTTTCTCTTCAAGAACAAGGTAAAACACAGCTTGTTATGCAGACCACAAACTATCATAAGGTCAGTTTTGAGGTGTGTAGGCATTAGCATTGATTTGACAATTTTCACATTAAAATCTTATGGTCAAACTAATAAATAACTAATAAGGTAGTTCCTTCATAATAAATACTTTTTAAGTTGTTTATCTAAAAATGGCAACATTTATAAGGAAAATTGGCTTTTTTCAAGTACCCCAACTGTATGAAACTGTATGCTTCATAGAAATAAGCAAAACAACATCTATACTGATAACTTGCAAATAAGAGGCTGCAGTGACAGCTCATACTCATGTTAACCTGACATAAATTGACTGTCTCCTCATGTGCTCAGCTGCTCACTCCCAGCATCTTTCTTAATGCTGCCACAAGCAAGGAGGCTTTTGAGCAGTCAGGCAAGTTAAAGAGCACATGCACCCATTTTTGCGTGTAATCAGCAGGATTAAATCACATTAAACAGACTGTATAATCATGACCTGATTCTGCAAAACTGTGAGTTTGAGTTTTGCATCTTAAATGACTGCGCATTTTAATCATGTTATAGCTTATAGGATACTAAGCACAAAGCAGGAGACCTGGGCTAAAGAAATCTATTTCCACTTCAATCAGATCTAGTTGACAGCAGTACTAAAGGAAAACTGTGATGAGGGAATTAGTAGGTTGGGTATGGGCTTTTTATATAATAGCAAAAATAGGTGTACCGCAAAATAAAAAGAGGAAGGACAGGGAACCAGATTATTTCCTGTTTTGCTTTTAGAAAATTGTTTTCTTTGACATGCTTGCATATCTTTAAAAAATGCTCTAAGCAAACTGCCTGGATTAAATCAAAACAGTAATTATGTATCTTTTAGGACTGAGGCTTTGATCTCTGACATGCTATATTATATTAGTCCTTGTTACAGTCCACCGTGCTGTTACTTGACCAATAGGGAATCTTTTATTATGCTGGGACTTATATATAGTTAAAGTATCTTGCTAGGAATATAAAAATAATCTTTTTTCCTATATAAGCTTAATTCTATAGTTCAATTTTGGTTTTTATGAGCAATGGGGAAATTTTCCAAACCAAATAAAGTGTCAACTGTACTTAATGTGTTTGTTGTTGTATAGCATGCAGATTACTGCTGAAGGCTGTGTTTTAAATTGTATTTTCAAATTGTTTTTTATAAGATAACAAAAATGCCTGTGCGGGCTCAAATATGTGCATGTGTTGAATGCATGCACACATGCATGTTTATCTCTCTGTTCTACATTAATGCCTTTGAGCCCTTTGGCTAATTCCAACCAAATTAACTTAGGACCATAGTTCTAAAAATAAATATGTTCCTACAAGGCTTGGAAAATGGCCAAGTAAAATAAGGAAATCTTATCAGTGGTCTCGTTAAAGGAAAAGTTGTCGTGTAGGTGCATATATTATTAGACAGTAGAGAAGCTACTTTAAGGACACCCTGTATAATTATCTTAGATGAGTGACTTCTTGGCTGATACCTAAACTGGGTGATGCATATTAAGATATATTCAAGATGCATAGCTGTCTGGTTTTATATCTTCTTTCTTTGCCAACCTTGGGAGTGTTTCCAAGTCCTCCATTCATGTGCAGCCTTTGATGTTACAGCTGTTAAGTCCCTGGAATACCCAGCTCCATGAAATTACTTGAAGAGTTTTAAGTGGTACCTGCCGCTTCCATCCAGCCTGTGTAGATGTTGCCTGCTGATAGCAGCATCAAATAGGCAGTGTCCTTCAGGACACTTCCTACCCATCCCTCCTGGGATGCTCTGTAGTGCATGGCAGTCAAATAATTAACTGAAAGGTCTAAAGATAGATTTGCAGAAGCTTCTCAGCTCATTTTCACCTCTGAAGTCATAGGCCAGTCTCCACGGACTAGCAGAGACTTGGTGCTGCCTTCAAAGGTCTCCAGAACACCAGATCTAATAGCTTAAGGGAATCGAAAGTGCAAGAAACTCTGCAGGGTCTGTCCCCTTTGATACTTTACAACTGTTTTGTTGTTGGGTTTTTTCCCCGTTTTTCCAATCCAAATACTGTAGGGCAGAATAAAAGTTTCTCATTAGTGTCACATTTGTCTATGGTACTTTAGTCAGACTTCTGGGGCTTATGTTATCTTGATTTTCTCGAAACCCCCACACTTACATAAAGTTTCTTTGTTTGTGGTCAAATAGAAAGCTTTAAGAAATTATGTAGTAACATAAAAACAAGTCAAAAAAGAAAAAAAAAAAAAAGCCCACCACTTCACACTTATAAAAATAATTTAGTATTTGTTGTGATTCTGATTAATGAATTCATATGTCCTTATATTGTCCTTGTATATTAGTAGTATGTCTTAACTAGATAAAGACATTAAGGAAGACATTCAGAACATCCATGGCAACAGCAGTGCTACAGTCACATACTACTTTTCGGGGTTTTTTGGTTGTTTGCATAGAAAAGACGTTCTCCATTTGGCATAGGCTACTATAAAAATGTGTTCTAGGTTGTAATTTGGTCTTTTCTGGTTATTCTGTATGCAAATATATTCAGAATGCTTGATGAAGGACTAAAGCTTTCTTCTATGTGCAACTGCATTTAATATAGAAATTAGGAGAAAAAGAGATTGATTTATTGCTATGCTTATTTGAATTAATGGACATTTCATTTTGCAATAGATTTTCCTAGTTCTAAAATACTAATAAATATAAGGACAACTATTTGCCTCCTATAAAGTAATTATGGAGGACATTTGGAGAAGTAATCATCATCCATGCATGAAACTATTGCTTTAAAGTAGTTTTTTCATGTAATGGTGCATCTACATCATAAGGACTTGGAAGCTTTTATGGAGTTTGTGATCTTTTATGGAGCATTTTGAGAATGTTTGTATTTCTAAAATATTTTGCTATAGAAACTAGCATGGAAGACCACTGATATAAAAACCAGAGCCTAATTAAAAACCTTAAGTACCTGTGAATGCATTCCATAATTGAATCATAAAAAATCATTTATAGCCAAACTCTTTTATAACTAAATATGTATTTACTTAAATACTACGATCAGAACACACAATGGAGAAACTTTATCTTAATAAATATATAGTTTCTTATTATTTCAGTTAAGGTATGAGATTTCAAAATAAAATGGTGGAAGCTCGTGTAATGTCTTCCTACAGAACCTAGAATTAGAAAACTTAATATTCATGGCAATTTTAAGTTTAAATTTTACTTTCAAAGCCTAATTATAAATCTTAAGGAGCAGAATAAGCTGTGAATTAATATTAAAGTATAGTCTCCTGTGGATTTATGATGCAGTCATGCACTCTTGCAATAATCCCATGTTGCCACTGGTCCATATAGCACACTCATTGCAGAACTCTGCTCTTCTCCAGGACCTTTATTGCCCTCATTCCTAGCAGCATCTCCAATCTCCACCACAGTTTGGAAATAGAACCCAAATAGCCCAGCACTCAGCATATCCTGAATTTACCTGAATTTTACCTGCTGTCTGTATGTTATGACTGGCTCGGTTACATCTGTGCTGGCTGGCCGGCCAGTGTAAGTAGATCAGCCAAGCACTTCTGTAAAATAGGATATAAATGTTTCCATTCTATCTGTCTTTCTTCTAATGAACACTAGTAGCAGCTTTTTCTCTCTATAGGTGTCATTTTATTTTTCACTGAATATGGGGACATATATCAACTGTGAAACCTTAGTGCTTTTTGTGGTCACTGGTGCTACCAGCTTCCAAGTTACCAGGAGGGGCGCTTGCACAAGGAGAACTATTTCATAGCTTCTGAGGGAAATGCACAAAAAAGAGCCAAATTCAAGTTTTAAAAACCTCACATTATCTTTTGACTCTGTTTTGCTTTTTATTCATAATGGTTTTAACATAAAACCCATTAACAATTATACAGAAGTAATTCTGATCATAACCTTTTTGAATCCCATGCATTCAGTCTAATGCTCAGGGTCCCAAAGTGATATTGGTTTTAAGTATATGATTTTGAGCTGCTAAAAAGTGAGAAACAAACTAAATCTGAAGAAGAATGAACTTACGAGTCAATATATCTCATGAGAAGTCACATCATATTCCCCGGGTATGTATTCAGGGATGACCCTTTATTCTGTGGCCCAAGTGGATATTACACTAGGCCTGCCACTTCCACAGGAGTTTTGCCATCTCTGGATTGAGAGTACAGGGTGTCACTGATGAGCATTTAACTTGTGAAACTCGTTCTACATTGTCTGTCAATCCAATTATAATTATGTTTATTCATGAAAATCTGTAGTACTTTCTGATGTTCTCCCAAGCTTCTAACATTAGTTCAGGAATACCGTAAGATTCTTTATTTTGCCAGCTTCGTAACAATCTGTCTGAATTTCCTTTTAATCATGTTTCCTTCTTTCTTTTTTCCCACATAAGCCCCAGGAGACCTAATTTAGTGCATTACATCTTCCACAATGATAGCTCTACATTTATGTTTAGCTGAAGAATTGACTCAAAATTAAAAATAAAACCCTCTGCAATCAAAGGAAAAAGCTACTGATAGGTGTATAAATTCACAAAATTCTTTAAAAGTCAGAGTATATATCTCTAAGGCCTTTGCTATCCATCCGACAGTCAGCCATGTCAAAAAACACATTTCTTTTAAAATTTTTTTTAAAATTTGGGACAAGCTGTTTTCAAGAATTTCTGTATCTTTTTCATCACAATTGCTTAGTACAAAGTGTCTTGAAGATTAAAAATTGTATTCTCTGATGCAAAGCAGATCGTTACTAATGGAAAATAAGTATTTTCCCGAGTCTTCATCCCAGGTGGTGTTTTTAATCTTTCTAAAGGTATACCTATGTTCAATTACTTTTTTAGGATAATTGTCTTTCTGAGAGGATTTCAGAGACGATCTGGTTGTTTAATGATTACAGTTGGGCCACTCAAAGCAAAATTTTGGAGTTAATTTTTTTATCAGGATGATTGTAATTCCAGAGGAATTCTCATGGTGAATGAAGACATATGCTTCATGTCAGGGCCCTGAGTGCACAGAGAGGCTGCAATTACTGAGAGAATCCTTACCTGAGACCTGGAAGCACACAGCTTCTGCCCCTAGCCCAAGACCTCCATTTAAGCTCTGTCTTTTCCTTTGTTTGAAATTTAAGCCCCTTACCATGGATTGTTAATGAATGCAGAACTATGCCAAAACTCTCATTTTTCACAGGTACTACAAACCTATTCCTTCACAAGCCCCCTTACTTAACATCTTGGAGTAGAGTTAATAAAACAAATTCCCTAAAAGTCTGCAACTAATTTATTGCTTGATCTACGTTTCCACAGCAGCATCTGAGAAAATAGAGGACGGAGTGGTGGGGAAAGCAGTAGGAGTGAAATAAGCAAGAATATGCTTTCCTAAAAGAAGCAAAGGTACTGAATGCTTTCTTATGTTTTAAAAGGTCTTGTGTGTTTTTTTTGCAACATGTGCCAGGTGGTCTTGGTTTTGTACTGGGGTTATGACTTCTATACTGGGGCTATGAATTTTCATGCTCATCTATTAACCATGCATAATTCTGCAGGAAGTTTTGGAGAATTTAGAACAGTTTGGGTTGAAAGGGACCTTAGAGATGCTCTCCTGCAGCTCCCATCACTGCTGTGGTCTCTGCCAGCGCCCTGTGGTGGTGCTCAGCAGGGCCAGCAGCGCCCGAGTGTGGCTGCAGGGTGGGAAATGGGCTGTGACTCACTCAGCCTGCTCCCTCCAGTCATCCTGCCCCAATTCACTGCCTTTATCAGACTAATCATACGTTTTGCTTTCTTTTTGTCAGATGATAACGATTCATACCGAATAAACCCACCAGCCATTAACTGGTACTACTTTACTGATGGGTGCTTGAAGAAACAGGACTTAGCTTGAGAAATTTAGATGAAAGAACTTCTTAACTCAAGCAAGGACTTTTTCCAGATTAATCTTGCCTCTCTATCTACAGTACTTGGTGTACACATTAATAGTATTAGAATTTCTGGAGAAAGTCTGTAAGGAGAATTTGGTATGTGTTTGGTCTCTGTGTTTCTTCATTGTGAACATTATCGCTTAGCCTATTCAGTGACAACAGATGTCAGAGCAGGTTATTAAGTGCTGCTTTTAGCTAAGTTCTGCAATTTGACTTCCAAATTGCAAAACAAAGGGTTCTGCAGCCAGAGGCATATTTAGATTGTAGCAGCAGGTCTCTTCAGTGCAGCACTATCTCCAGTGTCACTCACATGATTTCAGCGGTGTTGGATGAAGTTGGCAAAGCATGTGACTAGTGAATCAACCCAACTGCAGCAAAGCAATTGTGTTAGGCAGGTAAAGACCGGGATATTTGACCCCTTCTCTTGTTTTCCAGATGGGACTGAGATTCAAAACTCCAGACTGTGGAGGTCATAGGTTGTGTTTGTTCACATTAGAATTGGGTCATTGCAGTTTATTTTTATACCTCCTTTTTCTTATCTTGCCTGTACTCAGGCTGCTTATTGAACAAAGGCTGCCTGAGCTACCAGTACAGTTAGAACCCAGCCTCTGCATGGATCTAATAAAAAAAATCAGCTAGAAACCTATATTCTTAAGGAGTTGTCTGAATGAAAAAATATATGCATTATCAAATACTTTCCATTGCTTTGATAGTTGTCTATAATTGAACTTAAGTACAGAGATGCACAAGTTCTTGAAGAAACCTGTATGTAAACACTGCAGATGAAAACAGTTCTACATTCAAAAAAGAATTGTCCTGCTTCTAGGGAATAGTCATGCATTTATGGATGAATACCTGGATGGTTCAGGTATTCACACTGATTTTCCTAGGTATCACAGGCCTTCAAGACTGACTATTTACAAAGATAGATGTACTTTTAATACAAAGCATGTATTTCTATTTTTTTTAGAACATCACGTCATGTCTC
This sequence comes from Sylvia atricapilla, assembly GCF_009819655.1. NCBI lineage: Eukaryota > Metazoa > Chordata > Aves > Passeriformes > Sylviidae > Sylvia > Sylvia atricapilla. The sequence goes on from NC_089140.1 coordinate 30,128,760, forward strand.
TTTCAAACTATACTAAATAAGGCTGGGATTCTGAACATCTCACGTATGCTCAAAACAAAAAGCAGGATCCTTAATCACTGAAGAAAAGATATACCCCTTATAACAGTCCCTCTTTTTTCTTCTATTTTTAAGGGATTTTAATGGTAATGAAACTAAACAAACATTTACAAATGTGTGAAATGGATTATCTGCCATTACTACATGTCAAAACCTTCCTTTCAAGGTCACCTGACTTAAATAAAATTAGGTGTATGAAAAAGAAAGGAATTGCTATGCAGGAAGGAGGTGTGAAAAACTTATGAGCAGAGCTGACATACAAAGTAGGGAAACAGTAATTTATTTCTTTATAACTATACCTTGATGAGCAACTACTTGACATGGACTGAAATGCACAGTTTTCCTTCATTTTAAGGACTAAGTTCTTCAATTGCAAGAATAGATGCAACTTTCTAAACATTTAATGTTTTTGAAACTTTTTTACTATTTCAGCGTCTGTGATGTGAGGAGTCATCACAAACCATGATGATGATATAGCAACAGTAACAGCATGGCTTTTATAAATGCTTCTAAAGTGCTAGTGACAGACTTAATGCTGCACGACAGCTCTGTAACAGGGAGTAACGTGGTTATGTCATGTCATCTACTGTCTGAGATAGAATTTACTGCTGGATTTGAGGCTTGCTGTAAGTTATTATGGAGTAGCAAGGCATCATGCTTCCAGTATATAGTGACAATGCAGTGAATATGCACAAACCACCCACGTTTTTCTTTTTGTTTTTATTACTTGTTTTGCATTTGAATTTTGCCAGGAGCTCGCTATTCATCCATGCAGGCCTTTGCTTGACCTCCTCCCTATCAGCTAGAAGGATCTTTGAAAAGAGACTGGATCTTTTAGAGCCCTCTCTCCTTTGGGACTATCTTATGGGATTCTCCCAAGTAACCCCTTGAAGAGGCCTGAACGTCAGGGCTGTGATTGTTTATTGGATTTGTTTCCTTCTCTCAGGATCTTGAACTCCACAATGTCATGTGGAGTCACTGCAGCCAAAGCTACCCTTTCTTTGTTCCTTATTTGCCTATGTTAGGGAGTAACCACCATGCCTTCCAGAAACCTCCTGGATTGCTTGTGCTGTGCTGTGCTGTGCTGTCTGTTTATCAGATAACTGGTGGTTCAAGTCATTCCTGATGGGTAATTGCAAATGTGAAGGCACTTCAGTTGTCTGAAGAAACCTCATTGATCAGACAGTCTGTAGGACAGACCCACCAAACATTGTCCATCCTGAAATCTCCTCTCATCCCATTCCATAAGCTTTCAAGAGTGTCATTTTCCATCCCAGGGCAGACTTCTGGGCATTCCTGTTGCTCCTACAAACAAAGGGCTGTCCATAATAAAAGCTTACATCCACCTGTGACAGTTCTCCAGTCATGTGAGCTATCCTACCATTCTCCTTCCCCCTGTGCGTTCCCTGTGTGGTGGCTGTTAGTTCAGGAACTGAAGAGGCACTCAGCTCTGCTGACTTCAAAGAAAAGGTATAAAATCATTTCCTGACATGTTTTCTCTCTCATCAGTTCCTTCTTTCCCATTTCTGCCTTGTTTTGGAGGCCTGCTTTATCTCTCTCAAGCAATTTTTGCTTACCAAACCTGGTCTACCACTTCTTCACTCTCAAGCTGATCAATTTGTTGCAAAAGGAGAGGGGAAGGGGAGGTAGACTGGCTTAATCTTGTTGACCATTCCTTTATGGGTGGCTACTAATCTAGGTTTATCCTTTCTACTCCATCATAGATTTCTTTACAGCTTGTAGGATTTGAAATCTTATTTCTAGTTTGAATTGTAGGGAACAATGCATTAAAATCTTACTAGGAAACAGGCTTCCAGACATGTGAGCATATGGCACGATTTGGTCAACCACATTGTATGAGAATACTAGCACAAAAAGAGTATGTAATAAGCTTGTTCTGCATTAAAGGACTGACAGGTGTTCGTGCAAGGGAAGATATTAAAGGGGTCTAACTTCAATCTCCTTTTCTGCCATAGACTGTATGATATGCATCTTTTATATACTTCTTGTTGTATCTCTAATAGGGAAATTTTTTTAAAAATATATTGTCTGTGTAAACTGCTCTGGGAAATCAGATTACACAAACCATCAGTGTCTGGAGAAGATAAGTATTCAAAGGACTGGTCAATGACCACCTGCAGTATTCACTGCTGTCCTCAGCTGTCACAGCTGCCTTAAGGCAGAAATTACTTTTTTACAGGGCAACAGAGGGCTTGTCAGCACTTTCAAGTTACTTGCTGGGATGGAATGAACTTTCTTGATAGCAGCTCTGTAGTGCTCAGGCTTGTCTGTGCAGCCCAAGCTGTGTTGATAACACACCAGTGTTTTGGCTATTGCAGAGCGACTCTTGCACAGCATCAAGGCTGTCTCTTCATCCCTGCCTTGCCAAAAGCCCTCAGGCTGGAGGGGGGCAGGGGGTTGGGAGGCTGGGAGAGCTGTCCCATGCTCAGCACAAGGATTTTTCATACTATGTGATATCGTGCCCAGCAATAAAAGGTAAGGGGTGAGGGTGTGGGGAAGGTGGAAATGGGCAATTTGTTTTTAAGATATTTGTCCTCTGAAATGACTGCTGTAAGTACTGAGCCTCTACTTCCCAGAAAATGACTGGACAATGCCTGCTGAGAAGAAGTAGAAAACAAATCTTCCTCTTTCTTTTGGTTTTTGTTTTGCTTCTATGTACAACCTTTGCTTCTTTCATTAAAGTGCCTTTATCTTGACCCATGAGCTTTCAATCTTCTCCCTGCCTTGATGAGGAGAGGAGCTGAGAGAGCAGCTTGGTGGGCACCTGGCACTCAGACAAGGTCAACTCACCACACTTAATTAACATAGTTAATAATAGCTTAAATAAAAAAATATAACTCAGAATTCTTGCAGCAGGCATAGGAGGCAGAAGATATTTATTTGCTTTAAAATGCATCTAGGATGAAATCAACCAGCTAATGAATTTGTTGAGACTTGATAATACACGGGCAGTCCCAATGGACTGAAAGTGACTGCCAAATGAAAAATTGGCACCCTGGTTTCAATAATACTTGCTCAGACTATTGATCAGCACCAACAGGGTGAGAATAACATATTCCAGTAATGATCTCTAGCTCCTTATTGATTTTTAAATGGATTTATATCAGTCAAGGAATTAGGCACCTCATCAGATTCCATTTGTAATCTGTATCAAATATGTACTTCCTTTGCCAGTGTTCAAAAACTATGCTGACTTCTGGTACCTGAGTCCTGAATATTGTAATAATAAAGCTGTCTATCTTGAATATAAATGTAACCAATATTAACATCAAGGATTTAACTCTAGGTGGCAGTTTATTCCATATTTTTTTAAATGCAGTCTTAGCAGAAGTATAGTGATCAGCACCCTTTTGTAAATGCAACATTATAAATGCTGAAAGAGAAAGCAAATAAAGCTGTGGTGACAGTTATTCTGATTTTTTAAAATGTATTTCTTCCTATAACCATGTCACTGACCAAATGGATTTTAGAAGGTATGACTAGAATTTTACTTTCCTGAATTATTAGTCTTTTCTATAATTCTGAGATGGCCAGGAAGAGCCTGATACTGGCTCTGAAACATCTCTGCAATTCTTCTTTTACCATATTGTTTTGCCAAACCAGTCAGTAACTACTAAATAAATAATCCCTAGTAGTCTTGCTACTGCTGCTTCAAGTATTTGATGTTGGTTGCTACCCTGAGTAGTCGGCACCCTTTTTTCAGCCCTTGGCTTCATTACTTACTGTTGCAGGTTCTGATGTTCAGGGTATGCAAGACCATAAAACAATTCAGGCTGTAAAGGAAGAGCCCTGGAGGGTTCTAGTCCTACACCTTCTGCTCAAGGAATGGTCAGCTGGGAGCCAGGCCAGGTTACTCTGCTCTCTGCAGAGAAGTTAATTTTGCAGACTGATGACTTTGGTGTTCAGTTACACATGCAAAGAAAGCCAAAGGAAAGGAATGTCCATACTTCATTTTAATAGGAAGTAATTACTGAGACTGACAGTGTAACTCATAACTGAGAGACTCAGTGGATATTATTGAGTGTTATGTGTTAGGAAAACTGAACAGATTTCCTTTCCATCCTACATAGACCCGAGCTATATGAAGATTTTAATAGTGGTCTCAAATGACATACCGTGACATTTCAGGCATATATTTGAAATGCAGCAATGATCAAGAACTGTGATTTTCTGTTGGAAAACCTAAAATTTAAAATTCCAGCGGTTATTGCTGATGGACTAAACTCTGGTTTAGTAAATAGGAAGGCAAGAAGTAAAGTTAAAGGAAAATGTTCAAAGTTAGGTGGAAGAGTAATAATTTGGAATGTTTTGAAAGCAGAATCCAGAGAAGGAAGTAAAATTATCAAGAAAGAAACTTCAAGAAATAAACTGATGTATAACCTTTTTTACTTTCTCCCTTTTAATTGATTCAATAGCAAACGATCCCATCCAGCTGTAACTGATACCAGTGTCAAAATATTCTGTGACTTCAGCTGTGGGCACATCAGGGTCACTAACTCCAACACCATTGACTGAGGTGGGAACAGTATACTCTACCCAACCAGCATGCAGAGTTTGCCATAGGTCAGCTGTGTGGTTTAGACTGGGAAAACTCCCCGGCTTAGCCTGAAATTATGGTAGGGTTTTTTTGTCTTAAAATCCCAGTGGAGTGGTAATTCAGACTTAATATACTTGGGGTGATGTACAGTATTTCTAAAATTATCCACATGTTCCAAAGCTAAATATTGCTTTCAAAAGCGACTAAATATTTAGGGGTTAGGGAAGAGTCTAAGGAACTAAGTCACTGTATGCATTGCAGCTGATCCAAACCTGTTATATAACGTGGGTCCTGCTGCTAAGACTGAGAGTTTTAAATTTTTAATTTAAATAGATTTATAAAGATAATTTGAGTTTTTAGGTAGCTATATCTATTTCAAAATGCAGCGTTGCATATTCAAATATATCCAATCCCAAGCTCATCTCTAATCGAGATGAGTGTGATTACTAAGGAATATAATAGATTGCTGCAAGTGATTATGGGAAGGAGCCCCAACAATTTGCTTCTTTTTAAGAGTCAGAAACTCTCTGTGGATGACCACTGCAATCCTTGCAGACAGTCTAAGTTCTTTAAATGAGGTAAGAGAATTTTAACTTTTCACAGTAATACAGGTTTTAAGCATTGCTCTATTTGAAGACATATTAGACTGTACACAATCTAGCTGGAATAGAGAGACATGAGCATCATGTATGAGGGTATGTGGGATGCCTAAAATCTAACCTAATTTCTAGTGTTTATGTAACTCTTGGTAGGATGCCTAAAACAAACTTTCATAGTTGGTTTTTTTTGGTGGTTGTTTTGTTTTGTTTTGTTTTGTTTTGTTGGCTAATGACAAGTTAACTCAAGGCAAGATCCCTAATCTACTTCAATCATCTCTCTTTTCAAAATCCCCATTCTCTTTCTGCTCTCATGCCTACTGGGCCCTGACAGCACCACTAGTTCTTGAAGTGGTCATTAAAAAGTTTGGCAGTTTAGTTTTATTCTATTAAACTTTTCCATATGGTATAGGGTTCTCTTGAGGTTCAGCTTTTCGGTTTATTTTAATTGTCAAAATATAAAAAAATCCTGATCTCTCAGGCTTCCAGCTTGAAAGGACTTCATTGCCAGGGTCTCTTCCATCTCTGTTTCCAGATTTAGAAACTTAGTCAAGTCCATTTGATGGACACCTTCTTGCATGAGTTGACAGACATACTATCACTTCATTTTTTCCTCAAAAATACATACTACAGAAAAAAAATGATAGGCCAGTTTAGATTGTTGACTGTAAGCTCTAGATGGTACTTTTTCCAGTTTTGGAAGCTTTGTGCCTACATGGGAATGTGTTAGAAATGTCACCAACTCCATAGGAGAAAGCATGATGCTAAAACATGATTTACCATGGGTTGGATTTTCCTGAAATTATATTTATAGAGAACTTAAGGCATCCAGAGCTGGTTTTGTTTGAGGCATTCTCATTTTAAAGCATTCAGTTGTAGGTCAAAACCACTCTAAGCATTAATATTATTTAAAATTATTTTGATTTATCATTACTATAACTCATCAAAACCGTGTCAAATTCTTTTGATTTAACTGCTGAAATTGCAAAATTTCTATTATTGCATGAAGAACAGAGTGAAATTATCTTTTAAAAGAGGTTAGCTAGGAAAGGTACAAATTCCCAAGGAAAAACAAATTGATTTAACGTAACTCAGTAGTTAATTTTATGCTCTTCTGCAGTTTAAACTGTCATGCTTATTCCCTACATCTCATATTGTTAACTCCCTAAATTCATACTACTACAGAAGCATGTTAGAAACTTGTCATTGATAACCAGAAATAAACAGTCAGAAAGGTAAATTAAGCTCAAGTCAACAGAACTAGCATCCATCTTTCTCTCATTCTCCCCTTGTGCTAAACACTTTTGTTACAGCTACCACTGTACCTTTTCCAAAGCTGCAGAATCTCTCCAGAGGTGCACATCTTCAAGCATGTTTCCAAATGTGCTAATAGGAAGCCCCATCCTTTGAGAAGACTCGTTTTCCATGTTTCTGAATGAAATTTAGGAAAAAAAATTAGCCTATAGTCTAAAAGAACAAACGAGGTTTATAAGCTGAAACAGTTTGCTCTGCTCTCCTTTAAACATGAGTATAGAAACACTATGCTGTGTTATCTTCTGTACAGATCACTGCTCTTAGCATCAGGCTATCCATTGCATGTAATCCTGTGTTCTCTGTTATGAAAATAAGAAACTGTAATAGACCTTTCCTGCCTATTAGTGAAATTATAACTGGTTTTATTTTGACAGAATAGTTTTGTGGATTGATTGTCCATTTTTTAGGTTGTTTCTATGCTTGAGTAATATTTTATATTTATATTGAAATGAAATGCAACTATTTTTCCTAAAAAGTTTAGCTTTTAACAGGGCTATTTTAAAGATATGAAAGTTTCTTATACATGAAAATTCAAAGATCTTTTGAAAAACAGGTCTGATTCCAAAATATTCTTTTTGAACAATAAAAAATATTTGAAACATGAGAGAATTCAGCTGTTTCAATAAAGATGGATCTAAGTATTTCTTGTTTTAGATAAAGAATAGAAAGAGAGATGGAAATTCCTCTCTGAAGCAGTGGGAGTTATCAGAGAAATACAGGCCTGAAAATGAGAAAAATCCCAATCAAAATGTAGTTGTTATTACCCTTACAGAAAAGCAAAAGTGAATTCCCAAAAGAGAGGAATCTGTGTTGTGAATTGCAGCAATTGATCATAAATAGAGCTAATTAACAAAAAAATAATATCTGAGCTAATTCAAATATTAGTTATGAGAACATTTTGACTCACTTTAAAAAGTGACTAATCTTTTTTCTGGAATTATGCATTTGCTAATGTTCTCTAATATTTCAGAACTGCTCAGTTACCATCAGTATCCCGACCTTTCTGAATTCTGTAGTAGTTGGCTACTTAGGTCTTCTGAAAATTTCAACCTTAAATCAACATCTCGATTTAAAAGAAAGTAATTTTTCTGAAATAAAGAAAGTCTTTTAACAGTGCTTCTGGCAGCATTATAAAGAGGAATAGATGCAACCTTGGGAGGTGATCTAATCAATCTATCTGAACAGAACAGGAATATTGTGCCAGGTCTCCCGCAGTCTCTATGGTTGTTAATTGATTCCAGTGTGATGTTTGGCTTTTTCATAGCAGCATGAAACTGCTAACTCATGCTCACTTTCTAATAGGATTTAACTCTTAGCTCTTGTTTCAAATTACCTTTACTGAAAAACTGTGGTTTTGCACTCTTCTTGCCCAAGCATAGTATTTTTACTTTTGTAATTGTATTTCACCTTTTTTTTTTTCATGTTTCTCTGCTAATCTCTCAATAGGAATTTGAGTTCTGATCTTCTGATTCAGCATACCTATGGTTCCTTTTAGGTCTTTTTTCCTTAGATATAATAACTCCATTCCCTCAGGTCCTGTCACTGCTCCCCACAGTCCTGCCCTTCCTCAACGAGGAAGTTGTAAATGCAATGAAGTGTCTCCTCAGTCTTCTTTTCTCCAGGCTGAACAGTCCAAGGGGCCTCAGCTCTCCTAATGTGGTTTCCCCTCAAGGCTCTTCACCACCTTTGTTGCCTTCCTTTGGACACTTTCTAGTAGTTAATGTCTTTTAACTTCCCCCAGCACTCGGGGTGATGCTGCCCCAGTGCAGATCTAAGAAGGACAATCCCCTCCCTTGCCTGGTTGTCAGTGCTGTGCCTGATGCCCCCAGGACAGGCTTGGCTCTCCTGGCTGCCAGGGCACTGCTGGCTCATGCCCAACTTGCCACTGATAATGACCCCCAAATCCCATTCTGTGGAGCTGCTCTGCAGCATCTCATTCCCCAAACTGTCTGCACATCCAGAGCTCCCCTGTCCCAGGTGCAGAATCTGCCACTTGCCCTGTTTAACTTCATATGGTTGGTATGAAGCATTGCCCACCCAATTCAATTTACTTAGTTAAAAAGCCTTAGCCACAAGAACCAAACTGCTTGCTTACTCCTCACTGCATCACTTATTCATGTGTGTGAAATACAATCTTTAGACAGATCTAATGGCTTGGATTACTGCATTTGTGTAGTGCTCATTTCAGAATGCGTTTTACTTTAGGTAAACTTGCCTATCCTGAGTTATTTTGTTCATGGAGCTGAACATTACAGAAGAAGCCTCCTGAGAAAACAATGAACAGTACCGTTTAGCAAATGGCTAATTTTATCTTTGTTTTGCAAAGTCACAATTCATTGTCCTTCTTGATGGTGCAAAACTAATTGGCTTTTATCACAGTTACATTACCTCCAAAGGCACATAAAATTAATGCAAAATAAACATCCCCATGATCAAAGCCAGACTGATTAAAAAGGAAATAGACTCATATGAAGTTGATATTGAAACTTACAGGTTTAGAATTATAAATCAAAACATTTTTCAGGTTATGTTATGGGTCCAGTTTATTATTTTACATTTGCTTTAACCTTGGAACACCCTTGATGCATCTACTCTGCAGTGATTAATAAAACTGATGAAAATAAACTATGGAAGAGCAATGTTATATTGCATGATTAATTACGTTATCAGGTTACTTGTTTACAGCTTTTAAAATGTTTTTGTTCATATAAATAAATCAAAGCCTGTTGAGCTCCGTGTTGTATGTGAAACACTATCATATCTGACTGTGATACTTTCAAGGAGAGTCCATCACTTCCAAGAAATTATACTTTGAACTGCAAAATTCCCAGCCTTTTGTTTTCCTCCATTCAGTCCCCCTTATTTTTCCTGTGTTTGCAGGAAGATCCTGTTTGAATATGTGAGTAATATAATTTCTCTCCTCAGAGTTCACATTGGAACAAATTTGTATATTAAATTCCTTCTAAAAAATCTCAGATAACTTTGGCAGTTGCTATTGACTTTGAATGAAAGAAAGCTTATTAAGCATGACCACTGAGGGTTCAGGATCATCATTTGACTATTTAAATTTAAAAATGAAAATGCCAGTGACCTTATGTAATCCCAGTCCTCAAAGGAGAGTGCAGAAACATTCTTGGGAAAACAGACATTTCAACTTGAAGGAAATAAGTTATATTTAATCAAAAGTTGCAGTTTAGTTTTATGTGAAGCAAGTAAAATTCGAGAAAAGTTGAAGAAAGATATACATTTATATGGGATTTGTATTTGAGGACTTGACAGTTACTCTATACAGAATAATTGATTTTAGAAAATATGATTCTTAATTAAATTGAATGGCTTAGAGACTGTTACTGGGGGAAATATCTAAGAGTTGTTAAAACCCATACAGAAGTAGGATAAGTTCAGAAACCATTGTGGTTTACAATTTCATACACTGACACTTAGCAACCAGACAAATATGTAGAAGACTACAGTAAAGAGGAAATAAATAAATTATTCCTTACATGCCCTGTTGATTGTACAAGGAGTCTGGAACTTAAACTGTGAGAGAGAGTGCTCATATGAATGTTCTCATTCCTGGAGAGCAGAGGAAAGAGAAGCTTCTCTTCAAATAATTTCTGGAGAAGCCAAAGCTTTTCTCTTTCTTATTGACCTTCATTACAGTGGTTCAAAACAGGACATGTTGTTATCCAGTAAAGAATATATTGGAGAGAACAGGCTTAATTAGATGCATCTATATTTAATATTTTCAATAATATTTAATATGTGAGATATTAAATACCTCAAAGAGAATGTGCTAGGGCAATGATATGGGTGCCTGAGTGAATCCAAAAGATAAGGCAAAGTGGGGATTTGGAGCCTCCATCCTATATGTGACTTTAAGGAGCAATGGAGAGAAAGGCAGAATCTAGGGAATGAAGAAGTTACACAAGGAATTCAAATATCCATATGCAATTTTCAGTAGGAAGAGCCTGGAATTATTTTAGGTGAATTCTGTTATTTTACATGCAATTTTTTTAATTTCCAATGCTTCAAATGACAACTGAGGTATGCAGGTTTTTATGTTGTTTTACAAACAGCTTTGTCTATTTTCACATAACAAGGTGGGTGGGTTATGTTGCCATCAGTAAACCAATTGTGTTCTATATTGCCAAAGACAGAATTATTCTATAAATTCTATGAAGACAGTCTGGACACGACTAAATTGTAGGGGTTATGCTTTGTAAGCTGATGGTCTGCACAGCATTTGCTGATAGTTCCCAGAAACTCAGCATAGAGGCTACATGGTCAGATGGTGGCTTTGAGGTTTGGGGGTTTTTTTGCTAGGCAAAAAGAATTGTTCCTTTTATAGGTAACGTGTCACCAAACTGCCTCAGCCTTCCTGCAAAGCAGCAGCAGAGAAAGTTTAAATTAGACAAGGCCACTCTTGTGGTAAGGATTACTAAGTACTAAAATAGATGTCATGGGAGGTTGTGTAATCATCTCCTTTAGAGGTTTTTGAGAGCAAAATCTCTCTGAAGTCTGACAAGGCACAGCTGATCTATTTTTCTGTGATCGTATTTTATTTTCTAAAATCCAGCACATATAGCATTTTATAGAAAATAAAACGCATCACATTTAATACTGGTGATATGGGGCATTCAAAATACTCACTTCCAGTTTATTGCCTTTCCCATAAAACCCTGAGCATGTGATGAAGATGAACTCTTGTATCCATTTAACTATTTTTCAAATAAATAGTTTAATCTTAGAGAGAAAAATTGCAGAACAGAATTAATTTGTTGCCTGCGTATTTGTATAGTCATCTTTTTATAGTCACAGAACACAAACATGACTGTCTTTAGGAACAATAAACAACCACAGCTGCATTCACTGCAGTTGAATCAGTAAAACAGAAGGTAAAACTTTTCTCAAACAGCTAAGTCATCCTGTAATGAGGGAATTATTGTGGAACAAACATAATTGAGAAACAGCCATTTGAGATAAATGTTTTCATCTAAGTGTTTGTTAATATATTATTGGCTCATTCCAAATCTGAAAATATTTATATTGTTGTCTTTTTGACATATTTTCCAGTTCTTTTGCTCTTCTACAGCACATTTGTAAGGGTCAGAGAGCAAGCCTTTTGCTCCCTTTCCATCAAGATCAGCTCTTATCTCACAGAGAGAAGCTTTCTTGCAAGGACATTCAGCTGAGGCCTCTGACAAGCACCAAAACAGACCTTCCTATAGCCCTCCCAACAGACAGCTGAAGCCAGGTCCTCTGTGCTGCTCTCCTGGCCATTTAGCCTGCTGGCACCATTTCACTTAAAGTTAGCATCTTTGTATCATAGCAACACAGGAGAATGCAAAGCACGAATAATACAGCGGTGTTTTGTCACAAAGAATAATTGGAGAATTCCTGAATTGACTTTTATGTTTGAATGATTTTTATGTACAAATTCATGAAGCAAGTTTCCCATCAGACACATAAATAATGGCATTCCAGCAATAAGCCAGCTTGTAGATGAGAAAAACGGCCTCTGTTTTTCTTAAAATGTATGGCTATGTCACTTGCTCTTCAGTCACTCAAGGAGAAACAAGTTCCACAATGTTATTGTGACGAGGGCAGGTCAGCCAGCTATTTTTAGCTTGAGCAAGCTCCCACAAGAGGAAACATTCTTTACCTGCAGCTTATTAGCATTCAGAGCTGCACAACTCCATCCATTTGAGCATCAAAACAGCTATTTTAGTCTTATTTTTACAAGCAAATGCATGCTGTTCAGTATTAAGAAAAAGGTGACTCAGAAAAAAACCAGCATAAGCTGTTTCTGATCTCAAAGGCAAAATGCAAAGACTGATTACTAAAGTCTCTGGCAATGAAGTAATTAGCACAAAAAACACAGGGACAGCTACCACCAGATGTTAATGACTACAGCCATTAAAACTCTCCTGGAGTTGGGAATGGAATTTTCACAGTATTTTTTATAAAGTTTCATTTTTTCACATGTAAGTAATTAAAATTTTGATGGAAGCTAGCATGCAGGTTCAAAAGCCTTTATTTAGATCTAGTGAGGATGACATTTTAGGACAGGCAGGATCTTCTTTTCTGTTGTGCTCCTTGACCTGGCTGCATGAGAGCTAAGAATTTATCTTTCTGCTTTGCTGACTAGACACAGGTACCCCAGAGAGAATTTCAAATTAGCATTCTGGAAAGATTTGGAAGTATGATCTACGTTTTGATACTAATTGAATACCTATACAAAGTCAGGTGTAGAATGTTCTCCGAAGGAACCTGTCAAAAACTCCTGCTTGCTGTCATCTCCTGGATGTATTCCCACTGCATGGTTAGATACTGTCTGATTTAGTCAACATATACAAGGAATCATGAAAACAAAAAGACAGAGTGAAAACCCAATGCTTTGTCTACTTATAATACTGCACTGGTGTTACAGTTGATTAGAAACATGAGCTTCAGTAAAATTTTTAAGTTGTTCATTGTTTACCAGTAGAGAGCAGAACTTTCCTTCCTTCAAAAAAAAGGGCAGCTTACTTAAGATTTCTAAAATATCTCCTTCTTAAAAAAATTCTTTTCAATTCTCCTTATAGATATTTGTAGATAATAGTTCTGACCACAAATTCCAGCTGTTTGAAACCTGACATCAAAGGGGCTCTGTCATTCACTTTGAATTTGCTGAAAATTCTGAGCATTGCATTTATCACAGACAACTTGAGGTCCTAAGTGATTCTTTCTTACCCTCATCTCACAGAAAAATACTTTCATTCCCTGCTCTTATACTAGGATTTCACATTTTCAAGTTCCCTCTACTTTTTTTTTTTTTTTTCCTCCCTTCAGAATGCTAGTGTTTACAATCTGCATAGTACAGATGAATAGAGAAACAATGAAACAATAATTTCTCTGGAAGAGTTTTCCAGCTGGCAAAACCTGAGATATCCTTCTGTCTTCAGCTGCAAAGGCATTTGGAGCTGCTGGAAATCTGATCACAATGTCAGTATCTAAATTTGTCCTTTATTTCTAATGTTTTCTTCTTCAGCTTCCATTGACCCTGGAGGCCACTCAAGGGTAGAACTCAAAAGTTCTGTTGCATTATGTACAACAGAAAAATCACAGCATGTGGGTAGGAGACTGGCTTTGCTAAGCAAGCAGCATCACCGCAACACAAGAATGTTGAGAAGTTCTCAACAGATAAGGGATATATAATCTGAGACAAAAGAAAAAAAACAACCCCACCAATTAATAATGAGGGTCCAACACCCTCATTATTAATTGCTTCAACTGAGTCTGATTTATGGATTGATATTAATTTCAAGCAAATCTAAATGAACCAGAAGTAGTAATTTTGTATGCCCAGATAAATCAGAGAAACAGATTGACCTGAATCAGTTACTTACTTTCTTCCTGAAGTAAGCTTTCCATTTTTAAAGGATACTCCTAAGAAAATGTACTGATTGTCAGTATCTCAGCGTAAGCTCATTAAAGCTGATAGAGGCATCAATTGGTTTTCTTCCTTTAAGCATCTTCTGATGTCTTATCAAATGCCTCGCTGCATTTGTGGATGTTGGAGATGTGGGACTGTCCTTTCTAGTCACATTTAAGGAAATGCATTTGCTAATAGCAGTTAATAGTTTATGAGGCTTTTCCTATTTCCAAACTGACTCTTTGGTGTCAGATTATTATTTTATGAATTGTTTGATCTGAAACTGATTGACTACACAGCATAGCCATCCTATCTCCCATTCAGGATTGTAGTGTGGCATCGCTGTGGACACCCATTATGGTCAATTAACTGTGTGGGAAGGAATCAGTAATGGTTATGATTTGAGAGTAAGAGGCCCTTAACTGGCAGATAAGAATATTATGTGTAGCAGTCTTGCAATTAGAATGGAACAGGTGGAGAAAGTTACTCAATGCAAGCTTGTGGTCTTACTCGTCCAGCAAATCTTCTTTTGGCTTCCCAATCAATTTCTTAGACAAGCTCCAGTCAGGAGGAAATGCTGGGCACATTATTGACCCCTCTAGCTAACAGAGGAAGAATTCTTCCTCAAAAGCCCCATGACTGCCCAGTACAGATGTGCCAGGCGACAAACAGTTCTCACCCGGCAAGGGCAGGCCAGGCAAGCATGAGCAGGTCAGGACCAGGGACCCCCGGGACTTCTTTGCCTGCAGCCCTGCTGCCATGTGTCCACTGCAGCCACTATGTATGAAGAAGTACCAGCGCTAGTAACCACACTCTCCAAAGCACAGATTGTTGAATTTTGTCAATGTTCCCGTTAATAAAATTTGATTGCTGGATTGTTTTCGGTAAATAAACACAGAAGAACCATGTGTGCTGCCAGAGCGAGTTGAAGCAATACTGCTGGGGAGTGTTAGCTGTAGTAGTGGGGAGTTTAAGTGCTCAGAACTTCAAGAAAATACAATTAAGTCATAGGCCTGGTAATAGCTCGTGTACTACTGAACCATTAGGGCAGTTAATTGGTTATGCACTGGTTGCAATTCTGACTACATGGGCTGTTAATGCCTAAGAGATAGGTCTCATTTTCCTCATCTAAAATGTTCTTTCAATTCTCAGGCCCACAGTTTCCATCATGGGATGCGGGCATATCATCAACAGCTCCCATCTCTATCATGTACAAATGTTTATGGTCATATTAGGGTAACTATATGCACAGATGAATGCTATGTAACATTTATCCAGAGTAACAGAATGGCAAATACTGGGGTACTCTTCCCCCTTTTTGACCTAGGTTCCTGTTGTAATATTCAGAAGAGTGCTTATCAAAACTAGCATGATGTTCAGAAATTTTCAGTGGTGTCAGTAAACATTCTTTCTGTTAAATTGCTATTGGTTTCCTCAAGCTAATCATTCTTTTAGTCTCAAAAGTTCTAACTCCTGTCACTGGTAAAAACTCAAACAAAAAAAGGAACAAAAAAAAAATCCCTAAATCTGACTTGCAACCCCTAATGAGGAAAGAAAAAAAAAATCTGTCATCTCATTCAGAAGAAAGAAAAAATGCTAGCTTTTTTTAAGTGAAATAAATGCTTTCTCTAAACATGATCGCAGTTGACAAAATGCTGGATGTTTAGGTGGCAATTATAGCCCTTTCAGAGACTGTCAAATCTTGTCACAACACATGTTATAAATGAGGACAGATTTAGACATCCTTTCTGACAGTTATGTGTAGGATGTGGATGGTTGGCAGTTAAATTTCAAATGCAGGGAAATTTTCCTTCCAATAAATCTTTGCTTGTTTATTAAGAGGGAGTTGCCGTGCACTGAATCTTGTATCTACCATGTGCAGCTTTTCATCCTTACAGCTTTTGACATTTCACTTTAACTTTCTTTGTGACAGCCATCTGAACATTGTTTTAGGTAAAAAGTAACCTATGGTGCTCCGGAGATGTAAGAATTCTTTTGGTGTTTTCATACTCAGATGAGACTAGGAAATGTGTCGTATTATACACGGATGGATAGATAGCAAGAAAGCAAATAACTGAGACTGCAACAATGCTGATTGAAGGGAGCAGCTTCATGATGCATACAGAAAATGGGATAATGCAATAGCCCACATTCATCATGTGAGATGTGCAAAATGTTGATGAAGTATTAGTAATAATAGTGTGCATCAGAAAGCACAATTCATGTGATGATAAACTACTTTGTGTGTTATTAAAGGCCAGACTTGACATGGATTTCAAAATGTTTTTGATGTGAAGAGGACAAACAGCATGGGGGAAAAAATGCCCATATTGCCATGGGCAAGAATCCTGGCAGGGTCAGACAAAACTTTTTTGGAAGCTCTGAAGATGAGCATGCTGGAGTGCAGCATAAACCTTGTTGACTGCCACTGCCTAAATCTATCAACCAGCACAGATAATGAAAAGCTTTGCATTCACCCTATGTGCAAAGGCTGACAAAGAGGTGAGAAAGAGAGGCAACATCTCCCAGTTAGGTGATGTCCGGCATACATTGCATTATACACAGTTAATGGAGAGAAGGCAGCTACAGCTCCTTTAGTACCTGCTCCAAATGTCAATAATCCCTCCAAGCTCCCAGAAGCATGTCCTCCTGGAATAAACTGGTAAGAGGGAAAAAAAAATCTGCTTATCCATTTTGTAGCCCTCTCTCACTGAAATATGACACATTACAGACTTTTATGAATGGTGGTGTATAAAACCCCAGTGAATTAGGTAAGTGTAAAGCCAACATTTCATAGAGACAGTGAGGAAGAGATGTAATCTATGATATCAGGACCTTGTGATTCTCTTATTTAGCTATAGTAGCAGTTTAGCATAAGACAGTTACTCACGTGCAAACTGTTAAGCAAATCTATGAGCTGTTTGCTGGACCGAGACCAAAGTGCTCATTGCGTTGGAGGACGGAACCCATAAACTGGAACACTGTGGGCAGCTATACCTTTTGCAGAGCTGAAGTTTTAGCACTTTCTATTTTCATAAGAGTGACAGTGTTATGTAACTAGCATATAGATGAACTTGTGTTCATTCCTAAAGATCATAAAGTATTCAAGAATATTTGTGAGATTCTATCTTGAGTAATACAGCTTAAGCCGTTGAATATTGAATGGATAGCTCTCCTGTTTCTCTCTGGTTACAGACCATTCACTTAGCCTTAATGACATACATTCAAATAAATGCTTGCTATTTCACAAATGTGAAAATAAATTTACTGTTTCTATGCTCCAAGACATCAGCATTTATTGCCTCATTTGGGAAAACAACAGAGTTTTTTGGTTCATTTATACTCTGTTCAAACACTGCTTTGAGAACAGGGACAATCATCCTGCATCTCAGGGCTCTTCATGAATAGGTGTATATATTCCCAGGTATCTTCCCTTCTATTCACTTGTGTGAAAAAAATCTTATGGGGTAAAAGATTACAGGATGCCACAGGTATGCATAATTAATTTTCCCATCAACTACTGAAATGTAACATGTCAACATTTTTTTGTAATTTGTTCAGTTCCTTACTCAGCTGAGCTTGTAAGTCTCTTCTTGACTTAATGGGTTAATTTACAATGTGTGAATAAATTCTACCTATGTGTGAATAAATTCTACTGTCTCTTTTTCATAATCATTTAACCCATGAATCCTGGTTGGCAATAAAATACTGCAAAAGGCTTGCCTGTTCAAGAAATATTTCTGACTCTTTTTAAGAAAATGTCATATTTGCATGTATGCATTCAGAAATAACAAAAAAAGGAGAATTAGCTACTTCAGAAGTAATCTTCACATTATTGGAATGCTACAGGAGTACACCATCTTATTTTACAGCTTTAGGCATAATCTGATTGTTATGAAGTTTATCAGAAAATTAGAAGCACTAACAATTTCAATTCTTTTTAGTGTCAGAAAACTAATCTTTAGGATTATAATTGTTTGAGGTTTGTCAGACTTGTTCTCCTATATCTACTCGCGTATTTCTAATTACAGTAAAAAAATAAGGAAAAAATATCAGGATAAAATAACCAGCATGTTCTCAGATAATGTCTGTAAGGGAGCTATTGACTGGACATGGGAAAAATTAAAATGCAATAACAAAACATTCACATTTAGATGGAAGCACTTTAAGTCTGCTTTCAAAAAATGGCTTTTCTTCAAGGCAAATAGTCTTTCACTGCTGAGGGATATAGGTATTTCTTTACTATACTTATTCAAAATCCTGACCTGCAAATTCTTACATTAGAGACCCACATACAACAGTTAATGGCACTGCTGCTGATGCTGAGGAGGGAAAAGGATATTGTGCCATTCTGTCACTATGTCTGCTCTGAGAGTCACAGAGACCACATGGATCAAGATGGTACTCTTCAATGAGAAGGAAAAACAATTCATGTGGGTACAAGTTCCTTGAAGTTAATGCTACCGTAATTAAATACACAGGTGTGTGGCAGTCCTGTTCTATTTTCAGGGCCCTGAAGGCACTACCAAGCCTTACTGACTCTGCCTTTCCTCCCCTGGAGCTCACCTCAGCCTAACCATAACCTAATTTCAGCCCTTTCTGAGGCTGTCAATTCTTTAACCCGTGAGGCAATTGCATGTTGTGCTGTGCTACCACACTCCTGCCATCCTGGACTGCACTCCCCAGGGGCCTGCAGTCCCAAACCCAGAGACACTTCAGCCCATATGTCCGTAAGGTGCCCTCCATTACGTAAAAAATTCTGAAAGGTGAAGAATTAGCAGCACGAGAAATCACATCTGGTCTCTGGCAAACTCTACATGAACTGCATGGTGAAATCAGAGAAAAAATGATCTGAGCTGAAATCACTATTTCATTGACATCAGACAGAAAAACGTAACTGTAGATTTGGGTGCTCAGCTCTATGCTCCTGTATTTGAAAGGACTTGGTGTATATCACAAGACCATCTTTCAGTATTGAAGAAATGACTGGATATCTCCTCCCCCCCACCTGCTAACAGCTGGAAATTGAAAGTTGGTTTATATTTTAGCTTCTCAGCCCACCATTCAAAGCCACCTGCAATTGCAGGTAATCTGCTTCTGCATCATTGGCCAAAGCACTGGCCCAAACCTCCACAGGATGTAAGATATTGTAAGATATTCATGTCCAGTATATAATCAAATGCTAATGAGTTGCTGGTTAGTTTTCTGCAAGATTTGGGAAAAAATGTAGCAGCCATTCCTTCTATGAATGGTCTACTGGGAAAGGCCAACAACCTAACACAATGCTGCTAGGTGATTTCAGGTAAAGAGAAAGTAAAGAGGAATAGAGAAAACACCAGAAAAAATAATTGGGATGATTTGGTTTGGACAGAGCAAAGGGAAAAAAGCAAATTCTTTGGACCTAATGCTTGCCAAAGATAACCATGTTTGAATTGTAATATTAGTCACTGTTTGAGGTGTCACAAGCAGATCTGACACATTTTGTATATTTTTACTGGAACTATTACTGATCACTTTTCATTAACAATCAGAGATAGTCACCAGTTAATAATATGAAGAAGCACTGAGATGCTAATTTTTATACCAGTCCTCAGTTTCTGCTAAAAGGTACTTTTCTACATGTACCAAAATAATTCTCATTCATATGGTTCTATTGGCACTGGGATTCTGACTGGGTTCTAAAGAAAATTATTTTTCATTTTCTTAAAGGATAAAGATCACCTCCTTCAAACTCAGGAGTGATGCATTCCAGCAAAGACGAAGTCAAACAAAAACACCCAGAGATATGCACGAATGAACAAAGAGCTCCTGGACAAATGCCCTACAGAGGGTGGAAGCATGGACAAAGAACCTGAGAAGAATACAGAGAAATTGTTCAAGCAGACAGGGATCAGGTTAGGAAAGTTAATAGATTTAAAGATATAATTAAATCTGGCCAGGGGCATCAAGGGCAACAAGAAAAACTACCACAGGTGTGTCAGTGATAAGAGAAAGACTGGGGGAAAAGTGTGCCTTAACAGATGGAAATGGGAGATGTGGCTACTTGGCAGATGGAGAAGGCTGAGGTACTCAATGATTTTTTTTTTTTGCCTCAGTCTCGACTGGCAATTGCTCCAGCCACACCAGCCAAGTCACAGGAGGCAAAGCCAGGGACTGGGAGAATGAAGAACCACCTGCTACAGGAGAAAATATGTTCAAGGCCATGTAAAGAACTGGGAGGTGCCAAGTCCATGGGACCTGATGAGATGCCTCTGCAGGTCCTGAGGGAACAGACCAATTAAGTGACTATGCCAGTATCCACCGTATTTGGGAAGTTGTTGCAGTCTGGTGAAATTGCCACTGACTGGAACAGGGGAAATGTAACCCTTACTTTCAATGTAAGAAGGACACGGACCTGTTGGAGCGAGTCAGGCAGGGCCACAAAGATGACCAGAAGGCTGGAGCACCTCTCCTAAGAGGAAAGGCTGAGAGAGTTGGGTTTGCTTACCCTGGAAGAGAAGGCTCCAGGGAGACCTTACAGCACCTTCTAGTACCTAAAGGGGACCTACAGGAGACTGATTTTTTACAAGAGCATGTAGGGATAGGGCATGGGATAATGGCCATAAACTGAATGAGGGTGGGCTTAGAGTAGATATTAGAAAGAAATTCTATGTAGAAAGAAACTATGTAGGCTGCTGATGCACTGGAAATTGGAACAGTGAAACAGGTTGTCCAGAAAAATTGTAGAAGCTCCATCCCTGGAAGTGTCCGAGGCCAGGTTGGATGGACCCTAAGCAAGCCAGTTTAGTGGGTGGCATCCATGCCAAAAGCAGAGAGTTTGAAACAACATGATTCTTAAGGTTTCTTCCTACTCAAACCTTTCTATGATTCTACAATTCTATGATTTCCCATTCTTTATCATGCTACCAGGAATAATGCTCCATCATTCTGTTTCAGCAGCGCTGACAGTATTTAGCTTTGTACTAAATCCTGCCAGACATCAGCCACGGCTACCGGCACAGGCACAGAATTATAACAGCATGACAATTTTTATAGGATACAACAGTGAAAAACCTCTTTTTAATTCAAGATAACAAAAAGTTTGGTCATTGCTGACGAGTACATCACCTTTAAAGAGAAAATGGGTTTGAGTCATCATAATGAAGTAGTCTCCTCATAGATTCTTTTTATTATGCCAAGAACTGTCTGTACTCTAAAATTTTAATGGTATCATAGTATCAGAACATAAAACAACCATCAAAAAATGCACAAATATCTTTGTAAGGTATTGGCAAATGACCAAAACGTGGCTTTCTAGAGAATGGACAATTATCCTTCATTGCATCCTAGACAAGAAGCAGTACACATTCAGACTTACTAGGGAAGGTTTGGAGAGAAAAACAGAGAAATAGAGTACTTGAATTTTGTCTTACATATATGCTACTGACAAATAAGTAAGATAAGAATTGTTCTATTTAGTGATAGTTTTGACAATTTATGTCATATATAGGCAGCACATTCACATACATAGAAATATCTATGTATTATTGTTGCATACAGATAAAAACTTATAAAAAGAAGGCCTTGTAAAATCGTGGCTCAGGCCTGCTATGGGAAAGAGACTCAGTTGAATTAGAGGTAGAAAACCAAGTTACATAACCATGGCATGTCCACATCGTGGTGTGTGGTGGTTGGCTGAATTATGTTTGTTAAGATTTAAAACTATGTGTCTTATACAGGCCTAAGTGCTTAAAAAGGGCAGGATTTTAGAATAAAGCAGCTCTCCTTTGCACCTGCCTAGGGACTCTGCATCACTACGGACCCTCACCTCACATATCATGTTTTGCAGATAACATAAATAGAAACTTTCCAATTAATTAAATCCTTGCTTGATATGAATCCTTATAGGTGAGTTTACGATTTTCTAGAGTTTTGATTATAGTGATTACTTCAGTTGCATGGCCTTAACACTCAAGAATACAAGGCCATAACACTTTCCATTGAACATGCTTACACAAATGAATGTGTGTGTTAAATGAATTCTGTAACAAATAATATTATTACTGTTTTATTAGTCTCATTTTTTAAAGTAGCTGAATGTTCTCTAGGAGCTACATTGTATGCACAAAAGATTTAGGGCAGAGATCAGAGTTCCTCTTCCTTACATATAAAGACAGAAATCCAGAAAGAACAGCCTTTGTCTACTTCTCTTCTTATGTAATTCTAGTGCTGTGACTCAGTGGAATAGGAGGAGTTTCAAAGGTTATGTACAGGTGAATTTTGCTATAATCATGAATTCTTCTCATACAATAAAAAGACTGCAGGAAGTTAAGATAAAATTTTTCTCTTTGTATAGGGGGTTAAAAGGAATATTTCAGCTGTAACTTGGAATGTATCTGTATGTTCATGCTTAAATATTATATACATTTATTTATATACATGGTATACCTATATGGTAGAGATCATATGCAGGTATGCATATATGTTTATATATATGTATGTAAGATTTTATGCTGTACTGCATAATTTTTTAATAATCATTAACACAAAAAATGTATAAGGCTCCAAAGTGTAGAAAATGTCACTCCTACAGAATAGGCGGTATTCTACAAGAACAAGTACATTTTTTTTTCTTTAGGGTACAACAGATTGTGTGAAAGCTTTCAGAGACTGGGAATTCATTCAGTAAAGTGACCTCAACAAAGTTATTCGGTTACATGAGAAAGAAGTGGTAGGCTCTTTTCAGCAACGCTTCCTGAATTTCTGTAGCTGAGAGATAATAATCATGATGATTGATCAAAAAGAACAGAATGAAACTGTGGAGGGCACACAAAAACCCATAGTGAAATACCTGAAACAGACTAATTACTAATAGGATTTTTGTAAGTAAAAGACACCCCTTGTTAAATCCCACTTCTGACTCTTCCCCTGAAATCACCCTCAGATTTTTCAGGACACTATCAATACCTCTAAATTGAATGTATTAGTATGGTTGATGTCCACTTCATACTGTAGTGTTAAAATTGCAAACCACTACAGTTTTAGAAGGAGTATCTGTTTGATATTCTTGAACACAATACATCACCTTGATGGCACATGAATTTGTAAACAAATAATTACTACAAATACAGAATTGAGTAAGAGTAGACATGTGTCCCCTTGGTGGTCTAGAAATATGAAATTTTTTTTCTGGCTACTTGACTGGTAAAAACTCCCCTGTAAGACTTAACGTAATTTAAAAGAAACCTGTAAAGACTGAATAACACACAGCAGACACGGCAGGTGTGTTCAGCACCTACAGTTGAATGAAAAGTTGTTCTCTGAAACTATTTCTCTCTATTGCTTGAACAGGCAGCTGAGGGCAATGTAGTCACCCAAGTCAGGACAAAAGAGTTTCACTTTTGGAAAGCAGGATGCCAACACATATTGTGGTTTGGAGGATGCATTTGTTGGAGTATGCTGATCCAGCGTGATAGAGAAAGGAATGCGTTTTTTTGCATTCGATTGAGAATGAAAGGTTTGATGGTGCAGGCGCCAAGGCTCTGTGACTCTCATTGGCTTGAACGAGCATGGATGGTGCTTTTAACCTCACATGATTACCATGTCACCTTCCTTGGGTGTGCTGAGCATCTGCTGTGAGGTGCTGAGCAGCCTCAGACCTCATTAAAGTCATTGGATAGAGCCCTGAGGTATCTCATGAGATGAAGTTGCACTATTTATACTCTGAGAACATATGTATACTGTACTATTAGTGCTAATATTTTTGTCAGAACACTTTCTTAAAGCAAAATGTGAGAACATTTGTGGGCAGTAATCACAAAACAGGGTTGACAGCTCCTTCCTTCTCTTACTCAGTCACAAACGTTTTTCCTCTCAACGGTTTATGAAATGTAAATGCAACTGGTCATTTTCAGAAACTAGTGTTATTTTACTGATAATACATGAACACCAAAAAGGAGCTGACAAGGCTGTTGCCAAGTAGACCTGATAATTGTAGGGTGTCTGCAGCCCCACCTTAAATTGAAAGAGGAGTTACTCAGCCTGACAGTAATACCTGTAAGTGGGAAGTGCATACTGCATTTGCAAAAGTTCAGAAAAGACATGGGGACTAAGCCCATCTCTTCCATTTCTACCAGATTAGCAGTAACATGTCAAATTTTATTTTACCAATAGCCTCCCATATCATGGAAGTGTATCCCTGTCTGAATATCCAAGACCTTTTCCTCTTGGCTGAAAACTCTCTTTCTGTGAACATCATGGGTTCATACTGCCCCAGAACTAAGCTGTGGGATCTCAGGCAAGAAGCAACACAGGCAATTAGCAATTCACAACAAGAAATTACAGGAAGGAAAAATAATGTCACCAAATTGTTTTGTACCCCAGGAAATGGCTTGCTCAGATACTCTCATGGAGTTGTTTGATGCACTTGATCATCAATGAATCATCATCAGGTCCAGGCTGCCTGCTTTTGACAAAAGCTCCCAGCAGTAAGTTCTGCCTGTTCTCCATTACACCTCCATCATCACTACAGAGTGTGGGATAATAATAACAAAAAAAAGAGATAAATCAGAAAGCTGAAACAAATCTTACCTGATGAATCATTATAGTGAGGAAGGTTTGTGTAATTTCAGACTCACTCTTTCATTCAGGACCACATATTATCTGTTACTGCAGTTAAAAGTAATAAATGCATAACAAAACCTGATGCAAGCAGCCATCTGAACAAGCACGATCTGGACAGGTTTAATGACAGCGTGTTTCTCAAAGAGTTCTTTAGGGGATCATCCGCGGACGGCAGGGACAAGGCACTCTGCTGACATGAGATATTCTAGAACACATGGTTTTATTGCAAGGGTCATGGGTAAAAGGGCCTTGCCTTCAGCCACCAGCCTCAGCTGAAGGGAAGTCCTAAAGAGAGAGGGAGAAAGAACAGGAGGGTGAGAGCTAAGAGAGAACGGAGTGAGAGAGCAAGGTGGCAGGGGGAAGAGAGCAGCGGGAAGAGAGCAGTGATAAGAGAGCAGGGATAAGAGAATGAGAGAGAGCAAGAGTAGGGGGAAGAGGAGCAGTAAGAGCGGTAAGAGGTAAGAGAAGTAAGAGCGGGGGGAAAAGGACAGGGGTAAGAGTGGAGCAGTAAGAGAGCTAAGGGTTAAGAGTTAAGAGAGCGAGGTCCTTGTTACAATACATTATATCTCTTTTTGTGATGAATATTCTAATTTACAGTGACCAACCAACACAAGACACAAAATCCTATAGAATCTACATACAGCCTATAAGAACTACTATATTACCATACTGTGTTATATTTTAAACTCTAAAAGCTACTCTTTAGACTTCTGTTTTGCTACATTGACCTTTGGATCCCTTAGCCAGTAGAAAGGTATTGTTCAATCAAAAGGGATTCTCCTTCAGCTAGCTAGGCCATTGTTTTCAGGTTATATAGTAACTAAGACTCGGTATCCTACAACTCAAAGTAAGCTTTCATTTCTATTTTGATTATAGGTTTCATATTTTTCAGAATCTTTTGCTAAGCAATCATATTTATAAGGCTTCCCTGATTCATCTTCCCCAACAGAGTTCCTCTTCTTAAATTAAACAGCTTGTTCAGTTCGGAACTAAAGAAATTCACCTCTATAACCTCTATAACAATTCTTTACTCTCTAACAATGATTATGAGCAACACATAAAACACATGAAGTGCAAAGGCCTGTCATTTTATTTTTGCAATTATTAAGCACTTTTGCAAAGACTAATGCATCTGGAATTTTTGTAAGCTAGATATATTTATGATCTGTGGGTAGTTCTTGATGTAGTTGTGATCTATCCTATCCATGTTTTGTTCAGGGTAAATAAAGAAAAACTTGAATGTCTGCTAGTTTAGTAACGGCAAAGAATACAAACTACCTTCCAAACTGGGGATCAGCATAAGACAGAAAAAGATACTCAGTCTGTAAGCCAAGATTTGTACAATAAGGTGTGAATACAAATGCACTCCTTTGCTGACATATTTATGCCAGGAAGAAGCAAGGGCATCAGAAAATCAAGGAGACGGTAAGAAAACATGACAAATATGTAAACAAGGATCGAGTGGCAGAACTTGCTGTTTTGCCTGAACAAGACTCTAGATAAGACTATCACTGGAGTCTATTGTCAGATGACTTTGAGAAAGGCACCTGCTTCAGAACGAGTAAAAGACAAAGTCAGAGATCAGAACAGGGATACCTGAGGTGTCCCTTGCACCAGTATAATGGGACATACCAATGTCTTCAAGACAAAGTTCAACAGTTCGGCAACATTGAAAATGGGGAAAAAATATTTGGACAAAAAGCAGGCAAAACAGCATCAGAAGTATTTATGATATGGACAGAAGAGGATTAAGGATCAAGAGCAGTATAGGAAAGCAAGGACAGGACTCAGATTCAGCTCCAGTTAATCCAAAGCTAACAGGAAATCTTCCAACAGACGCCCAAGCACTTAGACCCCCTTTTTATATGATTGTTTGTGAGTTTTGTGCTGCTCACCACAGCATCAAGGGGCACTTAAACACCCTTGCTTGTGTAAGTAAAAGAACCACTTTGGGAGCACGGTTGTATGCAGGCTTGGCATGAGTGAGCAGCCCAGTATGGTCACTCATTTCATGACTTACTGCAGCCCTGGTTTCATGCCTGAGATGTTTTGGTTTTCTGAAATTCTTTTCTCAGGGAATTTTTTGTAAACAAGAGAAGTGTTTTTGTAACTGTACTATGGTATTCATTCCTTTTCCTAGGAGGGACTTCTTGATGTCCCTTTGGTCTGAACAATGTAAGTGAAGAGGTTTGCCTTTGTGTCACCAATCAAATTGGTCTGTGTAAAATAGTATATAGAGGAGACATATCCCAAAAACAACAGACTCATTTTCAGCTTTCTGAAGCTTGGAGTCTGTGTCGTTGTAGTGTAAAACAGTGTCAACTTACTGCATGCAGAGAAACAAGATATTCTATATTCTCTGTGTACAAATAGGTCAGGATCAAACACCTCTTGACTCATCATGTTTTGAAGAAATAGCTCACAAATTTCCAAATATTGGCTAACCACTGGCACTAAGACAAATGTGTAATAACATGTTTAATTTTAACCACCTGAATAGTGCTGTTGAATGTAGGTATGTGTACACATTCCTGAAAGCCCAGGCACTGAAAGAGCTAATCACACATTAAATTATCTCCAGCGTATGGGAAATTATTTTCATAAGGCATTTAAGTTTATATAAAACAATCCTTTTTTAAAATGTTAGTCTGAAAAATTCTATTTTCTTTAAAATGTTGGCATTTGTGTTAATATACTTAGACTGCAATTAACTCTAGCAGTTAAGAGGTTATGTACAAATTGTGTAAAACTGATCAGTTAAATGGCTGATCTTTACCCAGGGGAAAAAACCAACCACTTTCTGTAAAAAAAAAAATCAGCAATTATACCCAATCTAAAACATGTAAAGCTGTTTATGAGCTACTGAGCAAGATACTTGCTAAAAAACTGGAAGACTTGCACAAAAGAGCTTTTAATTAATTCTCCGTCTAACTAACTGGCATCACAAATAAGTTGCACCCCTTCACCTCAGCAAATTTTGATGGTGTTCTTACAGAAGTAAAATCTTAAAATTTTAGAGAGGGACTTAATGGAAATATTCTTAGTAAATTAATCTTACTCAGAGCCACAATTTAACAAAGCACTTGTACACTGGAAGTCCAGTTTGGTCTTGTTAAATGTCCAAGAGTTTTTCTGTTAATCTTGATTGGTTTCACTTTTTGTGAAATGATGTTATGAACTGCATTGGAAAGGGATATAGTTGAATATCATCTTAATTTTTTTACGGTCACACAGTACAGAACATCCTAGGCATTCCCTTTCCGTATCATAGTGAGGGAATTGCTCACCACTTGATGTGTCTCTAGTACTGCTTGATGAACTGTTATACCTCAGGGCACTTTTAATACCTAAGTTAGTTTGCAGTGAAAGCATGGAATTTCCAAAAGCTATTTCTCCACAGTGTTAACCACACTAAAATATGTGTCAAATGGTTTATTGAATGTTACAGTATTTTATATGTATTAGTTTTCAATATTTTCAGTGTTGCTATATGAGTGGGGGAAAAAAAGGAGAAAGAATGTTTATGTTCTTTCTCCTAGTGCTTTCACTAGGTCCTATGTAAAGTAAGAAACCATGGGGAAGACAATTTTTCTTTTTCAGTATGGTTTCCAAAACTGTTTGTGGCCCTCCCAAAAATGACCTAATGATCTGTATGATAAACACACATGCTTTTTCCATTCAAAAAATCCAGTAATTATTGTAAATTAGAGCATATATGAAGGGCATTGTAGTCTTCATAGTCAGCAGACACCAGTTCACAATGTGACAGAGATGAAGCTCCAAGGATGATGTGTGTCTCCTTTTAGGGCTAAAAATCTTTTAAAGATTTCAGCACCCCATCTCAAGTTTTATAAATTAAGCTTGTAATGCAGGCGCAGCACATTCTTTTGTCACCCCATGACTTTCAGTAAATGTTTGTAATAACTCAGAAAGACAGTGATAACATAGAGAATGCTACATTTGAATGAAGAACTGCACATATTCACTCCAGCAAGCCAGTCAAGCCTATAAATCATTTTTTGGTCTGTAGGATTAGAAGTAGATAACGAGGAAATGGAACAGCTTGAGTAGATATAGCAAAAGCAAGATAAAGACTGGTGAATATAACTACCATGCACCACCACTTGATTATATTTATTAGCACCAAGTGGAAATAAGTGGGGCAAGCACAGCAATAACCATAACATGGAGGTGTCTCAGAGATGCCTGTTATTTTCCAATAGAAATTCAGGAATTCCCAATATAGCATTAGAACAATGACTAGTCTTTTAAAACCTTATTATAATGCTGATGCTTCCTTTAAGTAGACAGAGGGCAAGAGCATATAATGAAAGAAAAGTTATGGATCAGTTTGAAGTGTATTGATCAGTCAGGGAAAGAGTGCTGTGTGATTTCATTAGGCAGTCAGGACTTGGATCTGTCTCATATCACTCCATGACTTAACATCCAGCAATACCACTGAAACTGATTCCCAAACTAAAACACAACCCAAAACAAACAAATGAGATTCCTCTCCAATTTGAAACATACTCAGACACAGTTCTATTTCTAGTTTTGAGAACTGAGATTTATTTTGAGGGTCACAGAAATCACTGCTTACCACAGTCGAGTCTTCATCTGTTTTATTCCTTGAGCAATAAATGACATTCAGGCCCAAATTCCAAATTTTTTTTTTTTTTTTTTTTTTTTTTTTTTTAGCAGCTTTACCTTTTTCTAACTGAACTAGTTCTTCACCAGTCTTGGCAACAACAATTTTAAACATTTGTTTCAGAAAAGCACATCTGAAAGCAATAAAGTCTGGAAAGAATAAATACAAGCAATCTTAAAAAAACCCAACCCCCCAAAAAAAAACCAAACCAAAACAAAACAAAACAAACCCCAAAAACCAAACCAATACAAAAAAAACAAAACACGAAAAGCAAACCCAACAAAACCCCTACCAACCAAAAAAACCCCCACCAAAGTGCAGCATACAACTTCCAAAGACATTAGGTGGAAGTTTTTGTTTTGTTTGGTTTTATTTTTTTTTCATTTGATTGCTTAGATATTCTAAATCTAAGCTCTCAACCTTTCCCTGGAAGGAGAAAAATAAAAGGTGAATCGTTCCTGAGTAATGAAGAGATCTATCAAAAAATTAAGATTGGAAATAAACGTGGTAAAGACAGATTCCACTGACTAAAGTGCTTTGTATACTGTATAAAACTGTATTAGGAAAAGAGAATTCTGGGGACTCTCGATCGCTACCGAAGAGACTTAGCGTGCATTCAGCAAAGCGGGCATCCTCTAGTTAAAGATATCAAGAAATACTGAGACGGATAAGAAGACCATGAGAGGATAGCAGCGCTAGAGAAATGTGCAATCATCCCGGGCTGTGATAGCCCAAAGGAGCAGGATCACACACAGCCTGTAACACCTCCTTTCTCCCCGTGGCGAAAGCCGGCCCCGCTGGAAGCAGCGCGGGCGCCGTCCCAGACGCGTGTCCTCGTTCCACCCCTCCGGGCCCCGCCGCCTCCCCGCCGCCCCTCGGCCGGCAGGGCAGGCAGGTGTGTCCCTTCCCCCGAAGGCTGACAGGGCCCAGCAGCGGGAAGGGCCGCGGAATAACCCCGGGCTCCCCCGCCAGCCGGTCCCGGGCAGCCGCAGCCCCGGGGCCCGGAGCGCTCTGCCCGTGCCCGCTCGGCCCCCAGCGGCCGCGGCGGGGAGCGCTGCAGCCCGGCCGCCTCCCCCGCCTCCCCCCGCGCCGCGCCGAGCCGAGCCAGCCGCTATTTTTAGCAAATCCTCCCCGCGTCGCCACGGGCGGCGATCGCAGCGCGCAGCCCCGCGCCAGCTGCCGCCGCCGCCCCGCCCGCCCGCCGCGCACGGCACAGGCTCGCCCCGCCGGCGCGATGGCCACCTGATCGCCACCTAATCGCCACCTAATCGCCACCTGATCGCCACCTAATCGCCACCTAATCGCCACCTAATCGCCACCTAATCGCCACCTGATCGCCACCTAATCGCCACCTGATCGCCACCTAATCGCCACCTGATCGCCACCTAATCGTCGCCGCGGCCGCCGCCGCCGCAACTTTTCCTCCCCGCGCCGCGCCGCTGCTTCCCCCGTGGCTCCGGTGGAGGATGGCAGTTGGGGGGAGCGCTGGAAGTTGCAGCCCGCGAGCGAAGAGATAAGGCGGAGGAGCGGGAAGGTGAGTGGCACCGGCCGGCTGCCCCTCCGCTCCACCCCGCCCCGCCCGGCTGCGGCGGGCAGCGAGTGCGGGGCCGGCCGGTCCCGCCACCCGGACGTTGTCCTCGACCTGCCGGGGCGGTGTTTCTGGGACCTTCGGGAAGGTTTCGGGAAGTTGGACCGTGTAAGCTTGCTGGCAGGGTTGCGGGGGAGGGAGGACACGGCCGCCCCTGGCAAGTTTTACTTCGCGGGAGCGTGAGCGGTTCCCCGAGCGCCTGCCCGGCCGGGCGGGTGGCGCGTCTCTGGCTCCGGGGGATCCTCGGCGACCGCCGCGTCCTGCGGGGCCGTGGCCGAGAGCGGCTGCTGGAGCTGTGCGGGCGGTGGCGGCTCCCCGCGGTCGGCGGGACCGCGGAGCCCCGGAGGGCGCCGGGGGAGCTGCCCCGAGGGGCCGAACAGGTGGGTGCGCCCTCCGCGGGCACCGCCGCCGGGCCGGTGTCGGACTGCCCGGAGCCGGCGGCAGCCGGAGGGCGGGTGCCTCCCGTCCCATCCCGTTCCCGTGCCGGCTGGGTGGCCAGAATTGTGTATATATTTACGGTGGCACAGCGGTGTGTGCATCCCGGCCGGCAGCTTCCCGGTTAGCAGCGCAGGGCATGGACAAGGTAGTTTCCAGCAAAGGTACAGTTGCGTTGACTCATCTAAAATGTCTGAGTTTTAGAAATGAAATGGAACGTAATAACAGTCAGTAATCATTCATGCTTATCACTCGTATAGAGAAAAACAGGTATTACTCCTAATGCACAACATGCGCATTCATCTTTGAACATCTACCCCGAGCCCACAGCAGTTTTATGTTTTTAAGTGCTCTGAGGAGGTCTAAACCCAGTGTTAAACAATGTGAGAATTTAGGCGCAGACAAATACTTAAAACAAGCGGATCTTTGAAAAAGAAGTAGTGAGGTGAATTGTGGAGACCTTTTGACATATGAAAATGCATGAATGTGCTTTTTTGATGCAAAAGCTGTTGAGATTCTCTGTCACGAATAGCACAGAACAAGTGCTGACACAGAAACCGAGGAATTTTAAACATTTGTCTTTCAACATTGTCAGCTTTAGTTCCTTGACATTTTGTTTTCTGTGACAGAAGAATAGTTTTGTGACAGTTATTCAGGATATAACTTGCAAGCTCACAAAGGCGTGTAGCTGTGATGAGAACTCATGAACAAAAAATGGGAGATATTTCACATTAAGGTTTTTCAAATGTCCTGTCCTACTCGAGTATCTTGTCCTACTCCTATCTTCTCTCCCCCCACACCTAGCTCTGCAACAGCTTCCCTGTATCTTTTGAAGTTACCTTGTTCCTGAGTGTCTCTAAATTTTCTCTCATGTCCAATACATTTCTATGTCAGTGGCCCCAGCTCATAAATGTTTTGCACCAGGAACACCTACTTTGTTCAGACAGAGATGCCAGCTTGTTCTCTGTCATAACACCAGAGCAGTCTTGGAAGGCAATTACATCCCTTCATACACTTAAGTTGCATTGTTATTTTCATAAAATAGCTGTGTCTCAACTGTGTAGAACTTTCTACCATGAATGATGCAAATAATATACTATTTTAATGCCTCTTTTTCATTGTCACGGCAAAGATGTGATCCAAAACATTGGGAGTAAACATGTCATGGCTCCAGAGAAAAGCTGCAGTCAGTCATGTTTATGTACCACTGGTGCCAGTTTCTTCATATAAATATTGAAATAGCTGTCTTTTTAACAAAAATCTCATTGCCAGTTCAGAATTCCAAAAAAAGAGAAAAACATGCCATTATACTTCTTGGTGACCAGCTTGATGCAAACACAGCCCCACAGTTAAGCCTACCCAAAGCACTGGTCTCAGTGTCAGATTCTTCTGTAAGTCTGTGTGAATGTGTAATACACCCAAATGTTTTGAATCTGACTTTAAAATATTAGTTTTGAAAACAGCAGTGTTTGGTTTTCCATTAAATTGCTTTTCCACAAATGAAGCTTGGTCTACATGACTAAATGAGAACAGTAATTTGTGAGCTGCTGTGTATCTTCAGTTCACCAGCATCTTCCTGTGCCCAGAGCAGTTTAAAAACAAAAGTGAAATAGTGTCTTCACTGCTGGAAGTCAGTACATGCTTCATTTAGAGCAGTTGTTCCTAATAGAATTTATTTCTGTGAAAAAAAGAGATAATACTATGATTAAGTGGCATATGTATTTTCTAATTCTTGATAAAAATAACACTGAAAAGAGATTCAGTTATAGAAATGATACACTTTCTGAAAAGCGTGTATAGGGGAAAATAATTTTCAGTTCTTCCTCTCACTACCTGAAATAGCCCCATAGAAATTGCTGTTAAAAATATTACTTGCATATAAAAATTTAAGTTTACCTGTTCTGAAAATTACATGAATCCTGGTATGAATTGCCATGAATACTGACAGTACCTAAATGTAGTTGGAGAAGTTAGTTTCTTAGTATTCAACTAATGCTTAGCAGGCGAAATGCAGCTTTGAAAGTCATCAAATCCTGTTGTGAATGAACAACTGTAACCAATGAAAAATGACAAAAGAGTTGGGATGTAGTCTAATCATCTCCAAATTGGTAAATTAAGCACATATTTACCAGAGTGCATGTACTATTGTTGTTTCACATTAATCAGTATTCAGACTAGTTAATTTAAAGCTACTTAGGGTATGTGTGTCCAAATTGCAATACCAAGTACTTGTGGCTTGCAGCTGCTCATAGCTGAATCATTGAGCTGAGAGAGCTTAGTGCATCACAGGAGTGAGGCTTTTTCCCTTTTACAAAAGAGTTCTGGGCCATATTTGTATGCTGTATTATATGCTGTGTCCTGTAAGCATGCTGTTAACATGAATTTGCTATATAAATTCAAATTAAAGGAATGAGTATTCATCAGGGTTTTCCAGTGTCCTCGAAAGTAAGGAATTGTTCTTTAAGTCGCAATTAAGTAGAATTCATCCATTGAGTTAAATTAACGATAGCTCTCCTGTAAAGACAGAATATTAGGTTATTCTATGATGAACCATATTTGTCATGCTTTAACCATTACTTCATTCAATAATGATTTCCAGATAAATAGGCAGAGAATGTTGCATTGCTGAATCACTTAAGGTTATATTGTTCGTTGAAACTGGTAGATGAGTAACGCATCTTAGAGCTAACATTACTTGATGAAATCACCTTTCATTTTCTCCTTTTGGTTTTGAGTTTTTAAATTAGGATGATCATACATGACCAAAGAATATTTTCCTTAGTCAGTGTAACTTGGAATTAATATGTTATGTTGTGAACATCAGTGTGTGCTGGGTAAGACTGTACTAGTGTTGAATTTATTGTTACAACTTTAATAATAAATTACAAAGTTTATTTGTGCTGCTAATCTATAGCTTCATCTTCAAGCAGCTAAGAAATTATAGTGAAGTAGTGCTTAACTACTGCTCAAAACTAATGTTTCAATACTTTGAGGCCAGCTTAGACCTTTCCTGTAGGGACATACCCACGCTTCTCCATTTTTGTACAGTATGTAGTTGTATTACTTTCTGCCAAAGAAGTTTGTCAATGCAAAAAGTTAACATGAGTTCAAAAACAAGATTTGGACAAATTCCTAGTTTAAAAAAGAAAGAAAAAAATCAAAGGCTAGAAAGCAGAGATATAACGATTCTGAATCAATATGTCCCTAACCAGCAAATATTCTGGAGCTTCAGAGTATTTCAAGAAGGTACCATTCTCATGGTTGCTTTGCACTTCCTCACTTTTGCTTATGCATTTGCTGTTGGGCATCTGGGGAAAAGATGTTGAATTCTGAACAGGTCTTTGGTTTGGTTAGATTTTACTGTTCATGCATTCTTACCCAGTCAAGGTGGACAAGGTGATATGCAATTTATACATTCCTTTATGGGGAAAAGTGATTGAAAACTTTTGTTACACAACCTTCAAGCAAATGTTTACTTGAGTTAATTAGTTTTTATTCAATGTATGATGTTGATTGTGAGATAGGAAAGGTAATAGGAAGCAAGTACTTTTTCTTATTTTCCAGAAATTTATTGTTAATTTTTTTAATGTAATGTTAACATTGGTCATTCACAAATCATGATGCATTGTTTAAGTTTGTTTATGATATGTAGCACCTATCAGGATAGTTTGTTTTAAATCTATTGGATAACTGCAAACTATTTTTGTTTAAGCAAATGAATTGCTTTTCAGTGAAGGTAGCTCAGAAGTGCCTGCAAGAAGATGACTCCTTACAGTGTGTCTTTTATTTGTCCCTAGTTTCTCAGTTTTGGAGTTGCAGATGATGGATTCTATATCTCTTAATTTGATTTCTGCTCTGAGATGCTCAGCCTTTTCGTCCATTTCTGTTCAAGATAAGAGTGTTCCTTCTCTAGAATGGATGACTGTCACTCTTGGGGCTTTATTCAGACTTGAGTGTGGTTTTCTGGTTTAGTCTCAGCATGCATGAGCCTCTATTGTCGCGTTCACTGAATCCAGCTTTTGTTTCCATGCTCTTTTAACCTGCAAGAGAGGTGAAGAGTTTTCTGAAAAGGTGATGTCCAGTGCACAAGAGAAATTGGCAGACCTGAAGGATGCCAATCTTGTGTTTGTGCAAGATATGTGAAGACTTGCTGCTGAAGTTATTAATAAAGGAGGTGGTGCTGCACAGTGCCTTTGGTGCCCCAACCTTTTACAGTGACAAGGATCTTCCATTTGCAGCTGCCTTTCCATTGCAGCTCTGTCACCTTTCACCAAAGCTTCTAGGGCAGTCTTTGCCTTCCTGTCCTCATAATCTTGGTCTCATACTGTTATTCTCACAGCCTTGTACCTCCACACTGTGCTGCTGCTCTTATGTCAGGGTGGTAATTGACACTGCTGTAAGTGTCAAGCTCTTTCAGCAGCTTTTATTTGCACTGTTTTTTACTTTTAGTAAAAAACTTTTTAGCTTTTAGTTTGCATTAGGAAGATAGGCGGAAGACAAGTATTTGCCCAGTGATCCCTGATAATATATGCAAAACTTAACAGCCAGTTAGTTTGCAACACCAGCCTCTGATCAAAACCTACTTCTTTCAGGGCTGATGGCATCATAAGAAGGACAGGCACTAGGGAATTTGAACAGATCATAAGGAAATTTATGTGATTTCTGTGGGAAAAGTAGTATGGTGCATCACCTGGTACACTGGAGAGGATACCTGAGAGAAAGTGCTTAATGGGGAAACCCTGGCAGTTCTCTTCTTGACTAGCCACAGAAGCTTTCCCTTTCCCCTTTCCCACTCCCCTTTTCATTTTCTCCTTTTGCTTTTCCAGTTACCTTTCTCCTTTTTGTATGTTTTTATCTCTCCTCCTTCTGTCTTTTCCCCCTAAAGAAACCTTTATTGTTAGCTTTGATGACTGTCACCAGCTGTAAATTCTGCAAGTAAATCAGGAAGGGACATAGAGATGTTTACATACTTGTAAAGAGAAGTTTAGGTACATGTGTGAATAGGTACATAGGTGAACATGGTCAATTTATAACTGTGTAAATAGAAATTATCTGATAACTTTCCTCGTTTTGCTGCTTGGTCAAAGAGAAGTCATACATCTGCTGAGTATTTATTTAGTCAGCCTGAATTTACTCTTCTGGTTTATTTTCATGTGAGAATATCTCTATTCCACTAAATATCTCTGTGTCCTTCTCTGTATCCTTTTCAGTCTGAATTTAGATATTTTCAGTAAATGTGATCAGAATAATAGTCTGTGCCCACTGAAATCTCTTTACTGTGCTGTCCAAGGATGACAATACTCCACCTCCTTTTTTAAAAAGCTTCAGGGATGTGTCCTAGGTTGTATTAAGTTCAATCTGAAAGTTTAGTTCCCTGTTACTTTTTGTAATGCTCATGATTACGCTAAATCACAGAAGTTGGAAGGGACCTGTTGGTCAAAATAGAGTCAACATTGAATTTAGACCATGTTGTTTAGGGGTTTGTTCAATTCTGAAAAGATCCAAGGAAAGCGATTCCACAACTTCTCTGAGCACCCACACCCAGTACTTAGTTATCTTGATGGTACTTTTTCTTTTTTATGTTGAGTGATAGGCTCCCAGTTTCAATTAATGAATATTTTCTCTGATTTTTGTGCTGTGCATGCCTGTGAAGGGCCTGGCTCCATCTTTTTGATAAAGCTTCTCATAGGCACTGACAGGTGGTGTTAGGTGCTTGCAAAGGCTGTCTCATCTCTAGGATGAACAGGTCCAGCTCTCTCAGCTTCCAACAGGGCAAGTCCTCCAGCCCTCTCCTACTCTGATAGACTTTAGAGGAATTCAGTTATTTGGAACTGAAGACTGGATGCAATATTCTGGGTCTAGTGCTTGAGTGAAGTGGAGACATGAAACTTCGTATTGGTAAATCTACCAAATAGTAAACATTCACCAAATTCTGACAATCCAGGAATGAGACATTAGGCAGAATTTTACCGTCTGGTAACCATAAGATTAAAATTCAAGCTATTGCATGATTTTAAGAATTTGTTATTGCAGCTTACATGAAAACAAAGTTAATTTGATATTTCTTTTCGGGAAAGTTCTTATTACTTGTTCTTAGTACTGTTGAGCAGAGTGTAACAAAGAAAAGGTGAGTAAAATCTTTTAGGGGTGCTAGCTCTCCTATTTCAAACATATTAGTCTCTTATAAAGACTGTGAATGAAGAAACCACCTAAGCGAATATTCAGCTGCTCTCAATATATCCAGGTTCCTTACTCAGAGTCTCTTGGAAGACTGTGATGTGTTTATATTTGTTCTATGCTGTCACATACACCTTGTCTTCCACTCCATCTGGCTATACACTTTCAACCCCTCCAAAAAAAAAAAGGAATTATGTTATGAAAATGTGGTTAAATATTGCTGCATTTTGAGCAATTGGAACAAGAGTTCAAGGCTTCCTTTTGATTGGAAAGTGATGTCAGTAAGTAAATTTTTTGGTTAAGAGGCTTCCTTCAGAAAAAAGTGAAAAAAGGTACAGGTTTAATGTGAATAATGGGTGTGTAACCCTAGGTTTTTGTAGCATTTTAGTGAGATACATATAACTGGATCAGTATCAGCCTATTACTGTGATGAGACTTCCTTTAGGACTTCTGAGAGCTGATCAGTCATTCTTCTTCCTTGTGCTAATGCATGTCATTTACACTGATCCAGATTATGAAGGAAATGCAGATTTCAAAAGAGGGTGATAGGAATGACATCTTCTAAAAATTTGCTGAGGATGACACCTATATTAACAGTGTTAGGACCTTGATTGAGGAGGTCAAAGATTTTACTTGTCTGTGAGGAGTTTTGCAATTCACTATAATGAGATCAGGGTGTTACATGAAATTTTCATTTGCATTTGAAATTTTCACCTCTTTGATGGGCTGTTTGTTTTTTCTTGTTGAAACAGATCAGATTAAGAGGAGAGCTTATAAAAGCCCTGTTCAAGGTTCAGATCCACTGAAGACATGCCTGGAAGACTGCAGTATACTGATTTCCTTCCCAGCCAGAGCAGAAATGGCACAGAGCATGGAATCTGGGATTGGAGCTTGCAGCAGTAGATCATTCTTAATTCATTAGGGGAAACCATAGAAGCTGATTCAATTTAGTCAGGCAGTCAAAGCAGTAGAGGAGCTAGAAAAGTGTATAAAAGATAATTCCTGATTATTCTTTCCTGCCATCTTTTGCCAATTACCTTTAAATAAATTTAGCAGATTTTGGCATGCACTCTGGATACATTTTCCGTACATCAGACTGTCTGCATGCTTCTATTCCCTCCATCCCTGGTTTTCCTTAGTGATGCCTAAATATAAGTTTGTAGCTTCTTCAGCGTACTCTGATTACATGCAAACAGAGCATGCTGGTATGCGTAGGAGATTTTTCTGAGTGTCTGGCAAATGAAATCCTTTTTCTTTAGGCCACAGAGTAGCAACTGAGTTGCTTCCACAATTTCACTGCAGTTTTTCTGAGGAGTCTGAATACAATTCCTGTGAGAAATCTGGAAGAGCTGATTGACTTTGTAGTGACAAATTGAGTGTTGTTTCTCACACAGCTTCACATTTACTTATCCTCAGAATGGTCATCCATGCTTCTAGAGAGTGTTGCTGCGATGTTGGTTGCCTGTGGAGTCTGTATGCATCATTTTTCCTCACTCTTTTTATTTCTATGGGGTATTTGTATTGCTGTCTCTGTAAAAAGAGACTGAGCTGGGAGACACAGCAGGAGACACAACTGAGAGTCTTTTTCAGTTGACATTTGGACCATAATTTAGGGTTTATGCATAAAAATGTCATCTCAAAAGACATTTCTGTGTAGATCATGAAGCAACATAATAAATCCATTTTCATCTTAAGAGAAAAAAGATACAGATTTTTTCAGTGATTTCAGTCTAAGTATTTCAGAGAGAGAATTAAAAAAGGCGTATTTTTTGTATTTTAAGGCCATAAATATAACCAAAACAAATTAAAAGTAAGCCACATTTTAAAAGTGTTTTAAATTCTCCTTGCTTATTCTGATTGAGGGTGATTATCTTGCATGAAACTGATTAACTATGTGACATATAACCTGAAGTATTTTTTATTAAAACATCATAGGATTGCCTCATCTTTAGGTTGCCATTGCTGTGTTATGTATATGGTTATTTTATCTTTCTCACCTCTGTGAAAAATAACACCGTAGAGCTTCCTGCTCCAAGTGTATTGAAATCGATGTGATGAAAATATCAACATCTGTCATTTATGGTATGTAGTTGAATTCCAGAGTGAATGGGAAATGCATAGATAGGCAAGGCCAGAACTGGGGCCTAATATATGTATCTTTTTTGTTCATGTTTGGGTTTTAAGTCCATAACAGGATATAGACTATGTCCTAAGCACACATAAAGCAAAGCAAAGACAATTATTTTTCACCCTTAAAGCAGTTACTGCACGTCAGTGCAATGATCCGTCAGATTTTCATGTGCAGGCTGTTGTCCTCCTGTCTACAGACATGTTGCTGCCTCAGGTAGGCAAAGGAATAATTAACTATAGCAATCTTAACAGAACTGTTATTGCTGACACATATCAAGGTAAACAAAATGAAAATCTGACTTGTGTCAGGTTGAAAATGTGTTAGCTATTGACTCAGTCTAATTATACTGAATTAAATCTAATTGCATATCGTCATCCAGTCCCCAGAATTTTAATAGTAATTGAATTCTCGTAAAGTTATAAGGATTATTTAAAAAAAAAAAAAAGTGATTTCTGTGGAACTTTCTCTGTAAAATTTAAATTTCTGGAAAAAACAAACACTGTTTAAAGAAAATAACCATTTTGGTGAGGAAGTTTTTGTCAGAAACCACTAATAAATATAGGGGATTAACATGAATAATGTATACCTCAAGGTTTTCCACCTGTTTTATTTTAATATCTATTTCAGTAATTTATCATGTAACACTGAACTGGAGAAGTTTCATCATTTGTTATAAAAGAAGGTACTTCTACCAATATTTCTGTTTTAAAAGATGACTGCTACAGCTGAATTCTCTACATTTACTGTGGTATAGAATAGTGTTGGTTGTGGCATTACTAGAAGTAGAAATGTAGATACAGTTTTTGTGTAGTAGATAGCTGAAGAAACGATTGTCTCTGAATGAGGATTTTATTTGGTTCTGACCATTTGGCAGCTGTTAATTGTTTAAAGTGAAAATAATGCTGTAATGCATATGGGCAGACATAGCAGTTGGTACTTGAAACCAGTCGCGTTTCATTCTGCTTCAGTCATTCAGAATTGTATTGATTAGGCAATAAACCACGTGCTGCTAGAAGAAATAAAAGAAAAAAATACCTTTTTTCAATTTGCAGTAGATGAGGAGACTCTTTAGTAACTGCAGTGTTTTTCAATGCTGTGGTTCTCATTTCCTAATAGTAATAAATTAGAATTTTGTAATTTCATTTTATGTTGATTTTTCTTTTGCAGTGCATCTGAAAATTGATAGAAGCTCTGCCTATTTTATCACAGTTCTGCAAAAAAGGAGGAGAAATAAAAATTGCACGTGAGGATAAAATCAGTAGAATTTTAATGCTTTAAATGGAAGTATTTCTGGGAAGGAAGTGGAAGCTTAGGACTTGGATATAAAGGCTAACACAGGCAGTTGGATTAGGCAAGTTCATCTTGGCTGATGGCAGCTAGAAATCACTGTTTCTAATAGGGAAGTATCACTGGAGAGCAATGGGAGGTGTAATCAAAGAATTCTCTATCACCACCTGCCTGTCATACCAGCACCTTTGATACCATAGAAGAAAACATCCCTTTCACATAGCTATGGGATGCATCATGAGTGAGAAAATACTGAAAGATCTAGTAAAGACATTCTCAAAGTGAAAAATAAAAACCCAAATTAAAAAATCACATTTTTGTTACTTGAATGCCCATATTCCAACCGTGCTGGAAATTTGTACAATATACAGACTTGAATAAGGTGTGCTTGGATAGACAATTAAATCAAATAATAGCAAAGCCTGATTGTTTCTTGCTTTTTTTTGAAGGCCCACTCTATTTTGCTGCTGGGTTCCTGATTAGAAGGAATCTTTTTTCATGTTCCAATGGAAATAAATCAGTTTTAATACTATGATAGAATTTATTCACTGTTGAGTGCATAATTCCTGGAACAAGCAAGCATCAATAGGAGAGCCCTCCATTCTGTGTAAGGTTGTAAAATATTCCATTTTGTTAGAGAATGGGATGTATTTTCCCTTTTTTCTTATTGCTGGCCCACAGAGGGTAATTGCAGCTTTTGTGCATAAGCATTGGAGACAGTTTGGATAACTGAGTTGAATAACTGAAGTAAAGAAACTGAAAGAAATAAGGCACATTCAACACTTTTTGGAATAGTAAGTTGGAGAGAAGCTGCGCCCTCAACTATAAGAGAGAGCTAAACTCTTCATTCCTCTCTACAATAATTTGAAATGCAGTCAGTTTCAATCTGCTGTTTCAGCAGCATGATTCATGCAGAAAGAATGTTTGTTTCTTATTCAGATTTCAGTAACTCTCTAGTTACTGTGTCCTGTGGGCATAAGTTCTATTTAGACAGAGGACTGTGACTGTGTTTAAGACATAGAATTCTATACATGATTTTTCATAAAGACCGGGATTCTTTTTCCTGCATGGAGAAATGTTAGAAGCCACTCTAAAATTATGAATTGGTGTTTATTTGTGGGGAAGTTGCTCTTGGTACCACCAAGTTCTTGTGTGTACAACTTTGTATCCTCTAGATGCTCAGACCTACATCTCAAGCTATGATATCATTCCTGTGGGCTCATCTAGGCGGCTAAGCATTTTTAAGCATGCAAGGTGCTGGCTATACTGTCCTGCAATCCAATTAATTTTCTACTTACTTTATTTCTTCTTCTGAGTACTGCATTGCACCATATGCTGTGGAGAAGGGCACTGCAAGGTATCTGTCTACATAAAACAAATGTAACATAATCCAACACAAAATATTTAGTTAAAATAGTGACGAGAGGAAATGCTGCCCAGAGAACACAGCTGTCTCTTATATTGGCCTGGTGACTATGGAGCCATGGGTAATCACAATGGCATTGCCTGTACACAGTAAGGGGACAACACTGAGCCAATATTGATACAGTCTGTGCTGTTACAAGACCTTCCAATACATGATGGGGCTTCCTTTTGTGAGTAAGGATGTTCTTCCTTACATTTTTCTCCCACGGCTTTTTCCCACTCCCTGTGGCAGCCTGAGTTCCAGTCAGTGTTACAGATCTGAACAGAAAGTCCTCTACCAACCAAAAACAGCCAGCATGGACAAGGCTTATTTTAATTTTTTTCCTCTTGCTGCCCTGAATGATGCAGTATTTTGGATTACATGCCTCTTAGTGATTAAGAATCAAGAGGTGCAAAGGCAGAAGGAAAAAAAAAATCAACCTCTTCTTTTTCATGAGACAAGTCCTGCTATACTTGGCACCCAAATCACAAAAACCTGCTGGATAAATGGATTCTTCTCAGTCGTAAAACATGCACCAACCACCGTTCAGCCTTCAACTTCTAGTGCTTCTTGTGTAATTTTTATGGAAGTCCAGTTACAGGACAGGTAAATGTCTTTTTGT
Source organism: Sylvia atricapilla (assembly GCF_009819655.1). Classification (NCBI taxonomy): domain Eukaryota; kingdom Metazoa; phylum Chordata; class Aves; order Passeriformes; family Sylviidae; genus Sylvia; species Sylvia atricapilla. The sequence goes on from NC_089140.1 coordinate 30,171,597, forward strand.
TGCCAACCTTTGATGGCAGGAAGGAGATGATAACCAAAGAAACCCTGTCTTGACAGACTGAAAGCAATGAAGCTTGAGCAGCATCCTGCCATTGCTCATCATGCAAGTGATTACTAGCTCACAGCACACAATTCTGGACAAGCCAAGTAAAAAAACTGGAGACAGTGAGAGGCATGAGTGCTTTATCAAGTGTCTTCTGTACTTGGTGCTCCATTCTTCACCTTTTATTTGTGAAAGATGCTTAAGCAGCATAAGTATGTGCTCCTAGCATGGACAGTCAGCAGTTTTGGCTGGGTCCTGCCCATGTTACACGTTCAAAACCAGCTTAGTTTTCCTATTTATTCCTCAAATCTCTGTTTCTCCAGGTCAATAACTTCCCACGTAAGTCTGATCGTTTTCCTGCTCATGACCAGGAGAATAGTATAAACCGTGTATAGAGACCACGTATAAACAATGTCTGAGGTGTTTAAAATATAAGGAAGTGAGCAGGCATTTAAAAACAGTAGATGAGATTTTTTTGCTTTTCAGACTGTGAAGTACACACTGGATAGGAGACCTAGAGAGAAAAATAATTTAAAGCAACTTGACAATGCTCCATCTTTATTGTGTTCATTTCTAGACTGAATTGAATAAGTGGCCTGAGACACTCAAGTTCCCTCCTTCAGCCTGGAGTGGACACTTGAAACAGTTGTGTGCTCTGTTTGTTCATTACGGTGCTGCTTCACTTGATAATCTGTCCCAAGAGAGAGCTGACGTAGCAACATCAGAAGTGGAATGGTTGTGTTTGGTCTGAGATCAAGCCTGGATGTCCTGCAGTGTAAGTTTTTTGGTTTTTCCTTTCTTGAATGGCTAAGCATCTGCTGAGTGACAGACAGCAGTTTGAGTAGACAAACAAGAATGCGGGGAGAGCTGCAGTCTCTAGATCTGTACTCAGGAGGTCATGGTGGTACCTGAGAGCTTAGTTGTCTATCTTGCATGGTTGGATTACAAGTTGTTATTTTCCTCTTATCATCTTGCAGTTGGGGAAAGCTTGTGTCTTCTCCTCCTGTCAGATACAGGTGGTATGATAGATCTGAATTCCTCTAGTGATGAGTGGACAGGGACTATTCTGACTTCTTCAGGTGTCAACTTCCATGTTTTTACTTCTTGGTCAGGTTCTCTAGCAAATATCTGAAAGAGCATGTGTCCTCTAAGCAGAACATAGGTATCTTTATCCTTCAATTTCCTTTTTGCCTAACTAGTAAAAATTAGTAGCTGTAGGAGCAAACTTAATCTAGTTCTTGCTTGGTATTTTAAGGGAAATGAGTTAGATCCAGTAAACTTGTCTGATGGCTCTGTGAGTTCGTTTCTAGGCTGTGCCTCTGGTATGAGTCTGGAAGATGGTCCTGAGGCAGGTAGAAGTTATCTGAAAGTAATTCTGGTGCTTCACTGAAGGTGACCCTAGGATACAGTACTGGGGTTTGGCAGCCTCTCCATGTTCTTCGTGGAAGGGGCAGGTGTTACATGAAGTGCTCACAATTTCTCAATACTGAACTTTCATAAATTTCAGTTTAGAATGTTTTCGTCTTCTGGAACACCTGGCATTATTCATGATTCTGATGTATGACCATAAAATCTTACTGCTAGCAGAATTTCAAATCCACACGTGACGTTCCAGATGTGATTACATATGGCTCCCAGACCTCTCCTTGCTATATAATCTGCAGTACCCTGACTTGTGCCAGGGGATTTCCTTTAGAAATGAAATGGCTGTTTGTCTCACTTTCATACAAAACCTTTGGTAGAGGCTTGCTAAGGGAAGGGTGAAGTAGAATGGCTTGGCAGTGTGGCAGCAACTTTTAAAATCTTGTTCCTTGAATGCTTTTTCTAAAGAGTTGCCCTTTAGTTATATCTGTTTCTTCTTGAATTGAGCATTTGAGAAATTAGGAGAACAGAAAGTATTTGACAAGTGCTATGGAAAGTCTCACATCCATGAGAACATCAGTGATGAACTTGTTAATATCACTGCTGCTTCTCTAGCTCTGAGGCTACACAGTTATCTTGAAGAGACCACTTCTTTTCTTTGTTCAGAGTGATCATAACAAGTATTTCTCCTGTGGAATTTATGGATTCCTTCTGTCAGCTGTCATTTAGGTTTGATACACCATCAAATGTTGATATGCAGGTTATAATATGAAAACAAGATAATGATTTAGCCTCTAAAAATGGCATAGATAAGTGACAGCACAAAGCTTTTTGGGCTTAAGTAAGACTTAGGCATCTAAATAATTTAAGACTCTTCTTAAATGTTTTCTTAGATTTAAAAGAGAAAAATTCACCTACAATTGCTAGGGTATTAACAGTAAGGATATAATCAGATCAAAAAGAAGAGTGCTGCTTTACATCTTTCCTCCAAGTGAACTTTTAATTTTCTGGATGAATACTTTTTCCAGAATACAACTTTGTCTTTCACATTCTTCTTTCTAACTACCTGTTTTAGAAAGCATCTTTCTTCCAACTCATTTCTGCTTTGTGCTGTGTCGTTCCTTGAATGGATTGTGAAAGAAATCATGCTGTGGTCACTGTTCCCTAGAGCAATTTCCACGGCATTTTGCCTTTATATCACAGTTGTTTCTCTGATGAGTTGTTGCATCAAGCAGGATTACTTTTTCAGTATTTGTGGCTCAAATACTCACAGAGATTTCACTTTTCTTCTTGGGTGCTCCACAAAGCCATGAGGACTTCTTTCCCCTCAGAATTAGTAAACCCAGAATTTTCTGTAAAACTGTTTAAATATCGGCAGTTTTGAATACTGCACCTTTTTCCACTTGATTTATAAAGTCACATATTTATAAAATGGTTAGGGTTAGAAGGAACCTTAAAGATCATTTGTTCCAACCCCCCTGCCATAGGCAGGGACTCCTTCCACTAGACCAGGTTGCTCAGAGCCCCATCCAGCCTGGTCTTGAACACTTCCAGGGTTGAGGCATCCACAGCTTCTCTGGGCAGCCAGTTCCAGTGCCTCACCACCCTCACAGTAAAGAATTTCTTCCTAATACCTGATGTAAACCTACACTCGTTCAGATTGAACCCATTCCCTGTTGTCCTGTCACTACATGTTTTCCCTCTCTATCTTTCTTAGAGGCTCCCTTCAGGCACTGGAAGGCCACAGTTAGGTTACCCTGCAGCCTTCTCTTCTCCAGGCTGAACAATTCCAATTCTCCCAGCCTTTCCTTAAAAGAGATGTCTTCCATTCTTCTAATCATCTTCTTTGGCCCTCCTCTGGACTCATTCCAAGAGAGCAATGTCGTCCCTGTGCTGAGCATCCCAAAACTGAAAGCAGAATTCCAGTATTTCAGGTGGGATCTCATGAGAGTGGAATAAAAGGGCAGAATAATTTCCACTGATGTGCTGGCAGTGCTTCTTTGGGTTGATTGCACAGGCTTTTAAACTGGACTTCCTTCTTTCTAAGATACATGTCATACCTGTTAAAAACCAAATTAATGTAATTGAGAGTAACAGTCTCAGTAGTAAAGTATGTCTAAAATTTTGTGCAGCCAAGCCACTTCTTCTAAATAAAAATTTTAAGCTGTTACTTTTTAAAGCATGTGGTGAAAAGCATCTTATGAAAAGGATTAAATACATTATTGCAATACATACATGCAGTATTTTTGAATACTATGTATCTGTTCATATGTACATTACATATAGAACTTAATTTCTTCTCTGCACAATCTGTGTCCATGTATTTTCACATTTATTTTAAATGCTCACAGAGGAAAGGTGTCATGCACCTAGCACCAGCAAATGGTATGCAGTAAGAAATTTACTGTCTGTAACTAAATTTCTTATATACTGTGATGATGTTATCAGAAATAAATGTGTCTGTTAAATCTAGGCATATACTTTGCAATTTGATCCTTTAAAATTTCAATTTCATAATTTAGATCTCAGTTCTGCTCAGCATACACTGAAGTAAAACAAAGCCAAACCAAAGGCTGGTGCCTTTCAAAGTACCCATGGCAGCTACTAGACTTCAGCTCTCTGTAGAAGTAGAACTGTACCTGCTTAAATTTAAAGATGCTTACCCTGCTGTTTTTGATCTTTTCCTGTCAGTTTGATTATAGTGGTATTCTTTGAAGACTTACTCAGTGATTTATTTTTTTTTAATGTAGAGAGATTAAATGCATTTTCTCTAATAATCTTGGTAGATAGTGAGTGGTCTAGCTCAAAGCAAAGTTTGCACAGTTTGAGAATTTTATCTATGTCTTCAAACTACAAAGACCTGTTGAAGAGAACAATGATGACACATATCTAGATGGGATGCTCTTAGATTTACTTTTTAGATTTCAGTTTTCTTTTATGCTTTCTCTTTTAGTTTAAGTGATGAATGCGACTCATGTGAGATGAAGGAACCCTTTTAATATTCGTATGTTTCGGCAACAGTGGAAGTACAGTAGTCAATGAAAAAAAACATAGATGGGGCAAGGCAAATCTTAACATTTGGTGACAGCAATAGGCAATGTTGAAGTGAGAAGATTTTTAAAAATCAGAATAATGGATTGGCAGCTGGGAAGTACATGTAAAGGGAACCATCTCAGTTATATTATTAGCAAGTAAATAGATGGACAGATATCTGAAAATACATTACAGGAAAAAAAATTATGTGGATATACAGATTTACTCCTTTGCCATAGATAGACAGGATAGGTTGACATAAATAACCAGGGAAAATATTATCACAGTTGAAACAGATTAAAGAAGCCCAAGTAGAAAGTGGTGCTGGATGAACACATGGGACACAAGAGTTTGGATACATATCATCTAATGTGCCAGTAAAGAGAGGAATTAGGGGAGAGTGTTAAAGTACGACCTGAGGAACAAAAATATTAAAATTAATTGATTGTGTGTAACACTGAATTTCTTTCTCATTTTGAGAAAGCAGAGCTGTAGCTTTAAATGCCACTTTTTCAGGATGAGGGTTTTACTCTGGCCAGGAAACAGTAACAGTACATATTTTTCATTAAAGCAGCTGCTGTAGTCTGTATTGCACTTTCTTTCGCAGATGGCAACATTTCATTGTGACTTCTGTGCCTAAACATAGGTAGCAAAAACCTCTTTATTCCAAGGAAAAGGTGTCTCTCTTACGGACAGTGCTTACAGATATTTCTGACTTGAAAAAGGTCAAGAAATCCTATCATTTTTCTTTCTGAACATCATGCATAATTTCTTTGCTATGTGTGGTACATCATGAAAAAGCCCCCATGTATCTGGTATCAGTATCAGGAGGAAAGACAAAGAACTTGTTCCTGCGTCTTGGCATTTTGACTGGTTTTTGTTTTTTGAGGTTTTTTTTGTCTGCATATGAAGATCTTTTATTTTGGTTAAGGTAAGAATAAAAAAAAAAAACATGGAACTTTGAAAGAGGTGATAAATACTGCTACTTTTTTTTTTGTTGTCCAGCATTTGAACTGTGTTAATAAATATTAAAATGTTATTAAATGTAAGCAGAAGGACATTCCTACAGATTTCAGCAGGACTGAATTTTTATTATTGCATTGATAATTATATTTGGCACTTTCCTCCTGCTGAAATGGAAATTTTTGCTATATTGCTCTATTTAAACATTAAAAAGTACATGAAACTGAGGATTCTTTGATATGCCTACTTCATGAATTGCCTTGCAGCTCTTTTTTTATTTTATTTTTTATTTTTCCCATTCCCCTTGCCCCAAGCTGATGCTGCCATACTTACATTTATTTCTGAATGGAAGTTCTGCTTTCCTGTAAACCATTCTAACTTTTACTTACTGGTTCTTTTCCTTGTCTCTTTATCATAATAATTGTCTATTTTAGCTGAAGGCATGTCTTGGGGTAAGATTCAGTTCCTTACATCATCTTCTGGCAGCCTAGCAAATTCTCTTAACCTTTTCCATGTTCTCTTCTGTCTCCTGTTCTGTTTCTCAGCCTCTGGGCAATTTTTCCTCTACTGGCTGCAACTGGATCTTTTTACCTGCCTCTAGGAAACTGGTATTCTTCCTAGTTCTGCTAAAAAAGAGGGGTTGAATATGTAGCATGCCAGTTTCATAAGGCTTTGTCAGTGAGAGAGAAACTTCTTTTTGATTTTCCTAGGTGTTAAAAAAATACCCAAAAACTTTGCAAGGTGATTAAACTGAACAGTATTCATGGACTAGTGCAATGCATGACCTGCATAACTGCAGCGTCTGTACAGGTTTTTTTTAGCCCTGAAAAATGAAAAGGCTACGTGCTGTCAACTTCCATCTGGATAGGTTCAGTTGTGTGCTTATGGAGTTTTTTGTAGCAGTGCAGAAAAAACAATCAATAACTGAAAAGGTTTTCCTTTGCTTCACATGAGTAGTTGCTTTATCAATATTTAGCTGTTTTGTCAGTACTAAATCTCAAGCCAACCTCTATAACAACTTCAAATTTTTAGTGGAAGCATCGACTAGTCCTTCTTTTCACATCCTCAGAAATGTACATAAATGTGAGCTTAGAATCATTGAATAGTTTGGGTTGGGAGTGGAGCTTGAAGATCACCTGGTTCCAGCTCCTGTGACATGATCAGGGACGTCTTTCACAGGATCAGGTTCCTCAAAGCCCCATCCAGCCTGAATTTGAACACTTTAATGATGGGGTATCCACGATTCCCCTGGACAACCTCTTCCAGTATCTCATTACTCTCATCACAAAGAACTTCTTCCTATAGTCCAACCTACCCTCTTTCAGTTTCAAACCATTGTCCTGTCACTACGTGTCTTGGTAAAAAAGCTTCTCTGATCTTCCTTTTAAGTCTCCCTTATATGTACTGAAGGTCTGCAGTAAAGTCTCTCTTAACTTACTTGTATGTGATACTATCAATTTTGTGAAGCCAATTCATCATTTTATTGGGAAGTCAGGTTGTGAACTAGTGCTGAAATAACTGGATGCTCAATAGTTGTCCTTCTGTAGGCAAGTTGAAGGTAATGTTTTATTATTATTTTAGTTTCAGTTTCACTACATCACTCATTTTCTTATAATTGATATAATAATCAGAAAAATCTTCAGTCACAAATGCTGGATATTGCTTCTTAGTCTTACTCAATGTTTTGCTAGTCTAGAGATCCTTGAAAAAGCTACATTTGCCTGGTTGCTGTTTTTGGAGCCTGAAATGACCTGAGATTTGGCTCAGGCAAAATTTGAGTGGGGTTTGAAAGGAGATGACGTGACTGTACTCATTTTTTGGGAAACCTCATCCGGTTTTATACAGGCTATTTTAGCCACAAGTTTATGGTGAGGGATTTTTATGTTCATGAGGAAAGTAGCTTCTTCCAGCTGTGGGACAGAGGAGTTGTTCTATAATTACTTGTTTTAAGCTCAAATTTTATATTGCCAATAAAGTGTAGTTGGATGAAAAGCTTTCTTAGTGTGAATGTCTGAGGCTTTATTTAAATTCTCTGTCTTTATTAAATAAATAGTTTTAATTATTTAGTAACTAATTAGGTTAGGCATTTTTTACTAGGTATGGCACATTTTTTTTTCTGTTTTGCTTTCTTTCAAATTTTGTTAGGTTTTAGGTTTTATTCTGTGTAGCTCTGTTTAGACAAATCTAACCATGAGGATGTTCATGTGTCTTAAAGTCAAGAGAAATTTAATTACCATGTTATTAAAGTTTAAAAATAAAATATAAAAATTATAATAGTATCTTTATACTAAGTAAAAAAACTCAAACTGGTTATACTGGAAAATATTTCAATGTGATGTTTATTTACCAGTCTGTGGTATGGCATGCATAATGTCCTCAAGCATAATGATGCAGCTTGTGTTGAAATTGTTTCTAGTTGAATTTTCAGTGTGGTTGGTGTTGTAACAAAAAAAAAAAAAAAAAAAAAAAAGAAATTAAGTATCTGCAGTGAGGAGTCTGCAGCAGGAAGTATACAGCTGTAGGAACAGTTGTGGACTGTGGACAGGTTGTTGGGACTTTGCCAGTAAAAATAACATAAAATCTTTTCCTGTTTGTGTATCTGGAGTTACTTGCTAAAAGAATTTGGCAGAAAATCCAAAAGTAGCAGTATAATTTTAATTATATTCTCTTACGGTTCTCGTTGTGGGAAAAGATCTAGGGCTGCTTTCATTAACGTTTCTTTTACTATGGAAATATGGTTACCAAAGTGACTTATGCTTGAACTGGAAGTCACAGTTTGGTTACATATGTGATTTTTAGACAGGGAAAAAAGTGAAATTTATATTTCTCTCAGTTTAAAACTTGAGTTTTCCTTAAAGTTGCCTGTTAAATTCTGTACTGAATATCTTCTAAATTCCTAAACACCCTGTGCTTTCTGGTGTACTCACAAACAATGTGTATGTGCTTTTCTCTTAATTCCAGTACATTCAGAATGTACTAATATTTGTATTTGGAATGACAATCTGTTGTGGCAGTGTGGTGTGGGGTTTTTTTTGTTTTGTTTGTTTTTTTTGTTTTTTTTTTTTTTTTTACTACTGGAAGATCCCTCTTGCTCAAAGTTACATGGAAAAGATAGAAAAGTTGCCTTTCACATTCCTTATCCCAGCCATGTGCTGGAAGCCCATGGCTTTTTTCACTTCCCCCATTTATTGTGTCTCTTCCTGCCTCTGTGCGTTTGCTAAACCATCTGTGCATTTCCCATTGAGTCCCAGAGGCTTAAGAAATGTCCTATTTTGTTTGACATTAGTTTTGTTTATATTAGTTTGACAAGTGATGGTTTGGCTTAGAATTGCCTCTGCAACCTGAAAATATTTTTTTAAGATGACATATTTGCCTTTCAGTTTCAAATTCTATCTACCTCTTAAAGTTATGCAGCAGTAATTAAAAATACTGCATTATCTAAAGTCTGTGATTGACCTGATAGATTTGGATAAGTCACAGACTAAGTGCTACCTAACTTCCCAGCTAAGAGGAGGATGAATATTCAGTTTTATGTGTAAGAAAATATATTTTGCTATTTTTCTACCTATTTTAGAGGTAGCAGCAAGAGAAATGGTCTCATTGAAGCATAAAATGAATTTTGGGATTCTGTTTGACTGGTTGACATCTGCATCTTCTCCAGGCTGAGCAAACCAAGTGACCTCAGCTGCTCTTACAAGGCAAGACTTATGAAGTCTTGCCCTCAAGGCCTTTTGTCGACTTAGTCTCCTCCTCTGGACACATTCTATTACCTTGGTGTCCTTCTTATAGTGAGGTATTTAAACCAGCACACAGTGCTTGAGGTGGGTCCGCAGCAGTGCACAGCAGAGCAGGACAGTCACGTCCCTCAACCAGCTGTTGATGCCGTGCATGATGCGCTCCAGGAGCCTTTTGGCTTCCAGGATACACCATTGAGTTGTCCTCAACTTGCCATTGGCTGGGAACCTCAGATCTCTTTCCTGGTTGTTGACAAATGCAGCCTCTTCCATGGGTATTCAGAATGCTGATGTTGAAAGAATAGGAAGAAAAATAACCAAGCTTTTAATGTATTTAAACAGCATCTTTATATGTTTCATAAGTTTGTGATGGCAGGTGCAATGTTCTGCATTGCAAGTGTTTGCCAAAACCATTGAGTTCTAATTCCAGCTGTTTTCATCCAGTCAGGGTTGATGAAAAAACATTTAGTCATCCAGAGCCCTGGTTTTGCTTGTTGTGTTTTTATTTTCACTGGAATCAAGTGCAGGGTTTTTTTGTATAGGCATAGAAATTGTTTTGGGTTTTTTGTTTTGTTGTGTATGTGTATTTTCTTGGAGTTTTTTTCTTTTTTTCCTTCCCCAAGTAGTCAAGAAACTTGGTGATTTTTGCTCGAGGTGATTTCTCTTGTGGTCTTGAAATCTGTGATTCAGAAGTGAATTTGAGTGTTGAAAGAAGCCCACACAGTTGAAACTGAATTGATCATGCATGAGTACTTTCCACAGTTGTAACCCTAACAAGAAGAGAAACCGAGTCAGTTGGTAAGAAGTCCATTACTTTTTGTATGTATGTAGCTAGATGGAAAGGTGCCTGGATACAGAATTCATTTTAATAAATCAAGAGATTTACATGTAGCTTGTTACTAGATATAAATTTTGAACTTTTTTTTTTTTTGGAACTTATAGTGGATATTTATGTCTGATATTTACATATTTATGTCTGATATTTACAAACATGTAAACTTCGTTATAATTAAGTGTAGGTACAAAATTATTAACATTAAAAGATCATTGCAAGTATACATATATCCATATATCTGATGGGGGCAAAAAGACAGATAGTTGATTTTATGTGTATTGGGTCTTTATTTGCTCAATCCTCAGACACTGAAGAAGCGTGGACAAGAGCTTGGTCAGAGTGTGGGTTGTCTTTCCCCCCTCCTGTACAAGACTTACTTTCCATGATCTTCATGAACATCATTAACTTTTACCATTATTTTGTCTTACTGCTAAATGATAGTACACACTTGCAGCATAGGTCAGAATTTTCTCAAAAGTTCTGATTTATGAGTTTAATTGATCACCCAGGTGCATTAATAAGTCTCTTGGATTGCTGTCATGTCAGTAGGAAAGTAGGAAAGATGTACTATAATATTGATTTATAAATTATCAATATATAGTTTACTTTTTTCCCCAGTGACATTGGTGAAATCACAGAAAACTAATTGAGCATGAAAATAATTTTCGGTCTTCACCTGTGATCCAATTTAACTGACTGATGTAGGGAGTCTGTTTTCTTGGTTTGTACTTCACTGCTGAAAATGCCAAAGTATTAATCAAACTTCCATGTATCATCTAGTCTCTGCTGAATCATACTCTTAAAACATGTCAGTTTAGAATTAAACCTTGTCTTAGGAAAACAAGTAAGGCTCTACAGTGAAGAAATCTATTGTCAAAGGACATTTAGTGTAAATGTTCTTCAAAGCATCAGCTGCAGTGAAAGGTTTGTTTTCTTGTAAGACAACCTCTACAAAATTTGTGACTTATCAAACACTGCAAATAAATATTTCAACAATTAAAGACTTTGTGATAATAGTTCTTTAGAGTTGAAAAGACAAAATTGAAGCCTAGCGTATCTAGAAGCTAGTATAAAAAAACCTGTCCAATCTTCGATAAAATTCAATGACAGCAAAAACAAGTTTTCCTTGCAGGGTAAGTTTTCATAAAATAATTGAGCTTATATGTTCCTTGGCCATCTATATGCTTTTCCCTAGGAAAATTTGACTGAAGCTTGTTTTTAATGAACAGGAAGCTACTCGGCTGTTTAGCAACAGAAGCTAAAGGAATCTCGATGTATATAAGGACAAAAATCATTTTCCTGCTAAGCAGATAGGCTCACTTTTCCATCATAGATTTAAATGGAAAATTTTGACTGGTCTCAGTTACTTTTAATGCATGAAATAACATTGGACATCAATCGTCTCATGTAATGAATCACAACTTTGAAAAATTTACATGGATAGGTTGTTTCTACTTCCTTCTAAGCTTGCTGACAGCTTCTTTCTACCTGTAGACCCTCTCCTGTGTCAATTCTCTTATTAATGTGATTTCATCACTTTGTAAAAACCTTAAAGATATCAATCTCCACTCATTAGTCCCTGTTTTCCTCTCTGTCCTGTTACAAGGTCTTTGTAGGAGGAATTCCTTTAAGTGCTACATAGACACAAGATGTTGTTCTCACCTGGAGGTCTCTGTGTGTAACATAATGGAAGCAGCTGACTAATTCCTGTAGTTGATTGCCATGATTCTTGGCTTGTGTTTTATCTGTTTGTAGGTGCATCTGTTTCTTTGTATTCTGGGGACTCCCGACCTAAAATTAAGTTGTCGTGAGTTTGTGTTTTCCATGTATTACTCCTGTGTAATACTTGGTTTTCTGGAGAATTGTTCATCACTTACAAGTCAGAATTACGAACCATCCAAATACACCCGCATATTTGAAGTTCTCTGTATTATATTTCTTCAAATATTTGTTTCTCAGATTAATATTTTAAGACAAATAAATGATTAAATTCAGAAACCATTTAAAAATACTTTTTTCCGAAAATGATACCTTATAAGTGGCTAAGACCTTTCCAAAATCAGAAATATATATGTGTGTAGAAGAGTACAATAATTTACCAGTAAATGAGGTAACACTTCTACAGCTTTTTGAATATGTCTTTGTCACTGAAGTAATGCATCTGGGACTGGATACTCTTTCTTTAGAGGAGAAAATGGTACACATGAGAAGGTCATGTTTGAGACCTGTGTTTTGAAGTCCACAGAAATTTACTATTTCAAGGCCATGGAGGCATGCAGTTCCATGTTTGACATTTTGAAAAAGTTTTGGTAACTTTTAAAGGTCAGTTAAATATCAGAACGTTGAATATTTTATTAAATGGTTTGAATCCCGGATGGGACATCTAGGTCCTAATTTAATGGCAGTAGCAAAAGTGGTTCAGAGGAAGCCAAAGATGGTTTTGTAGCCTCTCTGGAAAGGCTGGAGAGCAGCAGAATATTACGATGATTCACCTTGAGGTTTGTCTGGATTCATCCAAACCAAGTGTCAAAACAAAACTTACAGAGACATATTGTGTTCTAAAAATATGAACTGTTTGCAAATCAGGTGCTCTTGAATATGATTATCCATGCTAATATCTATACATGAGCATACAATCTAACACAAATATGAATTTTGCTAGGCTACTTTGTTATAACTTCACTCTAGCCTTTTTGAAGGCTGTGGTGATATTCATACGTGTTTTTGATCACATGAAAATGATTAATCATTGCATACTAAGGAAGGTTTCAGTGAGGGAGAATAGGTCCTTTTGTCTTAAAATTAGAAAAAAAATGATTGAATTCAGACAATTTTACTGAAAGTAAATTTTTGGAGATTCCAAATTAAATTTTTATAATGTCAGAGGAAGTTTATACATGAAGTTACTATTCTAAAATTTATTTTATTTTTTCCTTTTAACCATCTTACACTTAACCATCACATACTCTCAAGTTTCCTTTAAGACCTGGAAAGGAAAGCAAGACTGATTCCTCCAGAGAGCCATTCCGATCACAGGCCAAGTATCTGAAACTGCCTTTGGAGGCTTTTCCTTTTGGATAAGTAGTCTCTTCTTGACTCTGTCTAAAACAGACCAACTTCCATTGGTGTTCTGTTATTCTAAATTAGTATGATGTTGCAGAAATGTGTAAGTGCTTTTTTTTTTAATGAAGGACGCTTTGATCTTGTGATACATTCTAGTTACAAAGTCCCACTGTTGTAAATATTCAGGTTCTGTGCATCTCAGATTGAATTCAAAACATTAAAAACCCTAGTTGTGATACTGCCCTTCATGTGAAAAGATAGACTAAAGAAAAGGAATAGGGGAAAATTGTGGTGCTATCTCTAGTTCTTTATGGGTCACTTTATATTTCAGTTACCATACCATCCAACAAGGTCAGTAACAGCTGGAATACAATTCAGTTTAGGAAAAAAGGAAGGGGAGTGGTTAAGAGAAAGTTAGTTTTCATCTGGTGAGAAGGCAAGCATAAACCAAAACTGATGTACTGCAAACTACATATTATAGGCTCAAAGGGTTTCAGGAGTGTTCTGTTCATGGTCTACTTCTTGTTCTTTTGAAAGAATGAGTTTGTAGTTCTAGTGCACTGAACTATGTTGAGCTACCTGAACCCATGTTATATTCTAACATAATGTTTACCTATGTAACTTTTTGTTCTTATGTGTAGCTGTTTATTAAGAATGTGCTTAGTAGTGTTTTTTTTAGTAGTGTTTTTTAGTGGTGTAGTGGTTTTTTTTTTTAATTATTATTCTATGTGTATGCAGACGTAGATTAAGCAGTCTGCCTCCTTCTCTCCTTCCCTCTACTGTAACCCATTGTTAATAGTTTGCATGGGTTAAAATTACACTTAATCTCAAGCATTTTTAGAGAAATGGGTGTTCTTGAACAGACAGTAGGCAGAGATGAGTAAGAGTACACACAGAAGGGTTGTTTCTTTTCACATTACTTGAAAGGGTGGGATTTTTTATTTCTTTTTTGTTTTAATTATCAGTGACTAAATTATTGATGATGATTGGTAATAAATTGCAGATTATTGAAGTGTGGCCTTCCTGAAATACTCCCTGGATTATGCACAGTGTGGCTCTGTAATGCAGAGCTCACAGTGCTCATAGAAGTCGGTACTTCAGCTGTCACTTAACTTTGCTCACCACAGAAGTTCACTTAAAATTTTGCAAAGGCAAATTTAAGCATTTAGAAAGCATTTCTAAGTTGAGTGCATGAATTGTCTGATGGTTTCTTACCAGGAGCTTGGATAGTTAGTTTTGATAGTGCTGGGTAAGAGAGTCAAAATAAAAGAAACTCAGAATTCGTGATTTGTTTCAAAGTAATCTGGACTTGTAATTTCTTGTTTTGGCTCGCTTTGTCCATCTTTTTGAGAAGTTCTAAGAGACAGATTCTTTCTTCCAGTTGTAGTTGTCTGGTGGAAGTTTCTCCACTGTCTTGCATGGTTCATACCACCTACAAAGGACTGTTCTTCGTGTGTCTTGTGTGTTCTTTAGTGTCATGTGGCAGAATGGCTGAGGCTGGAAAGCATCTCTAGAGATTTTCTAATTCAATCACAGTGAACAAAGTACAGTCAGCTGCAGTAGACTGGCCAAGATCATTTTAGCTTGGGTTTTGAATATCTCCAAGGATGGAGATGACATTTGGACAAACTGTTCCAATGAAAAATGCTTTTGTTTCTTTGTTTCTCTCCTTATGTCCTTCAGTGAACTCTGAATTCAAAGTTTGATTTTTTTCCCCGTTAAGAAGTTCTTTTTTGTTTTCAGTACTGATTAAAAATCTGATATAATTTTAAAAACAAACAAAATGCAGACCAAAATAGGCTTGTCTCATATTTTCTTTTTCTGCTATGAAAACATCGTATAGGCCAGTCCCCTCACCTGCTGTGGTATCTGCTGCTGCCTGGTTGTACTTGAAACAGGCCACATCTTGTACATCAGCTCTGCTTCCTGAGGAGGGCACATGTGGATGTGCACTCTTTTTAATTCAGACAAGGGGCTGGCATGAAAGAGGGAGACAGGACAGCTTAAGCTGCAGCAGCAGTATTTCTGCAGCTGCCTGGTGAACAAGTTCCAAATCCTGATGAGGCTGAAAGAAAAAAAGGTTTGGCTTTTTTTTTTTTTTTTTTTTTTTTTTTTTTTTTTTTTTTTTTTTTAACAACTGTATTGTTTTTCTAACTGATTTCAGTGGGAAACAGAGCAGAAGCTTGTGCCAGTTTGTTGTAACTGGCATAGCAGAAGTCCAGCAGGCAGTGTAACAGCACTTTAATCCTGTTGATTGAGGCCTTGGATTCCTTTTTGGTGGAAGACATCATCTCATCTTGATTTTTAGAAAACTTATTTGCTTCATCTCTGTAGTAGGCAGTGAATGTAAGAGAGGTTGTTGAAATAGCTGTATGGCTTTATTGCTTGCTTTAAAGAGTTTCAGGAAGGAGGATTTGTTTTACTGGACTGGTCTGAGCCTTTCACAACTGTGTGGGCCATATGTTCACAGCATGTGTGAGGCCTAACACTGCTTAATATTGCATATGAGCAATTGCTAAAACATAGTGATTTAACTTATTGGTCAAAATAAATAGTTGCATGTTAGAAGTATAGCTGAGGATTCTTTACAGATTCTGTAATATGTACTTTACTGTTAGGCACTGCATCAAAAGTTACTTTATTGAGGAAATATAAAGTGTATGAGAGTCCAGTACTTGCTGCTGGAGTGGTTCTTTAATGCAAAACCTTCAAAGGTATGTACTGCAAAATTGTTACAGACTTCAAAAAGTCTTTAAGTAGATACCTAATTAAGAATGAGATACCTGAATTACCTTATGGTAAAATACTTAATCTTATACTGAGCTCAATTCTGAAGGCTTTGCTGTGGAACCACTAAATTCCCACTTAAAGCAGTTAAATTCCCCAATGTCTATTGGACTGGTCTTTTTACTGCAAGTAAATCTGCACTGTGTTTGCATATAAAGGTCACTGCATAATTGCATGTGCTGCTAATGTCCTGGTTTCAGTTTAGCTTTCACTTATTCTGCATTACTGAACCAATTATAATCGCCATTCACTTTTTGAAATTATGTCCTTAAGTACTTTGTACTGGAATTCACACCATTCCTTAACACCTTACCACCTTTTCCATATGCCAGCCTACTTCCAAATCAAATTTAGAAGTTTGATTCAAGGTTAGAAGAGTTCGATTTGGCACTCTGAGTTTGGCTTACATGGATGCAGATCATTTCAGTAAAAGTTCATTGTGATTTGTCTTCCAGTCACTATGTTGTCATGCATTTATTATTTTTTTTCCTAAGATATATAGCTTGATCTCTTTTTAACCTGATTTTCATTAGATACTGTATGAGTATCTATTCAACAATTTTCTTTTGAGTCATACCTTTTATTTAGAAAGATGTATTCTTTTTTTTAAGCATCATGCTTTTCATGTTCTAGAGAGAACAACTGTTGTTCTTTTGGTTTTTTGTTATTTTGTTTTTAAGCTTTCATATTTCTTTTAATTGAGCTTTTTGCTGAACTGTTCATTGGACAACAGAATTTGTACTAAATCTTAAAGCTGTTTTATGTTTGGTTTTTTAACACATGAGCTGTTAAATATGAGAAGTGAATACTTCTTTTTTGTGACACTTGAGCACTTGTGACACTTAATGGCCTGCAGCATTTTAATCTCAATTCCAAACAACGATTTTTTTTCTAAGTAACTGAAAGCTGTTTTAAAACAATATATGCAGCAGATGTATTGTTAAGGGTGCTGACCCGTCATGTTCAGAATTTAATGAAGCATAGTAATTTGGGTAAAAAATCCTCCTGGAAGAGAAAGATCTGGAAGATACCTCCAGGATATAGTTTTGAAAACTATGGATTAATTTCAGAAGTTCTCATGAAAAATTAATCTTGGGCGCAGGGAAAATAGAAGTAGAAGTGTATTTTTCATCTGAGTTCTGTTGCTTTGAATTCATTGCATCCTATCTCAGAAACCCAGTTCCCAGAAGAATTTTGAAGTATAGGCACAAGATAGAAAAAGTGTAGTCAGTGAATATAGTCAGTTTGGGACAATGCAGCGAGAGCTGACAGTTTAAGGGGATAGTGTTAACTTGAAATGCATATTTGTGTTAGAAAATACTGTACCTACAATGTAGTCATGGGAAACATAAGGTTTGTGGTGGCTGGTGGGCATGAAAACCTAGATTCCATTTTGCACTCATGTTTTGTAGCAATTTCAAAGGTGCATTAGTTGTTTGAGCATATGAGCTGTTGAATTTCCTTTGATGAAAAGGGGAAAGATTTATGGTTCCTGGATGAGCAAATGCAGATTGCTGATGTGTAGCATCATGCCCAGTGATAAACATGGAGGTAGAAATTAATTTCCTGTATGTTGTGCTGTAGACTAAAATGCCAGATTGCTAATGAATAAAGGATGAACTATCATTCAGTTAAAATGTAGTAAAAAAAACCCAACAAAAACAAAACAAACCCAACCCTTAGAATGTTAGTGTTAGCGTTGAAATGTTGAAGTGTAGTGCCTTAGGAAGTGCACTTAGTCAATCCTAAATCCTGGAGCCCTGTGGTGTACCTTACTATCCTCAGGATGTGACCAATCAGGAATTGTGTGCTTTTTTTTGTGGGTGGAGATGGAGCACAAATTGATCTCCCAATGAGCAAAGAACCCCTCATGAAATTTTAATGCACAATGGCCTGTGTTGTGCTTTTTTAAATTTTCAGTGCTAACATTAAAAATATGTGGCACTGCAGTTCATAGTATCTAATTTGCACCATGACATTCCTTCAGAAAAAGAAAAGAAATTAAGTATGTCAGCCTATCAGTAGAAGTGTATTTGAATGAGAGTTTCTTTGTTGTGAATATAATTCTGTATATGGTGATGTGGAACTTTTCATGCTCTGAACGGGAGCTTTGACAATGTTGAGCCTTGTATCATATTTACAAGGAGTTGTTAGAACTGAACCTGAACAACAACATTCAGCTTAGTGAAAACTTTGCATTTACGTGAAATATATGGAAATAGAATATCAGGAAGGATGCCAACTGCCACTTTATTAGATATAAGACTACCAGTACAGTTGAATTTACACAATTCCTTAACAGAAATCTTTTTATAGGAATCCCAGCAGAACACTTTCTTATACTGGGATTATTCTCACTAGGTTTTAACTGCAGTGAATATTCAATGCTGATGCTGTCTTTGGTGATCTTGTAAAGGAAAAATCAGGTAATCACAGAGTATCTCCAGACCCGTGGAGGTACCTAGTCCACACTCCTCTTGTAGGCCAGGCCAGCTATGTGAAGTTGCCCAAGACTGTACAATCTCCAAGGCTGGAGTCTCAAAAGACTTGCTGGGCAGCCTATTTCTTAGATGTTTGACCTCAATAACAGGGGAAAGTACCTTCTAATGTTTAAATGGAATTGCCCATATTTCAGTTTGTGCACATTGCCTTTTCTGTCTCTGGGGATCATTGAGAACAGTCTTGTTCTGTCTTTACTGCTTTTAACCTAGGTACTCTGCAGTAGAGAACCTCCTTTTTCTCTGATCTTGGGGCTTTTTCTGTTTCTCACTTTTCTCCCTGCCACCCGCCCCAGCCTTGGAACACATATTCTGCAGACCAAGTTTCTTTAGCCCATTGAAGTCCCACTGAATGACAGCAGAACCATCTGCTCTGTCAAACACTCCTTCCAATTTTGAATCGTCTGTAGAATTGCTGAGGTTAGGCTCTGTACCATGAGCCAGGTCCTTAATGAAAAGCAGTACTGGCACCAGTAGGGACCCCTGGGGGCTCCATTGAAGGGGCTGGCCTCCAGCTGGACTTTGGCCTGCAGATCACAGCCCTTAGAGCTTGGCAGCACAGACTGTTTTCAGCCACCTTGCTGTCCACTTTCCTGTGTTTCACAGTTTGTGAGGATGTTCTGGGGAACAGTCCCGAAAGCTTTTCTTTATTCAAGATAAACAACGTTCTTAGCTCTCCTCCCATGTATTTTCTAACTATTTAATTGTAGAAAACAGTTATGTGGGCTAAGCATGGTTTTCCTTCATAAATAAAGGCTGCATATTTCCCACCACCTTCCTGTCCTTCACATGCTTGGAAATTGTTTCCAGGATTATTTGGCCTATCACTTTACAAAACATTGAGTTGAGGTGGACTGACCTTTGGTTCTCTGTATTCTCCTTGTCCTTCCTGAAGACAGGAGAGATGCTTGCTTTCTTACAGTCTATTACAGAACCTCCCTTGATAGTCATGACCTTTCAGAGCTCTTCTGGGAGTAGCTTTGCAGTGATGCTGTCCAGGTCCCTCAGGACTCATGGGAACATCCATCCCATCGGGTTGCATGAAGTTATGTATGACCAGCTTGTTTAAATTTTCCCTAACCTGATTCTTCTCTAAGGATAAATGTTCCTTGCTCCAGAAGAGCAGGGAAGAACTATAAAGAGCTTGTTTCTACAGTTTCAGCACAGCTGGTATCCATAACCCACTACAGGATTGGTGGGATCACAGTTTTGAGTATGGAATGTCGCTCAGATGGAATACCTGCACTGACAGGAGCATACCAGTCCTATCTACTGATCTCTCTCTCACACACACAACTATCCCAATTATTAGAAGTTATATTTGCTGGTGGGGGAAAAGAAGCGAAGTTCTTTTTTATTGCGAGGAGAAAGCTTACCTGTTTGAGTGTGCAGTTGGAACTGACCCCGTGTTCTCTGATCTCATATGAGCTTCAAATCTTTACTGTGATGGGAGCTCTAAACGAAGCAAACTTACACACAATTGCAGTTTCAGTTATGGGGATTATAAGTGAATTTCAAATATTAGAATATTGTCAAATCCTAATGCCCAGAATTTTCCTAATGCTCAAAAATACTATGTTTACTTTAAATGTATGCTGAAAATTCACTCAAGTCAATTCACACAGTTACTCATCAATATCCATTTTCTACTTTCTGAGAGAAACCACATTGTCTAAGCTGAGGCTGAATGAATGGATGTTGGATTCACTGGAAAATATTTTTTATGGTCTGTGTAGCTGCTAAGATAATAATAAGCTCAGTGAAATTAAGTAGAATCTTAGAACGCCTGAATTGTGTATTGGTTGTAATTTTCAGGATAAATCTTGGATCTATATGCCTGCTGCAGCCGAAGTAAGGATCTGCGCATGTCCATGTTTTGGATAGGGCTTAACAGTAGAGTCTGTTCAGTTTTATAGCGGCTTCATCTGATATTTGATGAATTTTGATGCATAAGGCAAGCAAGGGAAAGTAATTAGGATTTTCATGAAGTATCGTGAATTTTGGTTTTACAGGTGCTGTCTGCTGGAGAGCTGTTCTGTCCAAGTATTATGCCTACTTGAGCAGTGTATGTCCAGCTTGCTTTAGGGGGCATAAAAGCAGAAGTTACTTATCTGAATGTGTGATTTTCCTTTCTTGAATGATAATGGTGCTAAACTTAAATGATTATACTTGGTTAAAATGTAATTTACTATCTCGAATTTGGCTGAGCTCAGCTTGAAACTAAATGTGCAGTTGGTGGTTTAAAAAAAGTGACAAAAGCTGCTAAAATATTCAGCACTAAGAATATCTTTGACTACTTAGACACTTCAGGAGCAGTGGCTGAATAGGATAGTTACAGTCGTAATGCACTACAACCTTCTCTCTCATTATGCTGTTTATATCGTGCTTGAATGAAAATATATTTTAGTTCCCTGGAAGCCTCTTCTCTTCAGCTTTAAGCTTTCAGCAGATGGGAGTATTAGAGGAAGGTTTGTTCCTCTGCTTCTGTATTGAACTGAGAATGCCACGGGACTGTGAAAGGATTTCAGCCAAATTGCAGAACCTTCCTTGCCCTACTCTCGAGCAGCCCACGCCATTAGCAGCTCTGTTTGTGGTGTCAGAGATGTCATTAGCTTGTCGTGGGAGATCCCTTCAGCTATGCTAATTATTTCAACAAGTTCTATTCAAGAGCTGTTCAAACATTAGGGCTTTAGGAAGTGGTAGCTATTCCAGAAAGACTTCTGAATGCAGATCACTTTCTGCACATTCATGTTTCGATGCTGACTGCAGTAAAACTGAGAATTGGCCACTCCTTAGACATTAGGATGTAATGCAGATATTTTGTACCTCATGTCTTCTATTTCATGTAATACCCTAATCACAGAGGAGAGAGAAAGGACACAATTCATCCTTTATTTTCTGCTGTTCTTAAGTGACTGTAGATGGGCTGTAATGCTAATTTCTAGTTGAGCTGCTCTGAAGCTTTAGGATTTCTGAATTTTAGTCTTGCTTTCAGTGCTTATCAGCTCTTGAATTTGCAGCAAAAAAATACACTATAGAAAGAACCTTTGGGGTGACAGATTTCCAATGTTCTTCTGTTTAAGTGTGTTTGACATAATTATATTCTCTTAAAAATATTGTTTTGTCAACAAATAGTCAAAAGGTGTTTTTTTTTCTTCTTTATTTTACTCAGATTCACCCTGCTTCAGGAAGAATCTCAAAATCTGAACAACTTCTGACACAGCTTGCTTTACACTTTAACAAGATACCATTCCATTAAGAACAATGAGCTCCACAACACCAGGTCAGTTTGTTTATGTTTATACCTCACTCCTGCAGAAAACTGTGCTT
The DNA here is from genome assembly GCF_009819655.1 of Sylvia atricapilla. Classification (NCBI taxonomy): domain Eukaryota; kingdom Metazoa; phylum Chordata; class Aves; order Passeriformes; family Sylviidae; genus Sylvia; species Sylvia atricapilla. Next base: position 30,193,244 of record NC_089140.1, read on the forward strand.
TCTTAGGAAATATACAATTCTTTGTGTTGATGAAATGAATTTGGCAAATGACTGATAAGCAACACTTATGAAATAGGACAATGGCTGTATAAACAGAAAAATCAATTTTGGAGATATCTTACCTCAGTTGAATTTTAAACCTGGTATAATCCTACAGTGCATTTAAATACTTTTTTGTTTTTTTCTTAAGAAACTGATTAGTCATGATCTGCCATGAGTAGACATTTTATAATATTTTAGTTCTTAATATGTGTAATTAGACATTAATTTATTTTCTGCCTTTGCACAGATGCTTCTTTTAAAGAAAGGCTTCAAATAGTATCCCATTATTTTTCTGTTTAGCTGCAAAGTCATCTTTGCCCATAATAGGCATTCTTTGCAGAGCTTCCTCCTTTAAATATGTGTAATTAACAATGGTCTCTGAACCTGCTTTATCCAATGCCTGCAAAATGAGTCACTGAACTGCAGGTTCACTTGATAGAGAGTGAACTATCAGTAGCTGTTTAAACTTCCAAGAAAACAGAATGCTGCATATGGAACATGCCTTGACTTCAGTTCTTTTGAGGAGTGAGAGTCCCCAATTCAAATCTCTGCAACATCCCATATGGTTCACACTGTGTTCACCCACACTTGAAGTATCTATTCCTAGTGCTGTTGGTAAAATAACCCTTTACAGGTGGCTTATTTTATGGCTGCTTTGGTTTTGTGCAAACAGCCTATAAAAGCATCAGGGAAAACACTGTAATACTTTGTGAGCTGTATTTATCTGTACATGCCTTATTGCATAGAAATTTAATTCAGCAAGCATTTTTTGAGAATTGTTGATTGTAGTATTAAAAACTGGCAATAACTTCTACATCAAATGGAGTCTAGCATAGCTGGGTTTCAGACTTGGCCCCTTTTTTTCTTACAGTGCAATTTGGTGCATGCAGTGAATTATCCATACAGAGCACTACAGGGCGTTCAGCAGAAGGGCACATCTTTGTCTGTATCACAGTGGTGCTTAATAGGAAATAATCCTGTACTTTCCTAAACATACAGTTCAAATGCCAAGATACTCCAGCTGATTTGGTATCTTTCTAACGTTTCTTTTTTTGTGTTCGTTGCGGTCTGTGGAAAGAGCCAAAAATTAGACTGTGTCTCACAAAAAGAAAGTAAATTTTCCACTACTCTTATTGGTATGAAGAAAGAAGATAGCAAACATGGATGCATATTTGGTGTCTGTTTCTTCAGGCTACATTAAATGTAAGAAAGGAGAAACATTCAGTATAATCAGATTACGTGTAAAAGTATTTAGATACTTCAGGAACATCACTTTTGGTAGGAGTTAGGTGCCTAAATATCTTCAAAGCTACTCCTTAGTGTCTCCATCATTAGAGTTTGCCTCTGAAAGCTCTGAGTTGCTTCACCAATCACTTCAATACACCTCTGTGGCATGTACAGAAATGCACTTTTCAAGGGCAGTGTCAATATTTTTCTTTCCCTCAATGAAACAGCAGTGAGGTGGGATCTTTTTGGACTTTAGTCTAGCATCCTGCTTAAAGTTAATGCCACAAACTGGAGAAGGATGAGTGGCATCTCTTCTGTCCCCCAACTGAGTGAGGCTGAGATGTGTTTTGTGCAGTGCTTTGTCACTTTTTGAAATTTCTGGTTCCAGTGCAGTCCCTCTGCAGACATGTAGGGAATAGAGTGATAGGAGAAGTCTGCCATTTCTCTGAGCAGTTAGCATTTGATTGGGATTTTTTAGAAGATAAACATTGCTAAATTTTCTTATTATGTCCATAGTAACTGAGTTCCCCTTTTCCTGTCCTCTTCAAGTGTGCATATTTTTTCATACATGGCCAATGTTTTTGTCCCACTGCATGGGACTTTCTCATGGAGTTTGTTTTTTATGAAGGTGAACCTTATGAGATGAAGAGATGGAAGGGCAGTTCCATCCAACTTTAAAGGTCCCATCCAACCAAAACTATTTTATGACTCTGTGATTCCTATGATTCAGCTTCCAATTTAGGTCTAAAATACGGATTAGGTTGCAATTGTTTCACTTGTGAGGTGCTCCAATAGTTACAAGTGTCCCCAGTATTCCAAAAGAGAAGTTAAGGAATTGCCAGTGGCATGAGCAGCTTCTTCCTGTGACGGTGAGCTCGTGGTAGGCAGTTCTTGTATTTATGGCTTGTGATTTAAATGGCAAAAACCTTAGTGTTCAGTAGTGTTAGAGTTGGGGGTTTTGTGCTTTTTCTTTTTTATTCCCGATTATCTTGAATTTCTTCAGGGAATAGGTTGCTATATTCTGTTACATCCAGCGGTTAGGGGAGTTTGAAATAATTTTTAAGAGGGGCACTTTAAGCACATACAGTATCCAGACAGTGTTTATAACCCTTTTTTCTATGGTGTAACACCAGGATGCTATCTCATTTAAATACCAATCTGTGTGTCTTGTACATAAGAACTGTGAAAATCTTCATAATATACGGTAAATGTTGATATTTTGGGTTGTGGTTTTAAGTTACAGCAAAATGGTGAATGTACTTTTTTTTTTTACAATATATCTAGCACGCACATATATATAGCTTCTGTATGAGCATTCATACATGCAGCTTACACAGACAATAAATATATTTAAAAATCCCCCACAAAACCAGAAGAAAAAACAAGAGGCAAACTGGTAAAACAGTACTCTGTAGATGAATAGGTATAGCCAGCCCACTTCATGGATGGCTTGTTTTGACAATGAAAAATTCTGAAATACTTAAAGGATTGTATGCACTATGCTTAATTTGTATGGGTTTATTATGGGATGTGCTAAGTGGAAAAAAAATGTTTCTTTAGAATTGCTTTCTCTTTAAACCTAATTTGTATGAAAGCCCACTGAAAGACCTTATGCGGAACAAGCAAAAATGATGCATGTTTTATTCAAACATTATCTGAAGAGCCTCTTTGGAGTTTGTTTGTAGAGGCAATGCACTTGAGTATTTCCTTATATTGTATGATGCAATGAGTGCGGTGCCTCCAGCACAGCAACATCTACTTGAAACAACTCTGTAGACTATTAAATTGATCCCAGCTCTTTGAATCTTCAGGGACCAGGCTTGTGCTAATGTATAAAGCTATTAGGTGAATGCTGAATCTCAACAGGGAAAGGTGCTGATGTTTGCTTCACTTGTTATGAATTGTAACATCATTAAGGAAATGTTTCCATTCTGTAACCATGTTCTGAACTGATTACTGTGCATAAGAAGTGTTGGTCAGAAAAAGAAAATATTTATTTCACAGAATCACAGAATTGTTAGAGTTGGAAGGGGGCTCTGGAGATAGCCATTCAAATCTCCCTGCCAAGGCAGGGTCACCTAGAGCAGGTCACACAGGAATGTGTCCAGCTGGGTTTTGGATGCCTCCAGAGAGGGAGACTCCATGACCTCCCTGGGCAGCCTGTTCCACTGCTCCACCACTCTCAATGCAAAAAATTTCTTCCTCATGTTGAGGTCAAACTTCTTGTGTTACAGCTTATGGGCATTGCTCCCCATCCTGTAGCTGGGCACTGCTAAAGAGTCTGCTTCCGATCTCTTGGCACTTGCCTTTAAGATATTTGTATGCTTTAAAGATATCCCCTTCCAGTCTTCCATTCTCTGGACTAAAGCCAGCCCAGCACCTGCTCTTATGGAGAATAGTTAGCATCAAATCTGAGGGAGACTTTTTTTTTAAATATTAATACTTTCCAGTGTTGAATTAATATACTTACAGGTGTATTTTGGAATTCTCTAACTGTCTAGTATTTTGGAGCATATCTTCTCTTAACGTGGTGGTGTAGTTGGAGATTGTGTCTGTTGTGTGCCTACCAGCTCAGTTTCCAAGGGTTCCAACCCTTGGAAAGGATGCTACTCATCTAAACAGAAGAGAGATGGCTTCATTTAAAGCATATGTTGGTTTAATACAGTATTTTTTACCCAGATTTTTTCAAAGAAAACCAGAATCTATGGAGAATGGTGGATTATAAATATTTCTGTGAAGATACAGATCACAGCTTTTCTTTTTGTAACATGAGAAGGGGAATGAGTCCAGAGAGATCTCATTCTTCTCCCCTTTGCTTCTCCTGTCAGTCAGATCTTTCAGATTTTATGCTCTACCTTTCCCCTTGAAATTAAAATCAATATTGTAATGGTTCAATTAAAAAAAATCTATTAAAATCCAATACACCAAAACCACTAAAGATAGTCATGTAATCATTTTCTGTTAGGAAAGAGAAGCAAGTAATATTAATACATGGTACTAATAAATTAAGAAGAAGGGAAAATACCTGAAGCTCTTGACCTTTATGGAAGTTTTCTAGAGGCTGAAAATATTTTTAAATAGCAGTGTTTGGTATCGCAGTTTCCTGATGGAAAACCACACATCCACTTTATCCAGTTTCTCACTTTTAATATTGCAGACGGGTGAAATGCTGTTGTGGAAAGTTGGTCAGGGAGCTTTTTACTGTCCCTGGTTTTCAGCAGCATTTCAACATGCCTGCTGCTGAAGATAGCAAGTTCAAAATGTGTTTGGTTTACTTAAATTCACCTAGGTGAAATTAGCTCTTTCATCTATCTGTAATTACTGAACTGAAATCCAAGTGTGATACGTAATATTTTGGAAATTGCTGTCCAGACTTCTTTCTGCTCTTCAACAACATTACTTACTTTTTCAGGTCCTTAGTGTCTTCTAAGAGCTTCTATTATCAGCAGAAAGTGATATTTCTTAATAAACTGAATGGGAGAGAAAAGAGCCGTATGCTAAATTCTACGAGCTCCTACTTTTCTGTCATCTTGATTCTGAATTTCTTTGATAGGCATTTGTTTGTTCCTCATGAGAAATGGCTTGTTTTTCCTCTCTGCAAAGCTGACTCCCCCTGTTTTCTTGTTCTGCTTTTCTCTGCATTTTTATAAATAATTTTTCTCATATTAGTAAAGACAAAACATACAAAAAGCTCCAAAATGCAATTTTCACTACTATTTTAAAATTAAAATGCATTGAAAGTTTATGTTGCAGTCCAGTAACCATCTCTTCACCAGTAGTAGATGCTGTGAACAGATGAATAGTTTGATGAATAATCACATATCTCACTTTAAAATGTATTTTGTCAGTTTTTTAGTAAAAAGATGTAAGAGAACTTTGAGTCCAGAACAAAGAAGTACAGTAAATACTGGAAGGCTAGAACCTCTTCTTTGTATGAAGGTCTGTTTTGGCAGGTGTTTAAGTTCCACTGAAGTTAAGTGCATGGATCTTTTTCAAATTTCTGACTCCGGGCTGAAGGAATAAAATACGTTTGTTCCTTGTGAAGACTTTGTGATGAATTTTCCTTAGGTTTAAAAAGAACTGCATCACAGGCTGGATTAGATATATATGAAGAATTCACTGAATATGGCCCAATAAGATTCAGGATTAATAGGTGTGTTATCTCTTCCTATCTGTCTATGTATGACAGAGTACTGAAACTCTTTAAGATCTCAAAAAGGAAAAATAAAATAAAAAATATCTACAAGCTCAGCCTTGATATAATGTGTATAAAATAAGGATTCTTGCCTCACAGCACTCCTTGCTCTTTTTATCTTTTAATGCAAAGCATGACTGAGATGTACAGCTCAGATTTTGACCTCTTGAATCTCCTTACAGAACTCCAAAATAGCTTCAGTCTGACATAAATCTTAACTTTGCCCTTATGAAATGTAAAAGACGTTGCTGTTTAGAGATTCTGTATTTTTCTCATAATAATTTAAGCCTGACATCTTTATCTAGGTATTTCTAGGTAAAATCCTAAGAAGCTTGAATAAAAAATACAAATTCCAAATGTGTTCTGCCACTGGGGATTTAATGTACAAGACTGCCAAATAATGAATAAAATGCTCTGTGCATGCATTAGATAAGAAAGCATAATCTTGTTCATTTGTTATAATTAATGTTTGTAAATACATTGACTTACTTACTATTTTTTTTTCTTCCTCTTAGAACTAATTTGCACCATTTACAATGAAAATTAATAACTAAAGCATTAAAATGTCATGGTTCTACTCTTATTTGTGCTTTCATACTTGCACACCTTCATGAAGTTGTATTATTTTGTATGCTAATTCTTCAGATTTTAAGTGAATAAATAATGACAGCAACTAGACAGTGGGTTGTGGGATCAGTTACTACTTTCAGCAGGTTCAGGTTAACTGAAGAAAACAAATTTGAAAATTGTTTTTGGTATAACTTTGTGATACTTTAAGATTATACATACATACAATACAAACTCTAATCTATACATACGTAAAAGATTCTTATTTCTTCAAAGAGATATTGTGCTTGATGATTAGGATTATATTGCTGTTTTCTTTCAGGAGTCAGTTGTTAATGTTTGCTGCTGAATGGTTTTTATCAGGGAATTTCCCTTCCAAACTAACTATTTTGTTGGTCTATGTGGTAAAAGCACAGGTCTGATTTTTTGACCATTAGCACCTTAAAAGATAATTTTCTGGAAATAAATATTGAAATGTTTATAAAGCTTGTAAAGATTCTTCAGAGTGGCTTTTTAAAATTGCAGGTGAAAACTTTTTCTCATTTTAAGCATGTAATTTATCCTCAGTGCTCATTTAGAACATGCACCTCTAGAAAGAGCCATCAAATCTATTGTCCAGTGACAAAACACTGTATTGCACTGTCCTTTTTGCTGATTAGTAGTTCATTAAACCAAGGTGGCACAGTTACACTTCCAATGGAGTCTATGAACTTTAAATAGGTAAATGTATATGTTTATATTTGAGTGACTTTAGAAAAGCAAATCAGAAGATTGCATTCTCTCTGGAGAGTGGATGTGTTATAACATAACATACGGTGTGTTTTAACAGTGTTGATAATTAGCCATTGAAATATGCTGGAAAATACTGGAGAGACTGATTCCTCATGTGGCTCATCATTACAAACTATGAAACCCAACAGCCACCTAGAAGTTGCTTTGATTGTCACTAAGTGTATGACAAAATATTCATGTGTTTTTACTGAATAGAAGTCTGCCATCACTCTGAGTTTGGAAAGCCTCCAAACTCTGAAGTTTGGATTCCCATATCAGGAAATATTTAACCAACTCTGCTTTTATTACTTCACTGTCTGTAATCCTGAAGTCATTGTGCTTTGCTAGAAGATTACACGATGGGAGCATCCTGTGTTGCCTCATGAAAGCTTGCCTTTACTCAAACTCTTTAGCATGACCTATAGAGCCATGCTAAACTGTAGGAATTTTCTCTAGGAACAAAAGTTGTGTGTAATTCTAAATCAAGTCAGAATCTGAGGCTCAGCTAAGGCGATGTCCCTTCCCCATCTCATTTCAGCAGTTGACATGTGTCTTCCTGTGCTCTAATTCCATATGCTCCAAGGCCTAGATTTTTACACTATTAGAGGAAGAAGGGGTTCACTACTACTGAATATCCTATCTGGGCAGCTGTACTGTTATATGTACAGAGTATTCCTTGGACTGTGCCAAGTATAAGAAGTTCTAATCCTTTAGTGGGTGAGACCAATCCTAAATAAGTGCATCTACTTTTGTTGATACTTTTTAATTTTTTGACATTTTTCCCGTTTTTTTTTGGTTTTGGGGTTTTTTTGTGTTTTTTTGTGTTTTTTTGTTTTTTGTTTTTCTTTACTTCTCTCCTTCTTCCCAGCACCTGAATTTGATTCTTAGTCTTGTCATACCAAATAATCTGTTCTTCTACAGACGGTATTTGTCTTAAAGTGCTGTCTAACATGTTGTTTAAGGAGGTGGCACTGGGGGGGAAAGTTCAGGGTGTGTTTTCAAGAGGTCCTGATTAATATAGCTCAAAGGCTATAAATAAACAGAGGCTATTGCAGAGGTTTTGCCTCTCCAGGTGGTTCATTGCTGTACTCCATTTGGCAGGTCATTTGGTTTTCCTAATTCTTGTCTCTGTCAATTCTCATGTTTTGGCAGGGAGAATTGCTGTTGCAGTATCCAGATAAACAGCAGCAACAAAAATCTTTTTACAATGTCATTATTAGCAGGGTTCTTTATATCTGGAAACACAAGTAGTGTGGAAGATGTTCATGCTTCCTACTTTGCTGCAAATACCCTTCACCTCCTGAGTCGTTTGCCTCATCCTGGAAAGAGATAACTGTTTCACTTCAATTACTAAGTGATGTGGTGTCAAGACTCATTGCTGTGTGTTTGTCTTTGTGGGGGGAGAAGACAGGACAGTGTCACCTATAGGACAGGAGTGCCAGTGGCGCTGCATGGTTCAAAGAGCCACCAGGGGGAGGTTACATTTTGACAAGTCTTTTTCAGTGGCAGTGCCAGAATAAGCAAGTCTAGTGACTGGCCTTGTTCTCACTCTTTTCATCGACTGCTCAGCTGTGCCAGGTGTACTTACTTGAGTGGCCACAGAATGAAATGGAGTCAGGAACTAATCCAGGCTCACTTGTTCCCAAAAGTAAGGTTTGCTTTTAGCCTGGATTGGTTTCTCAGTGCTTTTTACTACATAGCCGCACAATGGTCTTGGCAAAGTTAGGAAGGAAGAGGGAAGAGAAAAAGAACTTTATCTCATGTCCTACATTGTAAAGAAAGGGTCATGAGTCATCCTTGAACAAGAGAAGCATGGTCAGCCTCCATAAGTGCGGGACTGCTTAACCATAGGTAAAGCTGGAGAGAAGTACTAAAGACTTCTTCACACTTCTTCACTTTACTGGTTATTTCTCGTTTATGGATGGTAAGAATTACCTCTTCTGTCCATGCGGAATTTGGATGCTCAGTGAACATTTTTATAGCTGAATGAAATGACGAAGGAAGTCACATCTTTGGTCACATCACACAGCATACCACTTTTATAGTTCAGCATCTGGCTGCCAGGCATATTTTTGTATTCATTTAAGACATATGTAACGCAAAGCATTAAGAATATGTGAAATGTGCTTTGTTAAAAGATCATAGATTTAATATCTACCTATATGAATTTGCAACATCTACAATTTTGTAAGGTTAGGTTTCTAAAATGTTGTATTACACAGAAAGTTAGATTAAGCTCCATGAATAAAATTTTTTTGTTTCTTCATTTATTTAGGTTAGCTGTATGAACATTGGTTATATTGAATACCCTAAAAAAAGGCATGTTTGCCAACTTTTAATATTTTCACACCCACACACCACCTCCTAATTTTGTCTCTGGCAGATGTGTTTCTGCAGAATAAGTGTTTCTGCAGTGATAATTATAACACTTATAACAGGTAATTTGCAGATTCGGTAACTCAGAAAAATCAAGACTATTTTGTTGCACTTTAATTTTGAAGCTGGTAGCAATTTCAAAACTGCATTAAAAATCTAGAATGTTAGAGTGCATGGAATATCTTAATTTAGAAATCAAGCATTTCTTTGTAGCATTTAGCAAATGAATTTCTAAAGGGAGCTTAAGATATGATTTAAATTGGGGAGGGGTGTGTGTCATACTTCACTTCAGATGATGGTGTGCACATTATGGGTGGATTCAAGTCCTGCTGAACCAGTGAAACTCATGGTTTGAACATGCCTTTTTTTTTTTTCTTAAATTATTACCTCTAAGAAGACAAGATGATTTTCAGTTTTAAAAGCTAACACCACAATAAGTTCTACATTCTCCTTGATGACCTGTTTCCATGCATGAGTTAGAAAAATGCTTGACATATATTATATATTTATATTTCTACCAGTTAAATCTATTTCTGTTTAGCATTGCAGTTTAGATATCAATGAGTTGCAAACTCTGAGAATTTCTTTTGAAAGTTTAATGAGGCCTGAAAGAGATTGACACAAAAGATGTTGTTTTGGACTGTTATTCTCTGCAGGGGAGGATTTTGATGTCATGTAACACTAGAAATTTTCTTTTTTTCTTTTTTTGTTTTTGTTCTTTTAAAAATGACAAAGCTGGGCAGCTGTCAGGGGTCCTGAGGTAATATCAAATTTTTGTGATGACTGTGGTTCTAAGGGCTGTGATGTGGGGTGTTGATGTTGTCAACCTCAATGTCTGTTCCAGAGGGGAGTCTCCTTCAGGTACTGACCTCTGGCTGGAAATTCTGACAGAAAGGAGGGCAACCTGAGGTGGTTTGACAAAATTCCCATTAGTTAAACATAAATATTTTGAGTTCAAAATTTCTGGTTTAACATTTTGGCCATTTCTGCCAAAGCAAAGCACTGAGCTATTTTAAGATCCCTGAATTCCTGCCCGAAGTTCCCTTTGTTATCAGTTGTAGTTAACAGCTGACCTGGGGACATGAGGACTTGTGACCTCTGCCATGCTATTATTATATCCTCTAACTTGTTCAGTGTTCTTCTCCTGGGATATCATTCGTTAGTTCTTCTTTTCAGTCTTCTCTTAAGTAAATTGTAAAAATCTGTTACTTTAACCTTTTTTCATAGGTAACAATTTTAAATCTCTCCATGTTTTTTTCTCTTGGATTCTTAAGGTGCCACCTGGAAGTGACAGGAATGTTTCTGTTCCATAAAAGTAATTATAAAATTATGCAAGTGCTTACTGTTTATTAATCTCTCATTAACCCTCAGTTTGCAGATACAATCATTCTCACTTGTCTGGATTATGGATTGATAAGGGTTTGTACTCCTCAGTGCTTGACTGCAGGACATTGCCATGATATGAGTTATGGAGATGACAACTCCTTGCACATGGCTTCCTGTGTGTACTGCTCTTTAAGGCTGCAAATGTGCCTTGCAAGAGTTTGGCAAGAATTGTTAAGTTGCAAGAATTTAGATTTTTCAGAATTGAATGATCACCTCATTCATTTACATAAATTTCGTGTTGTCTGTATGCTTGATTTTTCCTGTGTTGAGAAATGGAAAATGATCTGACCTGAGTGAGAAATTCACAATGGATTACTGATCCGGGGCATAGTATGGCAAGAAAAGGTTTTCTGTAGGTATAGGGACAATGAGGTGTTGTGTATGTTCTGTGTTGTGTGACTCACATCACTTGTATTAAAAAAGCATCTACTCTGTATTTTAAAAGAGTACTATTTTGAAGCAGTAGCCTGCAATAAAGACCAATGCACAGAACACAATTTGGAGGCTTCATGAAGAAAGCAGACATCAGATATCTTTCACAGCTCCCCTTAAGGTGCTTGCAGCTGTTTCTCTAGCCTTGAAGTATATCTTTAGTGACTTAAAGTGAATACAGCTCATTTAGATATCCCCAGCTCAGCTTTCAGTAGTTGCTGTGGGTGCAGAGAGCACTCTTTCATATTGCTCAAAAGCTGCCTCAGATCCTGATTAGTATCTTTTATTCTCTATTGAAGCATTCAGCAGTTGCCCTAGACAATTTTTTTGTGGATGAATTCACGAGTACGTGTAAGCTAAGTCAGGAAAATCCTGAAATAGCCACTGAGTACTTCGTCTTTTCTGTTCAGCTATTTTTAAAGAGTAGAAGAAGAGAGAGGAGCTCAAAACACAGTGCTTCTGCATGAAATACTGCATCACCTTTCCCATGTGTTACTTCTGTGACTTCATAAATGTTTTAGCTTTTCAGTCTGGTATATTAGGACATGCCTTCTGCACCATGTTTTTGGATACATTTGAGGAGTCCGCTTGCCTTTCCTCACAAAACATACAAGAAAGCTTGTTCCTTTGTGCATTCTTTAAGCCATTACCATCCAAGGAATCTGTGTTAGATGACAAATAATGTTTTGGTTTGAAATAGCTGATCAGGAGTGCCTGTAGACTCGTAGGCACCATTCATTTCTCTGGCAGGGAGACTGAACTGCGGTGGCAGTCTTTGGGGTGCAGACGTGAAAAGTGCACTGGAATTTAATCATATAGTCCTTTCAGTAAGAAACTCCCCAGCCAGGCAACTGAAAAATGAAACAAACCCAGCATTGGTATGCAGAGGATTTGGAAGAAGGACGGTGACACAGCATAGAGAAAGGGAAAGTGAGATAGAGTGGAGATGTTAAGAGCCGTGGAGGGGGGAAGCACTGGTCTTAGATTAAAAGAATAAGGAACAAGAACGTAAGAAAAAAGGTATATAGAGAAGAAATATACAGAAACCTAAGAATACATGAGAATAAGTGTGTCCAAAGTGTTAGTGAGGAAAAGAAATTTTCTGAAAGAACTTCCTGGGGAAATAGCCTCCCTTCCTCTTGGCACTGGTCCTCAGTGTCGCAAGGGAACTGGGACTAGCTTCAGTAGGGCTCTGCATGCCTGGATGCTGAAACGGAGATTGGTTTCAAAGTTGACTAAGATTTTACAGCTAGTCAGTACTTCATGGTGCTGAAAACATTCCCACTTATGGTCTTCTAAGGTGTTTAGCTGGCACTAGTTTCAAATTCAGTTGTATTAGTGATGTAGCACAGTGGATATGGACTGGAAGAGCAAATTCCTTTAATTACATGCCTAAAGGAAATCTGGATTGCTTTTGTTGTTTTTTGTATTTTCTTACCTCTGGGAAGTGTTTCTGGGAGAAGTAACATTTTACATTCGAATTTTACATTTGGAATTAATAGTCTTTATGGTATAACGGCCCAGGAGCAAATTCTGGGAACATACCCTCCTGCAAAGTGCCAGCAGGTCCCTTAGACAACTCACATTGGCTGGTGCAGCTGCCTGCTTTGGCTTTATAGCTGTCACTCACATGGACATAGTGGTCTGTGCGATACAGTAAGTAGCAAGTCCATGCAAAATGGAATTAATACTATTAAATTGAGCATGAATTAGCTTTAGAATAGCTGTATTTGACTTCATTATAGCTGTTTATTTGTCTTAGCCTGCCTTCTCTCCCCAGTTGCAATTCAGTTATACCATGGAATGAAAAAAATAAGAGACCTGAAAAAAAATCACAAAACGTACTCTACATTTAACCTTTCTGTTGCATGTGTTTTACATCCTTTTGAAAGGGTTTTTTTAATGGTACAAGAATAACCTCATATTTTCCAGTCAAAAATCAGATATAAACTCTGTGTGCATATGTGTCTATCTGTAATAAACTAGAAATATGATAATGCTTCTTGGACTTGCAGCATTCACTGTTCTGATGCTTTCAAGGCTTTATCAGCAGATTTCAGTCATTCTGAATTGTACATTGATAATTATTCCACATTAAAAAAAAAAAAAATATATATATATATACTTCTGGTGAGGGGTTGGGTATGCCACCCAATGTTACTTGAGAAGTAAATCATCGTGTTGTCCATCACTGTCTTCTTCCTGCTGTTCCAGCTCTCCAGAGGTGCTTTCTGCAGTCCTGTAAAGAGGCAGGAGGTGCACAGGGTCTCTTTAGTTAGCACGAATGATGTTTTATTTAACCATCCATCTATGCTGCGCAGTGACTGTGCCACAAGAATTGCACAAAGCTTTTCTTAACTGTAGGCGGTTGTTCATTTATTAATGTAAACACCATGTGCCTTGGATGTGCGAGCACTAAAAATAAAGTTGCAGAGTTAAAAATAGATCTCTGGGAGTACTGAGATGCTGCCTAATCAGAACCAGCTGCAAGCTGTCTAGAAAATGTAAGTTATATGGAGCCAGATGGCTTTTGCCCTTTTTGCTTTAGACAGCATGTAATTTGGGTAACTGCAGCTACAATAATGTATTTTCCCAGTCAAACTGTTTGATAAACATATTTGTTTCGAAGAGACACTTCCAATTACAGAGCCAGTAAAATGTTAATTTATTTTAATATTTCTCCATGTGGGTAAGCCAAAGGAAGGTTACATAATAATAAACTCAAAGGTATGCACAATCACTGCTCAAAGCTGTATGCAGCAGGAGCTGGATTATGACTATGCATCTTTGTACAAAAAAGCTCTTATTCTGGGAACAGTCCCTCTGAAAGCAAGGGAAGAAGGATATAAATTAAATTAATAGTGATCAGTGGGAGTCATGTGAAGTAAGTTTGCAGGAGTAAGACATTACACAAAGTACAGGAAGTGTGTCAGAGTGAAAACTGGCAAGTGGACATCAAACAACAGCCTGTATGATGTCAAGAAGGGTTTCTTTCACACTTGCTTAACTGGTAGCATTAAAACCAGTACCTCTTCTGAGGCTTGGCAGTTTCCTCGACTCACCAGCCTGTTACTAGGCTCCTGTGTTCAGACTACATTTAGGCATCTCAGTGACTAGTTTAGGAGGTGGGGAACTGAAGCTCAAGTCTATGTTCTTTGATTTGGAGCCACTTGGGATGGGTGGGGGATTATGCTTTGATTGGGGGGCTTAAAAGCAAATACCTAAAACTGCAGGATCATCCTAACTGTTCTCGAGGTCTATTCGTCTGCATCTGGGGGAGCCTAGTGTGGAATTGCAGGGTCTCAATTGTAGTCAAATGCATATAAATTGCTGTTCAGTCTCATACTTACATAGCTGGACTATGATAGTGGGAAAACCTGGGGGAAGCAGGTGGGATGCCTTTGAGGAAGTAGCCTCTTTTAGGAATGACTGTAACAAAAGCCAAGCCCTACAAAGCTGAGAAGCGAGTGACCAGCTTGCATCCTTTTTAAGCAAGGATGTCAGATGAAGATGGCTATGCAGAAGATCCAGAAAAGGGTTTAAGCAAAGGCTTTTGAAAGATGGGATTTATTAAGGTGCCAGCTTTACAGGCAGATGACACAAATTGCTTGCAGTTGCCATAAAGTAGTCATGTTGAGTGATTAAATCTCTCCACATCCTTCTCCCATCAGTGTTTTACATTTTCTGTGATAACTGGATCTAGTTACAATCTTTATGTTCCTTTGACATTCTAGCTTTTTTCTTAATTTAATCTTAGCACTATTAGCTGTAATTAAATGACTAGTTGAATTTTCTGAATGAAATGCCTTTTCCTCTGTAATGTTTTCATTCTATTCAATAAGGAGTTTTCTTTCCCTGCTTCATCCAATCTCCCAGAATTCTTCAGGTTCAGTGTCTTCTACGCAAATTGTCATCATCTTGCAAATTTAAATTAATTTTCTCTCCTCCCATCAGAAACCACACAAGAATTCCAACCTGTTTCTGAAGGTAGCACTCGCTGCCTGAACTAGCTAGTGGTGGGTTGGTAAGATATGTTTGTTTTATTTTCCTAAATGCTTATATTTAAATATATTTACAATGCAAATCTGTCTGAAATTGGTAGTGTGGCATTCTCTCCTCGACTTTAATTCTTTTGCACCTGTCATACCCATGAGTCATGAGATTTTTTTTTAGCTGCAAGAAGTAGTTTAATCAGATTTTGTGGCCTGTAATTTTTTATACTAATTGATGCCAAGCAGAGTTCTAGGTTACAAGTTTTTTTGGAGACATTTCAGTATGAAATTAACTGCTTAAAGTGCTTTGAAAATGCAATTATTGACTTCTAAAAAAAAGTTGCTCTTGTTTGGTCTGTTTGATTATTGGCTGTAACTACTAGCAATTTAAGAACTTGAAAATCTGTCCTTGCCTGAGCATGATTGCAGGTTCAATTTACAAGTCGTTCTTAAAATAGTAACACTTAGAGTCAGTTTCTAGGATGTTTTAGGCTGAAATCAAATTATAAGAATTTACTAGTTTTTGACAGCAGAAGTGATAAAGCTGTGCAGATGAATTTTTAAGTAGCTATATGCATGACATTCAGTGTTAAATTGTTGAGTGTCTGGATTTAGATCATCCCAGCTGTAGGAAAAGCTCTGTGATGATCTGATTGTTCCAGGCTTTCTCACTTAAATATTTTGTCAGTGAGCTAAAAATGGTTGCTACCCTATTTGCCTTGGTATGATGTTGACCCACTCCTAAACAGGAGAGCAAGAGAGGAAGGGGAAACAAACAAGATCGCCTGAGCCCCTTGGCCAAGACTTCAGTGTCTCCTTTGTTAAGAATCTAGTAAAAGAGAAAATGCATTGCTTATCTACTATTTTCCTCCCTTTCACACTTATCTGTTGAGGAGATTAAGATTAGAAACAGAAATAGCTTTATGTTGGTTGTGCTATTCAGCAGATCTGAATGGGTATAGGCAAAGACTTATGTTGTACCAGTAAAGATATTAGCAGTACTTAATGGGAGACAGTTACTTTTAAGGGAAGAAAAAGCAAGCAGTCATGCTTTTTCACCAAATTTAGAGCAAATAATTGACTTCTGAATTTGGTGGTTGTGCTCTAACTTCTAAAATATCATGTAGTTTCCTTTACAAATGCCTCATGAAATATCTAAATATTTCACTTAAATGTCATTACAAGGAAGGATTTCTCATTCCAGTGTTTTTAGCACAGGACACCTGCCAGACCAGAAAGACCTATACAAACTGGCCTTGAACACTTCCCTATATGGGGTGTCCACACCCCTCTGGTCAACTTGTTCCAGTGCCTCACCACCCTCTCAGTAAATAATTTCTTCCTAATACCTAATCTAAACCTGTCCTCTTGTGTTTTAAGCCATTAACCCTTGTCCTATCACTGCATGCACCCAGTTAGGGGATGGAAGCCATGGAAAGTCATGGCTGGTGCACAAGTGCAGACAGGCTACTAGGAGGTTGTGTTACCCTTCCTTGCCAGTCAGAACCTTCCGTTCCTCCTTTACTTCTTGCTGTGCATGGCCTGAGAGTTATTGTAAACCAGGTAATCTTGGTTTTCCTGTAAAAGGTGGATAATTTTAGAATATCTTACTATCTGCTTGAATCTGTACGTGAAATCAAATGAACATAATAATTTGCCGTGTTTAAGATTGTTTTATGCCCACATATAAATAAGGGTGGAACAGTGAAAACTGCAAATGACCACAGGTTTCACATATTGCACCCTTTCTTTTCAGATTTTAAGAGTAAAACCCTGTGTTTTTATCGAAAATACTGAATTTCCTATATAAAAATAAACTTTCCTAAACATGGAAATGCTGGTTTATTGTGGCAGTTTCTAGGCTTAGCTGGAAATCTTCTTCTATGATTACTTTTAGCATTAGTCTAAAAGTAGATCGTTGTCCTCATTTTAACACTGCTACAAGAAGAGGGAAATTGATTTACTAAAGGAAAAAAATCCAAATTTAATAATTTAAATGCAAATGTCGCCTTTGAAAAAAGTTAACCAGGAAAAAAATAAAGCTGTAATAAAATATAGTTATTATAGTGGCTCTTGCATACATTATGGAGTGTGCTCTTAAACCTACCCAGGCTTTTCTGCATGATGGTATTTCCAGGGTCTTATGGTTGGTTTGCACAAGAACAAGCAAAAAATTAATGTACACTAACCAGATTTGAAGCAGATTCATCGAATTGCATTAAATCCTTGTTCAGAATTCTTTTAAAATTAGCTTCCTTAATTTAATTTATATAAATTTTTTGGGAGATGACCTAAACTGTATGAAGTTAATGTAATTCTGAATGAGTATTCATAATGGGGTCAAACTAGTTTAACCACACTTCTTTAAAAGTAAGTCTGGATTGTTTTCAAATATTTTTATATTCCTTTGAATTTCTTCTTCATTTAAGATGAAATGCCTAGAATTGCTTTTATACATGGGTTTTTTGGTGGTTGGGTTGTTTGGACTTTTTTGATTGTTTTCAACTCACTATCTTACTGTAAGCAAAACCATCATTTTTTTTTATTCAAAATATCTTGGTGTTTGTAAGCAAGAGGATCCATTATATCTATTCATAGTGATGAGGAGGGAGATGATAGGAGAGTCTCAGGCTAGTTCTTGGAAAAGTGCTGAGCTTTTTATTCCATCTGGTAATATATTCCCTCCTGTGCAATATATCTTTTGAAGTGTACTGTTATCTGCTTTTTTCTAGCTTTTCTTACAACCTTTAAAGCGATATGTTTCTCTTTTTGTGTTTGAAAGGATGTTTATCTTATGGCAGAATTTGCTGAGTGATTTCCATATCATTTGACACAAAAGAAATTAGGAAAAGAAGAAATAGATCTGTGAGCTTCTGTAAATGAAACTATTTTAATATTACTTAGGGTGGATGTATAGCCATTAATTACCCTCCAAACTAATAAACATTGGGATAAAATTTTAATTTAATCAGAGTTTTCCTCAAATATGTATCTTTAAGCAAAAAAAAAAATAATCTCAATACTTCTTCAATAGTTTTAATTTTTTTTGCAATAAGGAAATATCCCAAAAATAAGTGTGGGCTTTTTCTTTGTTACCTTTGTTGCTTCTGAGAATCAAGATATTATTATTATAATGGAAGAGGAAAGTGTCATCCCTTCTCTGGTCTTCTCTATATATGCTAAATAATTAAATTTTCATCAATTTTATTTTGGTATTTTTATATTTTATTTGTAGCTAATTTCATTAACTGTGATGGTCTGTGTGAAAATATTAATTCTGTGTGTACTAAAAGCAGTAGCTTTTAGTTCCATTTCTGCTTCTGAGTGCTCTTCCACTCTCTGTGTATCTCTATAAAGCTTAACATATTTGAATAAATCATTGTTGCCACTTTTCCTGTCAGACAGAAATAAAATGTCTGATGCATCTGACAGATCATTTTTCCTTTTTTACTTAAAATACCTCTATGAGGAAAGGGAAAGGGACAAAAGGAGGGTGCATGAAGGCCCACACAGTTGTAGTACACACAAGGTCTTCTCAGTCCTGAGTAACACTAAGACATATGTGTGGCTCTCATCTTTCTTACATCATAAATATTCTATAATTCTAATTTTTTTAACCCATGTTATTGTATATTTGGCTTGTTGATGAAAATGTTGTAATATTTTGCTTGATTTTCTGGTATTTGAAAATTATTGTTGCTATTCCTGAACAGGAAGGCATTGTAACCCCTGTTGGTGCTTATCTGATGTATGTATCCTTAGAAGTTCTCATTTCTGAGCTGCCACACTAATACTTCTCTACATTTTCCCTCATGTTATAATAATCATATTGGAGTCTCATTGCAATTTTCTGTGCTCAGTATGTGTTCAGAAGATTGATTTGCATTTCTATCCTGAATAAATTAAAATAATTTTATTGAAAAATGGCTTCACAGGGCTTGAGTTTTCATATCTTTCAATTCCTGCATACTTATATTTTAATCTTCTGGAAATGCCAACAATTTAAAGGTAAAAGAAATGCAAATACTTCTTAAACATGCTTTTAACATGTCTTCTGGATGCTTGAAGAGATAAACTACTTATTAAATTATACTCATAATCAAACTCAAATGTTTGAATTTTGTTTCATCAATGTATTTTTTTTTCTATTGATAGAGAATTTCTTTTCAAAAAAAAATGCAAGACTTTCAGGAGTTAACAGTATTGATCAGGGTTATATAACAGTAGGCTGAATACAAATTTTCAAGAAGTTTTTTATAGGTGGAAAACCAAATCTGGTTTTCAATGTAGAAATATACACTTAGAATGAATATATTCATATTTTATCAATAAATGTGTCATTCAAACTCCTAATACTTCTTTGCATGCCAAACTGTGTTTCTGGTATCTGTTGAATAGTTTGTGATTGACAAATTCTTGGATTATTTTGATGTGAATGTAGGACTGTGAAAAAGATGCTTTCCTTAATAAGCAGTATTAATTTCCTGAAACATTTGTTTTACATTACAAGCTTTTTAAAAAATATATGCAAGAAATGTACAGTACATTGGGTTTGTGGTTCGGGTCTCTTTGCAGCCTAAGAGCTGCAATCACAATAATGTGTAATGTAGGATTGAAACAGCACATGATTTAGGCAGGTGACCAGATCAGGCTCTTATCTGAAGAATTGTTCATTTACATAGTGGGCCAAAATTTATGTAAAGTCAAAGATCCTGAAGTGGTGTTTTATAAGGATATGAAAGTTTTGCTACGTTTTCAGAATTTTAAAGAGCCAGCAGAGCTGAACAACAAAATCCCTGGGATCAGTTCTAGTAAACCAGGAGAGTGAGTCCCAGACTGGTGAATTAAATAATGATTCCAATATTCCAGTGGGTTTTCTTTGTTGTTGGCTTTTTGTTTGTTTGGGCTTTTTGTTTGTTTCTCTTGTTTGGAGATGTTTGATAATTCAATTACATGGAATTAGTCAGCTCTGGAGATATTTTACAGTCTGGTTTTGGCCAAATTAACATTCAGGGTGTCAGATATCAGGGTTTTGACTGCCAACCATTAACATAGCCAGATCCTTTGTGATGTGTAGATCCTTACTGGATGCCAGGGGCCCACCAAAGCTGCTCTATCCCTTTTCTCCTTTGTCAGGAGAGAGAGAGAACACAATGAAAGGCTGGTGCAGAGAGATAAAGGCAGGGAAAGATCACTCACCAATGACTGTGGCAGTCAAAACAGACTCAGAGGAATTTAATTGTTCCCAGTCACATCTGAACAGAATAATGAGAAAGTAAATGCCAAACCTTTAAAACACTTTTCTGTCATCCCTCACTTCTTCCAGGCTCAGTTTCACTCCCAATTTGCTTTTTCATGTGGGGTCCCTTCACCCTGGGTGCCCTTCAGGGACAGAGTGGGTGCCCCATGGGGACACAAGGCCTGCCAGCACACCTGCTCCAGCTTGGGCTCCTCTCTCCATGGCTCCACAGGTCCTGCCAGGAGCCTGCTCCAGCATGGGCTTCCTGTGGGTATCAAGGGAAGCTGGTAAGGGAACAGGTTCAGAATAAAGGAAGGGACTTTTTTTTTTCTTTTTTTAATCTGAGTCTGAGGGGATTGTGAACAAGTACCTAAGGAGAAATGCCTGGAAGTTTCTTAGCATGCCACAATCATATCTGCCTCAAAAAGTTCCTTGGAAAAGGTTTGGAATCTTGAACACTATTTGGCGGAGCATCATGTGGATCCTATTTTCCCTGGGCAGCTGCTTGAGAATACTGATGGAGATAAGATACTGGTCTTACCTTACCAGTTGAAGTTGTTGCATGTTTTTGTTGACTTCCTAATTCTTAAACTAAGAGGTTTTGTAGTTTATTTTTATAAAAGAAAAAAACTATAACCTGATCTTGGGTCACCTTCACTTAATGGAAACTGACAAAGTATTATCAAGGTATTTGAAGGATCTGTTAAATGCACAGCTTCATTTCTTTTGAATAATGACTAGTTTCAATGTCTGAACATTAGCCCTTACAAACCGTGGCCAAAATACTTAAAAAAAATTCAGTCAGAAGTGTCAGTCTAGAATTTTTAAAAAAGATATTTTATTTTTTCAATCAAATGCACTAAATTCAAACCAAGCTTTGATCCAAGCATGTCTGATATATACCGAGGTAACATTGCTTAATTGTTTTCCCTATTTTTATTCTTTTATGCATTTACAGGTGGACCCATTTCAGTCTACAAGGTCGTTCATGTATGCGTAGACAAATATCTATTGCTATATGGATTTTTATTTGAGTCCCCTTTTCACTGGTGAAGTATTTCTTCATCATAATATGACCAGCAAAGACAACAGTGTTAAAGAAGTTTTTCTTCACTACCTATTAATGTCTAACACTGAAAAGACTTATCTTGCTAGCCAGCCCTACTACGGCATCAAAACAATATTGTGTTAACCTTATGCTTCTGTGAGAAGGCTCATTTCCCAGTGGGAGCCAGAGAGGGGCAAAGAATACTCCAGCCAAGCCACGTCTGTGTGGCTGCACGTGGTTTAATGATAATGATTAAGTGATAGTGGCCCTGCTGTGCTGTGATGTGGGACAGCTGACTCTCAGGCAGATAAATAGCTAGAATAGGTTTATAGGAGAAAGCTGGTTTCTGATGACTAAATTAGCATGGTGACTACACTTTTTTGCCTTTGTTCTGGTGGCTTTAAGTAAGCCAAGTAATTTACTTACCAGCAGCACGTGGAATGCTGTGGAGTATGGAAAAGGAAGACAGAAGGTCAGTACATTACTGCCATCCCTCCCTTCCTCCCAGTGAACAGCCTCAGCTCCCTTCTCAGAGCTTCTTGCATGCACGTTGTGTAACATGGAGCTATCCTTAGCAGGAGTTGTGCAACAAACAATGGAAAACTCTGCAAAAGTAGCTTATGGGATAGCTCATGTTGATAGGACAAGCTAATAGATACCTGTTTAAAAGTACAGCTTTATTTCTGGCAAATGTGGGCCTAGTGCCTAAACTGGTCAGACCTTCTTGTTTTATTCTTCCTGGAGCAGTTGGAGACATTCCTGCTCTCAGGTCTTTTAGTGCTCCCCAGCTGGAGGTTGCTTCCCTTAAAACTCATTTGTGTCCTGGCAGTTCTACTTAATGATCACAAACAATTTAGGATGGTTTTTCCTAGAGTAATAATTGCCATGTCTGAGGATTATAGGGAAAATAGATTAAAACCCACTGATATTAAAAAGTGGTAAGATGTGCTCAAGGAAAAGTAAGTTCAAAGCGTTTTGTAGATTGTTTATTCATGTTGGATGTTCAGAAACACCCCTACTGGACTGGAGCTGTGCAAACAGTGAATGATACGTTTACTGCGTGATGAAACAACCTCATTTGCACTCAATTTTTAAACTTCCAAGACAATTTTTTTCGCCTGTCACTTTAAGCATTTCTTGAAAGCAGTGTGTTTCCTTTCAGAAAATCCCCAAACAAATGGACTTATCAGGACAGACATTTTATAGCTTCCTGAGGGAGGAGTTACAGACAAAGGTCAGTGGCCCAAAGTCGCCAAGTTTAGCAAGTCCCTTTTAAGCCTAAAGTACTATAAAATTAGGATTGAATAAATTCCTAGGGTTAATTTTTTTATTTATAGATTTTTTTAAATTTATTTTTTAGATTAGAAACTATTTACATCCCTGTGTGATAAATTTCTGGCTCTGTAGACTTCAGCATTATTGAGCAGAATATGTACAAATAGTATGATTAAACAAATGAGATTTCTTTTGCATGAAAATTTATTACTTTATATGATTAAACTCCATGTAATGTGGTGTAAAATAGTTTTCTAGGACAGAAGAGAAGGCAATAAATGGTTGGTAAGAAATTTATGCATACTGAGAATGAAAATCAACTAGGTTTTAGCCAGTACTTATGTGTCCTGCTAAATTCCTGGTTTTTTCCCTATCTTTACACATTTGAATCTATCATGATGACCAAAATGGAGAGGAAGACTGTCAATTTGTTTTTTACAGCTCATAGGAAACAAGCTGCTGCTTCATTTTCAAGAATCCTGAAATACTTTATTTCTATCTGAAGTGTGTGGGGTGTCTCTGTTTTAAGAAATGCATAGCAAACCCCACATATCCCTATGATTGCAATAAGTTATTTCTAAAGATATAATAACACTTTTTGTTGCTGAATTGTATGTCTTGTACAGTCGTATTTTTGATTGAAGGAGGGAAGTGGCATGGGTGTGCTAATGATAACAGCTGATGCTGGAATTCTGATTCTGGAAGAGGTAGTACTGTAGCATGGCTATGAAATTCAGAAATCGCAGAACATCTGAATAGCAATTAGCGAGGCAGTGGTAATTTATTGAAAGCATTTGAAATATTAAGTTGCTCTAGTGAGTGTATCATATCGAAGCTTAGAAAGATGTTTATCATATTTGTTAACAGTGTTGTTACATCTTGTGCTTGTTTAGCAATCTCTTTCATCCACCCTTTGATGAGATAATTGTGTGATTTGGACCACTACTCTTTTCCATTCAGAAATACTTAAAATAACAGAAGAAGTCATCAGAGTTACTAAGAGGTAGGATATGAGATTGTTCCTGTCTGAAGGACTTCTACCAGAGGGGAAATATGCAAAAACTTGTATTTTTTCCTCCCCTCCATCCTCTCTATTCAGCTGGGGACTGATAACTGGTTTTGTTCCCCTCACCCAAAACAAACCCTCCCACCTCAGTGGAGGAGGTACAGGATCATGCTTCATTAGGTAGTCTTTTTTCTCTGTCATTAAAGTAACATGGAAACTAGCCAAAAAGGCACTAAGTTTATCTGAAGTAACACTTGCAGCTTTGTGGAAGTATGCGGCTGAGTAATAGTACAAAAATAGCAAGTTATTTTGAGGAAGAGCATATGTTCTGTAACAATGAGAAATTGGTATACAGATAAAAGAAATTATGTATCTAAATATAAATTGCATATGAGAAAGATCTTGTGGCTTAGTGCCACAAAGTTTTCTGTAGATGCAGCCATTAAAAGTTGTTTAATGCTCATTTTTTTACATAGTTATTTAAAGATGCGCCATCATTGGTAAATTGCTGTACTGCCTTAGGGGTGTGTATTTTGTAGTCTGTAACAGTACAGATAATAGGCACTTTTTATATTCCAGTGCACACTGATACACAGGGTACCACAGTGATAATTGCAGGGAATTTTTTTTTCTTACAGGAAAGGTGCAATGCAGAGCCATGGTGTTTGCTTACTATTTAAAGACACTGACAGCCAAATGCAGCTGTCTCCTGTTAGAATTAAAAATTAAGACAACACGGGAATAGACTTTGAGGTGACTTGAGTATATAGACTTAGACACCAGAAAACAATTCCAGTACCATTGCTTGTGCAGCATCATTCAAAATTTTCCATGGTTCATCAAATAAGTTTGTTTTAGATGTTTGTTTAGAAGATAGAAAGTATTGCTTTGAGGATTAAAACTTTCCTTTGCAGAAGTTGCTCTATTTCATGGAAGAGATTAGCTTCTTTATGAAAGTATGAAGTGTGCACCAGGTCCCTCAAAGTCTTTACCTTTAAATGCTTCTGCATCTGCTTTTTTGTTTAAGCTTCCCCTTAAACAATTGCAGATTGGCATATGTAAAAGTCATACTGATGAGCAGAACAAAAGATTAGAAGATTAAGCTGCAGTTAGATGTTGAATAACTAGAACCTAAGGCATTACCAAATAAAATCCATGTCAAGCTCTGCATAATGTAAAGCTGACTGAATAGACTGAGCTGACTGAGCTTTGAAAGCCTCAAAAGTAATTATGTAAAATAAAATCTTTATTGTTAAAACTCTGCTTTTCAGGAGGTACTAGTTAGAAAATATTAGACCTTAAGACAGTCTTGGCAAAACAAAAATCAATTCTTACTGAGTTTTGAGTAAATATTTTTTCTTTTCTGAGCCACTTGCACTACAAAAATCTATGAGCTACTTGCTGTCATTTGCTGTCTATAAGAGAGGCATGATCATGCCCAACTTCTGTTTCAGAAGAGGAAAAGGTTGGCAAAGGAGAGACATATAGAATTTAGGAGTCATATAATCACTCAGTGTATGTATTTTTAACCTGTTTGTCTTCCTCTGTCTTTCCTCATCATTGAATAACCAGCCTTATTTCATTAGTGTCTGTATTACAAAGTACCTGTGTTCCTGCTGCTGGGGAGAAATGAGGCGCAAATGTTCCAAAAGGGGGAAGGTTTCAAAAGTGAGACAAAAAAAAAATAAAATTGAGAAACTAGGAGAAAAGGTGAAGAAAATATCCTTATGCTGTTTTATCCTCTGGATTTTTTTCCCCATGTATTTTCTCTGTACTGCTGAAAGTATTGAGACAAAGTAAATACAGTAGCTTCAGCTCTTGCCTTTACAATTCCCAGAAAAAGAGAGATCACTTTCCTCTGAGCCAGCAGGCATCACTGCATCTAAAATAGTGCCAAAAAAGGGAAGTATAGGAGGTGAGATTGTGTTTCTGCTGTTAAACTTTAATGCACAAATATGTATTTGGTGTTTGGAGTTGTTTTCTAGAAATAAGAGAACAAGTTAAAAAAAAAAAAGTCCTAGTGATTTTCATGATCCTTCTGTATGTCTGGGATTTGTTTTACGGGTACTTACTGGTATGTGCTGCAGTTCCTGGCTAGGCTTCATACCCAGGTTGACTTTCTGTGTAACTAAATATGAAGAGGAATAGCTCATACATGTTCAGATCTCATCCTAATACTTCAGATGGAGCCTGGAAACTTAAATGATAGGTAAATTATAGACAAGAAGGCAAGAGAATACAAAAATATCACCAGCCGCTATAGCTGTGAAATCTGGGCGTTTAGGGAGTAGTCCTGTTGAGGCATTCTGGCCAAAATCAACAGTTGGAATATTAAATTTGGAGAGAAATTGGACGACGCTTTTCTTTAATGAAGGGGAACAAAGTGTTTTGTATGGTGCTCCTTTTGTAGAGATGCTCCTAGTACTCTATTTTACTTGTTTATTCCTGTGATTTTAAAAAAAGCTCCTCACAAAATGCTCCTCGTTTGGAGCTTAGTGCATCCATGCCATATGTTAAAAACACGATAGAGAGTAGTTGTAGAGTCAGTGCAACAACACTTATCCTTTATCTTTCTCTGCACCTACACTGAAATAACAGACTTATAGTCTGTTATATTCTGCACCATTTTTTCCTCCAGCAGACATAAACTTTCTGGCTATACCAGGTCAATGCTTTTCAAATTGACCAGAGAATTTATATACATATATTTTAATTACTTTTCTGACTCATGTTTTGAGAATCTATATTTAGGTTCTTTAAAACAGTGGACTGATATATCTGAAGAATTGAAGCCTTAATGGTGGCTAAAAGTGAATACAAAAAATCAGCATGAGTTTTTTGAAGTACTGCCACAAGCACTGATTCTGTAACACATTTTATGCCATTTTTCATATTTTCAGTGTGTCATCTGGAAGTTAAAGGAAATTTTAAGAGGATTTTGGGAGCCAACTTTAGTACTTTTGAACTTGTTTGAAAAGTGTAGTCTTGAAGGAGAAATAACACCCAATTTGATTTGTACATGCTAATACCTTGGCTTATTTCCATCTTTGCTGCATACTCCAAAATGTGAAAGAGGGAAAAGGTTCTTATCCTGTCTGATCTAATTTTGTTTAAAGTTTTTTTTCACTTTGAACATCCTGTGACAGTCATTTTTAGCAATGGAATGAGAAACAGACTATTGCTTGCTTTTTTTTTTTTTCTTCATACTGACATAAAAGGAAGTGTCTAGATCATGTGTCATGAAGTACAATGTGTGTTTAAGTATGGAGAACCCAGAGCTGTTACATGAAATGTTACAAAAAGTGATATAATTTCACATGAAAATGCCTGTGGGCAAATATGAAGCTCATAATTTTCATTGCAAAAATAATGGTCACAGCAAGTTCGGTAGAACATGTCATCAGTGGTTTGCTCTTGTACATGAGGTGCTGATCTCTCTGTGTTTTTGACCAATGTGTGAGAGAAAATTTCCCCACAAAGTATGTTTGGTGAATGAGTAGTAAATTTCACTGAAGAGTTTTACTTTAGGTGTCAATCCTTTGTGACAGCCTCATGTATCTTGCCTTGGTCATCTCTTCCTTTAAGTCAAACTGTGAACAATGGTCCAGATCATATAATCAATGGTACGGGAAGAGATTGTAAGAAAAAACATTATCTAGGAAAGATGTACAATAACTTTGAAAGTTCCAGCATGCTCAGAGTCTTTTCACCCAGCAAGGATTCATGAGGAACAATGGATCCATGAGGAGCAAGGATCCATGAGGAACAATGAACAAATATGTACAAAATGAGTTTCTTTTCTGGCTGTGGAACATGAGTAACATAAGAATACAGTGAGATGCTGCTTTGTGACTATCACTCATGGTGGAGGCAGTGCTGAACTTTCTTGGAGTGACTCCATCCAGGAACAGCTTGAGGGGCCTGTACCAGCAGTGATCCAGACATAAATTACATTTGTCTCCTAGACTCTGAAAATAAGCCATCTTTGTAAAGTAAATTTGCTCCTTGTGTAACCCTACGCAGGATAAAGAGCATTCTCGTTTAATTTGGTGCTTGTTTATTCTCAGAGTCTTTGTGTGTTGAAGAAGCCTCAAGGTGTCCCCAAAAAGGAAAGCTGACATTGATTCTCCTGTGATGTGTATAATTCTCAAGCTTTCCTCTGACTGAGCTCCTGGCCTCAGGATGTCTGGACTCTGGAAACAGGGAGACTGGAAGTGTTTTGCTATTCAAAAAACAACCTTTCAGAAAACCCAAGTCCTCTGGGTAGCTGAAGGGCTACCCTGTAGCATGTACTAAACACATTGGGATATGCAGTCCTGACATTGTAAAATGAATTAGAAGTGCTTTCAGTCTGTTGAATGGACAAAAATGTTCAGGTCAGTTTTTAAAAGATACCATTTCTGTTTTGTCCATGTGAACACTTTTTTTTTTTTTTTGATTCTGCTCTTCCCCCACCCCTTTTATGCAAAGATAAAAAGAAACAACTTAGGGAAATGAAACAAGCTGTCCATATTTGTAAAAGTTACACTTCCTCATGGAATTTCAGTAATGTATAACAACATTGATAGAATAAGGGGGAATGGATGTGAGCTGAAGGAGAGCGGATTTAGATTAGGTGTTAGGAAGAAATTCTTAACTGTGAGGGTGGTGAGGCACTGGAACGTGTTGCTCACAGGAGTTGTGGACCCCCATCCTGGCAGTGTTCAGGGCAAAGCTGAATGAAGCTCTGAGCAACCTGATGAAGTGAAAGGTGTCCCTGGATAAAAACACACCCACTTGCCCACACCCAGTTTCCCTGAATATGTGTAGGGGAAAGCTGTCAAAGCTGCTTCACAGCCTCAGATTCCTTTGCCCTGGGGCAGTCATTACAAGTGAGAGAAAATCTGTCCTTGACAGTTTGAGCGTTAAGATGCAGTGGTTACAAAGGAGCTATGAATGGTCTGTGTGAGCTACTCTAGTGTATATGTTCGAATTCTATAAATGTTTTGACCATCAGGTAAGTGAAACTATGAGGACAGTATCTTGACAGAGAGATAGGGGAAGCACACAGTGTGGTGTGTTTATCAACATGATGCTTACTATACCAGGAAAATGCATAAAAACCAGGTAGCATCATCTGGTCCACATTTCTACTCCTGCTGAGTAAGTCTTTTTTAATAACCTACACAAGTTACGTTTCTGCCAGGTTTTGGAGGATCTCTGTCTCTCCATATCCTGTTTTCTTTTCCTCCCAGAAGTCACCTGATTCCACAGTCTGCTTAATAACTAAATATTGTAGAAATTAATAGTACTATTGTAAAGTCTTTCGTGCTGTCAAGCTACAGCAAGTGGAGCTTGGTGGCATCCAGCTGAATGCCAAGTTACTGTGGAGATGCAACAATTATGCTGTTAGAATTGACCTGCTGTAGAAGATGGAAATATATGTGAGATAGACTTCTGTGCGTACATTGTAGGTTCTTACAAAATGTAGCTTCTCTGTAGGGTGAGATATGCAATCCCTACGGATGGAAGAAAGAAATATGAGAGAAAGTGAAGTATGGCATATCCTTGCTGCCATGTGGCCAGGTCATTCTTTCACAAAAGCAGGAGAGCTTCTGTAGCCTGCTGACTGGGAATGGTGTGTGGATGATGGAGAGAGACACAGAGAGTGCAGTTCCTTCTGGCCTCAGTCACATGTTGGCTTTTGGATGGGAGGGTTTTTTTTTTTTTTGGTAGGGAGAGAAATTGAACTTCAGTCTAGTTTATGATTTATCTCAAGTACTCAAAACTCTGGATGTAGGCACTAAATCTTTAATGTACTTTACAAATGCCAAACAGTGAGTAGACCATAAGACCACAAATTTAAAGATAACTTAAGCTCTTTCTGTGGCTCAGCTTTAACCAACTCATCTTAATCTGTTTTATTTTATTGCACAGAAACAAAGGGAGATGTTTTGTTTATTTGCTTTTTCACTGTTGCTAAACTAGAAATTCTTGGTGTTTAAAGGAGCATACTAATGGAGGACACTGAGATTGTGTTAATTCTCTCATAATTCCTTTAATGTGAGGTGTTAAACATTGTGTATTAGAAAAAAAATCATGGCTCAACAGCGAAATTGAAATTTAAAGCAAATTCCACAGAACCAGAATGTGACTTGAAACAAAGAAGCATGCAGCATATATATGAAAATTTGTTAAAAACTATGGCTATAAGGTAAAAATTAAACATAACAATTTTTTAAAAAATAATTTTTACTTCTTTTCTTGGTCAGTTGAAGTGACTATAAAATACTCTTTCTTTGTTAGGTAGCATCCTCTATTCAGGTACAGATGCATAAATACCTGAAAAAAATCTGTCTGTTGACTAAAAATCAGCTTGATCAAGGCTGTTGGGGAACTTGACTAATAATCTATACAGATAATTTATTCTTCTCTTCCCACTAATGCAGAATGTTAATGCTTCAGTCAAAGCAGCAATGAGAAAACTACTATCAAACAGATTTTTGGTTGTGATTTTTTTTTTTTTTTATTTTCCCTCCTAGTAAACAGAGATTACCATTGCTTGGATGTTGTATCTAGTATTTATTATGAATATAGATATTGAATATCTGGTGTGAAACACCAATAATCCTGCCAAGGTGGTGTCACACTTCTTTTGGTTTTGTTTTTTAAAAAATAAACAGAATTAAGAACTGGAATAGTAAGCTGAATTATGACCCCACAGAGATAGGTATTGCTGTAAGAAGTGGGAGGGAATAACAGAACCAGCTAGTTGACTAACCACTTCCCTTCATTGTTGCTTTTAATATCAGAACAGCCTTGCTAGCTTTCTAAACCACCATAAGTTAGATTAGAGAGACCATGTACACCCTAACTGGTAAGTCCCTTTTTTTTTAGATCAAAATTGGAAGTTGAATTGAAAGCCATCCTCAGTGGTTAAAAATTGAATAAGATGTATTGCTTTGTGTTACTATATAATAATAATAAAAAAATATCTTCTGTGTTGTTATAAGTAAATAAATCTGGACACATACCTGCCTTAGCAACAAACTTGGTGCAGGGCCAGAAGGATATATTCACCTGAAAAATTACAAGCTAATTACCAAAATAATAATAACAGTTGAAAAAACAGTGCAAGTTTGTAAGGTCTGAAAAGGGGGTTGATGGGTGTTTTTTGAATGAGCTGAGAAATTAACTTCCATTTCTCTCACAAGTACTATATCTTGTGCTCTTCTGTCCTTCACAAGCTGAAGCCTTTATGTTGGTTGCTATTACTGCTTGATGGTTGGAAGATTTGTCTTTGATGGTTTCTGTTGCAGGCCCTGGTAGTAGCTATTATTACTGTTTAAAGTCCTAGGTAATAGGCTAAATAAACAAGCAAATACTCTTTAGTTTAGTTTCACTTTTAAGTGCACTAAATAACCTGAAGTGAGGATATCTTACAGTGGGGATTTATAGCCAAGGCTAAAATAAGCTGGGTTTATGATGGCTGTGCTCAAAAAGCTGTCCATCAGCCATGAAGTCTGTATTAAGTTCAAGCCTGGTGTCTTGGCAGCAGTACAATGGAAGGTTCTAGCATTTACTGAATGGGAATTAGATTGGATTCTTCAGTATGCCGCCAAAAGTTGTAAAAGGGGTTTTACTTGTTACAGCTATTTCTTTTTGTCTTACTGATCACGTGTCTGATGTAGCTAAATATACCCCAAGACCGGGGAAGGGCACATCAGCTCAGAATCTGTTTTATTGCAGTCATTTAGCAGGATGAGATAACTTCCATTGTTAGTATATTTATTTTACTTAATAGCTTCACTTGAAATGTATGAGGAGCTTTTTAATGATAGTTTTCATAGCAATAGAAGCCTAAAACCCAAACCTAAACAAGCAATAAAAAAAGCCCCCAGTAATGGGTGTTTTTTTCCTAGGGAAGGCATTGTTAAAACATTGTCAATGTATTTTGGGTTCTTAATTAGTACATTTTATTTTATTGCAAGCTGTCTATCCACATTAGCACTCTATAGTTTCTACAGCAGGTATTTACTAAGTGGCTGCTATGTATTCCTCTCCTATTTGGATATTTACTTTTGAAGGATGAAAATATTAAGCCAAATGTTGGAGGAGCTTCATGAGGTTGACGAAAAATAAGGATTTGAAATTATGATGATTTAATTACAATCTCACACTGAAAAACATTACAAGTAATTCCATTTGAATCTCACACGAGAAAACATGCTGGACTGTGGATCATTCTGCTGGAAGTGACCTGGTGGCTGCCAGCCACTTGTACTTTAAGATATGGCTGTGCTGTGATGAAAAGGCTTCTACATAATTTTGCTTTAATGCTGATGCCTTTTAACAGCCATCAAAGAATAATTCTTTTTCTTCTTACAGAACTTAGTGAATGTTAAGTCTAACAGTAGAAAAAAATGTTAGAGCAGTAATAGCTTCAGGAAGTGTTACTTTTTGAGGTCCTCCACATCCCTCATCTGAGCAACATAAGCATAATTGGCTAGTAATTTGTTTTTACTAAGTGACAAAACAAGCTTGTTTTGCAGACATCTTAACCCTTAGTATTGCCTCTGCTTCTTTATATCAATTTTTGTTATTATTGTTATTCTTTTACCTGGTTCTCCAGCTACAGGAGATCCCCTTGGAGTTTTTTGAATTTTTCCCTCATTCAAGACAATAATGAATTTCACCCCTTCCTTCAGTCTTCACTTCACTGTAGTGCCTGCTGCATCCTCAGCAAATTCACACAGCTCTTAAAAGTCTTGGTGGACCTGTGACAAGATACATTTTAGAAAAGGGATTTTGGTCAATGCTGCTTTCATTTCCAGCTGAACTGGAATCATGCAAGTGTATGATCATCCCAGCTGTCATTAAAGGAAACAAGACAATCAGACAAACCAGCCTTGTCCTTTCCTCACTCCACCTGGACCCTTGAGCAACCCCACTGCAGCAGCCTGGTCTCAGAGATGGCAGGGAGGAGCTCCCAGCTGTTCTTCCTCATGCCTAGCACAGGCAGCTCCACGCTGGGAGCACTAACATTCTCTTTCCTTTCCCAGCTGCCATTTTTGGGAATCTAATATGTTTCACACCCTATCAGACCTGGCAGAAATCACTCCATGAATTCAGAAGTTATTGTGATGAGGGCCTAACGGATAAGTTTCATTTCCTTAGGAAACCAGGCTAAAAATACATTTTTAGCTCTTCTGTGTGCAGAGGAAATTTTTTTAAATGTTAATACCAAGCTTGTTGCAAAATGGGATGCAAAAACTGATTAAAAAAATGACATTTTAGTCAATCAGTGTGAGGAACCTGTTGTTGAATTTTTAAGGTATTGGGTTGTCAATTCTTTTTCTCTCTAGCATGCAAGTATTTCTTGGTGCTGTTCCTGAGACCTTCAATTTTTGGTCTTAGAAGAAGCCATCGTATAATTATATGTGTTACCAAAGTGTAGCCGCAGAGATCCTAATTCTGTCCAGTGTTTAAAATCAATGTTCCCAATCCAGTATTTAATCTCAAAGCAGTTGTTCTTTTATTCATTCCAAAAACTGTGACATTAGGAGTTGTAACAAGTGTAGACTTGAGGTTCATATTATTAACTGTTGAACTGACTACCAGTGAAATTAATGAACTTCATCGGATCCTGAATACTGTGGTAGAGGAATCCTTTCAAGTCAAGGCCCCCACCCCTTTTTTGAGATCTGTTTTAAAATACAGCTTTCTCTTAGTTTTCCTCCTCTAGTTCAATTTTTTCTCTTGCAGTTAATTTTAAGTGAAAGGGTGTGCCAGCAAATGTAAAATAATTCCAGAGA
This sequence comes from Sylvia atricapilla, assembly GCF_009819655.1. Taxonomy (NCBI): domain Eukaryota; kingdom Metazoa; phylum Chordata; class Aves; order Passeriformes; family Sylviidae; genus Sylvia; species Sylvia atricapilla. The sequence goes on from NC_089140.1 coordinate 30,226,594, forward strand.
AACTTTTCCTGTGTCATTTCTGTGCTATGTGGTATTAATGTTATGGAAAAGGTTGCTGCACACCCCCCACCCCTTCCCAGATACATTTTTCCAGTTAAAACATACTGTTTCTGTATCCACAACATAGACAAAATGAATGATGCTACAAAAAGGCAGCTCAGGTCTTATAATCTACCTTCTGACTGGACAATACGTAGTGCTCAATGAAGTTTGCAGCTACATTAAATGTAGTGCAAGTCACCATACTGAGTGAAGCATATATATTCTGGATATTTCAAATAACGTTTTTAAAATCTGATCCCATAATACTTCTATAGGAAGGGAGAGAAGGTCAGAAGGAGGAATGGTTGAGGGAGCCTTTGGTATGGCACTACGTAGTTGTTTCTGGAGGCATGTGGAAGAAATGAAGCTGTCTCAGATTTCACAGTTTATTGGAGAAGATACTTAGCAGCTCCATCGGAATGTGTCTGTGGCAGTTGCACATTCCTTTGTTTCATCTGTCTGTAACCTTCCTCCCCATCGTAGGTACTTGCAAGGTCCAGCCTGCATTTGTCATCTTCTGTAGTTACTGTGGAGAGCAAATTAAACATGGGCAACGATTAGAATTTTAAATCATTTCCGTGGTGCATTCCTGCCTTTGGTGTCTGAGTGCTTATAGGAAATGAAACTTCAGCTGAGTTAAGAGGAATGGTGGGGTTTGTTGTTTCCCAGCACTTTCTTTTTAATCCAAAAGAATAATTATGGTTATGAAGCTGAAATTAGACAGATTTGAAGGGCTTGTAGCTTATAGGAAGTAGTAGCATTTTAAAGCTTCTCTGAACCTTCTAAGTTGCCTCCTCTATATATCAGGTAATGGCAGCCTCATTCTGACAGTGTGAGTTTCAAGAGTTAATGGAGAATTTTGAATAATACAATTCACTGAATAGTATGATTTTTTATTTTAATGTAATTGTCTACCCAGTGTTGGTAGAAGATGAAATGGAACAGAATTACTTTGAAGAGTATACAGGAATTCTGTAGAAACAGAGCTGAAATTGTCAAGTAACAACTTGAGAATGTTTTAATAGAGGCTGGAAAATATTTGCCCTATTTGAGTTTCTATTGTGTCATAAGTATTGGTAAATATTTTTTTTTTTAATCCTAGTTTTTTCATCAAATATTCTTGTATGAAGCACAATCACTGCACACCAGTGTTTGAAAGCAGAGGAGGCAGGAGAGTGTACAACTCTGTAAGAACGCTTAAAAAGCCTGTATTTGCAGCTGATTTGATGTACTGTTGCAGTGAAATAGCAGATGCTGCCAATTATCATCACTCTGATGGCTCTTTAGTGTTGTTACATTTTTCAAATTATTCTCAGCTTGCTAATTTGATACTCTTACCAAGGCTGTTTCTAGAGCTCTCTTATTTCATTATTTATAATTACTTTTGGCTTTGTAAATGAAAACAATCCTGCTGCTGATTCTGTAATTTATAATCTGAGTAATTGTAAATTTTCATTAATTTCTTCTTATTTGCCAAATCTATGTTGTGCAAAAGACTGTTATTGCTGCCATTTATTTCAGAAATGGTCTTCTGTCTTGGGAGATTTCTTTCGTTCAGCTAGGATCTATTTGCAAATTATAAGCATTTAAAAAAAAATAAGACACAAAATTGCAGGAATTAATACATTGTTTCCCTACTGAAGAAAATACTGAATAAAATTTGGGAGTAAACAGTACAATTCATGGAAAAATCGTGAACAGCATTATTCATTTCATGTTTGATATTATGATTCCAGTTTCTTTCTTATCTGTCTTTATAGGAAGAGGGGTGAAGAAAAGAGGTCTTTAAGCAAACTATCTTAGGCAGATGAACAGAGTATTTAGGAATAAACAAAACACTGAATTTTAAAAGTGTGAGGTCATAAAAATGTTTGGGAGATCACAACCATTTTTTACTCTTTTGCAGATTTCTGTTTGCAGATATTCTAGCGAGATTGTTAGCTGAGTCTAACATGATGATTTGAAAGGATGAACTTTTATATCAAAACGTATAGCAAAGTGGGAGTAGAGTTTTGAAGTTATGCCAGGAGAATCTTTGACTGACAGATGAAGGATTCTTTTCTTACGAATTTTTTTTCCCTGTTGTAGTGTTTTCCCAGACTGTGAAGAAGATTTTAGACTGTGTGAACCAGATTTATCCTTTCATGTACTCACTCACTCAGAATTGCTGCATTTAGAAATGTTACAGACAGTTGAATGCTGTTTAATAATAAATTGGCAAAAGTTCTAAAGAATATAATCTTTTCTCAGACATGTATTTTTCTGAAAAGGCCATGCAAGAGTTCCTTAATGAATATTTATGGCTTATAACCAAAACTTTCTCTCTCTAATGTCATGCATGTCTACTAAGAATACTTAGTGTGGAGATTGAATTAGGAGAGCTGCTTTATTTTCCATGAAGGCATGGCAAAGCTTTGAGTATGTCTGCTAAAGACTGTTCTTCCTTAAGTTAGCTATTTGCTAATTAACTCTAGGTTATTTTTCTTGCTTGAACACATACTTATAGACCAGAACAAATGGAAGACTACATACTATTTTACAAAACCACATTTGGTGCCTTGAATTAACTTAAAATAAGTTAACTTGAGGGAGAAATAAGGAATCATTCCAGACTTTGACTTGGACTTAAAAATAACATTTTCTGTTATTACTGTATGACTCAGACACATAACCTATAGTCACATATAGACCACAGGTTATGTATGTGAAGGATATAAAGCAAACCTTCACGTGCACAGTGTTGTCGAGTTGTATGTGTAGGTAGGATCTTCTTCTTTTCAGAGAACCCTCAAGTACTCTTCACTGCAATAATCTCTTGCTTCTGCGCAATAGCATTCTAGACTGTCTTTAGTTTTATATGACTCTGTGAGGATCTTGCTTATCCACTCTCTGATTTGTTAGTAATTGCATTAAAAGAGACACAGGATGCATACAAGTGTGGTATTCTATTGCATTTTCAAGAAGACACATCTTATTTGACAAGCTATTTTCATGTCCAGAATTTTTCTTTATTCTCAGAAACAAAACAAACCACCCCCCCCCAAAAAAAAAAAAAAAAAAAAAAGCCAAAACCAACAAAAACCCCCAACTCCCCTCCCGAAAAAACCCACCAAAAACAAACACAAAAAAATACCACACAAAAAACAAACAAGCAAAAAAACCCCAACCAGAACCCTGAAACTTTTCTGAAATAATAGACCTATGTTTCCAAATAATAGACCAAGAAAATCCCTCCAAACGCATGAACAAGTAAAAACTATCATTTATGTGAAGCTCTTGTTGAAGCACAGTTTGCAGCAGTTTGGCTATAGCACATTGCTAAATTGCTGCTTTTTGGGTGGTAAAGGTGCAAACTCCTCTTGGGCATTTCTAAATCTCACCTGGTTTAGGACCTACTTTGGCCTTATTTTTAATACCAAAGTATCTTCCTGTACTCCCAAGGAAGTTACCCACTTCTTTCCATCCATTCCATTTTACTGAGAAGTCATTCTGTTATGTATTTTATCTGTTTTCCAATTTGATTCTGCTGCTTCCAATCATCATTCCCCATTCAGCAAAATTTATTATCCTAATTCTGATTTTATAGCTCTAACATTAGTAAGTCAATATGTCCTTTTCAGACAGATGCTAGTTTACTGTTTCCATGCTGCAAACAGCTGGTAGATGATTCTTGCTGCATCCTGAGATTACAGAAAGCTGTGTTGGTACTATGCCCAAACTAATTGAGCCTATTTCTTAGCAGCAAGGGTTCTGTGGTGTCCTAATTGCAGTTAAACCACTATCTGTTAGCCCACAGGAGGCTAACAGAGGCACACAGAGATTTATTGCATGTGTCTTCAGAGAGGTTAATGGTATTCCCATTTAAATCCATGGCAACCCCTCTCTTCTATACCCACTCACATATATTCTTTGATTCTGAATTTTGAAAAAAGGATATGAAGATAATAATGGAAAATCATCAGTTAGACTTTAGAATAATGGCCAGGAAACACACTCTACATAGGAAATTCTTTACTAGGGAATTTACGAAGTTACGTGCAGTACAGGACAGGACATACAGGACAGTGTAACTGGTATTTGCTGGAACCTGAGTCATAATTGTCTGTTCTGAAGTTTGGCAGTAAAGCTATTTCTCCTTTTGTTTTGCTAATTCCTTCATTGTCCTTCCCCATGATGCCTCACTGTCCATCAAAGCTATTAAAAGGTGGAATATACCTATTGGAAATAAAGCCAGAAATAACAAACCAACCTTGTTTTGTCTTATTAATGTTCTTCTAAACAAAGAAAAAAAATCTGAAGTCTAAATATGCCTGACCATTTGGAATTGGGGATGTTTTGATTTCTGGAAAAAAAAAAATTCTGCAAGTCAATCTTCATGAAGTTAAACAACTACGTATGCAAATAAGGGCATTTTTCTAATTAAAATTCATTTGGTGATTACAGACTGAATTAAAATGACAGTGAAAGAACAGCCTCAGGTGTATGACTGTGCATTCTAAAGTGCTACATTTAATGTTTATGCAGAAGGTTTTTGTATTTTAGAAAGTGATTAGCACCTTGGCTGTACTGCTTTCGGGAAATTTTTCTTTTTCTTTTTTTTTTTTTTTTTTTTTTAACAGTGCATAAGATTTCAAGATTTTCTTTCAACATTTGACCTACTTAGGAAAAAAGTTCTGATTAGCACCATGTAATATTCTCCCTCAGTTTTGGAAGTGCCTTTGGGTAATGTTTTGTAGAGAAAAGTAATCTCATCTAGTAAATGGACCCTATCACATTTTAAGATATAGATTTTTTTTTTTCCCCCGCTTATTCCCTATGCCTAATTTAGTCCTCAGATGCAGCAGCCCTGTTTAATGAATCCATGTTCAACTGTCGTGCTTTACTGATAGCTTAATTCTGTTTGCATACAAATTCTTTTCTTCCATGGCTAGTTAAAAAGAATCCCTCTCTTTGAATTCAAGTGGCACCAACAGACCCTAAAAAGTTTACTACAGAATTAGGCTTTTGGATATTCTTTATTTTCTCAGTTCTGCAAAGCACTTTGTAACTACGAAGTGTCCCCAAAAGGCAAAGGTGACTCATGACTGGGTAATATCCTAGTTAGGGGAAACCTGTGGGCAAACAGAACACAAATTGGCTGTAGCTTTCCATCTAGACTGAAGTGGGAGCAGGATAGTTTGGAAAGGACACACAATTCCCATTTCTTCCTTTATCTACTTCCCATAATGTGGAGCATTTGTTAATGAGGTAGTGTGCATTCATCTGGGAATTTTGAGGGAGTTCCTAAATGTTTCTCATTCCAAGTATTCAGTAGCTGCAGGAAAGATACTGCTTTCACTAAATTTCACTAGATTTCCGCACCAGACGTAGGCAATTACTACATTTCTTTCCTTTGAATTCCAGGGGTGACAAGAGGAGTAACTAATGACTTTAAAAAAAAAATCTAAAAAGAAGTATTTTCTGCTCTGCTTTGCTGCTTCAACTGGGATTAACAGATGAGCATTGCTGGGTGAGAACCTGACTATTGCTACCAGAATTTGCCTGAGATGAGACTGGATAAATCCCAGTTAATGAGCAGATCATGTAAAGAGTCATAAAGTTTTTGGTCATAAATACTTAATGGTGCCTTTTGTAATTAAAGGTAACCTTTGTGGTTTGAGAGGCTTACGAAGCTACAAAAGTTCAAACTAATTTTTAATGATATGGGATTCCACCCAACCCCTTTCTGAATTCAGTGCTAGATATGCTTATAACAATGTGGTGTAGGTGTAGTTAAGGATGAACATGCTTAATACCAAAGCCAGAGTGAAGGTTTGGCAAAATTGAATATGACAAAGTTGATGATGTGAAATAAAATGTTGCCACATCTGTCTTTGGTCTGTTTAGAGCAATAGTTCCCAATTGTCCGTGAACCATGAGTAGCAGTTCAGAGTGAATAATACATTGTGGACAGCCCCGTGCTTTGCTCTCTGTGTTATACTGGTGGGGAACCCTGGGCACCTGCAGCTCTTGGGTTTGTGTTCTGCCAGCTGAAGTCTCTGTCTTTTCTCTGCAGCATCAGCTTAATTGTATTTTCTTGTGTATTTGGCCTACAAACATTTTTTCTGTAACTATTTTAATAACAATAAGTACCTTTTTAATGGCACATTAATTCTAGTTTTTACCATTAAAAAGTATTTTCAGTGTTGCATACAGTTGATGTTTTTATCTTTGAGCCAGAAAATTGTAGGTTGATTTATTTGCACTTTTTGTTTTGGCTGGCTGTTTTTGTGTGGTGAAGGAATACTTCTAAAAGTTTTTAGATCACAATCCTGGTGTAATGTTTCTAAGAGCGCCATCTTTCAGATTTTTAAAGCTGGTTGATAGCCATAATGTTAGGATAGGGTTAATAATTTTGGTTACCAGAGAAGCTGGGAATAGAGTCTCCGCTTCACTGCAACCAGGTGTTGCTATCATTGTTTTAACCAAATCAAGTATAACTCTGCCTGGGTAATCGGGATGGGGGGAGAAGGAGAAGATTGGGACGACTTGTATTTGGAAACTAGGTCGGGTGAAACTGTACCTAATCATCATAAGATAGATGATCGAATTGTAATGATTTTTGGTAGCTAAACATGATTATTATTTCAAACCAGAATCGTAAAGAAGGTATTTACAAAATTCATGCTTGGATGTATACAATAGAATAATGTAAGTTTAATGATGAACATAGAGTTATGTAACGAAATGGTATAATACGGGGCCCTTCTTGGACCCTCGTTGGAGTTGAATTTGGGTTTGTACCCCGGCTCCCAGAGCTCTTCAATAAAGCACCTCATAATCATTCCGATGGTTATGCGTTTTCCTCGCTAACAATCATACATAGATACATTTCGAAATTTTCCCTCAAAGTTGCTTCTTGCACTACTGTGAAGGGAGTCAGATGGCAGATGTTTGGAATGCATATTACTACTCCTTAGGAGAGCTGTCTTAGTCACACTGAAGGAGTAGAAGACTGCACAGAAGGGCTTTTATTTTTGGTTTGCCATCTTTCTCCTTTATTTCCTTCACGCATTAATGTGGATAAGGAATGCAATACTGGATTGCAGTTATTCATACATCTTGATAAATGACAGCTGTGTTTAACAAATATTTCTTTGCACTCTGTTTGTCTGCTCTGAATCCCAGAAAAATATTATTAATTTGATAATTCTAATGATAAAGAAAGGAACTCTCTTTCCTATGGGGCCTTTCTGTCATTTCACTTTGCTTTAATCATTTCACCACTCTTAAAAATGCCACTTTGGTCATAACTACTTATGTTTTCTTTCTCAGTTTAATTGCATTCAATGGGAATTGATGTTCATAAACCTGACAGTAAGCAACAAAACTCTTATCTGGTTTGGAGAAGTAAATGAGCGCAATGTCAAAGCATTTGAAATAGTATTACTTGCTTCATGTTTATATTACAAAAATATTCTGAACAATGCCACTATTTCCCAGATTTTCCTGATTTTGACTATTTGTCAAAAGAGTTTGTAATTTAGTAAAATTGCATTTTCCTTGATAAAATAACTAAGTCCATGCGAACAGCATTGGAATGCATCAACTGGTGTTCAAATCTTGAAGTACATCTGAAGGACTGTCTGATTAATTCGGTTCTCTTGTAAAATCATGTTCAGTAATAAATGTGCAAATGTCAGGCTTTATCAGAAAAGTTTTGTTTTGATGTGTTAGGCAGAGATTTTTCTAAATCCATGCATCTATTGCAGGGATGTGAGGGTAAAAAAAGGCACAGAAATTCCATAATTATTTATTGTACTGTCATTTCAGTATTCAGAGTTGCAATTTCATAAAGCAATTTGTGCCACTGAAAAAGGAGTTGAAATATTGTAAAAATCATCGGAATGCTGCCCAAACCCCTTATTTTTTATCTATTTGGGTTGTATAGTACGAGATCATGAAAGTGATGGAAGAAGAATTGGAAGAAGATGAAAGAATTGGAATTTACACAGATATTCTTCATACTGATTGTATTAAATTCGGGCATCTCTGGATTCAGTGTGTGTGAACAGTCATTTTTATTCTCTACAATACACAATGTTGCTGGTCTGCCTTTTTTTACATATTTTTGGCTATAAGTTCTTTTGAATTCAGGTTTGCAAAGGAAATGTTAGATTGATACCAAATTAATAATTTCAAGTAATATACTAAGATCATCAAAATAGATTGTTACAATACTATGTTCCTGAATTTTTTTGTAAGCAAGTTTATTTCTGAGATGTTTTTCAGAAATGGATAACTGAACTTTTTATGGAGGGCTTTTCAATAACTTTCTAAAAGTGAAATGCACTAACTGGGAAATTTGAAATGCCTACCTATGGCAACCCATGTTGAAATTCGTCTGTGTATACTGCTACTGTTGAAAAATATGAGTCTAATGTTTACAGAATTATTTGTTACACAATTTTTTTTCTGTGTCAGCATTATCATGAGTAGGGAAAAGGATGAAAAGATGCACTCATAAAAGAAATGGCATTGTATGCAGTATTATGTAAAGTATATATTTGTGTAATAATTGCAGTGTTTCTCTAGTTATCTATTGTCTTCAGGTAGTCACTTGTCTATCAAGTTATTAGTCCTGTCTCAACCCAGGTGCCATATTGGTGGCTATCTGTGGGGCTTTTTATCAAAGGCAGTGATCTGCTTTTGTTCCTTCATTGAAAAATGAAATTTGAAGTATTTAATTCAAATGTATGCCTTTTTAAGTGTATGTTTAAAGGATTTTGTGTCTTAATATCCACAACAACGTAGTAGTGTACTTGTATAAATGCATAACACAGAAAGAAATGCCATTTTAGAAGTAGGTATGCAATTAATTCATTATAGATGCAAATTATGGTTGTATTAATTAAATTTTTTTGCTTACTAACACAGTAGCAGTTTCTAGTGGCTGTATTTCAGTTGCTCTGTTGACATTACAGGTGCCTACATAGTATTGATAAAGGTAAATAAACAGAAATCATATAATTATGAAGGATTTGTGATTGAGGATGGCTTTTCAAGTCATGGGCTCTCACAGTGAAAAGAGACAAATATGCCTTGGTAGTATCCCATAATAGAAGAATGCTACACTGACTTCCACAACAATTAGATCTCCTGAACAAAGCAAACACGTGCTGGTCTGAATGGTGGATTCTTGCAGCAGTGTTTTCATCTGGATTGCATGAGACTCCCCAAACCGTAGTTCTGCTGAATTCTTGCAAACCAGCTGATTCATGGTCTTGTGTGATCTCCTTGGCATGTGTGTGGTCATTGCTACAGAGTATCTTAAACTATGTACAAATCATTTCCTAAGTAACCTTAATTTCAGAAATTATTGTATGTGACCATTTCTGCATCTAGAGGAACAGGTTACTGTCTGTTTGCAAGCATCTTACCTGTGTGCAGTTTGGTTAATTCTGCTGCAGAAACTGCCTGATCGTCTCTGTGAAATGGCCAGAGACACCATTCAGGATGATAATCAGCACACTGAAACATATGAGTTTATCAAGACACAGCAGGACCTGCCTGGGGGAATCATTGGAACCATCCAAAATTCCCACCTGGCAAGCTCCTTTGGCAATTAGTCAAAATACATCTTTGCAGCTAGAGTTGTAAATAGGTCCCTATATTTCATCCCTGTAGAGAACTCCCTGGGCAGCTCCTGTGCCACCCAGGGAATTAAGGACTTTGGTGCACTGGATGTGCACAGAGGCACAGCCCTGTTACCAAACTGTACAACAGTTAGAATAGATTTGGGCCTGGAGAGAAGAGGCATCAAGATGTGCTGGTTGCTTTCTCAGGGATCTCCCCATGCCAGCTCCATCCTGATGTGTAGACAGTCAAGCAAAACTACTGGGAGGCCTACATGGATTAACAAAGAGGTGCTAGCAGAAATCTGGCATTAAAGGTAAGCATAAGAGAAGTTGAAACAGGGACAGGTGATTGTGGAGGGAAAAGGGAGACAGAGGGTCTTCAAAGCTAAAGCTCACTTGGAGTTTAATCTGGCAAGGGACATTAAGAACAAAAGTGATGAGAAGTGCTTCTGCAGCTGCATCAGTCACAAAAGGGAGGCTACTGAAAATGTCAGCCCACTTCTGAATGGCACAGGGGATTTGGTGACAGGGAACATGGAGCATGCTGAGATGTTCAGTGTCTTCTCCATACTGTCTTTTTTGCTGACCTTCAGGAGTCAGGTGCACGGGACCTGTCTGGATTACAGAAGACTGATCCCCAATAGAAGAATATTGAGGAACACAAACTGGACATGCAGAGGTCCATGGGAGCTGGTGGGGTGCCCTATGAGTGTTCAGGAAGCTGGTCAGTGTCTTTGTGAAGGCCACTCTTGATTATCCTTGAAAGTGTGTGGTATTTGGGGAAAAAAAAAAAAAAAAAGTCATTCCTGCCTACGTGGAGGGCAAGGAGAAGAATACTGGGAACTACAGTCTGATCATCTTCAACTTGATCCCTGTGAGACTGAGGGACCAAACAACAGAGGAAATCACTTCCATACATAGGAAGGAAAAGAAGGTAGTTGGGAATAGTCAGTGTGGGCTTAGAAAGGAGAATCATGCTTCACCAATCTGATAGCTTTCTGCAGGGAAGAAGGATGGATGTTGTGTATTCTATGCTGCAGTAAGCTTTTCAGTGCAGTCTCCTACAACATTCCAATGGATGAAATATGGGTAGATAAGTAAACAGGGAGGTGGACTATAAACAGACTGAGCTGTCAGCCTCAAAGGTTTTGTGAACTGCAGCCTATGGTCCAGCTGGAGGTCGGTGACTAGTAGTTTCCCAGGGGCTGATAACTGGTGCCAGAACTGCCTAGCGGCTTCATTAGGGCCCTTGGCGGGCTGGAGAGATGTACCAACAGGAATCTCATGCAGGACTTTGCATTTCTCTTGGCTGAACTTCAGCCTTGGGAGGAGTAACCACATGTACCAATTTGGACAAGGGGCCAGCTGGCTGGGAAGCAGCTTTGCAGGAAAGGACCTGGAGATCTTGGTGGAAAAGTTGGAAGAGGAGGGAGCAAGGGAGACCAGCAGCCTCTTAGGCTGCACTGGGCAGTTGCTCAGTTTGCTCTCTCCCTTTTGAGAACAGTTCAATACATAGTATTTTGAAAAACATTTAAATATCTGTATAAGGTGGGAGTTTTCTTAATATAGCTGAAATATGAACATGATGGTCTGTATGTTGTTTTAGTCTCATTAGATGCCTTTTTTTTATAAAATAAAATACATAGCTCTAAGCAGCTTTTCCAAGAGCTTAAAAATCTGACTGTTTTCAGGGAAATTGAGCTTCTTGATTCAGTCAGTTATACTTCCATTCCTCTTCTTCCCTCAAATATTATTCACAGAAATTAATGTGTAAGAATGAGTAAATTTATCAGAAAGTGTTTGTTGCAAATTGCAAAAACAGATTAGCTCTATTGTGTTTCTTCAAAATCTGCTTATCTGTTTTAGATAAGTTACGCGTCAGTTGCAAAAATCCTTGTTATTTTTTGTACCATTACAGTGAAATACTGGGAAAAGGCTAGTCTAAACTACAGCTTCCATGGCTTGAAGTCAAAGCCTGTTTCCATGGACCTTACAGTGTGTGGTACAGATTCAGTCTTTCTACAGTCACTGAAAATTCAAGCATCCTTGGGCAAATACAGTCTGCAGTTCTTGGAGTGCCTGTTTGGCATGAATAACCTCAGCCTTGTTTTGGCTTTCTTAATTACCATCCTTCCCCAACATCCCTTGAGTGTGAAAGAAAACCCACTAATCCATACCCCTGGCACAGAGATTGTGTGGAACAGTGCATGTGGAGACATGCACCATTGGATGTATTTCTGAAAAAGGGTAATGTGTAAGTTGTATCATCCAGAAGATTTTTTTGATAGTGCAATTAAAGAGAGAATTTCTTCTCAGTAGTGTTCCTCAAAGCCAAACCTGAGAATCCAACGTTTTTTTCTTGGCAGATTTTTCTTTACCCTTCAGGTACTTTCACAGATGCTTGTTAGAGACTCTGAGTATGTAACTATAGCAGTGAAAATACAGGGGAAAGTTTAAAAATTACGCTTCTAAAAGAAGAAAAAGATTATACTGTCTGACACGGCCCTCTGCATGGAGGTTGAGGGAATGACATTGACATCTACCCTGCCTGTCTTGACACATGGAAGAAGCTTTTGTTAAGTCCAGACTTAAAGAGCTGGCTGAGGATTTCTTTGTCTGCAACAAAGCAAAAAAGCATTTCTTCAACAACCATTTCACTCTCCAGTTTAGTTCTGAGGTGAATTCAGATGAGGAATAGATGTTTCAAGATCTGAGACAGGATTTCTATACAATTCTAAGTTATATGAAACAAATTGGGAAAATTTCTGTTTCTTGTAAGGGCTCTTGGGGCCTATTTAAATGGCATGCAATAACTCCCATCCCTGCAAGTATTACACAGAAGTGAAAAGGTTGCTGCAAGTCCCAGGTTCACACAGGATCTGCTTCAGCCATACTGGGCAGTCTCTGAGGTGGAGGCCAAGCCCAGCCAAGAGTTCATAAAGCACTGTCATGGTAATGAGGCACAGCTTAGTTTTAGGCTTTTGTTTTTTGTGGTTGGTTTTTTTTTTTCTTCATCTTGGACAAAACTCCCGTTTCAGAAGTAACTTGCTATTTGAAGTAGCAAGAGTCTCAGCTGACTAAAATTTTAGTGGAAAGACTGGCAGGTAAAGACATGGTCTGTTAACTAGACATGCTAATATAGTGTCTGTAGGGAACTGAGGCAACACCACATGGATTTTTAAGGCTATTAGGTAGGGAGGCTGGTGGAAATATTGGCTAGACATGGATATTGGCACAGGATAGCATCGTGGTGAAACTGGGGTTGGTAGAGCTTACCTGCAAAAGGCCAGACTGGGAGAAAACTGCTCTGCAAAGGAAGGTCATTGCTCCTTTCCATAGTGTAGAGGATTCTCGTATTGAAGGGATGTTGAAAAAATAAAATGTGTTTGAAAGTGATTTTCTTCAACATTTTAGGGAGTTCATTAAAGAAGTGAATAATTTTGTTTTCAAAGGAGGTAGGCAATGTCTGATAAACTGCTTTTGGAACCTTAATCAGTGAATAAGGGAAACAAAGTATGAAAGCTTTTTGTTAAATAAGTAGCATTCATCCCCGTTATAAGAATCCTAAGAAGCATAGAAGCACTTAATTAAAATTTTTGCAATAATCCACATAAAAATAGCAACCAAATTAATATGTCAAAGGCAATCCTAATCCAAAGTTTTGTAATTTCAAAATGCTGAATTTTGAGCCTTAATATTCTTTAAGAGTTTTATGTTTGTAAAGTATGTATGTCAAAAGCTTGAAAGCAGAGTCAAGAAACAGTGTAATTCTGATTTTTGCTTTCTCCTAGTGGATAGGTGTTGAAAATCTTAATAAGTGTTTTTATGATTTTGTTTTCTGTTTTTTTTTTTTTGTTTCTTTTGGTTTTGGTCATGGGGTTTTCTCCAGTGTGTGTGTGTGTTTTCTGTTGTTGTTGTCAGGTAGTTTTTCTGTTTGTTTGTTTTGTTTGTATTCTTTTCCTCAGGAGATGTAAATGAAGGGAGGAAGTCTGTCTAGAGGTATATATAGCTTCCATGAAGCACTATTGTGATTTTCATTATCTAACTTATATATGGTAAACTAGCTTTAGGCACAAAATGGGAACTCAATTTTAACTGTCTATACATTTTGCTACTTGCATTAGTCTTTTGCTGAAACACTTTTATCATGAATATAGCTAAATGCTTCAAACTCTTCTGAAAACATTTTGTCTGTTTGACAGCATATTCTGAGGAACTCAGGGAGCTGGGTTTGATTTTAATATCATTTTTGCAATTAAATATTTTGACAAATTACTACCAGCTTTATTCTGCTGGCAATATTTTGACAGATGGGAGAAAATGTTTCAACTTTAGAAAAGTATTTTAAGGTAATAAAAGAATTGGAAAGACTTAGAGGTACCATCTTTGAAAACACTACATTCAGACTTCGCTAATACTGGAGTGTACTGGAACTAAGACTCAATATGCTCATTGTATTGTAGACATATATAATTTACTCAGAATAATTTAAAAAGGGAGAATGAAAGGAATTTTAAAAACTTAGATCTATGTGAACAACCTAGAAAAATCTGAAAGATTGATCTTAGAGATTCCTCTGAGTGAAAAAAACCTTAAAATTTTAATTTTTTTTCCAATTGATACCTAGAAATCTGTACAATATACAACACATATACAATATGCCCTCTGTGACAAGTGTAGGGAAAAATGTCCTGTGGGATGCATAAACTTTTATTTGCCTTTGCACTGCTTGCAAAAAGGCCCACTGTGTTTGTGACATTTTGTTTGTAGCTTTGAGCATTAGATGCCTTTTCTCAGGTGGTAGCTATATTAAACAATGTAGTGAAAATTAGGTCAAAAGAGGCAAGAAGCTGATGCTTACTTGTGGAACTGCTGTTGCTCACAGAATGGGTTTCTTGCTTGTGAAAGGTAGATGGTATAAGACTCTGCTAAATAAATACCTCTACCCAAAAATCACACTGTTGTCTCATTAGTGCTTCACAGCTTCCTTTGCAAGGCACTAAAATAAGCCTTGTAAAGTGGACAGTTTCACCTGGCAGCTGCTGAAGAAAAGAATTTCTCCTAAACAGTATTGCTACAGAAGTTAATAAACTGAAGTGTCTTTTTTTTCCCCAATAATAAATATTTCTCAACTCAGTTTTAACTTGGTTCAGAATCCAAACTGGTGTATTTCCAGATGGTTACTAGGATTGCAGTTTCACTGTCTTGATGAACAATGTAGTAGATGAAGTGGGTTAATCAGCTTTTCATAGGGCAGTTTTTTTCTTGGCTTAGGAGTGCAAAGCTGAGTGTGGTATAGTAAAAGGCTCCTGAGACATTCCCACCTTACCACTTCCTCAAATATCAACCTACTCAATAGTTTTCAGCAATGAAGATATCTTTGTAACATCTGATTTATAGGCTGTATTCCTGAGCTAAAAATCTGTTTTACACACACACACACACACACACACACACACACAAAGGCACCATCATTAAGCAGATTGCTTTTCTCTTAATACAAGAGAAAAACATTTCCCTCCCTCTTTGATCATGTTCTTTACACAGAATTAGGTATTTTCTTAATTTGTCAAGTGGTTGAGACCTGCAATAAAAGTTGCAAGGAACCAGCCAAACCTAAAATAGGTCTGCCACCAGCTCCTTAATCTGTAACAGAACTGTTTCCCAGTACTCCTCTCCCAATGCTTTTTTGTAGTACTCTGTTTTGGAGCCATGCGTGGGTGTCTGAAGTGGAGTCATTCAGTACCGCCCTGGATTAGATGAGAGTATTTAGCTACTTCATAATGGGCAAACTCTGGTTCCTGTAATACCTAGGAAATGAAGACAGCATTTATGCTTTTGTAACATGGTTTCTTCTGAAGCTGTGCCTTTGCTGAGTGGCTGTTTGCTTCTGGGAAACTTTCCAGGCACTCTTTGGGTTCTTGCTGGTCTGTGAACGTGCCACGTAGTAGCAGCAACCCATACTTGCTGCAGTATTCACAAATGTTCTGTTAAATCTATGGATTGCATGAAGAAAAAAAGGTTAGCTAAGTTCCAGGAAAAGGGATTTGATTGGCAAAGTCCAGAGAAAGAGGAATTTTTGATGGACAGATTTGAAAGTTGGGAATCAGATGGAGCTGGGCCTTGGCATAACTGAGGGTCAGCCTCTGCGTGTGCAGGGGGACCAGGGAGTGAACAACAAGAACACATGACCTACTATAACTTACTTTTCTGTATAATCTAAAGAATGAGAAAACAATCTTTGTGTTGTTTTTTTTTTTTCTTCTTTTTTTTTTTTTCTTTTTCTTTTTCTTTCCTGATCATTTGGGTTTTGTTTGTCTGGAGTGAGTAGTGCCCTGCTCTGGTGCCACTGTTGGACTGCAGTGATGTTATTGTGCACTAGGATGTGGGTCAGCCTGACTAAAGCTCTTGGATCCTTGCCCAGTCCTCTTGAGTCTCCCTTATTTGATATGACAGTAATTCTCTACAGCTGGCTGTCCTTCTGCTCTAAGGTGTGCTGTCCTGACACCCTTCTTGGGTGTGGAGAAGGAGAGTCTCCAGTCCAGCTCTGTTCACTCAGTGCTGCTGTGCATTGGAAGCACTGGAGTCATTCCAGAATGCTGCTGCTGTGTGGGATCAAGGTGTGCTAACCGGCAAAAAAAACCCCCAAAATAAAGCCAGACTTTTTAAATGTGTTTTATTATTATGGTCATGGACTTGAATGGGGAAAGCAGAGGAAGGAGGAAGTTTATAGCTTTGTAAATTCTGAGACTTCGTTCTTCCAACTTGAGCTGATCTTTGCTTACTACATAAAAAATTGAATGATGCTGCTGAAGTAGCAATGGCATAGAGCAAAATGCCCTTATCTGTGTGTTCTAACGTGGAAATATAAGTACTGTTTTCTAAGAAAATTAGGCTGAAAATGGCATTTAGTTGCAGAATATGCTGGACAAATACCAACAGTAATAATTGAATAAGAGAAATTCTGAGGAAATTGGCACAAAAATACCTGCCCATATTGTATGTTTATTTGGAGAAGACATGTTTCAAGCGAGGAACGAAAGTGTTTTGAGTCTTTTAGATACACACATTTGTGGAAATTAAATAATTTAAGCCTGTTAAACTTTTACTATTTTAAAACTAAGAACACAAGAAAGTGAATTTACCTGCAAACCTCCTTGACCTATGTTTTAAAAAAACCCAAATACCATCTGAGTTTTTTAATTGGAAGTTTCTTAGTACAACAGCCAAGTGCTGAATGTATTTTTTTGAGTTCTGAAGCTCCTTTTATGTATGTTTTATCAAAAAGTAGGATGTATATGTAAACATTTCAATTTCCAAGGGTATTAGCCTAGTTTTTAAGAGGAATTTAGCATTTCTAGCTAGTAAGATTAGTGCGTGTTGTGTCTTTACACCTTCTCAGAGGCTAAGATTTGTCTTCAAGTTTTGATTTGAAAAGAGCATTTAGCTTCTGACTTCGTGTAGTGTCTTTAAGAATTGCAGCGCACCTACTTGCTTCTAATTACCAAAGCAATCAGCTTTCATTAAAAAAACAGATGCTTTCTTGCCAAAAGTAAGATTAAAAAAATCCCAAACAAACTAAAGTTAGGCTAAGCATCTGAAGAGCTGGGACAGTAATAATTCTTCAGCCACTATTCTGCCTAATTGTAGCATACTATGACTAAACAGATGTGCAGCTACAGGTGTTTGTCTGTATTTTACCTGCACCTAGAGGTTTCAGGATGTTGTTCCTGGTGTTAGGTGAGGACAGAAATTAAGTTTCCAAACAGTGAACTTTTAAAGCACTTCTGGCCACGTGGATCTGTAAAGGTTGGCTAGAATTGCCATGTTGTCAATGTTTCTATTTACTAAACTTGGCTTTAGTGTAAAAAAAGGGTTCTGAAAGTGGTATAAATGATCTTCAGTAAAAATATTTGATGCATTTATTACATTTATGTGCCATATAACTTGCTGGTATGCCTACTGCTTTCCTGTTTGTGCTAGATAGATGATCAAATACTCAAGTGAAAACAATTCATACTTTCCATCATACATATATATAAACTTCTCACTTCTGTTGGAAAAAGTATCTGTAAGAAACTAAAGGTTTCTGTTACCACTCCACACTCGGAATTTTTAGCACACAAACTGGAGCTGTGCTAGGAGCAGCAGATCTCAGCAGTGCTGGCAGTTTTCTTCAGCAGAGAACTTGAGAAGGAAGAGTCTTGTTCTCTTTGGGATTCTTGCTTTAGACTGCTCTAAGCAATCACAGAACCAAACAGAAATCCCAATGCTTTGTATCTCCATCTCTTACTACTTCAGGCCAGGGCAAGGCTGCTGTATTTGTTGCTGTGTGATGATACAGTGTGACAGTCTCAGGGCTATGGCACTCACTTGTCCTCAGGCCTAGGAATAGTAGCACAGATGTTTTTGTGTGAGGTACATTAGCCCATGTGAATATCCTTAAGCAAGTGAATAATAACTCAGTAGATCTTAATGACATTCAAAGATGAATCTATTCTCTTTTGGTCTTCTATTTGAAATTGTAGTGTCTGGTGATTATGATGGTATAACAAAGGTGTAAAAAACCAATTTGCGCTGGAACTTGCATAGCAAAGACAGTAAAAGTATGTTATTTTGGGTGTCAACAGTAGTTGCCCTGTTCAATAATCGAGTGTGTCTAAGTTCAGTGCTACTCAAACAGTTTTTTGTAGAAATACTATGTATGTGTCATAAATCAAACACTTCTAAGGATTCTTCCCATATATATTTTCATTTTTATACTATATTGTCAGAGGACAAACCATTGTTTGCAGGAAGAAAATCTTCTGCATACCAGCTTGTAAAATATTTTGGAGCTGTGAGGATGATGGGAATTTTTACCTTTCCAGCTCCAGACTTTATATTGACTGGCTCTGTGTTACAGAAAGAGTGTGATAAACCAACCTGGAATATTTGGGACTAATGACTATTTCTACTTAAAATTTTTCTGACTCTGTTGCCTTTTTACATGAACGCTCACATACCAAATACTTGCAAAATAATTATAATAAAAAAGGGACTATTATAAAATTTCAGCTTTTTTCTAGAGTGTTCTGATTCTGCAAGGAGTGTTGAAACAAAAAGGTGTCTCTCACTGAAGAAATTTAGACTGTAGATGTTAGACATAATATTGCAAGTGGATGTGGACATCTGTATAGACCAGATAGAAAAACGTCTCCTGCTTTTAACAGAGCTATGCTATAGCAATTATATTAGTTCCTGTATGTATTTGGTGCACTGCTTCTATTATTAGAGCCTTTATTTGCATGTAGCACGTGAGCACGTGAATTGTAGCACTATTTTGGAAACAGTCAGCTTGTACAACAAAAGGCAGATTGGTGTGTTGTGTAAAGCATGACTTTGTCTATCAGCAAATTCCGTTTGTCCTGAAGGGAGACTGCCAAATTCTAACCCTGAATTCAGGAGTTTCAGTGTCACATCTAATAGCTAATGTGTTCTTGAACTTGTTCTGTTTTTTTGTTTTGAAATTTATCTACCGTGTTAAGTCACAAGATAATAGTTGAAAAATCTGTTTTCTGTGTCATATCTAGCTAGACAGAGTTTTGTCAGCTTTTGCTGAAAATTGTGAAGTGCCTTGAGACTTGTAATGTGACAGACTCCATTTGTGTTGAACTATATTAAAAAACTGTTGTTTTTTTTTTAAAAAAACCACATTTTTTGTTCCAGATCTGTTTGAATGCTTTTTTAGCAGAAAGCAGACTAGAATTTTCTTTAACTTATTTTCTGGATTTAGAAGTCATAATTCATAAGCATTCAATGCTGTCAAAAGATGTGCGTGTTTCAGAAAGAAAGAGTTCTCACAAATGTGTCTTTGCCTCTAATGGGTGCTGTAGAAATATGTTGTAGTCACATGAGTCTACATGAAGACAGGTGAAAACTAAGTGGATTGTGAATTTTGGGAGGGTGGTTTTGAGATCTGTTAAGTTAGGTGGTTGCATATTAGATTATAAGAACAAACTCAGTGTAGGAAATAAGACTGGAAAATTACATGGGTTTGCTTTTTCTATTGTGTTTCTTTCATTTAGTAGGGTATTTGGTTTTGGAATAGATTATGCTTGATTTCCTTGCAGCATTTCATCAAAGGGTGCAATTTAACAGGAGTGTGCTTTACTGTGCACGTATGCCTTGCTCTGTATATGTATATTTCACTTTGCGTGATGAAGCTACATCAAGTTTCTGTATTCATTTCTGCATTCTGCAGAAACAATTATTCATAGCTTAAAAATCATTCACTATCTTAGAAAACTGAAAAAAACCCCACCCCACAAAACCCCAAACCAGACTGACAGCTGTCAACTTTTCCTTTTAGCTTTCTCAAAGAGATTATTCAGGGTTTTTTTCCCCTGAAAACTCTGAAAAATTAACTGCTTTAATTTTCACTCAGTTCAAAATAACTTGTCAAAATTACTCGTCTTCAGACTGCTGGAGCGTTAGACTAGAAACCCATACAACATTTTTGAATTGTCATTCTGTCAAACCTTGCAGGACAAGGATTCTGTACACTCACATGAAATCCAAACCAAAAAGACAGTTTCTGTTGTTTTCTAACTTCTTAATAGTGGGATTCTTTTACTTAACTTGAATAATTTAAAATTCTTTTTGAAATGAGGGTTATGGAGTAGGCAAAAAGAATTGAACATTATTAAAAAAAAGTTTAAATTGGATCACTAAAAAATAATTTTGGCAAATTCTAAAATACAGAAAAAAATTCATTAGAAAAACGAAATATTTGCAGACTGTTTAAAGATAATTCTAAAAGGAAGAATATAGAAAAAAGTGAATATCATAATCTGAATATTTGAAATAGTAAGATGGGAGAAAAGTAAACTATGGCATTATGTTATATCATATTAATAACACTTGGATTATATGTTTGTCTTCAAATATTTTAAAATTAAAGTAAGAAGGTACCAGATTGCTTCCAAAAATCTACCCAGAATTTAGACTTTGTTCCTGAGGCCATAGGGAAGCATGAACTAAATATTAGTGTAGCTTTAGCATCAAACTAATTTCTTACGCTTGCTTGGACCCTTGCTTCTGATGTCATATTCTAATACTCGACATAAAAGCGAACATTAGAGTGTTGCAATTGCTTGATTTTGTCATTTTATCTGGCTATAAAGTGGGACAGATCTATCAAGCCAGATGAAAACAGCTGGGTTTTGTGCAGCTGCCTTAAGCCTTGGCTATTGAGAATGGCAAAACCATTTTCTGCTCACTGAGATAAACCAATGTCGTAGGAGGAGGAGTACAGATACAAGTTCATGAGTACAAGATCATTTATTTCTGGATTAAAACTGTGCTGTGATGTATGGCCATACTTAAGAAGGTTTTTGCCTGGCTTGAATTTGAGTTTTTAGCTTTAAATGGTTTTCAGATCTATTGATGAATCTTCAATTGAGTTATATTTGAAAGCAGTCTGTATCACAGCTCTCAGAAATACATTTTACTATCCAAACCTCTCAATTTCATCAGTTTAGGAATTTGTTTTCAGGAATTTGTTTTATACATGCAATTTTCACATGAGTAGAAAAAGGTATTCATGTGCCTGTGAAAACATGTCAGTCCTGCATTTTTTAAAACACTCAGGAGAACTTTTCTGTCCTACTTATTGCAATGCTAGTGGTTAAGGAGTATATTCAGAAATCCGTAAATCTGCAGTCCAGATTACCCTGATTTGGTGTGAGCTAAACTAACTAGAAACTGGTGTTTGTGTCATTAAATGCTTGAAAATTTTCCCCCTGGGTATTTGACTTTAATCTCTCCATCCTGAGGCTTTCCTCTGTTCTCTTAGCTTTCCAGAAAATACATGACTGAAATCAGTATGAGCTTTTTACTTGCCTTCTTGGCATAAGCAGAAATACCAGTAGGTAAGTAGGTGGGTTGGCATGTAAACATTTATTTTGAGGACGCTTTGCAGTCCATGTGAGCTAGAAATATTTCACACTTGAATGCTTGCTTCTTTTTTTTTTTTTTTTTTTTTTTTTTTTTTTTTTTTTTTTTTTTTTTTTTTTTTTTTTTAAAGTCCCATGGCTTCATTTGGGAGTTTAAATAAAGTGTGTGTGAGAAAGTGATCTCACAAAGTTTAGTCTGAATATCTCTGGTTAGGTTAACTGAAGAGACATATGGTTGTTTTGTATGAACCTACTACATGGTCTTGTTCTTATTGCACAGAGAGAGATCTCTTGAGAGCCAGGTAGGTGTTACTCAATATTTTTCCCTTTTGAGTTTTTCAGTTTGTTTCCAGCAAAATTAGTGTTTTTCAATGTGAAGAATCAAAATTCCCTGTTGTCCTACAAGCCTTAAAACAGATAATATGTATAAATACGGAAATCCTACGAAGAGTTTCCCTTGTACAAAGAAAAGGAAAAGTAAATCCTTTGTGAAAAAAAAAAATTGACAAAAATGGAATGCACCAAAGTTTTGAAACAAATGTTACAAAACTATATGTGTGCACCAGGAAATACAAAGAAAAATAGTTGTACAATAATTTAAAAGCTTGATTTCAACTGTGAAGAAAATCTATTTTGGACTGAAAGCACTTCCTTAACATCTTATGCTGCTAAACTGCATAAAAGTAGGCACTACTCAAAGTATCAGATACATGCCATTAACTGGGATACAGTGGTGGTGAGTCTCATTCTTTAGCACTTCCTTAGTTATGTTTGATGTGTTAATTGTTACTACAAATAACTTTGTACTATATTCAAGTGTAGGGTACATTTAAAGCATTTTTACAAAGGTATTGCTGGTGGGAAGGTTATTTGCAAAGAACGTGAGAATCGTATGTAAAATCTCAGAGCTGACAAAATTGCTTGCCAAAGCTAATGTACTAGACTGTCTTGAAGATGAGTCAACTCAGGCTTGACATCACACTGACATGTTTCAGAAGCAGGGCAGGAAGGAGGTTTTCCCATATTACGCCATGTGAATGAATGTAGCCTGGGATTGTAATGGAAACAGATGTATCTTTGTAAAATTTTAATTATGCATTCTAAATGTGCACATTGCAATCACATCTGAATTACTTACCTTTCTTTCAGTTTTCCCCACTTTCCCCCCTATATGTGCAACAAAACTAGTAATTAAAATACTCCTAATTTCCATCGCATTTAGGTACAGAGCTAAATAAAGGCCTGTGAAAACCATAAGCAGACTTTAACTTTGCACTCCCAAGGCTGACAGAGAGTAAACTTTTTTTTTCTTTCTCAGTGACAGAAAATGTCAGGACCCTTGAGCTCATTGCCCTGTGCTAGTGTCTGGCTGCCAGTTTTGTACAATGCAGTTAACCAGTTTTGTGAAGGGATAGTGATTCTGGAAGCCTTGCTTTGATGTGGCAGAAAAGTGAGGTAGATTGGATGGTTGCTTGCTTGGTTGGTTGGTTTGTTGGATGGCTGGTTGATTTTCAAGGAGTTTTTCAGGTCATCTTTCCTCTTCATTGGTGCCCATTCCTTTCAGTGGCTGCACTGGCCTGCCATCAGTGTGTTCCAGCTTCTCAGAGTGCAGAATGCTTTCGTGGCTTGATCGAGGATTAAAGAGACTCAGAGCACTTAAGCTGGAGCAATAAAAGGGTTTTGGAATTTTAATCAGTGGGAGTTAGTGTCCCTGTGTATTGAGTCTTGGCTTTCCTGGGACTGAAGAATCCTAAAGATCATGAGGCATGAAGGTGATTCAGAAAGGGGTAGCATATAACAGCAGATGAAAAGTCTGTAGGTTCTTCCTCAGGAATGCTGTTGGGTGAGGGGTCAGAAAGTATTCTTATGCCACTGATGATGTTTTAGATTTTATAATGTCATTCATTTGTGATCACTGGCTAGGAGTCCTGAAATTAGCAATTTTTTAGACAAATCCCTTTAAAATAGCTCAAATGCTGATGATATTTTTTCCCAGTATGTTCAATCAAAGAAAACCAACTTTTCTAAACAAAATTAATTGTCAATGTCATTTTTTAATTCTTAAGCATCCCAAACCCAAGGGCAGAATTCTACATGCATTACTTCCCTAAAAATAAACAGAACAACCAACAGATTCTTAAGCTCTCAGAAATGCTCTAAAAATGTCTATCTTCTATTTGTGTTTTGCATTCCTATAGGTTAATATAGCCAAACTGATTTTCCTCCTGATGTTCTGTTAACTGAATTTCCTCAGAGGCACTGTGTTTTGGTATATGCCATATTTTATCTCAGAGTAGATTTTTATATGCAAACTATAATTCTCAGAAGCACACTCCGTTGACACCACTTTAAGTACAGTTGCACTGGCAGTAATATATCTGCATGGGAAGAATCCACTAAACAATAAAATTATGTAAATCAGACTATAGGAAGATTATTCATAAGCAAATGCCTAGATATAAGCTTAGCATCTCCTCTGTGGTTCATGGATTTTGTTAAAGTATGACAAACAATCCTGGCAGAAATCACAAGAGAAATTAAGATCAAAGCCTAAACATAAACTGAAAGAAATGAAGTATTTTCCGCTGATCAATTAACAAAGTGCTTTGCTGCCAGCCTGCAGTCATAAACCAAAGAGGAAATTACATTAGGCCGCTTTTATAATCAGGAGTAGAAATGGCACTTATGGATAAAAAGAGAAAAACTCATTATGTTTATCTCTGTATTGTTTTTTAATTGTTTTTTCCCCCATCATTGTTATTTCTCATAATTTATATTCAGATTAGATACCTAATTTTAGAGGAGCAAAATGTGTAATAAATGCCTGAATTCCATTTGGTTTAAATATCCCCATCTAATTACCCAGTGCTTTTGTTATCAATCTCAGATGTTAACAGTCTAATGGCAAAAGGGGTTTTTAGTAATTAAATTGTTGGTAGAATTATTGAAGAGCACGTTGACATACCAAACACACTGAATCATAACTATAAATAGTCCGTAAAGGCTCTCAGTGGGAGCGAGATTAAAAAGCAAAAGAATAGCAATCTAATACTGTATTTCATGTCTTCTCCCTGCATTTGAAACTGCCTTATTCTTTTCTCCAGCATTGTTTATACCATTTTATGGGGTATTGAGCTTTTCCTATTCTGAATTTCTTTAGCATCTCTTAGATACTGAAGAACAGGAAAGTCCTGCTGGAAATTGCATAATGGAGCACAGAAGACACTTTTCCATTTGCTCCTGTAAACCAACGCTGCAATAGTGGTAAATGCAAGTATTTAGTGACAGTTGCTTTCTCAGTATTGTTTTTTTCCTCTCTCAGAAGATATTTCATTGAAAGAAAAATGTGGGAAGCTATGCTGTTGCAAGGACAGCCATGGTGTCCTTTCATGTAGGACAGCAATGTAAGTATGTGTTTTTGAATGAGATGTGTGGAGTTACACCCAGTTATAAATGGTTGTATTGATTTCCATAGCAGCAGGGGACAAGTATGTTCCTTCTCATCTTCAGAATGAATATAGTGAGTTGTGTCTTAGTTTTTCAAGTAGGAGGTGTAAGGAAGGAAAAAATAAATGTCTTCGGGCCAATGTAATTAGGAAGGTTTTGGTTTTTTTTACCCTTTGCTAGGCTGCAGGCAGATCTTCTGCCTTCCCTGCATTTAAAACCAAAGAAGAGAAAGAGAGCCGAGGGGTAAACTTATGTGCCCATGGTTCAAAGAGTGATATGAGTGATTACACAGCCCTTTGCTGTGTAAAAGTTCTGTAGGTGAAACTGGATGTCTTCATGGAGTGCAGTCTTGCTGCTGGCATTTCAATCTCCATCCTGCCACCGCCTCCCCTGCGCCTCTTCTTTGCACACCTTTTTCTCCCAGGGCAATTCCATTCTCACATCCCTTGCCCTGACTGCCCTTCATTGCCCTGTCCTTGGTCAGTCCTCTGTCAGTGGCCGTGCAGGGTAGCCCAAGTCAGAAAGCTCAGCTTAGCTTCAGACCTGGCTAGGAGAGGTTAACCCTGGGGCTGGGTTTTGCTGGATGAGAACTGAGGGTGTAAATCCCATGAAGTCCTGGGAAGGTGGTGGTGGTTGGGTAGAACAGATAGGCTGAGGGACTTTGCCAAAAGAGGAGAGGGGAGGAAAGGCCAGGATCTGAAGATACTTGGCTGAACAGCAAGTCAGGGTACGCTAATGATTTGGTTTTTGGTATAGGAAGGAATTTTCCTCTAAGTCATATTGGCAGAAACAAATTTTTCCTTCATTTACAGCATAGAATCTTGTTTGATTGCAAGGGTCACCAGGTTTGTTTTACCTAATAAAATTTCTTCAGGGCTACTGCAACTCCTTATTTGTTTTTTGCTTCTTCCCTCTCCATTTCTTGCTCTCCCTCTACCCCTTTGTTCCACTAGTTTCTTTTCTGTTTACTGAAGCTTTTGAGGCTCATGGGTCTATGCTGTGAAAACTCTGGCACTTGTTCTAAATATTTAGAGGCAAAAATCAGGAAAAAAATTAAATTGGATTTTTTTTTGGTGTGCTGAAGGGCTGGCATTAGTTTGTGTGTGCACTTACCTGGAAAATTTTTTTCCATTTTAATTTTTCCATTAAATCTGTCTTTTTAGTTGTAAATAACTGATTCAAGACACCCAGGTGTCTGTCTTGGATTCCTGTTGCTTACTGCACCAATTTTGTGGTTTGTCCTCTGAGGTGACTAATTTTTCCATGATGCTCTGTAATGGGAGAAGAGGGACTTTCGCATTTGAGCCAGTACAATTTTACTGCACAAAACTTAGCTGTTACAACATTAAATTTTTAATTGAGTTAGTCCTTGAATTCACTTGTGTTTTCATAAGTGTATGTGTAAAGTGAAATCAGAGAGAGGATGCTACAATACACATGGGTTATGAAAGGCTTTACATTTTTGAAGACTTTATTTCAAAAAGGAATGCAAGAGTTACATTTTTGTCCCCTTTTTTGTTCAATTAAAAAAAAATCCGTAGGAGTTGCTTCTCAGTGTGTACAAAATGTACTATAGCATACACCACGGCATAAATCTGTCATAAATCCTAAAATCACAACAGCTGTTGAGTTGATTGTAATGCTCACTTCATGTTTATTAGGTCTTTTATAGTTATATTTCTGAAGTTCATCATTAATGAAGTTCCCACATCTTATAGAGGTCACTTCAGTGCCTGTACCAGGAGATGTTCAGATGGAGATAGATCATGTTTGTCAGTGGGCTTTGAATTCTTTTGAATTCTTTGAATCTAATTAGGCAGTTATAGCTTAAATTCCACAGCTCAAAATAAACGGAGCTCCATCTTTTCTGTGAGCTATTTTCAAACAATGAAACCTGCTGAGTACAGACTAACTACAACGGGCAATGCACAGATTTTGTTCATCAAGAATAAAAATGGTGCTGAAGTATGCTGTTACAGTCTGAAAAATCTTAGGGCTGTGGTTTCAAAAATTGACATTTAGCAGTAAAATGTACTCTATATGCACAGTGTGGGTAGCGATGTCATGTATTTTGTGCAGACTGCCATTTATAATTATAAATGAATTATTATTATTTGCTGTAAAGTATTCGCCTACAAGTTTAAAGGAGTGTTTCACTTGCTCCAAGCAGGTCTTTTGAGAGATTCACTTAAGAGATTAACTGCTAACTATTGTACTGGATGACCTCAGAGATCTTTTCCAGCCTAAACCGTTCTTCAATTCTGTGATGTATTCATAGTACTGGGGGGCTTTAATTTTAAAACCTGAGAGACAGGTTTTGGACTAGTCCTTTTTATGGGATGAGTTGTATGTGTTCAGTTATTCTGATTGACTAAGTCAAGTACTTGGTGATGGCATTTTTAAGCCTCTTAAGAATGAATGAAATCATGTTTACTAAATAGGATATCTCCTGCTTAACTTTAAGCCCTCTGTAATCAAAGATACAGCTTCTTTTTCTTACATGGTAAACTAAAAACTGTCTTATTTTCTCCCCTCTGCAAAAATTCACAAACACTTTCCTCTTTTTAAGTAGCTTTTCATGTTCCATAGAAATTTTGATTCCCTCTGAAATGACTACCATGGAGATAAATTCTTAGCATATCTCATCTTGCTTTGTTTAAAAGAGCTTAATATGTAAAAGAAAAGAAAGAAAGAAAGCAGTCCTGAGGTTTTGTGAAAACTCTTTCCAGTAACTTCTAAATCCCTTTGCAAAATAAAGTCATAAGATGGTAGTAATAAATCAAGAAAATTCTTGTTCTTTGAGACTGTGTTTCAGCATAGTTACATTTGAAAAATCTTGTCTGTGTTAACAAATTGCTGAAAAGAAAATTATTTCCCCTGCTTTTTTAGATCAGCTCACCAAAATCTATTATTGCCAGTACCAAAGTACTTTTTGCTCGTTTACTTAGTAGTTTAATCTCTTTTAGGGCAGAGAGTTACTGTCAGGCCTTGCTCTCTCTGGTTATGGTTACACATTTTATGGTTACTCCTGCCCAGCCTCAGAGGACCTGTGGCAGGTTTTGCCTGCAGTGGGCATGGGCATAATTTTGCTGCATGGGCCAGTGGTAGGGCAGGGGACTGCAGCACACTGCCACAATGGTAGGCCCTATTTTGAGAAAAAAAGGCAAAGATATGACAGTGACAGAGGGATTGATGTCTTTCTGGTAATTTGGGAGAATATTTGCTGGAGAAGCTTTCTTAGCTTTCTTTCTCTCTTTTCCTATTGTTTAGGCATTTTTCAATGTATGTATAAATTTTACTCACTATTTCATATATCAAATAAAACAAAGTCAAACAAAAACTGCCCCATTGAAAGACTTCTCTGATATCTCAATGGTCAGGTGCCATCCAGTTTTTCATACTCCCCTGTTTTTAATTAGTTTCAATAGATCTATGGCAAATACCACAATGTGGGCTTTTTCCCCCCAATATCTCCAAAATACCTTCTAATACAGACTCCATCCATGTCATAGCTTCTTCTAGGGAAGGTATTTTAATAGTGCCTGAAGTTTTTCTCTTAATCTTCTGCTTTCTTTTTGATGCTGTCTTTATTCTTTAGAATTAATTGTCATATGTTTGTATGCAATTTTTTTTTAGTTTTTCCTCTCTTCATTTTTTAAAATGTCATTGAATACTCACTGAATATTTGCATTTTACTTACATTTAATAATTATACCTTGTTTTCTTGCAAAAGAAAATGAGTTGGATGCAACCACAGATCTGAGAAAATAGTGCAAGTAGCATTGGACAGAAATGTTTTATTGGTGAGAACCCTCTTCAGATGGTGGGTTTTCAATATAGGCTGGTTCCCTTTGCCATCTCCCTGTGATCCCATGGCCAAGCGGAGTGGTAGCAGCCCCAGCTGTGGTGCTGACACTGCCAGATGAATAGTTTGCAGTACTTACCCCAGAGAAGAGATGACAGAGCTCCCTGAGGAGTCCAAGAACTGTTCGACCAGTCTGAAGAGCTCTGTGCTGGACTTTGGAGGCATCTGTCAGCAAAGAAGGAGGAGGGAGAAAAGGGACAGACTGTATTGTTCTTGAAAATGAAAATAATTTTATAAAAATTCCTTGTGCATTAAATGGCATGAAGACAACTGCTAAAACGGCAGCCACACTTGCTATCTCATGAATTGCCATGGGAACAAGAAGTGTATAATCTCGTGTTAATTGTCATTGCCATTCATAGTGTTGAAGTAACAGTCAGTGTCAGAAACCACAAACATACGAGTTCAATGTAAGTGTAAATGTTGTGACCTTGAAAAAGGCTTCTCCCCTTCCTCTCCCTCCAGTCTTTTTAACATTTTTGTTAATGTTGACCTTAGGCATAGGAGCATATACTTAAAATGAACGAGGGAGCCTCAGCACTGATTCTGCCTCCTGCTGCCATCTCCTGGCTGGAACCGACCCCACACACGGACAGTTCCTTTTCCTTCCGTAGGGAGGGAAGGCTCAGACACAAGCCTCCCGTGTTTGAGGAGCTAAAGGCTGTATGGTATTTCCATGCCATATGTATGTGGGCAGTTCATGCTAATGGTATAAGTACAGACAATTTACTTTACACATCGACGGCACAATTCTACATTTTATTAAATATCCAAATTAAGAAAAACAAAAGCAAACAAAAAGCAGCCAGATCCTTCCAATTTGTTTGCATTGCTGCAGTCTTTTCCTTGAACAAAAGCTGTGATCGAACAAAATGGTGTTTTTCCTTTTTCATTTCCATGGTTCTTGTTCCCACCAACAAACTTTACCAATAAAATCTGCAGAGAAGGTCATCTTTATCAAATACATGTTTCTAGAATAAATATATACAACCTTCTGTATATTTATAACTATGTATGTAGGAGTGTTTTTTGAACAAAATCCTGTTGAGGCAGATGTCTGGAACTTTCTTTAGTTTTATGTCAAAGACACATGGCTCATACCTTGTCTAAATTTGCTCTATCCGATTGACATTGAGCAAGGATCTGGTCAAAAGTTGTTGCTAGAACTCACAGTGGCATTAGTATGGGAAATTTCTGATGAATATTAGTCATGGGATCACTATGGGGATTTAGTTCAGCCACCCAGATATTACAGAAAAACTAAAAATTAATTTCCAAACGGTCAGTGTTGCTTTGAAAAGAAATTAAGATAAATATTATTTAAGGGCTGTGCCATAGGGGTCTAGTAATGATTGTAACAGTAAAAAGGTGAGAACAAATTACAAGTAAGTTGCTACAGATTAAAATCATGAAGTAGCCTGTATATTATTGCTGCTCTCTCTTTGTCATTCATCTCTCTTTTGCACAAAATTGAAGAGTTTTCTCTAGCATGGTCTGAAACTGCAAATTAACTTTGAATTCACTGCTAGATAGCACAGCATTCGGAGACTTTATTTGAAGCACTTCGTGCATGGCTTAAATTCCACTGTCCAGATAAACTGCAGTGTGGGATGCTACTGGCAATCAATGTTGACACAAATTAAAAACTTGTCCCATTAATGACATTTAGTGGTCAAGGTAGGAATTGAAGCAGCAAATATTACCTAATGCCTTGTACCAAATTTCTCATAGTGAAGTAACAAGTCATATAATTTTGTATCTATAAATGAAGATTATTGCGTATTGTTATCATAAAATAAAGGAGTATTAAGGTAGAGCTTTTTCTTTCCTAAAATGTTTTAATGGCTTGATCTGATTAGGTGTTGCTTTGGCTTGATGGACTCACTCATTCTTTCAACTGTGCTTCTGCCTTCTCATTTCCTGGGATGCTACTGTGCAAGCATCAGGAGAAAGTTGCTGTCTACAACTTCCTCATGAGGGGAGCAGAGGAGCAGACATGGATCCCTTCTCTGGTGTGACTAGTGGCAGAACTCCAGGAAATGGCCTGAAGTTCTATCAGAGGAGGTTAGGGTTGGATATTAGAAAAAGGTTCTTCACCCAGAGGGTGGCTGGGCCACCCAGGGAAGTGGTCACAGCACCACTGTGGACAGAGCTCAAAAAGTGTTTGGACAATGGTCTCAGGCACATGATGGGATTCTTGGGGCTGTCCTGTGCAGGGCTAAAGGTTGGGCCTTGATGATCCTTGTGGGTCTCTTCCTCCAGCTCAGGATATTGTATGATTCTATCTGAGACTGATGTTTTTCAACTGCTCTCCTGCATTGACCTATGGGTGAGAAACACCAGGGCTGATAAATGGAGATAAAACTTTTTAAATATAGTTATTCTTTCAAAAGAAGTTTGAATGGAGGTGATGGTTTAGAGGTGATTTTCTCTTTTACCAACCAGCCTGTGGTAGCACGAGTTCTCCATCCTGCTGCCAAAACTGGCATGGCACAGCAAGATCATCCTCCAGCCATTCTTAGTCACCTTGCTTCCCAGACTGGCTGGTTAAATAGGAATGGCAGCAGAGAGGGAGAAGAATGGAATAAGAACAATCCTCTTCAGAACAACAGCACAAGGAGCTCTCTGCACTGGGCAGTGCACTCAAAGATCTGCAGTCCTTGGGAAGCCCTTGGGAAGGGGGCACACAGTGCAAAACTCTTTGATATCCTCAAAACTACCCTCTGAATAGAAAGTTCTTGCAACTGCAGAGCTGGATGGCTGTTCTGCCTCATGGGTCCCTCTGCTGGCCTTAGTTGTTTGAATGAATATTTTCAAATACAGCATTAATTTAGTTTTCTGTGTATTATCATCATTCGTGCTCCAGACGTGGTCAGAACAAACCCCAGGTGACAGCTCCCCAGTCTCTTCTCCAGGTTCAGCTCCCTGGGCAGTAGGCTCCCTACAGGGCCTTTGGGATCAGGGAAGAAACAGTAGGTCCCCACCAGTCATAGTGGTTACATGATGGATGTGCTAACAGAAATACACTTATTGAAGTACTTTTGTGTGTTAGGCCAGGAAGAAAGTACCATTTTCTCAAACCAGTCCAAATGAGTTTCGCTACTATTTAGAAAAAATTGTGAAATACATTGGAGTTATTGTTTATTAAAGTTTAAGCTTATCCTGTTTGTCAGATATGTATTTATGTCAATGCACAAATCTGTGTGTGGCAGAGAGGGATGGAAATATTCTTTTGGAGTTAATTAAATTCTGAAGATGAAAAAAAAATGTGGTACACAATCTGTAGATTTTTTTTTGTTAGGTTTGGGGGGGGTGTGGGTTTTGGTTTTTTTTTTACTTCCTTCTGTTCTCTTGTTATATTGATGATTATTTATTTGCTTTACATCTCAGTTCAGGAGTTGTATTGCTTCTTAATTCTTTTTTCAAGTTTATATCTGAAGCTCATGTCATAATTCTAGAATCTTCAGTTTATGAAGTTTTCTTTACTTTTTTTCACTGTCAACCTGGATTGCATTCCTCTTTTCTACAGCTGAACAAACAGAAGGCCATATCCATCAAAAACATAGTCTTGAACCAAGTGAGCTCATAAAAACTATATACCTACATAGTACTGAATTAAAATTGATTTTTACTTATGGGATGAGAAGTAATTTCAGATTTTCTGTTCATCTTCTATGATAGTTTGTTAGTTACTTAAATTTAGCTTATATGAGAATGACCTTAGCAAACTAAGTTATGAATAAGAAATTCCTGCCAGAAATAGTCGTGATGTTTTGTTTTTTTGTTTTGGATTTTGTTGGTTTATTTGGGTCTGAGGGTTTTGGGGTTTTTTTTTGGTCTGTGGGGTTTTTTCCACTTTTACATCTTTTTGTAAAACTGAGGTGAGGAAATTCTGTCAGATCTGTCTTCACGTAAGAGCACTGGGAAAAATCCAGAACTCAATCCCACAACTTCTGCCTTAGAAAACCTTTTGCACGTCTATCACTTTTTTCATTTTTATCAGTAAAACTACCGTCTGAGTTGATTCATATAGACTGCTGCAAATACATTTTAGTTGCCAAATTCTGATTAAAACCCACTCATGCCTGAAGCTAGCTAGAGATTTTCAGGTTATCAGCTATCCTTGTGCTTTTCGTTGTGCTAAAACAGACTTATGTATCAAGTCTTTGCTTTCAATCTGATTTAAAGGAAATCTTGGAGAAGGAAAAAAGCCTGTGACATTAAGGTGATTTTAACTGAGCAAAGTAGGTTTTAGTGATGTAATGAAAGGTCACATTTTACATATACTGTTTATTTATCTAATGAAACAAAAATAACACTGCCTTGTGTTTAAATCTAAACATTGCATTTGCATTCCCAAGAATGCTGCAGTTCAGAAGGATCTCAGACATGTCATTTTACCTCTTCATACCAAATCTCTCAGGATTCTGATCATGCTCAGGTTTGTGTTCTCCTCCTTTGTCCTGCTTTCAGGGAGTATCTGGGCCATTCCTATAAGCCATTCACTGACTGCTGCTCCTCTAAGCCAAGGTATTGTGCAAGCAAGCATTGATAGTTCTGGAACACACTGTGGATTTCTAAACTTCAAAGTGAAATGAAATCCCATGCACAAAAGAAACCTGAATGTATTTCACTCCAGTCTTGTTTCACAGCTGTGTTTCATAAGAAAACAAAATTCTGATTGGTTAATATGGGCAGTCAAATGCATTCATTTTGAAATTAATTATAATAATGTTACTTTCACCTTGCTGCATTTTCATTTTTGTAATTATATAGCATTTTCAAGATCTAATTTTTACAGCATCATTATGTAGAAATGATGAGTGGCATTTATTTCTAAATGAAGATTTTTTTTGTCAGTTTGAAAAGCTAGAATTAAATTTTAAACCAGCCTTTTAATTTTATTTCAAATTATTAAATAATTTTATTCTACTACTTAATGTATTGCATATTTTATATTATTTATATTATTTTACCATAAATGTTCTGGTTGTGTAAGAAACACACTTCATCAAAACATATTATGTGTTTATTACACATCAGTAGAGTTGATAATTAAAATTAATGTGGTTTTTTTCCCAGTTCCTTTTTGGCTTAGATAGCTGAAGTTGTTTTAAATCTACCAGATGTCATAAAAGGATTCTACAATTAGCTAGGGCACTACACTGTGTCCCTGCAGTACGTACAAAATAAATAACAGAAAAATACCAGATTAGTTATTGTGTGTTCCCCCATCTCACCCAAAAAGCCATTTTTCTACATGCATGGTTGACAAGATACTGATTTACAGAATCTATTGTAAAATTAGTATTCAAAAACCCAGATTATTTCAGTATCAAGTTTTAGCCCATTGAGATTAAGCATTTCTTAACTTCCGAATGATACCCTCTTAGGGGAAGAGAGATTTAAGAAACTATTTCTATTTTTAAGGTATGGTAGGTAGTATTAGTTTAAGTAACCATTCTAATATTTTTAAAAAATACTATTATTATAAAAAATGTTTGTATATTTGATATTTTCAAATTTATGGTAAAGAATAAATAACCGTTTTTATTGTGTTTTCATATAGACTGAACCTGTAATTGTGATCTGAGTGTACGTTTAAATGAAATGTGAAGTAGAGTATACAAGTTGTGGCAGGCAAAAATTCGTTGTCTGTCTTTGTATTATAAAGTAAGATGAAAATCACATATGCTTCCTGAATCAGACCCGTGGTTAGGAGTTTTTTTGTATTATATCATAAATATCTAATGAGGCATTTCTTACTGTAGTTCTAGCTGTGTAATCCTTAGATACAGTCTACTACATTTTTTTAAGCTTCCTTATTTCACACTTCTTAAAGTCCCTGCTACTTCTTAAGGATTAAAAAAAAAAAAAAAATCTTTATTGGTATAGCAGCTTTGAATTTCATTTCTACTTAAAACAGTAGAGAGACGTCCTGCCAGCAGTGGTTAGCTGAGCGTGGTCTATTGCCATAAAGATAAACTGCATAGGTTTCCCAGCAGTAGAGGTCAGAGGACACATGCACAGCTATTTATTTGCCTTTAAAGCAGAAGGAATATGATTTATGCAGGATATTAGCTAATGTCATAGTGTTGAGCTTTGCAGGTGCAGCCATGGGAGCCTGACCCCCACTAATCCCCCTAAGTGCAGCAGGCACACAGGCAATGGCTTTGTTGTTGCCGTGCTGCTTCGTGCCTCACTTTGTGCAGTGGTATGAGAGGTGAGGCTGCATTTCCCAGGACAGCCTTCCAAACTTTTGATTAGATTCGAATTGAGCAAGTTACGGACATTCGGGCAACGCATTCGGACAGAATTGCTGATACCCGGAGTTGCTTTTAGCCTTGCTGCAAGGGTTTGCTTGCTTGGGTTTGAAGCTGCTTCTGCTCAGTTTTGTGCTAAACTTTTGCTGCTAGTGCGTCACAGTCTCCCAGCCATCTGCTGATACAAAGCCTGCTAAACACCCTCAGCTGATGGGCTCCACAAGGGATTCATACAAATGAGCCAGGCTTGATCCACATGAACTCACTCTGCAGGGAGGTGAGCCAGTGCTGACATCTCCAAGAGCTGACTGGAACTGTTAGAAATGTTGATAATGCACCTAATAATAATAATCTAATAATTCAGAGTTTCTTTCAATGATACATCATTACCCTGTCTCTACTTGCATTCTGTAAGATGCAAAGCATGGATGGCCAGCCCAGCATAGGGAAGAGGCACACAGATTTTTGGGCCTTGTTACCTTGTTTAGCATATAAGTAGAGACCATTAATATTTTGTAACAGATTAAAACCAGCAATCTTACAGCTTTTTTTTTTTTTTTTTTTTTTTTTTTTTTCTTATGTTACTGTTGGGCTTAATTTGAGTTGGGAAGCTTATTCTTTGTGTGCTAGGAGTGTGTAAACAGTCTTTAGGGTTTCAAGCAGAAGAATAGGCTGCAATTGTACTTTGAAAGATTAAGTAAATAATGATGTTTTAAGACCACTCGGAATAATAGTAATAAAAAAAAAAACACCAACCTGGAAGTGAGGAAGTGATTAAATATATCACTGATACTTTACTTTTACTTTAAGAAAAAAATAATTAGTGATGGCTCACATCAGAGTTTGTCAGAAGATTATTATTAGGAAGTTTTGGACATAATTGCTTTGGTTTGAAATATTTTCTCACAAACATGTAGGAGATTGTGAAGAACGAATGCATGATGACTTTTTGCACTTCAGATATAGAAAAAGAGGGCTTATTCTACCTATTACCTTTTCCACAGAGGGGCAGAAGTAGCATCTCTTCCCTGAACGGCTACATGTATTATTTGCATGTGTAATTATTTAAGAATGATATAGTTTGTCTCCCTTATCAGATATAAGAAAGAAATATTTTTATAGGTTATGTTAAAAAAGTATGTTCTGTAAATATGTTGAAATATATTTCTACACATGTAGAAACCCCTAGAGGGAGCCAGAAGCCTTCCTTAAAACTGAAACGGAAAACTTTTACATGAAGTTCTAGAGTAAATTACTTTTTTTTTTTTTCTCTTCTAATACAGTATTTATTCCTACTATTTTGGTCTGGGTTTTAAACATACTGCTATTTGTGCTACTCATAAATATATTTGACGATTTACACATTGAATTTCATAGCTCTTTACCACGATGTTTAAGGAGGAGAATGTGCATCAGCAATATGCACTGAATGATGAAGGGGGCTGTGAGTGTGTCCTGCTATGCTGGCACAAAATTTATTGGTGGGTGTATGCTGCTTTGGATTGTGCTGAGGGAGATGTTGCTCTTCCTACCACAAATCACATCTGTTTCAGCTTTGAAATACAGTAACACATTTCCTTGATCGCCTTGCTTCTTTTCAAAAATTACACATAGTACAATTTATGAATGTTTATATCTTCTGTTTGGTCCTACAATAATGAAAAAATCCCGCCTTTCCCCCCTCTCTGCAAGCAGAAGGAGAGTGGGACAAAGTGGTTCCATCTTTTTACTTCTCTCCACCCTTCGTCGTTAGCACCGCAATCCTCACAACCTGTTCATATACTCTTTGTTGTGCCAAGAGTTTATCCCACTAACATATTTGTTGACAACTTCACTATAAAACATAGCTCCTTCTGGGAATGTCATGCCATGCACTCAGAAAAATGGCTCCCAATACCCTAGCGAATCAGCAAAATATTTCAATAAATACTTTACTTCTATGAACCAAATACCCTGATGGTTATTGGATTTGTCACAGGATATAGGATTTCTCCTCTACCCATACTGACCTTCATACATTGTTATGCTGCAAACAAATCTTAGTGTAATCAAATAATAATAATAAAAAAGCTTATTTAACAGTAAATAACCCTATTTTCAAAACAAATAAATGACCCTATTTTCAAAAAAATTTTGTGGATCATCATTAAAGCTTGCTTTTGAAGAATTCTGTTGGTTTAGCATTTTGATCTGTGGTTTGAAAACTCAACAGAACATTGAACTATTTGTAATCAAACAGATATCAACTCCTTTCAGCAGGACACCACATTTATGACTAGACTTAGATCTTGTAACTCCTGATTGCCACAAAAACGAGCGGGTCATCAAAGGCTTTTCTCCTGGGAGAAAATGTATATGCTATGCAGCCATAAATTCTGGTATACTCTCATTATAGCACAAAGAATTAAAGAGTGCTAAGTAAATTACTTTCCCCCTCCTCCTGTGTGCTCCTGAGTCATGTTATAAATGCTGGATTCTGTTGTTGAGTAGCAAAAGCTACTGTCACAACCTTTTATTGCCTGGGTGCAAAGCAGTCCTTTGCAATGTAAATGAAGGAAATCAAGGACATTTTTTTTGCTGTATGACACCTATCAAGAGCAGAGAAGCAGGAGGGGCAGCGCAGGACCTGTAACTATGCTCAACTACCATTTTGTGAAGGCTCATGTCAGTGAAGATTTAAGTAATTATTTAGTTTGGGAACTCCTTTGATATTGTTACAGTATTCTTCTGTCTGTCTTTGTATAATGCTTAGTGTTATACAGTGTGCTTCTATCCTAAGCAAAGTAAAAATTCATGACTTAAAAGACAAAAACATATTATAGCAGATACTCTAGAAGTGAGTGAGACCAACACAAATTCAATTGAATTTAATTGACTTGAGTGTGAACTTTAACGTGGCTTTAAATATGGGAGAACAATTTTTAATAATTTGTTATCAGAAGTTCTCTAACTTGCATAAATTCCTGCAGATGCTTGATACCAGCTTTGAATTAATAGTGCCTAGTTTTAGTGGCTGGGTTCTGCTCTTCAGCAAGCAAACTTGTAACCTGTGATGTGGATGTTAGAGGGGAAATAGCCACATTTGGATTATAGCAATACATTAATTTGCATTTCAAGCATATAAATTACATTTTTAGCTTGAAAGCACTGTGTAAATGTACATTTTATATAGGCAGATGAAAATTTACCAGATATTAGGAAAAAAAAAGACAAAAAATACCCCAAATGAGAAGAAAATACAGTGATTTTATAAAGCATGCTTTTAGCAGCATTTCTGAGTTTCATGTGCTAACACCTACTCTTGACCTCGAATTGACCTTGAAGTTTATGAGCTAAAGGTAACAAATATGCAATGGCTAAAATATGCAGACAGGACTTTACTGCCTAAAAAGAACTGCTGTCCTGTGTTTTGTTTGAATTAACACACTTTGCTGTTTATGAAACTTAACTTTGTCCTTTTGGGAAGCCAGAGGGAAAGGAGCACCAGTAGCCAGTGTGCAGAAAGCTCAGAACAGAGTGAGGAGCATGGGAGAGTGGCACGTGCCTTGGGTTAGGTCAGTTCTGAGGAAGTCACCATCCCTTTCTTTGTGCCATTTCTGAAAGAGAGACATTTTCCCAGGGAGTGTCTCCGGCAGAAATTTAAAGCTGAAAAGCTGATTTGCAATGTAAACTTTCAAGGAGGGTGAAATGAGCCTTTTTAATCTAAAGCACTGGCTCAGAATAAAATGACCTTGTCAGAGACGTGGCTTTATTAATTTTTATCACATCTTACAGCATCTACAGGGTGTCATCGAGCTTCAGCCTTCGGGTCCTGGTGCATTCATACCGCAGTAAAGTGACTGTATTGCATTTGCTGTACATTGCAGCTCTTTTTCTGAACACAGAAGTTGAATGTGAGAAATCATGTGTTTAAACTGTTACTTGCACAGTAATCAAAGTTATCCCTTATAATTTAAATGGATATCTGTTTTTTATCCTTCTGTTAAACAGAAGGGTTATTTTTTCTGTTTAAAAGGAAAAAAATTTCCCCAAACAAAATCATCTCCAAACCTACTGCATTGTTCTTCTGTTCCTTTGAATAATGCAATAGACAGTGATGTGACATTTGGAAAGTAGAGGCACCCAGACACACATACATAGTTTTACAAATAAACTTTCTTGTTTTTCCTACTTTCTAGCAGCATGAAATCTCAATACAGGCTGTTCATGACATACATGCATGTCACTAATTTTGGCAATAAATGAAGCATTCCTCAGATCCTATTTTACTCTTTGTGTTAGCCACAGCTACCTCCTTTGTCATGAGAGGCCTGCTGAAGGTGCGTTTCAATTTTACTACTGTTTTTCATCCTCTGAGACCTTGCAGCAAGTCACACAGTGTCTGCATCAAGTGATGCACAGTGATATTTTTATCTACTTTTCTTGCAGATGAGTTTAGGGAAGATGCTGCTGTTTGAAGAGTACTTGTAAGACATGAAGGGTTGGAACCTTACAGTCTTTTCCTCTCAGGCAAAATCAAATGTACTCTCTCTGCTGCTCCAGCTCTGCAGCAAGGAATGAGAAAACTAAGAAAATTCCAGGGCATTGCTTTGAACAGCAGGTGTTAGGTTGCTGTGACTTTCCCAAACAGATGTTTTAGCTGCAGAAGAAAGAGACCAAATGCACATGCCCCAACTCTGGAAGAATTTAAATCTGTATATTTAAATGCATGGAGTTATTTATTAATACTAAAACTACTTGAGAACTAATTGTTACAGATGCTGTGAACTATCTTAGGCATATTACTTATGTTTGGTGACAGATTTCCCTAAAAGCATTGGACAGCATTTTTCTTCATGGTTTCTTTAATCCAGAGGTTTCTAATGGCTGCAAAATCCTCTAAGTAGTAATAAAATCCTCTCTTTTAATATTTTCTCCAAAAGTAGGTGTGAATGCTATTATTCATTAGGAAATTATTATAAAATTAGTCCCTTTGCCCAGCTGACTTTCCTGGGAACTAAAGAAGGTCTTTTTAGACAGAATAAAATTGTTCTCCCTAGTAGTGCCAGTGTGAAATGCTGTTCATCATTCTTGCTACCTTAAAAATCTGTTACACTTCTGTTCTAGGCTTCAGGGACCCTAAGGTAAATTATAACATATCAGATATCATTCTTTTTCATCATTTCTATAAAAATATCTAGTTAACTATGCATGAAAGAATTTTCAATGGGAACAAAAAACCGAATCTTTTTTCCTAGGCTTCTGTTGGGGTGTATTCTAATAAGCTGTGAGACCATCTCTGACCATTGCAGGTTTAAGAGACTCCTCACAGCACAATGGGCATGCTTTAAATCAAACCCTGTGTGCCCATTTTGCTGTAGTGGAGTGCCTAGGAAATAACTTTTTTATTATATAGGATGTATCTAAATGCTGTGGTGACTCTCTGTGTTGTTTTCATGACTTTTCTGCCTGAATCTCTAATTTGATAGATCGAATAGGGGACTTCCATCTGCTGCTCCAGGACTTCTTACGGATCCAGTACAAACTTTTGTTGCAGAATAACTAATTTAAGTAACCCAAACCCCAGTTGGAAAAGTTTACGTGCATAGTGGAGAGCTGAGCATTCAGGAGTCCCTTTGGGCTTACATGTGGTTACATGTGGGGCTGGCACTGCAGTGTCCTGCTGTGCAGCTACTCAAAGGTTTGAGGCTGATTTAATTTTTTTTTTTTCCCCTTTAAATGCTTCCATTTCATCCCTGGAACAAAGTGGGAAATTTTTTGAAATCTAATAATTTGACCACTATGGCAAAATGCTGTTTTTCCCCATGAGAATGTCTGCAAGGCTCTTCTCATGTGGAGAGAAACTGTCTTTCAGAGAGGACCCCAGAGCCCTTTGCCTCAGCAGCATCTGGCAGGCTTCAGTGAGGTTCAGAAGCCATTCTGCTGAGCCTTGGTCTTGTAATGCATCACTTATGCTCTTGAAGGCCGTCCCATAAATTATTAGTACACTGTATGTAGATGGTGTTTCTTGTCCTTAAATATTTGTTTTACTGTACTGGCCTCTGGAACACATCACATTTTTCATAGCTGAGAGTGGGAACTTAGCTGCAATGTCAGTATGCTGTACTGAGTTTTACTAGTATTGAAAAACTAATGTAGGGCTCAGACTAGCTATTTTAAAATTAGTACTGTTTACAGTAAAATACAGAATTTCAGGAGTTAGAGTTGCCACACTTATGACTTCCATGTGAATGCCTGCAACCTTGGCTTTGTAAAGCCAGAAATCCCTTGCTGTCCCCAGGGGTAGGTCCTTCAGTTTGTTGAGCATAATGATAATGGAATGTATCCGGCAATTCCTTATTCAGAGTGCTTAGGGGAATGGGCTAGGCATTGGGAATTGGCATCAACGGTGGGCATATGGAAAAGATGCCATGAACCAAATCATCCTGCAGTGCATCACCTAGTCCAAGTAGATTTTAAGGGTGTACACTTCTGGATGTGGAAGACAAAATGCATGTCAAGACACCAAAAAAAGCAGGCAGAGATGAATAACATATATAGTAGCTATAGGGTTTTGCACTCGTGTCCTGTGTTTTTTGCAGTGTTTTCATCTGCCAAAAAGCAATAACCTCAGTGCTTAAAATGGCATTTAGGGGCATGAATATAGTTTAGGTTTGGGTTTTTTTGTTGGTTTTTTTTTTTTTTTTTTTTTTTTTTACTGTGTATATCAACTTGTTTTCTCAGCTTCACATATGATATAGCCTTAGTTTCTACTGCATATTAATATCACCACATGTGAGAAATAAAAGCCAGAGAAAGGATAAGAGCCTTTTCCAAGACCACACAAACAAGTCAGTAGCAGAACTGGAATGAAACCACAGAATTCCTGGCTCATTATTAGATTTTTTAAGGCATTTTGGAGGGCCTCATCCAGAAATGTAGAGAACAGTTTATGTAGAAAAGTAAATTTTAAACATGTCCAATGGGTGATTTACACTAAGCAGTGTTTCTATGGAACAGTATAAACAGGTGTTTGATGGCACTGTCTACCTGCTGGCACTCTTTTGATTGATTTTTCCAGACATTTGGGGGTACTGTGCTTCGGGAAATAAAGAAAGCCAAGGTAAAGAGGTCAGTAGTAGCTACAGTAAATGGTTAAAACACATGTCCTTAGTAGCACTCTCACAATTTGGTTCTTCAGAGGGGTTACTGTGAAAGACAGGACACAAAGTCCAACCACATGTGGTCCAGTGGTGTTGGGTAGGTGGTAGAGAGAGAACGTTCTTTTGTAACTACATTCAGCAAGTAATGGGCCTTGTGTCTCAGAAGCAGAAATGAACAGAGATGCTGTTGGGGCTACAGTTGTTTATTGAGACAAAGGATGATGAAAACAACTTGTTCAAAACTTTCAATCACCTTTGATCTTCTTGAATGGGAATAATAGATTTATGAGGGTGGCCCAGAGTGGAAGTAAATGCTCATCATCATATATCTTAGAAGAATACTTACAGTGTTTTCAAAAGCCTTCTATTTTTAATCTAAAACACTGGCATTCATTTACATCAGCACCAAAATGATATAAAAAGTGATAGCTGTCTTTTATGTCCGCTCCTCAAACGGTATAATGAAAAAACTAAGGAGAATTATCCCTATTATTTCTTTCTTTCTTGCGACTGAGTTCTTATAGCAGTGGTATACAGGAGAGTCCCCTAATTAAAAGCAAATAAGACAGAGAGAGCTGAATTGATGGCACCATTTGGAGTACCCGTGTGATTAGGAAAGCAGATTGTTCGTAACCCAATGGAAAGTTTAACGAGCCGGCCTCTTCCTCAGTCTGCTGCACACAACAGCCTGGGAACTGGTGTGCTGTCACGACCAGAACCTGGCACTGTTGTATGCTTGGCCAGATTTACTGATTTATGCCTACAGCTACTTCTTCTTCTTTTTTTATTTTTTTATTTTTTTTTTATTTTTTTATTTTTTTATTTATTTTTTTTTTTTTTTAACAGTATAGCAAATTTAAACTGCATCCTAAAGTTTGAGACAGTCAAGCATGAGATTCTTCCTGCTGCACTTTTTACAGACTCTTAACTCAGATGCCTTTCAACTGGGAAAAGGAAATCGTGTGTTGTTCTGGCCTGGCCTACCTGGCAGCAACCAAAACGAGGTCAGAGAACTCAACATTTGTAATAATAGATGGATTTAAGTAGTTGATACCTACTTTTTGCTTTTTAACTGAGTTTTGATTTGTTAATAGAGCAAAATAATTTAGTCAAGCTACTAAAAGCAGTACTGCTCCCAGGATAGGATTCTTAGTTTATCTATATTTCACATGGGCATTTTAATATGTAATTTACTTTGCTATGCATAGGGACAGGATTTTTTTTTTAATCTGTGCCAGTCCTTCATTGGGAGAACTCTTAACCAGCTTCTCTTTATTCTTGAAAGACTGATTCCTTTCCCCAGCTGCTGTAGTCCTGGTGCAAATGCTAACTCAGCGCTGGCAGGCTCCTCTTAGTGGGAATGCATTCCTTCCCTTGCAGGATTTGACACTGTGAGAGCAACTGGTGCTCCGGGCTGGTCCCAGAGGATCGATAGCTCTTCAGGGGGATGCACTTTGATGGTGAGAAAGCAGCCTGCTGTGTAAAGCTGTCCAGATGATCTGGTCGGAGTCTGGACTGCACAGCCCACTGTTCACTAGGCCAAATACCTGTTTCTCAAGGCCTCGACCAACAACAGTGGAAGAAATTATTCCTTTGAAAAAATATTCAAAGAGTTATGGCAGATTTTGCTGTGAGAAGTTATTTGGTATTTGTATGCATAAACCCAAGCTTTATCACTATCTCTTCAGGAATTACCATTTTTTCTTAGTGACAGGTCATGATCTTTTTATTGCCGACAGAAAATGCTGTGAAGTGAATGATGAAGATTAGGAACTGTGTAGTCATTGAAATGACAGAGAGTTTGGTTTTCCTGCATTTGGGAACTTTTATCTGATTTAATCTAGAAATAAAGGGAAATTATCGGAAGTATAAGTAACTGCTGTAGCTAAAATGTTGGTGTCCCAATTATTAATCTCAGAAACAAGAAAATTTCATACTTCTTTGACTTCAATACTGAAGTCTGTATCTGAAATTTTTTTTTCCTGTTGCTTCTTTTTTTAATTGGAATGTCAAGTCAAGAGTCTTGTATGACTGGAACAAAACTGTTTCAGTATAATCACATTGCAAGCTATATTTATCACTTCTTGACTGTTGAGATTTTATAGCAACCAAAGTTTCCCTGTTCAAAATCCTAACAAATGTTCAAAAGATGTATGATACAAGATTTTAAATTTGTGCTGAATTTTTTTTTTAAAGAGAGAAAACTAAAAGCCTGTTATAGGGCTGTGACAGTTTTTGAACTTCCTATGAAACAGTAAAACTAAATAATCTGGAGGTTAGGCATCAGGACCTAGATCTTCTCTCACCAGTCAGCCAGAGCAGGGTAACATATTTTGCTTGCTTTTTACCTTGTGATACCCGAACTCTCAAACTGTCTAAATTCAAGTAGGTCAGAAAGCAGAAGTTACATTTGGGACCTCCTCCAGCTGAGAAGCAAACTGGAATCTAGGTTCTTCTGCTT
This sequence comes from Sylvia atricapilla, assembly GCF_009819655.1. NCBI lineage: Eukaryota > Metazoa > Chordata > Aves > Passeriformes > Sylviidae > Sylvia > Sylvia atricapilla. Next base: position 30,271,367 of record NC_089140.1, read on the forward strand.
CCTGCTAAAGTGGCTTTCAGGGGAAGCTTGGCCAGGATCTGGAAGCTGTACTACTTTTCTGGGACAACCATGGCTTTGAAAAGAAAGCTGCTATGTCTGCATTTTGAGAGAAACCAAATTTTGTTGGGTATTCTAAGGGTGACTGGGGAGCTGTTCTGCCTAGTGGCCAGACTGGCCAGGGTCAGGAGCAACTGAAGTGCTGCAAACCTTGGAGCAAAGAAGTTGTGGTTTACACAAAGACTGACTTAGTGCACCTGCAGCATCCTCACCCAAAGGAGAGCACTTGGTGAGCTTTGGTGCTGCTTAGACTCTGTGGGAGTTCAGGAAAACTTGATCTGAAAATTTGAAATTTGAAAAGCTTTAGTTATTTAATTCTGATCTGTGATATCATTGAATATTGGATTTCTGATTTTGTACAAAAGAATCACTCATGGAACCATATCCTGAAGTACCCTGTACCTCTTTACCTCTTAAGCAGTTTTTATGCCAACCTGGCATGAGTGTCTGCAATTGCCGTCCCTTCCTGACCCAGTATTCTTGCAACAATATAATGTCCACAGACTGTAATTTCAGAGTTCAGAAGTTTTGCTGTGCCTATGGAATGCCTATTTAAAGCAGACTTGAAAATGCATCATATGATTACTGCAATTTCAATTAATATTACTGTTTGAGATATTTTGGATCTGATCCTCATTTTCTATGGATTCATGAAGATCAGGAATAGAAGGGGCAAACTTATCACATCCAACTGCAAAAATAAGAGGGACATACATTGCTTTAAAGCATTTATTCCATCATACTTATAATTTTCAGAACATATTGTGCACACTTTACCTTTCATTATGAGCTAATGCTAGTTTTGCTGTAAGGAAATTATGTGACTTTGAAACAGAAACAGACGTAACCATTAGGCTGGGGACAGATGTGCATTGTGGTCTTCAACATTGCTGCAAACATAATGAGAAGGAAGGCCTTCTTGCTTGCAAAGCTGCTTTGTTATTTTTTTAGAGTGAAGCACACAGAGACTTGCACTCTCAGTTTTTGCATTTTAGATAGGCTGGATAGAGCTCTTTTTAAAGGCAGGCAGAAGATGTTGTCTTGCAGCCTGTGGGTATTGTGAGACATGGGTCAGCTGGGCTGGATGGGAGTACATTGCTAGACTTATTTTGCTCTTGGCTGGCAATATACCTGAAGGTGCTTGGCACATTTTGCATGAAGATTGTATTTAGCCCGTGATGGTTTGGCTAGTAAACTATTAGTCCTGTGGAAGGTGACGCTTTAAAACCTTTAATGAGATGTCAGGTGAATTGCAGTGGTTGGCACTGATGGATGGCGATGCTGAGGCACTGGTGAGGTGCTGGGGCAGGGCTGCTGAGGTAAAGGCCTTGTTCAGAGCTTCCTTTCGTTTAAGCAACAAAGCTGTAATTACATAAACAGAACTGCTCCAGCCAGCACAACGTGTCATTATGGATTTTCCAGCTAATCCGTCGATTCATCTTAATGGTGCAGAACTTGTGCTTCGTGTCACTCTCTGCCTTTGTTCCACTCCTTCATCTCTTGAAACGTCTGTCATGAAGAAAGTGTTTATCTTGAATTATGTGTTGAAGAAGGTTAGAGAGCACACTTCTGAAGCTTGGCATGAAATTTCCTAAACAAACCTTGGTTGCTTTGTGAAAATAACAGAGGTATGGATTTCAGATTAACATTGCACATTAATGTTTTTGGAAGCACTTAAAAATAACGGCTGTGGTGTTGGTGACTAAAGGAATCCCGTTGAAGTGAATGTGACATATGCATTATTAACAAATCAGCTTATTCATTATTGTAATGAATATTATTATGATAAATGTTATCTTAATGCCCAATGGTTAACAGTTATTATAGAGACTTTTTATTAACTGAAACATTTACTTTATTACATTTAATTTAATACACGACAAGATTTAAACACTTTTCTGCTTGGATGTTTTTGTATTGGGCTAATGCTGGTATTGTGTTGCTGTACAAACACTTGCAGAGCATACGTATTTGGGGAAGTGGAGAGTGCAGTGTGAAGGCTCAGGGACCTGCTGGAGCTTGAGGCACAAAAAGGATTATATTAGAAGCAGCAGAGTCTCTGAGTCACAAGCAGCTCACAGCTGTGGAGTGAAATTATTTCACTTTAGCCTCTCTGCTTCTCTTTTTCCAATAGCTGTCTTCAGCTTAGGATGTGATCTTTTCCTTACCCTTCAGTAAGAGATGGTCTCTGATTAATTTCTTCAAATTACACGTTAAATTTCAATTCTTTTTCTGCAGCCAGTTGTGCCTGTTCTGACACTTGTTTTCTAAATTTGATATATAGATATATTTAAATTTTATATTAGCTATATATTTGAGTATTTTATATATATTTTGAATTAAAATACCTGGAAAGTTTGTTACAGGGAGTGAAAAAACCAGCTAAATAAAAACTGAAATGTACTCAGGAGACCATTTGGATTCTTAAGGTTTATTTTCACCATATTCATGTACACAAGCAAATAAAAGAGAACAGGTTTATTATGTGCATCTGCCTAGTTTGCTTTCTTAGAAGTCAGGATGCTTTTTTTCCACTTCACTAAGATCTCTGCTGTTCAGTTTTCAGCAATTTATGGAAGTATATGCTAAATCTTATGAATATGAATACTTCTATATGAATCAATAGGATAACTCATGCTCAGAAATGAAACTCTGTCTATGCACCATTCTTGTAGGACCCCAGAAGGTATAATGCAATTAGTAATCACCTACTTTTTTTCTCACACTTTTTTTCATCTCAGAAGTAGCATTGTTATTTTTCCAGCGGAATAAGGATTTCAGAATGGCTATTTTCAATACTAAAGTGATTTTGAAAGTGCAGGTAGTAATTTGTAATTCAGGTAGACATAGAAAAATTAATTTCTATAATTAATGCAATACTCACAGTTTAAATTTGGTTGATTTCTCTTTTTGAATAAATTTCTTGCAATCCTGTTAAGTTCAGTGGAATTGTCCTCTTGTATTTGAACTCAGAACTGTTTTCTTTAGAGTTCAATGTTAAGTTGAAGAGAATATGTAGGTACTCCACCTACTCTAAAAATAATGTCAGGGTCTTACAAATCCTCATTAAAAGTAAATATAAACAAAAAAATTGATAAAACATCTGTGAGTTTTGAAACGTCCACATTCTTTTCTGATGTTGCAATGTAATATTATGCAAAGCATAGAGTAAAACCAACTGGTTTGTATCAACTCCCTCTTTATATGTAACTAGACTGCATAAACTAGCAGCTAAAGGCATAAATAATTACACTCTTTTTTGTCAAAGGAAAAATATTAAGAGACAGAACCAGAATGGTTTTCTGTAATAAGATTAGTTAATCTAATAGCCAACAGCATTGCTAATATCCGGGTATATTCAGGAAGTATAATGATGTACCACTTTGGGATTTTTAGGTTTACTTGAATGCTTATTTCTGCTGGATGCTTATTTCTGGGGTATCTGCTTGAGAGAATTACCAGAGCAGGAACAGATGCTTTACAGGATGCTCAGGTGCCAACACACGTCAAGAGACTTGATAGCAATATACAGTTTCTCACAAAATTTGGGGATCTTTGTTATGTGTCACATGATTGTATTTGTTTTATTTCTTGGAGGAAATCAGTGAATTGTATAATTGCTTAGGAAACGCACTGCTGCTATAGTATTTGAAATGTCAATTTTATATGGCACTAGACCTCTCGTAAATGAAAAGTAAGGGAGAGCTAGGGTGCCATAAATGACATTTGAATAATCCAGGTCACTGACACAACGTTAGGTCTGAAAGGGCTGCATTCGGTACTGCTTCCAAACTTTGAACTGTTGAAGTAAATCTCTTTTATTGATCATTAACATTCCTCAGCTGTTCCTTGGAATTCCAGTTATCTCTGGGTGAGAAAGTTAGAAAATACATTGTTTTTATTTTCAGATTTTAGAACTTGCAAATAAACTTCAAAAATTGTTAACACACTTTCTGTTACTGTTTTCCATTGAAATTCACTGGGTTACATTTTGGAATGGAATTTATTTTTCAGTTTAGAAGCTTCCTGGAAATTAACACTTATCATCTTCTCTTTTTATTCTTAGTATGAGAATCATTCTAAATAGTTACAAATTTGATATAAAGCAAAACCTTAGAATTAAAAAAAAAATGGTGGAAGGCTTTGGCAGCCTTTATGCTGCAGAATTATTCTCCATTCTGTCTGTGTGCTGCAGCACTTATCACTTCTCTTTGCTGCTGCTGCATACCAAATTAGATCTTCAACACAGCACTGAATTCAGTGTTTATTAGACTAGATTTTCCCTATGGCAATTAAGCACTGAAGCTGAAATCCTGACCATTAAAATAAAGGCCTGTATTTTGAGTAAATTTTAGACTCAGTAGGGTTTTTTTATCTTTCTATTTTAGTCCATTTATTTGTATATCATAGTAAATATGTAGTGACAAGTGCCAAGTCTCTGTCATGAATAGCATATGAAGAAAGTGCTAAGTCCATGATGCTTTCTTATTAAAATACCTCCTGTGCATGAAAACAGTTCTGTTGAAAGCTAGCTTGCTAATAAAATCAAGCCTGTTTATAGCAGCTATCTTGCACTGCCTTTGCTACACCCTCACCCAGTGTGGATGACTTCACTGATTGCCTTGGATGGGGAGTTCCTGTGTCTTTAGGACACAGGATTTACATATTTACATTGAACAGACACCTATCCTCACCATTCATATTCCAGCCAATATAAACACTGCCCTATTGCTGACTTAGACTAATCATGTTCACTTATTCTTGTGACGTTTTCTAGAATCTATTTCACAAAACATGAATGTTCACCTTAGTTTATGTTTTATCACAGGACAAGAGATCATACCATTTGAAATTAATTTCAAATTAGTTAATGGTTGTGTTAGCAAAATGAAATCACTTTTGAGAAGGATCTGCTGGATGTGGTGAGCAGGGACTGAGCAGAGGGCGCGTGAAGGCACCGCAGTCAGAGGGCTGTTGGTACAGGTGACTGTACAGTTGTAGCAGCAGTAACCCAAGTACTGGTGCCTGACGCCCCGTTCCCATGTGTGAAAGTCACCAAAACAAACCTCTCCTGTGGATGGAATGAGATCTTGTAGTTTAACCCCAGCCAGCAACAAAGCCCCACACAGCTGTTTGCTCACTCACCCCACAGTGGGGTGGGGCAGAGAATCACAGAATCATCGTGGCTTGGGTTGGAAGGGACCATAAAAAACATTTTATTCCAACCTCTCTGCAGTGGGCAGGGACACTTTCCACTAGACCAGTTACTCAGAGCCCCATCTGGCCTGGTCTTGAACACTTGCAGGGATGGGGCATTTGCAAGTTTTCTGGGCAACCTGTTCCAGTGCCTGACCATGCCCACAGTGAAAGTTTCTTCCTAATATCTAATATAAACCTACTGTCTTTCAGTTTGAAGGTATTCTCTTTGTCCTGTCATTACATGCTCTTGTAAATAGTCCCTCTCCATCTTGTAAGCTCCCTTCAGATACTGGAAGGCTGCACTTGGGTCACCCTGAAACCTTTTCTTTTCCAGGCTGAGCAATCCCAGTTCTCTGAAACTTGCCTCACAGGAGAGGTGCTTCATCCCCCTGTTCATCTTTTTGGCCATTCTCTGGACTCGTTTCAAGAGGTCAGTGTCCATCCTGTGCTGGCGACACACAGGAAGGACATCAGAACTGTAAAAGTGTGAAAATGTGTGGCTTGAGATGAAGACAGTTTTAATAGGTAAAGCAAAGGCATGCATACACAAGCAAATCAAAACAGTGAATTAATTCATCACTTTCTGTTGTCTCGCTGGTTTTCAGCCATGCTCAGGAGAGCAGGACTCCATCAAGTCACTTGAGGCTGTGGACCTTGGGGCTCCCAGGTGCAGAGAATGAGCAAAGTCAGGCTCCATGGGGCAGCTGATGGACCACTGATGGAGCATGTGGGCTGGGAGCTGCTGCTCTTCGCAGGGCTTTGAATGTTTGTGCTGTGGCTGGTTCATATTTACTGTTAAAAAATGGGGGACTGCAAATAAATCTGTATGGCTAATGATGGTTTATTTTCTGCATGTTTAATATATGAAAGTAACTAGCAGGTGACTAGAAGGAGTTTTGTTCTGTTCCTCATGTTAAGTTGATTTACTATTATGAAAGCAAACACAGATTTCCTCTCTTGTAGACTTGGTGCTTGAGACTGCATAGGGTTTTGTACAGCATTCCTGAGATGCCTGAATAAATGTGTGGACTCTTATATAAATAAGAGTGCACATACAGTAATATATGTGTATATATGAATATTATTTTTTGAAGTTTAATTCTACGTGGATTTTGTGAAAGGCAAACAACATAATGCAAACGCCAAAAAACTTGGCTTTTTGGTGAAAGATTTTAAGAGCAAGATGATCAGAAGATAAAAGAATGTCAAATTAAAATAGAAAAAAAAATTGTTTTTCCCCACGATGGAGTTTGCCAAAAGATAGATTAAATAGCACTATCTGTGATACATGATAAAATATCTTTTTGTAGATGTGTATAATATTTTTGGTTTATTTTAGTAACTAATGTACTGATAAAGTTTCTTACAGTAATAAATAGTTTTTTGAGGCCCTGCATTTGACCAATTTACGAGTGTAAGTCAAAGTGCAGTAAGTTGATGTCAAATGTCTCTTATACCTGGAAAAGCTGAACAGCAACACAGTGATTCACTTACGTCAGGGAGGAAAAGATTATTCTTTAGCTGCATTTAAAACTGGAGGTTTTCAAGTGCTGTGGCTTTAGCCACGTAGCATCGATCAAAAATGTTGCGTGAGTCGAAGGAAAACTTACATTAGAGCAAGTTTCTGATGTCCAGTTACATGAATATGCTACAATATATTGCTATTTAGGGGGAAAGAAAGAAGTAAGAAAATGGGAAGTATTCAGTTGTTCATGCTCTCTGTGATCACACTGAACACTTTGCTTGTGCTTTTTCTGTGCTGTGCTTGTGCAGCAGAAGTGCTTTGCTCCTACATGGGAGCCTGAGAAATGGTTTCTTTAGGGTTATAATTATGTGTAAGCCTGTGCTGTATAGAAATGGCATGTGGCAGTAAATGTGAATCAGTAATTTGCATATAGTATATCTATGAGTTGTTTTGGAGCACAAGTTTCAAGTATAGATATGTTTTTTACAAGAGAAAAGGCAACAAACAAATTACATACAGGGTTTTATTTTCCTTCTGGAGAGCTATTAAAAGCTTTAAATCACTCAATTTCACTATTGAGTATTTTATATACTCACCAAGTATTAGGGAAACCAAAAACATTTTAGAAGGCTTTAAATGGTATTAGAGGTATTATTTTTGTGCTATATAAGGTATAAGTACCTTAGTTCAAAGGTAAGGCTTAGAGAGTGTCATAAACATAATCCTAAAGGAACTAAAATAGATTTCTGACTCATAAGTATATAACAACTTTTAGAATCAACATAGTCAATCTTCTTAAGCATTCAAAATATCTATTTGCACATTTTGCTGAGAAGTTTGGGAACCTCACATTTTCAGATGCAAAATTCATGCTTTGGACCTGCTGCTGTTACACTGTACTATTAATACATCATTTAGAGTCAGGGCATATAACCATATGTGGGTGGATAAGGGAAACAGTTGGTGAAAAGCAGAGGAAAACATTTTGATTAAACATTTGAGTGTTTTGTTGGGCTTTGGTGATTTTTTTTGGTTGTTTTGCGGTTTGAGTGTTTGTGGCTTTTTTGTTGTTTTGTTAGATTTTTTTTAAGGAAGGAATGCAAATGGATCTTTGAAGCTGCTCAGAGTGTTGAAAACTGTTTTAGAACTGAAAATCCCTGCACAAATCACAGATGAAGTGCTTTCAAAGTATGAGATGCCCTATTGGTATGCTGACCAGATATGTGTGCACAAGACAGGTAGATTTATCTATGTACTGTGTAACATGTGTAAGCCAACTCAGACGTCTAGAGATGTCTATGTGATGGATCACACAGCCTCATGATAAATTAGTTCTGTCTCTACGTCCAGCTGAATGCAAACAATGTGTGTGTTGTGCGTCCAAAAAAACCATTGTAAGTAGCCCTTGAGACTTACTTTTAGTTAAATGGATTTCACAAAGGTAGGAATGAAAGTGGGAATAGCAGCGTTCTGATGCATCTGAAGAGGATGTTGCCATGAAGGTGGAGCTGGGATTTTTATGGAGACATCCAGCAAGATAACAAGAAAGAGTTGTCGTAAATTTAAAGTAAAAGGGAAAAAAATCTATATGGGGGTAATTAAGCAAGCAGATTACTCAGGGGGGTTATGGGGCTTTTGCCCTTGGAGTTTTTCAGTGCCCGATGGGACTAAGCCCTAAACAACGTAATCCAAAATCAGTGTTGATCTGGCAGAGCAGAAGGTTAGGCTGGAGGTGTCTCAAGGTCCCTTCAAACCCAAGTGCCTCTGGGAATCTGCAATACTTGCCATAAACTCAGTCAACATCTGCCTCCAAATGTATGCCATTACCTGCTGCAGAAGCTGATGACTTACCTTCCAACACAGCTATAATAAAATGTAGCTGTCATATTATAAAACAAAATAGAAAACCTTTATCTTCTAGATTTAGGCATTGCATTAAAGATAAATCCAGTATTTTTTCAGTGACTTGTCAGATGCATTCCATTGAGACATAGTCTATAGTGTAAGGTTTTTTTCATCACAAAAGTCTGTGTATGTATTAAGATTTTCCTTCTGTCACTGAACAACTTGCCTTTTAGTTTACAGTGCTTTTGCATCCCAAACTTGATTTTTGCTTCTCTCGATCCTCTTTGAATTGGCTGGCAGGGGGAGCTGTTGGTTGGAGTTCAGTTCATCCGGTTAGTAGTTTTTCTTTGGTATTATTATTCACTAGAGGACTGACTGTTGAAATGCTTGAGCGAAAAGACCATTTTTTCCAGTTACTGTGTTCAGAAAATATTCATTTGAGTACAGAAAATGAGAAACCAGGAAACATGAACGAGAATATCTGATGTTCAGCTCCAAACTATCCTTGGGAAGAAGTCATTACTAGCATGTATTTACCTAGTATTATCATAGCCCCTGAAAGGCTTGAATGCTGTATCTGTAAACAGGGTGTAGCACTGAACTGGTACCTTGATAAAGTTCATTGTGCAGATCATAAACCCAGCAGGGTTCATTTGTATTTAGGATTGTGCTCTGTTCCAGCATTTGGAAAGTATTTGATTTGGCTGCAGTATCCCTCCCTGATCCCACCCTGGTTTAAATTGTGCTTTTTCTCCTTTCCTTTGCTGTGCTGGATAGTGCAGCTGAAGCAGTCCTTCGCTTTCCATGCTGGGTGGAGAGCAGAATGAGAGGGTTGTTTCTTCCCTTAGGGCTGCTGTGGGAAGGAGTCAGAAATGCCTTTCAAAGAGTCTTTCAAAGTCAGGAGTAATTGATGCTTTTTGAATTCTCCAGACTGTGGTCTGTAGCTTACCAGTAGACATGTTATGTGGTTTTGTCCCCATCTGCTTGTTCCTGGCAATTTCTAGGAGTTTATATGATCTTCACAACCAAGAAGTCTGTTGTCTTTTATGAAAACCTGGAAACCAGGAGAAAAAGGCGAAGGAATGCCAGTATTCAGGGCTCATAATACAAAACTTTCATTCAGCTCCTGTTCTGGTGCTGTTTCTAGTGTCTCTCACCATGAAACGGCAGGTCTGGAAGAAGCCTGATTGCAATTCCCAAGGAAGGCATCTAAGCATGTGAGATGTGCCTCACCAGGCTTGTGCCATGAAGTGCAAAGGAGGGACAACTGATTTTCAGTGGTGCTGTTGAGGGTAGTTTATCTTATTCATTCACAAACTACTCATGCCATGGTCAAACCACCAAACTGTTTTAGAATGCAGACACTTCTTAATGGACAGGGTCTTCTTTATGGCAAGGTCCCAAACTGCTGCCAGTTAGACGCTGAAAATGCAGGCACTTGAGTTCAGATAACTAATTGGGTTAAAGACAAAAACCCTCCAAAATAAGAGATTTGTCTTAGATTTATTTTCCAGCCATTAGAAGTGATCTGCTTCTTGTGCATTTGTTTCCCACTCAGACACAGGAATTACATGCAATTACGAGCTCCAGGGGTGAAATCTGCTGGCCAGAATTGCAGCCAGACCCCTGCAGAGGGAGCTGGCGCAGAGGACTTAACGCACTCTTCCCTGCTACCTTGAACTGCTTGAAAGATTTGGACTGTGAACAGATGAGCCTTTTCTGTTCCTATTTCCTCAGTTTGAAATGTTGATTCTTTGCTTGCAGATAATCTTTCGATCCTTTTTTGTCTGGCCCACAAACTTGTAAATCATGTCATTCATGTCCTCATGGTTGCCAACTGTATTAATCTTTAAAAATAAAGCAAGCCACTGTATTTTCTTATGGCAGACATCCTGGAGCCCTCTGTTTTGGATGTTACAGGCATCATGCTACATGAGGGCCAACAAAAAATTCCTCAGCATAAAGCGATGGAAACAAATTTTTGTATAAGATATCCAGTTTAAAAAAAGGGGGGGGGGGACAGAATAAAGAAAAAAAGAGAAGAGTTTTCCAAATTAGGAGGCATTTTTGGGCAACAGACCTTCAAATAAATGGCCTTGATTCAACCAAAACTGCAGTGACTCATAATCGCATCAGTATAACATTTCTGCCTCCCACTGGGAGGTTTTGGCTTTTCCAACTGATTAATAAGAGTATCTGACAGTCTTTATTTCTGACATACTGGAAATGTACTCAAGGATTTCCAAAAACATTTTTAATACAGGCATAGTATTATCAAAGAGCTCATGGGACCCAGATGCTATTTGCTGAAATATTTCTTTTCCCTGCTGTTTAAAAAAGAGCAACAAAGTATTTGAAATTGTTTTCAGTCACTTGAAAGTATTTGACAGGCACTCTGCTATTAAGACTCAACTAGTTACTGATAATTTATTTTTCAAGGATTGTTCTTTTCAGTTCTGAAACAGGTAGAAAAAAATGTAACATAACACATGTCTCTGTGTTATGTTACATTTTATTTATTTGTTTATATATAGATGTGTAATTCTGGATTGAACTGGTTGCAGCCTCTGTTGTTGATTGCCCTACTCTTCCCATTGAATACAATTCCACAGCACATTTTGCTTTGAAAAGCTCTTACACATCCCTTGCTTGTAATATTCTTTAAAGCTGTGCCAGACACAAAGATACTAATTTTTCTTTTAGCATTATTGAAATTCTAAAGTATAAGAAATTACCACTTGCTTTATGCCAGCTTTAATACTAAGGAAAACTGTGGATGATTGATTAACTGGTAATCGCATGTGAGCATTCCAGAAGCTGAAGTCCTAACTGCTCCAGCAGTAGGAAGAGCAGTGGGAAGACCATGCTGGAAGCATCTACGAGCACAGAGCCACAGAAGTGACTGAGGAAAGGGAAAGACAGCTGGCCAACCCACTTCTCTTACTACCCTCTAACCTGAGTACATCAGAGCCTCTTCTTAGGGAGGACACTTGGAACGTGAACTCTCCTGATTTCTGGGTTGTGAACAGAAAGCCGTAACAGGCTTCCTAATGATTATCCTTTCAAATTCAGCAAGTCATAGCTGTGGTGCATCCTCTTAAACCAGTGAAAGAACAGTTTTTAGTTGCAGGTCAGTTTTCTGCTCAGCACCAGTGCTGCTGCTTGGCACTGCACTGGAGGGCTGACTGCTTGTTCTTCCTTCAGCTGGAGTGGTGTTTAGTGGGGTGAGCTAGCATGGCTGCATAAACCAGGATCTATTTTCCTTCTATTTCTGTTAACACATTCTTCCACACTGCTGCTTTAAAATTGGTGTTTGAATTGTGAACTCATGCATGCAAGTTTCAGGAGCTGCCAGAACCTTATATATGTTTATATATTATATTGGTCTTTAAATGTTATAAATATGCACTAAGTTTTCTGAAGGAATTATGCTCTGTTCAGAGCACAGGGGAATGTAACTAGCTGTTACACATTTACATGTTGTGGTAATTTCACTTGCATAAATATCTAGTAGTGGACTCATAATAGCAAGATAAACTTTCCAGAGTGTTCAAGTTGTTCTGCACAAGTAAGTAATTGCAGACAAGCTTACTAAATGTGTATTAATTTAACTGTTATATGGTATGTGCATAATGAGAGTTGCAGGAGAGAGGAATATCCCTGTGAAAGTTTATTTCAGAAAAACTGGGATTTGAAGGATAACTACTTGCTTGAATCAATCATGAGCTCATCAGATCAAAACCATATTTGTACGATGTTTTGATTCACTGAGCACATAACTGTGTGCAACAAAAGCTGAAAAAAATATTCCTAAACATACTGCAATTTTTGTTGTCTTAGTAGCTTGTATTTGGATTTTGGACTACATTTCGTGTACTCAGAACAATTAGAAAATTTTACTCCTAGGACAGTTTTTACACAGCTGTAAAAGGTGCTTTTTTTGAAGCAGGGCCTTCCAGTTTGTGACACTGTGATAGGATGTTTGGTTAGAGAGGAATGAAAATTGAAGGTTATTGAGTGTGGTATTCTAATTAAAACAGGAGCATAATCTAGTCCACTTCTACTTCCAGGTTCTTTCCCTTGCATCAGTTGAAAACTTGGGCTGGACCTTCTTGGCCAAAGTACCTCTCTGCCCTCTGTAGGTACTTACCACCACTGTAGTTAAACCATCTCATCTCTGTGTTTCAGTTCTTTAATTTATTACAGAGCTAACATGCTGCTTCTCCCATTCTTTGACTTTTACATCTGTTTTATCCCCATTCAACTGGGGCCTGAGTTTTCTGCCCCTGGTCTGTTTTATAAAGAGCCTTTCTTGGTGGTAATCGCAGCTCAGGTGGGTCCCTAACTATTGCCGTAATAAATCGATCTAACAATAAAGAATCATATTTTAAACCCACAATCCCCTAAATATCTACGGGATTTTACACTGTATCTGTGCACCCTACAGTGAAAAAAAGGAAAAAAGATCCTGACCGCAATATTTCAACTAACTCATAAACATTTAATCACAATTTATGGCCATAACCATAACCCTAATGTAGTCTGAGACCTTTCTGCTGTGAATTCATTCAGTTCAGTAGATTTCATGGTAGGTTTTACAGAAGTCTCATAATCCTTAAAAACTAATGATTTAAAGATGAAAATAGATTCTCTTCACTATATTATATTCAATTTTTTTTTTTTTTTTTTTTTTTTTTTTTTTTTTTTTTTTTTTTTTTTTTTTTACTGCCCGTGCATTTTCTGTTCCCAGTATGTCAGTCTTTTCTGTGGCTGGCCGTAAGTGCTGCAAACACATTGTTGGGAGGCTTGATGCCTTGGTTTTGTTGACAAAGCCTTCAGCAATGGAGCAGGATGTGATTGGGTGTGGTGGCTGAGGCCTGAGCCTGTCCTGGGAGCGAGGTGAGGGTGGCAGGTGTCTCCCTGCTGGCCACCTGCAGAGCAGGACACCCTGCCAGCCTCCAGGGACATGGAAGGTGCAGACTGGCAGTGGTGAAGCCACAGCAGCTGCCCCAGGCACCTCTCATGCTCAAGATTGTGCTGGGGAATTTCCAGCATGCTTTGAATAGGTGAGGCAAGTCAGCAAGTTAAAAATATTTATGTTTTCGGTTGAACTCTGTCTGGAATGATGTGTCAAGTAAAGAGTCCTGCCCACTGGTGGGCTTCTGCCAAGGACAAGCTGCACAAGTAGAGCAGATAGATGGGCTTTGTCCTTCCACAGAGAAGTGTAGACATGCCCTTCCCTAAGGCTCTTGTCATTCACATGACTCCTGGTCAGTCTCAGGTGTCTGCTGAGCCTGGCTGGGACTTTGTGTACATCCAGGATTCTTTGCTGATCTGAAAGAGTCATTTATCAGGACTGAAGGCACCCTAAAGACCCTCTCTGCTCCTTCTGTCAAAGGCGGTTTGGTTCCTCTCGAGCTCAAACTGGGAAGTAGTACACCTGGTCCTGCAGAAGTACTAGAGTTGTGGCATGATGGGGTGGACAATGCTACTGAAGCAATTCTGTGTATGCCAATTTATTTTAAATTTGCTTCTCTGATATTAGCTGCTGAGTGCTTACTAATTTCATAGCACCATGATGAAGGCAGGTTGCATTTTTACCAGTGCAAATCATGCTTAATAATGCAGCTTTCTGAGAGATGTGTGGTGAAAACCAGCATGAGGACATAATCAAGGTTGGTTTCTTTTATTATCACTAAATAATTAAAAGAGCAACAAATAATTTTATTTTTAAATTAATTTTATTTTTACTCCCCCAGGCCTAATTAACCAATTAAATCTAACTGCCATTTCATTTGTGGTTTAATTCAAAACAATGACATGCAGATGCAATCTGTAGGGTACATGAATTCTGGTTTCCACTGGCATCAGTGAAACTTCTGCTAATTTAGAGGAGATACCATATGGTCCATCATTTTGCTTTCCTTCTTAGAGAGAATAATGTAATTTTGCAAGAACAATGGAGATTTTAAATGGATGGAAGACAGCTCAGAGAACTGAAGGAGTGAAATGTTTAATGAATTGCAATGTAAAGCTGAGGAAAAACAGTAAGTTGAGCATGCATCATAAATGAAACTTATCTAAAAAAACCCTGTTTTCCTAAATTACAGCAAAAATACATCAAAAATTTGTACTCCTATCTTGTCAAGATTTTCAGGGCAACTAAACTAGTTTTAAATAGAGGAATTTTTGCCTTCATTCTTGAGGCAAAAGGGCTAAAGTGATTACACCCTCTGTCTTTTCCCATCAAGCTTTAAATCACACTGAGAAATTTCAGCCAGATTTAGCGGAAGAACGGAGATCTGGAATTCACAATAGAAAGTCTGCAGTGCAATGACTGTGTGACAGCTTGTTCTGCTAATTGTTTCCTGAAATCATTAGGATTTATAAAGCTATTAAGTATTAATTTTTCTGTAAGATTTCAATTAGTGTTCTTTTTTCAAGAAGAAATAAATTTTCCCTGCTCTTTTTCTAACGTACAATAGATACACACAAGCCAAAGTAGCATGTACAGTTTGGTACATTTAGAATAGAAACTAACTAACTATAATAGAAACTAGCCTGGAAAAGAAAATTAGTAATTTTTATGTATATTTTTTTCTTGCGAGTGGGCGCTTGTGTTCTTTCTTGCATACAGTATTTGGAATATGAATATTTTAAAAGCTAAAGAATATGCATGAAGAACATGCCAATTTTATCCATTTGTTTTCATGAATCTTTGGTAGATAATCATCCTGCCCTCTGTTGACACTGAAGTGTACTGTAAACTCAGAAATTCATACCAGGTAGCAACTTGAGTTTTTCTTGCTTAAATGTGTAAGTTCCTTCTTGCTACTTCCAGCTGCTGAGAGCAGCATGCAGATCTTCTTTCATGCTAATCATTAAAGAGAAAATGATACGTTTCATTTCTTTGGGCCTAAGCATTAGTCAAATTGAACAGCAAACCACTATTGTATGCCTAGCTTCTAAATTCCCCTCATTCTCATCAGTAACACAGTTACTCTTCTTGAAGAGTGTTGCTTTGGGTTTTTTTTTTCTGATATAGTGCAGTAACTAAGTATAGAGGAATAAATTTTTATGTCATTATAAATGAAAACTATGAAACAAAGGTTTTGAAGTATTTTTCTCTGATATTAAGAATTTGCTTTTTCTAAAAAAAAAAAAACCCAACCTTGTAATTTTTTTATTCAATAGACATTCCACACAACATGTGTGTTATAAATATATCCCAGTGCATCTAAACAGACAGTCCCAGTCACTAATTTGCATAGTTGCAGTCAGAACATTTCCCAATTTGGTGCAAATATTACTAACTAGTATCACTCTCTTATAAAAATATTTTGTTGCATCAACTGACACACTCCTTTTGCTGCATAGTTGCATTCTGAAAGTCTCTGTCTTATCTATTCCTAATAGTATGATGTTTTTCCTAAGACATTGCTTATAAACTGGACTTTATTGAAAGTTTAATGACTTATAAATAGTAAGAGGTACTAATGCTTTGTTAATATCCTCTAAACTAGTTTATACATGTAAATTTTTAATACTAGTGATGAACCACAGAATAACTAGGCTGATGCAAAGCAATATACAGTATGAGGAAGTACTTATGCTTTATTTTACTACTTACATGTGTTTCTGTAAAGCTCAAATTATCCCGTGACTAGTGGAAGACAATCTGTTAATTGAAACCTAGGGTACTTTTCTCTTTCTCAAGGCCCAATTTAGACTAGATTTCAAAAACTAAATAAACAACAGTCTGCCTGCCCATTAAAAAGGAGTGTGTCAGGTTTCTGTGTAATTAAGTCTTTTAAATAATCTCCACTTAACCGTTCACAAGGGGCCATGTAATCTTTAAGGATTTACATTGCCATCCCCTTTTGTCCCAGAATGTTGGGGATATGCTTGGGTGTTGCAGGGTGGGAAGGATTTCTTACTGAAATACAGCTGCAGGTAAATCATCAGCATGCAGTGTATGGCACCAACACTATGTGCAATAGAACATTTAAAATGAAAATTGTCTACACTGATATTTTAGTTAATACTAAACCCATAGCAGATGCACAGACTAGTTAAACGCAGAGTTTAAGTGGAATAAGCTGTCCCTCTGTCATTTTTCTGTACTGCAGTAGTTAGTTACTAGTGAAGGCATTGCAAATGTTGGTGCATAGAGGATGTGTGTGACCCCTGTGCATTACACTTTGCACTGCTCTGTTCCCCAAATCCTGGGGGCAGGCAGAGCCCTCCTGCCACTGTGCTGCCTGTGGTGACCAGTTTGGTCATCTGGATGGGAACTGACACTAGGGGCTTACAGGTAAAACCCTGTACAGGGTGGCTTTTTGAACATACTGGAACTTCTTGGGAAAAGAATGTAGAGCAGGAACAGTTAACAGCCCACACAGTCACGAGCTGAAACCTAAAGAGTTAGAAGGAGCAAGACATTTGATGAAGGGAGCACAGTGTCACAGTGATCTTCTGGGCAGGAACACTGGCACTGTGACTACAAGATTGCAGCTTAGGACTGAATAGATGAGCAGACTGGGACAGAAGAAAAATCCACTGCAACCCTTTGCTGCAGGTGAAATGTAGAGCAACTGTACTTGGAATGCTGTAAGAGCCATGCAGTGCTACCATGCTTGAGGACAAAGGTAATGTCATGTGTCATGTCCCACATGGGCAACCAAGTGGCTCCTCTTTATTTTCAGTCTGCTAGTGTTGCACTTCTGCTTCAGTGGACCAATGCTGCACATCTTATCAGACTTCACAAAACTAAAAATTCAGCATGTTGCTGCAATGTGAATTGGAGGAAAACCTGTAAGGAAGTGTCAAAAGCCTGGGGAAAAAAGTCTATATCTACGTTGCTGTTCCATGCAAAGAATAAGGTGTGAGTATAGATTACATAATGATCAAAGAGGAGAGAGAAGAAGGTGTGATAGAGCAATGACTGCTGTGAGCAAATGTGTCAGAAGTTCTGTGGAAAAAGCCAGCACACAGAGGTTTGGTTAGAGGTTTGGCTACAGCGTGCACAAAGGTGTTAAAATGAAAGTTGTGTCGTCGAGATTAATCTGGTAGTTCCTGGTTTTTAATCTTTAATCAAACCTTTTAAAGTTTGTTTGAGTTACCATGTATTTGTCATCACATACTGGTGCTCATGCATATAGCATTCTCTCAATGTACCTGTACTGAATTATAATGAATCATTAGCATTTTATGTGCAAAACCAAAAAATTATTCACAGAATCGAAATTTTCAGAGAAAATGATTGAATTTTTGCATGAGTTTTTTACTCTTTCAATGGTTTAAATATATTAGAAGAACTGGCTCAAGGAGTTGAGCTGAAAGGAGACTGGGGAAACAGTATGGTTCTATTCTTACTGTATTCTATGTACCTGCACATGAGTTACTGCATCAGGCTGGGTTCAGAGCTAAGTGAACCTGTACTCCAACCAAGGACTTCTGTTCCCTGCATCTGTAACTTAATCTTGTAAATTAAATAACGACAAGTTCAATGAAATAGTTTTTAAGCTTTAATACGAGGACTATTGATATCTCAAAAATAAAAAAGAAATTGTGCTTGTCAAAGTTGAATGCATTTCTTTTTCTGTAAGCAAACTAGAAAAGTACATTTTAATTTAATTGCATTTTGAAAAATGTAGACCTAAAAGGAGGAATATTTGAGAGAAGATTCAAATATTCATGAAGGTGACTGAAAAGAGCAGTCTTTGAAGATAGTGCCACGGTGCATAGGCTGCCATATTAGTGTTGCTGGTTCGCTTTGTCATGGGGGAGTACTGGGCTTGGTCAGGCAGATGGCCACTGAAGACATTATTTAGATATTTTTGGCTTTTGGGGTCAGTACATCAGATCCAGACTCAAATCTTTGCAGGTGTGGAATTTCTTGGAATGTCTGAAACGTTACTAATTTAAAAATAGCTAACATGAGTGTTTGGTGGTTTTTTTCATAAATATTCACTGAAAAAAAATGCTTCTGAATTTAGTCTTTACATGCCATGTTCCAAGCATATCTTTATGGCTGAATAATAAACCCCTGGAAATGGGGGTTTTAATGGAAAATACAACTTCACCTTAAGTAGAACAGCACCTTACAAAAATACTTTTTTGGAATCTACAAAATCCCTTGCTTCCAAGGGTGGTGTTACAGTGAAAAGGAGTTCAATAACAGTTTAATTTATCATAAATACATAACATATTTATGATGATTTGATTGTGTTAAAAAAATTCACCTTATAGATTTCAATAAAGCAACCTACTGGTAAACTTATTGCAGTTGATTTTCTTTGTCTTTGACTCAGGGTCTCAGCAGAGTGAGGCATAAATGACTTCATGTTAGAAGCTGGTTAATAAAAGGTAGATTTATTTTTCCTTTGACTTGTTTATGAAGCTGAAAAACGACGAGGCACATCACTGGTGTGTGGCAAGCTAATTTCTACAGTTATTAAACTGGCCATGAACAAAATATTATGGTTAAGCTGAATTACCCATTTTCCTTTGTGAACATAAAATGCAATAAATTATCCAAGATATGCATATCAAAATCAGGAAACTCCCCATCTTCAGCAAAACAGAAGAAACAGATAAATGTAGATGGTGCTGCCGTTTGGGCAGACTGATCCCTAGCAGTGACCCATACCAGACATGGAACAGTCTCGCTTTTAATTGCAGTTTTACATCAAGAGCTGTGTTTCTTGGCCATACTCTTCCCAAAATGGAAGTGGTATCAAGGACTGCCACAAATCAAACCAGAATTCAGGTAGATAGTTTCCCTTCCAAGTAACAATTTAATATTCATGATATCTTCCGAATGAAAGAAGCTTTTTGAATTTTTAGTTTTGTTTACCTTCCTATCCTGTGTAATGTATAAATTAGAAAACGAGAAGTAAAGGTAGAAGTTAGGTTTTTATTTTACTGTACAATGTTGTATTTCACTTCTATATTGGTATTATCTAAGTTGTATTAATTTAGAGGAAATAAAGATGTTATTTGGCATATTTTTTCAGTGCTATTTGGTAGACATTAGGATTGTTTTAATTAAACTTAGGACTTCTAAATCAAGCATATGTTGTACACTGGCACTGTAAGCTGAAAAGAATGAAAATAAGCATAATATGCTTTTATGTAGAGTTATGGTGCTTACAGGTGAAGCTTAATACTGTATGCCAGGCCCTTAAAACTTGAAAAAAGATTATCTAAAATGATTTGAATAAACAGGGTAAACAGTTTGAATTAAAACTCTAGTGAACATCTAGGGAATCAAATAAATAGTATTGCTGGTTCCTTTTTAATCAATCTTCTGAGAGCACTTTCCTGAGAAGCCAATAATCTCTCCAAGAAATTCTTAAATACCATTCCTGCAAAGTGGGAATGTAGAGTGATTTTTGTTGGTTTTACTGGAATGTGAATTGAACTGATGGCTAGTATTGGAGTATGTGATTGATATTATAGTGTAGATCTAGAATCAAGTTATAAATTAGATATTACAAGAAATCACACCCTTTCATTTTTTGTTGTATTGTTTTAATCTGCACTTGTAAATTATTTTTATCCCCTTTTCTCTATAATAATGAAATAATTTACAGTAGAAAAAATAACATGAAGTCAAAATGTTTCCAGTTAGGACTTAGAGCCTATATCTGAAAATGTTTGGCCTATGGGTTTTGATACATTTTTTTCAGTCTGTTTTGGTTGGAGTTTCTTTCCAGTGTAAATGTCAATTTTATTGTCATTTTCACAAACACAGACACAAAGAATTGAGTAAAAAAAAACCCAAGTGACCAGTCAGGACCTGGATTTTGTTGTAATTGCTTTTTGTTTGTTTGGGATTTTTTTAAAGCTGATGATACTTTGAGAATGCCATAATGTCCACAGCTATTTCTTCAGTTAGTTTGTGATCAGGTAAGGAAGTACAAATGAGTTTCTGGGCAGTATTTCAGTTAATATTTCTTTTCAGTGGTGATTGATGGTGTCCTTCTGAGAAGTGATATTTTAGAAGTCAGTGCACAGTAACCTGCAGACCTAGACTGTAACTTAGCCTGACAAAAATCACAGCAGCTTGAAAACTCCTAACAGTGATTCTTTCAAATTGCTTGGTAGCTCATCATTGCCAAACACTTACAGATTCTGAAGCTTATTTTTTATAAATTTATTTATTTATTTATGTCAGATATTTATTTTCTGCAAAAGCAGAAAAATGGGGAAAATGGGATAGAAAGGGGAAGAAAAACCCCAAGCTGAGATTCCTATACAGTAGAATCAGTTCAAAGCTAAGACTCTGAGAAAACTGCTTACCCCTGTCCTGATACTGGACTTTATCATAAAAAAATATAATTGCTCCTCTTTTATAATGTAAATTTAATATTTTTAGATCAATAGTGTTTATATAAATTCTATGTACTCTTCCTTCCTCAAGTTGACTGGAGCATTAGAAATTACATGAACCTTCATTCAGGTGTTTCCAGGACTTGCCTAGGGCTATTAATTGGCTTCTCTACATTGCATACCCAAATTTTGCATCATATCAGCATTTTTGACCACCTGGATTCAAGTAAGTTTTGACCCAAAGGCAGGATGTAACTACAGCGTTTGAACTTGAAGGTCCCCTGTGAATGCAGCCATGTGCTCCACTGTAACCCTGCAGTCATTCTGCAGTATCTGCATTGCTGTGGCAGGAAAATGTCGTGTAAATGCAGCCCCTTTTCCATTTATTGTTTAGTTTCATCCTATTGCCTGTAGGACCTCTTTTCTTTTTTTTTTTTTCTTTTTTTGTTTGTTTGTTTTATTTGTTTCCCAAGTCCTTTCACTTATGCCCTAAGCAGTTTATGGGTTCTTTCCTCTCTTTGCTCCCTTCTTCTCATTTGTTTTCATCTTCTTCTTGGATAGCTCTCCAAATAACTGTGTTATTTTCATGCAATTCCAAGGCTTGCAGTTCTAGGCATGTCCCACTAACTTAGACTTTATGCTTTGTTTTGTCCCACTTATCCATGGCCTCTGTCCTCCAGTAGCAAAAATGTATCTATCCTCACTTTCTTCAATAGCTTTCTTTACCAACTTATCATGCTTCCAGATGGACTCCTCTTTATGCTGTCTATGCTTCTCATATTTAGAAGATCCTGCATTCACCTGAAAAACTGTGGAATCTACAAAAATTTAGCACCAGTGATGGATATGAGTTGCTGCCTATTACAGCTGGTCAACAATATTGTCTATGATCTCTTTCCTAGCAATTTACTTTAGACTTTCTTACTTTATAATTAAAGCTCTGAGAGGTGGATATAGGTTTTGGTGTTGTGGTGTTTTTTGTTTGTTTGTTTGTTTTTTTTTTTGTTTGTGGATTTTTTAAAAATTTATTTTATTTTATTTTATTTTTTGGTGTTCTAGCCTTATTTGAAGTATTGCTCAGTGATAAAGTCTGTGATTATCAATGGTAGTGCCAAAAAAATTTATACTTTGGCATGTACCTTCCAGTCCAGACCTACATAATTGTAACTGCTTTGCACTACATTTTGTGTATTCCTGAAAATGATTCAAAAGCTGATACATGCCTAGCTGGTTTTTAAGAATTGCTGAAAACAAAGGTGATGTTATTTGATGTCATTATTTTTTAATAGAGTGTCATAAAATACAATGAAAACTATGGCACTGTACTTTCACACCTTGATTACTTGTATTGAAGAGGTGAGTTCTGCCCTTACTTTCTGTCCCCCTTGAGAGGAAATATTAGAATTAAAGTCTCTAATTTTTTTTTAATCCCTCCCTTCTTCCACCTTCTCTTAACAAATAACTAAAATAACTGCTTTTTATCCAGAGGTGGGTTTGGCAGGTCCACTGTCATATTAAAGATTGATTATTTTTTTAATACATATACATTTATATTTTTCTCCTACTACCCAATTTTTTGTAGATTAGATTAAAACTCTGGCTAGAAATTTTGTGGAAATATTTTCTGTATTTTGTGAAAAGCTCTTGGAAGTAATCAAAATATTCTACAAGGCTGGAACTTTACCCAGTTGTTAATTGGCAGGTTAAACTTTTATGGGTTTCTGGTACCCTGGCGATACATGACTATTAAAAATTGCAGGTGGTTCAGGGGAAAGGGGGAGGTGAGATTGTGCTAGTAATATATCATAAAACTATATATTCATGTGCCTGTTGCGAAAGTGGAGACTTTAATACTTTTTCACAAAAACAACAAAACGTAAGCTGATTAAAGAATCTTTATGGATCTCATTAACTAAAGTTTTTCTCTGTGAACACTGAAAAATGTAATGCTTATGGATAAGAATAGCAGAAATAATTAGCCTCTGTGGTACCTCCTCTGGTTTAACAAAAGCAATGTGGTATCAAATGTGCTTATTTGCTCTGAGCTTAAGTTTGCCCTTTTACACAAAATACTGTCAATGACTTGGCCATTTTCCTTAATACTGGCATGATCAAGCATAGGAAGTGAAAGGGTAGGATTGTTGCATGATCCAACTACAATAAAATGCTACAATGTGTTTCACAGAGTCACAAAATCATGAAATTGTTGAGTTTGGAAAGAACCTCTGGAGATCTATATCTTACCTCCTTGCTCGAGCAGGGCTGGCTATTACAGGTTGGTCTGGGTCAAGTCCAGTAAGGTTTTGAACATGTCCAAAGATGAGGACTTAATAACCTTTGTGGGCCACCATGTTCCACTGTTCGGCCACCCTCACAGGAAAAAAATGTGTATTCTTATTTTTAACTGAAACTTCCTGTACTTAATTTGTGCCCATTGTCCTTTGACTGCTACTACTGAGAAGAGTCTGTCTTCACACCACCATTCCTACTCAGACTTTTGCAGACATTCATTTTTTCCCTGAGCCATCTCACCTCCAGGCTGAACAGTCCCAGACCTCTGTCTCTCGTAGGGGAGGCTCCGGCCCTTTGTAGGTTTTGCTGGACTTACTCCCATGTCCCTGTCTCTCCCATGCTGAGGAAACTTTCTTTGTCCCAAGAAATGGACACAACCTTCCAGGTGTGTCTCACCAATGTGGAGCAGAGTGAAAGGATCACTTCCCTCAACATTTTCCACCTCCCTCAGAGCTCCAGGGTGTATCTATCAGATCTTATTGTAATGTTTGGCCTTTCCCTAACCTGACGCTCTTCTACGGTTGGTTGGTCTTTGCTACAGACTTTCCCAATGGTCTCAGTGGCCCTCCTGTCATGAACTCTGATTTCATGGTCACTGCAGCCAAGGTTGCTCATGTTCTTCACCTTCCCGACCTTGTTTGTAAGTATGAGGTCCAGCAGAGCACCTGTCTTTTTACATTCCTCAATTGTGTATCTTGAGAAGTGACCACAGTGCCCTCCAGAAACCTCCTGGATTGTTTGTGCTCTCCTCAGCTGTCCTGCCAGCAGATTACAGGTGATTAAAGTCCTCCCCATAGAGGGTCAAGGCATGGCAATTTGAGGCTTATTCAAAGCCCAAGTTGCCCAAGAAGACCTTACCTACTTCTTGAGTTGATGATTTAGAAACTATTGTTCTGCTTTAAATGAACAGAGTCTTAATGCCTCTTTCAGCTTTGTAATTCAGATTTTACATCAATTGCAGTGTTACACGAAGGATAAAATAGTGAATAGCATTTACAATGACCTTAATGGACCTCTTTTATATAAACTACTGTTTCTTAATATTGTTTAATAGCAATGGTTTCCTATTAAGAGATAGTTTTGTGTCTGTTGCACAGTGTTTAATTAAATTAATGTACATTCAGTCAGATATATTGATTCTAATTAAGATAACAACAAAGATAGGCATCCTGTTTTTTCCACTCACAATTTCATCTTATCTAATATATGGGTGGTAGACTTCTCCTCATCTAAGATAAATATCCTTAGACATATTTCCTCTATTATGTAGCATAGATACACAGATTAAGTGGGAACTATATCCCACCCAATTTTCTTGAGACTATTGGTTTTGTTATTTTCTAATAATAATTTTGTTCCTGGTGTCAAGACCAAGATATGTGGAGGACTGTTTGGAATAGTTCACAAAGACACAGTGGTCTTGCCGATAATAGCCCAACTGAGGTCAGGTAAGTGTTTACTGGCAAAGGCTGAAGAGATTTATACTTGGATTTTTAAATGTTCTTGTTCTGTTGTGTTAGTCCTGGAGCTGCACAGCCCCATTTGCAGAACACAGGCTGTTTCTACTTGTGAAGAGGTGCACCAGGAAGCAAGACAGCCCTGAGCTTTAAGACTCCTCTGTCAGGCCTGTACTGAGCCCCACTCATGTAAATTTATCGATTCCTGAAAGTTAGGGCAGGAGCTCTCCAAACTTTTTCACCAAGGTGCTTTGGCCTTCTTGAAGTCCCGTCTCTTTGGATCTAGAAGGTTGCCTGGCAGAAAGAAATTCAGTTGAGAGAAACTATCAGTGTTTGACTTTGTCTCCTCCAATAGGGGAGATGTCTTCAAAGTCAGAAAAAGTGTTTCACACATGTATAGATAAGCATACTTATCCATCAGGACAGCCTTTTTAATAAAAATCATGGGATTTGTACAGGTATTTTCTTTTTCTCTCCCTAATTACATGAAATAAACATCCACAATCCTAACATGAAACTTGAAATCCTGGTGGTTGTTTGTACACATCACTCTGCCCATGATAACTTCTATGAACTACTTCACTTTTCTGATCCCACTATAGAGAGTGTCACAGGAAGTTTCTTACTGGGAAAACCTTCATGTTACTGAACCGACTGTGAAATTCAGTTTGTTCCGTTTTGTCTTTACTGAAATTCTGATGATGAATATTGGAAACAGTAACCTGAATGTGAAGCATGGCAATTCCAGAATGAAATAAAAATATTTTGATGGGAATATCAAGATATTTTGGTTATGGAAACGATCTTGATCTTTCTCTTTAAAATTTTTATTATTATAAAGGCAGCAAGGACTTAAACTGTTTGTCTCCAAATACCCTTTGAAAGCAAAAAAAGAAAGATAATTTATATTTAAAAATAGCTTTATTTATAAAAGTATATCTTTTCTCTCATTCAAATTCAAGTGCAAACTTTATATCTGCTTTCATAATTTTAATGTTACTTAGTAATTTAAAATTCAGTGGCTACAAACCAAAAAATTGAATGGCTACAAACCAAAGCAAGAAATTTCTTGAAACACATCTGTGAGCTGACACTGTATTGGAAGGAGAGTTCTCATGCATTAGCACAAAGAATCTACAAAATAGAGCTACTTTTTTTTTTTTTCTTTTTTTTTTTTTTTTTTTTTTCTTTTTCTTGCTCTTCAGAAAAGCACTTGCAAGGAGTGCAGTTAAAAAAATACAAACAATTAAGGAAACCAACATCTCAGTGCAGAGTAATATGCTTGTGAAACACCATCCAGATACAAAAATGCAAAGAATTATCTTGAAACAAAAGTCACAAGGGTGACCCTACAGCTATGTGTTTCTTCATGCAAATAGAAATTTGAGTGTGATGCTTTTCCTTCAGCAGGAAATTATATACTTTTCATGGCATAAATATAAGAACAACTCCCAATATTAGATGAACAGGTTCCAGAAATTTCAAAGCATGCCACCAATGAAGTACTGGCTTTCATAGACAGAAGGAATAAAACAGCTATTCAAGAAACTAGACACTCCTCAATTCTATTTGATACTAGAAAAGAGAGTACTACTTTCACATTTATTCCATAGGGCCTCATTCCAGAAAACACTTCCATGAATAGAACTCAAAGGCACTGCTTATATGAATAAAGGTGCTCATGAGTGTTTCCAAGAATTGCATTTGTTATCTCTGTATTCGAAAAGCTACAAGAGTTTAATTTATTCCGTTCTGAATTATTATAAAAGCCATGCAAATGCACCTGAAGCTTACCTGACTTAATTAAATAATTATCAATGCAATTTAGTTTTATAAAGAACTTTAACATAAACCTTAAATTCTAATTTTTTGAATCCATTTAAGTAATTATCAAACAATAATAAGTGAAAATGCATTATCTTTGTTATTGGAGTTCAACCAGATTTAAGTTAAAAGATTTGGGTTTTTTCTTCTTTATAACTAATTATTCCTTATAAAATCAGGGTCTAGTAAAAGAGACATATATTCCATGTACACTTGCTTTCACTTAATATATGTTGAAATTATAAGGCCTGTGAAAAAATGTTGAGAATTTCAAATATGGCTGATGCTGGAACAGGAATGATAGATAGATCCAGGATCCTTATAAATGCTATTATTTGAGCAGTAATATTTCCTCCTTGAATGATGAATGGCTGCATAGGCTATAAAGAAGGAACACATTTGTATCTTGTTCTTTCAATAATAGCTTCAGCTTGTTGTCCTTCAGGTTGCTTTCAGTAGCAGCATTATAATTTCAATAGTATGTGAAATCAGTCCTTCATTACAAAAAAGCTCTAAGACAAGTGCAATGACACCTGCACATTGCAGCAATGAACACCAAGCAAATTTGTAATGAAAGAACTTCATGTGCTGCCAACATCAACAATCCTGGCTTGTTTCCCTGATTTGTTTTTCTATCTAAATTTTCAGCATCAAGTCCTGAATGCTTTCAATTCTTCCTGTCCATACAGAAATTACTCTTCTTGCTTCACATCTCAATGCGGTGAATTTAAATCGACTGTGAACTAAGTTCTTGGTCCTTTGCCAGGTGATTTCATCTTGTCCTTAATGAACTGTGCTATTTCTACATGGACTGCAATACTGGGGGACCAGGGGTAAAATAATGACAGTCTGAGAGAGGGGTTTCTGGCTCCTCTGCTTTGTCCTGTGATGCATGAGAGATGTGTGCACAGCAGGTTGTGTCTCTCAATTTGTACATCTGCATATCCATCCTGTGAATAGGAGAAAATTTCGCTGTCCATGCTGCTCACTATTCCCCCCTCTGCTTGAGTGCTGGAAATGGAGGGTAGTGATTCTCTTCTTTGAGAAACTAGGATAGGTGAGACACAGCTGGCATGCAGCTCATCACTGGGGTAGACTCAGTCTAAATAAACTGGACATATATTCGTTATGTATAACATCTTTAACAGTAGTCAGTTTGTTTTTAATGTGGTTAGAAAGCAGAATTTTGTCTTCTGAGTCAGAAGAACAAATTTAAAAAGTGGCACCCAAGATGCACAGAGCACAATTCAACTGGCATCACTTTAACTATCTGAAAATCAGTCATCTGCTCCAGGGTAGTCTGCTATGTTTTTATTCACTACTCAATTGAAACTGGTGGTCTGAATCCCACTCTAAGTGTGTCTGCCTCATCTGTCTTTTTGCTGTCTTGTGGAGGCATTCAGTGAGATTTATGGTCACCCTTCAAAATAGTGTATATCTAATTCTCTGATAATTTTGCTGTAACTGTCGTATTGGTTTGCTTCATCCCTTTAATTATCTGACAGTGCAAAGTTCTTGTTACCAGCAGAACACATACCCATATACTGACTCTTAGAGATCAGTCTTTTAATTCTGTGCAATTCATTAATAAACACCAGTAGCTCTTTGAAGGAAGTAGACAAATTCTACACACTCACTGTTGCAGTCTTGTCCTTAATGAGATTTTTCAAGCAGATTGGGCTATAGTCTGCCTGTGGAAAGGTAAAAGATCTCTGAGTACTTTAACAGAAGAATGCTTTGCAAGAACATAGCTGTGATGGAGATCTCCTGGGTCTTAGGAGTCTCAAGTTTTCATAATAAACTCATGTCTGGCATTCCTATTTATATCTTTAGAAAACCACCCTTCAATTTCAGCCTATATTTTGGCACCTCTAGGCAGTTATGTTTAATGTTATATGTTAGAACAAATGCTGGAATAAAGCCATTGACATTCTGAAAATCTTGTAAGAGGAGCGCTCTTAGGAAATTTAATATCCTCACCCCAGAAAAGGAAAAGTAATCTTCCAGGTTTCAGGAGATGGATGGCTGTATACTCTATTTATTTTTCTCACATTGAGCTCAACAGTCCTAACTATCATTAATCATTTCAGAATCTCTGCATTGCTATTTTTAGAAGCATAAAGAATTTCAGTATTATAACATGATACATGCTAGAAAGAGGTCAAATACATGGTGAGCAGTGGAGATTTGCTGCTAGAAGTACACTGGAATAAATTTGAAAGTAATTTTATAGTGCAGAACTACTGAGTGAGTGTAGGAAATTTACTAAATACAGATTTCAGCTGCTGAAGCATTTAAAAATAATATTCCTATTTAGTTTTTCAATCCGGTAACCTCAGAACGCAGCAGTTATTGAAAATAGGTATCTTGGATTTTTTTAATGCATGTTTAAAACCCAGCTGCTAAAAACAATATATTGGCATTTTATGGCTTTCTCCCTTTTTGTCACCTATTATGAGACTGCACATATTGTGTCAGATCACCGAATGGAGGCAGCTCTGATTAGGGGGCAAGTGCTACTTTGTCTGTGGGAACTGATCTTTGCAAGACCATGAACAAGAGAACTTCAGCTGATGTCCCTCACTTGCATCCAGATGTGTCCATTTCTTAAGGAATCAACATCAGCCAGAGATAAATTTAGAGCTCTAGCTTTCCTGAATTACCTGAGTGTCACGTATGTAAAACACATTATATGTAATATGGTCAGACTAAGTATGTTCTTATGGTGTCTTAAGGCCAAGGTTCATTAAAAACTGGAGTTTAACTTTGAGTGTAAAGACATCTTTGCAATGTAGAGGTTAACTGAAAAAAGCCTTTTTTTTAACTGGAGCATTACAAGTTTACTAACTCCAGGTACTTTTTGTACAGTTTAATAGCCAGCAAAAACAAACAAAAAATCACAGGTGTAAAAAAGAAATAAAAGCATAAATTCATAAATTTCTGCCTTGCTAACAGATACCTTTTGGGCTTGGATCAAGTCGACCTGCCCAGCTTTCTTCTCTTCTTTTCATTCAACTTTTTGTTCAGTACCAATCCTACTGCTTCTATCACATTGCCATAAGAGGCAGTAGAGTCTTCTGACTTCCAGTGCCTTATGCCATTGTGAGTTGAATACACAAGAAGATTTAGGAAAAAAAAAGAGTCCATGCACGTTATTATTTTTTATCAACTTAACAAATATGGATGGTAGCTAAGCATACAGATGCACTTATTTTCTTCATGAAGTAAATCAAAAGCATCTTCTCCTTGAACACAGTCCTTGGAGAGTCTGTGCCTTTTTGATGATGTAATGAAGAACAGAACAATACTGGAAAGGTGGCAGCTACACTGGACAGGGCTATATAGAAAGCTTTAATTTATCTTAAGTTGGGAGAACATTTTTTCTTGAGTAGCTATATTCATAATGACTGTGTAAAAAGTAAACAATACACACTTGGGCAGTGATGCTGTTAGATGTCATAGTGAAAATGGCTTGGGACTGTGTTCAAATTCAGGGGCTGATCTAGGAATTGTTTTTCTGAAGATGGTATTTTTGTCTTTTGGGTCCTCACGAAAGCAGCGTTTGATCACGTTGCAGCTGCAGTTCTGGACATGCTTTTAGTTCTGCTGTTAAAACAGAAACAAGGTGATAAACGTTTGGGACATTTAAGTGATCTCAGGAGTTGAAATGCTGACATAATAAAGTCATAGCAGAACTTCCATAACTGTAATGGGGCCAGGGGTCTGAATCATCATCTTGGGACTTTGATCAAGAGTCATGACATTTAACCCCATTTTCATTGTAGGTAAAGCTACCAAGAAATAAGGTGATTCCTCATCTCTAATTGTTCAGAGCACTGTTCATAGCTTGGAAAAGTAACATATGTAGGCGTTTCAAAGATCTATCAAATTCTTTATATATGTCATGTTTTGAGATCTGCTGAAATGTCTCACAAGGGAAGAGAGGGAAAGCTGTTCATTGTTTCCCATATCGTTAGCAGCTATAGCTGTTATCATATGTATAATTAACATACAGAAATAGTATTCAAGACGTAAATGGATGTGTTATATTTTTTCTTTTCCCCCTGCTGTAATATGATGTATGAGGCTTTCAAGCTCAGATAATTTTAAGTAGAAAAACAAAATGCATCACCAAACCTTACTGAAATGGCAAATTATAGGCTGCTAAAATGTTTTAAGATGCTGGGAAATTTAGTTCTAAAAACAATAGAAAAGCTCTTGCTATTCGCTTTGATTACCACCCATGTCTTTATTTTAACTGTATGCTTTATAATCTACAGATTATTGCCTTTATTGAAAAGTTTGTGTGTTATTCAAGATGACTTGTAAACTTGACTCAATCTTCCCTAGCAAGGGAAACAGGAAATACCAGGAGAACACTAGACTCAGTAAACCTATAAAATTTGAGAATGCAGCCCATTATTCTAGGGACTTTTCACATAACACTTTGGGAAGCAAGTGACTAATTAGTTTTTTGGCTTTAACAATAACAGTTTGAGGGATTTTTGGTTTTGTTTTTATAGCTTTCATATTAGGTAGAGGAGGTGAAAGTGACTCTGAATGATGAATATTGGCAGTGTATACACTTGCTTCTCAGTAGGAGCCTCAGCTCTTTGATCTCTAGTACAATTACATTCATTGCCCAAGTTTTAGTTGCCATGCCAGGGAGTTAACAAGCAGCCGCTACGATCATGACAGCATCCTAATAGATTTTTGTCAATAAGTAATTGAATATTTAAAAATTAATGTCTTAGATTCTCTGGATTCTTGGTAGTAATTAAATGTTCACAGCATTTTTTCTGACTGCTTCACAGCAGTAAATAGAGTATTTATATTGATCTGATCTATCCAACACTTCAACATCCTGCGTGTTAACTGCAGCTTGAGAAACACTTTAGTTATTGTTCCTTTTTTCCTGTCTAAATACTTTGGTTGAGTTGTTATTCATTGAATTGATAAAAAGGCAAAGCTCAACTGGCAGAAAGCTCCCCAGCTTCCTGAAGAATATTTAAATTTGTACTCATTTGGTTCTTCCTGTAAGAATGGACTTCTTATCAAGTACTAATGAAATTTAAAAGTTTGCAAACATGATGGAGGCATATGTAAATGACAACTGATAACTTTCTTTTTTGTTATTCATTTCTGTTATTCATTATTCCATAATGATCCTTCAGGATTTTAGCTGGTATTTCAGCTAATTATAGGAAATGTTCTGTGTGTAGCTTTTTGAAATGGAGTTGGAGGAATTAACTGTTATCCAGTGAACAGAACAGATGACTATCAGAAATCAGAAATACCTGATTTCATTTGTATTTCTTCCTATTTTGCGAAGTAGTCTTGGAAAAAATGACTATACCCATAAGTGCTCTAAGTCTTTTCATTATACTTCTAGCTTTTCTTTTTTGAATAAGGGTCTGGCCTTTTATGTCTGAAAGGTATAGCAGCTACCACTAGTCAGAGAAGTACACACTACAGCACTCAAACTAAAGTCAATGTGCAGTTTTGTTCTTTTTAAATAAAGCTCTACATTCCAGAATATCTTAAAAAGTTTTTATTGATTTTCCTGTATATTACAAACTCATAAGGGGATAATGTAAAAACATGGGCATTGAGCTAAAATATAAATAATTTGCCCATGAACAGGAAAGGTTTTATTCCGCCCAAGTAAATTATTGTATATGTCTTAAAGAATAGCATGCTGGAATTCTGCTACTAGATATAACTTGTGTCATAAGTAGAAATGCAAAGAACTACCCTTGACAGTGACAGGAGATTGTCATATCCATCCCCAAACCAACAACACTTTCTTGTTTCCAGGTCAACAGGCCCTCACTGGAATAAACTTCTCTGCAGATGGTTTTCATTCTTCAGAGTAGTCTTAACAGATTATTCTCTTTTGTGTTCTCCAAATCATCCTAGCAGGATTACTCATACTTTTTGGGGAAGAAAATAAAAATAATATGCATATGGCTTTATTAAAGAAATGCACTTTCTATTACAAAGCTAAACTAAGCTAAAACAAGGGTGAGTAATAGTCCATATGTTCTTTGATCAAGATTTGTTTGATCAGTTGACAGGAAGAGATTCAAGGAAGGCAATTAGCATCAATACAAACTCCTTTCTCCCAGATTAAAAAAAAGTGATTGCATAATGTCAGGTTTCTTTGTGTTTTGATTATACGGAAAATGATTTGCTTGATTGTGACAATGGAACTATAAAGAACTTGAAAAAAGGCCTCTCAGAACATTTTCTTTACTTATCCTAACAAACCTTCATTTTGGCAAGAGAGAAGATCACTCCATGATACTGAATAAGGTCTCAAAAGGTTTCAAGTTGTGGACTCCAGCTAATCAGCTGAGTCCATTTAAAACTGGGTAGGTTCAAAAGCAGTTTCTGATCAGTATCTAAATCAGTGACCTTCACTGCTTTATTAGACAGTGTTTAGAGCAGAGCTTACCAGCTGTGGATGCCCAACTATTGGTGGTGCCTAACATCTGGTCACCTGCAGAACTGCAGGGCACAGGTAATGGGCTATTCAGTTTCCTCTTTCTCTTGGCTTTGATTTTAAGGTTGTGATTCTGTACAAACAGATTTAATCAATTTCTTTGTCAGGATGTTGTCCAAACAGTATGACTAAGTGGAATGACTGAGTTGGTAAAATTCCCTGATGGTAGCACTGTGGCAGGCCTTAGAAAATTAATGTGTTCAGGTTCAGTGATCGATATAGCTGTCTTAATTTATTTCATTCCTGTATTTACCCATTTAATGATAAACACTTGAAGGGCAGCCAACTAATCTTTGTCTTGATGACTAATCCAGTAATGCTGTTACAAATTACAAGTAGTGTTGAAACTACTTATGAAGTTTGATAGTCATAGATACATAGATATAACAGTTTTTTGGTGATGAAACACTTTCTGATTTAAGATACTGTCAAAATGAGGTTCTCTGGGTAACAGCAGAGGTAACTGAGTAAGTAATAAAACTGAGTGATGCCTATTCAGATGTAAACTGAGAGAGAAAAGTGATTAAAAACCATTAGTTATTTAAAGATTCCCCTGTCTGGTTTTATGTTTGTAATTTGCCTGTAGAATTACAGGAGCAAGAGTACAGGATACTTGAAAAGTAAATATTTTTCTGAACTCCTTTATGTTTGTAAGATGAGATATCCCCTGTCCTGAGAGCACATCTATGTTGTAATTCAAAACCTAAATGGGTGAGTTTAGTTTCTGGTGCAGTCTAAAACACCCCCTCCTGTTTGCTGCATAAAGTATTGTCTGTTACTGTGAAACCTGCTACATATCTGGAGCAGTTTACTTAGGAACTGCTGAGGTATTTATTTTCTGGAAGGTGAGAGGTAAAGCTGATGTGATGGAAGTGAGTGGCTCCTTCGTTCTGAAACCTTAGACCAGTTTGTGCTAATTCACTAAAGGATGTGCCTAAACACATTACATAAGGCTAAATAGACAGTGGCACCCAATGACGTAGGCTGGGCTGGGGATAATGGACTAGCAGAGGGGTTTACTGAGGATCTGCTCCACTGGGAACAGAGCCTTTATATCCTAATTAGAGCCCTGTAAGCCTCCATTTAGTACTGGAAATCCAATATCAGGTTTACTGAGCTGATTTTAATTAAAACTGATGTTAGCCTCAACTTCATGTGGGTCTCTGACCAAAATAAACTTGTGTAAGTAATGTGTGTGTGCATATCTACATGTGTGCATACATACCTGTCTGTTGGGGAGTACTTGTGCTAGTGTTGTATTCTTTTGTGTTGAAATCTCCTGTAACTAAGAACAGATCGTCCCTGTTTTTAAACTAGTGATTGTCTGACTTTGAAGGAAATACTGACAAGTTATTTTTACTTCTATGTTGTCACCTGTCATGTTGAATCTAGTACCAGGTGAGGGCTCTGTGAGCCTTATACTGGGAGAGGTGGGAGGGACGTTTGTGCTTCCCTGGTCTATAAATAAACCATCTTTGTGTAACCTTTGCAGACCCAGGTGTCATACTGTAGATGAATAGAGAACTGCTCCTACCTGAAGAGAGGACTGTAATATCTCAACAGAGGAAACAGGGTTAGGGGGGTTTATTAGCTTGGTTTTAGAAACCTGGTGTATCAACATAGATTTAGAAAATTCTGCACTATAAAATACGAAGGAAGACAGATGCTTTTTAATTTCTAGTTAGGTAGAATGGGAAATTCTAATTAGAAAATATGTTTTATGTATTTCAGTATTTAAGTGTGTGCGAGAGATACCCACATGGAATGGAGGAAAGAAAAAAAAAAGAAGAGAGAAAGAGAGATAAAATAGTCGCATGTTGAAACAGAACAATAAGTCTGCAATTAGATTGTCTATATACCCTTAATTTTCCTGCTTTTCTCTTTGTGCATAGCCATTTCACTTTCATTGTCATGACTCTTTTTTTTCTCCTCCTGCAGAATGTGACTTGTTTGGCAATACTTGATGGATGATCTAGCTGTATAGGTGGCTCTCTAAGGATGTCTCATTCTTTCTTTTTGGGCAAAGCTATAAATTTCCCCAGCTACCCCTCAATCTTGCACTGAATACAGGTTTTTGTGTGTTTTTCTAGCATTTCGATAGTAGCTATTGACTATTTATCTAAGTGTTTCACAGATTATTTTTGTACCATAATAGCCTTAAAAGATGGGATTGTGTTATTTGTATATTTTGCTTTGTAGCTAGACAACTCAAACTCAGGGCACTGGTAGAGTTACTTTGACTAGTTCTGGTTGATCTACATAGTCTGTCAAGAGCTGTATAATAAGATGTGCTTCCCAAATTTTCTTGAGAGAAGAACATAGTTGTGCTATATTAAGACAGGATAGCTGTGACTTATCCTCAGAGGTTATCTTAAATAGCAATATAGCTACCCAACTTGAAAAACTCTACTTCTCAAAGTACTCAGTAATAGTATCACTATGTATCAGGTCAGATCCATTCTACTTCCATTGCAAATATGTCCCTCAGCAGAAAATCAGAACTTAAACCCCAGGGAAATCATATCAGAACATTCAGTTGGAAAATAGAAAAAAACCTCAGGTGCTGCTTGGGATAAATTTGGCTTAAACTTTGTGTCCCAGAGATGTCTCATGCAGCTAAAGCTGCCTACTGTGCTGTCCAACTCCTGAGCTCTCACAGTAGCATCCTGGGCACACAGACTCTGCTGTCTTTGGGGGACACAGGAGACCCAGCACAGGTTCCCAAGGAGCAGGGAGCTCTGTAATGGGCTTCTCCCAGTTACCCAGTAAGAAATACTGGGGTTAGATGAGCAAAAGCGTTCCTCTCTCCTGCATTAGCACCTTACTTGATTCAAAAGCCTGTCTTGGTTTGCTGGGCAACCACAACACTGAGGTAGATGTCCAGGCTCTGTCCTTCATATAATTCAGGAGAATCTTGGTATTTCAAAGGAGAACCCTGGGTAAAGGCTGATGTCTCGCATATCAGAGTGACAGCTTTCCTGGGAAAACATGAGCTCCCTTCCTGCAATCAGCCTAAATAATAAACCTATTGCAAACCCCAACAATTAGCAACTCAAAGGCAGAGCTGCTAGTTACAGGGAGCTCTGTTGATCATCACTGCTTGGTTGGAGACTGCTGCATATCACATCACATTTTCACTCTCCTCAGTGTCATGCCAGTGTAAAGGGAGTGGAAAGATCATTAATTATCCATTGCCCTTTAGAGAGAGAAGTTCTTACAGCCTGCTCCAGCCAGCAATTGGCAACATACAAACTCCCTAGGCCCTGGGCATGGGCTTGGCCCAACAATGTGTGTCAATGTGCCTTTAGTCTTTCATACAAAGAGGGAAAATGTCGCACATGGAAGCTATGGGGTGCTGACCATAGCTCTCTCCTTCCCTGGGACTTCAGGAATCACTGGTCAATGACTTTAGCAG
Organism: Sylvia atricapilla; assembly: GCF_009819655.1. Lineage (NCBI taxonomy): Eukaryota > Metazoa > Chordata > Aves > Passeriformes > Sylviidae > Sylvia > Sylvia atricapilla. Next base: position 30,307,762 of record NC_089140.1, read on the forward strand.
GAACTGTGTAAAAGGGCAAGGAGAGAATTCAGATCTCAGGAAGTGTTAAGATTCTGTAATCAAGAGGAAGACTTGCAGTTTCTTTCCTTGTTCACACAAAACTTCCTAACTCTATAAAAACACAAGGAAGTGTTCCTTCAGGTGACAGTCTCCAAGCTGAGCATGGATAATGTGGAATTTGGAAAAGAAAAATGGCACAGTACTCTGGCTTCTGACTGCCTAAACCTTGCCAGGACCTATGCTAATTTACCCGTGCTGACTCCACTGGTTGACAGCCAGTAGCCTGTAGCCCATAGACATTCTTACGGTCTGGTTCACATTTCTGCAGCATTGCCAAACAGTAAGCTCAAGGAGAGTCCCAGTCAGCTGTGGGCAACGTGGGCCTTTTTCAGATGACAGAAACAGTGAAATATATAAGTTGGAAGGGACCTCTAGAGGTCTTCTGTGCCCAGATGTGTCTTAAAGCAGATCTACTTTAGTATATGATCAACAAATAATTTTCTTACTGGTCCACTGAAAGTGTTTTTTCCTTGCACAATATTTAAATGATGCTACTCAGATCCATAATTCAACAGAAGAGTGATTAGGTGGGAGCAATAAAAGACACTTCTCTGGTCAAGTGGTATCTTCTCTGGCAAGTTTTGTTACCTATTTCTAAGACTGTGAGAGTGTTGATTCTAAGATAGTAAAATTGTTAGTGATAGGGATTTTATCTGGGAAAAATAGTTCTTCATTTTGTCCAGATTTTCTCTTCAAAGAGCTGTCTTAGCTGGCTCAGTTGTTTTATGTTTTTGCTCCCCCACACCTTGAAAATTATGGAAGGCAAACAGCTGAGGTAAGGAATATATTAAATTAATTCGCAACTCTGAGAAGCTAAGGTACAGGATAGTACAATAAAACCATTGGATAACCTCAATGGTAGGTTCTTCACTCACTCTGTTCCTATTCTAGAATGTGCAAAATCATGGTTTGATTGGAGTTAGAGTCAGTGTCTGGTAAAGTCATTGGGAGCTGAAGGGGCTGAAGCCTCTCTTTGTCGATATACCTTAGGAAATGGCTTAGGAAGAAGAAAATCTGTTTTGATGTAGACTGCAGTCTACATCACACCTGTTAAAATGATCCTGAAATGTATTGTTCAGAATGCATTTTCACATGATACCAGCATGTACAGACTTTATAGGGGGCCTGCAAGGCATATGGGTAGTATGGAACTCTCAAACTCTGAAACTTGTTTTTGACTTTTGTTTTAAAAACACACTAAGAACATAATGTAACAGTCTGGACTCCATTACAAATTGGATACATCTCAGGTAACTTATGAACTACATTAGAGTAACTGGCAATATACTGTAAGAAAGACTAGCATGTAGACTTCCAATAAATGAACCTTAATGTTCATTATTGAAAAGCCTGGAAGAATTTTATCTATGTGATATGAAATGCTACATTCTAACCTAACTGCTACATTCAAGATCAAAGCTTGCTTGCTGTGCTAGGTCAACCAGATAAGAGTACAATTTTTTTAACGATGATTAGGTTATATATCCAGTTATTTTATATCATAGTAATAATCAGTAGATTTTGAATCTTATAGTATGGTATTTTGGGGTTTATATTGCAGGGCTCCAGCAGATGGCAGAGGAGACAGACTTTGTATAGGTGAGGTCTCAGGTACCCTGTTAAATTAGTACAAGAAAGTAAGTTTTATTTGCTTCAGCAGACCTGCCAGTTTCCTTTATTTCACTGAAGTGGAACTAGTGTGTAGGGTTTATGGGCGCTCACATGCCCTTCATGGTTGTTGGACCTTAGTTTGTGAAAATAAAACATACTGTAATAGAGGTTGCCCGTTTCAGATCTGGAAAGATTACAAAGGTCTTTTTTCTCCTGTAAAATTCAGTCATTGATTTTAGATTCAGCACCTGAAGGAAAAATAGCCTATGGGGACAGTCCTGCTCTCTAACTTAAAAATATTTCATAAAAGAAGCATAAACATAAGGGGCTCTGATGTTTGTAGGCAGGAGCCAAGGCCTGTCTCTGTTCTCATTTAAATCACAGTAAACCCCAAATAATAAAACTGACATAGTCCATATGCATTATTAAGAGGCTCCATTTGGTCAAGATTCCCTGTCTAATCCCATAGAACACTCAATAAAGCAGCTGTAGAAATCTCTAGGTAAGTAAGAAATTGCCACATAAATTAGTAGCCCATACTCACCCCTAGGTAAAATTTAAAAAAGCAAAGTATTTTTCTGACCACCACATTTTTCCTCTTTGGAAATGGGTTTTTAACATGTTCTGTGCTCACCTGAATAAGAACTACAAACCTCTCACCTGTAGGAAGAACAGCACAGACCTAAGTATGAACATACAGCTTGTGAATTGTGGTCTGAATCTCTCAAACTTAGCATAAGGAGATGTTAAAAAAGGAGAACACGAATGGAAAACAAAAATATATTGCAACAATCATCATATTTTTCTGGAAGAACCATTTCTCAGTGAGGTATGAGAATCCGTATTAGGTCATGATGATACAAGAATTTACATCCTCAATGTGTCCCCCTGGTATATCTCCACTTTCTCGCTTAACTTAAATAACTATAAATGGTTCTGGATCTCCTCTGATCTCTTTTGCAAAGGAACATCTGTGGCCACAGCAGTGTTTTTCTGGAGGGCACTCCCTTCCCAGAGAAGTTACTTTATTCATCAGCTTGACAGCTAAGTTAGCAAGTTTGTCCTTGGAAGATTCTGTGCTACTTTTAGAAGATAACAACGGAGCAACTCTGTTGAATTCTTTCAGGGACGGTGGACAGCCATAATTAATAGGAAGTGCTGTTCAGGAGAACAGAATTGCTCCACCTAATGTCAAAAGCTGAAATTAGTTCTATCATTTTAGGCTATTGGTAGGATCTCTGAAATAAGTTGTTAACTTTTAGTGAACAAAGAGGGGAGTAGCTTCTGATGCATGCTGCACATACAAGGCAGAGCTTGCCTTGTTTAATGAGGCCTTACATTTAATAGCCTTACATTGATGGTGGAAGATTCCTGGCAATGTTTATCTGAAGAAATCGTTGTATATGCTGGTATACAACATACTATATGCTGGTAACCATATAGTGAAAAAAACGACATATACATAAGTGAAAAATTTAGTTGAAGGAACTACAGCTGCCAACTTCCTCAAGAACATAATATCTTGGTTAAACTATTTCAAGTCTTTCTTTTCTCTGTTAATTCTGATGAACTTGTTAGTCCTTATTCAGTTCATAAAACAATTTTTGAGGAGCTTTGTTGCATGTTCTCAATAGGGAATTACTATCTCGCCACTGTGGGATGCCAGGTGTTTGTCAAAGATCCTTTGGACAGAAGATGTCATCAGCCCTTCCTGAACTGCTCTAAAGATCCATCTGTCGTATTTATCTGCTACTATGTCTAGTTTTCATTCATGTTTCAGTCTGAGCAATCAAATAATTGTCAGGTGAGTAATGAAATTAAATGGAATTGTGTCTTGGTAATTTCACAGTTACTATATTTACCTACATCTTTTGCAATGTTTTAGTATCACGGGAAGCTTCTGGAAGTTTTAAAATATAAAAATATTTAACACCATATTTTGTGGTGTTATTGACTGGGATTGTGAAAAATATGAGTTTACTTTATAGTTACATGTGTTATATCTGAGAACATAGATCCAAAATCCACAATTTTTTAGTCCTTCACAGAATTCAGTCCACACTAAACAAAGAAAAAAGTTCTTGAATTCTACACAGGAGTTTTGCACATTACAGGAGAGCATAATAATGGATGAGTAAAGGAATGCTTGGCAGTGTTGCTGAGGATGCCTGTTAAACAGAAATTTGTAGCTGCAGCAAAACTAATTAGGCATTTTTAGTAAGACAATAATCGTGTCAGAGCCAGCAGATAACATGCTTACTTCTAAGCAGCTTTCACTAATCACGGAAGGTAAAATTAGTTATTAGTATTGAATCACAACTTTCCTTAAGTAGCAGTCTAAATCTAATTACCTGTAAGTTACTTTACCTTCCACTTAGTACTTTATTGTTGTCCACAAAGGTTTTGGTGAACCAGAGCTATTTATAACCTGAGTTGATGGTGTGCTGTCTTTTTCTTTCAGTATTTGTCCATTTGATGTGGAGTGATCATCGATACTATTCAGATCTGATTTTGCAGCTAAGTTCATGACTCTCATTGGAGTGAAGTCTGGTATCTTGATTAATCATTTGATGTATTTTGAGGTTGGTTTCAAATTTGTATAAACTGGCATGACTTCATGACCTTCCAAATTCAGTGACACTCATATTCACATTTGTAGGAAAAGAGGATTAAGTGAGAAGGAAAGAAAAAAAATAGTATTAAAGTAGCTTTTTTAAAAATAAAACCTTATTTTATTTCAGCAATGTATTTAATTTTTAAAATATTAAAGTGCCACAGCTTAAGAGAGTATGTCATCTTCCACCATGTTTCTGTTGTCTTCAGTAATACTATGACTGTAGAGTCTTTAAAATAGCAGAACTGAAGTCAGTGGAAATAGAGTTAGACCAATGCTGAAATCTTCCAAAAAATTCTGTCCTAAAAATACTTTGTGATGTCTTCTGAGTTCATTCATGTGGTGAGGTCATACATTTGGACTTGTACTCAGTGCTCAATGCCTTTAGCTCTCCAACTGGGAGTAGAGGAGAGCTCACAGAAGAGGCTGCCTAATGGAGCTGTTGATCTCCACCACATGCACACACACAGATTCAGGATGGGCGGCTCACTGTGGCCTGGAGAAGGCTCCATACCTCCAGTGGAGAGACTCCACAGTGTGAGAGGGTTGGGAGCCTGGGCTGTGCTGTCCCTGCCAGCATCTGCTGTCCCGCTGCGGTGATGACGGAGCTGTGCTGTGGTGGGTGCTGCAGACTGTGGACTCTAAGTGCCATCCCAGGCCTGTAGTCCTCGGGAATGGAATACAAATAGACAGATCTGCTGCCAAGTCTATGTTGGGGATGGAGATCAGCTCCAGGCCTTTTAAATTTGGTGATTCTGGAGCACAATCAAGATCCCCAGTGTGTAACAGAGCCGTGGCCTTGCAGAATTCTGCTCCTGACACATTTGGACACAGTGAGCAGGTCTAGTTCAGACTCTGAGGGGTGGTGAGGCAAAGGGGCATGACAGCAGTACTGAGGTTTTCAGTTTTCTCTGACCTTTCATCTCATCTACATCACTTTAAAATAACTTAGTATGAATTTGTAGTTCTGGCAGCAAGTGCACAATTTATCCATAGGTGTTACAATGCTATAAAGTAAATAAAACAATTTTCTGGCTCTTAAGATGGCTGTAGTAAATTGCTGCAAAAAACCTAGAAAGAAATATAAACTTTTAAAAAAATTAATTTTCTCTCCCCAAAATGGATTTGTGTATAGGGATTCCAAAACAATTTCAATTTTTTCCCCCAAGTATTTAATGGTAATTTGTGGGGTTTTGTTTCGTGGTTTCATTTTTTTTCCCCTCCAAAAAGCAATATGTACTTCACATTTGAAAATTACTGGTGGCAGCATTTCTATAAAAGAAGGTTAATATTGCTTGTAAGTTGTGAGAACAGATTCCGTGCATCAGTTCAGAAAGTTGCTGAGCTTTTCTCCTCCAGTCTTTGTGGACTTGTACATGAAGTGGTATTATGGTAAGATAGCAAGCTCTGATCCCCACACATAGTTTACAAAAGCATGCTTTTGTAAACCCAGCTCGGGAAAGTGATTATCCATGTGGCGATTTCTTCACTGAAGTGCAAAGGGTCTGGGTTTAGGTCTGAAGAGTAAAACATGTCTTTAAACCTGAACTTAGCCTGAGTTTAAACCTCTGAGAGATTGTTTTGACTTTAGATTGTTGTGATGCCCACAGTGCCCATGCCTGCTCCACAGGACACTGTGCTGGTTATCTGTGCCAGAGGCTTGTCGTTCTCCATCTGGGGCTCATTATTTCCAAAACTTTGCCAGAATAAGGGCTTGTGCAACTTCTGCACTGAGGGCAAAAGCTTCTAAGACATTCCAGTAGATCATCTGACCGGTGTTCTCCTTCTCAATGAAAATACCTTCTGCCAGCAGAGTTCTGCAGGCTGTGGACACCAGCGGCTGGATTGCAATGGGAACACCAATACATCAATATCAGCAGGAGCTACATGTGGAGCAGGTAGTCTATTCATGCCTTGAATTTATTAGCTATGTGTTTAAATTCACCAAAATAGGCTGCTTAAATAAACCTGTCTATGGTTGACCCACCATCATAATTACTTACAAAATAAAATATAACCCCATGAACTTGTAAATGTAGATCTCAGGCATAAGTCTTGCACTGAAAGGTGATTTCCTGGCTCATGTGGGCACCACAAAAGATGGCGGATCTCAGTGTGAGAACAAAGGACCATTCATGCATGGGTGTCTCAGTAAGTTCTGATTTCTCCACAGAAGTTTTATTTTTCCCATTTTTGGAAAAAAATAGTCAATTGCAGCAGGTTATCAGGGTGTCCAGTCAGGTTTTGAATATGTCCCCAAATGGAGAATACACCAGCTGTCTTGCCAAACTGTTCTAGTGTTTGATGACCTTTGCAGTATATGGGGGATATTTTTTTTTCTTATTTCTGAGTTGGCTGTATTTCACTTTGTGCTCATTGCCTCTTGTGCTTTCACTGAGCACCACTGGGAAGACTCTGTCTCCTTCTTTACTAAGGTATTTATACACATTCACAAGATCTCCCTAATCCTTCTTTTTCTCCAGACTAAACATTCCCAGCTCTCTCAGCCTCTTTGAATGACAGATGCTCTATGTGACCCAAACTGTACTTGTAGATAGCAGATAGTGCCTTTTAATCAGCTACTAGTTAATAGGGTTTTACCTAAACTCTGCTTAAAAGGACTTGCCATTGAAAAACTATTTAATTAAGTCAAAATAAATTACATTCTTTGAAGAGCAGAAGAGTCCCTGTGCTATTATTTCTGTCAAGTTTTTTTTTTTTTTTTTTTTTTTTTTTTTTTTATTCTGCATGGTGTGGTGTTTTGTGGTGGTGGTTTTTGTGGTGGTGGTTTTTGTTTGTTTGTTTGTTTGTTAAAATTTGCTTATTATTGTATTTAGTTTTACCTGTTGGTAAAAAATCTACACTAAACAGGAGAAAACTGTACCTGTTTTGCTAGTCCTCACCCTTCATTCCTGGAAAAGTGTGAGAGAATCTTTCATTGCTCAGTTCTGACTTCATAGTCCAGTTAAGGAAAGGCCTGAGAGATGGGGAGGCTGCATTGCCACCCAGAATAAAAGTCATGAGTCAGTCCCCAAAACTCAATAAGCTCAGAAGCTATTTACTGAATTATACGCTGTTTGAGTATCTTTAAGACAGTCCTATGTTTGCCTTCTTTTTTAGGCTGAAGATTTATGTCATGTTCTCAAGTTCATTTGAACTTGTGAGATGAAAGTATTATACATATTAAACCCAACATTTTTAGCATTGTATTTTTCATTTCCATAATTTATATATACATTTATGTGCATATATACATACATATGGGCATATGAGGAAGTAAATTCTTAACTAAAGTTCAAACTGTTCAATTTAGATATGTAGGGAAAAACAGATAGTATGCAAGAAATCTGTGATAAGCTTGCATGACATTAAGTACTGCATGATGAATGCAATTCCATCAGCCAAAAAATAGAATAGCCAAATGTAATTATTTTGCTTCAAGTTTATTTGTCATGGGACATTTTGTGGAAATTGTCTCCTGTTTAGATTCAGTAATCCACTAAGTAAACTTTGTGGATTTTATTCTTTAAGAAATTTTGTTTACTTTCATGTTTCTTAATTTGATTATATACAGGTGTACATGAGGCATAATTTATTCCTCCAAACTCAGTAGGACAACTCTGAGCAGAATAAAACCAAATGACTTCTCTGTCATATTCTGCACTTCTATCTCCTTATCTTACCTCAAAATACAAATCATGCTAATATTTTACAACGAAGATATGTAGAGTAGAGAAGTAATTCTTTACTAACACCCAGTAGAAATTCAAGTCCCTGAATTACATTCAAGGGATTAAGAGGCAACTTTTTTTGGTTTGTTTATTTTCTTTGGTCTTTAATATTTTTCCTGTAATTATTTTGCAGCAGATGTGAGCATCCTTGTTACCAAGCAAGTACTTTTCTGGCTACAATGTAAATACATGATTCATTGTCCCTATGGAGCCTCCAGCAGAAGCCCTTAATAGCATCACAGTTAATTATTAGTATAATGTTATGGTGACATATTTTTCCTTTTGTTGGTTGGGAATGCCATTAAATGAAGGGGTGGCTCATTTAGCAAAACTTGCTAAATGTCAACTTATTTTATCTTAAGGCGTAGCTTATCTGAAAAGTGACATTGCAAACACTTCATTCAGATTACTTAGATTTATTACATTTTTGAAACTCTAGAAGACTAAAACCTATTTGCATACAGGTTGAACAAACAGTGCCAAATATAGCTGTATTTCAGAGAAAAAATCTTCCTTTCTTTTCTTGATTTACACACACAATATATATGTGTGTGTAAATATATATACACACAAGTGTAATATAATATATATGTGTAATATAATAGTGTGTACATATATATATATTTAAGACTTGCCATTTTTATCAATCTGCAAATATTAGGTCATCAGCCCAAATTATTTTTTTTAAATGTGCTATACATCTGATTTTTTGGCTCTACCAGATTTTGCTGCATGAGAGCCTGTCCAGAGCCTCAGAGCCCACTGAATCCTTGGAAGAATGAAATAGGGCAGGGACGTGGACAGTCCCTAGTGGGACTAAGTAATCTATGGAAAGGCTCCTGTGTTAGAAGGCAGAATTAATAAGTCAGTATGCTATAGCTGATCCTTATACTTTTTAGTGTGGGAAGGACAATTACTGTTCCTCCATTTAATTTACTGCTTTCTATTTTTCATCTGGACACAACTTCAGCTTATTGAAGGATGTTTCTGAATTCTCAAACTCTCCTTACTAGTGAGATTCATTAGTATTGTGTTTTCAGGTGGGTGTTTTTCCATGTAATCTCTCTACAGCCTCTGCGGATTTAGCACTTTCTAGTGTCTCATTTCTGTTTCAGCTGTTCTTATCCTTTAACATAAATATCACTTTGGAAAAAGGAAAAAAAAAAAAAAAAAAAAAAAAAAAAAAAGGAAGAGAGAGAGAAAAAAAAATCTACTTTGTTTCCTTTGGCAGTAGTGTAGATGGATCAGGTCCAGCCAGGACCTGGCTGCTCAGATCAGACAATTACTCTTTGTAGTTACATCTGCTTTTGTGAAGTTTTGGTGGAGCAGACTTTATACGTCTGTTTGCAAAAGCCACAGCTTTTTTATGTTTAAGAATTTATAATATTCTTACATGGTGTTCTTCAACAAGGGATTTCCCTGCAGTGAAGCTGCTCATATATGCAAGCAACAGTGGGACATTTTTATGAGATATGAACTCAGATTGCTTGGATGAAAGATGGGTTTTTTGATAGGACAAGTTTAAATGGTGCAGTGCCAGCTCCTACCATGGCATTTGCAGCTGCTGCATATTATGCAGGACTCAGGAAATAAGCAGTGTAGACAAGACATGGCAGAAATATTTGATTCAGGTTATCAGTAGAGATGGCAAAAGGCATGAAATTCAGCAGATGAGTCGAATGGTGGCCAATCCACTGCTTGGTTTAAAGTCAGTTTTCATATACCTGGGGAATTGTAATTTGGCTGCATTGTAAAAATATGAAAAAGAGGTCTGGCAGGTGTTGTAGATATTTGTCATGTTTTTCCACTTTCAGGGATCCCCCTGAACTTGTAATACTGAGGTTTGGTCACTGGCTGTAGGTGACTGCCTTGGCTTTCACCACATTGCACATCCAAGTCTTGCATAGCCAGCCATGTAGCCAACCATGAAACCAAACCTGAATGCCAGCTGCAGTGCTTTTACCTCAGTGCATCTCACAGCTCAAGCCTGTGGCACTGGGTGCGTGGTCATTTTTTATGGCTTGAGACTATACTGCAGAACATTTTGGATATAATTTTAAGGAAATAATATATAATTGAAAATGTATTGTTTTCTTATAACAAAGGAGCATTGTGCTTTGTGTTTCTTGTAGTAAGAAGGTGATTATACCTGACACAAACCGCTGTTTTACCCAGACACGTATTTTCTATGTGGAGTCCTTTGTGGGTCTAAGGCAGACCTGCTGAGAAGGACATGGGGTTGATGGTGAAGGAGAGGCTGGACATGACCCTGCAATGTGCACTCCCAGCCCAGAAAGCCAAAGGTGTCCTGGACTGCACCAAAAGCAGAGTGGGCAGCATGGCAAGGAAGGGATTCTGCCCCTCTGCTCTGCTCTGGTGACACCCCACCTGGAACCCTGCACGGAGCTCTGGGGTCCCCAGGAGGAACATGTATCAGTTACTGTGAGTCCACAGGAGGGCCAGCAGGATAATTAGAGGGATGTAGCACCTCTTGTATGAGGAAGGGATGAGAGAGTGGAGATGTTCGGCCTGAAGAGGAGAAGGCACAAGAAAGGTGGAGAGGGACTTTTTGCAAGACTGAAAGGACATGGGCGAATGGCTTCGCACAGAAAGAAAGTAGGTTTAGATTAGATATTAGGATGAAGTTTTCACTCTGAGGGTGGTGATGTGCTGGAACAGGTGACCCTGAAAACTTGTGAATGCCACATCCCTGGGAGTGTTCAAGACCAGGTTAAATGGGGCTCTGAGGAACCTGGTCCAGTATACGTGGTACAGGAGCCTGTCTCTGTCCATGGCATGGGGGTTGGAACTAGATGATTTTTAAGGTCCCTCCCAACACAAACCATTCTATGAGTCTATGATTTTGAAATGCCATTACATGGTAAAATCAGGCTTATACATGCCTTCTAGTTAGTTTTAATAAATTGTCAAGTTGGGTTTTAGTGGTTTTGATTAGCTTCTGAAACAGTGAAAGACAATTCACTTTTTTTTATTTATAACAGAACTGTTTATGGTGGCAGATTTTTATTGAAGCAGTAATTCAACTAACAATTGCACTGTCAACTCTTATCTCTAGATAGGAAAACAAAAGCAGACATTTGTATTGAACACATATTTCATTGCTAAGTGTTATGGAAATTTTAATTTGTAACCTCTCAAAGTAAATAAATATCTTTTTTCCCTCTTTCTGTTTAATGATTCCCCTGTCCCAATCAATCAATTTTTCCCTTTGACATCAATTTTTTTCTACTTTTGGAGCCATCGATTGTAGGTTGCAGCAGGCAATTTCCTGTGGATTCAACAGATGTGAAGTCTTTATCCTTCAAGTCAAATTGCAAGTGCAGGGAGGAGACTGAAGAATTTGCACCTTTGCCTTGAAGAAGCTCAAATAATTAGTAATTGATGCTTGACTCCATCTTGTCTGTGTCTTCCACTTTTAAGCTGGAACAGGAACATCTCCACCAAAACTTCTCTCCGCAGGTTCTTCTTCCCTAGCAGTGAACACCATAAGCTCAGATAAATTCCCAACACTAGTACCAGAAGCTTTATAGTTTGAATGAAAGCTCAGATCTTGCCATAGCTGTGAGCCACATCCTTTGAGAATATAATTCAAATGAATATGTCTTTATGAAAAATGTATTCTGATAAGTAATTAAGTTTGTTGATTTCTCAGGCTTTCCTACTTTGTCTGTATCACAACAACTTCTCACTATTCATTGTGCTAACAGTTATAATAGATGTTCACTAAAGTAAAATGGAGACAATATCTTCTGATTTTCACTGGACCTTAAGCTGTGAGATAGATATACTTCCCTGGCTGCATTTTCTATGTGCTCTTTAGGTTGGGATGCAGGGGTGGACTCCAGAGATGCTCGAGCCAGTGGCAGAAAAGTCCAGTGGGTCTACCAGGAAAGACAGCTCAGCCCAATGTACTTTATTAAGAAGTGTGAGATACAGTTATGATTTTCACAGTCTCTCCTGGAAGTCAGACATTTGGAGCTTTGGACAACATCTAACGTTCAGCTTCTTGTCAGAAAGTGTATAATAATTACATTTGAAAGGTTTTGATGCAGTGTAATCGGAAGTAAACAAACTTTTTAAAAAGAGTGATGGTAAGATGTGTTGCACATCTTATATATGGTAGAAATGTTGTGTCATAAAATGTTCCATCAGTACATGACATGCAACCACACATCCCCCTTAAACACAAGTAAAAAAAAATTGCTTTCCACACAACTGTAGACAATTGAAATAGCTTCAAAATGGGTACTGTTAAAGATTTAAGTTTGGTGAAATATCAGTCTTCCTTGATTAATGATGTTATGGTTATGAATTACTATATTTATTTTTAATCTGGTGTATTGATCGTACTGAGTAATTTGCAAATGCGATTTGTTACTGAGCTGTGTGGAAAATTTCTGCCTGAAGTGGGAAGATAACAGAAAATAATGTGAAGTGTAATTCAAACAATTGCAAAGTATCTGGAATTAGGACATGTTTTTTAGTTTCATAGTTTTGATTTTTTTTTTTTTTTTTTCATATTCCAGTGTTTCCTCCTCCCCCCGCCATTCCTTTTGTGCTCGGGGATAATTTAGAAATAGCTAGTGATCTCATCGATCCTGTCAGGTGGTATAGTGAAGTAAATAAGGTCATTTAAGGCTTATCTTTAATATGCAATGTCATTATTTTTCTGTGGGTCAAATCTGCAGGGCTTAATATAATTTGAATCAGGTTTAGTCCTGTCAGCCACTGGCTTAGATTTTGAATAGAACTTTAAAAACAAAGAGCACATTAGTCTTTAGAAAAACATTCCCCAAGTATTATATGAATGGATAGCACTAATCCTGTCACTTTCTACTTTGTTTTTCCACAGTACCTTTTCTAAATCAAACCTCTATTTCTTTTTTTTTCCCCTTGGGGTGTTTTTTTGGTGTTTTTGGTGGTTTTTTTGGGTTTTTTTTTTTTTTGAGGTTGGAGGAGTGTTTAGGGTTTGGTTTTTTTCTGTTTTCCTGCTTTTGATATGCTATTCTGCATGCAAAATCTATATATTGCCAAGAACCCTCAAAATCATTTTCCTGCACCTCTTGGAAGTCACTCAGCATTTCTCAAGGTTAGACTCAGTGTTAAAATCATCACAGTTGAGATTTGTTTCTAATTTTAGCTGTGACACCATCTTTTGTGACATGATGTGACCATACTTGTGAGGAAGAGGTTAGGACAGCAAGAGTCATATCTTTAGTCTTGTGTTTAATATAAAACAACAAAGATGAGAAAATCTCAAAAGAGGTGATTTTGCTGGACTACTGTCTCTTTATTCTCATATAAATAAGAAAATACAAAGCAATCCAGGAGCTTTTGCAACTAAACTGCCAGAATTTCTTAAAGATAGAGTGGAAAAGCAACGTAATAGTTATTACTATATGGAAATAAGTAAAACAAGGAGACAGCTGGCTTGATGCCAGGTTTAGTGACATGCTTTTCACACCAACTCCACTAGTGTATTTGTAGAACTCATAAAGGAGATCTTACAGCTGAAGGCAATGGTACACTGTAGGCATGACCCAACCTTCACTGCATACCTCTAACATTAGCTCACTACGGTTATTTTAAGCTTTTCTTTTAATATAACCTAGTAATTTCTTTGCTATTTCTTGCTTAGTTGGTATAAAGCACCTGTAAACACCAGGGCTAAACATCCTGGTAGAATGATAGACGTCACTCTCATCTGTTATTGTTACTTCTAGAAAGTTTATTTTATCATCAAAACAGACTGAGTCACTCAGATGAGCTTTTTTTAAAAAAAACTCATGCATGTTGGTGTTATACTTCTCCTTGAGCAGTTTAGCTTTCTACTGCTTGATATTTGTCAATATTCAGCTAATAAAGGAAGACTGGTGCCCGTCTTGCAGATCCATGGCTGACAAGTTCAGTGAGCTCTTTTCAGTCACGGGTGAGTGTAAGTGCAAAGGTAAAAGTTGCCTCAAAACAGTCTCCTATTCTCCGCAGCACCATCCATGCACATTTTTCTTAAAGTAAAAAATAGAAAGTGCCTCTCCACAAGAGCACAGTCTTGAAATGAAAATGCAAGGATTTAGTAAATTTAGATAGGAAAGATTCATAGAGAACTGAAAGAATTGTTAAAATTTGGACACTTAGATATGTTCAGAAAGCCTTGCTGCATACTTTGCAAGCTTATCCTGTTTGGTGACGTTGAACATAAACTTTTAAGTCATTGTATCTTGTTCAGTCTCAGACTGATAAACAATGTGGTTTTTCCCAAAGTGCCATTTTTCTGTGTTTGTTTTTCTAGCAGACTTCCAAGTTGCACAGTAACTATCCTTCTTCTGCAACCACCTTCAACTCCTTTTCTATTCAGGGTGAAACTCCCTTTCTTTGCATAGTGGAAGAGTGTCTTCTGTTATGAAATAAAAAGCCTACCTTTGTTTCATGTTTGCCAAAAATATGGTTTTCTACCTCTCTGTTTTCCATTTAACAAAGGCTAAAGCTCCCTCTGGAGAGATTCCAAATGGTGAAAATTAAGTATATGAGCCTTATACTATATTGTCAGTGTCCTTACATCTACTTTGACATGGCGAGTCAGAAGGAAATTACGCTTTTTGGACGCTTTCCCTTTCAGTTGGGATTGCACCAATTTATCACATGAAAACGCTGAATTCAAGAATCACCTCTATTATTTAAGTGGCAAATCAGGAGAGGTCTCTACTGGTTTGTTGGCTTTTAAAGAGCTAGATATTTCCAAGGGCAAAGAGACACAAGGTTAAGAACAATGAAACTTAAAATGAAAATGATTTCTGAATGCTATAATCACCACTGTCCTCTCAAAAAAAAAAAAAATAAATGAGATGTGACAAAATTGTCTATGTTTGAAGTTTACTTTGAATTTGAGGACTCAGACGGAGATTTTCAGTAGTTTAGACAACAAAACTTGCAGCATCTCTATAGACAGAGGAAAGATGAAAGTTTACAAGTACAATAAGCAAACAAGCAATAAAGAACACATTCTGAATTAGATTTGATGAAGAATGTTCAGGCTGTTAATAAGTAAAGAAATTGCAGTGCACAATGTCTATTAAAGGATCAAAGAGGAAGAAGCAAATGTGTGAAATATAGTGATAAATATAGACTGATGAAGATTTAAAAAAATTAGTGATCAGAAGCTTCTGGGAGAAAGGATTGTGGAGCAGTCTTGCAGAAACTATAGAAAGTAAATACAAGAGAAAAAACCATAAATGAGAGAGGCCTTCATCTGTGCATGAAAAGAATGGCAGAGCTGATAAATGTTTGACATGAGCCGTTTGTTAAGGAATGCTTTGCATCTCTTTTTGAGTTCAACATTCAGCAGAGATTATGGCAGTTTAAACCTTGTGAAGTGAATTCTGAATTCATAGGTTTGGAATAAATATGAATTTTAAGTATTACTGGGTATTTTCTTAGCTGGTAGCAGAGCAGTGGAAGAACTGTTTTTGCAGAAGCGCAGGCTGTCTGTGAATCTCTGAAATATCTCCCAGCACCTGGCAGTACGGGAAAGGAGCAATGGCAATGGTAGTACAATGACAATACAAAGCCACAGCCTCTTCTTTTATCTGATGGGCGGCACTTTATGTTTACCATCACCACAACAAGCCTCTTCCAAGTAATTTTTCCAGCCGGTTGGAAATATCTTGGCTGTATGTATGAACTCCATGCTTAGTCAGACGGGGAAGAAAAGAACCATATTACCTGGTAATCCCAGTGATTTTCTGAGCAAAGGAGCTCAAATCCTTGTATTGACCTAGAGGAGGATTTTAGACCATCTTTTGGGACACTTCTTCACAAACAAGAGAATAGCATGGGAGAAACCTCAGAAGTGTCTTTTGTCTGAGATTTTACTAAGTGAAGCATGGAGGGAGTCGCCATTTCCGCAGTGGCTTAAAGGTGGAGTTAAAGGAGACGAGCAGGACAGTCGTGTTTGTGCAATAATGAAGAAAGACTAACACAAGGAAGAAGAACTGTAGAAGAGATGGTCCTCAGTTACTGTTTTTTCCCTTGGAAAACACTGTCCTTTTTGATGGGATAGTAAACGAAGAAGGAAAGGATTGCATTTATAAACAGGTCCCACAATACAAAGACTGTTCTGGTCAGTTTGTAAAGAAATCCTACAGAAATATTTACTCTATTTGCAAATGAAGTTTCCAGACTCATGAGAAAGGTATCAAGAGGATGGGTTAATTTAATGTTAATGAGGGCAGAGACAATTTATCATGGTCAATCATTATTTAAATATTCTTATTCCAAAACTGGACCAAAGCTATCTGACCATGCCACGTCTGGGCTGGAGATGAAATAGAAGGAGCAGGGTGTGTATGGCCACAGCTTCAGCTAAATGGGAAGAAAGGTCCTTCAGTTGATCTCATTAACTCGTCAATG
The DNA here is from genome assembly GCF_009819655.1 of Sylvia atricapilla. Classification (NCBI taxonomy): domain Eukaryota; kingdom Metazoa; phylum Chordata; class Aves; order Passeriformes; family Sylviidae; genus Sylvia; species Sylvia atricapilla. Next base: position 30,324,205 of record NC_089140.1, read on the forward strand.
TACAATGGCAGAAATATTTACTCAAAGGCATGCATTTGGTTTTTAGGTATTTGTTGGGTTTTTTTTAAATTCATTGTCTGGAGCTAAAACTGATGATTTTTTTCTTTAGAACCAAGCATTTAGTGTCTACATGAGTGAGATGTGCTGCTTGCTGCAACTATTACTAAGCTGTCTTGTTTCTCCTTGTGAATGGAAGTACCAGTAAGTTGTAAGCCTGGGAATCGAGATGCAAAATTTTTTTTAGCTGTGGTTTTTTTGGTTTTTTTTGCAAGTGGCAATGTTCTGTAGTTTACAGAACTACATAAAATGTTCTGAAGAGAAGGACAAGTTAGGGGAACACAGGTAGAAACAGAAAGCTTTTGAAATATGAAAGCAAGCAGAGTCTTTTTGTGCTTGTCTCTAGCTTTTGAAGAAAAACATCTACTCTTGTGGCTTAGGGAGATAATATACAATTTTATTTTGGAAATAGTCAGCTATCTGAAGTAATGTAGGCTCTACAAATGGTTGACAGCCATGGGTAGTAATCAGTGTTGCCAATTCCCTGTGGAAGGATGCTGACTACCAGTTGCTAACTGACTGTGTGATGCAGAAATAGTTTGGCACAAGTTTTTTAACATAAAGAAAGCGTGTGTTCTTCACTTCCATGATGTCTGAGCACCCTTAAAGCACTTGTGTTCTAAACAATAATGTGAAACATACTGTTGTTTGTTCCCATTGGATGGATGGGGACTGAAACATAGGGCGTATGGCATCTCTGATCACTGGACATCTGGCATCAGCAATTGCAACTCAAGACTGCTCAATCCTAGTCCCCTAACAATTTTGGGTTTTTTTAAAACATTCATTGATCATCCCTCATGGGCACTTTTAAGAGATAGATGATGAATACATAGATGTAAAAATGTCACATTATATTTTTGAATGTTAGCACAGGAAAAGTAGAAATTTGTAAGAATAAAAATAGTCAGAAAAAGTCCACTAGTGTTTTGAATATATCTCATAGCTACTTGAATGAAAAGCAAATTTTCTTCCTGGTACTGCCAGACTAGGACTGCTGCAGGTCTCACTTTTTGCAGTGAAAAATTACATTGCTTCAGGTAGAGGAAAAACTGTTGCTTTGTCAAGTATGAAAACTGGTGGAAACATGGAAGTCAGAATATGGAAACATGAGAGTCAGAAATAGATTCATGCTCCAAATGACAGTGAATGGCACAAGCTGTTTTCAGGCTGGTTTCCTGTGTTGTATGTGGAATCAGGTAATGATACTGTACTTTCCAATATGACAAGGGTTCATCCCTCTCACAGATTGGGTAAGATAGTATCATATCTTGCCTGCAAATTAAAAATTTGAAAACTATATTATTAATATTAATGATGGACAAAATTAATCTCTTCAAGTCCATGTGTTGAGCAGAATACCACATAATGAGCACATAGCTATGTATGGTTTTTCTCTTCTAAAGACAATAAAAATAAATATAAACCTTACCAAATGGAGTGGCCAGATGATATGGATTGTTTATCAGCCTTTCCTGTGATGTCAGCAGTGTTGAGAATGTCCCTTTGTCTGCCCAGTGCATAAACAGCACACTGATTGCTGCCTCCTCTGAGACAGGAAAATTACAGGCTAGTGGGGGAGTTTTGCACACGAGTGTCTAAAGACGTGGAGATAACCGGAGTCCATTAGCTAGTCTAAGTCCTAAGATAACCTAAATTTCATCTGAATTTCTATGAAAAGTAAAGGCATCAGCTGAAATTTTGCAGAAATTGCCTAATCCAATATCCTTTTTCTGCATCATCAGAAAACAGTGTGTTCTGTATAGAAACTAATTAAGAATACTGTTCTCCTTTTCAAAGGAGTTCTCCTTAATTGTGTCTTTATCTAATGCAATTTAGATCTATACCAACATGGCTACAAATTGTTAGAACCTTGAGGCTCTAAAAACACCTGTTTCGAGTTCTAAGATTTCTTCCCCCCCATAGTGTCCAAAATAGATTGAGTACTGTTGGCTGTGTGCATATCTTTAAGTGATGGTTGCTAGTTTGAGTAGTCAGTTTTGTTGATTATATATATTTGTATATATATTAGCATGGCCGTTTCTGTGATTCATCAATGTCTTCAATATGCAAATCTTCTTGAACACCTGTCATATCAGTTAATATGGAGTTCTGTGTTAGTATAGCACTGTCAGGAGTCCTTTGAACTTCTGTCACAGTGCTTATGGTTTGATAAGGCAGAGGATCTCATAAGGATAAAAAGATCTTTTTTCATGCTTGGACTTTTGGGGTCTTGCCTTTTTTGTCTGTGATTTTTGAGCTGCACTGGAAAACTGATATGATCTGATTTCCTTTCAAATTAATAAATACATGTAAAATCTTGCCCTCAGACCAAGGACAGCAAAGTAGCAGGAGCACATAAGGAACTCCTTAACATGATGTTACCAGTAATGCCTGCATCATATCTGAGTAAACATCATTCTGTGTTGTAAACATCATTCTGCACTGATCAGCAGTGCAGCAGTGCCAAGACTGCAGCAATAGCCATTTTGATTTAAATTTACCAAAAATACATTTTTTAGCACACACGTTGTCTTTACAGGATGATCATATTTAGAATTCTGGAGAAATGAGTGTCCTCGGGTTCAAGCCGGAGAAACACGTTTTTTCCAATGCAACTTGAGAAGTAATTACTGAAAGAGTTACCATCATCATTTGATCCAGCCCTCCACAGCTGCAGGTCACTCTGACGGAGGTACATAGCCACTAATGGTCTACTGGCCACCTCTGTCCTTCCCTTCTCCTCACACTGCAGTCATATGCACAAACCCTTTGTGGCGTCCTGTGACAAGCTTGTGGTCTTTGGAACAGAAGGCAAAGTATCACAAAACAGCTGAGTTCCAGAAAAAGCGTGTGAAAAATGAAAGTACATCCCAAACTTGTTTGTTGCTGGTGCCTGCAGTGCTAAAAAAGTTGGCAAAAAAATGAAATGGGAGCCATAGGACTGTAAAAGACTGACTGATGAAACATTTCTGTTGGCAACCGTCCTGGTGTATTTCCAGCCTGACATGCTTTTTGCTAGGTATGCCTTGGAGATTTCTCCTTGCAAATATAGTTAGTTGCTCAACTTCTCAACTTATTCATTCTCTGTTGGATCCCAGAATAGCATACTGTCTTTCTAAATTGCTGCAGGCTTTCTGCTGCATCTGAGAGGACACTGAATGAACAAAAGTACATACAGTGATTTAGGGCCCAAGTCAATAAAATACTCGATCATCACATGTTTTAAATGAGAAGCTTATGTACCTTTTAGATTTTGTTGTTGTTGTTTATGTCACTGTACTTGTCCTTTAGTATGTCAGCTATGGTGTGTGACACCAGTGCTGAAAGTGCTTTAAATCTGTTAAAATTTTTATACACACACATATGAGATTTGTACATATAGTGCCTTTATGAGAAATGCACTTTGTATGCCTGTAAATAGTGATTGAAAGAAAACGTGTGATTAAATAGCTTACAATAGCATTTTATTTGAAGTTTCTAAATAAAGCCAGCTTTGCTGTGTTACTTCAAGCAAATTATTCCTTAAATGCAAGGTTGTCACATTTGTGTGTAGTCCAAAAATGGAGACAAGCATTTCTTTAGAATGATTAGCAAATTAATATTATAAAACACGAGGATGATATTTTTAGAAGCATTCTTACTGGCAATTAAAATAAAAATAAAGTTTGACCAAACTTAAGCCTGTTTCATCACAATGGTAATTAACTTATGTAGGGTTTTTTCAGCCCTATTATTACAGCACATCTATTTTTAGTTAAGGTGGTGCCCAATCTTGCTGCACCCCTTTTTCAGATAACACAAAACCAGTCTCATGGCTTTAGTCATCATCCTTTGTCTTTTGAGATGTGAAAAGCTGCTAAGTCATGGCAAGTAAGCCATTTGCTAACTGTATGTTCACTTTTTAGTTGCCCAAGTTTTCTGTCTCCATCTTTTTAGCTTTGCTTTTTTTCTGGAATTCTGGCAGAAGGAAGGAGAGAAGATGGAGAATAATATTAAAGATAATCTGGTTGAGATTTCTTTATTCATTCCTATGGACACAGTCCATGGGTGACACATGCCACCTTGATCTGTCTAGCTTTTGTACTTGGATACTTCTAGCCAAGACTGCCAAGACTTATCCTGTGTATAGCATTATTTTGTGGGGTGCTAAAAATGCACTCATTTTTTCCCACAGACTAATCATAACACTTTGTTTGAATTATACTGAGATTTAAAAAAAATCCAAATCTCTGTACTTAGTACTGAAATGTACTCAGCAGTGTATTTCACTGACAAGTGCTTTAACAGGAGGAGAAGGGACTGGAAATGAAGTGCATGCACAGACCAGTCCATCTGTGACTGACAACTTATGTGAGACCCGACTTGTGATGGTGCAGATCCTCTGATTTGTTGGCTGAAAGGTGTTGTTTTCCTGCCATTATTACCTGCCCTGCCACCCTGTTCTCTCCACTGCCAATCAGCAAGGTATGAAGTGCATAGATGATTGCTATGATATTTTTAGAACAGGCCTTGAGCCCAAGTTTGATGCGACATTTTGAATGGTCAGAAGCTTAAGGTCATCGAAAATAGTCTGTCTTCTCTGCTCATGGCATTGGGATTCCAGCACTAGCAAGCTCCTTTTCACTTATTACTTCATTTTTGGACTGCCCTTTCCAGCAGCAGTTAGGGTTGAAGTTACTGCAAGAGCTTTCCCCTCCTGGATTCTTTGCAAGACATAAATATATCTTAGTTGATTAGAATGGGAGTATTGTCTGAACATGGATTCAACGTATTATCTTCCTGCTTCCCCATGTTTTTAATGCAAATTACCAGTTCTGACCTGTGCAATTTTTTAGCCATGCACAGTGGTTGGGGCTCAGAAGATATGGCAAGTTTTTTCTGAATAATTCTCATTCTAGGAAATTAGGGCTTGGGACCAGCCTTGCCCCTTTGTCCTAGAGAGCTCGAGCACTGACATCTTTCTTCTTTAAGCCAGAGTTGGGGCAGGTGAGGGACATGTGGAAGCAGCAGCTGCAGCTGCCTGCCTCTGCTTGCTGAGGTGTGACTTTGCTGGGTATTTGCTTTGGCTTTCCTCTCCATTTGTTCCATCCCGTCTGTGGGATCAAGTGCCTAGCAAACTGAACATTTCAAGATTTGTTTAAATCAGCTTGAAGGATGGGTAAAAGCCTTCCTAGGGCTGGTTTGGCATTAGGAATACCATAAGATGCTGTATTTACAAAAGTCAAGTTGTTACATATCTTGGCAGTGCTAAAGTACAGTGTAAAGGTATTTTCAGTTGCAGTAAATAGCTGCATCAGGATTTTCAAGGTGGTTTGCTTAGCTAAAGGGAGAGGTTGTATTTCCTTGAAATGGGTTATAATTTTCATTTCAGAGTTATGAAACCTTACTTTCAATTGTACCTTGATTTTTTCCCCTCTTTTGCAATCTATAAATTAGTTGGTTTTCACAAGGAAAATTGCAATCATATTGCTTCTCAGAAGAAGTCTTGGTTCTACTGAAATCAGGCAAAAATATTTAGCTTACCCAGTGAAGTTACAGTTTCATCCTTTTAGCATTGCCCCAATTCACCAGCAGAGTAAAATCAGCTCCCAAGCTGGTGAATATGATTACATTTTGGGTTGGCAGATGTGTTCCTTATCAAAGTTAAAGAGGACGAAGAAGATTAGATGAAAACTGGATCTGGGTTCACTGAAACATTTTGGGAAAAAAAAAAAAGCCAGGAGAGGACTGTTGCCATCCTGGCCCAGCTAACCATGAGGATTTTGTGTGGTTTCATAACAACATTATTGACCAGTATGAGATATGACCTTTCAGAACGTAGCAGTGGTCAATTTGTTACTGCTCTCAGGGGCATGTTTGTGCATCCAATGCTGTTCCTCCATATGCTTGAATGCTCCCTTGTGAGGGGTGGAGATGCTGGGAGAGGAAGGAGATCCAAGCAGGCAGCACAGTGGAGAGACTGGTGTGTGCCCACAGCTGAGCACATGGTCTGGCTTCTCAGGGCCATTCCTTGCCCACACATTAAAGGAAGCCCTTTTAATGCTGCGTGTAAAATGTTTTTTCTTGGCCAAGCTTCCAGTGGTTTGTAGTGACTGTTCTCTGGCTTAATTTTATTTTTTTAAGAAAGCATCTTGTTTTCAAAATTTAAAAGAGCAATTGTTCCAATCTACATTGGTATCTATCTAGTATAAATCTGCTATAAATCTACTATAGCTTTATATCAGCTTGTAATATATTATGTAATCCACCTCATCCTTCATGAATCCAAGCCTGTATTTAGAAAGACCCTATTTTTGAAATCTAATTATTTGATGTAAAAGGGCAGCTTTGAATAACAAAATGAAGCAAACATTTTGTGGGTTCTTTTTTTTCCCCCAGAGGCTTTTTTACCAAGTTATTTACAGTGCACTTCATTGTTCTACTCTTGTAAAAACTTTTCCAGTATCATGGGAAGGTAAACATAGTTTGGATTAAAAAAAGACAAAACAAAAAATTAAGGCTCTGCTTTTCAGGAGGAGGATGATTTCAAATAATAGAATTATTTCTGATATGATAATAATTAGTTTAGTATATATTACTATGTATTTCAATTCCATCAGTTAAGCAATACTTAGTTCTTATTAGTGTTTAAGGTACCTGAAATGGCAAATGGCTGTGGACTTGGATGTACTTACATTTATGATTGGACTCAATGATCTTACAGGTCTTTTTCAATCTAAACAATTTTATGATTCTACCTCCATGATCTGACCTTTTTAGAGTCATGAGATAAGACCCTGTCACAGAGGTCTACAACAAAACCTGCCTTAAGTTTGACATACAGAACTGTTAAAGCTTTCTTTTCAGAGACATGTAAAGCTCATTGGAAGTTGCTGCAGTGTTTGAAGCATGCTTAAAATGCATGTACACCTCTGGCTTGAATTTTTCTAACCAATGGATTTTTCTTAAAGCCTGATTTCTTAAAAGAAAGGCCTTTTACTGTGGCACTGGACATCTTGCCCTGTGTATTGTAGACAATGCCAAGCCACCCCTGGACTTTGTCAGTAAACTTAGTATCACAGGTCCTTAAGTTTCCAATTTTCAAGGGTTTTCCAAACCTATTTTATGCATGTGGCACGTCATGTCTAGGCCATTCTCAGATTTTCAGCGTTCTTTTTCAAGTATTTATATTGGGAGAAGTTACAGTATTCCAAGATGTTCTATGATACGTTATATATTGTCTCACTGCTGTTATTCAGTACAAACTTGTTATATTTCCAAAAATTTTATTAGCCTTTTTGGTCCAGGTGTAAGTCCTAGCAACTGTATTTGGTTGGCTGGCTGTTATTATGATTACAAATCCTTTGCATGGCCATTGGTTTCCACAGTTCAATTCTCCAAGCAGCATGCGTGGCCTACATTTCTTGTCTTAAATCCAAAAGAATCACTCAGACTGGGCATATATTACAAGCTAGAGATGGTGTTCCTATTGGTTTTGCAGCCACAAGGATTTAGTAGTATGTTGTTCAGGAATAGTGACAGGTGATCTGACCTGCTAGACTACCCATTATTAGGAGATGAAGTGCAAAACATGCATGGGGGTTCAGATTATCTGCTCGTTAGGTGTGCAACAAGCTTGAAATGCCTGGAGGGATGCTGAACATACTGGCAGCTGTCCCAGGTGATGTGCTCGAGGGTCCCTTATGCGTGTGCACCCAGGTGTGCCTGGACAGCCAGGCACAGCAGACACAGTGCTAATGTCTCTCTAAGGAAGGTGGACAAATCTGTGAAGAGCCAGGAGATCTCAATTGCTCATATTTTCCTCTAACTCATTAATGGCATAAAAGAAACAAAGTGCTTTGCTGGTCTGAGGCATTTATTTGTCAGTATCTGATGTTGCTTTGGAGTACGTTGTTTACGTGCAATTTACCTCAGCCTTGCCACAAAATATGGAGATTTTAGTTCCAACCTGATAACAACTTCCCAATAGAATAAATGAACTTTGTATGCTTTCCCTAACCTAAATATTTATTTACTTCATAGCTCTATATTAGTGTTAGGGTCTTTTTATTACTTAAGCTTTGTGATTCAGAAAAGTACTTTGAATTTATGAAGCCTTTAAGCATATGCTTACTTAAGCCTTGTGCTTACAATCAACTATGTGCTGTTGAGGTGTTGTCCTGAATATAAGACTTAATTTCTAATAGATTTATCTATATGAACAAAAAATTGTATTTTAAGAGGAGGAAGAAGTGATGTCATCAAGTAGTTACAAAGCCCCTGAGCTAATTTGCATGAGAAAGATGCAAGGCTCTTTGTATTCTTATACAAGAGAAGATAAGAGAGCCATGCATTTATCTAGCATAGCACTTCTTATCCTCAAAACTTTGTAAGTTTTATTCTCCCATTGTTGTCACAAAATCCCCTAAAGCTACAGATACGCCTTTCTTTGTCCCAGAAAATTCCTTTGAAGCTTGAATTGAGCTAAAAACACTAGAATTGCAGTTTTCTCCTCACTTATAAATATCCATCACGTGGTTTTCTAGCACCGCAAAGAAAAGCACCATGTATTGCTGCACAGGCAATGCCAAGGGTTGCTACCACACAGAATTGGTCAGAAACATTCCTGTACATTGTATTTCTAACCAGAGCACATGGACTAAGTGAGCCATTTGAACTCCTCCAGGGATCTGGAATATGGTCCCTTAGTTCCAAGAGGGAGCAGGACCAGACCATTACAGCATCTCCCCTGATTTCTTTCTGGTCCCAAACCATCTGCTTCTCCGTGGTAATAGTCTTTCGCTGTTCGTTAACATGGTTAATCCTCCAGCATAAGCTGTAGTAATTATGCTGGATTTTTGCATTTCACGTGGTACTAATGGTAATCTAATGAACTGTGGCTTCAGAAACATCTGTTCTATACAATAGTTAATTTTTTTCTTCCTTGCCTGTTTTTTTTTTTTTTTTTTTTTTTTTTTTTTAATCCCAGTGATTGGATACACAGAAATAGTTAGGAAGTCTTTAGGCTGCAAAGATTAGAACTCAAACCTTCAGTACTGAAATAGACCAAATTAATACTACTCATGCAACCTTAATTTAGCTCCCACTTGTTTATGAATTGTTTGACATTGATGCATGTTATTATGCACTGCCTTTTACTTGCCAAATGAAAAACGGACTGAAAGAAGGTTGAATGGGACACCTGTAGACTGCAGTGTCCTCATTTAAGCATATGACTAAAAGCTAGAGAACATCTCTTTTTTTAAACGTGTTCAATATTTATGTGATACAGTTGAGCAATATGAAAAAAAATCCCTATGCAAGTCTTCCTTTACAAGTAAGAAGATTGCAAAAGTTAAAACTAAATTATTATTATTAATTACAGATTAATTGCTATATGTTAAGAATACAATAGCATTGTATTAACAATATATAATCTATAATAAATAATAATATTGATGTATATTATTAATAATAGTATAATAATAATCTAGAATAGCATGAGTGAAAATGGGACATGCTAAAAATCAGTAATATACTATTTTACTTCGAAATAATAATAAAATTTTTAAAAAAATGAAAGAGAAAAGACAACAGTATTACTTAATTATAATGTTGCAGAGTGAATAATGCAGTAGAAATCCTAACTCTTTCTAATTTTAGGGCTTCATTTCTTAGTCTTAATGTTGCAGTAATGTGGTTTCCAGATTTAATTTCCTTATATTATTTGTTTTTAACAACTCAGAGGGAAAGTAAGAGAAACACATTGTGAAAATGCTATAATGAGATCACAGTGCTACTAACATGCCTTACGTTTTCCATAAAGTGGCTGATTGCATTTAGAGTCACCTCACCACCACTAATCATTTCAGCAGTTTACTCTTAGCACCGGTGTCATTAAACTTCTCCAAGTTTAGGAAATGCATTTTAAAAACCAGAAAAAAAAATCCCCTCATGTTCCTGTATGAAAATGTCACCTTATAACATCCATAGCTTTAAAAATAAAAACCAGATTTTCTTCAGGCATGAACCCTTTATCCTTCCCCTGTGGGACTCTTAAGGAGCTCTTTAAATTCACGTGATCGTGCAGTTAAAGTCTGGGCTGACTCAGCAAAGTGTTAACTGTGTGCTTAAATTCTATTGCAATCAATACAATTTGAGCATGTGCTTAAATACTATGTTGAAAAGAAGGGATTTACACATGTGTTTTAAACCCAAGCATGTACCAAAGTAGGCTTATAATATGTCAAAGCAAGTCGGAAGAATTCAGGTTGTAAAAACTCTACCTTTGGGGTGACTGACTTCATAAGTAAAATATTTTTATATAGTTTTTATGTATCATCTAAAATGTAAAAGCATAATGCTGTAGTTATTATGGTCTAGGAATTAGTGAACATAAGACAGTTTGTGTGTCTGTCAGTTTAAAATAGGTATATCAGAATTAAGAACACTTGCAGCTAAATATCTAAATGTACATTTTCTGCTCTTTGCTTTTAGTTAGTTAATGAAGTATTTGAAGTTGCTTAGAGCTGTGAACGCTGTCTTTAAAAATGCAGCTGCATGTATAAGAAGCTATAAACACATATGGGTACCTAATACCAGGATCCCACAGTTTCCATGTTCTGACCTGTTTTTTACTTATTCCTCCTGTGTTTCCCTGTAATATGAAACTTGATTATTTTGAGGCGCTGAATCACCAAACAGCGTCATGTTCTCTTTGGCTGAAGGGCATAAGCAATTCCACTTTTTCTAGTTACTTCTGTTTATAAAAAGCTTCTTCTGCCTTAGAGGAGATTTCTGTTTCTACCGTTGATACCTCTTGCACTGTGTTAAACTGCCCTGTTCTGTGGAAAGGCCACATATTTCCCATAAAACAGTTGGGTATTTTTACTTTCCAGAGAAAATGTTTATGATACCAAATTGTCAGCAGTCAATGATGCAATGGTAGGAGTTAGGCTCATCTGAAATCTTGCACTGTAACACCCTACCTGTCACTGTGCTGCCCCTGCCTGCTGCCCCCTTTGCAGAGCTGGGTGCATGCCATCTGCAGAGCTTCACTGCTCCCTCAGAAGCAGCGCTCCTGTGGAAAACAAGGGTAAGGGAAGAGAGAGGCCAAGGAGAGCAGCAGAGTGGCAAGATGTGATAGGTGCTAACTTGAGGATTCTGCAGGGTAAACCCCTGCTGCTGCCAGCTCCTCCAGTCTCTCTGTCCAGGGGGCAAGCCCTAACTCTCAGAAGGACCAGGTGATTTGGCACATGGAGGAAGCAGAGGTTTGGGATGACAGGACGACTTGAGCCACAGACTTCCTAGGTGCCATCATGCAGCCAAACTTCCAGGGGTGTCACAGTACTTTGTAACTGGAAAACTTTCCTTCAGTAACACAACTGTGAGAAATACATTAAAAAAACATACTGCCCTTGGCTATGATCTGTCATGTAAGTTAAAGAGCATACAGAAGATTCTTCACCAATAGGCAGAAGAGAACCCCAAATACTGGACAAATTCTTGTGTCTTAAGGAGCAAAATATTATGTTGATAGTGAGAATTCTGTGGATTTCTAGAAAGCTCCAATACAGCTTCTTGTGTTGGCTTCTTGATTATGGTGAGAAAGCACATCTCACTGTTGCTCCTGTCAAGCAGGAACATGGGAGCAGACTTACAGTTTTGGTAGGAGAGTAGTCAAGCTGCTGCTGTATAATATGGACAGCAGCAGGCTTTGGTCACCTGTATAAAAGTGCTGTAAGGCAGGGTAGAGTGAGAAGTAAAGCACTGTCTGTAACACTGAAATTAAAGTTATCTCTGTGTAGGTATGTTAATCATCAAATGAGATGCAACTTTTGAAATACCAGTATGAGAAATGAACTTCACATGCGTGAAACTTGCCAAACCACAGAGGAGCACGGTGCTGTTGTCTGATACACTGTCAAAAGCTGCTCTTCTGAAACCTCATCATCTTGGAGAAGTGAAAGAGACGCTGTGTAAATTGCCTAATGCTTCTAAAAATAACTGTGAACTACTCAGCCCCTCTCCAATTTCAGCAACTCCACCAAACAGCGCATAGTCGGTAAGCGTGTCTAACACGCTGTGCCACAACTGGTGACTTACTATAAGAATTATATGAAGCACGCTAAATACGGAAAGGCTGCTTATAGCCGCACGGCCGAAGGCCGGTCCCGCACGGACACGGTCTCCCGCGGCCCTGAGCTGCAGGATCGCCTCTCCGGCGGCGGCTGCGGTCCTGCAGCCTCCGCTGCCAAAGCCAACTGTGGCGTAGCCAGAGAAACGGGCAGCAAAAATAGAACAGCAGGATGGCTGCGCGTGGGCGAGGCAGAAACCACATCGCCAGCAAAACCTCCCAGCGTTATTTTAGGACCGATACAGACAAGAGGCCGTGGCGTTTTTGCTCTCTTTTTCGCAAAAAGCTCCCCGGGGGAGGGTGAGGAGGGAGAGGGGCGCAAGTCCCGGGCGAGGGCCGTCCCTGTCCCGCTCCTGCCTTGCCTGCCTCCCCCCTGGCGTGTCCCCACGGGCACGGGCTGGGCAGGGGAAGGGGTTAATTGAGCTGCAGGCCGGGCGGCGCACGGAGGACGGGCGGCGGTTTGAAAGACACAGACTGGACAGCTGTGTTTGCTGTGGTATTTTAAACGCATTAATGCAGGCTCCAATCACCCGGCCATGCTTGACCTATTTTTGGCTCAGGCCGGCCATTGTTCTATTTCTGCCGCCGCTGGGCCACGAGGGTGTCAATTCAAATGCAAATGAGTTCTCGCTGGTGCTCCGCCAACTTCGCCCAGCCGCCTGGCCGAGGGGACAGCCGGCCGGCAGCGCAGGGGGGACGCGGGCACGGCAGCGCGGGGCTAGGCTGCGGTCAACTCGCTTAAAACCCTCCGCGGCTCCCCTGGAAAGGTGGCTCATTCGGTTTGATGGTTTGTTAGAGACAGTTCCCCCCACCCCCCCGCCCTGCCAGGAAACCCAAAGCGCAGAGATATCTCTTCATTTCTCCTTCCACCTGCCGCTGGCTGCCCGAACGCAACTGCTCCAACTCAGCCCCCCGCACGCTCACGGCTCCCTTCCCGCGGGCGGGGGCTGCCGACACTGGATTCGGGCTTTTCCCCTCTCCTCATAGATACTTGTGCAAACGCTTAAACACTGCTAATTGCCGAAGCATATAATCTTACGACCCTCGCTGGAGGGAGGTAGGACCGCAGAGGGTCGTGCCCGACGCCTATGTGCAAGTGCAGTGATGAATCTCTTGTGTAGCTGAAGTGCAGACCAGTTGGAATATGCTGCAGACAATTTACGAGAGTGAATCGTGTTTTTCCTCAGATGGGGTTTCTGGACGTGAACAGCTCTTGGCTCAGCAAAGAATGCACAGCATGATCAGCTCAGGTAAGAGACAGCTCCGTGCCTTAGACTTGAGTGGCTGACCAGGAACACACAGCCTAGCAGGACAAGAGCACCCTTCCTTTTAAGAAGTGACTTTATTTTTGTGGGCTTATCTTAGTTGTTACTATATGATTCCGGTGGTGTTTTTGACTGCTGCTTGTGCGAGGAGTTTGTCTCCTTTGGTCTGCTGCTTTCCAGATGCAGAAAAATGCTCACAAACTGAAGTCGAGTTTGGGTTTCCTTATTTGTTTTGTTGCGTGATTACAAAATGGGGGCTCATGGTACGGGCTTGTTCACAGGAAGAGGCTTCCTCAGACAGACCTTGTCAGGAGGCTGCATTTAGAGCCCCTCATAAGCAATTCTAGTCATATGTCTATTGTAAACAGGATTTGCTCTTTCTGTGAGTTTCCTTCTCTCTAGTTTGCATATGAAGGGGGTTTAACACCAATCCCTTTCTCTTTTTGTTACAGTGCTACTGCAAAATGTCTTTAAACTGCATGGTTTGTTTGTTCCCTTAAAAATATTTGTGAACCTGGCAATGCCAGTTACATGTAATGGACTCACTGAGATGTAAATTGGATGTGTTATTCATGATGGTATTTTAAAGCTGCTCAGAAAGCACACTGCATGTTTCCTCATGTATTTCCAACTACTCCTGTGTTTTCTAGTTTCTTTCTTAGCTGTGTTTGAGACCTGCTACTGAGGATAAATTAACTTGGAAGAATTGTTGCCATTCAATTAGATGGGCTAAAATGTCAACATTTCAGGTTGTCTACTCTTGCCTGTTCTCTCCTAAAGTCTCTTAATTCCAGTTCAGTTATCACTGGGATGAAACTCTTGTCTGTTAAGGCACAGTGTTTTCCAGTTTGTAGCTATTTAAACCTGGGTTCCCGACTTTGTTTTTCAGAAAGTGTTAGTTTTATAGAAGTAGTTTTATAGAAGATACGTATGTGGAATGCAGGGTGAATTGTTTGCATGTATTTTAGTCTTAGTTTGTGCCTGCTCTTTTTCTTTTCTTTTTTTCTTTTTCTTTTTCTTTTTCTTTTTCTTTTTCTTTTCTTTTTCTTTTCTTTTTCTTTTTCTTTTTCTTTTTTCTTTTTCTTTTTCTTTTTCTTTTTCCAAAATTTGACTCAGTTTTTAAAGGTAATTATGGTGTGAGGCCATACCTTTCTTTACATATTACCGCTTTTGGTACACCTGTTGAGGCCTATGTCTGTTGTTGTTTTTTTTTGTGTGTGTTTTTTTTTTTTTTTTTTTTTTTAAGCTGTTTATTTTTCTGCTTTGTAGAAAAATAGCTAAAAGTTTTACTTGTGCTCCTTTCTTACATACAATTTTAGATTGTTGAGGACAAATTTCAGCTCCTTTATCAGGGACATAAATCAGGTGAAGCCACGTTTATAAATATGAGCAGCAAAGCTCTAGCAAAGTCTGTGATTAAGAGCAGAAGTTTTCCTGGAAGTATTACAGTTCTTCTGCAAAGCCATCTACATTGTCAACCTCTCATTCAGGAATTGTTGCTTTCCTTTATTGCATTTCCTTAGTATTCCTGAACGGCTCAACAGGTGTCCAGTGCTTTTAAATTGGTTGACGATAAGGCTGATTGCATCCTCTCCCTCCTGTTTGGCTTTCTTTTTGTTGTTGGTGGGGTTTTTTTAGTACTAAGTCAAGTTGAAATTAATGGTTCACAAGTGAAAATTTGGGGGTTTATCTCACTATGATACCCTCTAACTGCCAACTAATGAAATAGCAACTTTTTAATTTGAAACTCAAGAAAAGGAGGTCATTTTCTGTAAGTTTATAGCTCTGCTTGTCTTCATAGGAAATAAGAAGATCATGTAACTGTTGATTTTTGTCTGATAGTCCATAGGTAAATTCATTTAACATACACAATTTCCCCTGTAGTGCCATGTAAAGTAGAGGGGGAGTTTAGACTAAACCAATCCCAAAAAAGCTTACTCAAGAACATTATCCAAATAAAAAGTGTGTAAGTATTATATATATATATATATATATAGTGTAGAACATAAAATATTCCTCTGTGTTTCAGTTGGCCTTTAAAATACAACTACAAGTAGTTGACATTGTACATAGTCTGCAGTTTCAGTTCATGTCACATGAAACCTCAAAGCCTGGTGCTCCTCTTGGTTACCTTCAACTCCCTCTAGTTCAGCATCTTGCAGGATCAGTTCTGGTAACTTTTCGTTGTTTCCATTTATGATGCATATAGGGAAGAAAGAAATAGCTAGGGTATGGCAGTATGCATCAGCATTTGGAGAAGCCAGAAACAGTCATTTTAATTTTCCTTTTCACAATGCCCTTACTTCGAAGTTGTCTTCACTTAAATGTTTGTGACTTGTACTCAGGGTAAAAGTTGCATGTAATTAAGAAAATAACAGATCCCTGAACATTTGCACTTTGCACCCTTGATGCTCTTGCTCCAAAGACTTCAATAATAACTTTAACAACAGTCAGATTTTAGGTTTGCTGATGTCCAGATACAATGCACAAATACTATGCAACTGATTTTAAATTGGGCTGGAGAGATCCCCAAAGAGGACAGGTTCATTGGTCAATGGACTGGATTTGCAAAGCAAAATGTCTAAGAAATTTCTGACGAGAGCAGACATAGGAAATACGTCTGTGATGAGAATCAGTTCTCCCTCAATTACTGCTTTGCCTGTCTGTCTCCATCCTTGCTTGTAAGTCATACTATGAATGAGATGATCTGGATAGGTACCAATCAAAAGTCTAATTATGAATGGAGCAATCTAGATCGGCGCTGACTCAAGAAGCTGTGTAATTTGCAGACACCTACACCTTACTGCAGAGAGCAATTTCAGCTATCTTGAGAAGACTGAACTAAATTCTCCCATATGGTACTGTTGCTCTAAAATGCAGCAGCAAGTGCTGTGGATC
Organism: Sylvia atricapilla; assembly: GCF_009819655.1. NCBI lineage: Eukaryota > Metazoa > Chordata > Aves > Passeriformes > Sylviidae > Sylvia > Sylvia atricapilla. The sequence goes on from NC_089140.1 coordinate 30,340,543, forward strand.
TTTATTTAAGAAAATGATGTTGATGTATTCTTACTTGATACCACACTTATTTTAATTTTACATGTACAAAATAAATCTGGTGTCTAAAGCCTCTTGTTTAGATGGAATTATTATTTATCTATTCTGTCCCTTTTACTTTACATAAAAAGATTCAATTTCCATGTGTGTGCAATGCCACAGTGGATCCTAACATTTGGCTGGCCTCTGATCTTTCCACAGTACAGGTAACAAACTGTAAGTCCTTGAAAAAAAGCATTTGGTGCAGCATAGTCCATGGGAAAAACACTCATTAAAATGTAGTTAATAAATAACCAATGCAGGACTGCATTTCTTAAACAGATGGTAGTTGTGTGAAGGAGAAGGAAGGACCGACCCAGTCCTGGTATCTGTAGATGTGGGACTTCAGGAAGTAAGGCCAACTTTTGGTGATTTAATATACGGTGCTGGTTTTTCCAAGGGTAAGGTTATTAAGTCTTCTCCACTGATGATATCTTGGTGTACAGCCTTGCAGTACCTTGCCTGAATTCCACCTTGGTTTTTATTGGATAAGGCATCCTCTGCTTCCTGCCCAAAGCTGTTGTGTTGAAAAATCAAGAGTTCAAGGAGATTGTGAGCTTAAAGCTTGGCTTGTCAATGAGTTGACAGGTGACCTGAGCAAGTTACACAATCCTGCTTATGCCAGCTAATCCTTCTGTGAAACACAGTAAATGATACCTGTCAGGATCTGGAATCAATAGAGCAAAACTAGTCTAAAGGGAATATAATGGTTCAGAATGATTAATTTGATTGGCTTCATCTACCTACAGGCTTGTAAAATACCTTTGATTTCACAAGTGTCACAAGTGGATGTAGTGAATGTTTATTCTCTGCACCAGTCAGGAAATGTAACTGTGTCACTTGAATATAAATGACAGAATTCCTGCTGCACGCATCACGCTGTACGTGGGTTGGCAGGTCCTCATGAGCAATCTTCCCTCAGCAAACCCCAGTGTGCACACTTTGTCTCGTATTTTGTCTCTATCATGTGTCTGCATGACCTTGTATATGCGTGGTTTGCTTTACACTTGGGTTTGTATTGCCTTCAGGGAAAGTTCTTTGGTATTTGCTCTCCCATTTTTTTCTTTTTTTCTCTGAACAAAACCTTTACCTGCTCACCTTTTCCTGTGGAGAACCTGCAGAAAGCAAGTTCGTTTAAAGTTTTGTTCTGATACTCCTGAAAAACTTGACATATTTGCATATCTCAATCAGGTAACATAAACTTGTTACAGATACCGAATGTTTCATTTGTGGTGTCTCAGGCAGTAACACTTTGGAGGGAGGATAAAGAATGAGAATAGATGTGCTGAGTTTTGTGGTTCCCTTCAGAGTAATGAAAAATTGAATGTGGAAATTCAGTATAGGAAAGTTCTGGATAACAACCAGAGTGGCTTTTTCAATGCCTGTTGTAAAGGTAGGGTATAAAAATCTGGTGCTTCATAGTAGTAGCAGAAGTATTTGAATTAATTGTTAGGCAGGTGTAAGGCCTTAGCCATATGCAGTTAATACAGTGAGAAGAAACAAGTGACATAGACCTGTAGGTCTTACGTAGTTAAAATCTCACTGATTTTGAGTAGAGGTTTTGTCTTGGAATGTGTGCTGGACAAAACTTTGGTCATGAATTCAATTGAACAAAAACATGGTAAAATGGAATGAAGCTGCTTTTTCTGTTTTGTGTTTTGAGATGACATTGAATACAGACCATTGCTGCCAGTTCCATGTGTCTAATGCTGCAACAACTAATGCTATAACATCGTCTTTTCCTTTTTTTTTTTTTTTTAATTCCAGTCACAGCTTCTGGTGCTATGTAGTTACCTGATGGTCTTGCTTTGTATTAGGATGTATATTTGTAGGTTGTGAGAAAAGCCTGAAACTCAAAGTACAAGATTGACAAGAACAGCAAGTTAGAAAAGCTGGAAAATAAATAAAAAATGATGCAAAACATTACTTCAAAACATCTTTCAGTGTTTTTCAGAGACCATTAAACACAGCATTTGGTACAGAGGTTCTCTAGTACTGGTGCTAGGACACTAGCTCCCCTCTCTTCAGTGTGTTGAACTAAATCTCTGTATTGGAAAACAGCTTTTTACTTTGGTCGGTTATTGCTATAGCTGTATGGCTTCATAACATGTGTTGGTTTGCACTGCACTCAAACACACAGTTCCAGCCAGTCTTTCCTTCTGTAAAACTATGTGCAGAATACATTTAGTTTGTTAAGGTTTGCACTCGATCTGTGGAGTGCTTGTAAAGCTACTACTGCCAGAGCTTTAATCAGACCCATATTTCTGTGCTGACTGCCCAGCCCCTCTCTTCTGCACTGTCATTGCACAAAAACCAAAAGCTGGGAGAAAGCAAAACAGATACATAGGCTGCAAAATATGCACATTCATTTCAGGTTCTGGTGCAGATGATGGGGCAGATTTCAGACGTTACATTTTAACTTTTCCCAACCACTGCTGGGGGTAGAGTTTCATATGTTGGGTACAATACAAAATATCATAGAGAAACCAATCGGCAGATATTATTGTTAAACACACGAAAATCTAAAATGCTCTGTTCTGTGGATCTCTTTAACAGGCTGACTCCTCTGGGTCAGTTATTCTTAGCCTAGTTATTTTCATCTTATGGCATTACAGGTCTAAGATTAGCCTGTTAGGCGTTATCATGCCATCTGAGTTACCTCCTAATATAACTGTACACCGGAATGATTATTTATAGACAGAGCATTCTGTCATTTTTGCTTTATTTCTGGTAGTTTAAATAAGGAAGAGCAACATTCAAGAAAAACCACAGATTCCTTCCTGCTGCCAAAACAACATGATAACTGCCTGCTGAGGGGCAGGGATATTGTTTAAAATGTATGCTTGCAGCAGATGCGAACATCTTACCCCTCCTAAAACAAGATACCTCTGGGTACCACTGCTTCTGTCTGTTCTGGAGGAGGAAGAGGGGTGCCAGATTGATGCACCAAATGACAGAGCTGAGATGGGGTTGTGGCTGCTGATGAGAATAAGGATAACCAGGTGCTATTTTTAGAGGTCGGCTCTGTCAAGCTCCATATTCAGTGTGAACATGTCACATATGCACAAAGCTTCTCCAAAATGGACCCATCTAGTTTTGTTACATAAAAGTAATGTCTGCTGTACAAGTAGCCTTCTATGTGATTTTCACAAGGCATAACAGGAAGCTTCAGCAAATGGACAAATTTTTAGTGAAGTGTTCTTCATGATTGCTACATAAACATTTTGCTCAGTAGAAAAACTTTAAACCTAAAGCGAGTTGTTTTTTAAGAACACAGTGAGGCTCATTCTCTCCTAAGGAAGTTCACTGGGATCTTTGTGTTTGTATATGTATAACTAGGTGGAAGCTTTTAGCTTTTAGTGTCAGTTTAGTAAAGAGCAGCAAAAATAGGAAAGTAGCACATCTTCAGCTGGGTGTCAGTGCAGCCTCTGCCTGCAGTTGTTGTTCAGGAAGCAGGCAGCTGACAAAATAGGGAAATATTAATGAATTATAATTATCTAGTGAATTCCATCTCTTCTGGCTTTCTGCTCTAAATAAATGGCATTTTTCTGACTTTGTGCAGATTTTGTGTGTAATCAGGGGACACCTGATTTGTTCTACTTCAAAATGTTACTGGTGTAAAAAGGCTTGAAAAATTGGTGGAAGCCTCTGCATGGTAGAATGATACGGTGCTGGTTTAACTCTCATTATATAATAAGCAGTTGGGGTTTTTTGTTTGTTTTGGTGGGTTTTTTTTTGTTTGTTTGCTTTTTTTTTTTTTTTTTTTTTTCTTTGTCAGCCTGGCAGTTGTGTGCATGACTGTAAAGGTACTTTGGCATTTAGTATAATGTGAGCATAGCCAACACATCTGTTTTATTTGTTTAGTGTCTCATGGTTGTAAACTCCTTCCAGCTTGTGGACTATACAAACATTATGAGTTCCAAGAATTGAAACCTTTTGCATCTGAATGTGCTAGAAATGCAGGTTGCTTTATTCTAATGATAACATGTTCTTTCTGGTAATAAGACTGAATATCATCAAAGGGAGACAAGAGAAGTAATGGCATGAATTCTTTGAAAATGCCAAATATATAAATCATGTTTTTACAATCAGAGACTATTGTTCCTCTTTCATGATCCCTGTGGTTGAAGGTATGCATGCCACAGGGAGGAACCACAGTTATTCAATTTCAGTGAAGTCTGGAATGGAATAATGAGCAGGCTTAATGGTAATTTAATAATTTCCCCCAATTGTTCTGTTCTTAATCCAAGTTTCCTTTTTCTTTCTTGGTGCCCAAGGCCACCACCTTGTTGGTGTTGTGCAGTAAAAAATATGAGAGAGAGCAGGAAAAACAGATTGTTATTGCTTAATCTTACATAGAGACTCTTTTTGGACTTTTGTACTCATTCAATAAAATATTAGTGTTGGCCTTTTTATTTACCTGTTTGTAACTCCATTTTTTTGCAGAGACAGTAAGTTCTTACTTCTCTACATCTTGATCTCTAGATAAACATCCTGGTTGAAAATGTGTATTTTTCCTAAGCCGTGTGAAGACTTTTTTTTACAGACACAAAAAAATAAAACTCCTAACTCTTCATATTTTTAATATTCTAATTTGAATTTGACCTTGAAATTTTGAAGTGCTTAGAAGAATATATGTACTGCAGTATCGCAAAGAATCATAAAGTAAAATAACTAGATTTTTTGAGATTTTATGCTGACATAAATAGTGATGGAATTAGTTTGAGGCACAGAATGGTGTTAGAAATAGCAAAGGGAAAATCATCGGTATTTGCATATATGCTGTCTTTATATTAGCATATATTTATTTCATGTAGGCACATAATGTTAAAGGGCTATATAGAAATTTCTAGGATGCTTCAAAAGGCTCATCCTCAAAATCCTTGCATGGCAGCTGCTGAAATCTAGTGGGGGACCTAAATTCAGGAGAGTATTTAACCTCAGTCTAGTAACTATCCAGCTTGTGTCATGCATATGCTCAAAACTGTTCCATGCTCCAAAGAGAGATCGACTCATTACCATGCACACGCGTCAGAGAGTTCATATCCTTTTATTTGCTGCCACTGTTCTTCTTACAGGATCAATATCAGAAGAGGAAGAAAGTTCTACTCTATTGTTTCTATTAAGTATTGTCAGTTGTTATCACAGTAATATTTCCATAGGATATGGTAAGTTTTACTTAGGCTTTCTCAAGTACTGTGGAAGAAGGACTGGCAGAAGAAGAGAGAGGTTTGAAGAAGTTACGGGAGAATTTTATAAATGGAGTAGTAGGGCAGAAATGAGCTATACAAGCACTTCCTATGTTAAAATGCTGTTGTGAGGGAGGGTGGGAAAGGCTCTGAAGATGTAAGAGAACTATGTGGGAGGTGGAAACCAGGAGATTTTGAAGCACAGTTCTGACTGTCCATGAACACAGGAAGAATATGGTTGAAAACAGTTAAGAAAGAAATCAACTGAAATGAGAGAAGTTTCTTTCAAAGAAATCTCTAATGCCGTCATGAAGAATACATGGGAAAGTATGAATATTTTAGAATCAACAAGAGTTGTTAAGAACAACCCGGGGCTGTGTTACTCTTGTAATGACACATAGGCTAGTCTTCAGGGATTTCTCTTGCCACTGTAGAGATTCTTTGTCTCTTTTCTTGGTCTGAGAGTGAGGTTTGTGAGAGGGAGAGGTATAGGACACAGATTTTGTTTATGCACATAATGCAGATTCTGCTGCATCTCACCATCCTGAGCTCCTTACCTCCAAAAGTAGCACAGCTTTCCTGGAGAACTTGAAGAACAATCTCGGCAGAGCTTTGCCATGAATTTCCATCTCTGTGTCAGCTGCATCGTTCCTGTCTTGCCTATTCTTGACCTAGTAAGCAATTCTCTGAGCTCTGTGCTGATTTTCTGGCTTGTTTTATCTTCTTGTGCCAGTGCATACAGGGTGATAATGGGGCATCTGGAGAACTTATTAAGAAGGGAGATTACAAATGCCAAAATCAAAGGGACGTAGGCAGAGAAACAAAGAACGAATGTTAACATAGCCAGATTAAGTAATGGTGATGCTATGGATGATTAAGGATACTAATACTGGCATAGCTATTTCTTTTTAAAAATACACGGTTAGAAATGAGAATATTTAGAAAAAAATCACCCTTGGGCTAAAAATTTTAAACCTCATCTAAGAAAGAATGCCTATTTCTGGTTACTGGATCATACATGTCTACTTGTCACTGGTATGCATTTACAAAGATATTGCCTTATCACTGGTGATATATTGCCTTATCACCAGTCTTACTCTGCCTCTCCTCCAGAGGACACTCTGGCATGGCTGTATTAAAACCTGTCAGAAATTTTGGGAACTCTGGGTTTAACAAGTTAGTTGAGGTAGGCTTGAATGAGTGCCTGAGGCAAAGTGGTTTTCGTTCTGCATGCCTAGCAGCCCACCAGAGGCAGATGCACATTCCATAAACCTCCTCATCTGTCTGCCATTCTTCATCTGCAGATACCCAAAGGTGTGCAGCAGCACAGGTTTGTTCCCAAGAGCTCAGAAACTCATTCTTAAAGATCTGTCTTTGTTATTTCTTCTAGGGTATACTATTGCAGGTCTGTTCTGGTAGTGATTAGGAGATCTAGGTGCATGGCCAGTTTTAAAACATTACCAGCTAAATAGTCTTTGGTGTTGTTGTGCAGACTCAGAAAGACATGAGTGAGTGTAGAAATGTGGAGGATTCCTTTCTTCCTTTCTTCTCGACCCTCTTTCTTCTGCTGGACAGTCACATCACTTGTACCAACACAGGTATTCATGTGTCCATTGGGGCTGGTGGAATGAAGAGATGATCTTGGTTAAAACATGACCCCCAGGCCCCTGTGCCACTACAGTGTGTGCTGCAGTGTGGGGAAGGAGGGCATCATCCTTGGAGTCAGAGGGAGTGGGGAAGGGAGACACAACCATTCCTCTCAGTTTCAGCTATAGGATATGTTGGCCCCAAAATACATTAAACTGCTGACTGGTAAATCTTCTGTAGGTTTCACCTTGGTTCTCTCAACGTTTTGCAGGACAGAGCCTAAAATTTCACATTTAATTAGCACCTTGTTAAACTCCAGTGAACTACATAGCACCTTACCATTAAGTATAATTTATGCTAATTCTGTCCCTGTGAAGCTGTCAATAATTTACCTTTCATCATCCACAGGGCACATTTTATCTGTTAATGTGAATGGAAAATACCCTAAAAATGTACATTGTTTTGCATTAAGTAGAGTATTATATCTCTGTTGACCATAGCAACCTGCACCAAAACTGAATGTACTGGAACCAGTCGCTGTCTTCATCTCAAAGCTGTATCAGTACTAGTGCAGTGTCTGTTCCAGGAAGGTCTTCCTGCTCTTGCATTCAATTGCTGGTACATTCTTTATTTGTGGAGAAAATGTTTTGCCAAACATTCTCCCACTGTAGTCCCTCCTGTCGTCTAGTTTTGTAATCCAAGTGTGCTTTGCTGTGTCCTTAGACTTCCTAGACAATCTGGAAATCAGTAGAATTCAAGTTATGGGAGAAAAATTTTTTCCTTCCTGTGATCCTGTTTCCTGGTTGCTACTTAGGTGCTGTTATCAAATACTTCCCAATGTAAACCAAAACCATAAAATAAGTAACTGACATGCTGACATGTTAGCAAACGCAGATCAGAAGGACCGTATAATTTTCCCAGTTGTTGCTATAAATTTCTTACTGAGTGCAGTTTCAAGTTGAAGGCGCAGTTTGAGTCTCGTGGCTGGCACAAGGCTGTACAGACATTTTTTGGATCAGAACCCTTCAAAACGACTGTGCTCTCCACAGTAACAGCCAAAGCAGAAGACGCCAGATTTGAAAGGAGAGAAATTTTTCGCTGCCGTTGCTTTGCTGTGAAAGTCTGCACATCTGAGCTGGTGACAGCCACAAACTGTGTCCCCAGTGGGACAGAATGGAGAACTAGAAGCATTAGTTAATGACAGTCATGTAGGAAATAACACGTTGTGTCCAGCTCTCAGGAGGTGGTATTTGACTAATTGTCCAAACCCTTAGTAGAGAGAAGAAAACTCATCTTTCTCCTTTAGATAACAAATTCAGATGCTTAAGCTTCATGATTCTGAATGCAATTTTAAAGTCTATCTTAAAGACAGTAGTTTCGGCAGGAGGAAGGCTGTATATATTAATCTTACATTTCTGCACTAAATCTACTTTGTTTTTATGTAACCCTTACTTGCACTCCCCAGAAGGCCTGTAGTTATGCAAATAATTCTCATTTATAATATGGTTTTCCTCTTCCAATATAGATGGATAGATGCATGCTTAGGTGGATATAAATAGTATGCGTTCCATGCAAAAAAAAAGCATAGTAGTGCAAATGAAAATCAGACTCTTTCTACTTATGAAAGTCTTCCCAAGCTCTTAATCATCTTAAATCCAATTAGTGTTTTCCTGTTTCTGACATGGTTCCCTTTGAGAGGGGATAGCAGAACTGGAATATTTCAGATGACAAAGCCTCATTGATGAATATGAAAACTTACTTTTATCCTGCTTTCAGCACTTTTCAGTTTTGGATCTGGCTGTACATCGACCACATGTTGTCACTGAGTTGTCTGCAATGACAGCCATCTGTTTTTAAGGTTGTATTAAGGTTAATGAAGCACAGTAAGGCATATTCTACTCATTCCTCCCAGTAGAAATTACCATGCACATGCAAAAAATGAGTGAACTCTTGTATTTTGTTTCCCTATCACAAAGCTTTATTAGGACCTCTGGCATTCCTCAGAGCCTTCCATGAAATATCCTGAAGAGATTTGTTTCATCTGTGGTTTTAACCCAATCAATCTTTTTTCCATTATTCTTCTTTCCAGACTTCTATTAAAATAGCAATTACTATTGCCTCACTGCACTATCAACCTTTTCTGAAATTCAAAAAGAATATTTATTTCCCTTCTGTTTTTTATCTTTAAAACCATTTCTGATCAGCTATAGAGTTCCTGTAACTTCACATAAAGTTACAGAACAGGGCACAAATTCCAGTGAGACACCTCATGAAGGACATTTTGCAAGTCCAGGTCAGTCTGTGGACCAGATCCTTCACTAGTACCAAGTGTCACAGCCCCAGTAAAATCCAGACCCTTTTTCAGTCACCATCTTATTAACCCTTTGAAAGAATTAGTTCTTTTATATTTCAGAGTATGCATGCAACTAGAATTCAAAGCTCGTAACTGCATCGTAAAAAAATCAGTTTGCATCAAACTTGATTTGTTCCCTCAAGTTTAAGCAAAAATTGGCTCAGTTGTGGCTGTTAATGGGGGATATAGTTTCTTAGAGAACATATGGGGAAAGAATATCTCTTTGCCTTTTATCTTTTAAAATTACATAAATGGCTCTCATTTGGCTAGAATAATTTTTGCAAAGACAAAACATTTTAAATTTTAAATTCAAAATAACTCGTTTTAAAAGTGTCAGGAGATTAAAGCAATTACAGTAGTTTACACATTTCAATCTTGACTCGTGTGTTCACAATTATAGCAGTATAAACAGATCATATTTTAAATGAGCAAATTTTTTTGTTTGTTTCACCACTCATTTGCAATCCTGTCTGTAGCTGTGGTCCAGAGCTTAAAATGAAAAGAATATATAAAGATTACAAATCTGATATAAATACTAGAGGATAAAACATATGAAAAGGGATTAAGGGAGCTATATTTATAGCCTATAACAGAGAGCTCAAGGGACATGGGCACTGGCTATAAATAACTTCAAGGTAACAATATAAATGAAGGAAGGGAATTATTTGTTCTCAAAAGATGGTAAAGCATGAAATAGTAGCCTGAAGCAAAGAAAAGAATAGTTTAGATGTTAGAACTTTTTTGTCTCAGTAAGACCTATGAAGAGCGGAGACATAAATAACTAAGGTAGGAGGCTGAAGCAGTTTCTAAAGCACCAACTGCAGCTATTTGGCTGCAGATTAAAATTACTCGTAGATGAGTTATGTTACAAAATTCATAGGGCTAGATTTAGTGATGCAAGTGTTTTTTTCTATTTTCTTACCTGTTACTTTTTATAATGCCCACATTTCATGGTATGTGTTAATTTCTCATGAAGGCTATATAGCTTGAACATTCCTTGCAAGGTTATTGAGGATCTTTAACCAGATTAAGAGTAAAAAAATATTATTACTCCGTTATAACTTCATTTATTAGTTGAATTTAAAGCCATGCTATTTCATCATAGTAGTGAAGTTTCCTGTTGTAATTTGTTCTGGACTGAAGGAAGAAGTCCTCTGTTGTCAACAGTCACTAGATGGGCACTGTTGAACACTGTAGCCTAAAGTTGCTGTGTAGGCAAAACAGCTTCTGTGAATTGTACATGTTGATATCAGAACATGGGGCATTTGCTGGGCACTGCTGACTTCGCTAGCATGAAGTGGCTTATGTAGATTGGGTGCTGGCATGGTTCAAAGTGAGCCCTGATGCAGCCATGACAGAATTAAGAAGGAGGAGACATGGCACAAACCGCAGCACGAACTGGAGTGTTGTAACTATCCCATTGCCTACAGCTGTAGACCTGCCAAAACAATATGGTTCTAGTCCAGGTCATCCCTTGGACATGTTTTTCTTGGTTCTTCCTTTATTTCAGTGTGTCTGAGGGGCTTCTTAATGCTGGACATTGTATTTTTCAATTTAAAAATTTTGGATGAGATTGTTTCAGTGTAACCCAGCTGAAAGAAGTCATATCACACCTGTCCTTGAGAGCAAGGCAGGGGACTTGAAAGACTGAAGTTTTTTCAAAGTGGTGTCAAATATGATTTTGAGAGTGTGTAAGTGAGAGAGGGAGGGAGAAATCAATTGAGTAAAGCAGAAGAACTGCACAGGTATGTTTGGACCTCTCCAAATGACATATCACTTTCTTGGTCTAACTTACTATGGTTTTTTCAGTGCTCAATAGGCTTTTATATATCATGAGAACAATACAGAAAACCTAAATGCTGCCTTGTTAAATTAATATGACAGCTGTTTTTATCTCTGCTTGTCTAACATGTAATCCACTAGGCAATAATACTTTTGAAGGACTTACACAGTTTTAGTTGTTATGTGCAATATCTATACAAAATATTGTTTGCATTAATATTGATTGAGTAATACAGATGTGTTTGGCATACATAGCTTCAATAAGTTTCTGTACTGCAAGAAGAGGAATATAATGTCTAGTCATTCCTGCCCAAGATTTCATACTCAATAACCTTATACTCTTGCACTGTTAGCACTACTAGACATTCATGCTACTATTAAATCAGGCAGGGTCTCCTCTTGAATTACAAACTTTTAGGCACCTGAACCTGAGGATTTTAACTATTACAGAATTGTGTTCAGTGTATAGTAGCTGAGAACATGTGCCTTGAATTTCTCAGGCATTTAGTCAATATTTAGGTCTTTTCATGTCTTTCCTTTGTACCTCTTAGCTGTGAGTTTTTGCAGCTTTGAAAAATCTGTCTTAATAAGGTAATTAATAATATTATTTCATGTGGATAGTTGTGGGAAAAAAAAAAAAAAAAAAAAAAGAAGATCCTGTATGGTAGAGGACTGCATTTCATTTTATACCTACCACCTATTTTAGTCATCCCTTTTTGGCCACGCTCAAACCCATGTTCTCTCTTGTCCGGATGACAGCACTGGAAGAATAACTTTTCACTCAGAGGCCAGCCTTTGAAATCTGGTGTGCCCTACATGCAAGGCTCTTGGAGGTACAGTGCTGTTAGGAAGACCTGTGGTCTTACTGGTTCTGAGATATGTTTTTTAAGAGAATGCTTGCTGTAGCTTGTGGATCAGTGGTAATCACCTGTCACCTCTGCCGAGCAGGCACCAACTACCTCCTGGCACCTCATTTCACTCTGTGGCCTTTGGATTGTACATGCCAGTGTCTGAATATTGATAATTGTCTGGGAACTAATTATTTCACTTACGTGAAACAAATGTGCTTTGGGAAAGATCCAGCTTTTCTAAGAGATTAGACTTCTAGGAAACGAGAAATATGGTTAAATTTATGAAAACTTCAGTATAGAGTTGTATGTTTCCAGTCTATAAAAAATATTGTATTTCTTACTTTTTCTTTTTTCACACAGTTGTGATGATCTTTTCCTCTGTCACCTTTGAGTCTGTTTTTCTTCTCAGGGAAGTTGTAGCTCATGTGCCATAAAAGATGTTGCTCATGGTTTTTTTTCTTCAATATGACCCATATAGTTGACAGCAGAGCTGCCTGATGTCTCTGCTTGGACTTCTCTGAATTGCATTGCTTTATTCTGTCAGAAAAACTCAATAGTGTTGGGACATGATGACAGCTGCACAATGGTCCTTGTACAAACAAATGTTCTCCCATCATGAAGGAAATAAGGTGAAAGTGTTTATCATCTGTCTGGCATAGGATTCTTTGGCTGGAAGAATATCTTAAGTGTTTAGGATTTTTGTTAGTTATGAGGCCCCTAGGCATTAAAATAACTTTGAGGCCTGGAGGGTTGAAACTTGGAGTGGACTAAATTAAATTAAATTAAAGTAAGAAAATATTACTCTTAATTTCCCAAGATTATTAAGATGGCACTTGCATGTTTACTTTAGTTTTTTTAGATGAAAGAATAAAGAAAGCAATCTGCAGCCTATCAGATTTTCAATGAGTGAAAATGGCACTAAGACAAAATATCTAGTTATTTGGAATGCATAGTGTCACATTTCAGTATTTAATGTTTATTACATTTTGAATGCACTGTCCATAAATTCTTTAATATATTTTTCTGCCAAAAGGCATCTGTCATACACTGTAAAATTCCTTATCACTTCATTTATTTCATTTTTTTGATTGACTGTATTGTAGTTTCCGACTGACTTTTTCAAAGTAAAAAAATTTGGTCAACTTTTTTCCTAATTTTGATTTCTGTTGTCATTTCCCCTTTATTCTTTTTAACTTCATGTGAAGCTGTGAATTTAATCACAAGACCTTTAGAAGGCTTTGATTTTGCCTTAAAAAATTTGTGCCTGAAATGTTTTTTGAGGGTAGAAATCACCAAATGAGAAAAAAACTCAAAGAATAGAAAATAATTTGTGATTTGGGACAAAATTATTTGCATTTTGTGTATGCAGATTGTGGCATTAATTCAAATTACTTGGATAATTTGTCACAAAATGCAAGCAGCTCTCAATTATACTGATAGCAGTGACTTTCTCACAGTATTCCTTAGGGCATGTTTGTTTGCTTGATAAAATGTATAGAAAAATTGTCTGTCTGGTAGATGGGTTCCAGTTCATGTCCACTTCGTGTTTTGATTTTCATTTGACTAAATAATGCAAAGAGGTTGATTACTTGTTCACCTTGACATAACTAAATATCCAACTTACCCAAAATCTAAACATTTCTTGCTGTTCCAAAATTAATGATCTTAATTTATATCTGATGCCAGCTGGTAAAGTCTAGAATTAAATTGCCATTTTCTTTCAATTACTTGTCTTTATATATGGAAAAATATTCAGAAAAAGTTACTCCCTGATTTGAAGTTTCATTTGCTTGTACGTGGGCCAAAAGCAAATGTTATGCATCTGTGAAGGCTTACATACTTTTATGAACTTGAAAAGGGAAGCATGAAATTAAGTATTATTCTTACTTATTATAGAAGGAACAAAATCACATGCTGATGTTCTTCAGTCTTTCAGGAAATATTTTATCTTTAGAATGGGGGCCCCAGGGCTGCCGTGCACAGCTGAGCCTGAGGCCTCTGCAAAACTATATATTCTTACGCATTTTTTTCTGGCACCTGTGCCTACACTGCCGTTGTAGTTGCTTGAGAAGTGAGAAAGTGGTACAGGCAGCAAGGCTTTGCTGAGCTCCCTCCTGCTGAAGCTACTTGGCTATAAGGGAGCAGAGAAGTAAATGAAAGCCCTTGTCCCAGTTTCATCACTGCAGTGGGATCACGCCATTGGCAGGAGCCCCAGGACACCCAGAGGTCACTGTGGGGAGAGGGACAGAGCTGATCCCATTTTATAAGTCTGAAAATAAGTTCTTGATAAGTAAAGCTATGAATAAAATAATGTTTTATGCCTATTAAGCACTGTAAGCTAAACGGCAAACTGCTGAATCTTTGAGTTCTGATCCAGGAAGGCAGATACCTTGTGTTTAAAGCCCTGGTGCTTAGATGCCCATACCTTTTTTTACCAATATGAAACAGTGTGTATTGTATCTGGAGTTCACCCCATAAATCAGTTATAAAGAAGACCTTTTGCTGAGAGATTCTGGAAGTATCAGATCAAGAAAATGTTCTTTATGATTAAAGATCTAGATGAAATTGAAAAACTGTAATAATTTTTAATGATTACTTTCTAAGAATGAAAATGGCTGTGAAAAAGCAATGAAGTATTACACTTCAGCTGTCATAATAAATGTCACTAGATCTTCAATTTAGCATGTTTGAAAAGTTTTGTGTGGCTGTAAGTATTCAAGACTTCACATTAAAAAGGGCTTTATCCAGTGGCATTGGTAACTTGGTTGGATGTTCATCATCATCTTAAACTTGATTGCAGCCTTTGAAAGTGCTTTTTAAAACTTACATTCCTTAAAGCAGAGGCAAATTTTTTGAGGAACTACCTTAGGCAGGAGAGGAAATTAACTTCTGGTTTCATGCTCACAAAGAACTTAGTGAAATTATTTTAGCATTATGAAATGACAGGAGTCATTAGTTTATATGAGGCCTTATACTGAGAAGACTAATCATCAGTTATTTGGAACTGTGTTACCCAAGATTTTCAACAGGCAAAGGAAAATGCATTTTAGAATAGCAAGGTGAAATGATTATCAAGTCCCATAAGTTACATGTTACCTTTAATTTTTAACCATCTCTTAGTATGAAAGAACTGGTAACTCTTTTCTTTCATTGCTGGTAACTCTTTCATTTTTACTGTTAAGATACTTTTCCTTGTCTATTCATGCCACATTTTATACCAGAATAGAACAGAATCCTTATTGTAGTGGTGGTGAAAAATTGTAAGGCTTACTTTTAAACCAGTGTATGTTTGAGATTTTCAGACTACTTTGATGTGCTAGCAACATTTATGCTTTAGAAAGAAATAGCAGTAAATATTTGTGTAGCTTGTGATGGTGCTATTCAACTGTCTGCTAAAGTGTGGCTTCTTTTTTTTTTCCCTCTTGTTATTTTTGGCTGAAATTTTTCAACCATTTTTGAGAAGGGAGCTAGACAAAAATAGACTATTCTGCCCTTGAAAAGTTCTACCTGTCTTATTCTAGAGCATGAAACTCTGATGCTGTGGTGCTTTAGATCAGGAACTTGGCATGTGATACTTGTGGCTGAGAGACAAATTTTCATTTTCACCGTGCAAATCTATTTTTGTTGGCCAAATTTAAATTGCAGATCAAGTTTTACTTTGTGTCAAGGTCTTACGTCTTCAATTAGCATGTTTTGTTCTTGTCCTTTTTATCGATCTTGGTTTTCAAGGCAGAGCAGCCAAAAGCAGCCTTGGTGCAATTCCAGGTGCCTCAAGCAAAGGCAGGATCTTGTTGTATCCCCCAGCTTGTCTTGCAGACCCTTCCACCTCCATCACCAAGCATGGTAACAAGTAGACTTTGATGAAAGGCCAGTTGGAAACTGGAAGCATAAGGGAGGGAAAGGGGAGAAGACAAGAAAACTAAATAGGGAAGAACTGACTGATTAACCAAGGAGGCTGTGTCTGGTTGAGGACCATGGAGAAGATGAAACAGGTTGGGAAGGATGGGGCTGGATGGAAGGTGGGAAGGATAGGAGCCTGGGGCAGCTTGAATGGAAGTGGCGAAGAATGAATAAAGGACCTGAGAAAGGACAAGTGCAAGAAGTCAGTAGGATTAGGAGCTGTGTAATCTCATCACATTTTCTTCTTACAGAACTTTCATCTATGGCCATAGTGGATGAAAGGTGAAAAGTTTCCATGACTTCATAGTTTCATACCTGGCTACAGGCATTATTAACTTTATGCTGTTTGTACCCTACTCAGGATGCTAAGTTTATTAATTTCTTCCTGAGCCCACTTTATAGAACTTTTCTAAATATGAATATATTCACACAACACCTTTTGTGAAACAGAGGAGATTGTTGTTGCTGTGTTATAGATAGGAACTAAAGCAAACATTAAAAATACAAGCATACTGAATGTCTGTGAATTCATGGTGCCCTTGTTAAAAAGATAAGGGCTTGAGGTTTCAGCCTGCTTACTTTAAATAGAACTGTTATTTAAGGCAGGGTTTGGGGGCTTAATTTTTTTAGTCTGACTAGAGTTTTAGTAAAGTATTTAATATAAAAATATTTCCTTAATTTATTTGTATTTTAAAAACAGAATATTTTTGGGAGAGGAAAGATTGTTTTATCTTTATGCAGAGTGAAGCGAGCTTCACTACAGGCAAGGAATAATTACCTGAGCCCTCTGTCTGTCTCTGTGAAAGTGTTATATATGATTTCTCAGAGTCATAACATTTTCTTCCAACATACCAGTCCTTTGGATTTTGCTAAAGCCTGTTTAGCTAAAAATTGCTGAGAGTGAGCGACTGATACAAAACAAGTTGATACTATAATATTTCTGAGAAATACTGTCAGTTCTTGGGAACTATCTTTAGTGCTTCTTCTTTGTTTCTAGTGGCTTTTCTTCAACATTCAAGCTGTTGTTTTGCTGACTCACTGGTATAATTTCAGAAATATCCTGGATACAAATAGTATCACTCTGTATTCATTTGCATGTTCTCCTTTGTTTTTGATTATCTTTGGGTAAATTATTGAAATGTCTATGGATACTTTGCCTTTGAATCCTTAATTATCTGGCAGTAGAAGTAAAGACACCTAAAAAGAATCTTCAAGCTTATGAAGCTTGCAGAATTGGGAACTTGGGATATGTCAGAACTAAGCTACTTGTGCAGATGGATGTAATTCACGTGGTTGTTCTAGTGAGCTCCTAGAGCTTAAAGAAAGACAAGAAAGCATTAACTGTGACATGAAATTTGTGGAACACTGTACAGTTTGATTACAATGACCACAGACTTATTCCAGACCCGCTGCCTCAGGATAACAAAAGCTGTCCTTCCAATGTTTTTGGGGTGACTACTCCATTTCTGATTCATTCTGCAAGAACCCAGGAATTAGAAAATTCCAATCTCTCAGTGGCATTTATTAGTAGCTTCTTAAGTTGCAACAGGAATGAAAAACACCAGCTTAAGTATAATATCTATCAGTTGTCAGCTGATAACAGCCCAGGCAGAGCTGTAATGAATAGGGTAATGCTGAAGTGGAGTGAATGAGGAAGGGAGGAAAGGAGAAGGAGGAAGCTATAATATTTCTCCTGTGAGACTCTTTGGTGAAAATTTCCCAACAGCCACAAAGAAATGATTTACTGTCAGCCTCTCTCCAGTTAATCAGCTCAGTTTTCAATGTAAGCCTGACTGTGTTTGTAACGTAAGCAGTTTCGTGTTGCTCTTAGTCAGGATAACAGAGAAACAGAGGTTTGCTATGTAGGCAGTTCTGATAGGTAGAAATTTTTTCCACTTTAGTAAATAAGATGGCAGTTGTCTGCATTACAAAGATTTAAATACTGCTTATACATCTTAGAATCTCTAATTAATAGAAGTTGCACCCTCAAAGTCTTCCTCTGGTGCTCAGCAGTCCTTTCTACAGTAAAGCAGAATAGAGGAACTTGGTGTGCTTCAGTGCACCTCCAGAGCACACCAGGCTGACACTACTCTGCCCCCTCTCCCTGAATGCTGTGGAGACATCAGGCTTTCTTGCAGCCAAAACACTTAGTCTGGCAGGTATTAATGTTAAGGTGTTGAGGAGGGATAAAGATAAACAGATTTGCTTAGCTAGTTTTTGTTGATTTGTTTTGGTTATTTTTTAAACTTCTCTGTCTCCTTAGTTTCATGCAGAACATCAAAACTTTGGGCTTATACATGGCATACCTGGAGCCAAGCATGTACTTGTTTGAATGAGTGTGAGGGGAAACTAAGTGAAATATTCCTTACTAGT
This sequence comes from Sylvia atricapilla, assembly GCF_009819655.1. Classification (NCBI taxonomy): domain Eukaryota; kingdom Metazoa; phylum Chordata; class Aves; order Passeriformes; family Sylviidae; genus Sylvia; species Sylvia atricapilla. Next base: position 30,358,635 of record NC_089140.1, read on the forward strand.
GATGCTCATGTCAGGGGTAAGAAAATCTATTTGCATTACTGCCACAAGTGCTCTGTTGCAGTCACTGTTCAAAGCTGCTTTGCTTTCTGAATTAAAATGAACTGTGCAATGAAGTTACTGGAATAAATTCACTCCTCTAAATTCTCTGGCCACCTACTGAAATCATTAACCAAATGTAATGAAAATAAGGCCTCTGATTAGCCAAGTATATAATTTGCTGATATGTGGAAGAGCCTTGGCTCACCCTTTCACTTGCTCATCCTTGAAACGTTTACATTGGCACAGGGATTCCTGTAATGGGAGTGACATAAGAGTGGCTATTCTAGATAACAAGTATGGAATCAATATAATATATAATTCGACATCTAACTTAAGCTCACAAATAAACTATTTTACAGCCCGTATACTAAATTTTCTCCCTGATATTTGGACAGCAAGGATGTCTTATAGCTTTACACAGGTTAGCTTCATTTATGGACCATGTACTCTTTCAAAGTAAAGCAGTCAGACTGACAAATCCTTTTTATAAACTGCAGTTTGAGTAATTCTTGACACAGGAAATACATTCATGTATATATACCCCATGTGATTAGAATTTCTTTTTAGTTCTTGATTTTTGTAATTTCAAAGGAATTACTTCAACAATTATCACCAATTTGAATTCATGATGCAAACTACAGTCATAATTCCTTATGATAACTACAGCTTCTGAGCTGCAAAGGCAAGATTAGAGACATGGGGAGAAAGAAGCTGCATTTTGTTGTTTCCCTCCCTTTTACATTCAGGTAACTTCTCACTGGGGCATAATCTAATTATTAGCTTGTAAAACTTTAGTACTATGCAAGTATTTGTTAATAGTAGCAATCTTAAGAACTAACAATAATTAACAATATTAATAGTAGTCATAGTAATAGAAGCAATAATGAATTTGGACAGTGTTGCTCCTCCCAGTGGTAATAAACCACAGGTACCAAAGGTAGAAAGAGAGGCAGGATAACATTTGGGTGGATTCTAACTGGGAAGTGCAGTTGGAACTCGTAGGCAGTTCTGTTAGCATCAGTTCCTTTTTGTGTACTTCGTGGTACACAGCCCAAATGGAAAGTCAGTGTGAAAGACATTAAAGGTTAAGAGAGAAAATGAGGTGGGAGACAGGCAGACAGGCCTCTGTAGTGGGGAAGAATGAGAAAGTGAGAGTGGAAAGAAAGGAACATTGTAGAAAGTAGTGTGTAGGTGGAGGTAACTGATTGATGCTGCGAGCAACTTCAAGCCCTTTTTGAGGAGGATAAGAGGTTAAAGAAAAGCCGGAATGATTTTCTATTGAGTTACAAGCATCAAACTGGCAAAAAAAGAGTTAATTAAGTTATATTGTGGCAATAGAAAATCAAATGTGAGATGACGTTTTAGCTGTGAGGCCCACTTCAGGCTGCTGAAAAGTAGTGGAGTACTAACAATGTTCTATTTTTTCCACAGCCTCAAGAAAACCTCATGGCTGCAGTGTCGCTGCTAATTTAGTTTTACATTTCATCACACGTTAGGTTTACAAAGTGTATTGCGTGTCCTCCAAAAGCTTTTGTTAAAATTTGTTTACATTTTAAAGGTATGTTTTTCACATTTTAAGGGTGAAGAGTGTTTGCACCTTCTTTATACTGTTAATGTAACAGCTTACGTCATGATTAACTGTCCTAGCAGAATTAAGAGTAAAGTCTATCTCCGTAGAATTAATTCTATAGCTTCCTGGAATTTTACTGAAACAAATACTACTAACAAAGCTGCAGAGCTAAATGGAAACATGTGCTCTGAGCTTGCTGTTAGGTAACTTGAGGGCACATCGCTGCTGTTATGTTATCTCTTCTCTTCCATTTGGGTACAGGGTTGTTTTCCTTATTTATTTAAAAATAAATGAGAGAGAGAAGGACCTGGCCATACTGAGCCTGTATTGTTTCTACAAGGGTAGCTTATAAACAGATTATCAAAACAAACATTTGTGCCACACTTCATTCCACAAATAGAGAGCTGTCTGATAGTAGTCAGCATGGTGTATCTCATAGAGAACTTGAATTTAATACCAGTGTTAGGCTTTATGTAAGAAGATAGCCTATAAAACTGGAGCCCTGCTTTGCTGTGTCGACATGTCTGGAGCTCAGAATAAAATTGAGTTTCCTGCTTTAGCTGTAGCTTGATCTTAAAATAACCTGCAGAAATTATAGTTCTGATTACAGGGAAAGTGAAGGACTTAGAATATTCTCCTAATAAAGTCATGGATGACACAAGTCTTAGTCATCTGTAGTATGTCTGTAATGGGCATTTCAGAGAAGGAAACAAGCCTTTGAAATTAGATAATTTGATTTGCAATAAGGCCTAATTATTTTAGGAACACAGAAAACCTTTGTTTTTGACAAAAAGAACAATCCGGAATTCAATTAGAGGAGAACAAGCCATTTTAAAATATAACGGATGCCACACATCATCCATAGGAAAACTGATGTCTTAGGGGAGAGAGTTACGTTTGAAATGAACTCCACCTGTCATTTTTCTATTGCCAATTCTGAAATCAAGAATTTTGTTCAAAGGACACATCACCCTTAAGGATAAATATAATGCTTGTAACTGAAAGTACACTCAAACCCAGTGCACTATAAACAGTAATTTAAAAGTGCTAAGGAAGTCTTTCTATCATCCTTTGAGTATTATGTAACTTTACAGCTGCAGAAAACACTTCAGGAAAGTAATAAATACTAGAACAAAACCTGGGTATCCTCATAAAAAATGCTAATTTGAGAGCACCACTAGTGAAGTGAAAACCAGTGTATATTTTGGAGTTAAGACAGTGGGGTTAGCTAATATTATTAAAAGACCTTAGTAGCTTTTCTGGGGTTTCTTACTGCATTGTATAAATTTGTTAAATCTTTATAAATTAATAGCAATATTTAAAGGCTTAATCATTCATCTTTCTGTGCTTGTTGATGAGAGTATGTAATACTGAGACACAATCCAAGGAATGGTCCTACTCTTCTTACGAATTCAACGTGGGGAAAAGCCAGTGCTGCCTTGGGCCTAGATAAGAATCAGTATCCAGTGCAAGCCTGAAGATTTTTTTGCCTATATGGTTTTGCTGGAGGGGGGCCAAAGCACTGTATTATTTACACAGTGAATAAGCTTTCCTCATTTGCTCCACTAAATGTGGATAATTATCATTCATTTTAAGTTTTTCAGTATAAATGACACAGATGTCTAGACAACATATTTATAATTTCACCCCATCTGTGCTAATTTTTCTATAAATGTCCTTTTAGTACAGCAAGTATTCTGTTTTATCAACAATATCTGCAGTGTTGAACAACATTCAAAGATGTGACTAATATGCAGCCCTCATTAAAAGAAAACATACCCACCCCATCCCAGAGTCACAGCACAGTTGGAAATTTCCTGGAGTGCCTTGATTTGTTTTGCTCTTCTGGTTTTCTGGGTCCATCCCAGACTGACAGTGGTTCCAGAGGGCAGCAGGCAACAAATCCCCACAGTTTATATTCAAGGTGTTGTGCAGCTAAGTGAATTTGGTTATCCATAGTAAGAGAAATCACAGAAATGTGTATACATTTCTTCTGAAATTAAGGTGTTTTCTTTAGAGCCCTTAATTACAGCCCCTTCCTCTGCACATTGCTGGGTGAAGTGAGCTAACTAACCAATGTGTCTCAAATCCTCAAGCTGGGACCCAGCTCTGCATGTCTCAGACAGGACGAGTGTAGTCTGTGTAGGGACTGCTAGGCTGTCATTTGCTTTGATTGTTTCTCCCTTCTTATCCAAAATTTTCACAGCTCACCGCTTCAGAGGCAAACTTGCATTGGAAAAGACCCCTCAGTATTAAGCATGAGACCCTTTTGAGGTCTGTTTTAATAAATCACCTCAAAATCATGAACCTTGCTCAGGTTCACCTGTACAAATCTTGTGTATATGTAATTATTTAGGAAATTTGTGTAGGAAGTAATTAATGGTCATTCAGGGAGAGTGTATTTCTAAATGAAACAACTTGGTCATTTTTAATTTTTCCCACTGTGTTCCCCATTTCCTGAAAGCCCCAGTGTGGTTTACAATTCAATAACTTAGTTTCCTAATAATATTTCTAGAAGCATATTAAACAATTGAAGCAAAAGAAAATAATCCAGAATCATAAAATAGCTATATATTTCCAGTCCCAATCTCAAAAATTTCTTTCTTGAATTTGCAAGAGCAGTTGAGAAAAGAGGTAAAGACCTCCAAGCTCACTCTTAGTTAAAAGCAAAACATCAGAGCAATAGAAATTCTAAATAGGATAGAATTTAAAATGGAAACAGTGTTACCAGAATCACAGACTGCTGAATACCCTGCTGCCTAAAGATGTATTGAAATACTTCAGAGTAGCATTAAAGAATGATTTTCAAGAAAAATAGTACCAAGGTTGTAAGGTGAATCCCTTCTGCAGCTTTTGAGGTCATTTGGTCTAATAGGTATTTTAGCAGGTTCACTACCTCTACCTCCTGTTTTCTTGGGAGAGTAAACTGTGTAAGATAGGGTACTTCAATCTGGTAAATAGTGACTACACATAAATGAAGCAGTAGCAAAAAAGCCATATTTTTCCGACAACCAAGGTTTTTGCTTGCATGTTTCCAGTGTAATCTGAGCACTTGCAGAAGAACTCTACATACACCACCTTTTAACAGTCCCTATGGAAACAGAAGATTATAAGAATTCCTTCTCTAGGTGTAAAAGCAAGCAAACAGCTTGGTTTTTTAACAGATCTTACTGTGGTAAAATAGCACTTAAAACACTGCAGTTTCTTTATTACTTAAGATCAAACTTATGTAAGCATAAAGAAAATTGTGTGAGAAGGACCTTAGAATTCTCAAAAACACTTGGAAGGCAAATGACTGCTGACATCTGACTGTTCATCCAGCGTTTTTTAAGGAACTAAAAGCTTTTAAAACCTTCCCCAGATTCTAATATATTATATGTGTTGCTGTAAGTGAATTAAAAGTCTCAGTTTGTAAAATCAAACTATTCCTTCTATTTTTTTGCATCCTGATACAATTCCTGTAAGCTGGTGTTTGTATACCAGTAAGGTATCCAGCTTCTGCTTGATGTGAGCGCTAGAAGCATATTGCTGGAAGGGTAAAACTGCTTCTTCCTATTGTATCTAAAAAAACCCCTTTCTATCAAAAGTTTTCTTCTGTAATGGGGTCAGAGGAAATTAAAGTAGCCTTTCATTCTGTGTTGTAGGAACTTCCTCTGAAGTTTCAGACTACCAGACTAAGCAGGCTAAATTCAGCAGCAGGGATGCCTTCAATTAACTGTATCTGTTCTATTTGTAGTACAAAGGATATGAACAGCCTACATAGCTTAAAAGAAAGGAGGCTAAATAGAATTTAAAGAGGTACCCTGCATATAGCACTCTCATAGGAAAGGAATGGGATCTCTGCCAGTCAGCAGTTTAAGATCGTGGCTAATGCAAAGACTTGGCTTGAATTTATACAGGTGTGCTGTCTAGTCAATAAGACATCCAGGAAGAATTTCTCTAGAAGTTGCTCATAATGTAAAGCACCCTGCTGAAAACAGTGCTGTAGTGAGCAATGTGAAGGAGTTTTAGGCAGAATTAGTAAATTCATTTTAGAGGAATGCATGGTTAGCTCAGGGGATTGGTAGCAATCTTGAGATCTTCATCACTTGAACACCATTATGAATTTAACCTGGTTGTTGATGCCAATCAAAATACACTGTCCTTATTATTGATCTCTATGAAATGACTTTCCAAGGTCCTTGGGATAATATCCAGAACCTGCAGTTGTCACATAAAAATACTGTGATAAAAAAATCTGGCATAAAGATAATTGACCAAAAAAATTGAATGAGCATTGAATGAGCCTGGTGATTAAATTACTGCTTACCTTCTGCAGACTGACTCAGAAGGATGGACCTCTTGCAGGGAGGCTGGCACAGCCTGTGGGGAATATCATGTTCCTTGCCTCTCTCAACTAGCATAGGTCTTCAAGCTGAAGTGGAGTAATCTGACAGTGGAGTGAAGAGCTACTGGGCTCTTAAATGAAAGAGAAAGGAAAAGGAATAAAGGGAGTAGCTGCATACTTTGTCATCATTGGAATATCTAGAATCATCAGGAAGTGTGAAACTTCACTACATTTCTCTCAATGACTATTCCAAATCCCCTTGAAAGTATTTTTGGATTTGAGACTCTGTGGCTTCTACACCTTTTCTTATCAGAATATTAAAACCAAGTAACTTGGCTTCAAGTGGCATTAATACTTAGTGTACCAAGTATCTTGGTGTTAAACTCTCATATACCTTAGGATCATGGCAGAAGTAATTTTTCATGATCTAGTGGTTTTTACTGGTGTTAAATATAGATATGGAAGACAAGAGATTTTATTTTCTCTGGGGTTACTATACCCCAGAAGGTCAAAAACCCAAGGAGAACTCTTAGTTTAGAAAGCAGAGGAAAGGCTGGCATATACTCAAAGTGCAAAAAAGAACTCCAGCACTGAAGCTTTAAATTTGTTTCATACTGTTAGACATCACTCACCAGCGCTAGTGGTTTTGCAAGCCATTTAATATTGCCGCGAAGTGGAGGGATTGTGGATTCCAGTTTGTTTTTCTTTATCTAGCAAAATGTTAAAGGTGGCACAGATTGGCAAAGTTTCCTTTTCAGTCAGCAGAGCTACTCTGTCATTTGGCTCTAGGCAACTAGATATTCACTGATGTCATTGGTTCTGACACATGATAAATATGCAGTAATTTTTTTGTGTATTCAGTAACTGAATAAGGTGGGGTTTCACTCCAGGGTAAATTGAGCTGAGATTAAATTAACTCTCTATCAGGAAATATAGAAAACATGTAAAATTGCTACTTAAACAGGTTAATGTGACTACACTGAAAATAATTTTGCTTTGAAATTGTGTTGGAATAGTGTCATGAAGTGAAATTAACATTGTGTGTCTCCTTGGTCAGGAAACTCCCTCTGAATAAGTTTTGTCTGTAGAGACTACTGATTTCAACTGAAACAATCTTCAGTGGATTTTTTTCCTTTGAAAAGTTAAGGGCTTCTCCCAAAATATTATTTTTCACTAGATCTCTGCTTTTCACAAGTGCAGAGCTTTGTCTTTGAACAGGAGGAGGAAGTGATTACCCATATCTGCTGATTTATGCCAGCTAAATTCTCACTACAAAAAATGAGAACTTTGGCATCCCACATTGCCAAACGTTTCATTCTTAGAACCAAGATTGCTTGTAACAAGTTACAAGATTTTGTAACTTGATGTTGGATATTAACTGTTGCATCCACAGAGATCTGATAAATGTTTCTTAGAAGCGGCTTTGTTTCAATTACATTACTGATGCAATCCATTTCCTCTGGGTGGTTTTTTTTTTAGTTGTTGTTGTTAATGTGTGCTTTTTAAAAAAAAAAATACCCTTAGTTTTTTAGTTGGGAATCTTTGAAAGATTTAATTATATTCAATATTAGAGTCAAAATAAGTATTAATGTAAAGGGATATATACATAGAGATTTTAAGTATGTTGGATTTTGATTCTCTTGATCTGTATCACTTTGGAATTTACTTTTTATTTTAGCCAATGACAAAGATTTGCTCAAAAGAATAAATTAATGTATATTGCAAGGGAATTTCAGGAATTATGCAAATCAGACTTCATCTAGATTAAGCACATCTACCTCCATATAGAAATTATCAAATTCGGGTAAAAAGATCAAATTCGTTTCTCTGGTGCTCTCATCTCACCTACTATACAATTCATCTTCCCCAGTGAAAGGCTTTCACTGAAACATGACTTTTGCCAAATCAAAGTCTGTGGCATCTGAATTATATTCATCAGTCAGTTATTCTGGGTCTTAATTTCTTGTATTCTGTTCCATCATTTCAGATCATCTGCTTAGACTGATTTACAGTAGCTCACCCCCACATTCAGCAATAGTACACATCATAGATGAGCATGGAGCTAAATAAATAATGATAAGCTACTAGAGACAGGTGGGGTGATATTACAATGGCAGGGGAAGAACAAAGGAAACCCATAAAGGGTCACCTTACCTGTTTTGCTGCCATGGCTCACTTACAGTGCTTGTATTAAAATTTCCGCTGATCTTTAAGAGTGTGTGAACTGTATAGATTCAGGGGAAAAAGTTCAGAATTTGTTGTGGCAGGAACATACTAGTACTATCACACTAGAAAATGCATTTTACCTACTTATTTTGTAAAGATCTGGCCAATATAAAGATTTTTATAAAAGCACAGTTTCTGTGTGATATAAGTTGTAGAGCTGTGTAGATAACCTAAAGATTCCATCTCATCTACATTTGAATGTGCTCCATTTCAGAGCTCAGCTGTTTTGGTTCTTGGCTGCTGTAGGCTGAATCTGAACCTGGATCCAAGTACCAAAAGGACATCTGTCATTCCTGTACTCAGTTACTCTTCTTGCTTTCCCTGGGTACGAAAGAGAAAAACCTGACAGGATAAACTGGAACACTGAGCTTGTATTGATGGCTAGGAACTGAGAATTAGAAGCTGAGTGCAGGAAATGTGGAGAGATTTGGGGAGCAGATGAGAGAAAAAAGCCTTTTGGAAAAAAACAAGCACTTGTGATTCAATGTTTGATGTAGACTAACAGCCATAAAACTACTTTTTCCTGTTCCTGAGCATCTACTTGAAGTTAGTGCCAATTTAAAATCTAATTTAATAACCATATCCTATTTAAATATATATCTGTGCAGTTGATTAACATTTTCTGTTACATTCTCTCTATGAGTTCGCTTGTCAGGAAGTAAAATGTTAAGATGATTAGCAGTATGAATAGTTAGTAGCAATAGCCAAAAAAGCCAATATATTGCATTAAATGGAATTATTACAGATGTCAAAGAATTCTGTTGAAGAGCCTTTTAAAGCACATCAGTTGGATTCCATAAGAGTGAAGATACATTTTTGAAGGAAAAGATTGTCTCTCCATGAGTTTTCAACTGATGATTGATCTCTGGCAATATTTATTGTTTCTACATTCCCCTGCATGTTTTTTTGCTGAGGATTGTGGCTGTGGCATTTTGGCCAGTGACTGAAACCCATGTAGGGAATCTTTTTCAAGAGGTGGGCCTGTTCTATGAATTCATATGAATCTGTGATAGCAGTCAATCTAGAACTGATTTCGACTGATTGTTAGGAATTTTAGGTGTATATTAGATATCTGTTGAGATATAGTTCTCTGGGAAATACTGATTTCTTGATGTTCTGCATATTCTCTCCCTGTTTTTTCTTGACAAAACAAAGTAAACCAAAACAAAAATAAAACAAAGGGGAATAAAGTTATATTTTACTCTGAATTCAAATCTGAGCTTCAGTTTCTTCTCTGGAAGTCTGTCTATGTAAGTCTCATTGGACATTAAACATTTCAGTGGTGGAAAGTACTGTTTGTACAGATTTTCCACCCTTTCTTTCTGCCTTACAGAAAAGCAGAAGGAATGAGGAATAAGTTACTAACTGCAAAGGGAAATCTGCTATTTTGAAACTCTGTGACATAGAGAAGCAAGAGTTTGATATATGTCGTATTTTCTATGATTATCAAGATATTGAACGTCATAGGATAGTAAAAATTTTTGGAATATTAAAGACACTGACATCACACTTCTAAAGAAGTGTGACAAGTATGTGACTACTCTCCTGTGGTTGGTTTGGTGCCATACTCTCCTGTCTTGGTGTTTCCTTTAAAGAGTACTGTCAAGACAAGGAAAGAAGAATGCTGAGTCCAAAAGATGAATCCCAGGAGGACACAGACAGCCAGGACGGTTCTTCTGCTATCCCTTCTAGGAAAGTAGTTAACAATCTTTGGTGGATAGTGGTGGTGGTCATAACCTATCTGGTGCCCATTCCACTCCAGCTAGGCAACAGAGAGATGTGCAGTTGGGGTCCTCAAGAGCATCCAACCACACTGTGCTCTTTTGCATTGGTAAACAAGATTCCACTTGGAAAAATTGCCTTATTGTATACCTGAATTTCCCTAGCTATGACTGTTTTCTGGGAAGAGCAAGTATCTCTTTTCTGTGTATTTCTCTGTAGTTTCTCATCCCTAGTTATCAGGAATATGCAATCTTATTTTATTATAGGCACACATCACAGGTATTCACACAACCCACATTAAAAATGTTTCTGTTTTCTGACTTTTTACTCCCTTGAGATAGAAATATGTCAAGGAAGACAGCAGAGCTGTGTCAAAGATTCATGCTATGCTCTGCAGTGACGTGAGCTCATTCAGCACTGGTGGCAGCTGATTTGTATTGATGGAGACTTCCTACATGTTGAATAAAAGCATAATCTCTGTTTGTGCCAGAAATCATTGTTTCCCACCTGTACAGTCTAATCTACTCCTAATGCCTATGACCTATTTTAAAATCTACTTCTTTGTAACTGCTCATGTGCCGTATTTATAGAAACACTACTGAAATGTTCAGTAAAGATTGTAGAGACCAGCCATGTGCTTATCCCTGTTTTGTGGTACATTCTTAAAAAAACCCACAAACCAAACAGTGGTACAGCTATTTGTTATGCATACTTACCACTCATTGGAAGAAATCCTATCTTTCATCATTTATCCACAAAGAGCTGTTGTGCTCCAAACTGTACATAACTGCTGCTGTCTTTTGCATCCCTGTCTAAGCAGAAGATATCTGCTCTGTGTCTTTACTTTCATGTAGAGCTGACTGCTCTGTTATCTGTAGTTTGCCATCAAAATTGCAAACAAAAATGTTGCAGGAAAATACTGACTGCAGATAAAAGTGCTTATAAATTAAACATGTCATGCAAGAGGACTTTCAGATTAAAGACCATTTTTAAGCTTTGAAAGCATTTTGTAATGGAGATGATATTAAATTGTACACAAACTACATGGAAGTTAGACCCAGCAGTTTGCTAACAGCATATAACAAATGATAGCAGTTTAATCCAGTGATGGATTAATTAATACGATCTGAAAAGCAAATTGTATGGTGGTTTTCAGAAGGGAAACTGGCATTAGAGAAGACTGTCATATAAATAACACCACATTGTAGTATTTCTGACTAAAGGATTATTCAATACTCACAAAAACTGCAGTGTTAGCGCATTAGTAGATTAAACTGGTAATTGAAATGTGCAGTTTAAAGTCCAGAAAGACATTTCAGAAGATGATTTCAAGAGGTGGAAAATTCTTATTTATCAATCTAAATATTTAGATGTAGTAGCAGGGAAGTTTCCAGTGTAATCAATCATGTTTTATTATGTATGTGCTCAAATATACATGCCCAGATAAGGGAGATTGCAAAATGTTCATATGAAGGAGAGTATGCTCACAAGTGTGAATAACTAATGACTTCTGCCCATAGATCTGTCACTGTCTTTCTCTGCTCTGTCCCTGAAGAGTGTGGGGCTGTGAAGAAAAGAGGCTCCAGCTTAGCCATGTGGAACACACCAGTCCCCCTTTCTGAAAATGCTGAGTAGCATTACTTTTAGGGGACTGCCATGGCCTGGAAAGTAATGGCAGACTGACTCTTAAGCAGGACTCTGCTGAGAGCGTGGGTCAAAGGAGGCAGGAGAAATGTTTGGAATTAACATGAAAGGCACAGATTTTCTTTTGAATGCTTTTTATCTCTGTAAATACTCTAAAAACTTACAGATCTCTGCACATCTGTTTTTTAATGCAGCGTGGTTAAACGCATGGCTTCCCTCAGTGCCTTTTCACCTGTTTAAGTTTTTCTCCCTGAAATTATTTGTTTTATTATAAATCAGCAAAATAATGTGAAATGCCTGTTGGGCTAAGAGAACTATTGTATGGGTTAGTACTCTGGTAAGGTTTAGCAACCAGAAGAAGGTAACCAAAAGATGTGTGCAAGATCTGTAAGAATGAAAACAGCAGGTATTTTACTTGTGATCCTTAGTTACATATTTAGACTGAAGAGAGACTTAAAACTCCTTGCCCTTTAGGACATGTAAAAGTCACAACAGAAGGATATTGGTAACGAGCCCATGGATATTGGTAAATAGTTAGCAGACATGGATTATTTCAGTCCATACCCAGACTTTGAAGGTCTACCATAGTCCAGAGGTTCATTAGAGCTATCAGCCTTAGACCTGGAGTTGGTAGCCCTTTTTCATTATTCTTATTGAAATATGTGATTATATCATGCTCCCTTCTCCACCTCACTTAAGGGAGCTGTTTTTACTGTATGCCAATATGAATAATGAAGGAAACAAAGAAATTATTTTGATAATTCCTTTGTCTCACTACATGTGCAGGTGCTATGAAGCCAACTGTGAGCAGGAAAGTACAGGGAGGGGACCACAAGCAGTGTTAAAAAGACTAAGAGTGTGATTTCCACTGCTTTGTCCTTACCTGACTGTCCCTGCCCCATATTGCACAGACTCATCCAGAGGGTAATGGCAGAAAAGAGGGTTCAGCAGGAAAATTGATGTTTCACTGGAGGGAGCAGAGCTCTGTCTAGCAGTGCAAACCCCCTTCCCATCCCACTGCCTCTAGTACATAACCACAGTGGCAGACAGCCTCAGGAAGGCAGTTTAGCAGCCCTGTGACTATCTGCCTGAGTTTTCTTGTTTTTTTAACTTAGTTTGAAACTAGCTGAAGACTATTGGCTTCATGTTGGTGGCTCTGTCTTTGAGGGGTCACTGAGAAGGCTGGGAGGTTGCTACTGGAAGTTGTCATATCAGTTATCATGGGTTATTTTTTGTTCTGAAGTGGTCCTCCTCTGCTGCAGAAGTTCTGCTTAATGTAAAAGTGGTTTTATCATTGCTGAACGAAGGCTGTTCCCAAGGTACTGCGCTGTCCAACTTGACAAGTTTTTAAATAGTGTTCATACAGTGTTAATTGGCTTAATTGTACTAAATACAGGATTATGTTTTACTAGCTAAGTGTGGCATGTAGGATTCATATTCATCCATGAAGAAATAATTCTTTGCAGTCCCTGCTTGCTCAGCTCCTGCTTGTTTCACAGCTCTTGCACTTGCTTCTCATGGACTGATTATAAGTATTGGTTTATTAAGGCAGTTGGACCTATCACTGGCTCTGTCTCATGTGACTGTCACTTTAAGGCTCCAACAGCACATCCTTAGAGTGGCTTCAGCCTGTGTCTCATCTCCTTTCCTAAAGCAAGGCAAGGGAGCTCCTCCTTTCCTCCAGGGAGAGGATTATGGCAGCAGATCTGTTACAGTCTGCACCCTGCCTGGGAGGGCTGCCGAGAACTGCTGGGAGAGGAGATGTGCAGCTTATGCACAGCGTGAAGCAGCTTAGCTCCCTGAGGTGTAATTTTAAGCTCTTCTTGGATTTAATAATGGTTATACTTGAACCATTTTTCTCTTGCTTTCTATACTAACCCTTGGCTGGAACATTATGTAAGAAGAAATACTCTTTTCTAGTATGATCCAAATGGTTCTTTATTTTGCAAGCTCTTGGCAGGGCCTTAGAGTGTCTGTTTCTTAGTCTAGCTATCTTAGTGTATATAGATATTTGTATATATATTTATACATAAATGAAAATGTAAACTTCTAATATAGTCAATTACTCTTTTCTTAGTTGCTCTTTTTTACCTTGATTGATTTATGACAGCAGACCCCAGTGCTTCTGTAGTTTTTGAATAAACTGTTTGTAGCATCTTGCAATAGAGCATCTAGTTTTTTAAATAAGCATCTAGTTTTTTAAAAAACTAAAATTAAGATCAACATAAAATTATATGTAGTTTTACAAAAAAAAATCTAAATGGAACAAAATTTCAAGGGTTTCCCTTTTTCAGGATACTTTTCAATTAGTATTGCTTTCAAGTAGATTACTCACTTTAATGGCACACGGTGGAGTTAATGTTGTGGCCCAAAAGGTGTTTTGGTAAGAAACCTTCGTGGGTTGCGTTTTATTCTAATCTTTCATGGCATTGCAAGCTACAGATTCCAAAAACTCAAGAAAATGGTTAAGAACATACTGTGCTAGCAAATACAGATATTGAAATACATTAATCATTTTACTCAGCAACTCCAGTAGCATGTTTATACATCTGTACTCAAGAGACTGTGGTCAGTCCCTGGTGCCCTAGGTTGGGCTGAGGAATGGAACCACAGTCATTTTGCAGGAAGTTTATACTGGTTCAGGCTGTGCCTTGGAACATTGGGTAGCCTACTGTGGGAAAGGAAACCACAGGGAAGGGATCAGAATAGCTCTACATGCCCATGCCAATGTATACCCCTATTTCAGTGACCCTACCAGTGAAGTTTCACAACAGGAGGAGGTACCAGCAAATGTTCCATAGTCAAAAGTAGTACCTGGAGAGGATGGTGAAGAGCTTATAAAGTGCATGGGAAGGAGGAAATACATACCATCTGTTCAATGCACACACAAAAAAATCTGAATTTTGCTACATGATCTCCCTAAATATCATTTTGTTTGGCTGGAGTTTTTTCCACAGTTCCATTGCTCTTTTTCCTGTCTGTGCTGTGATCTTCATATTCTTTCAGCAGGTTCTATGTATTTGAGAGTTTTTTCCCTGAAAATATTGCGGTATGAAAGAGGACATAGGTAATTTAGTTTAAGCAGAAAATAATGAGAGAAGAGTTACAACTATGCACAGAGTGAATTTGTGGAAAGTGGATTCCTTTCACTCCACTGGGTTTTTTTTTTTTGAAAATACCATCTATCATCTTGAAATTGCTTTAACATGATGTCCACTGTATTACAGAAAGGAAGAAATGCTTGTAATCCAATGTGGCAATAATGGTGAACAGACAATCACTTATCATGAAATAGTGACAGATCTGTTTCTTGGAAGAAGGTCAGTTTTGACCTTTATGAACAGTAAATTGGAAATGGTTTACAGTATAATACAGTTATCTACAATTACTCATTTTATCTTGAATACCTTTATACTTTGCTATTTTTCAGCAAGATTAGAAATTCTTGAAAGAATTTCTAAATTGCATTGAGAGGCCTATCTTTTAAGGTTTTGGATTTTTTTCCCTTTGGAAACACCACTGTAGTTACATTAGAAAAAACAACCTTGGTTTCTTTAGTCATGTTTGTGTCTTTCTACCCTTTGTTAGTATGATTCTCATTTAGAAACAGGAACTGTGAAATGTGGTGAAGAATAAATAGATCTCTTCTAAATAGACATTGTCAAGGAGGAGCTAAGGAAGTGAATTGTGCAAATTCTTAGAACCAAGTAACGTTTATTTCAGAAAAAGACATATTTCTCAGCTGTCTAATTTATCAGAATGTCCTCTAAGATAAGGTGGAGCAAAGTCTATAAAATTGGCGCAAATTCTGGAACTGGATGAATAAAGATGATAATGGACCATGACATTTGGTTGTTGTCACATTTTTTAAGAAAGATCATATGCTGCTTTTTAATTGTCTCTGGTGTGGAAATTGAACCATTCATTTTAAGTGTATTCAAAATTAATTTAAGGTCAGAAATGTTTTTACGTGTGTGTTGACTAGCAACTTCAGTTTTCTTTTTTTGTCTGGCAGATGTAGATGTGATTGGAAATGAAATGGAATTTTATGGGTGCATCTGTTAGCTCATTTTAAACCAAGAGCATCCATTGGTCACTTTTGGACTCTGATTTGTGGAGAAAGGGAAAGATAATGGCATTGGGTGTCAGCTTTTCTTTGAGGTGTTTCATCAGGTGCATAGCTCTCAATTGACAGAACAGTACTCATGTTCTTGGAATGAGTGTCATCTCCATTGGCTGCATTTCCAGACATCCTTTCCTGTAGGTGGGCTGACACTTGGTCATTCTCTCCCTATATATCCTATGTCCAGACTCTACTATTCTGTAGAGTGCTTCTGTTCATAGTAATGAGTAGCTAGTGGTTGTGTAGATTTTATGTTAGTTCTGGGATGTGGTGGTTTATGCTGGTAAGCAGGGGCAAGTCAGCTTCATGGGGTGTTTTCCTAGGACATGGTGTGAAACATGCTTTATGGATGCTACCATGGTCTCAGCATTAATTTAATTGTTACTTGAACTTTACAGTCAGCAGAGAGAGTGCTTGGCAAAGGCTGGCTATTGGGAAATCCATGACAATGTAGAAATTTTAGTTCAGTTATGCACTATCAGATCCTAATTAGGGGAATAATGAACCAAACACAAGCACATGTAAATATTAGTGAAAATAACCTCATTTTCCAAAACAAACTCCTGTTTCTTATCCGCGTAACCCTAAGATATAAGTGTGCATGGCACAAGTATAAAAACCATAAAAAGGGAAGCAACCAAGAAGATTTTTCACATTTCTGAGAAAAAAAAAATTCTGAATAGAAGAACTTACTTAGGTATGCTGCTGCTAGTGCAGCCTTCTGCAGTACCATGATGAGGGTGGAACCTTGATGAGGACTATTCAGGCTACATTCCAGTTGTCTCATGTCAAACAAGTGTATTAATAAATTCTTATAGTAACAAGCCTACACTCAGTACTTCACCTTAAAATTAGTACTAGAGCTTTTCCATGGCAAACCTTCAATTAGTTGCACTGCCTTTTTCTCCCAGTCCTTAATATGCAATACCTGATGCAACAATTCCATAACATGGATGCCATCTTACTGATCACAAAACGTCTGCTTAGACTGCAGAACTTAAACACTTACTGCAAGTTGCCTCTTGTATTGCAGATGTAATTGTAATGATGTTTCCAGCCAGGCTCAAAAGCTCAGTCAACAGGACTAAATGTGCTGAGAGTTGTTCATCTTAGGTCTGGAGAGAGGGAACTTCTGCTCTGAGTGATTAATGTGCTAAGTGGGGGGTGGGAGTTTCCATATGACGAGGATTTATTTAAATGATTAGGCTGACATTCTCGAAGGACCCGAGAGTTTCTCGAAAAGTAATTTCTAGTGCTTGACTCCATTAGTCTAGTGTGCCTGTTCCAGGCCTGATCCGTGGCTTTCTAAACTTGAGCTTGAAATTTGAGGAGGGTTCCCACTGATTTTTTATAGACTTTCTTAGTAGGAAATTCAATTTCTTGCAAAACTTACTTGAAAAAGGCTCTCTCATTTGAAACTGAAGAAATGCCCACTGACTTTCTGCATATCAGATGAGATGAAGAGAGAAAAATACAACCCACTAGTAAGAAAAATGGACCTGCTGAAATGTGGAAAACCAAAAATGGGTAATAACTTTTGACTTTTTAAGTTTTCTGAACTGCAGTTGCTAAGTGGCATCAGAATTGCATGGAAATTTTCAATATTGTTTCTTTGACATCACAGATGAATTTTTAGAAGTGTTATATTAGTGTCTGGAATATTACAGAATGCAGAACCTTTTTTTTTCAGTGTTTATTAGAATAATAATCACAGAAAATATCTCCAGCTAATGTTCTGAGAAAGTTGCTGCACCTTAATAATTTCTATAGTTTGCTTTTCCAGCTCTTAAAAATTACAAAGACAGACGTATGTCAGAGTGAGGAGACATGTCTGTTTGTTTCCTGTACTCACCATGGTAAATCCATTACTCTACTTACTGATTGAGTTGACTGAACCATAAATAAACTGAAGAAAACCTGATTTATTTACAGCTGGTAAAAAGACTTTTGAGTACAGCAGTGTCTTGAACTTAAGTAAGAGTAGTAGTTTGCATAGAAATGTCAGTATTTTTCTTATGTAAAATATTATATTTTTATTCCTTAAAATTTTGTTAGTCTGAAGTATTATAAGAAAAGTATACTAGTAAGAATTTTGTTAATGAGCACTTGAAGTGAAAAAAGATGATTTTCTTATCTCACAGAATTGAACCCAAATTAAACTTTATTTTCATTATGTTTGGTATCCACATAAATCTGGATTAAATAGCGATATTTGTTAGTTCTTCCCTTTTCAGTGATTTTTCTGTTCATTCTGATTTCGTAGTTGTCCTGAAACATCAAGTTGACTCCCTCTGGTGGTTGAAACCAAGTCTCTGCATTCCAGAGAGAGCCTTTCAGAGATCCCTCCATTCTGGAGAGCACAAATCACAAATAAGATTTTCTAAGTTTACTGTTACATCATTATGAAAACCCATAGATACAGTTTTTCTTACCCTCATTAGTAGTGCATTGGTATTGCTGTGTTTTGAAGTTCAAGCAGAAATTTGCAATGCTTTTTCAAGAAATCAAGGTAGATTGTCAAAGTAAACACAGATATGGATAAAGTAGGCTTGGAATCATTGACTGTGGTGAAAATTGAAAAACAAATCAGAAAGGTGCAATTAGACAAGTGGTGTAATAGTAATGACGCTAACCGAGTCACACAATTACAGAAACAAGGTCTTTTATATCTAGCTTGGGATTTTTTTTTCAGTTTGAGAACATTATTTGATTTTAAAAGTAAACATCTTAGAGTTTATCTTTGTCAAGACACCCTTTTAGTGTAAAAGGAATAATTCTTCAATATTTGGATTACAGCTCTGAACCTGAGATGTCTGTCTCTGTTTTTCAAGTAATTCCCCCAAATCCCACATGGCAAAATATGAGAGAGACTTTTTGTGATTGCTTACTGCAAATTATTCTGGTTTGGATCTATGCTCTACAAAACCACAACTGTCTTCACATTAATGAGACAAAAATATGAGAAAGCATCCTAGAAGACTGGCATTTTCTTGCTTGTGAGTTCATAACGCTTTTTGTGTATTTTATATAGTCTCTTACTGGAGTGCCTGCCTTATGTAAGGAATCAGTAATGGAAATGAGGCCATCTGCATGGTAGTCAAGGTTGTTTCCCTGAAAGACGTACTCTGTCTACAGCAGAAAATAAATTGGATGAAGGCCTTTAAAACCTTCACAGCCCTTCCTTCAAGCTGAGAGGGGGCTTCCTCAGTAACTCCTCATTACCTTTCTGTAGAGCAGCTCCTCTTCTCTGCCTACTGACATTGTTATCCATCCAACTTTGGGGCTTGCCTGCTGCCTAATATTCCCATCAGCTGTATTAGCATTATTTCTGCTTTTCCTATTCTGCCAGTCCTGATCGAGTGCCTGATCTAATAAACACTACCTTCCCTTTGCTTGGCATCATCACTGGGAAAGTTTGCCATTCATTTTCCCTGCCTTACCCACAGTGTTTTCTCTACGCATGTTGTCAACTCTTCTGCTGCTAGGTATCAGTAATCCGGTAGGCAGACCTCTGGAACATAGCAAGCCAGCAGTTCAGTGTTACGTATTCATTTTATTTCAGTCCCTGTGCAAATATGCTCGGTGTTTTAAGTGAGCTGAGGGAGAGAAAGTCCTCTGAGTGTGTTGCAGTTCAAGGCAATGTGGTACAAAGGGGAGCAAGATAGGAAAAATGTATAATGCAAACAGATGCATCATTGCTAATAAACATCTGCAACTGTTAATTCTGCATAGAATACATAAGAGCTTTATTTCTGAGCTAGCACAGAAATACTATTTTGCCACTTTGCAACTGGCATGACATTTACTATCTCATTAGGAAGATTTCTTTAAAAGGCACTAATATCCTTCTGTTGGATTTTCCCCCTCCTCTTGGGGGAGGTTTCTGTTCAGTCCTCCCTGTTTCTGTGCTTTGGATCAAATTTGGATCATTTTTAGCCCAATGCTTGTGCAAGATCATCATGTTCCATAAATTTTTATTAGAAACACTCGAATAATAGAAGGTCTTTCTTGATTTCCGGGGTATAATTGACAGGTTGTAAGCCTAAGAAGTTACATGTAAAGGTTAGATTTTGCTATGCAGTAAAAAGGAGAAAAAACATTCCCCTAATTAGTGTAGTGTTTTGGGGAGCACATACTTCTACAACAACAAAAGGAACTGGAAGATACTGTTTCAAATGCATTTTTGGGGTCAGTCATCCTTTTTCCTAAAAAACAAAGTTGTCAACAGTTCCTTGAAAGATTTGCCCTACATCTTGCCTTCCAAGGGTTTTGTTTGGAGCAGTGGCTGTCACACCCCTGAAATAGCAACGCTATTTGGGGATACTTCTAAGGCAAACCTCCACCCACTGTCTTATTTGCTTGGAGCATGCTGCCCCATAATACTTCAGGACATACCTCCTGGCATGCCCAAATGGTAGCTGTTTTGATACCCTCACTTCAAGGAACAGCTTTTTCCCCCTCTCCTCTCTCTCTGTCATCACCTTGAGATTAGAATAGTGGTAGCCTCACTGCTGTGAATTATTCAGCAGGTGTAAACACAACAATGTCACAAATGTGCCGAAGCATTCGCAGGTGGAGAAGAGATGGAAGAAAAGTAAGTGAAAATCCTAAGCTCTAGATGTATTTGGTACCCTTTGTAGCAGCCTCGTGATACCTTTAGATCAGGCAATATGCCTGATGAGTCAAAGACTGCAGGTCTCCAGAACCCTTCATGGTGCCCTTTCAGTCATCCTCAGCAACTTGGGGGACTTGGTATATGGTCTTTTTATAATACAATAAAAATACATATGATATCGATATTGATACAATTGAAAACGTTGCCTTTCTTGTGTGGGTGTGTGGCATCAATCATTATATCTATTATAAAAAGGGAGGTGAGAGGAACCTTTTGTATCATGTCTGCTCCATGATTGTTCTTAGCATTTCAGGATATGATGCAAGAATTATGTTAGTATGCAAGTACACAGACACAATTATGTCACGCTTGCTTTGAATTTAATTAGATAATTTTAAGTTGCTGTTGAAGTGACTGGAAGATACTGATAAGCTGGTACTTGCTGACTTGGAGACATTATACCTACATAGTTCTTTAACCAGGAAGTGCTGCTGCCACCAGATCGAACCTGAGTTGGCATCCTCACAGGATTCTCACTGGCAGTGGTACTGATTTGTGCACAGAAGATCCACAGCCAAAAGAATGCTGTTTCACATTCTTCTCTGACACTTTTCCATGCATGGATGAGGGCATGCAGGGGGCACATTAATGTCTAATTGGTTAACCTGATGCCATCACTAACACTGATTTATTATCATTTTCTAATGGAATCACCAGTATCTCATAGATTTTGGAACTGAGAATAAAGTTACATAGAAATGATAGATTTTACTGTACGTGCATTTATCTTTGTCCTGGTTTTATCTTGCCTGCAGCAGTAGTATCTAGAATTTAGGGTATTCATGTTCCTTATATCAAAAAGGCTTATTCTGGAAAGTGAAGTTATGCCTGTGTGCTGATGGGTGTAGAGAAACATGTATGTAAGGGTTCTCCTAGGTGAAATATAAATAAAGTAACTCAGAACCCCAAATATAGCTCAGCTTGGCTTTCTTGATAGCAGATCATCCCAGGTTTGAGTTTAAAAGTGTTTCATGTTCTGATGTGATTTACTGGGCGCATTTACCTTTATTCCTGTGACAGAAGTGGTTGGCCTGATATTTGCATGAGCTCTGGTGGCTCATAAGTGGAACTTTCACTCATGTGTTCAGTGTAGAAGAAACAGCAAACACTACAACGTTTAAAAACTTTCTGGCAATAACAAATTAGATGGCATTTGTGTTTGTGCTTGTAATGAGTGTTTGACTCAAAAGCCTATTTGGAGAGAAGGAATCTGATTTTAGTAAATCAGTATAATAAAGCCTTTGATTTTTTTTTTTACCAAAGCCAGCTAACTGTAACTTCAGTGTTGGTATTTCAAGGCCTCTCACTGATATTTTAGAAGTCTGTGGTTGTTTGAGCTTCCTTTCCAGGCCCTGGGGAAATAAGAGTATGGTAAATCAAAGCCCAGATCGCTGTTTGCATTTATTTTACTTTTCATTATGACATGTATGCAAACACTTAAAAGAAATAGGAAAAAGGTATAATCATGATAAGATCCTTTTTTTTAGAACAAAGGGGAATACTTTTCCAGTTTAATTTATTACACTTCTCCTTAATACTATAAACTGAATTGAGTGCCTCATCAATTTTGACAGTTCACATATACTTCTAATTCAGTGATAGTACTTTTTAAAATAATTACTGACTCCTGAGAGGTAATCCAAGAAAATAACTGGAAAATACTTTTTCTGTTCTGAAACGTATCTTAATTTCTTGTGTTTTTTCTTTTCCAAGTGAGGAAGTTTTAAAACTGCAAAGTGCAGTTGAGTACTTAACTGCCAAAAAAAGTCATTGTGCTACCTTTGAAATAAATTTTCCACTTGCA
The DNA here is from genome assembly GCF_009819655.1 of Sylvia atricapilla. Taxonomy (NCBI): domain Eukaryota; kingdom Metazoa; phylum Chordata; class Aves; order Passeriformes; family Sylviidae; genus Sylvia; species Sylvia atricapilla. The sequence continues at coordinate 30,380,765 of NC_089140.1, forward strand.
TTTGCAGTTTTTCTGCTTTCCTTGCCTGTGACAACCAAAATCCAGCCTAAGATTGAGGATATATCATGAATCAAAAATATTTAATAACATTCAGTGAAATCTAGGTGGCACTTTTTTCAGTTTCATGCACTCTCTAGCATAATTGAGATAGTAGAGAAAGAAACTGCTGATTTTATATATTGCAAAAAAGTTTTCTAAGCGTCATCCTAAATTTAGATGCTTTTGTCCCCGTGCTGAAATGAGATGCTCTGAAGGCTGTCTTCTTTCATCGGTGTTCTCTTGAGAGAGGCTCTGCATCTAGCTTCTCAGGTGGCATAAAGAAGCTTTGCCTATATTGAAGTTAACAGAGGAATGACAGATTATGCCAGCTGAGAATTGAGGTGCAAGACTTTAGCTACCAGAACTGAAATGATAAAAGCATCCCATGGGAAGTAACCTAACCTTTCACAGTTTATTGATCATCTGACTTGTACTTCTGATGTCACTAGCTATTCTTAACCTTTCAGCTTCTTGCTCCTGCTGTTTGCTGCACAGGTCTTGCTGTGGCACCGCCTCTCCTCCAGGGATCAGGACATTTTCTGCAGTCTGGAACACCGAACAATTGCTGTGGCAGTTTTCTTGCCACAGTCCTCTTTCAGTCCTCTTTAGTCGTGGCTATTGAAAAGCACTTTGCTCGCCTGATTTCCCAGCATTCTCCCCAGGAACACATGGCTCCTGTGTTTGGCCTCACTGCCTGCCACCTTATCGCTGTGCCAGGGCTGCTCTTAGATTACAGAGTGAGCAGTGTCCCTCTAATGCAGCTTCTCAGAGCAGAAATTTAACTCCTTTTCCTGTGTTTCATCCTCTGCTCATGTCTTACTGCCTGGCCAGTCCTTCTCTGTCCCATCTCCTGCCAGTTACTTTGTGGTTTACATGGCTGCCAAAATTTCCCTCTTTCCTTCTGTTCCATTTTTCCTGCAACTTTCAGCCTCCTACAATATTTCGTCTTTTCAATCTTTTTCAGTCCATTTCAAAGGCACTGTTATAGATTTCAGGTATTGGTGCTTTTCAAGTCCTGAATGAGTTGGCACATAAATCTGGTTTTAAAAAATTCTAGGTTTAAACTGTAGAGTAAATTTAAAGTATTATCTTTATTGGTGAGGAGGCAAATCCTCCACTCTTCTCAGCATTTAGGGCTCTTTTCTATAAATTTCTTACTCCTCTGATTATGTCATGACCGACTGATGGCTAATTCTGCAAAAAAGGGAGAGTTTTTACTTTCTTTGTATGAAGAGGCCAAATGGAGCCAGTTTCCTTTACACTAAAATGTGCAAAATTATTCTGGTTTGATTTCATTTCATGAAAAGCATATGAAAACTGTGAAAAATACTGTACAAGTTAATTGTAACTTTGGGCTCTTTTTTGTAGAGCAGAGTTCAAAAGAGTAGCACTGGTTTAAACTCTCATTCTCTTTTCTTTGTAATACTTCACCAAGATGCTTTCTAGGGTAAGGTGTGGCCATTCCTTTGCATACTGGTTTCTTCTAGATTTTACTTCAGCTTTGTGTGTTTTCAGGAATATGTTTTTATTACCTAGTACTGCTGGTTGGAGAAGCTTGTCATCTGTCTTTTGTCAGATGTAGTTTTAATTTCGTGTTCCAACTTCTGTAGTCTTCCTTGTTTACTTCATAAACCTTAACTGCTTCTTCTATATGAGTCTGCCTTGAACAACCAAGGCAGGAGAAAGAGGCTCACCAGCTTCATGCCCTGCTCCTATGTCCAGCCTTTTTTATTGTCCCAGCCCAAGAGTGTAACTGAGACATTCCTTTGAGAAAAGGTTAATTTGGATCCCTGCAGTCCCGGCAGTCCACACAGTTCCTCTTATATAAGAATCATAAATGTACTAGACAAGATGGTCTATAAGCAAGTCTACTTGAATTCTTCTTGATTGCATCTAAAATCAGGAATGGTGACTCAGCTGATGACAGCATTCCTTGTTTAAATTCCTGGATTTAAAGGTGGCAGAAATGTCTGCCAAGAAAGGTAACTGCCAAGAAAAGAAGAAGATTGCCTCTCTTGGGAGCTGGTGGTAAGAATGCAGGCTGCTTTATTTTCTGATGTTTTCCTTTAGCATTTGTGATTTGGAAGATTTGTGTTTCTAATACACCAGGAATTGAAACCAGTCACCAGAAGCAGAGATTGAAATGCCATCTCTTAGTGGAAGACTTAACAGTTGGTCAGTGTTCCCATTGTAAGGAATGGTTTCAAAATGCAAAGCCAGAGAGTTAAATGAAGCTCCTTTACCTCTTTTTACACATGCTCCAAGCATCTAAATCACTCAACAAGAATGCCATTTTTCAAGTGTCTTATTTTCTTTCCCCAGAATTTCAAAAGCCCTGTGGGAAGTGCCATCTATGGAGTATAATTGATACAGACACTCTTCTGAGACTGTTTTTGTTGTTATGTTTCAAGATAAAGGCAGTTGAGTACTTAAAGGAAAAATAAATACATATGCCTTTTGCAATGTGTTGTAACTGAAAATTAAATATTTTTATACTCAAATTTTGGCATATTTCCTGGAATCACTGAGCTTTCAGTAATGTTTTTAGTTAATATTCTGCAGCCTACTGTTGTATTCGCCACAGCTGACATGAGCTCAGAGAGTCTGTCTTTATTTAACCTTAGAGAGGAATCCCAGGCTTGCTCTGTAGTTGGCAGAGCTGTTGGGAAGGATCTGCTGTGGACTGCAGGGGAGAGAGTGGGGACAGGGTCTGAACCGTGCCTGCTACAGATTTACGCCATTGGTGATAAGAAAATCTTGAAGAATAAGTGAAGTTAGCCTTTATCAAACTCTGATTAATATTTGCTTTCATTATCCATCCCTTTCCTTTTTTTTCTAATATTTTTATGAATCTTGTATCCCACTGCTCCTCGAGATGTTTGAAGTTTAGGGCACTGATTAGTACATTAACTTTTTACCTGTAGAGTGTGTGTATATATATATATCTCTGTGTAGAGGGAGTTAAAAAACATAAAAAGCCCCCATTAGAGTAAATATTCTGCATCACCTTTGCTCTCCAGAGACTTAAAATTGCAATGCCGTGCTGGTGGGAGGAAGACACTTCAGCTAAAAGTCAAAGCTTTTAAAGACACTGATTCTAATTCTCTGCTCCATTACCCATTTTTCACACTGATGTAGCCCCACGGAGCTGCTTTGTCTCTTTCTTGTCAGCTAATAGCAAGTAAGAATGTAAATGGCCTGTGGCATTAGGACTGTGCAAAAGACAGTAGCAAACCATTCAGTTTGATTGGTGATCTTATTGTTACTTGTTTAGAATAATTTCATTGATGAGGTTAAATGTTACTCAGCTAACTACTACTTAGTTCACCTTTAAGACAGTAATTACCCCTAAAATTTAAGATTTGGTATGGCAGCAGTTATTAGAAGTATTGGTGGTAACCTTACTCTTAGCAATATTTATGCCAGGAAATAAATGCGTGTCTTATTTTTCAGTAAATATCGGCATTGAAATTACACTAAATCTTACATACTGATTTCTGTGGATTCAAGTCTAGAGCTGCCCTAATATTTGTTTTCCCCTTACTAAGGAATGAGGTTGAAGTTCAACTTGATGAAGTAGATATTACAGTGCTAGATTTATTATTTGAATGTGTGAGAATTCTAGAAAATGTGTAGCTTACCAAACTGAGTGTGGTTTCAGTTGCAGATTTTACCAATAGTGAAAGGAAATTTCCATTGTTAAAAAAATCTGAAAGCCTCCCCTCATGCTGCATTTTCTGAAAATAAGGATAATGGGATGCTGGTCCAAGATGGGAAATATAATCAGCCAGAATCACCATTCAGACCTGTAGAGGTTTATTTTCAGCCAGTATCTGCAAAATAAGCTGCAGGGTTCAGTTTGCAAACACTATTGTGAACCAGACCCTGCGGGGCTCAGTTTGCAAACACTTTTGTGAACCAGACCCTGCAGGGTTTGCTGAGCTCCAGTTACTGCTCCTAGTAAGGCTTATTATCCTGCCACAGGAGATGTAAGAAAATCCATCTCTCCCCTTTAAACATGATAAACCTTTGTCACCTACAATGCAATTAATGTTAAAAATAGAAGAGTGCTGATGATAAGATTGTGACTTGTAGGCAATGAGCCATTGTCCAAGTACAGGAGACTTATCTGGCAGGCCAGTCAGCCTACACGGTTTGCTGTCAGTTTGCTGATTGCCATTTCTCTCCGGGTTTGATGAAATATTCATGTCTTTGCTCTGCTCTCTGCAAGCACTATTGATTTCTTGTATAAACGTGGCTATATTTAGTCTAGACAAATGGAATGTGGATTGCTGCTGAATAAATGGGATGAAAGGCTGGGGGTTTGCCTGTCCGTTTCTCTTGGTCGGTGGCAATTATTTATAATCAAGAGTAGTTTTTGTAAGTTAAAGGTGATTTTTTATAATTTAGTGATTAGTCTCAGAACAAAAGTAAGCACTTAGACACAATCATTCTGCTGGGATAGCAGGTTAAGAAGCCAAATTATTCTCTGAGGTTTACAATCACAGTTACTAGGATTTAAAAAAAAAAAAAGGCCCAGAAAAGTGTATGTTTTCAGAATTTTGAGAACAAAAAAAATGTGATCAGTGGAAAATATTTGGTGCCTTTTCTCTTTTTTTTTTTTTATAAAATCTTTTTTTAAGAGATTTGATCCTACAGTTAGAATTCAGTCCTCTCCATTTGCTGCAGTTTAAACTTTTAATGCTTCAATTTTACTGCCTCTGCTTACTAGAATATTTCTGTTTTGTTTTAGTTTTCTCCTTGGAAATAAATACAGCTGAAGCAGAGAAAAAAGAGAAAATATGTTTAAAATCTTGTTCCCGACTCATTTCCGACAGTGTGTTTGTTTTCAGTTAGTAATCTTATTTTCCAGCGAAGATAGTGGAGGAATAGGAACTGGAGCGGATGTGTTTGTGTTTCACTGTCCTCTTGTGGATGGAATCAGAACTGCTGGGCTTTAGCAGAAACCTTCAGCTGCTATTTATTTTCCTCTTGTAGATATGCTGCTTGTTAGTATTTTGTTCTTTTGAAGCAGATATGGTTACACTCACTCTCTTCATTTGATGTGCAAACCAGAGTTTTACAAGTATTGTAGTGAAAATGATCAAATCGCTCTGTTCTGCTGCTTTTTAGCCCCTTTGATTTAAATTAGGAGATAGAAAATACAGGACCCTCCATTAAGAACTTTAATGCTGGATTAAGAATTTATAACATTGCTACAAAAATTGAAATAATTTGTTTTCTTACAGGCCATATAGAGTGTGCTATGCATGGTGGTCACTTTTCCAAAAGCTTTATTAAAACTTCTCATTTTGTGTGTCAAATTATTTCCCCATGTTACATGTTACTCTGTGTTTGCCAGGTATATTTATATGCAGTAGCCATGTAGCACTGAGTAGCTATTCATGTGCGACACTATCCTCAGAAAATCTACATGCTAGCTTTGAAAAATCTCTTGCAGTGCAGTGGGAACTGCAATGCCTTCGTCTTACGCTGAGAAAGTGCCCTGAGTGTTTATTGTTTAGCATCTATAGTACCTAGGAGATTTTCACTAAATATTGTTCCACTGGGCTATGACATGATTTTAGAACTGGGTTGTGTGTTAATCTGTTTAGCAGAATATTAATCTGGGAGTATTTTTGCAGAGGATGGAAGGGAAATGCTGAAGTTTGCATACATAGATTGTGTAGGTGTTTTGGAAGGCCTGTACGTTGAAACAGTCTTTGAGTGAAACGAGTCATTCGTGGTAGGAATGCTCTGTATTCTCCTGTTACATTTAATTGTTGTTTTGTTCCCACAGTGGATGTGAAGTCGGAGGTTCCTGTGGGCCTGGAGCCTATCTCACCGTTGGACTTGCGAACCGATCTCAGGATGATGGTTCCCATGGTGGACCCCATCATGCGCGAGAAGCAGCTGCAGCAGGAGCTGCTCCTGATCCAGCAGCAGCAGCAAATTCAGAAACAACTGCTCATTGCAGAATTCCAGAAGCAGCATGAAAACCTGACCCGCCAGCATCAGGCCCAGCTCCAGGAGCACATTAAGGTAGCAACATTTTTCATTTATCCCTTACTTTATCTGCAAATTGAATATCTTAAGCAGGGGAAAGGGAACATGCTGAGAGGTTTGCTGTGACTGAGAGATGGTGTTCGAGTGCTCTTCTCTCTATATTGGAACCTTTGAAAGCAAAGCTGCTGGCACCTATGAGTGACTTGCTCGCAGCAGACTAAGGCAATACTGTGAGAATCATGAAGCCACCACATCCACAAAAAAATCAAGCTACCTATTTTGCAACCTGGATTTTCAGCTGAACTTCAAAATGGCTGTTTTTATCAGTACATACTGGTTTTAGTATATTAAAAGACTGCATTTTTGGGCAACTGTTTGAGTTTGTGGCCACAAATCAAAGTGATAGGCAAGTGCATAATATTTGCATTTGTAAAATGGAGGCAGGTCCTGATAGTGTTGTGTTCTGACTCTTCTCTGAACTGCCTCATATAATACAGCAGCAAAATGATTTATGAGATTGCATGCACTGTGGCAGGATTGCTATAATGGATTTCGACTGGGAATTTGTGATCTTGCCTTTCATTTAATTTTTTTTCTTCTTATCTCCTTGCCATTGTGCTGCTGTGCTAAGCTTCCACTTGACGGAGCTGACAAATGCAGCAGAGCACAGCAACCAGAGTTGGGTGATGCACAGGCAAAGAACAATGTGAAGTTTCCAGGCATCTTTGCTAAAAGAGAAAGAAGTGAAACCAGAGCAGCAGGCTGCTACCTGACACTAGAGTTCAGTTTGGTGACAACCAGAAATGCACTGCACTGCTTAAAAGTCAGTTAAGAGATGAGAAGAAGTGTAAGCATAAAGGCAAGCAGTGATCCTCAGTTTCTCAAGGGGGTTGTTTTAACCAGGGCTGACCTAGAAAACACTGCAAACTGCACTTTCTCATGTCTTTTTGTTCTGTGCAAGTTACAACAGGAACTCCTAGCCATTAAACAACAGCAAGAACTCCTTGAAAAAGAGCAGAAACTGGAGCAGCAAAGACAAGAGCAGGAACTGGAGAGGCATCGCAGGGAGCAGCAACTTCCTCCCCTCCGAGGCAAAGAAAGAGGACGAGAAAGTAAGAGCCAATGTACCATGAATCCTAATAAGAAATGAATCTATTCCCCTTTGCATTCTCCCAGCCAAAATGAACTATGAACAGGAGCCTGAAGGAAGCCTATTCCTGTGTGAAGTATGCAGGTTGAGAAGTCAAGACTGTGCTTTGAGAAGGGCAGGGCCACCCACTGCACCCACAGAAACACATTTCTGGTTTGTGTGCAGACTTGGAACACTGCAGGAAAGCACAGTTTGACGGACTTGTATATATACATTTCAAGAGTCAAGCTCTTTGTATTAAAGAAATGAGGAAATTTGAAAGCACAAAGCTTCACATGAGAAATTTTTGAAGAGTAAAAAAAAAATAAAACAGTAAAAAATTAAATTAGTTGCTGACCATTGTTTCAAGACTGAAAATAAAATGAAAAATTTAAGAATATTTGAGGATAAGGCTTCGAAATATTTTGCTAGGACTTCTGCAAACTGTCTTGTGTTTGTTCTTGATGACATTTCATGAGGCTTAACAAAGAGTTATTTCTAGCTTATATATAGCTGTAAAGAAAATACTATAAAGATTTGTTAGGATTTGGTGCTCACTAGAGGGAGACAGATACAAATAATTCTCTTTAGTGAGGTCAGTTTGAAAATCGGGTTGAAGTACAGTGTGAAGATATTCAAGATGAAGCTGCTGCAAACAGATACGGTTACTTGCCCTAAATGGGCACTAGAATCAACTGACAAAGACTGAAGCAGAAAAGAGCTTTTTTTATCTTGAGAGGAAAAATATATCACTTCAGCAGCTGTAGGTGTTGTAGACTTTTGAAATTAAGGTGTCCATGGTACTTCTAGTACTTTGAAGAACAATGAACCCATAAAAAAATTTCCGTCTTACTGACCTAGCAATGTGAAGGTGTGGAAACTGCAGGAACAAGGTTCCTCTAAGCAGTATTAAAAAAATCAGCCTCCATATGAACAGTTGGGCTTTATCAGTGCTCCTGCCAGAGGAAGAGCAGAGATGTGGCCTCAATGGTTCCCTTCTCAATTTGAGCTTTCTGGGTGGCTGTTCAGGATGTAACAGCCAGCCAAGCAGCTTGTCACCCCTCCAGGCCCAGTCCCAGGGTTTGTTGGTGGTGATGATCTGTTTAATGAGTAGAGGAGGGAAGGGAGGTTGGGGTATGAAACAGAGAGGTAGCAGAGGTATTTTGTGGGCAGTGGGTCACATGGGCCATGCTCAGTGTCTCAGCTGTGGTGTGTCAGGGTTGGGTAACCAAATACTTAAGAGTATCAAATATGCCTTAGTGCTGTAACTTAGAAAGAAATGGAGTTTCATCCCTTTTTTGCCACTGATTGTGGAAAGCTAAAAGATTTTTTTTTTTCCCCTTAATGAACCATGTTTTGGCTATCAGTAAAGAAGTATGCCCCATGCTGCAAGCTTGAATTGTCAGTTTAACCTTACAGTGACATGCTCTACTTTTTGTTCTGTATTGAACTAGCCACCAAGAGAGGTCAAAATGCACTGTCTTGTGTCTTCCAGACATTTCAGGTAGAAGCTCTTAAGGAGCTCCAATTGAAAGCTTCACTGCTGGCTCTTTCTACAGTGTTCTGAGGACAATTTTGCTGTTTTACTACTATTACATTATTAAAAGAAAAAAACCTTCATTACTAAAAACTCAAACTGACCTTTTGTTACTGTCTTTTTAGTTCTATTGTTGGTTTTGTATTTGGATTGTTGGGAACTATCAGGAAATAATTTAAATTCTTCAGATACATCTGGCCCTGGATAAATAGCCTCATCTACTGTTGAAATATTCCTTATGACTTCACTAGATTTTTGGATCATGGCCAGCTTCAGGCTTCCACAGACAAGCATTTAATCCAAATGTTATCTCATTTTGACTTTTTTCCACCAATAGTTTTTTTCATAGCTTACCAAATTTCCAGCAATAAGCCACAGACTCTATTTTGGGATTTCTTTTCTTTGAAAAGGTAATTTTTTAAAGTGAAGATAAGATGCATTTCTCTGTGTTTCTTAGGGGCAGTTGCCAGTACAGAAGTGAAGCAGAAACTTCAAGAGTTCCTGTTAAGTAAATCAGCTACAAAAGACTCTCCAGCAAATGGGAAGAATCATTCCATGAGCCGCCACCCCAAGCTCTGGTACACGTATGTTCAGTATTAAGCTGCTTCCTTGTCTCGTTGAGGTATCAGCTAAAATTTGGCGGAATGCTTTTCCAGCAGGGGTGTTGAGAGTCTGCCTCCAGAGCAAGGCAGGAGCTCAACCCAAAGATGAGCAAAAAGCCAAAAGTATTATATTTCCAATTGAACTGAGGAGTATTTGCTGTTCAGTGATGAGATGAGAGCTATACAGAACAACACTCTCTCAAAAATCCATATAATTGTTTTTATTTTAGCTGCTTCATCTGTAGCATCTACAGCTGTTGCTATCACAAATTTTGCAACTGTACCTGTCATTTTTCCAAGTATCTTAATTTTTTGCAGTTAGAACAAATTTCTGTTTGTCTTACTTGGATTTTGAATCAATCACAAAACATTTCCTCTTGCCTCCAGTGAAGTTGCTTGAATGTTGTTAGTAATTCACAAGGATTTTGAGAAAGGTAGTGGTCATTTAACTTTTCTGACTCATGGATTTTTGGATCCAAACTGCATATTCTTATGATAACTTGACCTTGACAAGAATCTGCTTAGATCATGGAAGCAAGTGATTTTGTTGAGTCCTTCAAATGGTCTGTTGACATGTTTAGAGTTTACAGTTTTGCAGTTTTTATTCTCCACATAAATGAGTCCAACCAAATGAACTCTGTCTGCGTTTCTGAAAGACTTCAACATCATGCCCGCATTGACCTTCAATAGTACAAACAGAAAGGCACATGGTACACTAGGTTTTGATCTTTTACTTTTACTCTTTTTTAAAAGGATTGATGAAGGTTGGGCCTTGGAGTTTTCATTCTGAGCTAACTAGAGCATTTTGGTAAAATGGTTTAATAAGTATATAGTTACATTGTGTTTGGTGGAGATACAGTAATTTTTTTTTCTTCCAAATAATGTGTAAAAGTCTCTTGAATATCTAATATTTCTAGACTAAAAATCTGAACTTCAGATGACTGAGTATGAGGAGTTCAGGGAAGGATGCCTTCTGCTGCCCTACAGAAAGTAGTACTTCCTCTCATGGCAGAGACATATTACTGATTACCCACACTGTGTTGGAAATACAAGCAGAGCCTGTAAAAGGCCAAGTAAAATTATGTTTAGATAAACACAATGTTTGAAAGGCTTTCTCCTTTCCATCACCCCCTCTCTAGATACAAAAAAAAAACCAACCAAACCTGCCCCCCCCCCAAAAAAAAAAACCAACTCCTGTTTCTGAGCCAAATGATGCAATTTCTACATGGTTTTTCAGAAAGCTCTGCCCACAATATTTCTTTCATCCAGCAGTTGTCAGAAAACACTCTTCAGTTTGGAGCTTCTCTGCTGACGTGAGTGCTATGTGCTGCAGAGTGATGTACTCCTAAAATTTACAAACTGAACTTAAAATCAAGTTTTCATTTACCTTGTCCACTAAATAACTTGGAGGAGGAGAGTATCCAGGAGATCCAAGATGATTCAATATTTCTGGTTATTTTATACAAGCCCTCTTGCTCTGAAAATCCCCCACATTTTGATAGAGAGGGCTTGATCAGTATACATCTATTGGTACATGATAAACAAGCCTTAAATGGTTTTGTCAGCTGATTCATACTAAAAAGCAAACATCTGAAATGGTCAATTCCTCAAACTGGTGACAGACCCTGTTTGTAGATCAGCATGAATATTATCCTATGTGACTTCTGTAATGAGTGCAAAAAATGCATTTTTGAGAATCCCAAAGAGTTCCAAAACTTACTGTGAGAGTGAAATTGGTTACATGAGCCTGTGGTTTGTGCACACTTAGACGAACAAGAACATAAACACAGCTGAGACGTGTACAACATGTGTGGATAGTTACTGCTGGTCACCTCAGTGACAGCTAATTTGTGACCTCTGTGTCTGCTGCAGGGCTGCCCACCATACCTCACTGGATCAAAGCTCTCCACCCCTGAGTGGGGCCTCGCCACCATACAAATACACTTTACCAGGAGCACAGGATGCTAAGGATGATTTTCCACTTCGTAAAACGGGTGAGTTAGCGTTGTTTATTTGAGCCCCTTGCCCAGCAATTCTCCCACCCTTTATTTTAACCAGCCTGTCCCTCAGCAGGCGTATATCATATTCCATAAATCCTATTCAAGATGGTACTCTGAGTATGTTCAGAGATCCAGGCTGCATATTTCCAAGGCCAGCCTGGCCACATGATACCAAGAGTTGGTGTTTCCCAGTGGTGACAGCTAGTGCAGGCTTCAGTTCTGATAAATCTTGTTTCTGAACAGATCATCTTGGATCTTTGTTTTCTTTGCTCTTCTTCTGGCTTTAATAACTCTCTCTGCCCTGCTTGGTAGGTACAGTATCTATCTTTGTATGTTTTAGACAATGTTTTTCGGGGCATTTTGAGGGGAAATCATGGAAAGAGGAGGAATTGGATTGATATTGTATTTTGTGTCATTGATTTTCAGAGTTTTTAGGCATATCACAGACTCACAGAATATTCTGACCTGGAAGAGAATGAAAAGGATCATGGATTCGAACACTTAAGTGAATAGCCCATATGGGGATCAAACCCATGACCTTGGCATTACCAGCACTGTGCTGTGTCCATATACACACATTTGCATGTCTTCTGACACATAGAAAGTGTTCTTTTTAAGGTTTTAGAATATTTTAGAAGAACTAACAATTCATCTTGACAGCAGGTGAACTGTAGACATAGCTTTTTCTGCACCATAAAGAAAGCTAGAATGGTGGTGGAGCCCATGTGGCTGTTGCCTCAGGACCTTGGTGCAGTGACTGGTATCCAGGAATGCAGGGAGACACTCAGAGGAGAGGGGAAAAAGGAAAAGAAAACATTAGATCGCTTATTGCATGAGTCTGCTGTTGAGTGATATAGTTACGTTCAGAGAGAAAGTCTGACTCCCTACTGTGCTAACAGCCTTTGAATGTGATTTAGCCACTGGGAGATTGAAAACTAACTGCAAAACTGACTTGAGAAGAAGTGGCATTTGGAACCAGCATATATTCAGAGCGAAAAACTCAGCCAGTATCTAATATTTTGGGGCAAACTTGCTAAGCTCACATTATATCCCCAAATATTTTCAAAGGAATAGAAGCATGAAAAGCAAAATGATAATTTATTCTAGCTGAATTACTCTTTGTACAATATGGTGGCAATACAATAAGATTCTATAAAATCAGGCTGTTCATCACAATAAACCCTTATGTGGTTCTCTGCTTAATATCCCTGAACAATGTATATTTTATATGCCAATAGACTATACATTTTCATTTTTTGAACAAAAGAATACATTCTACATCTTCTAAATGCTGTGAGTTCATGTACATGTATTTGAAATGCAGGCTTTAATTTTTCTTCCATGTTTATGTATCTTAAACGTTATGATTGATATTTATGATGTGTCAGACTGTTGATCTGTAAAACAAAACATTTTCAAACTTTGTAACAGTAAAGTTCTCGTACAGCTGCTAATACTTTTATATCTCTGTGGGGGTTTCAAAATATCCCTTAATTCAATTCTCATTGTCTGCATAAGAGGACCATGATATAATTAAATCCAGATGTTTTCTATATGTTATTCCAAATATTTGGGCATGCAGTGCATCAGTTCCAAAATTGAACAAAGGACATGATTACTCTCTGAAAAGAAATCTACAGAATAAATAGACAAATACTAATATAATCATTAGTATAACCATTTCTATGACATTGACATAGTGATTCTGATAAGCAAATATAAATGAAGTGTACATCATGTTGTACGTTACCAACAGAGGATATTTGATAGCTCTGTTGATATCTGTGAAAATAGCAGCTGTTGATATCCTGTTTACACATCCAGTCTGTCTGTGTACTAGAGATGTTTAATTCCAGTCTTCAGCAACATCCCCACAAAGTTTTCAATGATTGTTCATGAGGTTGAGTGTAAAAGCAACAGGAACCAAACTGACACAAGTCAAATGACCCTAAACTGCTCTGGGTGGCTGTTGGGCCATCCTCCAGGCAGAGGGGACATTGTGGAGCCTGTGTCATCCTCAGGGACTTTACTAGACAAAGATGTCCCACGAGCACTCATGTATATGGACAGGCTGTGAGCCTGCAGAAATCTGACCTTTGCCATGAGGGGTGAACCTCTTTTCCTTCCCTTTAGGCTATGAAGGCTTATTGCCACCGGCTCCTGGTAAACCCTCTGTGGTGCTGAACCTGCATGAAGTCAGCAATTCATATGAAAGCAGACCTCACATTCCTTTCAGCCTTTAGAAAGGAATACCTGTTGCGACTTTTAATTACAGCTTTGTTTTGCTTTTTAGGTTACTTTTCTTTTCTATTCTTTAAGATACAAGATACAGAGGTATCTTCTCTCACTTTGATAAAATGCTCTTGTAAGATAATTGTGATTGAATCAGGTACTCTGAGATCAGATTTAATGGGAAACAAAGCTGAATGATTCTTCCCTGACGTCCTAATGTGTTTTTCAGTGCTGAGGGAACACCAAGTGTCACACAGGCATTATAAATCATGAGTTTTGCTTGCTTACTTTCTTGTTCAGTAATCCATTTAATCTTTGCTTAATTAGTCCTGAGGTGGCATCTCCTTTTTAACCTTCTAAAAATTAATTCCGAGAGAATGGTACAAAGGAAAATATTTTCTGCAGCCTTTACTCTTCTAGTATCTAGAATGATGGAATGCTTAGGTAACTAGGGAAAGACTTAAGAGTCTTGCTCTGTCAGTGTTTACAGTTAGGTACCAGAGTTAACATCCTAGTGCAGTGACTGTGGTTACTCAACAAGTCTCACCCATGTGGATCGTTCCTTTCTGTACAAGATGCAGCAGAAGTTGTCAGCAGTGGGCTTCAGAAAGTTTAGCTGCATGGAGGATTGGGACTGTCCTAGGGGCTAGAGGCCAGGATATGCAACTCTTTGCACAGCTGCATTCAGATACTTGGTGTTGACAGACTTTGAAAAGAGCAGAGCAAGGGGAGCTATTGCTTCACTGGATAGATAAATACACCATAAGGAGAAGCTACACATCTGTAGCTATGAGCAGAATTTAGTGTAAACAGCATAAGATTAAATTTTAAAAATCCCCAAAACTTGCACCATGGATACCAATTGTAACATGTATTTTCTGCAAAACACTCGAAAGCCTGAGTAGCACATGGCTCATTAACTTTCAATGAGACTAATGCGTCTAAATTACCCAGAGAGGTTTGAAAATACCTCCCTATTACTGAACACTTTTGAAATTCATACTGACTGTTTTAAGAGCTCTGATGGGAGCCATGTACTTTTGAAAATCTGATCATTTAATATGGCAAGATTTGCATCTTGAGATCTTCTATTCTGTGACTATTTATCCACGAAAATATTATCCTCTTTTTGAGGTTACTGTAAAACTAATAAAAACACAATAAGCAACATGGGTTTGGTAATGTAGAAGATCTTTTGAAAGCATTTTTTTCCTGTTTTTTCTTTTACCTTTTTGAAATGCAGAATTTCTGTCAAGTGGCCCTAACATTTGCATTTTCTCCAATCTTTAAAGTTTCATTTCTTGTATGCAAGTGTTGACAGAAACCAGCAAAAGTCAGTAAGGTCCAACAAGGGTTAGCTCTCTAGCCAAAGCTGCATACTTTGTAAAAACGTTGCTGTAGGTGAAATTTCTTTATTTCGTTTCATGTTTTCCCCCAATTCTTGGGGACATCATCACGTCAAGTATGAACTGTTTTTTCTTTCCTGAGTTTAGCACAGTCATGGAAGACTGGGAATGTCAATTAGTATTTCTTTTCATTTTGTTTTTGTGCCAGTTGAACCTTCTTTGCGGTTGGAGTTGTACCCTTACGACTAGGGATCTGCAGATCTCTCACCATATAACAATTGGAGAAGATGTTTGTAGCTCACTTTCCAAAAATTGGAAGCATACTCAATGGAAACAGCAGGGGGATTTTTTTTAATAGCAAATAGTATGAGGTTCTTCCTTGAGTGGGAAAAGTTGTGTAATTTCATACAGGAAAAAAGAGGAGATGAAGGATTGTTTAATATTGTGATGAAAGTGAGGAAGAAGGCTGTCCTGCACAGCCTAAGATCACTCTGTGAAAACCATATTAAGTTAACCTGATTAGGCAGTAGAATAACAGTGTAGGTCTTGTGTAAATGAGAATGAAAGATTCGTGAATGAGAACTCAGCAGAATTTTTTTTTTTTTTTTTTTTTTTTTTAAGAAAAGAAATTAATTAGAGTATTTCCTTACAATTCTTTGTGTACTTAGTGACTCAGTAATTTACTGGAGCAGTTGAAAATCAGGTTTGAAGGTTTTTCTCCTTTCTCCTTTTGTGCAACCAAATTTTATTTCTGTTTGCATTTTCTAGGAAAACGCTCTTTTGTGATGTAATGGTATATGAAAAAGCTGGATTTCTTTTGGTTTTCATTTTTAAAATAAAGGCTTAGAGTATCCCTAACCCTCAATTACCATGTCTGCCAACATGAAGAAGTCCAGCTCAGTGGAGAGAAGTCCTGTTTTTCTCTGAATTTAAGAGTGAGCACAATAAATGGGAGAGGCACTTTGTTTATTGAAGCAGGGAAACAAGGCAAACATATGATTCTCCTAAGTTTATCCCATTTTCCAGGGATGCTAAGCATTCCTGCCTCTCCAGAGTCCTTGTTTTCCTGGGTTGGTGAACCATCTTTACAAATTTGGACTAGGCAATGTGCCCAGAAGAAATCAGTACTTATCACAGTGAGAAGGAGGAAAGGTACCCTGATCTTGATTCCTCTTCCTGTTAACCATCAACTGTTTTTAGCTTTCCCAAATTCAGTATCAATAACTTCAGAGCATATAATTGGTAGTAGGACATTTTAGAAAGAGGAAAAGCTTCCACTTGCAGTTCCAGGGTGAATCAGAGGCAAAGCTTCCAGATTCATGTAATGAACGAGCCAATCCAGTGTCCAGGCCCTGGGACCCAGCAGTTCCTAGGAAATGTGATGTGGTTGTAGCTACTGTGTGTGGCTGTTATTGTCTCCAGCCCATCAGAACCCTGCAGCCTCCCAAGCTGGGGCTGGGGAGGGATGTCCCGCCATTCTGATTGAGCTAAAGTTAGAGGAGAATTTATTTGAGGCAACTTAAAACTAAATAAAAATGAGTGCTAGAGAAGGCTTAATGACACTGTCAAAGAGAAAAGAATCTGTGGAGGTATGCTTTGGTATCATGAAAGCTGCCAGGGCCTGCACCAGGGTTCCACAGGAGTCGTCACCTGAATGATTCTCATGAAGACCATCATAGTTGACCCATCAGTGCAAGATTGTTCCTCTAATGTATTTTATGTAACGCTTTTAATTGCAGAAAGCAAGGGATTTTTTGAGTGGATAAAAAGCTCAGTCAGTTTCTGGATTCAATGTCTTTCTCTTTTAGCAAGAATCCCACTCTATGTATCTAGATCATGTTCTGTTTTGCCAGTAATTATTCTGTGAGGCTACCAGAATGGTAGCATCTTCCTAACTAAACTGATTATACAATCTTGATCAAAAGACTATCTTTTACTGACCAGTGTATAACCAAAACTGAATTATGAAGTTCTCTTTCATGCAAGTACATAGAACACTATGCATGTTTTTAAAAATGCCTTATAAATTAGCATTTATAAGTACCTTCCATAACTTTTTGATAATTAAGGAATCAGATACTTGACACCTTTTTGACTTCTGAACCTAAAGAAACATCTTCAATAAGCAACAGGGAGCAGTCCTAAAATCTAAAGCATTTTAAGAGCATAATGTCCATTGAAAATAAAGTGGAATGTTTTAATGGGTATTTCAAAGCTTTATTCCCTCTGGATAAATAAGTTACAAAATACTACATTAAAAATTTGAGATTGTTTGAAGTCAGTAGAAACAGTCCTGTTTGATTTCAGTAGGATTAGGATTTTTCTTGCACTTTATCTGGAGCAGGGAGTGACAGTTGAAAAGTTTTAGAAAAGTAAACAAGAATATCTAAAAGATGGCAAAAAGAGAGACACAGAGGAGGGAAAAGTGGAAATCACATGGTATGGGGTCATCCAAAATAGAAGATATTGGTTAGTAAAGACTGCACTTCTCCAAAATCCTGCAAAACATAGTTTCACTGAAAAATCTGTTCAAACCCACAACTCTAATTAAGGGGTTTAGCTGCCAAATAACATGTTGTGGCTAAAGCCAAGTGAGTATTACAGAGCCATTCATGAGCAAAGGCATAAGCTTTGTACTTTGCTTTTGATTTTCTCATGGGAAAGTAATATAAATGAGAGTGATACCTCCCTGTTGGCTTCAACTGTTAGAAATGCAAAGCATGCTGAAATTGTACATAATTCTCTTCCAAAGCAAAGGAAATAGCATTTCAATGGTTTTCCTCAGTGTCTCGTTGAGTTATGGTGGTGCACAATTATTCTTGTTAAATTGCTCTAACAGATGGAAGTTTACATTGTATATTTAGCTAATTAAGTTGTAGGGGATTGGAATTACATCCCAGAGCATAAAAAAGTCTATCTAAAAGTAAATTTATTTTAATTCAGTATGGTTGTGAAGGTGTGGTATGGGTGTCCAATTAAGACTTCAAATGTGGGGTTTTTCTTCTCACTTTTCTTAACATGAAGAAGAGGTACTTTCACAAAGTTGGCCTTGCCTACAGAAGAAGACAAACATGTCTTGAATTCCCAAATAACTTTGGAGCCAATTTTACCTTCATTTTTCTTCAGTGGGGCTGAATTGCCTTCCAGCTTTTGAGATAAACTTGGCCAATGGTTCTCATCTGCTAGGAGAGCAAGATATACGGTGTTTTGGTTGCTTTTGTTTTCTTGGCACCCTGTTGCCTTTGGACAACTTCAGAATGCAATTCAGCAGTCTAGCCCTAACCAGCTCACATTTACTGATGATGCTGATGCCCTGTTAAACTGGGGGCGAAGATAATGGTGTTTCATGGGGAATTTCTGAAGGTTGGTGAAATATTGGACTGTTGTTGAAATATTGGACTGTACTTTTTGCCTGACATCAGTGAGTTATCACTGCTGGATATTTTCCTAGATTAAAATCTCTGGGATTTAAACACCCTATGAACTAATTCCTTCTTTTTGGGGGCTTGGGAAACATACTCAATAACATGATTATTCTATAAAAAATAGACCATGTGTGTAGGGGTCAAATGGTGACCATAGCAAAAGCCTTGACTTTGGGGGCTTGGGCATTATCAGTGACAGTTCTTCACTGAACAGAGTATTCTTTCTTGGGATTCAGTGGATTTGGGAGGGGGATTTAGACTGAAGAGTGGGATTTGCAATATTTGCAGGAAGTCATTGTATGTATTCCCATTACTTCTTCCTAGCTAAAATCAGCTGATGTAGATGGTCAGAAGAAAGGGTAAGAATTACCAGTGGAGACCTAAACAGAAGGACTGCCAGTCATACAGACATATTTTAATTTATTTATTGAATTATTACCATTTAAATGAGAGATACCCTCTATTAAAGTGCCTGTTGCATCTTTTCTTCTGTACACCTCCTGAGAACTCCGATGCGAGTTGCCTCCAGAAAGTGCTGTAAAGGTGTAATAAAGTTACAGAATTTGGCGACGTGCAGAGAAGATGAAAATTATTTTTAAACTATCCTTGTTCCTTAATTCTATGGTTCAAGGCAGTAGAGTAGTATTTGCTTTTTAATCCCCTACTTATTATTGGAAAAGGATATTTTACCAGTAAGAAGATTAGGATGGACCTGACACAGTAGTGAAATGTCATAGTTTCAGCAGACTTGGATGTAATGAGGACTCATAAGGCCCAGTAAAACCATGACCTCCTTGAAACTGCTGTATGACCCTGTAGTGCAAATGCAAGGAGATGCTGATTTCTTTGCTAAAAACTTGAATTTTAAAAAAAATTCTATTAGGAGACCTGTTCTTTTGCCTTATAGGTTACATGAAGAACATGTATCAACAGGAAATACATCATACTGTTCAGATATTCAAGATCTCCAGTTCTGGCTAAATCCAAGCAGTAAAATACATAATTTCTACAACTCAAAATATTTGTTTCATTATCCATGGAAACAAGTATTATCATTCTAGGCATGTCTTATTATGTTTCATACAGTCTACAGTGAATAAAAAAAAAAAAAAAAGTTAGATATTTAAAGTAGCTTCAGGGACTATTTCATTTTTGAACCTGCTTTAGAAAATTGATGAAAATTTGCTAATCTTGTTAAATTGGTTTCCTTGGCCTGAAGAGACCAGAAGGGTTGCAATATCCTCTCTAATCTAGTTAGCTCTTTTACCTCATGTTTCACTAAACCTGTTTTTTTATTTAGGTAATGGACCTTAGTCTGAAAAAATAAAGCATTCTACCTTTTACAGAAGTAAAATAAAGCAAAGGACTAAAGGGTTTCACATATGATCAGCACTCCCCATAAAGTGAATGGTTGTGCAGGAAACAGTTTCAGTATATCCTGAAAACACATTAAGTGATGCAAGCCAGAAAAACAAAGCATCTCCATCCTGTACTGCTGTATCTGGTTCTCCTGCCTTGTTGGGACCACCCAGCACTCAGGTCCATGTAGTTCTTGGAAGAGCCTTAGAGGGCACGTGTAAATTACTCACTCTCATTAGTCTAATATAAAACTCTTTCAGAAGTGGCATTTAGAATCATCAGAATTGAGAAGCCATTGAACCCACAGAATTATACTATATGCAGACTACTGCTGTCTTCCAGTCTGCCATCCAGTGGGGAGAACGTCCACGTGTACATTGTCCAAATTGTCTTCCATTGGGATGTGGCCTTCTACAGCAACCGTCATTCAGTTGTGTATGAAGACAAAGAGGCACCACTCATCTTGCCTGTGCTTCATGTAATCGTGTGGGGGTGCCTGAAGCACTTTGTGACTGCCTACAGGAAGCCAAAGCAGCAATATTCAGCTCTTCATTCAGAGCACAGAATAGTTACATGATTGTGAGAACCTCGTGCAGTGAAGGCTGTGAGACCACCAGGTCATTCACAACTCTTCGCAGCTCTTCACAAAGCAGCTGAGGAAGCTGGAAACAGCTTTTGTCCCTGACCTGTCTCTCTCTGCCACTCTAGCTTTCTGCCAGGCTTTGGTAGCATCCATAGTTTTGCTGAGAGAGCTCAGATTGTTTTCAGATTTATCCTTTCTGGTAGTGCTTAGGGCTGTCTTGTGCATTTGACTCTGCCTACCTCAACTGAAGGAGGATCTGGGAAGTTTCTCCTTAGCCCACAACTTTCAGACCAACTTCTTAGGAACCTAAGATATGCCTGTTCTGGTTGGTTTTCTTGCAGTATTGATGTGGGATTTGACCTTTCCCTAGGTCTCCAGGTTGTGACATAGCATAAGCATGCAGGCTGCTTTATTGTTTATGTATATTACCAGAGTGACTGGGAGCCCACAGCACCCAGAAACCTGTTGAGCTATGCAATGGACCTGACAAAATAAGGGTCTTTTCATAGTGTGTTTTTTTCCAATTCTGCCCCTCCTGCTTCAGGATAAATCACAACAGAAATTTCCAAAGTTATCTCATTATCCACGTGCAGTATCTTCTTGAAAATACTAATTGCCAGAGTGCTAGAAAGAAACTTGACAAAGGATAAACCAGTGGTATGCTGGCAATACCCCCACTGTGCTAACCAGTGCCATCTTAATGTTTGTTTTGCAGTTCTGATGGCCTGTACCCATGCATCATCATTTTGTGCTGTAACTTTAAGCTAGTTTAAGCATGGAGTGTTATGGTTGTGTGTTGTACAGCACAAAATCCTTGTCTGTACAGGAGTCTCTCATACAATAGTATTGAAAAAAAAGCAACCTGTGTGGTGTGAATAAATAGATTTCTCGACTGTGTATTCAGTTACTGATATTCTTAGATACGAGCCAGAAAAAAACCCCAAACCCCTGCATGGAGTACAGTGCAGAATATATTCAAATCAGTATCACATATGACTCTTCACAGCTTAGAAAAATGGTAGCTAAAGAGATAGAAAATACCTGTGAAGATTTGCTTTAAGGTCTTGAAGTCTTTGGTTTTTAATTGTTTCTGGTGACCTAATTATGTCAGGGAAGTTCAGTTTGCTGTTTTAGAAAGGATCTGAGTGGTGACAGTTGATGCCTGGGTGATGGCAGCACCCAGTTTATATTTCTAGAGGGGGATGTCAGTTTTGCCGCTGTTGCTCATGCTGGTGTTGGAATCTTTTTAGCCAAAGTTAGCATAATTTACCTCAACTGCCCCACAGCTTTTCTAAGCCAGCCTGCTTGTGAGGAAAAGGAAATGCTTTCACTTTGGAGCCTTTCGGAATCTGGACAAAAGCTCACTTTCTGTTCTTCAGGCTTCCTATATATGGCTTTAGCCTCAAGATGAGGACCTGCTTGCTATGCACTCTCTCCCATCCCCCATTTCCTGCCTGGCTTCATTAAATGCTGATTTGAAGTTGGTACACACTCTTCTGATACAAAAGTACTACTGTGTTCCAGGAACCATCAGAGAGTAGTGCATTATTGTCTTTTACATTCTCTTCATACATGTCTTCTCCCCATGCGTAAAAAGGATTTTCATTCCTTCTTCTTAAATATCTCTGTATGTTTAATAACAAGAAACAGTGAAGCAAAGCCCTGTCAAGAAAACCTCAGCTCATTTGGGAGCAATCTGGCTCCAGGCTATATTCTTTAATGCCTGTATCTGCAAATTGCTAATATTAAGCAAAGTGGAGTATAGAACATAATGGCTTCACTGAATCATACTCCTATCTTTCATGCTTGTATTTGAGCATCATGTTTCTTAGGAGAGACTAGCTTTCTTTCACTGATCAGTGATGGCTCATGTGATGAAATTATGGTGTACCTACATAGAAACCTGTATATTTTCCATTTTTAACAGTACAGTTACTTTATTATTTTGTCCTTTATAAAGCTACTATAAAATATGAGAAAATTCATTTAGACAGTTTTTCTTCTTCACCTACATCTGAAGTTCTTAATTCTGTAGACACAATTACAAGTCATGGCAGAATGTTAGGTAACCAATCCTTTGATTGCCTGTAATATCTTCTGCTGTTGTTTAAACCAATCCTTTTTGTGTCTTTGATATCTGTTTTCCACTTAGAATCATTTAAAGAGTAATACCAGTCTGTAATTAGCAGCACTAAAAAGACAATAAGCCAGGTAATAGCAATAAAACTGAGCAAGCCATATTACTGCAACGTCTCATTATTCCAAATTAAGCTACATCTACATAAACAAAGTAATTTTTAGACTAGACTTTCCTGAAATACTCTGAAGTGGTTCACTCAAATGGGTATCAGCTGATTCCCGTTGAGAACAATGACTTTGGCTTCGATGGCCTTTAGAGAAAATATCTGTGTTGTTTTGTTTTCTTTGCAACAAAACACTTTCAAATAATATATGTTCACTTTCTCCACGTGGCAATTGTTACTCGTTCCAAAGTGCTAAACATAATATAAGTGCAAAGATTTGTGGAGCAAAGAGGTTAGGAAAACAGAGAGCAACTAAACCAATATCAGCTGTATACTGTTTCTTAGTGTGATTTTAGATTCACAGCCCAACCAACCAAATTGCTGCCATGAAAATTTGCCATCCTGTGTTCCTCGTCCTCATGGCCACATTTCTGGCCACGTCCTCTTGTTTTTCCTTTGTCTGTGGCATTTGGGCTCCTTGGTCAGATTATTCAGTCCACTATAGCTGGAGTAATCAAACCCACTCCATTCCACAATTCCAGCACTTAGAGAGGTCTCCTTTCCTCAGGAAGGTGAGATACAAGATATCTGCTCTATGGGCAGAATTAATCTAGGTTTGAGTTCTGGACCCCAGTGGGATGGTTAGCATATTAGAAGTTAGCCACGTGCATTAATTTATTTTCTGGCTATGTCAGTGTCTTGCTTTATGGTTGAATCACCATATAGATTCCCTGATGGTCTTTTTAATAATTTTATGGTATTACTGTAGCAAATAAAGTTACCTCTTAGGGACTTGTATTTGCTTGAGAAAGCTACTCTGCAGCAAATTGAGGAGTAAATCTTGAGCCTCAAAAGTTGTTTGGCATTGACTCCCCATGTGACAATTTTCCTAATGGAGGATGCCTTTGTGTGATGAACACAGCCAGCAATGGATTAATTAAGCTGAGCAAAGGAGCAAATACTGTGCAGTAAAAATACTCAAAGGGTGGCTAATGCGAAACAGTTATTTTGAAATTACCCCTCTGTAGAACCACTTCTAAGAGCCACTAGTTGAAGTATTGAGCGAAATACTCATTTGAAACATCAGGCAAATTAATTATAATAATTCTGGGCCATTTGCTACTAAGACTTTGCAAGCGTCTTGCAAATAACTAGGGGAACAATCTAATTTAAAAAAAATAAGGTTTGAAAAAATTATTTTCACTTCTGCTAACGTTTGCATTTCAGAGTTTAAAGGACTAAAACTGTTTCTAAATGATCTTACATATGTGCTTTGAGGCAGTCAGTGTGTATATATAGGTACATATATATATATACACATTTATAATTGCAATCCACAACTCTATATTTGAAGGTTAAAAGACTTAATTTTGCCTTTTTTAACAGTCAGAAGAGAGTTGACAGTTACAGATACCTCATTACTGCCCTCATGTAGGAGTGCATCAAAGCACACAGGGTTGCTGTTGTGATCCATACCTCTTGCAGTGAACGATAATTCTGCCCCAGCATTGGTGGAGCAGGATGGTTCAGTGATCTCTATGGTCACACACTGAGCCAATGCCTCAGCCACTGCTGGGAAACAAGAAACCAGTGTTCAGTTCTGCATTTTTTTCATCAGACCAGATATCCTCAAATTGCTTAGATTTGTATATTTTGTCCACTGAAACCAGAATTCTTTTAGCTAGCCTTTGAGTCCTAGTGAATACCATGTTAGGAGCTAGCAGTGTCTCAGGGAGAAAATGCAGGAAAGCAAGAATTTGAAGCACTCTTCAAACATTGGTTTTGATTTGTATTGGGAGGTTTGTTTCATAATCTTAAAACCACTATTCTCCATGCCATTTAATATTAAAATTGACTATTTCCATTTTAAAATTATTGACATTTTTCATGCATCTTCTTGGATGGCTCATAAATCCATACATTGACTTTAAAGTTTGGTTTCTGTGCTTATATGATGGAATGATGGATTCAGATGCAGAATATGATGGGAATTTGGTAAAAATAGAAAGGGAATTACAGTGACTGAGCATGAAACATTTACATAGAAGTTGAGAATTTCTCCAGTGAGTGTTGCAGAGGATTTGTTTCATGGTCATCTGTCACAGATGCACAGACAGAATATATGCAGGCATGTTGTTCTGATTTTGAAGAGTAGAGAATAGCAGAAGTTGAAATATATGTAAGTGCAAAAGGAGTGAGCGACTTTTCTTTTACACCTGGTAAGATCTGTGGTGATAGCATGTAGTGTAATCATAACCCATTATTATATTTTATATTTTCAGTTTCATTGCAAATGGTATCCTAGATAGTAAACAAGTCATCTGTACTTTATTGTTAGAACCATTCATCTTTACAGTGGTAGTAGGTGATAAAAATAAATATCTAGTTAATGTGTTTATTATTAAAGATTTCCAGTGTTGTGCTAGCCTATGTGTGCTTGGTCTGAAATGTATTGAAGGCACAGGGTGTTCAGAGGGCAGCCCTTGCCGTGTTCAGTGCAGCACATGGCAAAGGTCAGCGTGTGGCAGCAGGTATTGTTGGTCACAGCATCTCTGCAGTGAGGTGCAGCCCCTTTGCCCTCCACTGACCATTTCCAGCTTCCTCATCACTGAGGGAACAGGTGGGACAGAAGGAAAAAAATGTGTGCAATGTGACATGGTGGGCAATGGACTAGAGTAGAAGTGTTAGGATTGAGTTTCTGCCCCAAAGTAACAAATGGTGTAATTCTGAATTGAGTGAAGATAAAATATATTTTGGTTTTCTGCTAACACTTTCTCCTTCTTTACGCTGGGTTTAAATTTGTGCATAGGAGAGAGAATTGATCCCAGTTTCTAGCTCTCTCTATTTTGAGATACTGCTTAGCCAATCCTCAGTTCCAGGAAGGGAAATATAAACAAATTCTATTCCACAATTATCTTTGACTAGCTCTTAGCAGTCTGTTTGATACAGGGTTTACTTGAAGAACAAATAAATGACTACATGAAACATTTTATCATGCTAAAAATACTACAAAATTAAAAGCACAGCAGAGCTGGCCTTCATGTGAAAAGACTGTGTCCATTAAGGAAACAAAGGTGTAACTTGCCAAAGGTGCATTGTATATAATCCTAGGTTTTCTGGGAATCAACCCTACTTCATCATTTTCAGAGCATAGATTTTTCTCTGTAAATGTTCTTAGGACGCTGTCATAAATCTAGTTGTTTGGTGTGTTAGTCAGAAAACATTAAAGTTCTGGGCCTAAAATCACTGACCAAGAAATGTTCTGCCAGCAAGGCTTGTCGTAATTTATATTTCTCAGAGAAATCAAAAGGCACCAGTGGAGGCTAATCTGTTTCTTCAATTAGACCTTAATCTAGTTATTAAATTCCAAGTTCCAAGATGTGTTTTCCAAGTTTTCACCTACAAGAGATATATAAATAATGTAAATTAAATTTGCATTCATATTTTAGTATTTACTATACTTAGGGTAGTAACAATAATTAATGGGTAAACTTCAGAGTTGCAATGGAATGAGAAATATGCTGAGATCCAAAGCACTTCAGGTCTTTTCAATTCTTTCCTAGCTTCCAATATAAATGAAGTTATATGAGCAACAAGATGATTGAGAAGATTGGGCAGTAAAATCTCTGCCTCCAAACACTCCTGGGATCAGATGAGCTCCTACAGGGTCAGTGGTGTCTGACAGGAATTGTATTTGTATTCACATGTTTTCTTCTCTTCATTTCCAGCTTCAGAGCCAAATTTGAAGGTACGTTCAAGATTAAAACAAAAGGTGACAGAAAGGAGAAGCAGTCCTTTACTGAGGAGGAAGGATGGAAATGTCAGTTCATTCAAGAAGCGTCTTTTCGAGGTGACAGGTAATTAAGAATGGGGAAATTCTGTTGCCACAGCTCACAGAATAGTGGTGGTGCATCAGAATTGAAACTTGCTAGCAAAACATCATTTTGCTTGCCAAACAAATTGAGCATTTGAAGTATTTGGCCTCATCCTGACGATTCTTGCTTTGACTTTGCATTGATGATATTTAGTAGATTTGTGGCGTTTTCAGGTGATCACGCCATACCTTTATGCAATCAACTGTTACTAGTCTATCAGACATATATTTGAATTCACTTGATATATCAGAATTATGTCACACCAAGATGGAATTAAAATACAACTTGAGCAAACACATTGGTGTCCCTGTATGTGCAATTCTTGTGACACCTTTACACAGTATGTCATGTGTGAAACTGGAACAGAGATGTCAATGTAAGCATGAAAGTTACTAAGCAAAGTAGTTTCCTTATAAATTATTTCCAGATTACAATTTTTCTACAGCTAGTTTGTAAATTCCATTTGCAAATCTCTCTGAGATTCTTGATATCCACTTCCTTTGTTTTCACTGAGATCTTTGCAGTTAGCATACTTACAAGTAAGTTATAAAATGAAATATTTGTCACTGGAGGTTTTTTCCTGATGCCATTGAAAGAGCAGAAGCATGAAAAAAGATGTCTTCTTTTCCTGGCTCTGACAATAACTTGGAGCCTTTCAGATTGCTGTTATAATTATTAATATTGACTATATGTCATTTTGGACCTTTCATAACCCTGGTTAAACATTGTTGCCTGAAGTCTTTTTCCCCTTGCTTTTTATTGCCTATTTATACAAAAAAGTGCTATTTTAATTTTTAAAAAACGAGAAAAAAAGATTAAGTTTGTATGTCTCCACTTCTCTGATACCTATTGGAAATACAATGCAAGGACTTCTACATGGCCATTTAGTATAGCTAGGTATGGAGTCCCTTCAGTAAATCAAGGAGTAAGAGATTAAAGTAACAGCTAGGAAGCCTCCTTTGATGTCAGTCAAAGTGAGAACATATTTTTGCATGTGAGAACATATGAACTAAGACACAAAGAGTAATAAGTAAACAAGCAAAGAAATAGCTATAGAATATTAGGTGACACTAATCTTAATTATTAATTAATTAATATCTAATTAATTAGATATTAATTACTTTAACTACGTGAGTGCTTTAATTTGAGAGCTATCCCTTGAAAGAGGGTTACCTCCACTAGAGGTTTTCTTTTCCGTCTTTAACCTTCTTAATTGTTTCCATTACATAAGTAGAATTTATATCAGTGTAGAATTTATATGAGTAGAATTAGAATAACTCAATACAACAACATAAAATGAGGTCATCCTCTTCTCCTTTGTCTTTGACAGAACTTGAGACATTTTAAATCAAGATAGCATGCAGCCTTTTTAATGTCTTTACATACTGTAAATATCCCTTCATATTTGTACCAAAGATGTAGTGAAGGTGTATATTTTGCCATTACTTTTTGTGTGTGTAATGATTGGTCCACAATGGGCTCATCCCCTTCCTAGACAGAAAGGATGGCAGTAGGCCTCATCTCTTACAGAGCCAGGACTCTTCACAATTAAAAAGGAAAGAGTTTCTTTTCTTTACTCATTACAAGCTCTGTGTCGGTGTCTCTGCCTGATAATGAGTATCATAACCATCTTTGTGTGAGAAATAAATACTGAATTATTCTTATGTGACACAGACAGATCAGAAGGGGAAAGATCAAGATTATCTTTCCTTGTTAGTTGCAAAAAGAAAACCAAAGAAATGGAAGATGAATCAAGAGTCTTTAATGTACGTAAATAGTGCAACCAATAAATATTTTTCAACAGCAAAAAAGCTCTATGCTATAAAGAATATATAATTAATCAAGATCATGTATACCTTTCCAGAGTGAAATTCATGTATGTTTAATTTGTTTTTCAGAATCCTCAGTCAGTAGCAGCTCCCCAGGATCAGGTCCCAGTTCCCCAAGCAATGGTCCTACCAGCAGTGCAACAGAAAATGAAACCTCAGTTTTGTCATCTAACATTCAAGCTGAGGTAAGACTCGTTACTGTGTAGATAAGTGCTCAGGTTTCTAGACTGAAGACAACAGAAAATTTGATTTGATCATACTCACAAGCAGAGTAATTGGGATACCAGGACACTTCAGACTGTCGTCACAGTATGTTATATATGTGATATATCTTTATGTGTGAGATGCATGTTCAGAAGGCTCTATGGTGACAACAGTTCAGGGAAAAGAAGCAGTAGTGCTACTGGGAGAGTGGAGGGAGCTGTAAAAGGAAGTTAAACTTTTAAAGTTACAGAATATCACCTTCTGTGCTCAGTGCTGAATGCTGATAAAGAACTGGATACAAAACTGTGATTTAGGCACTGGTGATCCTAACACATGAGAGCTAAGGTGGTCCCAGGTTCAGGTGAATGCTGAAGTAGATTTCTTTAATCACAGTATTTTAGTTAGGTGACTAAATCCTTGTCACATCTCCCTTTTATTTTACTGTATCTCAGTTTCCTTATCAGGGCAGTACTTAACCACTGTAAATGTCATGGCAGAATTCTTGAATACTTGTTTTGTAAAGTGAGATTGTAAACGGAAGGAATCTTAACTACTCCCTATTCCATTTCATACATACGTGCCTATATCAACAGGAATGCAGATGGTAAATCAGTTGTGATAAACCTCATTTAGCACAGATGACATGCCCAAGTCATGCTTTCCATGGCAATATTGTAAAGGGACAGTAAACTAATTCAAGTAAGAGAGATTCAAATTCCACAATATTCTATATCCAACTGATACTTACCGCAGTTCCTGCTTTGGCAAGATTTCCTATTAATTGTTTTATGCTGTTTATGTTATAAAAATCATGTAAGAAAATGTGATTTAACAGAGTTTTAGTTAATGGAGCTATTTCTCCAGGTCAGTGGCAGGACATTCACCTAAAAAAAACCCCTGGAATGGGCAGTTCAACCTCCAGCAGTGACTTTTCCCCATAATGAATTAATTGTGTGTGTGAACTATGATCCAGAGGGCAGGTGGGTGACCTCTGCACACTGATTAGTAGCCTCTCTCTGGCCCGTAACCAAAAAGAAAAAAAAAATTGCATTGATGGCTAACATGTGGTCTTGTCTCATAGCCCCCCGTATGTGATTGCAAAGAAACTTAAATGGTGCAGAGTAAGATCCATCGTTAGGATTAGATCAGATCCCAGTTCAGTGGAATTAAGTTGTGTATTTTACTACTGGGAATGTTTTAGATAGAAGTTGGTAATATGTGGGTGTTATTATGTGCTGTATTAAACAGGAAAACTTATCCAATTGGATCTTATGTTGACTTGAGGATTCTACAAATTAGAAGGACATTTATGTCTCAGACTGATACCTGCTGCTCATGACTTTGCATGTTACAGATTCTGCATACATGCACCATCAGAAACATACACAGGCTGGTGGTCTCTGGGGAGATCTGGAAAGGTTGTAGCAAAACCAGCAGTTATATTCTGTTTGGCAGTAGAACATTGCATTGCATATTGTTTGCAACTTCTGTGCCAGACATCAATAATTATAAGCCCAACACACAATCAAAGATGCTCAAAGGAGCCTAAAATGTTCCTTTAGAAGTTGAGCTCTGCATGCTGGCATCAGTCACTTCACTTGGTGAAATGTGCTAAGAAGCTGAAACTACAGACTTCCACTTCTGGATCCAGCTGGGGATTTCTTTACCTCTCTGGTTACTTGGCTCTCAGTACTGTGGTCCTGTGGGTTCAAACATTTTTCCGTAAATCTCAGCTTTGGTGATTCTTATTTCAGTGGGATTTTCTTTGGTAGTTTAACGGCAGTCAAACTCCTACATATCTCTTTCCTAGTATAGCTAGCCAGCTCTCAAAGGCTATACAGCTAATATATTTTTAATCAGATTCACAAAGTACAGAAGTTTCTAATAATAGGATGAGTGTTCCAAAATCACCCAAAATGCCACTTGTTTTTCTGTAATCCCGTATGACTCACGTTGCTGTTGTTTCATAATCGTTGTTGTGACATTTGCAGTAAGTGTTGTGCTCATATCTGAGTGGGTGGATAGCCGCAGTTTTCATGGCAGCAAATAAAACACTTTTTGCTGGGGAAAAACAGGTTGCTATGACAGAGTCATTTACCAGTAAAACATGAGTCAGTTCCATAAATGATTACACTCCAGTGCATGGACAGAATTAGAGCATTATCAGTAATGAAGCAG
This sequence comes from Sylvia atricapilla, assembly GCF_009819655.1. Classification (NCBI taxonomy): domain Eukaryota; kingdom Metazoa; phylum Chordata; class Aves; order Passeriformes; family Sylviidae; genus Sylvia; species Sylvia atricapilla. The sequence continues at coordinate 30,411,352 of NC_089140.1, forward strand.
ATTTTTAAAGTATTTTTACCACATGCATTGGAATAGTGAGACTTTTAAGTGGTTTACTCACTGGAGCAGACAGTCTGGTGGGTAGAGGTTTACAGTTTTTTGAATGAACAAAGGTGTACTGCACATGCTGCAGCTTTGCAGATAAGCTTTTACTATCACGGTTCCCTTAATAGTACTTTCACTACCATTTGTTAAAACACTGGTCTCATTATATGAAACTTGAAAGTTGAACTCAGGATTTTAATTGCACGTTATAAATAAAATCCTGTTTTTATTAGGCACAGTTGTCTCCAGTATCATCAAGGTTCACCGCAGTAGCTATTTGTCTCCTATAGCAGGCCATACACTTTTCAGGTCACCTGCTGTGCTGGGGCTAAATTTTACTTTCCTGAGAAATGCAAGCAGAATTGAGCCCCTGCACAGCATGTCCCTTGAGTTCAGAGGGACAACCTGCTTTAGTCATGTGAAATGATTAATTTTAGGCATTCATGGTCTGGTCAAAAGCCATTGAAGGCAATGGAAAGTTTCCAGTTGCTGTAACTGGGCTCCAGGTCAATTTCTTTCTTCTGTTTGTGCTTTGGAAAGCAGTATTTCCTAGAATATCACTTGATTATACAGGAGATATAAATTATAAATGGGACAGGTAAACACGTATTTGTTTTGTACAGCTCCACAGCACCATGCCTTTAATACTCAGCTTTTTGAGGTTATCTTTGTAAGGAGGCAGTGGAAAAATGTACAGGTTTCTTACCAGCTGATGAGGTTTGTGACAAGTGTATGTGAAAGGAGTCTAAATTAATTTTTTCAAAAATCATCCCAAAAGTCTCAAGAAAGACAAGTGTAAATAATTGTGAATATTGAAAGCTGTGACAATTAGTTCCACAGTTGACAAGTATTAAAGGCAAATCATTTTGTCTTCCCCTCATAATCTATGAATGTGCATATAAACGTGCACACATAGGTGTTCCTGCTCTCAGCAGGTCCCACAGCACAACCGGAGCAGGGTGGTTCATGGTTACTTGTTACACATGGTGCACTGTTACACTGAGTTCTTGTACTCTATTTTAAGAAAGAGGATAACTCTGTTGACAGGCTATTTTAAGCATCAGTAAGCAGGATCCGTGGGCCCAATGAGTAGGTACGTAGAGGAGCAAGTAGGACAAGTTGCACTTTGGGGTAATTTAGGTGCCAATCCAAACCACCGCATCTGGATGTAGGATGAGGACATGGCTTAGCCATTGTGCTGCCAAGTGACTCTCTTGATCACTCCTGCATGTGCCACCATTGCAAGGAATTGTTGGCTGTGGGAAATGGATTTGTAGAGAATTTCAAAGCCTGACAGAAGGCTCATCTGTATGCAAACTTTGAGATAAGAAATGCTGACTTAGAAATGCCATGAAAAGGACAGACATTGTTAAGACAGAAATGGAACTAGAAACAAGTTTCAAAGGATGGCCTTGCAAATAAGACTAGATACTTTGGAGAAATAAAACTATGAAAAATGCATTGTAGTAGAAACCACGAGAGGTAATTTTAGATAATTATCTTTAAGCCATTTACAGCATTCTGTAGCAAAAGCTGATAGGCCAAGAAATGCTTATAATGTATTGTAATTAGGAAATAGTTGACTTCTGATTGTGATAGCCTGAGTGATAACATCTGTATTGTCTCACCCTTCACGAGACTAAAAATAGACTAAAAGTTTTTAAAACACCTCTCAGTTGCCCCATCTCTAAGTCAGAAAAGGGCATAATCTGACAGTTGACCATGTAAAAAGAAAAACTGCAGCTGGGGTCACAAATTTCTGCCTCTGGGAGTCCCTGCTTGAGCAGGGTGCTTGGATTAGATAATGTCCAATGGTCCCTTTGAGCCTTACCCATTCTGGATTCTGTGATACATAGAGGACCCTAATCTATGCAGGTGGACTACTGATTTATTTTTGGAGATGAGGTTAAACTGATGCTTAGGATAATATTACCTGAAAATACTTTAAAAAATCAATCACTTACCAAAATGAAAGTGGCAGGTTATTAGCAGTATTAGAAATTAAATGAAGAGGCTTTTACTAGTTAACTCCTGTTTTCAGTAGTGAAGTCCTGTAGTAAATAACATCATTGCTTCTGCCTGATGAAATAGTCACGCCTTACCTTAGTGTGGTAATGTGTTTTACTGCTGTACACCCTGCCATTGTTATTTTTTGTTGATTCTAATCTTAGAAGGTAATAGGGGTATACCAAAACCTAAATATTAAACACAAGTCTTTCAAGTGGCTTTGTATCAATGCTGCCATTGCTACAAATTTGATTATATTCTAGGAGGCACATTAGAGTATCCTTTTTCACTTAAATATTTGTAGACTCCCTCCATAATATCTCCAAAGTCTTGACATACTTGCATTTATTTATTGTCAAAGGTGGATGTTATCAAGGCAAGACACTGTTAGCCAGGAATTAATGTAATATACAAGTGGAGCTTCTTTGTTTCCTACACTATCTGTTGACATTCCCTAGGTACCAAAAGAAAATTACAGGGATAGACTTCTACTGTTATTGTCTCAGTGATAGGTCGTATCTCCAAACAAACTGTATGAGGAAGGTTATGTTTTGGAATAACATCCTGTGTTTTTGTGCTTAACCACTTTTCATTGATGGTCTGAAGTTGCATTGTATTAACACGAAGCATTTTACAGAGTTAATTGATATTCCAGGTTTGTCCAGGGGAAAATCTACAGCTCCCCACAACATGCTTGACAAGTTATTATATTTACTTTAGTCAAAGCCCGAGTGTGCTGTATCCCTCTTGGAGGTGGTCTATTATTGGAGTCCCATATGCTTTTTGTTTGGGAAGAAAGCAGTCACTGTGTCATACTGTTACACAGGGTATTCTTTTTCAAGGATGTTGTTCCCTTGGGGACCATATCATGCCAGAGTTCCTAAGTCTAATAAGACCTTTGTAGCTCTTATTGTGTCAAAGTTCTGGGAGGGAAGCAAGAGTTAAACAGAAAATATAATTCAAGCAACTTTACTAGACCACATGTTGAAAAATATCACTGTTCAAGCAGAAAGGCAAAGGCTTCAAAAAGATTCCTGACATAATCTTTTTATGTTTCTTCCCAAATAATCTATGGAAATAAAAAGGGTGATCTTTGTAGAACGTCTGGTTATATTTTAAAGTAATTAAAAATATATCAGCAGTTCCATGTCCTTGAAAACTGTATCACAGTTCTTCAAAAGAAGTGTTAAAAATTTTAACTTGAATGGATTAGGAAAGCTGTGAGGAGTATCCCATCATCAGAGAATGACAGGGTATTGGTTTTGTATATATACCAACAGAGAGAGAGACAAGAGAGTCTGTTATTTTAAATGGCAGATGTGTCAATATGGCTAACTTCCTACACAAAATTTCCATGTTAATGGAAGCAAATAATGTGCCTGAAACATCCCCATATCATAATCTGGCTAACAAAAGACATGGACTAGTTAAAAACCACATTTCCTACCTTACAGCAAAACTCATAAAAAACGTGGTAAAGGTTTAATACATCCATATTTATGATTCAGCTGGTTATAATCCTTAATTTGCTGCATAAATTCCCACTGAGTTTGACTTTCTGGGATTTAAAGTCCAGTTGATGAGAAGAACTGATGTTGAATTGATGAGAAGTTGATGAGATGGTCTAGGAATCCTCAAGATTTCAGTTTTTCATTGCAATCTGATTTACTAATTAAGGAATAATCCCAGAACACGTGTTTTCTTAAGAAAAGTGTTTTTACAGGGACAGTAATTTTTTATATCTGGAACTCCATGGGAATGCAAACCAATGATTGGTGCATAATTGGCTTTCAGTGTATTGGGATACAAGCATAAAATAACCAACATAAAAAGCTGGAAGATTTACTTTTGTTGGTTTTCCCCTTTATTCTAGCACCTGGTTTCCCAGCAACGCCTTTTGATACAGGATGAATCAGTGAACTTGTTGAGTCTGTACACATCCCCTTCTCTGCCCAACATTACCTTGGGACTTCCAGCAATACAACCTCAAATCAGTGTAAGTGACCAGTCTCAAGCCTTCCTGCATATGTTTGCTTTCAGAAAATCTACTTTCTGATTATTCTCTTTATATTTTTAGCATTTTGGAACACAAGCATTTCAGAGTAGGAACCAGACCTCTCTATGCATTGGGCAATATCTGGATATTTAAGGGCACAACCTGAAAGCAATATTCATTCTTGATCTCAAAAAGAAAGTGTCAGTGTGGATCTTAGCTAACTAAGATGCACATGCATTGCATTTGTGCCAGATAGCAGATTTCAGATGTGGCAAGTAGTATATGAGGAGATTATTTAGTATAAAAGTATGAGGAGATTATTTATTAGAAAAGTTTGAATTATATGATCGTTTCTACCTGATAAATTACTGCACCTGTAACTTTTTATGAGATTCCAGTGATGACCTAAACTGAGCTGGAGCATTGTAGAAGAATGTAGTATTTTTCTAGCTCAGTAAAATACCTGAAGAGTTTGCTACTGGTGAAAATTTACCTGCTTAAAAAAAAAGAAAAAAAAAAAAAAGAAAAAGAAAAGTTAAAATAATGATATATGGTGGTTCAATACTACAGGGTGTGAATTTGTAATTTCTATGAAGAAATTAGATGTTGTAACTGCAGGTTTCAGAGGTTAAAAAACCTAAATCTATATGATACACTATGGTTTGTAGTAGTGCAACTTAATTGCAGTGCTAAATGTAGTTTCAAGTCAAAGTTCCATGTTATTTTATGGCTTTTTCAATAAATTTACTGTTCTTAGCAGTAATGTATTGCTGCAATTTAACATTTAAACATCAGGTACAGAACTTTGCAAAGAAAATTATGTAAGCCTGAAATCAGTTCTCTAAAACTCAGCAAATTATTGTTTTTAAAGGATGGAAAAAATTGAACATCATGAAAAGTAATGCTTACTTTCTCAGAGGATATAATCAGAAATTTCTTAGCTGTTTCACTAAAATATGACTAGCTTCAAAAGAAATTTATAACATTAAAAAGAAATGAAAATGTTTCATTTGCTCACTCAAATCTACAAGCTTTTGATGTGGCAAACTAGCACCAAATATTACTTTTGGCATTAGAAAAAACAAAGGAATTGATTTATGCAAGTAATGTTTATTTCTGTTACTAGAATAAGCAGTTGCAAATTGAATGTAAAGCTTACTTTGGTGTTTATTTTTCAGGGGAGTGTGATAGCAATGTGAAGTATGCATATACAAAAAAAAAAAATTGGTGAAAACCTTACTTTAGAATTTATGGAATTCATATTATTAGAGATACTGGTTTTACCATGACTTACTGTAAGTGGTTATCTGCAAGCCTCAACATGCATATTTCTGTTAGGTTATTATTCTTGCTGTAAAAACGGTTATTCTGCTTGAACTGCTATTTCAAGATTTTTTTAATAGGCAAAGAACAAAGCAATATAAAGTACATTTGCAATCTTGAAGGGCCAGAGCTTCCAAAAGCCTTAAATCTGTAACTGTGCAATTGACAAGGCACTTCAAAATGCCACACACATAAAACAGCTTTTGATGATTCTGCAGATGAGAGTTTAACTCTACAAGTTTGTTTTGCAAAGGGTAAAACTTACATTTGTGCTGTCCTTCAGGGAGTCAGGGAGTGCTCCAGGAAAAGTAATAGCTTCCCACTACTACAGGTAACTCTTTTGTTTTGCTGATTGGCTTGCTGTGTGATGGAAAGTTACGTGAAAAACCAAGCCTTGCCTATTCCAAACTGAGTGCAAACTATTTGCTCTGATCCTCTAGTTTCCTGTGCAGAAGGCTGTGCAAACGTCTCTAAGAACTTCAGGGACAGGTCCCATCCTTTCATTAATAATGTTCTAACTAGTAATACCTTATGCTTTGGCTTTTATTGCTGGGTTTTTTCAACTGGTTTTATTACTCAGCTTCTCACAGTGCTACATTTAACTAGCATGTTCTTCCTTTTCATCTCACAGTCAAAGTGTAAGACAAGGATGTTAACCTTTTCTTCTGTATGTGTTCATGAAGACATAAGGCCATCTAATCAAGCAGAGGTATAAATGGCTAGTTCTCTGACAAGCAGTGACCAGTGCTGTTGTTCTTTGACAGGCTTCGTCGTCATTCAAAGAAAAGCAGAAGGGGGAGACCCCATCACTTAGACAAGGAGTGGCTTTGGCTGGACAGTATGGAGGAAACCTTCCTCCAACATCAGCTCATCCTCACATTGCTTTGGAGGGAAAGCCAAACAGCAGCCACCAAGCTCTCTTGCAGCATCTGTTACTGAAAGAACAAATGAGACAGCAAAAACTTCTTGTGACTGGTAATGACCAAAGCTCCAGAAATACTAATTTAAGATGTTTTTAATGACATTTGTGTTCTGTTTGAACTAAATGCGGTAATACAAATACCACACATCCTAACTCTTGGGAAAAGTGGAAGGGTGGAAGAAAAAAGGACAGCATCTTTGTTTACCCATTTAGTGATTCTGTTCCAGTCTGTTAGCCTGAAAGAATTCAATGATTACAGAAAAGAGAAAATGATTACTTCATCACATTCTTTTGCAGCAGCTGAACTTCCCAGCACGGCGAGGCACGTGATACAAGTCCCACTGCATCAGTGCAGATGCAGAGTTCTGCAATATACACCCCTTTTCTTACTGAAAGCTTTCTTTCCTGTTAGAACTGTTAGTTTGTTGTTTTCCACAGGGGAGTGAAATGTCCCTGTTTTGCAGGAGCGGTTCCTCTTCATCCACAGTCTCCTTTAGCAGCAAAGGAGAGAGTCTCACCTGGCATAAGAGCTGCCCACAAACTGCCTCGTCACAGGCCACTGAACAGAACCCAGTCAGCTCCTCTTCCTCAGAGTACTTTGGCCCAGCTGGTCATTCAGCAACAACATCAGCAGTTTTTGGAGAAGCAGAAACAGTACCAGCAGCAGATCCACATGAATAAGGTGAGTTCCCAAAGTAGAGAATTTCCAATAAATTTAAAGGTGGAAAACTAACAACCAAGTTTAGTTATTGGTGCCATGTCATCGTGGACAATAGAGAGGTTCTTGCAGGAGTATCTGTTTTGTTTATGCTTAGTTGGTATATAGATTTGTATGGATCTTAATTTTAAGGTTGTGAAATAGCCAGCAATTCAACAAAATAGAGCTCAAAGCAGCTTACAGTTTTATATGACAGGTGTTTTCCTGTTGAATGGTAAATAATGTCTTAAAAATTGACATGTTTTTTTGAGTTGCAACAATCACTCCACTTGCTGCTTCTGAATTGTATTAAAACTTTTCTTATTGTGGATGAGAATATTGCATAATCAGATAACTCATTTGAACTCAAATCAGCTCATTAAATTTATGGGTTTATATAAGAAACTTAATAAACATTTGGAGCGATATTTAATCAGTGTTTATCAAACTGACTTTCCTCTGTGAGTAACATGAAAATTCGTTACCTATATGGTGATGCAAAATAACCATATAAGGAGAAAGAGAAAAATGTCCTGTTGCTGGTATCTGACACAGAGTTGAATTGTGTAGTACAAGATTCCCTGTACAGGAACACCTTATTCTGAGCAGGGGAAAGAAGAGAAGGGACCATCCATTAATAAACAAAGAGCAACAGATTCTGAATAGGTTTATCAGGAAGGAATCCTTCTACAGCAAAATGAAGTTGTTACCTGCTCTGAAATTAAGATACACAAAAAATTGCATGTTTTTATTTGGAGAATATTTTTCTGCACTTTGTACACAGCTTTCCACAACTTGTTTGCTGAAGTTCCACTAGTATTACAAAGATATTAATGACACATCTTCAGTTGTCTTCTTTTGTTTTAGTGTTACTCAGTAACTGTATATAAGAGGCAAAGTCAAACAAAAAAAAAAAGAAAAGTGGACATTCAGCTCTTGCAACTAAGGAAAAAAAAAAGTCAATCCACCTTACTTACTGGGTGAATTTCCCAGGGGTTGCTGATTCTTTGGAATCTACCAAGAATTCCCAACAAAATTAGAAACAAACCTAGAGTTTAAGTACATAGTTTGTACAGTGGTTTGGTTATTAAATCTTGTTTTAATTAGCAAAAATGAAGACCAGAAAACTTCAAAGTTCAGAGCTGATCCTTGCATGTTAACCCCTCTCAGCTTGGGTGTTTTGATTACTCAACTAGGACTCCAGTTGGCTTTCTTTGAGTATGCATTCCATATGTTTAATCAAGATGGCATATGTATATCTCGTAGCCTCAGGTTTTGAAAATATTTCACCTTCCCTCAATTGTCTAAAAAGACTTTTTGGCTGCTAAAGTACTGAGTCTTTGTACTACAAAGCCATCAGTTCTTAGGTAATATGCTTACTGATACAAATTCTACCATAGCACTGGGGGTATGTGCTGTGGCATATATGAGCATTTGTCCCCAGTGTGAAAATTAAACTTGAGGCACATAACCATATATTTCTAATCATGTAGGACTAGGAAGGCACTGCATCTTACCAGAGATAGGTGGGATAAGGAAGGAAAAAGATTGGAGTTGGTCTGTGATTATGCTTGTTTCAGTAACTCTTTTTTTTTCAGTTGAACTACAGTGAAAATACATGCTATGCAGAATAATTCCCTCTCATACTTGAAGTATGCCTTCATTCTCACATGGTTCTTTTTGATGAAGAGACAAAACTGGTGAATCTAGCTTTTAGTCTCTACAGTATAGGCTGTGCACATATGCAGAGAGTGGAAATTCAGGTCTGTCCTAGGATCTCTCTCTGCCTTGAACGTCCATAACCTACTTTTGCCCCAAGAGCTTCTCAGTCTCCTTTACTCCTACTCCCAGAGCAGCCAGGCTTCTTCAGGAGCACAGTAACTCATCAGAGCAGCGAATGCCTGAGGAGGAATGGGATCAGGTTGCAGCCAGAGAAGCACTGGTTTTTCTGAGGATGCATGTGGTTTATCAGACTTTACAGTTTGCAGCATCTATCTAGGTTCTTCTCCATTCTCAGAAGAACCATTTCGAGGAATAGTACTGAAAAATGTCGGTGCTCTAACCGTGTATCTGTCCGCCACAAGGACACAGAAAGCCGGGAGGCTTCCTTATGTGCTTATAGAACCTCATTTATATAAACTGGAACTTAAGGATAGCCAATAGACAAGAGAGAGGAAAAAAGATCAAATCATGGACTAACATTTAAATAGTGAATTTAAGGCTATCTTTAACGTTTTAGCTAAAAGTTCAGATTAAACTCCTGTGACTACATAAGGATTTTGAGCTTTGCTAGAGTGGTAGAATATACTTTGTTCAGTCTTTAAACTTGCCTCTTCACAGTTGAAGTTATTTTTTTATTAAATTACTTGCACAGCTTTACAATCAAACTCTGCAAAGCAGAGTTACACTTATTTGAAACTTTAAACAGTAGATATTCTAGATCAGGCATGAAAGGAACCAAATATTTTATTTCTTAGGATAAGTTTGGGCATGCATCAAGTGAACACATAAACTTGTTTTTTTCTATTCTACCCTTTACACTTTTGTTCGTGGGCTTTATAGTAAAATCTGTGCAGAGGTATAATTCCTGCCTTTTCAGTCATGGAAAATACATAGGTTTCATTTAATAAGGAATACTCAAGGACCATAAAAGTTTGGGTAATAAAAGACCAGAACCATTTTAAACTGTCAAGAGTGTGAAATGCTAGTTGATGAAGATCTTAGAGGAGATTAATAGCTTCTTTTTTGTTTTTAATTTCTCTTAACATTTTATTTCTTATGGTTAGGTCTTCAAGTACTTAAGTCTTTAGGATACAGCTGAACCCACAGTTTGAATGTTTGCCCTAAGCTAAGATGATAGGGCATGTGTAGGCACTCCCTGATAACTGATCTCTTCAGCTGACTTACAGGTGGAACAATAAAAAGAGGAAGAGAACCACTTTTTCCTCACCCCATTGTTCTTGTATTTATTGTGTATTAAGAAACAAGCACCTTTTTTTTTTCTTTTTTCTTTCTTTTTTTCTTTCTTTTTTCTTTCTTTTTTCTTTCTTTTTTCTTTCTTTTTTTTTTTTAAGGAGAAACTATACTTTAGCAGCAGGCCAGTGCTGCTGTGAGGGTGATAACAAGCAAAATCTAATATAGGTCAGAGGTAAAGGATTCCCTTGGATCATTTACATTCTGAAAAGAAACAAATCATTGCCAAAAGGTGTGCCTCTGTCCTTACTAGCAAAGAGGAGATCCCCTATGGATTATTCTGGTCAGCTGTCAGATGCCTGGCTTTTGATGTGGGAAATGGTATATGTCTCCACTGAAGTCTGACATTTATACCTGTGGGATCTAGTACACTGACCTTCTGAAAACATTCTGCAAATGTTGACATCTCTTCCAAAGTAGGTAAAAACCCTTGTCCCAGAATTAATAATGAATGTGAAGTAACCTGAACTCAGCTTGTCTTAGGGAAGACCAGCTTTGCCATTGTCAGCTTTAATATACTTCTGTCCAAATGACAGCTTATTTCCTCATAATGCCCTTTGATCACCATTGCAGATCTTCATTCTGCTCAATAAAGAGATACCAAAGTCCAAACCCCCCAGTTAAAATGAGTGCAATTGGATACCAAAAGACCACTGCTACAATAAAAAAACCCTTAAAATCTTGATATTATTGTGTATATTTGTATCTAGAAAGCTTTGACCCAGCCACTTACAGAAAAAGCCAGGATTTTTATTTAACTAATCTAAATGCAAAGCCCCTAGCAGAAGTCTCTGTTGAAAAAAATCTCTGAAATCATAATGTGAAGAGTAAATGAATAAAACCATCTGTCTTTAGAAGTTATTTTTTGCCATGCATGGTGAATAAGGCCTGCCTCTACTGAAGTTGAAGTCTTCACTGGGGCTGAGATTTTCTTTGATCAAGGCAGGAACCCTATTTATGTTCTTAAGTTGTGTATTCACAGCATTTTGGAAATCCAATAGTAATTTTTTCTGTATTGGAGAAGTAAAAGGTAAAATAATGGAGCAGTTGGTAGTGTGCTCTAAACTATGGGAGGTGTATGGATAATGTTAAGGCTAATATAAGAAACACCTGAATTTCAGTTTTCATTCTAGGATCTCAGTTGGTTTAAAGCATCTCTGTATAGGGAATCAGTGACCAGGAAAGCCTGTGAGGTAAAAAAACAAATATAGGAAGTGAATATTCATTAGTACTTGGATGGTGTTCTCAGTTTACCAATATCTCTAAATAAAAAATTAAAAATAATACAGAAATTTATTTTGGTGGAAAAATAGAACTATTATTTATTGCCAGTAGGAATATTGAAAAGATACAGTTGACCTCAGATTAGTCTGTCACTTCTCTGAATGATATTTAATGGAAAGTGGAAGACAAGGTTTAGCAGCAGTAAATCAATCTAGCTTCACTGAACTTACTACACTGTGGTTTTGGGCTTACAAATCTGACTAGCATCTTCTGTAGGTGAGAGATACTCTTTCAAATATTGCTAATAGCAGGGGAGCATTTGGGCAAAACTAAAGAAACTGTTGTCTGTTTGGAACTGGAAAATGCCCAGTGAATTTTCTCCTTTACTGAGAACTAATGTTTAAGCTGTAATGCAGGAGAATGATTTCGAAAGATAAATACATCCCTTAGAACCAATGATGCTAGGTTAGGAAGAGAGACAACAGGAAGCAGGTCCAATTTGTTTTCAGTGCAGCTGATAATGTACATACAAGACACATAGCTGCTAAGCTGACTGCCATGGAGAGAAGGGGAAAAGTGTACTGTAAGAATGCACATGAGTTCTTAGAAATGACTGCCATGTATTTAAAATGAACAATTAATTAAGGCTGGAAATGTGTTGGTTGGCTGTTTCAGGACTTCATGATTTTGTCTCTTTGTAAAGACATCTTATTTAAAACTGTATTTTACAAGATCATATAATTTCAAAGGAGAAAACAACAGGAGCTGCAGCTGAAGAACCTATAAAATTTTCTATTGCAGTGTCCACATTATTTAGTCTTCCATTTTTCTGTACAACCAAGCAGATTAGCTTATGTTTGATGTCTTTTTCTTTGATTGGACTCTTGCAGTTATACAATGGAGTTGATGTCTGTAAATACTTCCTCTCCTGCTGATACTATTTACTTTGACTCATACATATCCCTTATAGCTTAATTTCCTGGAGATAAAAGCTAAGAATATACAGGTTACATTAGCATGAAGACTTTTTTTTAGTGACCACTTAACTTGGAATAGGTGATAGCAGTGAAGTATACCAGTAAAATATAACCGATATGTGCAACCCTTAATTTATTAGGGAAATATATTATGGTTTAGTTATTATTTTAAAACATAATCCAACTAAAACTCAGCAATCACTTTTTCAAAATTAAAAAAAAAGATGCATTAAAATTAGGAGAATGTCCTCCATGACAGATAAAGTCAGGAAAAAAAAAAAAAAAGGTAAGTGGGGGTTTAAAGTGAAAGGTTTAAACATCGTGTGAGCAGAAGTATCCAGCTGTTCAGTGAAGGGACCTGAGCAGTGTTCCATTCAGAACATTTTCTGTTGTGTAACCCATCTTTAGATAGAGAAGATAGAAATACTGACTCTAAACTGCCACCTTCGCAGTCTCCAGATACACTACTAGCACTAGGAGATGTAATTTAAAATGAGATGTTTCTGAATTACGAGAACTGTCCAGTAATTCTACTGATATAATTTCTGGAATAGGATGGGGCCAAGCTGTCTTTAAAAAAACTTCAACAAAAATGAAAGCATAGTGGTGATACAGAGAAAGCAGTCAGCTGTGGCTTTGCAGTCTCTGAGCAGTAGAAGGGATTTTCAGGTTTTGGGTCATGTCTCCCCCATTCCATCCACACAATTTGATCATACTCCATCATATGAGAAGACATGACTGTAGTGCCTCATAGCCCCTTGCCTGAGGCTTAGTTAAAATCACAGTGGATAGGATGTTTTTAATAAAATTTTGTGATAAAGAAGGTAATATAAATGCACTTTTTAAACTCTATTGAGTAAATATATAGACTTTAATTGCACAGAGTTTTAGAAAATTTAATTTGCTTATCTCCTCCTGTTGCTGAAATCTGAAGCAAATCACCTGCTGAGTTCCACAGCATGGGAGAAGGCTCCAAAACAGGAGCACTGCAAATTGAAATGCACACAAATTCCACTTTAAAGTCTCTGCAGCCCCCTTACATGTTCTTGTGCTCTTCAGTGATTGCATGCAAGAAGTGTCTGAAGGTGATGCATGTATAGCTCCTATACTGCAGTATATGTGTTGCCTCAGAAAGCTCAGCAGCAGATCTGTACCCATACAGCAATGTAAAGAAGAAAGAGCCTGACATAAAAGTGAAAAAGCATAAAAGAAAGGAGAGCAGTAATGAGCTAAATATGTGTCTTAACTTTGCTGTGGGCATGCACTCATTTTCTCGTGGCTTCCCCAAGCAGAAAAACGCACCTGGTGTCAAGTAACTGGCACAGGGAATGGTTTACAGATGGATCAGACTCAGTGATTCTTGTAGTTTATATGATTATATACACAGATGTTTCAGCTTGTATTTACTCATTTGCAGCCAGCCATGCAGCCTTACCTGCCTTTCTCTTCCTCCTTGAGGAGTGGGGAAGGCTCCCCGCAAATGGTTAACTAATTAACAATGATAACAACAATAATAATAATAGTAGTGGTAGTAGTGGTAGTAGTAGTAAGTGAAAGAAGCATACCTGAGCTTGATTGCATTTATTTAGTTTCAGTTCCTTCTTGGTCAGTGTCCTTCCCTGAGAAACATCTGGAAAAGATTTATAGGTTTGATCTGAGAAATTTTTCAGATGCTGTGTAATGACAGGAGACTCTCCACATTAGCTGAAGTAGTAAGGATTGCCCAGTTTAGGGCATGCCACCTGCAGCATGCAGGATACGTTGTGATTTGCCAGTTACTGCAGTAAGGAAGAGGGATTTTTTTTATTTCTTTCTTTTTAGTAAGCCATTAAACTCCATTACACCTCAGAAATGAGGGTTTGCTGTGACAATGGCCAGACAGACTTCTTCTGAGGAACCTGTTTCTCCAGTGATGTGAGGCATATGAATCAGAGCATCAGCTGCCCTGATAAATAGATGTATAAATTGGTCTTTCAATTCTCCTTGTTGACTTCATGGGATTGCCTAAATCCAGCTGCAGCTTGTTGAGCACAGTTTACATGACAACCTGGCATTTTTCTGTATGCATTAGCAAGCTGAATAAAACTGGATTGTCCATGGTTTGTGACAAAACCAGACATCCTGAAGCCATTCGTATACTCAGTAATTGAGTATATAAGACTAGCTAAAACTTGGTTTGAAAGACATGGCTGGGGGGAGACAGATGAGAAGAGGAAAGTATGTAAGAGTAAAGGTAAAAGGTGTTTTTTTCCCTTTCAGGATATTTGACATAGATGATACAAAACAGCATTTACTTGAAATTGAGTTGAATAAATGATAATTACTCACTCAACCCTTCAGCTTCTTATTCACATTGTCTGATTGGTGCCTCTTTCAACAAAGTGGGGATTTTTTCCAGTTTAGGTTTTTGGACTACATTTGGAGTATTTTGGAATGCATTGGCTTAATCTTAAACAGCAAAACACAAACTGCACGTGATTGCAATGCTCAGGCATCCGGAGAGCTTTACAAAAGCAGTCACTGGGCTAGAGCTGATGTTGCCTTTGGAGTTCTCTTATATCATCATTGCTGGAACTGAGATGCCTGTACGATGCACCACAAAGGCTGTAGTCCTTCCAGTCATGGACAGATGCGCTTGTGCCACGGGACAGGGGACTGACACCAGCTCTTTGTCATTTCTCCTTTGTTGGCTTTCACTGCCTTCATGCTTTAATTGATAGAGGTGTTTGTGTGAAAAATCTCTAATTTGCTTATAACAAAATATTAACCATATTAGTAGTTCCCTTAACTTAGTGTTCCTTTATTATTTTGTGTTGTGGGTAGTTAATTGTAAAATGGCATTTCTGCATTCATGTTTGAAGAAGATGAAGGAAGACTAATTTCTCTAGTTTACCAGCTGTAACAGTCTAACAGATGGCTCATGTTTTTCATTACCTATAAACATGGTATCTTCTGCTGCAGAACAAAAAAGTGGCCTTTTGCCTAGGGGCTTTTGTCCAGATACATCAGCATTTTGACAGGGCATGGCCACGTGGGTTTGCTGTGGAGACTTTAATTTCATCCCTGCAGATCTAGTACAACTTGGTGTTTGGCATCAGTGAAAAGAGTCAGTACTTGTTTCCCTCTTCTCTTTCCAGATGCTCTCTAAGTCCATTGAGCAGCTCAAGCAGCCTGGCAGTCACCTGGAGGAAGCTGAAGAAGAGCTTCATGGAGATCACTCGATGCAGGAGGAGCGAGCTCCCGGCAGCGGTGCCAGCGTTAGGGCTGAGAGCAGCAGTGCTGGTGTGGATGACAGAATAGGACAGCAGGTGGGGGCTGTGAAAGTCAAAGAGGAGCCACTGGACAGTGATGACGATGTTCAAACCCAGCAAATGGAATCTGGGGAGCAAGCTGCTTTTATGCAACAGGTAATAGGCAAAGATTTAGCTCCAGGATTTGTAATTAAGGTTATTATCTGAACATCACATGCGTTTTCTAGGCTTTGATAAGCAATTGTGTTTGATTCACTGAGCTAGCAAATCCTGATTTACTGTTCAAAGAATTTAACAAACGCAGAAGTGTTGTATGTACACTTGAATACATAGTGAAGCTCATCTTTATGGCCACTAATTGAGAAAATATCTGTTGCAGTCAATTATTCTACATAAATCTTTGAGTAATAGCTGATAGATACTGTATTAGCCCAGAGTTACCTTACATTACTTAGTCCTAGTGAAAGAGAACTCATATCACCCAGCCCATTGAAATCAGCAATTGATGGAATTAGTTTCCAGACCTGATTGATGAAACATTCTTCTGATTTTGAATCCTCTGACTTCTGCTTTCAGCTCTCTGTATATATTGTATCATATTGTAGTCTCGAACACTGTTAATGTTAGGGTGGTATTTTCCCCAGTAGACAGGTACTGACTGCTATCTTGGTGGTCTAAGGCTGGTGTATAAAGTTTAATTTAGAGAAAAGTACAAGGTGGATACAAAGAGGCAAGGCAAGGCACTGTTTTAAAATTGCATTGTTTTCTTTTTTGCACTGCTTGGTTAATTTTTTTTATTCTGTCTTTTTTGATGATAATGTCCGCAGAGACATCCTTAAATGCAGCAGATGAAAGTACTGGTGAGAAGCAAAATGCAGCATTAGGTTCCAATCAGTTATTTGCACGAAAAGCACAGAACTATTTTCGTTATCATCTGATATCCAATCACTTGTTTGGTGGGGGTTTTTTTTTAATGAAAACTAATTGTACAATATCTCATAACCTTTACCGTGGAGTCTCATGGACAAATCCTAAAATAACAACTGTGCATGAAATGCCACCTTGACAGAAGGCAGGTTCAGCTTGTCTGGGAGCTTTAGGGGGAGTTGGAAGGCGCAGTCGTGCAGCCTGCGAGCTCATCCCGGCCCGTCCCTCCCAGCCGGCAGAGCCAGGCTGGGTGCAGTGCAAGGCCCTGTTTATTTAAGTCGATACTTTGTCAGGTCCCTGCTGTTCTCCTGCAGAAAAGTGATTTTGGGAGGGGGGGCAGGAAATGCCTTATGGAAACAGGAAGCCCAAGTGATTCATGTGCTGAGGAATGCGGGGCAGGGGGGACGGGGCAGCTCTCCCTCTGTTTTTAAAGGCACTCTATGAATTGATTTATTGTCAAAGAAAATAACAAAGCGAGTAGGGAAATTGTTAAGGAAGCTTTCCAGTGAAACATTTCCTTCATATTCCCTTTTGATATGTTTACCTTGTTTTATAGGTTTACTTTTGTTAAGCTAGTTAAAGATTCATTGTATTAAGATCTCCTTTAATATGGATAATCC
This sequence comes from Sylvia atricapilla, assembly GCF_009819655.1. Taxonomy (NCBI): domain Eukaryota; kingdom Metazoa; phylum Chordata; class Aves; order Passeriformes; family Sylviidae; genus Sylvia; species Sylvia atricapilla. The sequence continues at coordinate 30,428,314 of NC_089140.1, forward strand.
CAAACTGACCTGGGCTCCTTGTCAGGTTTTTTTTCTATTAAAAATATTTATATTTCTAAAGCTGAGGTATTTTAAGGTGCAGTATCCGGTTTCAAAAGAGATAGTTGTTTTGCCAAATGTAGAAATTGTTCTCAAGTATGTTATTAGCATGTGTTGTTTACATTATGTTCTAATACTATTCAATCTCTTCTAAAATGTTTCAACTTCTAAAGATACATTATCCTTTTTCCTAGAAGGTCTACAAACAAACTACTAAATAGTTGTGGTTAACATAAAAGGCCTCCATAGATAGAAAAAGATTTAATTGAGAAAAAACACAGGTGATTTTTATGTGTACTTCATATTCGAACAGAAATCTTTATCCATCCTGGATGAAAAAAATTACATTCAAAAAAAGTGAAGGCTATAAAAATAAAAATACATGTGATTCCCATACTGTATATTTTTAATTTTCTTTGAAATCTGACTTCAGCTTCATCAAAAAGGGATAGTGCATCTTTTAAAATACATTTGGGGAGAAATTTGCAATTGAGAAGAGTTTTGTACAATATCACTTCAAAGATGTGTATTCACAGAAGAACAAAAGATATTTTTATAACGTCATTCAGGTGAGAAACCCCAATACATTAGTGTACTTTAATTTCAGAATCTTTCAAATTTGGATAAAATTAAAATAAGAGAAACTACCTGGAACCAGTGAAAAGGAAAACTGGGTTTAAACAACCACATTTCTAATTAATTGTTTCTTACATTTTAAATCTACTGTATTTATTATAATTTACACCCTTAGAGGTGATCTCGTTTTGTGTTGTAAATATATTCTGTTTGTATGTTCCCTTTTTTTGCCTTCTGATATAAGTCTCTTCCTTTCTCAAATAAAGTTTTTTTTTAAAAGATCCCCTTCCAGAGATTTGACTTTGTGTAAATTTGGTAACGTAGTGGTGTTTCTGCTTTGTAAAATCAGATATGTTTGCTACACATTGTTGAAACAATTAAAACTTTCAAGAGCAAGGTTTTTTATTACACTATTCTTACAATAATTACACAAAGTCTTTCTTTTTGGTCTCTTGTTTTATCCTACATCAGCCATTGCAAGTTTTAGTGAACGTGGAATAGTGTTGATGCATGCTCATTTTCCCATCATGGCATCTGTCTTCAACATGTGATCATACCATATAAGAAACATAAAAGTGAATCCCAGTTCCTCAGCTTCTAATTATCCCAAATTCAGATTAACTGTAATAATTTACATGACATTTCTAAAACTTGCTAGACCTCTTATCTAAAATTGTGCTTGTACAGACCACTTTGGTATTCATCAAGACCTTTGCAAAACTAAAGTCTACTTGTAAATACACTGGGAGAGAGGGAATCCAAGAACTTGACAGACTTTAAGGCATTTGCATGAGACAGTGAGGTCCCAATATAGAGAAATTCCACAAAGATGTTAAATAACTTTGTGACATTTCCTGAACTTTGCTAAGGATCTACAGAGAGAGAGAGAGCTTTTACTGCATAACAATCCCTCTTACTACAGGACATGAATTATTACTACAAGAAGAGTCTGGAAAACTATTGCACTGTAGTTCTTATAACTGTTCATTTAATTTCCAAATGCTCTGTGCGGCTTCGGTTGTGGTATAACTTCAACTAAAATAAAATCTATCTTTCAGCAACACAAGTATGTAAGAATAAATAGTTCTGTAAATAAAATTCAGTTATTTTCACTGCTATAGCAGCAGTGTGATGTTTCATCAGTAATACAACCCCCCAAAAGAAGATAAAAGGTCAAGTTTTAGCTGAGGAAAGTTTAAAACAAGCATTAATAGCATAGCATTGTACTGCTTGCCTCATTGTTTATAGTATATTTAGAATCGTATGTCTTTAGGTAAATCATGTTTTCATAACAGGGATTTTATTTAGTGCCCTTTTGTTTAAATCCCTGTGTTAGAATTAGAAGAGCAGCCTTAAATGTTTTCAATTTACAACATTCCTGTGTTGGAGACTGCACCTAGACTTTTTCTAAATTATTTACCATGCATCAAAGCACCCATAATGAAGAAAATAATCATAATACAGTACAATCACATGCCTTATTTTCTTCCAAGGATTATGTGCATCTCTTTTTTCTTTTTAACAATATATGTTTATTCTGTCCTGTTGTCCAAAAAATAAAGCCAGTATAGCTTATAACTGACAATTTAGAAGTAATTGCTAATAAATGAAGGAAAATTCATCATAATATTTACATACTCAGACACACATTACTGAAATGTAGATACTGTAACATCAGCCTTTTTGTCATCTTCTGGTATTAACAAAATAGGATTAAAAGCTGAATGCCTCATGAAGCACTTCAGACCCTACCACCACTCATTTGTGCACTATCTTCATGCCATCTTCATTATCATCAAGATCACTAAGACTTACTCCATGTTACTTAAGCCAACTATACCCTGTTTTTATCTTCACTGGAATTCTGAGGTAAAAATCTATAAACACTAGTCCCAAGCAGCAATCTAAAAATGTTTACTTATTTCTCCCCCTTATGAACACTTTACAATTTGCAGCCAAAATTAGCTAAGCCAAGTTAATTTCCTTATTGTATTCTGTCCTGCTAGCAGCATGTCCTACTTATCCACTTAAGAAATGTTTGTTTGATTTTCATTTATTTGTTTAGTTTCTGATTTCCTTATGCAGTTCCCATCATCTGGGTGGTAATGGAGCTTCTGTACCTCATTTCTCGGTGGAAGAATATAGTTTAGAACACCATCTGCTGAATTTCTGGTTAGGCAAACAGAAGAAGAGCATCCTGGATGAAATTATCCTCTCTGGACTAGAGAAATAATACAAGTTATTTTTGTGGAATTTTGCTGCTCTGGTTGATAGGCTTTGGGCTTTGCATTTGTTTGGGCTGTTGTTTGGTTTGGTTTTGGTTTCGGTTTTGTTTTTTTCCCTAATTCAGCCTGACTTGAATTAAGGTTTAAAGGTAAAAAATAGGGTTAACTGAAACTGCATAGCCAGTGGAAAATCTGGGTTCCTCTGTGCTCTCCCTGACACACACACACACTGGACTGGGAAGGTGCATCCTTTAGGCATGTCCCAGTTTCTGCTGAGCTTGTGTCACACTCCTGCTTGTTTGGATTGTGGCCCTGTAACTCATCTGGCTGTACAGGACAAGTTCCCTGGCTACCTGTGGGCACACACATCTGCTTCAGCCATCCAAGGATTACTTAGGCAGCAGCTGAGAGTTGAAAGGAGTCCCCTTAGTAACTTGAAATCATTCAGCAATGTGATTTGCTGTGATAATGGGGGTCTTAGTCACTAGAGTTGTTTTGACAGAGCAGATACTTACTTGTAAGTGGTCCAGTGCCTTAATTAACTGAATAAGATGTTTTGAATGTGGTCCTGGAGTCTTTGTTGCATTTGTTTTATTTTCCGTAGCTGTCTTGAAGTAACTGTGTTGACTGTTGGTGTACTGAGCCCTGAAATAGGAGGGAGATGGTTTGGAGGATATGGTGTTAAAAGTATCCCTCTGTACACTTGATCCTTTCAGGATGGTTACAGCATTTTTGGCCTTGAGAAGTGCTGTGAAGGGCACGGTAAATGGAAATGTAAGTTTTGAACAATGTCAGATTTATAAATAAACCTGCCCTCTCCACTCCTCCTTCCTAAATTAGATTGCCACTGCAGTCTTAGCTCAATTCATCTCTTTTTTTGTAGACTGCCTTAGCTGTTTCCTTTAACTTTGCAGCCAGTAAGAGGCACTAACCTTGCACCTTCCTGCCCTTCCTCAAGTCTGTGATTGCACAGCCCACTATAACTCCTACACAACACAAGCTGGCTCTGTGATTTCTGGAACCAAACCCAGTGTAGATGGAGCAAGGAGGTGGAGTGCTGTGTAGCTGGATTTGTTTTGTGAAAAAAATTCCGTTTATCTACATTCAGGGAAGCCTCTGAATATTTAGCCTGTTTGTTCTCAGCCTTATTCTTTAAGAGCCTGTTCATTTCTATCAAGTTTCTAACTGTGGTCTTTAAAAACTGTGTTACAGGAAGAATAATTCTTTTTTGTATGCTAATTCTACACGAAAGTGTATAATAATGTGAATAGTTACAAGTAATTATTCTTTCTCAAGTAACTATACTTTCCCATCTGCAGTTGGATGGGAAAATGATATTTTTTTTTTTTCTTAAGAAAGCCTCAAATCTATTAACCGTAATAAATGCCAATATTTGTTGTTTATTATTTGTTAATTATTTTTGTCTTCTATTGTAAACTTCCAGTTACAGAAGGCAATAACACTTATTTTATCGTAAAACTAATTAACTGAATTGTCTGTCCGACCATGTAGCATTACAATGTAACATAATTATTTAATTTTATTGCTACCTTCATGGACTAATGTTGACACTGCTTTATTTTTAGATCCAAGAGATTTTATGCTTCTTTGCCTCTTTCAAATACTTAGGATATAGCACCTTGATACTCTTTTTATTGTTCCCATTTTTCAGAGAAAGCAGAATGTCAGGAGACCACTTGGACAACACTAGGCAAAATTCCTTAATCAGAGCTTCATAATTAGTGTGAATTAAAAGCCTCCAAGTCCATGTCCCAGTAGTTATCACTGCACATTTTGACAGATGATACTGCTTTCATAACTTTGGGCAATGTATAATTTCCTGTATCCTACAGCCCAGAGTTTCATTAATATTGTCACTGAAGAAGATTATGTGTTCTTGGAAAGTTGCTTCTTTAAATGCTTCATTTTGGGAAGAATTCTGTTTGACCTCTGAATGTATTTCTCACAGTTAGACATTCATGTGTGCAAAAGCACAAGTTTTCATTTTTCTCCTCCCTTTAAAATGTGAGAGTGAGTTAATGCACTGCTCTGTATATTGCTGGCTAAATCTTCATAAAGCTACACTGTTCAATGTCCTGGAAGTGCAGCTCAGCCCAAATGCCTTGGAGACATAGGTGCTCTAATGCAGAAAGCAGTGCATGATTTGCCTCCTCTCATGTTCTGGCCTGTGACCCTTGGGTCCCCAGGAGACCAAGGAGGTGTTTCTGTTCATACTGCCTGTATTTCCTCGGCAAAGGGGCTTGTGAAAATCACAGCTATGAGGTTGCAGCAATGAAGCAACAGCAAGGGCTTAAGAAGGCTTTGCTCAGGTTCTCTGTAAAGCAGCTAGTACAGCATGGAGGATTCAGTCTCATTCAGGCTCCTTCCTTAGCCTTTTCCTTTTGCACCCATCAGTAAGAGCAGTGTGATAGTTTTAAGGTGGCAGCTTGCAGATTTTTAAAGCAGATCTCTTTTACTGAACAAATCCAGAAGGAGCACAGGGCACAGAAACACAGTTGGGAAATGCTCTCCTGCCATGTACAGAGGAACAACTACTGAGACCAGCCTCTTCTACAGCTTATATTCTCCTAGATCTTGCTCTGCTGAAAATAGAAGCTGAAGAGTTACTACACATCAGAGACTATAATTCCATCACTCAAATACTTGATTGCACACAGGGACAGGTGGTGACTGGTTTCCTTCATTTCTTAGCCATTTTGACACCTTGTCTTTGAGTATCAAAGGCACCCAAACCCAACAGCACATCTCTTGGCATCTTCCCTACTTTCTAGAACTTTTCGGCTTTCACCATTTACCTAAACTTGTAGAGGTTTTTTATCATAGTTTCCCATAAGTTTCTGCATATATTTCTGAAATTTTCTGAAGCTACTGACTCTACAGAGAGCTTCAAATGTTCTACTGTTTCTGACAGAAATGAAAATGGGAGTGCTGAATACAGTTGCCATCAGCCCAGGTTCAGTCCAGGGACACCTGACATCCATAGCTCTGACTTGGGTCTCCCTGCAGGTAATTTGGTCTCACTAAGGATGCTGATTATTCAGCTGAAATATGCACAGCATTACCCTTTGTGCTGTGTGAGTGATTTTTTTTTTTTCTTTTCATAACAATCTCCATCCCTTCTCAGGCAGGCTCTGAGAAAAGAAACACAGGCAGCTCAGAACCAGCAAGAAAAAAAGGAACAGGAGCAAGATCTGTTCCGGCAGCAGGAGGCTGAGAATTAGCATGGGGACTCTTCCCTGTGTTGATGGATAATGCACTAACCAGGCAGGCTGCTCGTTTTCTCAAGTCCATTGACTGCTTTCAAGTTAAATACTGTTATAAGTTATATGTTACTGTTATGGTAGCTTGGACCCTCCTGTAAAAGAAGTAATCCTTCCTTTCACCTTTCTGGCCCTTTCTCTCCATCTTTTAATGAAAGAAAATTACTCAAAGCCCATTAAGTCATTTAAATTTTTAAGTTTTTCTTCTAGTGGCCTCCAGAATGCTTTCAGGCTGGGAAGTCAGTTGGCATGGAACACACTGGGTCAGAGAGGAGGCAGTGGGCTCTGCCCAGTGGGATGTCACACCCACAGGGGCACAGCACTTGTGAAGCTATTGCTGTAAAGGTGGTCACAACCAAGAAACAGTTCCACAACACAGTTTCCTTCATAATTTTGGTCATGAGTGTTCAATCCTAGAGGCCACAAGTGAGTGGATGATTGAAGTTTGAAAGGATAATGTGAGACTTAGCTGCTTAGTGATAAAAGTGAGTCATTCTCTCTCTTACTGACGTGGCCATCCCAAAAGGCTGAATATGACCTTGCAGACAGGTACTTGAGGGGGTTAGGTACATTAGATAAGAAAAAGTTTTGAAGCTCTTTACCAGGATCAGGATCTTTACCAAGTTCTTTACTAAGCTGTCTTACCAGAGTCAGCCCTACTGTGTCTACTGCATGATAACTTCATCTAGTATTTAAGGAAATCACAGGACAGGGCACTTATTGTTTGATGCATAGCAGCTTCTTATTCAACTTTTTTTTTTTTTTCTTCTGCTTTAATGCATATGCTATGTATTGATTGAAAAGGCTTTTCTGGTGAAGGGTTTATAACTGGAGGAGGATTTGGAAATTTGGAAAGCAAGGACAGAGTTCCACTGAGATCAGTTACCTTAAACCTGCAGAATCCTGTAAAGGAAACAGAAATTGATGTCAAGAAGGTTGTCTCTGTATCTCTCTCTATATATATATGTATTTTGCTCTTCTGTGTTAAAAAGTTCATCCATTGAACTATGAATTTGGGCCTAACAAAACAAGGAGATTTTAAGCCATGCGGCTGACTGCACAGCAGATGTACTCTGTGCAAAAGGAGAAGCTGGAAAATAGTCTCACAACTTGACTCCTATTAGAAACCAGATTCACTCCTTAGGCCTTGCCTTCTCCACAGATCTCTGTTACAGTGCTGGGGCATCAGCAGTGAACAACTGATGCTGTGCTCAGTCCCTGTGTTCTGTAGCTTCTGACAAGCACTGTGCTGGAGGAGAGCCTCAAGGCTTTGGAACCTCTGGTCCTCAGGAGCTCAAAGGCTGAGAACCTTTGGTCCTCAAGCAGTTCTTTGGAACAAGAGACAAGAACTAGAACAGAAAAAATGAAACTGTCCAAGCCCTTTGGTCTGAGTTGTTCACCAAGGGCATTACCAAGGGCAAAACTGAGTTTCTTTAATGTTGGCAGAAGCCACTGAGCTGGATTTCATGTGCTGTTGTAGGTCCTAGTACAGGATAGCATTGTAAGAGCAAAGAAATACTGCCAAGTTCTCTCTACAGGCCTTACCTCCTCTATGCCACTGGAGCAGCTGTGGTGGTTCACAGGGATGGAGGCTCCTCACAGCATAAAGCTTGTGTCCCTAAAAGGACACAAAGGTGCTGGAAAAGCACCAAAAGGTGAAAGGCAGAGCTGCAAAATCAGAAGAACAGTTGTACACAAAGCTACCACAGTGTTTTTCCCCTTCAGTGATTAACTCCTCCCCAGGAGCTTTTCCAGCCCCTTCTCCCTCCCATGCCTATCCATGTAGGTATCTCCTGGTGTACCAGCCCAGAACTCTCACAGTTTTCCCAGATTTGTCTCATTTCTGACAATCATAAGACGTAAGAGATCCTCTGGGGAAGGGCTGTGAGCCTTTAGTTACCTTCACACGTGTGCTCAGCCAAGCCCTGGTGGGGTTGGCTCCTGGCAGGGAAGGTGCAGCAGCAGGAGCTCTGAAAGGAGTTCTGAAAGGCCATTTGTGGAGCCAGGAGAGCAGATGCAGAGGTGTCCTCCTCTCTTGGGCAATGCTGTGGGATGGCATGGTGAGGAATGCTGATGGGAGATAGAGGAGGTGAAGCAGCAGCAGTGGAATGTGTTACAGACATCTGGTAGTTGAGATGGCTGTAACACATCTACCCTCCTGGGCTCAGAGAGCAGCTCTGTCCTCTCCTGGGAATGATGACATTACTTCTGCCAGAGGCTCCAGATTTCTACCTGCTACAAAGTACTTTTTCTGTTGTACTTGTTCTCAGAAGACAGCATGGTACAAGGCATTAACTTCTCTGCCTTTTAACTGACTGGTTTAACCCACTGTATAGAAAGTTCAGGCTAAATAATTTAAATTGAAGTGCACCTATATCCTTTCAGGGGGAAATAGAAGAGTTCAGACAGTTAAAGAAAGGTTAAAAAAAAAAAAAAAGCTCTCTCAGCTACTACCAAAATGGGTTGTTAGTCTTTGCTGTTCTGTCATTATTGTCTCCTTTAATTAGATTCACTGTTAAACGCAAATTTTCCTGATCAAACAATGGAGATTAGTTGCTAAAGAAAGCATTCAAAGAAAAACGTCTTGATTTCTAATTCTCCATACTGACTACATCTTGAATCATACTTTAATAATTTGAGAAATAACATAACTGCTAAAGATTGAACCAAAAGTATCAATGTTTAATCATCTTTTGCACTACTTTTCAAAAATAAATTGACACTTTTTTTTTCCAGCTGGATGCTCTTATTTTGATTTAATTGGATAGAATCAATTAATAAACTTAATACCATAGCTCAGTGGTGGATCTGAAATCAGAAACCCTGAAATTACCATTGTTTCATCTCTTGAGTTTTCTGGGTCAAGGAGACAGATAAAAGGAAGATGGAATATCTTAAATGCTTATGAAATTATCCAATATATATTTTATCAGAAAAGGGTGAATTACATTTTTTATTTACTTTCAGTGGACATCTCTTTATGTGCTGCAGTGCTTTTCTCTGAATTCTTAATAATCTTCACATTAAGAGCATTTTGCAGTTTTCAGAGTTCCTCATTTACAGAAAGTGTTCTGTATGTCATCTCCTAAAAATCCCAAGGACTAGGCATGTCCTCATGTGTCCTCATTGATTAATGGCTTCTTCCAAACTGATTTGTGGCCTTTTCCCTTTGTACAAGATCATTACACAACAGAAATACCAGAGATTGGATTGGCATCATCAACCACTGAAAGATGAGTTGGAAATAGATTAGCAAATGTTCCAGTTGATCTTAATAGCATAGTGACAAGTAAATTCAAGGATGACAGAATTGCCACTGACTAGCAATTCTTCTTATAATATTATAGCATGGATAAACATGTTGGCTTTTCTAACAACTTGGCCATGAAAACAGAGAAATTCGAGTTGATATTGCTGTGGAAAATAAAACTGAAACAAAAATTCCTTTTTAATACATGCTTTGAGTATGCACAGCTTCTCTCTCTCATGTAAAAGACTCACAGGAATATTCTAGGATCTGAATATGGAAGATAACCAAAATGTTTCTCCTCACTTTACTGGGAGGATTTTTTTTCCCGATTTGGAGCATCAGCACTATTCTCTACTGTAAATCTAGTAACATATCCAAAATGTTCACATGCTCAGGGCATTTTTTAAGCTGCACCTTTAGTAATAAATAAGTATGGAATGAACTTCTTTGGCACTTTACACCAGTGACCAAACCTGGGGAGCCTGTTGAATATGCTACTATATCCCCTTTATTTTTTGTGGGCATCATGCATTTTTAGAATGGTTATACATTTCCCTGAACCAATGTAATATAAAAGATTTACTGTTACAGTTTGTGTGTGGCCAGGCAATGGCATATGGAAAACATGTTTCCTGCTATTTAATTTAATTACTCTAATCACGTGCCAGCCCCGGGCATGTCATTCTGAACCTCTGAGGCTCTTTGTCTGTCAAAGAGATGGACAATATCTTGGCTTTGTTTAGTTGCTCTGCAGGCTGCAGATAAAACCACTGAAATACTGACTGTTTGTTTAACCAAAACTTTGCATTTTAACCATTTGGCTTTGATTTTTTGTTTTACAAGAAAAGATGACATTTTGGCCTTGGTGAGCTGAAAAGGAAATATTGGGGATATGAAGAAGAACTGTCACTTTCAGAGCTTAATAGATGAAAAAGAATACTCTAGCCTTCTGGTCAGAAATCAGCTTTGTTAGCAGAAACTTAAGACACACATCTCTGTTATTTTAGAATTGCCTATTAGCAAGGGCAGCTGGAAAAGTCCTGTTTATAACTGCTCCTTTCTAATATGGTTAGCCTTTCATTCGGCAGTTCTAGTAGATTTTTGTTTCTTTCATCTCAATAGATGAAACTGTTATGGGTGAAACTAATTAAGATTCCATAGCAAATACTTATACCAGTACTGTGGCAGCCAGGTATAAGTCAGCTTTTATGTTAACACTATACTGTTACTTTCATGTAAGAAATATCTGCAAATGACACCTTTAAGTCTTCCAACAAAAACTGAAGAGCAGATAGAGTACTCCACTCATATTATAAAACCCAAATCTACAGAGAAATTAATCACACACTTAGCCTTAAGTATATGCTTAACACCACCACTTCCTCCACTTGTAAGCGAGTACTCTACCTTTTCCTGCAACTAGAAGTGATGCTGAAAGTATTGACTGTATGAGGATACTATTTTTAAAAATCATGTTGTCACAAGAGGAAATAATAAGAACCATCTTTTAAACAAATTCCATCTTATAAGGCATTACTAGATACAGAAATACTTGCCAACTCATATTTTTTGAAACTGTTGAATAAACTTCAGTTAGTATGTTTCAGCAATAAATTAATGTCCTTCTTTCTATGGTAGTGTGGCAGCATCCTGCTACAGTAGTTTTTGAACTATATAATGTGGAAGAGGATGGAATGTTGTGGCCTCTGCTCTGAAGAAGTTTGCATCATCAAAGGGGAACACTGCTGGGATGACATGGGATGCATATAAGGAAAATGTCCATCTTAACAATTTACTTAGTTCTGATATTTCTCCAACTGGATTTACTTTTTTCTGTTTCCTAGCCAAATCAATGAGATATAATAGGTAACACTTATTTCCTCTAAGGTGCACAGTACAAAAATGCAATAATTAAAAATGTTGTTTATTATGAGCTGAATTACAGCTCCTGTCCCCTTTAGCTTTGAGCTAACCACTAGATGACACTACTTCCCACTTACTTAACAGGTGTGGGCATATATTCCAGTCTCCTCATGTAACAGTCCACATATTTGCATGCTTCTTGACCAAGGAACTTCAAAAAGAACATTATACAATTGCCTTCACTACTATACATTTTGATGAATTTTGTGTAGATACACATAGATATTGAGGTGTGTGCATGAAGGTATACACAAGCAGTGCATGTGTCTTTGCATTTATAGAAAAAACATAATTCATTGTGTGAGTCTTTAGGGTGTTGTAACTTAGCAAGTGTCGATGACAGCTCTACATAAAGGAAACCAAAGGAAGTCCAAGAAAAACTTAATAAGCTGGGGTTTGTGGAGAATGTTCCCCTTATCCCCTATCTCCTCCCCTCCCAAAAAAAAAAGATACTATATTGGCTTCAGTAGTGGGATTCTGGAAAGACTGGGCAGGGAGAAAAAATTTCCCGCTGAGGAGTCAGGCAAGAGTATGCTGCACTATTCAAGTCCAAAAATGACAAAGTCTGAGGAGGAGAGAGACAGAGAAGCGCTGTCGTACAAATCCATAAGGCACTGGCTGCTGTGGTTTTTGAATTAGGAAGAATGAACTTTCCAGAAGGATGTGTGGAAAGAATCCCACGTTTTTAAAGGCCTGATTTCCAGAAATCCAGAAGCTCCAGACTACTTGAAAAACAGATTCTCCAAAGTTATATTTCTGCTTCTAAATTGCATGCATGAGGATGTGTAAGTGGAGTAGTAGCACCTTCAGATACATTTTTATTTGTGCCTGTGTCAACAAGCATCTTGCTTTCTTAAGATTCATTTCAGTGATTTATAACCCATTTTCTCTATATGTGCTATAATTTTAATACATGTGTTTTGTGATATTCTTGAAGATTATTTTAAAGGGCTGTACTAAAACTTGTCTTCAGAATCAGTTTGTCAACTGTTAGCATGACAATGCACTACCAGTTGACAATGACTTCATGGTCAAATTAAAAGTAAGAATTAATTTTTGGTTTAATTATCTAAATTTGAAATACTATAAATCTTCTTCATTTTTCACCTACTTTAATCCTGATCTCCCACAGCTGTAGCAATGTGGGTTGGCTAGGTTTTTATCTCCTATCACATTATCCATGTACTTCTGCACTGCTGTTCTCTGGAAGCAGGGAAGGTGAGACTCCTTGCCTTGGAATAATGCTCTTCTCCATTTCCATTTCAAACTCTATCACAACTCATTTTTTAGCATTATTTTTTCTGTTTCAATGCTAAGAACTGCCAGTAAAGTGTAATGATGTTTTAGTGTCATATGCAGTCTATTTAATGTCTATCTAGCACTAGATCAGTGAGGAAGGTATTTTTGCTAATAAACTAGTTATATTATATCAAGTATATTTCATAAGAGACAGTAGTCAAATTGCTGATTTGTGGTGTTTCAAGAAGTTCCATGACTTCAATAGTGTCAGTTTTGCTGTCTCTATGAAATAGTTCAGTTAATGCAATGTTTCCTGTAGTTCTGTTGAATGTTTGAGAATTGAATTTACAAATAAAACCACTCCCACTTACAAGTAATTTCTTCCAGCTTACAATAGTGCAAGTCCATGCTCCCTCTAAAAGAGCAACAATATGCCATAAACAGCACCATACTTGCAAAATTGTTTTTAAGTAATTTGTCAACAAAATAAGAGATATGTTTATATGCTTGCAGCCAAAAATCTAACTAGATCCATGTAAGAATTGAGATTTTCTCTCCATTTGAAGTGTGCTCAAGTCCACAGAAACAACAATGGCTGGAATCAGGGCTACCTAAATTGCAACCATAAGCAAAGTAATCAAAATCAAAGCTATGGTTTTATCCTGTACATGTGCAATTTGGACAGGTTAATTTTTTGGGGATTATGGATCTGAGGAGAAAATATAAATAATTTTAAACATAAAATAAGAGAAAGGCTGAGAAGTAAGATGTTAGCCAAAGGTTTTGCTTGTTTATTAAAATGCTGTCTTGCATTTAATCTAAACAAGGGTAATTACTTTTTCAGACTTTGATTTCCTCTGCAAATCTGGTGCTTTTACATTTAATTTAGACAGGACATAATGTGGATTGCTTCTTTTTCACCAATTTCCTACAGTTTTTAAATTTTTTTCAATGGACATGTTTGAGCAAAGCCTGCTTAGGAAGGGAAAAAGTTCTCCACTATATTTTTGGTTAAGCATGAGCTCCAGGAAGTTTACCTAGAGCATGCAAAAGCAGGCAAGACAAGAAAGCAACTTATTTTCAGACTAGAATCTGGCTCTTGCTGCAGTAAAAACACCCTGTTGATGCATATGCTGCCTGAGTAGGGAAAGGTTCCCAGCTGAGTCTGATTATAAAAGCACACGGTGTGAACTTTTGCATTGCTTTAGAAGGGAGGGAATTTAAAAATTTTTTCAAGGCACCTTTTGTTTTCTCCTTCTGACAAAAGGACTTTAAGTTACAATGACCCAAGAAATGCAGTACTGTGGGGCTAGTCTCTTCCCTTTCTCAGGGCTGGGAGGGAGGCATAGGAGGAAAGCAGCTTGGTCATACCTGCTATGCTTGTGGAAAAGAAATTATCATTTAATGATGTTTCATTCTTACCCTGTAGCAAAGGAATTCTTGTTAGCTAGATCTGACATGGAGCAGGAAAACATACCTTGCCCCAAGTAACTAGAAAGGCAGCAAAGTTCAAAGTGTGCGAGTAATCAAATGGATGTGAAAAAAGATTCAGAAAGTGGAGTAACCTCTGCAGCTTTGCACAGCCCTGGAAACCAGGTATTTATAAAAGCTCTCCCTCTTCTCTCACTCACATGTGTGACTGAGGCAGTAGAAGCAAGCATTTTGGAGCAGTGCAAATGCTGAAGCAGGGGACGAACAGCCAAATATGCCTTTGTTGTGAAGCTGCCTTCATGTCTGCAAGGACACTTTTGTGCCTTTTGACAGCTGCTGTGAAAGCTCTGGCCATGTAATCCAAAGTCACTGCATTCAGGTTATCATTTTAATTGCCTTGCTGAAACTTCTGCTTCCATACTAACAGGGTAGAGCAATTTGCTGTTCTAATCTATAGATCAGAAGCTGCAGACTTAATCATGCACTCAGCTCTAATGTATAGTCTGGAGCAATGCAGTTCAAAAACACATTTTAAACTGAGCATATACCAGTGAAGCAGAAGTCAGTTTTATTTTTAATAAGGAGAAAAAAAAAGAAGGTACCCTTCTGTACACAGGTATTCAGGAAGTTTATAGCAAGGAGTTATGAGGAGTTACTACTCCCTCACACCTTCAATAGTATCAGGAATTTCTTTTAAAATAATCTGAAGACAACGTTATTCAGGATCAAGGAAAGCTCTGTGACAATTCAGTGAGATTTTGTTTTCAATAGATACTAATTTTGTCTGGCATTTTCAAATCTACCTAAGACAGCAATGGTGAGATTCTTCCTCAACACAGAACTATGTGGTGATGTTTCCTGCAATGGCGAGGCATGTTTCTTAGCTCACAAGGAATGTCAAAGACCACACAGGAAAAACAAACAAACAAAACCATGAAAAAACCTAAACCAACACCAACAAATTATCAAGAAAGAAAAAAAAGCAAAGATACAGAAACAGAAAAAAACATCAGCAGATACAAAAAAGAAGTTGCTTCAAGCTTGCTAGAGAGAAGCTTTTCAATGTTGAAAAGTAAAAGATGGAGCTATATGAAACTATTTCTGTGAAATGTGTTACACCTACAGCACAGTCCCTTTCTAGCAGTTGCTCATTTTACTAAGATCGTTGTAATAGCTGGTTTTGTGCACTTGAGGTAGCCAGTAGTGTCCAAGGATTTATAGTTTGCTCTGGGTATAATGGTATGAGAGGAACTGCCTGCCAAAAGGGAACTGTGATTTGAAGAGGGCGCCTTTGGTTTGGTAGGTGGTGTATTTCTTCTGTGGCTGGAGCTCAGTAGACAAGTTGTTTGATGCACTGGCCAACGATAACTATCTTGGGAGAGGGAGAAACCCAAATCCTCCAAGTTTCAAGGGGAGAGCAGAATTAAGTACTTGGGTATGTGGGGGGAAAAAAAAAAAGGAGATGACAAACTCCATGGCAACATGAAGTAGATCAATTCATGGGGCACTTTGTGGTCTATCACTTAAAAAAATAAGATTTATTGACCCCCAAATCATGGTAATTTTTAGTATTAAATGGACCTCTTTTGAAGACTAAGCTGCTTGAGAAAAGGAGACAGTAGTTTTGGAATGGAGCCCTCAGCCTTAGAAATAACACTGCTGGTTTGGCTCTGCTTCCAATATTGTTGCCTAGTTTTAAAGCTTTTCAGCAGGACTTCGCTTCAGTCTGGTGACCAGCATGAATCACTGTGGAGCAGATTAACACAGTGTTTTCCCAAGTGTCTAATCTCATTTTAAAATCAGAATACAAACAGCAGCAAAACATCCTTAAATCCCATGGAGTCCTAGGAGCAACCTGAAAGTTAGCCCCAGTAGGCATTCACGTTAACTCAGGCTCCACAGTATCACTTGGACTATCCAAAATTCTTGGAAAGTTCTGACATTTCTGCCTTGACCTAAAGCGTTACCTTTGCATGCTGAGTGCAGCTCTTGGCTTGCCTGTGAGAGTGGTGTTATATGTATAACATCTTATCCTCTAAATCCTGCCTGCTGAGTGGATTCTTCCTTTCAAGCTCACTTTTTATTGCTAGACGGAGAGTTTTTGGAGGAGCTGTGTCTTTATTCCTTCTCTTTTGCTTCATGTTTTTTTCTGCTATTTTAGCACTTCTGAAATCAGGAAAGAGCTCTGCACTTTTGAACCAGCATCAGTCCTTCCAAGAGGCAAAGGCTGAGAGACACTGATTGAAAGTTTGCTGAACAGTTTGCATACCTCTACAAGGAAACCAGGCTAGGCAAATGTAGATTAAGCTCTTTTCAAGTTAACCAGAAAATTCTCTTCCTGTTGCTGGATTTGGCGTTTTTGACATCAAGAGATTAATCAACATAATTTAAACAAACAAACAAAATCTGTGGCTCGTGTATGAAGATTAGGAGATATAAAAAGAATTAGGAACTAAAGTAGTAAGTGATTTGAAATCACTGATGCTGAAGAGAGGATGTGTGCAAAAAGTCCCTTTGTCCCAAAGGTAAATGATGTGGCAGCAAACAAATGTGTGGATATGGAGAAGCAGAATATAGGCACTAAGCCTGCTTCAGCACAGTTCAGGTCACTGACCATCACAACAGACAGGAGCCTCTGGGAAGTAATTTTAAGTAAAACCACAAAAATGCTTAGGCCTGTATTTTGAAGACACCCACTTGCCTATAAGTGTGGGGGTCACTTCCTTGGAAGTCCATGCAGGTGATGCAAATGCATTCTCTGGGATCTAACAAAAACATTTGTTTGTTTACTTCAGTATGCAAAAACAACGACAAGAGAGTTCATGTTTGAGAGGAGCCTGTATAACTGATGGTGGGGACAGCAGGCCCATAGACAGAGGGTGGAGATGCATCACTATCCCAGAGGTACTTTATAGACTGAGGATTATTATATAGTTCTCTGTGTATTAAAGGTTGACAGATTTGTTCAAACAAGAAGCAACAACACTAAAACCAGTATGAAAAATTCCTATCCTTCTGTAACAAAAGAATGAAGTGAGAGTACCTTAAAAACATATAATATAAAAAATTACCTTCAGTATCTTGAATATATTATAAATTAAAATGAGCACAAGTTTTTTGCATGTCACTCCACTGCTTTTTCTCATGTTACAGTTAGGGCAGAACTAAAAAAGATACAGGGACTGTAGTAAGTACCGTAATATAAAATTATATGTTGATTTTTCCATGGGCTATTAATATCTTGTTACTGTGAGACTGTACTGGTTGGTGGTTTCTGGCTTAGTGGTGTTTGGCTTGTAGGTAAAGGAAAAAAGGAAAAAAAATAGAACAAGACCACCTCTGACATGAATACTGACCTCCAACTGCTATTTTATGTAACTTATTTTTGGTTATTTCCACATTTTTACATTTAATGGAAATTAAATAGCTCTATATTTTCTTAGTCTGTACACGTTTTTGTGCACGTTCAAAATAATATATGTGGAAATACTTTTATCTTGCTTTTCAAATTTAACTAGTACCAAGATCAAGACTCTCTCTTAACTTCTGGATCCCGGTTGGAATTCCAAGGGACATTCCAGTGGGCAATAGATAAGAAGATGTAAAATTGAAAGTAAGGGGAAAGAGAAGAATTTTCTCTCATACTCAGTCACAGGGGAGTGTGGAAAAAGTAGTGTAGGTGTGGTGCTTGATGTGTTCTCCTAGGGCAATGCCTCTTAGACACTCTGAAGGCAAAGTCAGAATTCAACCTGCTCTTCTTCCCCCCTCTTTCTAAAATAACTGAACTCCTAAATATCTAACAAGAAAATGTTGAAGAAATTCCATTTTTATCTTTAAGACAAACTCAAATTCCCATTTGAATGGGAAATGACTCAGAATTAGGAAACTGAAAATGTTACCACATAGCTTGTAAAGGTTAGTGGTATTTAGTTATTGATATAAAAACCTTGGTGAGGGACTGCATTTGCTGCGGGTTGCTAATAGAATACAGAACCTTTCGCCTTTGGGTCACTGGATCAAATCTGTCTCTTGTGGATAGTGACCAAAGTTCGCTATAATTTTAGTTTTCAGTGCCTATATAAATTATATATGTAGAAACTAGAGATGGAAAAGATTTGTTACAGCTTTGCAGCCTATCCCCCTGCCAGTACAGAACTGTTCTCTCTAATGTGTTTCCCTATTACAGATTTTCCAGTTCCTAGTTGGTCCTGTCCACCCTGCAGAGTAAAGCAGCTGGTATTAATTGATATCTGAGTTAAATGCATCCTGGTGAACTCCCCACTCTGACACTGCAGCTGCAGAAGGAATTTGGCAAATGCCCCTCTGCTACCTGCCTCCATGGGAGCACTGAGTGGGCAGCAGCCCAGAGATCTCCCATATCCTCCTGCTGCTGCCTGGCATGAGGGAAGCAAGCAAAAGTCTCAGCTCCTTCCCACCCTGTACAAAATACCTTAAACTACAGGAGGATTACTGAATCTCATTTTCACTGCCTCGCTTATCCCCCTTTAAAGCCCTACCAGTGTCCCTTCCATAACCAAACAGCTGCAGGTCATAGTTCTAAATTGTCAGCCTGATGGATTAGTTTGGGTAGCTAAAGGGAAGGCCAGATACTAATTTAGACATTGATATGGACTAAAATTTTCCCAAAGTTTGGAAGCTTGAGTAGGGCTTCTTTTTGATTTAAATGAAAAGGTTTGAACCCTATTATCTTTTACAGCTTCCATTTGCAAGTGATTAACCATGTTGCAGAATGCCCATTATGAAGTGCTAGGGACTGGGTACTGACAATATTAAGGTTAGTCTTGTAGGGTATTTAATGTCTGCTGGTGGCTATAGTGCTATAGATGTACATGGTCTTTGAAGGCTTAGAAAATACAACAAAAAACATGCTACAAGATAAAGCCAAATGAACAAACAAAAATCACCACAAAACCCAGTACAGTGACCCATTCCAAAGCAAAATAGATGTGTGATAATTAAAACTGTTTTTATTGTCTAAGAAAAGAGTCCAAATGGGGTTACTTTGGGCGACTTAAACTTGCCCACCATTGAGTGCCTCAAGGTGCAAGTTACAACACCGAGACAGCTAGAATTTAAGTGGGATTTCCTCAGCACTTCTAATTTTGGCCATATGTGCCTGTCCCACAAACTTTATAATCCAATGCTTCCTGCTAAAATTCTAGTAGTATAACTGCAGCCTTCAAGCTATCAGCTTAATTTTAGAAAGAAAGCTGAACTTTGTTGCTGTTGCTCCCTTGGTGCCCTAAAGCCCGAAATGCCAGCGAGGGTGATGTGTTGGAGCTGCCCCCACACCCCAATGTGCTGCTGCTGGCAGGTGCTGCAGGAGCTGGAGGAGCTGAGCTTGCTGCTGCTGCATGGCCACAGCTCAGGACTCCCAAGTACCCCATAAAACACCAGTTTCTCCATTCACAGTGCAGCTAACAACTGCTGCGTTACCAGAGTTAACTTATTTCTGATATTCACAGTGCCAAAGTTTCAGCTGCTGAAAAATTCAGGCAGTTGTAAAGGAAGATCCTTTGGGATTCAGAAAGTTTACCACCAGGTGGTTTAAAAGAGATTAATTTAAAACAAAAGAACACCAAACAGGAATATGAGTAGTACCACAGAAATGGCAGTGAATCTACAAAAGGGACACTCCACATTTTTTTCTAAGGTAAAAAAGCCCCACAATCCTGTGTTGTGAAATGTCTTCTTGAAAGACAGATTTAGAGAATGAAATTGAGGGTTATAAACTTGTAGCCAACAAAAGCAAGAAAGGCTGGAATGTTGGTTACCAATTACAAGCACAGGATCCAAGCAAAACATCTTGAATTGCTGGTACTGTAATAAATTACAGTTTTCACTTTTGTATTCTGCAAGTGAAAACAGCACTAAGTCAAGCTTGAGAGAGGGAAAGTAAAGGATGACCTTTTTAATTCACCCACACCCATTACAAGTAGAGGAGCTGCAACATGGAGTAGTGAGAAATGAAAATACAACACTATTGCTGTGTGGAGGGACAGATTCTGCTCCCATGAAATGGGGTTCCTGTGTTGCTGAAGAGTTAATTGTCAGGTAGCAGTAGATGAAAGCCAAACCAGGCTCTGGGACGGTCTGCTGTGGTGGCTGTTATCTCATTTTCTTCCATGGATTAATTTTCCCCTCTTTAACTTTAATTAGATAAAAGTCCAGGGGTGGGAGGTGGCCCTGGAGTGCTCAGAGGGCAAGAAATGGTCAAGAGCTGTTTTCTCTCAAACTTTGATTAGCCTATTTGATAAGTGATACTAAGCACCCCAATTGGTTAATGAATGAGGGGTGCCCGTGAGGTAAGTGGCTGGGAAATTTAGCCTCCCCCACAAGGATGGTGAGTATGTAAACTTCTGTCCTTCAGTTAGGTGTCCACCGTGGTTAGGAGTAAGGGTGATTTATATCCTATCTGGGTCCTGGAGTGTATCTACATTGATTGACTCCCTTGATCTTGACATCAGTCATTGCAGCTTTCAGAGAAAGGGGGAACATAGGAGATAATGAAAGCTACATTAAAGAAGACCTTAACATTTATGTAAACGTTATTCTATCTTCAAAGGCAGAACTGTCTTTCAACAGAAAGGAGATTTATTTCCTAGTTGAAAATATTAGAAAGTGGCAATATATTTAATATCAAACCACTAACATTGGTGCTGGTCTCAGGCTTTAGGCTTTGTCTCTTATTTCTTGACTGAACCACATTGTAGTCAAAGCTTTACTGCATACTGCCTGCAAGTACTGATGCAGACACACTAATGACTTGTGCAAAGATACATCATCATCTCCCAGTGGGAAGAATAGAGGAAGAGGAGAGAGAGAAAGACAAAATTAAAGAGTTTGAAAAATAGAAGCAGAAGTGTAGAAGAAACCATTTGGGAAACTCGTATGTTACTTTGTGTTAAATGTGGGGCTTTTATACGGGCAAACCCATGGCAGTAAAAACCAGAAACATTTAAACGTTAAAATAAAACTAAAATGCACTTCTCAAATACTCTCCTAGGGAATATCACCTAAACAGTAAGGTTTCCCTGTCTGGTTGCCAGCCTCCCCTTGGCCTGGAGAAGAGGTGGCAGATTTGGGGCATGCTTGGGCAAGGAGGGAGCCTGGCAGGAGCTGGCAGTGTCCTCTCTCCATTGAGCATGTCATCTACCAGGCAGCTGCAGCACAAACATCAACTGACCATTTTCAACAATTCTGAGCTGAAAGATAGTTTGTACAACAGAGAACTAGGGCCACATTATCACCACGAGAGGCTGAAAAAGGGCACAGACCCTTCTGGGTAAATATGTCTAACTCTCCTACAGAATACCAAGACATTTACAACATCTGGAGGGCAGCAGGTAAAGTGGATGAGAAACTGTTATTCAGCAAATCCTGCAATATTAGATTTGGGAGCTTTTGCTGAAATTATGATGAGATCAACTTAAAACATGCAAGATTTTGGTGTGCTGGTTTTTTTAGATTTGGGGTGGGGCTTTTTTGTTTTGTTTTGGGTGTTTGTTTTTGGTGGGGTTTTTGTTTGTTTGTTTGTTTTGGGGTTTTTTGGAGTTTTTTTTTGTTTTTTCTTTTTGCACCATGAGTAGTGAAAATCTTCCTTGCCATGGGAGATTTTAAATAAAACAGGATTACACAAATTCATGGACAACAGGGTCGTAAGCAGATATTAAAGGAAAGAAAGAGGGATGTGCCTCTAACATCTAACAATGCAGTAAGGCATTTCTTATGTTCTTATCATCATAAATCTGTTTCGGCTCATCTAGTCCTTCAGTCATAGCCAAACTTAGATTTTTCTATTAAATTTGTGTGTTAGTTTTCTGTCTAGCTTTAGGGTAAAATACATTTCTGTTTCCTTTTCCTCAAGCCATGAATTACCTTTGTCAACCAAATAGTCAACAACACAAGCCTTTTCCGTTTTTAGCTACGGGTCCCAAAAAGCTTTGAATCTATCTTGACAATATGCAAAATACACTGGTACTCCTAAATAAAATACTGTTGTTAAAGACAGCCTAAAAGTGCAATAAAGTGGTAACTTATGGTAAATCAAGATATACAGAATTCATAGCCCAGCATCATCTTATTAAATATGCCAAGAATTAGGACTAGTATGTAAGGCTGAGTAATTAAAGGAAAAAAAAAATCAGTGGGAAGTTTTTGTATTAACTAGTATGCTTTTAGGCAGAGGGCATGCAAATAAAGCCTTAGTTGCTAAGTCCTATCTGTGATGTTTGGTAACCAGCAGACATAAGACATAACATTTTCCCTCTAAATGGAATATGATGCTCTGTCTGGGAGAACTGGTCATTAATATGTAACTTGCAGAGCTGGGATATTTCTATGATAGTGAATAATTTCTTTGCAGTGAAAACATTAGTCCAAAAAAATACATAGCAAGGTGAGAAGGAAGAGGAAGTTTTCTTTCACTCAAACACAGAAATGTAGAATTATACAATCTGAGTGAAAACCTTTATTTTATCAGTAATAAGAGGTCGTGGAATAGGAAATATGCTAATCAAAGAAAGCAAAAAAGTATGGTCTTCACAATCTTATAAAATGCATCTTTTACTCAGATAAAGAAAAATGAAAGGCCTGGTATCTTGCCTAAATCCAAAATGACATGACATTAAAACATCTGGTCAGAACAAGGTAGCAGGAAACACAGATTTTTTTCTTGGAGAGTAATTTTGGACAGATAACATCTACCGAGTGATACCTGCAACATCATGCTAGTTCTACTATATTGCTTCACATATTTTTTCTGCAGAACTCAAACAAACCTGTAAGTGCTAAGCTTCCACCTAAAAGCACTTTTAAAAAAAGAAATCTAAGAATCAAAGCACAGTCGAGATGTCAGGGAAAAAATCCTCTGCAAGGAGCTGTTGCTGAGGTGTGTCCCCTGTGTTAAGGGGGTTGAGCTGTACATGACTTTGACTGGTGAAACTTCATCTTAAATAAATGATACTTTCTGGCAAATCAAAGAAAACCACACCTGACTTTACATTCATACTTGTAATTTCCTCAGGTCCACAGTGTTATTTGAGAGAATAGAGCCCATGAGCAGAGCTCCCTAATGGACTTACTGACTTATTCTTACAGAAATAAACAAGCGTGATTCCTATACTGGAGCTGCTGAGCTGGGAGATAATATCTGTGCAGACATCACCAGCCTCTAGATCAGATTTTGGATTCTTCACTTAGTGACCAAGAAGTCCAGACTCATAGAGCAATCTTAAATTAGAGTCCCAAAGACTCTTAATTGCTTGCTACAGGGCAAGCAAATCCCTGTCATCAGCCATCAGGACATCCACTGGGCAAACAGCCCAGCTAAGCAAATAATTTGGCTTAACATACACACAAGCCCACAGCATTAGATGAGAACCACACATGTGCATAAAATCTGCTCTAGATGAAAATCTACAGAAAACTGTGTTCATTCTTTGTTAGGGTGTAGCAAGTACTCAAGGTGATAAATCATCTCTGTTTCTTCATCCATCCTCCCCCAGCAGCACAGTGACTAAATACCTCTATCAACCAGGCTTTAAGTCAAATCAAGCTTTTAAAAATTCCTCTTTCTTAATGCTCTAACATGCATGGGTTCACAAAATTAAATTACAAAATTTTTATCTGTTTGGGATCAGCCCTGTTTCCTCCTTCTTGTGTTTACTTTCCTTCAGTAGCTGACATCAAAATGTTTTCTGGAATGCTGAGACTAAATAAGTTATGCTTAACTCAATATCTAATATAAATAGCCCTGGGGAAGCTCCAGCAGCACAATCATAAAAGCTACAGTTTCTTTTAATAGCTTGCCACACTTTGCTGATATAGTATTTCTCTAATCACCAATCTTTACGTGCCTTCCTGACCTTGGAGCTCTCTGTCCAACTGACTTTGTTGTATCAAAGGCTTGTGTCATTGGAAGAGTGAATGGCTTTCATTTTTCTCCCTGAAACTTCCGGTTCCTGGCATCTGCAAAGAATTATTCCAAGCAGTGTTTTGCTGCCTTGCGGCCACTGCCCTGCAGTGGCCTGGCTGATGGAAGTGACTTTTCCCAAAAAGGTTAGTGACTGTGGCTGGTGCCGGGCGGGTGCTGCAGCTGGTGCACAACCAGCCCTGCTTTCTCAGCTGATTCTGTCTGGCCACGGGGCTACCACAGCCACTCATCACAGCAATTCATTTCTGTGGCCTTTGGGGAGGAATTCAATAAATAGGGTATATGCTGTTTTGTAGTGGACTAGAGCAACAAACAAAAGGCTTCCAAAATAACCACAGATTTCAAAAGCCTTCACATTACAGCAAACGTAATCTAAACTTTAAAGCTTTTATAGCATTGCATAGTAACATAGAGCATCAGGTTTTCTCAACTGAACATCATACTGTATGGATATTCAAAACCCACAGTGGTGGTGCTCTGACTATTTCCAAGTGGTGAGAAGATTGCTGCCTGGATCCAGAGTCTGAGTTATGATTTGTCTTTTATAAGTTGGATTCTTTTTCTCTCTACACCTCTACCATCTAATTTCTCTTCTCACACATTTTCTCCTTTTGCTCTGGTTCCTTATATTTACTTTTAATATTTAAAAAAAAAAAAAAAAAAAAAAAAAAAAAAAAAAAAAAAACAACCAAAACGTATTTGGACTTATATATACTATGGTGAAACCAACTAAATGAAACTCACAGTTTTGTTTGGGTTGTTTTGGATTTTTTTGGGGGGGTGGGGGGCGGTGTGGAAAAGCAGGAGTGTAAGGAAGAAGATTTTTTAGGTATATTTTCATTAAGTATTATGTGTATTATAAGTATTAAGTATTATATATTACATTAACTCCACAATTGCAGTCGAGCATCCTTAGCGTTGAGCACTGAATTGTCACATTGCAAAGGACAAACTGCTTGAAATCTCCACAGTTAGGAGCGATAAAACCGGGATGAGATAAGGAGACACAAGGGCTCAGAGACATTAGAAGACTGATGTAAACTCATACAGCTGATCAGTAACAGATAAAATTTGAAAATCCTGCTTTTTCTTCTAAGAGACAAGATTAGGACAGCATTCCTCAGAGACGGATTATGTATTTCAATTACCTAAATTAAATTTTAATTCAAAGAATGAAAACAAAACATCTTCGGAGATCCAAATCCTCCCAAAGCAACCTAACTTGACCCAAACCTCTCTCGGGACTTCCAGCCCCTGGTGCAGCTCTTTCAGCAGCATGGCCCTGTAACCCTTCCTAAATGAACAGGAGAGGCTCTCACACCGCCTCTGCCCCGGGGGAGAAGCGAGCCCCTAGGGACACAAACATTTCACAGCTGAAAGGAGCCAGCCACGGAGCCCTTCTTTCTCATTAAAATACAAACACTAGGCGAGACAACTCACACCTCCGGTTCAGGCACGAAGTATGTGCATTGGTGACCCCAAGCTCCCTCCATGGGAACGCGCTGCCTTTCACCAGCCCCGACAGTCTGTGTTCCCTCTCCTGGTGCCAGGGGTATATGGAGGCACCGATGGATGCCTGTGATGGCGTCAGGCTTTAATCTCAGCTGGCAACTAACTATCACACAGCCAATTGCCCAGTCCTTCCCAGTGGGATGGGGGGAAGGGGAGGGAGAATCAGGGGAAAAAAAAGTATAACACCTGGGTTGAAATCAGAACAGTTTAATAAGTGAAAGAAACTAAAATAGAATGATACGTAGCTTTTGTCTCAGGTATTCCCTTGGTCCTTTTTGGTTAAGATTCAATGGGTCTAAAATCTCAATGCCTTTACTCATAAATTAGTGCTGTGATTGCCTTCCTACCACACGGAGTGTATAACTTACATTGTAACAAGATTAATTTTGCTCTTAGCAATCATTGCACAAGTAAGAAAACTTTGTTTTCAAAAGAGTTCTGGGCATATCATCTTGGGTGACTTTACACAACACTTTTTGCACTGAAACATATTGAATCTCCAGGTATTAATGATATTGGCCCAGAAATACACCCAGCTCTGAAAGGGAGCTCTGTAACCATTTACTGTCACACACACAAAAGGCTGGAGATTAAATGAGGTAGCACATGCTTCCACCTGAAGTTATACTGAACCCAAATCTTCAAAACATTTTCTGGGGTTTTGTATCCAGAGCAACTCCTGGATGTACCTAAAATCAGAATTCTCCCGCTAATTAACAATTTTATATAAAATTTACTGGAAAACTTGCAACTTCATTCTTCCTTCTCCCAGAAAGAATGAGGCCCAGGAACTTCTTAAGGGTGTAACACATAGGGTGTATTATGACATTGGCCAATATTGCTATATGAAAGAAACAGTCATCAGGGCTTAAATCCAAGCTGAGGGAAAAAAAAAAAAAAGACAAAAAATTAACCTGGTCATAGCTTAGATTGATGCCTCACAATGCACATGAGAAAAACTGAAAAACAATCCTGTCTCTTATTTCCAACTGTACCGTAAAAGTCTTTTAAGTTCTCTATAGACTGACTAAAAATAAGCAAAGAAGGCCAGGTAGCAGCCATCAGATTCTTACGAATTAAATTATATCCATATGTATAGCACATTTCAATGTCCAAAGAGCCACCTGCATATGTGAATCTGTAGTTTTATGATGAAAACCAGGGATATTCCTAAAATTGTCAGTAAATTCAAAAGCTCGGCCTAGTCTCATGTATTATCCCCCTTCTTGAATGTTGTTGTTGTTTAATTGCTCAGATTACATTTTTGCACCAAGAGTAGCAAAGAAAAACCCCAATAGCCATAGTCAGAGGAGGATTTGGAAAAGGAGAGAGGAGCTGAGAAGCTGAGAACCCCCTGTGGTTTCTGGGAAGAAACCTGCAAACGTGTCTTGTCTTGTAGAGTTCTGACAGGAACTGCTGGGCTGGCAGCAGCCAGTGCCTCGAGCCCTGCCTCAGAACTTTCAGCCCACCTTTGCAGCTCTGCCAAGGGTCTGGGATACATTTCACAGCATCCATTCTTTTTCAGAATTCCTCTTGGAAGGCCAGCAGGGCTTCCAGGTCATTCTGAATGCAATGCATAGATGTGGGCTGCCAGCCATTTGGAGTGCTTTGGCTCTACCTTGCTCGGAGTGCTGTCAGCACATCTCTTGGGACTTGGGGTGGCCCCAAGGGTCACCTGTGGCACGACGTGCATGTACATCGTGACGTGTACACGCCCATGTTATGTGATTGCCTTTCCTCCTCGTTTCTCTGAGTAGGTTTAATGCTTCCAGAGGTCAGAAAGAGGAGAGACTGGATGTTCCCAGCAAGATTAAGCATCCCAAAAACACAGAAGCTGTGAAATTTCATGGGCTCTTTCACTTTGCCACAATGCCTGGTTGTGGGTGACAGGGATGATCAGCCTCCCTCTCCTCACCCAGTCTGCTCAGAGACCTTTTACACTCAGCTTAAAGACACAGAGTATGCTTTTGTTTGTCTGAACAGTACCTAAAAGCTGTGATATTTTACAGTGCAAATTGCTTTGACCTCTTTCTCCTACCCTTTGTCAAATCCAGCACCATCAAACCAAAACAACCTCTGACCATACCTCCACTGCTACCAGCTGTAATAAGAAACACAGAAAGCCAAAGCGTGGCATTATTTCAAAATTAAACAGATGTGAAGCCAGAAATGGACAATTTCATCAATACAATGCAATTACTACTTATCCAGTGGTTAAAGAAAAGACTTAAAACTCAGGATTTCCAATCCTAGTGCACTTTGGATCAGTAATGTCTACACTTTAGCTTCTCCACACAAGAATTCTCTTTATGTAGCAGATGAATTACAGATTATTTTTATTATAATCTTTAATAGGATAGTATCATGAAAGAGCTGTATATGCATCATATATAAATAATTGATTACAAAGCAGGAAAAATTACATTCCTAGCAAAACTAAAAACTAAAAACTAAAAAAAAAAAAAAAAAAAAAAAAAAAAAAAAAGAAAACCCCCAAAAAAACAAACCACCAAACTAAAAAAACAAAAAACAAACAAAAAACCCAAACAAACAAACAAAAACCCCAAAAGACAATATATTACATTATATATCTCTCTGAAGAAAAAAAAGACATTTACAAAATTATACCAGTAGAAATATGTAACACCTACTAACCCGTTGCCCCAGAAAATAAACAAGTACAGCTTTGTTTTCAGCATGTTAGTAGCTACTCTTCTGCAAAAGAGGGAAAAAAAGTATTCCAGGCACCAAAAGATTTTGTCTGTCACAGGCTTCCAATCTAAAGCATTTGGGGACAGCTATAATGTTATCTTGAGTGAACACAGGGCCAACATAATTACGAATAAAGAGGTAAGAAGCAAGGGGAATTGTCTGCATAGCTTCACTTGGCAAAATCCTCCCATAGAAGGTGGCAGGTAGGAAATCTGCATAATAACAAACTTGTCACAACACAAGGCCAACTAAATATAACAATTAGAATTAACATTTTGCTTTTACTCATTCTCAGGATTCCTCCACTCTATCCTCCCAGGTTTCATGAGATAAAGTTAAAATTGTAGCTCTTTATTTGGTGCAATATTTTCCAGTATGTATTTTTTCTGAGTGTCGTGTCTGCAAGAAGTCTGTCTCTTTCCTTTGTGGCCAATGCTTTAAGACTACTGAAGTGACAACTCCTTCTCTCAGGTATCCCAGTGAAAACGCACAATAAATTTTTTTGTTTATCTAGACTTACATCTGTGTAAATAATCTAAACTGGCCCCCAAACAGAGCTGTTTTATAACTTATGATTGGAGGAGGTGGCTTTCTCCACTGACTGCCAGGCCCTTGCTTTTGAGAGGCCTCTGCTCTCAGACTGGCCGCACAGCTCTCAGCACACTGTGTTTCATCCCAACTGGCTCATCTGCCTCTTCCCCACTGCTCCTGGTCTTCCTGCTCAGCCACTAACTCCAAGACAAGCTCCAGCATCTGGATGTCCTCCCAAGCTGCCATCAGACCACAATAAGGGAGGTGCTTTAAGGGACTTCACCAGCAATGGAGTTGATCTTCAGGGCTGCCTTCCCCAGTATATGAATTGAGTCACCACTACCTCAGCTGGCCATTAAAACAGTGAGATAGTAATTCTAAGTACTAAGCAGATATCCTCTGAAGAAAAAAAATAGCCATTGTCTGAAGTAGAAAGGTATTTTTGTTCCATATGTAGGCAGCTTTTAATTTTTTAAATAATAAACCTAGAGCCGGTGTGTTTTGTTTCAGGAAGGACATAGATCATAGTAAGGAGTAACAGAGCCCAGATGAGGAATATGGACTAGTTTGGCCTGTAATTTGGTGTCCTTTGGTCTTTTAATAATTCAGACAGCTTTTCTTCTAAGTTACTCCTGAATATTTTGGAGAGAATACTGGCTAATGAAGTGCTGAGATCCCTATGCAATGTGAGCAAGTAAATGAACAACCTTCCAGAGGTGCTACACTGTGACAAGGGTTCTTACTGCCTCACTTCTCCCCAGCTAGTACTCTTTTTACTTATTTTTACTCCTGTGTCTTGCAGTTGTTGTAATATCTTATGCTATTTGAGGATTAATGTGAGCAAATGAAAGATTCAGTTTTTTTGGAAAAGGCACAAAGGCAAGAAATTATAGTCGAACATACAAACAAAACAGCTTCCAAATTTTAAAACCAGAAATAAAGTGGGAAGCACTATCATAAAAAAAAGAGAGAGGGTGAGAAGGGAAGAGGTTGGACCCTATGCTATTCAGATGTTTGGATTTTGTAATACTGTTCCCTCTCTCTTCTTTCTTTTAGTCCCACCCAGTGTCCCACATCCCAACTCTCTAGTTGTTCCTAAATCAGCAAACATAAGGGGTTTTCCCTCCATTTTAAATCTGCCCATTCTGGCAATTCTCCCATTTGTTAAAAGCAGCAAACCCTAGGCTGAGAAAACGAAGTGGGAAATATTTGTAAGTAATCTTCTCATGCTCAGTTCAATTTTTGTTCAAATTACAAATAATTTGATCTTATCCCAAACAAAACAAAACAAAACAAAAAATACAAGCTGTACTTCTTTGTTGCAGAAATGTATTTATTCTACAAACATGTAGTGCATTCTACAACTATGTAGAATTCTAAATATACAGACCAGGTTTGAAAGGATTTTTGTGGCAGTTTCTTTTTCCATCTGCAGCATCCTTTCTGTATTCAAATCCCTTATTTTGGAGTCTCAAATTATATCATTTATTTGTGTTCTAAAATCTGTAAAGTGCAGTAGAGCTCTGAACTGAAGAGATAAAAATGTTTTTAAGTATCTTGTGATATTTGCAGGTGTGTGTGTGTACATACACAATTTTTCAAGAAACTCTATATCTTACCACATATGTGTTGGAGAAAGGAAGTCTGTGGACATTTTAACCACATTGAAGTAAGGTGTGAGATTTGATAATATATCTCTGAAATCTTCAGAGGGGTAAAAGTCATAGACCCACAAAATTGCTTGGGTTGAAACAGAACTTAGAGGTCATCTAGTTCCAAACCCCCACCATGGAGAAGGACTCCTTCCTTTAGACCAGATTGCTCAGAGCCCCATCCAACCTCACCCTGAACACATCCAGGGATGGCACATCTGCAATTTTGTGCATCTTACTCCAGTGGCTCACCACCTGCACAGTAAAGAATTTCTTTCTGGTGTCAAATCTAAACTTACATATTTTCAGTTTGAAGCCCTTCCTTGTTGTCCTTACATGCTCTAGTGAATAGTTTCTCTGCATCTTTCTTGTAGGCTTCCTCCAGTTACTGGAAGGCTGCAATTAGCTCACCCTGAAGCCTTTTCTTTTCCAGGCTAAACGAACCCAATTGTCTCAGTCTTTCCTCACAGGAGAGGTGCTTCAGTCCTCTGATCGTCCTGGCAGCCCTCCTCTGGACTCACTTTAACAGGTGCCTGTCCTTCCTGTGCTGGGACCCAGAGCTGATGCAGCTCTGCAGTGGGGTCTCTCTCACCAGGGCAGAGCAGAGGAGCAGAATCCCCTCCCTTCCCTGCTGCCCACACTGCTCTGAATGCAGCCCAGGACACATTTGGCTTTCTGGGCTGGGGGTGCTCCTTGGAGGGTCATGTCCAGCCTCTCATCCACCAGCACCCCCAAGTCCTTCTTGGTGGGGCTGCTTGAAATCCCCCAGTCTTGTAGATTAGATACAGTGACCTGCACAAATGCTCTACAGAGAGAGAACAGAGTTCATCAAACACCCCAGTGATGGATGGCTCTTAGATTTGCTGACCATATGGTCCACTGGTGTTCTCCATTCTGACCTCACTGTACCTTCATACATTGCATCTCCAAGGAGGCACCCTCATCATTTTAGACTTAGGCACTGATGTGGTAGTGTCTGGACTCTATATTGAAGTGCAGGATTTTCCAAGATTTTCTCTTTATATATGAGACCTAAGCAATTTCCACTTTTTCTACAATAAAACCTGAACTCAGAAGAATTGTCAATAAAACTAAAGGAGAATCTGTTGAAATATGCAGAAAACAGAGATCTGCAACAGGACTGCTAATGAATTTAGGCTGGAGATTATTAATTTTCTGTGTAAAGGCCAAAGTAATGATTCTTCACATAAAAATAAATCATATGAGTCTGCTAAGAGAAGTAGTTCTGATGAACAGCAAAAAATGGAAGTGGTTGAAATTATCTGCTTAAAGTAACACCAAACTGATTTGGTACAGATCAATACTGTTGAAGAGAGTTGGGTGACATTTCCCAGAGCAATGAAATATGTGGGACAGGTGATGTTATCATTAATTAGTTTTGGCCAGCATATCAACTTACTGATTTCAGAAAGCTAGGTGGTTGTAACTATTAAATGTTATTATAGACCCTACTTATTCTTCATATCAAAGTAAAAGAAGAAAATACTCATTAATACTGATAGTTAGGGCAAGACATGAACAATTGTATTTTCCTTTTGCATTCATTTTTGCAGTTCTCTATTCTTTTTTTTGGAAAGTACCAAGCGATTTCTGGAAAGTCATATTTTTTCTAGTAAAAGCAATAAAGTAACAAGAAACCTCTTCAGAGGTTTCCTTAAAAAGCAAAAACACCACAAGATATCCAGGTGGTCTATTTTTCCCCTTTATTGTACCCCCAATTATTTATACATTTGTATTAAATATCTGGGAGGGCCAGAAAGTGAGAAAAGATTCAGTTGGGAGTGAAACTTTTGAGGAGGTGCTGCATTTTCTTTGGATGAGTGCTGTGCACACTGCAGTCAGCACTTTAGCAGGAGTGACAGAAGTCAAGTACCTGCCAATATCGGGAGCAGGGAAGGCAGGTCTCACAGGAGCAGGAACCAGGAGTGAAACCAGCAGCTCAGCTGGACTCCTGGAATTTCCCTCCAGTAAAAGGGCTCTGACTTTAGGACCACCTTTTCTGTCACTCCCAGAATTCCTTTCTTCTTAATCATGCCAGGCTTCAACATAATGACTACTTGGTTCATATTTTTTAACAAAGACAGCTGAAAACTTCTCAAACCATGTGACCACCTTGGTTCCTTGCTTACATGGGACCAACATGGGTCATGTTTAGATGCTCAGGCTTCTAGAAACTTTCCATCCAAAAAACCTTCCATCTTGGCCCAAAAGTGTTGTAGTTTTTACAACATGTTTTGTCACCCCAAGGGTGCTCCTGAGCTAGAAAGGAAGGATGGTAGGGAGGGACCTCTACAGCAGCAGCTTTGTAGCTCCAGGAACAGAGGAGGAAAACAAAATTGTTTGAGGGTGATAACCATTCCCTGGGCTGTCATTGCAGTAGGAACAATCTAAGTACTAAGCTCTACCTTGACAGCATCTGGAATAAGCCATTCCACAAGGGGAAGGCACAGGGCATGGGGTTATTTTGCTGTGACAAGCAGCTTGCTGCCCAAGGCAAATCTCTGTCTAGGACTCCAGACAGTTTTGGGTTATAGCTTCTGTGCCACTGCCCTGTATCTGCACCTAAGATTCAGTTGATAAGACTTCATTTCTGCTTACCTATTTTCTAGTCAACACTGTGTTCCTTGGATTACAGCAAGAGAAATCCAAATTCTATAAACATCCTGCTAATATGTGACCTAACATATCCAGATGCCTCAAGGCTAACTGTCCTGTTTCTTCCTGTCTATCGTTTTGCTTGCTCTAAATCCATTTCTACCTATTCAATCTATGTGTCTGTAACCATATTTGTAATTTACTTACTTTTCATAAAAATGCTGATTCTGAGTTTGTGGTTGACTGTGTTTCAGATGGTGATACTGGGGTTTTTTGAAAGTGATGACGATGGAAGTTGGTGGCTCCACATGTGGTTTTGTCAAAAATAGAAACTGGTAGGGCTTCTTGGTGATATGTTTTCTCCAAGTGACAGAGCAGTTAAAAAGATGTCTCAACATATTAATTTTCAAGGATATCTCAGACTAATTTCTATTTTTGGTTGTATATATTGACAGAGACACCTTTCCTACACTTTCACATTTGTTCCCGCACTTTTTTTTTTTTTATTGGGAAGACCTCAGGACCTATTTTTGCTTGGTTCCTGAGGGCAAACTAGTTATGGTTCTGTTTGAGGTTTTTTTTTTCCTGTCACTTCTGAGAATAACCAAGGTCAAACCTATTAATATATTGTATGGTATTTCTGAAGGACTGTTAGCCACCTATGTCTGGTTGAAAGAGAAGTTACTGGGTGACCAGAATTTCTGACTCAGTCAGACTTTGCATGATGTTGTTGTAGTTTGGGCCAAGACTGCCTTCACAGGCACCTTAAAGCAGGACTGAGCTGTGTTTGCTGCAAGCTGAGGCCTTTTTGTGGGATGTAGTCGCTGGCTGGCCTGGACAGCCATGGATGCATTCAGCTACAGCTGCACTGGGAAGGTAGAAAGCCCAGGAGGGTGGTAGAAAAGACAAGTGGCAGGATCTGAAGTTGCTCTCTTCCCATGTAACTACAGAAGTCTGGACAGGGCAGAGGAGTAGGGCCTCCAACAGGAGCCGTGGGGTGACACAAGGCAGCAGAGCAAGTATCAGAAATATCCTTCAAAAGAAGGCAGCAGGTCTTGGGTTCATTCTTATCCAGGGCATAACTTTCTGAACCATTTGTAAGTAGCTTTTCCCTTCAAGGAATTACCCATCCTTTGGGTAATTTTCTGAAAACAATGTGGAAATTAGCAAACAGACCACCAAAAATGCTTTGAGAGGAAAGGCTTTGTAAGGTTCGTAGTGCTTAAGGTCTTTTGGGAAAGGAAGGCAGGATGGGCAAAACATGAGTAACTTTAATCAATTAATAGACATTAGCACACACTTCATACTTCAGCAGAACACATCAAAGGCACAACAACAGAGGGATATAAACCTGGCCACCAAATTTATGAAAGTAGTAATCTTATTATTAAGAAATGCAAAATTTGCTATCCCTAAGAGGAAGAAAAAGGTTCTCTACCACAATGGAAAAAGCCAAAGCATAAACCCTGAAGAGAGGTGTGCAGGATTATGCTACAGACATACACATCTTTGGATTTATTTAGCTGTGGATAAACTAAATATTAACATATTAAATTAAAAAACAGACTGTAAAGAGGGAAAAAAAAAAAAGCTTTTATGAGTGAATCCCACATTTTTTTCTCTGCACAAAACATAACAGTTCAAAGGACTGATTTCTAGACAACTCACTTCTGCTTTACCCTCCAACATAGACCATCTAATAATCCAACAGAATGTACTTGTGATTTATCAGCTCACACAGCCAGTAGAAATAAGTAAATAGTTCTCATTAAAATCCTTAGAATTTACCAAATGTTAAGCTCCAAAATGTACAAACCACACATCTAAATGAAAGAAATATTCACACCAAACCAAATTAATTCAAAGCCCTGCTAAACAAACCTTACAGTAATACTAGGAAAACAGCAAATATTTATCTCCCATGCTCCTAAAAGGCTCATCTTCTCTTTAGATAAAATTCCTCCTCAGAATAATTACTGAGGGCCTGAGCTTGTTTCTGTGGAAGGCGATGGATGGCTCTCTGCTAGCTCCAGCAGAGGCCCTAATTGCTTGCCTTTACTAATAAACTAATCTCAGGCACCTGGAACTAGCAGGCTCCATGCCGGGCAGACAGGGCTCAGGTTACCTAAGAAATGCTCCAAATATATTCACACAAATCACTAGCCCTGCAGATGTGCAAATACTGCTTTTGTCATATTGCTGGAGAGATGGACATGTGTTCGCAGGGCTGTAACACATAAAACCTGAAGACGAATTCATTGTGTTCCTTTAATCCCTTCCAGAGGCCAGGTGGGCATTTGGGGAGCCAGATAAGTGTGCTGATTATCCACATTACTCACTGCATTAATCCACTTGTCTGTGACTCAGAGTATCAGAAATGCTCACAGCATAAATATGTAGGTGGCTGGAAAAAAAACCATGTATTTCATGAGTGCCTGTTGTCTGTAAAATAAAACCTAATCAGGAAGCTAGCCTTTGACAAAAATCTAAACAAGTCTAAACTTTGCTGATGTCTACAGTTTATAATATTACAGTTAAAGGATGCCACAAGAGGATGTAAACTGTGGTGCGAGCCTTGTGAGACAAACTATCCTACTTTTAACAAATTTTAAAAGATTGTCACAGGCAAACATCTTCTGTGTCCTCAGAAATTTATGTAGGTGTTAGACAATTTCCATGGAACCTTCCACAAATTTCTTCTCCTTCCTTGAACAGATTATGTTGATAAACATCTGTCAAACACAGTATGTGTCTGGTTTTATTTGAGGAGGGGAGAATGATATAAACAGGACACACTTTGACCTGAAAATGGAGGAGAGAAAAAAATATCCTGTATTCTTGGTCTCCAAAAAAATTGCTAAAATAGATGTCTGGTTTAGGTGATGTTCACACAGGTTGATTTGTATTTAAAAAAATCTAATCTCAGTTTGTTCATCTGAATAAAAAATATTGTTTCTATTGACTACATAGACAAAATCATTTTAGAAGCAAAGAGAGGAACATCTTCCAAAGTTATCTATGTTTTGTGATGTTCCAGACTTTTTTACCTTCTTCTTCAAGACACAGTAAAAACCCCAAACCCACAAACCAAATAAACAGCGCAGCAAAAAACCCCACCCAAACCAGCAAAACAAACAAACAAAAACAAACAAGCAAAACCCCCACTTAAATTGACATTTTTTAGATCAGAGACCTGGAAAGATTGTATTTTAGATATTGACCGAATGGCACTTACAGTGTCACTGAAAAAAATTACGCAGATATTGCAAAACCGAAGTTCAGGTCTGGAAGTAAAAGAAGGCAGCTCTAAAGGCTCAGAGGTCAGAGTCAACCTGCACTGAGAAAAGTCCAAACAGAGACAGTATCAATCTGCCCTCACTGACAGCTGAATTTCCAAGACTTCTTTAAGAAATAATGTTTGATGAAGACTACTACAATCTACTAGTGAACCTTTTATAGCTTGAAGAGCATTCCAACAGGGAACAAATCCTTTTGTCTTCTGTACTTTAGCGATTATCAGAAAACTGAACTCAATTAATGAATTATCAATAGTTAGTATGAACATTGAAAGATATATCAGAAATTCCCTCACTCAAAGGACTACAGAGACAGCAGCTATTTAATTAATGCAACAAAGGCGACATATAAGTTGATGAAAGCAGCAGAAATAACAGTATTCTACTGATTTCCTGTCTGGCAGCAACATTCTGTGCCATGAATCTCCTGCAGGCAGGAGTTTGGCTTCTTCCAAACTGTGCAGCTGGGAGTTTGGAAGAGTAGGCAGGAGACTGTTAATACACAAGCATCAGACAGACAGTGCTGCTGCCACCACTTGATCCTAGGATGCAGGGAGGAATCATGCCACAGATAGCAAAATGCCTTCTGTGCCTATTTTATTGACCACTAAGCCAGCATTGAGGAAAGTGAATACTAAATTCTCCCAAAGGAATGTATTCTACTTTTCTGTTCTCCATAGTGAGGATATTCAATACAATAGTGTCCATGCATTCTTCACTCATCTCCAAGCACACACGCTCCCAAAGGTTGCAAAAGATATGTATGCCGATGAGGACAAAAAAAAATCTCCTCTGAAAATTTATTGCTATCAAAATTATTAATGAAACTAAGCAAAAAGAGATTTCAGGAAAAAATTCCTGACTGTTAAGATTCATTATGTTCTTAGATGGATACATAGACCTCTTCAGATAGCTCAAGGTATTTCCTGGAATATGTAACGCTATCCTGTAATTGTACATCAATAAAACAATAATAAAAGTTTTAGACTTCTATTTAAAGGAAGGGAAATGGTTCAATGACTCTAAACAAAAACAATTCTTGTAAAATCTCTTTTTGCTTACTCATTTTTTTCTTCATTTAGTCACTTAGGATAAGGTCCTAGGTGATTTACCTTTCCCATGACCTTATGTCTTTTCACTGAAGTAGTGACCCTAGATATTAATGTGGCTTTTGAGGCTGCCTTTAAAGCATTTATTCTCATTTCAGCTGTTATTGATGAGCACTTGTTTGCATCAAGGCTTCTTTTATTACATGCAGGGTAGACATTCTCACATCCCATGAGCTGCCGATTTATTTTGCAGCGCATGATGGGCTGGGGTACTCCCACCTGCCTTCCCACACAGCCTGAACTCAGCTTCACCTCTCTGAGCAGCCAGCAATCTCTCCTGGACCAAGCCAGGCCTCCGAGCTACTGTTCCAAGCAACCACATATAGCAATGCTAATTGTTACTGAGTTTATTAAAAAAAAAAAAAAAAAAAAAAAAGCTGCATGTATATATATATATATATTCCTGCTTATATGTATATTGACCCTGGGTGAGGATAAACAGAGCCTGCAGTTGTAAGTCACAAGTGTGAGTCTCAACTGAATTCATATTAAGTGGTTTGAAAATATTTCTTTTGCATCCACTTTTGACTGAGATTCTGAGATTATAGGCACAGAAAAAAGAAAAAGCGAAAGGAAAGGGTTGGAGAAGAAATCCTACTCCATGGAGTGAGCCAGGTTCCTACTAGATTCATAGGGTTTTAGCCTTTGTCATGTCAGCAAAAGTTGAAAAACATGTCATCTGTTGAAAAAACAGAAGAGAAAATCTTCTTTTCTGGTCTCTTACAGTCTTTTCACACCTGCCTATTTCCCCGATGTGCTTGCCTCTGCTTACAGCCAGAAGTAATTACGACAAAAAAGATGATTCCTAAGTGGGATCTCACATAACAATTCCTGAATTTCTAAACGATTTGTGAAAACTTATATGCAAATCATTGCTGCTTTCTAGGGAGCTCTGGGAACTCAGTTAA
Source organism: Sylvia atricapilla (assembly GCF_009819655.1). Lineage (NCBI taxonomy): Eukaryota > Metazoa > Chordata > Aves > Passeriformes > Sylviidae > Sylvia > Sylvia atricapilla. The sequence goes on from NC_089140.1 coordinate 30,466,569, forward strand.
CTGTAGAAACTTGACTCACAGTTGCTCAGTGCATTTGGTATTGAGTAGTAACAACATCACTTTTCACTTTCAGTGCTGTGGGAAAATTTAAATTCTATTTGTGTAGGGTCATAAAATGCATGTTCTAACATCATACTGTGTATACAACATATCAGAAAAACTTAGTTCTTTTATAAGCCTTTGCATGTGAAGCTGTCTTTCCTGTCAGGGAGAGCTGACAGGTTGCCTGCCAGCACCTCCTCTCCAGCAAAGTCAGTAGCCCACACTGTCAGCGTGAAAACATCTGTTGAATGGATTTATTGAGTGGGTCTTAGGTGCAAGTTGGGGGCTGGGGGTGCACACTGTTTATTACAGCCCTGACCTAATGAACTTAATTTGTTGACATGTTTTGCTTGATCCCATCTCACGTTTCTTTCTACTGTGCTGTTTTCTTGGAAACAGGAGTTCCTGGCACATCGGCATGTCCACCAGTTGCAAATCTACCAGGCTCAGATGGCTACAGTTGGCATGGCAGGATCAGAAAAACATCGACCACTTTCCAGGACCCCATCTTCCCCCACTGACTCCACATTACCTCACCCAGACATGGACCAGCCCAGCCAGCATGTCTACACAACTGGTAGGACTCCCTAAAGACTGCTTTTAATAGGCAGGGCAAATGCATTTGTTCATGTGGGATCAACAGACTTAAATGACTCAAATACCTCCAGCAGCAATGCATTCTGTTTTAGCCCTATTGCTCCTCTGTTTTATGATGCTATACTGGCACCAACTCAATCAGTGCAGCTGATAAATCACAGGGTTAATATTCACACAGTCATAAATTACTATCATTGACTGGCTCTGGAATAGAGAAACAGGTGCATTTTTGGTGCCTTTAAGCCATTTATAGCTTTTTCTTTCATTTCTCTATTCTCTGGTTCTTCTCTTTGTGTTCTTGTTGCCTGTTTTGTAAAGAGACCACCAATAAGTTGAAGAAAGACCACCAGTAAGGAGGAAAACTGTGATGTAATTCTCAATGTCTTCATTTGGCAAGGTCGCTTTCTCCAGAGAAAGAGCAAAGCTTGTAGGCATGACTAAGTGATGTTGACTAAGGCTACAACTTCTGTGTCATTCAACAGTTGTGTGGAGTCTACAGAGGCAGGTTTAATGCTTAGGTCCTGGGCATTCCAATCGCTCAGGGAGTGTAGGCTGTCCAAAGCAGTGTGATCAAAAATCTTCAGTCAAAAGAAGGAAAATGACACAGAAGCCTCATTTCTTATTGTGGGTAATCTAACTTTGCATGAGGGTCCACCTTTTTAAAAGCCTGAACGTCAGTATAACATTAGAGCGTGGTCAGAAGTGGAGACTCACTTTGTGCACAAAGAAAAATAAAAGGGGGGGGAAATAAATACTTGCGGTTATTGTTTAGGAAGGTTTATGAAAGAAGTATATATCCCTCAGCTGGCAGAATTTCCCATGCCCTGAAAGTTTGCATCTCTTCAGGCCATGACTATGGATTTATGCAGGATGGAGTCCCCAATGGGCATTGCTTGTAACTGTGTGAGACAGTGTGCTCTCCCATCTTTCCAATTAGAATGTGAACTTGGAAAGCAAAAATGTATTATTATAGTTGGGTAACAAACATTTGGGTTGTACAGAAACAAGCACACTAATTCACCTTCCATGAGTTTCTCCAAAAAGAGCAGCTGCTTATAGACAGGATTCTTAAACCAGACCACTGTATTTCTAATTGTGTTCACAGAGTCCCCAAAGCATTGTAAATTCATTCTAAGATTTGCAGAGCACACCAAAAGTGAGCTCACTGTGTGTATGCTTCACTGTCCCTTTCAAAAATTTGCAGTTCTACTGAAAAAAGTTGTATGGAGTTACGAATGTAAAAGCTGCTGCTGCAACCTGATTGCTAAGGTTTACTGACACCTCCTTTTATAATCCCCAGTGAGGGAAGTAGGGTCAAGGGGGTTACACAGATCTGTAGACTTGTGGCATTAGTGGAACTAATCAAGAAAGAAAGTGTGAAGTTGAGATGGAAAAATAAGAGAAGGAATGAAATTATGTACGGCAAACGCTGAAGGGAGACAGTGATGGGAACAGGACATCCCTGGCATAAAGGGCTTGAGATGTGACACAAAGAAACCTGATAGGTTCAGCAATGGAAATGCAGACAGACAGATTAGGCAGAGTTGAAATTTACCCTTTTACTAAAGCCTTGCTACTAAAGCCACTCTACCAGTGGAAAGAGAGAGAGGAAGAGAGGAAGGAAGGCAGGAAGGAAAAAAGGCAGGAAGGAAAGAAGGAAAGAGGGAAAGAAGGAAGGCCAATTTACTGCAAGTGAGATTCTCAGTCCTTTAATTAATTCCTTTTCCAAAATATAAAACATGTTTTTCTTGAATCCCTGCTTCTTGTTTTATTGAATCTTTTTCCCCCTCCATTGCTCATACAAGATAATAATCTCCACTCATTTATTAAAAAAATTATAAACCTCCTATTTTCAACTGCTCCACAACTTTGTGCTTCTGCCTCTCTACCTCTGTTTTGCACCCTCAGCTTTTATATATCTCTAGGTACTGGCTGAGGACCGGGTGGTGCTGTTCCTCTTTCCAAGCTGTATTCATGCTAGCCATTACTCCCTAGCTGATTGACCAGGTCTCACAGAGCACATAGCTCTGCATTCACAGTTAAGCCTTTCCTTTCTGCTTAAAGAAATCTCTTCCCCTGACATGTGTCTAAGATTACAGACTTACACATGTAACCTTTATCACTTCAGTTTTTAAGTACATTGAAAATAGAACTTTTTTTATGAGATTGATACTTTTGGAGTGACAATGAACAGAAATTTTGCAACATCAAGAGTTCTAATACAGTTTCTGGGGAAAAAAACAACCCAAAACAATCTGTGTATTATTAACATATGGGATATTATGGTATAGAATGATTTTATCTGTTCATACTATTTCCTGGATCTGGATGGTGCCCAAACATTTATTCATTGACGACTCAAAAGAAAGAAACTCACACCCAGTTTTTACTTATTCTTGTATGGTCCTTAGAAAATCCTTTAGGATGAAAGTCACAAGGAATCTGTCTGATCACAGTGCTGATCTGTTCTGAGCAGAGTTGGACTGCAAATCTCTGGAGGTCCCTGCCAACCTGAGCTATCCTATGGTTCTATGATTTTCTCCCTTAAGACAGCACAAGCTGCAACCAGCCATTGTCTGCAGCAGCCGCAACACTACCATTTGTAAAAGCATGGAAGGAAGGAATGGCTGTGTGGACAGGGAGAAAATTCTAGTCTACCATAAAGCAAGGACAAATTCAGAGTCTAGAAATTAATGTAATTACATGTCCCTGTCTTCAGCTATTATTTACTCTTAAGGGCTGTGGGGTTTCTGTTTGTTTGTTTGGTTTTTTTTTTTTTTTTTTTTTTTTTTTTTTTTTTCCCCATTTAAAGACAATATATTCTTGGCAGAGAAAAAAACTTTGGAGTAAAACAGTTGTAGGATAATTATTACAGGGGCATCAAATTGAACCTATGTTTTTGTGAGTCATGAGAAAAATGCTTATAGCCAAATATCTGAGGGGAATCAGAACTGTGATTGTTGTGAGAGTTGAACAATATATACACGGTATATGCACAAGATAATGAGTTAAAGGTGGAAAAAAAAAGTCCACTTAATTTTCATTTAGGCAGTTTACAGAATATTTGACATTATTTAGTTCAGAATTTTTGTTGGAATAATTTATTAGATATTCTTCCCTTGGGTATTCTTATTTGTACTGTTGTTCCAATTAATCTTCTTCAAAGTACACTGTTAGCCAATGATTTTTACGTCTCTTGTTCCCCCCTTTGTTTAAAATATTATTAAAAGAAACTGACCCAAATAAAGTATTTTGGAAATGAATGAGTGTTAGGGAGTCCCCACCAGGAAAATCTTGGTTTTACTGACATAATGCAAATTCAGTTTCTTTTGTCCTGTGTCCCCTATCATTATATGGTTCAGTGGTGGCACCATTCCCATCTGTCTTCAGGGCCACATTCTGACCTCAGTAATATTGGTGTAAATCCAGAATAAATCCACCAGTCTCAGTGGAGCTGCTCAGATTTACACAAGGAATCTGAGAGCAGAATCTGGCTGTAGGCATTTGTTCTGGAGAGACAGAATAACCATCTTTTATTAATATTTCACAGCAGTCTGCAATTGAAAACAGTTGTGTCCATTTTTTTTTTTATTTTTTTTTTTCATGGAGGTGGGGAGATTATTGGCTGAATCCTGTTAGGGAAATCCTACAGGCTATTTTTAGCAGTAAGCTCTACTGCTGCATTCTGGTATTGTACAAAGCACATGTGCTGTATGACCAGCAGCCACACATCTGAATCACTTGCACATCCTAAATCAATTTAAATGCTTGCAATAAATGAAAACATATATTTCAGTCTTTTCTTAAGCCAATTAATCCTCCTAGAAACAAATTTTACACTCAGTGGTGTGAATATCTTGGTATTTAAAAGTTTGGAGCAGATGCTTCTGCCATGCAATACTGACCTGACCTTATCAAACTGACTTTTGATTCAGACAAAATAACTCACATACAATAAAATTACATTTAGTAATATTCTATTTCTGGAAAACTGCTAAGAAAAGGAAGCTTCTGTCAACCAGAAGAGGCATTCTGAATATACAGTTTCAGTATTTCACTTTTAAATAGGTTGTAACCCTGATACAGGTAATCAAAAAGTGTCATTATTACACCCAACTTTGTATAATAAGAACATAGTAATAGGCTTTTTATTAATTAATATTATTTCTATTACATGATATTTGGACTATTCAAGTAAGAAGAATAAAAAATAAATTGAAAGAATGGCAGGTAGAAGATACTTTCAACATTCAGCTAATTTTTCTTGATGTTTAACAAGCATTTCTATTCAAAATCATTTGATGTAACAGCCTATTCTAGCTGAAAGCTTCCGAAAGTCCTGACGCCTGTACAGTTAGCATGTAAACAGCCTCCCTGTTGGTCAGGGGATGGGAGGAAACATTTTCGTATCTTTTGGTATAAGGGCCACTGCCAAACTGGACAAGCTGAGCAGGCAACAGACTGCAGAAGTTAAAACTGTGAGTGCCAAGAAAAGGAAAGTGGGGTATGTGAGCATGCACTTACCTGTGTGCATACTTCCAAGTAACTTACAAGACCTGATGATAGAGCAGCAAAGAATTGCAGAGAAAGGAAATTATTAACTGCTTTGACAATGCCAGCAGATATTTTAGACTGCATTAGCTTATTAGCTCCAGGTTTTCACTGGTTCCTTTTTCTTCAAAAGAGGACAAAATAAGAAAGTTAATACAAAAATGTATTGCTAATGAACTATTATGTTTGCTATATAATCATTTAGTATAAACTTAGTCACACTGCAGTTCAGTATTACGTTTGTGTTCTCCTTACACTTAACATAAGTGTATTATCATTTTGGCTTAAATACCAAGATCCCAATGGATCAGTTCTAAAGTGCATGAGCTAAGAAATATGGCAGCATTTTTATTTCTAGAGCAGCATAATTTCTGGCTGGCTTCTAACTGAATTATCTCAGAACCTTAACTATGAATCACCCACGATGTATACAGGCTCTTAGTCAGAAGAGCTTTTAAAGACTTTATTGATGTTCAATACCCATTAGAGAACTTTGTTAAATAAGGGTGGTATTGAGCATTTTGTTGAATCTGGACTTTAATTTTGTATTTTCTTAACTGGCTGACTTTTCAGTAGCAGGCTAATGCAATTTTCCCAGAAGTGTGTTGGCATCCCCAGTAGTGGTGGCACATAAGAAAGATGTTTCGAATGCCAAGAATTGGAGCTTGGAGAAATTGTTAATTTGAATCCTTTTCAACTGTAAGGGAAAGAAAAAAGCCAAACGTTTCCCAAATGAAAATGGTCCACATAGGGGTAAGGAAAGTAATTTTTCTTCCAGACATGTCTAGGAGAAATGCAAAGAACGAGTAAATACAGAAAATCATTTTTCAGTGTTTCAGACTTGGTTTGAAAGCCTTGAAAATTGAATTTAGCTTGAGCCTACTCACTAAAATTTCACTTTTGCTCCCAATACACAGCTACAGAGCAAAGTGATATTGATAGCTTTTTTGTATAAAGCTGTTCTGTCCTTGCATAAATGACCATAGAAAATTCAAAAGGTACCTTGCACTTGCAGTCAAACAAAAGGATTTGATCCTAATTGAGTTGTGGGTGGAACTTTTCTTTTTAATGAAAAAGGACTCTGGCTGCCACTGTATCAACTCTCTGAAACATTCATTTGATATGCTTTGAGATCTGGAATTAATATAGTATTAGTTAAGCAGTAAAACTTCAGAGTGCCATTGCCATTTCATAATTTATTTTTAAAGGTTTCTCTAAATTATATTCTTTACCATTCTATATGTAACATTTTCTTGTTGTATATAGGTTAACAGCTTTAACTAACTTTACCCACTAGAGAAAGAAAAAACAAGCGATTGAGTAGTAAGACTTTTTTTTTTTCTACCCATAAAATCTTTCAAAAGACATCACCAAATTCCCCTTCTTCTTTATAGTTGTATTTATTAATAGAATTTCTTGAGAATTAATATTTGCTTTATTGGTATCACAAGATTCACCTCATGAATCAAAATTCAGAGTCTCACAAAGGAAAAAGAAATTTAGGTCCAGAGAAGGGCAACAGAGCTGGTGAAGGGTCTAGAGATTGACTATTGTAAGGAGGATCTGATTGAGCTGGGAGCATTTAGCCTGGAGAAAAGGAGGCTTGGGAGAGACTTTATTGCTCTCTCCAATATTATTGCTCTGACTGAAAGGAGGCTGTATCCAGGTGGGGATTGGTCTTTTCTCCCAGACAAACACCAGCAGGACATGAGGACATGGCCTTAGGCGGTGTCAGGGGAGGTTCAGGTTCAGGTTGGACATCAGGAAGAATTTTGTCCCAGGAAGGGTTGTCAGGCACTGGCATGGGCTTCCCAGGGAGGCGGTGGAGTCACCATCCCAGGAGATCTTCAAGAAACAACTATTCATGGCACTCAGTGGTCTGGTTGACAAGGTGGAGACAGGTCAAAGATTGGCCTCAGTGATATTGGGGGTCTTTTCCAACCTAAATGATTCAGTGGGACTTTCATCTTACTGTAATTGTCAAATAAAATCCAGTTTTGCTAAAGTCTTCATGACAGGGAACAGTATAACTTGGATTTGATTCATTTGTTTCTTACTGTGCTGTCTTTGTGCTGAAGGTGTTGTGTACGACAGCCTGATGCTGAAGCACCAGTGCATGTGTGGGAACTATGCTAATCACCCCGAACATGCTGGAAGAATCCAAAGCATCTGGTCAAGGCTGCAAGAAACTGGATTGCTAAACAAGTGTGAGGTAATTAAAAATTAAGAGCAGATACTCAACTTGTTAAAGTAAATAGCGAAGTTATTAACTCCTAAACCTGTCTTATTTCTGTAATAAGAGAGTAATTTGCTTAGGAATTATTTGGTCTTAACTAATAATATTAAAATAATGCATCATAGGAAAGCACACTTCCCAATCAGAAAGTAAAGAATTTACACAGTGTCATGCATCCACATGCATCAAAATATAAAACCCCGACACAATTATTCCTCACCTTTATAAAGGAATGTAGACAAACCTTAGTCAAACAGCAAGTTCAGTCCTCCCAATAGCATGGTTCTTAATTATTTCAAGCAGCTAAAGATTTTACTTCTGTAGCATAGAACATTTTTTTAAAATATAAAGTGTTTGTATCACTCCATAAGCATATTGTATCTTATCTTTTTTCAGACGTTAAAGTCTGTTTTCATAGCTTGCTCCTTTACCTGGTATACAACAGGTCCCATGTGAAGCCCCAAGATATTCAAGAACAATCTTCTAGGCAGTAGCAAATTTACAATTTATTTCTGCTACAATTTCCTTCAAAAAATTACATATTAAACCATGCTTGAATCAAATATGGTCTTTGAGGCTCATACATGATTTGTGTTAGTAAAAGTAGCTTTGTCTTACCCTTCCCTGCTTCCTGTGATTTGTGCAGCACTGTCAACTTCTGCAGAAGCCTGTGGCAATCGCAGCTGTTTACTGCACTACAGCACAAGTTAACAAAGTTCAGCAAAAATTTGCTATGTTTTGCAGGATCCCAAAATTTCCAGATCTCTCATGTTCTGTTTAATTAGTTTTCTTTATATCCTTATGTTTTTGCAAACCCAAAAGAACTGGTTCAATAGATCCCTTTGAACAGCTGTAAGTGACTGTCCCCAAAGACTTCCTGTAGGTAGCTCAGTGTCCTGGTCAGTGAGATATTGCAAGCACTATAAATGGATTTGTTGTATACACTCATCTAACTAGATGGCAGCACTCTAACAGGCTAATTCCCTTTTTTTAAGGTTTAATTTTTCAGTATTCAGGAAGACTTTATTTCAGCAAGGCCTTGAAGGCCACCTATCACATGAGTGGTTTCCCAGGGGAATCATATACTTGAAGATTAAGTTAAACATGCAGCTGAGTGCTTTACTAAAATAAAGCCTAGTTACCTTCTTGACTCAAGATTCTGTATTATAAAGAAAAGACAAAAAAGGGAAAATAAGTAAAATGCAGTGTGCTAGTAAGTACTGCTTTCTTCACTAGCAAGCAGCTGTTGCTGAAGAGTACATTGTGTGGCTCTGTAAAAGGTGTAAAATGAAAAAGTTGTATACGTTAGTTTGAGATCCATGCAATGTAAAGAGTTTCCTGGAAGATTAAAAGTTTCCTCTTGCAATCCTAAAATGTCAAAACCTGATACACAGCCACTTAGGTCTTGCATAATTGAGGGGGGGGGGGGAGAGGGGAAAAAAGTCACTTCATGTTGAATTGCATTCAGCTAATTTTGACCCCAACACTGTGTTCTTTGAAATGAGGCTGGAATGTGAAATGAGCTGTCAAAATGTAAATCCTGATGATAAAACTAAGGAGTCTGAGTGTGAAGCTGGTGCATAGATCTAGTGTTTATCTAGATCCTCTTATGTAGCTAGAGACAGAATTATATTTGTGATGCAATCTATCCTTTGTTTCACTAAATTATCTAGCATGTGCCTGACATCAAACAAGTGCTTAAAACTGCTCACTTTCCAAAATAAGAAAGGCTACAGTGATATACTTAATTGGTGCTCTGTTTTTTAGAAAGTTATCATTCAGCTGAATAGATAACTTGAGTCACTAAAGGAGTGGTTATTGCTTTATCCAGGATATAAAAAGCCACCACCAAGCTGCTTTCTGGAATTTACCACACCAAGAGTGCATAGCGAAAGGATCGCTGTCACTTCTGCTGAATTCTGGATGCCCCCCCATGGATACTACCTTTTCTTAATATAATTTCTCAACATAATTTCGCACAGTTTTTGTCAGAAGGAGTGGGAAGATGACTGGTCAGGTTCTGCCACATGCTTTACCTCATACACCAAGTCTAAAGGGCAAGTTAGCAACAGCAAAATACAGCAGCCACTTAGGAAATCTGAACTTTTCCCTCTCTAACTAAAACAGTAGTCCCACAGGAGGGCTGCAGCCTCACTCTTTGTCTGATAAGGAGTTTTAGGATCAAAACTAGTTCAGTTTTAGTTCCTGTTTAGCTGAGGTAGCTCAGGGTTTTTTTATGTTGCACTGTTTGCATCCTTGGGCACAGGCTTGTTTAGGGGGCCCTCCCTACTTTCACGATCTAACAAGAGACCCTTATGCAAATGAACAGCTTTGTATTTCTTTGACCCTTGTTATCTATAGCAGGGAGCTTTATGTGGTTCCTAAATCCTTTAGTGTAGGTTAACTCCTCTCACACAGCTCACATCTTTGGTAATAGAGGATGACTGGATGAGTGTACAGATAATCGGTATCTTTAACTGGGCAATAGGATGATGAAAGTCATATAGACTTTCATAGATTAATTCAGATAGACTAATTTAAGCTTAATGTATTGGCTTTATAAATATACCTGTGTATCTTACTCATGCTGATCCCATTTATTTTTAAAATATAACTTGGTGAAATCATAACAAGGTTTGAATGGGGAACACAAGCTGTGTATTTGCTACAAAATAAAATGTGTCTGAGACTGTTCTCTAGCCCTGCAGCCAACTGGCATGGAAATGCCCATGTTCATACTACCAGGAATGCTTCCTGGCCCATGCCAGTGGCCAAACCATGTCTGGGAGTTGTTTGGGAGAGTGCTAGCTGCTGCTCAGCCAAAACAGTACGAAGGACCACTTTAGCAATTGAATAGTACAGATGATTGTATTACTCTGCCTGGGAATGTTTCCTGGCACTTAGTTTACTGCTGCAGCCAGGAGGACTTGCTTTTCCAGACTGTATTTTGTCTTTCTAGCTATAGATATTTGTGCTCTAGAATTATTCAAACAACAGTTTGGAGGACTTTTGCTAAACCAAAAAAATTAGTTTTAGCTTTCAGATTATTTTTTAAATTATATCCTACTTCCAAACAGATAGATTAATTCCTCGCTGGATTCTTCAAGGCAAGGGAAAAAATACATTTAGACCATTGCCAGTCATGGAGAGCCAGATTTGAGAGACCAGTCCCTGACTGAGTTCAGGGCAGGAGAGTGGAGTAATTCACACACATCCACACCCACTAACACATCCATAGTGAACTTTTTTATAGTCCTGGTATTTGTGTATTGGAAAAACCATAGTAAGTACACAATATTTTTGCACTAATTTCAAAGTTTTATGTATGTTTGCTGAAATGCCTATTTGGTGATTGTCAAAGGCTGACATATATAGAACAGACAGTGACCAAATGCAGACAGGCAGCTAAAAGATGCAAAAATGGGCATAAAACCCTCCATTATCTTTTTTCTTTTTACAGTTTTTCCTTTGGTAAAGAGCAATGCCTCACTGCCCTACCTTTGGGACAATAAAAGGACTGAATTATGTTTTGGTAGGGGTGTCTACTTTCCACTAGTTCTAGGGAGAGGAAGTATTCAAATAACTCCTTTGGGGCTGTAAATTATGCACACAGGACTGACTTTAGGCTACAGTGATAAGCACACTTTCAGAAGAGAAAAGAAAATGTAGCCGTGGCCCCACGTTTACTTCCTGTAGGGACTGTGGTCCAGCAAAACTGTTCTTTTTCAGCCTAGAATTTGTTCTGAATTTTGGTAGTTTTCTGGATTAGGGAGGCATCTTACACCTCCTGCTGTTCGCATCTCATGGACTGAAGGGGAGGGAAGGAAAGAATTTAGAGTTGAGCCTGCCAAATCACATAAACTGAAATATTTGAAAAATTCCACTCTTTAAACCTCAATTTACCATTAAAGATAAAATAATGCAGGAAAAGTTAGTCTTTTTAAAAGAGCAAAAATATTTAGGGTGTTTAGCATTCTAAATCTCTCTAAATCACTCTAAACTTAAGAGTTTTAGGCACTAGATGACCAATACACATAAGGAGAATAAATGCATCTCTGTGTGGGTGCATGTGTGTCAGAGGCGTGCTTATAACTCCCACATGGTGGAGAAAGAGCAAGAGATGTGAGTAAACCGACTGGCACAAGACAAGTTATCTGAGCAGTTTTGAAAACAAGAGGAAATTTAACAACTACGAGAAATCTCAGGAAGGCAGGAAAAAAATCTGAAGACCTTGTTCACAGACTTGATAGCCTAAGGGAATTTCATAGAAAAAGCTGCAGTACAGGCAATGGACACATTGCACTGAGAGACTCGAAGGAGAAATATCCTTAACCCATGTCACAATTCATGTTAATTTAGCAGAGAGAAACAGGCAGTGACACCTTTGTGCTTTTGGATCTCTGCCTGTGCATGAGTTTGCACACAGTCTAACCAAAATCTTCAGGTTAATAGAGGTTGTCTCTGTGAAAATTTAATGGTCTCTTTTAAACAGAAGAACAGACTTTGACCTTAAATTCTGTGAAAGGTGAAAGCATTTTTCCGTTGTGGGGATGATGGATTTCTAGTTCTAGACTGATTTTTCAAAGAGCTCAGGTGCAAGTATTTTGCTCTCCTGAGATTTATAAATGTTTTTGTTGATGAGGGAACTGCATATGTCAGAGGACAAACCCAACACACAAATTGTCATACACATTAGAAACGGATGACTAGCCTTCTACTAAGGATGTAGTAGATAGGTGAATGTACTGTTCATATTCTCCAGAAGGATACAAACACTGTTCATTTGCTCTCCTGTGTTATTTCTCCTTTTTTGTTGACTTTATGCCAATTTTCTGCTACATTTTATGTTTTTGATACTACCATGGTCAATGAAAATTAAGAGACACTTCTAAATAGAAAAAAAGAAGATGTGGCTAAAAGTGTAGGTGTAAAGTTCTACAAATGCATATTTTCTGTTGTTTGATAACTCATGCTAGTGAGAGCCAAAAGTGATCACTTTGCATAACTGAAGTTACACGAGATACTCTGGCAACAGACTGAGCACATATGCTTGTGTAGATCTGCTAACTCCTGACATCACTGTGTGAGAATAATCTTGGAAATTATTACAGGTAATTTTAATGCTTTTTTTCCTCCGTGCCGAATCGTAGATAGTTGAGATTGATATGCAGTGATACTGCAAGGATGGGAGGAAAGGAACACGAAATGAGGAGATGGGAATGCAGAAACAGCACAGACAAGTACACTGTTTTCCCTTCCTTTCCTCCTGGGATCGACAGTGTAAGATGTATTACACTTTGCTGACATCAGAGCTGGAGAAGCCATAGAGAAAGAGCAGCTCTGGGCTCTGCCAGCTCAGCTGATGGCTGCACTCCAAGGACCTCACCGTAGGGAGCTGCCTGGAGTGGGGTGTCCTCCTCAGTGCTACTTGATTTCTGCACCAAACTGAGTTTCTGTTCTGAAACATAACCTGTTTCTACCCTAGACAATTTGAATGGTGATACTGGGTAGGAGGTGTGTTGTTGGCAAAGTATTTTGGGTGACCACTTCCAGACCAGATATCACAGAGCACCACATTATGAAAATAATGGCTAGCTATGTGGTTTTTTATAGCTACAGGGGTATGGCATTCCATTTAACAACACTTAAAAAACCCCAGACAATTAACTGTCTTAAACTGAGAGCTTTTGTATACCTTGTAGAAAATATGTGACCTAAGAGTGAGTATTTTGCTCAAGGTTCTTCGGTGTGACCGTCATAAAATTCCTCTATATTTTCCTATATTTTTATTTTATCTGTCTTAAAAGCCAGACTCCCTTCCCAGTTTTGCTGTGGAGAATTGGGTATATACATTTTAAAGCAGCTTGTTAGAAACATGGAGCTTAATGAGAATGGATGAGGGAATAAATGTTACCAGTCACCTCGCTTGTGAAGAAAAATATTTTATCTGACCCAGAAGAACCATTACAGAGTTTACTGACTCCATGAAGTAACATAATGTGCTGATTTTGATTGTGCAACTGTGTGTTAAAAGGATGTGAGTGCACTGCTACAAATTCTCATGTGAGACTGGGAGAGGCTTGAAGAAATTAGAGATGAAAAAGGGTTTATTAAGTCATTTAGTTCTTGGATCATTCCCTAAAATGTTCTTTCCACTGCTGTGTCTAGTCAAGTTTTAAACACTGCAAGAAATAGGGCTTCCACCATTTCCCTCAGGGGGAGCTTGTTCCACAGTCATCTAGCTCTAACTCTTAGGATATTTTTCCTGATTAGTCAGAAAAAATTCCCACTGCTTAACTCAATATAAATTGTGCATGGTTCTTCTGATCCCCCATTCCCCAGGCACTTTACTCTAGTGCACATTCTCCTTAATATTCATGATATTGCTTTCCTCTCCTAGTGCAGAGGTCGGTGCTTTCCAATGTGTCTGACAAGGTGTTGGATACACTAAGAATTTAACCTCCAAGAAAACCAGAACTAAATGCATTTCTGTAACAGGTAAATCAGTCTAATTGAAAATAGGGTACTCTATTTAGATAACTTCTGTACCTGTATATCTGTAGACCTTGAGAGTCAGACAGAATCAGTCTAAGCTGTGAGAGAGTTGGTCCTCGGTGTTCATAAGGGCCAGGTCTGCAAATAGGGTCCAAGACCTTCAAATCAAGCTGTTTTCTCTTCACTTTATCCAATATCAACTGCAAAGATGATCTTGGGTCCAGAACTTTGTTAACAGTGCTGTTTATTATGCCCAATCCTGAACAAAATCTGATTCATGTTGGTATATCTGCAAAGACTGTGCAGCACTAGCACAAGCAGAGAAAGACACATTTTTTTTATTTTATGCTGTAATTCCAAATACACACAAGGAACAGACAGGCCAAATAAGAAAGTGCTAGTTTTATCTTTCCTTTCCTATCTTTCCTCCTTCCTAAACTGATTTGTATAAAGATGTCCCAGACCTTTTACATCTTGTTTTGGGACAAGCACAGGTTGGAGACCCAGTTAAAGAGACAAACTTCACTTACAAAAATGTAAGAAAGCGAGTTATCATGTGTAACAGCAAAAATATTAATCACACATGATCATATTTGTATATTGATATTGATTACACATTAAGAAATTTAAAAACATACACAAATATGCTACTAAATAAAGTTTAATTTTCTTTTTTTACCCTTTCTTCACTGTGATCATGTTCTCCCTAGCAACATAAATCACAAGTGCTAGCAATGATGCAAAAAACATTAATCCTCACTCCAAACACATCTGCAGCTTACAGGTGTGAATAAGTTTCTGCTCTCTAAATCTCTAGATTTTTTCTAGCTAGATTTCTTACTTAAGAAATATTTCATCTTTTGCTTTGTATCTCATAATATATTATGTAGAAAAGAGGCAGAATCTTTTCTTTTTCTTTTATGTGAAACCCTGTATTAAGATAACTCTCCTAAGGCTTAAGTGAAATATTTTGTGATAAAGCACACATGCATTTGTTTTTCATATAGCATTACTTTAATAAACAAATCAGTGTCACATTCCTGCATGACGCAATTTCAACCCATTATTAATCATACTAAATGTTATTTTGGACCTTTACTTTTTTTTTTTTTTTCCTACCTAAATATTGTCAGTGGAATATTGTAGGCCTCTGCTGTTTTCTTTCAGCGAATTCGAGGTCGAAAAGCCAGTCTGGAGGAAATACAGCTGGTTCACTCTGAACATCATTCACTGCTGTATGGCACCAGCCCACTGAACAGACAGAAGCTGGACCCCAGGAAACTCCTAGGTCTGTACAGGCCTCTATTCTACTGAGAACAGCACATTCCAGCACTGTCATTAGTCATAGCTGGTGTCAGTTTAAAACACTTGGCAAGCACTGTGACAAAAATTCACTTTTTCCAAATGCATTGCTATGTGCAAGGAGAATGTTACAATGGAAGCCAAATATAGATTAGCAAAATGCACTGGCTGGAAAGCAGTGATACGAGTTTCTCCTCATTTGCTTCAAAAATCATCAGTGTTAACCTTTTACTGTAACTTGTTCTCCATTGGAGGTCAGTGGCAATTTTGGACACAGTTGGTTTTCTACCTCCTTGTATTCTTCGATTTGAAAACAGGAATTTAAATACACTTGCTTGTCAGAATTGTTTGCTGTTCTCATTTGCTTTATTTCAACTATTTCATCCACTCTGCAAATACTATGCCTAAGTATTGCTGATAAGTGAACTTTATTTTAATACCTTCTCATTATGCAGAATATGATATCTTTCTGAACAATTTAGGGGAAAATACACTAACATTGAATACACCTATGGTTGTACAGAATAGCAGAAAACTGACGGGTTTTTCACGTAAAGTATCTTCATGCACGGCCAATGCTCAGTGTATGTCTTTAATAACACAAAAGTAGGATTAAAATGAGCTCTGCCATTAGTTTAGCATGAAGCAAGTCTATTTGTCAGGAACACACAAAAAACTACTGCATTTTGGAAATAATCTGTGAGTGAAATCCTGCCCTTTATGTCCCAGCAACACTCTATTCCCAGTTATTTTTATAACTCTTCTTCTAAGATGTGGAGTTTTTCCTAAATGTAATCAAATCCAACCCAAACAAAAATAACATTACCCATCAAAAGAAATCACTGCCACATTTCTAGAAAGACATAGCAATTATTTTGCTTTGTAAACTTATGCTGTTTCTTTTGTAAGGCGAATGTTGCTTCAGGAAGTCCTAAGATTATAATGCTATATAGGTTTATACATTTTCTTAGCCAAGGCAACATCAAAACTGAAAAATATTTACAGCATAATACACTCTTAAGAGCT
This sequence comes from Sylvia atricapilla, assembly GCF_009819655.1. Lineage (NCBI taxonomy): Eukaryota > Metazoa > Chordata > Aves > Passeriformes > Sylviidae > Sylvia > Sylvia atricapilla. Next base: position 30,482,818 of record NC_089140.1, read on the forward strand.
TGAATTTCTAAGTAGGAAATCCTCCTTAAAAAAAAAGGTGTTTCCAAGAAAAAAGTTCTAAATTCCTGCAGAATTAAATTTGGAACATTTTTATTTGATTTCATCAACATTGTTAAATTGTGTTGGGTGTAATGAATTTTGTTTTTTACGTTATTTAATATAACATGCATTGATATAAAATATTATTCTGGTTTTGGATCTCAGTGGTTGAGCAGCCTCTGGGACTCAGTGTGCAGTTGCAGATACAGGGTTAAGAAGGAAGGGACCTAACTGTGTTTCTGCTGATGTACATAGAATGCAGAAAGCTTTGTTTATGCAATCTCAGAATACCATTTCTGGCCCACTGTTCCTAACTGGATGTGCTTTGCCCTTTTTATTAGACACTTAGTCCAAAACATTTTCTCTCTAAGTTTACATCAAGATCACACTCCTAGGATATATTTGAGTGTATCCTTGGCTCACTGCCCTTTTCTCTCTCTGTTTCTAGGATATTTTCTTGTTGCATCTCACATGGCCACTTACCAAGACAAAAGTCAATAAAACACCCTTCCCACATGCTTTTGCATGTGCCTGTTTTCTGGCTGAAAGCTCAAATAATTTTGGCTTCCAGACTCTTGGAAAAAGGAACCTAATTGTCTCTTGCATTTTGTCCCCACTTCAGTAAGGTTGAACCTAAACAATCCTGACGTTAAAATTAACATCTTTGTATATTACAGAAATTCAATATACACGTACCAAGAGAAAAATATCTAAAGAAAATGTTTCTTATAAAAAATGTCATCAATAACAACACTGACTCAGAAAACATTTCTATTTCAATGAAAGTGTAATTTTTTTTCTACAGAAATAGTTCCATGGCTCTGCATCCCAATGAAAAGTAGGACCTAACTTTCCTTTCTTTAATCCTCTACCCATCCAAAAAGACAGAGACACCATTTGTTCACCACTGACGCTCCAGAAAATCTTTGTTTTTCCTGTTCTTCCTCGAAAGAGTGCATCTGCTTTGTCTGAAGCTCTTTATTTTTTTTCTTTTCTTCTTCTTTTTTCCACTCACAAACAGCTTCTGTACCTTTCAAACAGAAAAGAAACACCTGAAGGAATGAAATTTAAGTATGACTAGGGCTAATAATGTACTACTTGACACTAAATCTTTATTTCAGTTTCCCTGTTCAAGAAAAAAAAAAAAAACAAACTCTGTTCTCCCCTGTTCTGGAAAACTGCTAAACAACATTACTGGAAACTACTAAAATCAATGAGACTTATGCACATATTTATCTGTTCCTGATGGGTTACAAGTATTAACTTCCTTGAACTCTTGACTTTATCTTCCCTGTATCAGAGTCTACAAATGCAACTATTTTAAATAACCACTTCAACTTCTACATTATTGTGTAGGTAAGCTTTGGACTGATGTATTTTAGTGTGTGTTAAGCAACATGTTATATTGCATTACCATTGTCTTGACACAAAAGAAACTAATATGCAGACTATGTGTCACATCACATTATAGTTTTAAGTACCAGAACACAACCTTACACATCTCTTCATATAAATTCAAGGGCAGAACAGAAAACATTTCTTACAAATCTGTTTCCTTTTCCTCATTCTGTCATTAAGAAACTGCCTAAGTCAAGATTCCTGTTATTAAAAGTTTGTAAAATGAGAAATACATTGCCAGCATATCCATGACAGTGAGTCAGTCATTAAAGTGCAACTAAATGGTGCATTAGAAAGCATCCAAGTAATTCCAATTTCAAATTAATGAAGAAATAAACACTTAGCTGAAATGGCTTTGCTCTTGAGGGGTGATACTGAGAATAATTAGGTTAAAAAGTGAACACACTTTTAATTAGGCTTTGGTTTTCTTTTTCTTTTGAAAGTGAGTTTTTACTCTGGTTTTTTTTTGGGTTTTTTTGTTTTTTGTTTTTTTTTTTCCTTAGTTTATCAGATTCATTCTCCAATCATCAATCTCCTAAGCAGCTTCCTTGACTTCTGTGGGGTCCTGACCTCTGTCTGTGATGGGTGTCTCAGCACCTAATTTGACAAACCAGCTTCTACTGCTTTTGTGCATTGATATTCTAGAACACAAATACACAAATCTTGGGACATTTCTAGTTCTATCAGTAAACAGTTTTATTGAATCTAAAGGGCTGGTGACTACAAACTCTACCTTAGTGCAAAGTCAAAAATATTTGATTATTTAGACTTTATCTTCTACCTTACTTGAAGTATCCCAAATATCCTTTGGGACATCAACTTAAACATCATAAGAAATTCTCACTCCAATTCATTTTCAGAGCAGCTTTTTGCTATTGATTTCCATTTATGGCAGACTGTTGTGAGCTTTCCTTTTTGGTGAGGCTAGCTGAACAACAGTCTCACTTTCTCTTAGTCCAACATTTATTTCTTCACTGTTCTTTTCATGAAATCTCTATGTTTTTCTTGTTCTTCAAGAGTTTGGCAACTACTATTTTTTAAGCCGTCATGCAATGAGAAACAGCAAGCTTCTTGATACACTGAAAAGGCTTATGTGCTTGTTTTCCCCAGTTTTAATGCTATCTTCCGATTGACTTTAGTGTCCTTCCTCACCATCTGCTTTTCTGATTTTATTTTGTGTTTATTGTTTTAAATAGTGTTTACCATGCACAATGTGCCTGGCTGCAGGGAGATAAATGGGAGTTCATCTGTTGTCTCTTATGTCCAGACTCTGCCACAGAATTTAGGAAAAATGTCTCGTCATTCAACAATCTAAAAATGCCTTCTTTTATCTCAAATTACATCTTATGTTTCCATTAATGTCTCCTGGCACTTTAGCAGCACAAACTCTTCTAGTTATCTGCTAGAGACTTTTTCATCTTCCCCATAGCAAAAAGTGAAAAATTGGTCCCTGGATCTGCTTAGCAAGAAATCTGGAAACTCCAGCTTGCACCTCTACTCTGACAATCTCCTGCAGCCAACATTTCCTTGCATGTCTGGGGCCATTAGGACTCACGGTAGGAGAATACTCTGCATACCTACTGCACCTGCATTTCCCCTGGTAGCTCCACAGGAGGTTTTGTTTGGCTTCTCTCGCACACTGTGCAAACTGATCAAAGGCCTCTAGTTGGATAAAAATGCATCTTGGATTTTTCTCAAAGTGTAAAGCCCTTTCCACATCCCAGACCTTGCAGTCTGGTCTCTCGTACTTCAAAGATGATGGCTTATAATTGTCTTTATGCATTTCATTGGCACCTGCTAAACATGAGTAACTGCAGCATTCACCCCTTCCATAACAAATGGGTGACTCCTCTAGGTAACTCAAGTGATTCACTATCTAATGTTTCCTCCAGATGGCAAAGTTACAAAGCCAGTTCTGTGATATGGCAGGGGAAAAGCTTATGTTCTCTTCCACAGCTGCCTTAGGATCAGATTACACACTGGGATAGGAACTGCATCAAATCCTGAGATCCTTACCCAGTTTTCATATTGTCACTATCAAGATAAACAGCGAGTTTAGTAGTACTGAAAAGAAGAAAAAAACAAACCAAAACAAAAAACCACCAAAACAAACAAACAAAAAACCCACAAAAGAAAAGAGAGAGAGAAAAAAAGAATTAATAAAATGTGAGTATAAATATCAATGTAAACCCTATCAGATTAGCTAATGTATACAGTTAAGGCCTATTAAGTTTTTATTCCCTTTATTATAATGTATTTACTAAAGAATACTAAAAAATAGTATTTCAAGTTATGTTTTCAAAATATTAATACAATCATTGATGTAATGTACGTGAAGAAAAGAGCATTTTTACATAGAAAGATTAAGGCTGCAATTTTCAAAGGAGAAACTCTTTTGAAGCAAAAAAGCTAAGAAATTAGTTATCAGTTTTATGTAAACTTAATGTGGTTCCCTCTGTTGTCAGTGAAAAGAAACAGGTATTTCTCAGACATAATTCATGCCATCAGTCATGTAGGCTGGATGGAGGTGCCTGCCTCCCTCCTCTAGCTGGAGATGAAGCTGAGATGAGTAGCTTAGTCAAGCTGCTTATCAGCTACAGATATCAGGATGATTAGTCACCCTAGTTCAGAGTGATTTTCTGTGGAATTTTGATCATTATATTCCTTTGAAACTACCACTTACCAGTCTTAAGATTTGTCACTGTTGCATAACAGTACTTTAAATGTCCCATGGCTGATTTGATTTCTAAATATTATGATTATTTTTTGTGCTATTGTCTGGCATTTTCACAGTGATAATAATACTGAAATCTAAATTACTGTAAAGAGTAAGGAAATACTGCTCCAGTATTTAAATGTCTTTTTTTTAATAAATGATGCTTATTGTTTCTTTTTTTCTTTAACATATAGGAAACGTGTCTCAAAAACTCTTTTCCTTGTTGCCTTGTGGAGGACTTGGGGTAAGTAGATGTTCATTCTTTCACAAAAGGGACAGAGCACAACATATGTGTTCTCTGGTTAATTCTTTAGCACTCTTAGTTCAAAGTCTTCAGAAGCTGATAAAAAATGTAGAGATGAAACATGAGACATTATCGCACTGTGTTTTCAAAGACACGGAAGACAGCCCATTACAAGAGGCATGTGGAACAGTTAGGAACAAATTTTGTGTAAATGTGCCCATTTCTATTTATCCCACTTTGGGTTTTTCACACGAGCTCTTTTCTTGAGGGAAGTAGCATGGGCACAATTGTTATAGCACAATGAGCTTTGGAGAAGCTGTTTCATGTACTGTTGAAAAGTAAATATGGCACCTGATACACTTCTCTGAAAGACAAAAAAGTTGCCAAAGCTAACATTAAGCAAGAAAAGGGCTCACTAGCTGCTAGCCAATAAACTGGGTGTTAAAGTAATAAATTATGTGAGCATATTCATCCCCTGTTTTGAAATGAATTCATCCTGAAAGACAAGCTCGTATTAGGACAGTGTAGACAAAACTCTGCAGAAAGAAATATGTTGGTATTTACTCTTTTACCAGTTAAAAGAGTAAAGCTTAATTATTGAAAACCATGTAGAAATTCTACTGATACTGGTATCATGCTCCTATTAAATTGTAGTGAAGATAATGTCAAGGAGAAATGAGTTTTCATATAAATGAGTTTTTCACACAAAAGTATTTCACACTTTTGGTCCAACTGGATCTATTATTTACTGATGTCATCAATGTGTCAAAGTGAAATGATAAGATTCTAGGCACTAGGGAGCTGGATGGTTGATGTGTATTTTATTTCCCTTTTACTATTTCTCAGTGAGTTCTCCGAGTATCTTCTCTGAAAAGTTTGAGGAGACATAAAGGTGTAATTTCTGGAGGTCAACTTTCAGTGCAACCTTATGCAGTTTCATTCACTTTTATTCTTCACAAAGGATAAATTCCATACCACACTGGTATGTTTATATGAAGAAGAAATACTCATTTTGTAAGGTTTTAACACACACACACACACACGCACACACAAAAGAAAAAGAAGAAAAAAAGCATTTTAACCTTCAGTATTGTAATTTTTATGGATTTATGAGTTAAGAAAAAAGAAATCAGGAAGTCATAATAATTCTGGCTTCTTCACCTTGGGCTTAGTTTGCTGAATATCCTGTCTAAAATTTGGAAGTTGGTGACAAGCAACTTGCTAATTTGGAAACTTGGGCATCACTTCTGTAAGTGGTTCAGCTAACATTACACATTGCCATGTAGACGTGTGTGCATGTGCACCTCTGTAAATTACCCTGTGCACACACGCACACATATCTGCACACAGTGGTGTGTAGAAAGGTAATTTTTTACATTGCTGAGAAAATGGAACAAAAATTAATAAAGTTGAGAAAGGATGTTCAGGCTTCTGAGTAAAAAGGAGATTATGTAAAAGTTCTTGAAAAAAATCCATTTGAGGGCCTTGGACAGTAAAATGGACAATAGCAGTCTTTGAAAATTAAAGGATAAGATTTTTCTATGAAAGAGATTATTGTGGTATTAAAAAATCATGACTAGAGATGTTCTTTGAAATCCTTCTACTAATGACAATATGTTCCATTCTAAGGCTAACACGAGTCAGAATTGCCCGGTACAAACTTCATTTTTTAAAGCATTTAAATTCATCTACACTTGTTTTTTCCAGTCGGTTTCATTTATTTCTTATTTAAATTCATGGAAATTGGATTAAAGAGCATGTTGCAGAAATGGATCTTTTATTTATTTATTTTCTAGTTGGTCTGCCTTTCTATATATTATTACTGTCAGGCTTGCTGTGGGGCTCTTTTAAAGGAATGGGTTATGACCTTTATCAAGGAAAATAATCAGATTAGGAGCTTTCTTTCAGTGATATTTAGCTGTCGATTGGTTAAGATGAGCCCCAGGAAAGGGAGCTGCTTCAAACTATGTGGAAAGCAATTCTTAAGCTTACTTTCAGAAATGATGGTGGAAAGGAACAAGAAATATTGCTGCTTAGTAACTTTCAACTTAAATGGAAGGTATAAAGCAGTAATCAATGTAAAGCAGGAAGTGTAGTCCATGCAAAGATGTTAGGGAGGGATGGAAGAATTTTATCCTTTTTATGTCTGTTGTATAGTTTTTCCTCCTTGCTTGTATCCCTACTTGTTTGCTACAGAATATGAGACAGTGTTAAGTAAAAAATTTCCATTCTTGCAGGAGACTTTATGACTGCCTTTTGAATGAGGGTTTTCAGAGCCCTTTGATCCTATTGTCTTCTAACCATACGGGGGGACCTTGCTGTTATTATGCAGGTCTATTATTAAATACATTAGTGGTTAGACTACTCATGCAGGGGACAGGAAACCAAGGCTCAGTTCCATCCACACCCAGGCTGGATTAATATCAGAGACCCCATTTCTTAGTGGGTGTTGCTACCACACAAGAGATCAAATACTATTTCTGATTGGGGACCCTCACATCATGCACTGAAGTGGTGCCACTGTTGGAAAGAGCACTGGACAAGTAAGGCTTTATCTATAAGTAGGATAAAGCCCATCTACCTAAGGCTGTGATATACCTATTATGTATAATTATAAATACTGCCAAGTCCTGGTTCTGAGGCCCTACAAATTAGCTTATAAATTTCATGTGGAAGAATATTTAAACAGAATGAAAACTGCTCTCAGATCAAGGAATGCAAGCTAAGACTGCCTAAACACAGAAGACGTGATCAATTGATGGACTTTGTTCACAAAAAAAAAGTCCAAGTAATCTCTGTAACCCTGAATTCTACTCTACTACTGAGTTTCTTATCTCTGTTCTAAAATTGTATTCAACATCAGGGATCCTCTTCTTTGAACTTTACTTACAGTTACAGTGAAAGAAAGTTTGTTTCAAGAATTCTGAAAAGCAAACAAGAGGCAGTCTGTGTCCAAAACTAGTATTTTCAGATCCTTTTCCATCACTAAATCTTTTGTAGCAATGAAAAAAATTATATAAAACTACTGTTTACTCATTTTCTAAACACTTCTCATCCATATGAATTTTATTTTAAGCAGTGCTAGGGATTGATAATGTCAGAGTCATTGGCTTAGTATGCTATGCTTTCAGAAGAAATCAAGTAATTTTTTAAGTTTTATAAGGAACTATGTAAGTAGTAATGACCTCTCTTATCTAAGAGCAGAAATCTGTTTCATCTGTACAGCTAAATAGATTTCATAAAGGGAGAAAAAAATTGTCTAAACTAGCATCCTAAAGTTGCCCATAACAGGTTTTCTTTCAATGATGGTGAATATTTTATCAGAGGACTATCCAGGGTCAGGAGTATAAAATCCACTGAAGTATGGGAGCTCCCTCCTGCAATAATGCTTTTTATGGGGTGGTTTTTTTTTTTTTTTTCAAGCTTAACCTTGTTCCAGAACCAACTGTTGTTAAAGAATTCTAATACCAGGGGGATGAAATTCTTTGTGTTGGAGAGAGACTAGCAGCTCTATGGCCGGCAGTTTTAATAAAAAGAGATGGTTTCTTGCAGCTGGTCAGAGGTTTGGAATGTGAAAATTTTTCCAGGAGAGGTGGGTAGATTGCAGGTGAAGTGGCCAAATGGGGAGAATAATCACAAATTACATTTTGGTTCTGTGGATTGTCAGACCGTTCCACAATTTTTCATCTGTAAACAGCCACTAGAGCTATAACTGATCATCTGACCAATGTATCCATCTATTGCAATTCCTCTCCTGTTGTGCTGTGAAAATGACAATAGGAGAAGCAGAAATCTACTTTTAATGGGAGTAAGCTTCATCTCCTTGTCTCAGTCTGTCACTAAAAATAGTGATTGTTTTCTTGCCTATTTGACCTGCTGCTGTGTGAAGAAATCTTGAAGTCATTTCTCAGCCATATTTTTTTGTCTAGCTGATAGGCAAAAAACCCCACAAAAGCAAAGAAGAGCAGGCTTTTATGATAATGTCATCATCGGCTCCCAGCTTCAAACGCTTCTGCGGCTTTTGAATTGTCATTTATAACTTGGAACTGAACCGACCCATAATTCCCTTGATGCATTTAGAGAAATTGATAACAGACTGCTTCTTTTATGGCTCAGAGGAGGCAACTCCCATCACATCACTATTGGCAGTCAATATTATTTTCTGACATGGTTGTAAAAGTATAAAGGGGCTTATGGCATTTGTTTAGATGAGGAATGGGCTCTCAAGCTGTGCTGGGGTTTATGGGTCCAGATTACTGAGAAGCAAAGGGAATATGATGTTTGCAAACAGGATATGATTTTATTTAAGTTTGGGTTTCATACGTTGTTCCCTGGGGATTGTCCTGCAGACAGAAGAGAATTTCACTTTTATCATATGAAATTGGGCAGTTATCCAATCCCCCCTGCTCTCCCCCCATCCTCCCCACCAAAGACACTGCTCCAAACCTGTAATGCGTAAAGTCAGAACTTTAAATTGCAAGAGGAGGAGCTGCCCTGCAAAAAATCAAACTTCAGAAGAATTAATGTTTAGTGAGCTGAACAGAGTGGCTCTTGGGCTAAATATCAAGTCATCTGAATGGCTAAGTATGGCTTGTACATATTATGGAATGTCCATTGCATTTCCTCTAATTTTCCTGTTACAGCAGTAAAACAGAGGTGATATCTTCTGCTGGGATAAGCTGGTCTTGTTTTGGAAACTGAAGTGTAACTTGGATCTTTCATATCAGAAAACAATCTGGCCTGTAATTACCAAGGGAAGACGTTTATAGCTATAAAATCTCACAACATATTTACAAAACTTTAGAAAACATTTTTATTTTCTGAATGTTAAATTCCTTCCTGCCATTGCTTGCTGTGGCAGCTGACAGAGCTACTTTTTGTTCTGACCACACAGGAAGAAAAGCAATAAGAAAGGCAAGATTTTACTAGTACACAAGTTTAGTAAGTCATCCAGGAAACAAATTGGTTTTTGCTGCTTCTCATTCTTCCCTTGATCTTCTCGGTCTGTGCCCAGGAAGAATTTTCAGCCTTTACATATTATATTATGACCCTTCATTCCTCTTATTTCTATAAGAGTTAATGGTACCAACCTGGTTCCATTATCATGGTACAACAGTGTAAAAATCAAGAATATTGGCAGTGGCATTGCATTGCCTCCTTGCAGCAAGTTCAGATTCCAGGCTGCTTAAGTATCTCTCCTTATACTTGCACACAAATGTGTCTGTAAAGACATTAGATTGCCTATAGTTTGGGCACTCAAATGAACCATCATTACCTCCCCACATATGCTACAATTAACTTGTGCTTTTCCCTTATATTCCAGGTTGTATCAAGAGAGGTATAGTCCTCTCAACAAAAAATATGTCTGTTTCCTAGTTTTGGGAAAGCATCTGTGATTCCTAGAAGCTTATCTACTGAATATTAAGTCTTCTATTGCAAAATCATTAATATACTGTGCAGCCAATGTATTCACCTAATACTTTAAATTACTTACCTGCCTCATTAACCTACTGAAATCTGCCAGTTACAACATTTTGGAGCACACTGCAGAAGGCTCCTAGGAATGAAGACACTTGTTTACCTCCTAAGCATGTCAGCTACACCATCCCTAAAGAAATATCAAGATTTAATCAAAACAACAGGCACAGTATACTTTAATTGACACATTTTGCAGACTATTTAGGACTCACAGTTACAGTGTTGACTGTGATATTTTCTGCAGAGATCAAAAATATGTGGGACCAATAAGGCCACCCTAGTACAACACTGAGGCAATTTAAGGCCACTGGGGATGGAATCAGTATCAGAGCTGGAAGTTTGTCTAAAGAAAAAGCAGCGAATTAAGATTAAATCTGCACATTTAATTAACTTGCCATCCAGAATAACAGCCCTCTAAAGATTCCCTTGTCCAGCTTTGTGTATATGCATCACAAGGTAGGGGTTGTTCTACCTAAAATCAGAAGAACTGACTAGATGTGCCTGATTTCCTTTATTGACAGAGACTTGAAACAACTAAGTTTCAGAGTTTGGGCACATTGATTTTAGAGGGAAAAAACCAAGTGCGGTAAGGCGACTATTCATGATCACAGCAGGATCATCAGCCAGCCTTCCTTTACTGAAGCACACAGACTTCATCTCTTATTCTGGGAAGCACATCAGTGACTCCTGGGCAGGGAAGGAATGTCACATTTGGCATATCAATATCATAGCCACACACAAAAGAAAATTCTTTACATTACAGGGCAGATATTTTATCTTGTTCCTTCATGGTACTGAGGTGGCCCTTTGCCATCCACCACAAACCTTGATGTTTTGATGAGAGGTGAAACTGTTTAGCTGAGAGTCATAGTTCCCTGGTATTGCTGCAGGCACAATACAATGTTCTAGAATAGTCCCAGACCAGAAAAGGATAGAAAGCTCAGGCATGGGAATGTGACAACTCATCAAATACACAATCTGGTCTCTCAGACAATTTTTTATCCCCTTTTTAACAAAGGACTGTTTCCCCTTGCTATTCAACCTGATTAAATTTTTAAACAAATATACAGTGTATGGAACACAGAAGATTATTGTGAAGTTAATGAACTACCATAAAGCCAAATTTTTAAAGGTCTTGCCTAATTTTCTGCATTTTCTAGAAACTATTGTGTTGTCAAAGGCAAACATTATGCAAAGAGGCTTCTATTTTGCCAGAATAGGAAACACAGTTATAGATATATAGATTAGATAGATAGATAAATACACACACACAGGTATGTTAAATGTAAATTTAGTGGATTACCATATCCAATCTACTACTACTACTACTATTCACTCTTTCCAGACTTATCACATACACACATATGGATTTGAGGTAATTCTGCAATTAAAGAATTCACATTTGCACTTTAAAAACATATCATGTGTTTATTGATAGAATTTAACCCCCAGATGGACAGAAGAGCTCTCTGGAAAGTAAATGTTCATGTGTTGTTTATCTGAACAAACACCAGGTTCTAGTGTAGTAGCACAGTGGCCTCTAACAAAAAGATATCTACATCCAGGCAGAAAGCTGAAATGCTATGTTTTAATCAAAATGTGTTGAGCAGTGAACGATGAAACTTTCCACAAATAAGGCTTGAATGTTGCACAAAGAAGCTGCATTTTCTGTAACTGTATGCATTACAACCAGCTATACGTTGTTGTATCTCCTTGTCTTCAAAATCCTGGAAACTGCAAGATCAAACACAAGAAGGCAGTTGCTCAAGCATTTTCACACAGTAACCCATTAAATACTAAAACAAATGTCAAGTTAAATTAATAGAGTACTTAGGGTTAGGCCTGAAAGCGCAGTAACATTTTTTACAAGCATCTGGTGATATATACCACATATCTGAGACTTCAATCTGGGCCTAAGTGTTTTATTTATGAGTTTTTTCTAAAAACAAGTTCTAATCCACATCTAATCCATACTATCCTCCCTCCATTCCCCCTACCAATGATCCACACATCACCGTTTCACTAAGGTTTTGAGATCCTTTATGGTGTCCAATGTATGCTTTATGAGACCCTGAGATGCTGGTCGTCTGTCATAAAAGTTAGTTTAAAAAAAAACAAGTAAAACTATTTCTTTTTGAGATATTATTGTATTCAGGCTTCATCTTGACTTAACCTGGTTTTTTTCTGCTTCTCCTTTTGCATATAAAGCTATTTCTTTTCCAATACAGACCTCATATGTTTAATTGGTATTTTACAAACTTTAAGATAATTTCATGTTTACTGAGGGAATGCTGCATTTAAATCAGGGGATGATTACAAACATCAGTAACTCTTAATAGGCATTCAATAATTAATTAATAAATAAAATTTTACTGAATATTTTCTAAAAATTTGCTTTTCATGTTCCTTCACTACTCGCAGGTAAAACTTGAAAGATGTTGAGTATTCTACATACAACTGGTTTGTGCATTGCCCACATTCCTTGTTCTTGCGGAAAGCCTGGAAAGAGGCCTTTGGGGTCAGAATTAATAGCCCTTAAAACTATTTTTAGAAGTCCTTTTCCATAAATATTATTACTGAAAAATTCTCCTACTGGAATTATTCAAACACAGAAGTCAATGCAAGACTAAGGGAATTCCATGGCTTTTGTTTAAGCAATGATTTGTGATGGCCCTTTGAACTATTCATCCTGCTGGAGCCTAAAGATCACATGCCCTTCACAAATTATTTGTAAATCACACTGGTAGGCAAAAAAATATGCAAAGCTGATATTCTGGGCACTCTTTATGTTAGGCATTTTAGATCAAAACAGCTGGAAATGCCTTTGACAGAAAAAAAATCTTTGATATAGCTGCAATGGCAGTAAAAATAAAGGAAGCTCACTGTGCATATTTTTTTTGAAGTAGTACACTTTTACACACTTCCTGTATCTGGAATTTATGGAAAAGACGTCAGCCATACAAACCTTTTCTCCTTTGTTCCTTAAGGAGTGACATGGCTGACAGGCCATTCGTTAGAAGTTATTCCTTGGAGATGATGTGCACACCTTCGCTTCTTTAGTCATGGTGAGATGAAACAGCAGCTGAGAAGCACGTTGAGGACCTTTTGCTTCCTAGTGGAAATCACAGAGGTGATGAATGATCACCAGGACATCTGTAAGAGTGGGAGGTGTGAGCTATGAGCGTGACACCTGGGAAGCTGCACTGCTCATGGTCAGGAGAAAAATATTACAAACTTATGCAGTAGCATTAGCTGGCACCAACTGTCTCTAAGAATTACAGACTCTTTGCTACATGTGATACCAAAATATCATACAATTTTTAGAGATTGAAACACTTCAAGAGAATATTTAATTTTTGTTTTCACGCCAGTATATTAAAAAAAAAAAACAGCGATGGAAACATGTTTGCTCTGGCATAAGTGAAAGAGTGTGAGACTCTGAATGCTTTTAAAGTTAAAACACAGGAATTCACTCTGAAATATCTAGGTTTTATTAAATTTCAGAATCACTGAGGAGGTCAGTACTCTACAGTATTATTTATCACAGACTCCTAATCAGTTTGTTTACTGCATATAGCTACACTATCGTGAGCTGACCAGATTTCATTTACTTCTCAGTAATATAACCACTTATATCAAAGGACAGAATTTTTTAAACATACCTGTTTTTCTAGATTTGCGTTGAAAGGTATCCATTTGAAATGCATACTTAACTGACTTCCATCCAAGAACAGTTGAGCCCAATCTCTGCTCTTTAAAGAAAGAGTAAAGAATCCTTTCAAACTACTGTAAAGAACTTGTTGTCCAGAATATTGGACACACAGAATACAATGACTGCTATCCAAGGAGCACCACAGGTCAAAGTTTCCGTGAACAACTAGATGACAGATTGCATTTTTGACCTCTTGTCAGTAAATGAGTATCTCTTGTGGGGATGTGTGGTATCTCTAAAAGGACTGGTTTTGTTTTTAATGATGGCAACAATAGTTCAGAGAATCCATAGCCGGATGAGAAATTCAGTGTATTTTTATTCCTCTTAGGATTAAAATCAGAATTCCACTGCAGAAAATGAATTTACATTCTATCACAACTTGTGTGCCTGTGGGCAGGAAGAGGAGTGGGGAGAGGAAATTCTAGGATGCTTTGAATTCATCCCAAAGCAGTAGCTTAGGCTCTCTTTTATATTGTCATACAGTTATCAGTGGGGCTGTATTCAAGACAACTTCAGAGTTTACAATAATTCAGGAAAGATAAATAAGTCGCACAGATGAACACATTATGCAGGGTGTAAAAAACCAAAAAGTTTGTCAGACTGTGAGCAGCATCTCTGGTCAGCAGAGCTGTGATACAATAACCACTTGGCAGATCCCAGGAGATTTCTGGAAAAAAGAGGACTGAAATAGAAGATGAGGAGCGAAAAGGTGTAGCCGGGAAGGACAGGTAAAACAAAAAGCAGTTCTTATCTTAGAAATGCTGTAGCCTTATTAATCACACTCCTTTTTTGAAGTGTGATTTTGGAGTGTGAACCTACCATTAGGTAGGTTCCAGATAAATTTAAATAGCAGGACAAGGAATTATCCTGTTCCAAAGTCTGGAAAATTACCAGTTTTCTCAACTACAATAATTTCAGAAAGACCTTTGAGTAAGGAATCTCTCCCTCAGGTATACTGCCCTATCTTTCCTTACCATTTTCACATATGCCACAACCTGAGAATAGCATAAGGAGTAACTGGTAACTTTCAAACTTTACAGTTAGTCTTCCTTAAAATGAAATTTTCCAGCCCAAAAAGAATTATAGTACAAGCTTTCTGTCTGTTGAAGTATCTCTGCTGTAAGGCTTCTTTCTTAGCTTGTTTTGAGTATGCTTAAAGTTTTCATTGCAAAAGTGGCTGTTACCACACAAATATTTCTTACAGGAAGCATTCATATCAAGTTTTTTTGTAGTGCAAAGCAGAGAATTTCTAGACACGGGGCTTGAAATATTCATTCAGTCAGTCAGGAGAAGTTACGTACATTTCTTTTCACTTAAGTCATTCCCTTCCTCTTTAATGCCTCCACATCCACTTCAGGGACAGGTAGCTTAATTTCTATCATCTGTAGCTTTGCAGCGTATTAGCTTTGCTCCACATGCCAATGATTGAGCTATACTAGATGTGCTTGAAAAAGCCTGCAACCTACAGTGCTCAATCAGGAAACTGGGAGTGAAGTAAATCCATATGTGCGTTAGAAAGTCAGTGTTCAGACAGGGCTCGTGTCCTCTGGCTCTTGGCGCTATCATGCACAATTCTTCTTTGAAGAACTGCAGCAGTGATAGGATTTTTGATAACAAAGCATGGAGTATGCTCATAGTTCAACACTGCTGTTTTCATGCTTTAAAAAAATGTTTGTTTCATTTGGTTCAATTCAGAACATTCTTCTTCCTGACAAATTTTAAAGGACTCCTAAAAAGAAGTAATATTTAAATATTAAACATAATAAACAGAAAAAAGGCTGTGATTCTATGTTAGAATTCAGCTACAAATGTTGTATTTTCTGTAAATTTTAACATTGTTTGAAAAACAATGCTAATCCAGGCAGCTTTTTCACTGAATTCCTTGGCTGCTCCAAAGCACTTGAACAAAAATAACCTCTTATAAAATTCCATCTGACTTCATCATAGTCTGTGATTCAGAAAGCATCACATTTGTCACAAATTCATGCATAGTCAGCACATAGATAGGCTGTCAGATATATGTGATATATTCATGCACTAGAACCAGAAACCACAGTGTCTAATCCTATTCCCTTTACTTGTATAAAATCCAACCATTTCATCTCATAAGAATAGAGAAAAGCATATCAGTAGGATTTTAGAGCTTCATTTCATGTACAGCCTGAAAACTGGGCCAACTAGTAGCTGTAGTTTTAATGGGTCTGCCATTTATACTACTGTATTTCTACAGCAATTTACAAAGTAAACACTGAGTAACACTAAAAGAAAATCTCTGTTTAAACACCTGAAACATTTAGGGGAATATACAGAGTTAACAGAGATATAAAATGGAGTGAGATGGCATTTTCTAGCTGTTACAGCTAAAGATTGGCTGCGTGGTGCAAGTTCTTCTAGGCTAGTCTTCATGTGATGTTCCTCAGGAATCCAGCCTTAATTTTGCAAGAATATTAAGTAGTATTTGACACCTAAGTTTGTAATACTGTGCCTTTTCAGGGTAAAGATTCATATATTTATGTTACTTTTCTTGTATTATAGTAACTGTCCATTAAAGTACGCAGCTTCAGTTGGCTACCCCTAGTTTTAAGACTACCACTCATTACACGTACCATGCCCAAGAGATTAGCTAAAATATCCTGAGTTTCCTGTGTTCATTTAGGTGGTCATTTTTGAAAAATTTCTCAGGAAACACTGTTCTGTTTCCTGATTGCCCATTTTTTCTACCAATCCAGGTAAATTAAGGTAGCAGTCATTCAAGTGGTCTGAGGGAAATTTTTTAGTGGAAGATACTTGGTCTTACTGTCCCAGTTCAGTCTCCACACACTCAGCTGAAAGCAGAAAATGATAAATGCTGTTCCTTGGCCAATGCTCAGCATTCAGAACATGGAGAGACTGCAGTCTCGTGTGTCAGAGCAGACAACTGTCTTAAGGGTGGGTACTCTCAAGCTGTGGTTACAATTTTAACTTAATCAGCCTTCCTGGAAATGAATCATAGGCCCTTTGAGGATGCAGGTTGCTCCTGCTCATGCCCTGGTGTACAGAGCAGCTGCCATTGAATCATTTTCATCAGCCACTCCTTCACGTTAACCTTAATTTGCTGGCCATAAAAATGGTAAGAAAGTACTCCCTCCCAGCCCTCTTGCTGATACTTCTTTATTTAAAATACTGCACAGTATTTTTCAAACTTTATTATGGTATGATTAAATTGATTTAACCAATGACCTCTACTTATTTATCTCCTGATTAGCTTTAAAAATGAAATTTGATTCACAGTTCATTTAAAGCAATAGAGAGATAACTTGAAGGTCTGCCTAATGTTAGTTATGTCATTATTTTTTTACTACTTGGTTTCTTTCTCATTCTTGTCACCTATTGATCAGTGTGCATCTTTCCTAACCTTTATTTCTTTAAATCTCAAGCTACCAATCTACAAAAAAAGCATAATAAATTATTCCATATCAGCTGATGACACTTAATTCTGTTTGTACAAAACTTTGAGTTTCTCAGATGACACAGTGTGCTGTCACTATCGTTATTCTAAAATTTGCGAGCAAAATCCAGTTTTCTTATTCAGGTCTACTGCAAATACAAACTATTTTCATTAGTTCTGCTGTGTGCACACAAAACTGATCAAAATGATAGGAAAATCAGGCCCAGGATACTGAAAAATAAGATCATTTTAGTAGCTTGAAATACAATATTATTGTAACAGTAATGGCAAAGACATTTGACAGGTGTAGAGAAGATCAAGCTTAGATCAAGCTTCTTTCTGTTTCAAATGACTAATCAGAGAAATTCCTCAGAACTTCCAGAGTCAAGTAGTAGTTGCATTCATTTTCAATTACTTTCTTTCCTTTTTTTTTTTTTTTTTTTTTTTTTTTTTTTTAAATGAATTAGGAACAGCAGCTTCTGGTTAAAAACTGAAAACATGTCTCAATGTGCTTGGAAGTCATCCAAAAAGCATCTGCCACAGTATTTTGTCTATTTCTAAACGTTTTTCTTTTCATGATAAATTTGTACGGTATGCTACAATTAAATGCACTTCCCATAGAGCATCGCGGAAGTCTGGCTGTCTCTCTAGATAAATTTTTCACACTATTGAACACCAACTTGTCTGCTTTACATAATATATAAGATATATATATATATATAGGGATATACAACATTTCACGTATATGTTTTGGTATGTTTCTGCAAATAAATACTTATTAAAAATATATTTCAAAAGTAAAGCTTTGGCACACTGATTGAAGCTGTAGAGCAGTGCTGCTTAGCCACCTTCATAGTATATTCTTTATAATGTAATGTTTTACATGTCACACTTTCTCATTTAGAAGGTGCAGAAGGTAACTTTCTCTGCTTTGAAACCCCTCGTTCATCTGTTACAAAATAAAACCTTCCAGGCAAAACTTACTGGTTCATCAAAACTGCAGATACCGCAAAGGGCTTGCTTTACGTAATTCCCTTTTCTGCCTATGGTAAGAGTGGCTGCTGAAATTATTCAAAACAATTGATTGTTCCGATTTCAATCACTTATAGACTACCACCTGGGAAGGGAAAACGAGGGGTTACTACTCTGTTCTTAAGAAAGGGGCCACTGATGTGTCATTGCTGAGCTTCGGTGGCACGGTCCGCCCGTGCCCGTGCTGGCGTGGCTGTTCCCATGGACATTCCCATGGACGTTCCCCATGGACACTGCCGAGGGTGCCGGCGCTGGCAGGTCCCCGTCACCTCGCCAGCCGGCTGGGAGAGCGTCTGGTGAGCAGGCCGATGTAACACTGTTTGTAATGAGAAATCTAAACAGGGAATGGCAGCGAGGCATGACAGGAATGTGTTTCCATTGGAGAAGCCCGTGCAGAGAAAAAGCATAAGCAAAGCCATGTCCAGAAGGCCTTTCAGCTGGCCAGCACGGAAGACTGATGTTATTGTACACGGGCTGTCACGCTGCCAGCCCTCCCTCACGGGTTTGTTTTCTCTCATGCTCTCCCTCTCCCTCTCCCTCTCCCCTCTCCGCCGCCTTCCTCCCGGGGCCGGCTGTTTGCTCAGGTGGACAGTGACACCGTTTGGAACGAGCTGCACTCGGCCGGGGCGGCACGCATGGCGGTGGGCTGTGTCATCGAGCTGGCGGCCCGCGTGGCCTCCCGGGAGCTGAAGGTGAGGTCCGGGCCGCGCCGTGGGTGGGAGCGCCGGGCGGGCCGGGAGCGCGGGGGGCTCAAGGGCGGCCTTGTTCCAGCGCCCGGCTCCGGGGAGGGCGGCGGGACAGAGCCGGCAGCGCGTCCGCCGAGGTGCGGCGCTGCGTGAGGGGCCGCAGCGGCCGCGGGCAGTGCCAGCGCGGAGGTGCTGCGGCCCGAGGTGAACTTAGGGTACGTCTCCGACCGGCGCCTGCGGCACTGCCTTTGAAGTCAAGCCTTAATTCTTATTTTTTTTAAACTCGGTCGGTTAGTCACGTGCGTAGCGTCAGGATGCCACCCAGCGAGGCGGGAGGCGGCGCGGGGCCGGAGGGCGATGTGCCGGCGGTGCCCGGCTGCCAGCCCGCCCGTGCCCCCGCTGCTCCCGGCCCCTTCCCGCTCCTATCGCCGGGCCGCGGGACCTGCGAGCCGTGATGGGCCAAACACAAATTACCCCCAGTCTAAACAATTTATAAAAGCTCCAGACCTGACAGACTTTGACGTTTTATTTGGTATTTTAACGGCCCTATTTAAAGGTACACCATATGCAGCCGGAGTGCAGGCTTGCCCCAATAAACATTGTTGGAGCTAACATGTCTCCTTAATGAATCTGTTTATTCGCTTTCCAATCCACATACTAATGGATTCAGTCCTATTGCCAGAATCAAAATGGAAATAAATATTTTAAAATGAACACTGCATGATGATTTTTAAGATCCCAAATTCTGTTTGAACTGGAGAATGTTCTTCCTGTATATTTCTCTTACTTCAAACAAAATATGTTAGCTACCTGTTTGGGAATGAGTACGTATCTTTATGTATATATATAGATAGATATAGAATATATTGGTGTATAAATAGAGCAAAAAGAGAACATAGTCAGGTGAAATGCAGTACTATAGCTCTGGCATGATGAAATGCAGTTACTAAACTTCTATGTTCAGATACAGAGATCAGAAGCTAGGTACCACATGAAATGTACAAATTTTGAAATCTCAGATCAAGGACAGGGTGCATTATGTGGGATCCTGTTGTGTATCCTTTCTGATGAATCCTTCATCCTCTTTAAGACTTTTTGGGCATAGTAAGATATGTAACTCACTGTGCATTGTTCCACACAGGAATAATGAAAGAAGGATTTTGTGTCTAGTTCTTATCTTTAGCGACTGTAGGACACACACCAGTGTCTAAGGCAATTTAAAAGCAAGTTTTGGTAAGATTAGTGAGATATGTCCTGTGTGAACTCGACTTGAGCAGGGTCCACTGCAGAATCTTTACCACTTACCTCTGTGCATTTGTGGTGTGTCTCACAGTGTGGATGCTTTTGCTTATTTAAGTGCATGATAGTCAGCTGAAAAGAATCATCAAAAGCCATTGTGAGACTTCTCTTGCTACTGCTGTTGCAGGAGTCTGTAAACAAATGGTTTATATTTAGTGCTAGGTATTTTATATTTAGAACTAGTTTGTAGTTTAATGTAACATTATTCTTGATCCTAAATAGAAGTTTTTTCTACAATGCAGAGAATTGAACCAGTCTCGTGTAACTTGTGAGTTGAGACATACGAAAGGCAATTTTTCAATAGATATGCCCAGTAGTTGGTTTAAACCAAATCATCAGAAAAACAGAAATAGAAGGAATTTGCTGTGAAAGAGAATTGTGAATATTCTGCCATTCCTGATAGGTGTTTATCTAACCTGCTCCTAGACTTCCAGCATGAGGCCCAGTGATTTACATGCCACTATGGCATCTGCATGAACTATCAATCTGCAGGTCGTATTTTTCATTTAAGGTTATGGAAAGGTTATTAATGCCTGACTGTCAATAGGAAAGCAACTTAGCAGAAGTTCTGTAAATACAACAGTCCTGACATTAGCTATTTTGGCACAGTCATCATATGTTTGCTTTGTCACTGCATCCATTCAAACCCAGGATTTGCTAGCAAGTTTCTGTCAATACTGTCCTATCATGAATTGCACTAGGGAGGGTTTTGCAGTGTTTTCTGGAGTTCTCTGCAATCTCCATATGATTTTAGACCATAGATCTCTATGTTCCAGGCTACCTTTATGTCTTTATTTGTTCCTTTTTCATCTTCCTGACATTTTATCTGTGGAAAAATAAGCTGTTTCTACTAGGGAAAATACCAACTTTGCAGTGTAATTGTGAAAATCTATGGGGAAGAAGATGAAGTTGACCATTTTCATGGGCATTTTTGAGCTAATATTCATATGAAGCAACCATTTGGGGCCTGTACTGTGAGCACTGAGTGGGAGGATTAAGCTCTCCTGGGAATTTGGAATGATCTGCTACAGCCTCAGAATTTTGGGATGACAGAAAAAGCAGCTTCCATGAATTGCATGCAAACTATAATAGCTCTACAACAGGTTAACAGCAAGATGAGCGCAGTAGAGAAGCACACCATAGGGGTTCCATGTATGTTTACCACTATGGATTGCTATCAGATGGTGTACTGTCAGTTTGGTGTCAACTCAAGCAGTGGAGACCCCAAATTTTTAACAGCAGTACCCAGCTAGAGTGTGGAAACAAGTGTCAAGTGCTGTGTATGGACAGGGATGTAACATAAATACTTCATTTCTGGAAGGCCAGGGCATTTCAGTGTCTATGCTTATTCCATGGTCTCTACTGATATTACTCCTATGGCACAAAGTGACAGTAGTAGGTTGGAGCTATAGGTACATGCTGCTAAGAAAAGAGATGGGACTGCAAAATAAACCATGAAACTCTGCAGAACAATTGGGAGATTGATTACAAAGCTGGGCATGAGTCAAACTCATATACAAGGCAAAAAAATTCTTTACTTTTTTCTGAATTTCCTGAGACTGTCAGTCCCATTGCACACAGGTCTCATTGAGAACAGCAAGATGTTGTTCATCTGATTTGGACAGTGTTCAAAAACTGACAAGAATTAAGAGAAATTGTCTTTGCTGTAGTTCAAACCTCTTGTGAGACATCAGATTTCTTTGATCTCCTTGATCACTGGGAAAAACATCAGTAAAGCAGTACTAAGGATGTAAAACAATGCCCACAATAATAATTAACAGTGGTGGGTTCTTTTTTTGAGAGGGAGGGATTGGTGTGGGGTGTTTTGGGGGGCGGTTGTTTGTTTGTTGTTGCTGTTGGGGGGTTTTTTGCTTGCTTTTTGGTTGTTTTTTTTTTTTTTTTTTTTAATTAAGACAAATGTTCGCTTCTCTGGGGAGTCTTAGTCTGGATTTTTTATTTAATTGTATACAATTGTTAAAATTAAGCATTCTGTCGGTCTGCTTAATAATATAATGACCAGTCATAAATATAAATTTGATATACTTTTGAGGCAGTATTTAATAGAAAATTAAAATCACACCACTGAGATAGATAGTACTGTAAATGTGATGTTTTACTGAGTGAAATGCTATGCTTTTCTTTTTTTCATAAATTTATTTACATGTCTGATGAAGGTGCTCTTGGCAATATTACAGTAGGAGATGGGTCTAATTATTGCATGAAGGTTACCTTCTTTTGAGCTGTTTATAATTAGGAAAGCTGCTGATGCACAATGAGGTATTTATGTTATGTGGAATAAGAGCCACACCTCTCCTGTCTGTCTGTTTTTATGTATCTGTGTTTGGTCATTTCTCATTTCCCAAACAGATTTATGTAGAAAGCTTCTACAGTCTGCTGCCTGACTACAGATTTTTAGAAGAGGGGAGTATGACTCTGGGTGAATAGAATTCCACCACAGTCCTTAGCTATGTCCAATAAATAATTTTATCAGATAGGAGAAGTCCTATGATATACTCCTTAGTGTTTTTGGAAGAAATAGAGGTAGTGCCCAGCATATGATTTCCTGCATGCAGTGTAGCTCATGAACCTGGATATCATTGTCTCTAGTCTCTACTTACTGACTTCACCTTCAGAAAGAGGGCCCAAAAAGATGCAGAGAGAGAGCATTTCTTTCCTGGAAGTGTCTCCTAAGGCTCTCATTGCTCTCTTTCATTGCCACAGGATGCAGCACTGTCCTGCCCTCCCTTCTCATGTATTGCTGGGCCCAGTGCTTCCCTTGTATTCATTGTGATGCTCAGCTCAGTTTGCCTCCCCTCCCTGCTGTTGTGCCACTTCACTCACAGCTATGCTCCAAGAGGGTCCTCTCTTGCCTCTGCATGTGTCCTACACAGCAGGCACATCCCTCCTGCTGCCCAGCTGGACAAGTACAGAGCTTGTACAATCCTCACATTAGAAAAATCTTGGAGAAAAATAAGGAGAGTTTTTGCATCTGTGGTCTTTTGAGTTTCATGTTCCGTTTGTAACTGTTAGAACTTGCAAAGAATCTTATCTTAAGAACTTGGCATGCAAAATTGTAGCCTTTATTTTTTCTGAAAGAGTTTAGGTTGCTGATATTTTCATTTTGTTAACTAAATTATTCATTTTGATGCTGCCACCTGTTTTGTTTCCATATATTAGGTGTTTATGAAATGATTAATACTACATTTAAAAAGCTGGAGTTCAATTAGGTTAGGTTAGTATGGTAGTTCTGCAGTAATGATACTTCATTGAATGTTATTCATTCTTGTAATAGTTGTTTTATTGTGTGTTGTTTTGCAAACATTAAGTGTGTCTTAATTTATTTTCTGATAAAAATGTGTACATTTCTCAGGCTTCCCTCAGTATCAATATCTTTAAATTGTCTGGCAGGAATAAAAATTATACAAGTGAAAAATACAATTAAAAAAGAGAATACCTAATAAAAACCTCTTTTTGGGAGAGATTGGGAGTATTCACCCAATGGAAGATGACTTTCCATCATCATAGATAACTCACTGCCAGAGCAGACCATGTAACTGTTGAAAATACGAAGAAACGTTGCTGAAATGTTTTTCTTCAGCTTCAGATGACCCCTTTAGTACTATTATAAGGTAGGATTAAGTATTTTAAATACAGAAATTGTAATAAGGATTGCTGTCGATTTTACTTAGTATATCCTTTGAATATCTAAATCTTGGTGATGGTAGCACTGTTTTTGTGATAGAAACATGTAGTGCCATATATTTTTAATTTGACAAACTTCAAACAGAAGAGACCTACACAAAAAACCCCTACTATCAAGAGCTAGTAGGATTTGTATGATGATTCCCTGCTTCAGAAAAAGAAGCTTGAGTGAATTAAGAAGCTGTTTTTCAAAAGAACACTCAAGAAGAAAGGCATGTAAATTATAAGCATGGTCTGAGATTGTCTTGAACATCTGCTTCAGCTGAGTCAAGTGAAGCAAAAGCCGTTTTTTCTACCTTATCATATGTGTGTGCACATGCACACACACACACAAACACACACGTGTAAAGTTGCCCTGTTGGCAGCTAAGGGTCATTTAACAGAATTAAAGCAATGGAAATGAGTTTTCCCTGAATCAGTTATGTTCCTGGGATTGTTCTTTCTGATATGTCAGGTTTGAGGAATGCTGAAGTAAACCTCCTGAATTTGGTCATTGCTACTCTGGTGTCTTTGTACAATCAATCCATAGATGACTTAAATTGAACTTGAAACTTCCATTCCAAATGAGCCTGGTTTTTTTATGGTTTTCAAGGCCTTTGTCACACAGGGCTATGGAGGAATCATCATGTGGTAAGTAGTACTAATCTAGTGAATAAACAGAATTAGCTTAATCAACTTCCTCTTCCTCCAACTTCTTAGTTTTCTAGTTATGAAAGTATTCTGAATAAAAATCTTCCAGCCATATTTCAGAGCTCTATCACTAGGTTTTCTTGCAACAACAACAACAACAACAACTTAGCATGCTAAAGAAAAAATAGGCAAAAAGAGCAGAAAAATAATGTCTTCTAGTCTCATATTGTCCTTTCTCTGGAAAAGCTTTAGGCCAGCGAATTTCCATGGCTGCCTGAACAACACAAAACTCCACACAGTTCCTCTGGTTGCCTACAAAAATCTCCTTTCCTGGAATGTGCTCTATGCCCTGCTGCCTCCTGGACACTATTTCTCCTGCAAGCTCTTCCCTACCCTTGCTTCTACCTTCTTAACCTCTGCCCTATAAAAATCTGCCTTTGCTTCAAAAAAATTCCAAGCTACAGAAAGATGCATTTTTTCCACATCCAGCCACAGCATTTTGAACAGTGCATGCGTGTAACAAACAGTAACTTGCTTTACTACTGTTAAAGATATGATTGATAAAAGCCTTCAATCAAAGTTACCAATGAAATCTTTTAGGTAGTATTTTGTATTCTTTGCTTTTACAAAGTTAGAAAAATTGCAAAATTTCATATTAAGTCATCTCTTAGATACTCTATCCCAGCAATTATGGTTATATTTATAGCTGAATGACTGTTATTATTTCATATAATCAGACAACTTTAATTGTACGTGTGGTACATTGTTTACCTCCATGACCACTCTGTACTAAAACTCTTTTGTCTGCTTTCTTTCCCAATATAGCTAACACTAGTTGTGGCCAAACAGACCATCATGGTTGTATCTAAGATAGTCTGCAAGCACCAACTTTCCATGTGTGTTTTCTGATGCTATCCACTTAGATCTTCAGAAAAGCAGACAGGGAACTCTTTGTTTTCATCAAAGTGTTTAATGTCCATTTCTGTGTACTTGGCCTCTATTAGCTTCCTCTGCAAGACAAAATAGTATTCCCTCACGTCCGTTACTGTTTTCCTGGCAAATCTACGTGCTGCTAATACTACTCTGTTAAATCACAGGTTCTTGTTCACTGCATTCGTAGACCCCCAGGGCCAAGTGCTGACTCCTGCTCTGGCTGTATGAGTAGCTTGTAAAATTGTCCTAAGCAGGTGCCGAAGGATTGCCTCAGCCTTACACCACCCATCTCATGCTCACCCTCCCTGATGGATGGCATAGCTTGGGATTGATTGTGTCACAGAATAAGTGGCACTGGTAAGGATATGGTTATCTTCTTCCTGATACCAGTTGCTAGCAGATTCTTGTAGGCAGCCAAGACTTAAAGCAGCTGTGATGTTTGTTATTGTAGGACTTGACTACACCAGAGATGGCAGAGTTAAAGATGGCACTAAGGCCACTTTAGGGATTAGACCTGTCAGCTACACTGTATGGACCACCTTTTAAATATAAAGAAATTGGGTTTTTATATGGCTTTATAAAAATACAAGTATATATATATATATATATATATATGTATATAAAATAATATATATATGTATATAAAAAACTCTGGGAATATAAATTTTGACAGGAAAAAATGATACATTTATGTATAATGATGTATTATGTATTTTTGTATCATCCTCATTCTGAAATGTATGCACTTAGAAACAAAAATAGAACCTTCCCACTAAAAACAAGTTCATCTCCAAGACTGCCTTGTTTAAGCACTGGTAATTTTAAGAGTTAACTACAAAATAGGTTAAGGGATTTAGACAAGTAGAAATTAAGAATTTCCAACACCTAATCTTAGGAGCAAGTTGAGGTTCAAGTGTGGAATTCAGACCCCCTGTTAGCAACCCAGTCTCCATCTAAAATACACAGAACAGGTGAAGTTGGAAGTGGCCTCAGGAGGTGATTGGATTCACCTCCCTTGCTCAAATAGAACTGCCTAGAGCTAGTTGCCTAGGTGTATATCCGGATGGCTTTTGTTTATCTCCAGGAATGTAAACTCTACAATTTCTCTGGGTAAGATGTTGTATTGCTTGGTCAAATTATCCATAGTAAAAGTTTTTTTTCACATGAAGCCTCTGCTCTTTCAGTGTCTATTTCCTCTGGAACAGATGGCATAGATATCATTGCTCATTCATACAGGAATTTACAGCTTAAAATTCAAGAAGACCTTTAATTTATTATAATTATTATATAATATTTTGATTTTATAATTTTAATTTCACAATTGAATTTTTAAAGAGTTATTAAATTATAGTTATTTGATAATAATATAATTAGATAATAATTAAATTTTTGGTGTTTGAATAAAAGCTTAGTAAGAGCATGACTTCAGACCTATTATTAGAAAACTTAGACTGAAAAGATGTGTCTCAATATCTATTTTATGGACCACATAATCTAAATACACAAAGTGGTGTGGGAAACAAATTTACATATTCATCCTCAAGTTCAAGAAGAAGTTGAACCTGAGTCTTCTACTATTTCAATAAGTGCTCTTGGAGTGCCTGCTGTGGTTTATTGCTACTTTTTGCATGGCAGTGGCTTTTCTTGAAGTCTACAAAAAGCCAGATGATTTTACTAGGGTAGTAGTGCCAGGCTAAAACTGGTATGCACTGCTTGTCAATGAGGCTTCTCACCATATCTGGAGGCCAGGAACCTGACTGGCCAGGTAACTCTTGGTTCACTTGGAATCTAGGCAGAGCAAACTCCTCACTGTCATGTGAATGGAAGAATCATTCACACCTTACCACAATGACCATATATTGCCCTAGAAAAAAATTGTCTTCATCTAGCTTTACCTCCTGTATGGAGATAATGTAATAGAAAATCCAGTGAAACTCTGCCATAAATGGTTGATTCTAAGCCCTGGATTGTCTAGCCATGTTATTGTACTGTCTTGAGTACTTGCTTTGAAAAGGTTCATGGAAAGGCACAGTAGCTGCCCACCCATGGTGTAGACCAACACTATAACCCAGAACATGACAGAAAGGGATTAACTTGGCCACCAAAGACAAGAAGGCCACTGTAGGATGTATACCTGTGTGCTTTGGACATCAAGCATCCAACTACTTAGAATCATGAAAGAAGAGAATACTTAGCTGACTGTGGAAAAAGACTAACATTTTTCTTAGTTTTCATTAAAGGTCCAACTCAGCGGGTTTATCTGCAGTCGATCTTCTGTGTAAACTGAGCTGAGCAGACTTGTCTTCCTTTGTTGTTCAAATATGCACAGATTTTAGAATATCTCTATTCAGGCTTTATTCTTAACCCTCAAATTTAAATAAAGGCAATCACCTAATGGCACAGACATGAATCGTTTTTCTAATGTTCATGTCTGTCAGTCAGTTTAATGTTCTGTCTACTTATAGAGGCGTCTGTATCCTAGTATAAATAAGGGTCTGTACAAAAACACTTTGAATTTATGTGTGTTGGCTTCATTTTCAACATATTGCTCTGTGTTACTTTTTCTATCTTTAAAGCAGATTTTTGTCTTTCTGTCTACTGTTCTACTGTGTACTGAGCTCACTGTCTGGTATTTAAAATTGTCTTAATAAAAAACCCTAATGTTCCATTGTACTAATGTATGCTGTGTTCATGCAGAGTGTGAAAGTAGGAGAAATTAAGCGTTTAATCAATTGCACAAAAGTTGCCTTTAATTCTGTATGATAACTGGTTTTCAGTGTTTGGTATAATTCAACTATGTATTTTATTGTCAGTGTAACATGTGCACTGCATTTTTAAAAAAGAAAATTTCCCATGTAAATACTGAACTTTTTGTGATGTAAAGACTCATAAAAAGTGGTCATCACCCTGTTGTGAATATCCTGCATGGTGGTGGAGAACTGTAATAGTTAAGCTCTGATTTTAGAAATTACCTAGGTGTAATAAAACAGGGCTTCCAAAGAGTCTTGTCAAGGCAAGAGAAGAGAAGCCTACACTGTAACTGTCATGTTGTCAAAAACAGCAGTGCTGATATTTTCTGTCTCTCTATTGCCCCATGAAATCCTCCTAGAGATAATCATCCTAATTATATTGATCTTTTGGGGATACTGATAAAGTTAGATGATAATGAGCTGTTAGCTGAGCAGGGGCAGCTTAAGCCTTTCATGGACTTTTTCCAAATTCCTAAACATACCGAGAGAACAAAATATAGGTAGCATCATGCTCTTTCTCTAGTAATTTCCGCTTTGCTGAGACTTTTTTCACCTAATTATCATGACATTCATCAGCATAAATATACTTTGTTTTCTCACAAATGCTACGAGAGTTCTTTGTCAAATTTTCTCTAAGTCATATTTTGTGTGAGAAGGAAATGTTAAAAAACTGAAGGATAGAGAATAGTTTCAGCTGAGACTAAAGCTGGTTTAGTTCTGCAAATTAGTGCAATCCACAGTACCTTTTTTTTTTTTCCTGGTGGGCTTGATCTATAGGCAATTTATATCCCATCTCCAGGAATGCCTGTATGAATGCTAACATATATAATTTTTGTGCCTTTAATTGTTGGGTTGTTGTGTTTTGTTTCTTTGGGTTTGTTTTTTTAATGTGGGCACATTGCAAAATAAGTCATGATGTGAAATCCCTCAGATTCTTTAAATAGTGGCCAGAAGAACCACTGTTACACATGAACTTTCTTTGGTATTGTAATTTAAGTTTAGTGTACTCTGGTAGAACTTTGGCCATACTCCACAAAACTTTGCAGCTGTCTGCTTATATCTAGCATCAAATTAAATATGACAACATGGTAGTATTTATTTATAAATAAATGCCAGTGAAGCAACATAGGTAGACAATCCCACAGGTATACACACAAACCACACTTTCATATGATTGTAAATAAACAGATTTCACAGGAACAAATGTAACTATTAACTGCCATGTTCCTCTGTATTTACAACAATGTGAGTGAAAGTTTAATGATTGTTATGTTTTTTTCAGGTAAGAGAAGGCTGAAACATTTACATTAATCAAGTTTTAGTTTGTCCAACTGGAATACTTCAATACTGATTATTAAAATACAGAAGTATTCCAGAGAAGTGTCCCCTCCTCTCTTAAAATACAATGCTTGATTGGTCATGCAGGCCAATACACACCTAGTGTTTGTGTGAGACTGTGTGAAAATACTAGTCAGGAAGATAGCTCATGTACAGATTATATTGTCTTATTTTTCATAAAATTATGGTAGTTGTCATTAGTCTGATGGCATATATGTAGCTGAATAGAAGGACCATCTTGAGGAGTTTAAATAAGGAGGAAATACTGGGAAGCAGAGGTGTTTCTCCTGAATCTAATTGTTGTAAGAGAAATTTGATATGATACATAACCTTATGAGACACTGCCTCTTGGATATATAATCTAATTTTCTGAATAGAGCTACCTTGCGAGCACTTCTAAGTTTTCCTTTTACCATACCCACATTGGAAGGATGGAAATTCCATTTCTCTTTTATCTTCAGTGACTCCAGAGGCAAAAAATTCCTTGGTCATCACTGATCCTAGTGCTGTATTTCATAAAATGTATATACAGTTCCAGAAAGTGTGTTAGAAATCGACTTCAGGGAATCTACTAACTTGTGAGCATGGCAGGTTCCCAAGTGTAATTTATGGTTTGCAGAAATATGGGATGTTCATTATCATCCTTTTTCTACTGTTAGAAATTATGTGTGTGTGTGGGTCTGAATTTATCATTTAGTCTATCCAGAGGTAAGGTCAGCAATGGCTAATCATGTAAAATATAGACCTTAAGGTACTTTTATTTTGAAGGATCTCGAACTGGAGCAAATTAAGATTACATGATCTTAGATGACCTTTGTTTTAAATGTGAATTCTAAACACCAGAATTCATAACAGGGCTTTCTCATCCTGCCTTTTTCCTTCTCTTTAGATCATGTTGTGTGTGTGTGTGTGTATGTATGTGCATGTGTGTATTTGTAAGAGTTTATTTGCCACTGTTCTCAACTGTAGTATTTCTGGCAGTACTGTGGAAGAATGATTGGATAGAAAAAGTGCTCAAGAGGCTCTAATAGATTTCAATCCCATCTGCCTGCTGCTCTGTTTTGCTCTGAGTCAAGTATTTTTTTAAGCTGATAATTGAAAACCTATCTTGTTCTTACAGAATGGCTTTGCTGTTGTAAGGCCCCCAGGCCATCATGCTGAAGAATCAACAGCCATGTAAGTACCAGGGAATATTGCCCATCTTGGAGCACTAAGGTTACTGGCAATCACCTGCATTGTGCATGTCTCTGAAGAACTGTAATTGTTAGCAGATGACTGAAAAGGCTTTCTAGGTACTCCCAGAAGCAGATTTATGGCCTCAGAGATCATATAGCATTTTTTAAAATGCTCTGAACATTATTTATGGCTGTTTTCCTGACTGATTTTCTTTCTTATTTCTGTTCTTCTTTATTCCACAGGGGGTTCTGCTTTTTTAATTCGATTGCAATTACTGCCAAATACTTGAGAGACAAGCTAAATATAGGCAAGATATTGATTGTAGATCTGGTATGTATTCTTGGCAAGCATCACACTCGCAGTGCATCTAGATGAAAGATAATGAATTTGTATTTATAAGTCAGACTTTCCTGCTTTTAATACCTACAAGTAATAAAGGTGTGCATTTCCTCTGATTTTGGGAACTCATTAAAGCCAGGATGGCAGTACTGAAGCTATAAACATCTATGTTTCACTTTAATGGTGTTAACTGCAATTTAATGAGAAGAAGGCACAGATCAGGGCAACTTTTATGGTCCTTAAATGAATTGATACTTCCACTGTTAAAATAACCCTGCAGAACCCAAGTTTACTTTCCCCTACAGAATAGAAACTTTAAGTAGTCAGATATTTTTCAAAGAATGTTGTTGCATTGGTAACAAAATTAACCACTTTCCCCAGTTCGCAATGATTTGACTTGTTGTGTAACTTTGATATTATTAAACAAATCGAGGTTTGTTTAATAATATCAAAGGTCATTTCCCCCAAGAAGTTTTCTAGTCATGTATGCCAGGTTTTGGTGGCTTCCCGACAGAAAGCTATGTGATTAAAAATCCACTTCATTGGATTAGTCTTGTATTTTAATAGAAGGCATTCTTACACAATGCTTAATACATTTAACAAATGGATTATTTAAATGCAGATGACATTTGGCATGTTGGCTATATTATTTTCATGAATAATGAATTGGAGCTCTGCCTTGCACTTAAGGGCTCAGCCCAATGCACAGCCCAAGGAAAGTTGAATGCTGATTTATGAGCACCATTTTTGTTTTCCTACAGTTCATGACGAGGTGTAATAGAGTGTCTGACAAAGCATAGACAGGAAATGAACCCTGGCATCAAAACCTAACCTGTTACATCTGCACTTAATTAATTTTTGCAGGTGATAAAAGATTTAAAGACAAAATATGTTAAAGGGTTTTTGAAGTGCAGGGCTTAATAGTCTAAATCTTGTTCATATCTGCACTCATAATTAAATCTTATTGTGGAGTCATGGCCTTACCATCTAGCACTTTGGTTCAGTTAAACATGCGTACTGACTGTTGAAGAGAAGCAGAGAAAGGGGGAGTGTGGGAGAAGGAATGGTAAGTGAAAAAAATGAGTGGCAGGATAAATATATGTGTAGATTAAATATTCTTAGAATGTTTTTCAAATATTTCTCATATTGTTCTACTATCCTTTAGAAACATAATTTTAAACTTCCAGAAACTATTATTTCTGAAAAATTCACTTCTACTGTATGTTATGTCTGTTTGCTGACTTGAATCTTTCAGTTCATTGCTTTAAATTCTGGCCAAAAGTGAACTCTCTGTTTATTCTCATTTTTTCAATAGGAAAAACCTACACAAAGTTTGTGAATGTTTTTAAGTCTTTTTGTCTGTAAATATTACGTTTGCCTTGTTGGGAAAAGAGAATACTTCCTTTTGACATACTTAGCCAATAAGCACTTAGAAATCCAGCTTCAATTTTCCCAGGCAAGGTCAAATGTGCAAATCATTACCTGTGCAAATCATTACCTGTGAAGCTGCCTATCTTTACCTAGGAAAGCAGATAGGGAATTTTCAGCCTTTCTTCCAACTGACCCATTGACCATAGTAACTCAGTGGGTGAAAAGGAAGAAATATATGGCTGACACAGATGACTTCATTCCTGGAGCAGTTGCAGTCCAGTCCCTAGTCTGCTCCATGGTCAGAGAAATGATGTACAAAAATTCACATGGAAGATTTCTTATGCATGCAAACTATGGATAAATCACAGTCCAAACTGAATGAATGAACAAGTTATTAGTGATGTCTTTATTCTCACCAACAGAGTTTTGGGAAGAAGGAAAGAATGGAATTACAGATGTTAGACTAGAAATTAGCCTTTAAGACTATATTTTGATAGTGACTAGCACAGCAGGACACCATGCAAGTTGGCAGCTATATATGTTACTACAATATAAATATTAAAAAGTAATATCCAATCCCACACACTTAAGTGTGTTCTAGTTACAAATTAAGTGCAGTTTTTATAGCTGCTACATGTCTTCATATATAAATTCTTAACTTTTTAATTGTCAATGTCTGCATCTATTTCTACAGTAAAATAAAAGACCTATATGAGAGGATTTTTTCCTCATTCCACCATTTGCATAAGTCTCTGGTTTTGAACTGGCTTATATACCCTGAATACATTTGATCTACTAAGGGCAGAATATGAACTCATTTCCCACATGCTAACATCTGCAGTCTTAAAGAACACATTCCTTTGTCTATCAGAGAAATTATTGCTCTTCAAAAAAGAGCTCTTAGTGGAATTAAAGTTTAGACAAGAAAGCTAGCTTTGAGGTTTGAATAATAAAAAAAGTAATAAGGAAAAATGATCTCTCTATGCCCCTTTTACGTTTTTCCTTCTGTTTTGGAAACTGTTACAGCAAGAATATATCTAAAGTCCCAAATACATATGGAGAAGAAAGACTAATTAAAATAACAAAGTGAAGTCCTACTGTGTCCCTGCAGATCTATCTATGTGCCCAGCACAGCTTGTCAGGTTGTTGAAATCTTCATTCCAGGATCATCCATACTTGCATTTATGCTAGCAGGATTTGAGTCTGTTTTGGAGCAAACCAATTAACTGTGTCACAGCTGAAGACTGAATGGGATTCTGGGATTAGTCTGTATGCCAGATTTTACTTCATTTGCCAGTCAGAGCCATCTAACTCTACACTGGCTGCCTTGGAATCTTCAACAGCCGCATACCAGTGTGTCTCCTTTTCATGTCTCATGTGTTACGTTTAACTTTGGCAATAAGTCACAATTGGTCTGTAACTCCATCCGTATATTGTTTCAAGTACTTTCAACAGAGAAAAGAAAATAAACTCTTATTCTACTACCCTACAGAGGTCCCAGAGGAGGACCAAGTCAAGAACAATGCAGTACAAGTAGGACTCAATCAATGTAGAGTGGTCTGAATAATGTGGGTGAAACTCATGGGCTGCTTCAGCTGGCAAGGAGGACAAGCAATGGTCAGTGCTTGCCGTGCTATTGGCAGTGCACACATTGAGGTACAAGTTGAGCCTTCCTGGAGTCTAGGCATAGTGAGGAGAATGTGACTTCTGTTTTGTGGACACTAAATTGGATTTAGACCTCATAACATTTGTAAAATAAGTACAGACTGGACAACAATGACAGTGTTGCCATTCAGCATACTTTGTCCCCCTTAATCCTCTAAACCAGAAATTTCAAAGGGATGGCTTAAAGGAGGAAAATAAATAATATCTATAACTTTTCAGCGTCTTAGAAATGCCAGTGAAAAAACATTTTTGGGTTTGGTGGTGGTTTTTTTTTTTGTTTGTTTTTTTTTTTTTGTTGTTTTTTTTTTTTTTTTACTTTTCTTTTGCTGTATGACAAGTGGATTTTCCATTTTCACTTGTAAAATTCTTGTGTGTCTCACTACACAGAATAATAGTGAACTGTGAAAACAAACAAAAAAGGAAATGCCTGCATTATCAGCCTTTGTTACATAGATATGCTGTCAGCATTTCTTTGTCAGCATTTTATTTAATGACAGAATTTTATTCACTGTCATTATATAATGTTTGAAATATGGAGACTGGCCAAGGTCACTCCTTGATTGTGGAAGGCACCATCCTATCTGCCAGATGATTTAATAGCTAATGAGATCATATTCCTATGTCTTCAACTGTTGCCGTCATGATTTTGCTAAAATGAAGTATGAAGTCCTTTCCGCATCTGGCATCTCTTTTGATGTGGATCTAACTGCTGAGGGACTGAACTGAACTGAATGTTTCAAGAAAGCCAATTTACTCAGCTGGTCGCAGAGCCTTTGACCTCAATAGTGGAACTTGGCAAATCAATGAATACTCTTATGTTTAGTGTTCTGTCAAGAATTGTGAAAAAGCTCTGTAAACCATAGATCCTTCTGCAAAATACTAGTTTGTAGTTTAAACATTAGTCTTTCTTCAGAGGCCAATGAGGCTAGTTAATTAAGCCTGAGGGGTTATGAACTGTTGGCAGTTAATAAGTCATAAAATTCCTCCATAAAACAGGATGCTAGATTCCATCACTGAGGCAAGGAGTACAAAGAGCCGGTGTATAAATATCTAATTGTACAAAAGGACTGGGATTTCTCAATGACTGCTCATCTGGAGTCTCCAGGGCATGCTCGCTATGGTTTCCTGATTTTTAGAAGCCAGTTTAAAAAATGAGTGCATTAAAGAGTAATTTGCCTGAAAGTTCAGGAAGTATGGGGTGGTGAAGGGAGGGGGAAAGGGAAAGACAAAAGGAGGGCAAGGGAGAGGGAGAGAAGCTGAGAGAGAGAGGAGGGGGGTGTAAAAGAAAGCAGAACTGAGCTCTCTACTCTGAGTTGGACATTATTACATTTGTCATCTGTTTTCTTTCTCCTTTAGGATGTTCACCATGGCAACGGTACACAGCAGGCTTTTTATGCTGACCCCAGCATCCTGTATGTTTCCCTCCATCGCTATGATGAAGGCAACTTCTTCCCCGGCAGTGGAGCCCCAAATGAGGTTAGGTTTATTTCTTTAGAGCCCCATTTTTATTTGTATCTTTCAGGTAATTGCATTGCATGATTACCCCTAATTTTCTTGTCCTTCTCTGGTTCTTTAAATTACACCAGATTACCAAATTGTCCACTGGGAGCAGGGGACCAGTGGAGAACAAGTGCATAACCCAGAGCAGTCCTTGTCAAACAAGGCTGATCTGACATGTTGTTTGATGTTTGTTTCTAAAGCACATTTGAGATTTTTTTTTTCTTCTACCCTTTCCCTTCCTCTTTTTCTCCTCCCTTTTCCTCTTTTTCCCTATTTTCTGGCATTTTTTTTCCTATTTTTCAGGTTGGAAGTGGCCCTGGCGAAGGGTATAACATAAATATTGCTTGGACAGGTGGCTTGGATCCTCCTATGGGTGATGTTGAGTATCTCACAGCATTCAGGTTGGTACCATTTAGAATTTTGAAAACTGTTTGTAGAACAAAAACATATGAATAAGAGCTAATGTAATATTGAAAGTCAGGAGAATAATTCATGGTGAAACTAAATTAATCCTGGTATCCCATTATATGAGGGTTTAGTCAATTAAAAAAATTAGTATTTTAATCGTTGTGATCATGCCGAATCAACAAAAAAAATTCTAATTATTTAATTGATCACTTGTGCTTTCATTATTATGTCATGCTAATAAAATTACTTTGAGCTTGCTTACTTCTCTACCTATAAAATTTAAATGTATTTATACCAGGCAGAAGGAAATTGTTGTTCACTTTTACATTGTTTGCAGTTACATGCCAGTAGAGTGGATAGAAAGTAATATGAAGTATGGTCCAAATTCAGTGTTCTTCATTCACTTAAAGGAGACTCATTATGATGATTTGACAATTAGTTTTTTGTATAAATTGCAGTAAAGTGTTATTTAATTAAAAGTAAATTTTGACATACTACAATAAGAATATAGCAAAAGTTGCATGCTGTATTTCTCTTTGCTCACTCATAATGAATATTCTCAATAGCTCATTCATAAATGAAATTTTATTTTTTCATAGGTGATTCTTCATAATCTATTAAATCTTATTTTCAGAGGAGATAAGAACAGTCTAAAACACTATCTTTTGGAGTTTCAGTGTTCTGTCTTACATGCACCATTTCCTTTCAGTGTAAATCAACCAAGTGGAAGGGTTTAGTGAAGTTTAGGAAAGGTGAAGGGTTCATCTTTCAAATTTGGGCAAATGTTACATCTCTGAAAAGAAGAATGATATGCAAGAAATTCACTGAGAAAACCAACGTGTATTTCTAGTCTCTTTCAAGACATTTAGTTGGAAGTAGTGTAATTACCTTATACAGTTTTTGACTATACTCTATTGAAAATACACCACAAAACCCCCCAAAATTTTATTTTTTTGGTTGGGATTTTTGTATGTTTTTTGGGGTTTTTTAAAGAACCTCTGTGCAGCCCATGAAATAATATGCAGAGTTTCTAATGAACAACACACCTGAAATCAGAGTCTGAGCGCTAGTCAGAGAAATAGCCTTACACATTCACAATATCCCACTGTTACTGTGGAAAAAGTTTTAATTTTATTTACATTTGTCTCTATTTAAAAAGAGTCTAAACAAATGGTACGTGATGGGCTCCAAATTTTCTACACTCAGTAGCGCCTCAAGCTCTTTCCAAGATGTTTCCTATACTTCCATGAGATTTTTACATAAGTCAAGGAACTGGGTGGTTCAAATCACTGGTATTAGTGTCTGATATTAATATATCTGGTAATTCTGCCCCAACATTCTTGGTTTGGATCCAAACCGTCCCACTAATGATATAGGTAATGTGGCCATCTAATGATGCAGGGAATGGTGGTCCCAGTTTATTCAACAGAAGACTCACATACTGAGACTGTAACCATAATTGGTCCCCCTGTATCCTGATGACAAATACCTGGGCTTAATAGTGCATTTACAAATATATACTTCACAGTTGTATTTTAAAGCACGCTAGTAAATTGGAGCAGCTAGTATTGCTGCTATGCCTATTACTCTGCTTCAGAGTTAGAAGAAATTTCAGTCTCTGTTCCTAAGCAAAACAGCATTATTCAGGAAAAAAAAAATCATGTAACTTACTACACACTGACTAATCATATGCAGACATATACTTAACACTATTTTTTTTTAAGGCAAATAAATTCAAATTTAAGTTTAGAACCTCCTTTGGAAAAATTGCTTGTAAAAAAATTCATGTTGCTATTTTAAATGCATCCATTTAACTTTGTGATAATGTTGTAATGAATGTGAATGTTTTTCTCCAAGCAACAACACGAAATGTTTCCCTACACTCTCAGCCCCTTTTGACCTGATCACAGTCTTTGTGCCCTCTGTAGGTCTTGCTGACATGGATTAAGTATGACTGGTATGACAGTTTTGAATGGGGATCATTGATGCTAGTAGCATGGAGCTTAGAATGGTGGATAAAATTTTTTTTAATTACTTAGGATAGACTAGATAGCTGTTTCTGTAGATCAGGTCTGAGTAAATTTGAAGCTCCTAGTAAAGAGACACTTTATCCATGGGCCAGAATCTATTCTTGATATTATCTAAAATATCATGCATGATGTAGTTCTCAGTTTGGCCAGAACAGAATTGTAAGACAGCAGACTGGCAAGAGTCCAGAAAAGTCCAGAAAATCAAGAGAAAAATTGCCATGCTCTCCCAACAAATCGGCTGTTGTTCTGGAGTTTCTGTCTACAAGAAGTCAGTTTTTAAGAAAATAAGTGAGTTTCAGAAATAGAAAAATTTAATTTGGTGGTTGGTGGTTTTTTTTTTTTGTTTTTTTGTTTTTTTCTTTTGGTATTAGCTTACATGCTTTTATAGACAGACTTACAGAGAAGGTCCAAACTGAGGTGTGGAGCAAATTTTGAACATCTTCAATCTTAAGAGAAAAATAAGGGAAAAATGGATAGATTTGCTCTTTATACCTAGTAGACAGACAGGTTGACAGTATTCATTCCCTGGTGAAGGCAGGAGTGGATTCTGGTCCTCTCCACCATAACCAAGGTGTGAGTAAGATGGGTGGAGCCTGTTTGGAGAGAAGCCAAGGCTTCCTGCTTACTGGCTGGCTCCAGAGCTCGATCCTTTGAGATCTTAGGAACCGAGAAATTTGCGTTAAAATAATCTAAAACTACCCAGGGGGTGCACATAGCTTTCACTTCCTCACCAGCAGAGCCCTAATTTTGTCCTAGAATTGCGCCAAGCACATGTTTGAAGTGTCACTGGCCTTGACACTAGGTAGCTCATTATTACTTGATTGACTGTTGAATTTCACAGCAGAGATCCTTCTGAATGATAATGTTCACTGAAAAAGAGACCAAGGCTTTTTTTCTGTCTCTAGAGTTCAGCTCATAACCAGGTGTTATATATGGCGATGTACTTGATACCAGGTACGTTGTTTTTAGGTCAGAATGTATTTGTAGAAGCATTTACACACACATATATACATGCAGGTAACATAATACTAGCTATTTTCCACTGCATAAATAACTAGATAAATCTATTTTATGTAAATTTTTTTAGTACTGAATAATATTCCACCTCACTCTTCCTCCAAACTGTCTGAGAAAATATTTCTATTTCTTCAGGAAAAAAACAACTCTTGTGTAAAAATGCAGAAAAAAATTTGAACATAGAGTAATCACTTCAAAGGCATGCTGAGTGGATGGCTGTGTTGGGACTGTAGTGGGAAGCTGGAAAAATTACAGTGCTGGTTTATGTCTGCCATTTTGATTTCAGTGCTACATGAAAATTTTATTCTCTTTTTGAACTATTGCAAAATCAAATTTAACTGGCTGTAGCCAAAATGAAGTTGAAGACTGCTCATTAATTTTTAAAAGATGTTTTCATATCTTTCTTATTTCTACTAAGAAAATAGGTTTGCTTGTGTTAACTACAAGAAGGTAGTAGAAAATGTAGGATAGAGAAGTTTCTGTAGAATGGAAAATAATTGCAGTAATCAAATCACTATGCCATTTAGTTTTGCCAGAAAAGTGTTTTTTGATGTTTACCATAGTTAAGGAACTGGCCTAGCTACAAAAATCCTTGAAATAATGACATTTTTCTAAAGGACAAACATCTCTTCTTTTCTCCTAAGATAACAAAAATGCACAGCTCTTTTCCATTATTTTTAAGCTCTGAAGTATCCCTCCAGAGAATTTGTTTCATCATTTACTTCCACCTATTCAGGTTAAATTTGCTTTAATCTCTTTGAAAGCCAAAGGAGATGGTGGCTGTTTTCTAAGAGGATGATTTTACACTCGAGTTTATGAGGATGTAATCCACTCTCTTCTGCCAACAGTTCTAGAAAAAAAAATAAGAGCAATGGTTGACTAGTAATGTTCAAATAATTATTTTCATAAGCTCCACATTACACCAGATGTGCTCAGTAAAGCAGGCAGCAGAAAGAGACTCAGGTCTGTGTTGTGCATGCACATATGTCCATGTGTGTACTTGAAGTTTGCAGGGGACAGGAGGGTTGTGTTTCTGTAGAGTGGAATACAGAAGATGCAGGAGGCAGTGGAAACAAATGAGAATGCTCAGAAGAGGAAAGGAGGAGCAAGAGACAGAAGGAAACGGCACTGTGCCTTCCAACTGTTTTGCACTGCTTTTATCCAACAAAGGAGTTTTAAATTTAACTGAACCAGCCAGTATGCTCTGGCTGCTTTGCACTACTCCAGAGTAGCGTAAAATAGCCACAGCGTATTAATGAACCTGGTCATAAAAGGTTGCATAAAATGAAACGTGTATGTGTGTGTAATTCTTGGAATGATTAGAAATAGTTTGTGATAATTATCTTTTAGCAGTCATGTGTTTGATTTTAATTTAAGAAGGGGAGCAAATTCAAAAGAAATAGGTGGCAATAAGGCAGAGTTAAGGATGAACTATATCCATTATTTAATTTAAAATACATTTGTAATTGCCACAAAATATAATTTTAAACGAAGTTCAAAATTAAAATCATGGTTGCAGTTACACGTGTTAAAATATAAAAATGAACGAAAACAAATGTGTACAGAAAATCTTCATCCTGTCTTGCAGTTCTTAGTGCTTGTTTTGGAAAAAAAAATATGTTTAAAACTGTCTGTACTCTAGTCTGTGCTCAAAAATATTAACAAAAATATTCCTTGTAATCTTGTGGCCATATGGCCATACAGGGTAGAGTTAAGTTCATTTGAAACATTGCATTGATGTATTTTCTGTAGTTTTGCATTTCCAGATCTTATGACATTTAATTTTGACATTTCAAATGAAAAACTTTGAAAAAGTACTTTTAATGATTTCATATATATTGTCCTTGTTAACACTGTTTCAGCATGGGTATTTGCTGTAGTTTTTCTTTATTATTTACATTAGAATTTAACTCATAAATGCTAAGAAGAACATTAATTGCTATAAATGCCTTATGTTTTTTAATAGAAGTATACATAGCATATATTTTTATTCATTAATCTAATTTTCCTGTAAATTTTACTTCTAAAATTTTTGTTGACTAGTGAATTTGCATAACTTTAAGAAGTTTCATTTATCCTGTTGGTATTAAATTTCATGGTCTTAAGTATGTATGTCTGAAAACCAGAAATTCTTTGTTTTAGCTCAAAGCACTAGTCCTCCACTTTCATTAAAAGTCCATTTATTTAGGTATTAAATGTGTAGATGAAAGTCACATTCTTGCCTATCCACATTTATTATTTCAAATACATTTGTATGATCTGTGTCATGTTCTTCCCTATTTTTCTTCTCTCAAAATACAATATTTCTGGTCTTTTTCAATCTCTCTTCATTTAGAAATGTATCCAGTTGCCAAATCTCTTTAATTGCTCATTGCTGAGGCTTGGCTATTTTCTGGAAATGAGCTAAATACACCACATGAGGGCGAACCATCGATTTATATTATTTTGAATATTATTATGGCTGTATTTGGCATCACTGCTCTGCAATGTTGTGTAACTCTCAGAGTATAAACATTGGTTTCTGATAAATATAACAAAGATTTTTTAATACAAAAATCAAGATTTTTTTTCCTAGATGTACCTAACCATTGAAAGTGAGTCACAGTACAGTGTGATGTTTAGTGAATTCCACCAAGAGTAGAGTTTGAGTATAAAGTTCTTTTAAACAGTTATTCTTAGTACCTGTAACTCAATATCTATTAATTTTTTATGACTGTAATTTCCAGATGCTGCTGCTGAGGCTGTCTGATACTAGATGAGGTCTAAAAACTACAATAAGACTAAGTTTCTGATCCAAATGTTTGATAATATTTGATATCCCTTCAAAGAGATAAAAACAAGAGCATGGGAGGAGTTAAAAAACCCCAACAAGTTAGTTACTCAGCCTAATGAGTCAATGAAAGAAAGAGAAGTGAACTCCAGTAACATCTTCAGACCTTTAACCAATTGTGTTATCAGTGAACTCTATTCACAATTACCTCAGACTAGCCAAATGCCATCCTTATCTTTACTAATGGAAACTAATTATTTATTTCTGAATACATTGCTTTGTAATAACTGCTAAAGGTTATCTCAACTATAGTTATTTCTCTTATCAACTTGTTGGCAGAAATACGTTCAGCACTTTATGTGTATAGAGGAAGGCGGAATCTCTGAGTCATGAATGACACGCAGAGAATGATTTAGCCAAATGCAGGTGGACATTATTGAGACTGCTAGTTATCCACAGTCCTGCATTGTCAAGGGCAGAGCATGTAGGAAGAAAAATGTGGCTGAGCAGAACACAGTCATGGAAGCTCTAGGAAATCTAAACAATGGTTTCTGTATGGATGTATATAGTTTACTTTCAGACACCCATAGCATTCTGAAGTTATAACCTGCAATTTCAATAATTTTTTAATTTCTGACCTTGTAACTTCTACTAGATGTCTTTAAAAGATGCTAATTTCAACCTGACATGTCTCTCTTTTCTCTTCTGCCATAGAGAATGCCTTAGGAGAATTCAAATAAAGATGTACCAAATAGCTATAGAAAGGTAACTTAGGAGTGCCTGAGCAGTTTCTTTTGAAGAAGTTTGAAGAAGATAGAAGTCTGCTTGGAATAATTTTTAAATCTGCTATAAATTTCATATGTAAACATTCAATAGTCCTGATGATTTGTGACTTTAGAATACTTTTGGAGTGTGGTAACGAAGGTGTTGTAACAATGGTGAATTTTCATGTCTTTTTTTTTTTTTCTCTCTTGACTAATGTTTTGAGCATTGAGTCCTTAGGAATTGGAGAAGCAGAGTTAAAAGTTTTTGAAACAGTGGTACAAACAGGTTTTCAGCATTTTTTTATACTTCAAAGTTCACCATAAAACTTAAACTGGCAACAGTGTTTATAACCTGCAACCTCTTGTTCTTCCTACTTCTTTACTTTTATTTGGAATATCTAACTTCTTCTGAGTGAAATACCCTAAATTTTCACCTTTACTGTACCAGGATTTTTAAAACTGTATATGGTGCTCCTTTAATTCACTGGAGCTACAAAAGTGAAACTGTTCATTACAGAAATTAATTAGTGTTGGCTTACTTTGCCACAGATGCACAGTTTCTTTTATTGACATGGCAGAGTAGGGGGTGGAAGAGAAAGGATAATAAAATATGGCATGTGTCAGGTTTATGTGCTTCAGGTTAAAAACTATTTGATTAAAACCCCAAGCTGTACATGGTCTTTAGTTTCAAAATACTGGAAAGTATCTGAACTTTTTTTCAATATAAACATTTTCCAATTTTTGTTAAGCCAGAAAGATGGAAGAATAGAGTTGTATGGATAAAGAATTGCCATATTGTCAAATACTTTGATGGAAAAGTTGAGAAATATCACCAAAAACATCCTGGAAGAAATTAAACATCAATAAGAGTGGAGAAGATACTTTTTATCTGTGGATTTTACATGAAGATAAATTTCAGGTCAGAATTAAAAGTCCTACAGCAACACTTAGTGATTGTATAGATGTCCAGTCCCAATTTAAAGTTTGTTGCTTTATAATAACTTTTGAGAATTACACTGCAGCCTGTAAAAAATATCCACATGTTCTCTGCTGGAACAGCTCCAGACTGTAACAGAACCACTAGATTGCACCCTGGTGCTTTATGTATTGTTTAATTGTTTTCCTTTGGTGGATTTTTTTATTAAAAGCCCATTATCCAGAATCAGACAGAAGTGTTGTTTCAAGAACAGCAGAAGCAGAGGCTTTTCAGCTACACAGTTCTTATTCATGCTTTCTTTAGCTAGCTTAGCTAATGAGACCTCCACTATTCTTCTTTTAATAGTTAGAGAAGAAAAAGAAATCGAAGTTTTTGTTTTGTTGCTTTTAAATCTAAGCAGGATTGCAAAGAAGTATTGTGAGGTTCTGGTGTGCTCACGCACCTGTGTTTCAGTGTTAGTTTGTGTGAGTACCTCCAGGGCATGTCTGTACTTATGGATGTTCTCATGCTTTTGCACAAATAATTCCTTGGAGATATACTTTTTATCCTGATCATTTTGTGTGTCTGCGCTACATTTTACCTATACAATAATTGCATACAAGGAATGGGCATTTTTCATAGAAAAAATATTCTAGAAAATAAAGCAGCGGGAATTCTGAAGAAAAATAGAAAAGTCTGGCAAGAGTCAGATTTTAAAACTGTGACATGCTGAATAGCAGTGTGCTCAGTGCTGCAAGATCTTATGAGGATTCTTGTTACTGGATATTGTTTGGGCCCTAACTCCAAGTATTTAATTACTTTTTGAAGTCAGCCTTTAGTCCTGTGGAGAGATGTTTGAAACTATGAAAACATAAATGTCTCAAAAATAGATATCTAATGAACACATTCAGGTCTATGACTCATCATTATGTGGTATTAGCAGCACTACTTGGGCCATCAGTAATCTATTAAATCAGTGCAACTTGTTGGATAGTAAGTCATTACCCAGTGTGAGGGAATCTATCAGACTTCAAACTCTGAGACATTAATTTTACAAGCAGTGTAAGAAATATGCTTAGTTATAGACGACTTAGCATTGTGTATATTTTTATTCAGGCAAAGTGGAGTCTTTGTCCTGTGACCACATATACTAGGATCAGGATTTAGAAGGAAATTGATCATTTGTGTCATTAGTTTATGCAGATCTAATTTGTGCACAAAACATAGCTCAGATACAGAGCTGTTACTTATACAAAAGAGGAGCTTCTTGCAAAAATCTTTGTTAAAAGAGTTTGTGAAATCAGAGGCTTTTCACTGAGTAAATGTGGCAGGATTTTATCTTAAATACTGTGACTACATTTAAGCTAATGAAGCACTCAAATCTTTAAGATTTTATACAAGCAGTTTCATGACTTGTTATGCCTTGAAACAAAATAAGCTTTTGAAGGATCTTATTAGCTCATTCATATGGTTACCTACCACAAGCCTTCCAGTGATATTTATATCAGC
This sequence comes from Sylvia atricapilla, assembly GCF_009819655.1. Classification (NCBI taxonomy): domain Eukaryota; kingdom Metazoa; phylum Chordata; class Aves; order Passeriformes; family Sylviidae; genus Sylvia; species Sylvia atricapilla. The sequence continues at coordinate 30,527,667 of NC_089140.1, forward strand.
TGTTAAAATAAAGTTAGCAAGATGATTAATTTATTAAAAAATAATGGAAAATAAAAGCAAACAAATTACAGCACAGGATAAGCCAGGTTGAAAATAGCTGTGTTTGGGATGCATTTCTCCTGTGTCATGCATGTAGGAAAGTACATGCTTATCAGAAGATAGAAGGAGGAGGGCTGAAGGGGTGATAAAGCTTATTTGGTTCTTTTCCTTGCTGTCAGTAAATGGACAGGACTCTGGTGCTCTGTCTCTCCTGTTCAGGGAGCGCATTGCTAAAGTAGAGATGACTAAAGACAGCACTTCCAGTAAGCAGCAACTGTCTGTGGTTATGACATGTGATTTTCTTGTACATTGGAACAAAACCAAAAATATTGGAAGTTTCCAAGAAAACAACTAAGTGTTTGTGTTTCAAACCCTTTTATGTGTTTTATGTGTTAGACAGTGTTCATGTCTAACCTCTTGGTGAGGACATCACTCTAAGAAGCTAGAAAATTTTAAGTGAAAAATCCCAATGCTTTGGGATTGGATTTGGTCTTAAATTGCACCAGGGGAGATTCAGATTAGAGATTAGGAAAAAAAAAAATCACTTAATGAATGGTTAGGCATTGGAATAAGTTCCCCAGAGAAGCTAGAGTCACTGTCTCTGGTAGTGCTCAAGAGATGTCTGGATGTGGCACCTGAGGATATGATTTGGGGATAGTTGTGGTGGTGTGGGGATGACATTTGGACAAACTGCTCTTGAAGTTCTCTTCGAACCTGAGGATTCTGTGATACTGTGAAAGAGTGAAGGCAGTTTCTTGTCCCCCATTCCTACAATCAGGGGAATGAACCTGACCTCATCGCATCTGAAATTTATGCCTTTGCTGTCAGATTATTTGGAATGTTTTGGGTTAGCTTTTCTTTCCTCATGCTTAGAAGAAGTCTCCCCCTGAAAAATACCAAAAAGATTTAAATATTAAAAAAGATTATGTTTTAGTAAAATAAGTACATTTCTTGAAAAAGTTAGTGTTCTAGTTCTAAATTACTAGGCTAACAGGAGAGTGGGAGGTAATTACCACCTTATCCAGTTTAACCTTCCTACCGCTTCAATCAAGATGTTTTCAGATTAAGAATGTAGTGCTAAGAATATATTGTTAAACCTCAGAAAGTGCTTCAGTTCTTGTCACAGGGATTTTTCATTCCTCATGCTTCATTAATATGTGCTTCACTTTCTGTGTGATGAACTCTCTATGGAAACAGATTCCCTCTGGATCAGAAAATTACAATTTATTATCTGATCATTTGCCTCATATTTTTTCAACAAAGAAAAAATATTTTAAAAAGTTCCCCATCGTTTTCAGTGTAATTCTTGTTAGAAACTGCAAACACAGCAAAAGAAATGCAGAGTTTGTAATAGCTTAAAGACCCTTTAATTTCCAAACTAATCAAGAATGCAGTGATTTCATTCTCATTCTGTTCCATCAGATGAGCCACTGCTAAGTATTAACTGCCCCTGAAACTAAAACCATGACATAGATGAGTGCTCTTCAGTCAGTTTTAATTTACTCTGTGTTAAATTCAGTCATTGGCCTCTATGTAAAAACTTGCTGAACAAACCCAGAATTTTTTATGCTGTCTTTTGTCGTCTTGCAAAGCAAATTTTGGATTGGAAGTACTTGGAATGTAGCAGATTGGAAGAGATCAGAAAGATCAAAGATTGGAAATACATTTCTAATAGTACCAAGCAGTATAAATAATTTTCCAAGATTGCTAATAATCCCTTCTCCTCCCCTCCACCCTTCTCCCCAGTTTCACATTTCTCTTTTGGAGTCATAATTTGATCATTTATCAAGGTCTCCATAGCATGTGTAATATCCCTTTTCTTCCCACAGTTCTGTCATATGCCTCTGATCACAAAGTTGTTCCTTATCTGTTTTTCTCAGATGCTTGTAAGCATCTGAGTTTTCTCAAAACTCTTTGCCTGTTACCAGGCCCTCATGCTATTTCATCTTCTGATCTATCTAGAACATAAGCTTTTCTCTCCCCTTGTTTGTCTATTTAACCTCTCATTTTCCCTCTCAAGAGAGGGGAATTCTCTCTTGTCATGTCCATGCTCTTGTTCCTTGTAAAACAATCATTCATTGTAAAGAAAAAGTACTGCTAAGCTCTCCATCTTCCTCTCTCCTTTATCCCTCTCTGTCCTCAAAACCATTGAGTGTACATATCGCTGTTTGTTCTCTGGTTCTAGACCCCCTCCAAAAGACCGTCTCAGTCTTCCTCCTCTGAAACCCATTCTTAACATAAATCCCTCCTAGAGCCAAAGCTCAGAGTCTGTGTTTTACCCTCATTTATCCTATACTGTGTGTCATCCACTTTTATTTATCCCTATGATCTTGAAAATTCATCTTTCCCTGACTTCCATGCTTGATAGTCCCTGGCCTCCACTCAGACTTGAACACAGAACATATCCTTTAACTTGTCTTTTGGAAGAATCAACATTTGCCTCCTTGATCTTTCTTCATTTATTCTATGACATTCTGCTTTTGGTCTTGGTATCTTCTCCTACTTTGTGGTTTTCTGCAGGGCAGTTTGTCCGCAATACAAATTGAATTATTGTTTGTCAACCAGTGGCTTCTCCTTTCCAGGTGTGTTTCCTCTGTACATCATGAATTTTTATAGTAACTTTATTATATATTAATTGAGGAAATCTTCATTTAGTTGAACTTCACCAAACTTTTATCCTCAAGCTATTACTACTGCCACTCTCTATAGGCAAAACCATTTTTCTGCCTGTCAGTCAGGCAAGTTCTTGTGTAACCTTTGACCTTCTCTGTTGGAAGTCACAACACAGTAATGTTTAAATTTTGCAAATTCTTTCTGTAGCATGTCTTTGAAATACAGAATGTATTTCATTCCAACCACCTAAAGTGGTTTCTAAGTTTCAGCCATTTTGTTTATTATTGCAGTGTTGCTCTCAGAATGCTCTTATGAATTTCATTTTCTATATGATACCAGGTACAGGTTGTCTGATTTTTTGTGTGATAAAGTTCATACTTGTAGAGTATTCTCATAAACAGCTGCAACACTGGTTCTTTAACTTCCTTGAAATATTTTATTACATTTCTATTTTGCTATATTGCATCACACACAACTGGACAGTGGTTAAATTCCTGTACTGCTAAGTCTGCTTCTATTTTTCTGGCATGTACAGCTTCTGCCTGTAGTTCCCCAAGTCTCCATAGAGTACGTTGACAGCAGCCATCCTTTTATTCATTCTGTGCAGTCTTTTATGCGATTGGTTTTGGTTCATGACAATACCTCCAATGCATTTTACTGATATTTGTTCTTGTTGTTATGAATAATAGTAAGAGGTAAGGAGTTAAGAGGTTAGTTTGGGAGAAACAAGTTGTTCTCTCCCCATCACATGGTGCATGAGAGATGCAGCATACTGGTGACATTGGCCCCACATGGGACACGGGATGACTTGAGGTGGAGTACTGTGTGGCACCAAGGCTAGAACTGAGCTAGAATCAGGTACTCTGATCTCATGCAAAAGGCCATGTCTTCCCAGGATTTGAGAAAGGGAGATGGAGGGATTAAGTCCCCTAGCCCACGTTTTTCATGCAGATTTTAATTACTAGAATTTGTTTGGGACATGGTGACATGGATCTCTGTTCTGGAGTTGTTCTTCAGTTCCAGAAGTAAGTGACTGGTAGGATTCAGTCCTTCCCAAACAGGCTTTCAAAGTGTGATCCAGACTCTCAGAAGAGTCCATCCATCTCAGAAGCATAGATATCTCTCAGCATCACATCTGCAGCATCTAAGATCTCATGAAGCCCATGAGCATCCATATCTTGTTGACATCTGAGGAAACATGATGATTATCAGCAAAATGTCAGGCCTGTTGTACACTGTATTGCTTCAAACACAATGAGGTTATTAAGGCTTAATTACATAAGGAACAGTATACATGTTGTGCAAGCTTGTAGAATGTCACTTGCAGAAGTTAGGCAAGATATAAGAGTTTCCTAAGTTTCTATTATAGTTTTATTTCCAGCACTATTCTTTGACAAACTAAATAAATTACTGCATGTATTGGACCTCTGAGGCTTGGGGCAAAGAATGGAAAAATTATTTACAAAAGCTTGAAAATATTTAATCACTAGAGGCAGGGGGCAACTGTGTTTTAATTAGAGGTTCCTCAGGCCATTGGCTGGCTGGAGGCTTTCTCAAACAACCACACAAATGCACTGAATAGCTGTTTGCCAGCCTTAGGGTCAGGCCTGAGATGAAACAGATAAGATAATTGGCTCTAATGAAATCCAGAAGGCCTTGGCTTTCTTGTTTGAGCTTGGATTTGAAAAGTGCGTGTGGAAGTGAGGCTTAATTCAAACCAGTCCTGAACTAGGCCCGTTTTTCAGTGACTTTGATATTGTTTGAAGTTCTGAAAGTGTTCGCCACACCACTAGCCTGCTGGGCTGGGCCTCCCCAGTCACCTTAATTACTGAGCTTTATTGCTGACTTTACTACACAGGAAAGGAGCCATTATATGTTCCATCAACATCAGCTCTCCTCAGATTGGAGGAAAGGGCAGGGTGAAAGGCCACTGTAGGAAGGCAAAAACTTCACTTTGAGGTAGTCAGATCATTTACTCGTGTTAAATTTCACTGTGCTATGTGTGTACATTCCTCACAACACAGAAGCCCAATTTCCATTTTTTTTAGCAAGTGATTACTTTTCAAAACATTTTGTTTGTGTCTGATTAGCAGAAGGGTACATTTATTCTTAGAGGTGGAAAGAAAGCAAATTGTAACAACGCCTAATTAATCATCACAGGGGGAAGAAATCTAGTTAAAAACTGTAATAAAGAGAAATTGTTCTTAATGCTTCTTTGAAGTGGGAATAAGTGAGGAAACCCCTATGGTGTGTTTGCAGACCTGACACCCTACAGAACTGACTCCTTAAAGCCAGCCTGATATCTTCAGGGTAACTTGTGAGGGGCTTTCCATAAACAGAAAAGCTCCTGTGAAGTACTTTTAGGGCAAGCAACTACTGAGATATTTTAGCAATGTTAGTTCTGAATTATTCTCTTCAAGAAAATTACTTTTAGAATTTAGTCCTAATCTTTTTAGCTGCTCCAGCTGGTGGTGCTGCTGGAAAAAGAAGAAGCTGAACTTCTGTGCATGAATTGGTTTTCAGATCTGGACACCCTGTAGCAGGAGAGGTGTCTCTCAGGCTTTAGGATCCATAGTCTGGGGCCACTGAGGTGCCTGGGAAGACTGCTGTCAGGAAGCCTGGGACAGATCCTGCAACTGCTTAAATGTATATATTTACATATTAACTCATTAATAAGTCAATTAGGCTACTAGCCAGAGTAAAGTTACACGTGTGCATTCATGTTTGCAGGATTGGGCCTCCTGAGACTAATGAAAGTGTATAATATTGCTTGATTTGTGCCAGATCCCATATTACCAACACTAGCACTTAATAAAAGAAATATTGATGAAAATTAGTTTCTAGTGGGACCATAGTTCAGATCAAGATAAGAAGCATTTTTTTTCAATGAGCTCAGGAGGCAAATTAAAAAGGACTGAAAAATCAGTCCTGTTAATGTCTACTCTGTAAGATTTAATTTTGGATTTTTGTACATATGTTTTTTGTGAAATTTTAGTTGATTTTTTTCATGGAACTAACCTGTTTGTTTTTCTTAAATCTTGAAAATATCTGGGATCCCCTTATAAAAATTAGAATCATACATTCCACAGAGCATTCAGTCCTTTCCTTAAAGGCAACTCTTTTTCATAAAGAAGGCTTCTGTAGATCGAGATAGTTTCAACCTGTGTTTTTTTTATAAATAATATAAATATATTATTTAGATTTACAAATATATTTATAATTAATATAAGTAAATAATATTTGTTAAAACACAAATTTTATGTATATGTATCTCAAAATTTTTTTCCACAAAGGACTCATATTTAAGAATCCTGAAGGCATTTGTTTTTCTTCTCTTTCATATGACCTGTCACTTTAAAATGTTTTATGTTAGTAGAATCACAAATTGGTTATATGCTTTAAAGAGAAGCAGCAAATTTTAATATTTTTATCATAATTTTGTGAAATTTTATTCTGTTAAACTTATAGCCAGCATCACAAGGAGCTGTTTATATCTCGATATGTATTTTATTAGCACTAATGAATCTCTCTCTGAGCTGAGAAAATAACTTTTCAAATCATCATAATTCATCACAATTATTGGAAAACAATAATTTCCCTTCTAATACAAAAGTTTGTTTTGTGAGAAAACAGTGGTGTAAGTATCATAGTGGGAGAGTATGAGGGTTTCTATAAGCAATATTTCCAGATGGGCAGACATTCTGATCTTTATTAAACATAAGATTTTGTTTGCTCTCATTCTTTATAATGTAAAAAACAAGACACAAATGTCCTTTTTGATTCTGTGCTTTCTAAGAGGTAGTTTGGACTATTAATCTTAGCCATCATTATAAATTGTACTCCTTGTCTGACTTGTACTTTCAGCTGCATTCACATTTTAAAGAGGCTAATGTGATTGAGAAGATCATATATGATGGTATAATAATGTTATAGTATACTGGAAAAGACTTTTTGACTGGCAGAAATTACATTAGGTGAACTATTAGTGATTAAGTGGATACCTTGCACATATGCCTAATGATCTTTTCAATAGTAGAAATAAAATTATAAAATCTACTGGTGATTTAATTTTACCTTTATACATCTGCTCACAAACTTTGTAAAGTTAAGTTTACATGGATGGTGTAAATCAAGCAGGAGATAGTGACTGAGGAAGCAATTTATTGCAGGGAGAAATTCTCTGGATGCTTAAATCACTTATTTCCAAAGTTTCCAATCATGTTTTAAAGATAGCACAATGCTTATTAATCAACATTTTTCATGTGAGGAACTGGGGACTGTACAGTTTCATAATTTACACCTTGCTTACAATTGCTTTTAAATCTGCAATTTAACAAAAGGAAGTCTAACAAAAATATTCATAAAGTAGCCATTATATGATGTAATGGTGTTGTGTTGTGTATTTTTAAAACACTATATAGACCACACAGGAAATCACTGCCTAAGCAAAGAGTAAATGTTGAATTTCATTACTTCCACTATTTCTGTGAATTTGCTGCATCTTTAAAATGACAGATCTTAAAAAATGACTGTTAGATGTCATCCTTATATGTACCCATCTGCTCTCCTATAAATGTTTTCAGATAGAAAATCCATCTGCTTTCCTTCTAAGATTTAAAAGTAGATTTTGATTCTGCTTTTCATTATTCTTGCTTTGTATCATTTTAGAATGTGTAAAGAAGAGGTAAATTGAACCACTTGGGTTCAGTAAGTCACTTTTAGATGCAACAACCACGACACATTTTGGCAGGACTAGGTTCTGTTGTTCATTACCTGTTTTTTTACACTCTTGGATAACAAGAGGGTAACTTGAAGATAAATGCTGTAAAAAACCATTTAATTGGATGCTGGCTGCTTTAACTGCTTATGTAATTATAGATGGCTTTTAGACATCTTCTACCCTGATACAGAATAGAGAAAGAGTTAATAAGGACATTACCTACTTAATATATATATACATGTGGCTCTTTGACTGTGCCTTTTCATTCCTGTACTCTGTAAGAACATTAGGAATAATTCACTGCAGAGAACTTTCACAGAGGATGCCATAGGTACATAATTCTTTTGACTAGGGAATTCAACTGGGATATATTTGTCATACTGTGGCATATGCTATATTCTCATAGATTACTTTTGTGTGATGTGAGAGATCAAAGAATTGTACTCCTATTTCCATGACTACAATAAACTTGAAAAGAACAAAAGCTAATTCTGGTGAATATCACGTAAAACCAATGGGAACTAACATGATTTGGAGAAAAGGACAATTAGAGGAAAAATGAGGACAGCATGCTTCTTTATTGTTCTTGGTTATAGTGTGAAGTCTTGCACCTGCTTGTTAACAAGGTCAGATAGAGGATTAAGAAAAACTGAGTGGTTTTAGTTGCATTTTTTCTCCTAATAGCTCTGTTTCCTTAATTTATTTCATATGTACAGTATTCTGAAATAACTACACTGCTTGATAATGCTGTAATAAAGCAGGAAAATAGACACAAATTCAATGTTTCCCATTGTATGCTGTTTATTATTATACTAATTTTTTTCGAGAAGTGAAATTCAATTCTAACTGTAACATGAATCATTATTTTCAATTAGTAGCCAATCCTATCCTAGATATCTTCAAAAATTAACTAATAATTTACAAAACTTCAATGAAAAAAACTCATATATTTTTATTTAGTGGAATCTATTGTATAACTACAATTTTGCCATATTAGGTTGTGTAAAGATTGTGGAATTAACAAAGTGCTAAGTCCCATATTGCCCATGCTGCTTGTGAATACTATTATTCTTAGTAAACTCTAGATGATTATTGTTCTAAGTTAATATAATAGTATTAGATGCCCAGATCAGAGTATGACTTTTGCACTGAGAAGTAGCAGTGTACAAGCTGTTGAGAGGAAACAGAAAGTTCAGCCTGCTGTGTAGAAATAATTTGCATTAGTACCCTAAAGGAAAATGTGGAACGCAGCCGTACATTTTCAGATCTTATTTCAAAAATTTGATTATACAGATGTGATTAACTTCCCTTAGTCCTTTCTGCTCTGAACATGAAGAGAGATGACTTTATATTTGAAAAAAGAAGCTTGAGTTCCTCTGCTTTTTACCCAGGACACCTTCTCTGCCCCAGTACCCTAAGACTGGATTGAGAATAGCATTAATGGAAGGCTTCCTAGAATGGTTTCTCTGCAGGAGATTTTAGCTTGAATGACTGAATAACATTGAAGGAATTGTGATTTTTGGCTTCTCATTTCACACTGGGTTATGGCTAAAAACTACTGTATAAACAGAGAGAATTTCAGGATCAAATTCAGAAATTCAACCGCATCCCTGCAATGTAGGCGACTGCATGCCAGCAAGAAGTCTGCTTTCCCACTGTGCAGCTCTGGGTGATGCAGCTCAGTTGGGTCAGCCCAACTGAGACAGCTGTGTGGCTAACCCTTAATCAGGGATATGCATTAGTTGGCTGAATAACTTCCTAGATTTCACTGTCTCTGCTGACTAGGACCTTGATATAGTTTGCAAAACCTTACAAGTCGTGCCACAGGAGGTGCACTGGAGAAGCAGAGGCTTACTGCTGTGGCTGACAGCTGTAGCAGAGGATCTCTGGGACATGGTGCAGGTGGCCAGGAGGGATTCCCCAAATTCCCAAAAGCCACTAGATATCTTCGTGTTGGTAACTGAACTGAATCCTACGTCTCCATGCAACACAATGGGAGTTTGAACCCTCAGCTTCCATAGAGACTCCTACAGTGTATTGTTAACTGTCAGCATCTGATTTGGATGCCATTCCTGGTTAAATGTCTCACTATTCTAGTTAATATTTATTTACATACTTGAGGAAAAACTGTTAATCATTTTTTCATCCATATATGGTTAGGGATATCCTAAGCCAGTGTTTCAGAGCATGTTTATACTTCTATACCTGCAAAGAAACGGCAAACATGTCCAGTCCAGCTTTAAGCTTCAATGTCTGAAGGATTCTCATAAACTACCCATACTAATTGATTTTGTCTTTACTGAACAGTGACAAAACATAAACACACACACTGTAAGTAGTTTATGTCTGTCCCCAGAATAATCTTTTAGGCTGGAAGAAGCTTTATAGAGCTTCTATATATAGGCTAATATACAGTGCTGACGTAAGTTACCTTTTCTTAGCAGTATGAAATAGCTTGTACAAAATCAGTTATCCACACTGACTCATTTCGAACCTACACATCTTTGCATCTAGCTGCAGTATGCATTGTAGTCATATCCCTAGGGAAGGTCTTTCCTTCAGTTTATTGAGAAGTGGGAGGTTTACCACTTCAGTTGTACACTTTCGGTTATATCCTTGCATTGCACCTTCCTTAGACAGGATTGTTGGCTACACTTAGACCAAAATACAATGAGAACAAGATCCTGGGATGAGGTTGTGTTTTAGTCAGGTTGTGCTATGTACTCCTGAAGGGACTACCCTTCAACAGGGACCCTTTCCAGAAATTTAGAACTGATAATATTTATGAGAGTTCAGAGCAGTTAAAACACTGGCTAGAGATCTTTTAAATGACTGAATTTCAACATGCTCCCTAAGGAGCTGGGATGGAGATAATTTCAGACCTGTCAAAGGAAGACCATGCCTTAATTGTACTTCATTGTACTATAAAAAATGAGACCTCTCTACTATATTTAAGAGCCTATGGTATTGTGATCTATATGAATTCTTCAGGGAACTCATCCAGTACCTTACAGTATATGTGAAATAAGCTTGTGCGACTAACAAAGGTAGAAATAGTCACATAAATATGATGGTTTCTGTAACTGATCTTTTCTAAAAGTATCTCCAACTTGACAGGGAGCATCTTTTCAGTGTGATTTATTCTGTAATCTAGTACACTCCTGTGGCTGCCTTCCAAAAATGCTGTCTTGAGTATCTACTTATGAACAAAGCAGTCCCAAATCACTCAGCTTCATGACTCTGGCATTTCATTGAAAGATGAACACTGCTTTGCCTGTGACACAGATGCCAGCCTTTAGAACAGGGTGTCTCTGAAAGCTTGAAGGACAAGTTATATTTTTCAGTAGCAGCTCTTACCATGACAGAGGTCCACATTAACCATCTCAGTTTTAAACACTGTTGCAGTCTTCAAAAAGGAGTTTGATATGTCTTGGAGTGTGAACACTGCTACTTTTATTTGTTAAAATCAGCTCACTTCTGTCATAGATGCAGTCCTTTCTCCAGTCTCTGATTCAAACCTTTCACAATTTTCACAATCATAGGAAAGAGATAGAGACTGTGTAATTTAGGCAATATGCAAGCTACGTCTCTAAACCTCATTTCTAAGTTGTAGAAATCTCTAGAGTTTCCAGAAATTTCCTCCACAGCAGGGCACTGATTTGTAGTAAGTTTTCTCATCCACTCACACTGGGAAGAGAAAGAATGTTACTGTTTGTCCCTGCCTGTGGGGACTGCTTGAAAATATTTCCTTGGACGGCCTGAGGAGAAAGGCAGTTTGAGGAATGAAAGCTTTGACTGATGTAGTTCTCTGCTGGCACAAGGGCAGAGGTGCTAAGATAAATGGGGTTTTCTTACCTCGGGGATGTTCAGCTAGAGGACATGCCTTTTACTGTAACTGGAACTTGTCCCAAGGGAAAAGGACATAGCATAGGGAACTTCACTGGACTTGGTAGTTTGGTTAAGTGTCCAGCCGGTGTTGCCAAGTCTGAGACATAGAAATAGTAATAGTAATTCTGTGGATTATGCAGAATGCACCCTTTAAATGATGGACCTGATGCTGAGGTCATGGTCTTGCATAAGGGTCTTTGTCATTGTGTCTTCAGACAGATTACAGAGATGGCAAGGTAAAATGCACAAATGTGAGAAATTATGAAGGCCCAAGGAGTGAGACCATATGCACACTTCTGGAAGATCAGAAACTTGCTGTACTGTTACCGACATTTGTGGAAAGTTTTTCTTTATTAAGGAGGAAAACAAATAGCTTCAAGCTGGAAGTTTCTTAATTCAATTCAACATATTTGGCTTGTGATTCTAAAAGGGTTTAAAGGGTTTAAATGCATGTCTAGCTTTTTTTTTTTTTTTTTTTTTTTTTTTTTTTTTTTTTTGAGTGTTCTTCAACAGATACAGATAAGATGCAAAAATAAAATATTTGGAGTTTCCCTTCAGAGATTAGTAAAGTAGGTAACATGATATTGTGCTAACCTGTTTGCAGGTAGGACACTAGGGAGTTACAGTTTTCCTTGAAAAGCACAAATGAGTCCTGTAGAAATGTATGCTTCCAGGAAGAACAGCACAATGTACCTTAGACAACATTCAGAGAAGTAACATGCGTAGGTCAGTGAAGACATCCGGGATGGTCTTAAAGCTACATTAAAAGGAAAGCAATTAAAGTTTGCAGGTCAGAAAAAAGTTAAAGTGGTCAGCATCTCTCAGAATAAAGCTCTTGAGTCTCATACATTCTCTCCTATTTGAGATAACTGGGAAGTAAAGGGGATAATAGAGGGCTGGACTAATAGTAATGAACAAGCAGATGAGAGAAACCAGAGTAGAGAGAGAATGTAGATGAGGCAGAGTGGAAGAAAAGATGAGAGAAAACAGATGGAAGCCAAAAAGCCAATGAAGTGAGAGAGACAAGACTACAATGATTTACACAAGACATGGTGGAACTCCTTTGGATAAAACACTAAAACAAACTTAAAGCCTCAGTCAAACTCTGGAATAAAAAGAAAAAAAAAAAAAAAAAAACAAAAGAACCTTTTAACAGAGTTTTAAATGGGTTAAGGCAGAACTTTGTGAACCTTTTCATACTGGCATTAGAAACAGATTATAAAACAGGATGTTGTGATAGTATTGGTGACCTTGCATAGATTAGATTGAAATAAAAATTAAAAAAAAAACTTTTTTATTTTTTAACCAAACTTCAAATTCATTGAGCTTTATTCTTTTCTAGTATGTATTTCCTTTTAAAGCTGTAAAGGGCCTACAATTGAATCTATATTAAGTATTCATGTATAACTTGAATTGGTAACAAGAATGCATGTAAAATGAGTTAAACAAAAGCCAAGGCTGGAACACCATTTTTTTTTTTCTCAAATTAGCATTATCTAATAATAATCTTCATTCCCTCAATTGTAAATCATTATTTACAATTATTTGGGATTGTGAATTAAAAAAAAATTCTATTTGAATTTTTTATTTTATAGAAAGAGAATGTAGGAACTGTTCAAGGGAGCACAAGTCTGAAGAAATTTCTTATCAGGATTTTGATTCATTTGCAATTAGAAACAGAGCCAAATTAGAAGTTGCCTGTGTACCCTCTAGCTGTTGAAATAACAGTGGTTTTCAATTCTAAATGCTTTTTTGACTGTACAGTATCTGCATGAATTATAGAAATACTGAGTATTCTAGAATTGCAGCAGCTTCTTTAAACATTCTTGAGCTGTATTAATCAAAGTTAGCAATCCTGCAAAAAGGAGATCTTAGCTTATAAGCTAGAGTACTTCTAATTTGTTGGTTTACTCACAGCTTTTTTTCCCCCCATGATCAGACTAGGGTTCTTTGGTGATTCAATGAAATTTAAAGGGAATGGAGTACAGCCAGAGGGAGATGAATATATCAGCCTTGGCAGGATGAGCTTATTTTTAAGTACTCTTTTATCTTTGATACTCCTCATCTCTCTTATGGCTTTTCTTGGTGAAGAAAGCACTGCAGTGAGGTGATGGGAAAGCTGGCTTACTTTTTATTGTAGGAAGTAAGATTTACCAGTTCTCATTCCACAGTCAAGTCTCTTCAAAGATAACTATTTCCTTCATGACTGGTTTTAACTTGGACTGACAGGTTGCCGGTATTCCCAGTGTCAGAGCATCAACTGATGTTTGAAGTTGGAATTAATTTTAAAGATGTCCAATTAAAAACTCAGATTTTTTTGGAATTCAAGGTATAAAATAAAATAAACAAATTGTTAACAATTGAACAGCTTTGACATGAAATTTAAAATTATGTTTTTGCTACTTTGATATATTTTGGAATCTAACTTGGGTAAATAATATAAAAGATACAAATTATTTATTTGGTGTTAGAGGGATCTCATTGAAAAACTACTTGAACAATTAAGGGTGCAGAGCTGGGTGAAAAAAAAGGAAAAAGACATGAAGTATCCAATAAGTGAGAAAACAAAAATTAAGCTTTAGATATTATTTCATTGATCTTATTAATTCAAAAAAGTCAGAAAGTGTTGAAATTAGGACTGCAGATTGGGTGATTATACATACAGCTATTCTGTAAATTCCCTTGATAACTTAGGTTATGGGTTTTTTTCCAAAGAATGAACTATCTTACAGCAACACAGTACAAAAAGTACAGATTTTAATAAGCAATTTTTTCCTTAGCTGTTCATGCTGAAAGGCTGACAAATTCTTTTTGCTTAGGTGCCAAGAGTCTTCTAACCTTTCTTGAGGAGGTCACAACTTAAAAAATATTCTGGATCACCTCCCATGTATTAGCAATGATAAAAACTTCCTCCTAGTCACTGTAATTGCACACCTCCCTATGACAGCTTTGGCAATATCGTGTTGGAAGAGTTCTTTTAATGAAAAGTAGATGAGAATAGTATGCCAGATTTCTCAGCTGGTGTAAAATTCCATGTATTTAAATCTAGATTGGCAACTGGAATTGAAGACCTCACTGCCAAAAGGTTCAGTGTTTTGGAGACTGTTGGTAATCCAAAGGTAGCAGCATGAAAAGTGCTGCTTTTAACTAATCCCTTGAACAGTTTACAAGATCTGTTGACAATTTCAAGTAAAGAAATGACAAAAGTATTTCATAAAGTAATGGTGACTTAATTGCAGTAAGTACAGTAAAGCTGACTAAAGCCAGATCCTTAGGAGAGAAATTATTACGAAGTCCTGATGGGGTTTCTGAAATGCTTGGAAATTTAATGTTTTATTAAGTATATTTTGGCCTCAGTAAGAGGTCCATTTTTAGGACAGAGTGAAGAATTCGAATTACATGATACCTATATATTGTGTCATACACATATCAAACCTGGAATAACTATTTTATTTTATTTTATTTTATTATTAAGCTAGGTTGATTTGAATGTACATTTACTTATATTTATTTCAATGTTTTCTGAAACTTCACAATTATTTTACTGAAGTTTCCAGTTTAAGTTATTATATTATTTTGATTTTCACCCTGAAGGAGAAGTGTAACAAAAAATAAACCTAGAAGTGGAAATCATGCTTAGGGATGTTTTTATTGCTTGTTCCAACACTGGAAGTTTAGATGGACATTGAATAAACGAACTATGTGATTGAGTTCATTCTTACATTTTCTTGAAATTAGAATCAATCTCAGTTTCCAAGACAACTGACTGTATGAGGATGGACCAGCCAATAATGAGAAACAGCTTTCTTTTTTACTGCTGTAGCATATGGTAGAAAAAGGTCTTTCTTGCTGTCTTCATGCTGTTGAGGACACTATCCAGTTTATCACTCCAAAGAGGATCCAAAAATTATTAAAGGAGGTGTGAGCACTTCTGTTTTTCTAGAGAAGGACAGGGACATAAGTTTATTGGGGAAAGGCAAATTCAGAAATGTCAAAATGTAATTTTTAGATCCTTTTCAGTTAAATCTTGAACTTCACCTTGATTTTTTTCTCAGTCCTTCGCAGGAGGTCCTCACAACGTGAAGACATGGTGCGAGTGATTGTATTGGCAAATGGAACAGCAATGTGTCAGTATGACCTTCTTGGGCTGAGTGGGATTGCCTTTCTGCTGTAAAATGCCTAGCAGAGATGAAAGGCTTCTTCCATATCCACCACTGAAAGAGTTATTATTGATGTAGGACCATGACTCTTTGCAGATGTCTAATGAAATCTATTAGGACAAACATTGGTTCCATGAAGTCAATGGAAGGCCAAGTAAAATACTAAATCACACTGCAGTATATCTGCATTTTCATGTATTGTTTTTCAGTCTGAAATTCCAAATTCTTTGCTGTTCACTATTCCTTCCTTGAAAAAAAAAATAAAGACTGCAACATTATTGCAGGAGTCATGTTTTTCCTGAACTCTGTGGTGTTGTGTGCAGTCCTTTTTTAGAGCTTTTTATTTTTCCTTTTTTCCATATCCTTTTTTCCTCATTGTGCCCATGAGTGGAATGTATCCTTTTTGTACTATTATTCCTTGACTTTTTCTGAAGCTCATACAGTATCTTCTGAAAATCTTGGGTTTTGTTTCAGATATTGTTTTAATGCAGATTCTTTTACTATTTTTGTATTTTATTAAAATTCTTATTTGTGACATTGGTTCCTTAATGTTTGAAGTTCTTTCTAGATGAAAATGCTTGCCTTCGAATTTTATGTATAAAACTATTTTTTTCGTACTACTGAAACCAGAAAAAAAATCCTGTTGTCCTCAACATGTCATATTTAGCTTTATATTTTTCTAAGCCTTAGTTCTCTCCAACCCTTTTTTCAGCTTCAGTCTTTAAGTCATAAGTGTAAGCCTCTTGCAGGAGAGTGTTAAAATGAGTGTTTCTCATTTTAAAACAGCCTACCTGATGATACTCCCTGAACAAGTCTGGTACTTTTATTTGTGAATTAAGTCCTTCCAGTCACATTCAATTCAGCTGATCTCTAAGTGCTGACATCCAATTTTCTCTGTCTTCGAAGTCTATCAGATTTCCTCTATTTAGTTGAGTAAAATGAGTGTAAAGGAAGAATAGGGATAGGGTCATATAAAACAGACAGGATTCCTCCAAGCTACACAGAGCCAACACCAGATCACATTTCTAACCAAACAGTAGCTGAAAGTGCACCAGAAAAAGTTGTAATTTCTAACACCATGTGGTACCTTGGGATTAGTGCATTGGTGAGAGTGTTCCCCGTGGTCCCACAAATATCTTCGCTCTCTCTGAGAATTTTCTGGGAGAGTTGGAGGGAAGAAGGAGGAGAAAAGGGCAGGGATTGAAAAGTGCTTTTCTGCATTACCTTACATTATCTATAAATGTTTCTTCTAAATCCTCAATAAAATTATACCAGTATGAATTCCATTAAGTGGCATTCAATTTAGATAAAGAGAGAAGACTTGAAGTTTTTGCACTGTATAAGCTTATTATGTGAGGGAAACTGTATTTTTGGCTATCAGAAAGAAGGCCAGCTGGTCTGTTTAAATACATGGTAGATGTATTGAGTTGGTCCAAATCAGTTTGACCAATGAATTTGTGGCCCCAGCTCCAATGTCAGGGCTCTGCCAAGCATGAAGCAGACAAACATGCCTGTGTTTACTTATACAGAACTGGTGAAATCTGTTTCTGCCTGTAGCATCAATATCCTGCCTGTAGTATCAATTAAGATGAGAGGTGCTTCTTGGTTAATTTGGTTTGGGTGTAAGAAAATGTCTGTATTTTCCTTGTCTACCACTGACTGTTGTTCTTCAGCAAAAAAACAGGAGGAAATAATATATGTCTGCATCTTCCTTCAGAACATCAGAAAAATACTAGCCATATAAGCAATTTTCTGAATAGCATGGCTTCAAAGGAAAAGTGGCAATACAGACTAAAATGGAAGTTGCTATCCAGAAAATTGTGAAATTCTTGTTTAATGATAAGCCAGAAAACCAGAGAAAATACTATTAAAGGAAATGGAAGAAATGCATATAGAAGAAAATATAAGACAGAGCAAGAAGGCATCTGTAAAAGAAAATATGTAGAGACCTCTGAGAAAAAAATTAAGGCAACTTCATGAACTTTGCATTCACAACCATGTTGATGAATACAGCATGTGGAAAATTATGGTTTTGCAAATGGCTATGACCTTGATAAATAATTTGATTTCTAGAAAATGTTTTCTTTTCATTTAAAAGAAAAAAAAATCCCCTTCTGGGCAAAATGTACTTTTTAGAAGTGAAGAAAATTTCTTGGTGAAAGTGCTCTTTCCAAGGGATCTCTGTGTCTTTTATCCACTCAACCTATTGCTCCCATGAAAAATGCAACCACTCCAATTCGTTTCTCCAGGCATTTTTAAATCAGATTTGCCTTCCTTTCTTCCCCACGTCTCACTTCTGCAAGGACTGAAAACTACTTTACACTTGTCAAGTAATAATCATTTGTGGTTACATAAGCAGGTTGTTGACATTGCAAACTAAGCTGTTGTATAATCAATAAAAGTAAATGTTAGGTAGCGCATGTTCTTCATTCCTGTGTGTCAAAGGGAATGCTATATCCCCAATTTGAAAAGCTTTTCTAAAGGTTTTTTCATAAACGAGGAGTGCAGATTTTGGACCTACAGACAAACTCATACTCTAGAGCCCTCTTCTAATTTATTCAAAACAGCACCATTTATTTTTTTTCTCCAATTCCACCATTCCTGTGAAATGTCAGTAAAAGATGTACTAGGCTTTCCTTTCTCCTATACTATTCTTAGAGGGCTAAGTAATTTTAAAAATTTCAAGTACTCTAAAATACACTGAAATATAGAATATGCTCGAAATAATGTGCTTTTCTGTAGATGTAAGAAATTCCTTGGAGACTGTGTCATGTTGTCATTTATTTTGTGAATTCCATAAATGTGACACTTTGAGGCAAGTTTTAACCTCTGTATTTAAGTATTTCTGATATTATAGCACTTACTTTTGTTTTCTTATGAGCAATCTTATTACTATATAATAAGATTACTGGGAGCAGTGAACTGTTTTAGTAGTATTATTAGTTTATTATGTTAACATTTTAGGCCAAATCTTTTATAACAAAATACTGCTGAGACAAATAATTTAGAAAATAAACGAGTAAAAATCAAACCTGATAGTTATTTTGTTACAGAAAATACTGTAGTATTTTCAGCCTTGATAAGGATGTAATGATTTCTAAACAATTATACAAATTTTAAAACTGAAAAACTACCCTCAAATGTGATTATTTTATTTATGGCAGAAAAGCTTCTAATTATTTACTTTATTTTTCTTCCATAAAATAGAGTAATGAGCATTGAATTGATTTTTCTGGTAGAAACATATTACACCATGAAAGCTAAATAATATCTTGATACTTGGTGGTAAAATTTGGCAGTGTGTATGCATGTGTCAGTACCATTTCCCATACAAGTTAGAATGGCTTTGATAGAAAAATAATTTGCTTTAAATGGCAGAATTCCATATTTATAGCATTTTGCTTTCTCAGTGTTGAAGATACTATTTTAGGTTATTCTATGTTTTATTTTAGACTCTGTATTGCAAATTAAACCTCTACTTCCTCTCTCTCATATATCATCTTCAGTTCTGTGGCTCTTGGAAGCCACATCAGTCGTTTAGCTAACAACTGGAATTAGTAAATAAATTGTTCACAACAATGGCTTGTTACCAACCAGTTTTATTTGAGATCTGAGAAAGAACTAACAAGTAATTTTTTTTGTCATGTAAGTGCTTCCACAAGAGTCTGAGAAGACAGAGGAATATTTGATAGAAAATGCAGATTTTCTGAACTCAGTTTTTTAGGGTAAAATACTGGTGCTATTGCCAGTATTATCTTGGCCTGTATTTCCATAGAAGGCTTTCCATAGTATACTTTCCTTTGATACTTGCAAAACTGCCTTTTAAGATAACCTTTTCTTTAAACCTATAGTCATCTGAGAGATGCTTAGACTCATGATTTTTGGACAAGCTCATTTACTATAATCTTTAGCCAATCCCTTTACCTATTTACCACTGCACTATGAATTTTACTCTGTTTTGAATATGGAAATGAGTGTCCATAGTACATGTGTATATACTTTTGCCTGTATTTCAAGAAGCTGGATAATTTTACTTGACTATACTATTAAATTTTAAGTGAATTTTGGAAAACACAAGATAATACTTCTTTTCGTAGCTTTTCTGTGTGTTAACTTTTCCTTATTTTGGTCCTTTTTATACTAGTTCAGAGATTCTGACTGAGGCATATTATAGATCAAATGCAGAAGAGTCCTTATAATTTAATTGAAACCACCTTTTAAAATAATAAAAAAATAGAAGGATGAGCAAATATTTTAGACAATATTACACATACTTTTTGTCTGCTTAAAAATCTTGCAGTACCAGCTGTAATAGAATTGGGGAAAGTTATATGAAGGATGCCAAAACAATTATTATTTTAAAAGGAACCCACAAATAGTAGCCTTAAGCCCCAAAAATGTCTTTAAAAGAAAAGAAAAGAAAAGAAGGAAAAAACAAAAATACAAACTGTTGGTGCTCCTAAAACTTTTCATTTAGTGGCACTTAGGTACTCCTACAATTATAACATTTAAAATTGCTAATTTTATAAATGGTCTTTAAATGGGTGCATCCATGGAAGACTTTGACCTTTTAAACATTTTGGCATGTGATTAAGTTCAAAACGATATGCAAATGCCAGTGACATGAACATGATTTGCAGTACTGAGGACTTCATATTGATGTGGTACCTTTTGGCCCTTGAAGAAATAAGGAAAAATATATTTTGTATCACCAGAAAGCAAGTAAGGAAACTATAGAATAAAAGTGAGGACAGGAATATTGACTATTCTTAGAAACAGAGAAGAACTAAAGTGATTTGAAAAGAATATTAAAGTGATATGAAAAGAAAACTTAGAAGAATAAAAGAAAATATATGAAAATAAAAGCTGTAAAGATAGAACTTCTATAAAATATATGTCTTGGAAAATAATGCAGACAAATTTGGCAGAATTTAGGTATGCCTTAGAGGATAAATCCAGGACAAAGCTGATGGTCAGATGATAGTCATCAAGGAGTTCTGACGGAATGTTCTCAAGTTTGGCCTTGGCGAACTTGGGCTGACAGCAGAACTGGCACGAAGAATTGTTGTGAAAGTAAACCAAAATTTTAGTGAGAGACACTTATAAACTCAATTGGTGCAGAAAAAAGTATTATCTGCAAGTTGTACAGAAATTCTATGTAGCTTTCTGTGAGAAGAGACATTACTTGATACAGTGTTACATTAAAACATATGTGCAAACAACACGTAAAAATAATAGATACCATAAGTTCCACATACCTATAGGGGCAATTCTTTAAATGCTTTTTGATCTGTTTTTGTCAGGGAACATTAAATAATTTACTTTACCTTGTGTAATTTTAAGATAGGACAACATAGTGATTGTTTGGTATAGTATTTTATTTGCATGATGTAAAACTGAGAAACTATAGGCAGACCTACTTGCTTTCAGACAACAGACTGAGTCTCCATTTGGTGGCTAAATCCCCACTATAATAGTAGTATTGCATTGTATATATCTCTATTCTTGTAAATACAAGTCAGGTATAACTGAACAAATAATACTGCATTTGTAGGGTTTTTTCCCTACTTGTTGATGTTATGGACTTTAGAGTCTTCTCATTTTCTCTCAAGGTTTTTCAAGAGACAACTGGGTAATTCATTCAAGGCTTTTACCAGCTTTTAGTTTTAGCTGATTCATCTGTCAAATGGGTAAAGAAATGCCTGCTTTAGAGGAGTATGCAATCAGAAACAGCTATACTGATTTATACCAGCTGAAGATATGAGTCAGTCCATTTTTCAGTGTTCTCAAAGTACTTTGAGATCACTGGATGAAAACGCTGGAGGATTTTAGGGGAAAAGCAAATAATTTATGTTACTAAGCCATTCCAATCGGCATGGATTATTTTTCTCAGTTACATAAATTATTGTCCTGGGCTGGTATTCCTCTTGTTTCCTTTTTAAATTAACAACACAGCAAAAGAATTGTAGCTATTTGCATAAGTTTAGCTTTCTTTGGAGATTTCCAGCTCTGTGTCGTGGTGCTTGGAGAGTCATTTCTGCATTGGGTACTTCTCTGCAATCTCTTCTGGGAGAACAAATGTTTGGTAGCATCCTAGACATGTGCTTTGAATGTACAAAAATAGAATAGAAGAATAAAAGAAACAGAGTCCCTTGGTAGAATCGCTTTAATGTTTTGCATCTGATGTTCAGATTGGTGGGGAGGGGAGGATCACATGCCTGATGTTTTCTCTAGAACTACACCCAACTGGAAGCCATCCCTTGGCTTCTCTGCAGACAGCAGCATACCCAAATGGAACATATTAATTCTTTGGGGAAATCTCCTTAGTCAGACAAAAAAATCTCTTCAGCTTCCCAGATACATTCTCAGTTCCCTGTACCATCAGACTGAAAGAAGAATCTGCATTACATTTATCTGGAAGACACAGTTTCACTCTGTGAAACTGCAAAGGTTTAGATAAATAACTTCTGCAATGCAGCTGCTCGAGCTTTCAGGTTTTGACATGTTTATTAATGAAAATGAATGCGAAAAGAAAGAAAGAACCGGCCAGGCAAGATGCCCTTCCAACTGCTGTCATCATTAGGTGAATATGGTATACCAAATATTTATGCTTCTATATGATTCAGATCACAGAAAATAAATATCACTTTTATGTGTTTTATTTTTTTTGGAGAAGGAAGTGGAGGAGAGTGTGAGTCATAGTGGAAGAATAAAATCTATTTCTTTTCTGACAAAAGCTGCTTGTTTTGTCAGAGAAGGATCCTAGCTTTAACTTCAGTTTGCTGATAAGCTCTGGAGCCTGACTGGCTTCAAAAGAAGGGATGGCCTGCCAGTCCCCAATCTGTACCTGTCTGGTGACCCATGGCCAGAAGCCAAATCATATTTCTTACTCGTGCTGGGCATAAGATAATCAGTGTTCTTAGCAGGGTCTGAATGCAGGCTGCCAGTGCACCCTTGCAAGGATTTCTGGTGAGCAGAATTTTGACCCTTTGCACTGTAACAAATCCTGCCAGCTGCAGCTTGACTTCTGAGCATAGGGCTGGTGTGAGGAATCTTGGAAGGTTAGCATGAATATGTATTAGTGTATGACCAATGTTATTTGCCTGCTTTAAAAAAAACACACCAACATATTTTCTGTTATGACCAGATTCAGAGGTGATCAGATTCTTAGGTGGCTAAGAAGGGAAGTGACACAGTTATAGGAGCTCCTGTGAAGGTAGTAAGTAGATGATTTCTCCTTTTTACTCTTTTCTGTGGTGTTAAAGAGATAGAAAAGGTGCAAGATGCAGGGTCTGATGATTCTCTGCTCCCAAGAGATCGTGAACTGTCACTATCTGACACCATCCTGGTAAGAAAAGATTGTTTACCAGGAAGAAGTGATCTTCATGTTGCTTTCTGTAAGCTTGCTTTACAACTACCAACTTCTAAACATTTGTTGCCCCTGCCCATGGCAGGGGGGTTGGGTTAGATGGTCTTTAAAGGTCTCTTCCAACTCAAGCTATTCTATGGTTCTATGATTCTGTGATTTTCCTAAAGACATATATTCACGTGGAGGTGCTAAAGCCTGAGAGATTACAAATAACAAAAGTTTTTATGTATGTCCTGATGAAAGTAAGGCTATATTAAAAAAGGTGTGTGTATATCATTCCTTATAGAACTTTATAAGATAGGAAAGTATGTGTCATTTTTGTGAAAGAATTTTCTTGTGCTTTTTGTCACAAGGCAGTCATTGCCAAGGCTAGACAAAAATTAGAGATGTCCTACCTACATAAGCTCCAAACTAAATGCTGCTTTCCAGATGTTAAGTTGCTCTTTTCTAAGCAGAGATAGAATAGGATTAATTCAAAAGAGTAACCACCTAAATGCCTGTAGATTAATGTAGAAGACTGGATTAGAGATTTAGGAACCAAAGGTCTATATGGTCTTTGCCATTGAAAGACTTGTGGCTGTCATCTTTTTCAAAGACCAAATAGTAGCCTTGACTGCTGTAACAAGGACCAAGGACACTCTGAGATGTTTAAGAGAGGAGTCAAGCTTGCTATTCCAGTAAAGATTTGGTTTTGTTTGTTTGATTTCCATGGTATCTTTCAAACAAAAAGGTCCTTAGACCTCTTCATTATTAAAGGAAGAACAGTATAAGATGGATGAGCTCTGAAATTCTACTTCACTCCATACTATGGAGGATGAAAAAGAAGTGAAAACACAGGGCATGCAGATTAATTCTTCTGGTACATTGTATGCAGAGCAGCAGCAGCAGCAAAGTTCTTGGTTTGTGAGACAACATTACAGCAAAAGTAGGATGTTATTTTTCTGGTGAAATGTAACAGGCACTATGTACATTTTTAAAAGAAAAATGCTTTATTTCAGAAAAACTCTCTTAGCTGTTTTTTGGGTAATATGAATTCAGGTAATACTGAAAGCAGTAACAGAACACTGAATTCTAAATGCCACATCCAGTTATTAGCATTATATAGCTTTCTCCTTTCTTTAACTGAGATTCCTATATATCATTTCTGTAGAGATTTATGAATGTGCTACTATTTCCTGTTCAGCACTATTAAAGACGGTGTTAATAGCTATTCCTAGTTCTTTGTGTCAAAAGACCAAATGCTTTCAGTATTTAATAACTTTCCAATTGCTACACAGTATGGCTGGCAGTTTTAATGTCAGACATATTTATTTGACAAAAATTTTGAATAAACTGTGTCTAAACAATTATTGCTGCTTCTATGAAGGAGATTAAGGGTCAAATGCATTGTTTTGCCCCATTGTTATTAAAAAATGTGCTGACATCTTTACACTTTGGAGCAAGGTCTTGAAATGTGGTAGAAGTGTGGTAAATTTTCCCAATGTTCCAAATTATAGGACTCTCAAAGATTTCTTTGTGTGTTAGACTGGTGAGGCTTGTTACTGGTCAGCAACTTGAGCTTGCAGAGCTTCTCTGTGCTGAACACACTCCATCATCTGACTCCTGAGCTTAGTCTGTGCTGTACTCTGTGGTGCTGCCACTTTGTTTGACATGGAGAAATAAAAAGCAGAGTCTGACTTGAATTTGAGGAAATATGAATGGAGAGGAGGAGGGCAAAACCTCAAGTGGCTGCAGATAGGGAGGGTCCTTCATAGGATCCCTCCTTCTTTCAGTGGATATGATGTATGGTGCTATGGGGACAGATGAAGATTGTGTATCAGCCACAGTGCTCATCAGTAATCAGGATCCATGCCACATGTGTTGCAGACGTGGGGAAGTATGTGTTGCTTCAGACAATGAATTTGTAATTAGAGTATCAGAAGGTACGTACGTAAGATAAGACGTGGCTGTATAGGAGACCTTTATTCCTGATATTGTTCCCTAGCTTTGTGGAGATTAGCCTGAAAAAGCTCAGTCACTGTAGTGTCTAATGTAGGTATTCAAATGTGTACTTTGTGTGCTATAGACTTCTACATGGCGGAACAATAGGGAAAAAAGCCCTACAGGAGAAGTAATTGGCTGCCTGCCTCCTGGCCATGTCAGCTCATACCTGTAGCAAGTTTGGTGGATATTTGTTTTAGCTGTTATAAAAAAGTCCAAGAGATGGAGAGTCTCCAATTTTCTTAAACATTTTATTTATATTATTATTTATTCTTACTATTAAAAGGCTTGTACCAGTGTCTGAAATACAGGTTTCCTGCTGCAGCTGCTTCAGGTCCTGTCCACAGGATACAGAACAGGTTATTTCTTTCCTCTTGCAATGACTTATGTATTTGTGCACTTTTATAATGTTTGCTCCCATGTTATGCAAATCAAATAGTTATAATTATATTATTTATCCACTTAAGTTATGTTTTTTAGAATTTTTTTCCTTGCTTTTGATCTCTCCAGTTGGTCTAGGTCCTTCTTGAAGTGCAATGCTCAGTACTGGAATCCATATTTTAGCAGAGGCCTACTAATGACATGTAAAAAAAGGAGTATTTTACAACTCATATCACTTCACCTGCAAATATTTGTGGTGCAATTTCAGCAAAATCACCAAAAAATTTTTGAGTGGCCTCTATCCCTTTTAAATGTAAAACTATATTCATTGAGATGCTGTATGTCCTGACAAAGACTTTTTGCTTCATCTGAGTTCTCTTTTTTATGATTTACAAGTAAGAGGAACATTTTCTTAATATTAAAATTACCTTTGAAGAAAATAAAACAAAATAAAGTTTACAATGCAAAGGTCAAAAATTAAACTAAAGAAAAACGTATAGAATTGTTAATATCATTAATGTGTCTGGTTTTTTTTCCACAGAAAACCTAAAACTTTCAAAAAAATTTTTTTTGGATTCAGTTGTTTATCAAATAAATTAATAAGCATTGAACTTAAACAAATAGCATTACATATGCACAAAATTAATCTTTACATGTGTTGACCAATTTGGTTTTTCTAGAGGTAATTTATCTGTGATAGAACATTCATATATGTATTTGCTTTTTAATGTTAGCCATGTCTTCCTGATTTAGCACAGCCATTACAGTCTCAGGGTTTGTTGAACCAGCAGAAAAGCCATCCTTACTCCTTCTCTTTGGAGTCAGCCTGAAAGAACACATCTGCAAGTGCAAAACACAAGGGCTCATCTTCTCCTTCAATACATCTTTCATGCTTTGAGAATGGAGAAGGGCAAAATCAAAGTGATAAAATATCTGCACATAAGTTTGTCGATGAAGGGGTTAAAAAAGTGGAATCTTTGTGACTGTAAAGGGCTGAATTATCTTCCTGACTCCAGCAGGGGTTGCTGTCACTAGTTTGTGGTTGTCACATTCCTGTTATGCTTGACCTTGGAAAGGCTTGACAACATAGTCTGGATTTGATTAAGGGAATTTCATGTTTTTCCTTTGCTAGAGTCACCCCCCACCTCGACAAACATTTAAAAATGTTAAGGAGTAAAAAAAAAAACTTTGGAAAGCAAACATTTTCCCAAAAGAAATTTATAGTTCAAATTTACACCAAGTTCGCACTAACTGGAGCAGTCCGGGTTTCCAGTCAGGCTTTGAGAGGTCTCTGTAAACCATTAGTCACTTCCCTTGAAGAGGCAGCTTTTTATAGGCAGCAGGATAAAACAGACACAGATGTGTAAGTAATATTAGAGGCTTTCACATGTACCTACCTTTTTTTTCTCAGCTATAGAAAAGAAAAAAGAGTGATTATAGAAAGAAATTGATTGAAGCCTTGGACTTGAACAGCTACCATGGAGATTGGTTGAATTAAAAAGTAAAATATCTTGTGTTGTGTTTTTTTTCTGATTGTGACAATTTATATAATGAAGATGGAAGGTCTTTTAATTTTATCACATTGGGTTCTTTACATTCTACAGGACTGTGATTATGCCAGCTGCCAACGAGTTTGATCCAGAAATTGTCCTGGTGTCAGCAGGATTCGATGCTGTGGAAGGCCACGACCCTCCGCTGGGCGGGTACAAAGTCACAGCTAAATGTAGGTATTGCCATTGGCACATGTTTCTGAGTTGGTTTTTTTTTCTAGTTAGGAACATTTTTATATAAGCCCAGTTCACATCTATGCTTCTGTTTTGTGAGATGACAGCTGTGTCAGTCACCGAGGGCAGGGATTGTCCAGTGATTAATACCCAGAAATGTCTGGAGAGCTGCAACGCTTGCCCAACTCAGGGACAAGGTGGAAACAAACGTGTTAGAGTTTCTGGCTCAGTCCTTTCTGTTCCTCTTGGCATTTTTGTCTTGACTTTTTAAAGTATTACTTTTCTGGCATTCAAATAACATTTTAGAGGTTTCATGCTTTTCAATAGGCCCCAATTTCCAAATGTTGGAGTAAGTTACTTTTCTTTAAATATATATTGGAGATTTTAGTCTTTGGATGCCTAAATCCAATCTCATATTGCTCTTTTGTTATTGTAATCTTTTCAGCTCCATGGCATTAATCCTGAATTACATCAGTGTTTATGAAGGCCAAATTTTTCTAAAAGACTACTCTGTTAGGTCTCGATATTTGGATGTCCATTTCACTCTTTCAAAATGTGTGCTTATGACAGAGATTTAATGCTCTCTGAAAGACAGATCTATCTGACATATCTCATATGTAGCACTCTAAAATCACTAGCTCTTAGCAGACGTGGCCAAACTGATTCTGAGCCTGGGATGTTGAGCAAGGCTGGGTGATGTACAGTAATGTCCATTGTAACATTGCTGTATATCAATTGTTTTATATGGGGCAACACAAAATGGTTTCCTAATGCAATGCTGTGAATAGTTTTCCTCAGTATATCTACTTTTATTCAGTATATTCAGTCTATAATATCACTTCAACAGTTATTAAATATGGACCTCTGCTGCTAACAGCAAAAGCCTTGGGAAAAGTCTGGAGAAGTCAATGAGACTTAGTGGCATTTAAAATACGGTACAAATAGACTCCAGTTTAGAGGATTTTGTCCTTCTCAGCTCTGCCTTTTGTTACAGATCAATAGACCAAAGCTGTTGTTCTAGAGGTTCAGGGCAGATATGCATATTTTTTATTTTGATTTTCACTGCATGCTGAAGAGGCTCCCCTGAATACCAATGACAGTGATGGAGGAACAGAGTGACTGTCCATAGTGGTGTGCTGTGGAAAGGGAGAATGCACAGAGCAGTGCAAAGATCTACCCAAAGACACAGGTGCTAATGCACAAATGGGGTGGAAATGGAGTATCCCTCTGGCTGCAAGTAAGACAAACTGAGTTTTAGTCAGCTTTTAGCAGCTTTTCAGCTTAATGCAGTGGCTGCACTACAGAGGAAAGAAACATAGCAGGCAGTGTGCATGTTTGAGTGTCATTTCCCTGTGTATTATGATTTTTAGTAAAACGTTTCGCAGGAAGAGGTGAAGGATTAACTTGCTGGTTTTTTCTGTGTGTGGTTCCTGGTCAGCGGCACCATTCCATGTCCTTGTGTGGGAGGGAGGTGAACTTTCAGCTGGCACTAAATTGAGTATTTTGTTGAGAACTCAATTGTATATCTATTGTATAGCTATCTGTGTTTAGCTATTGAGAAGGTATTCTGTGTGTCCCTTGAGGGTGCAAGTTGCTTTGGCATTTGTGCTATTCTGGCATAGCAACTTTAACAATTTAGCTAGAAATTTCAGCAAAGGAAAACTGTCTGACAATATAATTAGAGCTAATTTTCCTTCATTAATGAATTAACTCTTCATAAGTTTTTTTAAGAAATTGTAATACACTTTTTAATATAAGAGACTGCACATCTACTTCTGCATATGTGTCTGTTAGCAAAAAAGGTGATTTTTTGCTTACAGACCAAAAAAAAAAAACAAAAGAAAAAGAAAAAAAAGCCAGTGTAGGTGGCTTTTGTTTGAATGAAAAGCCGAGATAGACTCAGATAATGATCATGCACCTGAGGGATGAATAAAGCCGTATTTACAGAGCCAAAGGAATTTATTATTTCCCCAAAACAAAATTCTCCACATTCCACCATACTATTTTAGAACATAACATACTATATGTGGTATGTAGGAAAATGAACACTCTATTAAAAAAAATAAAGTCCAAAGAGAAACTTTCATATTAGAGACTAAAAATGGATATTTGTGCAAAGTTTTAATATATTTGGTTTGTAATAATTAGAAATTATATGCCAAAAAATGAAGTTGAACCTGTAAATAATCTTTCTGTATAAATCTTTGGCACTTTGTGTATACTTAATACATTGAATTTTCTGATTTCTGTGGTTTAATACAAGCTTTACTAGTTAGGCAGAGATTGACATCAAAGGACAGAAGATAGATTCTTAGGTCTAACCTTGCTCCTAAAGAGCATTTAGAAGCTACTAGATGCTTCATTATATACTTGATATTTATTGTATACTTGATAATGAATTATTTATGACTTTCCCTCAGAGTACAATCCATGAGAAAAAATAAAAATCAACTGTCTCAAGTTATAAAGTAAAAAATCATTCGATGAAGATAGATTGAACTAATTAAAGCCTTGGGGTAACCATATTGCAGACAATGACATTCAGCAAAAAATGATCTGATAAATCTGCACAGTTTGAGAAATGTAAACTGTAATCTGCTTTAACCCAGATTTTTTTTCTGTTTTGTCATACAATCTTATTTACTGAGTATTTCTGAGTTTTTCTGCCATTTCTGATTAGTAAAGAAACATGTCAGCAACAAAATAATCATATATATATATTTGCAGCTGATTTCAAATCTATGACTGTTGTGCATGTCAAGATTTCTCACGGTGAGGTGACTCTCAGCTCCTCTAGAAGGCTATAGAATGGAATCTGGCCAACTGAGATCAGTGATGATAGCAGAGATTGGATATATCTCACTTCCTAATTTATCTCTACTCTTATTAAGTAATGAAATCATTAATAGTCCTTTCCCCATTAAGAAAAAAAAAAAAAGTGAGACAATATTTAAAAAAAGATTGGAAGGGAAATGAAAATCTTCCCTATCTTATTGCACTTTCCAAATCACTTTCCCTATTTTTTCAAAGTGGCTTTGCAATTCATCCTCATCTGTTGATTAGTTTTCACTAAACTAAGCAATATTCAGCTAAGTTTTACTTGTCTGTGAAACAGATTTGTTTGGTGCAATGTAAAATTGAGAATGAGCATTAAGTAAAACTTTTTTTCAGCCCCAACTTTGAGGATTTCACAGCCACATTTTTCTTTATGTTAGCTCTTTGTGACAATCCTCTCTCCAAATGAAGTGCTATGATTTCAAAAGGTGCTTTTATAATCCACCTACATACACATGCACATCTTGAAATATATACTCAACCCATGTGCATAAACTTTGTGATTGATTTTATATTCTTTTAAGAACAAAAAGGGCTTCAAAGATTTGATATGACTGGTGGCATATGGCTGAACTTGTTGCTGCTGGGAAGTTCTCAGTCCTTTGGTACAAGCTACATTCCTAATACCTTAGTAAGGAAAGGCGAGCTTTATTGACAACACTGATGAAAGCCACCTAGCATAATTAGAAACAGGTATACTTTAGAATTCACAATCACTTTTCCCTGAAGAAGGTCTTCCACCCCCCAACATAAGGATTTGTGTCAGAAAATGACTTTGTTTTTCCAAATAAAACCTTTTTGTCTGCTAAAAATATTATCTTTACTCACAGACACTGCCTTGCCTGTGGCATTATGCTGTGGGAACTGCACCAAGTTTGACATCAAAAAGCAAAGGCAAGGAAGTGAGGCAAATGTCATGTTAAACTTCTCTGGTAGTCCTCTTGGCCCAGGGTCTTGCATCATTTTAAAGATGCCAACTCTTGCTCAGGAGCTTCTCTAATATGTGGTACATTCTGTCAGGAATATTCAGGGAACTTGTCACAGGTTTTGCTTTCTGTGTCTCTTCTGTAAAGACTCAAGATTAACTTCATTAGCTGAAATAGAGGATTACCTTTTGTAATGTTAAGTCCATCTTCAGTACTGGCATGGCTCTGTGCCTGTTGCTTGGCTCAGTGGTTCCCCAAGATGTAAGGTGAAGGTGGGTGCATCAGCTGGAATTCTCTGCACAACTCTTACGCAGACTAGCTATTGAGGTCTTTGGGATCTCTTTGTGTAGATCACAGACTGTAAAAGCCCTTTGATTTTACTGTAAAATATAATCAGGCGAGAAGAAAACACATCTCAGTTCCTACCTAGTGTAATAAATTTCATTTTATTATTTGAAATTTATTTTTTTCAATAAAATAAACAGAAAATGTAAGCACAATGTAATGTGTATTATCAAAACATATTTTATCAAATTCACTTTCTGTATTGGAGTAATAAAAGTTGCATTTACAGTTAAAAAAAAAAGAAAAATAAAGGTAGAACAAATAATGGGAATAAAGGAACTTTATATTTAGAATAGTAAGGATATGCCTAAACAGTATCAATCTATCATTTGTGTTATCCTGATGATCTGAAGATAGCACTGAAACACTTTGTGCTTTATTTTACAGTTAACTTTTACATCACCTTCTAAAATATATAGTATTATCGCATGATTTGAATTTTGTGTAGTGAACAGGTCTGAAGAAGAACTGTCAGATATGGTAATAAATTTGCAAGTTGTTAGATCTTGTAAGGGAACTGTTCTTAGATTTAGCTCTGCTGGCTGAAGATCTCCATGTAACATTATCCTGAGGTGAAGTACTTTCTCTTTGTTTTATAGAATAGCCCTTAGAATAATGCTTGCACTAAAGCCACTGGGATCACTTTACTGTTCAAGTAAATACTCTACATATTCATTAAATCATGACCATTCCATAAAAAGAATAAGGTAAATAGAGACGTGTCAAGCAAGGATGAAGACTTTTTTCAAGGTACTTAACTTCCTGAAGCATTGCATTTGTTAAGGGCTATGATGATTTACTGGAGTTTTCCTGTTGTTTTACTCTCCTATTCCAAAGATGCTATTTGACACCAGAGTGCAAAATAAAATCATCAATTAGCAGTGGGAAAGGATACCACTGTGGGCATTTAAAGAGTAAATGATATTTTGTCTGTTGGAATATTTGTCTTCTATTATGCCAAATTTGTAATGAAAAGTTGACCCAGTGCCTGGAATATAACTAATTCTGTCTAAGCTGATTTGCAACTTTGAATGTTTTTATTTGAGAAAATTGCAATAACTCTTTTATCAAGAGCTGCATTATGCTATAACACAGTCTATTCAAGTGAGGCCAGTGAAAAAAGTGCTGAAGTTATTAGCAGTTTCCCTTCTCATGTGCCCCAGTAATTTCCAAAGGATAAGTGGTAGAAATTAATGTATGAAAAGGACTGGTGACTTAAACGTAGCCAACAGCTCTTCCATGAGGAATCTCTTCTCATGGCTGGAAATTTGAAGAATACTGGTAAGAACAACCAGGTTGAACTTGGGGGCCTGTTGGTTTCCTGATGTTTTGCCCTTCACATTTCAGTTCCAATTCCCACTGTGAGTAATTAGTTTTGATAAAAGATCTCTGAATGTAATATAAAATGCTATAAAAAGCTAAAGTACCTAGCATCTTGGCACAAGCAAAATCAGAACTAATGGGCACAGTTGTAATAAAGAGATGACTGATTGCTAAAACAAATGATCTAGCATGGTGTCACTGTCACTGGAAGGCATCCTTAATATTAGGTATGCCATAGCACACTCAGACACCAGAGGCTTCATGCAAAAGTTTTTCTTCAATGGCTAGTCTTTTCTTGAGCCTTCACAACTGTCCTACTGTATCTTGGATTTCTTCTGTTACCCACTGTGTTTTGTGTATAGTATGTGGGTTAGAAACAGACCAAAGGCTAATGCTAAAACTACATATCACTGAATTCAAATGTGGATCTGCTCAGGGTCAAAACCTGGTACTGCAGATATATTTCAGAGATAAAGTTTCCCATGTGCCAGCTTCAGTATTTCTGAAACATTCTATATGACCGAGTATTTCTAGTACTTAAAAGGCTATATATATTCGTTGGTTTTAGTAAGTTTGTTTGGTTTTTTGTTGTTGTTATTTTTGTTGTTTTTTGGTTTTGGTTTTTGGGGGTTGTTTTGTTTTTAGTTTTTTCTTGGAAGTACTTAGTTTCTAAAGGAGTCCCCAAATAATAATATTGTTACTCTCTACTGGAATTGGACAGCCTTGGACTGCCTGTGAGTGTTTTTGGGTAGGTTAACTATAATGTCTTTGGGTAGGGACTTCATTTTCTTGTGATGGTCTGAAAGTCTTCTCTGACTCTTGACTTCAAGAAAGAGTCCTGACTGGGACTACTGGGGCTAATATAATAGGTCAAGGGAAGGCAGGGAAAAGAAGTCCCTGCAAACTGACAGCTGACTAAGGAGAATAGTAATAGTTTGGTAGCTGTTTTAGTACAGTTTGAGTTTCTAAAAATACCATTGCAGGCTTTTGTAATGCCATGTATAATCTTTTCACAAGTAAGAAAACACTTTTGACTCAACTATGAGAGGCTGTGATCTTGGTAAGATCTGCCACTGACTGCAGTTTCGCAGCTGGCATAGCGTAGCATGGCACAGCTGCTCCAAGCAGCTCCTAGCAGCTCCTTGCCGTACAAAAGGGTGATTGCACACCACTTGCCCTTCTGGGTTGTCCATTATTTGCCTTGCACTGGGCCACCTTCTTGTCAATGTCTGTGTAAACACATGGAGCATTAACTCATCAACCCACCAGAAAACAAAGTCAAAAAAGTGAAGAGACTTCTATTGGACTGAAGCTAAATTAGATTATGGAAGGACCAATGTGTGCTAGAGGCAATAGAAAAAGGAAGATATTGCATAGGATAATTTATGGTAGCAGTAAACTGTTAAATTACTTCAGTTGCCACAGCTGCCTTCTTTTCTGAGTTTTCCTGAGTTCAGAGGTTTTATTTTTCTGACATAATTTGGTTATCTTTGTGGTACTTGAGGTGTTAGAATGATTATCCAGCAGGGTAGATCTTCAGCGTTTGACTCAGAGCTAACAGCACTGGAGATGGGTTGGAGCAATGATGATTGATACAGTTTTTCACTGGGGAATGTCCTCATTGGTATCAGATATTTTCTTTCTGTCCTTTTTGTCTCAGAAACTACAGGATATCCAGTGACTGGCAGCAAGAAAATGTAGCATCAAGACTTTGCATCCAGTTGTTCTCTTCTGAAAGCAAAGTTTGGGTTTTGTCTAGGGTGATTTCTGGAATACTAATTAAATGGTAGTTTGGTATGATCCAAAAGACATCAAAATAGATGACAAATTCATTGGTGACCAACCCTTCGATATGATTATTTTCACAGGATTCACTGTAAGAAGTAAAGCATTTTGGTTTCTTTGTCCTTGTAGCCCAGAGCAGTCGTTGCTGTATCATATCCTATGGCTTGGACATGGCCATTGGATTGCCCAGCCTCC
Organism: Sylvia atricapilla; assembly: GCF_009819655.1. Lineage (NCBI taxonomy): Eukaryota > Metazoa > Chordata > Aves > Passeriformes > Sylviidae > Sylvia > Sylvia atricapilla. The sequence continues at coordinate 30,561,950 of NC_089140.1, forward strand.
TAAATCAGATTGTATTTATTTATTCCTGCATTTGTACTCCTTAAATTTGCTCTTGCAATACAAATATTGGTGATTTATTTGTCAGTGATTCCAGGATGTGGTACATTATTGGCTTGTACATTACATTTACATTTACAAATATGAAATGTAGGAAATTTCAGATGTCTTGCTCTCTGAGGAAGAGTAGTCTGTTGTCTCCTGTTTAGGAGAGATTGGAATTCACTGTATAAAATCAGTGTCCTCTCTAGGACACAGCATAAAAAGGCAAATGTGAAGATATAAGAGGAGAAGTCCTTTTCTCTTTTATTGTTTCATTTAAAGAAGGTATTAGTGCTTGGAGAAATTCAGAGAAATTCTGATGTTTGATTGAAGAACTTGCTTTCACATACTGGCAAGTAAGCATATGTCAATGGCTTGGACTATGGGCTTGACCCATGAGAAAACAGTGAATAATTCACCTCATTTACTAAGGCTGGGGAAACCCTCGTCTTCAGACTTTGGGGCATGCATGTCTAACTGGACACATAAAACCCATCTGAAGGATTCGGAAATCTTAGTACTGATTTTGTAATTACCCAGTGTTTTCAATACTTTCTGGATAAATGGTATATCTTCCAGAAAGGGTCTACCTGAGCAGAAAGTGAGTGAAATTAGAAATACTAATAAATAAGCATTGATTTTACCTGCTTTTTCACTTTTACTTGGCCTTTCTTTCTGCAAATGAGACAGTAGAGATTTCTGTTTCCATTCCCACTCCTGCCTCTCAAAGAGAAGATCTGTCTGCTGGCTAGTTAACTAATTGGTACAAGTGAAAAACCACCTGTATAGCATGTTCAGCTATGCAGTGTCAATCCATCTGCACAATGCATCAGGTGCCCATTCCCTGATTTAGGGCAGTTGCTGGAGACAGGACAGAGGATAGATTACAATGGAAAAAAAAGAGAATCTACAGTACCATTAAGAATTATTTTCCCTTTTTGGTCATCTTCACCTATCTCTTCACCTACCTCTGGATGTTTTTTCTTTCATGCTACATTGGTTAATGACAATAGCTTATGTGAGGGATGAAAAAAAGGCAAAATTGGTCTTACCTTCTCTCAGTTTTGAAATTAAACTTATGAAATCTTTTTCCTTATTGAAAAAAAGAGGCTGTCATTTAGTAGAAGAAAGGAAAGAACAAAGTGGTGGTTGTTTTTTTTTTTTGTTTGTTTGTTTGTTTCTTTTTGTTTCTTTTTTTTTTTTTTTTTTTTTTTTTTTTTTTTGCCTCTGCAGTATTAATCATGTCAGATTACAATTTAAATAGAGCAAATTAAATATAAGTTTTTAGGGGCATTTTGAAACTAATGGAGCATGACACAGTGTTCAGAAACTTGCCCATGCCTTTTGCAGGATTGGGTCCTGAGAGAACACTGTTGAAAGACATCTCCAAATGTGGATTTCTGCATAACAAACTTTCTGATCTTTTATAGCATCGTTGCATTGGGAATTAGTCTTGTCTTTGGGAATTTGTAGCCTTTAGTAGAAGAGCGTGATTTATGTCTTAGAATTTAACCATTCTCTGTAATAAATAGAAATGTGCCACAAGTATTTACTTGGTTGCGCCATGGGAAAATTTTTAACATATTGTTCACAGCTACAAAATGCTATAAAAGAAGGCATGTAATTTGAAGACCGACTATCCTTTGTGATTTCTAACCAATAGATTGATTAATATCTTTCAAAAGAGACAGCAGCCAAAATGTTTACATCTCATTAGGCTGAGAAGAAGAAAGCACACACAGTTTTGATTATGAGCTTGGATGGTTCATTTCTTTGGGCTTCACATCCCCACTACTTAAGGCAGACTGTAGCTTTAAGATGTTATCTCTTGCCTGCACAAATAAACAGCCAGTTATGCTTTTTATGGGGGGCAGTTCTCAAACCAACAGAGGATTAAATGATATTAGCTGGAGTTTGTGGTTCCCTGCTGAACTATCATGGGCTCCATGGATTCCTGTCCTGAATATTTGACAGAGCAAACACCTCTTATCTGAGGTGATATTCTCACACTGGCCTCTTGGCCATGGACTTCAAAAGCTGATCACAGGGAGGGCTTGAGAGGCAATAACCCTTAATATAACAGTCTCTCCTGATAGGGATAGACAAGGTAAAGGTAAGGCGTCTCTGTAGTTTGCTCTTGTGTGTTTAGCCCCATGGGGTGATAAGGGGCCATCTGTTTTTTCAGTCTGCAAACTCATCTTTTTCACACTATCCCAGTATCAAGTACACATTAGGTCTGACTGGTATCAGCACCAGCAATTCTTCAGTAATCTGAAGAGGTTTTCTTGGTATTTTTAGCTTTGATCCCAGCAATTGTCTTAGTTGCTTTTGTGTTGGGTTTTTTAACAAAAAAATAGAAATAAAATAAAACTTAAAACATTATGTTCAAGGTACCATTGTCACAAAGAAAATAAATTATTGCAATAGGTGAAAGTTTTGAAAGTTATGTTAATTACTTGGGTAAAGGGAAAATTTTGTGCTTACCTGTGTAATTAAACTCAAAACATCAGTTCATGGTAGCAGCTTCAAAAAGTCATATCACTACACCTTTATTATTGTTGAAACAAAATATCAGTACTACCAGTTCTAGAAGCTAAAAAACACTACTTCAGGCCTCAAAACTATTGTAAGAGTTAGTAAGATGCTACTCAGATTTCTTTTATTGTATAGCTCCCAGAACATCTTCCTTTATCTTTTAAGCTTTGCCTTGCAGCCATTTATTAATCAATGGAACATTCGGATTCAATTGCAATCTCCTGATTATAATAGCTTTATATGAAAACACTGAATAATATGAAATCTGCAATAAAATAATGCAAATTGCCAACACTGGCACATGAAAAAAGATCTCTAATTTTTTTCAGCAGTTTATTACCTTAATTTGTCGTTTTGTGGGGTGGGGGTTGTGGCTGTCTTTAAGGAAATTGTTCTTGCTTATACCAACTAATTGGCATAAAATTTCTGGAAATGCAAGAAGATAGATCCTAATCCCACAAGCTTTTACTCACTTTGAGCAGTCCTGTTGATTGAGACTACCCCATCAACCGGATTAAGATTTACTAAAACAAGTAATGTTTACAGGGACAGAAATTGTAAATATGAGTATGGTACAAAAACCATGCAAAAAACTCTTCAAAAGCATATTTACATAAGAACACTGTTATTTAAATACTTCCTGAAATCATGTATAATTAAATTGAAAAGAAATAAGAATTGTTCTATTTTAAAATATGTCCATTTGAAGTGAATTAACAAATAACTTATTTCCTTCAGATTCGTTCTTTTCTCCCCATCATCACTTATGATTCATGTACACTAAAATGGACCAAGGGAAAGACCTTGAAAGATCTTCTTTGGAAAAGGAAACTAAAATTAGATAACTGTCCAGAACACCAAAGTATTGTTAGCTAATAAAAATTCACTTACTTAATATTTTCTGTTTATGATGGCAAATTAATCACATATTTGTTTCCTTTGATCCCTAGTCTTATCCCTTTTCCTTAAATTCCTCATGTCAAAAAAAAAATCTCTTTTTGCTATCTGATATTGCACCCCTTCAGATGTAATTTGTTTATGAGAGCTGCTTCCTAAATGTTTTTTACTTACTTCAAACAGATTAGCATTCTCTAAAAGCAAAATAAGACAAAGCTGTTTCATTTAATAGTGGAATGTGTCCTTTAATGAAATGTCTGGTTTTAAAATGTGTTAGCTTTCAAAATTATTTTCCTAATATGATTAATTAACATCAGATATTAATTTAGTGATTTATTTGTATGGAAAACAGATTACTGACATGTATTGCCATATAATTTGTGTTTTTATTTGTGATTGCAGCCAGGCATAATGTGTTTTTGTTCATAATTTTCTTCTTATTAAGCAAAGCTGGTTTGCAAAGAATAACTTAAATTGTTTTGCATAGTATTTTTATGCTGTCAAGAGAAATTATCAATTGAAAATTTGAGATATATATGTCTCAATAAAAATTGATAATCTTACCAAGTTTGTTTTGTTTTTAAAATTTTCATATAATATACTTAATTTTAAAATAAATGGAATTATCATTTATTTCAGTTAAAGAGCTTAATTTATCCAAAATGGAAAAAAATTACAGAATATCTTTAATTGATTTGGGTTTTTTTGTGGTAGAGAATAGCTATGGACTAAAAGATCGAATCCAGTTGCTATTATTTGTATCTGTTTTTATTTCTATTTATAAAGATAGTATCTGTAGTCTCAGAAATCCTTTGTTTTCAATGAAAGTTATAGTAGCATCTTTTATGGTTCCTACAGGAACGGTTTTGCAGTAAAATTGCTTTTCATTATGACTGGTCTGTCTCCCAACAAATTTACCAGGAATTTCAAGAAGGTTCATCAAATCATCTTTGAAATAGTTGCATAATTAAGTCAAGTGTTTGAAGCATGTTAGCACAGAAGTAAAAGTGCCAGAGTGGAGCACATTTTGTTGAAATTTCCAAAGCCAACATGAACAGATCAAAAGAATTTTTCATTCATTTAAATAATTGAGTAAGCAGCATTTATAAACCTGAATCAAATGCTGGGGAAAACAGTAAAGAAAGTCCATTTATCAAGTGATGTGATGCTGATTCAAAATTGTAATTTAATTAACAGATGTGTTACATCAAAGGAATTAGTTATCCAAAAATATTTGTGGTATTTATGTTACTATGTGAATAAATTATTTTTTTGTTAGTGGTGCTAACTGCACCAATGTAGCTCTGTGGAATATGCATGAAGACAGTGCCTATGTCCTGAACCATGTAATTTTTTTTCTTTCATCTCTTTTTGGGCGCATCTATTCCCACACACAGTGGACACCTCTGGGATTTTCCCAGCATGCTTTTTGAGGAAAAATATCGAGGTTACAAAAGCTGAAGGTCTTTAAGGTTTCTTTAAGGGGAAAAAAAGTAGTAGTTCTGAAATGTTTTCATCCACCAGGAGTTTCCTTCCAATTCACTGGGAATTGCTGAACGTTTTTCAAAGTCACATTATTACAAATTTGAAGATTATCTGAATGAACACTGTTTTTATAATGTTTTAGGTTACTGATAGGGAGTAAAGAAGATTACTTTAAAAACACTTAAAAGGGTCTGTGCAGTTTTAATGGCTTGAGTGAAACCAAAACACCAAACAGGATGTCCTTGTCCCCTTTGAACTTGAGGCATCACATTGACATGAAGCTACTGAATTCTCTCATTAGTTATGTGGTGCTGGAATCCACCACATAGGCACTTAATGAAGATAAGTTTTTATGTAGTGCTTTCAAAAAAGAGTTGGAAACTGAGTCTGATCAAATTTAGTACTCTATCACAGACATGATCAAGTTGGGAAATCAACAGAAAAGAAAGAAAGAAAAAGAAAAAAGAAAAAAGAAAAAGAAAGAGAAAAAGAAAAAAGAAAAAGAAAGAGAAAAAGAAAAAAAAGAAAAAGAAAAAGGAAAAGAAAAAGAAAAAGAAAAAGAAAAAGAAAAAGAAAAAGAAAAAGAAAAAAGAAAAAGAAAAAGAAAAAGAAAAAGAAAAAGAAAAAGAAAAAGAAAAAGAAAAAGAAAAAGAAAAAGAAAAAGAAAAAGAAAAAAGAAAGAAAAAGCAGAAAAGGTGGGCAGGGAAAAGAGAAGAAGAGAAAAAGAAAAGAAAAAAGAAAAAAGAAAAAAGAAAAGAAAAGAAAAGAAAAGAAAAGAAAAGAAAAGAAAAGAAAAGAAAAGAAAAGAAAAGAAAAGAAAAGAAAAGAAAAGAAAAGAAAAGAAAAGAAAAGAAAAGAAAAGAAAAGAAAAGAAAAGAAAAGAAAAGAAAAGAAAAGAAAAGAAAAGAAAAGAAAAGAAGAGAAAAAAGAAAAGTGATAAGAAAGAGAAGAGGGGAAAGAATAAAATCTAGAACATAAAATAAGAAGTGTCTTTTATTCAGGCAAAATAAAATTTTCCTTATTGTAATTTGCATTATATAGGTAAAAGAAAAGAGAAATAAAAGAGATACTCCTAATTTGCATTTTTTTCATAAAGTTTAAAAAAATACCTTTAAATTATTTACCTGATTTTTTATTATGTTTCATTATATTGGAAGAAAATTTTGTAATTTATATTAATGGAACTGACCATTTTATACCATAACAAGGGTTCTTGTGGCATAACAACTTTAGCATGGTATACACTGACCATCAGAATTTGTCAGACCTAAACTCAGTATTTTTAAGAGAAAAAGTAGAAAAAAATCTTCTATTCTAAGGCGGGACATAAACTTCAGGCAGAAACTGAGAGAATATATTTAGTTCAGTAAACAGTCAGCACTGTCTTAGATATATTTAATCTGAAAGACAATAGCGGCCTTTTGGCTTTGGCTGACTACTGACAATTAGAGCATCATAAACCAGATGTCAAACATTATGTCTTGAGTAACTTTTCTTCTTCAATATTTGCCAATCCTTCTTGTCATCATGGCTCAGCTACCTAATTTGGTCCATTAGATTACACTATCCTTGATAAATACCTGTTTTTGTTTTATTAAAACTAGTGAAAGAGAGTATCTGTAAAATATATTGATTTGTTCTCAATGTTTCTTTAGCTTTTAAGAAAGCTGATTAGTAGACTCAGAAACAAACATAAAATGAAAAAAAAGTCAGATAAAAGACCTCTCATTGCTGCAGGAATATTCTCTGACCAATTTTATTGTAAATATATCTCTTTGTCACTGAACTGTTCCTTTTGTGTTAGTTTCAACTCAGTAACTTTTAGAATTTACTTACTTTGGGAGATTGATCTGTGGAGATTTCATTCTTGAAGCTTGTCCCTTGAGGTTTGATTTTCATTTCCATCAGTTTATCTCTCTAAAGTAGGCAATCATTTCCCTCTTTGAAATGTCTCGCTTTTGAAGCAATATAGATATTTATGGTAGCACTATTTAGAGATATGTCAACTGCTAATCTGAAAGAAAGACCTTGAGATTAGCAAATTAAATCATGATGGAGGAGGACATTTTCCAGTGTTTCAGAAGGCTGGGCATCAGACATCCGAGCTGGAATGATTCTCTTAACCAGGTGGTTTAACTTTTAAAACACCAGGACAAATGGTCAAATTCCCTTCTTTTCCTGGGATATCTAAAAGCCACCCTGGTAAATGCATACCACTTACCATGTTTTTGTCATGTTATTAGCAGAGAAGTGCCAGTATATTTAAGGGAAGAGGACACTGAACTAAAAAGGTGTTAAGAGAGATTGAACTAAGTACTGAGTAGAGCTTTAAAGAGCAGGTGATTTATGTCTTAGACAAAGAAAGCAAGGTGTACAGTGGGTTGGTAGGATAACAAATATTTTGAGTCAGATGTGTAGTCTGAGGGATTATTATTACTGGGTTTAATGGAACAAATTTGGTGTAGAAATTCTCTGTGGGCACAGAATTATTTTAAACTTTTATGGATTAGAAGATGATACTTGATATTCATAGATTAATAGACTCTAAAGCTAAGAAGATTTTATGACATGCTAATACGACTATATTTACTGTAAGCAGAGTGAGCATAATTTCTACATAATTTCCATGGTTTCTGTATAAAAATACCCCTGTTAGCTTGAGATTTGAATGATTATTAGAAATATATTAGGTAGTATTATTATATAGAAAATACTTTCTGAATAATTTCCTGGTAAGTATATCAATATACTAATTAATTACTAATATACTAATTAATATACTAATATTGAGTGATTATATTTAATCACTAATATACTAATTAATATACTAATATTGTGTGATGATATTAGTATTATAACTTGCTTAAAAAATACAAGGATTTGAAAGTAGTTCTCCATAACCTACAAAACCTCCATCAAGAGTAACTTCTATTGAGGCACTAACTGAAGCATAGATTGCTTAACTAAAATGCATTCATCTTTAATTTCATGTTTACCTGAGAAGCTTCTCACTGAGTATGTTGTATTCACAATGCATGACCTTGGTAGATGAAAGCATATTTTATCTGCCTGGGTGTAAATTGTCTTTTAGAGCCATAAATGAGCTTCCTCTCTCAAAGTTTGGCTTTCTGGACATTAAATATCTCATTAAGTCCAGATTTGTCTGTGACAGACATTAATAGAGGTGTTTAATTCCGTAAAGACCATCTTTACAGATCTTCCTGGGAATATTTCTCTCTTCCTACTGAGTAGGAGGAGTAGCACAGGGCAAGACAGCTAACTTTCCTTAGTGAAAATGTAGGGAAAGAAGAATCTTCACAAAAATTAAAATCAAGGGGTTTGCCCCATCCAGTTTCAATATGTAGAAAGGTCATAAACTGAATAGATAATTAAATGAAATGATAAATAAGACTTCTTTTAATGCAGATCAAGTTGCTAAAATGGGTAGTTAAATTCCCTAAAACTAAAATGAACTGCAGAATTTCAATACTAAGAAAAATTTTTCAAAAGTTCTTCACATAGCTTTTAAGAGTGGTATTGTGGAACTCAGAGGTGTCTGTGCAGTAAGCTTACCACTACGCTTCGCTGGGAAAAAAAAAACAACCATTTTGACATAAATTCAGCTGTCAGTGTTGGTGATAGGAGATTCTGTTGGTTTTGTTATTTTAGATTAACACGTGAATGATCTGTAATATAAAAAGAACTTTCCCCTCAGCTGCAGTTGTCATTTCACTGTTAGCAGTAAGCAGTAGTTTAGAAGGGGTGCAGGTATGGATATGAGATTTTGAAGGTGAGAGAGGAGATACAGTGAGCGAGGAGGTGCCCAGCAAACTCTCAACATGCAGGTGTTAAACTTTTCTCAAAGTCCAGCTGCCTTGCTAGCCACTGCTTCCCCAGTTCTTTCAGCTCTCATGAGTACCCTGCACATACCCTTTTACGCATACAGGCTGGTAATGTGCACACATATATTTGGGCTGACAATTAAGAATTATGGCGGGGGGGTTGATATTCTTCAAACCTCTGGACACCTTCAGGACTTGGTCCATGTAGAAATTGTTTTGTAGGTAAACAGCAATTAAAATCCTTCACTGCAGCACCTGGTGTTTAGTGCATTTGGATGACACTACTAATGCACTGAAATTTTCCGAGGAATAGAAGACCTAAGAAGGAGAAAGACTATAAAGCCAGTTGTGGTGTTTTTATTGTTGTTTCAGCAATTTGGTCCTTGGGCTGAAAGGGAGAGAAAAAACAGGAAGAAGCTGGCCACAGAACAAAAAAATATGGCATTGGTTCATATTCATTACAACACATTGGAAAAAAAATGAACAATGGCAACTATCGGCTTTCATGCACTTCCTTGGAAAAAAACGGTGTTGTATAACTTGGCCAAAAAGACAATGACATGAAACACTGCACATATACAGCTCAGAAGGGGAGTCAAATGAGCACCAGAAAAAAAATAGCTGTTTTATTTGGAGGTCCTGTTTACTTGGAATATTTATTACTTTCGTCAAAAATATCAGTTTAGCGTATCACTTGCACAATTTCTACTCTTTTGGTTTTCATAAGAATTCCAATAAACTCATTTTGCTACTGAATGGGAAAGATATTAGAAAGATTCAGAGACTTGGGGGGATAGAAAGGAGAAAAGAAAGGTCAGCACAGAAGAAAAGGCTTAGATGAAAGTATGTCAGAGCAAAGCTTCCCATGAAAGATTATTGAGAATAAAGCTTTTTTTAAACAGACATAAAAAAAAAATATATAAATCAAGAGCACAAAAGCCCTGTTTTATGATTTTTTTTCTGGTGCTGCTTAATTTTTTTATATCTTTTTTGCCATTGTTAAAAAACAGCCAAAACTTCAAAGGCATGCTGCATGTGTTCTAAATCAGGACTTCAGTGCTGATGTATGACAGCACAAAAATTAAAACTAAATAAATGTGCTGTCTAAACCAGCATATTTCTCAAAATATTACTTTAAAGGCTTTAAAAAATTAGGATTATTGATTGATCTTACTTTACCAACCATAATGTTTTCACCAGAGTAAAGGACAAAATATTATATTAAAAAAGAGAGAAAGAAAAAAAGAGTGTTGTCTGAACATATCTGAACACCTGTATTTGGCTGTCTTGCAGTTTTGTCAGACAGGCAAGGGGGAAAATGAAACTTTCCAGTGATTTTTCAGATAATTGGTATGGACTGCATAATTTTTCAGTTTATTCACTGTTTTCTGGAAGTCAGGGCAAATCGATAAAAAACAAGGCAGTATATCTGTGAAGGAAAGAAGAGCGTTTCTGGTCCACCACATAAAAATGGTTGTAGAACAAATATATTCTCATGAAAAATAGTCTGTGCAAATTTTTTACCGTTTTCTTTTGAAAATGTTTAACATGTTGAGTTAGCATTCCATGTTAATTTAGTTACTTTGTGTAAGATCTTGCTGTTTTGGTGAGTCTGACTCTAAAGGTATCTGGCCACAGCATACCCATTAAACCTGCTTGCAAAAAAAAATTACGTGACTGGAGTGTTTGTGGCGTCCCTTTTCCTCTGGCCTCGACTTTTACAATGGCCATTTGCTGTTCTTCCACTAAGTCATCTGGATTTGTATTGACTCACTTGTTTTATCAGGTTACAAAAGGGACAAGTGACCCTGGCAAATAGAAATACAAATGCTGTTCTTTTTTCATAAATATTTCTTTTAATTTTAGGACTCATTTGTTCCATCCCTGCTAGTGTTCTTTTTCCAATTCTTTTTAAGGAATAGTCACTGGCTCTAATTTATGTTTTTATTTAATTCTGAGGGGTGATATTTCTTTGCAAAGGTTCCTGGACATTTGATCAAGAGAACTGTTTATTTACTAGTTGCCATTTTATCTTATTTAATCCCTACTCTTTTCTGATCAGTTGCTTCAGTTACACATTAAGAGAGCAGATACTATAGGATGTCATTTTATGAACACTAGTAAGAAATAGATAATTAAGTTTAGAAAGTCAAATATGCAGTGTGCTGGGAGTGTCTGAGCTGAACATAACATCTGGCAAATACTAACACATGTTTACAAACAGTGTTACAAACATAAAACAGGACTACACTACCTGACCTATTCATTTACTATTACTTTGATAATTTCTATTAATTTATAAAAGATTGACCATACTTAGATGTAATATAAGGACAGGGATAACGTCCTAGGGAGTTGGGATATTCTGGACTACCCCAGCTTTAACCACCTGACCCTGGTATTTCAATTTAAAGCCCAAATCCCTGAGATTGTTAGTGGTGCCTCCAGAGGCTGACTCAACAGCTCCAGAGCTCTCCAGGAGTGGCTAACCAAAAGAATCTCTCAAGGTTAATTGCAGGTTTTTTGGTATATAGTAAGTGCTAAAGTTGCCTCTCCCACATGCTGAATTCAGAGTCTGCCAAAATTCATCTTGGAGCCTGTTACTTTGAAATTTTTAATGATCACTGCTCATATAGATAACACTTTTTCAAAAAATAAATTTTGCATTAAAGAGCTTACACTGTTTCATCAAGGGTAGGGTTCATCACTGTTTCCATGTAGATATCATCTGGAGCACATGTATGGAAGTGATATGTGTGCTTTTCATATTGAACTTTTCAAGATGTGGCCTGAAATTTTGTTTGTAGAAAAAAGAAATATCAAGAATTTAAGACACTGCACAGTTATAGTGGGAACAAGTAGAAGTTGCATTATATTGTCTGTGTTTCTGCTTCTGCCTTTTTATTGAAGAGGTCCTCAGAATTTTTTGTAAGTGGCAATCATTTGATGGCTGACAGGGGAATACTCTTGGACTGGCTAAGGGTCTCTACCTTTCCCTATAATACTCTCTGCTCTCTGATGAACTGCTAATACCTGTAATTTCTCTTCTCCTCATTTAATTCCTTATTAATATAGTATCAGCACATAAAATCAAATAAATGAAAAATTTGAATCTGGAACCACTGAAAGTAGCATCAGTAGAGACTCTTTCCAGAGCAACTTTTCCAGTTTGGCACAAACATTTATCCATATGCAGGATGAATGAGTTGCTCACTTCAGTTTTGCCTGAAATTGTTTACACACTCCTTCTTTGGAACAGTAAATCTAGAAACTGCCTACAAAAACTGTGCACAAAGGAACATTATTTGGGTTATAAGGTCAATTGCTTGGAAATTAGACCAAGAGAGATTTGTGATTTTTTGCACAATGGACACCTTTTGAATATGCTGTAAGATAGAGATGTTAATTAAATGAACATCTACTATTCTGGACCTTTGCTTTTCTCTGCATAGAGAAGGTGAAGTTCAGGTTTTAACTATAAGCCAGCAGTAAATGCTAACTTTTTAATTTCTGCCTAAAGCTAAAAACTATAGGAAATAAATGTTCCTCTACCTTTCCTCTATGTATCAGGTTTTTTCTGTTATCCACTTTCTAATAATTAAAAGCAACCCTAAAACTCAACAAGTTCTGTGGTTGATTAAAAAAATGGCACTGTGGTACTCTAGATTTCTTGTTTCTTAAATCTTAACTTCACATTAAATGAAAATGTTTTTATTTTTCCATCTTCCAATGTATAGCATCAGCTATCAGGTCACTTATACATTGCAACTGCCGATGAAAAGACAGCTAGAAATTTGAGCCAAACTCTGATATGAATATTAACTTGTTTGCACTATAAAATAGCCCCACAGAACAGGTAATAGTCATGTCAAACCAAATTTCTCTTGAGCATTTCCAGACATAGTGAGACATAGGGAGATTGTGCAAGAAATGCAGTATGTGCAAGTACAGTACAGTACACAATGTGCAAGAAGTAAAATCAATCCTAGCCTGGATGGGTTGTAAGGACTATTCCTGCTTGTTTCTTGGGTGTCTGAAACAGGATAGGAAGAAAAAAAAATAGTTTTTTACAACCTTCTCTGCCTGCAAACATACACCTGCTCAATCACACCTGTATCAGCCCTGCTGGCTGCATGTGTTGTATTTCACACCTTTTGAACAGGCAACATCCAGATCTTGCTCTGATTTGTATAGATTTTAGCACTAAATAAATGTTTTTTATTAATAGCTATCACTGCCAAAAATCATCTTAAGGCTGGCAATTACTTTTTTGTTTACCTATGTGCAAGCACTTGTCTTCAGACATGTTTTCTACTGAGATCTGAGCATTCAGTCCTTGCAAGTGTTATAATACAAAGATTTACTGTTTGGGTTCACATTTGGTACAAGGAAAAAGAAAAATATTTCTTTGTTTGTTATCTCTGTTAAAAAGATTTCCAGGCCATCTTTGAGCTATTCCAGGTTGGGCTAGGTAGATGCTAAAGTTCATCAGCTTCAGATGGAGTTATACATAACCTGGTAAAGAGAGAGAAGCTACCTTTTCCACTGCTACTAAGATTTGTATTTATGGAAAGGTAGTTTGTGTTTATTTGTGATGACCCACTAGAAAAAGGCACGGTGTGGGAAGATATACAAGTAGCTAAAAGGTTAGAAGGAACAACTGCTATTAGTTCCTCAAGTCCAGATGAGTTCAGGAAACTTGTGCATTCATTTAAAATTTCCATTCTGGTTGATAAAGTGTGGATCTCCAAATACTCATTTGAGCTTTAATGTGTAGTTCATTTGCAATTTTTAAACTAATTTTAATATGGTTAAGAGAAGAAAATTTTCTGCTTTTGATAGGAAAGAAAGGTTTTGTTCACAATTCCAGAAAACTAAATCCCTTGCATCCATTGGATTACTTAGAATTTTGTCCCTGTGGCAGTATGGTAGTATGTCTGAATAAATGGCAAGTAATGTGATTGCTCCTAGGGAGACCAGCCTGTTGTCAAGTTATTATTTGAATGTTTTCATTGCTTTGAGTGTTATCACAAACACTTTTGCCCGCACATACAAACCTGTCACCCAGCACTGTACCAGCTGCCTGAGTTTAGATCTCTTTTTACTTAGCAGCTTATCACTGAGGAATCCAGAGTTCATTGCAGCCAAAAGCTGAATGATTTCCTTGTTAATGTTACTGGGGCACTCTCTCACCTTTCTCTGCAAATAAAGGATACAAAACTATATCCCTGGAGGTAAATTCAGAAATATTCTGCACCCCCTTGTAGAAATAACATCATAAACTTAGGCTGCACTCTTTACTTTCTGACCCTTTCTGATGGTTATAAGAAAATGTTTCCTTGACAGTGTTTAGTTCCATACTCACATTCATTTTTTTCTTGCTCATCCTTCAATGCCTTTATATTCTATTAATCACAAGTATATTTATTTTCCCTCTTATATTATAACAGTATCTTTTATTAAACAAACACTTTTATCCTTTTCTCAATTCTCTTATGTCCCTTTTTCTTTAGTCTTTATCTCTCATGAGTAATTAATATTACTAATTAATTAATTTCCCGCAACATAAATTTTAGCACTAAAATGTATGTAAAAATAGTGAAAAAATGCTAAAGTTTTGGTCCATGGCCATTTATTTTATGAAATTAAATGAGCACTTTGACCAAAACTGAGAATGACTAAAAAGTTTATCCTCTGCTGGAGTGACCACTTCATGTCCTAATGAGAGGAACTGTTCTGAATTTGATATTTGACCCTGTTTATTTATCCCCATTTATTTGTAGTGAGATGGTTGAATGCCTTTCTTGTCTGGGGTCCTAAGTGGCATTGCTATGAACTTTGGATAATTTTTGCCCAGACTTTCATCTAGTGTGGCTCTTCGGCCTTCATCGGAGCAAAGAGTAAATGCAATCCTGATGTTGCAATTTGATATACCTTGTTTGCTAATATTCTAGAGCCACTAGAGAGCTTTGAGCCGCTGCAACAGGTTATTTTACTTCTGGCTGTTAAGACTCTGGAGGGAGAAACAGTAGCTATTCTGGTAGTAGATTTTTAGTGTCTCCAGCTAAAAAAGCTGATGTACTGTTTTCCCTTGAAGAAGAAATAACTGTTGCTGCTCAAGAAACAGTATCTCAATGTGGAATGAATGAGTTTTGCCCTGTTATGAACTTCCCATATTTAAGGAGAATAACTAAGATGGCTGTTGCAGCTGCAACAACATCTGGAGTCCTCAAATTACCTAGTTAGCTGGATCTAGGTCTGAGTTAGCACAGAAATGCCATTGTTTGTCTTGATGTTTCTATTGTTCAGTGAAGATTACCATTTATTTTAGGTTTTCCAGCTTCCCTTAGTACTGCTGTTATGCTATAATAACAGCAGAGAGAGTGGTAATTTGCTTATGTATGGATTCTGCAGAATCAGGAGTGACTCTGAGAAAATCCAGAAAGTAGTACTCTTTGTCTGCTCAGCCACATGAAGGCATCTTTCACCCATGTCAGCTTATGGTCATTGTTTTAACTTTCTCTTAGAAAAGGTAGAAAACTACTGAGTAAAGAACGCCATAAGGCTTTTGAACCACTAATCCTCAGACAGTAATTGGTGGGTCACCACTTCGCTGCAGAATCTCACAGAAAGGCTCTTTCAGATAACTGTATGTCAGAAGACTGGAAAGACAGGGATAAGATATTCAGAATTCTAAGACAACATTTTATTCTCATATGTGTTTCTTGAAGGATTTGGTGGGGGCAGTGGGGATCGGGGGACAAGGGGTGGTGTCGTAGAATTTCTGTGGAAACAAAGAGACCAGAAAATAAAAATGTTGTCTACATATTTCCACCTGTGGTGCATGAGAACGAAGTGGCATCAGTCCTGCCTTCACCTGAAGCCTGTGCAGCTCCCTGCCACCTTTTCTTGTGCTCCCAGCAGGTTAAGGCTCCTGCCAACTCTGCTGTGTAATAACATGACTGACAAGGTTCTGACATAACTTCTCTGTTCATGGAGAAGGCTGGATAGTTCACCTATGTCATTCAAATGGTAGCTACAGTTTCTTTTGCACTTCCGCCATTTCAAGGCATTTGTGTGTCCTTTTAGTAGTATGAAAAGGTTCACATGGGCTGATGTGATTGAAATCGCATCTTTAATTCTTACATGTTTTTGTAATAGAACAACATAATAGAAAGTTGCTCAATGTATTTTACTTGGAAATTGCAATTAAACAGAAGATTGTAAGGAGTCAGACCCCAAACCTAGTTTCAATACCATTTCCTCTAGCAAGTTTTACACATTACCTTTTCAATAAGTGGTGACAGGCAGTGCATTTCTGGGTGATTATAGCATGTGTCAGGTGGGGTTAACAGGCACAGGGCCAGAGGGAAAGTGAATAACTGTATGAGATGTACAGTAATCCCTTTGAAACACAGTGCCTTATTCCCTTCTGATTTTATAAAATGATGTTTATTAAACAATGTGATCCAAATCCTGAGGGGCACTAGACCTCTGGTACTAATACTGAGATCAGCAGGAAACTTGTTGCCAAACTGGTCAGGAAAGAGAGTGTTTACTTCAAGTCTATCCACCTACAAGAACCTCTCCCTGATATGCTTATTGTATGTATATTGCTAGCCTTGGAATGATGAATGACCCACATCTGGAGGCTAGGTCTTTAGATAATGGTATATGCTGATTAACACTGGCTGAGGAATGAGCTCTTAATTTAATCTGATATGTTGATGTGGTAGGGTCAGTAAATGACTGAAAATAAAGAGAGCCTTAATGTGTATGCTCTGAGAAACTGTATAATTTGGAAAGATCCTTTAGTCCGTGATGATTTTCTTGGCAGAATATATTAGACTATCTTCAGAAAATGGCAGTCAGTTCTTAGCTTCTGAGTGATGGGGTTTAAATCAGATCCTTTGTTTCAGCCTCCTGGGTCAATTCAGCATTAACTGACTTGGCTTTTCATCAGTTAGAAAAAGAAATAAGGCTAGATCTTCCCATCAGATTGTTTTCAGTTATAACTCAGTGCCCACATTTCAGCTATTCATCTATAACAGCAGAAACTTTGCCCCACATATTATAAAAATGTGTCAAGTTGATTTTATAGGCAGTAGCATTATAATAAACTTCTCCAAACTTAATCAAGCTTACTGATTTATTTGGATAGTCAATGGTAGTATCTGATTTTCATTCCAGCATGGATTAGAAACAAATTCCTCATACTTTGAATTATTTTTTTATCAGATGTCTTGTTTTTTAGCCAACCCCTTACTGAGTCTAGACTCAGATTTGGAGATATAATCATCTGTAACTTGTAACATCAGATGCATATATTGTATATCAGTTTAATCAGGCAACTTGATCAGATTTGGAAGAAGTTATGATAACAATTATACCACATGCTCTATCAGCTTGGCATATTTCACAGTATGTGGGACAGATTTTCACAGATAATTATTAGTCTGATTAGTCTATCTCCACAGAATCCCATTAGAGCGGTTTTTAGTCTCCAGGAAAAAAATCAAAAAAGAAAAAGCTCTCCAAACTCCATAGAGAATCTCCTCACCTCACAGATGAAGCAACAGCCTTTTTCAGAGACATCTGAATCCAAGACTCTGAAGTACCACCTTGCTATAGGAAGTCCTGCAGCTTCTCTCTTCTGGCTTTTGCTTTCTGATGCAGAACAACTACTTGTTCTTGAGAAAACAGGGAAGATCTCTGTTGGATGGATCATCTTGCATCCTGTCTGGCTTCACTTAGTAGAGGATTTTCTAAATAGGTAGCAAAATAAAAAAAGAGAGGAAAGATAGCAGGAGAGTGAAGAAATTATTACTTGGGCCAGATATAAGAAGGGGCAGACGTTAAGGAAATGTAAGGAAATGGAGAGGAAAGGAAGACACAGAACAAAGAGCTAGTAAGAACAGGGCTAAAAACATCCAGCCTGTTTTAGGAATATCCAAAAGTTCCTGCTTTGGCAGCTGAAATCTGTGGTTGAATATTTTCCCTCTGAATTCACATAACATCACTTTAAGAGTCCTAAAAACTTCATAATTATTTAGTACATTACCATGGCCTTCCCTGGAGGGTGCAGAACCCCTGAAGCTTGATAATGCAAGTTAGAAAAAGAAATATGCCTTCCTTTTTTTACCATTAATTAATTGGGAGAAAAGTTTGGGGGAATGTTCTTCCTCTATATGTTTTCTCTGAGGAACATTTTGCCTGGTGGTCAGTGCTGCCTTGTGCCTTGAAGGTGTAAAAGTTCCTCCCTCCTGAAGGACTAAGCAAATGCTATGGACTGTATGACACACTTGGATACAGCTATGTCTTAAGTGAGTTGAAAATACCATCTTACTGAACGTTGCAAGGTCACCCCTTCCTGTAGCAAGACAGGTTTACAGTATTTAACTTTCAAAGAGGTATCCTGTGTATTCTTGAATATATCTTAGGAGAGATTTAATAAGTTATGTTCAGTGTAACAGCTAAAGAGCAGCTAATTATGAAAAACATATTACTGTAGACTTACAGGCATGCAATAAAAACATCTATTACATAAATTGTTATTCCATTAAAATGTGTTCCTGAGACTATTGGCATTTATTTAAAGTACAATTACTGTCCAATTTAATATAAATTAAATGCCTGCTTGAGACATTTAATTTGGAGTGTTACTGAGCTTCCTTCTCCCATATTAAAAGCAAGAAATCAGCAGCTAATGCCTGGAGGCCAAATGTACCATTTAAATTCAGGTACCTCAACACTAACATTTGTAATTTCAGCCATTTGGAAAATGTTTTTCATAAGAATGTATTTGGCGTTAAAATCTCCTTTTCCCCCTCACTCAAGGCCATATCCTGCCAACTGAGTCAAGTCTCTGACTTCATCCAAATGAAGTTTTGATTGAAAAAAAGGTCTTGAATTAAGAGCTGAGAATAAAATATGTTCTCTTATCATAGAACACAAGCTTTGTAAAATGTCCCAGCCGTTGCTAGTGCTGGAAGGGTGAATTATCATTTGACTCCTGTATGAATGTATTTATTTAGGACACGTAGCCTGGTGACTCAGGAAGTTATGTAAAAACTGACCCAGTTAATTTTAGATGCTATTGTTGGAAGAATATCAATGAAAATTAATCAAATAGTCACGAAGGAACCACAGGGAAGGAGCATGGAACGCTGGTGGGTAGAATTTTGGCAGCGATTATCGCAACAGTTTTAATGAGAGGAAAACACATTGTCAAGTAAATTAGAGAGTAATGACATGATTAAATGGTAAATAATAGTTAAATACATGCTTGGAGGTCCAGGACAGGGACTGGGGAGGTTTTGTGTTTTGCATGTATTCCTCTCCAGGCTGCTCTGAGTATCCAGAGGAGCTCACCAGAGCTCTGCCTGTAATTTAGGGTTGGGTTGTAGCTTTTCAGACACTGAAGCCAAAGGAACTGTTGGGGCCCCACTGCTGAGTCTGAAAAAGCTGATGCTTTCTTCATAACTCTAAAGCTTCTCCAACCTTTTGGTTGTTGACGTGTCCTTGTTCTTTCACAAGCTGCCTCCAATGAGCAAGGGCCAGCCAGCACCATGGCTTTGTTCAGCTTGCACTCACCCAAAAATGACTGTGCAGGAGACATCTGCTCTCCTTATGCACAGTGAGGGAGAGGGAAGGAGTTTCTGTTCTGCTGAGGCAGGTTTAGTCCCCACTAACTGGGTGTTTCCACATTTGCTGGCAGGCAAATTGAGTTGCATGTAGGACTGTTTATGCAAAAAAGGAGTGCTGCGGTGCTGGTGGGGAGTTCGCCCCATCCATATGGTTCCTTTCCCTGTCTGCTGAGAAAAAGATGCAGAAAGAATAACATTCACAAGTTGTCTTCATCCTCAAATGCTTATTTTGCAAAATGGGAGGTTGTCCATTCAAACTCTGACTGGTTAGCTTTACTTCCACCACACTTCAGACAACACATCCCCAACCAGTCAGAGAGGAACTGACCTGGAAAGAGGTGTTTTACCTTCCTTCTGTTTGCCACTGGCCATTTCAGGTTATCAGAGTAAGGATACCTCAAAAAAAACAAAACGAAACTGAAATAACTCTGCATTCTCTTTTTGTAGGATTTTTATACGTTTTTTTTGGTTTTCAGTAACTCCAGGTAGAGTACAGTTGCTCCACTGACTTTGGTCAAATGAGGCTTCAGAAACCTTACCCATGCCATTCCTTGCTGCTTAGGAGAACTAAAAAAGAGTGGGGATGGGAGGTTATTTGTTACAAACAGGAAAAAAACCTCAGGATGCTTACTGAGGCATCAGTCTACTAAAAGATTAATTACTTCCTCAGATGGTATTTCAAGTGATCAACATACTGTGTCCTTCAATAACAGCCTGAATGCTTGCTCATTAGTCTAACAGAAAAATAATTTTCTTTCTTTCCACCTTCCTACACTAGAATAGTTTCTTACAAAAGTCTGAGTATTGTATATCCTTCAATATTAGTATTGCAGGAGGGGAAAAGGTGAAAATAAAAATTACACATTATGGTTTATAATGGTTACAGTCTTAATCTAGTCTTCTCTGCTTGGATGTACTTTGTGCACCTCTGTTGGTTTGTTGGGGGTTTTTTGTGAAGAAAATATAAAATACTTGGTGAGTAGGAATTTCAAAATTACTTAGTAGTGTTCTGTTTCTTGTGGAAATAGAAGGTTTATCATAGTATTTAATAGGATGATAGTAAATGAATATTAAATGCTTTTGCAATTTCTACCCAGGATACCCAAAAGTTGAATCCATTGATGAAGCAAATACTTTCAATGTTTAAATTACAGAAATTATGAAAATAAGAGTTGGCACAAAACCATTCTCACAATTTCCTGGCACACTACATGAGCCTAATTTAAATAAATGCTGCGCTTCTCTGAAATGCAAAATCACTGAACACATTTACAAGAAGATTTCAGCAGGTACAGTAGAAGGGCCAAGAACTGCTGCTGATTTCTAGATATCCGTGTGAGTTGGAAGGCCCAGGATTGGGCCTTGTCCGATTCCTTTCTCACCTTAAGTTGGCTAGTGCTTAATCTCCTTATATCAGGGGAGATGATGGATTTTTTAATGGTGGTTGTTACTATTTTCTTCTTGTTTTCATTAATTATTTGGCATGAACTGCAGCCCATCTTAAAACTATTACTTGACTGGGTTTCCTTTCTTTCCATTTTCTTAGTTCTGCACTTCAGAGGGTTTCTTTGAGGAAGCTAACATCTTTCCTAGGTTGCTGCAGTGACACAGGATCCAAGTTTCTTTGTTAAGAATTTTCATAACTCATTCAGTCACTGGTGATGTTGATACTGTTGTCTGAAGTTATTTTTTCACTTTCTAGCAAGTCACCTTTACTTCCTCAGGGTAGTTATACTGAAGCAAAGCACCGTCATGTCAATTTGGGTTGGAAACAGTTTATTCTGTTTCCATGATCAGTGTTTGGAAAGATGCTTTCTCTGTAGCTCCTTGTATCCTGATTCAGTCAGGGGTGATTATTATAGCATTGATACTAGGAAAATCATCAGGAAACCAAGCAGACAAACTAATATTGTAACAATGATGATGGGCTATTTTATGTATGGTGGTCTAAATGAAGAAAAGACATAGCAAGAGTCTTTACATTTATTGCCCTACAAACCTCAGAATATTACCATGTGGAGATAGCAATATTTGCAGTCATACAAAAATTCTCCAGAGTGCAGAAGAAATGTGATAGACCTTTCCCTTCACACAGTCTGTATAACACAAAGGATAACATCACCTTACAAGTTCTGTTGGATTCCTCACACACTTAAAGGGTGAATTATAATTGTGAGGAGCCTTCGCCTGTTCATTCTTCTTCATTTCCTAGAAATGTTTTGTCTTTGACTCACTTTACACTGTTGGGACTCTCTTCTTATGCACCCAAAGATCTCATGTGTAACATGCAGACAGAAATAATTTCTGTAGGTAAAAGACAGCAGAAATTGGCTAAAGATCAAAGGTTACCCTCATTCCACTCCTTCCTTCACTTTTATTATCCTGTCTAAATTTGTTCTTTTGTACAGAAAAGGGGGAGAGGTGTGGGGTTTTGTTTGTTTGTTTGTTTGTTTTTTCCATGGTTGAAGGTTGAGTGTAAATGGGAGCTTAAAGTTTTATTTGTTATTCAGCCCTTTATGTGATTTGAACCACAGTGCAGTTACTTTGCTAGAATCAAAACTGGGGGACTTTTAGGGTACAGAAATTGGGCAGTGGCTCATGGAAACCGTATTTCACCTCAAGTGTTTCTATGATCATTTATACGTTAAGTGGCAAGTAGAGGAGTTTTGTTGTTTTGGGTTTTTTGTGTCTGTATAGCTAATCCAGATTTAATATAATTAAAGTTCCTATTCTAACAACAGTTCGATATGTGGTTAACAAAGGTGTCTATTTTACATCCTAAAATGAAAAAAGAAGTAAACATGAGTTTGGAGAATTTTTCTGGAAAATATTCTTGTAATTTTCACAGTTTTAAATTTTGGTGGTCTTCTTCACTGGAACATACTAAAATGATGTTGATTTTTATGTCTTTATAGAACTCCAGGGTCTAGCTTGTACCTTCTAATACCTTATTTAAGGAAATGAAATGCAATGGAATGAGTAGTGATGACCATCAATAGAGCAACTAGTACAGATCAAGTGGAAAAGTTAAGAAAAAGATGTGATGCTTATTTAACGTCAGTTGTTTCAAATATTTATCATTTCTTACTTGAAAGAGATGAAACAAAAACAATAGCTGTCCTAGGAAACTACCACAAAAATTCTTCTAAAAATCTTCACTCCAAATTGATATATTTCATGCTATTTTTCTTGTCATTAAAAATATAATAAATTAACTTTACTTGAATCACAGATGAAGACTTTGTGGTAATGTTTGTGTAGTTATAGATCACCACAGAAAATGAAGTACTATCATTTTTGGCTATGGTGCAGAGTTTCCTAGAATACTGTTGGTCAGGAGTGAGCAATACTGGTAGAGATAGCTACAAAGTTCTAGACAGTTTTGACTTATACCAAAACCTTGAATTAAAGTTGTTGGTGCTGCTTCTAAAAACACAAGATGGACATAAGAGGTAACATATGTTTCCACTATCTCTCAGTCCACAACTTTATATTATTGTCAAACCTCAAATATAAAGGAAGAAGTAATTTTTAAATAAAAAACCCTTCATCATCCCATTTGGAAAACACAATTATTTTTAATTATAGCACTGTCGTTTAACTACAAATATTATTTGTCATATCAGTGCCGTAAGTGACCAGAGTTATGTCAGATGTCTCTAAGTAGTGTGGCTATATGTCACACTGATATGCAAATAGGAAGAGAATCCAGGGTGATAATGGCTAACAAAGGTAAGAAGAGAGACATCCTCGTGTTTAAACTAATCTCCATCAATGAGGGATCAGCATGAGGGGCATTATCTCACATGTGTCTCATAAAAAATTCCATATACTAACACCAAATCATCTGGTGTGGGCCATGGTCAGAAACAGGATACTGGACTAAGAATATCCTATGCTGCCTGTAGAGTTTTCCAGAGCTTTCCACACTTTTGTGCAGCAGATGTGAACCATGCCTGCAATGCCTGTTCTGCTTTAATTATTTGCACTCCTGTATTTGAATACCAGGTTTTGGCCACCTGACCAAGCAATTGCTGAAGCTGGCCGATGGCCGCGTGGTGCTGGCACTGGAGGGAGGACATGACCTTACTGCCATCTGTGACGCCTCTGAAGCCTGTATAAATGCCCTCCTAGGAAATGAGGTAAAACATAAATCATAGCAGGTGAAGAGAATGAGCAAAGTCTGCTGAAGCTGCTATCTTTGGCATTCTTTTTTTAGTAACAATGTTTCTTCATTGGTATAAAAACCATGGAATTTGAATATGTCTTAGAAATGAACAGACCTGGTTTGCATAAATACCTCTAAACTAGATGATTATACAAATTCTTTAGTGTATGCCTAAATTATTCCCAGTTCTGAGTAGTATTTAAAACCTACAAATTGCTTTTAGTGATGTGCTGAATACCAGAGTTGACATCACTGGTAGAATGGACCTTTTAGCCATATATCATGGGAAAAAAAAGGCTTTTTCAAGGTAACTGGTAATCTCAAAAAGTGGACATTGCAAAGGCACATATTTTGCAGAATTTTGACACTTCACTTCTGAAACGTTAATAAAAATGTGTACAAGATTTAAAAAAATTATAAATGAAGATTCAGGTTGATTTGTATGCAGTTGGAATTTCCAAGGGTTATCAAACACTGTATATGTTAACAACTTTTGAGAGGAGATGGCAAGATTAGGTAAATATGAGTATGTGCCATTTATGTATACAAATGCAACATAAGGATTCCTATTAGTGAAAATTTTCTTTCTATCCATCACAAAATATCTTTTACCCTATAAATACAGGAAAAAAAATGCTGAAGGTGCAGCCAAAATAATTTATGAAGGGACAAAAGCCTTTACCATAAATTGTGAATTTTGCAAGATCTTGTTATAAAGTGGAGTGTGCTACTTTGTTTCCCCCTCAGGGGAAGTCTTAATAGCTATATAATCTCTCCAATCAAATGTGTTAGTGCCAAATTGCAGGCTAGTCTGCCAGTTCCCTTCCACCTTCCACTTCAAGGCTTCCTACCTATGTGAAAAATGTGAAGTAATGTGTCTTCTGATGGATATTGGGTAGAAGAATTTTCTAAGTGTACTTTTAAACCTTTGCTTTTCATCTTTATGACACATCAACAATGCTTATTATTTTTTACATTATACATACAATAAATAAAGTGTTAGCTTTTTAAAAAATATTCTCAGAAATGTAAAACAGGCACCAGAAAAAAAGAGAAAGATTTCAATGGATTTTATCTACTGTCACCTTTGACATACTCCATAGGGAAAGTTTTCCAGTGTGGTGATATATGCTACTTTAAAAGCTGCTCAACTCAGTGTTAATTTTTCTATTTAGGTACTGAAATATGGATTACATGACCCAGCTTGAGGCATCTGACAGTCTTAGTGAATACAGCATTGCCTTCCTGATCAGCTGCCATTTCAGGACACTCTCCTTGATATTTCTGTTGTCATCTTCCCTGTGATAATAACTTACAACACCAGTGGCTTTTCATAGCATTTCTAAACCCATTTCCTGAAGTTTGCACTTTTGTGGGACTAATGTGAATGGTTCTATGCTGATGGTGTGATTTATTCTCCTCTGTGTAGGTGCCTGGTTTTCCTCTATCCAGTTATGACCATTTGGTGGTGCTACCCATTTGTGGAAACTGCCTTGTTTTGTTTACCACTGTCTAAAACCCAACTACTATTTCTGCTGTCACTGAATGAGAATAAATTTAAAAACCCCCATGCAGTTATTTTAAATTCGCTTGTGAAAGGACATGGTCCTTAATAACTCGAAACATCTCAGGCAATAAGCAATTTTCTCATGTCCTTTTCCTAACAACAACTTTGTCTTCTGGGACATGTATCAAATGATTTGGTGCAGCAGAATTTCAAAAAACAAAATATGCTATAGCTGTGGAGAAAAGTACTCCAGAGAGGATGTTGCTACCAAGAGTACCACAAGAAACCAACACTGGCTTAAAAGGATAAGTAAAGGTGTTGCTAAGAAGCAGACACTTATGACAAAGTCTGATACCTAGCTAGCCATTACGAATAGATTTATGGCAAGATACACCACATGGCCAACAGCATATATATACACTGCTTGATTTCAGCATACTATTCATGAACTTGCTCAGTGAACTCCAAGTGTGTTCTGCCAAGGACAGAATTTTTTTTTTCTTTAAACAACCAATTACTATAATTTGACGATGGATTCTTCTCTAAATGCAATTTTTTACAGGTGATTAATAGGACAATTATAACTTATTATCTGGCTTTCACTTTTACAAATAATAGTATATGCTGCGCCCCTAGTTTAAAAACATTGGCAAGATTAACTTCGGTTCTAAACTCTACACATGTATTTGAACTCAAATTAAAAAGGTTGGGAAAGGCCTTTGTGAGGTACCCTGCAGTTTGTCAGATGTATTTATTCATGTGCTGAGGATTAGAATTCATAAACATTTTGCAGAGCTTTTAAAAAACTTTTTCTTTTCTTTTGTTGTTTTTGGCCAGGACTTTTCAATACAGAAATTCACTGATTCATGTGTCCTATTACCAACAGAATAACACTTTAAAAAAATTCTAAAACTAGCCACAACTTACAGCTTTCAACTTTCAGGGAGTGCTGGTCTGATAGGTTACCTAAAAGGTAACATTAAATTTACAAATGCAAAATCCTTATTCCCTTAGTTTCTATCAGAGAATCAAGAAGGCAAACAGATTGATATCCAAAATAGATATATTTTAATTTATACATGGCTTATAGCTTAGTGATTTGTTTGGTAATATAACTTCTCACTCTTCTCTTAGAAAAAAGTGAGTGAAGACACTGGGAAAATAATACTCTATCAAATTAATCTTCCTTAAATATTTTGAACATGGAGGACTGGTATAACTAACAGAATTTCAAGGAGATCCACATCCTTTCTGACAGCAACTGGAAAGAAGGCAAGACACCCTATGGTGTCTGAAGGGGCTCAGTTTGGTTGGGTTTGTGAAATCCTTCTTAAATAATGAACAAACCAAAAAGGAAATTATAGAATTAAGGATAAAATTTATAAAGATTAATTTTTAATTAGAAATTTTACATGTAAAATTACTTATTAAATGTTTTGATATCTCAGGTTTTCTCCATGCTTCTATTTACAAGCAGAAAGTTTCCATGTCACTTTGAGAAAAATCCATTTGACCATTTGCAGACCTAATTAGTAGCACTGTAGGTTATCTCCTTGGAAGGAAATCTTTCTAAGAGGTGAGAAGAGATTAGGCAGCTGGATTCCCTTGAAATCCAAAAGGTAAACATGACAAACCTTCTGGAAGGTGAAAAGGCAAGATGACCATCAGTTGCCTTAAAATATCCCTGAATTTTCTCAACATCATTTGATAACTGGTCCGTTAAAAGAGCATCTGTCAAAACAAAGGAAAGGATGGATTCAGATAATTCCAAAAGAATCATTGCTTTCACGCCTTTCTGAGATTATGATATGCATGCTGAAAAGTGAATTCTTTCACTTATTGTGACACTCTTTAAAAGATTCTACAGTTTTTCACACATTGATTACATAGATTTAAAAACTAATTTTTAAAGTGTTTATAGATATACATATGACTTTAATTAAAAAAAACCCATTGAATATTAAGATTTATATTTTATCCAAGAAGACTGTGAAAATTGGGTTGAATATTGAGGTTTTTGCCCCAAAATCTTCATTGTGGAGTATGGAAATTTCACCCTGTTTTTCCCACCCTAGCTTTGGTGCTACAAAGAGCACTGCTGTGACTTTTGGTCTCTGGTGGTGGTGAGTAATACTGTTCTAGATATGTAAGGATGTATGTTCTGCTTTCTTTCCTCCACCTTATTTCTGGAGAGGCACTACTTGGGTTTAAAAAAAATCTTTGGGCATGGGCTTTCCTTGAGTCCAATATGCTAAATCCTATGTTTTATTTCCAACATAACTGCCTTCATAAATCTGCAGCCAGAAAGATTAGGGAAGTATTCTTTCAAGCACAAAACTCTTTGAGTCAAACCCTAAGGATTTAGCTCTTCCTTCATCCCATCCCTTTTAAAGCAGCCAGGTGTGATATCTCCATGGGACACAAAAGCTAGTTTAACATCATGGTCCCTGTGATCTGCCTACAGGTTTGGGCAGTGTCTCTTAGCTCCCCATGGCACAGCAGTTTCCTGTGGTCTGTAACAAGTGATAATTAGTCACAGATGGGGTCATGCTTTTCTTTGCACAGAGGAAGCACAGAAGTGAAGTCCACAGTGTCTCTGCCCAGCGGGACCCTGCAACAAAGGCACAGAGAAGATGCACGTCTGCTCTCATTGACTCTGGCAGCCAAGGCTGAATTTGGCCCCAAGTGTAAAAACATTTTTAAGTGACTAAATTTAACATCTTCTAGTAAATATTCTGCTGGCTTGAATTTCAGTCTGAAGCAGAATTTGACAAAACATTGTGATTGGTTGGCTCCCAAGCATGCTTGAAAACTTACACTGGACAATTTTCTTGCAGAGTGTGAAGTATGTGCTTCTTTCTTGCAATCTGTTGAGCTGGCTTTTAGGAGGGGATGGTAATTTAAGTGGAAAGCTTGTACTCTGCAGCTTTCCTGCTGATGATGAAAAGTTGGCATTTTCTCCTTTGTGGAATTCAGTGTCAATCTGGGGCTGCTTGCCAGCTAGACAGTGAGCTCTGCCAAGAGGACATTAAAAGGGGTTATTTACCAAAACAGGTAAGCATTTCTCTCTCCAAAATGGAAATATTCATGGAAGTGAATATGGCCTGAGATCAACTTTAAATTGCACAGTAAACTTGCTCACAATCTCACATCCTCATTGCTAGTCTTACTCTAATACTAGAAAATAATTAACGCCGAGTCTTAAAACACCTGTCAACTGCTGCTTGCATAAACCCAGGGTCTAGAAATAGAGAACTGGATGAGATAGGAAACTGGAGCAATGTGTATGCCAGAGGTCAGCATGGTGACATCGATGTTCCCAAGGTGGGCAGTGCTAGTCAGGAAGTGGTTTCACCAAGAAAACAGAATATTCTGATTCCAATGTTATGTAATTTCAAGGTATCACTTGGTTTTCAGGGACTGGCAGGTGCTAATGACCCTTTGTGTCTTTGTACTTCTTCCTGATGAAGTCTGATTTATTTACTTACTGCATTGTAACCCTTGATCACAAAAATACCTGCCTGAAGTGCTTATATGTAAACAGAGAGTGCAGAAATCCTGAGAAAATGGCTAATATAAGAACACATAATATAAGAGAACCTGCAAGATCTTTTAACTTACTTTTCTGTAAAATAGGGAACACTAAGAGCCACAAAGCTCAGTCTTGATGCTGATAGATTTTTTACATATTGTAACCAAGAAAGGTGGGTTGTGATTCTTCCCCCCGCAGCCCTGGCATCCCTGAGAAGCGTGCCTGTCTCCTCCTCTTCCTCTGCTTCTGGAGCAGACTCTCTGTCTGCTCCTTCCGTTCTGCTTACATTTGCCTCACTTGTCAGTAATCTCTAACTGCACTTCACAACAGTCTTCAGTGAAGCTAGTCTTGGTAGTCTAAAATGTGACAGTGCTGAAGACAGCATGGATATTGCTAGAATTTTCAGCTCAATACAGACTGCTGTAGTTTCAGATTGTCTCCACATTCCCAAGGATCAACTCAGATCCCTTTCTGAGCACATGAAATTTCCATCATTAATTCCTTCTTCAAACATTTGTTGATATGCCTCTGGCAGATTTTGGCATACCAAGTGATTTTTTTTTCCCCATTTACATTGTTTTTCCTATTTTGAAAATGATTAGTGGACTCACTTTCTACATTAATCTACTTTGGACACAAAAGCCCAATTCAGCCATGTAAAAGCTTTGAAAATGTGACCCTTTGTGTCTGGTCCAAACTGTCTCTCCAGTGGTTTGGTTATTTCTGCAGATTTGAGCTGCTCTTCTCTGAGAGATTTCTTTCCTGATTATGTATTTCCAGTGCTCTTTTCAGCTTCATTTCTGTTAGCCTCCATATTTAATACACTTCATGGTCTGAATGCCAGCATGTATAGGAGGGAAGGTGATGGTGCCATATATGCCAGGTGTAGAGTAATTTCTTTTGTTCACTGTTGGGTCTAACTGCTGATGTTTTCCAGGGACACTTCTGTGTCTATACAGTTGAATGCAACTGCCAACAGAATCCTCGTTGAATGCAGACAGTCTCATTTCAAAGGGTATAAAAGTAGCTGCCATAACCCACTGGCTTTATTTCTGCTGTGATTTTGTAATGAACTTCATTTTGGGCTATGGAAGATATATGATGTAATGAACTCACTTGTGGAGCCTGATAAGATTTCCTTGATATGAAAGAGGATCTGTTGGGCTGTACTTAAGGATGAGGAGAAAGAAGGGCTTAGGAGCCTGCCTCAGCCAAGCTTGGAATGTAAAATGAAAGTTTTGGGGGCAAAAAGAGTTAAGGAAATGATCAAACATGCCCATTATACTCACATCACCTACAAAACTGTTAGTGCTAACAGATGAAGTAATGATTGGGATAGGTGTTGGATGTTTTACCCTTTTTCTTCATTTAAGGGTTCATTTAAGGCTTATGCTGTTTTCTAAAAACACATCTGCCGTTTCTAAATATTCACCTGATATGTCTAAATGTTCAAATACAGCATACTTGTTTTTTAAAAAATCTATACTGATAAATAAAGAGGTGGTTTCAATATGTTAGGTAAAATCAAACCTTTTGTGCTTTGGCTCTTGTAAAAGTCCAACTTTAAGGACAGCAAAAAAATTCCACCCTTTAATAGAAAATCTCCTCTAACTGTCTCTACATCAGTTGGTCCCATCTTAATAATTAGTACAAAAGGTCTGCATATCGTTAGTACAAAAGGTCTGCCTAAAGAATCTTATACTCAAAGGGCAAACCAAGACACAGCTCTCACATATTGCAGTCTGGCAATTCCAAACCTTTTACTATTATTCCTACTGCTATGGCCTGGAGCTATTTTGTTGTGTTTCAGGGAAGTGAATTAGTCATCAAAGCCTTAGGAATTAGGAAATTGATGAAACAGAACCTTAAACTACTCCATGCTGTCCCTTATGTGTTCCTGCACCCAGCATGACCAAACAGAACTTCAGGGTTTTGTATTATTCCTGGCCAAATGATTGATTACTTTAAACTGAAAATGACTAGTGATAAAGCAAATGCTCTTTATCTGCATAACTCAAGGTGTGGATTATTAAGGTTATTCTATGGATTATTTCTCTAAAATCTGTAAAGCTTGATCTGTTGGTTGGCATTTTTGTAAATAGGCAGTTTCCCCCCAGGCACCTGAAAGAGCTACCAAATAGAACCACCTATGAGGGTGATAAAGTAGATATGGTCCAAGGATTGCATAAGTATCTGAAATATTATTTCTGTTGTAATTGCTGTCTTTGTGCTAATCCATGATACCTCTTAGACAGGAACAATCTTTCTTTGCACTTTGGCCTCTTTATAAACCAAGTAGCACTGGGACCCAGTCAGGTCCAACCAGCACTTCTCTGCATACTGGATCACTGAGCAGAATGGACTGATTTATGTTATTTGAAAACAAAACATAGTGCTATTGTTTCTAGCCAGAAGAAAATCTTGCAGCTGCAATTCCATATGGACTTCTAAGGAAATAATGACATGAACAGCCCTATTCATTTTAGTTACCAAGACTCCAAAGGACTGGTGATATTTGCAATGTCTTTATCACTGAAAGGCATTCACTGCTGATTGTAGTGGCAGGATCCCAGAAGTTTTGGGATTTGTAGCTAAGCTTGCTTAAAATAGCAACACTGAGGGAGTATCCTCATTGCAGTTACTTCCCACTATGTGCGCCTGGATCAAAGTTGATTTTATCTAGCTGGTGAGTAGTGATGCAGCGGTAGCAACCTGGAGGACAGTATATGATGGCTACTGAACTATTAACTTTACAAAGGAAGCTCCTTGGGTGGGCTTCACTTGACCTAGATTAAAATAGACCCATGCATACTTAAGAAAAGAGTTTTGTCTGCAGTACAGATGTCTCCTGTCAATGGTGGTTGAACATGCTTAGCTTTAGAGAGGAGAGACTGGTGTTGAGATTGCTCTTTTTTGTCCACCTTGACAGAGCTGCTACTCCTCAGGATGCAAACCTGCACACCAGCCATGGCAGTTTACCTGGGGAAGCAGAAGAGCTTCATGACTCACCCTAGTTCAAAGAGAATATAGTTATTACAGTGCTATTACAGAAAAGTTTAGCTCAAACAGTTTTTTAGCCTTTTTTTCCTAGGAGAAAATGTGTGGAAGGTGGTCAAAAAAGCAAATGTGGGTGACATTCAAAATACAGTTTACTTTTTATATTTATCCACTACAGGGCATAAATAATTATTTGGAAACCAAATACTTCTTTCTGCTAGTGCAGCCCTGCTCAAAGAATATACAGTTAAAACTAGGAAATCAAAATGCAGCTGATTCTGTAAAAAACTTACTTAGGGAAATTTACTGCTAATCAGCATAACTATTTTTTAATGTACAGCTTTAAATACAACTTGAAATTAATGTTAAGCTAGTAAAAGCAGCTGTGTTTTATGGTTTTCCCCTGTAAACCTTAAAATGTGTAAGATGGTTAGATGAAATAACACCAGAAGAATAAAGATAATAGAGTGCGCACTTTGGTTCCAGTGCAGCTTCAGCAAGGTTTTGTTTGGAGTGCCCAGCTGCGTATACAGACACAGTGGAATTTGGTTTGTGAGGAACCTACAAAAATTACACAAATAACTAGCATTTTTTAATGAATAATACACAGACATGCACCTGCTTCAGAGACTCCATAGATTAGTCTTGCAGCCAATAGAAAAGCCCCTTGGAATTCAATTACATGGCTGGAAAACAGAAAACAAAATCATGACTATACATTTAGAACTGATACCAGCAACATATTAACCAGTTCTTGGGCTGAGCTTTTCCTGATGATTAGATTGTTTCAGTTTGTTTTATGTCCCTGTGGCTTATTGACTATTTATATTATTCTATTCTATTCTTTCAGCTGGAACCTCTCCCGGAAGATATTGTGCACCAAATCCCCAATATGAATGCAATAGCTTCTTTAAAAAAGACCACTGAAATTCAAAGTATGTTTCTCACTTTGAGTTGGTGGGTTAGTGGGCTTGGGGTAATTTTTTATTATTAATTAATGTCATAGACAGTATTGTTTCAGAGAAGAGTGGGAAAATGTTTTATGCATAAATTGACATGGTGGGTCTAATATTTATATATAAATATATATATAATTTTATTTTTGTTTCTTCAACATTTTTTTGTTCCTGCTACATATTTAGCCTTGAAAAAGTAACCCATTAAAATTATTTAAGCATTTCTGATTCCTTAATATTCCCAAATCTTTTCATTCCAGAGCAGTTTGTATGAAATAGATGTTTGTCAGTGAATAGACAGGTAAATTAGAGCTCTAACAAACAGTTTGTTCAGATTGTGTTTCTGCAGCCCTTTACAAGGTACTCACTTTGAGATTCAGAGGACCTTGAGATAATGATAAAAAGCTCTGCATGGGCACTGATCCATGGAACAGTGCTAAAAATTACATTATTTTATTGTTTCTGAGACAGAGGGTACATTATTGCTTCACCTGTGTGCTCTGACCCTCAACTACCCAGATGCTTTAGGGGATTTGCTCACTGAAGAACTTTGTGCCATCAATTGCTTTAATCCAACTGAGCACACATCCCTTAAATTCTCTAATCTTCTGGTCTCTGCCATTTTACCGAGCCAGTGGGAGCTTCCTGACTTCTACTGTTTGCTTTAGAATAACAAATGAATAACAAATGTTTTCCTTCATTTGAGATGAACCACAAATGGTTGGGATTCATCTACATAAAATAAATGCAGTTTTTAAAAGGGACACCATACCCAGTTCACTGTTTATGCAATCCGTGCAATCTCCATCTGATTTTAGTTGCAAAGTGACAAAAAAAATTAATTGTAGGCATATAGTTTATCATGCATATCCACTAGACACCTAAATATGGAAAAGCTCTAATTAAATCAGCTGTATATAATATATTCCAGTAAGTTCTTTGTGCTGAATGTATGTTCTTGGGTAGTTCATGAGTTAAAATTCCCTGTTAATAATCTGTTAATGATCTGGAAGGAGTCAGCAGGTTAAAGAGATTCATGTACTGTGCAAGATAGAAAAGATTTGCAAATGATAAGGGCAGAATGCTACATACAGACCACAGACACAAGGAAAAGAGATGCAAGTCTGTTTGAAATAAAACATGCATGTAATGGAAAATGGATCTGAAACAAAAAAGATGGTAAATTGAGAAACAGACAAACAGAAGAGTAGGAATACAAATGATGGCTATTGAGAGAGAAGGTGTGGATTTAGGAACAAATATATAGTGTAAATCTGAGAACATAGACCAGAGTTCTGGAGAATGACTTGATTTTGCCACAATTGGGTTTCAGCTGAACTGGTACAGTCATGCAGTCCAGTGGGGCTGTTCTGAAACCTTAGACAGCCTGCTCAGGGTTTGGACTTACTTACACGCATTCTGCTTTTCCTTGCAACTATCTAAAAAGTTATATTTACCTCATTTTTTCTGGAGACAGACCAAGTATTAGAAAGGAATATGCTTGGATGACAGAAATGAGCCCGGAGGAAGCTCAGTGCAGCTTTGTGATGCATATTTAGATCTAAGAGAAGCGAGTTCAATATTTTAGAGAGTTAGGCAGACTGAGGAACATTAGGCTGTTGAGTAGCACCTCAAGAGGTATTGAGAAAGCTTAATTTGTTTGGATCATTGCATTGCCTTTGGATATTGGGTTTCTATTTCTGTGATCCAACTTTCATAATGAATTTTAGCAACATTTTATACCAAATTAGCCCCTCTGTGCTTTTTGCAAAACCTTGAAGCTACAATACTTAGAAACAAAGAGACAACTTTTTTTCTCACTAGAACAGAATCTCTATAAATGCTGTGTATTGACAGTGATCCAAAGCTCCTTTGAAAATGTAATACATTTGGAATTACTAGTTCCCACACCCATGTAATAGACTGTTTCTAAACAATCCTGTTCAATAGTAGAATACCAACCCAAAACATTGTTTTTCAAGCAAGACACGGTACGGCATGTCCAAATCTATGAAAAGCAATTACAAATGCCTATAGGAGTGACACAAATATTCCCTTTTATTATTTCCTGGTAATAGTCAGTGCTCACACAAACCTTTGAGGGAGACTTAAGCACATTTTCACGCTGAAAGCAAGAGCATACCTAGAAGACTGCTTTGGTTTCATTGGTTTTTTCTTGCAATTCATGATTGCTCAAGTTTTGTATGAATGAAACCAGGAGTACGCTTCATTCTTTTCCCTTGAGCTCCACCAAGTTCTTCTCAATGAATGTAATGGCACTGGTAGAATATCACATTCCAGCAGAGCACAGTAGAAATGGCATTTTCAGAGACCAGAATGGTTTGAGGCCAATGTTTTTTGACTTCTTTAAATTGTCAATGCACAGCATACTTCCTAACAAAGCTCCTTTGCAGCTGTGTGCTGTGATTGCCTCCCATTCTATACCTCTTTGCCTGCAGATCTTTTGGCTCAACATGCATTCAAGGCCTGTATGTTCAGTGTACAGCGAATAAATGTTGCTCTGGATAAAAAGAAGCTTGAAAAGCTCTTTAGCTTACCCAAGGTGTTTGCAAAGTACAATTTTCCAATTTTAAAGAAAAATCTATTGTTGCTTTTTCACAAGCATCACCGAGCCCTCTTTGCATGAGGTACCTGCTGCTACCTGGATGCTATTTCTAATTGTGACTGCTTAAACATTTCCCCCCACAAACCACAAACACCCTGCCATGTAGTTCCTTTCTCCAGGACCCTCCACTGCAGTATAGGGGCTGCCACCTGCCTTCTGGCCTGACTCTGCTCTCTATCACTGAAGCCCCTCTCATAACACAACTCTCCATGTGGGGAAAAAAAGCACACCACCAATGGCTTGGGAGTGAAGGGCAGTTAAATGGGCGCAGAGAGCCCACTAATATGCTTAAATTGGCCCTGAGTTTTAATGTTACAAGAAAATCAGGATTCAGGGGGCAGCTGGTGTGCAAGCCTCTGTGTGAATGAACAAATGTGATGTAGCAATCCTCACTGATGCTGTTTTATTGTTGCTGCAGGAGAGCAACACAGTGGTAGCTGGGTACTAATATTTTATTTTATGAATAAAAGCCCTTGAAAACTCCAGCAGTGAACATGGGTTCATTTCTTTTATAGGCAAGAGGGGGTATTATTCCCATGCCAACAGATTTGATTTTCTTGCACATCTGTTTCTGCAACAAAAACCCCACCCACTCTGTGAACATTTAGCTCATAAATTATAGGGTTTGAATTGGGTGTATATTGCAAAGAGTGACTTTTGCACATAGGATCTGTGAGAACATTGTGGAATGCTCATATAACTTTTTTGTTTGTTTTTAGTGTATTTTTTTAATGAATAGAGAATATGGCCTCTGAGCACAGTAATAATAGAGAATATTTTTGTCTTGTTTTTATAAAATTTGCCAGGCTCCAATCATTGAGCCTACTGTTATGTATATAACTTTTTAGCTCTGTCTTTCATGTTTTTGGAGCAAGGCCAACCTCCTAACACTTAATCTCAACTTTGTAGGATACTTAATACACTTTACATTTTATCCCCAGAAGGTCCCCGTTATTTAAAGATTCTGCTAACTACTCAAACGTGCACACTATTAGAGTTCAAAGAAACACTCTGGCCATGCTCACTGGTTGTTCTTGAAGATTGACTTGGACTTTCATCTCACAATGATGTTTTTGAATAAAGACATTTTCAGACTTTATCGACAGCTGCTTTCTCACTGGAGGGAAAAGTTCATCCTTCCAAAAGCCTAGAACTGTGTTGAGAGCTGTGTTACCAAAGAGGGAGTTTTCAGCAGCCTTTCTGCAGCACAGGCAGCACCACTGCTGGCCTGGCCTCCCAGCTGTCAAAGCCTCCAGCTACCCTCTGGATAAGCACCTCAGCTCAGCCTTCTGCCCAGCTGCCAAAATCCTCCTTTTAGTCCTTGGAAAGGTCCCCTGCTTGATCCCCTCTCTTTCACAGCTGTTGAAACCCTCTGTCTAATTCCCAGATAAGTACCGTGATCCAACCTCTGCAGCAGCTGCTGAAAGCTTCTTGCTAAACACTGAGTAAGCTCTGGTCCAGAGCTCCCAGACTTCCCAAAGCTCCTAATTCCCAGGTGTCTTCCACCTGGCAATTAGTGAGTGCTCAGTGTTTTACTGGACTGTTAAGAAATATATATGTAAATTTGTACTTGTTCATGTGGTTTCCAATAATCAAACTGTTTCTTAATAGCCGTGCAGTAGCAGATCATTTTATATATTTAGGATGAGTCATCTGCCACTATTTTTTGCATTTCTTGATGAACTTCTTCTGTTGCAGGCAGAAATCTGAAAATACTCATGCTTTTAATCCGCTCCTGTATTTCTATATAGCAGACCAGAAGGCTCTATCCCTTATGATACCTGGCAGCTTTCCAGCAACAGTCAATTCATATATGAAGGTTTTAACTAAATTATTGTTCTAGTATACGCCCTGAGGTTGGAGGAGAAAGAACATCCAGGACTAACAAACCTGATTGTTCTGGCAACACCACTTCAGTCTGAGCTGGCATTTCTGACTTCTTTCCTTTTCAAGACAGTGCTGTGTGAGCACTTTGTACAACAATCTACATTTTCCTACATTTTGCTGCCTCTGCATCAACTTTATGGCATATCAGAACTTCTGGTTATTAACCCTGCTCTCAAATCCCATCACCTTGTGTAGATAAAGCCAATAGCGTTCCTGACAATCCGTGTTCATTAGTCTGTGTGTTACTCCTCCAGTTTATTACCTTCTGGGGAAGGGTGTGACACAGCTCTTGGAATGAAAGCACTTTCCAACTTGGCATTCTTAAGTTCAGAAATAGACCTCTTCACTGCAGTCTGAAATTTCAACTGTACTGCTTACACCACAGTGATTTTAAATTATAATCACTCATATAGTGTTGAACTAAGTGATTACTGTTCTTATACCACCATGCTAGCTAAAATTCCCATAAATTATTATGTGTGTTTTCCTTAGGCAAGTACTGGAAGTCAGTGGAGCCATACTCTGTGCCAGTGGATTGTGCGCTGGCTGAGTCTCAGAAGCAAGAGAGGGAGGAAACAGAAACAGTATCTGCTATGGCCTCTCTTTCAGTGGATGTTGAGCAGTGTATTCCTCAGGAAGGCAGCAGGTAAGTGCATGAAATTATTACAGAGACCAAGGCTTTCACTCCAGCCAAGTGAAACAAAGAAGAAAGGAAGACTAAGTGTTGTTTCAAAATTATCTGCTAATTGAGATACATGGAATTTTTCATCCCTGGATTTCAGTTCTCTCACTTAGCCACTGGAAGAGAGATATTCTATACTAGCAGTTTTTGGGGTTTGGTATCTCTATTTTTATAATAAAGTTTATGATTAGTACAAGAAGCTTGTTTTTTTCCCATGTCTAATTCTTTCTACTTCATAAAAAGTGCAATATCCATAAGAGGTAAATAGACATGGTCAAGTGTAATGAACCATATTCTTCTCAGTAGAAGTTTTTCAAATCTCTTTTAGTTTTAATTTTCTAGGAAAGCGTTCAACAAACAGTCAGATAAATTTAATAATGATGCACTTAAATCGTTATTAAGTGATATTAGTCAGCCATTAAAAGTGGCTTCCCTGGAAGTTATGTGAACAGTCCCAGTATAAAACTTAAAGCAATCCTGACCAGGATTAGGGCCAGCTTTTTCTATGTACTAAGATGAAAGTACACCAGCAAAGAGTGAGAATGCTGTTTTCTCCAGCTTGTCATCTGCTTTTTACATTAATGGAGATTGCTTTCAACTTCCAAATTAAGATGATGCAGTAAATGCTATTGTGTGTTTTGCCAATTACATGTGAAAAAAACTCAGTAGCCACTGAATATTCTGTCATCTATAATCAGAAAAGCCACTGCAGAAGTTTTTGGAGTTTCCTTTTTTTTTGTTTTAAGGACAAACTTTCCTGGTCTTCGCCAGTAGAGAAAGATACAAAATATAGTGGAACCACTTGGGTCCCATCATACACAGAAAACAGAGGAGGGAGGACCAAAGATGAAAAAAGCCTTATAAGGAGACTCATCAGCTCATCAGGCTGTGGAACAACAGTAGAGAAAGGAGGGAGCTGTGGGTAGGGACAGCAGTGGTGGGAGTGGAGCCAGAAAGATCCATGGCTCCTACATTGTGACTGCTTCTTAGTTGCTTCATTTCTTTCATCCTGTGTTGTGTCTTTTAATCAGAACTGAACTGATAGGCACCCAGGGGACTAGTGCAATTCTCAAAGCTATGGATATGTTTGGGAATGAAGATCCCTCACAACAGTGGCAACAGTCATCTGTCAGAATTGAGGCATGTCTCAAAGGGACACACAGGGGATAGAGCTAGCTAGTAAAGTTCACAGTATTTTCATAATTACCTTTCCAATTGTAATTATATTTTATTATGCCATGGCTATTCTTGTGCTAGGATTATTGCAGACAACTTCATAAAAGCTTAGAGAAGAATCCATGATGAACACAAGATGTATTTTAGATTTATGACTGTGCTAATCAGTGCTCAGCTGAGGAATAATGTAGATGAAAAAAACCATCAAGTTTCTGATGGTTACAAGACACTTCTGCTAGCTAGGGACAGAAAAAATCCCACTTGTGTATGCATAGCTCTGAAATACATAAATAATTTTAGTTAAAGTATTGGAAATAATGCAGTCAAGCAAATTAAAGCTATAAATTGTCTGGAAAAGGGCATGGCTAATTTTGTGTATTTTTACATTGCTGAGAATAACCAAAAATTTTATTTGTTATGTGATTCCACTCAAAACTCCAACTA
This sequence comes from Sylvia atricapilla, assembly GCF_009819655.1. Classification (NCBI taxonomy): domain Eukaryota; kingdom Metazoa; phylum Chordata; class Aves; order Passeriformes; family Sylviidae; genus Sylvia; species Sylvia atricapilla. The sequence continues at coordinate 30,601,369 of NC_089140.1, forward strand.
CCAAGAGCAACTGCTGCTCCTACATGATTTGAACAAAATAACTCTTTGACTAACACTGCACTTAATTACTGTAGTTATTAGCTACCAACTGATAACCTGTGACAGTTTCCACCCGTTCTGAAAACAGAATTTCAGGCCAGTGCTGAGAAACATGGAAAAAAAAGGATGTACTGAAATGAACACAAGTGGAATTCATGTGGCTGCCAGATTCATTGCACTTCATCAGTTCTGGACTCTTGTAGGGATGAATCCATTGTGATGAATTATTTTGTGGAAAAATGACTTCGTTTGGAATATCTTCTGTGGTGCTGCAGACATTTGTCAAGAGCACAAAAGAAAAAAAACAAAGCCTATGCACGCATGCGTCCTGAAATCTCTTTCTACATTTGTAAACCTCAAAGAAGTCACATGAAGCCAAGTTGCCATCAGAGAGTGACAGGGCAAAAAAAATGCTATCCCACTGGACCAAAATTGAGAGTTAGGATTTCTGAGGCTTCTGAGCACCATTTTCTTTGTTTTCTTCCTGATCAATGTAAGGATCAATATGGAATTGCATGCTTTGGGTTCTATGTAATTTACTTCATTTCACATAAGCACACCATCTGTTTCATAGGTACATACCAACACAAACAGCAGTAATGTAGAGATGAGTTCAGCTTTGCCTTTTCACATTTTTTAATGTTTGTTGTAATAAAGGACTGTGTATGCAATGGCCCTTCTCCAGCCACTTCCTATGGCAAACGGAGGGCAGCAGGGATGTGAGGAGTCATGTCGGGTCTCAGGCTCTGAGAGAAGGTGTGCCCTTCCTCCTGCTGGTATAGATGGGGTCACCTTCTGAGGACCTGTTGCAAGCTTTTGCATTGAGTGTTCGTTTGGGAAAGTTGTTTGTGACAGGTAGGGTGGGAGCAGAACAGGAAGCACCGTGGCTGATGGGGCAGCCTGAAGGATTCCTCCATTACTCCTCCAGGAGTCAATTTGCTTCCTCTTAATTCCCACCACGCCCAGCCAGGCTGACAGCTCTGGCCTGCAGCTCTGAGACTGTTTCACTGATTCGATGGCAGAGATCCTGTCAACTTCAGCTCTGGATGGTCAGGCCTCCAGATGAAGAGCAGCAGCAAGCGTCTCTTTGCGGGAAACTCTGGCCAGTTATGTTGGAGGATATATTGGTGTTGGAGTGAGATGACTCACTTGAAACTCAGATTTTGGGTAAAGCAGCTCTTTTCCTGGCCAACTCATATCTGACTCATTTACCACTGATGGATAAAATGCTCCTGGCTAAGGCCCATATTAAGTATTTTTATTTCTTTCTTCTCTCTTTCTTTCTTTTCTTCAAGTGACAGTGCCGATTATTTTTTTACTTGATTTTCTCTGGCAGGGTAAATGAAGAAAAACGTGAAAAGCTGCTACACTTTTGGTGTTTTATTTTACCAAAGCATAACTCTGCATTTTGAGGTCCAACTGAATCTTGATTATAGACTTTGGAAGAGTGCAGATATAGAAAAAAGAGTTTGTGGATAGGAAAGGAAACATGTATGGTGCTAACAGAGATTTAAATAGAGATGCAATTAAAGAAATAAGCATGCCCTATGAAACATTTCTAACTACTAGAAATTTTGTTGATAACTGTTGATAACTGTTTATTCCCTATGTGAGGTACAAATTCAGCTGATTAGAATTTTGCTTTGGCCAGACAGCTGTTTCAGAAATTGTGCTGTGAAAACATTCAATATGCTGCTGTCCTTGATACCTTGGAGCTTCTGTATGTTTCTTCTTAAAATGGAAAAAGAAAAGGGTGTGGAGGGAGATCTCTTGCACTTACTATTTTTACAGGAAGCAGTAAATCTTGAGAATGACATTTATCAGAATTTGACTTTATGGCTCTGGTTCAGCTGAGCATAGATTTTACTCAAATGGAAATAAAAAGAGAGTATAATTTTTGCTCTTAATGTTACAGAGCTACCAGTTGCAGTTTCAGTCAAATTGCATTATAATATATAATAGAGCAAATGGTCGAATTATGGAGTACAGCCAGCTACCATTTAGGGTCACTTGCCATATTTGTCTATCAACACATGAAGCTTCACTTGGCATTTCACTATTTGGATTTCTACCTCAGATGTGCTGAGTACACAGGACACGCCTGGCCATACTCCACTGGGCTTACAGTCCCCTCCAGGGTGAGTAGCTGCTGAACAGATTTCCCAGGTCAGCCTGCACCCTTATCTTGCCCACCTTCTCATCCTTGGTGATCGGTACATAAGGAAGAGAACTAGGAGGAGAGGAGGTTGAGGGCCAGCCCTGCCCTGGTGAGTTGATATATCTCAACTCCTGTATCTAACCCATCCAGTGTAAAAGCCTTGAGGATACATACACAGGCATAAACTTTTCAAAACCTTTTTGAATCTGCCTCTGGCACTTGGGTAGTGAATCCCACAGCCTCATCAAGCCTTGCACTGCTTTTACTTATTAGCAAATAAAATCACTGGGAAACCCCTAGGCCTTGTATTGTGAGAAAGAAAACCACCTCTTTTCTTACTCATAATCTTTTACTCATATGTGGTTTTAAAGTCTTGAGCTTCTCAAGACTTTGTATTCCTGCTGGTATGAAAATAATTTCTTACCTTTGATGATTTTTGCTCCTCTCTGTGCTTTTTATAGTTTCGTTAAGGTGGAGTAAAAGCTGCATGCAGGACTCCAGGTGTTGGGCACACTATGAATTTAGACAGTAGCTAACACTGGGGATCTTTTGTTTCTATGAGTTTCTGCTCCTCTACCATTAACTCCAAACACTGAGTCGTAGCCATCACTGTTAGAACAGTTAAAGCTGTCCTTCCTTGTGTGTTGTGTTTGTGTTTTTTGCTTTCTTCTCTATACAGAAATGCTGTTGTGAGCCTTACAGCTGAGTAGTATTGGCAATTTGGCATCATCAGCAAACATTATCACCTAAATCTACTTGTAGTCTGCCTAGTCTTTTTGGGATGCTCTGGAGAATTCATCCATGGTGAAATTTCACCAAAATTATTATAAGGTTCTTGCTTTTGATGAATTGTTAATCTGTGAAAGGACCTTCTCCCAAAAACCTAGGTTCTTCTAAGCACTTGGGTAAAATTGTTGGAAGACCTTCTTTGAAGAGGGCAGTCACTTGATCCCTTTTCCCTAATTTTATTTCAGAAACTTCTAGTAAATTTGAAAGGATTGCTATCTTTTTAAGTGTTAAGACCTAACTCTTGCCCAAATGACTGTTACCTAAATGCTTACTAATTCCGTCACTGATTGTATCTGCTTTCAATTGTGCCATACAGACTTACTGTACCTCCTGTGGTTTCCAAAAGAGGAACTGCTTTTCTTGCCTCTCTACCTCTTGCTGAGTTAAGCTGGAGAATATGCTCAATAACTATTTCTTTAACAACATCCTAATCGTATTTCCCTGGAACTTAGCAGATAAATATCATCTGCTCTTAGAAATTTGGCAATGTTTGGTGTATCAGTTTGTTTTAGCTCTGATTCAGTTTAGGATAGTTCATCTGCAAGTAATAAAATTGCACTGACACTTCTCTAGTGAACCCAGATATAAATAGTTCATTTTGCTTTTGCGGTCTACCTTCCTTGATGCTCCTTTTATGCTTTGATCATTTCCTCTGATGTATTTTGAAAGATCTTTTTATTATTAGCTTTTATGCCTTTAATATGTTGCTCCTCAGACTTTCCATTAGTTTGCTTCATTGAAGGTTTGCATTTAACTTGCCAGAGTTTATATTTTATTTAATTTGCCTTGTTTGGACATTTCTTCCTCTTTTGAGAGTATATATGGAGTTATCTTGTTTTGCTCTTAAGCTAGGATGGTTTTTACTTCTAGTTCCTTTCTCTTTGATCCATACTAAGTCCATTTTTACTAGGATATACACTTACTCAGGATGTCTTATATAATGTCTTGAGACACTCCCCGAATCACCTTCATGATATAGAAATGTACCTCTTTTTCCTCAGCTCTTTGCTACCAGAGGATCACTTTTCAATTACAACGATTTTCTCTGAGATAGCTGAGCTAAATTAGGAACAGATTATGGCATAAAACAGTCATACCATGCCAGAAAAATTTATCTTTATTGAGCAGTTTCTACCTTGGAAACATACCTTGAATTTTTATTTTTGTGTGTGTGATAATGTAGCTAAGAGGAATCTCTGTAATTTTCATTTAAAAATAAGGTAAGAGAAACAGTTTCTTTTTTTGGGTAATGTATTGAGTTTATCTACATTCTTAAATACTACCTTTTTAAAAATTGTAGATATGAATTACTTTTAATAATTTTCTCATAAATAACATTTATTCTCAATTTCCACAGAACAGTATTTAAAATGTCACATTTTGCCAGATTTTATCCATCTGATAGGATTTTTTCTTCATCTATTTATTTTGTTTGAAGGTGTAAACTTTGTTTTGTATTAACTGCAAAGAGATTATTTCATTCAGCCATAGTCAGAATTCTACATATAAAGAGCTAAAGATGAGCACTCTTCACAGCACACCAAAGTAAAGTGAATGCAGGAGGGCTCAGCTCCTAGGAACTTGGGATTGAGTGAAGCCTTAGAGAAAAAATCTATAATCATTACAATCTCAATTGATGTCTTTCTGAATTTGCTGACTGCATGGAATTGGTTTAGATCAGACCTGAGCTCACAGCTGCATCTCGAGGAACTGCTCAGAGCATACAATGTGGGGTGGGGGGTTCTGCCTGTTTTATGTTTTTATGCCAACTTCCTGTCAGCTACAGGAGGACTGACTGAACTGGCCTAACTCACAGTGACAAAACTGAAGTAACACAAATTTGGCCTGTCAGACTCTGCCCTCTCAATTTTTCTTTTGACAACTTTTGATTTTGTCAGAATGGGCATATATTGATTCTCTGCTCAGTGCTATGGGATTTACAGTGTTTTTCTCTCTGTCCTTTGGCCCCAAAACAGTACTAGCTCTCACACAAAGCTCTAGCCTGAGCCATTATCTCATAAAAATAAAGGTTTTTAATGATGAACTGTTGGATAAATCCAGTGACTCCTCTGACACTAATAAAATGACGTTAAAGCATACACATAAGTCTTCAAAAGGAGATTGAAGAAGACTATGAGAGTGCCCACACTGCAAGACAACAGCTGGATTGCCACGGCGCTCTAACCTTACCTCTCTTTCCTAAAAAGGACCTTGCATCTGGCACTTACATATAAAAAATATTATTGGTGCTTATGCTCTGGCTGGTGAATGTTGGCCTGTTGTTGGAATATATTGGAATATAGCACTCAAGATCAGTGAGGGCCACTCCTGGCCCTCAGAAGCACCTTTGTCAGTGAAAAATTTTCCAGTGAAAGAAGTCCTAAATAAGATCCTCAATAGTACTATGTTCATGAGAATGCCTGTCCCAGAAGTCAAACATCTGGGAACAGACTGTTGCAAGTACTGCTTCCCTAGGTTCTTATGAATAGTCCAAAGCCCTACTTTCACTTCCAGAGGTTTTCCAGAGCTTCATTCCTTCCTGATCCTACCTGAAATCTATTGACACATATTGTTTCTCATTTGCAGAACCTGAAAACTGAGTTGTCATGCGCTTCCAAATTATCGTCTTTCCAGACAGACCCATAAAGTTCTGGATGTTTAATAAGGGCTTACTGACCCTCTGTATTATGCCAGAGGATTTTCATGTCTCCCACAAGTGGCTGGAGAAAGTGGAAGTGTGTGGTTGGCATAACAGCAACATGCATCTTCAGTATGAATTCCTCACCCAGTGTGTGATCTTTTATCACACCTGAGGAAGGACCTCAGCAGCAGGCAAGGTTCCATCTCACCCTGGCTGCCACTGTGTGCTCTCTGCTGCAATCCAGAACAGAGCAAAAGGGGGAAAAGAGGGAGAGCAAGGGGCCTTCACCTCACTTCTCAGGAATGAGGGAGCCACAGTGGTTACTGTTCATAGGAAACATCCTCCACCATGTGGTGAGAGACGAAAGATTTGAGGTTTATAGATTGATCATCTTTTAGAGTCAATACCCTTCGGAAAGAGATTAGTCTGAAAAACCTCATGTTTTTCACATGTCATTCACCTGACATATTTTTCAACATGCTATCAATGATCATTCCAAATCATAAAGGAATGACCTGTATAAAACAATTTGAAGACATACTGCTCATTTTTTCATTGGGCAAGACTTTAATAAATTTCAGATTAATTTAAAATTCTCTGACTTCCTTGCTGAATGAACTATCAAAATCAAAGAAATCCCCCATTAATTAGATTTTTTTCCAGGGGATCTCATGAATTTATACTTTCTGAAGAATATTTTACTGAAGCCAGTTATTGTACTGGCTTACAGGAATTTACTGGTAAACATCTAATTTATTAATTTACATTTATTTTTCTCTCCTGATTTCAAAATTGCTTGACATTACTATTTTAAATTAGTTCTTTAAAATAAATAAGTTCTATTTTAAATTAGATGAAGACTGAGATGAAAAATGGTTTCTGTCCAAATTCTTTGCCCTTCAATAGTGAGGTTTCTACATGATCTCAGAAGCTTCCAATTTTATAATTGCCATCATATTCCTCAGGTGCAGTAGCTTGTCACATACAAGGAATTGCAAGACTTGATGTCAGCTCAGCGTATGTATCCTCATCATTTTCTTATTGGTTGTCTTAGAGCTCGTCTTGCCTAAGCTGATGATTTCCCAGAAGTTTTCTTATAAAAGATATAGATATAATCAGATTTGATATAATTAATAGATAGTTTTTCTTTGATAGCTGTCTGCTAATCAGATTCAGAATTTAGTTTCAAAAGTTGTAGGCAGGCAGGCAATGTGTTTATGAAAACACAAAATCAAAAACTAGGAGACTGGAGAAGAACCTCAGAGGGCACACTACTTGGGCACTAGTGAACTATTTTGCTTTAATGGTGTGGGCCCGCTTGAAAAAATAAATGCATGTATTTTTAGTTGCAAAAGCTTTTAAAATAAAAGTATCACAGCTATTTTTTTCATCAGATTATTTGATTCTGTTGACACAAAGCATGTACATTTCTGGACAAAATGTTATAAAATATTCTGACATATTTTAATATAAACAGGAACATTTTCGGTGATTGCTTGGATCTAAAATGTTTTTCCACTTGACATTTGTTTATACTTCCTAGGAAAGAAACTCTATTTATGGATAGCTGAATAACACAAATAAACATCTGAGGGAGCTGAAAAATCAGCTTTGATTATGCATGAAAATCTACAATGTCATTGTGTACTCTTGTGCCGTATTCTGATTGCCTGTTTATTTTTACAGAGCTGCTGGTGAGCCCATGGAAGAAGAGCCAGCCTTGTGAAGTGCCAAGTCCTCCCTGATATTTCCTGTGGGTGACATCATTGTGTATCCCCCAAAGCACCCTCAGACATGTCTTGTCTGCTTCTTGGGTGGCACAGATCAGAAGGAACATAAACACTGGGCACAGAACTCGGAATAGCAGCTTCACTTGTTCTTTGGATGGACTTGAAAGAGCCCGAAAGATTCCTTAAATGTAACCACCACAATTCTAGAGTTACAGTAAAACGGACTTGGGAGAAAGAGCCTAGAGCATGTATTTTAATGCTGTTTGACCCACTCACCAACACAAATTGTGAAATAGAGTATTGCAAAATTCTACATGATAGATTATAGATATGAGAATTGCAACAGCCAGCAACGTACTCCATGAACTCCATTAATCACTTTCTGACACTTTTTACTGGATAATTTTTTTCATACTGTGTTAAATTGTTAATAGAATTTGTTTTCTTTGCTCTGTGTAATGAAGAAACAAAACCTCCACCCTTATTTTACGTGCCATTTTTTAACCTCCTGTAATGAATTCTTAGCTGAATAAGTGAAAAGTGTTTAAATTATGATGAGGGATTTTAGCTAAAGGGAAAGCACTTCTTATTGTACTATGAATCCCCTGAAGTACTGTGCTTGGTGGTGCTTTATTTTCTCTTCCCTATTCCTGGCCATCCCTCCCCATTTCATGTAATCTTTTCTATCATAAAAACACATTCACGATTCTCTAAAATGATCTTTTGCCTTTAAGAAAACGTGCTGTACCCTCTGTAGTTGACAGTAGCGCTCACCGTGTGTGCAGCAGAGATCAAGTATGGATAGTTTTTCAAACGTGTTTTTGGTTTGTTCTGAAATGTTTCTGCGTTCTGACTCCAAAGCAGCGACCTTCAGTAACTTCAGTGCAGCTCATTTGAAGCTCAGGTGTTTCTCTGGAGGTTGTGTAGGAGTGTTTTTTACAGGTCGTGATGTGAATACGAACTGATTCTTTTATGTAGTCCTGCACCAAGAGAACTGATGTTGCTTAAGAAGCTTCAAAGGGTTTAGGCTTTATTTTAGATCCCCGAAGTGCAGCAAGATCTCCCTGCAATGTGACTTTAGCTGTTTAATTCCATGTTTGAGAACGTAACATAGAGTTGTGCCTTTAGCTGAAAATGAACGCTTAAACTGTTACACGTGTTGCCTTACTGTCAGAGAGAGAGAGAGAGATGGGCATGTATGTAAGAGTACTTCAAATGAACAAAACTCTGCTACAGTAACTTTTATTTTGTTTACAACTTTCTCACCTAATGAACCCCAGGAGATACCTTGAAGTATTCAGCTTGCAGTATTTGATAGCTTGCTCAGCTTTTAAAAGCAAGTGATGTTCATTTTTTATATATTTTCCAAATCCAAAAAAAAAAAAAAAAAAAAAAAAGAAAAAAAAAGAAAGAAAAAAAAGAAAAAAAAAAAAGAATCTATATTAAAGCCATAAGTGAAGACTGTCATGCTTTTTATTCTAAAAATCTGAAAGGAACCTTAATTAAAACAAGATTTTGGGGAAGGCAATGATATGAAAGATATGGAACAATATGGTTTCAGTTATAGGCAGACTCAAACCTGTAAATCAAAGATGAAAGATTTCACTCAAATAGAATTATATAATTCTCTTTTGTTATGCAGTCAGACTATATCTTTCATGCATTTGGGTTTGTTTACGATTAGCATTTTAATTTTAAAGACTTTTATTACTTATACCAAAGCTCTCCTCTACAAGTCAGAAATCTGAGGCATGCTTTGAAAAGGGAAATCTAAAAAAAGGGATGTCATTTCCTATAATGTGAAGTAAACTTTTATTCTAAAGGGTTTACTCTGAAATGAATGTATGCCCCTTAGAAAGGAAAATAAAATTCTGACCCTCAGAAAGTGAAATAAAATTCTACCCCCCATTTACAAGCCAAAACCATGCTCGTTTTAGCAGCGCAGAGTCCCAGCAGGCTAAATTAACTCCTGGTGTAAGCCACCTTGCCTGACTCTGGGCTGTTCTGAAGGGGTTGTTCACATGACTAAAGCAATCAGGAGTGTCTCCTGCATTTTCAGCAGACTCCTGATGGCAATCTTATTTGCCATTTACTGTGATTTTTTTATGGTCATCAAAGAAATTTCCCTTCAAGGAAACCAAGGGCTATAGCTGATGAGTTGAGTAATTTGTCGAGCTTTTCACATTTTGAAATCATGGCTGCAAAATTTTAATTGACTGCATAGTAATATAATTTTAAAATTAACCCTAAAATCTGTTTGTGTCCTTAGCTTGCATGAACTTGTATATGAATTGCAACCTGAAATGTGAGTTACAAGCTTTTCCAATCAAAGTCTGTCTTCTGGGGTGCAAATCAGCTAAAGCTGTCTTTTTTAGCTGGAAACACTTTTAAAATGCCAGAGTAATTTGAATTAAACAACATTATAAACTCACACTTATACATTTGTACAGATGCAGTCCCAGGCAGATATCTAGACATGCCATTGGTTGAAGTTAGGATCGTTTGGATAAACAAGTGTGCTAATAAACTGCACACAGATTGCGTCCAGAACTCTTCTGATTGAAGTCAATAGCACAGTCCTCTTTGATTTCGATGGCAGATGGATCAGACCCTGCTTTTCTTTACCCCTTTAAGTCAAGAGCACCATTGCTTTTTGATTATGTCATTCCAAGGCATCTTACAGCCCTCTGGGAAATGGTTGAGTCTTATGGTGAATGTCAACACTTCCTTCAAAGCAGACCTGGGCTTTCTGAGAGGGCAGTTTCACTTGCTGCTGTTTTCTTCTCACAGTATTTTTTTATTACTGTCAATAGCTCCCCGTGGACCGGAGTTAAAATATCTTCCAGCAATTTTAGTCATAGTTCTAGGGAAATATTCACATAGACACTCTTAAAAATGCCCAGTTTTAACTGGATTCAACAACAGATTGCAAGAATTTCAGAAAGATGCATGAATTGTGTGTTTCAAATGTAAAAATTCAGATTTTTGGGGAGACATCAAAGTCTCATGTCTCCCACAGACCTTTCCCACTAGGCTAGAGAGATTGACACCTCTGAAAATTCAGTCCCAGATATTTCAAGTTGGCTGCCAAAATATCTATGTCTGAGCTTAGATTACATCTAGAACTGAGCTGAAATGCATAAACAAGATGGGATAAGGGTGATTTCTGTGTGACTCTGTGGGGAAGGTGAAGCTGAGGAGGCAGCAGAGAACACTTGGAGCCAGGGTGGCCCTCAGCCTGGTCCTGGTGGCACAAGGGCTGCAGGAAGGCAGAAGGACATCTCACTGCACCTCCTCCCCAGGCTGCCATTGCCAGCAGCAGCAGATTTTTACCTCGTGGGAGAATCCTGAAGTAATTTGTACTCTGCCTCTGTGCCAGTCATCAGCCACCAGAAAGAGAGATGCCTCAGCAGCAAGTCCCACTAACATGCTTGCTCCAGTTCATTTTCTTCTCTAGTGTTAGGAACTTAGTATTAAGCTCAGTAGATCTTTTCTGGTATTACTATGCTTTTCTTCTTCCTTTCTTGTATTCTTAGGTCCTTCATTTCATAATACTAAAAAGAGACGTGACTCAGAAGATCAAGAAAAGAATGGTTTTTATCCAGCTTGAGGCTCTTACCTGGGCTGCAGTAAGAACACTGATGAACAGCAAATCTCAGAACTGCTGAAACCTTCATGAGTGTCTTGAACTTCATTTTTAGACTCTGTGGAGCAATTCTGCCTATGCTCATTTGGTTTTAATATAATTTGCAGCTTGATTATATGATCTCTTTTCAGGCAACATTTCTAGCGGGTAATCAAAGTTCATGGGAATTTTGCCAGTGTAAAGATGACAGAAATATTAACTTTTTTTAATCATTTACTTTCCTAATTTTTCTTTCAGTATAAATGAAGCAACTAATTTCAAGCAAATACATCTGAGAAAAACAATATCATTAAGCTATCTTAGATAAACATCATAAAATAAGCAGAAAATTTTATGCAAATAAAAATGGCGCTGCCTCTACTTTGCAGAAAAAGTCAACAGCATGCTGCAGGCTGAATACAAGTGGCAAAATAAACCCCTCTCTAGAGTATGTGGTATTTTAGTTGGTGTCTTATCTAAGTGCAGCCTCTCTGAAAAGCTGAGAGTCATAACCAGAGATGAAATATTAGAAAGGTTTTGCTGCAGCCAACACCAGAGGTCCTGTAGAGAACAAGAATGTAGAGACTGACTAATTTTTGTAGACAGACAGCAGGACACTTTCGGGGCAATGTGTCTGGGACGAAGAATTAGAGGGAACTTTTCCAAAGGCACTGATGGCTGTAAAACAACTAACTCCTATTCTCTTACAGGGGCAAGGAGGTTCTCAGCAAGCATTTATTCTTTGGGAAATGCCTCCTCTGTCCCACCAGCATGGCCACACTCATGCAGATGTGAACCTGGCTATTTCCTCTTGTAAGCAGCAGCAGCAGCAGCAGCAGCAGTCATGTGTGCTGATGTGTGTACTGTGCATTTGCCCAAGAAGTTCTTAGCCCCCAGCAGACACTTCATAACATGACTGATAGGGGGAATTTTATTTTTTTTCAATAGTGGCCTTTCCAGAAGCATAGCAGTGCATGGTTGTTTTATTTTTAAAGGTCACAATAGAGCTTTGTGAACCGTGGTATTTTTTTTTTTTTTACAGACTCCATATGGAAGTAAAAGAGAATATGTACCTGGGGAGGGAGGATGTGGTGTGTGGAACCTGCCAGGAAAGGATCTCTCTTAAATCAAGTTTCTGCTACTTGCTTTTCATCCTGGTTTTTAAGGCTTTTAGGTTCTAAATTATCATTTAAGATCTTTGCTTTGTTTTTGTAATTGAATTCACCCTTGTAACACATAGAAAACCATCTGAAAAAAGTTTCTTTTCTGACAAGTTCCCCTGCCCTTGGTGTGGGAATGGGAATTGCTTATCTTTGTCACTTCTTGCAGCAATTAAATGTTTCATTTTTGTAACAGATCCAAACTGCAGCAGTATTCTGAGTGTACTATTTAGCTGGCTGTCTGCTGACTGTTAAAAAAAAGAAATTGTGAAACTTGCGTTCCTCTCTAACCTCAAAAGAACCCCATTTTGATTTTAACAGTGTCATTTTTTCACTTGATCTGAAAGGCTTTTGTCCCCATGAGATCTTGTTACTAGCTCAGTTCTAATTGCTAGTAAATCACACTACAGAAAGTGAAGACCAAAAAGGATGGATGATCCAGCAACTCTCAGTTATGTCTCTTCTGCACAATCCTTCATCCTGCACAGTGCCATGCTCTGTGTTTCAGCATGTTAGCATAGATTACAGCAAAATATAAATTGTTCTGCACCATCAAACACACGGCTCTGTGGATGTCAATTAGCACACTGTGAGTTGGGCTGTCAAGTATATGGGCTGTGATCTATGCCAAAGACATGCTTCTGTGGGGATGGTCTAAAGACAAGTGATTCATGCAAGCAGTGGCACAGGTACTGTGTGGTCAGAGGGATTCTGTGTCAAGATCTCCACACATTCCCCATTTGGATGGTACGCCTGCATGGCCAGAGGCATGTTTGCAGTAGCAGAGCCATAGGATGTTCTGATTCAAAGACAACTTAGATCCCTCCTCTAACAGGCTTTGGGTATGCAGCCAGAGGAAGAACCTGAACTCTGCACTTGGCCACATGAAGCTGTAAAAAAAGCCCGGGGAAAAGATCTGAGCTTGCCCACACATAACTTTTTCTGATATAAAGTGCCAGTTCTGCTCCTAAAAAAGTCTGTGTGAAAGAAAATTGACTCTGCTGGATCTATTCTACTGGCTTCATGAGCGTGTATATGTCATGTGTTAGGGAGACAGGTTCATACTCATGTCTCTTGCTGCTTAGTTTACTGCTATTTTAAATTTTATGATTGGCTTAATATTCCAAGTTAGGATGCAGTAGGAAAGCATAAAGCAATATCTGGTGAAGTCATAACTAAGGCTTTCAAAGCAAGCTTACTGCCATGGGTTTTTACAAGACTGACTTTTTGGTCTAGGGATACACAGCTGAAATGTCTATTTTATTTTTTTTTTCTTTTTAGGAAATTGATGTTGCTATCTGTTTCCATGATAAAAACCAGTCCTTTTGCTCAGAGCTCTGAAAGTTTATCTGTAATTTGTCTTTTCAGGCAGAGCAGATTCTAAGGGATAAAGCATCAGTAGGACTGACCCAAAGGGCAACATTTTTAAAGGTCAATAGTAATATTTCCATAAGAGTAAAAGGAACCACTGTTATTATTCCTGATACATTTTTGTATCTGCAAGTATCCAATGAATAATGTTAAGTAATATTGTGCTCCAGAACTTTGTTGATTATAGATATATGAGCATTGGATTGGCGTGAAATAGTCTTCAACCAAGTTGTCAAAATCCCTTTTGTTTTGTGTTTTGTATAATTCTTTGGCTATAGTCATGTCTTAGTGTTAATAAAAGCTATTTGAAGTAAGCTTGTTCAATACTCTGAGGAGTTTTTTTTTTTTCCCGTTTCATTTTTTAATCAGTGCAAAAAAGAAGTGGAGCTTTGAACATGCCACCCTGGTTGGATCATAGGAATCTGACTGTTAAAATATAAAGGGGGGAGCATGGTGAAGCTGGAGTGCATAAAAAAGGAACCACAAATGTTAATGTAAAAGTAATGTTACATAGCAGGCTAAAACACACACAAAGCAGAGCATTGCAGAGCTCTGGCTCTAACACCAAGCTCATATTCTATAGTTCCTTTGGCTCATTGTCCTGAGGCGTTGCAGAACACATAATTCTCCTCCCAGTGAAGCAATTTAAATAGTACATGCACTGTTTTGAAAGCTGCAAGGCCCCTACTTTGTGGGCGGTGGGGAATACCCAGCACTCTGCACCAGTGCTCTGCAGCAGAGCTGGTATTGCTCCAGCACTGCTGCTGTAAAACTCCGAGTTGTTACCTTGATAGAACAGACCTGTTCTGAGAAAGGCACCCACAAAAGCAAGGGAGTGAGGAAGGAGCGTGTTTGCTGTGAGCAAACATTTTGATCACTTGCACATTGTCAAAAATAGCTCACAGATTGAAATTGCTTCTGTGTGTGGACCTTCATGCACCTGAACTTGAAAACTGAGCAGAGAGAAGGGTAGCTAGGAAGTACAGGCTCTTTGTTTGCACATGGAAACCCCTACCTCCTGGCATGTATCCAGTGCTGCTCCAGAAGGGGATTAAAACCAAAGTGAAGCAAAACAGCATCCTCTAATTTTAGTTTCTTTTCATTATTCAGGATAACACATCTCTTTTTTTTTTTTTTTTTTTTTTTTTTTTTTTTTTTTTTTTTTTGGGGGGGGAAAAGGGCCCCAAACTGAGAAACACACAGTTCTATTCCATCAGTAAAATACTGTTTGAAAATCTGAACATGTAACATGTAATTTCCTTGGCATATTTCAAAGAAGTTCCATGCTCAGAGAATGTCAGGCTATCCAGTCTATCTGTCTACTTCTCTGTTTTGCTTGTTTCCTGTGATTCCGTTGTGATAAATTGCAGAGCCCTGTGATAAATTGCATTCATCATGTCTTTCTGGCTGCCTCACCTGCATTTTGTACATTAAATCCTCTCTCCTGGGTCTACTTCTAACATTCCAACCTTGTGAGAGATTCCAGCTAGACACCATTGCAGCTTTAAAATCAACCTGCCAGAATTGACCTTGCCTTTGAGAAGTGGAGTGGGTTTTTTGAAACCTTCAGACTAACAATTCTTCTAGGAATCTCCTTTAGATAGGTGGGAGTGAATTCCTTCAGATTCCTCCTCTCATGTTTTTTCATTGCTTCCCCTGGAGATGCTCCTCCCCAGAAAACATCTTTCTTTCCACTGGCAGCTTTAAAAGGAGTAGCAAGTATTGGATGGCTCTTTGTCAAAAAGGGTAAATAGTGAGATAAAGCTGAGTGAATATGTACTGAGCCACTGCTCTTCTCCCTTATTTTCTTCTCTTTTCTTTGAAAAATAAAAGGAGAAGGATATTAAAATTATGGAGTTTGGTTCCAGTATGCTAGAAACGCTTCTTCTTTATTTGTTTGTTTCTTTTTAAAGAGAAGAGTTTAGCTTTTACCTTTGTTGTCACAGTGCCCAGGTACAGTACTTTATTCATACAGGCCTCCTGGAGACTTGTAAAATAGGATTTCACAATTCTCGTTCGTAATTCCTTTTCTGGGGTTGCCTATAAAAGGGAACAGGTTTAACAAAAACCTAAAATGAAATTTTGTACTTTACTACAAGCTCAGTAAGGGCATGGATCCAGGATTTTGTGCAAAATTTATATTCTTAGCTTATATGCTGCTCCTGGCTTAACCTCTCTGTCCACATATCACTGAAAAATACCCAGTCTGTTATGACTGTCACAGGAATGTCTTCATAGAACATTAGTAACTGAATAGAACATTCCTGGTAAGATCTAAATTACCTTTCTTGTGGTATATTTTATGTACAAACAACATAATTTTACACCATTCAGATGGTTACAATGTTTGAATGTATCATTCTTGAACTATCTAATTTAATTAAAGATTAATCTGTGATAAAGTTATTAGTTGTTATCAAAACAAAATATCAATCAATCAATCAATCAATCAATCAGAGTAAAAGCATACATTACAAATGTTTATTTTGCCCCAAGGCAGTACAGGTTCTTTTTCCATACTCAGAGTATTTACAGTGGCTGTGACAGTGGCCTGGCCTAACTGCTTGCAGTTATGCCAGACTCTACACAGGAACAAAGATTAGGAAGGTGACTGCCATATTTTGTGATGCTTTCTTCTCAACTTTCTATTCATTGTCTAAATTCTGCTCTTCAGCTTGGGCTGTGTTAGGTAACACAACCACTGAAAGTCTAGCATTTTTTTCTGTATTTTAGGAAATCTAGTTCTGAAAACCTTATTGGAACATCTGTAGATAATCTAGTTTCTAGTCTATAATTAGTCTAGTCTTGTTAAGTTAATTTGACCTACAAACAGGGATAAATTAGACGATTCTTTGTTCTACCTACCGAATGCAGCAGGAAAAATAATAACTGATACTTAGAAAACAAAACCATAAATAATTCTGCTCTTTGTTTCTCTAATTCTCAGCTGCATCTCCTTCTCCCTTCAAAATCACCTTATAGAAATATATACTATGTTAGCTGAAATGTAAATGTTTGTTTTCTGTCACTACATCTGATGTGTAGCAGTTCTGTCTCTGCCACCTTAGCCAGAAAGAACCAGTCCTGCCTCTTTTTGAGCTGCTGCCTGGAGTGAGTGTTTGGGTTCGTACTGGAAGTCAAGTACATAATTTAACAGCTGCAGCAACATTTGTAAAAAGCAAAAAGTCCTGAAAAATTTCAAGAATGAATATGTGTGCTCCAGTTCTCCTTTAAAATGTTCGACAACTTATTTAATGAGAAGCATCATCACAGTGTAGTCTTGTCTTGCAATGAAATCTTTCCATCTTTGTTGACCTACAACAGCTTATGTTATCTCCTTTAGAGTCTGTATTTGTCCCAGAAATGTGAATCTAGAGTGGGATTAGACAGCTCGACCTGAATCCTCTTTGTAATATCAAAATTCATCCATAGCCATGCTTGCTGTCCTTTTCTCCACTGTTGGTGTAAGTAACTCTCTTTGGTTACTGCTTGATGGCACACCATGAAAGAGCAGTCCTGGTCACAGGTTCTTAGTAGAACTTGTTGCTTCTTGCTGCTGCTGAACATGTCTTCTGTGATTTCTGTGGGAATATAAATGGTTTATTGATTGAGCTGATAAGGTTTGCTGAGAATTGATCATGGCTAGCAAGCATCTGCCGTACAGAATTTTGTTTTTTAAATTAGGAGAAAAAAATCCGTGAGATTTTTATTGATACTGAAGTGCTGACAGATGGTCAGTACTAGTGTACACCATGTCTCTTTGTCTTTCATTTCAGTCAGAAATAGACCTACTCTGAACAGCAAAATGGCTCAAAGTGAATTACTTTTGAGGACTTTTTACAGCTGAGTGGTTTGAAGAAATAATTTTAGTTCAGTGGCACTCAACATGAAAATCCAAGATCCTTGTAAACACCCAGGGTTTCATACTCACAACAGACACAGAAGTAGGCCAGTCATTGCCTCTTTTCACAGATAGGATTAAAAGTGTTGTTTGAGGATCCACAAAGAGCTTGTAGCTGACGGAAAAATCTTCAGAGCTGCAGTCCTTATGCCAGCACCCAGACTGTCCATGTGACTATATTTCTTCCAGATGCCTTCACATTATAAAGTTAGTGTGTGTGTATTTGTGACTTCAGATGCTGAATCTGCCTCTTCTAATTTTAGCTCATTGTTTTGAGCTTGCTTGTTCTCTGGCATGTGTGTTACTTACTGGAACATTGCTAAACAACAAAACCTTTTATTTATTTCTTGAGAGAAGACTGTATGAGCATATAGAGATGTGGGATTTTTATGAATCACATCCTGTAGTTTCCTTGTTTTTTTACTTCTCTTATTCACTCCTCATTTTTAAATGACCTTTACAAAACAGAGAACTGTTTGGGTTGTATAACAATCCGTGCACAGGAATTAGAGCTTTTCTTTACCCTGCTAGATGTGCTGGTGATTTTGAATGTAGATTGCAAAGAACAAAAAAAAATCTCAGTGAATACTGCACTTCTGTAAGAGGTAACAACTGAACCATTTTAGATGAGGCTTCAGGGAATTTTGAAGGAAGTTATCTCAAGACTTGCAACGTTTATAAGCATAAGATATTATGGTTCTTATTACCAAGCAATAGAGATTCAGTGAATGGACAGGTGAGAACAGGCACAGGCTTCATGCACCAAACCCTCACAAATAAATGTAAAGCAAAGCCTTGTACCACATTTTAAGTTGAGTTGTAAAAGCCTGCTTCAACAAGTGGTTTCTCAAATCTGCTATTTTCTGCCTATTTAAAATTCCTTTCAGCAGTGTGAATGACTTTTCAAGGTGCATTTTTTTAGATCCTCCTATATACAATTATTTAAACATCTTCATGAATGCATGAAAGAAGGAGATGATATGTGTCACAGAATATCTGTTGTTTACCTGTAAATTCAGATTTCATCTTCCTCTAAAACTCTCTTAGGAAGTCTGAGGTGTCACACTCAGAATACATACTCTTAACTATGGGCAACCAAGAAGATGAAGATATTTCATATTTCAGATATGGTGTGGCCTTATTCAAGCATAATGAGGCTTGCATGCATGTTATGTATTGTGTCCCCACAGGATCCATGGTAATAGGTTTAGAGCAGTAGCACATGATTCGGATGGCCTGGGACATCCTTCATCCCTTTGCAGAATCAGAATAAGCTGCTGGAGAGAACCCTTTAAAAAATCTAACAAAAAAAGTCTCAGTAAAAATCTAAGCGCAGCCTGACACATTGTAAATCCCAGAGGTGAGTGGGAAAGGACAAGAAAACTACTAATGTAGTTGCCCCTACTAATGGATCACGAGCTGTATTATGAACAGCAGCTAGTACCTGAGAGCTCAGAGAAAAGTTTGAAATCAGATCACAGAAAAATGTGTCTACTAAGCTCCAGCCTTATACACCCCTCTTTGGCTCAAACAAAATGGAGAAGCAAAGCACAATATAGGAGGAATTATGACAACTGTGTATTACCTATCACCTCCATATTCTGCACATGTCTTCATGGAAGGAATTTTAAGGACATTGCGAACTATGTCCAGAAATTGAAAGGAAAATATGCACCAGGGGAGACTGTCCTGTGTGCTGTACAATTCCATGACTGACTTAAAAATTGACACAACCTTCGCTAAAGGAGGAGTGCTAGGTCAGGCAAACCTGTCAGAGGGGAAAGACACATTGATCACATTGGCTCCCCCATTTCTTTTCCATAACTGCAGAAACTCTCCATAGCAGTGTACTAATGCTGAACTTGCCTGGCAGCAGTCTTTGAGAGTTATTATGCAGGAAGTCAAGCAATCCTGGCATGGCTGGGACTCTGTCAGGAAGGCTGGCAGCAGCACGTCTCTTCGCTTTGCAAACTTTTAGACCAAATTAATGTGTATGTGAGAGACAGTAGACTGACTTCATAAGGAAGATAAGATTTGAAACACATGCAGTATGTTTTCTGATGCTGGGATATATTTCCTCTGGTTTCTGTTTTCAGGTGGGTCCATGCCTACTGTATCTATATCTAGCATCTATTTCCAGCATCTGTATCCTTGACTCACAGCAGGAACAAACCTGTGTGAGGTCTGGAGGGTGTCTATATACTATCCAAGGTACTTTTTTACAGTAGATGTAATGGCATTAAGCTGACTGAAATGATGAATCTAAAAATGTAACTAATGATAATTACTGAGGGATACTACCCTGTAGAAACAGAGTCAGGCTATTGTTAAAATAAGAGTTCAGTATATCCCTTTGCTGGTGATGAACTGCATAAAAAAATTGTATGAATATTTCTCTGTTGCTTGTTCACCAGTCACAAAATAAAGTAGTAACTACCCTGTATCTGGAGATGCTGTGTATCACAGAAGGACTCTGTGAATTTCACTGAAGAGAGCAGATAAGATGTACCGAATTGTGTGGAAAATATAGATACTGCCACATATATAAAATAACTACTACACTATCTTCTTTAAAATCCTAAATTAACTATACTGTGCGTATTTATGGCATTTTCTTTAAGACCATGCTTTTGGATGATGTTTTAACTGGTTGCAGGACTACAGTGCTGGACTTTCAAAGACCTGCCTCCTTGAATCCAGCATAACCATTGACTGAAACCCTGCTGGCTGCCAGCTCCTGGGCTCCTCTGTCTGTTATGATCCTCAGGGGAGTTAATTTCTAAGGATGTCACCTTGCTCATGCACCACAAAGGCTTTTGTGCTGAGTCAGCATCCCTCCCCTCTGTACCCACACTTTGGACATTCCACCATTTTCCTGGAAAAGCATGCCAGTGGCAATTTTAGGCATGTTCACCTGCAGTCTACTTGTTTTGGTAGGTGTGCCTCTTCTTCCTCTGCCCAGTCACTCCCATTCCTGCAGAGAACCTTAGTCTCCAGGACATTAAGCAGAGGCAGGCAGACTTTTTCAACTGCTGTTTTTACTCTTCTTCAGAATATGTTTCAGAATAGCTTTATGTTTTCTTTTTCAAATCCAAGAGTTTAAAACCTTGTGGAAGGGGGACAAAGAGAACTATTTAGTCTTGTTTTGTTCTTATTGTTTTCTCACTTGGTTTGGGAAACATGGCCATGTGGTTATTCCCAGGATGAAATGTATTCCCCAGTACCCTGTCAGCTGCTGATGGTGTCCGATAGTCCTGTCAGCTCCACAGCTGCTCTTAATAGCCATGCCCTGCTGCAGTGGCACTGCACCCCTGCCTCCTGGGGCAGTGTGTAACCACTGAGCCACAGGGCCATGCCTGATCCCTCTCTCACCCTCCTGATGATAATTAACCAGCATGCATTTAAGTAACATGTAAATTGAAGCTACCCTTAGAGCCCCCAAATTTCAGTTTTCTCACGTCTGCTTTGACTTGTCATTCCCCTCCAGGCAAGGACCATAGCTGTGTCTTTCTCAAACCCTTGCTGATCTAAGCACAGGAGAAAAGACAGAAGTGTGTTGCTCCAGCTGTTTTTGTGCATAGCCTGATCCTGCAGATATGCTTGGAGAAAATCTGGCATAATGGGTCCTGTGGATTGGCCCAGGTTTCTGCCATTTACCTGGGGTTATAGGTCCTAAACCAGGATGTTGCTCCAGACTAGAACTGTAAAAACCAAAGGCAATTTTGAAGAAATGGACTCAAGTTTTTCACCTAAATTTCTAGTCTATCACTAAAATGACTCAACACAAATATATATGTAACCTGCATTTTGGCCCAATTGGAATTGAGGTTCAAATTCAGATGTAATATATCTCTAGCACTGCAATATGCCAGGGGAGTGAAATGTTCCCAAGGATCAAACAATCAGTACTCTTCCAGTGTTCTTGTTCCTTTGTTTTCTGATATATCTTCAAATATGTTTTACGAAACAGCCAGGTGTGCAGCAGCCAGGGAGGAGCAAGAGAGTTATTTATGATGATGTGTGTAACCACCTTCTGGGCAGGTAACTCCCAAAAGCAAGCTGGACAAAAGAGCTCTGGCTTCAGGGATAAATACAACTAAGGCTGGTATCTTCCATGAACTGGACACACATAAGAGCCAGGGACAAAAATATTCTGTGCTGTGGATTAAAACAGCAGCAGGTGGGACTTCTGATGGTGTTTTGATTAGTCCTTATAGGATATTCTTTCTTATCCTTGGGCAGAATAATAAAGTGTGAGGAAGTCCTCACTGCCTGTTGTAAAGTAGGCTTTTTTTGGCTGCAGAATTGTTCTCTTTCTTAAGCCCTGCTACAGTGTCTACTTCCCCCTTATCTCACATGTTTTCTGTTTTGTTTTAGCTCACTTGAATAAGAACACTAAAAATAAAGTTTCAATAGCTGTATATGTTCTGAGAGGGTAAGTGTGCAAAGAGAAGTTCATAAAGCTAACAGAACAAGACAATAATTTAAGTGCCATGTTTCTCTAAACAATTAATTGATGTTAAGAATGAGCCTAAAGTGCATTGATTGAAACTTGTCCTTCTAGATGCAGTTTTTATTACCATTTGACTACATTTATTTTTCTACCATAACCTTTGGCTCATTTGAGTTATTGTTTCCCACAATCAAATATGTTAGTGTAATAGTAAAGATTTCCAGAAGGACTTTTTTCCCTCTGATACTTTGGGAAAGGCTCTGCATGTAAACTGCTACATGACTTCATGCTAAGTACACACACTGAACATGATACGTTTATTTTATCATTTGTAGCTAAAGAGACATAATTATTTAAGTGGGTGTAATTTAGTGTTATGGCATCCCTCAAATTGCAGTCCTGAAATTACTTTAATCTGTACTTTGGCTGGGGAAATATATGAAAAATTGAAAAGCTAAACAAAACTCCTGAAGCCCAGAAAGGAGTTGTTTCTGGAGGGGTTGCACAGACATGCTTGTGACATCTTTTCAGGAAGCAGTCCTACTTTTGCAAGAGCTTTACTATCTATTGAACTATTTATGGTCTATTTATCAGCCATCACTGATGGTGGTTCACCACCAGACATCTTACATGTCAAACTAAAAATGGGTGCTCTAGGCAAGCTGTATCACATACTGTGCCTTTTACAGCCTATGGAAAGAGTGAGAGACTAAGCTGTCCATCCTTTCAGGGACACAGAACATTGAACATTTGCTGCTTTTAATCTTAACAACAGTCTATTAATTATAAGTTGTGAATCTTGCCCCATTGTTTACATGCAACATGCAAAGCCAGCAGCAACAGCAACTCACTGAGTTGTGTGAAAATAGCAAAACCAAACTACTGTCTTGATTTTTTAAATATACTTTATGCAAGAAAATCCTCTCTAGATCCATGCCTGTGCTTTCTAGCAACTAGTCCTCTCTGTGAAAACCAGTCTGAGCTCTTTAAATAGTGGCTTCATTAACAATCTGTGCTTTAAAAACTGGGTGTGGTATCCTGGTTTTTCTAATGACTTAAGCACATTTTGAACTAAGCAGAGTAGCTGTCTAATACTTTTACTAGAATGGAAATATCAAAGTCAGCTCTTCTTATTACCGGAATCTCTTCTATGAAAAGCCATCTCAAACAGAAGTTTGTAATATCTGCATTTAAATAAATTTAGCTTCTTAGTAATGCTCTAATGACTTTGGGCTACCTTCTGTTCCCGTTGAAGTCAGTGGGAATGTTGGCATTGACTTCCCTGAGTTTGAGATTTGGTTTCCTTTCATCAGAGACTGTTCTAAATGTAGAGCCCTGCAGCCTTAGTTAGGTATACATCTCTATCCCAGTTTAGCATGAAATTAAAAGGACTCTTGCAATAAAATAAAGTATTTTACATCCCTTTAGAGCCACCTCCTGCTGCCACCCGTTGAGACTAGAAGAGCTGCCCTGGTCTTTTTGGGTTTATGAGTATGTTTCTTTTTCCACTGTGGATGACTACATTAACTGCTCCGAAGTCAATCCTCCAAAACCCAGAACCTCTGTGGCAGTAGAGGTGGAGTGGTTTGTTCCTAGTCTGTTATTCTGCCTCTAAAACAATCATGAGGGCAAAGTTTCATTTTCTGTCTAGGCACCTGGCACCAATAATAGCTAATGTAAATTGTGGCTTAAAGCAATAAGCAGACCCTGTGAATGTAAGTTAAGAGCTCATCTGTGTGAATTTTACCTACAAAAATAAGCTGCTCATAGATAAATCTTCTGTCAATTTCTATAGTCCTGGAATAGAGGTTATTTTTCCTTACTTTTATTCTGTTTTGATATCTACCAAAAGAGACAATCAAACTTTTGCTCAAACAGTGAAACAGCAGTTGAAAGAACATGAGTCAAAAATCTCTGTTTCTGTCAGGGCAGCTTTGCCCAATGGTACTATTTCTGTTGTTGCAGAAGGTACTAATTAATCTCTCTCTCAAATCATATTTTGTTCCAAGTTTGAACAGAGAGACAGAACCTTAAACAAAACTGTGTATTCAATTAATGACAAGGAGAAGAGAAAGTTGACTAGAAGCTAGTGAAAAATATTGTGAGTAGCGATAGGGAGCAAGAAAAAAGCAGCCATATAAACTGATTTTCAAAATGGGAGCATGCAGATAAGGTAGACCAATCAACCAGGGCAGAATGAAAGTATCTGGAAAAGAACTTTAATTAAGCTGCTGCCTTCTGCAGTAGAGCAGAGCATCCACTCTAGAGCACAGCATCCCATTCTCTCTGCATACGTGTTTTTGAGGGCTTTTACTATGATCAACAAAAATCCTTAGCTTTTATAAACAGCTCCACTACATTCCATGGGCTAATTGACTGAAAATAGGTTTTAAAGGAGCAGAGTTTTAATTAGAATAAGTGTCCATGAATTTTAGTTGGAATTATTCTTCATGCAGTATGCAGCGTGTCAGGAGCCTGACCAAACCCTACTGAAACAGAAATTGTTCTCTGTCTATTACACTGATCTGTGAATAAGACATCTAGAGGACTCAGAATTTAAATGTCCAAACCCTGAGGATGCCTACCTCTCCCACAGGGACTTATTAGTGAAACAAAAGTGTGCTTCTGAAGGCAGCTATCACTGGCATGTTAATATGCTTGGCTTACTACCAAAGGTGTTTGATTGAGTGTTTGTATGTGTGTCTGTAATAGATGTTTTTTAATGTCTCCAGAAGAGGAGTGAGTAGCGACTCTTAACAGGGGAAACACAAGTCTCCATGGAAACACAATAAACATGGTTGCACAACAGTGATGCTTGCATTTTACCAACCTTGCTAGGTTTGTATCTGCTTCTTGGTCCATTTCTGTAATGCTGTCACCTGGATTATACTCATTACTGGCCCAGTTTTCTGTCTGCTTTATTCATTTTATTTAATTAGAATCTATCCCTATCTCCCATGATAAAATATTTCCATATATTCTAGGGTTTTGCTTTAGTGTTTTATATTTCTGTGTATCACTTTGCCCCAAAATGTGCTTACAATGTCTTCAGTCATTTGTGGCAGCAAATGTAAGGAGCAGACTTCATCCACTAAATCTGGTCAAATGTTATTGCTCAGTTTAAATTCCTTCGAAATTGTTTTGACAATGTAAAATAAAGATGGGAGCACAATGCATACTGTGAGGTCAGGGAACAGTTCAGGGATGGTAACTCATGGAGAGATTCTGGAAATTGTTCTGTGTTTTAATATAAAAAAGATAATTTTCCTTGTCCTTTCTGATTATTGAACCAATGTATGTTGTTCTACAGGTGTGGCATGACTGCTCATTGTGTTTGAAGCCCAGTTTTACTCAGAAATTGCTCACCACTGTCACTTGTGGCAAGCAGACCTGCGAGTTATGGAGCAGCATTCTCCACTCCTTTGAGCATTGTTTAAAATATTGTTCATGGTGCTGACAGCAGAGCACAAAGCAGTTCTGTAGGTGTTTTAGCCAGAGGACAGGCTGTGGTCACTTCAATCCTGCTGAGGAGTAGTTTCTCAAATGAAAATGTCATTGAAGAGAGAAAGAGTGTAAGTCATTTACATGTGTGAATAATTTATTACAACATTTTTTGTTCTGATTTGGCTTTTTTCTTACATATGATCCATGTGCAAGAAATAACAGGTTTACTTTTTTGCATTAGGAAGCTGAACCTGCAGAGATAATGAGGCGTATGGAGGGATTTCCAATCACTTGTGAATTTATCAAAAAGAATTGGCTGTGAATTTATCAAAAAGAATCTACTGAGCTAGCTACAGAGATTTTCCCAAAGGCTACTTCTACAGAACTAGTTCTTCTTCAGAGTGCAGGAAGAACTGTCAATAGCATGACTGGCAAGAATGAGGCAAAAATGAACTCCAGTCATTAAAGCAAGAAGCTAAGCCACCAAGCACCCACAGAAGATGAGGTCACTGAGTCAAAAGATGCCACTTTAATGAAGTAGTTTTAAAACCAAAATTGCAGTTTGAGACAGATTAGATGACTATCTGCCAAACTACCATGGCTGTATTTAGGTTGGCTACCCATCCAAATTATGTAGAGCATAAAGAACTATAATGTACCATATATGTCTATCTCTAGCACTGTACATACCACAGCTATGATTCTATGTACCATCATGGAATTGAAACAATAGCGGAGCTAATTCTTAGCTGTATATAGCATTTTAGCTCCACTGAATGCTAAGTCTGGTGGTGATTTCCCTCCAGGGAACATCTTTCCCTCCCTGAATTTAGATCTCTGTGATTGTATGCACCAGTCCTTGGAAGGTCCAAACACACTCTCGGGGTGTGCCCCAGGTCCAGGCAGCTTCAGCTGAGGCACAGCCACGCTGTGGCTGGACCATGAGGAGATCTCTTTGCTCAAGCACTCTGGGCAGTTTAGCATGCCACCAAGTACACAGGAGGCCGTTCAGGGGCAGGCAGGTGTGAAGAGTGGCAGCCTGATGATCCCCATGGACATTTCAGCGAACAGCCATCAGAGCAGAGGCTGTCACTTCACACTTCAGCATTGCATTTTTTTAATCCAGTCTCTAATCCATTTTTTTTATGGAGTGAAACATTCCAAAATTACAAAAAGGTTTATATTTTGTGAACATGTGTGAGCCGGCTGGAAAGATTTGTGAATTCTTCATACCTTTCTCTATAGCTAATTCTTGGGTCCATCTTCACAGCTGATTGACCTGCATTTCACACATCTCTTTAAAACTTCAGTTTCAGGTTGCTTTCTGAGATAAGTGATACCCAATGCAAATGGGTTTTCTTAGGAGGATTTTGCAATAGAAATGTTAGAACATGAGGGTAAAGACAGGAAAAAAAAACCTCACTCTTAAACGTGTGCCAAGTACTAACTCACAGAAGCTGCGCAAGTTTTCATAAAGAATGTTGACCCTGGCAGAGGGTGGTGATTTTTCTCACTGCTAGCATTCCTGAAAAGTCCATAAAGTAGCAAGAACAATTAAATAAATACAGTGGCAATGGTGCTAACCAGGATAGGCAGTGATAGCCATTGTTACCGTGCTTATTATGTTACATTGACTTAGCCAAGAAAAACCTTATCTGATTAAAACAATAGTTCCCAAAATGCACTCCTTTTAGAGAAATTGATTTTATTCAACATGGAATTCCAAAATAAATATAATATTTTAAATTTACTTATGCAAATCTATTAGGATGCTCCAGCCAAGCAATAACCCAAACGAAGTTAACCTTGACTACTATGTTACCCTTTAGCTATGAAGTTGTTGTGAGTTCCACTTCTGGTAGGGCTCCATGTATGTGAGTGCAGCGTGGCCTAAGTCTCTCTCTTTGAGTTCTCTTTTTTTTACAATGGGGCTGGAAAGGATGTTTATCACCAAAAGGAGTACATTCCATGAGTGATGGATTTCTGTTACGAAGTTATGATTTTGAAAAGAATCACTACCTCCCATTGAACAGGCCCCAGAATTTATGGACTTTCTTTGGCTGACATTAGAATCTGGCTTTGAAGCCAGATATGAGAAGCAAAGCTTGCAGGAAGATTTTCTTTCTTTTCACGGTTTCTTAGCATTTGCACTTACTGCACAGAGGAAAACACATGCAGTTTGTTCATTTGACAGCTTTCATCCCTTTAGATGCCTTTCCTGACTTCTCCTCGCTATCTGTACTCCCTTCATACACCTTCCAAGCATCTTAGGATGCGGGTCATGTAGTAAAAAAAATATTTTCTAGGATACGAAGAAAAAGCTCATGATCTTTTTTTCATCTGAATCATGTGAAAACCTAAGATACAAACACACTTCTTTCCTCATCTGCCTCAGTCCCTCTGAAAATACTGAAATATTCTTATTGTGAGATTAAACATTTACACAGTCGTCTCAAATTTTCAGACTACCTTTGGTATAGGAATATGTGTCGATCAATTCTTTAGTTTCTTCTGCAATCACAGTTCAGTTCCAAATGCAAGTTAAAGAGCTTTAGAGAAACTTTATCCTATATCTCACCAGAAGTATCCTTACTTATTTCAAAAGATGGAATGGACAGAATCTGTAGTAGAAATTTCCTTAATTTGGTAATTTTGATACTCTCTGTACTTTTATAAGAATCCTGGGGGTCATTCATCCCCTTTAAAAGAAAGAAAGAATAAACTGAAAGTAGCCTTTAATCTTTAAGAACATTAAAGTTAATTTAAAAATGCATATTTAAGTTTCAAATTCAGCCATAGTGTCTTGAATCCATTTCTTGAATTATATTTTTATATGACACCTGGAAACACAATACAAATTTTATGAAGTTTATAGTTTCAATACTTTTCTTATCCCATTTACTTAAATCTGTTTTATGTGTTTCTTCAATGTTTTTTGAATGAAAAGTACTTTTTTCCTATGATACTGAAAATGAGTCAAAATTTTCATGAATATGTAGCAATAGTTAAGGTATCTGTGAGATGGTTTCAGCATCTCCAAAGCCAGCCAAGCAGAAGAGTTTCAAAACTGGTATTTAAAGCTTTTCTAGATTAGACATACCCCAGAGAGCAATAGGATGGTCTGCGCTTCCTCAAGGACACCTCATCTATTGAAAATGCCCCATGGGTTACTGAGCAGGGAGACAACTGCTGCTTTGGGACCTCAGAAGGTGATTGTGTTAAAAGTCAAAGTGCAGAAGGAAGTAAAATATGCTAGGTTATTAGAGCTAGAGCTGGGATGGTTCTGGTTCACATCAGAGAAAACCCCCTGGGAAGGAACTATGCCCAACAAACCTTCAGGCTGGTCCAAGAAAACTTCATTTATACAAAGAGTTCAATGCCTTCAAATTCTTTCCCATGCAAACAGTAGATCAAAGCCTTTGCTGTTTTTCTGCACAACACAGTGGCCAGACTCATGACACAGGCCAAATCAAAGAAATTTTGGATGGGATCTAATGTAAGGTCATGCCCTTCATCTAGCTGGAAAAGTATTGGCTTCTTCAGCAGGACTATGGAAAGAAATCCTGTGAGTAGTTTGCAACACTTTTATCTTAAACATGCATCTGCCTGGCTCACACGTAGGCACGGGATCCTGATGGGGCTTCATCAAACTGTTCCCTGTGACAGCACACAGCTTGTCTGTTTGTGCCAGCTTTCTGTGCTTCAGATTGTACTCCCTCACACCAGCTGTGTGATGCAGAGGTGGAGGGCAGCTGTTGTGGTAATGATGGTCCTATCCAGCTTCTCCATCAGGGCTCATCTTGGTTTTCCCTGTGTTCCCAGCCTGGTCTCCTCCTGTTCCAGGATGAGAGATTGGGTTGCTCAGAAGCACACTGGCCCTTCAATACTGGACACCCTTCAAGGGGTGACACTACAGTCAATAAACTTCTTTTGCTAAAAAGCTGGGGTGTGACTTTAATGTCAAAGGAAATTATAGCCTTCTATTCTGTGTTTGTATTTACAGTAGCGAGAGGAAATCAAAGCATTGGCAGCAGCTCTGAACAGGCCAAGGAGGTGGACTCTTGAGACTGATCAGAGATGAAATGAAGAGATGGGAATTTTAGAGAAAGGAATAGACTCTCAGTTGAAATTTCCACTGTCTAACATGAACAGAAATGTTTTTTCAAGCATCCTCTTTTAACAGGGAAACTTGCAGATTTATTAACTAATAATCTTATAAGACAGTGATCAATAAAATAATATAATAAAAAGAATGTAAAATTTTATTAGTTTCCAGTTGGATACAGCTTTTCCAGTCAGGGCTACAGGGATATAAATTGTCAAGTAAAATGATTTATCTTCGACACCTGTTTTATTTGAGGGATTCCTTTGTTAAAGTGGGTCTCTAGAATGATTCTAGCGTATCTAGTACCAATGGGGAAAGGAAGGTTACTGTAACCTCCAAATTCAGCCAGATGCATGAGCGAGGTTCCTGCAGCAACAAAAGTGGATCCCAGAGCTGGAAATGTACTTTTCTTACCTGAACTGCTGGGGAAAATGTAAAACTGCAATGCTGTATAAGCTTGCATTTCCCTCCCTTTCTATTTATTGCATTCATAATGTTTTATGTCACCGCTTTAGCTGAAAATAATGAAAAGGCTTTTCTCAGTTTCCTCTGTGGAAGACAGCTGTCCACCAGTTATACCCTGGATCTTGGAGATAAATATTTCAAATGAACTCTTTACTACATGCTTGGTGCTTTGCTCTATAAGACATTTTCCATACTACAAAGAAGACAATGAAGAACATTAAATAGGGATATTGCAGCAATACCCCAAGGTTAGGAAATTATTTCTGGTTTTCTCACGATTTTAGTATCTATCTCTGTGAAATCTAGTGTAAACTCAAGGAGTTGTGAGATGTGTTCTTCAGGCATTTAAAGGAAAAATTACTACAATCAAATCAACTACATGAAATCGCCTCTCAACTTCCTCCCAGGCTAAGTTAAGTTAGAGTAAAGAGTCACACTGACTACCTTGAAAAAATCTGAGGTCACACATTACTAATGTACCTTGGTCCTACAGCTTCATTGAGGGAAAGAATAGAAAATAGTGTTCCAGAAACACTGGGTCCTGCTGTAGATTGAGCTGTGAGTCTTACCATGCATCTGTATAAACTGAGTAAGCAACAAGTTGTTGTCTGCTTGCATTCACACAGTGCTTTCTGTTACTACCTGTTCACCTTTTGTTCGAGTGTTGGCACAAAAGAAGGCATTACTTACAATAGCAAAATAATCTAAATCCAGCAAAAACTCAGAGAATGAATGAAAATAAGTGATGCCCATGACTGGTCTGGAGCAAGTTGGAAAGAGGAGGACTTGCAGTAGAGTGAAGAAGATAAAATGCAGTTGAAGAGGACTTGCAGCAACCTGGGGTGCAGGAGGTAAGATTAAGGCTGAAGGCTGTATGAGAGAAAACTTGGAGGATTACCAGGGTTCAAGAGTTAAGGAAGTGGGGATTTATGACAGCTGATAGCTGTCAGCCCTGCATTCCTTCCTTCCTTGCTTGGGGAGATTTTAGTCTTTCACACTCTCTTCCACCAGGTTATGTAAAGTGTGAAAGGTCCATGCTCCACTTCACACTGAGGCGCACATCAATATTCCTATCCTTTTTATGATGGGAAGGGAAGGGAGACCTACTATCCCAGTGTGTATTCAGGATGCATTGTGTACTTCATCTCACATGAGTTCTGATGCCCTGCTCATCAAAGCTCTGTTTGTTTCTGCCATCTCATGTCATCCCTTATATCTGAAAATGGTTTCACTCATTCTTTCTATGCTTCTGTCTGCCTCTGAAGCTAGAACTAAGACTGTGGAGAGGAAAGTGCTGCAGGGAAAAACTGTTCATGATCCTTTACCACTCACCAGAGCTAGATTTAACATACTCCTTCTATTTGAGGAATTGAGGAAGAGCATCCTCAATGCATGGTAGATTTTCTGAAGTATTTGTGTTAGTGCCAAGGAATTCAAATGCCCACTAGAGTGAATATTTTCATATCTGTGTAATTTTTTTTGTTGTTGTTGTTTGATTGACTTTTTTTTTTTGTTTTGTTTTGTTTTTTTTTGTGTTGTTATTTTTGGGGTTTTTGGGGGTTTTTTTTGTTTTGTTTTGTTTTGGGGGGGTTTGGGGTTTTTTGTGGGGTTTTTTTATTTTTTTACTTTTGTTTGTTTTTGGGGTCTTTTTGGTGGCTTTTTTCGTATTTTTTTTAATGATTGAAAAGCTGGATTTTCTTAATGTTCTAAATTAAGTATATTTGGGCAGAGCTCTTTGATATCCAGCATGCTTACAGAGGTTCAAAATAGGGTTAATAGTCAAAATGTGGCAGCATATAAGCCACAGCAATGCAAAACAACTCTTCAAGAAAACATTCCTAAAACTAAATGAAACAAAACCAGGAAAAAGCAAAGAAAGCCAATAAAGGTCATTCATTTCTTTAAGTTTGTTGCGCATGGGTCTGGAGTACTAAATGCTGCCTCTGAAGGGAATGCAAGGCTTTACTTTTGGGAAAACAGCCCTGAACCTGGGGTACTTGAAAAATTAAGTTCTGAGAATGACAAAACTTCAGTACTTCACATCCGGGATGTTGAACCCAGGCAGGCATTAAAAAGAGATGTAGCAGGTGTTTTTGGTGTTTTGATCAGCTCATTTTATCACTTAAAACATACCTAGTCCTCTGCGCTGATTCTGTCTTACCCAGACATTTTCTCTCCCTTCAGTAGGGGAGGTGACATCTTCAAAAGGTGTCACAGACTGGCCACCATCACAAAGGATGCCTGTTGTGTACCTAAAGAGCATCTGTATGAGAGGTTGCATCCAAACCACCTTTTGAAAAGTGGGACCAAAGTTGTACCAACTTGTGTCCAAACAAGGAGTGTCTCCAGCACTGCATTCAGCTGTGTTTGGCTTCTCTCTCTGCCACAGGCATCCAAGGCTAAGTCACTGTTATTACATGCAGATGACAGATTCTGGATGTCCTGCACATGTTATCAGTTCAGGTATTTTATAGATCTTCCTTTGATGCCTGATAACTCTTCTGATTCTATTTCGTCACATGGAAAAACAGACAGCAATACCAAAAAGGATTTGGAATGCTGACCAATAAGATCAGCAGAATAGATGGACTATTCATAACTGATCTGCTTTAGCTGACACTCAGTTCAGAAGCAAGAAATGTAAGTTTTCATCACAACAAAAACAGAGATAGAGTTCAAATATTAAAAAAAAAAAAAAAAAAAAAAAAAAAAGTGCTGTAAAAAAGAAAGTATTTTTGCTCCTGGAAAGAAGGAACAAAATGCTTTAAAAATTGGTAGAAACTTATTTCCACAATCAAGGAAAGCTGGATTAAATGTCAAATTCATCCAATCTCAAAATCAAATGTGAGGGTGAAGGGTGGGAGCCAAACACATCAAGGGTTGCAATATTTAAAATTGCCAAAAAGTAAGATAACAGAACAATCAAGATCTTGTTCTCTTTCTGCAGCACCTAACAGAAAGCACAATTATGTGGCATTTTCCTTAGGCTGCATATATACATGTATACACACATAGCCACTTCAGTTCTAATGGGAAGCATGGTATTCTGTTTGTTCACAAGTTCTCATTGCTGAGCCTTGAAATCTCAGATGTAAATTAACATTTACATTTATTTCCAAGAAAGCATCTGGTTTGCTATAACTTTTAACAGGATTTAATGTGAAGTCAGCATCATTCACAGATCAGCTCCCCCTCTGTCCAGTATCCGTGGGAATAAGCTTTAAGCTTTCTACTGTGGCTGTTCCTGAGTCTATACCCAGCTTCTCTTCCTTCCATTTCCCAGACATAATGCTCCCTAATATCGACTCCTACAACTGTGTATAAAGTCTTTCTGATGTGTGTGTAAAAAATGGAATTGATTCACTTGGACACTTTCGATCTGTTCATTTTTTTAACTGCAGTAATTTTTTCCTCCTCCAAGCACAATGAGAGAGCAAAGAAGTAGAGGATGGTAGCCTGAGAACTGAGGGAAGTGGATGATGATGAGCAGGAAGATGTAGTCTGTGACTGAGCTCAGCTGTGATGAGAAAAGCCTGTCTGAGTGCAACTTGAATACAGTCCCCTTCATTCCTTTCCTGACCAAAAAAAATGCCCATATGAAACATAATAAAGCCAAGAAGAATCTCAGTCTGAGCTAGAGATTTAAACTACCAGAAAACTGTAAAATCTTCCACATCAGACTTCTCATTCCCAAATGCTAAAGGAATATATAGTCATCCTAAAAAATGTTATATACTTGTTCCAAAAAGCAGAGCCACTGCTATCTCCATAGCCAGAGCTAATTATGTATTCTTAGGAGGGAGTCCTGGAACCTGTCTTAAGAAGTTGTCCCCTTTATGCACAGACTCAATGTTGCCAATCTCATTTAGGGATGGACAACAAGAGTCAGTCTACCACAGGCTGTTCACACCACTTCAATTTCTTCTCCCAACAGCAGGAGAAAGTGGCAAATGAAGCTTGTGGTGTTTTCAGGTCATGTTCGCTTGTGGTGTTTTCAGGTCATGTTCACTTGTGCCTGTAGGCAAATTCCACTGTAAGGAGTTTTAAATAAAGCAAGTACACCAAAGAACTAGTGAGGAGAGCAATGATGGATAGGTCTTGTTCAGGTAACTCACTAAATCATAGGAACTGGCTGTTCCAGCAGATTTCAAGGAGTGATGCACTTCAGCATAGGCTTACATGGACAGTTTCCTTTACAAACTTATTTCACTGCCCAGTAGAAAGAATGATTGGTATCCTTCATTCATGGTCATTTCCAAGTAGGATTCAAGATGGTAGAAACTGCCTTCCTATACTTGGGCGGATGGAGCTCAAAGCATGTGTTTCCAAACTGGCTAAAACACTGTCCAGGAGTAAGAAAAAAAGAAAGAATAGGGTCCAGCAAAAATACTTTCTTGCACTGTTCATCAATTAATCAATGCTCCTATCAGCAGTGGGAGTTGATGGGACCCTTATTAGTGACTCTTGTTAGTTCAGGATATAATTCATAGCCTGCTCAAGAGGTCAAGTAAAGAGCAGATAAAATAGAACCACATAGTCTCAAAGAACTTACTTTGAACATCAGACACAACTATTATTTCCAAATGCACTTCAACAAGGAGAGCATTATTTGGCCAATTTCCAGCAATCCTACTTGAAAAAGGTAAGTTGGATTTTGTGTTTGGAAGGAGAAAATTAGCTTTCAAGAAATTTCAGAAAAAACACTTAAAGAAGTGGCTTCATGGAATAGTGTACAAAACTATTTGCAAATGAGTGGCACTAGCAATGGTTAAGGTTATAACAGCAGGCTGCTCCTTAGTGAATTTGGGATGAATATTGTCTCTGAGAAAGATTTATTTTCCAATATGCCTTTTTTTTAACCAAGGGATATTTTCAGATCATATCAGTTCTCACCTCCTTGTCACATTTCTGTTCCATTTGTAATTTAAATCAGGGCAGAGATAGTTCTATGCCAGCACCATGTGTTCCTTCAGAGATTCCACCTACACATCTGTTGTTCTGCATAAATCTATCTGCTAAATTATTGGCTGTGGTTCAACAGAGTCTATACATTTCCCCAATTAAACCATCAGTTAACAATTCCCAATTGGTGACCTTAATGTACCTTGTGGATAAAAAGCTCCAAAACTTTTTCTGATCTGAGAAAAATGGGGGGAGCAGAAGCATGTGAGTACCCACATGAAACACTATTAATAATCTTCCAGCTGTGAGTAACCATACTTTTGCAGACCACAGTGAACATATGAGCCTGTTAAAATTATATACAGTTTTTACATGTAACTAATGCTTGTTTCTGTATGCTAATACACCAGCCAATTAGCTGATATCCACAATTAATTCTTCTTTCTCTGTCACCTAGTTAGCATTGAATGAGGTTGGTGTGTACTTGAATTCTCATGTGATTCTTGATTGCATTGTAGAACATGATCAAAAGGCTCTGTTTGAATGTGAATGATTGTGTTGCTTTCTGTACTTGATGGCAATTTACTTAAATATGATACTCTGCAGGAGAATTCGTTCAAAGTAAAGTCACAACCAGCACTTTATCATTTCCATGCACAGTATTTCGGAATATTGCATCTTGAAAGCCTTAAAAAAACCAGCAAGAAGACAATTTCAAGAGGAAAAATTAAAGCACTGGTATGACCATAATCTTTATTAGCAGTGTGGGGCAAAATGTATAAGTTTTAAAGTAATCATGTGAATACCTAAAGCCTAATAATGGGCAGCCCCCTTGTCTGAGAAAGCACAGAGGTAGTGTTTTTAATAGAAAATGTATTTGATAGCACAGATTCTTCCAGCCCTGATCATTCCATGGACTAATCTCAATTGATCTCCAAATCCTCTCACACCTGGTGGCTTCTATGAATACTTGCAGTCTGCAGACACAAGTCTGAGAATTATTGTCAAACACCTGACAAATTTACACTATTATGGTAATGAAGCTTCATGCAGTTTTTATTGTCATGGGTAAGGCTGAAGGACAAGGAAAAATATACTGCAGAATATTAATGTTGTAAAATACTGGAGTTTTGTTTATTAATTGTCAGCTCTACTGTTTCTCCCACACTTTTCACTTCTTTATCAGAATCATCTTTCCTTTCACTGCAAATAAAGTCAGAGGTAGAATATTAGTTATAATATTCTGCTGGTGTAGACTGTGTTCACAGCATAACAATTGTCCCTTGACTTAACTATTATAGGCCTAGAGAGATATATATCATTTAACAGCTTCTGCTGGTCCTAATAAAGAAGACAATGGGTCTCAGTTCACAGCAACATTTCCTTTGCTATATCCATATTTTGTAAAAGAAAGAAATCTATCTAGCTGAGACTTTACTCCCATCTAGCAGTACAGTAGAGATGAGTACAGTTCTGTTCCTGTTCAAGACCCACCAAAACCATCTCACTGTCTTTAGATGAACCTACCCAGTTCATCTAAACCACCCAGTGAACTGGTGGTTTTGATCTTGGAAAAGGGAGTATAAACAGAGCTCTTATTATCAGGTCCAGACAAGCTGTTTCTCTGAAGCAGCTGTTTCAAGTACTCCATGGTGGTTCCCAATTTGATTGTTTTCCTCCGGCTGACTGGCAAAGAAAGAAGATGCAAAGCACTGCTTTATTGCTGCCTCTCCTCTCCCCATATTGGTGGAGCAGAAAAGCTGAAACACGTAGCAGGACAGGACTGTGCTGCACCCTGCTCTAAATATAAAGTAGATTGAGTGAAGTAGTGTTTCTTCAGCACAAGAAGAGCAAGAGATGATTTACTCTTTTCCTTGTGGCACAGCTCCTGAGGGAGAGCAATGCTGTGAAAGGTCTTGCTCAATAGTTCTGACAGAGGTTTGAACTATCAAAAGGAAAATTCATTCTCAAGGGAAATTAGAAAAATAAATAAGAATTAAGGATGGAACTGCCATTTATTACCATTTTGGACAGTCAAACAATAAGGACATGAGTGAAGTCCTTTTGGATCAGCGCTCTTTTGATGTCAGAGACCACAGAACTGAGTCTGGCATATATATGTCTTCATATATATATCTTCAGCATCCAGAGCTGTTATTAGAGAACCTAGAGGTAGACCACTCACTAGGTTTCTGTTTACCAACACATTGTCCATGAGTTTGTATAATTCTTTTGAAACTGCTGATATTTTCTGCTTCCACAGCTCCCTGTGTCAGCAAACTCCACAACGCAAGTTAAGCTATAGACAAAAATCTTTTATGAAGCCAACAATTTCTCATGTGAGATGGGACCCTATTTTTAACAATAATCATCTGTCCTGTTAGAAATCTAAAGATGTACCAAAATATATCACCTGCTTCTTTTTGACTGATAGTGGTGTTCAGCTGGTGAGAAAAGACAAGGGAATAAAATGAGCACCCAGGCAACCAAGATTTGTCTCCCACTCCCCTCACTGGAGACACCTATACCCTATGAGGTAAATTAAGGTTGGAGTATCAGATCAGAGTTTCAGCTTAAAGTCTCAATTTCCTGGCTTTTTGTGGGTTTTAGGCAGACCCTTAATGTTGCTTAAATGTAGGGGGCTTCTTGTGGTTTAATATTTCTAAAGTCAGTAAATTATTTCCAGCATATGTAAAAAAGACAAATTTCTCCTGTGGTTAGTGACCACAAAGCAAAACAAGAAACAGAAATACTCAAGTGTAACATTCTCGAGAAGAGGATTTAGAGCTTTAAACTTCCCTTTTGATGTTATGTGCAGAGAAATAAAGCTCAGTACAAGGCTGATGATTAACACCTTTACAAAGGATAATAGCAAATAAACACAACCTGTGTCCAGCATCTCCGCAGATCAGGACAAAATGCTTTTCGTCTGCTATGTTAGCAAACACTTTGAAACAATGTCCCCAGTGTCTTATATTCATCCCCTAAAAATTTACTGATGAATAATAAATGTATCCCAGCTTCTGAGGAGGGGTACCAAACTTCCAAGCAATGAAGAAATGGTTTATTTCCACTAGTGAATGATTATTCTTCCTTGGCCTTTCCCATGGAGGGGAAAGAGAGGTGGGCTGATGTCTGAAATTGAAGTAGAATTCTTGCTACAGCTGAGTGGAGAGAAATTGTGAGGATCTGACTGATATTTTCAGATAAAATCCATGAAGCTTTGGAAATCACAATCTGTGTTGCTGGATAATAGCTAGATCCATTATCCCAGGCCAGTCTCCTCCAGTAATTATTTAGACTGCAAGGTTTGAGAGCACTGGTTGCAGATCCTGTGGGACAGATGACCACACAGACATTAGTTCCCCTGGGCCGATGGAGCCCCTGGCCCAGCATGGTGTGCCCCAGCCTGCTGTGCACCCCACACAAAGCCAGCAGGACATTTCCCCTCAGGTGCCCCAGGCCTGGCTGGCCGACTTGGGGCAGGTGGCCTTGGCAAAGCTCCTGCCCATGTCTCTAAGCCAGGCTTGTGCAATGAAAAGAAACTGCCATTGATTCACTAGAGCCTCAGGGAAGAGCTGGGAATAGCAAAGTTTCTGTTTACTTGTGAACATTTGGATAAAAAGATTAAGTGTTGAGAAAACAAGATTTTTTATGAGAAGTAAGATCTTTTGACAGTACTGACAGTCAGATATACTGGGGATTGTTCATATTAGCTTTGTTCTCAGCACCATTTAAAAGCTCTGGTGGCATCACTGACAGAAGGCACCCATGAGTGCTGAGAATGCTAGCAGACACCTTGTGAGGCCACTCACAGTCATCTTTGAAAGGTCATGGAGATCAGGGAAGGTGCCTGAGGGTTGGAATAAAGCAAATATCATCGCAGTCTTCAGAAAGGGCAAGAAGGAGAACCTTGGGAGCTACTACCACCCAGATGGCCCCACCTCCAATCCCTGGAAAGGCAAAGGAGCACCTCATTCTGGAGGACATCTCTATCCACATGGATGATACGAAGGGGATCAGAACAGTCAGCATGAACTCACTAAAGGTAAATCATGCTTGTCCAACCTGATTTTCCTCGACAATGAAACAACTGCCTGGGTGAATTGAAGGTCCTAGCTCAATTTCAGCAAGGTTTTTGCCACTGCCTCTGATAACACCCTCATAGGGGGTGTGGACTGGATAAGTGGACTGTGACGTGGCTGGAGAACTGGGAGAATGGCAGATCCCAGAGGGTCCTAATCAGTTGTGGAGGGTCTGGCTGGTGGCCTGTCACTGATTGTGGCCACCAAGGCTCAATACTGGGCCCTATACTGCTGAGCTTCTTCATCAATAACTTGGATGAAGGAGTTGGTGTGACTCCTCAACATGGTCGCTGAGGACACAAACTGCAGGAGCAGAAATTAACTTGCTTGTCTTTCTCAAAATAATTTCAGTGTAGTTTCTGGGATAACAGGGGAGTGAATGTTAGTTCAATGACATCTTCAGGAGCAGCTTTTTAGGCTACTCACTACAGAAATGTTACCATAAATTAAAGGAGATGTAAGAATGGAGGAAGAGATGGGTTGCACTGTTCTCCCATGGATTCAGTTGGAGCTGACTGAAATAAAGATGTGCTGTGTATTAGAGGATGAAGAAAGCTACACTGTGCTTTGAGATTGTGGTTCTTCTCTTCTCAATACAGCTGTGATTGGCCCTAATAGGGGCAATGATAAGAAGGGGTTTAAAACAAAAAAAAGAATGGTGTAAGTCTCAAACACCAGGCCATATCTCTCAGCTACAGCATTTGAGAGGGATGTTCTTCTGTTAGTACAGCTGGGAAATCTACAGTCTGCACTGGAAAAGACCAATACTATATTTAATGATGCTGTAAAACATCCAGGCTAGAAAGTTACTTAGATATTTCAATTAATTATTCAAGATTTCCCAAGAGAAACTGCTAAATTGATTAAAATTATCAGTTAATTTAAAGTTAATTTAATGGACAATTAGTGCCAATACTGCCAACTAACTGGCCATATTCTTCTTTAGCTGGAAAAAAGTTAAAAACGTCATGGTCTCTCTTGCTACATCATGGTTTGGAAAAATTATTCTTGCCATGCTATGACAGGAAGACATTATTACTGACAATATGTGGTAAAAATTTGACTTGGCAAATCAAATTCTGCTTTGTGATTCCCTTTTTTTCTGTTACATTGGAATTCTGCTCTTTGTCAAAAGCCTACTATTGCTTGCAGATATTAATACCTCTTTTCTTAAAAAAGAATTACTACTGGCAGCTGTGGGATCCCAGCTCACAGTGAGTAACTCCTTACTTCTATATTAGCTCCATTGTCCTTGGTGGGACTGTTTAGAGGGAAATGCTACTCAATGAGAGTCAAAGGGCCAATGCTTGACCCAGTAAACATAGCATTCAGCTTGAGTGTTCCCATAAAAATCTAGGCATAAAAGTCCATATTTTCTTGGAAGCATTAGGTTATATTTAATTTACAAACAATACAAATGAAGGTAACCTTAACAGAGTCTTAAAAGACTGAAATAGGTTTTGTTCCGTCATGAGAGAAAATACATAATTAAATATTGCAGATTTTAAGGCAACATCTTTACTGTTGCTAATACAATATTAAGACAGAGGTATCCAGTTTCATAATACATATAATAATTGGAAATCAAAGGCAAATATTCAGAACAGCAGTCACACTCTTCTTCATGGTAATTGAACATCTCTTAAGACTTCCTGGTTTAAATCACATTCATACATTACACCAGTGGTACTATAAGCAATACTGTAAATGTCTACGTATTCCATAGAGTTGTAATTATATGCAGTTAAATAACAGAAAATGTATAATGCTATATATTGAACTAAGGAATAAAATATGTGTACTTAGGTAAAATCTTCCATTTTATATACTCAGATATTAAAAGGTTAATAAGTAAATTGGGCAAATACCATTAATCTCCAAGAACTTTCTTGCAGGAAGTAGAAGACACAACTTTGAAAAAGCTTTTTTTTCCCTGACTGATGTCACTGTTTTCTCTGCCATTACAGGGCACAAAACATACATAACCTTATATATATAGTGTACACTGGCCTTCATCTGGCATGCCTATGTTACTTAACAATGACCATGAATAAGGTAAAAGGTTAAAAATTAATACAAATGCATCCTTTAAATCACATCCTGCCATTAATTTGGGGTGGAGGAAAGGGATTAATTATACACCAGAAAAAAAAAGAACAGAAATACAAAAAAATAAAAGGAGTTAATTTTTTTTAACCTAGCAAAGCTCCTATAAAACCAAAATATTCTAGTTGCCTGCCACCAGCTGAATATCTGTGGAACAGAAAGCTGATAACCAATTAGGAGTAGCCAATGTTCTTTCTAGATAGGCATCACTCTTCAAACACCTGCTATTCAGGCCCTGGCAGGTGGTATATTTGGAAAAAAAAAAAAAAAAACAAAAAAAAAACCCAAAACCAAAAATCCACCCAAAACAATCAAACAAACAAAAACCTACCACCCTGTATTTTTTACCCTAATTTGATCTAAATCTAGATCTGATTCAGAACTGGATTTTTTTAGAATTTTGGTTCATGAGCTGTTCTGCATTGAGTTTAAGGATGAAGGAAAACCAGATTTGTTTCACATATAAAGGCAGGAATAAATCTTTCTGAAGAAAATTGGCTGGTGACCAGGTGACCAAAGCATTGGTGAGATCAACAAAGGAAATGAACAAAAGTTGAGTGTTTGAATATAGGACCGCATTTGGGTTTGATAGACACAGGGTGTAAATTAAATGTATATTGATTTAGGTACTCTATACAGTTGTAGATACCTTACATATTTATTCTCCTTAATTAAAATAATGAAAGTGACAGCACGAATGTGTGATTTTATTTCAGTAGAATGTGATATATAACACCTGAAATGGTGATGTCATGTTTAAAACTGTTCCTGCCTAGATCTAAATTGAAGCCAAGTCTTGCTAGGAGTTGTGTGTGACAATAATAAAAAGGCCTTCTCAGGGCCTTCCATTTCAGTTTCCTACCTGGATCAGATTGAATTTCCCTTTATCTAAGAGCTAGTTTGGGATATGATAAAATAACACAGTGGTAGGCTGGGTCATTGCCTCAAGAAAGACTTGAAGGACTCCCACTGAGCTGATCCTGCTAGATAAGGCCATGTAAGGAAGATTCCTCTGCATGACATTGTTAATGACTGATATATTGGACCTATCTTTATCTTTAAAATTGGAGATTTCCCTTCTGTTTCCTCAGAAAAATATTTGGGATTTTTTTTCCTCTGCTCCCTTAGCTGCATATTCAGTTGGAGATAACTCACTTCAGCCAACAAGAAACTTATCAAGAAAAATATTTTCTTTCTTGTTTGCCACCAAAAAAAAAAAAAAAAAAAAACACCCCAAAACAAAAAAAACACAAACAAAAAAAAAAAAAAAAAAAAAAAAACAAAAAAAAAACCAAAAAAAAAAAAAAACACCCAACTTTTTTTTTTTTTTTCCTGCATATGAATGTTTACCAACACTCTATCATTATGTGATTATGTGCAGGTAATATGCAGGTAATAACCTCCTCAATCACAAAGATATTATGTGCTAATTTTAGAAATAATTGATTAATTAGAATTAATTGCAGTTTCAAGGGGTGTTTTTCTTTGGTGGGGGCATTGTCTTGACAAGGAAATATGAAAGTATGTTGTTGAACTTTTTTTCCCAATGCCAAGATGCAGTAACACGTTATTGGTGTTGTAAGTGCTCCCATATGCTTCAGAAATATTTACATTTTTATTGACTTTTTTGGCCTGGCTCCTAAAGATGAATATTCTTGAAATGTTAAACATTTGATAACTTTGAAGTTTGGGGATGCTTCTTTTTTACTCCATAGGAAATAGGGATGCAGCAGGACTAAGGCAATCCTAGTCCCTTGATATGGTTGGCTAACAGAATACAGGAGAGAGAAGAAAGGTTCTTTTAAAGAGTCTTGTATATACCAACTTTTCTGTTGAGGTTCTGATTAGGATTCAAAAAAAGAGGACCAATTCTCCACAAAAAAAAATTAAAGATGGATTGATCCTTTTATCATCCAGAGGAAGCTGATACAGTAGTAAATTGAAATAATGTGGATGCAAGCAGAGGGGTCTATTTTCCTCTCCTCATTAACCTCGTTAACATTAGTAACAAGTGTTCTTTTAGAATTTTCACCAGACACAGCTAATTCTGTATGCAGAAAAAAAAAATTAAGTTTTTCCTCCTTTCCTTTCCTTTCCTTTCCTTTCCTTTCCTTTCCTTTCCTTTCCTTTCCTTTCCTTTCCTTTCCTTTCCTTTCCTTTCCTTTCCTTTCCTTTCCTTTCCTTTCCTTTCCTTTCCTTTCCTTTCCTTTTCCTTTCCTTTCCTTTCCTTTCCTTTCCTTTCTTTCCTTTCCTTTCCTTTCCTTTCCTTTCCTTTCCTTTCCTTTCCTTTCCTTTCCTTTCCTTTCCTTTCCTTTCCTTTCCTTTCCTTTCCTTTCCTTTCCTTTTCCTTTCCTTTCCTTTCCTTTCCTTTCCTTTCCTTTCCTTTCCTTTCCTTTCCTTTCCTTTCCTTTCCTTTCCTTTTCCTTTCCTTCTCTCACTTTCTCTCTCTTGTTTTTATTCCATATGTCAAAATTTGATCACAGCAATGAAAAATCTTTAAAACTCAGCCTCATTAGATGATACTGACGTTCCACAGAAGAAGTGATCAGATGACAGCTGTTGTTGCAATGAAAACACTAACACAATGATAGTTCTTTCCCCGCCTAGTCCTAGCCAAGATCAATGTAAATTTCTTTTGCTGTTGCATTTAGTTTGAGAGGCTATTTCAATTTCAGATGGAAAATTGTCTCTTAGTGAGATCAAACATCTGAGTCCACCTGCCAAGGAATGCAGGAAAGAAGTTAACACACAGTGAATTTTGATCTATTTTTGGTTTTATTTCCTGCTGTTCATGAGAACCAGGAATACAGATCAGACTCCACCATCCATTGAGAGGCATGTGTTTGCAAGGCTTCTGCTACGTTTTGGAGAACACCCATCCCCTTGCAGCTTTTG
This sequence comes from Sylvia atricapilla, assembly GCF_009819655.1. NCBI lineage: Eukaryota > Metazoa > Chordata > Aves > Passeriformes > Sylviidae > Sylvia > Sylvia atricapilla. The sequence goes on from NC_089140.1 coordinate 30,645,238, forward strand.
GGCAAACCTTTTGTTCTCTTCAGGCCTTGGGTAATTTATCTGTGACTCATCCCTGGCAAGGGAATCCCAGGCTTGTCAGAGTAGCCTGGGAGAGTTCATGGTGATTTATGGACTCTGAAGATGAGTGCCCCCTATTTTCCTGTCTCAAATTCTCACTCCATATTTGCCCTCTGTTCAGAGAAATCTCTGAAAAGCCTTGTATTAAAAGGAGCTTCTGAGTCTCTTGGTGATTCAGCTGGTCAAGTGACAAACAGTGCAGAGAAATGTTTGCAAACGGGCTGAAGTGCAAATTAAGGGAATTCGAAGGAATGGTGTGATAAGAGAAAAGGTGACATGCATTCCTCTGGAAGGATAGGACAGGCTCAGTGTTGCATGTCAGTGGATAGCCTGGATGCTGGAAGGAGACCGTAGAAACCATTCAAACCACTGGCAGATCTCATAAAAAGGTTCCTTACTGGGCTTGCCTGCCACCTTATTACCCCAGAGCAGCTGTTTTAAAGAGCAGGCATAAACTCACCCTGGCGATTGCAAGCACATTTTCTGCAAGGTGAAAGGTTTGGCATCTGGAAGTGGCAGAAAGGAGCCTCTCACCATAAATTACACCAGAAAGCACTCAAATTTGACAAGTGCCTTGAGAGCACTTATATGTTCACCCCTAAATTCCAGTATCAAAGAGCAGCCCTTTAGGCTTTAAACTCCTACAATACACCAAATCTTACATAGGAAGATGCACTAGTGGGAACTGAATAGCAGGAGTGCCCTTGACACCTGAGGACTGCTCAGAGACAAGGGCTGGCACAAACTGGGCTGCATGAATTCCCTGTGCTCTGGTCCAAGAATAAAGAGGCTTTGCCTTCACTCAGATGCAAAAATATCCTTTTCCCTTCTCCTTTTCCCCCTCCACCTCTCCCTTTCACTGCCCAGGTCCTAGCAATGGAGCCAGCTGAGAGTAGAGCCAGGAGGCCCTGGGTGCAAGCTCTTTGCTTTGCACCCAAGGCTGTTGTGGGCTGAGGCCAGTACAGATAATCAGAAATCTCATGCTTCATTCTTAAAGGTAAGGGAAATACTTTCTGTCACTATTTCCTCAGCATCTAGCGTTTTTTCTCTAATCAGAAAAGAAAATTCTGTGGCACCTCTATTCCTGGGATAGTCACCAATGGTAACAAATTACTTCCATATATTTTTTTTCTTACTGAAATGCTTCCATAAATAAACAAGCCTTCATAAAACAGCAGGAAAAATCCACTCCCAGTGAGACTCCATGGAGGCAGTGTGAGAGGATGGCAGTGTCTGAAAGACGGGGATAAGAAGCTGCCCCCCGCTTGCTCACACAGACAGCTGTCTCTGCCCAGCTCACTTCTTCTGGTGATTTATGAAGCCCTTTGATCAGAATCGAGTTTTAATTGCCTGAACTGCAGAATCTGACACGTGCTTCATCAAGTCAAAGGTAGAGCCTCTTCCTGATCTGCCCTGCTCTTCTCTTATTTTCCATGGATCCAAGCCTTGTAGGATTTTAGGAATTTACCGAATTCCTAACTCCATCTTTCAAATGTTCAATGGCTCAAGAATTGACTGAGGAAGAAAAGAGAGAAAGAGAGAAAGAGGGAAAGAGGGAAAGAGGGAAAGAGGGAAAGAGAGAAAGAAAAAAGAAATAAATAAAGAAATAAATAAAGAAAGAAAGAAATAAATAAAGAAAGAAAGAAAGAAATAAAGAAAGAAAAAGAAATGAAAAAGAAAGAAAGAAAGAAAGAAAGAAAGAAAGAAAGAAAGAAAGAGAAAGAAAGAAAGAAAGAAAGAAAGAAAGAAAGAAAGAAAGAAAGAAAGAAAGAAAGAAAGAAAGAAAGAAAAAAGAGAAAGAAAGTTTTCTGTCTTAAATACCCTCAAGTTCCTCAACCTATCTATCCCAAGGTCTGAAGAAGAGGCCCCAGAAAGGGGAAGAAAAGGTGCTTGCAGGAGCCCTCCCATCAGGCACGGACCTCGGGAAAGCTCCCCCGGTGGGAACAGATGCTGAAAGATCCTTCCCAGTGGGATAGCACCCTGAGGAAACCCTGCCTGCATCGGAGCACCCTGTCCAGGAGAGGTGGGTCTCTGCAGGAGCTGGCTGTCCACCCCAGGCCTGGCCATCCCAGAGGGAGCAGGTATCATGTTACTGCTGGGCAGGCAGAAGAAAGGCGAGTGTCAGGCACTGTCACGTATTATTAGTACTGTTTCTCCCCATTAAAGACATGCCTTTGAGCAAAGGGGTTTCTTTCATGTTCTCCCCCACCAATACTCTGACAGAACTCCTAAAACTGAGGAATTTTCCAAATCAAAGACTTAATCATTATCCTTCTATCCGTTTCCCCCCTCTCTGCCACACACACTATACCCCAAACTGCTTTAAGTGTCATTATCCTCAGCACAGATGCCTGTTTAAATTCTTGATTCAAGCTGGAGGACATTTAATAGCTGACTGGATTAAATATTGCAGACTCCAGCCCAAAATCTCTTTGAAAATACAGGTCGAGGAACTATGTCTAAATTTGCTGGATGAAAACTGATCTATGATATATGTTTTAAGTTCAGATCTGAGGACTAGGAGAAGGGGGGAAGGGAGTCTGTTCTGGATCTGGTTTATATTGGTGTAAAAACCTTGAAGTTGAAAGGTGTTTCAGGATGCCTAGAGAGGGAGAAAGACAGAAAGTGAGAAAAAGGAAGGATGGAAGGAAAGAAGAAAAGGAAAGGAAGAAAAGGAAGAAAAGGAAGAAAAGAAAGAAAAGAAAGAAAAGAAAGAAAAGAAAGAAAAGAAAGAAACGAAAGAAAAGAAAGAAACGAAAGAAAAGAAAGAAAAGAAAGAAAGGAGAAAAGGAGAAAGAGAAAGAAACAACCTCATCAATTAGCTAATCATTCTTCGTGGGAAATGGATATTTTTTCCATCGCAAATAATTAAATATGAAGCATGAAAAGCACTTTGAAAGTGAGAGGTTCCATGGAGGAATTAGACGCCTGCTTGAAATTAACACTAATTTGGCTCTTACATCAACAACCCCTTTGTAGACAGCCTCTCACTCAGTCACTAAACGTGTTTGATAGCTTATGGTTCAGAAGAGTGTGTGTGTTTGTGGATGTGTCCAGAATTTATGCTTTTTCACATGCAAAGGAAAGCTTTATTCCTTTTCAAATTCTGACACAAACGTGGAAGCCATTTTCCCTTTGTTTTCTAAATTGCGTTAAAAATACAATGCAAATCAACATTTGCTGAAAATTGTGATATCACCTGACTATCCTGAGTCTGTCTTTTATAGCATTAATAGATAAGAAATGAAAGGGGAGAGGGGATAAAAGACTCCACTCCTTTAAATAAAAGGGCTCCTTTATTTGAAAAAACTTTAAACATTTTTACAAGATCATGTGATTGGGACTCAAAGGCAATAAATCTAGATTAAGGATCCCTAGGGATTTTTAGACTGATGCTATCTATTATTGGTAGCACCTTAGTCTATTTATCTGCGTTATATACTCCTGCATTGTCATTCTAAAAGCTAACGTCCTTTTTGCCTTCGAAAACATTTGCATAAAGAGAAAAATAATGACTGAATTTATTTCTGCCTAGCAAAATTCAGTGAAAATTCGCCTATTATTTAATAGCGGTACCTATTATAAGAGCCTCCATCGCTGTCCAAAATCAATATGTCAAATCCGATTGTGGAAATAGATGTGCAGAAATAAGCAAGGCATATCTACAGCTGATCGAAATGATCTGTGAACGAAATATTGTTTGCAGGAGTCTGCCTGCCCTCGGCCTGCCTCTGGCTCCAGCAGGGGTTTTTCCCTTGGCCATTCCTGCCCCGCTGGCCGATGGGCTGGCACCTTCCTCCCCACCACCTGCCGGCGCGCCGCCGCGCTGGTAACCGCGGCCAGCGGGGCTCTAACATAGATTCTGCATTAAAATACCACAGGACCTTCTGCAAAACAGCAATAACCGTACAAAAGGAAAAAAAAAAAAAAATCCAAACAACCAACCCACTCCGAATCGCAGTGCTGGCATCTACAGAGGGACCGGCTGCGCCTTGCTGCAAACATCAAACGGCGGATAACTTGTAATTTCCCGGAGAGCCGTGGCTCTGCCGCCCTCCCGAGCAGGGGCTGGGCTGGACTGGGCAGAGCAGGGCAGGGCAGGGCAGGGCAGGGCAGGGCAGGACAGGGCAGGGCAGCCTGTCCCTCTCCCTCTCCCTGGGGCCTCTCGCGGACCCCTCTCCCTGGGGCCGGCAGAGCCGGGCAGAGCCGGGCAGAGCCGCCCGCCTCCGCCACGCCCGAAGCGCTGGGGGCTGCCAGCCCAGACTTTTCCCTGTGCTCTTAGGAGCTCCCACCCACCTTCAAATAGAAGTCAATTGATTAGTTTCAGTTTCTGCTCCCAGGAGAGATCCGATACTTTCCCTAGGATCAAACAGACCCGAGAATAAAGGAGAGGGTCAACCGGTGGGGAAGCAAGAAAGAGAAAAGAGAGAAAGAAAGAAGAATAGCAAGAGATGGAGGGGGAGATGAAGAAAGAGAAAAAGAAAGAAAAACAGGAAGGAAGGAAGGAAGGAAGGAAGGAAGGAAGGAAGGAAGGAAGGAAGGAAGGAAGGAAGGAAGGAAGGAAGGAAGGAAGGAAGGAAGGAAGGAAGGAAGGAAGGAAGGAAGGAAGGAAGGAAGGAAACTGTTTAGGTGCACTGGAAGAGGATGGGGAACTTGGACAGAACGGCTGCTTTTTTTTTTTCTTTTTCTTTTTTTTTTTTTTTTTTTTTTTTTTCTTTTTTTCCCACAAACAAATAAAAACCAGTTTAAGTAGAGCCTACATACTGCACATATATGTGCAAATTCACACGCATAGAAAAAGGAGGAACGATTTATACTTGAATTTCTGCGAGCCTTTCTCTTCTCAGTGTTTACAAGGCAGGGCTCCATTTGCAAGTTGTACATCTGTTCGCTTCACGTGACATTTTCATAAAAGCTCTAACATCTGGTCAAAATAAACCTCCTTCAGGTACCTGCTTAACTTTTCACATGTCAAAATCCCTTCCCCTCTGAAGCTCTCCTTTCCTCCACTGCTGCAGTCGCGTGTATTGCTCCTTTCTTGACTGCTTATTTAATGACTCTGCCTCTGCCCGAATAGAACAAAGCAACCCTAAACATGAGGGGGCAACCCCGACCTTTCCCTAGAGTATCCTTCCTCATCTCGCCCCCTCCCACTTCCAGATTTCCCCGCATTAGGAGGGCAGAGCGGGTCTTCTTGCCGCCGCAATATTTCGCTTTGGGATTTCTGTAGCCCAGCAAACAGAATTTGCGGCTCCCCCATCCTTCTCTAAGAGAACCCATAGTCCTGTTCGGGTTAATATTTTGCACGAACGCTGATAATACTCCCAAAGTGAAATGATCAACATCTAATTGCCCAAACCTATTCCATCATTTTTTCTGCTATTATTAACTGCTCCTGGTACTTTTGTAGCTGTCTTTATCCCAGCGTGGTTGGTCTGATTTCTTTTGGAGTAAATTTCTCTTCTTGAGAAATTTCAATTCTTGAGAAATTGAAAAGAGTTCATTTCTCTTCTTACCCGTGATCCGTACAGTGAACAAGAGAATTTTTATGAAGTTTCTGCAAATTTCATATCACCTCTTTATGAAAAGAATGGAGAAGTGTCCGCTAACCAAGACAAGCCGACTACGTAGATGAGAACAGTGTAAGTGTTCCTGAGCGAGTGAAGGAGACAGGGAATTACCAAGAGAATGGACAGCTTTTTCGCCGATCTGAATATTTAGTTTTGTTTTGCTTTTTATTTCGGATTTTTAATCGGGTGTTACCATCGTCATTAAGTTTCTGTAGCTTTATTGTTCTTGCTCTGTAAAACCGTTCCAAGCCTCCCGCAATGTCGATCACTTGGTCCTTATAAAAGGCCGGCTTGTTTGCTTTTAAAAAAGAAAAGGAGGACTTTTCTACAAGTGATTTTAGCCTGCTCCACCTTCAAGTGACCTGCCAAATGCTCCTTCTTACTTTATAGACATCTGGGAATTCCATACACGCCTTAAACTCCAATTACACACCTTCTTCAAAGGACACGTGCTTTGATTTGCCAAGAACATTAAGTGGACTGAAGTCGAAAGAAGCTGGTGCAGAAGTTAATGTAAAATACATCCTGTGCCATGTTTACTGCGGGCAGGTTATGTGTGCAGCAAATAAAATAAGTCCTGATGGGATATGGATGTGTGCGCCTCTTTTTTATTTTTTTTTTCCCCTTTTGCTTTAACCTCCCGGATCCCTTTACGGGGTGGATTGGATTTGCCGTCGTCACCACCACCACCACCACCCGCTTCCCAAAGATGCTAATTTATGGCGGGAGCGCTCCCGCTCTCCCGGCGGGTCTGCTGCCTGCTGGAGCGGGCAGGTGAAGGGAGAGCCGTGTGAACCGGGCGGACGCAGCCACCGAGAGCGACCGGGGGATCACCGGGACGGCAGCTGAGCCCGTTCCCGGCAGCCGCCGACCCCGCGGTGGCTCGCCCCGGGAGGCAGGTGCCCGAGCTGCCGGCGCCGCAGGTGAGTCCGTCTCCCCCCTGCGCTTTTCCGTGACTTTTGTGCCCCCGCCCTCTCCCTCCGTTTCCCCCCCACGTCCCCACGGCGCGTTTGTTTGTTTTTCTTAAAATTACAGATGCAGGGAAAACCGCCTGACATCATGGGAGCGGGACAAGAGCGCACTTTGAAGGGCTCCTGGGCAGGACTTCAAGTGAAATCATACTCCGGGGAGGAATCCGATACCGGCTTGGAGAAAGCAGCGGGGCGGCCCCTGCCAAACCCAGGAATGCCGAGGGCCCGCGGCCGGCGCCCCCCGCCCGCCTCCCCGCAGGAGGCGCAGCGCCGGCCCCGCCACCTCCGCCGCCGCGACCGGGCGGCCGCACGGGCCCGGGCCTCTCGGTCTACGCATCAACGGGACACATTGATGCCTCCCAGAAAAAAATAGGGAAATCAATCAGGATTTCCAAAGGCAGACCTAATTTTCCGATTGCAAGAGTGTTTAAAATTCCCAGAAGGCAAATTAACATGCATATTATTTCTTTTTTCCTTCAGTCAACCTGACGTTGACTCAATGGTTTTTTGGCTCTAGCTCGAGGAGCACTAGGAATCTACAGTCCCCGATTTCAGCCCAGGAAAGGGTATGCGCGTAGTTTTAAAACAGCTTTATCTCTTATATATACATACATACATATCTATCTATATATCTATATATTTAATGAGGCAGAGGTAGTGATTGTCACCCGGGAAAGAGCACCGGCTGAGCGCCTTGAGTGCCTGCTGCCTAGGAATGCTGCGGCGCCGGCAGGGACTCACTCGGAAGGACACAGAAGTGGGAGAGGAAGACCTGCAGCATGAGCTCCACGGATAGAAATTGGGAATTTTTCTCACTCGAGTGTTCAGCTGGTTGGAAAGGTGTTGAACCGGCTGGCCCAGAGGCCTCTTGCTGGTTGCAACAGAGCTAGTTAGGTTTAAATTCATCAAGCGGGGCCTCTCCCGATTTCTAAGGCCGAGCACAGTTTGATTCGTGGCTTTCAAAGTGCACTTGATTACTCGTCCATATTTCGCAGGAATCCCGTTCCACGAAACACGCCTTCTCTTCAGCACCGGGCAGCTCGTCTGGTTGGTTTTTTTTTTTTTTTTTTTTTTTTTTTTTCATTTCCAGAACCTGTTTTCTTCTTAAATTTAAGGAGTTTACCCCACCTTTCCCCGAAGGGAATTCTCCCCCAAAAGGAACAACCGACACCTTCTATAAACTCCCAAATCCCCTTAGCCCCACTGCCAAAGCTGCGCCGGCTCCCCGTGCCTCTCGCCTCCGCTGCAGCCGAGGAAACGCGGGCAAACATTACCTGCTCCTCGGCAGCCGGTGGCCTCGGAGCCGGGGGTTCGGAGTCTCTGAGAGGGCAGCTGCGGGTGCCAGGGTGCCGGGAAAAGGCAGAGACCCTTCGGGAGCTCTCAGGGGCATCCCCTCCTCTCCATCACTGAGAGCTGCGACCACCAGGGCCGTGATTTAATTTTCAAGTCCTCGCTAATCCGTCAGTGCAAACAAGCGCTGCGGGCTCTCTACTGTAACCATTGCGCACTGGCTTAGAATATGCCCGATATTATATTCACAATACTGTTCTGCGGGTAATAGACGGCAATACGAAGGTGTGGAAAAAAATACAGGCAATAAAGTCAACTCATGAGCTATGCAAACAGGTTCTGTCATGAAAAAAGCCCCCATCCTATCTACCCTGGCCGAACTCCGGCGGCAGGGTGCCTGTCTCCACGGAGGGCACTGCTCAGCCCCCAGGGCGGCAGCGGTCCCCGCACACCCGCGCATCTTTCCCAGCCGCGGAGGGGCAGGAGACTCCCCGCGCACCGCCCGGCTGCCAAGCGCTGGGAGATCAGCAAGTGTCAGCAGAGACTCAACCAGCTGTCCGATTATAATGGTTGAGGTTTGGTTTGGGTTGTTCTGTTTTCAAGGGGGTTTTTTTGCAACTTCCCTTTCACCTTCCTTCCGAGCCCTCAGATCTGGAGGTTCCCTCCCTTTTGCAGCTCGGGTTCTCGCCGCATACCGGGACCCCGCGGAAAGTATGGTGAAAAGAAAGAGGGGCAATATGCGCCCTACACGTAGAAAAGGAGAAGAGGAGGGTTAGAGCATCTCTCCGTGCTTCGCACAACGAAAATGCGATCGCTAGTATATATATTATATAAAACCCTAGAGAGCAGAGCAGTCAAACATCACTTCCACCGGAAAACCCCACTCCCTAGACACTTCCCTATTTCAATCTCACTTTCTTTCACTTTGCCTTTGGGTGGACGAATCCCGGTTTAAAACCGGTGCCACTTCCTCAGGGATATCAGCAAAAGTAACCTGCGCCGGGAGCTGGGGAACGGGCCCCGCTTCTGCCTCATATCTGGGGGCAAAACACGAAGGCAGGGGTAGAGCTCTGCTGTGAAAACTCTGCTCCCCGCACAACTCCGCCATGCCTGGCGTGAAGATTAAAGGGGGAGAGAAAGAGAGAAGAGACAATACCTTCCTCTGCAGATGCAGTGAGCTTCAGCACAGAATAATAAAGCTGTCTCAATAAATAACGTGCCTGTGTCTGTCAGTAGCTAGTTTATTTGCGTTTTTCGCCTGGTTTGTTTATACTAGTGCCCCCTCTCTCTTGGGTGTCTTTACAGCTCAACAAGCAGGTATTTATCTACAGTTTTAACCCTGGGTTCTCAGAGAAACCAAACATTAAAGTTATTAAAATTTCAATCATATTTATTTATTGCAGAAAAATAATATACAAAGATATTTACAAAACAATCATAAAAATAGGAATGCATTTAGACACCGGATCTATTTGCATTTTAACATGGGTCATCAATAAATAAATAAAACGTTTATTTTTTTTTCTCAGAGGAAAAATAATAATAATAAAAAAGTTAGGAACCGGGTATATAACAGCTTGAGCCCAGCTTTTTCCCCCCTTTAAAAAAAAAAAAAAAAAAAAGTTTTCATCTCTATGGGGATATTTTTGGTTGGCTGCTTGGTTTCATTCAAGAATGAAGAAAGTCCACAATAATGTATTTCCTTTCATCAGTGGCTCATAGGCACGACCTCTTGGGAATGCATGCATGCAAAAAAAAAAAAAAAAAAAAAAAGGGCAAATAATAATAAAAAAAAGTTCAATTCCAACATTCTTCGTCAAAATTAAAAAAAAAAAAATAAATCGAACGATTCAGACTTCTATCAGAATGCAGAGATGTGTGGATTGTACCGACGCCCAGAGGGTAAGTCACTGTCCAAAGCCCTTCTCTCTTTCTCTTTCCTTAAGTGCTCCCCACGCCCTGCTTTGAATTTGGATATTACTCTTCTAATTTCCAAGAAATCCTTGGTACATTTTTTGTTAGACAAGATCAAAAAAAAATCGTATCCAACTTCAGAGTCTCTAGATTGTCCATTCTCTCCTTCTGTGGGAACAATGTCATCTGCAAAAACCCAAAAAGGGCGGAAAACTCGTTACTGAAGCGAAAGTTACACAAACATCTACCTACACCTCTCTGTCTCTGGAAATACGCGTATCGGGCAGGAAGGGAGAAGGGAGAAGCGCCGTGCGGGCGGTGCGGTGACCGTGTGACACCCCAGCCCGGCGATCCCCGGTGTCAGAGCCGAGGAAAGGGACTGCTGCGGCCGTAGGAAACCCTCATCGAGCAGCACAACGGGAGGACATGGATTCACTTCGAAATACGAGCAGCGGCGGCGGCGGCGGCAGCAGGAGCCATCCCAGCAGCCCCGCTGGCTCCGCAGCGTTTGGTGAAGGAGTGATCTCAGGCCGGCCCCATCTGGCTGGGGCACACCCGCGCCGCCGCCGCCGCCTCCCGCCCGCAGCCCACCCCGCCCGGCCACGCGTGGGCCCCGCGGGGCCCGGGGCGCACCTCGGCCCGCGCAGGAGGAGGGACACGCCGGAGCGGGGGAGGCACCTCCAGCCGCCCCGCTCTCGGCTGCCCCGGGAAGCCAGGCCCCTCCGGGCGGGGTGCGGGCCCTCTCGCCCCACGGCCACGCGTGCCCGGCTCACGGCGCAGCCGGCGGCCCCTCGCCTCCCTCCCCGCTTCCTTCCCGCCGGTTTCGGGGTCCCTGTCTTACCTAGGGCTCCTGCCGGGGGGATGCGGGTGGGGGACGCCGCCTGCTAGTGGGATGCGGACATGGACCAGGCGCCCTCCATTCTCCACACCGAGAAGGCGTAGCTGAGCCGCTCGTGGGCCACATAGCTGCAGCTTGCCATCTTGGAGTCCAGCTCGTCGCTCTGTAGGACCTGGTAGAGGAAGTCGATGTACCTGGCCGCCAGCTTGAGGGTCTGGATCTTGCTCAGCTTGTCCGAGGGCAGCGTGGGGATGATCTTCCGCAGGGCGGCGAAGGCTTCGTTCAGCGACTGCGTGCGCTGCCGCTCCCGCACGTTGGCCATGACCCGCTGGGTCTGCAGCTCCTCGTAGGACTGGGGGCTGCCGCCGCCGCTGCTGCTTCCGCCGCCCCCGCCGCCCCCGCCCGCCCCGCACTTCTTGCCCCGCTTGCCTTGGGCCGGGCTGCAGGGCTCGTCCGCGGCCCCGACGGCGCCGCCGGCGCTGCGGCGGCTGGAGCGGCGCTTGCGCCCCCCTCTCTTGTTGTTGGGCAGCTGCTGCCGGTCCGGCTCCTCTTCGCTGTTGCTCAAGCTGTCGTCGGCGGGGGAGACTGGCGAGTTTGACTCGTCCTGCTGCATCATCTCTGGGGGGAGACGCGAGAAGCGGGCCGGGAGGGGGGGGAGGGCAGGGAGAAGAGGGGGGCACCTAACCCGCCAGCTCCCCCTTGATCGGCTGCTTCGCTGGCCTGCGAGGAGAAGGAGGAGGGAAGGAAGGAGGGAGGACCTCACTTTGGGGGGAGGGGGGATGGCATCAGGATCCAAGAGGAAAAAAATAAAAAGGCCAACCAAAAAAAAAAAAAAATCCCTCCCGATCCCTCCTTGGAGCCCCTTCGAGGTGTCTGGGATTGGGAGAAAGTTGAAGACTTGGAGGTTCTTATAGCTCCTGCTGGCGGAAAGTTTGGGGGCAGCAGTGTCATTGGCCTGACGTGGAGAGGAGGGACTTTTGCTGAGTTTTATAGGAAAGTTTCCGCTTCCCCCCCTCCACGCCCTCCCCCAATTATTTTTTTTCAAGCCATTCACAAGTGATCTGGCTTCCCCACACGCACGCACATACATCCTTACCCCAACCTCTTTCTCGGTTTCCCTCTTCGTGTTTTCTCTCTCAAACTCCTTCGGTTAGCGCTCGGCTTTGGGGTGGTGCTGAGGGGCCGGGCCGGGAGGTTTTGGGGGTGCCCAGCACCCCCAGCGCTGCTGCGGAGTGCTCAGCGACCCGCTTAGTGCCTGTGCCGGGGGGAAACCACCCTGAGCCGCAGGGGAAAGCCCGCACCTCTCGGGCTTTCCTCGCCGCAGCGGGCACGGCTTGTAGCGAAAAGAAGAAAAAAGGGAAATGACCCGCGGGGCAGCATCCAGGCACGTCCTAATTTTGACCCGCTTTAACGCACGCCACACTCCCAATAACCGAGAGCCCCGGGAATCTGACTTGCCGAGGGAATCTAACATTTCTGGGCTGGGGAGGGGTGATGGCACAGCCTCGTCCTGCCAGGCTGGACGACTGCTCTCGGAGAAAGCCATCTTCAGAGGTGGAAGCAGCGGGGAAACCAAGCATTGGCTTCGTACACGCATAAGCACCAGTCCTTGAGCTCGTCTTAAGAGAAACCCGGGAGGATTCGCGTCTCCAACCTGGCACACCGGGAGACGGAAGGGGGTACAGACCCTCTTCGCCCGCACTCTGTGTGTGCTGACCACTCACTTCAGTCCGTCCTCCCACAAGGCGCCCGTGTCCGGCATTCCTGGGAAAAGAGATTATTTATTTTAATTTCTCTGCTCTGTCTGCAGCCAAAGCTATTTCTTCCCATCCCCCGCCTTTGTGCCTCCTTCCCCGCTCGCTGGCAGCGCAGAGCAGGTGGTGTGTCTTTTTAACAACACTCAGATTCAAACGGGGAGCAACTGAGAGGGAAAGCTAGAAATCGCCATCCATCAGTAAACGGGGGGCGAAGCTCTCTCTGCTCCCTGCGCGGGGACCGCGCTCTTCCGCTGCCGGCCTGGCAGTCACCGCCTGGACGGGCACGGCTGGGCGCGGGGCTCCCCGCCTTGTCTGCGCTGTGAGGGCGGACAGGGCCAACGGAATGGCAGAGGAGCGATAAATCCCAGGCACGAAATAAGGCAAGACTTCTGGAAGAGCGCTGTCATCTTCTCCGGGGAACAGAGTCGTCTCTCTCCTCTGCCTGAGGACAGACTCTTTTTCCTCCGGGCAGGGGCTCCTCATCCCGGGAGCTGCCAGGGGCCAGGACCCTGCCGAGGGGCAGCCGCCCGGCCACGGCCGCTGGCCCCGGCCCCGCCGCAGCGCCCGTCGGGCATCGCTGCCACCGGAGCTGTCCCGATGCTTCTCCGATCGCTGCCCCTCTCGGCGAGCTCTCCTTCTCGGGTTCCATCCCGGGGTGCGAGCACATAGCAATCTTCCCAAAACCTTCTCTTTTGGGAAACAGCTGGAAACAGGACCGGGGAGGAAACAGAGACCGCCTTAGCCGGCAAGGGAAGGCACTCCAGCACACAGACCCACAATGAGCCTGCAACGCTTTTCCGGCTTTTGACTTCTCCCTGCTGTGTCTTCTGCGTTCACAGGCCTCTCCACTCAGCTTAACACCATACCTTGTCCAGAGAGCTTCAGGGGTTCCCTGGTGTTGGCAGCAGCTGCTGATCCCAAGGTAAGAAGGGTTGGCTCTCCTTTCACCTCCCTCTCACCAGTAATTTTTTCTGTACCCAGAGCCTCACTTACTCCTCTGGACTGTGGAGCAGTGTCATTACAGAAGAAACGTTGAAAACAGTAGTAATGAGCATCTGTAGGTGGCTCTATGGGCCTGCCTTCCTTCCTTCCTTCCTTCCTTCCTTCCTTCCCGCCTGCCTGCCTTCCTTCCTTCCTGCCTTCCTGCCTGCCTGCCTTCCCTCATTGTTCTTATGGGAAGAAAACATCATAGGGCAAAACTAAACCTGGATAGCTATTACCTTGCTGGGAATGGGATGCTACCTGAAAGGAGGGAGGGTCAGCACCACCTGAGCTGATCTGGCAGGGTGCACGACTTGTCTGGGTAACCTAAACTTTGAACAGGATGCAGGACGTTGCCTGCTTGTCATGGGGCAGGAGAAGAGCTGCAACTTTGTAGAGCAGGGTGTACGGAAGAGTCAAGGACAGGTGGAGAAATAGTATTACATGGTTTGTAAAACCGGAAAACATGCAGAAGTGTAGGGATGGAGTTGAGGAGAGAGGAATAATTGATCACAGTCAACATAGTCAGCTATTCTTTGTGTAAACTGCAACCAAAGGAACCAGCAGTGTTTAGCAGGACTTGTATGGTCCTACCTGTCACTTGCACACTGCTGTATGAACCAGGACTGCAGAACCCTCTCACCCCCTGCCCCACTCCCTCCGCCATTATCCTAATTTTGGGTTTTATCTCTGACTCACAAATTATGGACTTAGGAGCAAAGGCATCTAAACCCATGATGTTGCTGTCAAGACCCACTTAGGAGTGCAGGGGCCACACGAGCTGTGGTGACAACAATCTGTCCCCGGGGACTTGGGCTGGGCTGGCTGTGGGAGCCTGCCTGGATCTGCAACCCTGCCTAGTGATGGAGTGTGTGGAGATGTGTTGGGAGGAGGGTGGATGTGTCAGACAGTCATGTCTGGGGATCTGTGTGAGAGAGAAAGACATACTGGTGTGTTTTATATGTGAGGATGTGTTTGTGTGTGCATGCATGTACTGTTGATCTTTTGCAGTGCGAATACATATATATGTCAGAAGAAGAGTGAAGCCTGCGCAGAGATTAAAGAAAATCAATTAAATTCTGGTTTGTTTTGAAATCTACAGTTCTGATAGGGGTTGAGATGGAGCCTTTGCGTTTCACACTAAAATGATAATCGTATTTTTATTATGCAGTGTTAAACCATCTATTTTGAACCTCCACTAAGCCACTAAGGTAGTTCTGCAGACCACTTTAGAACAGGGGATTAAGGATGTCATGTCCTGTTTTTCTCTATGCATAAGCATGGCTCGGGTAAGAATTCTCTTGGTTCCTTGGGCAGAAATTCAACTCTGTTTCATTCTTTTGTGGTAACAAGCAAAACTGCAAACAGATCCAGGGCCTTTCTAGAGATACTTCCAGATCCATTCCTTCAAGCTTCCCCGGGGCCTCAGCTCAGGAAATCGTGTGTTGTGGGATGAGCTGTTACACGGAACACTGGCAGGACCCAGAGCACTCCAGCATTTTGTCACCTGCGCTGACAGGTACAACACTGGTAAAGCAGCCATCCAGACTGTGAACACGGAGCTAAATAAATGACAAATGAGGAATAAGTTGGTCTGTGCTGATCATGGTTAATCACAGGGAAATTGCTGAAAAGGATTGTCCCAGCTTTATGCCAGCCTTTCTATAGGCACCCATTAACTGTTGAGACTCTCACAGGATGGGACAAGCAATATCTGCCTTAGCCAGGCAGAACCATTACAGCTTTTGAGGGGAGCAGGTCAAAAGGCTGATTCTTTCTTTGATTTCTAAGAATGAATGAATGGCCCGATTTTGTCTGCCTGTTTATAAATCAGTGCAGAACTTTAAGCACTAATGCGCTCAAGATCTGGTGGTTGCAACTACAGTGTTGCCCCTCATCAATGTGTTATACACATTGTGCACACACACAAATTACAGTTGGATTGCAATAAGGCTGCTCTGCTCTCTTCAGCGAGCACATACACATGTAATTTAGGTCACAAAGGCTGTTCACTGTGGTAAAACTCTCACTCCTGGTGATTCCTTGGAATACTGAGCAATGTGTTACATACATGCACACCTAGAGACAGCCTGTCTGCATGTTTTTGATGCTGAAACCTTAAATTGGGTGTTTTCTCAGAGGTTTTATCCTTATATGGCAATGATCATTGAAATCAATTGAAATTTCCCTTCTAGTTTGCACGGCCGGGTATTTTAATTCCTGTGGATTCTAGGTGAAAGCCTGGTCAGGGTCAAAAGGGACAAGGGAGCACCTAGCAACTTTCCCCACTGGCATTTATGCTGTAATTTGCTCTGCGTAGAAAGCACACCGGGAAACAGGCTGCAAACTCACACTGATACAAATTTCTGCTCAGCAACAGCAAACGGGCAGAATGAATATATAAAGGGCATAGGAGCAGGACCTTTTCTCCTCTTCTTTCACCTCCTTTTCCCTTCGTATCACCGCGGCTGCTCATTCAACCAAGGAGGCGGAGAAGCTGACGAGCATCTCCCGTTTTTCGTCCTCTCTACCTGTGCCCGCCGTGGGTGGGCGCGGCTCGGCTCGGCTCGGCCGGCGGGGCTGGGGCTGCGGGCGGCTCTGCGGGGCCGGGCCGGGCTGTGCGGCCGGCGGCCACCGGAGGGCACGATTCCCCGCCGGCCCCGCCGCGGCTGCGGAGAGTCGCTCCCGCCTCGGCCAGAGCCCCGCCAGGCTGGGTCACCCGAGTTTCGGTGCCGAGAGGTGCTGCCCGCCCGCCCCCGGCTCTGCCCGCCCGTGTTTCAGCGAGCCCCGAGAGTTTTTTCTCGCCGAGGCGGCTCCAGGCGGCCGCAGCCCCGCTGCTCACCCGGGGCACGGCCGCGCTGGGTCCTGCGGAGAGATCCGACGCACGGATCCGCCGCGGACAGACGGACACTTCCCACGGGTGGGCTGCAGGCTATCGGCGCCTTGACACTCGCGTCGCTCGGAAGCTCTGGAAAACAGACGGATAACGCGGAGGTTCCTCTAACAAGTCAGTTTCCTTGTCAAAATTGCCACAATGATTTTTAATTTAATTTTTTTAAGGTCGTTGTCATGCGGCCGTTTACATGACCACATTCTCATGTGGCCGTTCATGTAAAAGTCCTGGCAGCTTGCCGCCACGAAAGGATGTGACAGGGCTGTTCCCGGGTTGTGCCCATCCTTCCCAGACTCTGGGCCGGCGGCAGGGAGCGCTGCGCCCCCCGCGCACCGCCCTTCGGCATCTCCTGCATCCACCCTCTCCTCCCAGATCTCGGCTCTGCGCAAGGCCGAGAAATACCTATATCTACTGGCAAAGTAGCAATCCCACATAGGAGACAGGTGTCCCAAAAATTTAAGATCTGAGATTATTTTCAAAACCCGTTTTTATATAAAATCTTTTATTCAGCTCCAGAAATAATTTGTGGCCGTGGATGGGGCTGTTTCAGTAGAGCCTCATTGGAAGGCTGAGTGGTATTCTCTCGTGTATCCTAGACAAGACCAGTCCTTCCCATCACAAGAGATCAACATATCTAATGCTGTGGTAGAGGTCTGCCCCTAATTATGGCTCTGGGTCTTGTTTATGCGGTTTCATATCTAAATCTGAAAAGACCACTTAGTAAAACAATCTTATCTACACTCCAGGGGATAATAGTTATTTTTATTAATAATGGATCTTATTGGCTATTTCAGCTCCTTTGATTTTCTTTTCTTTTCCACCCTTCCATCTTTCCTGAACTATATAACAATTTTTTTTTCTTGTATTCTTCCTGCTCCTACACATTACTGAAATCTATACATTCAGTCTCTCAGTACACTTGGCCCACCAAAACTCTGTTAAACTTCAGTCCCTTTTAACCACTGCTTTTTTCTTCCAAGGTGGGGGAGGGTGCACCTCCAGCAGCAGTGATGGATAAAGCATTCCATAAAGCCTTCTTCTTATGTGTGGACTCAAATTCCCCACAACTCAAGCAATTAGAATCAGAGCCGTAAAGCCAGAATTTCAGTATGGAAGTGGGCTTTCACCCTGTTAGCCATGTCTGCAACCCTGAGAAAAATCCACCCCCATGCTTCCTACTATGTGTGGTCTCTTTTAGGATTTCAGGTGCTCTTGGAATCTCACAGATTAAAATGAAAAAGAGGTCATATGAGAAGTAACCGTAACTTATAAATGAATATAAGAGTTCAATAGACAGGATAACGGGCTGGTTTTTACATCTGAAGCAGGCAGAAAATTCTGGTGTGAGGGAAAGAGCATGGAAGGTCATCCCAACATACACATTGCTTTCCTGGGCAAAGGAGATGTTGGAGTTTTTTTATTGGTAAGCTCCTTGAATGCCAGGTCTCCAAGTTGGAACCCATGCATCTTCTCCTCCTGGCCATAGGTCATACTGGCTGAATGGAGCCATGCAGAGGAGCTGAGCCTGGAGGGAAAAGGTTCACATAAATGAGCACCCATCTCACCCATCTCACTCTTTCCACAATTACCTTACTTCCAAGGACACTGACCTAGAGCTAGAAGAACTTTTGAAGGAGCAGGGGTTAATTTCCATCTCTGCCATGCTGTATTTCCTTTCAGAAAAGGCAGTCAGCACAGATCAAATTTTACATATTCCTTTCTACTTGGGGAGATTATAACTGTTTTGTGCTATGGGCTGTCAGCTATGATGCCTAAAGATCTGCTATCCATTATGAGTCCTCATTTGACAGGCTCAATCTAAATTTCCATCCTCCAGAATATAGAATGATGATTAAGTTACCTTGCTCACAAGGGACTGATCTGTCCATAGGTCCACATCCTGGGTTTATTTTTGGACCAAAGATCATATAGTAGATCAACGATGAAGCTGCTCTAGAGCACAAATCTCAGTACCCAAATCCCAGAAGCAATTTTCCAGAGAGGAAGTAGTTTATTGATATGTTAAAGTAAATTAGCACACATTCACTGTTCATGTATCTGTGTATATACTTGACTATTTATGAACTCTGACTTCCAAACAAACATCTGTACTTGTATTTATGCAAAATACTGTGCTGCTTCTGGTTGAAAAGCATCTATATCAAACATTCTCATGCCAAAATCTACTATCTGACCTTGCAGCACTAAAAATAGATCATGTCAGAAGCAGAGAAATATTTGTTTCTCCTTTTAGAACATTTGTCCTTACATTCATTAAGGACTCAGTCCAAAATCCTTTGATGTCAAGGCAGCTGTTTCAGCAGCCTTTGGATCAAGTCTTATATAGGGTGAATTAAACTTTAAATAGAACAAAAATTATAATGGGTACAGCCTAAGAGTATTAGGAAGATGTAAGAAAGGCTGCCTTTGGAGTAAAGCATCAGTCATTGTTCTCTGATATTTAGCTGAACTTATGGAATTTTTCATTATTAAAACAATAATCCTCTTCAATAAGGTTGTAATTTATTTTTAGTCTTACAAACATCCACATTTTGCTGCATAGTAGAAATGTTTTTGCTGACCTAGTAAGTGTAAGGATGCTTTGAGTTCAGTAGGGCATTTACGGACTGGACCCTAAGCAGTAAGATATGGCCCAGGTTTTCAAAGTCAGAGCAGAGACCTAATTCCAAAATATTCTTCTGACTTCAAAATGTGTTCATGTTTATGCCTCACTTCATAATTGAGCAACTTATGACATTTCCTAACGTCTTATCTAATGCTAGGCCTTGTTTTTCACACTTTGCAAAAGGACTAATGCAGCTCTTGGAAAGAGCAGATGCTGTAATTAATTTGAAGGTAAAAGATGTTCAATGGATAGCAAGGGCTTTAATTCAAAACAGTGAACTTTATAGTATGGTTTGTAATCCTTTTCTCTACAAGAATGCATAGTGTTTAGAGCATCCATTTTAATAAAAAGGAAACCAGTACTAAAACAAGCTACAGCCTCACAGAGCTTACTGCACTGCTTCCTTGTAATCACTGTATCAGAGTGTGAGTGAGTAATTTGAATGACATATGTGCAGGAATTTTTGCTGAATCCGGGCTATTTGACAGCAAAATGGTCATCATTCCTTCCAAACAGATAGAAGTTTGATCAATTATATTTCAGTGGCTTAGAGCCATATGCTATCTACAGTGACATTTATGATCTATTTTTGTTATCCCCAAATGGCCTTCAACCTAGCAGTTATCTGCCAGCATGTTAAAGTTTTGGTCAGTGAAAATTCTTTAGTGTCTTGGAAAGATTCATGATGTTGTCTTTTGGCCAAAGTCCATTATGGGTAACTACAACTTTATCTACATTCAACGTATGTAATGGAGTGGCTGTGGTATGGCACACTGTCATTTGGCTTAATTTCAATCAACTAAGATAACTCTCTGTATTTTCTTTACTATAACACTGTGTCATGTTGCTGTAAAAAGTGAAACAGCTGCCACATCCTCCTTCTTGAGGATGCATCCCAGAATGGGCTGTTTCTTCTGAGAGGACAGCATAGCCTCCAATTTGGCAGGTAAAATTTTGCAACACCAAATCCTTCCATCTGTGGTTTCATGTTGTCAGTTCCATGCAGGAACTAATAGTCTGGTCTAGATGTCAAGCTATCTGATTTGTTAGTGTAGCTGGCAGGTTAACTGTCTAAGTCCTACCATTTCCTCACAGAATTCACTGTGGGTAGGAAATTTCATCCAAAAAAGAAGAAAAATAACCATCTTTAAAGATTAGATGCACTGTTGGGAAATTAAGTTCTTAAGTCTAAATCAGATGCATGATAGGAAGCACTTCATAATTGCTCACGTTAAGGGTAAGGGGCCAACCCAAAGGCATATAGATAGGAGAAAGAATAGGCAATACAGTCACTCAGCTATTACTTCAAGAAACAGCCCTTCATATTCCCATAGATCTAATGTGCATCAGAAACAAGTTGCACTGTAATGTAAAGAGGTAGAAGATGCTTTTTCCTCCCCTGTGGTTATGGGAATGGGAGGCATTGTATTTCTTTGCACATATCCCTCTCAAACTGTTCATTGAGGAAAAAAGCATTTCTGCTACTCCTTAATTTATAAAAGTTAGCGAAATATTATATGACAGAAAGTTGCCATTAAACTTTGCCCAAGAGCATATGAAAATGGCATGTGAAATCCATGCTGGAGTAAGTGCTGCTGTAAGGGCATCACAATTGAAGGGAATGGATTAGCAGCTCCCCAGTAACAGCTGTGGCACCACAAATGATGCAAATAAGCATCACCCCATTGCAATACAGACACAGGAGAGCAATGCCATGCAGGCAGTAGCAGCATTATACATGGAGTGGAAAGAAGCCACAGCAAATATAGGTTTGTATTTTCCGTAGGTTTTCACTAGGAAACCTCCGTGGTGTCACCTGTATTTCCGCCATGCAAGGTGATCTTTACCAACCTCTGTGTATGCCTTCTGTCATTTCAAAATGTGTCACTAGATGTTTTCAGCAAAAGAAAATACTTGGGAGATAAAGTCTTCTCTTTTCTTCTCTGAGGTCATACTGCATCTTTGGGGTGATATTTGGTGTATATGTGCCATGGAAGCGATCCAGAAACCCTCACAATAACTATTTCTAATGGCCCATAGCTGCACAAGAACTGTGCTCTGTAAGGAGAAGCAGGATTTATGTGAGTGTCATTAGAACTTTTCCTTTGTGGTGTCCTTCTCAGATATCTGTCATGTCTTTCCAGCTTGAAGGCAAAAACCACTGTTCTTATACACCAAAATGCTCTCCAGTCAAATATTTGGCTCACTCACTGGATCCTTCAAATAATTTGGCTAATGGTATGCTAAAGATTCATGTTTCTACTACTCTCAAAAACAAGATGAGAAATCTATCTGGTTTTGTTTTGATTTGTTTGTTTGGGGTTTTTGGGGGGATTTGGTTCAGTGTATGTATTTCAGGAAATATGCCTGCACACTTTAAATTTTTTAAATATGACGAATGATGTGTGTTCTCCTTATAGCTTTGGTAGAACTTGTTTCTCTCCAAGGGCAAACCCCACGCTATTAACATCACAGAACTTCCTCAGCATACTGTGGTTCAGTCCATAGGCATGGCAGCTGTGATCTGAGAGGTGGTGCTGAAATCATTTTTTGCCTGGATGTCTGAAACTTATAACAGTGAGAACTGACTTATGCTGTTGTCAACCCAGGTACAGCTGAGAGAAAAAAAGCAATTAATAGATGGATGTTTCCAAATTTAATACCTTGGGGCTGGTAAAGGTGTTTGCAGCTATAGGACTTCAAGTCTATCTTACCAAGGACTGGTTTAGTAGCTCCAGCACAGTTATCAGTACTTCAGAGAAATTTCCATTTGCTCGTGATTAAAATTTGGGTTTTGTACGTCAAGGAGGCGGCGCCTGATGAGGGCCTAAACTGTCAGTTTAATCATATTGGGCAACATTCAAGATATCTGCAAAGAAAATTTAAATGGAGTCAGATGTAATATGAAATGAATTCCACACGCCTTCATGTATGGCAGAGAACGATCTGAGATAGCCCTTCGTTTTACAGTCTCTCAATCATCTTTTCCCTTTTTTGCCTCCATTACTGTCATTCATCATCCAACTTCTTTTGCATCTGGTAGTTTGCAGAGTTATGAGAGTCAATGATGTTGCAGAGTTACTGCAGTATTCTAGCATATAATTAAACAATTATAAAACCAGATTAAAACATATTTCTGTATGTTAACTTAAAGCTCTTTATATTTTGTACTATATACAATAATATTAACAACAAAAAATTGAGCTACTTAAGATTGTAAGTACTCACAAATATCCCCAGATGATGTTGCTGAGGCCTAAATATCTGATTCAGCTCAAAGTTATTTAAAAATAATTTAAAAATTATGCCTGTACTCCAAAAATTTCCTGGCAACACAATGACTTGGTTATGTACATTATTCTAAAAGATTTCATAGGAGCTTCAGTGCCCAAGACCAGGCCCAAGAGCACCTTGAAACATCTGAAACACTTCAGCATTTGGATAATTACATACTTTTGGGACCAACCCACATTTCTCTTTGGAAAATATTTCCCCTTCATGGCTGCAGACAACAGATGGATCATATGATCTTTGCATTTGGAAAGATGGCATAATTCTGGCAGACTGTCAGTTAAGTGAAAGAGGCTGATTTCAGATCCTCATTAAGAAAATATAGAACCACATGGAGTGGACTGAATGGCAGAAAGTGATCGCTGGCGCCAGCTTTAATAGAAAATATGGCACACTTGAAACATGAAATTTGCTGAACTGTGGCTGGATCTAGCTCTATCAGGTTTTACATTCTTTTCCCAAATAAATGTGTTCCAAAGGAGACATTCTGTGAAGTATAAGGGCCTTCTGTTTGCCAGGAGGGAGGGGAGCAGAGCACTAGAGGGTTAAAAGGCAAATTCAAAGAGCCACCAGGTCTAGGGTTGGAGTTGAGTGCCAAGGCTTCATTGAATCTTCCTTTACACTTGCAAAAGTTTCTGTTTAATGAAACTTTTCTTTACATTTCTGGTCTTGTGGTATATTTTTTGGGTGCAGATGACACTTTACCCAGAAGTACTCCTTGGAAAAAGCATGGCCCCTTCCCACTGCAGGGCTCTGGGAACAAGGCCCAGTGCCTTTTTTACACACATTTCCACATGGAAACAGCCCTGCTAAGCCCCTGAGAGCTGGAGTAGGAAACCCAGGGAACTGTAAAGAGTAAAATAGTTTCCCAGCAACACTGGATATGAGCAATAATTTCGCCCTAATCACTACTCACAGCTGAAGAGAAAAGGACTGGTGAAGCTGCACACCTCCATTTTACCATCAAACACCAAAATAATGGCTGTGGCTTCAGGTCACAGCTTTTGTTTCAGCAGTGACACCAGGATCTTTACATGATATCTCATCTTGGCCACACCAAATAATGAACAATAATAAATCATTGGTTGCTTTGAAAGCCTTTGCTAAATTATCTTTTAGCGAGATCAGACACATCATCTGTCCCACATGAACCTGAGAAGTTCAAGCAGTAATGGTGGCTGTGATATATCTATTCCTGTATCCTTTGTTCTACTGCTCTTCCCTCTGACAATTATAAGTTTCAAAAGCTGGAATCATTAACAAGGTTAGACTGCATAGGAAGCAAACAATGCTAGAAATAAAAAGGAATATCAAGTTCTGAATTAACTTCTTCTGTCAGTGCATGCATTTATGTTGAAGACTCTTCATTCACAGATTTCCTCTTTGCCGTATAGAAAATCATAAAACGTACTTCTTGTCATTGATCCCCTATAAGGCTTGGAACAAGAAAAGATGGAACTGGAATTCATAGAAACAATTATCATCTTTCTTCTTCTTTCAGAGCTAAGGAGAGACAGTTAAACTAACAGAATATTCTTTATCTTTCCTTTTGAAATTATGGCAGAGGTATGACACAAACATAAACAGGCCCAGAATCTCAGTGTGCCTGATCATTTGTTTGGAATAAAGTCATGGGTGACAATAGTGAAGTCTGTCCTTCTGCAGTGCACCAACTCTTTATGGGAACCATTCAAACCCCCTCAGAGAGGGAGGATATGGTCTGTGTCCCTCTTGTGGCACTGAAGCCTTTGAGAGCAGCAAAAGCCATACTAAGATAATATAATATAATGCACACAACAATTTGAATATGTTGCAGTCTTCATAAATATATATTAATGTGGAAAACTGTACTACAAAAATAAAGATAACAGAATTACTTCCCTATCCTGACTTCTTCAAAGAAATAGGAATTTCAGGTATGTAAGGATCACTGAACTGGAGTGTAGCTGGTGATTAGCAGAGTGAGCAGTACAAAAAATTCAAAGGCCTAAACTTCAGTGCCAGACAAACAAAAGGTAATCATTGAAACTAGGAGAAGAGGAAAAGCAAAATTTGGATGAAACACAATTTAAAAACTAATATCTGAGCTGCACTTCTTAAAACGTTAAAATTCTAGGCAATTACAACTGAATATTTTTATTCTGTCAATTCTTTCATTCTGGATATATTGCTGTGACAAATGTTCACACCACTATCTGAAACAAGCATTTTTTTGGTAGAGAACTGAAGAGCAAATAATCTGATTATATATTTAGCAAATTTTTAGGAAAAGCACCAATTTACTGTACTCCAAAAAAAGCATAACCAGCACACCTATCCATCCTTGTAACTATTCTCTTGTATTACTAGGAAAAGCTTGGCTGTCATTGTTGCAGATTAGTAGCATTCAAGCCTAGTAAAACAACAAATCCCTATGAAAACAGGGACTCATCATGCACAGCAGTCACATTTTAAGCTTCAGTATTTTAGCAATTTTTAATTAAAAAAGAAGCCCACCAAAAACTAGAAGTCCAAGTTAATTGAAAGGACCAGTAGGGCCATAGAGAAATTCTCTTTGAGAATAATCACCTATCTGAAACAGAAATCAAAGCCACTTTTCCATTACTTTTGCTTATTACCTCCATGACTTCAAAAACTAATTTATTTTAAAGTTTGAAAAAAAAAAAAAAAAAAAAAAAGGTGTTGTTGGACTAAGACTTCACTGATCAAGTTTCATCCTAGAGGGAATTTTTATACCTGAGTTATAAACTCCCCACACTTGAGTGTTTATAATGGAAACACTGACAAATGCGATAATAAACACCAATCATGGGACCGTAGTAGCTGATCAGAGAGTGGATGCAGAAGTTTGCAGTGCTATCATAATATTTTGTTCTGTCTCCAGCACCAGTTTTGCTCCAACCTCCTTTCAGGTTCAGCAGTTGTAAAACAAGATCAATCTAACTAGAGATTGCAAAATCATTTGATTATTTATACTTCTCTTCGAAAGCTACAAAATGTCTCTCAAATATGATTTCATTTAGTCTTATTTTTTTGGTTTACATGTCTGAATACTAATTGTAACATGATAGCTTCAAGGGGACTCAAATTTCTACCAAAAGTCAGTCTTCAGTGGCCAAAGAGAACATAAACAAACCAGCCTCAGACCAGGGTCTAAAAATGGCTATGATCAAACAGCTCTAAAGCTTAAAAAAGCCCCTTATTATCTTTTCCCAGAAGTAATTGACACTGTCAGTTTTTGTTCTTAATGTGGCGATAATGGCACTGTGCTTTAGGGAGACCGAGGAGCTGGACTCAGCCTCGGTGACAGCAGGGATTCTGAGCAAGGGGAAGGCTCTTCACTCCAGTGGGTGAAATCCAAGCCTTGCTGAAGTTAGCAGCATTTCTGCACTCTGTTAGGGCTGGGGTTTCACTGTCTTCCCAAGCCTGACAGGCTGTTGCACTGTACTGACTCCACAGATTAGAATGCAGCTAACTTGGGCTGAGACAAGGACTAGGGGAGAAAGGACCCCACAGTTTCGTTATTTCAGCGAGATGGGATTGCACTCCAGCAAGAAGTTTGTCTGCAACATTCCCATAATTGGTTTATATTCTTACCAGACTAAACTTCTAGGATTTCAACACATCCACAGGGGCCAAGAGATGGGTCAGTATGGCATCTTGCTGTTTCACTGAGCTCTTCGTGGGTGTAAGGACATGCTTTAGTTTCAACATGGGTTCCTTGGAAAAAATTTGCATTTAGACTGCTTTTTTTGAAAATCATTAAGCAAGCAAACAAACAAACAAGCCCATATCATCACGTTCTCAGGTCATATAAATCAATGTGTGGCCCAGGGCAGGGGCAGCTCAAAATAGATCTTGGTATCTTTTCTGTGCTGTTTACATATTGTGTTTATTGGCTTAACCACAACTGCATTTTTAATTTCCAATGTTTTTAGCATCAGTGGCTCATATAAAAATATTACTACTCTTTGTATTGCTGCAAAATTTCCAGTGATCCATTAGAAATCAGGTTTTATAATGCAAGATCCGTTTGTATTTAAAAATAAAATGTAACATATCCTATTTGCTTTTCTCTAGTCTCTAACACAATCACGAAAAACTTGGATCTTGAACAAATTCCAGTGTTTTGTTATTAAACCAAGAAGAGAAAACAAATAATTTTTGAATTATCTGTTACAGACATGTTTACATTATGAATCTCCTCACTTAAGACTCTATGTGCTGTAGAGTTCTAATTTTATCCAATGACATGAGCAAGAAAAATTATGAAAAGTTATATAATCATACTGTGAGAGATCATAGAGAAATAGTGGTAAGAAGTGAATATTAAATTGTGTAATTCATTGTCCTCAAAGAATTTGTCTTCATCATTTTTCCTAAGATGATGGTAACTGAGATTGGGTTATGAGAACAATTGCTGATTTTGGAACATTGTTCATTCGCAGTTCCTTTCCTTGTTTTATTTTTTGGAAGAAAAAAAGAAAAAAGAAAACAAACCCCCAAACAACACAAAACCCTCTGAGGAGGTGAAACCCCCCAGTTCCTAGAAAGGATCCAGCTGCGCTAACTATCCAACTGCCTCTTGGAAAAAAAAGCATTTTGACAAATGGAGAGCAGATGCAATGTGTGGAGTCAGGGAGGTCAACAAAAACAAGTAGAAAAAGAAACGAAGGAAACAAGTGAAAAGAGAAAGAATACTGGAGCATTAATACAGGATATTAGATCGCTCGTGATAATATTCAAGTGACTAGAATGAGAAAAAGAAGAAGGATCACCACAGAGCTGAAAAGAGGAGAAATAAGAGACATAGGATCCTACCTATACTAGCTTGAATCCAGGGTAAATCTTGATTTTACTAATATCACGGTAATTTTATATAATGGAGATAAAGGCTGTCCTATGAAGTCAAGCAGAACCACTGCCCTGAGTGGGCAGTTTAATGCGAGTGGACCGGGCTCTGAGCGGGCTGGTTGCTGCCGGTCTGCTGCGAACGAGGGAAGAAATCCAGGTCTTTCCCAGCAGCAGCAAAGGAAGGTGCCAGCCGCAGAGAGAAGAGGGGAGAGGAGCGGGAAGGAAGGGCAGGGGCACATCAAGATGAGTGGGAGAAGCTTCTTGGGGAGATCCTGGACCCGGTCCTGCCGCTGCGGCTCTCCCGACTTCTCGCCCCTTTCAGAGATGCCTGCGAAGGCATCAGTAGGTAACGCTACTGATCCTAGGTAACTACTAGAGATCCCCGGGGTGGACGCTATATCCATCCCCGAGGTATGCCCGCCTCGGGCTTCCTCCGTTCCTCTCTCTCTGGCTTTTCAGAATGTATATCATTATTTTTATTCCTTGTAGAGACGAAACAGGATGTGTGCTCGTGTGCGGTGTGCGCGTGTGTGTATGCGCGTTTGTAAGGGGATGTGCCGTGAGAGAGAAAACGTCTCCGCTTGACGTCCCCAGAACCAAAGCCCACGTACTGACAAGTTTTCTCTCTCAGGAGGGCGCAGAGGGTTGCCCGGGCCGGCCCCGCCGGTGCCACAAGGCTGCGGGGCATCCCGGCCCGCCTCCCCTCGGCCGGGCACTCCTGCACCAGCTCCCGCCCGGGGCGAGCGACGGCGCCGGCCGCCAGCCCGCAAGGACAGAGCCGCTCCCGGGAGGAAAATCGTGACAACAAGCGGTTGTGACCAGATGTTCGGCTTCTCTGGCCCCGTGACACACGGCTTGGACTTGGCAGACTGGATTTCAAAGAAAAGGGAGTTGTTGTTTATTTTTTAAAAGGCAGAAAGCGCTTGGTTAAAATGCACGGGTCGAGATTTCCCTGGCAAGCAGCTGGGCAGGAACCGAACCCGCTGGAAACCCGTTCCGCACATTGGAAGGGCTCCACTGCCCCGGCCCAGACTTTCTCCAAAGCAACAAATTGGAAAGATATTAAAGCAAGCAGGCAACATAACACAAACCAAAAGGCCTCGAAACTTCATTCCACCTCCGCCCTTTCCGTTTACAAAAAATATAAATATTAACAAATCTGCAACACACTGAGCCTCTCAATCTGTCTTCTCTCCAACTCCTCTCGACCACAGCGCACGCTTCTCCAAACACTCTTGGTTTTGCATCCCACACCTACACGGTCCTGGCTGCGGTGTGAGAAGCCGAGGCAGGAGCCGTGTCTCTGCTTCCCCAGGAGGGAGGTGCCGAGGCCACCTGCTCGCTGCCGCGGGCGATGCCCGGCCCCAGCCGCATCCCGCCGGGCCCGGGCGCTCCCTAGCTCGCCTCCTGTCTGCCGCATCCATCCAGGAGCTCAGTCATGAAGGAGATGTACACTATGGCCAGGCGCAAGGTCTCTATCCGAGAGAGCCTCTTCTCGTAGGCGAAGGTGGGCACCTTCTTCCTGAGCTGATCAAACGCCTCGTTGAGGTTGAACATCCTCTTTCTCTCCCGTATGTTGGCAGCCTGGCGCTGGGCGTAGGTGATGACCCTTTTTCTCCTAGGTCTGTCCAGGAGGGAAGCGCTGCGCATCCTTCCCTCTTCCTCTTCTTCTTCGTCTTCGGGATCTCCATTTCCGAAAGCAGCCAGGGGCAAACCCCGGGCCATCCCTTCCCGAAGCGACAGGACTCTGTCCCCGAAGGGAGGCCCGGCGGTGACCTCGCAGAGCCCCAGGCCTGCCGCGGCCCCGGGGGCTCCCTGGGGGTTGCCCAGCGAGAGGTCGGCCACGAAATCCAGCACCGAGGTGCCCAGCAGCCCCTCCGGGCAGGGCACTTGCGGAGCTCTGCCGTGCAGCTCATCCAGCAGCGCCGGGCGCTGGTGGGCTGGGAAAAGGCCGGCTGACATCTTACTTCAGAGAGGGCTCATTTTGGTCCCCCATCCCCAGCCCCAGTGACGTTAATATTTATAACCCCCCGGATAACAGGATTAGCAGGACTAGAAAGAGCGGCTGTAAAATTTCTCGCCGTGATGCTGATGAGAGGAGACAGGCAATCCCCTCGGGGACGTGTGGACGCTCCCGAGAGAGAAGTCCCCAGCGAGTCAATCCTGTCACAGCGATCAAGGACAGTTCCTTCTTGGCAAAACCCTCCGCTCTTACCTGCTGAGCACTTTTGTCTCTTCTTACACACCCGCAACCAAACGATTTTCAGCCTCCTTAAAGCCCCCAGCAACAGAGTCGGGTCTCCACTGGGCTTGTTTTCCTGCTTTCTGTCGGGATCTCTGAACCCTGGGAGCCAGCCTGACAATTGATGTCAGGCAAATGCATGTATGCTTTTAATGATGTCCTGAAGAGGGGACCTGCATGCAGAGGGTCACCGGGGAATGTTTACCCTGTATCCCAGCGCAATGGGAAGTGAATGACAGGACCTCGATTAGCCTAAGTAAGCATTGTAGGGGACCCGATATTGCATTCCCAGTAGTAACTGTTGGAATCGTCTCTCCGTTCCCTCTAAATCCCCTTCAATCAGAGTTCAAATATTTTTCCAGTAAAAGCTCTTTTCTGTTCAGGCAAGCTCATAGCACTTTTTTTTGAAACTCCTTCCTCCTGCCCGTGAGAGGAGGATAAGCTGGTCCTACTCAGGGCAGCGGTTCCACCTTTGGTAGAGCCGTCCCGGTCACCGGCAGAGCGCAGAGGAATCGATTTGAGGGCATGCACTGATAATGCTGGATATATGCTGCGAAACACCGTGAAATGCACATGAACACACCCACCCACACACCCGACACCGCTGAATAGCTTTCTTTGATCAAGGTTTCCATGAGGACAGACGCTGGGGATTGTTTTGCCTTTGTCTTGGGAGACTGGAAGAGGGGCTGTGTCTTCACCCTCCCCGCACCATAGACGCTCCCTAAATAAACAGCCCAGCCCTGGCAATCCCTGGCAGTGTCAGATACGCCGAGGTCAAATCCGATCGATTTTCTTTGGCACACGATTTGTACACACAATTCTCTCGGGAGTGACTGTCCATCACTCCCGAGCTGCCTTCTTAAAAGGTAATCTTCTCCTTTGTCATGCATTGTTGTCACTCTCGCTTTGGGGCTAATTAGTCTCTAATTTCTAAGGGGATTTCAAACCCCATGAGATCAAAGGAGGCGGATGGAGGCGGCCGAAGGATCTCTCTTCTCGAAAATACTTCCTGTTTGCCTACAGGACCGCAAACATTTCCCGCCGCGTACCGAGATTTGCAGTCATTGACAGCTCAGCGAGCGAACCGCGCATCCCCTTTCCTGGGAAAGACGCGGTGGGAAAGTGACTCCCGGCGGCGGGGCGGGCTGCGGAAGGTGCGCGGGAGCTCAGGTACGCTGGACAGCTCCGCACCCCGAGCCAGCACCGCAGGTACCGGAGGGGACGTGGGCACCAGCCCTCCTCCGGAACGAGGACCAAACTCTCCCCATCCTGTCCCACCGTCACCACCGCGATAGGCGGCACCGCGGCTGCTCCCGCAGCCTGCCTAAGGCTGGGTAAATAGCCAAGACCATGGGCACTGCCTTCATCCTTGCCAGGGATAAGAGGTTTCTTAGAGAGCAAGGAGAGAGCCGCTCAGAGACTTACTTATTTGTAACTAATACGGTTCAATAAAACAGCAGGTGAATGAAGCAACGAGGCAAGGAGGAACTGAAAAAACATCTGTAGAGGGAGGTGTTGTCTAGAGAGCATCAAAAAGTAAGTTGAAAAGCTGTAAATGTTAAGTGTTATATAAAAACACTTGCTGGAAGAAAGATCAGCTGACTTACAAAGCACCTATTATCACTTATTTGGGCTCCTTTTAGCTGAGGTGACTAGTGTTTCATTTTAAGACATGGAGGTATAAATTAAGGACAAGCGCCAGGAAATATGTGTCATTACAGAACTCGAAATTATCGTGAAAATACGACTACTTCAGATAGTGAAATAAAGTAATGGAAAAATATTAACTCATCACCTCTATGTCAAACTTCACAGGGATTTACTGTCTTGTGGGAAAATGGCATTTAGTAGAGGACAGACCTGCCCTTCACCAAGGTATCTTCAGAAAGAAGCTCTTTAGTTGCAGATTTTTGCAGGATACAAGCTACAAAGACAAACAGAGCTGGAAGAGGTTTATATTGCAAAAATGTAAAGGGACAAGTTTTTCTAGCTAATAATGTATCACAAAGCAATATAACATAAACCATTAAATATGAATGCTTCTTAGAATAAACAATAGAGACAGGACTATGACAGGACTATGACAGGATTGGGAGGTCCTAGTGGAAAATGAAGACTTGTTACCAAGGTTAATCCTCACATAAAGATAAGCTTTTTTCTGCTTTGTATCTTTTTCTATTCCTCCTTATTCTTTGCTAAATATTGATTTTTCTCTCATATTAAATGTTTTCAGACTATATAGAACAAACTCATGAACTAAACTAAACTAATGAATTGTAGTACCACTGATATGTAGCACTTTTTAAATTTGGTTATATTTATCACTTTGGGGAAAGCTGAGGCAAAGTTTAAAGAATAACCAATGGTGCAAGAAACAGATTTTCAGTGTCTAGACAAAGCAAGAATGCCAGAGAAACAGAATAAATGCTCATAAGAGGCTGCTTTGTAACTCCAAAATTGTCTCAGACCAGATTAGGTGATTCAAAGTGTGTTCTAGATTTGTTTTAAATATGGATGTAGTTTGCTTTATGACTCCTACCTTTCTTCACCCTTCTCTTATCCTATCTTTTTATTTCACTTGTTTATCAATTAAGGATTTGCTCACAAGGTGCTTAGAGTTGCTTAGAACCGATGGTTACCGTTTCAAACCAATGTGCAGCTATTTCCAAAAATATTCTTCAGAAATATAAAATTATTCTTGATGCTCATGTAGAGTTTGTGTTTAAAACTCAAACCACAACAACTTTTCTGATCTATTAGCCCTATCACAAAAGTATATATATCCTTTTCTGCCCATCCCTTTTATCACCTTGTGTACTCTGTGCCTGTGCTAATAATTGTCCACAGTATCACACAGAAAAAATACAGCCACTCTGATAAGTTGGAATTATTAATTGAGATGCTATAGATTTTAAAAGTGACCTGTACTTTACTGGAAAACTCACTGGAAGTTGGCAGTGACCCTGAGATACAGACATATGTAGGTATTCTCCATCAGATATGACTCATTAAACAAGTACTCTGAAAGGTACTGTCTACTTCGGAAAGCACAAAAAAATTAGATATGCAACAGAAAAAACATGTTTACGCTATTCCTGTAGAATGAAAAAAAAAATCTTCTCTCCTTTAACTGATCCATTAATACCTTGACAGTTGCTGTCATTTTCAAATGCTGGCCTGAGTAACAGAAATGGATGGGGTCTGTTGGACACTAATGCAATATCTTTCAAATTATTGACATTGCAGCTGTCTGATCTTCCCATTAAACTTAGAATTACAGTAATGTCCATGGATCAGGACATTACTACCTCAAAACACAGGGCAGTTCCTGTCCTGTTGGACTCACAGTTTGGATTTCTGACAGGCCAGGCAGGATCAGTACAGAATATATATGTGTGGAGATGGGGCCAGCTCACAAGGGAACAGAGAGGGTTTGGACAATATCTCGTATTAACCCTTGCTCAATCAGTGGTAAAGAGGAAGGCACTATGGACACCACTGATGAATTAATGCAAAGATGGAATATTTAAGCAAAGCTAGTTGAATATTATATTCTGAATAGTTGAATTTTATCAAAGCTAGTTGAATATAATATATTATTTTGATGCTAGAAGAATAGCATAGTATTCAAATGAAAGCATAGCAAATGTGATTGAATGTGATATCACTGGAAGAGTCAAGGAGTCCTCCAATATCTCCAATATTTATGAGGTTAAATAAGCAAGGAACACTGGACTGTGATAGAGTTTGTGTTGGAAGATTTTAGGTCTGAGTGAAGCTGAGGGAGGCCTAACAAAATGTATAAAATGAATTAAATTGTCAGTACTTTTTTGAGTACTTGCAACAAAACCAGAAGGAGGACGCTGGTGAAGTCAAGGTCAAAGCTAATACAGACCAGAGGAATCAGTGCTTTGCTGGCTGAAACTGCTGGGAAAACCTTTGGTACACCAGATACAGGTGAAGTGCACAGAGGTGAAGAAAAAGTTACCTCAGCCTGGCTTTCCCAGGTCTCATTTGTGGAAAGAACTGGTCGACTCCATCAGTTAAGGAAAATAAGGATCTCATCCAAGCATCAAGTTATCATGGAGACATTCTGATTCCTGCAGAAATAGGAACACCTGTAGTGAGCATCGTAGTCCACTTCAAGTCTATCTCTGCTGATGGACTGTGAGAAGCTTAGAGACACCAGCTTCAATCCTGTAGGATAAACCTAGCTCTAGAAGTAGCAATGTATGAATAAAGACTAAAAAAAACCCAGTAACATGTATATCCAGAGTAGGTAGGCAAACACAACTAGGTGTATTTGGTGGAGTGACTAGAGTTTGAGTCTAAGAATTCTCTGCAAAGTATTTTTTCTAAATAGCTGACCTGTATAGGCAGTTGAAGAGTTAACTTTATTCCTTAGGCTAGTGATATATGTGCAAAATCTCTCCTCACAAGGCAGGTGAAGTCCAGCTTACTAGTTCAGCAGAGGGACTAGTTCTGTTCTGAAAACAAGACTATATCCAGTGAGCCAAAGCTTTACAGTCTGATCCTATCAATATTTTCAGGCACTGATCCTACTTGCATCTGACTGTATTAATGCATTCTTGTGTCACAGCCTGCCATTAACAGGACTCCAATTTGAATACAAACACCTACTTACAAAGATCAGGTTTCACAACTTGGCTCTCTCAGACAAAAATGTGACATCCAGTAACATCATTATTCCCTGACACAGGAAATCATTAGGAAAAATCAGTATTTCAGGAAAAACCTAATAAAACTAGATATGTTCTGCCAGTAAAGTGCAGTTCATTTTTATTTACAGTGGTATTACACACCATTTGAAGAGTTTAAAGAAGCAGTTGTTGATATTTCTATATACGGAACCACATGATGAAGAAAAAATTTGAAACTATAATCTTGGGTAATCATAGACAAATGAAATGAACAGCTATGGTTAGGGTGGGATGGGATTCATCATGCCTGTAAAGTTTTATGAATGATACATTTTTTTCCTTAATCATAACCTTAGGGGTGGGAAGGATTGAGAACAGGACATGCATTAAGGTTGGAATGTCATACTTAAGTTTGAATTTCCTGGCTTTTTATCAGCATTCATGAAAAAGTGTAATGTTATTCAAACATAGCCCCTTTATCTTGATTTTCTTATATAAATATTTTTTGTTGAAATGGAATGCAATAAAATATGTATTCTTTACCTAGAAGTCTAGGTTTTTAAAAAATCTTTATTAAAATTATTTAATTTTATTTTTTTATAATTAGGTACTAGAGGCATTAATTAATTTTTTTCCTCTTCCACTTCTTACAATTTGTAAAATTCAGGGAAATGTCAATCTGAATGCCATTTTTATGTGAAGATTTTGCCTATATATCAACGAAATAAATATATGCTTGATGGGGGATCAAGACTCATCCTTTTCCTTTTTTTTCCCTATTTTTCTAGAATTTTACAGATTTTTTTATAGTTCACAGGTGTATCTCCTGTTACTAGCAAGGGCATTGAAGTGAAGGTCGTCTCCAGAAAACAGGTCTCCTTTGCCAAGATTTGCAACCATCCATTGCGTTGCTGGCTTCTGGCTATGGTATTCTCCTAAGGGCATGTAATTTCTTTTCTTCATAATCTCTCTTACTAGCTCTTAGCAACTTGGGTCTTTGTGTGTATTTATGACAATAGTCTACAATAACAGTATCACATAGTATTTTTTCCAACTGAATTTCCTTTCATTGCCATTCAACACTTTGGAAGCAGCTAATATTATGAATAGTGTTTGCTTATTTTTTGCTTAATCATTCACCCTTATTCTTTTTTTCTGTGGTAAATAAGTCATGATTACATATAAGATTTAAAATCTCACTTTTAAAAATATTTCTCATGCTTTAGCAGCTGCCATGTCAATATGCTTGGTAAATGTGGATTGATTAAGTATTGTTTCTCTTTACAAATAGAAAGCAGGAACAGAATGAATGTCAAACAGAAATAAAAGAATTATAGCAAATAGAACAATAAGGTAAATTGGAATTGCAAGTTCCAATTTGCTTTATCGAGAATTTAGCTTCTTGTACCTTTTGAGCTATAGAGACTTATAACCTTAGGAGATCCCATTAAAGTATTCAGCTGTGAGCACTTGGTCCCCGGACAGTATATGATTTTTATAATAATTATATGTAATATATGTTCATCAAGTCATTTATTATATATCTGGAACATGTTTTTATTAACAACATGGAGTAAGCTTTGATTGCTTACTAACCTAAAAGATTTGATTCTGCAAACTTAATTTAAAAAATACATGCCAGTGTTACTACTATTTGCCAGATTTTTTTAAGCCAACCGTAAAATGAAAATTTCCATCCTGTGTACCATCATATTATTCTCGTGAGACAGGGCTGAAATCTTTAGATCCATTGTGCTGCTTACTGCCTTAAAAACTATGCAGCCAAATCTTCTTCTCCCTCTGCCACCAGGATCTGGGGGATGGTAATACACTTTGCCAGAAGATTTCACCGATACTTGCTGGCACCATCATCCATAAACTCCTGCTGGATGGGCCTGATCTCCCTTGTTGTCCTGTACACGCCATGTGATGGCACTCAAGATGATCTGCTCTGTGGCCTTTCCCAGAAGAAGGTCAGGCCTGTACTTCCCTATACCCTCCTTCTGACCCTTCTTGTAGCTGGTATGCACATTTGATGACCTCCAGTCACCTGGGGCCTCCCTGATTAGCCAGGAAGAATGGTGAAGAGTGGCACAGTGAGCCCTTCCACCAGCTCTCTTGGTACCCTTGGGTGGATCCCAGCCAGCCCCACTTCTACACCACTTAGACACACTGTGTGTAGCAGTTTCCCCCTGGATTTCCCCTTGGATTATGGGGTCTTCATTCTGCTCCCCATCCCTGTCCTCCAGCTGAGGCCTGGATACTTGGAGAACAACTGGTCTTATTATTGAAGACTGAGAAAAAGAGGCTGTTTAGGCTGTTTACCTTAATTTCCATGTGGAACATGGCACAGTCTTACTTGCCTGGGTTTCAGTTTTCTCACCTCTTGAAGTTCGTTGATCTTATCCCCAAACTTCCCCTTTTCTTTGCTCTATTTGCTCTTTGTCTCTCTATCTAATCATAGAGCCCATTTTCACTTGCTGTTGGGGTTATCCAGCCCCAGGTCTTGGTCTGGCACAACACTCAGAGCTGCACTAATTTACCATTCTCAAACATGAGCATTAAGAAAATTGGCAGCATTAATAGAAAGGTATAAAGAATCTAGAATATTTGAAGCCATATAACTTGTAGTCTGCTCTAGAAGGGTAGGTCTTAAATAAGGTATTTGAAAGTGTAGTCCTACGAAAAATATGCAATTTTAAGTATTTCCAAGGGTGAGGAAATCAGCTCATTTTCCAGTTGCTCTGTTTACAGATGATAATTTTGACTGGATTACAGAATAAAATCAATGTCACTGTAATTGAGTTGTACAATTCATGTTGTTATTAGTAATAAAAATATTAACAGCAATATTAAAGTTACTTAATGAGCACTACTTATATATTTTTTATAGGTTTAATACTAGAAGGTAAAGAAGTCCAAAGCCACTTTCTTAAATCACATGCTTTTAAACCTATTTGTTTGATTCTTGTGTGTAGGGAAAGAAACTAACTTAAATGTTTTTATAATACCTTTCATGCTCAACTCGCAGTAAAAACTTTGCCAGTCTACTACATCTTTAATAATCTGTGTCATAAAAAACACTAATTGGTCTAATTTTTCCTTTTAATATTTTTCATAAGTGAGAGATTAAATGTTTTGAATATTCATGAAACTGCATTTTCTTTGGAAAAAGTTTCAAAGGTGGTGAATGATGTTGCTCACTACCAAGATGAAAGAATCTACCCCTTTGATAGAAAAATCTTGGGCGAGGTAAGCATTTGACTACTTCAAACCTTGTGTAAGGTTGTCTTTTCCAATTACATGATTCACTACATTCTGGAGAATTCACATGTAGGGTTCTTAACTATTCTTTGAGCTGCCTTTGATTATTCTCATTAGGGAAAAAGAAAAAGTTCTATTTTCAGGAACCTGGTCAGGCTATTAATTGAAAAAAGAAATTTGCATGAAGTTGTGCTATAGATACATAGTACATAGATGCTAATGTCTACAATGCAATTTTATTTGTTTTGGGTAATAGTAAAATAACATTAATCTTTTGAGGTTATTAGAAATAAAAAGTGAGTCAAGGTACTGGAATTTTTTTTGAACAGCTACGGTAAAGCTATGTTCTCCTCCTCCCTATATGTGGGTCATTGCATTACTTTTTATCATTCCTCATATTTTCTATTTTAAGTTCTGACAAAAGTGAAATATTGGTATAGTACAGAGTTTGGTGCTTATCTGTAGTTATAAAGCAATAATCGTCATGAATGAATAAAAGGTTTTTGGAACTAAGTAAGGAGCAGTTGTGTATGTTAATACCTGGGAAAGTGCTACTCTGGCTCTGAGGATCAAGGAAGACCAGCCATGACTTTTGTGGGGGTGAAGCGCTTCTCCAATTCTCTCCTCAACATGAAGAGAAAGGGAAGACTTTTCTCTGTTATGCCTTCTGATTTATGACAAACAGATTGCTTTGCATCACATAGTAGATCAGAAGATATTTCGGGCAAGGACTGAATCTTCCTAATTCCTCTGTGACTAGTAAGAGGGAAAGCTCAGACATTACTGGACACAGAATATGAATTTTCATGCATTTCATGACCAAAAAAGAGGGTATTTTAAAAGGAGGAAGAGTAAAACAGAGTCATAGCCTAGCTGGGGAAGTGGAAGGAGGAGTTGTGAGTCTACAATACCTTGATGGCAGTCGTGTGGCAGGAAGGTGGTTCCTTTCCTACTGCACTAGTAGGAAAGGTTAGTAGGAGGATAGAGCTAGGTCTGCCAAGGCTACCACACACAGATGAAGCCCTTATCTTATCACTGAAAATATTTTTAATTTTTCAAATTCCGAATTCTGTCTAGCAAAGAGAAAATATAACGTAGGAAGGCTGAACCTAAGAGCAACTGTAGTAGCACTGCTCATGGACACTGTGATCTGAGGGGACAATAGCAAACAAAATTATATATAAGCAGTAAATTTTGAAAGCAAATAGTAAATAAAAAAAATATGTCCAAGTGTATGTTAAAAGCTAGTGAGTAAGAAATGAGAGCTCATAGTTCAGCTATTCTATAAATTCAGTGATTAAAAGCAGTTTCTTCATGTCTTGTCCCAGGTTGTCTTTGCCTCAGATTTGCCCAACTTCAAAGAATTGCTGAATAATGAAATCTCACCCCCGTTAGGGATTTCCCCCAGGCTAACAATGGGGAACAACAGCATCAATTAATTTAAACAGAGGACATTGTGAGTCATGGACAATTCCATCCTTGCATTTAAAACATCCCCAGGCCACAAGTGCAATTATGTTAACACATAAAGAAGGACCTGCAGATATTTACTTCTACCCACATAAATACAGGGTCCTGGCTATGGCATGTTTTGCTAACACTAGAGTAAGGGAGTTGTAGAAAGTAATGTTATTCCTCTATTCTGTCTTTTAATATTTGCTTCTATTCTAACATTGGTAGAAGGTGTCTAAATTGCAAGTATAGGCATGTAAATACCACACCAGCAAAGTGTGTAAGGATAAACTGGAGAGAAGCAGGGTTGATTATTTGCATTGGGTTACCAAAATACATTAGTTGCGCAGCTAAAAATAAACCCACTGTCTCTGGTCTACTAGCTTAATTCTTTAATTGGTAGGTAATCCTGGCTCAGAAAGTCAGGGAAAATCAAATAATTCACTTTTGCTTTCAAAGCTAAATCTCTCTGGGATTATCTCATTTGTGAGACCAGATCCAGAGAAAATAAGTTAGGAATGGAACAATCCATTTTAATCTTGAGTTCCAGAAAGATCAAATAATTGAGCAAATCTATTTTATTTCTTATTTTTCAGAAGTAAAAAAGGACATATAATCTCATTTAATTTAGCACAGGTAGAAAATCAGCATTGTGAATTAAAATCTTGGTATACCTTAGTACACAGTAGTCCGTCAGAAGGAGTGTCCTAGGATGTTGAAGATCAGCCATGGTGGTTTTGGTTTAGTCTTTATTGCTGTGAGAGATTTTTTCCAGGATTTCTTGACTCATTCCTCTAAGTCTGTGTTGAAAGGGAGTTTCTTAATGCATTCTGAAGCAATCACATATTTTTTTTTTTTCATTTGCTCTTTAGTAATACAGTTAATTTATTCAGAATATTTTAAACCACATGTTTTAACTGCACTGTGTATTTTTGAAAGAGTTAATTCTATTAGATTATTTATTCAAAAACAAACATAGAAACAATGACTTAGAGAAGTTAGGAGAGCTAATAGCCTTTTAATACTCAAAATCATTATCTTATAAAAAATTAAACTAAAATTCATCATTGGATTAAACCAACTGCAGACCTAAGTAGCAGCATAAAGTGACTAACAGACATACTTAACCTGGTGCCTAGTGACAATGGATTCTGCAAATTTCCCACTGGTCGTATGTATTACAAAGTAATTCCCAGAGGGGTGAAAAAGAAGAAATTTACAGTACCATTCTGCAGCTACAATCACAGGTGCTGTTTTTAGTCAATGATAGAGCATATTGCTACTTAGCTGGTCTTGATGATGACATAAAATTATTGAAAAAATAAGAGCTTAAAAGGGGCAATAAACGGAAAGTTTAAAAACACATATTTTTAATTTTTTTTTCCCCAGCTGAGAGAAATTCTCAAACACTGACTGAGAAAACAAGATTCAAGAATTGAGTGGGTCCCATCTGGAACCTGGGCTTTTGGGCTTTTCATATTTTATATGCCACTGTTCCCCATTTTATTTTTCATGTTTCCTGAGCGGACTGGTTGCAGAAAATCACCAAGAAGACATAGAGGCCAAATTTGTCCATCAGCCTATTCTTTCTCATTTCAGCTTCGCAATCCAGAAAGTGATGATTGGAACATCAGGAACCAATGCAACCTAACACAGCCATTTGACTGGTCTAAGACCTCTCACTAGTTTTTCTTCTGGCTAAATGGGAATCTTTCTGATTAATTGAAATGCAATGATAACATGTAAGAAGGGGAAAGAAAACAAACTAAAAAGCACAATTATAGTAATTAATTTCTTTGGTATTTAGAGACAATGTGCAGACCAATATCTAGTCTGAGCTAAAAGTAGACAGGGACATAAAAGGTGATGGAACAAGACTCTGAAGTTAGTTGCAGAGTAAAGTTAATGAAAAATGTGAGTTTTTTGAGATGGAAAAGCTACTGAGAAATGATACAGAAGTTGAAACAGACTTTGTGGGTTTTGTCTTGGTTTTCACAGGCATTGCTGATTTCACACCTCTGCATTGACCAATGTAATTTGCTGAAGAGATGTAAACCAAATAATGCAGTAGAAACAGGGTAAATATTACTGAAGAAATTTAAAGACAGTGGAGATGGATGACATTCATCCAAGGCCACTGGAAGAGCTGGCTGCAGATTGCAATGTTATAGTCTCTGAAAAAACCCTGTGGTTATCAGGGAAACCCCTTGCAACCAAAACCGGCTAACACTACATTGATCTTCAGGAAAAATGAAAGGAGGACTTGGAGAATTTTATGGCCTATCAATCCTTGTGAAGCATGTCCCTTTGGAATCCATCTTCAGACCATGAAGCAATCAGGAATAACCAGTTCAGACTTGACCAGATTGATTGCCTGCTGTCATGAGATGGCATGTTGAGCAGGCTGGAGAAAAACAATGTATGCCTAGTTGTTAGGATGGCTTTTGGCACTGTCTCCCAAAGGAGTCTCTCTGAATCTGAGGAAGTATGGACTGAAAGAACAGTTTGTTAAACTCATTGCAAGTTGGTTCTACCACCACAGTAAAAGCGTAGTAGAATCAATGTTATGAGTTCCAGTTGGTAATAAGCAAAGTACCCTATGGTTTGGTACTGGGACTCATATTGTTCAACATTTCTGTCAACAGCTTAGATGGTCGCAGAATAGGTCCTCAGGTAAATCTGCAGACATTACTAATACAGAGGAATTATTGACATGAAAAGTTGGAAAACTTTAATTCAAACGATTCTTGAGAACTAGGCCAATATAAACATCATGAAGATCCTGAATCTGGGTCAGAGTAACCTCATGTACTCATACAGGTTGGGAAACAACAAGGTTGTGATGGACTACATGTGGAATGTAAATCAGTACTGCAAATTTCAAGGAAGGTAAACCATTGGACTTTATTAGGCAGGGCAATCTAGTAGCCTACAATTACCTGAAGGGAAGATACAAAGATGACAAAACCACCCTAATTTTGGCAGATACGTAGTACAACACTGAAACAGGCTGCCCAAGAGGATGGGGAATCTTCAGTTGTGAGCTTTCTAGGCAGGATAGCAGTAAGATATATCTTACCTTAACTAGTAAGCTTTTTTTTGAGACACATTCCCAAATATCCCCTACAAAACAACATTTCTATCATTCTGGAATCTGGAGTTCTGATTCCAATATGCTTGGAATCTGGGGTTCTGAAACCCATTGTCTTTTTCCTTTGAAAGAGCACACTTCTTCCCCTGGAAGTATAAGGCATCTCCTCTTGTCCTCAGTTTCTGAAAAACTTTCCACAGAAGAGCTAATTTAGGTTAAAATAAAAGCTCTTGAATTTATTTATGTTCATGGCATCTGAGGAAATAGACATGAAATATTGCAGAATATTTTGATACAATAGATCTGAGCTTTTTAGAACCAAAAAGGCAACCACTTATTTGTCTTCATAGATATCCATACAGAAGCAGTGCCATTGACTTCAAGTGTGATGAGAACTTATTAAGTCATAAAGTGATTTGCTGGTTTATGGCTTTGGTTCTTCTTCAAAATGAAGTATTGGATGCCTGGGGGCTGTGTAGAATGCTTGCTACACACATGCAAGCAGCAACAACAGTCAGTTAAACTATTAACTCTGTAAAACACTGATCTGGAAGATTAGTCTTTTAATATCTTATTTACGAAATGATTCATGTAAACAGAGTGTAATTTCAGTGTTCAGTTTCTTACCTTGGAATTTGTTCCTAATCTGTTGTTTGTAGACAACAGAGAATAAACACCTGGAATTCTACATTAAAAGAAAATATGAGCAAAGAATTGTCTTAATGATTAGACAATATGTTACCAAAACACAGAGTAGAAACTCACTAATTTGTACTGTACAGGCAAAGATATTGCGTGTCATGTATTTTTCTCTCAACTTCTATTGTACAGAATCCCAGGCTGAGCTGCAGTTTTTACAACATGCAGAGTATTCCACATGTGTGCAGTTTGGATTTCACAGGACTGTAAATAATTTTAACCGTTTGCATTGGTTGTTGGTTTTAATCTTTTAGATGCACGAACTCTTAAATTTTTATCAGGTTTTCAAAAAACTTTGATACAGGATAATGCATCTTAAAAAATTGCATGCCTTTACTGTAAGTCTGAAAAGAATTTATATCCCTAAGGCTTTCCTCTAGGATATCTTCTGACATCAAAAAGGTAAAATTAGAAATAGATTCTATTTCTTTCAGATGTCTATTTAATTTTTTTTCTTCAAAACACTGTAATTTAATTTTAAAGTTCACTTTGAAAATAAACAATAAATGAATGTGTTTTCAGAGAAAATGCTTTCTCTTTGCTCAAAATGAAAGCAGACGCCTGGTTTCTAAATTATTCTCTTTTAATTGTCTACCTAATCACTAGGTTTGGTGAATTTTAAAATGGCATTTATTTGCTGATCAGAAAAATACATTGCTGGCAGAAACCTCTGCTTTTATGCATGTATATGCATGCAACTTGTTCTCTTTTATTTCTCATATGTACCCATTTGCATCCACTTACAAAGTTATACATTTAAAATGCTGCAAATGCAACAAACACTGCCCAGTGCTTGCTATTTTATTTAATAGCAAAACCAGTTTATTCCCCCAATGAGCCTGTGTTTGTGGAAGTAAATATATAATATTGATTAGAACTCTACTCTTTCTGCTCCTTGCTATCATTCACAGTCCATTGATATAAAAAGCAAGTTCTATCTATCCTTCAACCCAGATGGTTGATGTTACATGTGATTGCATGAAAGCCTTGATATGAAATGCCTATGGCTTACTGGATTACCCTCTCACCACATGTTTCAAATTAATAATAAAAAAGAAAGAAAAAAGGAACCAGTGCAATCTTGCTACAAAAGAACAAGAGTTTATTGTATAACAGGATTGCAGATGTGGAAAGGTGCTCATAATAAGGCTACACTATTTTTGTTTCATTGTGCATCTGGAATGCCAAAGGATCTTTAAAGCACTAGGAGCTCATACTAGACAGTCTTGGCTTTTTGATTAACTTAATATTCAGAGAAATGATTCATTTCT
This sequence comes from Sylvia atricapilla, assembly GCF_009819655.1. Taxonomy (NCBI): domain Eukaryota; kingdom Metazoa; phylum Chordata; class Aves; order Passeriformes; family Sylviidae; genus Sylvia; species Sylvia atricapilla. The sequence goes on from NC_089140.1 coordinate 30,688,963, forward strand.
GTAAATTCTGTGCCATTCATCATCATATTGTCATTTAGGTAATCAAAAAATGATTTACAAAGTCAAGATTTTTTTCTAATTTCTGAAACAATTTTAAGACATCAAAGACTTTCAGATATAAACATCAAAGAGCAGCCCAAATCAGAGATTTCTGGCTAAGACAGTATAGTTCATTTAATATCCTCTGGTTTTCTAAGGATTAAATTACAGCACATAAAATTCTTGGAATCTGTCTTAGGAAGCTGTACTGTATATTTATTATTTATTACAGTATGGTCTTTTTTAGATGGGGCAAAGGACTTCATGGTAAAGAAGATGCCATCTTTTCAATTTATCAAACCAGCAGCAAATTCTTATGAAATATTAGACGTACAATGATCTAATCCTACTGGGAATGGAGAGATGTGTTAACTGAGGAAATATTTGCACATGAGCTCAGGATGAAATGCAGTTCTCTTTTAATCAACCGGTTACAGAGAGACGCTTATATGAATTTAATAAGAATGTTCTGGGGAAAGGTAAGACAAAACAAGAATAAAATTACTCCTTTACAGGAGGAATAATATCAGTTGCTATAGCTTTTGAAAACAGTAGGCCAGGCTTGTAGTATTGGCTAAGGAAGTAATTTGAAATGATTTCCATTATTTCCACAGTTTACAACAGGGTGACACTAGAGAAGCTGGTCATATGGATACCAGGCATTGCAGGTGACTGGCACAGATGCAAGTCCTGGCCAAAGAGTTTAGAAAGCACAACACTGTAAATTCATCTAGTCAAGATCAATCATTAGGGACACACGAAAGTTTTTATTGTGCACAACCAAGAATACAAGCATATATAGTCACATTCATTATCCACCTAAGAAATACAGGATGTTATCAATTGCCTTCAGGTAAGCAAGGTAGATTGGAATGTGTGCCTGGTTTACCAAATATCAAGGAGGATCTTGCCAGAGGAAATAGCTACATGAAGTACAAATGCTCTACAGAACCTGTTGCTATAGACTGAATAATTTAACTTCTAAATGCTTATGCTTGAAAGGCATGCAGCCACCCTTTCAGTTCATCACTGACTAGATGAACTGAGTTTCTGGGAATGTGTCCTCATATTACTGTACTACAAGGTTTGCTGGATTTCTCTTCTAGTGCTCATAAGAAGCTGGGTTAGGTTCAAGACAATTCAGGAACTCAAGCAAAAAAAAAAAGCATGGTTTCTAAATAGAAGCCCCACAGACCTTTCATATTTTCATTTTTATTTTCTGTGATGGGAAGATAATGAGATTACATGTAGAACATCAAATCAGACCCTGAATGCTGAATTATTGTTCAAGATAAAACTCCAGGAAAAAAAAATCTATAAACAGGAAGAAACACTTGAGTTTTTATCAAGATTTTATCTTTAAGATATTTCAGTGCAAAATTCTAAAAGGCATTGCTGTGTATAATCAGTGAAGCTTAATTATATTCCCTTTGGTGATATCTGTGGAAATTTGTTTTAGATGATACTTTGTAAGAAATCTCTGCTGGTCTCGTGTGAGAATGTGAGAAGAAGACAAGGGGTAACAGGTACCATGCTGATACAGCTCCACTGCCAGAATAAAAGAGATCCTGTGTATCTGTTCTACTTTCTAGTCAATATTTTATGGTCACATAGACTGCTGATGAAGCCTTAAAACACTCAAAACAGAGAGAAAGCAAACTGGTATACAAGAGAGAAAACTGCCTCCTCTTCTGTACAGTTAAAACCCATCTTAGACAAATGTAGTTAATATATTTAGGTTGAGAATTTGTCTGGCTTTGGCTCCTTAACATATTTACAAGGTGCTCATCATGATGCACTGCACAGAGTAGGTAATGTAAATTCAGGTATAAAAGAATTTCTGTCAATGGCCTGCATTGGAGCAGCTTAGCTAGAGTCTGGGTTAGTGGAGTCCCTTGGGATAGGATGTGGGGGAGGAATGGGACAAAGACTCCTCTCAGCCTCCATCAGGATTGGATTAAAACCAGGAAAGATAACCAGCTCTAGAAACTTTCAGAGCTGGTCACAAGCAGCCAAGGAATAAACCTAGGAACAAAAGCTTGATTTCACCAGGCTTTTGAAGATGAATTCTAACTTAGATAGGGGCTGGGATTTTCCTTTAATTGCTACCACATAATTTATAAAGAAACTAGAGACTTTGATACCTAATTTAACTAAGAAAATTTTGGTGATAAGGTTATAATTTCCTAGGATTTGAATAAATTCTTGTTCCAGTGTTAATACAACTAGTTTTACTGAGTGATTTCTTCTGTTCCACTGTGCTTCTCTCTTTGCATGTACTTAGATGAGGTGTATATCTGCTGAAAGAGTCATGGTTTTGTGAGGATTCTTTGAAAAAAGTGGTTATAATTGTGATAGACTGAAATTTTGTAAAAGGTTTGATTGTATTCAGAAAGGACATAGAGCCTTTAAAAAACATTTTGATCACATGGCTATTTGTCATTGCTCAGAATATTGTCTGAGAACAACAAGCTTTAACAGACTTTATATTTCCTAAGACAAAGGCCATTTTTAAAGTGTTTTGTTCAGTGCCTCCATGCAGTTAGGCTCAGATTCTGCCTTCAGGCATGGATAAAATAGAAATGCTACATTAAAACCCATCTTATATTTGCCCCACTCCAATGAATAAGAGAAGTATTATTTTAGGATTAACAGCCAACTCTTTCCATCACCAAGGAGCATTCCCAGAGAAGGCATAGCACCTGTAGTTCTTTCTCTCTCTGCACACATACACACATTCTACTCTTACCCTGCAGCTATTCCTCCTTTCTTTAGGTCCCCTACAAGTGACACCCACTCCCCTACACTCCCAGTTTGTCCTAAGTAGCAGCAGTCTACCTCGCTCAGACATACTTGACATCTCTGTCCTTTCTCTTAGCCCTAGTTCTGTTCATCTGTCTATTAACCCCCTTGTCCTTGCCCTGTTGATGCTTTTCCTTACAATTCCTTCTCACGGTCAAATGGACACTGATTTCTGTATGGTCTTGTCCAACTGACCATTTATAAACACTTACTGGTGTATTCTGTAAGACTTCTTTTTATTTCAGATTCTAATTTAGTGTCCTAATCAGATTTAGTGCCATTCCTTCTCAGTCAGATCAGCAGTCATTGACAAGCAGCTGGCTTTGCCTAATAATACTAATATAACTAATAAAATGTTGTGTTCAGAGAATGTAGATTTAAAAACTTCAGTTTGACATTTCTTGCCTTAAAAATGGGTAGTGTTATGTTCATATGTTTATCATTTTAAATATTAGCAGTTCCAGTTCTTTTAAAACAACTTGAGGAATTCAGAAGCAACAGATATCTGCTGTATCCATCCCTATGAAACACACAGGTATTGAGTCTTCTGGAACTATGGTACCATTGTATTGCTGTTTCACTGATTAACAGCAGCAATGACTTAGTGCTAAAGAATCCAATCCTTCATTTTTATTTAAAGAGACTTGAGTGCAATGAGAGTTTGGAGTTGGGCAGAACTTAGCCATATGATTTTGTTCTGGCTTTTCTTTTCCAAGCCTAAATTAAGTATTTTAATTTGTTTGATCAGACAGAAAATGTTAAAAAATTTTGAGTTAACTTAAATCTCCCTTATGGATTTTTATGGGTGCCCAGTCATCAAGCTAAAGAGGAATAGCAGTTATTCATAAAAGACTACACATAAAATTTGTCATCTCAAACAGGCAATATACAGTACTTCTTTGATTACATTGGTTATGTAGACCCTGAATGATTCTCTCAGGAGATTTATTTCAGAAGTCTGTGAGAAGAGTTTTGACATATGAATTGCTGGTATGGTTGTTTGGACCTTTCGTGATATCTTTGTGGAAGATGAGAGTGAAAAATTTCTAGGAGTAGGTCCTGTGGCAAGACGTGATCTCTTATGCTCCTACATATGAGCTGACCCCAAGAGGAGAACCATAGGGTGAACAGAGGTTTGCAACATGACATCTGTCTACTAGAATGGCAGGCCTGAAACCCTGAGGGCAGAAGGGGTAAGGCTGTTCATTCTATGTCAAAGTTTCCCCACACATGTTCCTTTTCCTATGCAGTTGTTTAGTTCTATTTAAAAATGAAGACTGTAGTGGCTTATTGTGAAGACCATGTGAGCTGGGTGCAGTTTGTTTAATTGGGGTTTAACTCATATGTAAGATGATCCTTTATAACGTGAAGTGATTTCTACCCTGTTGATCAATTGACCCCATTAAATAAATGACCTGTGCAGATGTTCAAAGGCCATTGTTGCCTAAATGAACAGCATCAGTGGGCTGGTGAGTGACTGAGAGGCAGTGAGATCCTCATGTTGGCATATGGGCTCTCTATTCCTAGTGACTTCTGTGAGCACTATCTGACACTTGAAAGATGAAGAGCAACTTATGGGCCCAAACCTAAATGTACTGGAAAAGCTCTTCAGCTGATAAAAATTCACATGTGTCAATTAGCAGCTGTTGAATGGTTGATCTGATGTACTGAGTCCTCATGGCTCAGAACTATGTTTAAACCTTGGTATAATAAAATCAGTGCTTCTTAAGGGCATAAACAGACTCCACAGGTTTTGTTAAATTAGTCACTTAAAGATTGAATTATATTTTAAGGGAGTCTGTTCTAGTTCACCCCTGTTGGAATGAACTCCTTAAAATATGGTCCTTTTGAAGATGTCTCAGCTACTCTAGTACATGCCAGATGCTCACCATGGCTCTCCCTCCAAATGCTCTCATTCCAGATAGGTTAACAAACAAAAGTGATGGATATGCATGATAATAATGTTAAGTTTCATATTTCAGTAGTCAGGCTGTTCACTCTTCATTCCTTGGAAGTCCTGGGAATTTAAACCTGACTCACAAAAGATGTATGCTCTTAACTTTTGGACTTCCTTTTAGATCATGTATCATGTAAGTACAAAATTCATTATATCATTGCCTGTAAAGTCTGTGCCAAATTGCAAAACTTTTAACTTACAGAAAGGATTAACCAATCCTTTCTGCTTCTATTATTTTCTTGTCTCAATGGCTCTGCAGGGATTGCTGTGGTCTCATTATTCGTGAGACATGATACAGTAGAGGACATGATAAAGAAAAGGTAAGGAGGCCCTTGATAATTGCCCTAGGCAATGCTATCTACATCTCAGACAGTTCATATGGTAATTGTGTTTATGTGAGCTCACCCTGGAACTATAAATCTCACCTCTTATAGTAGAGGGGATTTCGAGGTGTCTTGGGCTAGCTTCTTCTGTTGCTTCAGTTATGACATTATACCCATATAAATAAGAATGGTGTGCTAGCAAAAGTGATGCCTAAAAATGGATGAAGAACAATCACAACTAAGATGTAACCTTGTAGCTAGCTGGAGCATAAAATAGATGTCTATAATTCTAAGTCAAGTAAGTAATTTTCAACAGTATACTACATAAAATAAATTTATTGTTGTACCTCAGCTGTTTCAGGATTTCACAAAATGAGCACAATGTTTCTTGTCAAGAGGCATCTATATGCTTTTTTGAGACTGATAAATAATAATAAGCATAGAAATAGAAATGCATTTTTAACATAGAAGTAGGATTCAATTAGAATCTTATCCATCTTTCTTAAAACAAAATATTTGGAAAAAATTTGCATGGGATTTAAAAGATCTGGAAACCTCACTAGGCTTTGAACAAATTCTTCCTTATTTTCTGTAACTAGTGGAAAAGATATTTCTCAGCACATCAGCTGCCTCTAATTACAGACTATGATACAAAGAAATAAGATAATGATGGAGACTGTCAGCCATCACAGTTTCTGGTGAGCCACTACTATCATTTTTTCTCCAAAATATGACTGACATCTTTCCTTTAACCCTCCCACTCCTAACTCTTTATGTATATTGGCATGATGGCCCTGCAACTATGTGGGGCACCATGTTTTTGTTGCTAAGCACTAGGAGAGACTGAGCCCTGGGAATCTTTAGCTATAATTTGTCCTGAATTCTTTGAGGCTTTCCTTCAGCAAAAACAGAGAGTGGAACTTTTAACTCATTCATTGGCATTATTGATGAAGTAGTGATTGCATTTTCACACATTCAAGGGCCAGTGTCTCCTGAGTGATGGCTAAACAAGAGATTCACCAGAGAGTTATTTATAAAGATTTAAACATGTTGAATAATATTCACCATAATGAGGACCAGGCACACTTCCAGTGCCATCAGGAAATGGCATGCACTTTATCTCAAGTTAATTTGATCCTGAATCTTCAAAGTGCCATTGTCAATTCCAACTATTCTAATTATATTTGATTAAAAATTAACATGGAGGTCTCATTTATGAATGGTGTAGTTTGACCAGAAGTCCACGGGAATGTTGGAGGTGCAAAGTTCTTCTAGAAAGCATGTTAACTGAAGACAGGAATTCTATCATCCCATACTAATTTCTGGTACCTTAAATTTTGCTTTAGTCTGAAAATGGAGACATCTGTTTTATTATCTGTCCTTAATTATTCTGCTTCACAAACTCCTTCCTTCCTTCCTTCCTTCCTTCCTTCCTTCCTTCCTTCCTTCCTTCCTTCCTTCCTTCCTTCCTTCCTTCCTTCCTTCCTTCCTTTCTTCCTCTTTCTTGTCAGCACTTACTCAACATTTTATTCTTTCTACTGAAATGAAAACACTAATTTAATTAATAAAAATATTACCACATTGGAAGAGCAACTCAAGAACTGATAATCAAGCTTTTCATTTTGCCATTTCTGTTTGTTCTGCCTCCAAGCCCATATGATACCATTTATCTGTTCTTACCTGGAAGATTTGGGTTTTTTGCAACACTGAAGGACAGACACTGCCTTTTTTTTTTTTTTTTATTCTTTACTCCATTCGTTACTAGAAGAAGAAAAGAAGTACCAACTATGAATATAATTCCAGGTAGACTACACACTAGAGCAGAGATTTGGGGTAATAATATACTGATTTATAATGTTACATCTTTACATAGAGTGTACTACATTTTTGACAAACTGGATGGATTAATAGCAGCATTTTTTCCATGTAAAAATATTTTTGTAAAAGTTAGAGCTATAGGAACAATCTCCCAGATATTCAGCCAGTGCTTCACTATAACGCATAATGCAAATAATTAAGTCCATTCACCTATAATCATTATTATTCTTTAGAAGACTCTTATTTGAATTTACTGGTTATGAGTCTAAGGAAAAGAACGGGAAAGTATTAAAGATGAGGTTTCATCTTTGCCTATTTCACATCTTACTACTCTTTTCTTCTTTCTGATATGATTGAGAGGTCATTCTAAGGGATTGATAAAAATGTCAGTTTCCTAAATGGAAAGGGGCACCTACATCCACCAAATATTTGCCTGAGTAAGTGCACCTTCATGCTAACAAAGTTTGAAAATATTTTCTCTAAAGAAAGAGCAGAAGTAGTTTAAGACCTATTTTTTGCAAATTGCTAGTAAAATTCACAAATTTTTATGCTGTTTATGCTCAGTTCAGATTTTTTTTTCTGGAGACAACAAGCTTGTTGTTGCTTTCCATATCAGCCTCTTAAAATATTTATAACATCACCATGTATTTTGGGTTTTGTTTTTTTCATTTGCCTCTGTAGATTGGACTCTTCCCAACTAATTGGTGTATGACATTCAAGATTTTTTTCTAGAACTACAAATGACCTGAATGAAATTCTCACTTTCTCATGTATTGTCAAGCATAGGGCCTTTAAGAAAACTAGTGCACATTTTGAGACTCAAGAGACAATCTCCATGTTTATGCTGATTTTATGAGGAAATCCAGATTATGCCTTCTTAGTGAAGACAGTAGTAAAGAATTTGTGCGCTGGATACATTGGCAGAAAGTCTGAGTAGTGAATGTTCCCCTTGGTGATTAGCACTGGAGAGGACACAAAATAAATAGATGTCCACTGACATATGTAGTAGATCATCTCCTTTTGACTGGAATGCACAGAGCTGGAGTGCACAGTATGGAAATCAGACACTGCTCTGTGCACAGTAGCTGTTCTTTCAGGATCTCTGTGACAGCTGTGTGCTGTCTGATGGCTTTGTCTGCCTGCAAGATATTATGTACTTGCACATCACAGACAGCAAAAAGTATGCAGGGAGATCCCACTTGCTCTGAGAGGGGAAAAATAAACACGTGCATCCCCCATTAAGCCTGTCTTTTCCAGAATTGACCTCTACAAACTACCTGTTTTTCAGTATTTCAACACTGGCCTTTTGTAATATGAAGTTTTGGTCCAAAAACTGACTCAGTAGTGTCTTTTGCTATGCTAATGCTTTTCTTCTCTGGTGTATTTATTTTAGGTCTTGCCTCCATAATATCTTTCAGAAGAGCTAGCTTAAGTTCATATTGTGTTCAAGTAGATAGAATTAAATACCAGTGTAGATATAGTATACCTTATGTCATTTGTCACACATGCGAACTTTTCCTGAGTGACCCTATTTTGTTCTCCCTTTATAAATGGTTTGTTCTCCCTTTATAAATGGTTCTCCCTTTATAAATGGTTAAGGCCTATCACATTTGTATCATTCTTCAGTTATCACTACACAGTAAAATGCTCTACAATGCATTTTTTTGCAATTCTTCTTTCCCCTCCTTCTTTATTTTTCTCTTTTTTATTACTTTCTCTAGTAGTTCTGGCACTCTTTGACAACATGCCTTCCAGGAAGGGGCACATTTCCCCCTTTCCTGGCAATTCACATGAAGGTCTCTTGCTCTGGGCTTTCCCCAGGACTCTGTGTGTGATTGAATGCCCAAGGAAAGGTCTTCCACTTTACATGTACTTAATCAACTTTCTGCTACCCAATGTTCCCTGCTCATTGCATCAGCTGGATTTTTACTGCCTTCTCTGTAAAAGCTTTTTCTTGGACATTCTGCTGTACATAAGTATAGTGTTTTTCTCGGTACCAGATCCTATCTATTTCACTTTAACAGGACCATAATCATCACTGATATAAAGTGATTGGTTACACTTCAAATTCCTTTGTATCAAGAAAATTTTTAACCATTTTCTACTTGAGGAAGGATGTTTTGCTGTGTTAAACAAGGTTTACTACTTTCTGTGTTATTTTAAACTGTGTTCAAAAGCTTTTTATCTTGCTATTTTTGAGGCATGAGGCTAAAACCTTTGGATTGTAGGTCATGATTATTAAAAAACTGCAAGCTTATCCTTTAACTCAATAGACTGAGATAGCCAAGTGGTCACTGTATAACAAAGTAACTTGGTAGCTAACAAAAATACCTAGGTACTTGATAATGAATTTTTATTCACTGCACAGAGTCATAAAATATCCTGAGCTGGAAAGGACACATAAGGATTATTGAGTCCCTTTTGGCTGCCAGGGCACAGCTGTTTCATGGTATTGAGATGCTCCTACAAACATCAGTAAGGCCAAAAGGGCTTTTTAACTTCCCTATAAAATGTGAAACTTTTTAAAGTCTAATGCTTGAAATTTGTCAGGCAATTGTTGATTGCACTCACGTTAAAGCAAGTTTCCTTGTTCTAAATCAAAATGTTTCAGATTATAACCCTCTTCTTCCCCAAGATGCTGAGTACAAAAAATTATGGATATATTGCCCACACTGCCATGTGGTAAATCTCAGAAAACTTCTAATCAAAAAATTCAGGAGAGGAACTGAATTTGGGATGCACCAAACCAGCTCACTGGCTGTTACTTTGTGATGCTCCTTGGTCTCAAGTGACCAGGTACCATATAAAGAGTGAAGATCTCCTGTTTGGTGGTTGCAGGCATAGCAGCAATGGTCTGACTGATAAGGATAAACCTTGATTTGATGTACACTTCCTGTGTCATCTTTTTGAAGCAACTTGACTGAAATTGTGCCAAAGTGTATGGGCAGAGGTGAAGTTACAAGGTGGAAGCGCCACCTGCAGAACACCTGTTAGTCATCCTCAGGAAAAGGCCCAACAAGCATGGTCCTGCATTTTTTACAGACTATTATAATTAATCCTATGGGGCTAATAATCATTACCTTGCTGTGTGTTTGACAAACCATTTTCCTAATGGCAGTATGACAAAGGCATGAAACTTGCACATTTAAAAGATGTCATGTTTAGCATCATGTTAATTAAATTCAGTACACATTGAAATCAGTTACATCTTGGGCATCTGGTCCAGTAGGATTTGCATTTATTCCTTTATCTTTATTATACATCTATTGACATATGGAGCACATAACTCTGGAAGGCAAGAAAATTACAAAATAAATGGACTGCGAGTTATATAGGAAACTCATAAATCTATTAGAAATGGATCTGGAGAAACTTGCCACCTTTCTACTTCATAGAATAGAATCCTAGAATGGTTTGGGTTGCAAGGGGCCTTAACATCACTTTTTTCCACCTCTCATGCCATCTCCCCGTCTGTTCTGACCTTGTTACTTCATTAAGCCAACTTGTTTTTCTCTGCCTTGCATGTATTTTCTCTTTTTCCCTCTAATCTATTTATTTTTTTCATATAATTTTATTGAAGAGAAGGCATAAAGGAGGATGCTGACCCCCAAATGTTACAAATATGAAACATTTAGAATGGAGTTTAAACCAGAAGAGGTCAAGAAATTCAGAGATACAATTTCTTTAATCTTAGTCCTTTTCCTTGGTCTTGTCTCAACAGTGTTCTTTCATCTTTCTTCCCAAATCACCCTTATCTTGGCTCCCTTGTGAAAATTAATTAAGATATGACTTTCTGATAGGGAAATTCCTGGATGTCAATTTACCTGTACAATCTGATAACTTACAAAATCAGTGTAGGAAACTTGTCTGTGCTCCTGATCTTATTAACTCATATCTGTAAGACAAATATTACCTATTGCTTAGTGCTAATGGTCAAGTAACCAAAACCTCTATCATAATTTTGAAACAGAAGGGATAAAGATAAGGGTGCAATGTAACGTAGGTCAGAGAGACAAATAGCGTTAGTCTTTTTGCATCCCAGACCTATTCCAGCAGTACATTTTTTGTGGTCCAAACATGTCAGTAAAAAAGAAGAGTTTGCACAAGGAAGGTGCTGTACAACCATCAGTGAAACCAAAAACATGTAAGAACCCATTTTGGGACTGAGGATCTAATCTGGGATTTGGCTAAGAGTAGTTAGTGCTGAGGTTTCCAAACAGCAAGATGTGTTTAAAAATAGTGATGCTTTTATTTTGTGTTTGGTGATGAGAAGATTTCAATCCTGTTCAAGTCCTGGTCAATAAGGTAGCTTTACCCAGCTCCGTATTATTCCAGAGTTTGGCTTTTCCATTTCCTCTAAATTATTTGGATAAATTTTTCCATTATCTGCCAGGTGTTTTACCCATAATAATTAGAAAAAAGCACCACAGAGAGGTGTGATGGGGATTAATGTTTGCATGGAATTTTGAAAATCAAGATTAGTTGGTGAATAATAATATGAGACAAAGCTTCAGTCAGCAGATATCTACTTATAGACATGCATCATGTATAAATTAGGTTCTGCGTGAATTGAAATCAGGATAGTTTAGTTTAGTTTTGTTGTTTTTTGTTTTTTTTTCTTTCAGCTACAGTTGAAAGAATATCATATGCTTTATGTCCAAAATAAGAAGGTCCAGGGCTCTGTAAAAGCAAAATATATTATTTCATGTAGTGTGATTTCTTTATGCCTTCCCCCCGGCTAAAATATGGCAGGTTACAAAAGAAATGCTCTAACAGTTTTGGCAAGTGACGTGAGTTACGGGGTAGTTGGCAGCACTGTCGACTTCAGGGGTAGTTAAGCTCCATGTGAGATGTTTATTAGAGACTGCAAACAGTGATCTGATCCAGCTGAATGAGAAGATGATGTGAGTGCTTGCTTCGCCTCTTTATTTGTTGACATGTGTTTGTAAACATTAGAGGTTTTGAACAGTAGAGACAGTAAATTCTCTTCTACTTTGTTGATGCTACATTTTTACTATTATCTTTAAGTAATGAGATATTTCTCACCATTAAATGATTAACTTAAAATGATCCCTCCTTGACATTATTCTGATTTTCTCTGCAAACCTGAAGTTAATGTACTGATATTATGTAGGAGATCCTGGTTTGGTACTATAAATATATTTGCTTTGGTTCTTCCTTCCTCTTCTACCCACCCGACAAATGAATAAAAATATAACATATTAAGTAGGTTGATGTGCTAAAGCAACTCCTTACTTTTGCTTCTGTCAATGAGAAGTTGAGATCCAGTCTGTTTTCCTGTGAAACCACTGTCCCCTGTTGTCTTTTATGATGGATGAAAATGAAGGAGACTTAATAGTATGGTCCCATTGACAACTGTGGCTCAGAAATACCTATTTATTCAAAACAGCTCTTCCAATATTCATAGAATCATGGAATAGTTTGGGTTGGAAGGGAGCTTTAATGGTCATCTAGTTGAAATCCTCTGCAAGGAGCAGGGACATCTTCAACTACATCAGAGTCCCATCCAAACTGACCTTGAGATTTTCAGGATGCAGAGTTTTTGTAACAAGCAATTATGCATTTCTTCACTGCTCCACAGTTACCACCACTATAATAAAGAAGAATTTGTGTTGTTGGAGTTATCTTTGATTAAGATGAATCAAAAGCAAAGCCAAAGACAGACTCTGCCTGGAATAAAAAAAAAAAAATTCTAAAAAACACTCTAACAAGCATGATGTAGTAGATTAAATTTAGAATTACTTGCTGCCTGCAGCTGTCTGTCTTGCTCCATCTAGACAGATGTTGCTGCTTTTGAGACAAGAATGTGAATCAGCTCATGGACCCCTGCAATTGCCAGCCCAGTCTGCCTTCAACTGCAGTATATCTTTATATACTGGCTTAGAAATTTACAATGGTTCCAAAGCAGAATTTCAAGAATAGCAGATGTTCTTTGTTCATAGACAGCGATATTCATCTGACAGGTAAGGGGAACAGCAGCAGCCCTTTCGTTGCCTGATTTTATTCTGTGCATTGCACACTGAGGGTTTGGCCCTGCTCTGACCAAGGTAAGTTCTACAGTTCTAATGCAAATATGATGTGCAAAGCTTCTTCAGTTTAACAGCTTTGTGTATGCTCAGAAGAGAAATATAGGCCCAGTTCTAACTCAGGTGAAATAATTCGTAGGTAGATAATATAATTTTCCCCATTCTTTTGCTTCAAGCAACCCTCATAAGAATAGCCTATTATAACAGTTACAGATTATCTAATACAGTAATATATGTCATTTCCCTATATTAAACTCTGAGACTAAGTAAATAATGAGTAGTGTTTTATGTTCCTAGGAAACTCATTTTCCATGGTACTATGCTCTGATATCAACACTCACTGTGTGTCCAAGTCTTGTCTTCATAGCTGAGTAATACTTTGTTAGGCTTAAGTTATAGCAGTGCTGCCAAATGGCAAATAGCAATCAGTAACACTTCTGCATTCAAATGCAAAGTATAAAAATAATCTTTATCCAAGAAATACAGAATATGACATTTTAGTTGCTGTGATTTTCTTGTATAGTAACAGAAGAAACAAAAAGATGTCATTGTGCACTATGGAAAGATATCAGTATTTGTAGTTCCTTCCAGTCATATGGCACTGTAATGGGAAGGATCACAGAAGCCGTTTCAAAGCCAACCCCTATCAACTCTGAGACTACAAGTTTTTTCATCTTTTTCTACCTCATTTCTTGGCGTGGCTCAAAAGATATAGTTCTTGGCTCAGAGAAATGCAGCTTTCACTCTGCTTAAGAATTCTTGAAATAAAAAGGAGCCAAGATTTTCTAAAAGAAGTGTAGATTTTCCATGCCTTAGTGTCTGGGGGCTCAACTTAAGTAGTTGAAATTCAAATGCTCTATAAGTTGTGGGTTGAACTTTCGAATGAAATCTCCCTATAATCACTGGCTGATTTGAAAAGCCAAATGGTTCTTCTCCAGATTAATTATGAAAAATTAATTTTAGCTGTTGTTGATCTGGTACACCCAGATGAACTTACATTCTGAGGACAAATAAGTTACACCAGGTACTGTGGCTGACTTTACCTATTGGGGTATTAAAGTACCTAAAAGTCTTTTATATTTCACTCAATAAAGTGGCTTTAAGTTATTAATTGGTAACTCCTAAAAGCATTTCTCTGTCTTGGTGGTAGCTGCTACTTCAGCTTCCCTTATTTTTCTAACAGAAAAGGAAACACAACGCTGCATTCCAGGCGTTTCTATGGTGAGGCAAGAGACTGCAGCTGTAGACCTGAAGCAAAAGGGTGAGGTAATTTTAGTCCCCAGAGATTTGGTAAATATTAACTGTAAAAAAGAAAGTTAAAATAAAGTAACCAAAAATATACTCCATTATATTGATGAGTCAGTTTTACAATGGCCAAAATAATGTTATCTTGAGATTAGCTGTGTCTTGTAAATATTTTTATGGGTTTTCATGTATTTATACAACAGCAGTCATTTCTACCCATTCCCCCCCCCCCCCCCCCCCCCATCCCTGAATCCCCTCAGGATTTAAATATTTGGTTTCAAGTTCAAATTGGCTTAGTTCTGACCTCTCTGCACTGAAGTTTCTGTCCAGAGCCAAAGTGTTAAGGCAAAAACTAGCGGAGAAGGCTCAGCCTGCACCAGGGGGAGCCGATCTCATCCAGCCTTGGAAGGCCCAGAGCTCCCACAGCCTCTGGGCAGGCTGGGGGGACAGGAGTCGGTGCCCTTTTGTTGGGGACCACCTCCCCCTGGCAGTTCACCCCATATCTGAATGACAGTGCTCAAAAGGGGAGAAAGGAGGCTCTGTTGCTCCTTCTCTGGATCCAGCCTTGCATTGTCGAGGTACAAGTGTACTTATTACACTTATGTGTAAACTCCCACAGCAGAGTGTGATCTAACCCATACCCACATCAAAACACTTCCTAAACATTAAATGAATTAGTAATTTACCATTCGGCTGAGATGATTCCAGTGAGGCAGCTAATGCCTAATTTAGGTTAAAGATTCCATTGAAAAGCTTTGGTATTACACAGTAGAGACAGTGGAGACTGTTGCTGGTAACTTAAAGGCAATTCCCACAGTGGAATCAAGAAGCCAGAGATAAGCATTGCATTTCTCACATGTTGCCTGAGAAAAGACAGTTTTCTCTGAGTGGTCACAGGAAAAATGTTGCTGGTTTGTTAAAAAATCTTTGCATAAAATTTGTAATATTGACAGAAACTACCACAGCCTAAGACACTGCCTGCCAGAGAAGAACCTTAAAAATTAAACTACTCAGTCACACTGCTTGTAGGTTATGCTGTGAATCCTGAATTCTGCAGGAGAATCCTTCCTATAGGAAGAGTGGCTGATCAAGTCTTGTTTCAGGACCCTGGTGACTAAGTGTGAAACATGTACTTGAATCTATTTGGGCTTACACTCACATAAAGAGGAATGTGAACAGACATCTCAGTTCTAAAGATAAATTCTTTGAAGTAACAAACTTCACAGGAGGAGGATGCTTTGTCCTAACATTTCTTCTCCTGTGAAAAACTTTTCATGACCAGGCATAATGATACTCCTCTTGCTTGTGTTTTCACCCTATTCATTAGTTCAATCCATTAGATTGTTTTTAAGGACCAGTAAATGTGAGCCTTTGGAGAAGTGTGTAGACAGACTGCCCTTACATAAGGTGATGTTATCTATGCAGAGAACTGCTTCTTCAGAGAAGAGTAGCAAAATTCTCCATATTTTCTGACCAAAATCTTCCCTTTAACTTTGAAACCTTATCATTATTTGGCCATTTAATTAAGTGTATATACAATAGTCAAAACTTTCTAAAGAGTCCCTGAGGAATGTTGCTGATCACCATAAGTCCAAAGAATGAGAAGTTAACAAGTTTATCTGTAGAAAATAATGAAAGGAAAGATTCTTGGAAATGCAATGTTAGAGGGTTGAAAAACAGAGTGGTTTGGAAAGTCTTGGCCTAAAATATGTGATGACAGAAAATACTGAAAAATATATGAAGAGGAATGAATTATACATGTAAATTTGCATTAATATTTGGAGTGTCCAAGATGAAGAAAAAATAGAAGTAATCCATGGTAAATGATAGTATATCAGATGACTGTATCAGAATATCTATTTTTTATGGGCTAACTGGCTAGCTAAAAATTGACCTCCATTGAATTTAAATTGAATTTAAATATGAAAGGATTTTTTTTATTTCTTTCAGTCATATGAGAGAAATCTGACAAAAAGGGTTTAAAAGAATCCAAAAGATATCATATCACTAGCCATGCCTAATTTTATCCCATTGATAAAGTATGACCCAAAAGAAAAATTAAATTCATCCTGCTTCATTTTATCTTCCAAGAAACTACAAAAGAATCTCCAAACACACTTTACAAAATTTCTAAGGTGAGACATGGGCTCATAATATATTCATAATAGAATTAATTAAAGATAGAATTCATATAGAAATATAGGATTTTTTAATAGGAAATATGGACTTGTGCAAAGTCCTATTCAGGAATTCAGTACTATTTTGGAAGGTTCTTGCTTGCCTGTTTAGGCAAATATATTACTCTCCTCAAACACAGCTGAAGGAGCATTAGTTGGGTAATATAAATCACTTGAAAAACAGGAAATGGGTAAACTCAAGTCTGAATTATGTCTTCTCATATACACTAAGGTTTAGTTTCATGTCCTCTAATTTCACTGTTGTAGAAGTTAACTGTCTGGTTGACGGTAGTGATCAAATCCTCCACATCCATTACCAGAAAAAAAATCTATTTCCAGAAGACTTTCCTCTCTAATATTAAATACTATTTTATACCCTTGGATTTTTTTGTCTTTCTTTGTTTTTGGATGCGGGAAACTAGACAGTAATTTTGGTTTAAAATAAAAAGCCTAAACAAAGTGTGGTGAGATGAGACTGAAGCAATTAAGAGAGTAGAAAATACAGAAATATACTCCAAATCATTTAAATAATGGAGGTATCTTGGCACAGTTTTCATAGCTGCATTCTCAGCTATCTAAATACAATTTTGAAGATGGGTTATGTGCTCCTAGAATACAGCAGTACTTTAGAGAATGTTATTTTCATGGGTTAAATGGTGTTAATGAAATGCTATCACATACCTATACTTTCACTGTGTCTTCTGATTCATAAATAAAGTCACGATAGCTGAAATATTCTCATTTTATGTCAGCCTTATAGCTTAATTGATTAATTGATTAGTATGAACAATATTACCAAAGAATATGATGAACTTATGCCCAGTAAAGCCACTGTCAAGACTCCTTCACTGATTTCAGTGGAAGATATTTGGACTCGAGATACATAGCTGTAGTAGTTTGTAACTTGGAGTCTTAGAGCAAACTTCAGTCCCACCCCTCCCATCTGATCTGCTTGTCTAAGACTTTCAGTTTTAGATGTCATGGCATTTCTTCCTCCCTCAGTTCCATAGTGACACAAACACTGTGTTGATAAAATGATCAGAGATGAGCACAGGAAATTGATCCCAAATTTCCTGTGCTCAGCTCTGAGAAAAAAATTACAAAAATCCTTCTACCACTCTGTCTTTGAAGTCAAGAGAGCAAAGTGATGGCAAATAAATACAGTAAAGGAATGTAAACAATGAATTTATCAATAAAATTACACTGAGAGGTGGATGGGGACAGGGAAAGAACATGGCATTTGCTGGTTAATTGTGCAAACTGAAGCTTGAAAACTGAACTTGGCAGAAAGTCAAAAAAACTATCATCAATTAAAGAAAGATATTTAGCATGGCAAAGAGGATTTTTTGGTATCAGTTGCTTAAAGTGTTCTTGACAAACAGCCCACCAACAGAAGGTTCAGTCCAATGCCTTTAGCATTAGACATTTTGTTGTTGCCTTCACTGGTATTATTGTTTCATCCATTGTCTTCAAAACAACTTTTGATGCTTCATATACTTAAGCTGTTTTGTAGATTAGAGGATTAAAAAAAATAGAGTCTGTAAAATAATGATCTCAGTGGTTGAAAAGCAATTATCTGTTCTCCTAAGCTGGGTTGCAAAGACCTCATCTTGAATAGAGACAATTTTGACACATCTATCTACAGCTCATTCTACAATTTGTGATGGTCACAGTGTTACTTTTCTTAGCAACGAATAGTTGTTTGCTTTATTTGTAAAGACAACCAGCAGGTTTATTCATATTCCAGATATTCTCTCTTTGCACAAGAGACATTTTTTCACTGTCTTAGGGTAAGCAGTCGGGTTGGATGTAGTTCTTATAACAAAGACCTTTACAAGTAAGAAGTCTTTTGACTTTGATGATAGAAGACACAAATTTTAGTTTTCTTCCAGCTGCCCCAATGGACCCTGAAAGAAGATCCTTCTGGCTTCTGCATTCTGCTAGTTCAAAACTATCATGTCTCTGTATTGGTGCAAATTGAACGACTTTATTTTGTACTCCCCTGCTTTTTGCTGTTCTTGCCACTAGCAAATATAAAAGTTTTTATCCTTTCCTCAAGAAGATAACAAAACAGAAACAAATCAATGAGGACATACGATTACTTTCAGCAACAGAACACTATAGATAAGGCATTTGAAATATATCCTGCACCAAGGCAATATTTCTGTAGGGCTTTCATTAATGACTGGCCTGAAACTCTTCTGTTTAACAAAGATTTCAACACATAGAGGTATCTCAATGAAACATTAAACATAGTTTTAGTGGAAAGTAGAGCATCAGGGGCTATATGGGTGAATGAGAGATATCCAAAGAAAGTGTCTCTGCTAAACTAGTACAGTTATTGCTATATAAAAATGTACACACTTGAATATTACATTTATGCAGGAAAAAAGCTTATCATAAATCTACTAATAAAGGCTAGACTGCAGATTTGCAAACATGAACTGAAAAGCAGCCCTGAACCTACAGAAAACTGCATTACCAGTCAAATCTGTCAAAGAAAATGTTCTATGAACAATGAAGTACACATACACCTAGGAATCTTCTGGGACTGTATGAGACAGTAAATCAGTTAGTTGCGAAATTTCCTTTCCAGCAATAGCAGAGTTGCATTAAAGCTATGTGATTTGCTGCTCAGATTAATTATTTGCCTTCGAGGATGTGGGTTGCACTGGAAAGCAGATGAAAGCTGAGCAATCTAAGATTTTTAATTGTCAGTATATGTCCTAGTCATTTGTAAAACAAAAAGGCAAAACTAAACAAGCATGTACTGAAAAACATGATTAACAGTCACTTCTACTGCCTTATAAGTATTTAATATTAATATTAATTCTACCTTAACTTTTCCGTCGAAATTATTTGAAAACAATAAAAAGCCTTGTTAATCAAAGAGATGAACAGGCTACTTCAAGGCTCGGAAAATTGCTGGTGGAATGTTGCAACTACTGAACATAACTTGATTCAGAAAAGGTAAAAACGGGTTGTAATGGTCAGCCAGAGATCTACAGATACTGCAAATGATGCTGCAGTGGAAACATCATAGGGATCTTATGGAACAGTATGGAGCCATGATTGCCAAGACTGCAGTCACATAACCTGTTGCTTCTGAGCCAATTTTGTCAACGTGGGAGTAAAATGAACTAGAGAGGATAAAAGACTCACTAATTCAGAGTGAAGAGTGGATGTCTGTGTAGTCAAAACTGCCATGGATGAGCCAGTAAGAACATACGTACTAAAATAAGTATGTCCAGGATGCAATCCTTTACACTCTTTATCTTCTAATATAGCCTCTGTTTTGAAACATTTATACTCTCCAATGCAAAGATTCTTTTACACTGTTAAGTAAACCCAAGGAATGGTTTTCAAATGAAAAAAAAATCTTAATAAAATAGAACCGTTATTACAGAATTTGTCAACTTTTCCACAGATGTTGAGTAGCCCTTGCTAATAGGCTTTTTATATATTTCCCATGTGTTAACCTTTTTCCCCCTTTTCTGTGTATATAATGAGTGAGTGACTGCGCATGTCCACACAAGTGTGGCACACTGAATGCAGTTACATTTTCCATTTAGATTCCTCTTGCCCTTTTGGTAGTGAAGCTGGGAAATATTATATTACACAGAAAGTTTTACTCCCAATAAAAGTAACTCTTTCTGTGACTGCCTTCTGTGCACATTCTGGACCACCGTGTGTTTTAATGAATTTCCACTCTTTCTTGTAATGGAACACTGTGAGGCAAAGAGTAATGGTAGCAGGGCTGAGCAAGCCCCTGTTTCCTCCCCAGGCCTACACAGGACTGCATTATGTTATGTCATGCTTCTGATAATGTCCTAGTCAGAGGAATGCCACATGTTACAGAAACAGCTCTGCCATCTGCTTTGGCCAGGTGTGTTCACTGAACCTCAGTTACATCACTTTACAACTGCCTCACTGTTTCCTTTTTTCCACATATATTCCTTCCCATCTGTCCCCTAAAATATTCACACACTTTCTCCTGATTAATAGGTGGCGTTCATAACATATATTTTCTCACTAGTCTTTATTGTAAATTTCCATAGAACATGTCCTATTCCTCTTCTTTTCTTCAATGATCCAACAAACTTCCAATCTTGCACATTCAATTCTTCTTGCTTTAGGTGACATTCAAGCAATACAGTGAATTAAAAGAGAATAGGAAAGAGAAGATGTAAATGACAAGAGCAGAGTAGCTGGGTGGGTTCCAGTTCAGAGGAGATTCTCATTTAAGTGCCTTAGGATCCAGGATTTGTCCTAGTTTTTTTCACACCAATCTGTCACACTTGTCCTGACAGCTCAGCAAAGGAATGTTTAAAAAAATTCTTCAGTAGCTTGATCCAGTTTGAGGACTTTGTATGCTACAAAAGATGACAGAAAATCTGAAGAAGAGTTTTGGAAAGTCTGTTAGGTGTCTTCAAATAACTTGCTTAATGTTATATGGAAATAATAAGAAAAAGAAATATATTTTATAAGCTACAAAGTGTAAAGATTGTTCTTATGTTCTGAAAGAAATACCTGAAAATCCAAAATTGAGACAAATCTGTTCATAATTTCCAAGGAAACAGTTTCATTTAATTAAATAATTGTTCGGTTGCCAGACATAGTATGGGATTTAAACTTTGAGTGGACTTTGTCTTCACATTTTTCCTTGTCCTGCAGAAGATATCAGTCTGAGGGCAAGCTTGCCTTTCATTCGTGTTGTCTTGCAAGGTTCTTTTATGAGTCTGGTCTGAAGTCTTACCCTGCAAGTGAGTTCTGCACATTAATTTTATAGTACCTCAGAAATCAGTCTTCAGCAAATTCTACCTCACTCAGAACTGTTACCTGACATCATCTAACATTTTCTGGACTTTTTAGGATACATTTGAAATGCTGATGTTCTTTAGATATTTTATAAGGGCTTACCTTTAAAACATGTATTTAAAGGTGAGTGCAGAGCATACAGTCTTTTCTTTCTAACTAAGATAAGTACAAAAATTATCTTATTTATATCACAGCATTAGCCCTGCAGGTTGACAAGGAAAGTTTTAAATCTTGTGATTTAGATCCACTAGCATTTTCTCTTGCAGGTAAGCCAGTTTAGGAGGTTTCCACTGTTGTTCTTTCTCATATATCCCAACCCCTTGGATTACTGCCCATATCACGCTGCTTGTCCACTGCCTTGTGGGCTGCACTGTAAGGTGGATCAGGGAAATCACCCAGGTTTAAAAAAGAAGTATAAATTGATCCAATATACCATGTGCATCTAAAAATATTTGCATAGGAGTAGCCAGCAGTAAAATAGAGATGAAGTGAATGACCAAGAAATAAAAAATTGAAGGTTTTTTGTACAATCTTTGTATGATCTTGCTATAGAGAAGAGCTTTGTCTGTGTTTAGTAGATAACCCCTCATAACTGTTCAATGGACTTGGAAAGCTGTGCTGGAGCATCCAAAACACATGAAAAGTGTCATCAACTGATAAAGAGCCATAAAGATGTAACTCCATAAGAGCAGCAACAACCAAGAATCAGCCACTTTGGAGAAATTATAATGGAACAATACATTCTCAAAACTGAACAGACAGTAACAGAATCTTCACCAAGCTCTCCTGAGATAAGTACAGAGCAACAACTATGTTGTTTTTGTAATGAAATCAATAAACTCAGTTGATGTGACTGAGGCCATATAATCACCGAAACCTTTGTATGATCGTATTCTTGTGTTTCAAACAATAAACTAGCAAAAGCATCAGTAATGACATTGAAAGGATATGTCTAGTTCAGGAGGTGTTGCATGAAAACAAGATTATTTTCTAGTTTTAAATCTATCTGTAATGCCTTAAAATGTCTTGAGTTTTAAATTAGAGTATTTTAAAATTAAATGCCCAAAAAAGCTTTTTTGTTGTTTATTATAAAGGCCCATATATTCCCACATGATGAGATCAGAATGGCACATTTTCATGTGTCATTTTCATGCACCAGTGATAGGCTTACTCATCAGATCATGAGAAATGGATTCTATTGAGTTATCTTTTTTAATTATAGATACTGTAAGGGAGTAGATAATAAGCAAATTTCTGCTTGTGTGAGGTGGAGATGCATTCTAGGACTTTGATAACCAAGATCACTCTTTTGGATGAAACAGCTAGTTGAAAGACATACAGCAAAGAAAATCCTGGTGGCCAGTATTAAATTTTGTCTGATTTGAGCAAAATCATGTTCAAAACTACATGATATTTAAGAGTGTGCTATTTCTTCAACAATAACAGCACTGCTTGCATCACTTTAATAGTTGTGTGAGACTCAGGAAATAGATCCAAAATAAGTACATTTTATTAGCAGAAACTTCAGTCAGTAAAATGGATAACCCTCTCTTTTGTAAAGGCTCCCTGCAAGGCCATCTTTAGTTTGAGTAGCTTGTTAACAATAAATGCTGGAATTTTCCTTACAAAAGGACAGAAGGCCAAGTGATGGCTTGGCAAGCTGGTATAAACCACATCACAAGTCGGAGCTACAATAAGATCTAAACAGAGCTGGATGCTTTAGTTCCTGCTGAAAAAAAAAATGATCCCCATTATGAAAAAAGTTATTACAATTGGGAAACAGTTCCTGGTTCCACCCAGGAGATGCTTAAATTTGGATTTTCACATTTCTTGGACTGCTGTTCAAAAATTTGATGACTGCTAAGGCTACTTAATTAAAAAATAATTAGAAAACACCATGAATTTTATGTCAGGAAATAAATTTGGAGGCCCACTGTACAATAATGAAATAGCTTGAAGTGTTATAATCCAGAAGTTCATGAATGAAAGCTGTAAGATTACATCAGGAATAGCTAAAAATGAAACAGATTCTGATTGGTATAAAAAAGCCAATACTTAATAGTGGCTACCACACCAACTTTTAAACTACCTTGCCTGTATTCATGTGTATCTTTAAGCATTGCTTTTCCAGATTTCCTTAATGCTCTGGCACTGCAAGTTTTGATATTAAAAGCTAATGTAAAAAAAATTGCTAAACCCATACATTTTCAGACGTAGGAAAAAGGAGCAGAGAGACAGGTAGGTATGTATTTCTATAAAGTATACATATCTTCTGGGCATGTATTTCTTGTACGTGGATGTAGCTTCACATCTATGTGTAAGACATTAGTGATGAGAAAGGAGTATAGCAAATACATATTCTAACACATGGAAGATAAGTACTGTTAATCTAAGCAATACATTTTGGAATAGCATGTGATTCCAGAATAGATTCATGGGCAACAAAATCCGGACTGACTCAATCTCAGCAGGTACAACAAGGTCCTTAAGCAATAACACATTGTCAAATACTCTCTCCATGTCACTTACACTGGAGAAAAACATTTTGCGATATATAAACATCTCTAAAAAGATACTTTGGGCTGTTTTTTCTACTGAAATGTGTCTTAATTCCTGTAAGGCATTATAAAGAATTCATGTGATGTCATAAAAATTCATTACTTCATAATGTTTTAAATGCATTTTTTTAATCCCTATGATTATATAGTATATACTGAACTATATATTGTGTGTTATGGGGAATGAGAATTTTCCTCTCAAATCAGCTTAAAGGTCTTACTTCTGGTTCTACAAGGCAAAAAATCCCCAACCCACTGCACTACAAATACATGTAGTCCTGGAGATATTAAACTTAATTGTGCATTAAGTTCAGCTTCTTAATTAGATAAACAGTGAACTGAGTACCCTGAACAATTTTGAGTGACAGCATTAGTGTATTCACGTTTTTCATAGATTTGTCTCCATTCACAACATGTCTGAGACTGGAAATCTTCTGTCCACTAGACTTCAACCACTACCTTGCTTCTAGTGAACAACAAAATTATTTTAAAATCTATTTCTAGCAGCTCTGCTAAATGACACTGGCCCACTCTTATTTTTGAGAGAATGGAGCTGCTTATTTTGTTTGGAAAAGGAGTCACTTGTGAAGAGCCTGAGATCAGCTGATATAAAGAAATTCTGGAGCAGGTTGCAATAATGTTAGAAATATTGTCAAAACAAGTCTGTGACCATAATTGTATGCTTGGTCTATAATGATGGATTGCTCATCTTAAGGAAGGTCACTGCAAGTGGGAACATTATACAGATGGCCAGGTTCAGTGGCCATGATCATGTAAGCATGAGCCCTTCTTTTTTTATTTATGAGCTGAAAATTCATCCTAAGGTTTTCCATTGTCAAGTGTCTACCACAAATGTTACAACATGGTTGCCAACATGGTCTTGAAGGTGAACCTCTGATGCGCTGTTGTTGCCAGAAGGATGCCGCAAAATCTTGATCTCTTAAATAAGGATTCCAGTGCTTCTGGCTCACTTTCACAAAAAACAATGACTCAAGCTGAGCTCAGGCTCTGATTGCAGCCTGCTATTACAGAACTGTGTGTTAGCAGTCATATTCTTAGATATTCCCGCAATCATCTGTCAATCAAAAGCCTATTATGGAAGAAGTGATGATGCAAACCCAAAAAACATTCACTTAAAAAAAGCCAGATTCTGGCTTGTCTAAAAATGAAAGGCTACATTTGGTTTCCTTTAGTTTTTGAAGCGCTTCTGAATCTGAATTGCCTTTTTTGCACTCCTTTTAAAAGAGTATTCCCATTCTTGCTTACACTGAAGACAACTGAGAAATATGAGCTGTTCCAGTTTTATCTCTTAAGCTTTCCTGAATTAATATTGGTATCAAGTCTGCCTGGAGACATCACATTAAAAACCTGTCTCATCTTGGAGGAAATTCTGAAGTGCTCCAAGAGAAGTAACGAGCACTGCTTCCTCCTCTCTGTAGCTACGTCTTTGAGAAACCTGCTTGCCCCCTCTAAATATTTTCCCAGCATACCAAGTACTTTTACAAGTTCAAATGCCACATCCCCTGATGTCATCTATAGTTTATTCTGTTTATTTCTGTCATCCTAGTTTACCTCATGACAAATCTGATCTCATTACTTCATTTATGCAGGTCGATTATGAGTGCTCGTTCAGATACTAATTGGAAAAAAAATTAGTTTATCAGACTTTCTGGACAAAGCCATAAAATTAGCCCTAACTGCAGATTTTAGTCTTTCCTAAATTCTGACAGATGAAAACTTAGCTCCTTGTTCTTTCCAGGGCCGATCTCAAAACCAGTACAGCTCTCTATGAAGCAGGATACCTCTCTGATCCTTGTGTAAGCCGAACTAAGCCTTCACATTAGTTCTGTACACTCCTGTCAACTTTAGCTATGAACATAATATATGCAAGGTCAAGTGTAGTCAGCACAACTTAATTTAATTTCAAATCCCAGGCCTAAATACCCCCCAAAATTCCTGAGTATGGTGGCCATACTGGCAGGCATTAGTGTGTTTGAATTAGGTTTGAAGTTGTCAGGATATATTAGTTTAACACTGGTGCTGGGTCTGAGCTGGTGGGGTTATGGACTCACTGAAAATGTACACCGAAATTACTTCTACCATATGCCATACTGTTTTTTACACAACGTATAACAAGGTTTAGAGAACTGAAAGTATGCATAAATCTTCACAGTAATGTCTGGTGTCAGACTCCCCTCCATTGCATTCAATGTCAAAGAGATTTTTGTCTTTATGGACAGGTCTGAGAACTTGGGGGAAATACTTCACTTCTCAAAGTCTAAGAATGATTTAGCTCAATTACTATTAGAAATATTTTCAGAATTAATTTTATCCAGTACACTTAAAGACCTTTTTTTAAAGTAGGGATGGATTCTGGTAAATTATATGTTTCTTTCTGGGAGCAAACCAGTGTGAGTTTAGCTGGGAACACAGAGTCCAGCACAGACAAGATTGCTGTTTTTTGCTATGAAGTTTTGATTCCTAATATTTATGAGAGAGTTTTTTTATATCAGAAACTCTGAAACCAGTACTCATCTTCATTGGAGCTCACTTCTTACTCAAAACTAAGGCGAAGGAGCCATAACCATGTGCTAACTGTGGTCAAAAAGAAGACATTTTGAGCCATGTAAAATTGAGTGGCTTGACAGACAAATCCTACTTCTGGGGAAGATGCCTATTTCCAAGGATGATTCCTAGGAAACCAATTTTCTTGTGTTTCCTCCTCCTGTACTTCAGAGCAAATTTTGTGAAGTGCCATTTATCTGTTTCTCTGCTTAAAATACCCTTTTGGATATCAAGACTATAAATAAATATGAGACATAAATATTTCATCAAAATAGTTTGGATTTAGGGCAAAACCTTTTCAAGAACTGGGATTGCATAGGGGGATGGAATTTATTTTCACTTTATAAGGCAATGTGTTTTGTTTAGTGATACTGCTTACTGATCTCCTCAAAAACCATGTGGTGGCACACAAGGGTGACATTTGGGATATTTGATGCTATGAAAAAATATTTCCCAATATTAGCTAGATCCTGTCAGTTTAGCTGTCTCTAAACATCCCCTTCTGGGACTGTAGCTGGACTGGCACCAAGTCAAGAGTGCAGACTGTACTATATAGCTAAAAATGAGCCCCCAAACTGAGCATTGAAACTCTGGTTCTTGTGAACACTTGGTTCTCATAACATTTGGTCATAAAAACTTACTTCTCAGCTAGAAAAAACAAAACAAAACACCCTACAGTTTGGAATTTTCATGGTATTTTATGAAACTGTAATGGGCTTATTTGCTTCTCATTATATACCTGATATGTTTTTACTAATAACATCTATTTTGCATCAATAGTTAAGAAAAATAATTTAATGGCTTGGTAGGAATGAAATGGTAATAAAGGAAAAGAAAATGAAGAAACTGCTTGCTGGTGGAACACCCCACCACAATTATTATTAATTGTGAACCATGTGATTTGGCAACCTTTTGATTTACCAGCAGCGTCCACTCCCTTGTAAATTCTAGCTGGCTTTCCCATACATTATTACGTGGATTCCTTGCAACCACTTCCCTTTCTGATTTTCCAGAGACAGAGTATAAAGTTTCCCCAAATGCCAATAAAACATGAAATCCTATTCCACTCTTTAGGTTTCCTTTGTATAGTCATCTTCTAAAATAAGAACAACAAAAAAGATCTGAACATTGCTCTTTTCTATTTTTACCTTCATTCAATAGTTGCTACTCTTCATAAACATCACAGGTTTTGTTTCAATGTCTGTATGTTTTGGGGTTTTTAAACTGTTGGCTCTAATACTGAGAAAAATTGTAAGTATTTCCTTGCTTCTAAAAAAACCTATGAATGAATATGTTCCACTTCATCTTGATTTTGTTTACAGACATACTGTGCCATATAACACAGATGTCTATAGGTGAATGAAGCTTGAATAAAGCATGTTAAGTAAACCACATTTAGCATGTTAATTTATGGGTAAAAATAAACTAAAAGCAATGTACAAATACAGTTCTGCTTGCAATGTCCTCTACTTGTCAAATGGATAGCAAGAATGTAACATTGTTGGCTGAAGGCATAAAAATGTGGGCTATTTTCTGATCAATTTATTTGAAAAATAATTCTGGGGGAGGAGAGAAAGGCTGAGTGTGGGTGGGTGGTTTGCAGCACACTCCATCGTCTATAATTCTCCGAGAGGAAACACTTTTGCAGGACACTGGCATGTAAGAACCTGAACACACACGGCATTACGTCATTCCCATTAAGTTATTTCAACTTCGTGGAAGGCTGCTCAGCTTAGCACTTGGACTCTTGGAGCTGGAAGAATATAAACATTCATTAATTTCTAGAAGCTGCTGCAACCATGGTTACTTCTCATGAGGCTGGCAGAGGGAAACCAGTGAGATAAGTATAGTTCTAATTAATAGTTGAGAAATGAAAAACACCTCATCATCCCTTTGGGGACAGTGGTTACATACCCACCTAGAGCATGATTTCTCCTGCTTTCCTGGGAGGAATTAGGGACTGAGCCTGGGAGTGCTCCCACTGTTGCTCTGTTCGAAAAGGAGCATACCTGTGTGTCCTGAAGGAGGATGCAACCAAGTTATCATTGTCTCTTGGAGAAGGTAGATATGTAGGTAATCAGCAAACTAAATTTAAATAAGAGAGGGATATTCTCCAGGTAGTTATGTATCTTTATGAACTGAAATAGATGTATACATGTACATGTTTCTCAAACCATGAAATTATTTCTTGAAGATATTGCTATCTGAAAAATGTCAGAGGCCGCATTTCAGCCACATTTGAAGATTTTTCACAGCACAGGAGCAATCTGCTAGTGCTGTCAATTCTTCCCGAACCCATAAAGTCAGTCCAGTAGTAACTCTTGCAATTGCTACTATCCTCATGGTAAGCAGCGCTAATTCCCAGTTCCTTCCATTACTCTTGTCTCAGACACTAAGCCATTGTGCATTATTTCTCTTCCTCTAAAAATGCAACAACAACCAATTGGCAGCTTTTGGGGACAGAAGTTTTCAGCTGGTGGTTCTGTGTGTCTGGTTACGTGACAGAGCCCACAGAGGTTCAGCTGCTTCGCTGTTTGCTCCTCAACCCTTGATCAGAGCTGGTTTCTTATCTTCTGATTTTGTCCCTTGGTAGTTGGGAAATACTAAAAAGCCCCTTTTGAGAACAAACTGTTCAATTTTAAGAAAGGGTTTTGAAGGCAGGCAGCATAAATACCCATTCGTATGTGTCTACTTCCTCTCTTGAAGTATAGGGGAGAGCTGGCAGATCATATGATTAGATTTTAGGTACTAAAATGAGGTTCTGATGATCATTTCTGAGCTGGTTCAACAACGAATTATAAAGTAAAATACTGACACATGCCATGGGGGAAGAGCTTTTGGGAATGTGCAAGTTGGACAGAAATTAACATAAGCCAGTATAAGGAAGACAACAATCAAACTTTGGGGACTTTGTTGGTGTGCAGCCAGCTCTGCTCCTGAATTACACAGGGGAGGTCATAATTATCTGTGACCATTCCCCAGGTCTCTGAAAACTCTTGAGTATTAGGATTAAGATAGTCAGAGAAGTAGTCTTATGAGTTCAGAGGGGTTTGGACAGCTTGGAAAGCTTTTTTTTCAGCTAGTGCAAGCGCTTCAAATTTGGCTGGCCTACAAGACATGCATGTTCACTGCTTTCCAGATGGGAGTACCAGAAAAAAGGGAATTACTGCTGGCTAGACTGGCATTTTAAGTGTGAACTGGGCATGCGGAAATGTGGAAGATAGACTTTCTTTGTTGGCTGGCTGGCTGGTAACTTCACACTTTGCTCTGGGCCTGGAAATAGAGAAGTCAGTGACGAGAACTTCACTGTGGCCCTTGGGGACATTACAAACCTTCTGTTGATTGGGAGCTGCTCTTAAGAAGTGCCCAGTGAGTCATGGCTACATCATGTTAATGGGCAGAACCTGACTCCAGATGAATGCCTTCTGGTTTTTTTATTCCTTTCAGTTTAGATTAGTTTCTTCTGACCTTTTCCATCACTGTGTTTGCAGAGCTGGATCACTGCCTGGCTGTCTGTGCAAAGATTTTATTAGGTTCTGCAGCATAGGCCTTGGAGTTTGAATAGTCTCAAAGTCAGAGAAAAAAGCTTAGAACAGGCTGCTTCACCATAGCAGGTGCAACAAGAAGATCTCTTCACACTTCATCCCAACATATCTCATTCCAAACTCACACTAAGAATGATCTTTTTTAAACAGTGGTCCACAAAATAATGGAATCAAAAATGAGCAATTTCTGACATAAGTGATACTACTTTGGCTGCATACACTTGCATGGAAACAAAATTTCAGTGTAGCTGTTCACAAATTTAGCTTTGGTTATGATTTGCTATGCTAAAAATCAGTTTCAAGATTTCTGTGTAATACAGTTAGTGGTTTTAGAGTTACACTTGTAGTGCTGAGTTGACAGTTGGACTTCATGATCTTAAAGGTCACTTACAACCTTGGTGATTCTATGAAGATTGCATAAAAATAAAACTTTTAAAAAAATATATACATATAGTCACAGATGGCTTTATTTTAATATGCAAATGTTTTCAATTCTTTAGAGGAAAAACATTGGTTAAAAATGAGATAAACATTACTAAAACTGTAAATACCAAGGCTAATATTAGAGGATAAGCAAACTTCTTTAACCAGAAAGACCTTCACTTGCAAATGAGCCATTACAGGATACCCAGACGTGACAATCAAACACACAGTCAGCCCTTTTTTGGGGTTGGTCATAAGCAGCTCACTCTAGACAGAATGAACCACAGCTTGGCTGATTTATGTCCAAAAAATTTCTTCTCTCCTAAAAAAGGATCCATGCTGTATGAAGTTGAAATAAAGAATATCAATGATTGCATTTGCATGTCATCCAGGATTTCCTAAATAATTGGAAATAGAAAGAAATCGTGTGTCATTTCCATACTATTTATATTTATCTAATTTTTTAAAATTCTGAATCAAATTATTTAAATATGCTTTCTCTTTCCATGGATTTTCCAATGGATTCCTGTCAGAATCTCTCCTGTCAGGGTACTGGAGCAGACATACCTTGGGGATAAACTAACACATGAATCCCATGCCCTAATATAAGAAAACGAAATGCATCTGATTATATTCAAGCATGATGACATAGAGCATCAGTCCATCTTATGCCAATGAAGAATTTTTCTGTGGCCTTTGCTTCCTATGAAGTTTTAAAATCCCAAGTGTGTGTTTCCTTGAGCTGCTTATTCCTGGAAATCATCTAATTGGCAGGAATTTTTCCTGATACTTAAGATAAATTAATATTTCTAATAATCATTATAATTAGTGTTCATTGTATGTGTATTTCCTCTCTCAACCTTTTCATCTTCAGTAATTTTTAAGATCTTCTTGCCAGTGCAGTTTTGTCAAACTCTGCATTTAGAGCTTAATATTTCCTTAGATTAAGTTTTCACATATCAAGAAATAATGTAAAAATGCAGGTATTTTATTTTCAAAGACAAGGAACCAAATTTTCAATGGAGAGAAGATGAAGGTAAATGAAGCCAAACAAAGCAACAGTCTGAATCATGTTGCTTTCTCTTCCCTTCATTGCTTCAGCATTGCAATTTATTCAGAGTTCCCACCTTTTCTTCTGGAAAAAGCAAAACATATACAACCTAAAATTTTCTCTAAAAAATGTAAATGCACACAGGAACTAGGGAATTAAAGTAACATAATATATTTTTACTTACAGATTCTCATAACAGATTTTAATAAAGCCTTTTTTGAATAACTCTGCCCAAAAGTGCTATCCATACTGGATGTGAAGAGAGTTAATGAGTACATTTGGAAAAAAAATCACTCATGATGACTACCGACAAAAAAACCCAGGGAAAGTTTAGTTTAACAAAGCATTTACTGCAAAGATTAACTGCAAATTGAGCTTGTTTATCTAAATATTAGCAAACTGTTAAAAAAGAACAAAGAACCTTGGAAAGCAGCCTTTAAATTAGGGACACACAATTTTGTATAGTAATATCACTGTTAATTGAAAATTAGGCAGTGTTATGGTTAGTTTAAATGACACAACTAGAAACTCTGGGCCTATGGCAAAGACACCCAAACCCAAAGACAGACAAGCTTTGCTTGATTATAATGATTACATCATGGTCATTAGAATTTAAACCGACTAACCCAAACACAGACATCATATCTTCATTTGATAGCTGCAGTCTAGTAAAGAGTGGGAAAGGATGTTTTGTATGGATTAGCCCAGCTGAAATGAAAACAGACATTCTTTTTGAACCTGTCTGGCATTGAAAATGAGAACTTAAAATCAGGCTGTAAACTGGTCTTGTAAAGCCAGAGACCTTTGATTCTTAAGGATCTGCACAGTGTTTTAGCCAGTCTTTGTCTTGCAGGAAAACCACCTCAGCACCCGGGTATGAGGCATCCTTATGTGCAGTCTATCACTGTGCAAGACGTTGAGTTTATATGTGGGAAAACATGAATATTAGCAATGTCGTCCTTTGTGCTCCCCTGCTAGAATTCCCTTTGAGTTTGTGACTCACTGTCAGCTGTTGGCTAAAAATAACTCTTTAGTACTTCTTGGACTTGTAGTCATTATGGTGACATGTTGAGATTACTAAGGACAGTATAAACACTGCATATTTAAAACATATTCTGTGTCAGTTAATCTTTAATTTTAAATTTGAAAGTGTGTGTGTGTGTGTGGAGGCATTTCACTGTCTAACATGAAGCATCCTTGTCACCACCTCAAACGAGTTGTGTTCTTGGTTCCCCATATACACAATGCAAAACCCCCCCAAAACCTCTGAGTCATGTTTGGTCTTTCGAACAGAGATGGAACCTTGACACTGAAAGCTTCCCTCCTTTTTTTGCTTTTTGAAGGTAACATTTGTCATATTCATAGAAATGAACACATGAAATACTTTTTGCTTTTTATATAATAAACGTATATAGAATAAATTGCAAGGATCAAGGACATTCCCATCCACACTTACAATATCTTTCTTCAGACATTGCATATAAATCATAATTGTTGCACTGATTTTCTGGGCGCTGGAACAAAGTAGAGGGGTAGGAAGGTCTTCAGAGCATTTCATTTGCCTATTTTCAGAGTAAGGACATTTATTATAGTGATGTTATCATTAATACTTTGGGAAAAATCACTCCTGGAATTGGGCACATCCAGGTTGTTAAAAAACAGTTGTCTTGCAATGAGTCATGCTGTTATGAAATATCCCACACCAGAGTCAAACAACAGAGTCAAATTTAACACAAAAGCATTTAACATTTAACAGGAGATGGCATTTCTCAGAAACTCCCAAAGATGCTTCACAGACAGACTCATCTTGTAATTGTAAACCAAAATCCCTGTGTCAGCTAGCATGGGCCTTACTCATTTCACCACTGTTACTTCAACTTTGGTTGAATTCTGCCATCTAGAAACTGTATATGTCTGTTTGACATGTTAAAAGTATGGAAAAGATAACTTTGAAGTGGACATCAGTACTAAAGTAAATATGGCTATTTCCCTGGCTGCCCTTCACAATCAATCTCAGATCTCAAGACTTTGCTATGTAACAAGGAATTCAAAATGCAGAATATTTCATGCTGAGCATCTAAGTCTTCTTAGAGGCATAGCACACTGGACTTTCATAATTATTAAAATTATATGAAGCTTTGTAATTTTATCCTTTCTTCCTTCCTGCCACTTTATTTTTAAAACTTTAAATATTTTATATCAGGGTACATTAAACACACAGCTTGAGCCTTCTATTGATCATTCAGTGTTTCCTCAAGTCCAGTCAAAATTTCAAGCCACAAATCAGTTAGCTAATATGGGGACACTGGAAATAATAAAAGACCTGTGAAAAAACTATGGACAAGATTGTCTGGCATGGTCTTGCAAGAGAATAAGGGACTAGAAAGTAGTACAAATTATAAACTGTATAATATATCCATAACATTTATCCAGTCTACATAATGCAGCAGAATATACAGACATATCTGCTTTATTTAGCAGTACTGTCACTATTTAGATTCTTGGTATGTTTGTGCACCCAGAAAATACAATATAAACATTTGTTCAAGCAAGCTTTTTTCCATGTCATGTCATTTTAGGTGGTCAAATATGCTCACCTACAGTCTGCTTGAGGAATTGCCCTCTTTTTTACTCAATAGTGGAGTTTTGCTTGATATGCTCAGCTTTTGGTATTTCAGAGTTCTTTTCCATCTTTGAAAATCAAGAAGTTATCTTTCCTATTGCTAAGGTCTTGGAATAATTTTGTAGCTTTCGTCTTTCCTAATGCTAAAATAAACATTTTTTCACCACCAGAATCTTATCCAGGGAATCATAAATTGCAAAAAAATCAAATGTGGGTGTTTTAGAGTGTGCCGGTGGAAGTTAATGACATTGAGATACAATTTATATAAAAACAGCAGGTTAAAAAATCAGGTAAAGAATGCCCATTCTAGTTCATTAATGGAACTGTTAAAAATGTAATCAAAAAAGAAGAGGCAACAATGTGCAAAAGTACTAATTGCTTCATAATGCCAGGCTGCAAAGAGCACTGTAGTAAACATTTTGGAATCTTACTGCATATATTAACAACACAGTCCAGAAACTGCTAGGAGGTACAAAACTTTGCACCCAGAGACTCATCATCGATATGCATATTTACTCAAAATAGATTCCATTTTATTAATGTTACTGCATCAATGGGAAAGGCAGACAATGGGGAGCATAGCTGTCTTCGCAGTTATCAGTTCGGCCAGGTTTTCCTCTTCTGTGAAAAGCTTTTTCTGCATATTTCAGGTTATATGGCAGAACCTCCTGGCAATGGAAATATTTAGATATTTAGGACCATATTTTATTGCTCAAAAATAAGCTGAGATTTCTGGGATTCTGCGGTAAAGAAAGTTTCAGCCCGAGAATAAGCGTTAACACCAAGACATTAATAAGAGCAAAGGTTTGCAGGGAAGAACAAGCAAAATTTTGAGGGCAAAATAATAACTATGGAATCTTTTACACTAACACTGCAAGATGTGGACTTTTACCCCACATTCATCACAACTTTAAAATACCTTCACCAGCCCTGTGTGAAACTGAACATTTTTGTGTCACACAGGGCTCATTTTGCTGTGTGAGGGTTTGCACCTTCTCATTTCTCTGCTCAGGTTTCAGACCTGAAAGGTCTCAAGCTCTCCAGTCACAGCATGGAATGGGTCATGCTTCCTGCTGCCCCATCTGAAGAATTGCCCCTTTTAATGAGAGAAAAAGAACAAACAATGAATAACAGTGCATTTCTGTCACAGGCTCAGAAATCTGGGATGGGTGGTGGGCACCTTCATGAATACCAGCACGAAATTGAGTGGTGATAAGCAGGATCATGAATCCATGAATAATGTTGAACTGAATTGGAGTAATTTATTTGTGCATGTAGTTCCAAATCCAATTTTAAGTTATTTGATAAGATGCAGCAAATAAGCATTTATGTGTTTGCTAATGGAACAGGTTCTATAACATAATCTATTAATGAAACCCAGATGGCATAAAACACAGTGCATTCCCATTTTATCATTTGCCTAAGAGATTTTTAATGTGCTATAATTCCACCTTTCATCAAAAGTCCCATGGTTACTTTTCTGCTCAGCCTGGGGACTGTTGATGACTTTTCTGTTATGTTGGCTGTAGCTCTTGTAGCAAGTGTCCTCTCTGGTGTAGGGCTTCAGCCCAGGGGCGCAGTGATGAGGAACCAAGTGAAAGAGAGATGTGAAAAAGCAGAGATTATGCACCATTCCCAGAAAGAGCATCAGATCAGTTCCCAATGATTCTTGTGGCTTTAGATTTTAATACTATTCATCATTATTCCTTTATGTGATGGATGCACTATTCCTATTCCATGTCAGAAATCTGGGCCAGCAATCTTCCAGGAGGTTCTTTCCCTTTCCATTAAATGCCTTGTATAAAAGGTAAAGAAAATGTACTGGGGCTATGTACAGTGTTGACATTCTCCCAGAGAGTATGGACATAATAATTATGCTCCTGCAAAATTACTATGTCTCTGGCTTTCTACATTGATGATGAGAGGATTTATTTTGGAATTTTACAAAGAAGGTGTGTCAGAGAAATTGCCAAAAATTGCATCCGTGAAGGAATAACTCACATCATACCTTACCACCTCTCTCATCTGATTCCAACTTCTATACACCCTAAAAAGGTGCAATAAATCTGACTAATACTTTAAATGGGTGCTGGTACTCACATCTTGGATGATACTTCAAGTGATACATATCCTTGGGTGATATACATCCTTACCAAAGGTGCCCATCAGCTGATGTAGCCCAAGAATGGTATGGAGTAGACACTACTTAAAAATTATCTTGCTTGTCTATGAAACTGCCCTTTTTTTGGCTAATTTGGCTGGGATTTTTTATTCCAAACTTGCTTTGTCTTTTATCCCTTAAATATCAGTTGGAATAGTGAGTAGAGGAAAAAATAATTTTTCCTCCAACATCTATACACTCTTTCCCTAGACATACTTTCCAAAAGCAGAGGGTTACAGCCAGAGTTGAAGGCTGACATTTTTCTTTTAAAATCAAACTGTCTGTTACTCACAAAGGCCCCACAGTCTATTTGTTAAAGTAACATGGCTGTATTCTGGCATGGCTATCTTAGAATAAATGACTTTAAGCAGTCCTGCCAGGGAAAAAGGAAAATCGTGTTGAAACCAAAATGATAACTTCATTTTCAGTTAAAATTCATTTCGGCCTTAAAAGAGAAAGGCAATAATTTTTGTGAGAAACAGTTCACAAAATTTGTACTGGTAAAGACTGAAGTCTTTAATTTTTGCATACTTCAGTGTATCATTGAATATAGAAATAAGGAACATCAGACAAATGAAAGAAAATATTTCAAGGAAGACAACTGGGGAATGGGGGAAAGAATTTATTTCTAATATAACTGTTATATGGCTTTATAGCACCTATGCCTGAGAGAAAATGCATTCAGCAAAACTATATTTCATGGTATTCATATCAATGAATAAATTTTACATTAATGGTAGAAGCCTCTTTTAAAAAAATGGTACTGTTTTATGAAAGATGCTAAGTAAACATCGCTGTTTTAAACTCTCACTTTGTGCTTCCAGCCTCACTGACTTATTTTGTTTGAGACCCACTGTACCATTTGGATGTATGGGAAAAAATTTTAAAAATCTCAAAACCCTAAGCTTTTGAAAAGAAGACCTTTTACACCTTTTGAAAAATATCTCATGGCCATTTTGAGTAGTAAAGAAAACAGATTAGAAAGTTTGATAATAGAGGAAGGAAATATTATTATCACAGCTTGAAATCTGTTAACAGGGCCTTCCAAATGGGGCAAACATTAAAGTCAAATAGAAACTCAATTACAGGAAGATTTTCAACTTGTCAAAAATAATTGCAATAATGTCAGCAATGCTGAAGGTCTAAGACAAGGAAACTATTGTAAAGTGTCTCTAGAAAGAAAGATTAAAGGAATGCATAGTGTAGTTTCAGCAAAGGTCCAAAATGCTCACATTTATTTTAGTTTTGTTCTGAGGCCAAAGACCACAGTTCTGAATAAATCTGAAACATCCAGCTATAAATTTCTGACAGATGTTACATCACATGAAGACCGTGAAATAGTTAATAAAAGGAATCATTTATCTGATTTGCTGTGAACCAAAACTTGTAGTAAATACATGTGCAGGACAGAGAGCTA
The DNA here is from genome assembly GCF_009819655.1 of Sylvia atricapilla. Lineage (NCBI taxonomy): Eukaryota > Metazoa > Chordata > Aves > Passeriformes > Sylviidae > Sylvia > Sylvia atricapilla. The sequence continues at coordinate 30,726,532 of NC_089140.1, forward strand.
TCAGTTTGGATGAGCTGGACCTTTGAGATATGAATTTATTTATGCTTGAATGTTTAGCTAATATTGCAGGAGGAAGTGTTCTGCATTTGCAACTAAAGCTCCTTCAAAGTAAATTTTATTTTAAAAAAATTCTTGAACTACTCTAGAAAACTTATATCCACTACTGATTTAAATGGGATTTAAAGAATTTTTTACAAGAAAGGCTCTGTTTCTTTGTTCCCTGATAGCCTAGCCAAGGCTGAGATAATATTTATAGTACTGCTGTCTTCATAAGCAGTTCCTGTGTTCATTCTGAGCAGGAACTGCAAAGACACAACAGGGCAAACTAGAAAAACAAAGTAGCAGCATCAGAACTGTTCTTTCTTCTTTTTTATCTCTGTGTAGTATTGTAAAAGTTCATATATAAAATCCTGCAATGCATAGAATTCTTTATCTACCGATTCTTTTTCTTTTTCCTCTTCTTCCTCCAAGTCTAATTCCAATAATCTATTGTGGCTTGGACTTCTACCCATTCAGCATCTAAATTCTGCTGAAATTAATGGATATTAGAACTATATAAACAAGGACCTGTTGAGATTTTCAGAAGTACTTAAGCATGTTAGTCCTTTTTCAAAAATCTCACTACAGTCCATTTCTTGATTTTAAGCCTCCTGATCTCTTTCAGGACATAAAGGGGACTTATAAGAAGAGAGGGCAGGACTTTTGACACCGGCAGCTCACCACAGGACAAGTGGGAGGGGTTTTAAACTGAGAGAAGAGAGTTTTACATCATATGCTAGGGAGAAATTCTTTACTCAGTGGACAGTGAGGCACTTTGAAAGGTTGCCCAGAGAAGTTGTGGATGCCCCATCAGTGGCAGTGTTCAAGGGCAGATTGGAGGGGACTCTGAGCAACCTGTTCTAGTGAAAGGTGTCCCTGACCACGGTGGGAAAGTTGGAACTAGATGATCATTAAGATCCCTTCCAACTGAAACAATTTTATGATTCTATGTCTGTGATCTTATCCTAAATATATAAGTAATTTTCACAGGGCATTAGATGTTATGAAATTAATGGCTTTGGGAAACTGATGCTTTCTTTACTTAATTAATCTGCTGAAATATCTCACCTCAGTTTTCTTTCTGGTTTTATAAAATCAGGAGTTGATTATGTCACATGACTCGAATGGCTTCTCACGAAAGCCTGATCCATGGAAGTGCCACAAATGTTAATTTTTCTTTAATCTTTTCAAGCTATTGAAGTTGCACAGCATTAACACTCAATTGCTCATACCAATCTTTTAATAGCCAAAGTGACACCTACGCTGTAAGAGCCAGTATTCTGCTAACAGCCAGGGTCAGTAACACTTTTGCAGGGCCAGACCAAATACTTTCCCAATCAGTACATTTCCTAAAATTATTTCAGGCACCAGTGATGAGAAAGAAATGTTTGACCTCTGATATTGTTTGTTGAAGAGTTATAACAGGTCGTCTCCTAGCATCCCTTCACCTTTAGAAATCTGTTCTCATTTCATTACACCAGATCTGTTTCCAAACTCTGTGCTTTGTTACAAGAGCACAGGACTTTTTAATAAACAAAGTAAATGTACACACCAGAAACACTCTGAGTTTGAGCTAGTTATTTATTTTATTCACATCACAAAGAGATTTGCAGATCACCTTTTTAAAGCTGTGTGCAGCTGTATTTCTACACCAGGGATGGAGAAACCAGTCTGAGTAAGTGCTGAGCTAGGAGTCAAGAAACCCTGGCTTAGCTTGCACCATAATTCCTTGGGCTCTCCTGTTTCAATAACAGTTGCTATGGTAGTTTTACATCAGAAGCAGCACATGACCCTGATAACACAATCCTCTTTGCATTTAAAGTATAAGGATTGTTCTCCAACCAGGGCACCAGGGCAGAGTATGTCATGGCTCCCTACATTCATGTGTGTGAATTTTTTTTCTTCTAGAAAGTAGTGCATGGCAGAAAGGGGAATGGACTGTGCCTCATTTTTCTCTGGCATGAAAACACAGTACAGTGAGGAGGTGCATCAAGATGAAGGAGGTTAAGAGCAATCACAGTTCCAGGAACCTGGTGCCTCTGGGACAAATAAACTTATTATTCCACTCATTTCACACTCAAGAATTACTTTAATGATGTGAATCCACTGAGTATTGGGCTCTGAAGCCTTGGATAGTTTTTACTTGCAATGGTGTCTTAGCCAGTAGGGAGAGAGTAAGGAGTTTTCCTCAGGAGATATCCAGGCCACAGTATTTGAAACTAAGCTTAGGAAATACAGACTCCATTTTCTCCTTCCCACCCTGACTAGTTACACTGTTTCACATGTTTGCAGTTTAGAGGAACAATGTGGGGGTTTGTGAGCACAGATTTATCCCATGCCATGGAAGTATTCCACCCCATGGAAGATAGTCACCAGAGGCAGCTTCAAACACAGAAATTCCTTGCCCTGAGATGTGCTTCCAGGTAGTGGTTAGAGAAACTAAAACCAAAATCACTTTCTGAGGGTAACAGTTTCTCATCAATAGCTGAGCACAGCAACCCAGAGAAGTGTCTCATATTATGTGGGAGGAATTCATCCCACATTTTCTCCCTCATACTCCCAATAAGGTCTCAGTGAAAGAAAAACTTTGCTTATTAAGTTTGCATACATTAGATGGAAACCTGCATGAGCAAAGGAGTGTGTGTGGAAATGCAATTTGACCTCTTGGTGGATAAAGACACACTTGAAGATTTTACCTCACACAAGTCAGATGAGATTGTTCTGGCCCAAAGAAGCCACCTTTTGTGGCAGCATACACTTTTGTACCATAAATGTTTACTCTTTCATTTCTTGTCATCCAGCCGTCAGAAACCTCAGACGTGCAAGGGAAGCCCAAGCAAATGTGAAGTTCACAAAGATCTTCACACTGAATTTGAAACCTCAAATCCCTTAGGGAAGACTTTGGTCACTTATTTGCAGTTACAGTCTTGTAACAGATACTTAGCTCTTCTACTCACTGGGATTGGCATTGCTGACCATTATTATTATTATTACTTGGACAGATCACAGACAATATAATCAGTGAGGTTTTGATCTGTTATTAGTACATGATTGTAACATACTGACATGATTGTGAGATATAATTTTGTCCGATTTCAAAATGTTCAAGTGAGTGAGTTACATATAAAACTGTGTGTAAGACATTTTTCTCTTTTTCCTTAGCCTATGAGAGACATTCCAACACATTACCAGAATGCAATTTAGGAAAGACTCATTCAAAATGTTGATAATGGATTAAATAGTTTCAAGCAGAACAGCGTAAAGAATCTCCTCCTGCTGACTAAAATATATAGCTGTGGCTTACATAGTAGCTTAGCAGTTCACATATGGCTTATGTCAATGGCAGAAACCATGTTATTTTCTAAATCACATTGATTTGTTATGTGGTACTGAAAGATCTAAACCAGAATCATTGGCTATAAATTACAGAATCTAGTCTTCTACATTCTTATCTGTGTTTCAGATCCGTCAAAATGAGCCCAAGAGTCAAGTCTTCAATGTACACAATGCTACTAGTCAAAGAGTAAGAACTAAGACCATTCAATTTCCTCCTTTTTTGGAGCCAAGCCAGATTGACATTTTCCTTTCTGTTAGTTTTGGCAAAGAGGAAAGAGAGGGAAAACTTTACTGCTCTGTTACTGATGGTTTTTTTATTTTGTTTTTATTAAAAATGTTGAAACATGGGCTCTCTGTCAAAATTATTTTATTATTGAAGGCTGGGTGGGGTGAATGAACTGGCAACAGTTCAGAAAGCCATTAATGGTACTGATAACGGGGAATCCTATCCAGCCACCACAGCACTGCAATACTTAATTGCAATAAATTTTACTGAAATCGAGTGACTGATGTGCACAGTTAATGAATCGGTAAAGATTCAAAGGTTAATCTGCTGGGAGGTAACAAGCTCTGCCCATCTGATACTGTAACCAAAATATGATATTTGTTAGTTACATGATGATATTTTTTGGGCATACAACAGAAAAAAAGGAGTTTTTATTGGCTGCAGCTTTGTTAGGTCTCCAAGACCAAAATGCAGAAAAAGAAACAACTCTAATGGTGATTCTTGAATCATAGACAAAACTTAAATATATTAGAGGTGAAATGTGACTCCCTGAATAAAATATATTGTCAAACATCAAAGGAATTGCCCAAGAAGCAGAGTGTTCCCTGAAGCAGAGTTGCATGTGTGCCCAGGAGCTCCCCGCTCTCAACCCTCAGCCCTTTTCCACCCCTCTCCTAAAAGACCCGAGAGACATGACATCCGTGTGGAATTTGGGAGGGGTGGGGGGAAGTGTGCAGTCAAACCTCTTCAGAACTTCTCTAACAATAAGGCAGCTTTCTAGAAACAAAGGACAGAGGTCCAAGCACAGTCAAAATTTAAGTGAAAACAGGAATGGAACGGAAGAAAATGATAATTCAACTAATAGCAAGAGGAGTGGGTGAGGTTAAGAAAGCCGATGATTAACTCTCTTGCTTTGCCCTCAGGAGACTCACATTCAGAATTTGTTCTGCCACACCTATTTTGTGGTGCTGGACATGCTGTTTACAGTGTCTGGCCCAAAGCCTCCCTCTTCTCCCCCACCCCTTTATATCAGGATAGTACTAGCTACCACATAGTGAGCATTAAAATGCTGAAGCCTGTGAAAGGTGCAGATCTTGCAGATCTTTGACATGAAAGAGCACACACCCAGTGTCTGTGATAACACATGGCTTGAAAGTTACTACTACGTTCCAGACTCTTGACTGCCAGCTCACAGCAGAGAGACACAGTCTCAGTAAGGCTTCTAGGGACTGAAATGTGATGATTCCTCCAGCATATCCATTTCTCTGTCCAGCTGACCACAGGACAGCAAAGCCTGGGAGCTGCCACTGCTGACAGGAACCTGTGCAGCACAAGCTCTGAGCTTGGTCCCTCATGTCTTCACATCTCTTGACACAGGGTGATGGCCCATGAAGCCAGTCTTCTTGTATACCCATATCAACTCAGTTTTAGGAATTCTGCTTTTTCTTTTCTTTTTGTGCATGGACCAAAGGTTCCAGTGTTGTATTAAAAATAGATTAGTATTTTACTCCCTGCTTGGATAGACCTCTCTAGCACTGGGGATACAATAAAATAACTATAAATTTAATGCAGTCTAATTTATTCAACAATGAAACAGGGATGATGAATATCACATTACTTTTCTGCAGTACTTCTACAAATAAGTCTTAAATCACTTTCTGAGCAGGGTTCTGTAGACATTATTACAAGACTTAGTTGAAAGACAAGAAACTGATGAACATAGCAGCAAAGTGCCTTGCCCATGGTCACTCAACAGATCAGAGGAAAAGCTGCTTTGTGTTTCTCCAAGGTCTTCCTAAGGCCAGAAGAGCTTCTCTAAAGAATTACGCTATTGATTTGTCAACAGGTTACACCAGAGCCAAGCTGCACACGTTCTGGCTCAAGCTAGCAGGATAAAGCAGGATGTGTGCCAGGCTGAAGTCTTCTACTTTGGGACAAATCAACACTTCCTTTCTCTTGCAAGATTTGCCAGGAAACAACCAGCACATTTCAGTCCAACTCAGATGCATGTTACCTGAGACCCAGCTTGAATATGTCCTAGGGCTCCAGTCTGGAATTTAATACGGGCTTGGGACAATTCCCAACAGATAGAACTAACAACCTCCAGATCCTTTGTGATGAAAAATGTAGTAACCAAAGGATCATGGAAAGACAATTGATGCATTTGGAACTTCCAGCTTATATTGAGTTCTGAGTTTCCTGTGTCTGGAAACATCCTTCTCTCTGTGACCATCTTGGTGACAAAGAACTGTCAGCTACAGTGCTGGTGGAGGGTTAAAAGAGGAAGGAAGGAATCCACTACTGTGTCAGGATTCTGTGTGCTTCTCAGAGGACCCTCATCCTTTTTATAGGCTTCCAAGCGGTTTGTTATAATGTAGTTATTGGTTATAAAGTGATGCTATTTAGTAATGGCCTACCTCCAGATAAATCTGCAGGTGAAATGTACCTGTAGCAGGAAAATTCCAGTTCCAATAAGTTAAGTACTAGTGCAATCAACTGCCTGTTTCAGAATCTGCAGGTGTCAATGAAAGACCCCTGAGGTCTGGACCAGGATCTAACTAGATCTAATTACAGCTTCCTTGTGGGTCACAGCAACCTTTTCACTAAAGGAGAGAGTGAAACTGCAAGGAAGCCAGTCATTGGCATAGGATGATGAGAAGACTGTGATAATCTCACACTAAAGTACTTTTCTTATTTGCAGATAGCTATTTACATAGATACTTCAGGACAGGCTATTAAAATTACTAATGACAGATATTTAATTACATTTTCAGGTCTCTGTAGGATAATATGAAAAGACATTAATGGTATTAATAGTATTAAAGGAGTTACGTGCTGTCTTCCAAGTTCAAGACAGTCACATAGAAAAACTTAGAGCCATACTAATTAATGGGACCGTTAGCCAGGATATAAAATTGGGTTGAAAGGAGATTATTAGATGGAGAAAAAACAGTTTTTATTGAAAGGCAAGGAGGAAGCTGGAATGTTGAGTACTAAAGGTACTTTATTTTCATCTTCTGCCTTAATATACCTTGGATACATTGGGTCAGAATGTAGTCAGCAGGAGTTCAACATAAGGGCTTAAAACGGAAAAAAAAGGAAAAAAGATATTTATAGTTATACTGCTTTCTTAATGTTGAAGGAGGATTTATAATGTGAGAAAAGGAATTAGAAACTTTAGCATGGTAATTTGGAACTTTTTTGGGAGAAGTAAAATAGTTTTTTGTTCATATTTTATTTCACATTCTGTGTTTCTATTGAGATTTAATTAGTATAAAATTAAAGATTACTGACAGAAAAATGAAATATGATTGCCATGGCTACATATTTTAGAAGAAAATATTAATTTATTAAAATTAAAATAGCTATACATATTTGTATAAATACATATATATATCAGGTAGATCAGTTATGAAATTTAAGGAGAGGTCAGAAGGCTAGGTGAAAGGTTATAAAAATATTAAAATTGTAAAATAGTAAGAGCTATGGTGAGAAAAACAAGCTCCAAAGCATATTAGGGTAGCATGAAAAGAGCTTAATATGCTGGAGGGTAAGAAGTTAGAATTCAGAATTACAATTCTGAACAGTATCCTTGAATAAAAGGAAATATTCCTGAAATATCCCTTAAATATATTTTTTACTATAACTTAGTGATCGAGTTTAGCATACTACCATCTGTTGACAGACTCCACGTACTAACCTCTTGTGGACTATCCCTGAACTATCTCTGAATAATTTAATGCCTGTGGTCTGCTCAGGGAATATCATGGTTGACAACAGAAACACCTGACAGAGTATGTATGGTCAGAGTCTGTATCCTGAACATGGTCACACAGAGATCAACTTTGTTCATCTACAGCAAAATTGTGAGAAATGCAATAAACTAATCCCAAACAGTGTTTGACTTGTGTGATCTTTGAGGGATGCAAGGGAAAGTAGGTAACTCTGTCTTGAGGGAAAACACAAAGTTAGCCGGGTGATGGAGCAAATGTGCACTGCAGCTCAGGAACTGTCAAGATACTGAGGGAATGACAAAGGGGTGATCACAGAATATCCTTCACAAAAGAGGACAAGGAGAGAAAAGTATTCAAAGAAATTCTTGATGTATTTCTTTTCTGCTCATCTAAAGGTTTCACAAAACATTAAAAAGAGAATCTACTCTGAAAATGTTAATACACAGAATTTTGCAATCAGATCGCTTCTATAGCGAATAAAGTTGTCACTGATGCATCATACAAGACACAACTCAAGCATACACTTTATCATTAGTGAGATATTCCATGAACATCATTTTCCTAGTTCAATCCATTTGATTCTGATTATCAGAAGTAACTGGTGCCTCTGAGTATTAAATATGAGGGGCCAGACTTTCAGAAAATCATCACTTTCTACTGTATCTTATTAAACAAAAATATAATTCACTGGTTTGTTTTTAAGGGTTGGGCAAGTTTGGTTTTTAACAAATTCTCCCGGGCAGTTCTGTGGTACCAATGTAAAAGCTGGGCTGTGATATTCCACTTTCGTTGAATCCATCCCTGCGACACTTTGTGGTGCCATAAGCAGAATATTCAAACATCAGGAGCAAAAAGAAGAGATCAGGTAGTAAAAGCAACATATCTTTTAAATAAGAAGTATAAGACATTGTGTTGTTTAAGATATTATGTGAAAGTCTTTCACTGAGCTACCTTTGCTGAAAGACCTGTGAGGTTTTCCTCATTTCTTAGGGATGTTTCCTAAAGAAAATACCATACTGTCTAGTCCCTCCAAGTTTATCTACCATCAAGATGCCAAACAAAAACAAATTTCAGGCTGTTTCAGTCACATGAAACAGGTGGAACATTTCTTCTTTGTCTTTGTCCAACATGAAAGATTGCTGCATCTCTGAAGTCTAAGGCATGTGTCCTTTGGAGTAATGCCCCTTCCTTTGGATGTCCTCAAATACTGGCAGCCGGTCAATTTCTTTCCTTGGCTTTGCCAATGACAATATTTTGTGCTTCAGTGTTTCCTTTGCGTGTCTGTGTCTGACATGATTTTCCTTCATACAGAAGGAAGCATACAATATTTTGGTTTGAATTGTGTAAGTAAAACAAATTGCCTGCAGACTTTACCCAAACAAATTTTGCAATGGGCAGTAGTAAAAGAAGTCCACAAACGAGTTTAAATATAAAATTTGCTCTGAAATAGGCAGATAAAAATATGAGCCTTTTCTTGTGCTGGAACTTTTGGTTCTGTAGGAAGAAGTGGGAAAGAAGACTGAGATGCTGCCTTCTGTCTAAACCATATGTACATCATTAACCACAATATAAATCACTTCAAATGCTGATGATTCCCTGTTTGTCCTACTTTATTTGCCTGTGTCCCCTCTTTTCACCAAGTACCAGTTTCTCCCCAAACAAGGTGAAGTATATAAACACTGAAACAGAATGGACTTTTTTTTACCATTGTGTCTCATGAACAGGTTACTTACAACTAGGAGTAGAATCTTCCTGGAAAGAAAAAATAAATCTGCCTTTAGGCCTTCAAAAGGCAAATGTCCACAGTGGCATATATTTACCATGAGCAGGGTACTATTAGCAGAGCCAAGCTTTGCAAAAATTATGTGGGTTTAGGTCTGCTGTTATTTTGTCACTCGTTATGACAATGCTCTAATTTTTATCCTGCTTGGATCATGTATTAGGTATGTTTAAGATAAAGGGTCCAGGATAGTTCTGTGTTTGCAAGACTCAGTGTTGCTTTGGTTGGGTTTTTTTCAATAAACCTGATCATAGTTCAGCCTTTCTTTTTATTATTATTTTTTCTTTCATTCTTTCTTTTTTTTTTTTTTTTTTTAATATATAACAGTGGTCTACATTGGAAGAGATGGGAAAAAAATGTTGAAAATGTACCCAGGAATAGGCTTTCATTTTTACCTGCGGAAGGAGCGATGACAGTGGGTAGCTCTGTGTGTAATTGTAGATTTGTTTTTCATTACATTTAAAATGTTTGTAGCGTTGGCTCCAAGATTAGAAATATTTTGCACAGGAAATCAAAGCATTGAATACATACCTCTCAATTTAACACCAAATGTAAATCTAAAGTTTTTTTGATCTCAGTTTACCAGAAATTCAGATGATGATATCAAAACAGGACAAGAAAGGGGAAATAAAGAAAGAAAATTTAGTATTATCAAATTCCAGCTCTGGACCAAGATTTGCCTGTCGAGCACAATAAAGTTCTTACTGTCTATGGGACTTCAGAGAAATCAGTCTTTTTACTTGGCCTTTGAAGTCACCAAGACACCAATGCCTGTGATAAAAGAGTTTATTTATAACTTGGTCAGCTTATGTCTTTTCCCACTGAACCAGCAGGCTTTCCAAGGTTTGGGGATACAATTTCAAGGGCTGTTAAACCTCTGTCAAAATTTTTCTGGCCCCCTAAGGAGCCTGACTATCCAGTGTTCTGTTTGCTATGACAGGGCTTCATGTGGAAGCATTCACAAAACTGACAGCTTCAACTGCTGCAGTTTTTGTAACAGAAAGTGGCATTTAATCTGAAAAATAACATTAACAAATCAGCATATAATTGGGTTTTTATTTCCTGCCTTTTTCCCTTTCTTTTTGCTGCCCTAAGAGATAAGACAAAGCCCAATAATGTAAGTTCCTGATCTCTATGGAAAGATTTTATTTATATATAACCTGGCAAACTGCAAGAGGCAGGAATCAGGGATTTTTTTGTGTGATGAAAAGTCACGAATCCTTAATAGCAAAAAAATCAAAGAGCAAATCCTTAAAAGAGACTATAGCATACAATGTAGCACTGGTTTAGGATAATTTTGTAATCCTTCCGAAAATTGTTGTCAACAGCAAACATAAAGACAGGCTTAAATATCTAAAGTGGTAGTTCCAAAGTACTCAGTTTTTCATGTCACTCTGAACATATCTACTGTCAAGAATTAACTGAAAACTCTTCAGTGAGATGTTACAAAGAGTTAACACTGAATCACTGTGGTTCCATAAGCCTCTACATTTTGGGAAGCGTTGATCAAGAGGTCCACACAAAATGAGCAAATACCAGCTGGGTGAATGAAAATCTGCCATTTTGAGCTTCAGATGGTGTTTTGGTCTTTATTTAAAATCATTCCAACGCCAGAATCATAAGACTGGCTTTAAAAAACAGTATAATTTGAAAAGTACTGTGACATGCAGGTTGTTCTTGTGATTTGACTTCCCTTTTTGATCTGTGGGGATCCCTACTTTCAAAATTTTCTTCAAGTGTTGTGAGCAGGAAGTTTTCTTCTTTTAAATTCAGGCCAAAGCTCTCACATAATCTGACTCAAGATACTTGCCTTAATGTAAGCATCACATTTAATGAGACTGAAGAGAAAGTCATGGAAGCTGTCCACACTTCCCTGAAAATAATTGTACATTTGGTTACTTTCAGATAGTAAATAACTGAGACTTAGGAACAGTAATTTAAGAAGACTGCCAGCTTAGTAGTAGAGCAATTATTAAAAATGGATGTTTGAGGACAGAGCAAAGGTCCATTCCAACCAATATCCCACTTCTGACAGCAGTCAAGGGCAGAAACATCAAGAAGAATGTAAGAGCAGGACAGCTGTATTGTGCTACTTTACTCTTCCAGATTTTGGGGACTCCCTAGGCCTGAGCTGGTAAATTCAGTGGATGTTTCAAAAAGGTAAAAGTAAAAATAAAATAAGGACAAGGCAAGAGAAAGACTGACAATAAGACAATAGGGACTTTTGCATTTATTAGACTGAGTAAGGAATGCTAATGGAAAGGTAAGCACTGCTTTAGTCAAAGTATCACAATTCTGATAGAATTGGTGAACATACTGCTATCACAACCACATAAATATTTTATCAATAAATGTATTCAAGTACATTTGTCCTGTCAATTACAGCCATTGCACATTACTTATTTACTTCCACTGACTTTAAATGAGGTCCTTGTAAATGTCATAGCAAAAGAAAGTTTTCATCATCATATCTTGTTGACATTCTATACCTGTTCAGCAGGTAACATCACACTGCTGCAGGAGGAGATACTGTAATAGAGATGCTCCAGCATGTTTGTCTTTTCCTTCTTTAATGTGGAGAAGATCCTAAGACATAGGAAAAAATCATTGACCTTCAATGTGTATAAGACATTCTGTGTTTGTATGCATTTTTTGTGTAAACTGCTTTATGTTCACTAAGCAAGAGGTGTCACAAAATTGTAAAGTAGTTTTATTATTGTTAAGTAAAAAAATTCTACATATGTCTCCAAAAGGCTGAGCTGGTGTAAAGAAATTTTCACTGTGTTGAGGCAACTCAACAAAAGCTGCATTAACACTTCCTGGCTTTGATGTCAGAGCTCTTGAAAAATATTATGATGAAAAATAAATACTTTGTCCCTATAGCTGTATCTGTTTCCACTGTGAATCTATTAAAATAAGGAGTTTCTCTTACAGATTAGTGGCACCCGGAGCTGATTTAAGCAATGACAACTTTGAAAGTCAATTTGTATTTCAATCAGGAAATGACTCAGTATTTTCTGAAGTGTTACTTCAAAGCTTACTCTTTTATAGTTAGGTAAAAATGATATCACATCTTCAGAATGTTAAATCAAACAATTGCATAGAGGCCAGGACTTTTTTCTGATGGTGCTTTAAACTGGTTTTTCATACTGTGTATATATATAAATATATATATATATATATATATATATATAAATATGTATATACATGCACTCACACACACATACATATTACATATATATCTCCCAGGATGGTTTTTCATCCTATCTGGACAAATAGTGAATAATATCATATACACACTTACCAGTTCTATGACACCTTTTTTAATACGACATGTCACTCTGCTTTATGTTGCCACACATATAACTTGTCCACAATGTGTTAAAATTAGGGGTCTTATGGTTTATGGATCTCCTGACATTATACCCCATTACTATGTTAGCTGAAATGTGACTTTCATGTGAAGATGATAACAAGAAAAGGTTTACTCAATAAGAAGTATTCCTACAAATGGTCAAATGACAGTAGAAAAGGGAAAATTTTAACAAAGTAATGTTAGTATAACACAGGATCAACTCAAATGAAATCCCTGAGGAAGATTATCTGAAGAAACATACCATGCTTTTGGCATGGTGTACTTTACTGCATGCCTGACACATTTTCCACAAAGCTCTTGTATATTTTCTGTATGAAAATCTAAAACATAAAGTCTTACTTTAGCAGTTGAAAAAATACAGGAGATTTAAACCAGCAACGGTTCTGCTGTATGCCTACAGATTTTTTTGGCACTTAGATCTGAAGGAAATGATCTATCTCAAAAAAAGAAAAAAAAAAAGAAAAAAAAAAAAAGAAAGGAGGGGAAAGGCTGATGAATGTGGTCATATAATATGATTGAGGTTCTTTCTTTCTCTAGCAAGTAGAATGTTTGTGTGAACTATAGAAACACAAATAAATAACTACTACTGTTATGATTACTAAGTGTCTTTTCAATATGACCAGCTTCAGTCTTGGCACCTGTTGAATTAAAGAAGTGCTGGACTCTGTGACTGAACCTTGCTCACTTATGTCATGCTCCCTTATGGGAAAGACACTGAAATTTTCTCCAAGCTGGTGCTGCAGTCTACTCTGCCATTTTTCTTGGAATATTCTTGTGAGATAAATCATCACAGAGCCTTAGAAACCTTGCTGTAACAGAGATATGCCTGTGGGCCAAGGTTAACTTGAAGTCTTCAGCATTGTAAACACCCAGTGAAGGGGACACAAAATGTGGCTGTTGGAGAAACAGTGTCGAGTGTCACTCCAAATTTTAGTTTGATCAGCTGCTGGGATGAAGAAACCAAATGTAGTTTATGAAGAAAAATTTGATCCACTATGATTAAAATGAAAAAAAATCAAATGACAAAAAACTCAAAAAAATTTAAAGATGAAATGTTGACAGTGAGTATCCACATAGCATACCTAAATTTGAATTTAGAAAGTCAGATGTCATAGGGGAATGCCAGTAACCAGTTTAGTTATTTCTTCCAACAGTAACTCATTGTTGAGGTGCTGCCATTGTGATTGCTTTTTATTTATGGTCTTTTGGGATCAGATTCTTTCAAAAGAATCCCAGCAATGACCAGTATCCATGGGTGTCATATTTTAGCTAATGTTCCTGGTCTTAGACACTATTTTTTTTCAATCACAAATATTCCTAAGTTTTGTAGAGACTTAAATTTATTATTTTTCCAATATGATTTAGGAACCATACTTATCTGCTGTTTCAGTAGATCTATGGCTATAGACTATGTCTGTATGAATGCTGAATTCCAGACAGTTGCTGTAACATAGGAGAATAGAGTACATGACCTTCAAAAGTACCTTTAAACTGTTTTTAGCAGTTGTCTTCACTGGATTTTACCCCACAGGATTTCTAAAGAAAAGGTTGTCCCAAGATTTCAATTGGAATTCAAAGGGTATTTTACTGCTATACCCACTAACAACTAAGAGCTCAGAGGTCTTTGTAAGGTTTAGATCACTTGGATGCATGGAGGAGCTGCAAAACAACAAACTGAATCATCTTTAGAAACTCCTCTGAGCTGAAAAGAGTTTGTGATCCGAGGAGTGTCTCCTCTCACTGACTGTGTATGATTGTTGGTGGGTACCCACTCCTAACTCCACAGAACCTTTGGTTCCCATCCTGCAATTCACACTCCAGTGCATGGAACAGAACTCCAGAGCAGCAGCCAAGCCCAGCACTTGGGCACAGTGCGGGTGAGAACCTCCGGGAATGGGGGGGTGTATGACAAGACTAACTCCACCAAGGGAAAACCAAGGAGCTAAAAGCCTTGTTTGTCCTCTTTAGTGCAGCACATGGCTACTTCAACTCATCCTTTCAGCATTTTGCCCTGCTACTTTCAAGCCTGACAAACTAAAGATGACTTAGATTTCTCTTGGTGTCCTGTAGCACGGTGCAGATTTTAAACCTTTTGACCTTTTGTAACACAATTCTTCTATTTCATAGAATGTTGGGGATACAAAAGGCAGCAAGGTGTGTGTGTATGTGTGCAGAGAGAGAGGGATTAGGCACACAGAGATATAGAAATTTTAAAAAAGTAAAATAAAAGTTTGGCCCTGACTAAACATTTCCTATGTTTTGCTGAAAATAAAGAAATTACAATTCTACTCTTATTCAAGAACTTTGCAGAAGCAAAACACATGAAAATTTGCACTTCCACTTGTAAAATCTCTGTGCTATGTATAGATAAATGGCAACAAATGGAATTGCCCATAACATTTTATTTCCTGTGATCCTTGTGTCATTTTTGGAGTTCTGACTTTTTAAAGAGGTATGTGAGAGGGTGTCCTAGTTCAGGTCAAGATAGGGATAATTGCTGTAGCCAGGAGAAGGTGTGGCCAGGACATGAAGGTAATTCTACACTGCCTCACTCCCTTCTAGGCACAATGGATTCCTTCCAGTCCAGCAAAAGTGGTGAGGAAGTTGTCTGGTATTGTTTGTTGTCACGGGGTTTCTGTGTGGCTGCTTTCTTTTCTTATACCTTTTGTTATTAATATTGTTGCTGTTTCCAGGATATTGTTCTTATCTAAGCTGATGATCTTGACCTTTTGTGCCTCCAGCTGGAGCATGGGGGAGCAGCAGTGGCTCCTGGCTGTGGTGGGAGGATTAGAGAACACCATTCCTACATACACCACCACAGAGGGAGAAAATGCAAAATGAATTAATGTGGCTGAACTGTTGAGCCTCTAATAATGAAGGTTTAACTGGGCACAGTGGCAAGAATGGTGCAGCATAACCATTCTGAATGATGTAGAATGGATCAAAATATCACTTTTGAAAAAACAAAGTCTTGTTGCAGTGTAGAAAGAACATACATTTATTCCATCTTTTCTGGAATAAGGATTGGAAAAAAAGACTTGCTCCTTGTGTCTGCTCAGTGGAGTTTTGGCTCAGAGACACCTATGCTTGGGCAAGACTGGTCAGATTTTTTACCATATTGGAACAGTACTGCATAAATGTCCTAAAATACATCTTAAACCACCAAAAGAGAACTTTCCCCCCGCCCCCCAAAAATGCAGCAACAAACAAACAAAACCAAACCACAACTACCACCCCAAACCAGATGTGAATTTGGGAAAAGGAATGTTAAATCTAGGAGCTCATATCTGTAACTTGGAGCTATCATTGCTCTCCGGTGAACTCCTGAGAGAGTTGAGCCACCACAGCTCCATCCAGAGCAGTCCAGGCTCAGGCTGGTGTGGTCTGCACCACATAACTGCATGAATGCTGAGCTGCAGGAGGACCTCACTACCCCAAGAGCCATTTCACAAGTCTTCTATTTGATGTGAAATAACTGCTCCTGCATATAGATGCTCTGGATTTGAGTATTCACACTTAATTTTAGGCAATTGTTCAGTGTGTGCTTTTTAATAATGAATGACTGTATTAAAAATTAAACGCAGGGGAATTGTCTCTTGGCACTTATTCTAGCAGCAGTTCCAGGAAAGATTATCCACTGCTGCATCAAGAAAGCATTATACCAAATGAGGAGTCCAGATGTTAACTTTGTACATTATCTTCCTAATTTCTTCCGCTATTCATAGTTCAACTTTTCAAATATTTTATCTCTTATTCAGATATTCAAAACCTTCTGCTTTGTGGGGAAGACCATGAGATCACTAAGTCTCTTCAGTTGTAGGCTGCAGACAGGGTGATCTTTGCAGTCAGCTTTAACTCTTTAACTCATGACATAGGAATATTATCTATTATGCCTAAACCATTTTGAGCCAAGTACTTCATAGTCTGGCTGACATAAAGAGTTTACCATTTAAACAGTAGAGTAAATGCATAAGAAATACTAACTCAAGCTGTAAGCTTTGCCTGTGTATGTGGAGTACTTCTTCAAGCTGCCAATAAATTGTAACAGATAGCTTAACATTTTGAAACACAGTGGAAAAGCCAATTAAAAATACCTTGGAGCTGAAATTGGAAATACTGTGAGCCAATTGTCAAAGCTTGCTTTCAGAAATAATTCAGAGCTTACTAATTTTACCATTAACAGTCAGAAATACAGCAATTAACTGGAGTATCCTCTTTTTACTTTGGACTCATGCTAATGTCATAAGCAAGAATACTCAAACCAAAGCCATTCATTTGAGAGGAATATCAGCCCAGAACTTTAGTCATCAGAGAAAAAGAGGGAGTTAATCATATAATGTTTTAATAAATGTGTTCATTTCCTTTTCTTCATAACACCTCTTTTAAACTATAGGTTACAAGCTAGCTGAAACCTGGAACAGTGGGATCTCCCTTTTAAGTGCATATGTTTGGAGCAGTGGCATCCCAGCTTATAACTGGAATTATGCAGTGATAAAATGATATAAGTGATAATTCACAACATCTGCGTTGTCTTTTGGGAAGCATTTGTTATATTCCAAAATATAACCTTAGCATATTTAGGGTTCTCAAGTGACACATTTTGGCTGTCTCATGTTGCTGCCACTTTTTTACATTCTGCTAACTCAATGAACTATCTTTTAATGCATTTTCCTGGAAGCCAAACCTTAAGGAAGATTCCTTGTTCTCAGTCATAATTTCTCATTGTCCAAACAATCAACTCTGTTGAAGGTGCTTTCTTCAGAGCTGCAGGTGGAAAAATCAGTAAATTTCCAAAGGTGCTAGTAGCAGGGTTTGGTGCTAAGCCTGCACAAATATAGGTTTTCTGACCAATCAGATCTATGAACCTTGAAAAGGAGAGTCACCACTCCTTTTATGTTAAATGGGAAAAACTCACCCCTCCCTCTGTTCACAAAATTTCATCAGTGAAGCTTCTTTGACTTCACATGCCCCAGTGCAGGGGAATATTTCACCTGCTGTTTTTCTCTGCTTTTCCCCCCTAAACGTGTGGATGTGATAAACTGGTAAATAGACATGGGCAATAGAACTCTCTGTCTTTCACATCAGTACTTAAGAGTGTGCTCCCAAAATGTGTTCTGGTCAATCTCTGTGCAGAAGCATTAAATAAACATGTTAAAAGCCCTTCCATTTATATCCTTTGCAGAGGCAGAATTTGACATGCATTTTGACATGCATTACACAGTTTAAACTGACATATTTTGAAATATTTTTTAATGTCTTTGAAAAATATTCATAAAATAGTATGGGCACAAAATACAGGGATGTCCAGGAGAGTCATACAGGTTATTAAAACCTCTAACTTAAAAAAGGCAGTCTCAAATAGGACTTGTGGGAATACTAATACAATATATTTTGTTCACTCATACTGACAGCATATTTTCTGAACAAGTTACCAACTGAAACATCATTTTTCATTATCATCACCAATAGAAACTAGCAATCACCTAAAAATGCTTAGTCATGATGAAACATCAAAGTAGACAGCAGATTAATGGTATAGGCAAGCACATGGATCTCAGAGAGAACTTCAAACAATTGGAGGGATTTGATTCAGCTAAAATTCCCCAAGGGAAAACAACACTTCTTATATGAAACTTGACTCTTGAAAAATGTTAAAATCTTTTAACATGAACACTACACTATGTGTTGTTTTATAGCACTTTTGGAGCTCTAACTCATGGTTTCTACAAACAAAGTGACTTTCTGTCTTCAGCCAATTGCTTAAGAAGAATGAAGCGTACCACCTGATAGATATGAGTGTAGCAGAGCAGATAAGGAAGAACATTAAGAAATAGGAAAAAATTCCACTCAAGGGACATGCTACAAAACAGTGATGAATTTTTGTCTTTCGTTTTTAAGAACTACTCTAAAAATCTAGAAAGACAAATCTCTATTTTAAATTCCTTGTCAGTAGGATTTATAGAGCTATAGGTTGCTCCAGGCTGGAAAGAGAAAAAAAATTAAATTATGACAACTGGATGAATACTGCCAACCCCCAAATTTTCAAATTCCCTTTGTGATAAAACAACAGCTCTTTTCTTTGACAGGATTTACAGTCCCTATCTACAATTTCAGTTAGGTTTGGTATGAATATAGTGCTCTCATGAGTTCTCTTTCCTTCACAAAGAAGCACTCAAAGGAGAACTCAGCAAGGCACAAGCTTACAAATGGCTTTAATGAAAAGCTTTCGACCTAAGCTCTCAGAATCCATATTTGGAACCAAAATGTCTATTTTATTATTATTATTATTATTATTTTCAAGGAAAGCTCTGATTCCTCAATTTTGATCAGTTTCTACTAGACAGGGACTATGAACCACAAATGGCAAAAGTTTAGTGCCAAGACTACCAAGTATGTAAGTAATGTATTTCTCATGTCGTGAGGATATTCAGTGACTACAAGCTAGACTATAACACCTCTATTGATCCCAGTTTGAAACAGAGTTACAGCTATATTTTGTATGAAATCCTAGCTTCAGAGAAGCCAGTGTCTTTTTGGATTAGCTTTTGATGGACCAAGATTTCACCCCTTGTTTTCTCTGTCAGAAAAACATATCATCTGGAAGCTCATTGCCTTGGATATGAAGAATAAGTTCTGATTCACCAGCTGCAAAATATTTTGTATTCTAGATAGACTTTTTGAAGCTCTAGTGGAATAGATGAAGGTAAATGGGGAAAGAACATAATCCACTTTCATTTGGCCTTTGTTTTTCCAGATTAGCAATAAATACTGATTTCCATCAGTAAGTAACATGTCTTTGTCAGGCAGCATTTGGTATTGCTTTGCAGAGATGAATGAAAGTCACAGTAGTATAAGCATTATTATAGACCTGAAACTGAAATTTCAGCTAACAGCTTTATAGTGACCTTCTATTCTAATATTATCATGAAGTGGCACCTCCTTAGGTATTTTCATTTTGTTAGCACAGCAGGAAGCTAAGACTTCAGTAAAACATTACACATAGCATGAAAGACTAAACCAGAATTTTGCAACATGTCATTAATTTCTTGCTTTGTGTGCTCTGGCACATTTCTAAAGGAATTAGCAGTACAATATTTACTAGTTTTATTGCAGAGTTTCAGCTGTGATTGCCCAGATGCCATCTGCTGAGGTCCAGAGTCAGGACAGTATTTCAGTAAAGCAAAATTCCTTGTATAATCAGGGTCTGAGGGTATTTGGCACTTCATGATTTCTCACCACGCTACACAAATTTCTATTGTTTGTTGTCTTGGAAAGGCCATCCCCTTTCCAGTGACCAAAAAGAAAAATAGTTAAAAAAATCTTTTATAAATATTAAAGTATTGCTATCACTAATTTTTGTTGCACTTTATGATCACACTGTGGCTGTTCTACAGGAAAGCAAACAGGCAATAAAAATGCCATCAGCATGCCACAGCTGATGATGTCTCAGGCTTCCTTAGTCCTGACCCTGCAGCTCATGGCCACTGGTCTGGGGAGCTCCTGCTGGCCCAGGCAAGGAGCAAGGCTGGGCAGGGCTGCCTGCAGGGCAGGCAGCTGACTGATGGGGAAGGAAAGTAGTGCAGCAAAGAAACCTTGCCATTGTAAGGAGGAGGAGTGGCCTTATTTTTTTCCACTTTTCTGCAGAAGCTGTCAGTCATGCTGCAGCGTGCCAAGCCCAAGCAAACACAGTTTGCTGTTCACAGAGTGACAGGCTCACAGCAGGGTTGGGGCTGACTGGCACCTCTGGAGATGGTCTTGTCCAGCCCCCTGCACAGAGCAAGGTCAAGCCTTACATGGGGCTGTGTCCAGTTGTGTTTTGAATCTTTCCAAGAGCAGAATTCCACAGCCTCTCCGAGCAGGCTGTTATTGACTTGTTTTACCTGCAAAACTCCCTTTGCTTTGCAGAAGCACCAAAAGGCACCTCTGCCAAAAGGCTTTTCAGAAGCCTTTCAGTGGCTTCTGCAGACAATGCTGGCTTTCAGCTCCAGTGTAACTGTAGATGGTTCCAGGGGACACCAATCCCTGCAGGACTAAGCCAGGGAACAGGGTCTAGCCTTAACCGGATGTCTAAAGCAGGTGGCAAGATCACCATAGCCTCACTGCCTACTTTATGTGAGCCGCAGTTCAGGCAGCTTCTCTGGGTTCTGCTGGAAGCCTTGGCAAGGTCAGATCTCTCCATTTCACATCTCTTGTCTCTATCTTTACTCAGTAGCTCAGCAGAAAATGGTTCCTCTTAAGGGAAGAAAATCTACCTTTTGAGAAGCTTTGGGTCTATTGTTTTAAAATGCAGAGAGAGAAAACAGATCTCTACATAACCATGCAAAACTCAATACATGCTCTGTATTTATGAATTACTGCACAATTAGTCTAACTAGTTTCATCTTAAAGAGAAATATCATATTAAGCCCAGTCATTTCATGAACATTTAACAGCACAAATTATATTTCATTATAAAAAAAAAAAAAAAGACAATAAAACCACCTGCACAGTTGCCTTGCTTCTGCTTTTTTCTTCCAGGACAGCTACCCATAACTGTGCTCCTTCCTGGTAATGTGAACTTAAGAGGATCTCTGCTCATCTAGCAATGAAATTCAGTTGCAAGCTAAAGTAAGTACAGATGCAACAATATTTCAATTCTGATTCCCTCTGATATACAGCATTAAAATATGCAGCCTAAATACATGCATAAATAATTGACAGCCAATTCCATTTTCTGAGTTATCACAGCACTGAGGAGGCCCAGAGACTTTGAAGGACGTTGGAAGAAAGCAGGACAACTCATACAGGAAATTTTGGATCCATACTCCAACATTTCCTAGATTTTTTTTTTTTATTTCTACCCAATAGATGAACAAAAGCATGATGCTTTACCGCCTCCTTACTGCTAATCTTTTTTCCTCTCCTACACTTCAAACTTCTTTTAAGAAGCCTGGGTGGAAATACTTTTATTTTTCCAAATGCTGTGAGAATAGCTGGTCCTGTAACACTTCCAGAGCAGCTTTACTTCAAATGCTGCCACAGCAGCAAACGGGTCTGATGAGGATTAACACCTCCCTGTAATTGGTGGATTTTGATCATTTACAGAAGTGACGTTACTCCCACTGCTCTCATTGATTTTGTTCCATAAATCCCAAGTGTGATATTATCCCCCTGTAGTTTAACTGCTTTTTAGGTGGTGGTAAGGATGGTGAAGGGGAAGAAAACGGGGGCAAGTTGCACAGTTCATGCTGCATTTAATACTCTAATCCATATGTTTTATTTCAACATTCTTTGGTTCAGACTGCATTATTTTCATCTGTAGCTCTCTTTGTTTCACTTCTTATTACTTCCTTCACCTTCTTTTGGTTTGCAATGTGTTACTTTGCTTTCTACTGTCTAAATTTGCTACATATTTAGAGGTGCTTAGATTCAGTCATGAAGAAGGTCACACAGAGTTCAGAAATGTTTGTGAAGGAAAAAAAAAAACCCTGAGAAAGATCCCCTATTTTTCTTTTGCTGATGGAAGGTGCTGATGGTTTTGTGATTTGCATGGTAAGGGTTATTGGGGACTAGCTCTGGTACAGCTTGTCCACATGCACTCAGGACAGTGTAGGGCTGTGATGCTGTTTCCTCACATGAGATCATATCTGCAAATGAGCACTGGGAGTTCTACTGGGGGAGGCTGGGGGGAGGAAGGGAAGAGAGAGACTGCAGTCCAATTTGAAATAATTAATCTAATCTTTCTGTTACTACTCTGACCAACTCATATCATCCTGCTGCTCAAAACAAACTGCTGGATGTCGCGTTCTCTATTTTATAGATTTCCTGTAGCCATTAGCCCTACGTCAGCTTATGTGATATATCATGTATCCTTTAAAATTCTACATCCATTTAAATGAGTTCTTGAGTTATTAGTTCCTCCATCCACCCACCGTTCCCTCCCTTTCGTGCTCTGCTCCAGGTAATCAGCAATTCAGCAGGACACTCAAAGCAACTACTTACAGAATTATCTATCCAGGAAGATGTTAGAGGTTTTATGTATATACAGAGGAGGACCAAAAACAATTGGCTGGGTAAAACATTTACACATAACTTCTGGCTTTCTCTCAGGCAGAGCTTTTGCAAGGGATTTATAGGTCAGATTGGCTCAGCAGTTTCAGCCAATTGCCCACCCTACCTTAACAAAGCTTGCGTGTGTTTGTACAGCTGTGCTCATAGCTGTGGGAGTCCCAGGGATCCCACAAGCCTTCAGTTCCTCTACCTCCCCTTCATCATTTACCAGCACACAAATGTGCACAGAATGAAACTGTAGAAATCTGTCTGACTAGCAGGTTAAAGGCCCAGGATTCAAACCCTGTTTATTTTCTTTGCTTGATTTCCTGCTGCTACAGTGAGTAAATGGTATTTTTCTCCTTGCCTTTTTACCTGTTTGTCTGTCACTGTTTGGCCAAGAATGAAAGAAACCATCCCTTTCAGGCTCCTTCAGAGGACTTCAAGGGACACAGAATGTTTATGTGCTGCTCTGGGTCTTCAGTGTTTTGTTCTGTTTCAGCGGGGGGTGTTGGTATAAAATGGAATATAAGTCACACAGAAGTAAACCCACCTGCACCTCCTGAAACTTCATGCTAAAGAAGGGATGTATTTTAAATAATATTAAACCAATTCACAATGAACTCCAGTAAATGTTTGATGCTGAGCAGTTTAGAGGCAGTTAATTTACCTTTTTGAACTGGTGCCACAAATTACAAAGTCTGCCATCTGGGGAGGTATTGCATTTGAAATTAAATTAAAAAAAAATTCAAGATGTTTCTGAAAATTAGCTAGCAAATTCCAGCCAACCTCACATACATTAGGATTTTTTGAACAGCAAAAGAAAACAAGGAGGAAAAAAAGGTTCTTAAATTATATCTATTAACCAAATAAAGTCCAGAAACTAAGAATTTCAATAAAATGTTAGCCTAGCTAGTGATTTCAAAAGAAACTCTATTTGTATTTCAATTATTATTGTCATTCCTAAAGTCTGATGCCAGTTTGATAAAAGCTCTAATTCAGAAAAGTATAAACTCTACTAACAAAAGAAATTAAAAACTGTCACATTTACAAAGGATCCTATTACTCAGTTCTTGCAGACATTTCTAATTAGAGAACTGTATTCATTAACACTTGATATGTTAGCAATCTGCCAAGATTTTTGCTTTCTCTTTCAGTCGTTTGGGCCTCTGTTCTGCAATGAGCTAAGCAAAGGCTCACGTCCACATGCAGCCTGACTCTGAGGGTAGAACTTCAGAGGGAGTGAGAGCAAGAGGTAGAAAGGCTCCAACACAGACCTTGCAGGGGTAAAGGGACATTTTAGTTCCTTACTCTTCTGACCATTCCTTTTTTTTTTTCATTTTACAATTATGTAGGCATAAAAAGGAACAAGGAAAACCTCAGGTGTTGTCTCCATTGGAGTCTGTTTTTGAAAGCAAGTTCACTGCACTGTTTAAACAAGAGTCAGTCACTCAGGATTGAAGATTGGATCCCTGTTTGAAATATCACAGGGAAGTTTCTGACTAGAAATAAAAAAAGTCAGTCTGTGGTTTCTGTTGCAGTGCTCAGAATTGTATCTGACACATCTGAAAATGTGAAATGAAAATCCCAATTCCTTTAATTTTTCCAGCCTGGTATAAACTAATCCTGGTTTGCTCTGCTCTTCTCAGATTAACCCCACTTTGCACGTCAGCTAAGATGCTTGCTAGCTGAAGTGAAATTAAAAGAGAAAGAGGAAGTGTATGGATATGCAAGTAATATTCACTAACCAAACGACCGTGTTAAAGCTTTCCATGGAGGCTCTCAATGAGGTGCCCCAGGGAAGTATTGTAAAGAAACACCAAAGGATAAAAATGCTATTAAGTGTAAGAAATCTCCAAAAACAATATTCTTCTGTACAATTACCCTGACTGTTGCTATATCAAAGTTTTTAAAAAATCTGGAGATTGACTTTTTTTGGGGAGGGCATGAATTTGGTTGGAAAGAGAGGAATTGTCTTTTTGGCTTTGGAAAAAATTTTGGCTTCATATTTTAATTATTTATGACTAATTTTAATGGCTGATTTTTTTTTCTTAATTAGGAGTTGAAATTATTTTCTCATCAGACAGGGTCCTCACTTTAGGACAAGGGAGTACTGGAAGGAAGAACTTCATGCCATACTGAATCAAAGGTCCTACTTAGTACATGACTGCACACTTCACTTCTTTCCACAGACATATGCACAAGAGATCTTCAAGAGATCTCTGGTTGTCACAGTACTGCCTCTTGACTCAGGAGAGTTTCCTCTGCATCCTGGGAATACTTTCAGAAGCATTTAACGGGTAAGACAATAGGACTTCCATAGTCAAAGCTCAGGATTAAGTGATGAGAATAGTGTTCAAATACCAGTTCATATTGTCAACTTCTGTACATTTTCATTAAGGAAGTAGAAAATATTATTCACTGCTGAAATTATGATTAGCTGAAGAAGCAGCTAATCTTCTTTTCCAGTTTATGAAGTTAGATTATAAGCAGAAAGTACGGGAAGGGGTGAAGGACTGGAAAATTCAAGCCCTTCCCTTGAGATGCATTTGGAAAAAATCTGTGGGAGAGCTGCAGGAGTTTTTGTTTGACTTTCCATTTGTTTGGTTTATTGTACTCCAAAACAGAAAAAGAGAGTGGATGTAATACAAATCTCTTCAGTGTTAAGGAAGATCCACCTCCTATATTAATCAAAACATGCAAAGATAGAAATTTGACTGAAGGAATTTGTACAGTATGGCAAGGAGAGATTATTGCAAAAGTCTGGAATGGAACATCTCAGTGGACAGGAATAAAACACAAACTTATCTGGAAGTAAATGAACACGTTTGAAATCCCCTTTTTGGCATGAATGTAAAATTCATTATGTGTTTTGCATGCAAATGAGACAAGGTCTCCTCAAGGCTACTAGCCTAAAATCTGCACTTATTTCTGTAGAACTCTAGGAGTTTAGTCCATTACTTAGGCCAGAAGACTTCATTTTGCTTTTTTAATTTTCAAATTATCAATTAATTTTAGGTCTGCCTCACCCAAATAAAAAATATAAAACCATACTAAAAAATAAGAAATTAGAAAAAAATAAATGTGCAGCCTGACAATTCCTTACCTCTTTTATCATCACTGAGACTAAAATAAGAGAAAAATCCAAATATGCAATATTTTTTCCACCACCCAGTGCCAAACATTTTTTATACTGATAGGGACCACATCTTGTCAAGAAGCAAGTCTTGACAACGCACAATAAATACAGCTAC
This sequence comes from Sylvia atricapilla, assembly GCF_009819655.1. Lineage (NCBI taxonomy): Eukaryota > Metazoa > Chordata > Aves > Passeriformes > Sylviidae > Sylvia > Sylvia atricapilla. Next base: position 30,752,306 of record NC_089140.1, read on the forward strand.
ACGCAACATCTTAATATCTTTCAGACTACAACAGAACATCTTAGTTATCATCTGCACATTTTCCTCACACTTCTAAGGTACTACAGATGCAATCCTGACAGTATAGGTCATCTGCATTTATGGGCTTCTAATATGATTAGAGATACACAACTTCCAAAGTGAAAATCGGATGTGACCGAATGCCAATCCTTTAGTCATGCTATTCTGGGGATAAAGCTTCTAAACACTAGATAAGATATTGAGGTAGATTTTGCTTTTAGGTGATCCAAGCAGAGAAATGTATCAGTTGGTAGAACTGCACAGTGTCAGGCAGTATCAGCCCCTATTTTTGTAAGAGGGGCACAATGCTGAGACCACATTGTGATTGTTATTAATGTTCACAGAAATCAAGGACCAACAATATTCAGGACTACACATGGAATCTGTGAGGTAGTGAGATTTGTGGAACATTCTGGAAGAGTTTTATAATTTGCAAGAGATACCTTTCTCATGCTGTTAGCATTAAGACTGTGCTTAATCTTTCTTTTTTCTTTTCAAGAAGGGTACTGCTTCACTGAGGCTCATTCTTCCTATGTCCTTCTACTGTCCTCACTGACATTGTGGCATTTAAGCCTATTCCTGCTTATTCATTGCCTTTCAAACATTGACCTGGAAATGCTGCAGAGCAGAGAGCATACTGGGGAGTATGACTTAGTGATTGGCAGGAAGGATTTAGGAACATCGGAAAAGCTAATCAAAGAGAAGCAAGAGAAACAAAGAAAGAAGAACCTAGAACTGAAACACACCGGGGCAAATTCTTACAGGAGACCGTAGAATGTTATAGAGATTCCCTCTGGGAGACCAGAGGTTTCTTCCCATAGTTCCAGTAAACACATTTTCCAGGAACAGCTATTGGTGTTCAGATGAGGAGATGACAAAAAGAGAGGAGAAGAGGGTGAGAATTCAACAGAAAACTGGAATGAGGAAAAGGACAAGAAAGAAATTAAATGTGCCATGAAGAGCTCCAGTTGTGGTTTTAATGGCTCAAAGGCTCACCAAATGTTAGTTGGCTCTGCAGAGCTGCCGCTGCTGGGTTGGGCAACTCCACAGCTGCCTGCAAGGAGGTTTGTTTCGGAGAAAGTTTGTCTACTGCATGTGAGAGATAAACAGAATATTATTCCCCATGTTTGGGCTTCTAAGTGACAGTTTTCATGTCTGCTCTGTGCCTGTGAACATTCTTGTAAAACCCTAAAAACTTAAAAATAGCAAAAATTAATAATTTAACAATAATTTTAAAAATTGTTGAAATTAAAGCTTAGGTGCTTTCGCACAACAGTGCAATGTTCGAAATAGTTTGAAGCAAGATAGGTTTGTGGGGTTTTTCACTGCTTTCTGTAACACAGAAAACTGCACCTCACACTGGGCAACGTTGTGCAGTAACTTTAATTTCTACTAAAGAATTAGTCATAAGAGGCAACATTTAGGAGGCAACGACTCCTGTAAACTTCAATCTGGTTTGGATTTTACCCTCAGCTTTTGTTTTAAAAAAATGCAAAATTAAGTTTTGCAAGTATATAATGAACTGACATGAAGCAATGAAAGAGTTCTGTAGAATGGCACTTGTGAAGCACAGTGGTTTTCTGTGAAGGCTTATCTAGGCTTTTCTTCACTTGTGAACATGAAACAGAATACAAGACACTAAACTGCAATTGAACATTTTCAGTTGTATATATTTAGATATGATATATATATATATATTTATATAAGGTAAGGCAGAATGTTACAATAAAATAATCTTAAAAACCAGCAGTTTTATTAACATTGCAATGTATAGAAATGTTCAAAAAGCATTTGACATTCAGCTCATTTTGTATGTGCACAGTTGGCTCCCTCCCTCTCCATCCTCCTCATCCCTGAAAGCAACATGCTGTTATCCTAAGTAGTCTGTTTCCGGTCTAGCCTTCTTTAATAATGATGAAAAGCCTAAAATCCAGAAGAAGATCCAATGTAATGATATTTTTTTAAACAGAGAAACACTTGGCAAGCGTTTATTGTGATTGGCCTAATTATAGCAGTAGCAGAGATGTGCCAATATGTCCATTACAGTTTTCTTACTCACTGTAACTTCCTGTTGGAGAAAGGGAATTTTCAGGACTAATTAATGGTGGTAAACTTAACAACTTTTCTTATGGCATATAATATCCAAAGCCCCTGTTTTTATTTGGGTCTTGTTCTACAGACTGGTTCTACAAGTTGAAATTATTCCTGCATTGTTTTTATTTTGGGGTGGAGAAGTGCCTTAAATGTTATGAATAATATAATGCAGTGAACCTGTTCCCACCAGAGCCTTTGCTACATTTACTATATGGAGAGCTTAAATCCTGACATAGTTGTTAAAAATAATTGCTAAAAAATAACTGTTCAGGTATTGTAGAAATAGTCTTTGTTCTGAGTTTTATAAGAAGTGAGAGTGGACTCAATGTATTCTCAGGCAAATTTTGCAGTGAATGAGGGCACACTGAAGGGGAAAAGTGCTGTAGTCTTGATTACCAGAAGGAACTGGAAGGAGCACATCAATGAAAAACTCGAACTCAGAACTCATCATCTTCTTGGCTCTTCACACGAAGATTCTTTCCTTTTCGTACAAAATGGCTTTTTAAGGTAGTAATTGTTTATCTGATTGTATTTCATTCATACTATAACACAGGAACAGGGCTCACCAAAACTGAGGATTGGCGTTACATCCTCTAAAAGGACTGAACATCCTGCAAGAATGTGAAATCTTGTATGATAAGCAGAATGTGATGTCATTCTTCATGTTTAGCAAGATAGCTTTCTTCTTGAAGGTCAATTAAACAAGAAATTTCAGTCTAGGAGGAAGCACCTGCTCAGTCAGCATGAATATCTGCTGCTCAATACCAAAGAATACCTTTAAACTGGTTATTCAGGTGTCCTCAACTCTAGTTTCTTCTTTTGACATTTTTGAAATAAGGAAATAAGCTTGTGCCAATCATGGATACAATAAACATTAATATTTTAATTTTCTTTTCACAAATTTCATCCATTTACCCAAATGTATTTATATGCAAGAGAGTTATAAATTTAACTGGATATTTAAAGACCTGTAAGCATATCCACTTTCTAATTCTTAGATCCCAAGGTTACATTACACTTTTATCTATATTCAGCATGAGAAATGCAAAGCTATCTTCCTCCTTTATCTTTCAAAAGCAGAAATAAACATCAGAACTGAATCTCTTTATGGCTTCAATCTAAGCTCCTTTCATTTTCATGTATCTAATTCATCTTCCGTTCTCTCTAGTCAATTTGTGACAAAAGTGTCTTTATCATCCTCACTTGTTAGAACGTCTAAGTAATGCAATAGGGAGCAGTAGCTTAGCAGTAAGAGACTGCTCCACATTTCCTGTTTTCCAGGAGCAAAAGGGAGATTTCATGTATCTCTGCTATGCCTTATAGATGTAAGATTAATTTTCATCATCCCAGAAAAACTTTGCCAATTATGAAAAATGCAGGGCTAATCTTTTGGGCATTGGAAACTTCCTGGGAACCCTCACACAATTTAGTGCTGTTACCTAATTTTTAAATAACTGCTGCTGATATAGGCACTTCTATTTCATATAAATTACCACTTCTAGTTAAGACTCCCAAAGTTTTAGCTTGATATACTGGATGATTTAATAGACAATAAATGCATGGGTATATTTTCTGTGTTTTTCTTAATATTTTTTTAAAAATTATTTTAGAAATGCACATGCAAAGTTGAGGCCATTATTGTTGTTCGAGTTGTTAAACTACCATTAATTGGCATTCACCTGAAATCACAGAACTTAATTTATCCAGGATATCATAATTCTGGCCCATATTATGTGATTTTCAATCACTTCATAATTTTTATAGGAAATAACTGTTAGGATATAGCGGTCACCACATTTTTTCTCACCAGGCATATACATGTGCCCAATATGCAACAGGAAAAGAATAATTCCAAAGGGAGAATTCTATATCACTCAAATATGCTATTGCATATTCACTATATGTGAACATTTACATGTCCAGATAAACTGTGGAATCACTATGATTTTAGGTGCAAACTATATAATTTTACATGCTGGTAATTGCTATAACTCTTTGCCTGTGAAGTCACCATATTTGAGTGTGTGATAATGACATCGGCATTTCAGATTAGGGAATTTACTCTGGGGCTGAAACATTTAAGAAAATAGAGTCCTAAAGGGTAAGTTTACCTTCCATACAAATATTTCTAACCCTGAAACAAGTTGGGAGAGGTATATGGAAACGAAACAAAATTATGTCTCTCAAGAATGTTATTGGAAGATTTTCACATGGTATCACAACATTCTTAAACAGCAATTGCCAAATGGCAGTCCTGCAGTAATCGGGATGAAAGAGCCCTGGCAGGAAAGTCTGTTAAAATATCATGGCTATGAATGAGTAGTCGTACAAATGTCAGTTCCATTTTGCAGCTGTTAATCTAATGCTTCAATCTAACAAGTAATTCCAGCCATTATATTTCTTCACTTGCATCACCTGGCCTTCTTCAAGGGTAAGCCAAACTGCTCCACAGAAAAACTTGGGAATGGGCCTGTTGAGCTGACTGACTGTGCTATCACAATCTCTGGCACAAGTTCCTTTTTCCTCTTACTCTCCCACAAAGCAATATTAAACTTTTATGCTATGGGGGAAGGTCACTTGTTTTGTTAAATTAGCAACCTACTACTGACTGCTGGAATTTTAGAGAGAACAAATCCTCCATAAAACACCCTGTTTCATGGTCTGGATAGGCACATATCCAAAATTATTATATAATTTATAATCTTTTGCTTGAAAGTGACACATGATGTTAACCTACCCTTAGAAGAAGAGCATTAAGAACATATCTATACCATCTGGTACACTCTGAGGGAGAGCTTCCCAAGGCAGGGCCTTGACGATGAGCTAACCTACAGACACACTGCAATATAGACCCAAACAAGTAACACAGCACTACTGATCCCAAGTTAACTGAGGGATCAATGAGATGGTGATGATACACAACTCCTCAGCAGAGTGGGTTTGCCCTGTCAGAGTACAGCATTAATAATCTTCCTTGAATTTATCTTGCAAGCTATTTATCACTTTTACTTTTGATCCTTAACGTCTCCAATCCTCTCTCATTAATAAGTACTTTGACCATAAGCAGTACTTCAAGAGTTTAATGCATTGGTTCTTCTTGTGACTGTGCAGCGTTAATCTTACACCTTTTAATTGGTGTATTGAAACCACTGCCAGTCACGCCCACTTGTTAGCTTGCAAGGTGGGTCTTCTCTCCACATAAAACCTGGTCAGGAAGACAGAACAATCCTGCCTGTTATCTTGTTTTTTGTTTAAAATCTGTGATGGAAAGTATGACAATTTTGTCTGCATTTCACTAGCTATGCGAACAGCTCTGTTTGTCCATCCAAGCCAAACTAATATCTGTACTCAGGCTTTACTTCTCTATATATCTTCTTTTCGGCAATGCAAAGGCCTCAGAAAATGCTGAACAAAAATTGGCACTTGTATCCTAACAGCACTTCCAGCACTGCCTTTGACATCTTCCAAGCCAATCTCAAGAAGAAAATCAAACCTATAGGTTGTGTCACCTTCTTGGAGAGATGAAACCAGTGGGAGGGTTCAGAGAAGGAAATGTATGGAAATTCTTTCACATAAAACAAATGTTGCCAGAGGTAGCTTACAAAAGCCCATCTGCTCTAATGAGCAGATATGTGGGCATGATCCCCTCTTCGTTATTTATGTGGGACTTATATTTGTAACATGGAGTGAGAACAATACCCCTGTTCAACACCAGCTGTATGATTTTAGATAGCACTCACTAGCCAATTGCACAAGACCAATTCCAATCTGTCAGTGTAGTGTGGTCTGTCTTGTCACAGGAAGTGTTGTTTTTGGAACAGTTTGAGCAGCCATTGCCATTTTACTGTCTACTGACAGAAATTAATAGTGAAGGCCTTTTAGAGCAATTTATCAACAGCTGTTTGAATTCACACGTTTTTCACCCCTCCTATCTCCAGACCAGAAAGGACTGCCTGCCTGTTTGTGTCAAAATGTCAGTGGAAGGCAGAAATCGAGCAGGATCGACTCCTGGGAGTAAGTGATCTCAGTGACACTGGGTTTCGTTAAACCCCGCTAGGGCTGGTTCTGAAAGGGGCCCAAATGCTCCATCCTAGGCTAGCCACAGGGGAGATGTAAACACAGATGCATCTAGAGAGCCCAGCCCTGCAAACACAGGCCGCCGCCGGCGCAATCAGCATCGCGCGAGACAAAGCGACGGCAGAAAAACTCTGAGAGGAGCAGTCGTGTTCCCTTCAATTAAACCATATAACATAAGGTAAAATATACAGACCTGTTAACAGACGTAAGAAGGAAGTTTATTTTCAGCCTTTTTTTTTTTTTTTATCCTTCCACATTCCCAGTCCGAGAAAAAAATCTGAACTACAGATGTCTTAAAGCCTTTTATAAATCCAGTTTCTTCTTCTGAAAATGCCAGGCTGAGGTTATTGCTCTTTAATATCCATAAACTGAACTTGTGACATAAATTGTTCTGCCAACCACCTTAAATGACAGTTTTATTCCACTAAAATACAACACTACTCATAAATGTGCCTTAGTAATAGTGACAGGGTGTATACAAATAGTGCTAGGATGGCAGTGCAATTTCAGTGTTCATAAAGAAATAAATTAACATCAGAATGAAATTCAAGGACCACACAAAACATCAAAAGCAAAGAACTGAATGGAATATTGACTATCTTATGAAACAAATTTTTAGGGCTTGTTTTTAAGAAAATAAAACATTATTTGGTAATGAGAAAATTATTTGAAACAATATTTGTATATATATATGCATAAATAAATATGGAAATTAAATCTTCTTTGAAAAAACACCACTCTGAGATACACAGTGATTCTAAAAGGATTACTTTTTTAAAGCATGAATGACATTTATATAAAAATACATTTGTATGCAATAGCTTTAAAAAAGATTAATCTCTAGACAGGTTTGTCCATGCAATTTTTCTCACAAACTTGCATCACTAGAGAAATAAACTTTAAAAGTCTTGCAGAAACTTTGAAAGCACATTTTCCAATAGCAGGCTTTATTTTCAGCAATTTATCTTTTGCAGCTTCCTTTCTTTGAATGCTACTTTTGATGCTGTTTTGTATGAAGGATAACAGCAAATGGTCTGGAAGAACCTCAAAGGGGTGGGGGACAGGGAAAAAAAAAGGCTGCCTTCCTTGACAAATAAAAATATGCTTTACCATTCTTTCATGCAAAATGCTGATTTTTGCAGTATAGGAAAAAAAAAAAAAAAAGAAAAAGAAAAAGGGTGTTCTTAAACTTTTGGCAGCATCTAACATAAACTTCATTATTTGCTATCCTAACCACATCATCAAAGCCTTAAAAATTCAATAGGGAAAATTTTGGTTTTTTTCTTCAAAGGAACTCATTGTATATTTCACCATGAATACAGAGAGGAGCGATTTTCTTTCCTCTAAAAGGTGTGATTTTTATTGCAAATCAGAAAGACTGTGGAGGTCCAGACTATGTTTTACACCAAAAGACTGGCACACAAGGAGCCTTCATGACATATTGCAAGGTCAGGAGCTGTAAAAATTAATGCAGAGGGCATACCCCAGTTAATAAACAGTTTTACAGAATCTGATCAGCCCAGGAATGACTGGAATATACCTTTTTCTTAATATAGTATTTGTTTGTGGTTTGCAACTCCTTGGGACTACTGGCTTGGTTACTTACATATTCTTTTTTTTCAAATTTGAGATGAAGTGCAAAGGTAGGAGCATGATAGAAACATGGATAGGAACCATCAGAGCAGGGTGAAGGGAGAAGAAAAATTACTCTCACTGAAGGACAAATAGGACTTTGAAATGGCTTTATACACTAATTCATCTTAGTAGAAACTGATATGACTGTGAAATGTAATTAGATCTTACCTTTATTTCTCCAGTTGAAATGCGTGTCCTGAATGTTGCAGGATGTGAATGTTGAACTACTGTTCTGCAAGGAGTGCAGGAGAATCCTGCCACCAGGACCCCCTTAGCACAGCTAGTGAGTTGCACTTGTGATAAGTACAGCCACAGAAGCTGTTGAATATTTTGAGACAATCTGCCATGTACCCATGGCATCAATGTAGCAGAGTCTGAAACATACTACTTCACACAGAGGAAATATTTTACTCTTTCTTTCAAGCTGTAGGTGTTTTAATAAAGACTACAGGCAGCACCTACTAAATTCAGAGAAGAAATGTAGGTAAAACTTGGATATAAATGCATGGACCTAGTTGAAATGTGAAACTGAAAATGCAACTGTGAATTGACTGTGGCTGTACTGTCCATGTTATGGATCTGAAGACAGCAAATGCATTAGAAGAAAATTACTGGTACTACAAGCAACAATGGGAGATCACAGTTGAATCTGTGTGCTCAGAGTGTCCTGAAAATAGTCGGATGGTCCCTGGTGTGCTTTGTAATTGTCTGTCTATTAATTTTGTTTCACCTCTGTGTAATTGCAGAGGTTTTTTTTTTTTTTTTTTTTTCTCTAAGAGAGCTTCTCTTTCAGTACTTCTTGTTTATCATTGCAGAGAATTTTTTTTTATGAACCCAAGAGAGAACCATCACTTCTCCCAGGCTTCAAAAAATTTATTTGCTCTGTCTGATGAATGTTACTATTTCACTCAAGATATTTCTTCACTCATCCATGTACCTTGCCCTTATCTAAGAGGTTGAACTGTGGTAGTACAGGACAGGTGCTGGGTGGACACACATGGATTTCTGTTGCTCCAGTTTGGTGCAAGGTCTGAGAGCTAACTTCACTTTCACTGGCATTTAAGATTAAGGAGCTAAGAGCAGCTGAGGCACAGTTATATAGATGTGCTTTACAGGTGTTGATCACTACTGTGTCAGACAGTGGGAACAAGTGGCATCTGAAACTGGTGTAATTAAACCAGAGCCCTAAATCAGAGAAAGCCTAATGTAACTTACCTTTTTCTAAAATTATACATTTTCGGCTGATAAGGCAACAGAAAAAATGGAACAAGTAAGGTTACTTCTCAGCATGAAAACAAAATGAGCTAGTAAAAATAAATCATGATAAATTTAGGTAACCAAAATGTGTTTGTGGGGAAAAGTACAGCTCTCTTCCTGACCTGAGCCTGTAATGAGGATGCTGAACCAGCAATGCTGCTGAACGAAGGCTGGATAAAAAATGTTTATCAAAAAGATGAGCAAGGTTTCAGGGAAACAGACAAATGCAAAAACAGGTAAAAATATGGCTGTTTACATTTTTCAATAGTGATTTTTTTTCCACAAAGTTTTCTTAATCCATGAAAAATCATCATAATTTCACACTATTGTTTGGTTTTGATGGTTTAATTTTTCTACTTAGTGTTGAACAAGTGTTCTGTGATTGTGAGACCTGATGAGATCATTGTGAAAGAGCTTGTACTTACACCTGTTTTACTTTCAAGACAGTGCACTCAACAGACATGGAAATAAGAGGGTCAAATAAATCTTGATCAGAGCTTTGCCCACAGTGGTTTAGCCATAAGGCAGTGAGAGATAATGTTTCAAAGGTAAGACTGTGCAAAAACCTGCTTTTGTCTTGCCAAGGGACTAATCTGATTAGCAGGCAATTCTTTCATGTTTGGGGTGTAACATCTTAGAAATGAGGGGTTTTTTTGTTTTGTGTTTTTTTTTTTTTTCCACCCCACTGAATTCTACCAGTGGGAAGAGTAGAACAGGTTGATTTGTGTGCTTTCCACTGGGATATATAAGCACAAGCAGAGCTGCTTCATAGGTTATTTCAGCTGGTAGAACCTCTCTGTGCTTTTTGTATAGAAAATAGGTGTTTATTACTTGGAAACCCAGTAGAGAGTTGTCCTTTAATCATCTAACTGTGGGATCTGACATGTTATAAAATGCACCTGTTAGAGGCTGTGCTGGAATTCAATTAGTTCTCATGTGACTTTTGCAGCTGAACTAATGGGCTGAAAGGTTATACTGGGTAAATACAAAATCCCAAATTGATTCACAGGGAAGTCTGGAGAACTTTCATGATTTCACTTTGTAAATTTTGGCCATACCACAATAATCACATTGTTATTTTACTTTAAAAAGACCCTAACCAGGGTGATACTGCTTACTTATTTTGAAATTCCAAAACAAAAGTCTTTCAGTTAGTAATTTTCTGTTAAATATCACATCCTTCTGAGTAAGAAAGAAAAATTGCTGTACTACAACAGCTATAGTTTGATAAATGGTGACCATCCATTTCCACTCATTGTTTATATTGTCATGTTTGACCAGTATAGCAAGTCATGAAGCAAATTCATTAAGAAGGTTATTATGACTTGTTACAAGAAAACAGGGATTTTAATTGCTCTACCTAATACCAACCTGTAATTACATTCTAAAAATTTAATAATAAGAGCAGTTCTCTTCTAGGCATATCTGCTATAGAAAAGATTTTCTGGGGGTATGTGTGTCCACCAAGAATCTGGCTGATTTTTTTCCCTTTGTGTTTTCGTTTGATGTTCCATAGCATGGTTTGGTATCAACTGCATTATGCATTTCCTACTTTTACATTGAACAAACAGAACTTTTACTGATTTACTAAAAAGAATGACCAAAAAAACTATATCTTGGATCAGGTTAATGTAATCTTTTAGTGTCTTTCACATTTTGTACATTTTAGATTTCGCCTCTTATAAACACCAAGTTAAAAAACCTTGGTACTTACATACATCAACATAGCCAATGCATAAAACCAGACTGGGAACAAGATAATAAAAAGAATTACAAATCTATGTTAATACCAACACAATTTTTTTTGTTATCTTGTCATATTTTTGCAATCCTTCATCTGTTGAAAGTTGAAGTTAACAGACTTTGGTCTCTTGGTCCCTCTGCCTCCACATATCTGCACACTTGTCATGAGATATGCTTTCATAATGCAGAAACCTGAGATATATTATGCTTTTCACAAAGCCCATTAACAGACCTTATTCTAAAATGACCATAGCAGTTGATTTTTTTTTCCAAGTGTATTTTGTTATAAATTAAAATATGGATGCATTGATGTTTACTTTAGGATGTATTGTCATGATGGCAACTTTGTTTTTCCTGTGTTGAGAGGACTGGTGGAGCACTGCACCATCCAGGGGAAGCTGCAGTGCTATTGAGCTGTGGCCAAAGCCATTCCACCAGCTCCTGCCCCCCCTTCATCAGCCTCTGAGAGCACGGATAGGAAGAAGCTGGATCATTATGCTGCCTCCTGACTAAGTTATATTTTCAATAAATTTGTTCAAACAAACCATCAACCCATTTTGGCTGAAACTTTCAAAATAACATCAACTTGAGGCAGAGTCCTGGCAAAGAATTTAAGCCTTATGCACTGTTTTAAGTGGCATCTGAGAGAAACCTTAGGTGGCCGTCTAAATGAAACCTTAAGCCTAGATGAATACAAGAAAATCATCAAGTAGTCTGTTTTGTTACTGTGTATAACCAATGTTGGTTGAGTAGATAGGTGCTCTTGTCCTCCCCATACTCACCTGTTTTTAAATTTTAATTTGACTTTAATTTCTTAATGTCTACTTATTAGCACAGTACAAAGCTAAACTGAAGGAATAACCTTAGTAATCCTTTAAATGAGTATTGCTTACTATTTCTCTGATTTTTGCTCATATTTTCTTTTTTTATTTCTTCAAGGGGACGATGCAACAAATTTTGACAGCTGAATGACTGTAAACCCTGGTTTAGTAGAATGAATGCATCCTTTATGAAGTTTTCCAGTTTTTGAGCAAATAAATCTAGCATTACTTCTGTGTACTTAAGCTGTCTCTAGTCAGTGCTGGGAGAACTGCCATTCCCTGCTGGTTGCTGCTGTGGTTAGAAGCCTAAGCAGAGTAAGGTTATCAGGCAGCTGGATGTAATGTTAATTAATAGATCTTAAAAATGTCTTAACCCACAGCCTTAGAAGAACCAAACATGCTTTTCTATTTGCAGTTTTCATAGAAAAATGTGCATTTATAATTTAAAAAATATATTTGGAAAAAAATTATATTTAAAATTAATTGATGCTGTTTTTCTAATAGATAATTGATTTTATTTTCTAATCCACAGTGTTCTCTGGGATTTCCTGCCTGGAGCTTGTTATGATACAAATATCTTGTCCATCTTGAGACAGTTACTGCACCATCTCAGGCCTTGGAGTGCCCTTAAACAATTCAGATTATCAACGGTAAGATTGTTTGACCCCATAATGACTAATTAAAATGCTTTTGCTGAACTTGAATCAAATGTCTTCCTATGTCTCTATTAATTATTACTTAAAAACAGAAGTTAAAAAGAAAATAGAGAACTAAAAAGATTAGACAAACAGCTGTGGAATCACCGTGACCACTCAATATGATGGAAAAATCAGTAGTGCAAGAATTCATAACAGAAGAAAGTTCAGGATGTTCCCATTCATAATAAAATCAGTGTAATGGTACCACTGCAAGCCAGATGTGCCCCCTTGAAAATATGAAACAATCTCCTTTTTTATAGTAGATGTTATTGAAAATAATGACCAACAGATTTCAAAATTAAAACAGACATTTTTCAGTACGTAGGAAATATATTGATTCAAACTGAAAAATGCGTATCTTGTAGTTCTATTGTGAAAATTCTGTCACATCAGCATCAACATTCAAAATACTCTCCCCTCCATGGCCACTGAAGATCTGGGAGATTTCCTCCTCCTCATCTACTCTATTTCCTTCTTGATGGTTGTGTTTAATTTGCACTAAGTTCCTATGAAGAGAAAGAAGCAGAGGCAGCCTCTCCAATTTACTCTAGTTTAGCAAAAAGCAATAAGGGCCATAAAGCCCCCAAAGGGCCCAAGGCCAGGCTAACCAGACGCTGAGGCACACCCCAGCCCTGTGCCTGGCTGTAAACTGCTCCTGACACCTGCATGGCTACAAGGTGCAGAGAGGGAGACACGAGCATATACCTGGAAAAGTCAAGAGAAAAAACTCCTTTTGAGCACTGCATTTGTTGTCAAGTCAGAGGCAGATTTCAGAGTGAGAAAGTTAGTTGCTCCTATTAGCTTCTGTGGAGTGCAAACAAGTAAAGAATTACCCATTTTCCATGGCAGAAAAGAGAGGCACCAAATAAGTACTTGGCTTACTTCATGGGTTTGTTCTGTCAACAAGCACAGCTAGACCTCGGTCTGTAGTCACCTGGGCCAAAAAGGCAGCAGCTCCTTCCTGAGTTGCAGGAGGGCTGACAAACTGGGGAGATGACACTGAACCTGGTACCCCACTTTGCAGAGCAGCCTGTGCCCAGTGTAAACGAGACTGCTGTGTCCTCATCTCTTGGCAGCACAGCTCCCCAGATTGCTTCATACCCTTCTGGGCACAGGGGTCTGCTTCCCCCAGCCCTCCCTGTGTGCTCGAGAGGCTTTACTGCAGGTGAGTTCACAGATTGGCTCATCTGCTTGTAGCATAGGAGCGCAGTTACCTCACTGGCAGCCAGCAAGGGGAGGGCAATCACAGCAGCAGAGGTTTTCCAGGATATGTCCTTGGGCCATGCCTTTGGAGGCTCCAAGGCAATGCTCATCTGGTGGGCACTTTCAGCCTTGCTGCAGTCAGCAGAGAGCTGTCAGATTTGCACTGCCTGAGGAGCTGTTTCTCCAGTGGCAGCCCTGCAAGGCTGGGCCTGCTTTGTGCTAGGAGGTGACTGGATCAACCTCAGAGAGACCTCTGAGCACAGCCCTCTTTATTTTGGGAAAGTTTCTTTGAGGTTCATTTTAATGCCACAGCCAGAAGAAACTCTAGCTGATTTCAGAGTAGGAACACATGCTCACCTTTTAAGTCCTCATCAGGATTTCTAAGACAGCAGAAAAGTGACAGGATCTTTTAATATTCATCAGAGAGGATGGCTTAGCAGCTGCCAAGTAGAAGCAGTTGACATTGCTTGGGAACGGGAGCAAACCTTGCTCTTGCTCACTCCACCTACCTCCCTCAGCAGACTGAACATAATAAATATAGTGGTAAGAAACAAATGGTCTCCCCTGCTGCTTTACTAGAAACTGGAGTGTCAGGTCTTCCTTTCCTGGATAAAAAATAGAGTGGGCAGGATGTGACAGGATTTCTAAAATAAGCATTGCAGAAGGTAGACAACACAACCAGGATATGAGCAAGAGGGTGGATGTGATCTAAGGGGGCATGCCTGTGTGATGGAAAGCCCTGAGGAGGAGGAGGAAGAGAAAAACCATGAGTGCTTGGTACGTAGTAAAGCATTTACAGTACCACTTCACGAGACGTTTGTGGTTTATGAGGTATGCTGAACCAGCTGCTGGATGTGTATTAATGCATTATCACAGTAATGGATTATGTTTTAATTCCCTGTAATGCACCCAATCCCCAGCAATGAAAAGAAGCAAATTTGGTTTCTGTGCCAAGCAGCAAGATGTGTCATAGACTTAAGACATGCTCAGGGGGCTGTGATGACCCCTCACCACACACTGTGCTCACACGAGTTCTGCATGTAGCTCTGGGCAGCCCCTGTCCCAGGGCTTTCTACAAGAGGGAAGATGTCTCCCAGGAAGGAGAAACACTCTGTCCCCTGTCCCTAGAAAATCTTTTTTATTGACAGAGAAAAAGTTTCCTGGTTTATTCCATTAATTTAGAAACATTTAGGGAAAGGGGCTGGAGCAGCTTCACAAGCAAGATCAGATCCTCAGCTGGTGCATGTAGTCAAACTCTCACTGATTGCAGATAGGTTGTAATAATTTGGCCAGCAATAAAAAAAAAAAAAAAAAAAAAAAAGTAATACATAAAAATAAAGCTGTAACTCATGTCCCCAGAAGAATCTCACTCTTATTTCACACATCTACATCTCAACCATTGCCACCATTTTTTGGCCGAAATTATTGTTCAGAAGAACTACTCTGCCCTCAGCTCTGGCATGTAGGAACCAGGAGTGATAGCAGAGGTGATGCTGTTCACACCAGAGCAGGCTCAAAGAGAAGCAAGTGACGTGCTCGTTTGCTGTACCAATAGCACTGTGACAGTGTTCAGGCCGACACTGTGAAATGCAGGCTCAGGGTGCATAACTTGTTGCTAACACTGCAGCCCTGCCTGGGACTTTATTGGCTACAAATATGAAAAGACAGTCTCAGAGGAAAAAGAGACTGATCCAGAATGCTTAATCAGTGATGTAGCATACACCCCTACCAAGTGTTTTCAGTGAAAGCAGAGCTACCAAATGACTCTACAGTTTTGACTGAGTAGCTGGACTTCAGGGTGTTATCAATAGCACCAAAATCAATAGGCAGAGGGTTCCTATGGCTGCAATATAAAAGAGAAAATACTGTCAAATAGAGGAAATTGGCTGTTGGTGACCTGCTGCCAACCTTTGAATGAATTCAAATGTCTAATAAAGAGAGGCAGCAATCCTAAGTCAAGCATGGCTCTGGCAAAAAGAAAAAAAATTGTTTTCCCTCTGGGTGTGGTCCTAGAAATGATCCCTAGAGCTGTCACACATAACCCAGGCATGAGTCAAGAAGCATTTATACAACTGGCTCTGCACTCTGTTTCTCTTCAGTGAAGGATTTCATTCAGGTGGCAAAGGACACCTGCCTAGCTGGGTGAAAAAGTTATGATGTCTCTTCAGCAAAACAAAGTACCTGAATAGCTGACCTGGTGGAAATATTCCCCAAAAATGAATATTGGTGTCCAACAGACACGTAGAGTTATCAAAAAGAAACTGTCTCCATGTATTTTCAAGGCTTTCTGCACTGGATCAGTAAAAGGGAAAGTGTCAGATGATGTGATAGTGTACAGCTAAAACGTTTTTTAACAGCCTCATTGTATGTTGCTGGGGTGAGTGAGTTGTAAGATGATCCTCTGGACACATATTTTGGAAACTTTTTGGTCAACTGCCATGCAGCCAGCAGATTTAGGGCCAGTGATTAAGTTACTGAGGCTTTTGTTTTTTAAGTATGTTCTCCTCAATATATCTTTCAGGGCTAGCCATGTGCCAAGGGGTTTGTAACCAAGCTGTGATTCTCTTTCATGCTTTCAGAGGTCTCATTACAGGCTGCTGGCACCCACAGCCTGCTTCCTGCTTGTTTCAGATGACCACAGCACTCAGCAGAGGCTGAACAGAGCAGAGAGTGGGTCACACGGAAAAAAAAAGTGCATTTCTTCTGGGAAGGCAGAGGGCTTTATTTATTACAAAATGGTGGTTGCTCTGATCCCAGAGCTCAAGAAATTCTTTGCATAGATACTTTTTCACAGAAGCCAAAGGCAAGCTTTTGAAAGCAGCAGGGCATTATGCAGTTTTTGTAGGCTTCTTCTGAGATACAGGCTTCAGGAAGAGTCTCTTCAGACTCTTGGTCAGGATAATTTGTTTAGCTCTCATGGCTTCCTTGCTGTTTAGCCAGTAGATTTTAGGGCTAGGGATTTAATTGTGGAGGACTTTTGCTTTGCCATCCACATTGTGGTTTATTCATATTATTTTGTTGCCATCCTGCTTTGACTAGGCTAAGAAAATTATTGTGGGTTTTTTTTTGTTTGTTTGTTTTGTTCCATTGTTTGTGGGGCTTTTTTTGGTCTTTTTTCTTCTAAACAGCTTCAATAATTTTTCCTCCTGAAAATGTTAATATGTACTTACTAAATGTGATGCTCAGTTCCCCAAGTCAAAGGACAAGCTGAGATGGGTAGAGCTTGCACCAAATGAGGATCTGGCCCACTACTTAAAAACAGACAAAAGGAAATACCGTCCAAAGCTGACTTCTCTATTACAGTGTTTCAGCCTAAATGAAATGCTTTGAGGACATGATATTGGGATTTTTTTTTTCAAGAGGATCAAATGCAAGAAATAAATAGGCATGCAAAGTCTGCTTCCCAGGTTATTCGGGTTTCGGAGCTCTGTTGTGTCCTGCTGCAGAATCTTTCCTTTTGCTTTGGTAAAACATCAGAGTGTAGAGGGTGACCCTGTGCACTTGTTTCAGATGAGTGTAAACAGAAGATGATATTACTTGTCTGAATGAAATGGACTATCCCATGGAGGAGAATAATAGCTGTCTCCCAGGGCTGTTTTTCTCAAAAAGACTAGTGAGAACTTAAAAGTCAAAAGACCCAAGAAGAGGGTGAAAGTTGATTGCTTTAAGGATTAAACTGTTACCCTGGTGAAGTCAGCAAATACTGTTTCTAAGCAATGATTTCAGTGTCTCTTGAGCGTTGTGAATCCGAACCGTGCAATTGGAATGTATTTCTTCAAGATGTAAATATAAAGTTATTAGTTTTTTAAAAATGTTATTTGGTGTTTTGACTTCAATAAAATATATTCTGGAGTAGTGTTTAAAAATCAACTTTTGCAGAGAATTTCATTTGGATGTGGTTTTTTAAAAAAATTAAAGCCAGAAGTATGTAATGAAAAAAAATTATACAGTTCTTTAATTTGCATCAAACCGTGTGCTGTTAAAAATGCATTTGCACTTGGTGTAGATTTTTAGCCACTTTTTCTTCCTTGGAATTCTTTGGATGAGGCAAACAAGAGTACTGTTTCTCTGGTAGCATCCTGTTAGGTAGGGAGTGATTTTTCACAAAGTCTTGATTATTATTTCAACAAGAAAGTAGGTAGATATTAAAGGTTACCCAGATGGTTTATATATTACTATAATAATCTTGTTCATAGAAACTCTCACAAAGAAAATAATTAATCATAAACATACTGTGATCCCCCTAAAGCAGCGACTGTTTTAAGTTGAAATCCCATAATGGCTATGACCTCTAACCCTGATGTAACTGTTTCTATCCTGGCTACTAAAGTGGCTGCTCATGAAAGGCCATCAAATACAGAAGTAAATGCAAAGGTTAACAAAGTTAGTGGACCAAACAAACTTGATACTGAGAATGAACTTTCACATGTAGCAAGAAAATAAACACCACTCTTCCAGACTGATCTACACAGGAGGTTTGAGATGCCAAAATATTAAATGTTATTAAGCACATAATCTCTATTTTACAGATAAGTATTTACTCTGGGGGTTACCATCCTTTTATATTGATAAAAAAGTCTTCGCTCAAATTAAAAAAGAAAAAAAAGTTCATGCACTAGTGTGTTTTCAGTGAGATGGTGTTTGCTCTAAACTCCAAGAGAGCATTGGTAATTGGTTTGGGAAAGAGAAGGGATAGCACTGAGATGTGTAAATCTTAAGAACTTTTTCTGTGTGGCCCAGTTATTAACATGTAATTTGATTTTTCAGTCCCTCCCTGAGTATGATCTTTTCATGATATTATACTTCAGGTTGTTATTTTCAAAATTTTTGTGTTATGTTCATTCCCACCTCCCCAGTCACCTCCACAGATGAGGAGAATGCAGTTTGCCTCTCTAATGCAGTGTCTTTTGTGAGGGGTTCTTTGCCTCAGAAACAGAAGTTGCAAAGATGCTTTGCTGGTTGAGTTCAGCAGGACAAGACTTTGTAACTGTTGAGCTCCAAGCACACTTGCAAAGGAATAGTGTGGGCAGGTTTGCCTGTGGGATGTACAGGTAGCCAGAAAAGGCATCTTTCATGTACAGATACAGCAGTGATTTCAGCAGTCCTTGAAGAATTGGGTGGGATTCAGTAGTCTGAAATGTAGAGCTGTCCCTCATGCTCCCACCATCATCAGGGTGTCAGTGACTCCCTGAGTGAAACCACTACTCCAGATTCCAGCTGTTTATAGTTCTCTTCTGTGGGATGCAGCGTCTCTGCAGACCTCAGCTGCTCCTCACGCCTTGAAAAGCATGAATTTTGCCTCCTTACTCAGAAGTGAGCCATAGCATTAGGAAGAAAGCTTCTTTTTCACCATCACGACCCTGTGAAAATGCATAGGGACTGCCAGGAAGCTAGTCCCAAATGGGAGAACAAAAAGGCAAGATCTTTTTATGAGTTTTGGAAGGAAAAATCAAAGCTTTCTTATTAATTTAATCAACTTGATATCCTAAGCCCCAGTCAGAAATTTTTAGTCTGCTGTGGAATAAGCAACTCAATGATGAAAAGAGAAAGAAATGTTGGTTATATATAAAACTTGACAGTTGGGGAAACTATTTCCCTGGCCTACAAAGTAGTTTTTCAGGTAGATCAAAAAGAGTTATTTAGCTCTACACAATTTCCAGTTTTAACAACATTAAATATCTTTTCTCCAGTTAGATATCAGTCTTTGAAGATTTTGAAATTGTTATTCCTATGGGGAGGAGGATATTGAATAATTCCTACCAGTTATGAAACTCAATATTCTCCAGATGGTTATTGAGACAAGCTTTTACACACCATTGTAAAATGGGTTTAAAATATCCTGTGTTGTGATTGACTAAACAAGTCACATGGCTACTGCACACAAGTTTGAACTCCTTTTTCAACTAAATGACCTTATTAAAACCATAAACAAAATGGTACTTAAAGGCTGGCTTTAAAGCAGCAGCTATAAATCCTAGATTTATTGTATTACTGTTCTGTTATTTGTGCTAAAAAAGACAAAAAACTTAGGAAGGCCATTCTGAACATGAAATTATGCCTTTAGTTACCAACTTGTTTGAAAATATATAGTTCCATGTACTTTAGAAATCTTCTAACATTTTCACAATATAAGCAATGTCAAATGGTGCAAGGAAGGAGTAAAATCCTATGGCAAGGAGTGTTCCTTGAGCAACCTTCTGCCTTCTCTTTCAGGTGTACAATTGTGCCTAAGGAGACCCCAAGCATTGTTCATAAAACCTTCACTCTCACTTGTGGTCTAGTGCCAAGTGGTGCTGCAGTGGTAAACAGCTCTAGCAAAGACTCTGCAAATCATGTAATATAAACAAATAGCTCTAGGAAGGGATGACTGGCTGGAGTAACTGGACAAGGAGGTGGGAGTCTTGGCAGGGCTGGTGTGGTGCAGGGTTGGAAGCAGGCTTTCTCTTTTTTTGCTGCCCCACAGGTGGCTGTCCCTCATGCAGCCCTCCTGGCCTGGCAGCACTTCTCCTCCAATGGCACTGAGAGAGTCTGCAGCACAAGACAAAGCAAAGAGAGCAGAGACAAGGGAATTCCATGGGAGACAAAAAACTGCTCTTAACACCTCTGCTCCCTGATCAGTTCTTGCACTGCTGAATTTGCTGCATCTTGGAGGAATGACAGCAGGCACTTTTCACTCTTTATCTCATCTACCATGAAACCATGCCAACCTTTTTTTTTTTTTTTTTTTTTTTTTGTTTGTGTGTGTGTGTGTGTTGTTGTTGTTGTATTCATTAGGATGCTGGTAAGCTTTCTACCAGAAATGGTAACATTTCAAAGTTACTAAACTATCCCCTTCGATTTTTTGGGTTATTCAGGACTTACAGTTTACAAAATTGACTATCCCCATTCAAATAAACACATCATTCAGTTTAGGGATTCTTTGTTGCTGCTTATGGATCTCTCTTTTTAAGGGAGAGAGCCTAAAAATGTAAATTACAAGGGAAAAGACTATGCAAGTGGAGGGCTTTAAACTTCGAGAATAACTCCATGGCCCATTCCTAAAGTGAAGGAACCCTTGGCATTTTTCTCTTCCAGGAGCCAGGCTCCCAAGAAGCCTTCTTTTCCCTCTTATTTTTGCATTGCATATGGCTTGTAACAATGAAAATATTAGATATTATAATAAACAAAAAGGGCTTTAATAAAAAACATAGTGATGAGCAAAATGCTTAGAGATTTAATGTTTCTTTAGGAAATGTGTTTACATGAAAGGGAAACAGGAAAATCCATAAAGTGGTCGAATCTGGTACTGCACTTAAAATCATGCTGTTGAGATTTTTTAAAGCAATTATATTTTTTCCTCTTCTGTAAATATTCCGGTTGTAACATAACTCACTAATCGACACTTATTTTTTTTAGCTTATTTAGTGTGCCTTGGTTTCAGAGTTTCAGTTTAATATTGCTAACAGTCTTAGTGTAAACCCCAGGATTAGCAGTGTATTTGAACACCTGCAAAGTTCATTTAACAACTGGAATGGCAAATGTTGCAAAATTCAAAATATATTTAACATATTTGTAGTTTGAATGTTAACCACAGCTGCTTAGTGCTGTTCAAAAGGCTTGGAATGTACATATTTTATACATCTCAAGGAATAGCTGTGATTGATGGCCTTTCATGTCAACTGTTTGATTTGCTGAAAGACAGAACCAAAAACACTGGAAAGGAAAAAGTCTGGGAAGAGCGGCCAGACCAGCAAAATAGTTTATTAAAATAATAAAAAAAAACTATCCGAGTCTGGCACACTTCTGATTCTTAGCTGAATTCAACAGATAAAGGGGGTAGAGAGAAAAAGAATATTAAATAAAAAAGTAAAAGAACCCAGACAAAACAGAGAAAACAGTTTATTGTTTTACTGATTGCATTCACATAGATGAGTTGTTCTATCATTCAGACAGATGGAAGCCCAACAAATGTTTCATACAGAGCAATGAATAGCTGATGTACAAGTATTTTACAACCCTTACAGAGCCAGATTTTTCAATGGATCATTCACAAATCTTTTAGAGAAACACACTTTTCTATAATCCTTGGCATTGATAGTATCATTTTCCATACCAGACTCAATGATTAAGCCAGATGCACTACATTCATTTTCCTTTCTCATTCTGAAAAATTGGTTCTTTTTGCATTTATGCTAGCTGTGACTACTGCAGCTCAGAAGATTTTACTTGAGTAACTCTTGATTTATTTGAGGGCAAGAAATAAAACCTTTTAACCATCTCTTTTCAGTATTGATAGATTTAAAGTATTTTTGTCTAGATTTCAGCTAGTTCCAATTTTAACCAGAACCATCACTATACACAAGTTCAACATTTAATTTTCTCGGAACCTCTAGCCTTTACCTCCTAACACCTGGAGGAAACAGGTAGACATGGAAAGTCTGTAAAGTAAACACATTCTGCACCCTTGTCTCTTTAGTTTTACAGAAGCTAGTTCCTAAATTCATTTTTAAGAAATTATATAGACGTTCAGCTGACTTTGCAGGAAACAAGGGTACGTGTCTTGCACTCCTATATTTCAAGCATTCATCTAGAGTAAAATAAGTGTCACAAAGCTTAAAAAAACCCCAAAACCTACAGTAGCTATTTGTGCACAGCTTTTAGGCCATACCTATTTAGGGCAAACTGTTGAACATACAAAAGCTGAAGAGACAGTAGTGTTCACATACCTTAGTCTAGACTTCCTTTGTGCTCTGTCTGAATCACTGACTCATCCTGTACAAGCAACATGAATGAGCAAAGATGAATGTGGACAGCAGAAGGATTGAAATACTTTGTGGTGTGATCTTCATCACCCAACATATTTCTGCTGTGTGGGACAATTCTGCTGTTAATTGGAACTGTAACTCTGGTGTCTCTTCAGCCTAAGCAACCCTTGGGATAAAAATCTTAATTTTTGTTCTCTGATAATCAGAAAACTCTGTTCCTTTTTAATGGACGCAGGTCTGATCTGACCACCTTCTTACACTCTTCAATACTTTATTTTTACTACAACTGCTCGATATATTGAGAAACTCGGTCACACTAAAAAAGCTTTAGACATTCCAAAATTCAGTACGCCAAGAGGTTAGTAACACGGGTGGCTCACCTCCACACTCCATTCACTTGTTTCCCTGTGGAATATAATGTCCAGACCAATGTTACTATTCTGATGCTCAAAGCCCAGTATGAAATTGGCTGCAGTTAGATGACAACTAAACACTTCCCTTGAGAATGGGGCTTCCCACCAACAGCTATGTTTTTTCTGGGAGAATTAAATTGTGCACATTCCAGAGAGGTGTTTGAATGCAAACGCTGCAGGGTAAAAAGCAACAATTCAGAATAAAATCCAAAAAATAACTCATGATATAGTTTTGCTCAGTAAAACCTGGATTGAATGAAGTGTTGAATAATTTGGCTTGAACTATTGAAAACTGTAGCCAAAACTGTTTAAAAGTAGGTCTCCAGGTTTACCTCAAACATGTCACTCAAGTATGTGCTTAATTACTTTTTCCAGGATCTTTTTTTTGCCAGAATCTTGAATAATCAAGGTTTATATTCTTATTTTATGTACCTAAATACAGAGTTGCCAAACATGTAAAACACAGAACAGTCAAGCCTTTTGGGCAGGACAAAAGATCTACCTTCTCTCTTTTATTTTTTTATTTCTGTTATAATAGACTCTGGATGTGGTTAGGTAATGATAGATACATTTTATTTACTTTGTTTCATTAAAAGGTTCATAGAAGTTCTCTGTTGTGTAATAAGGTAATTTAGTAACATATTGTCTATATTCCTAATTTTTCTCAACAGAACTCATTGAAAACTGGTGCTTGCCATATGCTGATTCAAGGTTCTGTATGTGTAGAAGTAACAATTTCAACTATATTAGTTAGTGAAGTAGTCTTAGAAAAAGCTGAAGCTTAAATAAAGCTTCAAATAAAGCTTAAATTGTATATTAACAATTATTGAATAAAAACTTTTGAAATTGTTTTCTAAACCAATGCCTTTTCAGTATTTCTCCTTCATCTGTCTGAGCATGCTGCCCAGGCAGAGAACCCTCCGTTGCCTTTACTCATATCAATGACATTTATGGAATCTGTCTCTTTTGGCCCTAAATATGATACATGTGTCTAAAAGACTCAGGATATAATTTCTAGCTGCAAGTTACTCTTGCAATTTAGCTCAAAATCAGGTATATGACTATTAAATTATGTTAACTGTAATCAGGTTATTCCCTCACTTTTGAGGACTTGAGTGCATTACTGAACATTTTTGCATGTAATTCTCTTATTTCATTTTGAAGCTCAGTCTTTGAAGCTCTTTTGGACTGAAACACTCCACTGACCTTCTTCCAGATACAAATGTGCAAGTCCTGCAATCTGGAACTAATTGCCCAGACACCATCTGCAGGTCCCATTCCTTGGTACAGGCTGCTGTAATCCTGAGGCTTTCGCAGCAGAAGCAGCCTTTTACAGTATCCTTAAGATCACAAAATATTTAAAAAATGTTTCAAAATATTTCCAAATACTTCTGCCAGCTGGGGACACTGGGAAGGTTGCCATGCCCATAAACACTTGCATGCCCATGTGCAATACAGTCTATTTCATGTAAATGCTGTGCAAAATGAGAAGCTGGGTGGGACATTGGTGTGACATATTGAGCTGGGAGCAGTGCAGGTGAAATCTCCTGAGTCTGGGTGAACAGTTGTTCCAAGCAGTTCCTTCTTTCAACCTATTTTTAGATGTCTTTTTCTCAGGCAAAATATAGGGGTTCTGTGGATGGCTGGTCCTCCTGGAAGAAGGCATCCCTAATTATGTCCTGCCTTCCAGTAAGTGAGAAACTCCCCAAAATTGTGCTCCTCTCTTAATCCTGAATTTCCCTTTCACTAAACAGGCCATTAATTTTTCTGTAAGAAACCCCTTTTTGGGAATGGATTTGACCATTAATAAATACCTTGTATTACAGTTTTCCAACTTCAACCAGTTCAGCAACTTAAACACTATGATGAGAAAGTGGCTAAGGACATCAGTGGAAAAAATGGGTGGAAAAATGAGGATCTCAGGACTTCTTGTATTATGTTTTTGACTTAGGAATTCATAGCTTTGGAGAGAGAAATATTTGAGCCAGGAAAGGAGGATCTTTTCTTCCTGGCATCTCAGTGGCATATAAGAAGTTGAAGTTTTTGTAAGGATTACCTTGGTCTTCATTAGACTCACAGATGACCTATTATTTCTTAATGGAGTGTGGTGGTGCATGTTTTGGGTTTTACTTTGCTTGTTCTTGTTATATGAGTTATTTCCAGAAAGTTTAATGTGAAATGGTTTGTTTTTTGTACCCCCCTCCTGTTCCTCTCTCTTTGTTCATCCCCAAGTTGTTTGTCAGATATTTGTTAAGTGTTAATCATTAGTTACATAACCCTCTGGTCCTGTCAGTCACTCTGGGGCCTCTCTCTGCATCCAGAAAATTCCAAGAGAGGCATTGAGTGATTGGGCAGAATCAAGGGGGTCTCCTCCCATTTGGTTATGATTTGATGTTGCACCTGTATGTTATGTTAAGAGTCACTCCTTACTTTTCTGTTACTGGTTTGTTGCTGTACCCATCCCTGAGACCCACCCCCCCTTTATAAGTTGCTCCCCTCATGTTCTCAGGGTCTCTTCTGACACAGAGCCCTGGGGTGAGGATCTCCCTGATCCAATAAACTCTGTAGCCCTGTCTCCGAAGAGTTCTTCCTTTTATCTCCTGCTTTTGCCGTGTCCCTGCTTTTGGTCATCCAAAAACCCCCAGTGTTGTCGTGGTGCCAGGGCTGGCTGAGCCGGGCAACACAGCCACTGCTAAAGTGGAGCATTTAAGCCTCAAGCCAGTGTCCACTAAAACCAGCTAAAGACTTTCCATTTTCTGTAATTGTTTTTTCACTTGCCACTTAGTGGTCAGAGGGAAGTGTATTTTCCTTCATACCATCTATTCAAATTTCAAATATTTGAATATTTAAACTTGCTCAACCTTGAATCCTCTTTCTCTGGAACAAGGCTGTACAGTGACAATCAGTGAGAAGTAATTCCAGTTTGAAACATGGTCTACAGACATTCAGTGTCTGGTCAGTCTGGAGGGGGAAAACACTGCACGAGTACTTTTCTAATACAGAAATATCTATATATTTTGCATCTAGACCTTCAGAAAGCCAGAGTTGAACACTACTCTTTTTTTGAGTTAAAAAAAAAAAAAGAATTTCAAGTAAATTTTCATCAGAAAATTGGGGTTTATAATGGAAACAATTTTGGAAGTAACAATAGCAGCAGCTGTTATTTATGTTCTCCCCCCAATAATAAAATCCTATAGGAGTAGTTGACCACGTTCAAACATGAAAATGTTTCAGCCAAGAAAAAATGTCTTGTTTTACTGAGATTCCTTTTATCCCCAGCTGGTTTTGTATAATTAAATCTATCGACAAGGAAACGTCTTAGAAATGTTTCTAATTGTTTATTTAAACTTTTTACTTTTTCATGTGTTCCCTATACATTCTATCAGGCCAAGTGCTGCTCTCAGTCATGAAGATTTGAACCCAGAATTACTGTGCTAATATCAGCTGCATCAAAGTCAGCTCCAGAGGCTAGACATATCTCTCCAAGAGTACTGGTGAACATTGTTTTGGAATTTAACACCACTCTTCAAGAAGAGTTGTCTTTATTGCTTAGACATTCATGAAGAGATTTACCACCATTATAACACTGAAAATAGTCTGTTCCTTTAACCAAAATGCAGTGTTTTCATACTGGTTAAATTTCTGCTTGCTACATGAAGAATTTGATGTACTTGTGAAGGACAACATTCATATCCTACTTTTTCCCAGGAGTTTATCTCATGCAACAGAAGCCACAGCCCTACCTGTATGTTCATCTGAAGAAATCATAAAACTCCAAACAGAAAAAAAGTGAATTTAAGTTCCGCAATGATTTTGATATGATTCTTGAGGAAAATGACATTCAAGAGAAACCATGAAAGTTAACTAACTAAATTTTCCTAAACGAAGTTGGAAGAATTGGTAAGTGCCCCAACTGGCATCATTTAGTCAACTTCTATGTTGTTCAGTAGCTCTCTGATGCTCCTGCAATGTCAGCTTCTCTGACCACCTAGTATCATAATGCTATAATCATTAATATTTTTAGACCAATATTATTAACTACGCTGAAAAAATCAGTCTTTATCATAGGAATGAAATCATTAAGATTTAACTTTTCTTAGGATCTAAGTGAATACAATGATAAAAAAGAAAAGGTAATCTTTCACTCATCAGACTCACCTGACTCTTCCAGGCTGGAGAAATACATGCAATTATTTTCCTTCCTCCCTCCCTCCCTCCCTCCTTGCCTCCCTCCCTCCTTGCCTCCTTCCCATCCTCTTTTCTTTCCTGTCTCCTCTTCCCCTTCTTCCTCCTTCCTTCCCCTTCTAAAGGGAATGATTAAGGGTTTTTGGTTTTTTTTTTGTTTTTTTTTTTTTTCTAGTTATATACTCAAGGGGAAAGACAGGTTAACTTTTTATCACTTTTCCTGTGAGCAATAAAAAGTTTACTCATATATTTGGCCTGAAGGCTTGGAAGAGTTTGTATTTACTCATTATTTAATTTCTACATTAAGCTTTACTTTACTATTAAATATTTTCAGCTTACTTTTCATGCATGCTGTCTCACTACTCCTGTGCTCTTCTTTTCTTGAGAACACTAAAGGACTTGTGTTATGGTTAAGAACTGTAAGAGTTCCCACTTTTTTTGTGGTGGGCTGAGATGCATTGAAACATTCAGAAAGATGTTATCTCTGCTCATTTAGATTTAAATTAAGAATTTGCTTGAGAAAGAAATCCTTATTCCCACCATGTTCTTGCCACTGGCCCCCTAGCCTCACAGATATAACCTATATTTTAAAAAGGTGCTTCAAAAGCAGCTGTTTTCTACAAAAACCAGAGACAATACTGACACCTTGAAGATGATTGTTTACAACAGGAGGACTACTTCAGTGGAGCAGTGAATTTAGTGTATGGTTTTGGGCAAAACACTGACCTCTTTCTTTTATTCAAACTTTTCCAGCATGAGTAGTCCCATAAGACTATCACAATGCAAACTGTCTTATATGATTTTCATATATTCTTCCTAAGTTGCATGTTCTTCCACCTTACTGAGCCAGGTACAAAGCACCATGGACCATGCAGGGAATACTCTTTGGGGCTTCACATCTGAATGAGGGGCTCACAGATCTCAGCTATGCTGTCCATGGGTACTCTGCAGTATAGACCATAGGGGTTTTTTGAGATTATGTCCATTGTCTGTACCATTTGTTGAGAGTCTATATGGTGATCTGAGGTAGTTTTTTTTTTAGAGTTTCCTTTACCAACACAATTTTTCAGAGACCAGATATGATGCAGACTAGGATATGGGAGATGCTCAGAAGTCTCTAGCAGGATTAATTTCTAAAATGATTTAGGCAGATTAAGACTAACTATCTGATAAACAAGAAAACATTGACACACTTTCAAGTTCAAATTCCAGAAATATATATCAAATGTTGTTGAAATCCTGAAAAAGTAAACCAAATTTAAAATTGCCTGTTCCGTTGTGCTTCATTACTTACAACATTACCAATGGCTTTGTTCATTATGCCACAAAGTTCATTATTTTTGTAGTGCAGTGGGCATGCATTCTCTTACCAAAGAACTTGTTTTTTAGTCTCAGCATTTTCATTTTGACATTAGAAAAATATACAACCAAAATCTATAAGACTTTGATTAAATGTTGATACAGCTGATTCCAGCACAGCCAAAGCCAGTGACCATACATGGAATCTAAACAACAGCTAGTAATTACAGTGTCAAAGGCATGTATACACTGTGTGTTATGTTTCATTGTCTGGCATGCAAATATAGACTTGGTTTCCTTTGCACTATTTCCAAAGTATAAAGAAAGCTAACCAGAGAGTTCTGTTTCGTTTACACAAAAGAACAAGGTTCAATCATGTTTGATAAGTTGCAAATTACTGGTAATACCACAAGTGTTGTTACAGCTGCTAAGAGTGGTCAGAAGGATGTACAAAATGCAGCAAAGGCATGAATCAAAAGAAAAAGTCTAAACAATTTGAATGATAGTGTACAATACTTCTAACTTTAACTTGGTGCAAGTGCTTGTCAGCAGCATCTCAGGCAGTGGTAAGATATGTGGAGCGAATTGCCACGTATGTATTTGATATTCTGTGCCTTGGCAGACTCCCCACTGACTGTGTTCCTAAATGGACCAGAAAGTGTAAAGGAGAAAGAAGAAAAAGAAAGAGAGAAAGAAAGAAAGAAAGAAAGAAAGAAAGAAAGAAAGAAAGAAAGAAAGAAAGAAAGAAAGAAAGAGAAAGATAGAAAGAAAAAGAAAGAAGAAAGAAATAAAAAGAAAGAAAGAAAGAAAGAAAGAAAGAAAAAGAAAAAAGGGGAAATACAATTCTTCAATAAATTCATTTTTAAAGTTTTTAGCAATTTGCAAATGGAGATTTTCATGGATGACTACATCCTTTTAATTGAATCTCTAAATATGGTACATTAGTCAAGACCTTCACATAGAACACATCTCTTTTCTGCAGAATATGGATGTTGCAAGTCTCACCTAGAGTGGAACAAGTCTCAGAACAGTTTTGGAGATGTTCAAAAACCACATGCAACCTGAGTTCAAGGGTTGGCCTTACTCAGTCTTCAGATTGACAGAGTAGAGTAAGTTCCCTTGCACAGGGAAACCTGAATCAGTATCTTGCTCTGTACTCAGCTCTCTCAGCTCTTGCAATTTTTGCAAGACTTCCCTGGAAAAGGGCTCTGGGAAAATAAAGTCCTTTCTGATCATGAGTTGCTGCTCTGTGGATCACTATCCATCTCCTTTCAGAGTGAATTGGTCTCCTCATCTGTGATTACATAGGCTCCTCTTTTAAAATATTGGCAAGAGATACTCACCAGGGCCATATTTAACTATAAAAAAGGAGCAAGGAGCAGGAACTTAAGACATGGATCTTCTGGATATACAGTAATTTGATAGTGGTGGCCTTTTCTGCTTTTATTTGCAAAATTTCTAGTTAGTCTTAGAGGGTATTTTGCATTTGCTAAAATTTGTGTGAAATTATCAATGGTGAAAAATGCAGACTTATCTGGTTCCAGTTGATATAAGAGAAAAAAAAAAAAGAAAAAAAAAAAAAGAAAAAAAAAAGCATTCCGAGAAAGCCAATTATAAATAAAACCAATACAAATGCTTCAAAGTGCTTCAAGTACTGTCAAGAGAAAGGCAGGCAGGAAGGCAGGAAGGCAGGCAGGAAGGAAGGAAGAAAGGAAGGAAGGAAGGAAGAAAGGAAGGAATTCTGAAAATTAGCACTGTGAGAACTTTGTTTGCATTAAAATAAGCATAGAGTTCCTTTGGGCTCTGCTAATTAGCATCAAAAGTATATGAAAAAAATAATTGGTTTTTACAAGGAAAAGAATATTAGCTTTCTTTATTACAGAAATAAAATTGGAAAACTGGAAAGCATAAGTAGGGAATGAATAGCTGAAAATCAACTTAAACACATTTTCCTTTCTAGTATCTCTCATGATTTGTAAAACTATATGAGTACTGGGTAACAGGGAAAGGATAATGCTTGTTTCCAACTGTATGAGGTTGGTGTGCCAGGAGCACTGATTATTATTTGTACATCATTTGACTGTGATAGTCCTAAATCTTTATGCAGTTTAATTACACAGGGCTCTGCATTTTTAAGCAAACTTGTTCTTCTGTAGTCCTGCCTCTTCAGTCAGGATATGTTCCACTGGAACTGGAACAGCTTGAGCTGGGTTAGTCCCCTGGGAAAGTTCTAATTTACAAAACCCTGTTTAGAAAAATCAAATCTATTTAAAGGCATTACATTATAAACATAAACTCCCTAATGAGCTGTAGTGAAATGGCTCTAGGCAATAACTTGCGAAGTTCAAATGATTTAGCCATTTTCTGCCATGTATTATTTTCATTTAATCTGCATCACAAGGACTGTAAAGAGTCCAGCTGTTCAAAGTGAGCCTTAAAGAGTCCTGCCAAATGCAAAGGCTTGTCCAATTGTTTCCCTTTTTTACCGTGTTTGGTTAAAGACTTATTAATTGATAGATTAAATGGTTTTTAAGTTAAAAAAAGAATAAAGAAAGGAATGCGAGGGGAGTCAACATTTCTATATAGAAATTATTGCACTTTAAAAATAAGCAGTTAGAGGCCACAGGGAGGAAAGGAAGGAAGGAAGGAAGGAAGGAAGGAAGGAAGGAAGGAAGGAAGGAAGGAAGGAAGGAAGGAAGGAAGGAAGGAAGGAAGGAAGGAAGGAAGGAAGGAAGGAAGGAAGGAAGGAAGGAAGGAAGGAAGGAAGGAAGGAAGGAAGGAAGGAAGGAAAAAGAAATCTGTGGAACCTCCTTGGTTTAGTGAAACAATCTACATTTTCATGTTCGGATCTTCACTCCTTTGGAACCAAGGGCGTACCCTGAGGATAAGTCTCTCTCTCATTGACTTTGCCATCTGTTAGATGCATTGCAGCTTTTCTTCAGCTATACCTGCAAAAAAGGCAGTACAGTCTCTCTGTATGGTAATTAATTTCTACCCTGTTGAGATATTACTGGGAATTTTTTTCAGAAATTCCATAATTTTTGCTTAGAAGTAAGACTAGAGGAAGTGATAGAGGACACACTCATTCTCCTAGAAGAAATATAATATATGCAGAATGAAGTGGTGACTAGTAGGCATTTTTTACCTCCCCTTTACCATTGTCCTGTTAAATGCAGGATATGCTTTGCCTCAGGTTAGATTTAAGTAATGGAAATACACATTTTTTTGAGAGATTAATTACATAATTCTAATAAAAATTTGGAATATAACATCAGCAGTCTGTACCACTGAGTACTTGCTCTTTTCAAGGCTTATTTTCAACATCCAGAAAATTTAAATCTGTACCTGTTACAGGATTTGGTATTTGGGTCTGGTCAAAATCACTTGACAAATTTAAAAATTAAAAAGTAATATTCTGAAATGTGTAAATATGAAACCCACAACTTCCATGTTGTAATGGTGAATAAATACAGCAAACTCGGTCTATTTAATAAATGAAATGGTGTAATGCTAACTGGAAGAGCAGGATTACATTCATTTAACTGCTTCCTATTTTAAGTAATTATTGTAGAAGCATTGTATGCTGGTGGGAATGCCTGTATCAAAAGCAAGTATAAGGAAACAATTTTGACTTTTTATTTTAACTTCTTATTAAAAGAAAGACTTGCTTTGTGAAAATATTCCCACCTTTTACAGTGGGATATTGTACTGGAACTGGTAACACAAATTTGGAGGAACATGGGTCAATTAAAGAAGCAATGCAGTAAAAATTTTTGTTCGGTTTTTCAGCTCAGTTGAAAATTTTGTAACAGAGTTCCTTGCCGAAGGCAAATGCAACTGTACTGGCATTTGAACTGCATAAGGATTATTTTATTGCTAGATTGGTGTAAGAGGATGAGCCATGCATGAGGATCCAGTCCAAGATATACTGCAATACGTATTAATTACAAAAGAAATTAACTCATTTTCCTGATCTTCACCTATTTTCTTTGGTTACTTGCCCACAGTTTGATCATGCAGCAAGCATGTGTAAAAGCTATTTGACTTTGATGACACAAACCCCAGTCCTGAATAGACTACAAATATAAATGAGTTTGATAGCGCCATTTTTACCTGGAAGGGTAAAAAAGAAGGGGATTCGCCAAAAAGGCAATATACAGCTCAAGAACAATGTTCAGGTCTGTTTTCATGACTCTTTGGCATATTACATATCCGTACTGATTTCAGGGCCAGATCACTCTACAGCTCAGTGCTATTGCAGCAGCAGGGCACAAAGACAGCTTTAAGCTGTTTGCACTCTCCCTTCAACAGTGCTGAGAAAACCACCCTCCAGATTTCCCTCTTGGTATAATTTAAAATACCCCGTGGGACTGACAATTGTAGGAAGACAAGCCAGAGCCCTATGATAAGCTGCGCATGAGAAAACCCAAGACACACTCTCTCCTTCAGTTTAAAGAGACAGCTTTAAACTCACTCCATTACATCATGAAAACAGTAGCCCTGTAGCATTTGGAATAACTTCTGCAATGATTAAAAATGTGAAAATTCCTCTACCTGCTTCTCTAGTGATTTGCTGAGCAGAAATTAGCATAGGCCTGCAAGTATGGAGAAGCACAAAGATACCTCAGTGTACTTGGAGATTCAGACTGGTGGGAGTAGAGAGGTTGGATATTGCATGGTTGTCCTGCCAGGGAGATTAACTTCATGACTTCAAGAGACCTATATTCTCATTTACCAAAGAAAAACTGGACTGAATACTTCACTGTATTTTACCAAAAAGCAGAAGCTCAATTTTAACAACCTTGCTAGAGTACACAAAGAGAACTTCTTGTCCCTTGGTTATCAGACCTGGCTTTTCCTGAAAAAAATTAGCCCATTCAGTGTTCCACTGCTACTAGTGCTTGAGCTAGCTCTGGTATAATGGAATATAGACCTTAAGTTACAAGAGCTTCCATGACCTGCTTCTAGCTGATGTATATCAATACAGTTCCACCCAGGTAAATTAATAATTGAAACTTTTAGCTCATGAGTTGAGGTACAGTTTTTTCACCAGGTAATCAGTCTTTACTTCTCTTTATTTGATTAGAATTGTGCAGTGCTAATGAGATTATAGTTTGGGGATTAGAAAATGCATCTCCAGAAAGATAGGTTGAGCTGTAGAGAGATGACTGACATGCAAACCATACACAATGTCCATGGAACATTCTTACTAATATCATCAGATTAATGAACTGTGGGCCACTCACTTAAAGTGTGGTCCAGGTAACACTGTACAGTAGCAGTGGCCATAGAGAACATAGTACATCAAACTCAACAAAATAAGAGTGGTGTGGAATTTGTGGTGGTGTGCAGTTATAAACATGTTCATACTTTACTCAAATGCACACACACAAAGGTTGGTCACAGTTTTTTGTTATTTCTTCATATAAATATATTCTCTGTTGTTTCTTTTCCTGCAACTAGAGAGTTTTAGCTTCATTCTCCTGGGAAAAAGATGTCTGTTATTCTGTTTTTCATTTCCCATCTGGTCTCTTTTTTTGAATACAACTGCCTGGGCTTCAGAAGAGAGTTCCTTGTTTTACTCTCATCACTGGACACAGGATGCAGTTATAGAAAACATTCTCTGGATATTTATTCAGTTACACAAATTAAAAGTGGCCAATAATTATAAGACAAGAAAGCTCAAGTTTTCATGTCCTTTTATCCAGTTCTAATGGTTTAGGAACAAATGAAGATGATGATTTTGATCATTTAATTAAAAACTGGAGCTAGAAAATTAGGATCAAAGGCAAAGTATCTCTTGGTGAGTTATATCAGCTTATACCTACTGAGAATTTTATTTCAGAGTTCCTGGTGTCCCACAGTCTTAGGTAGAAATGACTATGTACTTCCAATACTTCATGGAAAGGATAGCAAACTCAGTAGTTCTTAGTATAAAGAAGGCCTGGAAAAAATTTCTGACAAGCAACACAACAGGATAATGCAATGTTTCCTTGGGGAAAATGTGCAGTTCAAACAAGATGATATTACATGATCAAACCAAACAAAGATAAAGAAATTTGTTTCTCACCCTGACATTAGCTCTTACTGAGGTGAAACATATTTAAGTTATTACCACAATGGTTCATCATGATCGTCACCCTCTTTATAGCATGATGGGAGACAGCTAATTGGAAGTCCACTTGGCCATGGCAGAGAGGTTCTGTGGTTGGCAGAGTTATTCTTCTGATTGTCTTTTAACTGCTGAGGTGACTCAGTTAAATAATCTCCTGGGTCTGTCCTGCTGGCCTCCTCAGTTTAGTCTATCATTGCATCCAGCTGTTCCCACACAACCTGTGCTTGCCCATCATCTACAGTGATGTTCCAAGGTGCATCCTGTAGGTACTAACATATAGTGAGGCATCCTGGCACATCCTCTTGTGATTTGTTCACCACCAGAACAGCTTAAGGCTGCGTGACAGAGTTCATGCAATTGCACTTAGCTACAACCTAGTTTCACTTAGTAAAACTTAGTAAGTATGTGGGAAACAAAGCATGTGGTAATCATACAAGTCTCTTCAGCGCTTATAGCCCAGTTTAGAACTGATAAACATGGCCATTTACCCTGTCAAAACACCTGTGTTTTTTTTAACTTCTCGAATATTGTGATCAGAGTTTCATTCTTACTGGTAGTATTCCCTGAAATACAAATGCCAAACTAACAGATGCTGAGTTAAGATGGGAATAATTTTCTAGTGAGGCAGAGTAAGGGCTATAAACTGTAAGAGGAAATGCATTCAGTGTTGAACAAAACATTTTGTTTTTGAAGGGCTAGGTTTAGGAGGGATTTCTGAAATGTGACCACCAAGCTCATCTATATCCTTCCAGTAGAGGATGTGCATCAGGGAGGTTTGGCGGGGAGGACTAACTGAAAGACCCTTAAAACAGCTCTTAAAACAGATCATGCTCACCTGCAGATTGGAAGGTTCAAGTCTCCATCATTCCAGCTACTCCTGAGGTGCCAGTACTGGAGCAAATACAACTTCAGCCTTCCTTATGCCCAGAGTTGCTCAGGACAGCAGTCTGTGTTTCTTTCTCCACACACAGAGCAGAGGCTGCTAGCTATATTTCTCTCCCCCAGTGAAAACCAGAGCTTTATGGCAAGCACTGTCTAGCACAAGGGAGTTTTCTCCATCAAGGTTTCCTCACAATAATGTTGCCAGGATGGGGCAGCCCTTAAGAGCCGGCACTGTCTTTATACCTGCCCTGAGGTTCTTTGCATTCTACCAGGCAGTGTAAAAAGGCCACATCTCAAATTTATGAGAAACCACTTAATTTTGCATGTGTACCAAAAGTCTGGGGTTCTCTATGTTCATCTAAAGCAAACTGAGCATCTAAAATTAACAAAATTTAAGCTAGTGTTATTGCTTTCTATCTAACCCACATGAAACACTCTTTTGCAGGACTTGTTCCTGGAAGGAACACGCTGTAGGAAAGGGATGGAAAGAGGCAGAGAACAGAGCTAATTAAAACTGAACCAAGATTTTTGGGTGGGCTTAATCCAGGAAAGGGGATTTAGTGCTGTGTGCCAGGATGCTTGCAGCAGGGAACTGATTCCAAAGAAGACTGCCTCTATTCTGCAGAATGACCTACTCAAAGGAGTTTTGAAAATAAATTAGAAACATGATACAGCACTATGCTGAGCTGATATAAAATTCAAGTGTCAGCTGATTTTGTTGAATGCACAGTGAAAGGAAAAAGAAAAAAGGAATTGATAGTTAACATCTACAGAAAAATAAAACTTTGACAAGTAATTTGAGCCAGTGTAACTTTACTCAGCAGGAAAACAGGAAAAGTCCTTATTTGCCAAAACAAATCTTTCAAAATCTGATAATATTTAGGAAATAAACAGCTCAATCAACAGACTCGAAAAAGTTCAGACAATTTCCTTTCCTAAGATGATGTTGGGCAATATCAAGCAGAACCACACAAGGTGCCGTGGTTGTGAAAAGAGATCCCCTACAACACTGACACACTCTGATTTTAGAAAAATTTCACAGCGACCATGAACTGGTCTGTGCAGTGCATGTTTCCTCCACACAGAGTTGGCTCTTTGGCATCAGCATCATTGAAGCAAAGGCTTTGACTTCACCTCTGCATTTTTACATGAGTTATTTCCTCTGTTGCGAAGTTCATGCTGTAATTCATTACTTTTAGTGAATTAAGTCCACTGTAAATTGCATTATCTAAATGATGACTGAAGTCAATTGAAGACAGTATACTTTACTACTGTATGAATCAGCAGTGGAGGACTCAGAAGGAATTCTGGTTTTGATTAAGCTCTGATTTTGGTCAAAGGCTTTCAGCAATTTTTGCCTTTTTATTTAAATTGAATTCTAGCCAGCACGTGTTAGATAACAAAAGAGACTAAAACCACATTCAAAAACTCTTTAATCAGTGGATAAACTAGCAAAAAAAGGACATGAATTCCTGAATTCACTTTCCAATCAGAATACATGTTACTAGCAGAGCAGAAATATTTGCTCTTGCCTTGGACTCAAGATGAAGAACAAAATTTCTGGTCTTGTCTTTTTCCTGGGCATGGCATCAAAGAAAGAAGATATTCATCAAAAAGAAGATATTTCCCAGGTCCTGAAGGAATAAAGAAATCTGATTTTCAAAATATAACATGAAATTCTTACCTATCAGCCACAGTAGATCATAATTTAGGACCGCAAGTTTTCAGGAAAGGAAATTACATGAAACAAAACAAGGTGAGCATGGTAAATGACCACTGTTGTCCTCTCCTGTGCCATTTAATGTTTTGAATTCTCTCACATCCTCATTTTTTATGGAATTAATTTGTCTGGAGTGAACAAACTTTCAAAATGCTAAATTTGATAATCTTTTTTTTTTCCCCACCCTAGGTTTTGTTTGGTGAATTCTGGCCCCATCATTACAGAAATTGAAGTTACTGAAAATTAAAATTCTAAGTCCTGTTTGTCCTGTTAGATAAACGTGAAGGATTGGCTATCAGGAAAACAGCCTCCCTGTTATGTTGAAGAAAGTAACTGCTAGAACAAAATGTATCTTTCATGCACAGGAAAAATAAAAAGCAGCTTTGAGGTTGCATTTCTGCAGATAGAATTATGTTTATGACTTAAAAATCCTCATATACAGATTCTGAGGCTTATCAGATGACAAAGGATAATATGATCCCCATTACTCTGTGCTCCATGTGTGAAGGAGAAATTTCAAAGCCAGAACAATATCAGATTATATATGGCAAGCTATTAAACAGGGTCTTTTGGCATGCCATTCTGGATGAACTAATTGCACCCAACAGCCAGAGGAGAAGGAAAATAGATACCAAAGGATTCATGCCAGTAGAGCGTGCTCCAGAGACATTTGTTACTCCACTGGGTCTAGTGAAAACCTACAATATATCACCGCACAATTGTTCTCAGGACCTTTAGCTATTTTGTTTTATAAACCCTGGGTGCTGTTCAGATGCAGGGGATTTGGAGAAGGGAGACTGCAAGCAGATAGATAATCACAAGACAAATTCAGCTTTTTTTTCACGTATGTTGTGCTCCGTGGTATTTACAATAGCAGCAATCTGTTTTCATGACAGCATGTTTTTGTAAATCCAAAGAGATAAACTTTCTCAGCTATTTATAAATCAGATGCTTACATTATGATCTCCTGCCAGTAACTCTGGTCACTCTTGAACTTTGCTGTGTTCAGTTTAACAAATCTGTTTGTTACTGTAGTGCCAAAGGTGAGAAAAATACACTGGAATCCTGTAGAGAAGATGCAATAGCTCTTTGTGGCTGGGACAGTGATGTCCTGCCACTGCTAGGGTAAAGGGAAGTCACACACCTTAGTCCCAACACAGATAGGAGCCAACAATCACAGATTATGTCTCAGATCTGCCATTAACTTGTGTGGTCTTGGAAGAGGGTTTTGTCTTGCTAAAATAGGATCAATATTATCTCTCCATTATTCAGTATTCTGGTGATCTTCTATTAGATAATAGAAGCAATTAAGCAGGCTTTAACCAGTATTTTTTCTTCTTTCCTTAATTTAGTTTTGCTATTCATGTTACAATAATTAGAATTTTTAACAAGAAAGATGGCTTTCATTGCCTCCAGGAAATATACCACAACAAAAGAGAAACAACTTGGTCTTTAGTGTATCCTTCGTTCTGAAGGACCTCAGCAATTTGCTGTACTCTTCTCAATGTAGAAAATACACACTCAGCATAATTTATAATGAATCACTTCTACATTGGATAACACTTTATTTTAATTTCTACAACTTGTCTGTATGAGCAGATGACAGACTTCTTAATGGGCCAGTTGGGAGCTTTTTGTTGAGCAATTTATGAAATTCTTGGATTTTTCAAACCCTTTAAACAGCCATTTTAGGCTCTTTTAACATGTAAATATAAGGCTAACCATATTTGATCAGGCTACAGGCCCATTTAGTTTAGTTCAGTTTAGTTTAACTGCAGCCAGAAGTAATTAGTAAAGTATGCAAGAGGAGACAAAGCATATGCACCAGGATCTGCTCACAGTTTCTAACAGCTTGGGGGTCAGGTATATATGGATAACAGCTTCTTTAGGAATCATAAAAAGCATACTTAGCATTTTTATCCAGACCATCCAGCAGTTATCACATATAGAATTGCAAAGCATAAGAAGGATAAATGCAATATTAAGACATAAATGCAGTGCAGAGCTGCAACTTAGTACACATTGTTCCTTGAACCCTTTTCCTTATTAACTAACTGCAAACCTTAACTCATCCTCCCTGCCCAAATATGTTCTCACACACACAAATAGCAACCTTTTACATCTCTCTTTTCCCCACATTGCTAGAAAAAGATGTTGAAGTCTGAAAGCCTAACAGAAGTAAATATAGGGAAACCCTACAGAAATATGGTAACCACATAAAAGAAAATAGTTCTGCATCTTCTATAGCATAGGCAGGGATAGTGGAAACAAGTGAACTAACTTTTAAAATCCAGTACCTCAGACTACATACTAAAATTGCTTTGAAAACAGGAAAGTCATAGCTGGAACAGTGGTAAATAGATATAGGAAGGATATGGCAAATTTTTAAATTATTCCCATGTTTCAGTAACTTACAACTGGTCTTTAAAACCTTGTAGCTTAGCCTGGGGCTTAGGCCTGCCTTCTGCTAGTGCTCAGATTGCCACAAGATGATGTGAGCACTGGAAATCTCCAGTGTCTTTGTGCTGTGCTCAGATAGCTCAACATTTCCTGCATGTCCTGCAGTCTTCTTAAAATCTTCTATCTACAACCCACACATATCATCCCTTCACTTCAGAAGCAGGGAAAAAG
This sequence comes from Sylvia atricapilla, assembly GCF_009819655.1. Lineage (NCBI taxonomy): Eukaryota > Metazoa > Chordata > Aves > Passeriformes > Sylviidae > Sylvia > Sylvia atricapilla. The sequence goes on from NC_089140.1 coordinate 30,791,862, forward strand.
GATCCTTCCTTCTCTCCAAAATACCCATTACAGATTCTAAAAGACATATTGAACTGCTGAAGTTCTGTACTTGCCTTCAGTCAGCTGCTTCACTTCCCACTTAAACTATATGAAAGGAAGTTCTTGCATATGTCTTTTCTAATCACAAACCCAGGGCTGGTTTCCTGAATGTTGTTTATCTTCTGAAGCTCAAAAAGCATCATGGCAAAGGAAAGGGAATGATTTTGCTTTAGAATATAATTTTCTGTCACATGTCTAAAAGTGCAGAGAAGAAGAGACAAAAGGGTAAAGAATTTAGTTCCTGACATTCCTCTCTTTCTGAGTGCCAACACCAATGATACCTCTACCAATAAAAGTAGACTAACTAAGTAAGAAAACTGACTCCTTTAACTGGTGCAGGAATGAGTTCATGCCTTGTCTTTGGGAACATATGGCCTGACTCCTTACAGCACAGGGCAAAACAAGGAGCTTTATCTGACAAATGAGAGGGAGGATTTGCTGACAAAATCCTACTTGTGTTTGGGTCTCTCTTTGGGCTTGTGCTGCACAGGAGCACTTACAGAAAGACAAAACTTTTCTGGTGCTATGACACTGATGTAAGGAAAAGAAGGATGCCTGATGTCCAGTCCTAGTTCTGCCCACAGCCTGATTGGTGTCTCTAAAAAAGTAATTTCATTTCTCATTGACTCAGTTTTCTCATTCCTAACATGAGCAGAGTAATATGTCAGTTCAAATGTTCCTTATAAACAGCCATAAGAGATGAAGATGCTTTGAAAGCCACTACTCTTATTTTGTTTTAATTAAGTAAATATTGCAAGAGAGGATGGAATTATGTCTCTTTAAGTAACATGAGTATCAATTGATGGACTGCTTAAATGCATAACAAAGATGCAAACAAACTCTATGCTCAAACAGAAAACTGTGTAATTTAAACAATGATTTTTCTGAATTTTAAAGTTTTCTACCGCTGTGTTCCATTAGCATTGACATAATGAATGTTACCCAAATATTCTGATTGGCACACTTAAGAAGTTATGAACTATGAAGCTGGAATTATATTTTGTGGACAATCCATATGTTAACATGTCTAATTATGATACGAGATCATGCCAGAAACAATTGGAAAATTATTGTAATAATAACCTTCAAAATTATGTTAGACTTTGTAATGAACAGTTTAATGTGATATGAAATTACCTAAAGTCTGGAAAGTGTTGAGAGGCAAATGGAAATCACAAGATTATTTTAGCTCAATTAAACACTGATGAGACATTTTAAAGACTTTTCCTCTTAACTGAAATACCATGACTATGAACATGTAATTATGAATCTTAAACAATTATTCTGAGTCATAATACTGATATTTTTATTGAAAATAACATTTGATTGCTCATATTTTGAAAAATCATAAGCAGTTAATAAAAGTTGACCTTTGTCCAATATAATTTCTCTACGGTTGTCAAACTCATGCTGCAAGCTTGTCTTAGCCTCACCCAAAATCTCCTAAATGTTCCTCAAATGACAAGATTTGGTTTTATTCAACGTGCCCAGGATTTACCAGGCCTTACAGCTATGGCAATGCCTCACGTGGCATGTGGGATATCAAGATGAGAGGGACACACGGCAAAGTCTTTTAGTTACTGCTTTCTACTCAGGGAACATACAGTATTTCTCATTATCTAGATCAGGAGAACTTCTCTGTGAGGATAAATGCATACACATAGAACCTTCTCCAAACAGAAATGGCTGTTGCATTTCTGAGAATTCTGAATATTCATGGTTCAGATGTATATTTCCTCCATAAGTCTGATTTAATGAAGCCAACAAGCTTTGAACCTCTTTAACCTTCCAAGTATGAAGTGGATAAGCATATGTGTGTGTTGTCATGAAATTGTCAATTTTTTTTTTTTTTATTTGACTACATTTTATTTTCCAAAAGAGAAGAGGGTGTATTGGCTACCATCAACTGCTCTGGGTGCTATCTGAGGAGAAATGAAATATTTCAAAACAGAAACATAAAAGACTTCGAACAAAAACAGTTTCTCCTATTCTTGCATATAGGGTATGTACTGACTTTGCAGAATCACCACAATTAATTCTAAATGATGTATGAAATGAGTAATTCCTGCCTAGAGACCACGACTCGTGCATGCATTCACAGGCTGGCTGTGAAATGTGCTGTAATATTATGCTCAGACATGTCCAGAAAAGGAGTTCATACCATTCTCGGTATTTCTAGACATTTTTATTATCTCTTTTTTCCACTTCTATTGCTTCCATCCCTCTGTCCTTCCTTGCACCCCAGGGAGGGTCAATTCTCCCATTTCTGACTTTCTTCAAGACATAGCCAAGATGGTCAGCTATAACACAACGGAGTTCTGGGCTGGCTGTGCAATGGTCTGTTGTGAAAAGATCATGCAAATACAGATAGGAATATTATTCCTTCATTCAAAGGCCCTAGAAGTATTTTAATGCAAATGTCTAGATTGCATTATTCTTTGCTTTGGACCCCCATCTACTTAGGAATTACATTCCCCTTGCACAAACTAAAGAAATGAGTCTGCAAAAAATTCTGTACTCTGCTAACTTCATATGAATCAACTCCTGTTAACCTCAGTGGGATTATTCACACATATAAGCCTTTGAAGAATTAGGATTTGAAGTGTTTACTTCAAGACAGATGAAGGGATGTGGGGCCACATAAATGACTGTAAAACTCAACTCACATTAAAAATCTTAAAAGTTGGTTGTCTCTGGGTATGGACCAAAATTAATTCTAGGTTACCCATCAATTTTGAGAAAAGATGCAGAGCAAGTTTCTACATCGTATCAGGTATTAGTGTCATTTTATTCTCTAAACACAGAATTAAGCATCAGTATTCATTCATAAAACCCTTTCTGTTAATTAATCTGCTCAAAACAAAGCTGGCAAGAAAGTGTTATGCAGTAAGATATTGAACCATGCTTTTCACACACCAAATTAGCAAAATTTGGACTAATTTACTTTATGGAATTCTTGTATTTGAAATCTGAGATTCCAAAGAAGTATTTATCCAGTCCTTACAGACACCCCTGCCCTATGCATGGTCTAATCAGAGAAAGCCTGGAGCAGACCCTATCAGGTGGTCATTACTTCTTTAGAATGTTAAATAAGATCAGTCAGGGTAGATTTGATGAAATCTAGCTTTGACAAAATATGATGAGTAGAAATCAATTCAAAATCATTGAGTAGAATCAATTAAAAATATTTTGTACCCTAAGAGAGTCTGTGTCAGACTGAAGTGATGGCTGGTTGTCAGGCAGGAGACAGGGGAACACCCATACCTGTTACACACACACTGAATTACTCAAGAGCTATACAGAGCTGCTCTTTGCAGTACACTCAGAAAAAAAAAAAAAAAAAAAAAAAAAAAAAAGAGAGAGAGAGAAACGAGCACCTTCAATTTCCTGAATGAAGAGGATGGAAGACAAAAACTATACCTTCCATGAATTTCTGTGCCCTACCTGAGCTGGACACTTGCCCCCTCAGATACAACATAAGAATGCACAAATTTCTTCTTGTAAAAACGTTCAAAAGATCTTCTTTCTGCCTCAGTCAGTGGTAAGACCAAGCCAAACCAAACCAAATTAAACTAAATTAAATAGCAATCAAGCCACCATCATTTATAGAAATTAGCTGTCTGTGCCACCTAAATGTTGGCCTATACTACTACCAATATCCAGCAATACTCAAGTAATGCTGGTATAGATTGCACCTACATATAGTTATTAGATTTTGAGGTTCTTTGCTGTGGTAAGATGCAGTTTGTGGAGTTTGTAAAGGCGTGCGTCAATTGACCATATGGTTTTGTAGTGGAGCTCCAGATCCCTGAATAGTTCTTAAAATAACTTTGCAGTGTAATAACTGTAAACCAACAGTGTAGAAAGGCAGCATGCTTCATGAAAATATGAATATATCCACATTGATTGCTCTTTAATTTTGCCTTGAAAATTAATTTTTTAATGATCTTCCAAGTCATTGATAATGTTCTTAAATTTCACTTGTGAGTCTTTATTTCCTAAGAAAACCACTCTAGTCAAACCAGTTCTAGTCATGTGGAAAATATTTTTTTGAAGATTATAGGAAATATTGACAATTTTTTCATGAGTAAATTAATCCCTTATTTTTTATTTTGTTTTTGTAAAAAAAAAATAAAATAAAAAGACAAGAAATAGAAGGTAAAGAAGAACAGAAAAAAGCAGAAAACCCAACAAGCGCAAAACTAATTTCCAAGCACATTTGCTGCCCTAATCGTGTTTTTGCCAGTTATGTCTGCTGTGGTGAGGATCCTGCTTAGACATGGACGGAACTAAAAATGCAAATGACTATCACATATGTTTGTGCATGGCACATAACACATGTGATACACATAACTTGTATGGAGTAGAGGAACACAGTCAAGGCAAAGCAAAGCCATAGTGCAGACTAGAGATTATTTTGTGGTTACAGAAACACATTCCCTTTCTGTCATGTACAGGAATCATCCCCAAAGCTGTGCTTCCTCTTGCTCAGTGTCAAAAAGCTGAATGCCTATAGTAGGGTTGGTCCAAGAATAGTACATCAGATACATTCCAAGCCAAGAAAAATAAGCAAAATTCAGATTTGCCAAAACAGACTCACCGTCCACCTAATCAACTCATAATTGTTGTTTTCCTTCTTTTCATTCACACCTAATGAATCAAACAATCTTCCAGAACATAATGGTTAATTAGGAGGTCACAGACCAAAAGAGCCTGCATGATGAAGAAGCAGAGATTTTCCAGGGCCATGAACAACGAGGACAAATTGGTTTGTCTGGCACATGCTTGTAGTATGGGCATTCTAGTAACACTTGGTGAGATTCAAAGGTGAGGAGCAGTAGGCAGCAGTGCAGCAACAAAACACCTACAGGAACATCTTCACTATGCCAAAATCAGATGATGCACATCTACAAGGCAGTACTTCTCAGACCAGTAGCAAATTAATCACCTCATGTCTTCAGTACAACTACAGAACACAGAGTTCAGCCTGCCGTGTTACTGGTGCATCAGGAAGGAGAGTTCCTAGAAAAGACAGAGCAATATACTAAGTATATTCAATGACGAGCAAAGATCAAGTGTGTGTAGACACGTCTGGCCATAACTCTCTGTGCAAGAATGAAGAGGAGTGTGACAAAAAAAAAGAGCACCACGTGTTTAGAGTGCTCTATAGAGGAAAAGATGTTTTTGGAAATTTCCAGAGAGGCAAACCTAGGTAACCTCAACCTCTTCCGGGATGAGCCTCTCTTCCTCACTGACTACCACGATATTCTCAAGAACTACTAAGGCCTGTGAATCTATGATAACTTGGACAATTTTATTTAATTTTGAAAATAAAGTTTAAAAAAAGTTATGCTCATTTAGAGAAAAATTGTTTACAGATTTCAATATAGAATCATTTACTTAAAAAAAAAATAAAAGCAACTTATCAGCTATCTTTTGCTTTCTGCTCTATTTTCTGAGTTTTGTTCCTATTTCTGCTGTTATGTTACATTAAATTTCTCTTTACACCCTTGTTCTCCCTTTTTTTGGCAGCCATCCCAGTCTGGGGCTGCTCCTGTGGTATGTGCAGAGGTTGCTGTGAGTGTCCATTTGTGCTGACAGTGAAGTCCCACAGAACCCCTGAGACAGCAGTCTTTGTGGGACAGCTGTAGCTTCTTATCAGCAAGCACTTGATAAAGTATTTCACTTAAAAGAAAAAAAAAAAACAGTCATGAACAATAATTTTTTTGTGCTTGGTATACATGCAAACCTGAAAAAATTTTCCCAGGGGCATCTAAGGAAAGTGAAGTAGAAACTGGCACATGACATCTTAGCTTAAGCCATGGAAGGATGTCCTCCTGCAGGTCAGAAGCGTTCTTTGAGCCCATCACATACAGAATAAAGTTTTTAACTAAATGTCTGGCATTTTTGATGAAAAATTTTCTAAACGTTGTTTTAGAATGAAAACAGCCTATATGATTTAGAACTGCCAGATAGCAATGGATTAACTTAGGCAATGGTTAATTAGCTTTAGTCTTACTCAAAAAAATCTGCATCTCAGTCCACCACCTTCTTTTGGACCTAATTTCTCTATGGTTAGGAAAGAAATCTTGTCTTGGAAATCACATTTCTACCAGGGTGCAAACATTACCTACCTTAGCCCTGTGCCTTTTGCCTTTGGTTTCCAGAGAGCCAGTGGTCAGAGAGCTACATCTGAGGAGATGAAGACAAGTAAGAGTGAAAAGAAAGACTTTTGTCAGTAAGCTTGAAGTCTTTATATTGATATCTGCACTTCTACTGGAATATTGCTGAGTGCAGACCTGTATCAAGAAAGATTGGGAGCCACAGCCCTCTGTCTTTCTACTTTCATGAGTATTGAATCCTTGAAATCTATGTGCTATATTTTACATTTGACGTGTAGATAGTGGCAAGAGTTTAACCCAAATGTAAAAGGGCCACTGGATTCCAATAAAAACATACTTCTCTTTTTCAAGAGCAGACAAGCAAAGACTTCCCATATCTAGCCTTTCTGACTAGAAACAGGACCCTGCTTTCGCATTTTTGTGATCTTATGTCTGGCATGTACTTTCAAAGTCTGTAACATTTTTATCCCTGGGATTGAAATGTATCAGTCCCCAGAGGTGATTCAAACCAGGGCTCTCTTGGTAAGGAACCACAGGCTATTCCAAAATTTGACAGAGACATACCTTAGCCACAATGTTCAATATAATAATTGGTTTCACAAAATACAGTTTTTCCTTTTGAAGGCTGAATCCTCTTGGCCAGAATTATATGCTAAAACAAGGGTTTAAGGTGCCTTTCTTGGCTCTGTCATTGACTCAATCTTTGCCTTTTAGCATGCCATTTAATTTTTCTGTACTTTCATCTTCTGCATCTGTAGAATTAAAATATTAACTATTCATGGTATTTTCTTTGTGAGTCACAAGCAAAACTAGCCTGAAGATCCTGGTCTAAACTTCCTCTTGTCAAAAATAAAAGGGGCTGGAATCCAAACTAGTCACAATGGGACCACAGCAGCAAGGATAATAACAGCACAGCCTGGATGAGATCCTCATATTAACAAAAATATTTAAGGTCAAAAATGAAATTTCCCACAAAAAGGTAGTGTGGTTCCTCTCCTGCCAGTCTCTTGTGAGAAGAACACTTGGATGCAGAAAGTTCAAGTATTTGCTTTATTTGATTCAAACTCCAGTGACTGGTATCACAAATCATTGTTACTTATGGGGTAATTTTCTCCACTGAAGTTTGCAGAAAATCTTTTTAGAATCAATAAAGAATGAATCAATATAAAATGAAATCAAAAGATGTTTCTGCTTTTTGTATATATGCATGCTTTTATCACATACACTCTGTTTTATTTTTTTAGCTTCAAGCTGGCATAACTCCCAACCACAGGTACAGAATGGCACGTATCCATTTCAAAGGGTTTCTAATGCACCAGGTTTTCAGCCAGAGAATATGGAGAGCAAAAAAAAGGGAAAAAATGCAAATATTGTAAAAGAAATCAGAAATCAAAGTCAAAAACCATGGAAACCAAGGCATAAACAAAAACAGAGCCAGATACCACAAAACCAAAAGGAATCCAAACAACATCCTTCAAAACGTTCGTATGTTTATGAATTTGAAAGGTGTGAAATAGCTGAAAAAGAAATCTGAATAACATTAAACAGATCTAGCTCTAAAAGCAACATCTTAATTTACTTTTGAGAAGAAATATGAATGCTGGAAGATACGATAAGAAGTATTTTTCTTTGTACAAATACTAGGAGGGCTGCTCTAGAGTGTGCTGGGTGATGCAGGGGCTGTTGCTGTATCCCAAATCCAGCCGTGGCCCCAGCTCCTCGGAGCACTGACCACTTTAAACTGAACCTTTCTGTGCTATCAGCCATAACTTGGGAGGGTTTATTTTAGCCCAGCTATTAAAGGAGAAAAGGTAAATGGTAGTTTCATGGCTTCTTTTTCTACATACAAGAAGTAGATGGTTTTATACCATTCAAAGACTATTTCACTCCTTTGTGGTCAGTGGAGGGAGGAGGTCATCTCATCCAGAAACCTTTTGACATTGTTCTCACAACTGACTCTGTAGTGAGGCCTGTTTCCCCTCCATGGTGTTGAGTAGAGGCTGGGCTGGCGTATTTGTTTCTTTTTTCTTTTTTTATTTTTTTCTTTTTTTTTTTTTTTTTTCCAAGAGAACTATTTATTTGGCAAAGAAAATTGGTTTCAGGTTGATCAAAACAATTCACTTTTTTTTTTTTTTTTTTTTGCCAAGCGTTGTGAATAGCTTTGGCCAAAGAAGGTGCAGGCTTTTCCTTTTTATGTTACAATACTTCATTTCAGTTTATTTCAAAACAGAATGTTTTGTTTCAAAACAGTGATTTGAGATCAAAGTTGCCTAACTGAAGACAAAAATAAAATAAAAACAAAATTAAATTAACAGACCCTAAACTGAAGCATTTTTGGAACTGAATGGAAAGGTTCATTTGACTTCAGATAAAGTTCTGAGAGAGGGTTTTGGTTTTCCAGATCAAAAAAGAAAAGAAATATCCATTAACTATTCACTCAGCCTTTGCCTGGAGTTTTGGTTCAGCTGGTTTTTGAGAGAGTAGCCAGCTACAAAGTTCAAATCCAAACTGGAAATTCTCCATGCTTTGGGGAGTAGGAGGAGAGAAAACAGGATGAGGCAAAGGAGAGAGAGGGTATTGGAAAAAAAACCGCTAAAAATGACAAAAAGTCAAAGCCAAAAATAACCAGTCTGATTTAAAGGAGAAACATGTCAGCACAGAATTTCCTTAGCATTGCCATATGTATATAGTAGAAACTACTGATAAAACTTAGATTGTCAAACACGGAATTTCAAACACAAAAGCATCATGCAGGTCCTGCATAGCAGGGAATAATTTTTAATTTAAGATAAAATAAATTATTTCAGTATAAATACAGCAAAAAAAGGTTTAGAAAAAATGTGTTTCAAAGATGCAGACATAATTAATACAATAGTTAAGAACACTTTAATATCCTCATTCTTTCTAAAATAATACACACAATAAAAAGACATCTTCAGTCTCTTGGAAGGGATTTTAATTAGCGTAATAATAATAATTATAAAAATTAAACAATAAAATAATTATTTCCTTTTAAATACATTTCTATTTTCTATCTATGATTTTTAGGACTTTATTTCTGCTCCAGCAGCTGCATTCCCTATCACACTTTGTCACATCATCAGTCATACAGCTACTGAAGTCAACTCCCCCTCTTGCAGAAAGGGACACTTGTGAGTTTATATTGCTGCCATAAATTTTTTGGCAGTAAATTTCTTAACAAATAATCCCATATTCTCCTGTATACAGTGCACAAACTGGCTAATAAAATGATGTCTACTTGGGGATTTGTGGAATGCCTCCATCTTCAGTCAAATGTGTAGACAGAGATATCTTGTAAAACGTACTGGAAAGTTCATAAGTTTGGGGTTTTCAGGAACACTCCACCTGGTGAGAAAAGCAGATTTAAAAAAACCCCAAACTTTAAAGTTCTCCAAGTTCACCACAATCATGAGCCAAGGAAAACCTTAATTAGAGTCAACGGAGAAAGTTGAGCAGTTACGAGCTGGCCTTTTGGGGCTAGCAGCACTTGAAGAAATCCAGTTATTAAATAATAAGTTATTTGTGGTTCTGAGGTTTGCATTGTGAATATGTAAGCCCATGCTTTATGCCAGCCTCCTCTCCCTGAATGTTTTATCTGGAGATTCTTGAAATAAAGTTCAGCAGAAAGCTGCAGAACTACTTGCAGGTCTTGACATAAATTGGGATCAATTCTCATCTGCACTTCTGACTCTTAATAAGCATTTGGCAGTGCAAACAGAATTTGAGTGGGTATAATGAGCTTTCTAAGAATGAAAACGAGCATCACATCTTGCCCATATAATAAATAACCCTTTATTTTTTATCACTCCTTATACATAAACACAGTAGCCTTCAGACTTTCTCACCATCTTGAGTAATCTCACTATTTTTTAAGATAGAATGAATAGTGAGAAAAAAAAAAAAAAAAAAAAAAACCTTGTGACATTTAAACTTAATTTCTGCTTGTGTTCCAGTTTAATTCTGTTTTCTCACAAATACATGCAATAGCAAACTGGATCCAAACTCTGGATCTCACAGAGGAGAGTAATTTAGGTGCCGAAAGAAATGCACTTTATAATTACATAAGTTACTTCATAGCACATAAAAATCCCAGATCAGCAAAAGGAGAAGCAAAACCAGTATATGGCTTAGAAGGCACTCTTATGAAATTAGATTATTGGAATTCCTAGAGAAGTAATAATAGTAAATAGTGATGGAAGGCAAAGAGGGTGGGAATTCCCCTCACCAAACATCATGTGTCTAAAAGCTTCCAAGTTGGGTACCTCCACCCTGGTATGTGAGTCTGCTGCAAAACCCTGGTCATTTTGCTCACAAATTATTGACAGTAGCAATGAACTGAGGGCAAAGTGCTATCAGGAGCACTAGAGGGCCCTGGAGAGTAGAAAGGTTTAAACTCGAGATAAGGACAAGAAGGAAACAGCTAATGAGACTTAGCTAGAAAGTGGGATTATACAAAGAGCCAAGTTTCAACAAATGTGGTAGGAACATTTCATATCTACTGAAAGGGACAGTTACAACATGTGAAGAATATAAGAGGTTTAAAAAAACTCTTATATTTAAAAAACCTAATTTAAAAAAATTAAGAGCTCCTAAGTACCTCACTAAACCAGAGTGTTAATAAAACAAGTATTTCTGCAGAAAAGTAAAAGTTCCTGTACTGGAAATGGAAGGAAAAGCCATGGAAGCACCTGCCCTTCAGTGCAACAAAATTTGTTGCAGAGGCCAAACAAAGGCTGAGGAGTTCATAGTCTCCCCTGCACAAATCCTCCTGGGCTGAAAATTATGATGTTATTTTTTCACTCTATCAACATCATGATGACAAAAAATATCATGTAAGCCAAGTGTATATCAGCAGAAACCTTCCCCAGCAATCAGTGTCCTGAGAAGAAAAGGGAGTTTCCTTATGTCTCCATCAGGAGCTCTGGTGAGAAGCTTGCCTCAGGGCTGTGTTCCAGTACTGCCCATGTCCCAGTCACTGCAAGCTTGCTGCTGTCTGATGGTGGCCACTTCCTGAGCATTCCCTGATTCATCCCTGGAGTTTGTTGTGGTACCTTGGGGAACTCAGCCGTGCCAGTAAATCACAGTTTAAGGATGCTTGCCATTTAATTTAAAAAGAAGTTGCCCATGCAATATAAATCTTTCTGCAATGAGGTTTATTTTCTAAATATTTCTTTTTCAACCCTGATCATTAAAAATCTATGTTTGTGAGTTGAGTCCTAATCTCTTTAGTTTTTAGAATCTGGGGAGTTTAGCTCTTTGTCTACATTCAAGATCAGTTCACACATACATCAGGTGACACTGACACACACCATGCAAAAAGCATACAGACTATCCACCTACATGAACATGAACACGAAGAGGTTTTCCAAGATCGATTTTTTCACATCTTTAATTAAGTGATGAAATTTAACCCTCTCATATTAATAAAGTAAGATTTTTCTTTTACTTTTTTTTTTTTTTTTTTTTTTTTTTTTTTTTTTTTTTTTTTTTTTTTTTTTTTTTTTTTTTTTGTGCAACAGGAAGGGCTAACATAAATCAAAATAGGTGCTTTTTTACCTTTGATTCTTTTTAAGATATGCAGATGTCCAGTGTAACTTTTAAGAGAAATTCAAAGGAAGTAAAAGTCTGTCAAAAGGGTATGAACATCAATAAAGTTTTGTTACTCAGAATGGGATCTGTGAGCCACTTGTGGTCCAAACTGCATCAGATGTTTTTCTGCAAAATGAGTGCAAACAAATTAGAACAGAATGAAAATAAAAATTAGGTGCATTAAAGCAAACAAACAAAAAGTGGTGGGAAAAAATTTACTAAACTAACATTGAAAGGTTTGGCAACATTTCTACTTCATTGTAAATAAAAAAACATTCCAGCACAGCATGAGTAAATACAATGACCACTTTATTGCAGAGGGAAAGGGGAAAGGCTTGGAAAAATAAGAAAAGCTCTGAAACTAGAAAAAAACACACTACAGCTGCTGATTTCTAGCAAAGAAATGTCATTCCCACTCTGGCAAGTGAAGAGAGGCCATCCTTCAGGAAAGAGACTTCGGTCAGCCCTGAACCCTTCCTTGGGTGTCCCTATGAACTTGAGGCACAATTCTGCTGGGAACAGCAGTCTCATATCCTCCTTCCCACAGAGCTGGTGTGTGGCTCTGGCTGCCCCTGCCCCAGGGAGAGGCGTTTGGGGTGGCAGTGACCTGCTGAGTTCTACCTGGGGTGTGGTGAGGGGCTCCAGCATCATCCCAGGGCTGTGGCTGCACAAGCCAAGCCACACAGTCTGCAGTTCTCCTCTGCTTGCTCTCCTCTGCACTCCTCAGATGGACAGTGTGTATGGAAGAGAACTCTTTCTTACTAAAAATAGCTTAAATTGTCCTTGTGGGAGTAGAGCAGTCCCATTAACTCCAGTGTAATGGGACAAGGGAATGAAGGGTCAAGCTCAAAAACAAAAAGATATTTTAATATCTTTTTTTTTTTTTTTTTTTTTTTCCTTTAGTGTTTCTCTTGTGCTCTCTGGACTGTGGAAAAATGGACTTGATTTTTGTTTCTAATCTGTTCCTACCCAGTTTAACCCAGCTTTCACAAGTGAGCCCAGTGGTCACAAAAGCAGAAATGGAGCATTTCAATCCCATGTCAGCAAGTGTAAGTAACTATAATCCTTTTATCTCTAAGACTTTTCCTTCAGAATAATCTTGTTCCTCTATAGTCTGTAATCAATCACAGCCACAAATCTTTTACATAATGTAGCTTTTCCTTCCTGAGGAAAAAATGCCAGCGTTTTATTATTTTGAATAATTGCAGGTGATGAGAATGCTAAGAGGTGAGAAAAGTTGGGAAATTCTTGTTTTCTGAGATACACTAAATGCCTGCCATAGTTTGGAACAGGAAAAAAGTGAGTATAAAGGAAAAGCAAGTAGACAAAAAGCAGATTCAGTAAGAGTTCTTTCTGAATTTTTACTGTCAGCAGCCATATGTTTAGCAAAAGCATCTGGATCACGAACATTACAAAGTGGTGTGTGTGTTGTGCATGGCATTTTGTTCTGTGAATGAAGTAGAGCATGAGTGTAACAGATGAAATTTGGGATAAAAGAAGTAAATATTTTTAAGTAGTTTCTACTCTTTGTACAGACATTTTTGGCAATACACCTTCTGAAAAACTTGGCAGGAAATATTTCAATCCCCTCCCAAAATCCTGAGACTAAAAATATTTAAGAGAAGTTTCTGGAGTATGAAGATGCCCAAAGATCACTCTTTGGAAGGCAAGAAGTTGTAAATGTTACTTGGTTCCTGGAGATAGGCACTGCTCCATGCATTTGATGTCTTTCTTGTTGTCTGAGAACATATTTTAAGCAAATGTCTGGGCATCTTTAGGTAGCCACACTGTAGAATAAAAATGTACATAGAGAATGAAAATGGCTATTTAGCATTAAGAAGAAAAGATCTGTTTTGCTATTTATCTCAAGATGGAATAAACCAATAAACATGGAAATAAACACTGGTAATAGAGCTAAAGGCTATTAAAACTGGTGATAGAACTTGTCCCAGCAACTCGGCACTTTGGTAACTCAGCTTTTGTAATCCATGGGCTCTAACAGCAGCTATGGGATTTAGGTGCAGAGCATGCAAATAATGACATGTGCTTAACCCAAAGCCTTGTAAGCCAGAGGTCTCAAGTGTGTCAGATTTTACAGCCTTGGCCTCTGCTTTGTGATGACCACTTCTGTTCCACTGAATGATCCAAATTACCATTGCTCTACTTATGAACTAAACAGAGACTCGTGCCTGTGTGCTCTAGGGTAGATTCAGGTTATTATTAAATCTGTCTTCAACTCTCCTGTTTATAAATCTGGGAGCTTCAAAGCCCTCAGCAAAAACAGCCTCTTTGCTGAAGCCAGGAGGTACTTCTGCATACCCACAGTTAAAAAACATCTTAATGAAGAGATTCTGCAAGTCCAGTGATAAAAGTAAGATGGACAGAAGTAAGATGCCTTGTTACTCAGAACATTTGTGCCAATATTTGGAACAAATCTTCCCTTAGCTGCAAGGACCACTCCGGTGCCTCTCTACCCTTCTTTCTAGTATGCAGAAGGCAAAGGTATTGCCACGTTGTGTTTCCCTGCTCTGAGAGGTTCTTAAGGCATCAATGGAAATGAAATACATGTGTCACTTTTCCCTGTCTTACAGCTATGGCACTATAAAACACTTCAAGAAACTCTGAGTTTTCTTTTCACCCAGCAACAAGTTCAAATCAAGGGAGAGAATAAAACCAGAGCAAAAAGTTAGCATGCTTAACTGAGTGGTAACATCCTTAAAATATGTTTTGTAATCAGAAAGTCTAATAATACATCCACTGTGGCAAAAAGTCCCCCAAAATACTTAAGTTTAACATTTCCATCATTTGATTTACACTTTGGTGAAAGATGACTTGAACTAGGGCTTGCAAAAGAATTTACACAATAAATACTATCTCATCTGTAATAAGAAAGATGGATGCAATCAAGAAAGGTGACTATTAAAAATATTCTAGAGGTGCCCTCAAATTCAATTATTAATTTGCGATTGAGAATGGAAGGCAGAAGAGCTAAAGAGAATTCTGGGAGTACTAATAGAAATATTTATATAGAAATATAGCAATAGGACATTTGCAGTGGCAGTTAGGTGCTTTCATTCCCTTCTTTGGCCAGGATAGAAGAAACAGGAAAATCTGGCTAGTGCTATCGGCTGGAGCTCAAGAGGATTGGAGAGCCGTAGAACAAAATTTAAGAGACAAAATGATTAAACACAAGGGGAATATTTGGATAAATGAACTGATTGCATCAGGACCATGGCAATTACCAAGATGAGAAAGGCAGATGTCCTGTTAGGGTGAACCAAGTGTGGTTTTTTCAGAAACATGCAGTTGCCAGGGCACTGATGGGCCCTGATCCAGCAGACTGTCCACAGCTTTGGCCATGGGTATCCAGAAAAGGCAATGTGCACCTACGGCAGATGTAGGTGACAGCTAGAAGAAAGAAGTAGAAACTCTGTCATGCAAGACAGTGGAGGGACATAGTTTGAATTACCTCACATGATTATCCTGAGCATGCTTGTGGCCCATAAATATGTGAGGGAAAAAATATTATTGAAAAAGAGAAGATGAACTAAAATAAGTTTTATAAAGCATCTATGAAGAAAGATAGAGTGGAAAGGAGATTTCCTATGGCTGTGATATTCTGTAACAGCCTATTGGTAGGAGTAGTGGGGGCAAAACCTCTTGCTTATTTTCAAATGGGCCTTGATCAGTTTGTGAGTGAGATTATATAGTAAGAATGCCTGAGTTTGAAGAGGACCAAATGTAGTGATCTTTCCATCAGTGTGTTTCTAGATGAACTTCTCTGTTCCAGCTTCACATTGGCGAGCTGGGAGGTTGGGAGGTTTGCCTTAATCATAGAAGTAACTTTACTGAAGGGAGAGAGAGGAAGAAAACTGAACTGTTCTGAACCTTTGCCAAGGCTTTGGAGACATTAAAATAGAAACCCAGGAATTTGTCCAAGATTTTATGTGACCTAGTTAAGCAGTTATGGTTCCCTCCCCCGGCACACACATCTTAAAAAAGACATAGTAGAACTGAAAAAAAGTAGAGAGGCGAGTGACAGAGCTGATCAAAGGTATGGAACAACTTCCAGGTGACGAATAAGTAACTGCACCATGTCTCTTTAGCCTCTAGAGACTTGTCTGAGGACAGACACTCTACAGAGATCTACAAAATCAGGCACAGGACAGGGTCGTTGCACAGACGATGTGTGGTCTCTGTGAGTGCAACTGGGGGATGTCAAAAGGAGGCATCCAGTGGCAGTTTTGAAAAGCAGGAGGCTGGTATGATGGAGCTCCCTACTGCAGGGTGATGTGGATATGGTAGGATAAATCCTTTCAATGAAAATCTGGCTAAGCTGCTGAAGCATGAATTGCTGCAGGATGTGAAAGTATTTCTGGGAAGAAATGCTCTCCACTATCAACCTCTATTTTCCTCTGCCAATGGCAAGATGCCAGGGTTAGACAGAGTTTTGGCCTGATTTGACACAACTGAAGGGTTCAGAACTGCTCAGTACTTAAATAGCATGCCATGGGTAGAAGAGAGATCACGTTTGGGATCAGCCCTGTGTGCTGTGCAGTGAGCAAACACAGTCCTGGCACTGTCACACAGGACAGACGTCTTGGGCTGTACCTGCCTGACTACACTCCACTGTCTCAGGGCCAAGCTTGCCCAGGCCAACTGGCAGTGTAGACAGAGGGCAGGCAGAGCTGTCAAACTCAGTGCTTTTTAGCAGTATAGCCACAGCTGCTGAATGCAAGGTACATTCAACAGCTCTTGGAAAATCGCGCTTTGGAGTGCAGCTGAGAACATTTGGAGAGCATCTGCAGGAACATTTGCTGAAACACTTACACCTGGGCCCTACTGTGTTTGTAATAGTGACCCCATTTAAGGGCTGTGGGCCTTAGCTTCTGGTAGCTAGTCCTTGTAAGGACAATTGAGGCTTGTGAGGTATTCATGGCTTCAGAGCTATTCAGATAACGTGGAGGAGTATGACAAGATTTACATTATTTTCTTGCCATGCTCAGTGGAGTTAAGCAGTACTGGAGTAAAGTAGCATTAAACCAGACCTTAAGGTAATGTTAATTGTCAGTATTGTACTCTCCTCTCCAACTCTTCCATACTTGCTTTGCTTCCCCTCATCTGATTTGCTCTACTACATTATCTTTCAGGGCATTATCTAACAAGAATAATGGACAAGAAATAAATAGGTGTCTAGGACCACATTATAATACCAGGAGTGCTTCCAAATTCCTGTGTAAGGTACACAAGCTGGCCACAGCCCAGTTTCAGATGGGAGTGAGGCTGTGCACATGTCAGGCTTCCCTACACTTCAGCTTTTTCCAAGTACCACCCCAACACATTCTCCAAACAAAAGCTCTCCCCACCCACCCTGTGCCCACCACCCGGCAGTACCCAGGGGTGTAGATGGAGCCAAAACACCAAAGCTTCAGCAACCTGATGCCTGTAGGCTTCAAAGCTGTTAAACTTTTAACATCTGAATAGCTTAGCTAAAGCTATGAGTTACTCAATGTTTAAACATAAGCATATGCTTAATTAATTTGCTGGCTTGGGGCCTAAAAGTGCAGTAGCTGTTACCTAAATGCCTTACCTACTGCTGCTCTGTGAACTGCCCGCTCTTTTTTGTGGTCTGTCTTCTCTTCCCACATGCACAAAACCAAAACGTCTACCCCTGCAGCCAGGGTAACCCAGGCTGCCATAACTCTTCTAACAGCTTCCAAGGAGCTGGCTGCTGGGAGTGCATTTAGCCGTGCGTGACCTTACAACTGTCCCTGGACATTGAAAGGCTCTCCTTTTCTTAGCTGGAGAAATGATAAATTTCATTGACACTTCTCCTCATTCCTACGCCCAACTGGGAGCACTTCAGAATTCAAGCAAATGTTTTTGTTTCAAGGATTTTTCCTCCTCCTTTTTTAATGGACTGCTTTGCTGCACTAGAAGTTCCTTTACTCTTAGATCCATCTCCAACAAGGAAAAAGAGTTCCCTCTAGCCACCAGCTTTTGTAACAACATCCAGCTGCCTCCATCCACGCTTTAAATGTGGGTTTCTGTTTGCCTAGCAGTAAAACTGTAATCTGAACATCAGTGACAAGTCTACTGAAAAGTTATTTAGCTCCTAAATTATTATACTGGTTTTTCAGAGGGAAGGAAAAACAAATTTATCTGGGGGCAGACAGAATGCCAAACAGACAAAAAGTATTGGCCATAATAATAAACCAAAAATGCTTGGAATAATTTAGAATAAAATGCTCATTCAAAAATGTTTTTCAGTTTTTGGAGAAAAGCCAGCATAGTCAAATAAGTCTGGGAAAAATATTCTGAGATTAGAACAAGAAATAATTAGCTTGTAATAGAATTCAAAGAATCCTCACTTTAGTTCTTCAAACAGAGTCAGGAACTGAAATTAATTTCTACTTATTTTATATGAATACAAATATTATAACTTCTGGCGTTAAATCTTGCTTAAAATTAACTTTCTCAGACATATTCAGTGATCAATGCAGTCTTTAATCCACCCTGAGTGCTAGGAACAAGCTAGAAAGAGCAGATCCACATTCCATGTAAAAATGATGCTGAAATATGTACAGGTTCTGCCAAACCAATATGGCTATAAAAAAATTTCTATCAAGTGGTTGAAGCAGACATGGTGTAGACATCTCACAAACAAACCAAATGACCATGTTCAAACACCACTCAGCTGAAGACTCTATCCATAAGAAATCCAAGAATACTGAGGAAATGAGAATGGAAGAAGTGATATCAATACAGGAATGTGGGAGGTAGAACGGAGAAGAAAAATCAATTTAATGTAATATTGAAACAATCATTTTAAAGTGAAGTGAAAACTAGAATAATATACAAAGTAAATGATCACAAAAGCTATCACTTTGAGAGCCTGAGAAAAGACTAGAGAGAGGAAAAACAGAAATAATTGCAATAATAAGGACAGAAAAGCACAAGAGAAATCAAATCTGACATTAATTGTAGGATTGCATAGGGCTTATTGTAACTATGTAAAGATATACTGCGCTGTGGGTTGCATACTGCTTTCAATATTTACATGATGTTTTTGAAAGTTAACTACTCTTTTATTATATCATATGAATAAACCAAAGAAGAGAATGTGAGAAAGGAGAATTAGTTTCCAGGACAGTGGAAAATGTGCATCAGTATTTGTCATCATATTGGTCATACTAATTTTCCATAGCAACTAGCTTGTCATTAAAGAATAACAAAAATTCCACATGAGATTTTAATCTCTGCTAGAAAGTTTATGCTGCTCAAAGATGCATCAGAGCTCTCTATCAGCCATCCTGTTGGAGTCCAGTGTTCTTGCCAGCCTTTGATGCCCAGCTATGGGCAAACTATTAAATGCAAACTATTAACTCAAACTATTTAATGCAAACTGTTTACGTATCATGGATTGTTACTGAAATGAGTACCAAACAATGAAGTTAATACTACTATCTTCTCAAAAACCCATTTGGTAGATGTAAACTAAATGTTCACTAAATCCATTTGCTATAAATTAAAGACCAGCTCCACTTCCTCCATGGATGTGGATTTCTTTTTGGAGGACTTTCCTTCTTTGAAATACATAGCAGATCATTCATTTTGTGAGACTTGGCAAGATCAGGGCAGAAGTCTGAAAGACTGACAGCAAAAATAAATGAGAAGAAAGCAGTTCATGGGAAAAAATACCTGGCTCGTGTTTGAACCAACAATCGATCTAAAAATGCTATTTGATTTTCTTGCAGACTATTTCTCTGAGATTTCTTTTAAATATTTTCATGGAATGCATTTAAAACAGATTCTATAGGTTGAAAATTAAGTCAGATTAATGCTTCACTACAAGAAAGAGAAAACTGCAAAAAACCAATAATGCAGAAAGTTGAATTGTTAAAATTTAAAGAAACCTCTAAATCTTTTTGGGAAACTATTTTCATTCCTGCTTTTCCTAGCACAGTAATGTTATTCAAGCCTCATAAATGCTGGATAAAGGTTTAGTTGATATCTGTAACTGAAACATCTTAGATATTAGTTCTTTGATATTCTTATATACTAGGTTCTGGCCAGGACAGAAGCATGTCCTTTGAAGATTGCCATAGAGTTGGTCTCACTGCAGGAACGCTTAACTTTTATGACCTTCACTAGCAAAATTGGACAAGACTGCTGGACTAGTTCACAGGAGACAGCTCCAGTGTTCATTACTTTATGAAGTGAAATACAAATGATACCTTCAGATGAGCAGCAAAGTTTCAGTCATAGCAGATTCCAAAAAATACTTCCCCCTTTCATGTGCAAGGTTCAAAGCTTTGCAAGTCTGCAAAGCTCAACAGAAGATGAAGAGTTGGCCAGATTCAATTCATTAGAGCACATTCTAACTGTCAGCTTGTAAAAAAACCCTTCTCCCCCACCTCTTCCACCTCCTTCAAAAAACATAATGCAACCCTGACAGAAAGCTGATAACTTCACCATACAAAAGGAAACCTGAAATCTGCAGGCAAGGATTTTACTATGTGCTGAGCCTGGAAAGTGGAAGGAAAATAATATAGCATTTTCCCCACACACAGAATTTCAGGTAGAAATCCTCCAACAGTGTAGGAAATGCGTTCATGATGTACACATTCCCGCTTAAGCAGGGATAGATGGTGGCTCATCTGTCATGGTGTGGCTTGTACAGAGCTATACTGTCTAGAAAGGAAGGCTTCATTATTTTATACAGCTGTTCTACCTCTCTATCTCCCCAAACAAACACAGGAGTGTGAACACACACACACTCCCGAGATACTTTTCTTTTATGCATTTCAGACTATTTAGAAGCAAATCCCTATTTTTTTAGCCTGTGGACTTGCATGTGCTATCTAGAGTCAGTGGTGCTCTTCCAGAGTGAATGAACAGTTAAACTATTTAAAATATTGTGTCTTAAATAAATGTTGTCCTAGGCAAACCTATCCTTTTAACATGCAGCAGGGCAATTCTCAGAAGAGATCCCTGCAGGATACCGGTGTTCCTTCAATCATTTTCTTGATCAAATCCAACCTAAAATAAGGTGTAAACACTGCATCAGCACAATATTCCTCATTAACTGTCACACACTTACTTGCATGCAGTACTTGGTGTGCAACATGAGTGTGAATAAACATGTATTAGAGACAAAAACCATAAAATTCCCTACTGGTGAATATTGTGCTGCTAGTTTTAGCACAATGTTTACTGTTGCAAATCTCCCAGAATTCACCATGATTAGAACAGTTTATTCAATGTACAGGTTACCAGCAAATATTTCAACAATTGATTAGTTTCATTTGGCAGTGGTTTCCCTATCATGATCGCCATATCACAGGAATAAATCTTATGGTTCTTTTCACTTTTATGCTACAGGAGTAAAGGACAGAAGACAGAAGTAGTTTTACTATTTCTCCAACTATATAGAGACTTCCAAACTTCTCAAAGACACTTCTGCCACCCAAAATCCTGCCCTTCCATGGGTTTATGTGAGAACTGGCTTTCTGTTGTGTTTTTTATAATGTTCTATAACCTTGAAATGGTCTCTCTAGAAATGATTTATCCCTCCTGTAAATGTATATATCTCTGGAATAATGACTTGTTTCTTAAACTTCAGGAATGGACCTGCCTCGATAATATTGTGCATTATGAGAGATAAGCTCATTTCTTTCTCCATAATATCAAACCACACTTCCATGCCAGTCCTCTAATCTTGCAGAACGTGAAACACAAGAGATGCAGTGGCAGTGAACAGGACCCAAAGACTGAGGATAGGGATGGAAGACTTATTTATTCCATCTCACTATAACAGATCTTGTACATTTAAACAGCTGTATCTCCTCAAAAACAGGTACAAGTTAGCCTGAGGGGAAGAACAAGTGAACAGAGGAATAATTAGGTTCTTTGTTTCTTTCTAGGTATGTTCACGTTGCAGCTGAAGGATAATTGTTCCTTGCCCATACTACACCATGAGGAAAAGAATAGAGAAAATAGTACAGAAAATATCAATTCCCCCTAATGATATTAATTCCCTGTTTCTAAAATTCTTGCTTGGGCCAAGACCTTGTTAACAGAATCTGCCTGAATAACAATGGAGTAACTCAGCTGCTTACAGGAGCTGGTTCACTATGATAGTGTTCCCATTGCACCATTTTCCATATGTAACAGCCCTGTCTGCCTTTGTCAGAACCTGAAACCAGAGCTGCTAAAAAAAAAAAAAAAAAAAAAAAAAAAGAGAGAGAGAAAAGGGTGTTTTATTCTATGAAATGCCCCAGAATGACTCTCAAAAGACATGTTTCTTGGCTGTTAGGGTGGCTGCCCATCTGGTTATACTTTTGAAGAAAAATTATGATTGAATATTCCTTCTTATGTGAAACAGAATTGCTAATTCAGAAATATCAGAGTGATCTGGTTTTTGTTCTGTCACAGCCTGGTGTTCAGGTTAGTCTATTAAACTACTTCAGCACTTTATTTCACCTACTCCAAATCTGCTGTTCTTTAGCCAGGCTTTGAATACAGTAGTCCTGACTCACACTCTTAGACATTCCCTCAGATATCTGTAGTTCAACAATCTATTTAGCATTAAACTTTAAACTTTAGGAATAAGCTTTAATGGTCTTGTCCTGCAGAAAATGCTTTTACTGAATTTGAAAACAGTCAGGACCAAAATTGGCCAAAGCCTCTCCAGTCCATGGATCCAGAGATCACTTTTCCTCTGACTGCTCTGTGGTTGTGGCACAGATTCATTGACAGTTTCATCTTTTCCTCTTCTCATTTCTTGTGTTAGACAGTTACGTGACATGTTCATTTTCTTGTTTAGTCACACATGTTGCCATTCTTCCTATTTTTAAAGAGTTTTTCTCCATTTTGCTTTCTTGTGAGAACTTTTGGCTCTTGTTATCTTACATATATGAGATCTTATATACCATGTACTAAGAGCAAAGGAGGAAATTGTGCTACATTTACTAAGTAACACCTTGCTTTGTCAGTGATGCTGCTTTCAGAAAGTTATCTGGATAAAGCTACTGTTAAAAGTGACTGGGGTGGTAGACTTCACCTGTGTGTTTTGTAACAGTGGCAGCCTTCTGTTTGCCACCCAAAGTCTGGGAAATTCACATTAACTCACCATTTAGCATTATCTATCTGCTTTTGGCTGATCACTGATTTACCTCTGAGTTTTATAATTAATCTTGCACCAAGCGCTGATTTAGTGCTGAGCATGCTTTGGATTAAAGGTGCCTGTTCATCATCATTACAGCCTGTGAACCATCCACTCTGATAGAACTTTCTGTGTATTCATTAATTCATGCTTGAGAAAAGCAGTACATAAATGCTGATTTATTGTTTTTCTGAAATATGCTGTTACTGATCATTCTGTTGAGGTTTGTTGCAGAGCTTTCTGGAGACTGTACTGACTGTACTGTGTTCTTGGCAAACCCTTGGGCAGGGACTTCATAGCCCAAAGGAAGCAGAAGAGAGCTGAGTAATGATGACACAAACTTTTTGCTGCTTGGACAGAAATCTCAGCAATCTCTGAGGCCCTTGTCATTCAGAGGATCAGAAGATGAAGAAAGCAGTGCAGAGGACAGCCTTTACCTCCTCCCACATTCCTTAGGGAGACACTGGTACCCCTTCAGCCCACCCTGACTGTACTTGGCAATCCAGGATCTCAGCAAATGCTTTGCCATCACGTTTTCTCTCCTCCTGAGTGCAACAGCAAAGCAGGTTTGGCATCCCCTCCTTACAAGCCTCACTGCTCTCACACATACATCACACAGAGTCTCAGATCACTACTTAAGAAGGATTTCTTGGCATCACCTACTGCATGATTCAGTCTGGGTGGTCAACATCCGTTTGATTCTTTAAAGGAAAAACAAAAATCCAAGTATATTTTTAAACCGAACAGAGTTCACCAGATAAAGGAAATGTCTTTTTCTTGTATAACATGGAGTTTTACCAGGCTGTTAAGCTGAGTTTCTCAGCCAAACCCCAAAAGAGGTCCTGAACGGTGCCATCTCTGAAAGACGCTGATTTGTGTCCATATGGAGCAATTTTCTGCCTTTTGGAAAAGCCTATCCATAATCTAGCAAAAGATCTTAAAACCAGGCTAGTACAACCAGACAAACTTTGGAGACACTGGCATCAAAATGTTAAATAATCTATTATAATCCCAGAAACAAAAATAGAAGCATAAAATGGAACATCAAACCTCACCTAAAATTTTAGTTTCATTCTTAGCTGCTCACACTGATCTTTCCCCAGGGTGTCCCTCTCTATCTCAGGCAGAGATCAAGCTCACACTGTCAGTGTGCTGCTGTGGAGAGCTACCATGTACAACATCTGAGCCAGCAAAGCTGAGTTTGAGAAGAAATACCAGCATGGAATAGACCTGCTGCTATGGTTAGTCTGCTGTTTGTATGTTAGCTTGTTCATAGAAAGCAAACATAGAGGAAGACTATTTTCATTGTATTCCTCTCTGTTCCTATAATTACAATTTAATTTAAAACAACAATCATAAAATAAACTTAAGTCAAGGGGTAAAAGAGATACTAATCTCATTGGCAGGAATAAAAGCTGTATTCCACCTACCAACAGAGGCTCTTCCTGTTGAAAAATGGAGAATGGTGCCTGAAAAGCATTTTAAATTGCTGTTGCTCTTCTTTGTGGAAAATCCAGTTTCATCAGTGGTCTGTGATACATGATTTTCTCAGCCGAACTGTGGCAAAGAGAAAAGGGGTCCTGTTGCCATAAACTGTTTCAAAATAGGTTATTCAAAGATTTGTTGATAGAAGAATGCAGAATTATTAATGAAAAGTTTGTCCTGCATAACATAACTGTGCTGAGCTCATTCAAACCTAGCCCAGCTATGAATGAAACCCATTCAGTTTAACATAGGAAGGGCTTGCAGAATTCAGATTCCAAGTTTGACACAATTAATAGTGTTTATAAGTTCAAGAATGTTGCTGTGAGGACAGAGTGTATTCAAGACAAGTGATCATATTTCATAGCACACTTAGAGGGTGAAGAGGCACTTGACATAAAACACTCTCGTTTCCATAATTCAAATCATTTGGTTGTTTAAGAAGATTTATATTTTCTTCAGCCTCTTTCCCTCCTTTTTTTCTACTTATTTTGTATGTAACACAAATTTTATTTTTCTCCTATTCCAGTTCCTTGCCTTTGGGAGTATCTAAACAAACAAAAAACTCTCCCCAAACTGTTGGGATCTGAGTTCCAGCAAAATTGAATAGAAGCAAAACTAAAGAATGCTTTTGCATTTAGTGGGTCTGCAGCTGTACGAAACAAACTGTAGCACTGTCATGAAATTCATATAATGAAATGAATAACAATGACTCTGCCTGTTAGAGGCATAAATAGAAAGAGAACATATTAGAAAGGAACATAAAACTAGCATATCTTGAAACAAATCAGAAGAAAATAAAGAGGTGCTTGAAAAAAATATGTATTTGGGGAACATATGATTTTGTAAAAACGCAAATTCTGAAGTCAAAATAACTGTGTGGTTTTTTGTTTTTTTTTTTTTTTTTTTTTTCACTCACACAGAATCCTTTTTTTACCAACCTGGCTATACAGCTATACTAGGACCACTAGTGAAATATCCTACTGACTTCAGTTCCCTTCAGATCCAGAACATATTGACAAAAAAGCAGGCTGTGCTTCAGGAAAGCATCTATACTTAGGTGCCCAGGTTGCACTGAAATCCACATGCTTTAGCTCATACAGCTGCTAACTCATGCTGGGGACAAAAAAAGATCAAAAAGTGCTATGTGAAGGAGATACTTTTCAATAAAGTGTACCTTTAAAGCAGGGAAGTAGGCATGTAGAATTTTTTTTTTTTTAGGCTGTAAAAAGGACAGAAAAGTTATCTCAGTGGCAGAGAGGCATATAAATGTGATTGATGGGCTGGGATAAAAAACAAAAGAAAAGCAAATCAAGACATCTTCAGAGTACAGGAAACAGTCTGTCCATCAGATGTTATGTTTGCATGCCACCCCCAGTGCTGCTGCAAAGCTGCTAGAACAAGAAAACGCTCTATGAAAGACCAATTAGTTAGATATTTAACATGCATGCCAGAAGGAAAACTTGGCCTTGATCGATTAACCTGGAAAGCATATTCACCCTGCAGCATCTATTGTATTGTGATTCCTCAGCTCCTCAAAGACATGCAAGCACTGGCAATGACTTCTGCCAGAGGCCATCAGGGGCTGTTTAGGGGTCTTCTAGAAATAAAAGCCTAGCCTCAAATTAACATGAATTAAAGATTTGAGCTGCAAGTACCTCTTAGCAGATACAAAAATAATATTGATGGAGCTGAGGCAGTTGCATAACCCTAGACCTGAAGTGGAAATGAGGCAGCCTGTATCAGGCACCTGTACACTACTGTTCCAGGTGGTTAAGGTCTCGCTTGTGCTTCTGTTCTCTATCAGCAGTGAAAACTGAAGAACAAAAAACCAAAACCAAAGTAAAAGAAAAAAACCAAAACCTAAAGTAACCAGCTAGCAACCAAAACCCTACCAAGTCTTCCTGAACAAGGAGCTCCTTTCAGCTGGATATTAATTAGAGAAGCAAAGGCTGAATCTCCTGTCCCTCTGCTGAGCTCCTCACAGTGAAAAGTACAAAGTGAGGGCCTGCTGTGTGGGTAAACTGATGACTCACTTTTAATATCAGGTTGAGCCAGGATCCTGAAGGCTGCCAAGTTAACTCTACAGGGATCCCCACTTCAGCCCACTCACATTTCCTAATAACAGCACAGCATTTCAGCAGGCTGTGCTTAAGCAAGGCACTTTGATTTGTAAACAGAGGCGGTCTCGGAAACAACATACCAGTGTGGTTAGCTGGATAATGTCATAAGACAACAAGGTATAATGGCAGCACTGGTATTAAATGGCCAGAGGATATTGCTCAAATTTGAATGTGACAGCAATTAATAAGAGATAATTTTTAATGGTATTTTTAAATTCTACCCGTGCTTTCTGTCCCAGGAGAGGTATTACTGCCCCTCTTTGAATCATACAGAGAGGAAAAGGCTGCTGGTAAATGCATGCCTACAGAAGTACATGTTTAAAAGAATTTTAATTTATTGTTAGATGACTGAAAAATATTTTATACAAAATAGACTGCTTGTTCCTATGTTTTGACATAAGGGCTTAAGCCATCATGCTTGCTGGAATAGTTTTATGGGTTCTTGAGACATTTTACGTCAGGTCCCCAAGTCTCAGCCTGGTAAAATTTAGGATGTGGAGAAACATCCCAGAGTACTGACTCACTCCTGGCAGATTTGCATCTCATTCTATCCTGGCATATGCTACAACTCATGCACTGTTGCCACGCAGATCAAACGATGCATGTTTATTGTCTTGGTCACATGACTGAAAATATATCACCGTGTAAGCTCTGACTTAGGCTTCCTGCTTGAGGACAAACCTCTCTCTGTTCAGACATAAAAAAGTTTCGTAAATGAGATGTCTGTTTGGTTATAAGGCTGCACTGCGAAAATGATTGCAAATCCAGTAGCGCATTCTGAAATGTTAAACAACTCTGTGAAGGAGGTTTAACTCCCTAGCCACTGTTCTTACCTACTTCACCCACTTGGCTAAGGCTTCAGCTTTCTTTGTGGCAAGCAGTCTTCCACATGCCTAACGCTTGGCACTCATTCAGGATTACGGCCTTGTGCCTGTCCCGTAAGCACAGCATAATGTACAGGAGGTTTAACTCCTGTGGTAGGAAATAAGTGCTTCTTTCCTTCTCACTAAATCACTTTTACTTCCACTGGGCAGTCACAGAAAGTGAGGAGAAAATCCTAACCAAGAGTTATATAAAAATTGAAACCCAGGCAAACCAAAGGAAAAGTTCTTAGCTGACTGCTGCCACTGCACCCACCTAATCACTCCCAGCCAAGGCCCTGGGGCAGGAAGCACCCACCACACTCTCAATCCACTTATGCTTCATCTGCATGCAGTAGGTCATCAACCCTTAACTTCCTGCTGGGGTCGTGCTCCATAGACCTCAGGAGGACCTCTCCACATTAAGGTCCTGGATGTGCCTTACATGATTCATAAACCATGATTTTTCTTCTGATGTCTGTAATGATACAATATGATATAAGGCTTTTTCAAACTTTATTCAGAATTCAAGCAGAGAACTGATTTTAAATTACCTTAAAGATTGCAACAATAAAGAAAAAAATGTTGTGATTCCTAACTGTACCAGTTGTAGCAGGTCTTACAGATATTGATGATGATATACATCTGCATGTGTGTGAGGCAGTTCTTTTGGCAGGCAACCATTTGGCTAGAAGCCTGTTGGGGAGGAGGAAGAAGAAGACACCAATTTTTTCAAAGGATGTAATATTAAAACAGTATGTAAATCACAGAATCAGCTAGGTTGGAAAAGACCTCTGATGTCATCAAGTCCAACCTATGACCTAATACTACCTTGTCAACTAGAGCACAGCACTGAGTGCCTCATCTTTAAACACCTTAAACTTATAAAGTGCCACCATTTCCTTAAACACCTCCAGGGACAGTGACTCCACCATCTCCCTGGGCAGTCCATTCCAATGTTTTGTCACCCTTTCTGTGAAGAAATTCTCCCTAATGTTCAACCAAACCCACCTCTGGTGCAGCTTCTCTAATGTTCTCCATGTCCTCTAATCCTGTTGCTGGTTGCCCAGGAGAAGAGGCCAACCCTCACCTGGCTCAAACCACCTTTCAAGCACTTGTACAGAACAATAAGGTCTTCCCTGAGCCTCCTGTTCTCCAGGCAGAACACCTGCAGCTCACTCAGCTGCTCCTCACAGGACTTGTGTTCCAGATCTTACACCAGCCTTGCTGCCCTTCTCTGGACAAGTCACTGTGGAATTTGCCATTCCTGAGTTCCTGGCTGGCTTCCTATAGATTCTTCATGTTCTAGGTTATATTTCTAAATGGAGCATCTTCTAAATTTTAAATGCTGAGTGAATAATCTCTACAAATCTTTTTTTTTTTTCCAATATAGCACAAAACTACAAGAACTTCAACAGGATTTTGGTGCAGAAAGTACAGAATTTGTCCCAAAACTTACCAAAGCAGTAGCAAAAAATGCCCTTCTCCTATGTATGTACACTTGGCATAATTTACACTGCACCGAAGGCTTGCAGAAATAGTGGTTTAATTATAATTGGTCACCACACCTTTTGGCAGCACTAACTGTAAATGATCTTTGTGTTTATAGTGCACTGAAATGAGTTCATTTTTCATTGCAGTGATATTTTTCCACTGATATACAAACAGACAGAGACAGCATGGATATTGCCAGCTCTATTCTGTTTTGATGAGAAAATGCCAAAGCTAAGTCATCCCAGTGTTCACAGCAATTAAACCTGGCACAAGTGCAGTAACTGTATTTTCTTGCTGTTGGGACTAACCCTGATGGTATTGATGTGACTGTTTCTCATTTCAGTATTTTGTACTTGATAATCTTCTCAGAAGACAGCATAAGGGTATAGATTTTTTTTTCAGCGGTTTCCTAAATCAGGCACATGTTAAAAAATATCAATGAGCCTTCTATGGATATAGATGTCTCAGGACATTCAGGATTGTAATGAGAGTCAGAGACGAGCATGAAAGAGCCTGTGGATGAGAAGTTGGAATGGGATGTACTGTATCATTTTCATCTGTTTAATGGAAGTCGCAGGAATAAAATTACAAACTTTTGTAATGCCCATGAGAACACAGGGGGTCCGTAGTGCATTTTGAGCACATGGGAGCACAAAAATGCAGCAAGAAGATTTCTTGTACTATTCTATTGAAGAGCAGAAGTTTTTAACACTTCTGGTTTGTTTTTGTTTTGTTTTGGTTTGGTTTGGTTTTTTTTTTGGTTCCTACTTCACGTAAAAAACCAATCCAAAACTACTTTTGCCTCCAAAATATCCATTAGTCAGACAACTCACCTGGGATAGTGCTGGAATAGCTTAATATCAAGGCTGATCTTTGACAAGCAATAGAAAATTTTCTGAAACCAGAAGCTCTCTCCAGGAGCTGAGGAAATTTATTATATCTCCCTTTCAGCAAATTTTGGAAGTTTTAGTATCAATAAATTTTCTGCCAGTGCTTGGTGAAAACAGATGGATGCACTGACATCAAGGAGTTTGCATTGCTTGTGTCTGCTGTGAACTCACCACTAGCTGGGAGGTTTCTGTAAGGTCCTTCATAATTTAGAATTCCATTTACTTTTTTGTCTGCAAAAAATTAGCAAATTTGAAGTTCCAGCTGCTGGATTGGTTTACAGACTTGACTTTATTCGACAGTCTGCTTTATAATTCCAGTAGTGACATGTAGGAGACTTATTTTGGCCTCTGTGAGATTAAACAAGATGAGGCCTGCCAGGCCTTCAAGAAACCCACGTGGCAATAAGAAGTGCAGATTCAGCAAACCTCTGTTTTTCTGTAGCCCTAGTTCTGAAAAATGAATGTATATATGAGCACTTCAAATTAATTGTGGATACAGAATGACAAAGATTATAGATATATTTGAGAGTTTAGGAGCATAATTGCTATGAATTTGAGAAAAAAATTATAAGTGATTTCGAGGAAAAAGCATAATACCTTGCCATTACATTTTTAGAACAGACAGTTGCAGTATTTTGCAAAAGTACAAGAGAGCTGTAGTTCCACAGGATTACAAACCCCCAACTTCATACAGGAATTTTTGTGCTTATTTTTTTGCTTTTCATCATAGACTATGTAAGAGTGGCAAGAATTCTTGTCTACAGATGTTACTAATAATCATAATTTACATGAAAGATGATCAGACACTTTGGTAATGAGCAGTAGCTAGGTTAAAAGTTTCATTTTTCTAATAAGCATTTCTGATTTGACACTTCTTCATCAATAAAAAATCATTAGCACCTGATAAGAGACCTGATATTGCAATATACCAGTATGAATGACATTCATTCCCTGCTTGTTATGCTTTTTCATGGACTGAGCAGTCCATGAATGCTCAGTTACTGCCAAAGCCAGATAAGAACTCCTTTGCTATTTCATACGCTGTTCTGATGAGGATTCTGGGACTCAAGAAGACCTCACCTATTTCTCCAGTGTAAGACTTAGTCTCTAGTGAATTTTAAGGCCAGAAGAATGCGTTTCAAAGAGTACACCCACTTCTCCCTGCAGGTCTTAACATCAATTTGCTAATCTAATTAACATGCAAGACAATTTAAACAATACATTGACTCAACTGCTCTTGGAGCCCCATGGCACCTAGTTAAGTTACTTTCCAACACTGCTGTAAATCAAAAGAGAAAGTCTAAGGTGGCTGTGTTTGCTCTGTGTTTCAGTTTGGGACCCTGATTGCTTTACCAACTGCTCATTGATGTTGTTTTCATAGCTTGCTAAGGAATTCTTCATTTCTTGCTCCAAGATTTTCATTTGTATCCTCACCTGACATGCAAGGTAGACTTCAGCTTCAATATAATATGCTTAAATATAAAAAAACAACAAGCTGTTCAGGAAAAGTACTTGCAAAGGACAAAGCATACAGCAAAGATTTAACATAAGCAGTAGAAAACCATATATTTCTTTGGTGTTTTGCTTTTAAGGTTTCCATTCCATCTGGGCACAACTCCCATTCTTACAGGGAGCAATATAGACACATTGTTTGAGAGGAAAGTAAAAACTTGGACAAAAATCTTCAACAACAGTTTCCGTGGAGAGAGCAGCCCAGCAAAACAAAGCAAAGGATAAAGAGTGGAACAAAATGTTACTGGCTTGTACTGGTAGATGGTAGCCGAAAAGCAGGAGAAGAGAGAGCAGACAGGCCCAGGGCAGGATCAGTCCTCATCACTGACCCTGCTGGGACAGTTCCTGTGCTCTGGGCTGGGATGGTTCCCTTGGGGAATCAGAGACAGCAGTATGTGGATCTCTAACACAGAGTTTCAGGCAGGTCTGGGTCGTGATGCAGACTGGATTCAAATCAATACTTTTTCCTATGCAGAGAAAGTGTCTGAGAAGAATCAGCTCCCAGCTGTGCAAGTTTTGTCACAATGAAATTTCTAAACCAACATTAAAAATGGCAGTGAAAAACAATTGTCATCCATTTCCCAGCTAGCAGACCCTTAATATTTTATATTACTATTTAAATGGTTTTTGCTGTCTTACATTTGTTCTGCTTTTTATATAAATATGTATGTACAATTATATATACATATTTATATGTATATAAATATATATCTACAATTCTGTTAAATATGAAGAAAACTCAGTGGTATAGTTAGGGGTCAATGCAAGGTGAAAGTATTGATAAGTTTTGCTTAAGTCTTCTATTCAAGGAGTGTTGTTTTCTTGGAGTTTTCACCTAGTTATAGACAAGACTGTTAGAGCTGACAAAATTTAATGAGATTATGAAATCAAAGGATTTGATGTGATCCTGTGAGTTTAGAAACACAGATGCTAAATATTCTTTCACAAACAAAATGCTGCGTAAGAAGAAATAAGTCTGGCAATGAAATTGAATATATTTATATTTAATATTTAGTTATCCCCATGTTTTTTTTTCACAATATTTTGCAAATGTCAACACCTGTAAAATACAACCTCTGTACCTGATATCCTCTCTGCAAATACCTTATTAAAATACCTTTCTGAGACACTTTCACTTCAGGCAAGTAACTTTAAACTTTTTTAGGGAATGCTTGTTCGTATTTATAAAATTTCCCTTAACGCTCCTATAGTACTTTTGTGGTATCTGGCAATGACCCCTATATTTGTGCTTGCATGCTGCACATACTGTCCCATCGTCCCTACTGGGTGGTGTATAGAGATTCTGCAGGATGAACACATTATTCATTTCTCTGTTTATTAGTAATCCTTTCCTTGAATGGATCACATACTGAAGACAGTATTTGCGACTTTAAGTGAGTCTGCAGCCAATATTTTATATGCTCAGATATTTCAGACATGGAACTTTCAAGATTCACAAGTCATTCTTAAATTTAGAAGTGTAAGGACACCATAGAACTCAAAAAAAAAAAAAAGTCAATCTGGGTTTGAGATGACTTTGAGAAGCTTTTGCTGTTATAATGTAATCAGGAGTCATAGAGTCATAAAGGCTGAAAAAGATTGTTGAGTCCAAGCATTATGATCTGAATTTGAAAATTATCTAGCACCATGTGAGTGTAATTCTGATTTAGATTGGAGAATGTACTGTAACACAGTTTTATTTTTGTCCTCAGTGCATAAAGTGTAAAATTTGGTTCAATGATTGAACTACTCAAGTTCAACTTGACTGCCTTGAAGTTTTTTGTTATTTAAACATACATATTGTATAATTCTTGGGCATATATGTTCTATACGTCTAATTATGAAGTTATAATCTTCATAGAGTCTATCAGCATGGCCCAGTGCCACCCAGGGGGATTGTCAAAAATATGACATTTCAGCATATCCTCCATTTCCAAAAATCTTCATAAAACTTTCCATGGCCAGCTGTAACTGCAAGCCCATCATAGAAACAGCTGTGGAATGAATGGGATTTACCAGTGCCTCCTTCTCTTAATCTCCAGGGGATTTCTGCTCACAGTCTAACTACCTCACCCTGTTTCATCACAAAGCAACTCTCAGTTACTGGTAGAACTGTGAGAAGACAGAGTTGCACTGGCTGCTCTTCCACTAAAGCCTCTGGGGGCTGGAGGGGTTGTGGCAGAGCTCTGGCAGAGTGACCTGCAGGCTTGAAGTTCCTGCTGGACTCCCACCACCTGCATTCCTCCAGGGGCTCTGATGGAAAACCACAGCTCAGTCCTTTGGGCTCATGGCTAGATACAACCCACTTGAGAGAGTCAAAGACAGGTTGGA
Source organism: Sylvia atricapilla (assembly GCF_009819655.1). Classification (NCBI taxonomy): domain Eukaryota; kingdom Metazoa; phylum Chordata; class Aves; order Passeriformes; family Sylviidae; genus Sylvia; species Sylvia atricapilla. The sequence goes on from NC_089140.1 coordinate 30,825,513, forward strand.
AAAAGGCAGCCAAACCATCAGGACAAGCACATCAAACCTCTGTCCTGACTCCTGGTTCTGGAATAATACTTCACCTGAAATACATACTCCCAGGTTTCTCCTCCAGTTTCTGGAAGTGATGGTTATTTCAGAAGAAATCAGTAAATGTCAGTGTGCATAAAATATGAGGCAGATCAAATAAAGGTATTTCAGTATTAAAAGCCATTAATTTTGTGCAACATACATTTGAATTACAGTATTATTAAATTCCATTAAGCTAAAATGATATATTTAGCTCAGACTTCAGAGTGCTAATTTCATAGTCCCCTCCAAGCTGTTCCTGCAAAGGTGTTAGGGGTAATTAACTGCCATTTTCTCAGTAATTCAGAATCTGCAATCAATCAAAATGGAGGGCCTGGGCGATTGTAGAAAACAGTAACACTTAGTTTATTATGTAGTACATTCTCATTCTGGTTGTTTTATGATGGGATCAGCTACACTTTTTCCTCAGAATTTATTATGCTTACCCTTCAGCCAATTAGTTTTTCTCACTTTACTTTAACCTAAAACCTGGTGAGTTTGTTATATATACGTGTAAGTTTGCCTGTCAGTTATATTGGTCATAGACCTGCAGGACTGCGTGTGTTAAAACAATTAGGAACACAGCATTGTCCAGAAAAATGGCAACTTCTCTTTCTTAACACAGTGGTTTTTCTTTAAAATGTATGATGGGGAAAAGGAGAGCAATGAGAAGGCCATTTCCCATAGCTCCAAGCGCCTGGCATGAAGGGATGGCCAGAGGCAGCAGGTACAAGCTGTGGAGTCCTGCTCTCCAGCCTGTGGTACCTGGATAGGCTGTGCTTCCAGACTGCACTTGTGCTGCAAGATCCGCTGTCACCAAGGCTTTGTGATGATGATGGAGCAGAGATATTTGATCTTCGTATTCAAAATCAAGCATAGAGGTAGTATTTCCACTGAAGTTCTCATTTACTTTTGGAACTCAGTCCTGGCGCTTTGGCACACGTTGACTTTACAGCTAGTCTCACAGGGAAGGAGATTTTAAATTACAGCCAGTTAAATGGGTACTTTGCTGAATGTTACTGGTGTGGATAACAGTAGCACACCTCTGAGATGCCCTGATGGGAAAGTATAATTGACTTAGTCCATTTTTGTTTCCTAGCCATTTAAACTTGCATCTGGAAATCCTTCTCTAATTTCACAGCTGTGGTGTTGAAACATATGGGGTTGCAGTGGAGTTTAATCAGTATTAAAAAAAAAGACAGAAACTCTGAAGCAAACCAAACATTGACGAGAAATTTACCAATGTAAAACCATAAGAAGGCTGAAAGGCTCCTGCTGTTCCTGAGAGTGTTGGTAGAAATTATTGTCCCAGTGTGATAATGCTGACTGGACATTGTGAAGTATTGTTCAACCACAGCACTACAAACACCTTGACTAGGACATTATTTAACATAAATATAATTTTAAAAACTTGCTACCCTATTTTACTAAATCCAACACCCTGGGTGCCTACAAGCCCTTAACTTAAAAGTAGCTCTCAGGTGGAGCCTGTGCTCTTATTCTGTCACTGCCATTTGGTGTGCCCTGTGGGAATGCATTCAGAAGTCCTTATCCAGGCAGGATTGGGCATTGTGTCTGATTTCTCAAGGGCAGCTTAGCACATTTGGCAGATCTATGGAGAACTCCTTTATGGTAAATCACCACCACGCCGGAGCTGGTGCTGCCCTCTACTGAGTGCAGAGACCACCCGGCTAAAGGACGGGTTTGTCTGACTCCTCCACTATTATTTTCCCTTAATGAACTATAGTGGACAAAAAGACATTTTTTGATGGGGTCACAGTCTAGATCAAGAGTATGACACAGTGTACTGACAGGTGGGAGACCCGATATGTCTACAAAGTATAGGTTTTGCATACAAAGGAGTTGTCCCAAAAGCTAATGCCAAAGAACATGGAGGCAGAGGATATTCCGTTTGCAGATTGCATCACTAAATGTGGTCCTGTTGGGATACACAAAAACCCTGAGAGGATCAAAACAAACTCCCTGATTTAAACAACTGTTGTTTTAGAGGTACACTACATTGCTTTTTGACTCCAGTACTCTGTTGGGATCTGAATAATCCTAATGACCTCACAAAGTATCTGAAAGCACAGAATTTGGCAAGATAAATTGAATATTTATTTCCTAGAAAGCTTAAAGAGACACGATATTGAAAGAAGTAAGACAAAATTGAGTGTTCTAGGTAAATGTTAGATAAAAATGTTCGATAAACAAGAGAAGTAGCAGCATTACCCTTGTGGTGGTTGCAGTGATGCAGTCAAAAAATGACAAATGGTATTTCAGTCTATCTGACATAGCACCCCATAGCCTTACTTTTTTCCCCTGAAAAAACTGTGCCAACATGTATTTCTCTTTCATGCTTCCAAAAATATAAGATTATATAGAAAGAGGTGAATAGGGATCTTATTTAGGATCCTTTAGGATGAAAGAGAAACACATAGTGAAGTGGAGTAATAATTATGAGACAATGAAGTTAGGAACAGATGTTGCTGTTTATTTCTATTTCTCTCTCCCCCTCCCTATGATTACAATAAATTAGCTCTTTTTGCAATGATTAGGGAAGAAGGGGATTATACCAAGGTTAGACAGAAGCATGAGATAAAACTGACTATAACCCCACCTAAATCCTCAATTCAACATTACTCCAAGGTGGAATTAAAGCTATTATGTAATCTAGTGTTTTAAACGAGTAATGATATCAGAGCTGTGCACTGTCTTTAGACACACTTCAGGAAAAAATTAAGACAGTTTTCTATCTGGAATTTGAATTCTGAATCAACTGTATCATCACATAATTGCCTATTTTATGTTGGTTAAAACATGAGAAACAGGAAAGGCAAGTAAGGATTCAGAGATGTCAAAAGCAGAGGTCATGTAAAAAAATCCAGGGCAATTCCACATACTGTGCAACTGACAGTATAAAAGACACTTATATTGTTGAAGAGAAGGTTAGTTTGTCTGAATCATTCATAACTCTTTAGGAGTAATACCAAAGAAACAATTTTGTTACCTACATTTTTCACTGTTCATCCTGTTTATCTGCTTTTTTCATATTTGAGCTTTGAAAATCAAACCAGACATTTTTACAGCAGACATTTAGACCTTTGCTCCAAGTGTGTTTGCAATGTTCCAGAGTTTAGAAAAAGATCTCAGTCCACTGCTCCTTGGAATAAACCCCTTAAGAATTCTACGTTAAATAAAATATTGCTAATCATATTCATATTATCTTCTAATATAAGCATAGAGATCAAATAGATAGCAAAAAAAGTAAAGAAAAATATTAGGAACAAACCTCTGTGTTTACATGAATATGACAAATATTTTTTTCATTTTCAGTAACATTATCTTCTATGATAAATACAGGGGCTCATTAAGAATTTCCACTTCAAAAACCTGCTGTGTTAGAATCCAAATATATTGTGGTTTTGCTTGGGGGGAGGGATTTATTTTATTTTTGATTTTTTTTTATAGTCAGACAAGTCATGTTATTTATCTGTCCTGCAGAGGAAAAACATGAAGTTCCAGCAAGGTGTAACTGAAAGGAGACATTCAGATCTTGGAAAGCCAAAAAGGTCTGAAAAAAATGAATTAAACCCAAAATTATTGGAGCATCTCCACCTATCCTGAATCACTTGGAAAATCTTAAACAGGGCCAAAATGTGTGTGAATTGTCATGACCAATGCAAATACGTCTTTTAAGAGGTATTGCAAAGTTTCCTTTTAATTTATGAACTATTACTTCTCACAAAACCATACAACAAATGGCCTTTTACTTTCCCCTCCCATAAAACCATACAAAGCTTTTTGCCAGGCTAGTAACCATTAGCAAAAACGTTAATGTTAGTTTTGCATTGTAGGAGTCTATCTCCTGGGATATAGATACAGTAGCATGATTTAAAGTTTTGCCATAGTAAGAGTCTTTAAGTTTCTGCACACTCTGCAATTTCAATAGAATGTATATATTCTTTCTGCACTCAAGTGTTGCTTTTTTATTATTATATTTTGTTCTATTAAAAAATGACACATATGAAACTGTACTTAGAATCCTAAATAAGATATGAGCACTTCATTATACAGTTCTCATACTTTTAGGAACGATTTCCTTTAAAATGGTTCAAGCTGAAACTTGGCACACAAAGTTCTAATTGGGGAAAGGCTGGGGTGCAGAATGGTTTTACAAAGTTTCACATAAATCAGTCTTGTCATTTTTTAATTATTTTTACAGAAGAGCATGACACCCGTTTTAGTACCGTTTCTTGTTCTCTTAATATTTGCCAAGACTTAAATAGAAATAAGTTATTTTTCTGAGTTGTTTTCACAGTATTTTCTTGTCAGTTTAAATCATTTCACCTTAAATAGAAAGTTTGCCAAGTCAAAAATCCTACTTAGAACTTGCTTTGCTTCTCTCAGAGCATGTGTAGTGATGAATGTTTTCAACTAATTAAGTGATGTGAAAAGTGCCAGACTGTCAGACGCAGAAACTAAAATAGTGTGTTTGTGCATAGAACATTTTGTTTTATTTTATTTTATTTTATTTTATTTTATTTTATTTTATTTTATTTTATTTTTTATGGTTAAAATTGCAGTTGGAGGCTTCTCCAGTGTTTTGCACCACAAAGGCCTGCAACTTTGGCAGACGTGGGAGCTGGTGACAGGGATGAGGCTGGTAATGGAAGCATGCTGGCTCATCTGTGCAGCATAAAAGATGACCTGGCACACAGCTCTGTATTTTAAGTACATCCAGGATACTACTCTACCACTCATCAGACTACCCAAAATTTTTCTGAAAGCAAAAGAAAACACACTGGGGTAAAAGAATGTTTCATAGAGACTCATTGCCAATATACAGCAAAGAGATCAACTTAATTTTCCATGATTGAACACAGTGTGAGCTACTGTTGAGACCTCTTAGCTGGAAACTGTCCCCAGTTGCTTCCCTGCAAATCTAATTCAGTTATTTTCACAAAGGCAAAGTAGTAGGATATGTATTTTCTCTGGGTAAGGAGAGCAACTTTTGCTCCTTTCTTACCAGTTCAGTAAAGAATAGGAACCTTATTTCACCTATCTCCTCATGATTTATTTTTCTTTCTTTAGGTTAGGAAGGCATTAATCTATATGTTGTAAATATCTACCTCCAAAATGTAGCAATGGACAGATTTCTACAGGTATGTTTAAGAAAAAGGATGGACCTAATTCTTCAGCTGGGCTTTTATCCATTTTAACTGTTGCTTGTTATTGTTTTTTATTATAAACTGTATAGTACAGAAAGAGGAGACTGTTCAATTCCTGGGGCAAGTACCTACATTCTCAGTTACAACTCTTAGAATTATGTGAATTAGAAAATACATGCCAATATAACTTAAGACCACATTTATATTCTCTTGCCAGAAGCATTTTCTTGGTAAAAATAATTCAAATCCTTCTGGGGGTTCTTTTTTTGGGTTTTTTTGGTTTTTTGTTTTTTTGTGGTTTTTTAGATTTAATATCTGCTACGCTCTGTTCAATGTCACTGTGTTAGTACAGGAATATGGCTATAACATTCTTGCATGTGAAACTGTACATTAGGCACATTTTAACAGATTTATGTCATCAACCCACGCACAATATTAATCTTTCTTCAAGGTCATTTTTAGCTACCAAAGTAAAAGCCTTTGTAAAATTTCCAAGGCAGCTTTCAAGCCAGGCTGGTTGCAAGTTTTCAGGTGTTGGGGAAAAAAAAGAAAAGAGGAAGCTGAGGAATTCACAAATGAAGTTTCTTGGCAAAGTGTCCATAAAGGTCTGTAATGGGAGACAAACCATTCATCAGCATCCATGCAAGCTGTCTCTGTTATGAAAACCAGGGCACATTTAAAGGAAAAATAAACAGATTTATCATTCTGATTGCAATTTTATGAAGTACAATACTGAAAGTCTTCCCCTGTCTGTTCCAGACACTGACAAGATAAACTAGGCATGGCTTAGGTGGAATGTGTCACTTCTGTCAGGTGCTATGATAAGTATGAAAAGCCAGGTATGCTTCACACATGGGCTCCAAACAAATTTCAGACAAGGTCTATGTTCCTTTATTTTGTTTTCCATGTTTCATCATTGCTGAAGCCAATCAAAGACACAGGATTTGGGGATGTTTATTACCACACCAAATGGCTGAGGCCTGCAAGTATGGAAAACCACATCAAACTGTTGGATTTATGTGAGACCATGCTGACATTTAGTATAACATATTTCAGTTATAATTGCTTGAGAGTTACTCTGTTTGCTTTGTATTTTGGGGAACTTGGTAACAGGACAATGCTGGGTCAAATCCAATTACAAAGACTGTGCAGGGACAAGAGGCAGCCTGGAGAACAATTATACATTAGCATGTTACTGGCATGTGGGTACCAAATATCTGCTGTGGAGTAAATTCAAGGGTTGATCAAAGCTCACATTGTGGCTACATTAAGTTTAGGATGATTTTTTCATAAAGAAACCTTGCAGATATTGTTATTTATACATTATTTAAGAATGTGGAATGGAAATATTATATGTGAGGATGTCTGCAATGAAATCCTTTTTCTCCTACTTCTTCCTCTCCTACATTTTGCTTCCAGAAGCCCTTTAGAGTGGCTTCCTAAATGATATACATGGGCAAAACAGAGGCTCATATAAGAGACAGATCACATATGATCCCCTCTGTGCTACAACAGTTTGCATCCCACAAGTGTTGTTAGGCTTCTTTATTAACTCAATACTAATTTAAGACCCTGTCACACCTAGCAGCTATGTAAATAATCATAACTTATGTTTTTTTAGATCTGAAGAAAGACAGAAAATGAGAAAAAAAAAAAAGAAACAAAAAAGTGTGATTGAAATTGAGGAACAAACTTCAAAATATTTAGGGGGAAGCATAATTAAAAGAGAAAGCTGATACAAGAAGGACGTAACTGATCAAGCTGGAAGGTAAAAATATTAAAGGTGAAAGAGTTTACTGTACCTGTTTTCTATGTTCATCTCTTTGTGCTCGGTTTACTTGTCCCATGCTCCTCTGAGGTAATTCATGCAACTCAGCTCCTGAGTGTTTGCCTCACTTTAAAAAAAAACAATTCAGAATCAATGCCTTTGCTTTTCTGGGCTGGCTATCCTCACTGCAGGAGTGGCAGGCATCCCAGTAAGCTCATCCTGATGCTCAGACTGCCTCAGAGACAGGACATGAGCTGCACAGGAGATTGCTATGAGCTCTAGGTTCAGTCACTACCACTGACACCCACTCTGAACTGTGCTGACATCAAATGTGGATTATTTCCATTGTTTAATCCTTCCTTCATAGCAGCCAGCGTTAAATAAAGATGCAGTGCTCAGTGGGATTTTTGCATGAGGCACAAATAACTGGCTTGATTCTGGAGAGTCAGAATAACACCAAATGAAATATGAATTAAAAACTAAGACCAGAACACAGCAGGGCAGGGGAAGGAGGAGTGATGCTATGGTTCAGAACAAATCCCTGGTGATGGGAAAGCTGCATGAGATGTGATGTTGAGAAATCAGACAAAAATCGAAGCATAGCTTCCTTTGCATTCAGTACATGTATGCATTTAGAAAGTTATTCTGAGAGAAAGCTGAGCATCAGAAATATCTGTCTAAGGGTAGCACTTGGTGGCACTCTTGGACCAGTAGAAAAAAATTGCATGTTTTTTCTAATGTATACCTGAAGTGTACATTGTTCTGTGGGAAGAAAGTTCCTTTTACAAAGTCCAGCTTGCTTCAAAATTAAGCACTTCAGCAAAAGAAAAGGAATATGCCATCTGTTACTATGCAGGAATAAAGAATGTCATGTTTCACCAGAATAGCCACTGCAGAGATTTTTGTGCTGAGCTTATTAAGAGCTTGATACTGCTGATTAAAAATCCATGAAGGGGAATAGAGATATTTTCTAGTACTCAGGAGAAAGAAAATACTTGATTTCATTCTGCTACCCAGCCAACATCTTCAAATAGGGAACCATAACAGAGTGACCTTTTAATGTCTCCATCTGCCCACAATAAAATATACCTTCCCTGTAACAGAGCAGTTGACTGTGTTGGTACTTTATAATGAAGATTATAGCCATTTCTCCCTATTTGCTGGATCTTCAGGTACCACATCTTGGTTTTGACCTCAGGACTTGTTATTTATGTTCCTGTAATCTTAACCATTGTCATTCACATATGACCAGTTAAATGGATTGGGGAACGAAAAAAAAAGTTGTTTGTTTGTTTGTTTTCTGTAAATAATGTTATTAGTTATGAAAAGAAACAGGAAAAGAAAAAGCAAAATATTGATAGATTTAAACTAAAAACAGAGAAAATTAAAATGGCTTCTCTTATGAAAAAGTTGGCACTTAGAATGAGGGAAAAAAACTGGAATATTTAAGAGACCCTTTCTGTTATGCACACTGATAAAAACAAAACAAAACCTTTAAGCCTAAAAAGAAGAAATTAAAATAAGATGGATTCCATGAGCTTTATTTCCAGCTCTGGTAACTGACTGAATGCCTTATGCCTATTTTCTATTATTAAAAGGACTGTTAAGGAGACAGTAATGAAGAGATCAAAGATAAGAGGCAACCTGATGCCCATAGATAAAAATGAACCATAAAACTGTACCTTCTGGGATCATGGGATTGATTTCAGCAGCCCCACTACTCTGTAGCAAAAATCCTATTGATTTGACCAAGGCTAGACTTTCAACTTTTGGCTTTTAAAAAGGAGAAATGATTTTACAGAAATAACATAGGTATTGTGCCAGGTGCACATTAAATAAAGACGGGGATTCCCAATTAATTTCTGCTTCAGCTGCAGAAACTAGGCATTTGTGATTCAAAAAGTAAAGGAAATTTGTCATTCTTTGAAGATTGGAATATGATTTATTTACTAGGGTCATGTTGAGAAAAATGGTGACAAAAAGAACACGTAGTGAATGGGACCCAAAATGAGATTTGGGGATTCTGTTTACTCCTGAAGCACACACCACTCAATAAGCAGGAGGCTGAGAAACAGTTCTAGGAGAAAGCCATTATCCTAATAGAATGGTCAATTAAAATATACTGTGCTCTAAGCAGCAAATTTTAAACTAGATCTTAGGAAAAAAAAAAAAAAAAAAAAAAAAACAAACCCAAAAAAATTTTAAAAACATTTAGGAAGGTCACTGACCCAAACCTGCATGAAACTCACAAAGGTGGTACAGGAGCCAATGTGTTGTCTCCTCGCTCCCAGGGTGCATGTGCATATGCCTCTCTCTGGCTTGCCCTGAAAATCTGCCTTTGAATTGGTCTAGGTAAGAACTATCCTTAAAATTCCCAAAATTCCAAACAATCATGAAATTTCATTTCTGTTCCTGAGATGTATGTGTTTTGGCTGATATGAATAAGGGCATCAAAGGGTCAGTTCTTCTCTCCATTCATGACAGTTATCTATTTTCTTTAAAATTATTCCAGAATTTCAATTAAACAGGAATATACTGAGTTGCTGGGGAGCGGCTTCTAGTGGCTCCAGCCATAGTTTGAGTGGAGACAGTGCATATGTGTACACCTCCAGCCCTTGCAAAGGGAAGTGGGGGGCTTAGGCTGGGTGGGGGCAGCAGCTCACCCTGACAGCCCCCTGATCCTCCAAAGCAGGATCCAGCTGGTGGAGCATGTGGCAGAGCCCCTGGCATAGCCATAAATTACTTCCAGTGTGTATGACTATGATTAGCTGTTTGACTTCTTGTTAAGCAACACTTACAGTATCTGTAGGCACACAGTAAGCAGTTTGGAACTGCTGATTGCTCCCTGATTTACGAGGGGTGGTGGAGAAGGATGAAGAGAGACATAAGTCTGGTTTCACTGCAGTTTGGAAATCGGAAGCAAAATGTAACTGACAAGGAAACTAGACAGGAATTTAGTTGTCATCCCCAAATACACACTTTTCATTCTTTTGGGGCTTGCCTTTTACTCATTTTTTCCCCCTTAAGTAATTAATGCACTATTTATTTTACAAACTTCAGCTAAAAATTAGAGTATCAATATAGGAAAAAAACCTTTCCAGATAGCATTTATACAATAACACATCCAGACTATGCAACACCAATACGGATAAGTATAAATAAAACACAGTTCAGATTCATGAGATTTCCAGACCAAATGAGGTTAAATGTGCTTGGAAGAAGTTCAGCTACAGATCTGCATTTTGGACACATGTCCCTTCCTATCTTCCCAACTTTTGGACACTTGCTCATCATTTCTTTCTCAAATGATGTTTCCAGATCAACAAACTTATCCTTCCCTAGGATCAGTCATTTCCTTAGTCCTGCCTTTTAGAAAGTAACCCTTTTACTGTCTGTTTTATGACACTAGTAACACTGTGCTCCAGCTCTGTATTAATCTTCTGAGAATGTTATTTATTTTACAGTATTGGCACAGCAGGAGACTTTCCTCTGCTTTTGACCAGGGCCTCTGGAGACAGCAGACACATCACCAGCACAGCGCCAAAATAATACTGCAGCACATTCCACCTAAATTAGCATAAAATACTGCGATAACACTATTTCTTTTTCTTCTGATACTGTTCATATTGATATATTATGCTACGAAGAGCAGACTGAGAGCACAGTTTTACTCTCCTGTAACCCCTAACCATACCCTCCTACTTGTCCTAGCTTTAGGCCTTCAGTAGAAGTCCTGCTATTCCCCATTTTGGCTTCGCTGCACAGTGCTATGAATCATCCTACATAAACTGCACAGACACACAAAACTAAGAATTTACTTGATTTGTCACTTACATAATATCTTAGCACTGGTCTCACAAGGAGTCTGTTAATTTAACTAGTGAGAATACTACTCCTCTTATAATTTGTGCGAGAAATTTTTCTAATTAGAAAATCTACTAACTCAAGGAGAAAAAGGTCTTGGGTTAAATTTTGTACCTGCAAACAGAAACATTGTCAATTTTTCAGCACTAGGACTTTTCATGAGAAGACATTTTGAAAACTGTTTTTCAAAATATATTGTTGGTGTTTCAAGACTAAGAGTAAACGAAATAGCTCAGTGGTGAAAGGCACTTCGTAGTAAGACTAACAGAGTGGAAGTCTTTAACCATGGGTGGCATTTATCGAAGAGAAGCTTCTGTTTTCTAGAGCTTTAATAAGCAGAGCTGCACAAATACTGGTCCCATGTAGGCTGTTTTCTTGATAGAAAGAACTAGACTAATTTTTATATAATCCCTGTAGAAAACAGTGTGAATGAACATATTCCATAGTTTAGGGCACATTTCCAATATATTCCATTCGCTAAATTTATAGTGAACTTAGCTAATGGGATATAATGGAAATGTGTCCTAAACTTTAGTGCTGCCTCTAAAGTAATGAATTATTATTTTTCTTTTTCAGAGAATCTCCTTAATTCTACTCTCTAGTTAAATTTTAAAAAATAATAAAAATAACGCAATTCCTAAAATAAGTCAGTGGATAATTAAATGACTAAGTCTGAAGCAACCTGAGAGACATCCACATCCACTCCAGAGCTCAGACATAATGCAAACACAGTTGTATATTTTATCATGTTCTATCACAAATTTTCACACACACTTGGCTAAGTCTTCCTGATGTTTCTGAGTTCCAATGCACACAAGTCTGACAACCCCTCAAAGACAAATTTCCACAACAATTTCATGAGCAGGGCTCAGTTTTCTTCAAAAATGTCCTTCATTACTAGGGGTAAAGCATTTATTATCTGCCTTTTCTGTAAGATTCTAATGGTTACATGACTTACATGTAAAACATATGGATTTATGTTCGGGTGGAAACATCACTCACTGCACTAAAGAGGATTAAGACACCTTTTAACCTTCCCAGTGAAGCTTTACAGACAAGCACTTAGGAGTACCTTATTAAGAACAAGGCTAAGTGTAATTGAGCACATTACTGCAATTCAGTACAGTCAAGGGGGTTATAGTCTCAGCCACCAAGACAGTTTCTGCATTTTACTTTGTGACTGACATAGTGCTGAGGGCTAAAGTATAATCTGATGTCATCCTTTTTACATTAATATATTTCAGATGTGTGTACTAGTGGTATTGTCACAGCACAGCAGCCTACTCAGGTTGGTGGTATGCAGAAAAATTCCTCCACCTCCAGTATTGCTCTTTAAAAATCTTAGTTCCAGGTCTTACAACAGCCATTGATATTTAACATGACCGATACTGAAGTTTTGATGGTTAAAAGTGGGCTTATGTGAAAACTAAAATGCTGTGATGAACTCAACACTGACATGGATTTTTCAGCCTATTTTTTTCCTTGCTCCCAAGGGAACAAACTAGTCTACAGCAAACCCAGAAAAGAACGTGCATGTGAATAAACACAAAATAACTCTATATTATAAAAAAAAAACAAAAAACAAAAACAAGCCCCCAAGTGCAGTAAAGACAAACCCAAGTTGCTTGCTCAGACCCAGAGCTAAGGATGCCTTCCTCTCCTTTCCGTCATGTATAATTAGGTGCAAAGTTCTGCCTGGAGCTTTTCCCATGTGCCATGGAGTCCACAGAGTGGTTTGTATTCCCCATAGATGAACTTGGGTCACTTTTCTTCAAACAGGGGAAATAATAAAATTTCTGTCCTCTGCCCAACAACTTGTGGCCATGAAACTTATAGAAATTTAGGATTTCATTTAAGTAGACAAGAATCTGCAAACTGGCCACTAATTAAAATTTTACTAAAGAACAAACAAATGCACTTACACATCACAGCATTTGAATGAGCTTTCTTTCACAGTGTGGCCATGGAAATCTTTTTTCCTATACAAACGAACTACAAAAAGGATATGAAATATGAACAGAGAAAAACTAGATGAGTACCTGTATTAACAGCGCTTTGAAATATATGAAAATTATAATGTAAACTAAAGCAACATGGTGACAGCAGCTAGGGTAAATACCAAGATTTTGATGCTGATATACAGAGTGGGTAGAAATCCTATTTCTTTTCTAGTCTTATTTCAGTTAGCTGAAATACTCCTTCTCATCCAATACCAGTTGACAGAAGTTTTGAGCTCTTTAGATGACAGATGTGGAGAAAAAGCCCGAAAGAAAAAGCAATACTCCACCATGTGGCATTGCATGAGAACAGGCAGAACTCTTCCTCAAGTAGACTTTTCTAAGTCTTACATTGATTTGTAACATAAAGTGTAACATTATAATGGATCAGAGCAGTTTTTGTGGAATCATATTCTGACACATTTGAAAAAAAACCCAAAAAACAACCAAACAAAAAGACACTTACCAAATTCAGTAAATTTCACAAGAATATAAATTTGGGGGGAAAACCCTTTGGTTCACTTCCTAACAATGCAATTCAGGTACCTAGAATGAAATAGTCCTCTATTGGAAATGACCATTTGCACATTTAAAATATTTTATGTGACTCACCAAAAATTAGACAAGCATTTTTATTGGACTGAAAATATTTGGTGGAGAGATAAGAAAGGCCTTTAAAGAAAAAAACCTTCAAATTTCCTTTCATTCTCAGCAAAAATTTTGAGATTTCAAAACTCCTTAAACTGATTTTTTTTCCTTTTCACTCTTTATGAAAGAGCTTTCTCTCTCTTTTTTTTTTTTTCTTTTTTTTTCTTTTTTTTTCTTTTTGGGGGGGTGTGTTTGGTTTTAAATCCTTCTCTTCTAGTCATATAGGAAATACTACTTTTCCATATATTAACTAAGGTTTATTTTCTAAAGTGTGCTCCAGTGAAAAAACAAAACAAGTCTAACCATAAGTAATTGCAGTAATAATTTTTGCCTGGGAAATGACATTTGCTATACTCAATTACTGGGAAGATATAAAGTTATTTGCAACAGCCTGTCCTCACTTTTCTCATCATAATATGGCATAACCACAGATTTACAGGATAAATATAAAACAGTAATGAACAGGATGATGCTGGGTTCTATTTGCGGATCATTTATGACAATGGTTTTGCAAACCAGACATTAAAGTGAGATAGAAATAACCACAACACAAATGACTCCAAAACTAATCTGTGAGCATCTGCATATTTTGGTAAGTACTTCAGAAATACTACATGGATAGAGAAATGGATGTGAACATGCATATTTTTCTCTACCTCAGAAACCTTATAACTGTTCCATAATACCATTCCTTTGGCCCAGAAAACTAAGAGTTTAAGTTTAACTAATGTCTAGTCATAATGAAAAGATGAATTTTCAAATTATATCTATGAAACAGGAATTATCCTATCAGAGAAAACTAGAAAAATATGGGATTTAGTAATAACTAATTTAGACATAAAGCAGGCCGCTTATGCTCAATTCAGTTTAATGTCAAGAAAATCATATCAAAGGTAGTTATTAGCACATCCCATACATCATCAGTGCAGACTTATTTTTAGTCACAACATATGAAATTTATTTGAAAGGCAGAGGTCCTGAACTGCTTCTCTGGGGAGAATGTAGATACACCAGAGGTGAAGTCAAGCCCATCTTCACAAATTCAAAAGCTAACACTGAGAGGCTCCATAAAGAAATTAGAAATACATATACCATCTGTGCACTTTTCATTTTGGGGGCTTTTGGTAGGTTTGTGAAGTTTTTTCAGCTGAGAAACAAATAGCTTTACTTCTAGGAAAGTACTTTGTAAAAACTGGTCATCTTTAAGGACATGAAGAGATGACCAATTTCGAGAAAAAATGAACCTTCAAACATATATCTAATAAAATGGCGTTATCCTGAAAGAGGGTCAGAGGTCACTGATTTATTATCTATAACAGAAAAAGAGCTGATCCAAAAATTTTATAGTGCTCCAAAACAGTTCTCATTTTTCTGATATTAATATTCATGTTTATTATATTATTGTTATTCATGTTTATATATTATTCTGATATCAATATTCATACCGATGTAGGATAAATTTGCCTTCTCCTTTACTCCAGCTTTTAAATGTTGACTTGACTGATCCATACAGAATTTTTAAGTTATCCCTGTGCTATTGCATTTACTATAAGGAAATAAAAGCACAGGCTGTGACTGATCACTGGGAGCTGTAGCCTACTCCTCGAAAAGATGCCTCTGGCTTCAGCCAGCTCCCTGAATGACTGCGAGTTATTCCATACTAATTTTAACAAATGCTTTCCATGAAATCTGGGACCATACTTGCACAGCCTGCAATTCCACTGACTGCTGCACTCCAAGCCACCATCAGAAGCTCCATGTGCTGGGCATGGATGTATCACAATGAGGTCATGCCCACTGATAATGGCTTTGCAGGTAGAACTGAAATATTATTTCTGATTGCAGATTCCTTACCTGCAACTCAAGTCAAAGCATTTGATAAAAATCTGCTTCTTCAGTGTCCATTCACATACTGAATGTGAGCTTCTAAGCAACACAGTACTGATAGACTAGCTCTTACCAGAGCTTCTTAAACACATATTTCTCCTCACTCAATTTGTGCAATACAATGAAATCCTGCTCTTGAATGGGACACCGTATTTCTAGTGTTTTAAGAATACTCTTAGAGAAGTTCCCATATACCAAAGGCATCAGTGAAAGAAAATATAAAGGAAAGAGGAACATGGATAATAATGAGCAAGAGAGCTTTGGAGGGCAATTTTATTCCTATCTTTTTATCTGTATTCTTACTAAGTATCATGCAGATTTAAAGACCAAAAGTAGCAGCTTAACCTTCTAATCATATGAAATACACTAAAATAATCCATAGAAAAGGAAGATATCAATAATGAATATTGTAGCAAAATTCTTTTCTCTGTCAGGTTTCTTTGCTAAGCACTAAAATCTGCTGCAGTTTCACTCACCTTCTGTACAGAAAGTTCAGTTTCATCTGTTTTGATAGATAGATTTCTCAAATAAGTTATTTTCCAAGTTCAAGTGTCTCTGGTGTTGACAGAAACATTCTAGGCCTATCAGTCTGGGAGAAGGGAGGAGACCATCTTGTAATCAATCTTGTAGAGCAGGGGTCCTTAAAAGGGGAAAACTAAAGCTTATTCCTTCTTTGCCTAGGACAGTTGGCTTCAGGGGATCTTGAAGTCGTGGCCAGACTGCAATTGCTTTTACTTGCTTAACATCAGGTCAGCTGAGTGGCTTGGGACAATATTTACAATTGACTTTAACCCAACTTTAACTTAACTATATGTAAAGTCATGAAGAGCAAAAAAACTCTTGAGCTGTTTCTGTAAAAAACTTATTTACTGACAGTATTGGAGCAGTGCAAAGCTTGATTTTCAGTCTTATTTTTATTCACAGGAATCCAGAAGATACCTTCTCCTTATAAACAAAGTCTACTGGATACTGAAGCCTCTCAGACTTTATTAAACATACAGAACTTCTAAAAGCTAAATAGCAGAATAGAATCAACATTTTGCTAAGAAAAATACAGGCCTTCTAAGAATGAAACTCTTTCAGTCCTTCTATAGCCAAAAGTAATAGTCCTGAGAGCATCAGATCACATTACCTCTTCACAGCAAAGGTCTGTACTGTCTGAGGACTATCTAAGGTTGAGATGCTTCCAAAGGAATAGTGTTTACTCAGAGGCAGATTTGATCATGGCTCATGTTTTTCCAAAAGGCAGCTAACTTGCTTAAGCCCTTTAAAAAGATCCTTTCCCTAGAGCTCATCCACTGGGCTGTTTGGGCTGAGTATTTAAAGCAGTAGCAAAGTGCCAGGTCAAAAGCAAAGAATTTGTTTCTAAGAAGCAAGGAAAAGACAAAGAGCAAAAGTTAATGCTGTGGATTATTGCAAGCTTCAGAGAATACAAAACAATTGTTTTAGAGACAGCTAAAAATACTTTCTTTTAAGACTGCTTGCTCTTCTGCCAAAGGCATGCAATACACCAAGAAATATTTGCAGAATCAAAATATTTATACTACAAAGTAGCAGTTCCTACTTTAGAAACTTTTAGCTGATTAATTGGAACTACATTTTTCATAACACGGACGAAAGAATATCAACCATAGCCATAAGTAAATATTGGCTTTGTTGTAAGCTTAATGCTAAAGCAGAAAAAAAAAAAATCCAGCAAGTTTTTTTGTCTAGATCAGTCACCTTGGTGCAACTATCAAATACAGTTACAAAACACAATTTTACTTTCTAACCTTCTCTTTGCTATGAGTTGTACTAGAATGCACCCTGAAAAAAACATACCACAAGGGCTGTACAAAAAAAAAAAAAAAAAAAAAAAAAAAAAAAAAAAAAAAAAAAAGCGCCACCTGGACTCACAGGAAGCTTTAAAATTATTTTTCTATATACTCAAAAATCTTGTCTCAACTTAAAATTCAATATAACTCTCCATTTGTAGCCCACTGGAACACAGAAAGTTAAAGGTTTATAGAGCTCAAATTTCAGGGAAGCTTTGGAAGCTTTAATAGAAAGTGTCAAGTTCAAGCTCCTTTGTTAATTACAAGCATCAGAAAATCTTGCCTTTTTATGGGGAAAAAAACCAAAGACAAGTAATTTAAATCATGAAAAGAGTGAAAATTCTTCTGAAAATCCAAGATTTCTTGTGATATTTAGCAAATGTCGAAACAGTATTTACAGTGACATCAACAGTACAGCTGTGAGGCTGCCAATATTGCCTCCAACTGTGTAAAACATGTTTTTCTTTCTTCTTTTTTTAAGTCTTTTCTTCACTTTTCCCCTTCCAAAGACACAAAACTTAGCAAGAATGTAACACGTTAGGGTATTTCTATCACTGGAGAAACAACTTGTTCAACAATCATCCATTGCCAGCTCCTGCATTTATTTTTAATTTATCTGTTTTATTGTAATCCAATAAAGAACACCCAAAAATGATACAAGTGGGTGTGAGCAAAACTCATGTGCCAAAAATAAACCAGCCTCTAAGTAAGGCCCAAAACTGAGATTATTGTATGTGGGCTTTCAGAAAAGACTAATCAGCAATAAAAGAGTTTGCACAGTTTGCTAAACTACAGTAAGGAATTCCCAGTAAGAGAATGGCAAAGCAGCCAAAGTAGAAAAAGAGCAAAGTGCTGAAAGCATTTATATTGTCTATGTTACTTGATTTATTAGCAACAACTTCAGTTCTTCACCCCAAATGTCTTCTTTCTTTGCTTGCTGCTGAAAAGGCAAAAGAGAGCAAGAAAAACTTTTGCTGCTACAAACTGGTTCAATCAGCTGATGAGGCTTGACTCTGGAGATGTGTTTATCTTCCCTAAAAGGCAAAGTGAGGTACCATGAGTATTAAGGTGTAAGAGATGAAATCATGTGACTCAGTCTTTGGTTCATCTGCAACAGTAACTGCCTCCATATTTGTCTTCAGGTTGGTATCCTCAAAAATTATCTGTGCTTGCCATCCTCCTCTTTGATATGTCCTTCTTACCCATCCATCAAAATTGTCTCTCAAGCCACTACATAAATTTACATGATTTTTTATATATATGTATGCATATATAAACGGGGAACTAGCACATAATTTCTGACTGTAAATTATCAACCTCCAAACTCCCGGTGTACTTTAAATCCACCAGGGTGGGACTTCTGTGTCATTCTCTGCAATTATGGACACACCAGAATACTGCTCTCAGCTGACCTTGCAGAGTGGTGTAATACATTACAAACATCATCTGACTTCTCAGGTTTTGTCACAGTACAGGAGAAATGGATAGAAGAGCGTCTACAAAAATACACATAAATCAAGTGTCAGCATCATCACACGCAGAAACACTACAGGGACAATCCATGTTCACCTCAGGACTGTTCAGAAATTGGCTTCAACATGAAGTACACTGAAGAGAAAACACAAAAGGGTATCCTGCAGTTTCTGCTGCTACTGCTGGCATTAGCTACTTAAATCCACTTTCCTGTAAGTCTTCAAAAAGTCTTAAATTGGCTCTTTATAGTGTTATAACTTTAAAATGCCTACTATGTATACTACCATGGCATCGACCCTATAACCTGGTAACTTTGTCTTGGTACATTTGGAGCTTTAAACAAACATAAAAGACATTGATATAGCACAAAGTGAGTCCGAAAACAAGTATTGCCACACTTCAAATTCAAAACATGTTCCATGTGAATTGATGTTACTAGAAGTTGTAAACACATCTACTAAAGCGAGCTAATAGCATCAGCATTAACCACTAGAGCAAAATGCTTTATCACCTAGGAATAGAGATGAACAGCAAGTTTCCATATTTATACTTTTTACTTACAAGGCCTTCAAAGAGCTGGTTATGTTCTTCTTGTAACAGGTAGATCAATACCAAATCAACCATGGCCTCCTACCTTGGTGAAATACTAGACCACGTCACACTACAGTTCTCCCCAGAGTGCCTCACAGTAGAAAGCTGCAAGCAAAATAATTGATACCCCCCAAAAAATTCTCTCTTTTTAGCCTCCTGGGAATTCACATGAATTTCCCAGAAACACAAAGATAATCCTAATCTACTCTTGTAAAATCAAGACACCAATTAGAAAAGATGGAGTTAGAATAGCAAACATCATAACTACCAACTGGCTAATGCATGGAACTGGAAAACAGAAGTGATGCATGTGTTCCTGCAATTACATTCCATGGTTCTTTGGTGCCTTGCTTTCCAGGAGAAAAGCCAGGCAGATATTGCTTCTATCACACTTCTTTAAAAGCTCCTGCCTTTCAAACTGCAGGTGCACATACACACACAAACATCATCTGACCTAGTAGAACAGACTGTAAAGAAAAAGAGATACAAATTTTGAAAACAGGGTTTTATTGACACTATCAAAAATGTCTGAAACCTAATGTCAGGAAAGGCACTTCAGACTTCAGTCCCTTTTCTTTTTAGCTTTGGGTTTTTCTGACAGCTGAGATAATTCACTTTCTTCAACTTCATCACAATGCTTTCTTTTCTTTTTCTTTGACTTTTTATGGTCACTTTGGTAACCACTGGAGTCACTAGCAGGCAATACAAGTTCCTGCTCTCCTTCCTTGTCCTTTTTCTTTTTCTTCTTCTTCTTTTTATCATCACATAATCCATTCACAGCATCAACACTTTGCTCTTCTACATTTTCCCTGCCAAGGTTACCCATCTCATTTAAAGGCTCTTCTGTGACATTATCTTCCCCACAGTTATTCAAGCCATTTTCCTGGTGGTCAAGCACTTGAATTTCATTCCCATTCGTAGTTTCAGCGACTGCCTCCGATTTTTTGGGCCGCATGCTGTAAAGAAATACACAAAATAAACTGGATAAAAGGCATGTTAACAGGGCATCTAACACAGTGAAATGTCAACTAGTTTAAAACATGTACTTCCACCAGGCAGATAAAAGATAAACATTTGCTAAAAACAACAACAAACAGAGAGGATGATACTCTGCGTTACAGAGAATCATAAAGTTTAATACTCTCAGGGTAAATTCTATTACCTTACCACACAATAAATAATCTCTTATGAATCTTAGCCTAAGTTTCTTCTCCAAAGTGCCATACAGACCATGGCGTATTTCCTCTTTTCTCGTGCTTCTTCATCCCCTAACTCACAATTATACATTGTGTAGTAAAGCTTTTCTGGTATTTTTTTAAATCATTCACAAAAACACACAGCTAGTGGCCTATTCAGTCATATATGAAGCACACTGCTGATTTTACCAAGCAATTACCCTACTCTAATTAAAACAAAGGTGATGCCAGAAAAGTTTAAAAAAGAAGAAAAAAATCTCCACACTGGAGAAAATGTCTAAGAAGACAAATATGGAAAGAATGCAGTTAAAAACCATGGAGGTTTTTACATCCCCAGAGGCCCTGAAGACAAAACTGCTTTCACTGTAAATTCACTGAAATGATCCAGAACATCCTTCCAGATTAAAAAAAAGAAACAAACAAAAAATGCTATGAATTTGCCAGTAGGGAGTCATATTATACATTTAATCAAAACCAAAACCATGTTGAAAGGAAAACACTGCTAGGTAATTAAAAGGAAAACGTGAATGAACTCTTCTGAAGACAAGATTTCTTGCAAGGTGCCCAATTACAGAGGCCTAAGGAGAAATTTGACACATTTCTTCGTCTTTGAAATTCTCATGTTTCAGCAAGTATTTAAGCCATGTATTTGTCATCATACAATACATATGCATGTGTTTGCATGTAAGCTGACAATGCAATCACTGCGTTCAGGACCCCTGGACTGTTTGCACTTGAAAAGCCTATGCAAAAGCTACTCTTAGACACCTGGATGTGCTATTTTGAGCATGTATTATATATGTAATCAACAATTCATAGGTCAACACAGATTTTTAAAGCTCAAGAAACACCTAGTTTTACCTTTTTCCAGAGAAAACTTCCATGGAAGTCCTAAACAGTGGAAAGTTTAGTTTAAGACAATATATATATAGCTACAGTTACATATATAGTTATATATACAGTTATATATATATAGTTATATAGCTATATAAACAGAGAGAGATTTGTATAAAAATAAGAAAGTTGAAAGATTAGGATGTAATTAAATTCACTCAGCTCATAAAAAACAAATCAGTTAAAAATATTCTCTCTTAAGGCACCATACCTGCTTTTAGTGAGTCCTCCTCGAATGAAGAACACCCCAGCTGTATCAGAATCCAAGTGCAACACTTGAAATTTCAGCTCATCTCCTATTTTTAACCCCAGCTCTTGCCACTGTACAATGGACATTTGTTCAGGCTTAGGGATAGATGCATTGAAGCACCCATGTATCAGGCAGCCAATATGAGTAGGGGCCACTTTATTAATTACACCCTAAGAAAGAAAAAGAACGTCATGCAAATCTATAGCAAAAGTCAGTCCTTTCAATGCATACCCTTAAAATATTTACTTTCCTATACAGAAAGTTTTCAGTAAGTGTTTATGTACAATTTATGAAGTCGGTTTATCTAGCACTAAGTTAACACTCCTTCACTAAAATCAAAGCTATTCCTATAAACTCTTCAAACAATTCCTCTGAAAAGAGAACTGAACTGCAAGAGAACTCATCAACACATTTGATTTAGCTACAGCGAATACCTGAATAAAGCAGGTAACTATTTCTTTGCACTACAGTGATCAACTTTGCTTTGAAGCCATTTTAAATCTGATTTACTTGCCTAAAATGCTCTTCAAGCTGGCACAGCAGTACTTAGCTGAAGATAGGGAAAACACATAAAAAGCTTCTAAGTACTACACTCAGTGGGTTTCTGATACATCTGCATATGAAACCTTATCCACCTTTGTTCTACTTATAGAATTAATGACAGTCACTGAAATTTTTTCTATTCTCTTCCTAGGAAGATGGCACATTCACCCCCAAACACAATTATAAAAGACATCAGCTGTGCTGCAAAAAGTATGGCCTAACAATGAACGTAAGCCAGCTCTCACCATACTTTACCCACAAGTGCTGAACAAGGGTTTTGACAGCTTAAAACTGTTCTTTGAGCCACAGGCCTCCTTTACTGAAAACCAGGCTCAAACTCGATGTACTGCTCTTGTGCTTGAAGGAACCGAACACCAAACACTTGGGAGAGCATCCCAAACATTCCTGTCACTGTAACAAATGGACCTGTTTAAAAACTATCTGCTCTTCAGAAAGGAGCACCAGCATGACATACGCAGTTATGATACGCTATTAAATATGCAACCCTTACAATACAATGGTTTAGTAATATATAATTACATGTACATTCAACAAACCTAGGGACGGACAAAAAAAAAATTACAGTAAAAAGTACTAGTATAAACTACAAATAAATTCCTATGAATTACCCATATGTGAATAAGCTAGCATAAACTAAAATATGTGTCCACCTAAGCCCCAGACCACCGGATGACGGAGACAAGCCGAGCTCCGACCACTTAATAAAACAAGCCCAGGCGTTCGCATACCACCAGCTTCTTCCCTTTCTTGGGGCTGAAGATGATGAAGTCCGCCTCGATGTTCAGGTGGATGAATCCCTGGTCATCGTAGATGTCGCCGAGCTCCCCCACCACTTTGATGTTGTCGTAAGCCACCGGCACGCCCTGCAGGCTGGAAGGACAAGGAGGAGGTCGGCACCGGGGTTAGCCGCCAGGCCTGGCCAGCAGCGCCCGCCCCGGGCCGGCCCCGCACCTCTCGGAGTAGCGCAGGAGCTCGGCGTCCAGCTGCGCGCGGATGCCGGAGCGCTTGCGGCCCAGGAAGCGCGGGGGCAGCGCCACGTGCCGCCGGCGCGGCGCCGCCACCAGGCACGAGTAGCGCCGCGCCAGCAGCGCGCGGGCCGCCGCGAAGGACGGGGCGGCGGCGGGCGGCAGCGCCGGGGCGGGCGGCGGCTCCCGCGGCACGGCCATGCGGACTGCGGCCTGCCGCGCCGCCGGATGGCGTCGGCAGCCTTCCTCCGGCGGGGCGGGCCCGGCCGCGGCCGTGACGGAGTTCCGTGGGGGGTGCGGGGAGGCGGGGTGTGTTCTCTCGCAGCGGGGAGATTGGTGGTGCGGAGGATGGTGTCATTTTTTTAACTCTTTCCAAGCGGTTTTACGTGTCGGGATGACGGAACAGTGTGAGCCGGGAGGGCCCCGGGAGGCTCACGGAGTCCGGCTCCGAAGTGACGGGCGCACAGGGGGATGAGCCCGCGGCTGCCGGGGGCGCGGCGCTGGGAGCAGCCGGGCGCGATTCCCGCCGCGCAGCCTTCTTCCCGGGAACCGAGCCCAGCCTCCTCCGGACAGCGCGGCTGTTCGTACGCTTCCATTGGACCTTCGGGGATTCAGACAAAAGACGCAATGACAGATTACCTTAGTGGTGGTCTTCATATGCAGCAATTTTAATACAGATTTTGTCTTCTGTTGCTAGACGCCAGATCCATTTTGTGCGTGTGGTGGGAAATGTTTAAATGCATTTAATAACCACAGACTGAGGAGAACAAAAGTCCTCAAAAGGGTTGCTCGTGCACTCTACACTGCAATTACTTATAAAGTGAGCTGCAAAACTACAAATAGAAAACTTGTCCAGTTATAAACGGTGGAATTTGTGGCTGGTTAGAGAAGGTTTTGTCCAGAAAAATCATTCAGACTTCATAGCCACACAAATCGGCACAATATGATTTTACTTTAAACTGATTCCACTGAACTCATGCAAAGCATTGAGAAGGTGTTCTCTCATTGATTTAAATCTAATTTATATCAACTGAACTTATTATATTCAATGTACAGTTTCAGACTGATTGAATCCACCTGAGAAGTTAAAAAAAAAAAGAAAAAAAAATAAAGTATCCTTTATCCGTTTCATTAAAGGTGTTATAATTCTTTTTATATCGTGGAGGGCTCAGACACACTGTGGTTTTGTGAAAATAAGCCTTTACGTCAGATACCAGAAATCCTTGAACTCCCTAGAAAATATTTAGTGATGCAAAAGCCTTTGAAGCTACTCGAAAACTACATCACCAGAAAGTTTTATTTGACTGAACGTATTGTAAAGACAGGACATTGTTAGCTTTCACACATAAAACAAATGGTATAATTTGCAGTACTTTACTGCAAGTTAAGTTGGATTAGTGTGAAAGAACTGACATAAAAATGACTTTCAGATGTCATACCATGTAATCTGTATTCCTATGTGGCTTTAGTCCTCCAAGGTATTTAATGTATGTTGAAATTAATTTTCTGTTATATGGTCTCAGCTTCCTGGAAAAATATTGTATTTTTTATTTCAACTATTTGGATCATAATTAAACCCTGCAATGTGCTTTCAATCTTGGTTAAAGACTTTAAACAATAACTGCATGCACTTCTATTCCTAAAAGAAATATATGTTTTATAACTCTTTATTTATGAGTGGATTTCATTTGCAGTGAGAACATACAATAAACTAAGGGCTTTACTCAGTTTTATCCAGGATAATAAAAAAGCTACCTTTGCTCTTAAACTAAAAACTAAGACTAAGATGGAAAGGCAGCATGAACAAAAATGTGGACCTCTGTCTTTCACTTTGTAGTCAGATTGGCCAAGATGGTCTCAGAAGGGCTCTGCAGCTGTCCGTGGTTATCTCTATGGACTTCCATCACCAGGAAATTTCCCTGCAGAGATCAAGTCTGTACTTTTTAATTAAATCTCCATTTATCCCTGGTACTGTGCCTGGTTTTCATTGCACGGTGCTCTTGGGACTTCCAGATTTCCTTTCAGGCTAAAGTAATCACGAGAATGAACTTGAAATCCTAATGGTCATCAAGTCTGTGTGGTAGGCCAGAGAGAAATCAAAATAGCCTGTTTGAAATCCTTTAACTGTAAATACCTGGCCTCAGCACTGAACTGTTTTTCTCTGCAGGTCCACACTTGTCAGGTCACACTGCGTGCTGATGCAGCATGATCTGACTGTACCAAAAGCAGTGTTGTCTTGTAGAGACTTCAGCCCCATGGTGTGACTTGGACTCACTACCTCTCTATAAACGATACTCTGATGAAAGAAGGAATCTCAATCCAAATGCCACCCGCTCCAGCCACAGATCAGTTTTTAAAACCATCTGGACTGTAAGGCTTAAATCTTGATATCCCCGTATTCATTTCTTAGCTTCTTTTTCTTCCCTAGTTGTGTATCTTTTCACTTTTTGATGTTAGCTTTCAGCTTAAAGAGTCTGTCTCAGCTGACCTTTCAGCAGCACTGCAGTGAGCCTGTGTCCAAAAAGGCAGCTAAAATCAATGTCTCAAACAGCACAGCTGTTGGTATGTTTGCAAAGTGCCACAGTGGCTGATAAGACTGTGCTGAGCCTGTTTTTCTCTAGAGGTCAGGTTGCAAGTAACAATAGGGACCAAACCCAAAAGTTGCATTTGCGGTCACTGCTGTTCTTTTTCTTCCTGTTTTATCTGGGTTTGTCTTGTTCTCTCTGTGAAAGGAAGGCCAAATTCCAAAAAGGAGATTCCTTGACAACCACAATTTCAGCACCTCTCAGCTGGTCTTTTCTACCCATATAGTCACTGCCAATTTGTATCCAGGTTTCTGAATTGACAGTGTATTAGCCTTAAAATCCTGAAAGTCTTAGCTGTGACAAAATACAGTGCATCTCGTGCAGAGTGAAAGAATGCTGGCAGCAGTGTGCTGGACTAGGAAGTACACTCCCCCTTAGGCCTGTGTGCCCAAAGGAATTAATGCATTTTGAAATTTATTCCATCGCACGTTCCTTATCCCACAGTTTACACTCTATAAAAAGGATAAATGAAGAAATGCCTCAGTTGCATAGGTTGGATACGGTACAAAACTTGTGCTTTGGATGTTTGTTCCAAATATTTTATCTGACTTTTTCATTTTTAACCCAACAGTATTTCTAATGAAAGTATTTCTTGCTGTCACAAGGAAGAATCAGTACTCAAATTCTCAGTTTTGTTTTTGAAGTTGTGTGGTAATTGGTTTGCTTCAATATCTTTGATCCTCATGTCAAATAGAGACTAATCCTGGTATGCTTGGTTATTGAGAACTAAGCATCTAAATACCACTGAGGATTGTCAGCTTGTGGTCCTGTATATGGAATTCTGCTAGCTAGTTTTGTGGAAGTTACTTTTGAGAGGGTGACCATTTGATTACGTATAAAATCTATCAGTGCAAAGTGTTAGCTAAAGTTAACGACAGTTACAGTAGTAAAGGCTCATTTGACTGCAAGTGTTAAAGGAATTAAATTATTTATGTCAGGCAAACATTAATTTGATCAAATACAAGATGATAAGATGAAACTGTCGATGGCCAAAGGAGGTAGATACTCCTGACAGTGTATCAGGACACTCTCCTTGTACTTAAACAAAATGTACCAAATGCTGAAATTCCACCAGATGGCACACGAAAGCCTTGGTACAGAAAAGTGCCGTCGTCCAAAAGAACGAGAGGAACTGCGTGCCTGACTGAAAATTTCCTGTTACACTGTGCAGACTCAGTTTTGTTTTGTCAGCAATTAGTAGGTCAATCCCTAATAGCTAGAAAATGACTTAGAAAAACATTAAGGGAAAGAAGTGTGATAAGACAGCAAATATGTTAATTTGTTTCAGCTGATAATTTGTCTTGATTTGTAGTGATATTCGTGATGTCAGGACAGGGAGCAGTTGGAGTGAGTCCAGGGGAGGGTCATGAAGATGATCAGAGGGCTGGAAGTTTGTAAAGACAGACTGAGAAAGTTGGGGTTGTTCAGGCTGTATGGAAGAGAAGACTCAGGGAGACGTCACAGCACCTTCCAGTACCTAAAGGGGACCTACAAGAGAGCTGAAGAGGGACTTTTTACAAGGGCTTGGAGTGGTGGGGCAAAGGAAGAATGGCTTAGAATAAAAAAGGGGTGAGCTTAGATTAGAATCTAAGTTGTGAATCTCCCTTCCCTGGAAGGGTTCAAGGCCAGATTGGATGGGACTTTGAGCCAATATAAGGAATCCCTCCCCACAGCAAGAGGAGTTGGAAGTAGACAGTTTTTCAGGTCTCTTTTATCCAAACAATTCTATGATTCTATTCTTGGGCTGGACATCTTCAAATTGTTGGGAATTGACTAGACTTGCCTTTGGCCCTTGATTCTCTAAGTAGGTTATTGCTTTCTGGGAAATGGCTGATACGGCTGGCGATCTCTCTTGTGGAGATAAAATATCTTGTCTATGAATATATTACTGAAAGACCTGTGTTCAAGTAGCTCACTGGCCTTATATCTGTAGAAATAAGGAGCCTGATGCAGGATGCCTGGTCCTGACTGTGGTGCCCCTCTCCAGCTCTACTGGTGCTTGAAGGCATAGTTTCAATAGCAGAAACATCATGACCTGTGGAGGTCTGGCTGTTGATTTAATGCTGAAACTCTCCTGTGTGTTTCCAGCCAGCGAATCAAGTGTGTTCAGATAGTGGATTAAATAATATGATAACATGACTTTTCTCATAGAAACAAGAGGTGATGTTGCCACAGAAACAAGGGAGGAAAGCAGCCTGTGCCACTATGAGAATACTGAGGCTTTTCTACAGCACTGTGAATGCTTCTGTTGAATGATGCTAAGATGAAATGAATGCACAGGTTGTAAATGGAGTAAATGAGGTGTGTCTTGACAATCTGTGCTATCTTGCAGCTTATACTCTGAGAAACTTCTAGCAACCTTTTATTCTGTTTTTAAATTTGTCAGGAAAAATGGGAATTAAAGATCCACAGGGGATTGCCTCCAGAAAAGTCAGCTGCTGTTCATTTTAAGAGCAGAAAAAATATTTTTGTCATCCTGTTTTATGACACCTATAGTTCTTCGAGATACTGCAAAACACAAAAACATTCTTCTGGTTCTACTAGTAGTAGCCTGCTCTGTCTTTTCCGTGCTCCTCCTGAGGCCTGTTACAAAAATAATTGTGAAGATATTTATAAATGAAATTAAGAACATTGAGGCATTTATACTTTAATCCTTTCTTGCACAGTGCTGTTCCTGTGCATATATATATATATATGTATATAAGTGGAAAACTGTTAATCCTTCTGACCTGGAAAACAGGTCCCAGATCTGAGGAGTCTGCCATTCAAGAGAGGTCTAAAGTAACCATCCATTTGAAAGAAGCTGATTATGTCTCCTGCAGTGTGATTTTTACAAGTAAATTTTAGGACGGTTGACACTTGAGAAGTATTGAAAACAAAGATAAAGTATCAATTTATGTGGATTTTTTTTCATTTTATCTCCAGACTTTAGCAGGTAGATTATTATCAATTGTGTTCAGGGTAACACATTAATCTTTGGGGTCTTTGTCTGTATTTTCTTCTGCAGTTAAACGTGCTTTTATATTGATAGACTAGAAAGTTGAAGCCTTTGCACCAAATGTAGCGGAAATGAGAGACAATTCTTTTTGAAGTTAAAAAATGAGATTAGTTTTAGTCTCCTAAGTGTATGATTTTTGTTTTGGATCAAATATGAACTTCCTGGATAATATCAAAACAATTGTTCTTGTTGTGTTTCCATCCTACGAGAATTAAAAAAAAAAAATATGATGGGGATTCTGTTTTCACATTGCAAGCCAAAGAGGCTGAGTAATCATTATAGCATTTTCCTGTTTATCCTGTTTATTTTCGTGGTAAATGTAATGGATAAATTCGTGTATCAAAGATTTGGTCTATTAAAAAGCTGCTCCAGGGCATCTCTGAGATTCCAAGACCTGTGGTGCAAGCTGTGAAACCACAACATTTGCAACAGAAATGACATGGCCGGACTGGAGATGGCCCATTCATCAATTATGGGCCTCCACTTCACAGCTGCTTGACATCTGATATCAATCTTGATAGGGAACGCAGAGGATGACCAAATCAGCACCCCAAAGATGAGATCCAAGAAAACTATCAACATTTTTTCACACTTACGGGAACCCCTTTCAAGACCTCGCTTGGAAATAAAGAAATACATAAATATTTGGACTTTCAATGGACTTAGCCTCAAGACAAATAAACTGTATAAAAAAGACCTTACACCGGACCTAAAGTGTGTGGCTGAGGTTGGATGGTACCGTTGTTACTGTCACTCTGCCCACCCAGCATTCGATCGATGTTGTCCAATTTTATTGTGGCTTTTTAATTTTTTTTTTAAATTGCTAAATAAATTCTGTTATTTTGAATTGTCTTCTTATCATTTATAACAATTTTCAAGATCCACTGAGATTCCTTTTCCAGGAATACGTTTTGATAACTCAAAGATAAGCTTTTAATTAGTGTTTTGTGCATGAAAATATGCTTAAATGATGAAGAAATTCTTCCTAAATCTCTGCTTAAAGATGAGCATAAAAAAAAAGACTTAAGTGTAAAACAATTCTAAATTTATTATTTTTCTGCTGCTGTTCTCAGATAGTGTGTACTACTTGAGAAAGTCTGTAATATAATTGATTTTCTTAAGGAGCTGAGCTTCTGACTGTTAATAGTAGCACTGTCTGCCTTTGGGAAAATAAAGGGTAGTAGTCATTATTTTGAGTGGATACTGAAGAGCTCGACTGTCAATTTTTGCATTTGAACACAGAAGCTCTAGGTGCTCAAGCAAATGCACCTGCAGTAAATTAGCTATCTCCAGTGTGCTGTGCCTGGTCTTGAAAACTGTTAGTGTCACTCAGCTCTGAATGAATCAGTGCTAGGTACCACTTGATGCCTGAATGGTCACTGAATGTCAAGGATAAAGATAAGGTAGCATAATTTTTAGGCAATTGTCAAGTTGTCCTAATTTAAAGAGAAAAGTTTCTATTCTCGTTCAACTTCCTGCTGAGTTCATGGTTTAGTTTAGTACATCACATTCTTAATTACCTGGTTGAGCTGCTTACCATCACATCAACCTCGCCTCCATGTAAAAATCCCAAGATTTCAGAACTCAAGGTAATAGTAAAAAACCTGAACCCAACCAATCAACCAAAAACCACCACCAACTCCCTCCATCCCCCAGAAAACCTCCTACCCTCAAACCAAAACCAGCCAATAACAAGACAAAACCCCAAAACAACAACCAAAGAAAACAAAACACTGAGTGTCAGAGACTCTTCTGTGAGAAACAATTTTAATGTTCCTTACACTGGTGAAAAAAATGAAAAAATAAATGAGGTGTGGACAAAATCCTGCTCTCATATCAGGTTCTCTTTTCTCTTACCCAGATCACTTTAAGAGCATGAGAAATTTCTCTGCTGAGGCGGTGGTGTAGGAAGGAAGCCCCAACACCCAAACCTGAGAGAAACTGCCACAAACCGACACCAAAATTCAGGGCCTGAAGCTGGCTGTCCTAGTCAGTAGCTCCCAGAGCAGTGCTTCTTTTCATGCTCCTCTGTGCAGCGAAGTCTTGCTTCGTTCCGACAGAAGAGGGCCTCCCGGTGTAACCTTAGGCAAGACAGTGGACGCTGCTGAGAAATCAGAATGGGAGCTTGGATGCTTTCAGGATGAGCAAAATAGGCTCCTGCTGTCCAGGTGGGATCAGGTGGCAGGACCCTGAAGTCCTTTTGAGGTAGCCTGAATTTTTAAGTGCTCAGTTCTTTAGCAGGTTACTGATTTATGGTAAAAATTCTGAGCTCTGGATTAGGAGAAATGTTTCCTCTGGAGAGCCAAAGCTCACCCCTTTCTCCATAAGTAGCCAGATAGCTAAATAAACTTTGAATTCTCCTCTGAGAGCAAGGCACATAAGATATCAGGCTTGCAAGGCCTTGTTTGCAGGTGCCCAGAGCTGGTAAGTATCAGAATCAAATGCCTTTTAATGCTGGACTCACCAGTAGGATTTAACATTACACAGTCCTAAATTGTGCTTATTGTCAGTTTGAGTCCGTGTTCACCATTTCCATTGGAGGATTTCTAAGTCAGACCTGTTGTCAAACTGAAGTTCACTAGCACAGCCAGGGTCCAGTGGAACTCCAGAGAAGTGGTGTGAGGACCTGTGTGCCTTGGAGTGCTCCCAGCTTCTCCTTGGCTGGATGAGCCAGGTGTGGTGGGTGCCCTCCAGCACAGCACGGTGATGGCAGCCAGGATGGCCATGGAGGCCACAGGGTCCAGCACACTTAAACTCATGCTGAAGCCTGTTCCTAATCTCTTGCTGATGAGCTACCCAAAAAGTTAAGTAATCTGGCTAAACCTTGTACTGAACTCTTTCTCTTCTGCAGTGTCTCTTCTGCAGTGACTCCCAGTGCAATCAGTTGATGTGGCACTTGAGGTTGTCATTTTGAAAAATACACTGGTGTTGGGTTTTTGGGTGTGTGGTGTTTTTTCTTTTTTTTTTTTTTTTTTTTTTTTTGGTCTTGTTTTCATTTTTATTATGTTTTCATTCTGTGCCTCAGAACAGAAGGCAAGATGCCCACATTAGTGTTGCAAATCTTTGGACCATCTCTACAGATACTTACAGTCAGGAGAAAATGAACAGATAACAGGCAGCCCCCTCACTGCTGGGCTGTGTGCATCCCAGCAAAAGGGACAACTTGGGGTGTCTTTGTCTTCTTTGCTTTTTGGTAATTTTCAACCAGCAGAATGGTGAAAAAACGTCTCCTGTAATTTTCCACCACAAGTACATTCCAATAAACCTATGGGTTATTGTAACATACAGTATCATTTTCCTGGCAAGTCACCGCTACTTTATAGTTTTTATTTATCTATTTACTATGCCTGTGCAAACTCATTATGTTGGATGAGATGTCTCATGCAGGTTTATAGACTGAGAATAATTCAACTTTTTGGTTGTCACACACTTTTGGTAGGAAATAATACATATGTTTATATGGAAAATGATTTATTGTTCTTAGACTTATAAAAGGGAACCTGAGTCTGCCAAGTTATGAAATTTTATTTGCAAATAAATGTTCTACTTAAGTGTTCTTAAGACATCAGTATAAACATTGGAAATGTAAATGCCAAGATATGAGTGCCATCAAAGGAGGAGATTTTAAATTTTATTCTTAGTTCCCAAGAAAATGTGTTGTTTTAGCAGAATGTCCTCTCTTTGCTGGTAAGCTGAGGGGCATCTGCATTCCTTGATAGAACCACAATATATCATGGAAGTCCCCAGAATGCACATTTACTTGAAATCAGAAGTAAATACTTCCAAACAAACCTTCAGTGTTCAAACATGAACCCTTTTTGTGGGTGTTAAGAGCAGTGTATTTGAGGAAATCATTAAAAGGAGTCATCTTAAAGGCTTGCAGATATTGCAGACTATAAATGTAGGTGTCGTGAGGGGGAAGGATGGTGCAGTCTATCTTGTAGGAGTGTGCAGGCAAGGCAGCTGTGATTGCACTGACTGATGGAAATTGGCATTTTTCACTATTGGGTGCTAATGGAAAAGTGGGGAGAAAGCAGCAAAAATCCCTTTGTTTGTCCTTTTCCTTTTTTTATCCTTCAGTTAGATCTGTACTTATAAAGTTCATTTATTCTGATTGATCATTTCTGTGCCTGCACATCCACTTACTATTTTTTGCCGTGTTCAGGGCAATGCAGGTTAAGGCCCTGACTCTCACACTGACACCGCTACAAAAATAGGTACTACTAATCATTGGACTTGTCTGAGTGTTAGTCTGCTGTTACAAAAGAATCCCTGTTTGAGACAGTTGTCCAGGTTTAACTCTAAACATAAATCTTAGTCCAATTACTCTAGTGGAAGCAGTTTCTTAAGCATATCTTTAAATATAGTCCTCAAAAGAGACATTAATTTAGCATTTGAGAAGCTGAACCCCAAGGTACATGATCATACTACCTTTTGTTCATAAAGCATGAGCATTTACTTTCAAATATTCTTCAATATCTTTTCTTTTTGTGGGATTTTCAAACCAAGTATTGAATATAATACTATAGGGCATTGGGGACTCACAATTGTATGACATAAAAGAATAAATTGAACACACAAAATTTATTACAATGAAAGTGAAGAACTTAAAGCTTTATTGAGCAAAACTATATTAATGGGATTTTTTTTTTTTGGTGTTGTATTTGTTTTGGTTTTTTATTTTGGATGTTGTGTTTTGGGGTTTTTTTGTCTGCCATTAAAGGTATGATGTGTCAGTACATCATTAAACCCTTAAGCCCTTTTTCTGAGAGGTTTTTTTCCAAATTTTCCAGTCTTGCAACGGAGATGCAACTGGCTCCTTTGTGCCTACACAATCTCATCACTGCAGCCATAGAATTTCCACAGAGTTAAGACTGTTGCAACATTTTCTTGAAAGACAAACTACGACAAATTAATATTTATATATCCTTGAAGCTGTTTTGTTGGATGCTCATTCTGGCTCCATTACTTGCCAAGAGACTGTTGTGACTCAAGTACATAGCACAGACTCTGAAAAAGCTAACGTGTATCCTAAGAGGGGGAAGAAAGGTCATTCCCTCTTGAGCAAACCATTCAGCATAAGGGAAGCATCTTTCTTTTGACAGATGGGAATGCAATCCCTGCATAGTCTTTCAGCTTTGTTTGACAGCTGGTTTTGAAAATTAATGAGAGCAGAGGTCTGTCTGTGCCGAGCTAGGCGTGTGTTTGAAGCAGTGTTGGTGTGTCTGTGCCACACAAAGCATTCCTGTGCATGACCTGCAGCTTGCAGGAGCAGTGCATTCTTGTGTGTGTGTGTGTTTGTGTGCTTCTGTGTTCATGTTTGTCAGCCCCATCTCCCAGCCTGGCCCAGGAGATCAGGTCAGGGGTGCCTCAGTAATTCAGCTTCATCATGACTTGCTCTGCATCTGGGTTCTGCAGAATTCCTCATGGCACAGTGTAAACATTTTAAGCTCCTAGGTATATATGCATCGGTGTTAAACTTGCCAGTCTGCAAAAGATTCACACAAGAGATCTGTCTATCCATTGATGGTAATCAGGGAAGGAGAAAGATTCTAAAATATAAAATAATTCCTTATTTTCTTCATTACTCCTATGGGTAAAATAGCCTGTTATTCTGACAAGAAACTGTGGAGAGAAAGCTAAGACAGTATGAAATTTTATTAAATTTTAATATCCTTGTTGGATCAAGACTATTTTTGTTGATTCTCTGGCAGAAGTAGGTGTGTTTGTGCTGTGTCTTCAGTGTTTCTTTGACTGCCTTGATGAGAGGTGGCAAGAGAGACCCTGGTGCAGCACTCTGGACTTTTTGCTCCAAATCAAAGCTGCTTCTTTCTGTAGCAGAACAACACTTTCATAGCCAAACAAGATTTTCAGGCACACACCTGCTGAAATTTCAGCTACTGATTAGGCTCATCCAGTTCCCTTTTATTCCTTCAGAGCACCAAGTTGTATTCTCATAATTTTATAATTAGTAGTAAAAAGGCCTTTCTTCAACAAGCTTCCCAAGGTCACTTAGAGCTCCGCAGGTCGATGATACTAAACTAGGATGGGTTTAGCATCTTTACTCGAATCAAATAATGCTTTACCAAAAATATTCTGCTATTTTCTTCTTCTTTTTTTTCTTTTTTCCTTTTTCTGCCCCCTGCAACTCTGAGTCTATGTAGTTAGCCTTTGTACAAGTTCTAAAAATATTCCTCAAAATCTGTCTCCAGATGCATGTACAACAGGTTTCACAGGTTGGCTGTTTATGTTGGAGATTTATAATGAAGCTGAATATGTCACTTTGATGCAGAAAAGGAAAGCTAGGTAGAACCATTTTAGGCAGGAAGATTATGCAGTAATATCTGCAATGATATGGTTGTCTAATATCAGCCTGCCTTTAGATGTTCCTAGGCATTTAATTATTAAAGGCAACTTTTAACTCCTTGACCTGTCTGGGACTGGGATCTGAAAGGATTAAAAATGGCTTAAACCATGAGACTCTCTTTTCACTGTATCTTTAAAATCACACTGTCAGGGAAAGTTTTGATATAAGCATGACTGTGATTATGGGCTCAATGTATATCAATTTCCTAATTAATATGGCCTGCTTCACTGTTCTTCATACCTCTCCAGACCATCTGAAGGGAAATTTGTGTGTTCTAATACAACAAATACACATTGAAGATTGTGTGAGACACATAGTTAAAGCATATTATATGCACTTTTCTGCAGTTTGCAGTAAGCACTGCTGATTGTTCTAAATTCAAAACGTGTTTCTCATCAGCTGAAGTTCAATGAAATGCAAAGTACAGTGTAAAATATAGCCTAAGGTATTATAACCTACATTGTGGACTTGGCAGGTAAGTCCTCTTCACAAAGTTCAATAAGTTTGTTCCTTCAGGAAGAGTGTTGCTTGACCTAGTAAATAACAGGTGAATATCTCACAGAGAATCTAAGCCAGCATCTGATTTTACAGCAGCATGAATCAGACAACTGTGTCACAGCAATACATGTTTCATCCTGTTTAGATTGAAAAGGACCTGGGTGCCCAGCCTTCAAGCTTTTGATGTAGTTACACTGGCTGGTCACATTCTGAAAAGGGAAAGTTTTGTTTTTCATGCAGTTGGTTAAGTGGAATGAATGTCCTTTTATCTGTACCAGTAATGAAAACATACTGAGAAAGTTTCCATAACACTTGAATTCTGTATGCAATTATGGTACAAAACCATTAAACAAAGTGAAACTTTTCCCAGAATTCTCCTACCACATGCACTTATTGTGGTAATTTACTCTGAATTTAAGAATTCTGATCCTCTTTTTATGTCTCAAGTAGAAGCACTCTTTGTCACATTTGTTCCCACGTCTTTTAAATTCCAGATTTGCATTTTTAGGGCTTTTATTTATGTAGGAGCCAGCCAGTTTTTCTACCTTTTACAGGCTTGGCACCAAAAGAAGGAAAAAACACTACAAATTGAATTTGGGTCCCAGATCTCTTCTCTCTCCTTCCAGCACCTTTGTGAATGCAGCAGAAACGGTGTGTTGTTATTCCATCAATTACAGCAGGGCTTCAAACATTATGAGCTTAGAGAACATATCCTCCTTTCCAAAGTGGCTGTTGTACTGCACTACTGTGTAGGACATAGAAGAATTGCCTCTTTCCCTGCACTATCCTATACTCTCACTAACATGCCAGGAAATTAGGTGTTTGTGATAAATAACTGGGCAGTGTTATGGTCAGTACTTTCATGTCATTCCTGAGCAGATTCTGATCTGTAACTCCAAACTGCTCCAGGATCTGAAGCTACCATTCCTAGTCCTGAGATCTCACAAGAGACTCTGGTGAACTGTGATATTGTAGTTGTACTGTGGAGATAGTGATGAACCTCAGCCAGGTAGTTCCAATTTTTGAGTAATTTTAAAATTTACTCTTGATTTTATTCAATGAGGCCCTCATACATGTTTGGGGTTTTGCTTGTTTTTTTGGTTGTGGGGTTTTTTTTAGGGGGGAGGGGGTGTTGGGGTTTTGTTTTGTGGGTTTTTTTGTTTGTGGGTGGTTTGTTGTTGTTGTTGTTTGTTTTGGTTTGGTTTTTGCTGAGGCAATGAGGAAAGGAATGTTGAAGAACCCCCTCCCCAGGTTGTATGTTCAATTTGCATTTTCAACATATGTAAATCCCTGCCCTCATTTATACCATGGTCCTGCCTTGGCAGGTTGTGTCCAGAGCTGGAAATTCTCCCATAAGGGGCATGTATTGGGGACAGATTTATCTCATGCTTCCTGCTCCAAAGAAGAGGAGCATCAAACTGAAGGGGCAATGGCACCCATAAAGAGCACAAGCAGTTGGTAATGTAGTGAAGGAGAAAGTTTAAAAACTAAGAGTACCTGGAAAGGGGAGCACCTTCTTGAGCAGAGACACCTTAACATCTGGTTATTTTGCTATGACAATATCTGTATTCTTTATGAACCTGAACAGTCTCATTAGCAATTTCTAAGGTATGTAATAAATACTAGCATCTATAATACTATCAGGGCCTCTGAGAAAATTCAAAAGCTCTTTGGGACAGTAAGTGAAGAGAAGCCTTATAAGGTGGATCATTTTTTGACTCATAAGCTTAGGCATCCAACTAATTAGCTTGGACTTTAAGTGAGAGACTTAAATTGCAGTGAAGATGTTCCCCATGTTGTAATTAGATGGGAAAATCCCTTAAGGACTTCAAAAATTCTAAGGTAGTCAATTTAAAGATTATTTTATGCCATATAGATTCACAAAACAATTTAATGTAATTTATAGAGGTTTTTATGGCATGGTTTGAACATTAATAGGGTTTTATTCATACCTGTTCTATTCATACCTATTCACACCCTGGGAACATGGGTATGAATCACCAAATGTTGCCAGTCATCAGTGATGCTCACATCTGAAATTCGTTTTGCTGTGCTGAGCAATACTGCAAAGTCACAGACTCACTATGTAACATGAGTGATTTTATATTAATATTTTATAGTAATATTGTGCTGTAAATGTTCTGTTACAGATGATATCTTCCATTTCTCATGCCTGTACAATACACTAGGCTCTGCAATAAAGTTTGGGGTCAGTTAAAGCTGCATACTTGCTGCTTTAGTGGATCCTCAAACATTATTGTTGGTGTGGAGAATTGCCAGTAACTCCTGACCTTGACCATGACTCTGTTCAGCCTTCATTTTTCTCATTTCTGAGTTTGCTTCACTCTTTTAGAAACTTTTCAAAATACTATGCTGAACTGCAAGCATGACAGTTCAGCTTTGCAAGATCTTTTTAACCAGAAAAAATCCAAAAGATCTCTCTAAAATCTCTGGTTTCGATTTAATTTTATTTGTCATCTTTTATGAACAAATTACGAAATATACCTCATTCACAAATTGGAAATATTTACAATTTCTTTACAACAAGGCATTATTGAGGTTTTGATGTATGGCATTCTTAGAGCATTCTGTCTTTCAAAACAAAGACACTGGTGTTGTTTTCAGCACACTGTTCATTTACACTAATGAAATGTGAAATAGGATCTTTTTAGAAGAGAAGTTTGCACTCTTTTTTGATCTGATCTACTGGGAAAACTGAGGCAGGATGCATTCAAAATGTGAGGAGAGGAACTGTGCAGATCTGTTGCTGTACCATGCCATGATCTGAAGCCATCATATTACACCAGATGCTGCTAAGTGGAGAAGAGAAAAAGATTCCCCTGAGCCATTCTTCCTCTGCCTTTTTCTTTGAGTGGGCTAAATGCAGTTCAGTTTATTTTTCTTCTGATTTTTGAGTCTTCATGAGAATAAGAGTCTTGCAAAGTTTATTTCAAATACTATCACAATTCAGAAAGATTATTCAGACAAAAAACTGAAAGAGAGTAGCCAGGAAGTGAATAAATATTGTATATCCTCAAAATGTTTAGGAGACAAATTTTGAACATGGTTCTAAAAGGGAATTGCAACTGTGCTAGTCTGCAGTTGTGACATTTGAGCCATAAAAGCTAAGATAGTTTCATTTTCTTAATTTCTTGGAGTCTATTTTTTTCCTGAAGAAAATTCTAAAACCACTTCCTTCCATGGAACTTTTAAAAATTTCTTAATATACACTTCCATTATAAATCAGATGTGGGCCACCATTGCTTACGTTGTCTGTCATTTCCTAGAAGAAGAATAGAAAACAGTAATTAAAATTAGAATTATTGTAAGGTGTTAAAAATTTAGTTATCTAAGGTTGTGATGAAATTTGAACAAATTCAGAATTTCAAACATTCAGAAACACGTTACATTTTCATTTATCTTGATAAACCTTATTATTTAAAAAAATCAGATTTTTCCTACATAAATTAGGTACATTTGAAAGCTGATACATTCATTGATAGTGATTGAGTGGGACATTACACTCAGAC
This sequence comes from Sylvia atricapilla, assembly GCF_009819655.1. Lineage (NCBI taxonomy): Eukaryota > Metazoa > Chordata > Aves > Passeriformes > Sylviidae > Sylvia > Sylvia atricapilla. The sequence goes on from NC_089140.1 coordinate 30,864,633, forward strand.
CACATATACAGCATTGGTGGCATCTGTACAAGGCTGTGATGTTGTCCTTTGAAATTGCATCAACTCAAGCTTGTGTGCTGATCTACAAAAAACCAAAATGGTTGTTAAGTCTCTGTTTCCATTCAAACCTCTATCTGTGCTGACATGCTACAAACAGATGCCATTCAATGCTTGCTGAAATAGACATTTGGGAAGTAGATTTAGATCCAAACAGGATCTAGGGGTTTTAACTGTTTGTTTTCCCTTGGGCTGGTACTTATTTAAGTTTTCTCTTAATATACCAGTCTACAATTTTCAGCAGTTCGGGGATTGCTTCTCCAGTGGCAGGTGAGTCATCCCAGAGTGAGCTGACCGGCTCATGAGTCAGAATCCTAAAGCACCGAAACCAAGATTTGTTCCGAGATAGATTTTCTAATTCTCAAATTGAAATCCAAACAATACCCCCTTAGCAGCTGTCTAAGCATAGAGATGGCTACATTAATTAAACAGTTCCCTGATCTTCAAGGCTGCAAAGCCACATTGAGTTTATGGTTGGAACTACCTTATTCTGAGCAATCCCAGGCCTATTTCATACCAGACTGAATCTGGATGCAGAAATAGGTGATCTGGTGCTTATGTCCAATGACAGGGATCATTCAGCTATGGCAAAAGGAATGGGTACAGGTAAAAATGCAGCTTGGGGTATTTCTCAAATTCAGGTAGATGAGGAGCTGCCAGTGTTGGACTAGTTCTAAAATAGTTGCATGGTGACCAGAGGCTCTTCTCTGCATGGAAATACTAAATTCACCTCTTCTTCCTTCTATGTACACTTGGAGAAAATGTGGAATGAAAGGGATTTGTTTGTCCCACTTCCTGTGGAAGCTTCTGTAAAAAAAAGTGAAGCAACATTCATTGGGCTATACAGAGAGAGAAAGAGAGAGAGAGAGACAGAAAGAAAAAGCCCAACTCTATAGCATAGTAGCTGAGATTTGTGGTAAAGAGAAGAAAATTTTACAATCTGGTCTTTATTACCAGTCTTACTCTGTCTCTCTCTTCTTTTAATCCACAATATTTGGCAAGCAGAGACCAGAACTCAGAGTAACATAAAGATAAAAAGCACTGATGCCTCCTTTTTCAGGTGTTACCAGCTACATTTTAAAGCAAATCACAGGACTTAATTGTTCCCTTCACAGTTTTTGAAAAGAAGGGATGTTCTGTTCTTTATGATGTGAGCTTAGGGGCATCAGATCAAGTAGCCTTGCCAATTAATACTGCTGAATCAAGCATAAGTTCCAGAGAAAATCAAGTGTGAAACTAATTTTGAGTATTTTCTACCACCCAAGTCTCCATTTGCAAATGATGGTGTTGGATGTTCTGGTATTGTGCCTTACTCTCCTCACATATTGAAGATGAACATGCATGCCTGACACTAGATGGTGGATCCCAGTTTGGGGGTTGTCTGGCATTATAATTTGCTTTTTTGTGGGTGCCTAAAGTGTTTGTTGGATCTACACTGAAGATATCTGTCAGCTGGGAAAGAGACCAAGAATACCAAGACCATTTATTAGTAACTATCAGTCAGCCATAATTTGATAGTAATGATCTGTCAGAAGGCTACTCATGAGTTTCCGTTTGTTAGCTTCATCACCTGAATCGTCTGCAGACATCAGCTATTTAAATATCACCTAATATAAAATATTAGAATAGTTTCAAAAAGTTTCAAATCCCATTTATTTTCCCAAAATTTTTATTAAAAAGAAAAAAAAAGTTGATTTATAAAGAATTGCTGAATTCAGGGAATGAACGAGCACACAGATTAGAAGCAGAGTGATTCAATGGCGGCTACATCCAAATAAGAGTATTTGGATGCCTGTAACTAGGGTGAATATTTTAAATACTCAACTTACTTCCAGATTGCAGCGTTCACCACGTAGAGTTATGTCACTACCTGGAAGCACCATTCCTGCCTCAGAGTGACATCACAGCATCAGCCAACTTTGATTAGCTGAAACTATGACTTCCTCGTAGAGGTGGCCCTTCCTGAAGTGACATAACAACATGGTTGCTCCCTAGTGTTCAGCGTACCTTGGAGGTAACTCTGGTGTCGGGGGAATCACCGGACAGCTGGGCAGGTCGGTTATTTCAATACCCCTCAATCTCTAATATAAATATAACAATTATACAATAAATATAGCACAAACAAATGCACATGCAGTACATGTCTACATTACTGTATATCAGTATAAATATACAATATAGATGTATATATAAAACACTTCTAAGCTATTTTCTAAATTAGGGTCTAATTTAATGTAAGTTTTAATGTAGACTTCACTATCTTTTAGGGGCATGCCATGAGCTAGTGTACTCAACCCTGACATCAGCAGTCTATGGGTCTAAGAAGTCCCAAGTCAGGCCATGTGTACATGCATACCTGGTTCTACAGAAGACATGCAGGAAGTCTGCCATCAGTGGGGCACATCCCAGATCTGCTGAGTGTGTGCAGTAGGGTTGCTCTGTATGTTCATCGTGGCCCTTCACCCAAGGTAAGTGGACACCTGGCAGTCCATGCTGCTAAGTGTCAAAAAGCTCAGTAGGTCCAGGAAGGTAGGAAGTGAACTACTGTTACACATGGTCATCCTCACCCCAAATTGATAGGGTTGGTGGCTTTTTTTTTTTATTTTGATAGGTTTTTTCTTTCCAAGCTGTTTCTTCTTCCTTTCCCTCTCTTTTCCCATCTTTCTTCCTTTCCCTCTCTTTTCTTCCTTGTTGAGGCAAGAGTCTCTCTGAAAGTCAATATCTAACCTTCCATCAGCAAGACCATCATATTTGCTGAACAGCTCATCAGAATTCTTCTTCATTTTAAAATAAGATGGAGAAATGTATCTCATCAATTGATTTTATCACCCTGCTTTATGTTACTGTTGTAACATAACTATTTAACTTTTTAAAATGTGTTTAAAACATCTTTTTAAAATGTTTCAAACATGCTCTTTTAAAAATACATTTCAAACATCATCTAAGATTAATTCAGTTTATATTTTCTACTTGGAGTCTCATCTCAGTCAAGAAACCAAAGAATAGTGACGAGTCATTTTTAACTGCTGTATCATGTTTTTTCAAGAAATCTGAAAAGAATTCTACAGTCTGAGCGAACTAATCCTTCCTCTGCTCTTCAGATGTTTCAGTAGACAACAGACTCTTGAACTTAACAGCAATGCAAACTTGCATTTGGAGGCTTAGGTGGACAATCTACTTGACTTTTTTACTTTGTTCTGCTCATTTCTCAAATGAAAGGCACTGGGTAGATACTAAGCCCAAATGCAAAGCACAGGGTTACAGTGAACACTTAACTTCTCAAATATTACTCAGATCTGTTAAGTCAAGGAGATGATTTCAAGAATTCCATTCCATTAATTGTTTTGATCCTATGCGCTCAGCTTTGGGGGCTTCAGTTTCAGCACCTAATTATGTTCCTGTACACCTTGGTAGGCTTCCTGTTAATACAGAAAGGAAGCAAATGCTCAGTGCTGTAAATGGGACCAGTTTAATTAAGGTGTCTAAATATGCCCTTAGATGCTTAGGTTAAATCACCTACAGTTGTGAACTGTGGCTTTTCTGTTTAAATAACCTAATTTATAAGCTGTGTTCTTGGGAGAGGAAGAAATTGATTAAATCCTGGAAGCATGCAATGATGTGGTTACAGAAAGCTTTCTGTGCTTCTTTTACAGTACAATACATGACAATTCATATTAATAAGGCTTCCAATTATTTCGGAAGTGCTATATTTAGCAGCTAAGTCCCTGAATAGCTATACAATGGAATTATGCTGAAAATGGATGTACTTCATTGAAATGGATGTACTGCAAATATACAGTACCTAAAACTAGCTCCATTTAATGCAACATAAGAAAACTTTCACAGAATGGCAGCATTTCATTTTCCAGAATCTCTGTCTCATATAAAACCAAAAATACCTCTTGCCAATTGTAAACATTAACACATACAGTAACGTTTCAGGAGAGGCAGAACAAATAAGGAAGGACACACAACTCACTTTTTCTGCCATTTCATGGGAGTGATGCAATGAATGTTCCCTCTCTGAGAACATTCGCCTTTGTTCATAGCTGGCTAGCCGACAAGTGAGCCATGAAGAAAGGGTGCAACCACCAATCCCAATGCATGCAAGAGACATGGAGGCAAGATGCAAGGAATAGAGAGCAGATGACTTCTTTGTCAGAGCACGAAGAAATTGAAAATTTAAGATTCCTCCTATTAGTCCACAGATGCAACAGGCAGAAAAAAGTATCATCTGTCAGGAGAGACAAGAGAGGTTATGTCACAGTAATATTTTTCAAAGATGGATTAATGCATATAAAATATGAGATACCCACAGTTCAATTCTTTGAACTATCATAGTACCATTGACTGCAAAACACTGCACAGACACTTGTTTTTAACTCTCTTAACTCCCACATTGCTCCAAGGGAATACATTACCTTTTGGTATACAAGTGTTAAGATTGATGTTGCATGTAAAAAAAAGGCGTGTAAAATGAGTAGGTTAAGTTAAAACCTATTCAGTGGAAGGACTGCTGGAACACAAAAGTGATTTCCAACTGTTCATGCAAAACGGAAACATGACAGAATGTGTCGTAGTTTTCTATTGTGCAGTTTATCACCCTGCCTCAGGAGTGAATGCCTCATGTATTTGTAGTGAACCTCTTTTGCTTTGTGTGCATTCTGACTGGTCTCCTGCTCAATTATAATTTATTCAGTCAGATAGCAGTTAGAGGCTTTCTGCAGCTTTTGTGGGGTCTTTAAAAGTGTTCAAGGCGAATGTGCTGGTCAAAGAAGTAAAAGAAACAACAAATAAATCTGTGATGCTGCTTTACAGAAGGTCAGTTTGGTGACTGTCAGGTTGGTTGGTTAGTTTGGTTGATTTTAACTTGGCTAAAATGTTCCCAGGAATTTTAGAAAGCTGTGAAATAGGTTGCAATCAATGAGACTTTTTAAAAACCTCCTATTGCTTTTAATCACAAAGATGTTACACTGATTCAGGATGTGTAGTAACTTCAAATGATTCAGGAGCAAAAGACCTTATGGAGACAGTGTTAAATTATTGTCTTATTCACTTCCCTTGATACTGCTGACTTGTCAGATGATGATCTAGATGGGCCTTTAATGTTTCTTGATATGGCTTTGTATATGTACTTATCTACTGTGGAAGCAAAAATTTATGGAGCCTAACAGGCTATTTCTCTACACAACTGGGATGAGAGTTTCGTCAGGAATGTTGCATTGAGAATGTATATTGCAGTCCACTGGCAACTGACTATTCCATGAGACCTCCAGAACAGCTTTTAGAAACTGGCTATGGTACACACATTTTAATAAATGGGACTGTCCTTTTTGCAGAGTTTAGGATAACTCATTGATATTAAAAAAGAATTTGAGAGAACTTTGGATTTCCATCACACTTATGCTTGTATTATATGACTTCCCTCTGTATGTGGCAGAATAATTAAGCTGACAGAAAATCAGAACTGGCATTATCACTTAAAATGAGATCATGTCTTTACTATAGAGTTCTGCTGTGACCTGTTGAGTAATAACACCATTTTGCTGCAGTCAGAAAATGACTGTACCCAAAGAGAAATCCTCCATCATTTAAAAACTTACATAGATGTGTTTCAGATTGCTAAAAACACTTGCTAAACACTTAACAGGTATGATATCTAGAAACTAACTTGGTCAGCAGCCTTATTGAGATGGCAAGCTAGTCTTGGTTTTTGAAGGAGAGAAGATACAGTCCAGTGACATTATTGAGAAGCATTTATTGACTTGACATAAATCTTTGTCAAGTGATTTCCAATCAAAGTTTATCCAGACACAGATAAATAGGGAGGTATGGCTTAAATGGCATGACCTACATAGGCCATTTAAGAACTGGTTTGTTTTTTATGGCTTTTTAAAGTTCTGATTGCCTCTTTTAGATTGTTAACTTGTAATTTTTCTAATTGTTTATCAAAACCCCTTGGATGCAGAAAGCCCCCAGTAAAGAATTCAAATTGGCTAAATATGCTTTTCAAATATTTATGTGTTATGGATGCAGTGGAAAAACTTACAACAAGTCCAGATTTTTTTTTGGCGCACAATATTCCACATACACCGCAAAGCAGGAACTGCAAAAAACAAGAAACCAAACATTATTTCATCATTTAAGGTATGAAGTTCAAATCCCGTTGTGTCACTGCGGTGGTGACCACAGTTTAGGCAATGGTTACAGTTATCAGCATTTTTGTCACAAACCTTATGTTTCAGGAGGTTGTAACTCAATTATAAACACTCTTTATTGGATAAGAAACTGGAATGAGAAGTCCGAGTGACCATGATAACTCATGAGAAAAGAAAGAAAATCTGAATTTTAAGCTGCTTGGGTAAACAAGTTAGAGAAAAATCCTCAGTGTTACAAGCATAAAAATGCCTTTTTACTGCTTTCTTTTTCTCTCAGATAAGTTGAGCAAGCTACGAGTCAGTGATTCAAATCATCTACTTCTAAGCATAGCATAGGGACTTAATGCCCTGATCCTACCATCTGAAACCACTGAAGGATCACATATGGCTTGTTGTCTTCAAGACAGTGGAACTCTGGGCAAGAATATAATTCAGTCATGTCCGTGGGTGCAGGTGTAAATGTGAGTACATCTGTTGGTGTGACTACTCTGGGCATGCAGAAAGATCTGTTTCAGACTCTTGATAGCCCAATTCACAAGAGACAGCATGAAGGTATCTGTACCTTTTTTTTTTTTTTTTTTTTTTTTTTTTAATGACATTTCCTCACACAGACTGATCTGTTAATTGTAGCATCAAACATTAGGCAAAAATTAATTACCAAAACCAGAAAAATGCCAACCAGCTTATAAAAATAGATGATAATGCTTAATAGCGACCTCTGTCAAAGACCAGTGATGTCCTCTGATGTCTTTTCCTCCTACAGCAAAGTTTAACGAGGAAAACAATGAATAGTTCCCAGGCATGGTAGGAACTATAGTAGTTGTACGAAAGCAATACTGTTAAAAGATTTCCTTGATACCTCACGAACTCCTTAACTAAGAAATCTATGTTACTTATTTTCAATAAAGTTAACCCTTCTCCCCCATTGGGAAGTAATTTTATAGTTTTAAAACTGATTTTTCCACACTAATTTTGCACTGAGATGGTATTTCTAGCAAAAGGCTCTTCTTGACCCTGATTTAAAATTAAATCATAGAAAAGACCTGGTTGTTACATAAGAAATTTAAAAATAAACAACCCAAACAAACCAAAAACCTCAGTTTCTATACAGCATTCAGGGTCTAGGCAATATATTGCAGGTACCTCTTACTTACACTCTAAAATTTTGCAACTTCACTATTTCAGCTGAGGAGTTGCTTTAACTCATACTTTATCTCCCTCTAACTAAAGTAGTTCATGTGTATAGCTAAGTATAAGCCTTGAGATATCTTTTTATTTTGAGTAAAAAGACCCATGGAAACAGTTCCCCATAATGAATGTGGATAAATTTTATATTTTGTTTACCTTTACACTAAGAATGGGATGTGAATTTAATACCAAACTGATTATGGAGAGGGCTGGGTCATGTGGACCATGGCTCAGGACATACCAGAAGACACAACTGGTAACTGCTACTAGAACCCACTAACTGGAATAACAATAAAACAAAACAGATCACCAAAAGAAATGCTTCCTCTGCACCTTTCCCACAGGCAAAGAAGATTTCAGCTCATCACATCTGCTTTGTAAGTGTTCACTCAGGCTTTCTCTGAAGTTTTGGGGTTCCACTCCCAGTCCTGCCATTGCAGACTGCCTTCAACTGAAGGCATGCTTCAGATTTTCACACATCGTGTTTTGTATTTCTCAAAATGCAGAAACCTCAAATGAAATTTGTTGAAGACATCTTTGTAATTAAGTTCTATTCAGTCAGACTTGATAAAGTGGATTAATAATATATTTTCTCACTGTAGTGATTGAATAGGATTGAAAGGAAATTTTTGTATATAGAAAAATGAATTAGAGTTGGAAGACATCATAATAGACAGTTTTAACTTGTTAACTAGTTTAAAAAACTGTGGGTTTGATAAATTACCTTCAAAGCTGAAAGGGTATGTAAGAGAAGGTCACCCATTTTTTCAGAAATGCTTTAATGCTGCTCCGGTTTGAGTCAATGAAGCTAATCTATGAGCCCTAACATACCAGCTTCTCAAAACAAGGGATGACTATCCCATTTAAAACATCTGACTACCTAGAGTAAAGATCAGGATGCAGTGGTTAAATGTACATTAAGTTTGCTAATGATACTAGACTAGGAGATACATGGACTCTGTTAAGTGTAGAGAGGCCCTGCAGAGAGACGTGAATAGACCCAAGAGCTGGGCAATCACCAACCACATGAAATTCAACAAGAGCAAGTGCTGGATTCTGCACCTAGGACAATGTAATCCTGGTTATACATAAATTTTGGGGGTCAAGATATTGGAAAGCAGCCACAGAAAAAGAGATTCACAAATTGAATGTGAGTCAGCAGTGCCCTGGCAGCAAAAAAGACCAACCATGCCCTGGGGTACATCAAGAACAGCATCACCAGCTGGTTGAGGAAAGTGATTGTCCTTCTCTATTCTACTCTGGTGCGGCTCCTTCTTGAGCATTGTGTGCTGAGTTGGATGTCTCAGTGTCAGAAAAGCATCAAACTATTAGAGTGTGTCCAGAGGAGAATGACCGAGATGGTGAAAGGGCAAGACTTAAGAGGAGCAGCTGAGGTCACTTGGTTTGATCAGATTGAAGAAGAGAAAGCTGAGGGGTGACCTCTACCTTTCTCAAGGCAGGCAGTGGAGGAAGAGGTGCTGATCTCCTCTCTTTGATGATCAATGATAGGGCACAAGGAAATGGAGTGAAGTTTCATCGGAGGAAGGTTCTTTGCTGACAGAGTGGTCAGTCGCTGGAATGGGCTCCCCAGGAGAGGGATCATGGCACCAAGTCTGTCAGAGTTCAAGGAGCACTCTGGATGCTGCTATTAGCCATATGATTTAGTGTCAGGTAGTCCTGCAAGGAGCATGGAATTGGACTTGGTGATCTTTATGGGTCCCTTACAACTTGAGAAATTCTATGATTTTATAATATTGCATTGTGCCATGCATACTCTGTATGTATTTTCACTCTTGACATCTACCGTATTTGTATATATAGGCAAGGAATAATATGTTCCATAGTTAAAGAACTAAAAGAGTTCTTTGTATTCTAACTCATAGGAATTGGATATTCATGCTTCCTCCACATCCTTCTGTTTAATCTTGAGGTCATGCCAAAGTTTTATAATCTGTATGGCTATGAGATAAACAAGTTGTGAAGCCAAATGCACTCAAGTGCCTGATTATGTTAAAAACCTTGGAAGAAAAGCATTCGTGCAGTAGCAAAGGATTAATGTTACTTAGGTTGGGTTTTTTTAAGATGACAGTGTATTGCATTCATAGAAAAAAGGTTTGCCCAAAACCCAGTATGGATATTTATTTATGTCAGCAGGCATTTTGCAATTAAAACCAATGGATGACCTTGAGCCACAGGGTCAGGCAATTATACCTCATGCAAAGCTTTGAAACTTATGAGCCAAGCTTACCACTGTTTTCTAAGGCTGATTCGCTGGAAACATTGGAAACCTTCTGTATGAAGAGTACAAGTAATACCCATGGCTCAGAAACACTGCTCATGTAGAGTCACTTTAGCCAGGATTTTCAGTGTGAAGGGATCTAGAAAGGTTTGTATTCTGTGGGATTATTATGTGATTGACTCTGTTCTCTGCTTTTTGATAGCATAAAGACTTAAGACTTTTTTTTTTTTTTTTTGGTTGTGGTTCTATAGGAATTTTCTGTAAAATTTCTGATTTCTCAGTGTTGTGATCACCAAGAGTGTAAAGTGGATGGGAGAAACTACACTAGCTCTTTGTTGGAGAGAAAGGATGCAGTAAAAATCAGATTGAAAATATCTTTTACTTATAATCTTCTATTTTATAATGCTGCCAACTGGAATACAGCCATCAGAGGCTCTGTTGTATTGACACCCTCTCTCTGTTCTTGGCTATCCTGAAAGACTTCATGTCAATATGTCATAACAGTAAAATTTGGTTTGTAACTGTTGAGCTACTCTGGACTACATTTTACCCTTGACTAACTTATACTGTCATGGTGAGGACTTGCTCCTTTCTACTTGATCATTGATTATCCTTAATCAATTTTTACCAGCCAATCTCATGGACTCTTTAAATGCAGTTATATTTTTTAACCATGTATTTTTTAACCACGTAACCTAACTTACCTGAGGTAACTTTGGCAAACAGACTTATACTGAAAATATAGTAAATTAGGAGTGGAAAAGGAATATATCACTGAAGATAAGCTTCTTGTAAAGAATGCTCAATTGTTGAAGTGTTCACTATTTATGCAGAGAATAAGGCTAAAATATTTCATTAAGGATAAGCTAAACTAATAAGCCCTACAAAATGCCCTGGAAGCCAGAGAGGGAACTTCAGCTGGAACTTTTTTAAAAAGATGTCTCATTTTTGGACTTCCATTTTAATTATTAGTCATAATAAAAAAAAATGCTAAAAGACTGAAAAGCTCACTTAAAAACCTACATAGATCACCAATTACACCCAGACCCTATTGATTATAGGGTTACTTTTGGTTGCAGACTTACTCATACCTCCTATACATACATGATGTTTTGTGTCAAGACTAGCAGAGAAGTTCTGTATTGAAATTGTTGGTGCAAGTTCATAGAAAGGTCAGAAGGTTGGTAAGAAGGCAGGAGCACCTCCTCTAAGAAGCTGGGTGGAGAAAGTTTGGACTGTTCAGTTGGGAATAAGAGAAGGTTCAGAGATTCACAGATTGACAGAACACTTCTGAGTTGGAGCTGACCCAGAAGGATCATTTGGTTTGAGTGGAGACCTCAGAGCAACCTTCCAATATCTGGGAAGCTGGAGTGGGACTCTTCATCAAGAACCGGAGTTACAGAGCAAGCAGTAAAGAAGTACTGGAAGAGGGAAAATTTAGACTAGATATCAGGAGGAGATTCACTGCTGGGAAGGTGGTGAGGACTGGAACAGGTTGCCCAGAGAGGCTGTGGATGACCAAACCCTGGCAATGTTCAAGGCCAGGTTATGCAAGGCCTTAAGCAACCTGGTCTAGTAGGAGGTGTTCCTGCCCATGTCAGAGACAGTTGGGACTAGACAATCTTTAAAGTCCCTTCCAATCCTTATTGTATGACTCTGTGATTCTATGAGTTTTTGAGAATGTATCATCAAGTAATAGACAGGGGCATAACCCCTCTTGGGTGAATGGTAAAAAATATGAAGAAAGATACTACAAAGCACAAAAGCTACTTAGAGATTGAGTGCCTCAATCCCACTTTCAATGATGATTCACCATGGACCACCAAAGTCAGAGTCACTCTGATAGCACCAGTGTGATTGCAAGGTGATGCAGTAGTGTCTGTCTGTGGAGTTTTTGTCATTCACACTGCAGCTGTACCTGCTAATGTTCCATATGCATATTGGAAAATGTCTCTTTTTGTCTATTGAACTTTAGAAAAGAACCCCAAAGACCTCCCAGAAAAGGCAAATGTTCGAGAGTGCTTTAATTTACTTTATATTGAATATTGCCTTGAAACAAAACCTCAGATCCAAAACCCCATAAATTTTGGTAAGAAGGCTAAAATCTCAATTTATATTCAAGTTCTGTGGTTTGGATCCATCCCTATTTCATATTTTCTGGAACAAAAGACTTGGCTTCTTTCACTTCCTTCTGGAAAATGGCTACTTTGTTCCTGGTAATGTGAAAAAAAAAGATTCATTTTTAGTTAATCTGCAGGAAGCCAAAGATTTGTTTCTTTTCACCATGCAGAAGAAAAGGAACTATTTTTATTTTATATCTTGAAGCTATGAAACCTTTTTGTCTTATGTTTTGAAAAGGCAAAATCAATGGTGAGCATAATTCCCTTGAAAAAATTAAAACTGCACTTAGAAAAAATTTCTGGACACAGGCTGAACAAAATAGTAAAGAAAACCTGTTGAATATAAGGACAGTCTGATCCATAGTTACTGATCATGACCAAAAAGACAATTAAAGTGTATACACTGCATGGAAAGTCCTCTACGGGTCATCTATATGTATCTGATGAAACAGAGAAATTATTCCAAAATGGAATATAACATAGTGAAAATGCAAGTGTATCATACCTATTCAAATGACTCTCTACTTGGAAGACTAAACCCTCAAGACAGAATTAAGAGCTTCACTTTTATCTACCCTTGTCAGGTAGCAAACTAGAAAATTCTGTGTTTTACACTAAGGCTACATAAGCACGTGACTTCCAGGAAAATAACTAGGAATTTGAAATTAGTAATGTAAAGAAACAAAGATTCTATTTAATAATATTGTTTCAACTCCATCCAAATGAGAAAAAAGCTGAAATCCCTAATGGATGAACTAAGCAGAAAAGATATCTTTAACTGTAACTCTTAAATGAAGCAGTATTTCAGAACAAGGATTACATTTTCTCAGTGTGGACATAAAGAGCACAGATTCTACTCATGATATCAGAGACATCGAACTAAATAAAACAGGCAATAAGATCAAACCTAGGTACTAGGCTTGCCTGTTACCTCCACAGAGAAACAATAACCTTTTGCAAAAGGGGGATGGAAACTTCTAATGACGTTGCTGTCCCATGCAAGTGATTGTGGGAACAGGAATGTCTAGCTGGCTGAAAGGCATCCAGACACAGAAACAGAAGCAACAGCACTGGCAATATCCAACCTTGTATCCCTCCAAATCTGTCATGCTGAGAGGGGAGGCTCTATTATAACTGAGGCATAGTGCTAAATTGTGTCTAATCTGAGCCAATACCTTGTCTGGCAGTGTGCAATTGGCTCTTATCAGATCAGGTGCTGCTCCACTTCCCACCGATTCAAGCCATATGCAAGCAGTTTAAATTCCATCCCAGGCCCTGTGATTAGTGTTTCCACTCATCTGGTTATAGACCTACAGAGATGCTTTAAAAATGGGAAATGGTTTTTAGAAACAATCAAGGGAATTAAGAAGTGTGTTTCTGAATCTGAAAAATTACCTGACGTCAGTGATCCAAAAAACCTCCACCCATCTCTAAAAACACTTAAATTCTCAGAACAAAATAATAATGTTTACTTTTTGCATGTTTAGAGCCCACCAGAATAACAAAAACAAGGCCTTTTTGTTTGTTTTCTATGAAGTATTTGGTTCAGAGTGTGACTGCTTGCATCTCAAAAAAGTAATAAATGAAAGATTATTCCCTGCAGGTGAACTAAAATCTTATCATAGTAAAACATTTAATCATATGCTTAAGTCAGTCTGTATTCAACAGATCCTCTAAATACAACCAGGAACTAGATGGACTATCTTCCAGGTTGGTTTGTGCCTCTGGAGTCTCCAAAAGACAAAGAAAACCTACTGAAAGACCTCAGCTGAATTCATTGAATTGTTCTGGCTCCATGCAAGGCAAGAAGCTTCCACCCTTGGTATGTCCTTCCCCATCTATAGGTACAGAACTCTTTCCAGCTTCTACTGAACTCACTGAAAGTCCTGTGATTCATTTCATCACGAGCGGGAGCCAGACAGAAATATGGTCAGTTTGATGAAAATACAATGCATATGTAAAAATAAAGTAGGATCACATCTGCATTTTGTCTGCATGCTAAAAAAGAATGTGATTTTTTAGTGCTGTTTTTGAAAAAAAAAAATAGTTTGACTGTTCTTTCCAAAGGAAACTTGGCAACAGTAAAATCTAGATGTAAAATTTAGTGGTTTAAAATTTTAGGCCACCAGGATTGATTTAACAGTCTGAAAAAGGTTTTCTTGGTCTGGGAAAGTCCATATAGACTGACAGTTTTCTTATCCTTCAAATCTTAGATTAAAGAAAAAAATAAAATAATTTAAATCAAATATTTCAAGTTCCAACTTGGAACAAATTCCTGTAGCAAACTGCAGATTTTTAATGGGCAGGCAGACTTCTACTGTGATAAAATCACAAATCATGAAAACAATAATTCTGCCTCTATTTAAAGACAGGCAAACAGACCAACATACAGAAAGTGCATATCTCTCAAATACATTCAGATATTTGCCTTTATAAAGGAAGAAATGATTACTCTTGAGGGGCATAGCCTTAAGTGAATCATCAGGCATCTCTCTCCCATATGAAGATAGATGGCATATTTGTCTAAAGATGTGGCTTTTGTTTCTCATTCTCATTCTTTGTGAGGGAGACTCATTTACAGCAAGGATTTATTCACCACTGCAGTAAAAACGAGGATTAGAGCCATACACATGTATGTGTGTGTGAATATCTATTCACTACTCACAGTGATCGTGATGAAACCACTGTGTTCTAAATTTAGATGGGAAAGTGTGTAAACATTAAAAAAACCCCAAACCTGTGAATACTTTTTGGTTGATTATCTTCTGACTTTTGTTGTTTGTGCAAAAGCATTTGCTATGGATGCTGTCATTCTTACTATGTTATTGTTAGTGGTTCAGCGTTCTCATTGGTTGAATTATTCTATAGTACGTCACATAACCGAATTGGAATGGTGGATTTCAGAAATGTCCCTCAGTTTCTGGGAAACAAAGAAATCTGGGAGACACTGATTTCAGCCTGTAGAATAGTTTATCCCAATGCAAACATAACAAAGAGAAAGAAAATTCAGAAATTAACAACGTGTGAACTTTAGGGTATTTGGGACTGTTTTTATTGTGGGTTTGTTTTTGTTTGGGCTTTTTTTTTTTTTGCAATTTAACCGCCATGGCCTATTTAAAAAAAGAACAGATTGGTGATGATGTAAACTAGATAGTTGTCTCCACATGCTCCAGATAATTTGAGAAGACAGTCACACCTTTAGTTGTTTTCTTATGGCTACTTTTTAAACAACTTGGAATATCCTAATCCAATTCAACTTCAACGAGAACAACAGATTTGAAACAACTTTTTTTTTCCCATTTTTATGTATTTTTTGATACAGACATTGCCTAGGCTTTCAATTTTTTCATTCTGGTGTAGTCTATTTTCCCTGGCTTGCTTATGCATAATGCAGGATATGCAATGATCACGGTACTTCAGACCATGCTTAACTTCACTTGTATCCATAATGCTATGTATGGAATTCACATGGCTAAAATTAGGTGTGTTAGTAAATCATCTGTCTGAATAGGGGCAGTGAGCAACAAGAACAACTTTTTTAATAGAAAAGCTAATGTTCATCAAGTGCAAAACACCATAGGGAGGCTTAAACTATAGAAGATGGAATGTGACTGATTTTTAAGATGCCCAAATTTTAGGAATTCAGGTTAAGGTTTCCATGGTGATGCTATCTTCATCTACTTCCTTATGAACTTGGGTCTCTGCTGAGTTCCACCCACATAAAAGGATAGAACAGGGTCAAAGGTTTTCTGTGCATTTCCAAGTAAATTGCAACAGGAGGAATGACACAATTCAACTTAAGTGTTTTGTATCTTAACATGTCAAAGAATTATTTTTCTTTAATGTTCCCTTCTTTTCCTTACTGTTCACATCTCAAAGGCAAACCCTGATTCAAGAGTGTGAATTGGAAAAAAATAACATTTTATGCAAAACATATCCTTTAATATAGGCAACACAAGCTCAGTGTAAGCTACAGTGAGCAGAAACGAGGCTTATGCCACTTCTGCAGCAGGTCAGTCCTGAGGATTGTCCAAACAAACATCTGTTTAAATCTGAAACTAGTTACACATGGCCCTGGAGAACCGTAAATCTCTGGCCCCTTTCTTGGCCTGCCTGCCTCACCTGCTAGTCCCCTAGTCAGAAGAATGCAACCTAACACTTTGAACTGCTGGAGTAGTACAAAAAGAGTGGTATAATAGTGACAATTAAAACCTCAGATCTTTAGTTCAAGGAGAAGTAAGTCAGCCTTTAGAAAAATGTCACCCCACTCTGCGTGTTACTTTGGTTTTCTCATCTCCTGTGCTACATGAAACATAAGCTTCTTGCTTCCACTTTGTATTTTCTTTGAGGCCTCTCTCTGCCTATTCAACGTGCAGTTTTTGCTCAGTTCCCAGCACCTGATGTCAGCCTCTGCTGGCTCTGGTTGTGGGCATCCTTTGCCCACTTGTTACATTTGCAAACAAGTCCCTTTGGGTTACCTTCCATGCCTCTGCACTCATATTTGGGAATAATTTCCTATAAACATTTGCAAAACGCCTTTACTGTCCTCTGTCTTATTCCTCTCTAAAACTCTACCAGTGAACAGCTCTAAACCAGCCAGAGTGCTGGTGTGTTAATGCAACCACCTGTTATACCACTTAGTTTTGTTTTTTTCTTCATACTCACACCCTTTTACACTGTATCTGTCTCTTACTGCCATCATAATGTCCTTGGAAGCCAACATCTAATATAATAGAATCTTAATCTATGCCTAGTACAAACTCTGGGGTAACAGCATAAAAATGAATGAGGCAGTTATGCAGGAAATGTGCATCGTCATGAAATGATATCAGCTGTGATAGCATTGTCACAAAATGCAATCACTGCATAAAATACTGATCCCACTGACTGATCAAAGCTCTTTGACCTCAGTGAAACACAGGAAATTGACCTTTCCCATTAAATCTGCAGATCAACACATGGTTTTAAGTAGTTTTTTTTCTTCATTAACAGTGATCAGAAACCTCCTTTTTGCAAGTGATTTTGATAATATCATTACCTGTCTGATCTAGTCTTCATTTTCATTTCTCATCTACCTGTTCTGCAGTGCAGAATTATCTGTGTGTTTATATACTGCCAAAAATATTTATCACTGTTGTCAATAATGAATAATTACTGACAGTGAGAATATTACATGAAGTACTTTGTCTGAATGAATCTATAAATTAAGAGAGATTATGCTGGTGAATAATCAAGAGTGTTTTACATTTGTCCTGTTATCTGAAGCAAAGAAAACAATCCTTTTAGAAATGCTGTTGTACAATAGAAGCTGGCCAAAACCAGCTTTGGACTTCAAAAATGCCCACTCATGTTTAGACTGAATATTCAACATTTCCTATTCTTTGTTTAATAAATATAAATAACCATTTGGAGGAAAATTCTCCCTAGAAACATGCGTATCTCAAACTGGAAAAATAAGAAACATTTTTGGGAAGTGAGAAATGCTCTGTGATATGACCATGCTGCTTCTATTAACCCATTACTGGGTTTCTTTTTTTTATTATTTATTTTTTTTTTCTTTTTGTTCGTTTTACGAGAAGCTTAGCGTGCCCAGTACATGAGAACACCTTTATCCTTTTCCTTCCCAATGCCCCTTTCTATTTTTCCTCCAAAAGCTCAGGACTCGGCTGGTATACCCTTGACAATAATTAAAAGCACCTTTTGACAGTCTACTCATCATGGACAGGGCTCTTCATTTTAAAACGCAAAACTCAGAGTCAATTTAAAGACGTAAGCTGTGGCCCGGGTTTCTCGCGAAGCATCGGGCTTTCCCAGGTGTGAGAAGGGGTTCAGAGAAAGTTCAATTGCTCACAGCAATACCGAAAAACGGAAAGGAACGAGAAAGAAGAGCTCTTCCCCCGCCCAACACACATCTGTCCCCGCCGTGCCTCCCCCTCGCCCCACGACTCTGCAGACCATACCCCAAGCACATCGAAAATGGACCCGGCGCGGTCGGCGCAACATGCACTCGAGGGAGGGAAGGGAAGGGAAAACGGGATGCCTTCGCACGGTCTGATCATCACCATAAAGAGTTAAAGAGAGAGTGAAATGGCTAACGTACACACACCCCGCTCCATACCGGAGAAGAGTCTCCCAGCTGAGGCTTTTGCTCTGTGAGGACCAGGCTGAAACTGACCGCCCCCACGGCCACGCTGGACACCCCTAACCCTATCTCCAGCACGGAGAGCACCAGGAGGCTCCCGATGATCTGGCTGCTGGTGCACATCCTCCCTCGGTCATCCTTCCTTCCCGATCAGCCGGGGAAACCGCGCATCCTCCTCCTCCTCCTCGGGCGCTCCCGCGGCCCTAAGTCGCCCCCAAACTTTTCTTCCTTCGCCGACAGCCGAGGCGGTGCGGCGCATCCGCGGCCGGCGGGCGCTACCGAGGGACGGCGGGGCGGCCCCGGCGCCGCCGGGCCCCGAGCGCGGCCCCGAGCGCGGCCCCGAGCGCGGCCCCGAGCGCGGCCCCGAGCGCGGCCCCGAGCGCGGCCCCGAGCGCGGCCCCGGGCGCGGCCCTGGCGCGGTGGAGCTCTCCAAGGTGCCGGGCCGGGGGTGGGTGCGCGCCTCCGCGCTCCTAAGGGCTGCGCCTCTGCCGGGAAAGTCGACCTTGTCCGCTCGCCTCCTGCGCTCTCATTGGAATGACCTCACCGGGATTTTTCCCCCCCGCTCCTTCTTGTTTCTCTCCCCCTTCTCTTCCAGGGCTGGGGGGCGGGGGGTAGAGGAGTGTGGCGAGCGCAGCCCGGCTATACTTATGTCTGACTCCAGACCCAATGCACGGGCAAGGCGCACGGCAGCCCCGCCCCAGGGCCACAAGGCACGGCACCTTCCCGGTCCTCCCCCGGCACGGCGCTCGCACACCTCCGCCGTCCCGCGCCCGCTGGGCTGGCGGCGGGACGCGGGAGCCGATGCCAGCCGCAGGTGGACGCCTGAGAGGTGACCCTTTTGGGAGTGAGGGGTCCGCAGGCCTCCCTCCTCCCAGGTGCTGCTGTCAAAATTCAGGAGGAAGCCCGACTTCCTCTTCTATTTGTCAAAGGGCTGGGGTATGCTGTGTCTCACCACTGCAAAACTCTGGTCTTCTGCAAAACCCTACTGCCACAATAGGCGATTTCTGTAGCCATTCCTGTCACTCGCAGTGGCCAGAAGTGTATCAGCCCCAAAGTAAATAAGCAATAAAGCAAAATAGAACAAGAGATTCAGGGCTGCTACTTTAGCCATGCTGGATTGCTTGGTAACAGTCTCGATTACTGTGCCTGAGATACAGAGGACGCTTTGCCACTCTGACTACAGTTTTACAATCCAGATGTGTTGCACAACATGCTAACACAAAGACACTCAATCCAGCACCTTGGCTTTCCTAAATATGGATCACCAACTTTTGGATATTTACCTTAACAAGAGGGCAAAAGAACTACATAGACAATTATATCTCTCAAATCTCCCAGGATTGAAAAATATTGGCATCCTGCAGAATTAAGTTATTTCCTCTCTACACATGGTGGTTTGTTTTTTGTTTGTTTGTTTGGTTGGTTGTTTTTTTTTTTTTTTTTTTTTTTTTAATTATGTGAAATCTTTCCTTCTATCAAAAAATCTGCAATTATTAACCTGTATATAAATCCTACACTCAGATGTCAGAATCCAGAATGGCAGTCTAGACTTGTCCAGTATTTCATGGTGCAACTTGGTAGCAAGATCATAAGATTAGCAAGATCCTGACTGAATATTTTTCTTTGGACTTCACAACCTGTCTTGTGCTTTGAGAATGAGTATTATATACACTTGAGAAGATTGCATCCACCATAACAGGCCAGAGTTTACTTCTCATTTTTAGAAATCTTCAATACTGAATTGCGGTGAGTGGAAGTAGACTGGCATCAAAGTCTGTCACCTTACTTTGTGCTTTTTATGGAAGAGTAAGGGGTCCTAAGACAGGATCTTAATGCTTTCTAGTTTAAAACTTTATCTGTTTCCTATTTTCTCACAGTTTTCCCACTTCACAGAAGCAGAAGAGTTGACTACATCTAAAGGAAAGCTCTCTTATAGTTAAAGCTGAATTGCCCCTTTTCATCTCTTATTTTTAAATGGTACCTGCCATCTTTTATCATTAAAAATCAAGGCACAGCATAAAAGTTCCTAAGCTACTATATTTATGTAGGAGGATGGAGAAAGCACAGATTTTCAAGTACCCACATGGGTGTAGGAAGGTGTTTCTGCAATGACAGTATCCTTATTATGTCAGATTGTTATAAACGCTGAAGTGTGCTAAGGTGCAATGATTTTACTGCTCAGAGAGTATATTTTACCAAGTCTTTAAAATCCAGTGGTGATAAAAGGAGAATTGCATAATGCCAGATATAATTAATATATTTAATGCTTGCAGCCAGATAGAGAGCCTGTCACATCAGAATAGAGCTCATGTGACAGAAATAAGATTTCCATAAACAGCTTGTTTTATGTAACATTTCCACTTCAGTCATAATAAGCTGTCAGAAAGATGGAGGGAAAGAGACCTAGTGAAAAGTGTGCCCTAGATGGAGATCATGAAACAGTTAATAAAACAGAGATATAAAACTGGAGTCCAACAGCAGGAGAGGAAGTGCCCTGGGTACCTGCTTTCTAACCAGCAGGCTACAGAGAACTGAAAAGCTAAGCAAGATCTCAGCCACTGTTAATGACTGCTCAGGAAAAGCAACCTTTCAAATAAAGACAGGAAGGAAATGTAAAGTTCTAATCACTACCTTTTTAAAATGAAAAGATTCAGTCTTTGTCCATGTATAAACTCGTGTTTATTTGTACTATGGTGCTACATCATCTTTATGTGCTAATCTAGACAATTAACTTTACACATGGGGCTATTCATGTGTACATGTACATTTCAGCACATGCTTACATCTTTGCAACATTAAGTTATTTAACTGCTTGCTGTCTCAACTGGCTGGTTTGAAATGTTTCCTGTATTTGTGATTCCAGCAACAAAAATATTATGATAAAAAAAAAGGAAGAAAAAGGAAAAAAATCATTCAATATGCAGGCAAGTTTTCATTATAACTGCAGAAAGTTAAATACTAAAATCCCATCTCCAAAGTAAAATTAATTAGAGTCATGAGGGCTTTGGATCTTTTAATTTCAACTGTTGGATTTATGAACAAAAGACATCAATCTTATTCTTCTTGACTTTGAAGGAAAACTTTTTTTGTCTCTCTTTTTTGTCATTGGAGACTTTGAAAATGGTTCATGACAAAAAAAAAAAATCTAGTCACACAGCAGGATGAAGGGTAATTGGATGACATAGTACTGGCAATGAAGAAGTAGAAATCAGAGCACAAAGATTCATATATACTTTGTCCCTTTTACATGTCTCTGATGACCAAGAGATCCTAAGAAGGTTATAGCCTCTTCATTGGAAATCATCAGCTTTGTGTAACACTTTTGAACATGTATTCATAGCTGAATACACTCTGTTCAAGTGGTTCAGTTTATTGATTTCTCTAATTCCATGTTTCTAAAACAATATTGTAAAGAGTTTTATTGTGAATAAGGACTGGGCTTATAGCATTAAATCAGTACTCAGGCCACTGAATCCAATTCAGCCTAGGGAACTGTGAATAAAATTGAAACTGTACCATCCTGTGGCTGATTAGAGGACGAGAAACAAGTTGCTGCAGCCCAAGAGGGGAGATAGTCCCTAAATATTAGTGTTACTAATATGCAGGTATAAGGTGGCAGCTCTGGATAAATAAACATAACTTTGAGTTATCTTGGAAGCTGGATTACTCTTTTACCTTATGGATTTATTTTCTAGTCAGTACCAAGGCATATCAGTTGTGTTATCTTGGAATATTTGGCATAGACAAGTGCCTTCTACAAGGATGTTCTCTGGGAAATGGAAAAATTCAGCCTCAAGAGCAGCTTGCAAATCCTCTTCCTTTTACAAGTACTTTATGCTTTCAACTAACTCTGCAGATTCCATTGCTTTACAATGTTTTATCTCCTGGATCCCTTCGATTCAGTTTGACTGAAGCAAAACCAAGGAAAACCTGTATTCTGACAAACAGCTTTAAGTATTTGGGGTGACAAACTGCCTTGGATTCTATGAAGAGTTGCCTACTGATTTAATTCTAAAACCAACTGTATCTATTGCATCCCATCTATAGAAATGTGTGCAAAACAATCTTTGAAGTATTCCTTCTTCTTTTTTTTTTGGTTGTTTGTTTTGTTTTAGTTTTGTTTTTGTTTTTGTTTTTCCTTGGAGATTTTTTTGTGCAGAATTAATTCTTAGTACATTTTACTCCCTAATTTGTTCATTTGCTAAATTAGTATGTGCTGATGTTCTAAAATGGGAAGAAAACCCATGTAAAACTTGTACAGGAGAAGATGAGGGAGTGTCATTGATTTTGTCTGTTTAAAGTTCAATACACAGACAAACTTTCTGCTGAATAAGTAGTTCAGGCCCAGTAGAGCTAGGATCTGTGTCACTGAAGTGACTGTTCAGCTTGATAGGTCACAACTGTTTTTCTTTGATCAAGCATTAAGGCATTGGCACACACACAAAAGAATCTGATGACATAATCCAAGAGTACTTGGCACAAAATTTCATTCTCACTCTTACTTTGGACAGTTTCAGAAAGTTATTCCACAGCTCTATAGTACACTCCTGAACTTGTGGAGCCATGGGGAGATGTTAGAGAGGATCAGTATGATCAGTTGTAGAGGATCAGCAAATAGCAACTCGGCGAAGAGAAAAGCCATTGCCATGGACTGCTGTCTTGTACTGTGTTCAATAATTACTAAATCTACCAAGACAGTGAGCATTTTGTTCAGATAATTTCTGAAACCTGCCTACAAACATGAAGAAATTGCACTTTTCAGTAATGCACTGCCATACTAGGTGTGAGCATACAAAAGTTCAAGATACAGTTCCTAGCTATGCTGCAAGTATCTCACTGACATCTTCTGAACACATCTCATTTTCATCTTGCTCTCTGCAATGAACTGAGTAGTTTTCAAGTGACATTCATGTCATCACTTCTGGCAAGAGTCTTCTCCAATTTACTCTGCTGTTTGGGAAAAGTGATCCAAAATAAAAAAGGAACATGAATCTTTAATCAAAATAATTTATTCGATGCAACGACCAGGAAAAATCTTGACTTAGTTACATTCTTCTTGTTTTATTATCTCAGTTGGTTGAAGCAAGGTGCTAATAACACCAAGGTTGTGGGTTAGATCACTGTATGGGCCATTCACTTAAGAGTTGGACTTGTGGGTCCCTTCCAACTCAGACTATTCTGTGACTTTGTGATTAACCTTGGATGTTCAAAACAAAGCAAAAGTGAGATACCATCATTATTGTCTTGCTATATAAATAGAATGTGTAAAACAGTCTCTTCAGGATAGTAAATTAACCTGTGTTTTGAATTACATGATTTACATAATCTGACTGACATTCTGCCATTTTTCACTCTGTAGCCTTCCCTTTTTGGGGTACGTTTCATATTCCAGAGAAGCCCATTAAATCAAGATCTAATTAAACTCTTCTGACCTGAATGCAGTCAAAATATTTGTTGATAATTAAGACTGTAATAAAGCATTTTCAAATCTAAAGTGCTGTGAAATGGGTGTCTAACACCTCAGTATATTGTAGGTCTGCCATTGTATTTTAGAATCCTGCAGCACTTTCAAGTGGTAAGTTTAGAAGCTGTCTTAGGAATATCAGCCTTCATACAGTACAGCACTCAAATGAGTTCAGATTTCCCCTTATGAATAACACTTTTCTGAATGAGGGTGAATCTAACACATGTACAGCTAAATATTCACTGAATATGCTTTGCTGAGTCAGAGTCATTACAGCTTCCATCATGTAGATTCCCAAAGCTCACATTTGCCTAAATGGGAGCACAGCCTGAATGAGGGCTAGAAGAGACCTGCACGTTAAGTGGCCTGACAGACTACATAACTCCTGCATGAAAGGAATTTGTGCTGCTACAGTGACCAGAAATAGTGCTAACTCAGAAGCTAGCACTCGAGAACCTCAGGACCAGTGTCTGCTCCCTTTTTTGGCATACAGTACACTGTAGAAAAAGGCAGAGCCCAAGTCCAGCTGTTGCCTGCTCATACTTTTTTGATTAATCATGAAAGAGATAACAGCTGGCAGGAACCCTGTTAAGAACCCTAATCTGAAGCCTCTCAGGATAGTTTTTCTGTTGAATTAGGAGTGTGGTTTTTGTCTCCTTCACCAGCACTTTTAATTAGATCAGAATTTATCTCCCACTGAGTAATTTTTTTCTAGCGATGAGATACATTGTGTTGAAAGAAGTCCTTGACTAATGGGGCATCTGAGCTGTTACTTGAGAATATTTGAAACGAGATTTTCTTTTGTGGCATTGTTCTTTCCAAAACAATTGTTACAATTTTTGTCCAAGGTAGAGTACAGAAAAAATAAATTCACTAGCAGTGTAAAATCAAAAATGAAGTATTTAGGATTTAAAGTTGAATTATTTGCATTCTTTTAATGTTAAGCAAAAATAGGAATTAATGGTTAACAAAAAGATTTTGCTTGAACTGTACATGCCTCCATCATCCTCTTTTCTCTGCCAAACTGTAATAATAATTTTTATTAGAAGCACACTTTATGAAGAAAGTGAGGAAAGAATCCAAAATAGTAAGCTCAGAGGGCACAGAGTTGAAAGAGTGATTTGTAAAGATGCCTGGAACTCATGGTTTTTCTTGGACTACACACAGCAAATTGTTAGTTATTGGAACACATGATTTTGTGGAAGATATGTAGTCTGACCCAATTCCTTGTCTAGTTAATTAAAATCTTACAACTGAATGAAATCCAAGTTAAATTGGTATCACTGGGTTATGGCTATTCATTGGTCAGCATTTACAAACAATTTTTACAGCTGAAAAAACACAGGGTATATTGCTAGACTAAAGTCCTGTTGCCTCAAGTCCATCTATAAAGCTCAGATTATTTTTTGCCAGTAATATCTGCAGATTGCTGACAGTTTAGCAGCAGCAGACCCAGTCTAGCTGGAAAAGTTGTCCTGTGACATCAGTGTCAGGGAATTAGAGGCTCATGCAGAAATGGCCAATGCTAACAGTGGGAAGAAGCCATAGTTACCCTGGCTCTTTTTTTCACTTGGTAAAGTCACATCTGGACTTCATAAGAATATATACAACAGATATAATATTGTAAATCAGAATTCTGGCCTTACAGCTCTGAAAAGCATGCATATCTGAAGCAAACATCCCTAGAGACATACCTCTGGACTGCTAGTTGCCCTTGGTGCATTTGGTTCCCACATGTTTTGGTCAGATCACAAACATATCTGACAATACCAGGTCTCATAGGCAAAACCTCCTTTCACCTAAGTACTGACATACTTTATGCCAGAAGAGCTCTGCTTACTCAGGTAAGTACTCTGCACCTGAGTTTCCTTTGCATCTAACTCTTAATGATCAGTGCTATTGTGCTGAGTACAGTATCAGCTAATCAGCTCTCTGCCTCCTTCTAATTAAATGTTAAAAACAACAGCACATCAACAAAGCTATGTTCCTTAGCTAAATTGTTCAATGATTAATTTAGTAGTGTTTTATCTTGGGTGAGCAAGAAAAGAATGTGTCTCAACAAAAAACTGCTGAAGAACATATTAATTGCAATTGTTTCAAGATAAAGTTCTGAGGGCACAGGAAAGATTGCAAATAATGATCTTAAAATTGCATCTATCTGACAGCAATTACTGTAGTTGAGCAATCAAAAAGATCTGATACTTTCCCAACCAGCAGAACAGTGAGTTCTAGCTAATAGTAAAGACTGATTTTGTAATAATTTCTAACAGTCATATTACAGTAGTATTTTCACTTCTGCTTAGTGCTTGCTAGCTTGAAAAGTGAGCACAGAGCTCTTTTGCTTTCTGATTCAAAGGTCATTCCCCAATGTGTATTCCTAATACATTTTTGGCATTGTCTATTATATATGATATTTACAGTAAACTACTTTAAAAATTGCTGATTTCTGCATAATTTTTGAGGGTTGGTTTGTATGTGTGTAGAGAAAATCAAAACGTCCTTAAGTAAGATAATGGTGACCTAAGAAATGTGCATTTAAAAGACCTTCACCAATTGTCTCATGTGTCTGCTGGAAGGGAGCAGGTTATTTTCATGGGACTGACATTTCCTTTCAGAGCTGGGACTCTGCTACTGAGAGAGAGAAGGTCCACCAGATCTTCAGAAAGGAAGGAATTGAACTTCCTTTGGTAATCTCAGCCATCACTAAGACACCAGAACTCTTTGGTTTTTGCATTTCTTGTTCCATTGGGACTGAACAGACTGCCTCTTGTGAAAGTGTGATTTCCCTCAGATTTGTTCCAAACTCTCTCAGTCTAAACCATACTCATAGACATCACTGATCATGCTTTACATATTTTGACTCTTTTAGCTACCATAAAAAATAAGTGAAAACTATTTTTATGCCAACCATTTGAGAATGTTTCCCTTTTAGTACATTCAATATGAGATTTTTCTCCCAGCCATATCAAGAATAATCTTTTTACATGTTTGAACTATGTTTTTACATGAATGTATATTTTTCTCAAAAATTACTTCTCAATCTAAAGGAAATGCCTCTTAAACAATATTTTCCCTCTGAAAACTTAATGTTAAATATATGTACAATTAATAAAATTATCTTTAAGTTATTTTTAAGATTAAAGTTAAAAAATAATGTAAATTATATCATGTCTGTAAGATGCCTACATAAAAACTGTAACAGTTCAGAAATAGATGCTTTTATGAAAAAAAATTTTGAAGAAAGAAAGAGAGGCCACTTTAATATAATAAACAGAAAACATGTGTTTCCTCTCGCCATGCTACCTCATCTCTCTCCAATAGCACTCTAGAAAATACAGCATAGATTTCTGCTTACTACATAGTATTTGGGAATTGGAAGGAAAATATAAAATATTGTTTAAATGAGCATGTTTTATTTGGTTCCTAGCTATTGTGGTCAAATGCAACTCGACATAAATCAAAAAGATAAATTTCTGTCATTTATAGACTTAAATAGGCTTCATATTAATCATTGAGTGCATTATTCTATTTTAAATCTGGTGGAGCTGAACCAGTGAATTATCACCCAAAAACCTACCCTGCAGGAATAGACATTAATAAAAACATCCTCACCCATATTTAACTCCAGAGTAATTAAGGTTTCTAAATTTACCAGTTCCTACCACACCAGACACAACTTTTTATTTGTCAGCTGTTTTTCAGAGCTATAATGCCTTGGGGAAAATTGTCACCCCTGGAAGATTGTCCTGTCATTCATAATTTATTTATGGTTCCACGCACTGTAGATACAGATTACTAACCAAGATAGGGAATTTGGAGGATATAAGAAAAAAATCAGGCTTTTACAAATGACATTCGGTTTATATTATACTTGTTTTATCATTGCTTCAAAGTATTTAATGCTCCTCTTTCTGGTTACTGATTTAGATGGAAAACTTTAATGGAGAAGAATATCATAGCTGTGGTTAAGCATTCAAATAATTTAAATTTATCAACCAAATGATGTTACTTGTGTACAGTGGTCTTGGTTTAGGAAGACAGATGTCTGCCAGGGAAAGCTGGAGTTTCCCTTGGAATGGAGAATGTAAACCACTCTCCCCCTTCCAAATTATTATGAATTTGCAATTAGAAGCCTTCAGGCAAAGATTTGGGAATAGGAATAACAGTTCTTTACTAGGAATATTAAGAATACAAATGTAGTAGTACAAACAAACAAACAAATCCAAACCAAAAAGCAAGCAAACAAACCAAACAAGAATCCTAGAAACCCTGACAGAGTCAGAAATACAACCTGACACCCTGTTGGTCAGGGTGTTGGAAGCAGTCCAAAGTAAGCCCTCCTGGAGTGGCAGATATGGTTCTGTTGGAGTAGAGATGGTCCTGTAGAAAAGGTCCAGTAATGATGAGATGGGTCTGGTCTTCCTTTGGGAATCCAGTGGGAACACTTGATCCCTGGTGTTCCTATGTCTCTGTTTAAATCTAGGTAGGAACGGTTTGGCTCCCCCCACTGGGTGGAGCATCTCACAATGGGATGATGTAATGTGTCATGTCACTGATGTGCCTTAATGGCCCATTAACAGAAGATATTCCCCTGGAGAGAGGATGAGTCATGGAAGAGATAAGGGACATTGCTCCACATGGTTTTAACAGCTGACCCATTACCAGAAGGCAGCTGCCCCCTCGCTCCTGGAGTTACAAGAGATAAAGAAAACACCTCCCCAACTGGTTTCAACAGATGGAATAGAATAAACATTTTTTGGTTACATAACCCAAGACAACAATCTAAACAAACACTTTACTGAAATCTTCCTTAGTTTGCAAACACAGGTAAATTATTTCTATGTGACCCTACCTATTTAATATTAATTACCCCAAACAAACAAACAAACAAACAAACAAACAAAACCAGACCAGGGCATCACAACTTTGAAAGAACCCCCCCAAACCAGAAAACATTGACCAGGTTAAAAACCTACAAGGGTCGTGATATAGAAAGCAAAATTCATAGTAATATTTAAAGTTAAATAAGAAAAAAAATCCTCATCCATATATACTTCCTATTCCCTTATATCACTATAAATCAGGAATATACAGCTAAAACTAGTAGATGTAAAAATAAGGGGAAATGCTTCTGTGATGAGGTAAGTAGTTTCTACACCACATGCCCATAGGTATAACACCTATGTTTCTGGAGCAGTGTAAAGCGATTTAAGTATGCATTGGAATCAGAATATTTGCTTCCCATTAAGTTTTGAGTCTATTAAATAAGAATCTGTTGTTCCCTGAAAATAGCATTTCCCATTTGTACGACAGAAATAATCCTTGTGCTCTTCCTTTTGTCTGATTTGATTTAGAGCATGCCCTTTCTCAGAGGCTGGTTCTTGTTATGTGTCAACACTGTGCCTCACTTCAGTGCTGTTTGTTGTCAGGGAAGAAAGCAGTCAGTGTTGTCACTCCAGGTCTGAATCAGTAGGATTTGACTGTCATGCCAGCCTAAGGCACAATATTGTGTGGTTATGGACAGACATGGTGATGCTTCAGCCCAGAACCTGTGAGTAGGAGAGTATCCTCACTGAAAGGAAGGTCCCCAGCTCTTTAGGCTTTAAGGTTTCGTTGTAAGCTGCTTCACGAGAAACACATGGGCTCTTGAGGAAAGGCCGTGGCCCTGACTTCCCCTCTTGTTTCAAGACAATAAAGGTCTTCAACTAAATGGAGAACACTAAAGTAGATTTTCCTTATTTGGAAATAAATCAGTGCCTTTTGGTTTAAATATCTTTGCTCTACGTTTATAAATGTGTGTTAAAAGAAACTAATTACAGATTATATTTTATTAATCTTTGCTGCTGGGCAGAGAAAATGCTTTATAGTCCTGAGAATTCATAACATGTCTGTGGGCATACAGTTTTCTTAATTGAAATAAACAAAACAATTAGTACATTAACAAAAAAGACTGAAGTTATTTCTTGTTTCTCAGTTTCCAAAACAAGTGACTATTATTCATTGTACTTTAACAACATTTTTGAAATTAAATTAATTCAAAGAGATTACAGGAAAATGCCTCCGGATGAGGGAAATACAGCATAATCTATTACACAAGCTATTTTAATAGATGTCACAGGCTTCAACCCCTTGTGTTGCCATACAAGCATAAATCACAATTTGAAACTATTTGAACAGTAATGCAAAAAGAAACAGGAGGAGAACAAACAATGTCTATAAATAGTTAGGGCCAAAAAATTAAAGGGAATAATTCCTTTGAGAAAATATAAACTCCATAGGAAGTACTTTATTTTGGTAACATTTTTAATTAAAAATGTTACATATGTGCTTTATTTCCTATTAGTCTTTTTGTTTTCCATTTTTTTTGTGTGTCTCAATGTGAGATTACTCTCTATATAATATTAACCTAATGCTGCTGTTCTGTGACAAAGAAAAATATTTTAACTTTCTTCCAACAGGACAGAAATCAAATTAGAAGCACTTCTTCTAAAAAATGAAATGTCTTTGAAAAAAGAAGAGGTTTCTTACACCCTCCACAAGTTATCATACTGGTTTTGTTCCACAGCTATAGAGATTAAGGTTTAGGCCAGCTAGTTTGTCTGTTCTTCATGCAACATGAAAACTAGCTTTCCAGACAAAAAGAAATTGCCTTACTTAAAATCCCAAGTCAGATAGAAGATAATTCCTGCTCCACTGGTCAATTTGTGTTTTGGTTTAGATAGACAGGTATCTGCTAGGGAAGATTGTAGTCTCCCTTGGAATGCAAGCCACTCCCTCCCTTTCCAAATTATTATAAATTTGCAATTAGAGGCTTTCAGGCAAAGATTTTTTAGAATAGGTATAGCAGTCCTTTACCAGGGATATAAAACAAAATACAAATGACATAATACAAAAGAATAAGCAAGCAAATAAAAAATCCTAGAAAACCCTGACAGAGTCAGAAATACAACCCGACACCCTGTTGGTCAGGGTGTTGGAAGCTGTCCAAAGTAAGCCCTCCGGGAGTGGTTCTGTTGGAGTAGAGATAGTCCCTTAGAAAAAGGGTCCAGTAATGGTGAGATGGGTCTGGTCTTCCTCCAAGAATCAGGTGGAAAACTGAAACTCTGTGACACTGGTGGATCCTTCTATCTGGGCGAAGATGGTTTGGCTCCTCCTCCCTGGGTAGAGCATCTTACAATAGGATTATGTAATGTATCCTGTCATTGGTGAGCTTTAATGGTCCATTAACAGAAGATATCCCCATTGGGGTGCTGGAACAATGACCACAGATAAGCAACACTGACTCGTTTGAACAGCACTGACCCATTTGAGCAACACTGACCCACTCGGTTTTTAACAGCTGGTTTCTTATCAGAGAAGGCAGTTAACCTCTCCCTAACCTAGTTTCGACCACTTCTTTGTTTGAGTTAAGTACTCTTCAGTATCCAACACTTGATCTCGTTGGTAACTTATGGGGAAAAAACTCTTTAGAGTGAAAAAGAGACAAACCTAACCCTCAACAATCTGCAAAAGAGAAAATAGTCCTTCTTCATACTCAGAACATCATAACTTGTTCCCTAGTCATTCCTATTCATCTTCCATTTCTCTCTCCATAATAGGTAAAAGTATTTCAACAGATTTCTGTGGTATTTTAGAAATAATACTGTGGTAGTAAATACTGCTGTTTTATCTTTAAAGTCACATTTATTTGAAAAAATACTTTAATTTTTCAGCTTCCTGTGTGTGTCTGCAGGACCTGGTGTCAGCTCTTAAAGATTTCATCCTGCTGTCCCAATGGCTGACAAGATCTGGTACACTGGAATAGCTGCTGCAGTAAACCAAATGGGATATTTTAAATATTCTATGAAAAATTCTAGTATATTAATTTTCTACTGTGCAGGAGTCCATCCCACCTATTTCATTTGCCTTCTTACCTGGCAGTGTAGGTCAAGGTAAATATTTGCTTACTGTTTCACCACCACAATCTATTGTATCAGTAATGTGGAGCTAAAACAGATTTAGAAGAACAATCTGGATTTTTATCTGCCTTGTGTGTCAGCAGCAAAATTGCCAGCTAAACCCTAATTGTGGATTCTTTATGACAGGTAATAATAGGAGATGCAGAGAAGAACACAGCTTGTATTTCATCTACCATGCTGAGCTGAAAGAGCTAACAGCTTATAAAAAAAATGCTTTGATTTGTAAGCAAAGCACATTTTATTTGGGTGTCACCAAGCAAGAATACACCCTTGTATATTCTGTACTGTCCCTTGAAGCTGCCCCTGGGGAAGTCAATAGGAATTTTCCCAATGACTTTAGTGAAACCAGGATTTCATTCAATATCTCTTTTCTCAACGTACCACAGCTTTGCAGGCTTATTGAAAAAAAAAAACAAAACCAAAAACCAACAAAACAAAAACACTCCCCCCCAACAATACAAAACCCACAGTACCAAACAATATACGTAAATAACACAAGAAAGATTTCTTTGCAGAAATATATATTTGTCAAACGCTCTGCCTTGCAGTGTAGACGTGCTGCCCCCATCAACTTTGTCAGGAGCAAGGCATACTCACAATGGGAAGAATTTGACCCCTGACTTTGGTGCCCATTTAGCAGTTTGGCACATGACCACCAGATCCTTTGGATCTTGTGATCTTGTTCTATCTGCCTATGCATTGATTGTAATTTAACATTACATCCTCAGCTAATCTTGCTCTTGATTGATTTCTGAGCAAATCACAACCTCAAATAAAAATGACACTAATTCTTTCAATGTGTAAGTCCAGCTAGAAGTTTTGTGTGACTGCAGATGGTTTCTATATCAGCTTTTCCATCATGTGATGTAGGGTACTGTGTTTTCATTAGTACCGTGTAACTTTCCATATAGCCAGTTTTGTGCACTAGCTGGCTCAGTAAATCTCTCATATAAAGTTGTTCCACAGCCAATGACTGAACTTGGAAACACACAGCAGGGTTTTTAAAATGAATCTCAGACACATTTCCTAGACTATGAATCCTTCTCAGGTTAGCAGTTTTAAATATAGTCTAGTTGGGAATGACTTTTGCCCTCGCTTCATTGTAGTTGTCAATTATTTAGACAGGCATCTGGCGTTCTTAAGTCTGGTGTCTCTTGTAAAGTTTCATGCCTGGTAGCAGAGAATAGGTCTTTGAGCTCATTCTTTTCTGCTTTGCACCTGCCAAGCTCATGCTTGTAGAAAGGAAGAAGTGATTCTAAAATGTCCCAAAATTGGAATAAAGTCATCTCACCTCAAGAATGTGTGTCATGAACAAAACAAAACAAAAAAAATAACAGGCAGTGAAACTGTGGACCAAATTCTGCTTTCTGAGCCGTAGTATTAATATTCTTATTTTGTGTTTATGCTTCTCATTGGCACAGTAAAGGTGGATTCAATCCTCTAAATCTTAAGCAAGGTTTTCCCTCCCTGTAATAAATGATTTAGACAAATGCTGTTAATTTTTATTCCATGGTCTTCCTGGTTAATCTTTGTCTAAACATTTTCATTCTATGGAAAAGTGCTTATTGAGAAAAACTTCATTTAAGTATGTAAATAATTTGAATCACATGCATTTATCAACATGCCACTTCCTTTTAAAAAACATGTTATAGTGATTCTGCAAAGATCAGGACACTTTTTATTTATTTTGAGGACAAAGTTTTAGGTGGAGAATAACTTGAGCTAAAGCTTCAAGCTTAAAGAAAGTTAATAAGATTCCTATACATAGTTTCAGTATCAACTACTTAAAATATGCATTTTGATGGAATTAATTTTTTTAATCCTTGGTATTATAAGCCTTTATAACCTTTAATAAAGAAGTTTGCTTCTCACTACTTTTGTGAAACCAATTACTCTAAAATTAGATGCTCTGAAGCTGATTTTCTAAAGCATTTCCTCTTAGGCTTTTCTCCACTAACCTGTGGGACAGAACAACAAAGGTATCTGTCAATGGCACACACTGATTTGAACCTGTACCAAAGGAGTAAGTACCATTGCTCCTCCTTTGGAGCCCAGGAGTAAGAAATAGGCTGCTGATCCAACTCCCCCTGCAGCACTCATTGCACAGCCTGTTGTGCCCTAACTACACCAACTTAGTGGATCCTCAATGCTTGAGTGAATGTTTTATTGTGGTCCTAAAGAGCTAACACAGTTAATTATTGCAGCTGCTAATCATTTATGATCTCTCAGCTTCTTGGAAAAATACGTCCTGCACTCTGATTTTGCACTGCAACTCATTTTAGCCAGTGGAATGTGCTTTGTGCCTGCAGAGCATTAATGGATACCTGCTCATGGGTTGACATACAGCAATTCTGATGGCATAACTGACACAAAAATACCATTCATTTGTATAACTATGCATCTGCTCACCCTAATGACACTGGCTATACCAGCTTTTCCTGTCAGTAACAGACTTCAATCTTCACCAACAGCTTTGCATTGAACTTCATAACCTTCAGATCAATGGCAGATTGAACATGGCTGTAGGTTGTCTTAATACTAGAGGGGAGCAAAGGCCATCTCACTGCTGGTGCCAACCAGACTAACCAGGCCTGTCTGGCAGTCAGGCCAGCTCTTGAGCTCTGCAGAGGACATTGTGTCTCTGGTTCCATTAACACTCAGCTTGTGTTCAGGTCCTCATGGGCTGCAGGACCATTGCTGAAGAACAGTTGCCTGCATGAGGTTTTGTTCAAGACCAAATGGGCTGAGACTCATGTTCTGGCAGGCTGTACCTTGTGGTGCAACTTTATTATTGAGAAGAACATTGGTCTCGTAAGAGATGCCATGCCCTTTTCACAAGCAAATGAACTGGTTTCCAAAAGCATGGAAGCATGCTTTCTTCACAGAACCTTATGCTCTGCAATCATGTTGCTAAATGGCATGTTTGGGTGAGGATCGTAATGTCTGAACTCTGAGGGAGGAAGTCAGAGACTGCCCTGGTCCAGAAACAGCCAGTTCCAGCCACCTAAAGGGACCCATGGCAGGACATGCCTCAGTCCAACAGTGGAGTTGACGTTGCCTCTGAAGCAATCAGAGAGGTTTGCACTGACACCGTGAAATCATGTTTCAGAGATTACAGAAAGGCCAGGGGAGCAGGAGGTGTTTTTTCTGAAGCAGGGACACCCTCAAGGTGAGTGAAGCCCATGGACAAGCCTGCACCAGAGCAGACACTCCCATTGTAGCCGTTGGTATTAAATGTTTACCATTTTGTTTCCCAATACGTGAAACAGTAAATTACACATTGTAAATTAAATTAAATTCCCCAAGCCGAGTCTGCTTTGCTTATTATAGTAACTGCTGAGTGGTTTATTTTGAATCACAATCTTCCTCTTGTTCTTCCTATTTTCTCCCCGGTTCTGCTGGGAGGTGGGGAGTGAAGTGAGTGAGTGAGTGAGTGGGTCTGTGGGCTTGGCTGCTACTCAGGGCCAACCCACCATGTAATGCTCATTTTTTTCTAAGGACTATTTTTTCCCTGGCTATTTTTTATACTTCTTGTATATTTCAACTCCTCTCAAAGTACAAGAAAGTAGATTTGACAGTGATTAATGATGGAACCAGGGAAAGAGTAGATAGTTTGTCAGTTCTACATACCACCAGATTTATGGGTAAACTTAGTGACAGGCAAGGTAAGCAAGGTATGAACATATATTTGGGTTCTTTAAACTCAGAGAAAATTTAGCCACTTAAGGATGCATCTATATGGATGGGACTTACTGACAGAAAGATAAGTATTATTTCCCTACTAATGATGTTCAAGTGTTTCTTCTTCTGTTTTCAGTTACATTTATATAATTTTTATTTCAATTCAAAGTTACCTATGGGGGTTTATTTTCTTCTATGTGTACAGATATTAATTTTTGTAAGAAGATGACATACAAATGTGTAAGAAGACAGCTATCAATATCAGGGTATGATATTAATGTTTCAATCTTTGTCAAAATTTGGCCAGTCCTTTTACTTCTCTATACAACAATAACAGTTGAATTCCTCCAACTACAAGTTGTGAGATCTTGCTCATTTTTTATTTGAGCACTGCACATGCCCAGGATTATGCCATATAAAAGCCTCTTTCCTTTTGTGCTCAGGAAAAATTCAATATAAACAAAAATGCTGCAGCAAATCTGTTGAATGATCCAAATTATCTTTGTATATTCCTCTCTTTTTTCTTTTCCACATGTAATTAGAAAAGCTTTTCCTTTCTTTCTGATGTGCCCTCTGCCTCTGTTTATACTTACCTTTTAGTTATTTCACTCTGTAATTGCACTTTGCTTATTCTGAGGATTGTCTTCTCATGGCATCTTTATTATTTAAGGAGAGGTGCTCTGAAAATAATAATGGCAACTTTGTGAAAATCGTGAGCTGCCCAATTTGTTTAAGAATATTCTTTTTTTTTTTTTAAGTTTTCTTTTTAAGACTGAGCTCTAGAACTGTAGTTTTCCATCAGTGATTGTCCAGCTGGGGACATTGCTGTGCAGTTACTTTGACATATTTTTTTTCTAAAGGCCCTACATTTCAGAGAACATTCCACGTCACCAAGATCCCATGCAGGTGAACTGGCAGGTTAGAAATCTAAAGAAAGAGGGAAGAAGCAGCTACTATAAAAAGCTCATCTGAAAAGAATGGTAAAGTTACAAAGGACATGATAAAAAGAAGACTTGGAGACAGTAAGGACTTTGCCTTACCTTTGTAAAACAGGGAGAGTTGGAAGGGTTTAATTGTGGGGTTTTTGTTTCTATTAATAAGTAGCTCTTCCTTTCCATAATTAAATCTGTCTCAGTACATGTGCTTCAGGCACCTGATGATGATGATGGAGGTAATGATAATGTTGTTTGCTATGTATGTAATGAAACATCTACACTGCTATTTTGCAATGTTATTTCTAGAAAATCTTAAATAAACTCCAGACAAATTAGAAGCTGTATATACTTAATCAGGTTAAAAAAAGTTTTAAGCACACTGAGTACCCTAGTAGTTGTTCTCAGTGTCTTCAGGCAAGGTGTTCACCTCAAAACCTCCAATGTGTTTGCAGGAAGAGACTGGGATATTTGTTGTTAATTCAGGTAGGGTGCAACATGCTCAGTCTTGATCAGCCAAATAATAGAATGATTGCTTAGTACAGTGCTAGAATACAAGAATTGCATGCTCTGCTCTTCAGTAAAGCTCATCCTCTCTTATTCTCTGGATCTTTGCTTGGCCTCACAAGTCATTTGACTATGTGCTCAATTTTGGTGACATTGCTAAACATCAAGTTCCAATTGCCTGTTTTCTTCCCTGGGTTAGTGAATCATATCAATGGTGCAAATTCATTTTTCTACCAGGCAAGAGAACTGAAAGAACAGAGAGAAACTGTATTTTCTCATGGTCAATTTTTAATCTAAATACATGTCAACTTAACTAATCACATTTTTTATATTCTTGGACATCAGGTTTCTAGTTTGGGAGAGTTAATGGAGTATTTTCAACAAAATGCACATTAAAAATTAATGAAATCAGCATGAACAAACAAATCATTTTATTTGCATGGCCACATAATTTTGTAGACTTTTCTTCTGTTTACTTAAATGCAAGAAGTAAAATATTCAAAGCATTATTCCTATGTAGTTGTAGGAGTAAATGGTTTCTCCACATTAAAATGTTGATGGAGGTGTAGTGCCAGCCTTCCAGTTCTTCATGCACTCCAATGCACAAGCATTTCAGGAAATAAAATAATTATTAAAAAAAAAATCAAATGGAATTCTAAATACAATATGTCAACCCAAGATAAGCTATTTATATGTGTTGAGCACAAACAAATCTTCTCCTTTTATAGCATAAGTAAATGCTTTGTTTTGAGGACTCAGTGGGAAATTCTGATGGTGCTGAAGCAATGCCAAAATGGGAAAGAAGTCCTTCAGGCCTGACTTTATGGGGGTGTGGACACACAGTAGGATGTGTTTTGGATGCTTTTAGAGTGAAAATCATAAACATTGATAGCTGCCTACAGTACCTGCTGTTATAGCTAAGAGCACTCAGATGGCTAACAGGATATGTGATTTTTCAGGACCTCCTCTTTATAGGCTCACTGTGGTTCTGCTGGCCTTGGTGGGAGGACTGTTTGATCAATGGTGAGTGTTTTTGGTAATCCAGCTGGAGAAGACATAAAAATTTTTAGACCGAGTCTAACAGTCCTCCCAAGAAAAGTTGCCTCTGCAAAAAAGAATTTAGACTGAATAAAGGGGAGAGGCTTTTCTCTGTATTACTCAGGAGATCAAAGATCTGTCTGGATAGCCAGACTGGACTGTAAATTACATTGGGAAGTCTTGCCTGAAGAAGGTCTTTCTAAATAGTGCTGGAGATAATCCACAGGGATCGGTAATTGTAGGCTGTCCTGAGAAACAATCAGTTCTCTCTGACGGCTCACAGCAAGCTAACAAAATGTTTTCTGTAAGCCTTTGCTTATTTTGAAGCAGGTAACTCTCTTTAATGCTGTAGAAATAGAGGAATTTGTTGTAACTTTCCTACTAGATCCTTCTTGCTTTGTGGATCCTCAGCTTATTTTTCATTTTCTGGGAGTGACTATATAAAGCAGTGGCACAGCTTAAGCAAAATATGATGAGAATCAGCTGTGAGATCTGCGACAAATCTCAATGAGGTTGTAGTAAATTATGATCAGAACAACAGACAACTATTATCGACCCAAGTGACACTGCAAATTATCATTGTCTCTAGAGAAGAAATAGCTCTAATTGTCACACTAGCTCCTAAACATTAGGTTTAGATTTCTGCTAAAGTACAGTCCTTAAGAAAATATTTGAACTTTGTTTCTTCATATCTTGAAACACCAATGCTGCTGGGAAATTTTAACCATCAGAACAGACTTGCAAAAGGATGGATTTTGAATGATTAAGCCAACATAGTTTCTTGCTTGCAAAGAGAATAAATGCTGGTTGGCAGCACTTCCCTCAATTCCTCTCCCTCAAATGTGTCTTGAGGAGGAAGATTCTGCACATAGTATGTACAACTGACCATTTTATGCAACACATCAGCATCAGTTTTTAAAGTTCCTGTCTTGAGAAGTCCTAATCAAGTTCAAAAAGTGGGGAAAAAGTATTTGTTAGTCAAACAATCTCCCAAAGGTAAGGAAGAATATACAAAAGAAGGAAAAAAGTGGAAGAATTTTCTCCACACAAAAGTGAATAAAAATATATCTTCAGCCTAGAGCAGTCAACATCCTCCTTCATTTTTATTTTGTTTTGTGCCACAAAAGAATCAATAGAACCCTGGGAGAAGAATACTGGGTGCACTGTATGAGCTGTGCTATACTTTCCTAAACTACAAAATAATTGTTCAAATGAAAAACTTGCAGCATAACTTCAATCACTAAGGTCATCCTCCAGCTCAGTAAATCTGTCAACAAATCTACAAACTACTGGATTTTACATTCTGGGAAAGAAAAATATAATATAAGGCTTCCAATTTTATGCAGTTGGGAGAAAAGAAGGAGGTTGAACTCTCTAGCAGGAGAATTCCAGGTGGGAATTGACATCATTTACAGAGGAATGCAAAAGTCTAGATAGGAGAGTAAGTATCAGAATAAAAAAAAAAAATCTAAAAAAAATCATTTTTAAATGCATCAATCTTGAACAACAGCAGAGCACACTTCAGAAAGCATTTCTGGTATCATCTCTCCAAAGGCCAAAATGCAAAACCATGCCATATATTTTTATGCAATCTTGTATATGAAATAGCTTCATCTGAGACAGTGCAGAACTCTAGATGGAGTTGTAGAATATAGCTTGACTCTTGACAGGTGTTCCTCCTATATATGTGCACATACATATGCATGTGCATAGTAAGACTTTTCTATGTAGCACACATAAAAATATTGACAAATAATTATATCTAACAGTAAAGTAAAATGAAGTGAGGGGAAAACATCCAATTTGCGTTTAATATAACTGCATTATTTTCTGTGAAGTCATACCACTTTGCGATATTTACCTGAATTCAATTACAGCAGAAATTAATATAACACAAGGTCTGATTCATGGAGAGCTTAAGAACCAAGTGTGCAGTTATGCTAAACCTATGTGTATCTAATTAAAACAGATTAATAGAGAAAGAGATGAAGATGCAACCAATATCCCATTAATGTCTGTAGCTAACAATGGAATGCTAAATGTTTTGAAGCTATGCTTAGTGCCATAAGTATCAATTTACATCACCTGCGTTTTTCTTTATCATGATTACAAACAACATTTTAAGTGATTTATTTCCAATTTAAGTGTATAAGCTTACTTCTGCTCTGGTCTTTATTAAGATATGTCATAGAGCTGAAGTAAAATGTACAGCTTTGTTTAGATCTGGCTGGATTTGTGGATGAAAGAAGAGCAGTGGCTGGGGACTTCCAGGCTGCAGAGTAATTTTGGGGGTATTGGTAGTCTGTGAACATGAGACAGGAGTGCTCCCTTGGCAGCAAAGAAGGTCAGCAATATCTAAGAGTGTATAAACAGCAGTAGAGTCAGTGGATAGAGGAAGTAAATATTCCCCTTTACTTAGCATTCATTAGACCATAAATCATTAGATGTGCATATTGCATTAAATGTTGGGATCCTCACAACAAGAAAGATTCTGATAAATTGGAATTAGGTCAGTGGAGGACCACCAAGACATTTGCAGGATGCAGGATTCTGCCTTGTGGGGAGAGGCTGACAGAACTGGCCTTGTTCAACTTGGAGAAGAGAGAGTTCCTGGAAGCTCCCAGTTGGGCCTGAGGGGAAGTTATTGAGAAGTCAGGTTTTACAGCTGTCTGTACAGTTGTGCATAGTGGGAGGCTGGGAGGCAATGGGCACAAAATGAGAGGATTCAGAGAGCTCTTCAGACTGGATATAACACAGATAAACAAATCAAAAGACGAATCATGAAAACAGTTGAGCAGTGGAACAGAGTGCCTAGAAAGTTTTTACTCTCTATGTCCCTGAAAGTTTTCAGTATCTGGCTGGACAGAGACCTGGAACAGCATGATCTGATCTCTGAGCTGGTCCAGGTCTGAACTCTGAGCAGGAGTTCGGATAAGAAGCTTCCTGAATTTTCTTCCTGACTTGTATTGCCCTGTGATTTTAGGATAGCTTTCAATATGCATTCATGAGAATATGAGTAAGGAAATATTTCCTGCTGCAGATTCTTGCTTATCAGCACTAAGAGCCCTGGTATGTCTTGTGTGGTTTATTTTTTTTTTTTTCTCCCTGAGGAAAGTTCTGCCATTCAGGAAGCAAACCTTTGTAACAAAGCTGACAAACTCAAGCATGAGTTCCTGAAACTGCGTTAGAAATGATT
Source organism: Sylvia atricapilla (assembly GCF_009819655.1). Lineage (NCBI taxonomy): Eukaryota > Metazoa > Chordata > Aves > Passeriformes > Sylviidae > Sylvia > Sylvia atricapilla. Next base: position 30,905,313 of record NC_089140.1, read on the forward strand.
CATTCATTAGTTTAAACAGACTCAAGTCAGTATTTTACAGAATTATACAAATATTCACCATGAAAGAGTCGAATCTGAGATGATTCAGCACATAGATCACCTAGTGTGATTCTGCCCTATTCCTGGATGAGTACATTAATCTTAGTCAGGCACGGATATTTACAGTCACAAAGAATAAACTTTCATTTTTTAATTATTTTTTATTTCTTTCTTAGAAGTCACTTTTCTGGTAAATATTTCTGAAACTAGATTCATTTATCATAACATTTGCAAAGAAGCAACACAAATGTAAACAGTGAAAAATTAAAGAGTTGAAAAATTTCTTAAAGTCCTTCAGACTATTGACATTTAAGAAGACAGATTTTCTGATTTCAGAAGTTTTGGCTGGTGCTCAATGATTGTTAACTTGTGCACATGGCAGGAAGACCAAGGCTCATTGCTCTTCTGGCTCAGAAAGTCATGAGACAGGCAAGGCAGGAACCATACAGACAAATATTTTACCAGTCTTCTTTTCCTGGCCTTATTACCACTTTTATAAAATATATATATATAAATTTATTATATTATATATAATGTATATCACTGGAAGAAAAAGAAAAGAATAATTTGATGATGAATGGCTTGGTCTTTTAAATATAACAACTGTTAACATCTGGAAGAGATTATATTATATAAAAAAAACCCCCTTATCTGTATCAGCTATTCTTTTCAGTTTTCTTATACAGCCTTCCTTTTCATTCTAATAATCCCAATGATTTTAAGTCATGAAGGGCATAAGTTTATATAATTTTCCTGTAATAATTTCATCTTAAGGTTATTGAATATCTAGAAACTGTTATCATGGGAAAATAAAAGTATTACTAATTTCAAAGTAGAATGATTCAAGTACAACTTGAAAACATGAGGGGCTACTCTAGAGAATTTCACATGGAGCAGACTAATCCATTGCAATGAATATTTCAAAGTGGAAATTAAAGGCTACAGTTGTAAAAGATTCACATAGCATTTATAAAGCTTCAGTTAGCCTAATCTGCAAGTGTCACTCTTTCCTAAATGCAGTGTACAACCATGAAAATTTCAGGATTTGGGTTTTCCTCTTTCCAGTAACCTGTTTGCCATCACGCTCAAGCCACGAAAGTCAGTCTGAAAAGACATGAAGCATGAGAGCATGGGAGCAAGAAAACAGACGTTCCAGCAATAAAATATAAAAAGAGGTATGGAGAGGAAAAAGAGGAGTTAAAATATGGTAAAAATGGCACAATACATTTATTAAGTATATTAAAAGATAGGGAAGGATCAGAGGAACAAACTGGTTAGGGACATGTCAGCATGGTTACTACTAGAGTTTTCATATGCTGATTCTATATCTTATTAACATTTGACCCAGATGTCAATTCCTCTGCAGATGAATACTGTGTGGTGGGCTATTTAGAAGTTAATTGCTGACCACAAATGGAAAGGAATTGAGTTTTTCATTTTTCAGAGTAACAAAATGAAAGCAAAGCATTTGACTGTAAAATCAGATCTATCCGAGTGAGGAAGTCCAACCCACTGACTTTGCAGGATTTCAATATGAAAGTCAGGCATTAAAGACAGAAAAGGTAAAGGGCTTGAAGTGCTGTGGCTGCCAAGCAGAATTCATTCCATGATTGTCTCCTATAATTTACAGTACACTGATACAGATTCTCTCCTAAACCTACATCTAGTTGGTGCAGAAGACATTAATTAACACTGAACATTAACTGTATCTACTGCAGATATTTTAGTTTGCTGCTTAATACATAATCTAGGGCTGCCTCAGGGCAGCTTTAATTTAGAACAATTTCTTAAGACTCAAACATAGTGAATTAGAGCTCCTTTCTGCTTCTCATCTTGAACAGGTAAAATAGAATATAGACAGTTGTGCCCAGCCAAAGGAAAGAAGAAAAGCAACTTCTCTGGGCTAATCTTCATACCAACAGGACCAGCCCAAATTGGCTATTGTCTCTGAAACTTGTCAGATAACCTGACTAAGAGATAGAAAATCACCAAACCAAAGTACCTGAAGTACAAACATGGCCTGAATATAACTAGAAATTTTGGTTTGTTTTCCGAAACCATGACCTGAGCTGAGCCATCCAGTAGGAAGGTCCAATATTTGTAAGAATAAACAAAAAAGCCATGATGTTCTTGGTCCCAGGAAATTTCATTTTCCCCTTAGACTGGTATTGAAAGATTTTACATCTGCTGTACGTAGGCAGCTGCTAGTGTAGTCAGCATTTGGGAATCTCCAGATGGCATAAGAAAGTACAAAGCTTTTGTACAATGTACTGCAATAGTTTTGTGCAGAAGAACATTCCTAGGAGAGCTAGAACAACGCTTCTATTTACTTGGGAACTTGTTCATCACAGTACTAAAATCACTGAAAACATTCAGCCAACAAGTGGTTGAAAGCCACAGCTGTATGGCTCCATTGTTCAGCCCACAGTATGGCCCAGGAAGTGATAATTGAATCAATATGACCAGCACTTCCAAAGAGCCTGATTGTTTTGGCTTCTCAGGAAAGCAGTGAATCATTTTAAGGCAAAAGTTGAGTCCTAATTTCTCAACCACTCTTAAAGCAGAATGAAAACCCAGTCCACAATCTCTACTAGGGAAAAAAAAATCCTGAAAAAAATAAGAATGAATGTCATCATAATATCTTGAGTTTTGGACAAAAATCTTAAGATCAACTTCTCTGAATTGCCAGTAAATGTGTGTTTCCTAGGCACAGTAAATATAAAATGTTACTAATTTAACATCTGCTGTCCTATGTCATCGGAATGAATAGCTAGAGAGAGCAACGCTAGTGGAAAAGCAGACCTTGAGGTAGAATAATGAATTACATTTTTTCCTAAATATCTTATATGGCATCTTATGTTACAGCTTTTAGACCTGCAATAGAATCAGACAAGTAGATTGCAGGAAACTTCATTCTCTCACTCCACATTCCTCGTTGTCTAGCTACCATGTCCTCTCATTGGTTATTTTTTACTTATGGGAAACACTTTTTTTCAGACTGGTATTGAAAATATTTCTTTCCCAACGTTTTTCGCCATTAAAGGAAAGTAGCCCTGAGCTTTGCCAGATTTCATTCTTCCATAGATCAAATATATATCTTTATAAATAAATGTATCTCCTAATAAATGAAAACTATCCCATCCAGCTCCTGATATTTTGCAAGGTTTCCAGAAAATTACTGAACTTCTGCAATAAATTATGTTCTAGAACTAAACTCCTCTTACTGTTTCTCAGTATGGCTGGCACTGTTGTTAGACAATGGCCAAAAACTTCTGCTGTTCAGTTTAAAATGCCATGTAGATGTGCATTTTTCCTCTGGTTCTTCATCATGAGAGATCTGCCTGGATCTGTACAGTGAAGTGTACACTTCTTTTAAATGCTTTCATTTGGGACTGGCAGAATGTTGGAGGCAGCCAGCTTGCTTTCTGCAGCCAAAAAATGAGAGCCTCCAGAGAGGCTCTTCTGCTAAGCAAGGATTTGTGATTAACCCAGGCCTTCAGCATTGCACATAAAGAGCAATTCTATACTGCTATTTTCTTCAAAAGTGTATATATTTGGGTGGTAGACAGTTACATGCTTGGCTGTACTATCTAGGATGCTGTTAGTCTTCCTGTTCCATGAGAAGCAGGTTTTTCTTCTGTTACATTGCATAAGCGCTTACATTAATGGTTCACTAATGAGCTCCAGTGCAATTTGATTCTCTGTGTACATAAAATGATGGCAAACCTTCTACCAACACCTCTGTTATTACCCCCAAGACCTTTTACTTCATGGACTGAGGACAATATGAAATGTGCAGGATGGGTTTTAGTAGTAATCGGATGTTCTGATTGCAGTACTACTAGTTACAGAGACATATGACTAGGATTTCAAAGAGATGGCAAAAAACCCCAACAAAACTATAGGAAAGCAGAAGTTGAAAAAGAAAGGAGTATAAGTTTTAAAGTTGATGCCACACATAAAAATTTATTCTGCAGTTCCAGGAGAATCCCTGTTCAGCCATTCAACCTTTCAGAACACCCTTCTGAAGCAACACAAGCTGGCATTGGATCTTGAAAAATTTGAAAGTACTTTTTTTGTCTGTATTTAATTTTTCTCATAAATGCTCCATTCAACCATATTGAAGAGGACTTTGCAAATTTCAAATTTAAGTCTAGAAAAAGAGTTGTGAGAAGCAGGATAAAGATAGTTCTATCAAGAGAGTCAAAGATCAGGTAAACAGTTCTCTGCTGAGTGATGGAGAAGATACGAAAGGAAAAAAGGAGAGAAGATAGAAGAAGATATTCTAAATTTTAAACAATCTGTTTGTGGCATGATGTTTAAGGACCAGCACAGAGATAAATGCTGACCTCCTGAATGTGTGCCATGCAATTTAAATTTTCCTTCTATTGTCATCTAAACTGGCTTCTGCAATAATTGATTCTGGCGTACAAAATCTATTTGAGTGCTAAACAATATACGGTAGAAAGCCTAAATCTTTATATTTAAGACTTCTACATTCATTTCCATGGTAGTAGGGACAGTTAACGATACACTTCAAACTAGCATTTTAATACCGTAGTTTTGTACTTAGTTTGTTTGGATTATATTTTTAAATTTTACATTACCATTTCCAATTAAGAAAATGACGTTTTTTACTAAATTCAGTAAAAACTGGAAAAAAGGTTGGTTATTTTTGTTTTACACTTCCACAGATGCAAAAAAATTTTCACCTAATGCAAATCTCAATTATATACTCTTTAAAACAAGTTAAAACATTGCAGAGCAGAATTCAAAATGTCACAGGCTTTTAAGCAATGAAGATTGAGGAAAGAATGAAATAATATTTGCCTAAAATCTTGGATGAGGGATGTGTCCCCATTGTGAGAAGTATTGCTGAGATTTGTTTTACATTTTATCACAATGAGCTCAGCATAACTATAACGATTTGCAAACCCATTACAAATCTGACAGGAACACTAGCACAGTCAATTCTTTCATCCATAATGCCAGACATATAGGCAAAAGAAGAAAAGAGATGAAAGAAGAAAAAAGAAGAAAGAAGAAGAAAGTAGAAAGAAGAAAGAAGAAAAAAAGGAAAAAGAAAAATGAAAAAAGAAAGGAAAAAAAAACGAAGACAAGCATGAGACATGCAATTCCAATGAAGTCTTTGGATATTTGTGGATTTATGGTTTTATCAGTTTCGCTAGTTGTACTTGTGACACCTGGATTTAAGTTTAAGTATATTTTTGCCTCATAGCTTTCATGACTGCCTTGTCTTATTTTTTTAAGAATAGGAACATCGTGAGTTCTTCAATTTGCTAGTTGTAGCAGAAGAGTGACAAAAGTCTCTAAACCTAAGGAAAAAGAAATTATACAATTGTCAAAATGCAAGATACCTATCTTTCACATGTACACTTTGCTACAGAAGACAGAAACAATAATCCAGTGCAACAGACATATTTTGAGTATATACTTGCTTTGAGCTTAGCAAGAAATTTCACAGAAGGACAGAAGATGATTGATGATGAATATATAACAAAGAACACTTTCTATATCAAACCAAACCTTTCCTGAATATTTTCATTATCATTCTGCAAGGGCAGTAAGAAAGGTTATTCCTTTCTGTAATACAAGACCTGTAGAAACATGGACCTGCCTCAGAGAAAGAGGGAAATAAATATATATAAATTGTCTGAAAGCAGTTGCTATAGATCTCTGAACGCCACTGGATCTGGTTTTTGCTCTAAGAAATGTATGCAGTCACAGAAAAATTCTCCATAAAAATTCACTTATTTATTCCAAAATATCAGCAAATTTAATGTCCAATCACTTTGAATCTGCATGATGTTGCATATCACAAGCTTGAATACACTTTTCACTCTCTTCAGTAATTTATAGTTCAAATTTTAAACTTGGCAGTTTTCCAGTTCCTATACATGCAACTTCCAAAATAAAGCAACGTGGCATGAGTCATGATTTCTACACAGTGTGAATTCAGAAATAAAAGATTAGAGAGTAGGTCTCCCAGGACCAATAGGCCTACAGAATCTCACAGGTTACTTTCTCTAGATCTGTTTTCAAAGGCAGCATTTCAAGTGTTTCAAAGAATATCTTCGACTTCTGTAAAGATAAAATTCACTTTCTTTTAAGGAGAGTCATCAAATTGCCATGCATTAAATATTCTTTACAAACATTTGAAGAGGTAAAAATTGAGTACTTATTTTTTGGTCTTGTTACTACCTACTTGTCTGTTATTTTGCTCTCTTTTATATGCAGGCATGAATAGATGAACTAGAAAAGAGCACACAGTCAGTAGTGCTATGAAACATCATGGTTTTCTTCCTAATACTCATTTAATACGTGAGCTAACAATAGAAGAAAAATTGACATTAAGGGATATGCTTATTAAGAGAAATACAGCAAGCAAGCAGTTCTACTGTTTACTGTTGGATAGAATTAAATACAGCTGGTTTGAAAAGCTTTGGTTTAGTCACACAGTCTTTTGTATCAGTGTTGTCTCAAATTTGTCTTGCATTTCTATTTACATAGTAGGTGACTACAATGGCTACATAATATTTTGATGCAGTTTAGGGCAATTAGTCTTGCAAGGTTGATTTGGGATTGATGATGATTCCAGGCTAGCATGCTCTCCTCAGACAGTTCCAAGTATTGCCTCAGAGTTAGCCTCACTATAGATTTGAGAAGTCTTTATGCATGTAAAAATTTACCACATGCATGTATTTTCTCAACATTGCAGCTTTTCTAGGCAAAGATGATGGTTTGATGTATGAAGGCCAGAAGCCAGACCTGTAGTTCAGTGATAAGGAAACTCTTTTTGTACTGACCAAATAACTGTTGATGGTCCCTGTGTAGGTTACCCACCTGTGCCCATGAGCTATTTGGAGCTGCTGAGGAGATGAGGGTCACAGCAGCTGCTACCCACAGAGACAACACTTGCTTCACCCTCATTTTGAAGTATGCACTTTCTACCTCTCATCTTACTGACATCCAGTGCAGGAGGTATTTGTGACAATGACCCAGGACCAAAACGTGATGTTGTAAATTTGCCTTCTAGTAATTTGTGGTTTGATCACAATTCCATCATAACCCTAATCCTAACTAGTATTTCAAATTGGAGCATGTTGATGCTTTATTGTGAGGACATAAATTTCTAGTTTGTACAAAAGCTCATCTAAGTAGCCTAACTATGCAGGTAGAAAGACTGATGTGTGAAAGGGTGTCTCTATGTTGACTGCATATTTAAATGTAGAGCTGTAGAGCTGCAGGTTTGGAACTTCAGCTGGGCCTTGGCTGTGACACTGAAAGTAGTGTCGTAGCACACAAACATCTTCCCAAGCAAGGCTCAGGGAAGGGTCAGGCTTTACACTGATAAATGATGAGTTGATAATGGTTTCATGATAGCAATCCTTTCAACATGAGGACAAGTTAATGTTATTTTACTTCTACCAAGCTCAAAATCGTGAAACAGGCTCTTTATTAATAGGTATTATGGTTTTCAGAAAGAGCACTCTCTGATTATGTATTATTGTATTTATAATGTTGTTACTCTGTATTTAAAGGTTTGCAAATGTCCTTTCCTTGAGGCATAATTTAGAGGGTTAGATGAACTTCAAAGCTTTTAGAACTCTGCTTTTCAATGATACAGTGAGGTTATCTGTAAATGCTGGCCTTTGTTTTGTTTCTGTGTTCAAAGGTTCGCAATGACAAGGTCGGCAATTTTGAAAATACTATGTAAAAATGAGTTCTGAACTGCAGTCTTATGAACTCAATTACAATTTCATAAAATTCAGTGTGCAAATATAATGTAGCCCAGACATAGATTCCTGAGAGATTAAAAAACCTGTCCAGAAGCTATTTATTCTTTAACAAGTAATAATGTTAAATGTGAAGATTGAGTCATTAATGTATGAGTAACACATTCTGTCAAGTTTATTACAAAACCTTTTCCAGGTTATTATGATTTCCCCTTATGCAGAGGTTTGAAACCAGACAGATATCTATTGTATGAATGACTTGGCAGAAAATATGGTTTGACAGAAATAATAAGACAAGGTAGATGCCATTAAAATTCTTCAGCTTGGTTCCTCAAGTTTTCTAAGAGGGGAGATGAAGGAAGAAAAGAGAGAGACTTTTTGACGAAGCACTAATGCTAAAATTAAAAATAATAAATTATTATTATTACTACTACTAGCACTACTATTGTCACTGATATTTAAATTGTTGGTTGCAATACATTCAGGGGAAGCTGAACCTGTGATTTCAAAAATATTGCTAACCTAATTCTAGTGCCATTTGCATTAGTTGTCTGATCAGCACACTGAATTTTATTGTGAGTCATAGGTTACAGGTTTTACAAAGTGCAAGGAAAAAAGTTCTTATGGGTGCAGTAGCTCAATTCTGAATTAAGAGAACAAGGTGAAATTTTATTAGTTACTGCATTAAATGAACCAAGCAGTCACTTGTTTCCGAGAATTGTAATAATTTCTTTGACTATTCATGATTAATTAAGTCTCAGATGAATAATTTATTAACTGGATTTCTGCTGAATACAAAAATATTACAGGCATCTTACTCACAAGCAGTTACATACATTTAAATGCATAAATTAGACATCTTAATTTCATACTGAGTCCTACCTGAAATAATTTATATGGACTATCCACTTCCTCAAAAGCAGAGGTTGCAAAATGGCAGCTTTTTCTTATAGCCAGTCCTACCTCATGCCACAGACTGAAGGGTTGATCAAGACACCAAAACCAAAGAAACCCAAACCAAACCCCCGCAAAACTGTAAACAAACCGAAAATCTCATAAGTCCAAATAATACTGTCCTAAATTTAGCCCTGACGTTTTTTTACCATGGTGTGAAAATGAATCTTAATCTCGTTTTATTCCTTATGCCAAACTCCAGATTTAACTCTGGTACAATATAATGGAAGTGATGGAAACTCACTTATCATGCTACATTCTTTCATGTACAAGCCCTAAAGTTTAGTTTAGTTAGTGAACATTTCTAAACTCAGAATTTACTGCATCTCAAAACTCCACATTTCAGAATCCTAATCAAATTCTACCTCTTGCAGTCACACCCCCATTAGAATCTTAATATTGTGCACATGTCAGAAACCAGGAAAGATACCCTCAAAATATCCAGAAATAATATTATGCTAAATACTAATGGAACCAGCCATAACCCTAAGTTGACTAATTATCTAGATCCTAAAATAACAGGAGCTGCTCAGACCTTTCATATCCAGAAGAGTGAATGCTACCTCCATATCCAGAAGAGTGAATATATTTCCCAGGTAGTACCCTGGAATTTTACATTCTAATATAGGACTATAATTATAGTAATGGATTTATTTCTAGAGAAATTATTCAAATCCATAAAATTTTAGGACTTTTAAGACAGGTTAGCAAACCTACCTACACTACAGCTCATCCCTCTCTCTGTTCAGTATTACTGGATCCCTAATTGAGAGATCTTAGTTTTTTCTGAACAAATCATGTCAGGTTTGCTTTTCCCCCTGCAGAACCAGGTGTAAGAGTCAGGAAGTAAACTTCTGGGAACCCAGCAATAACTGCAGTTCATATTCCCTAGCATTCCCAGGCAAACCCTGTATCTAGACCTAACCCTAATCCTATGTTGCTTGTTCACTTGCACCAAAGTCAATGAGAAGAGGCTTGATGCCTGCAAGCAGGTTACTAAGAATAATCTGCCTGCTCCTGCCCTCACCCTGCAGATGACCCCACTGCCAGCCCACAGCAGCTGTCATGTACTGGCATAGGCCACTTGTATGTAGAAAAGGTTTGAGCATATAAACCAGCTACATGTATCTGAAGAGCTGCCTCTTGCATTCTGCTTGTCCTTTCTTCCTTAGTCATCTGTCTGCTTCTGTGCGGAGAATACCTTGCAGTACCCCCCCACTTCTGCCATGGCTCTATTAGCAAGGCAATGGATTTCAACAAAATAAAAAAGCAGCCGTAAAAAGAAGAGGAATGAGCTTCAAATAAAATAAATAAGCACTGGATTAAAGCAACAAGGAATATTTAGTCCAGACACTAAAAAACTTTTTCGTGATTTGAATAGCTAATTACCAAAATGGACTCTTGAGGTGATGCTGTTGTGTCTCTGAAAAACTGGCAAGTTTCTATGCAGGAAAGCAACAGGCTCATAGCTCCTCTTGATTTGATTTCCTGTGGTTTTTATCTAAATAACAGTCAGGTGATGCAAAAGAGAACTACTATAGCCAAACATAAATCTCTCTTTCCCATGAGAATAAGGAGGAGACCATCTATACCTTCCTACAGTGAAGAGTGCTGTGTCCTAGATAAGCTTCATGTCTGAATAATCCAGTTGTTTTCTTTTGAAGTATCAAGAATCAAATGTTTCTGATAGTTTTTCACTGCTTTTTAATTTTGGGTCTATGCCTGGCATTACTTAGATACCAGTCAGATCCAAACCATTAAATGCTTTAAAGGGATGAAATTTGTATCTTCTCTAGCATAACTGATGCACTTCTTGAGGATGTTCTATCTATTTGTTCACATTCTTTAAATGAGAAATGTGAGTTTCAGTTAACAACCAAACAATTCTATTACCTAGTTCTCTCACTAAAATACATATTTTGATATTTTGCAGAGTATGCTCTGCTAGACATTACGGAGTCCAGACAAGTCCTATAACTTACACTAAATCAAGTCTGTTTTGTCAAACCAAGCATCTGAGCAGGAGTGGCAAACAAAAAGCATGAAGCAGTACCACTAAAATATAGAAAAAGAAAGTGTGCTAGAAGAAACAAGCAAACAAGAAAAAAAATTAGAGATAGTTTAACCAAAAGTTTCAAAGGTATTTTAGGAGCTGTAGGAAAAAACTCCCCAACCTGCAAATGTCTAGATGATTTATAGAAGCCATAAGATATTATGTTCCTTAGTGCTTAACATTGTGACTACTACATAATGCATTGCCTGTTTGCAGAATTCCTTGAAATTAATAAAAATGTTATTTGTTTCTTGTACACTATACTGGTGTAGGAAAGAGCACTTAGCAGCAGTAATTTTCTAAGGGGTCTAATTAATATAAAATTAGTCTTGTTTAAGTTTCAGTGGTCAAACTCTGCTTATAAGAATTATTTTCCTAATTAGCTGGAGACATACTTCTCTTCCTGCTGAAGTGAAAAGGGAGTTTGGTCATGGTTGTTTTTTTTCTTTTTTCCTGTGGATTCTAACCTACTGCTAGGTGTGGTGTCCATTATCCTTTCTGAACATCTGTTAGTTTCACAGTCACCTTACTTTGTTCCCCATGGATGAGGAAGTCCATGTAGATTTTGGAGGATCTATTCCCACTGCCAAAACCACAGCTCAGTGAAAGAGGGCTGAAATGAGTCAAATTTTGATTTTCAAGAGGTTACAAGCAGCAGGTCGTAGCAAGACATCCCCCCTCCTTCTTCATTCCCAAGGGTGATATAGGTTCAAATTCTGCCCAATTTTGGATTTTCTTGCTTTTCTCATTCTCTCCCCCATCCCACAGTGGGTTAGAGAGGGTCTGTAATCAGATGTAGGTGCTTAGTTGACAGCTGGGGTTAAACATGACGCTGTGGAAGCTTGCACTAGATCCAGCTTTGCTGAATTAAGTAAAAAGGCAAAAAAGCACCAAATCAGAAATGCCAACAAGTGGTAATGACTATTTAACTTTCTGAAGGAAATGAAAAAATTATTTGACTGTGGTGCTGTTTATCCTTTGAAAATGATCAGGACTTAATAGAAATGAAATAGAATCAAAAAAATTCCATGGCTTAATGAACTTTATGTGTGTATCTGTACAATTCTTTATACTAGTAGTAAAAAAAAGCATTATAACATTGCAATAATGTTGTCTCATCCTTGATGAAGAGTACAGTGGCACAGCATAACAAATTCTCTGTCCTACAGAGACCCATAACATTCATGACCTGTCACTTGCATTATTTTAGCTCTTTAAAATCTCTTTCTAAATTCAGAATATTCTGTGATTCTGTTGTAAGATGTATCACTGTCAGACGTTACAAAAATATGTCTGAAGTCTTGTATGTCCCTAACTGGTGAAAATTCAGACAAATTTCAAGTTTAAATGCTGTTTAAATTTCTCTAAAATACCGATGTAGGCATGCCTCATATCTTTACGTTTTTAAAATTATCTCTTACAAATGCAATAGCATTTCTAACATTGTTCTGAAACCAACAATTTGGAGGAATAATAAGAAAAGTTCAGCATCTCAGTTCTCAAGTGGCACTTCACACTTCCCAGGAAGGGCTGTTTAGCACTCTAGAAATACAAGCAAGTATGTTCTTTTCCATTTAAACAGACTCTGCTCATGTCCTTTAACAGGAAAACAGTTTGCCTTTCAAAGAAAACATTTGGTTAGATGCAACCACAAGATGTGTTTCTTTGATCACTATAAATAGCTGAGTGTTGTTTATACAATGTGATTTAAGCTTTAGCACAGCTAGAAAGATGTCGTAGTGCAGCACATTCTTTGGGGATATTTTTATTTGAGTCTTCTCTAATATTCCTGGAAAATCAAACCCAAAGTCTGAAATTTCATCACCCTTATGAGGAGTCCAGGTCTGCATATGCACCTCAGGCCACTTACTGCCGCAAAACATTGGTGGCAGAACATAATTAAAGATGAGATTTTGCCTGAAAGCAGCTAAGCTTCTTCCAGTAGCAAAAAAAAAGGGTTGTCTGGTGGAGCATGTTTTTCACACAGTCAGGGTTAAAGTGGATGCTAAGCTGTGTTCAGGAAGGAGTTTATTTCTGTTCAGATTGGCAGAGAGGTATTTAGGGATAGCTGGGAGGAAAGGCTAGCTTTACAGTCTCTCCTCTGTGCTGTTTGTGGTACATTACAACTTTTGAGACCTTATTTTGAAAAGTCCTTATTCTACTTTCTATTCCAAGAAAAAAAAGTGTCCCCAGATGATACATATATATGTGTTCAGATAATGTGAATAGCATGCTAAGCAAGGTATGTACATTTGCCCACTTTCTTTGCCCTCAAAAAACCAAAACATGCATGAGCAGGTTGTCAAAGCAGAAATAAATATGTAGGAAATAAAGGGAAATATTGCTAAAAGTGCTGGGGACATTTCACTGAGTTTGCTTCTCTTACACCTGCAAACCACACAGAGTTTTGTTTACATTTAGTTGCAGCTCACTTACAAATGTTAATGTGGGCAAATATTCATGAATAAAGCTAAATTGACAGCACACTTCAGTTAAAGAAAATAAAGGTAAAGAATTCTGTGTTCCCAGAACTTGTCCCAGCAGGAAACGAGGACAATATGGAGATAACATATGTGATTAAACCTGTGGGCCGATAGCAAACCCTGAGGAACAGCATATAGTAAGTACTGGATTGCAGACAAAATTTTATGTCCTGATAATGCCCATCAGATGCCATGTGAGTACGTCCCGCATGCTCCCCTCCTGAGCAGCTTACTATCCAACAAGCATATTTCATCAGTGTTCAGAAAAACTGAACACATATTTCAACACATTCACTGATGTGAACTAAAAATGGCTACACTTGTCCTCTATGTTATTTTCAGTGAAACATTCACAAAATTCTTGTAAAGTTGCAGACCTCATCTGTCTTCTGCCAATGCAAAGGAAATGTAGATCATGCAACTAAAAATGTCATTTGCAAGGTACACCTTGGATTAGATTTTGTATATTACTAAATAGTCTTTATTGAGGGACTGGTAGTATTTTTTTTATTGTATACACAACAGTACCTTGCAGCAAATGCTCATCTTTTCTGTACAACATTTTCCAGTTTCAGCAGGGACATAATTAGGCAGCATTACTAAACAGCTTAAGATATCCCTTGCTAGGCATTTATGTGGTGACATTCATCATGAATAAACACATTTTCATTTAGTTGTAAGGAATGTTGTTTTAAGAAAGATGCATATATATTGCTGTTAAATTGCAGCCTAAATAGTCATGATCTCTAGTTATTTTTGGGATATATTATTTCCAATTTAGCAAATACTGTGTTGCAAGAGGATGAGGTTTGTAAAAGAGCTGTCTAAAAATAGAACTGCTGATTCCACAATGGTTGTTACTTTACCCTCAGGCTTTATGCCTAACTGAGCAGCAGTGCTTGCTGAGGTGCCGATGCAATAACCTCATTGAATGTACTTGGCTATTTCAGGCTTATCACTTCAGGATCTATACAGTTTCCAACTTTGAAACCTGCCTCTCCTAAGCTGCACATATAACAGCAAAAAGCCACATTCTCTGCTACTTGTATGTCTAAACAATTTCAGGGTGTAATGAAGAGTAAATATATGTGAGAGCACATCTACCACAGACAAAATGGTTATGAAGAAGCTGTTTGTAATGGATGAGACCCTTTTCTCAACTGCTGTGTTTGGGTTTCTGTGAGTCAGTGTTTTTTTCCTCTGGATTTTCAAAATATACTCACTGCTATGCTCTGGTACCTTCCACAGACTATATTTAAAGCACCATAATAATAAATTATATGCTACTCCATACCCATAGGCACAATCAGTTATAATTCAATTGGTTAGCCTTGCTAACTGCTGCAAGGGTCTCAACCAGCCAGCTGAAGTGAGCTTTAGCCATCTGCTTCGAAAGAATAGCAGCAGAAAAAAACTAACAGAGCTGACATGCAAGTCTCTCAAGGAGAAAAGAAACCTTGGGCTGCTAAATGTCAAAACTACTTACTTCTCAACACACCACAGTGCCGAGTCAGCTGTGGAGTTCAAAGATAAATGACCCACCGAGCCTAAATACAAGTGCATTGGCAACTGGCTTTGCCTGAAAAAAGGTGTTTTAATCTCTCATGTTTCTTCCTTTATCAAACCCATTACACTATCTGAAGCATTGTAGCTTTGTTTCCAAATTAACAACAAGTGTACGAGCAAAACAGAATATCTGCAAAATGCTGGTAGTTCCTTAGCTGCTATCCATTTTCTAGCAAATATATGGCTGAGCAGATGTCTGGGTGGCTTTGTGAGGGAGTTAAAATGTCTGCTGTTCTCCCTTCTAACCTCTCTGCAAGGGTGCTATACAAACACTAAACATTATTTCCTTTAATTTCTTTGCTGTTTCTCCTCTACATTGAGTGCAGACTCTCAATACAGAGTGATTTGAAGCCTAGGGTTCTTTCATCAACAGCCCCCAAACAGAAGTTAATCTAGACATGGGATCATTTCTAAAAATCCTGCATCATTACTTGTTTCTTTCATCTTCTTTCAACCCAAGAGCACTTTCCTTAAAAGGATCCATGTATTTTTGCACCACATCACGGAGAAAATTAAAATCAGTATTCCCTTTAAAAAACAAAACAAAAATAGGCTGCACAATGTGAAAAGAGGACAGGAAAACAGGGTAAAGCATTCACATGCTGCTCTGTGAGGGCTCCTTAGATTCTACAGATATGTTGGGTAGTAATCCCAGTAGAGTCTAGTCTTTTAGGCATCCACTGAACCAGTTCCCAGACACAGCAGAAAAAACCCTAAGCAATCCACATGACAACAATTTTCCAGAAAGAGATCCTGCAGAGATAATTTTAGATCCTAGCAGTGGTGTAGACAGAGCTGCTCCAAGGGGCTCCAGAGGCATTTCCTCTTGCTAGCACTGAGCGGGCAGACAGGCATTTGTTTGAGGTATGGTCCTCTGATGGACCCCATTTGTATCTATCAGCTAGGTGAACTGCTTGTTTCATACACAATGATACCCTACTGACTCAGTTAGACACTCTGAATTTCAGCTTCCTTCATACTAAACTCTCCTTTTGAAGTGTGACAGAGATACGGACATGCTACACCTTACAAGAATGTAATTGGTATTATTTATAGAAAGAAAAAAATATTTTTTCCATGATCTCATAAATTCTTGATTTTTTAATCAATTACTAGTAGTGAATTTTTTATCTTATGTATATATTATTTCTCATAGTAGATGCTGTAGAGAGATGTGAAGTTTCCAATACAGCCCTATGTTCACTTAATTATGAACAAAAACTATTTGGCATCTTACACTCTAAATCCATGGTCTCATACTCAAAATTACTTCTTTTTAAATGAAAATTTTAACAGATATCTGCCTATTCAGACAAAATAAGCAAAAAAATCTTCCATGAGCAGCATTTTCTTCTTGCTTTTAGGGCACCTTTAACCCAACAATCTCATGAACCTTTTCAAATACTGGTCAAGTATTGCAATGGATCTGTAAGAATGCATTAAGAATAACACAGCCAGTGCTTGTGGAAAACT
Organism: Sylvia atricapilla; assembly: GCF_009819655.1. Classification (NCBI taxonomy): domain Eukaryota; kingdom Metazoa; phylum Chordata; class Aves; order Passeriformes; family Sylviidae; genus Sylvia; species Sylvia atricapilla. The sequence goes on from NC_089140.1 coordinate 30,921,638, forward strand.
GCTGATGTTCATAGGCTGGTCCTTCAGCAGCAATTTTTCCTTTAAGTATCAACTATATGCTCCCTGTGAATGCTAGTGGAGTTGCGACTACCTCTCACAGCCAAGGAGGGAGATGAAAATGTGAATTTGAAAGTTATTTGAATTAAGGAATGAAATCCAAAACCATGAAAAATTATTAAATTAAAATTCTGAACTCCAATTGTCTTGAACCAAGTTCAATATTCATTTATAAGCACAGTTCATAAATAATTTAAACACAAAAATTATTGTGCATTATGTTACTTGTGTTGTCCCTAGCTCTAAGCAGGATAAGAGCAAAGTTTGCTAGCAAGTCTCAAGTAAAAATGGTGGTTTAGAGATATGTGACATTTCTGTTGTGTTTTTATGATTGAAAGAGGTTTGAATCCATCATACTTAGATTTTGCGTAACAATTACACCCACTGCATTGTTATCTGCTAAATATAATCCATCATCAAAACATTTTAATTTTTTAAACCATTCCCTGTGCTTATAGACTGAGCTGATGTATGGCAGAATGGAACTCTGAAATACTGCTGAAGTCAGCTTTTAAATCAATTTAGGATTTTCTGATATATAACTCAAAGAAAGTACAATTGTGATGACGGTGCCTTTGTGTCTCAACCCAGGCAGTAATCATAGGAAATATGTCACTTGTCCTAACTTTTGTATTTTATTTTATTTTACTTTTTATTTTTTTATTTTTCTAATTTCCTTTCTAGTAAATTTACCCTTACCTTTGTGAAATTATGTGGTTTGTGCATCTTCTGTACTTTTGGATTGTTTATGCTATCCACCTAAAAAATTTGGTCGCTATAAAAGCAATAAAAAATATTTGCACTCTAGGATTTTTCTTAGTTGGGTATGAAACATTCTGGAAGATCTAGGATTCTGAACAGAGAGAATTCTCTTATTCTCAATGACAAAGTTATGAACCCTAAGTTCATCATGACCCCCTGAAAAATCTACATTTGTTCTAGCTGTCACTTTGTATTAATGAGCGCTTCCTTAGTTCAGATTTCTGAAGTATTTGTTCACTCTGATCAAGACCATAAAAAAGCTCTTATCATTTATTTAGTAATAGCCTTTGTCTATTAATCAAGAGCTGCACACTTTCTATTGTCTATCAAATACAAAGATTTCAAGGTTCACCTGAGATACCTGCGTCAGACCAAATAGTTTTCTCCCATAAGGAACACAAGACAGTAGCAAATTTAAGTTCCCAGACAAACTAAATACTTCAATCACCATAATTTAATACTAATGGAGAAACCTAGTATCTTGAATTTTCTTTTGTCTAAATTAGATTTTATTGCTCCTTTTATTAAATTAGAAGAATAGAGAAATGGGTTTTCTGTGTTTTAAAACCATATTTATTTGCAATATTAATCGATAGAGATAAAACTGTTATAAAGTTTGTTAAACAGGATACAATTTCACTTGAATTACAGATTTCATATACAAAAGACTATGCACTAAAGTTTGGATCCCACCTGGAAACTTAGAACGTAACAACTCCAAATCCATAACACTCCCTAAGTATTAGTTAAGGACAGTCATTAACATAGTCTGTTTACTGTCTGAACAGGAGATGGCTCCAGATAGCCATACCCAAGGGGCACTTGCATTTTCCAAGTGCAATGTAACATTATCGTGAAGTTATAAATGATGAGAAATCTTGCAGAAAAGGTGCAGTGAAATCTGGGAAAATGAATACAAAAAGAGAGGTTTGTCTCCAGATCCAGATCACTTGAATTGTGAGTAGTGTCCAGAATTCAGGAATTTAAAAAGAGGTAGTGATCCCCGGTAACCAATTTGTTTCTAAATTTGTTGACTGTGTTAATATCCAGGTTACAGAAAATACATATTTAGTTTATATTAAACAGTTGTCTGACTTTGAAGGTGAGTGCAAGGAACTATCAAAATAAATGGCATTCCACCCATAGCAGGGTGATGATCTCAAAAACATAGAGTACTGTGTATCCTATCTTAGATTACCATTTTCTAGCATTCCAGAATATTAAAAAATCTTCTTTGCTTTTTCAAAGGAACAGATTTTAAACACAGTTATATCTAGTCTATTTCAACAGAGATAGCAAATTGAAAAGAAATTGGTAAGTCTCCTACCTCTGAGGAAACTAATATCCAAGTTCCATAATAGACAAAAATTTTTAAATCAAGAACTCCTCTTTTTACAGGGAAAAAAAATATTTTGGAGAAAAAATAAGGCACCATAATTGCTCCAGCATATGCTTATGACTTCCAGAAGTGGAAGAACTCCTCCATGGATCCAGTAGGTGTGCTGAAAACACACATTTTCATTGGGATGTCTCACAATTTTCATAAAAATATTGCAGTTGCTTTGGTGATTTTTAGGAGTTCAGTTCAGACATATCAGTATATGGAGCCTATGTATCTAATTGAGGACCTAGGATCCCATCAGGCCAGAATCCTTCTGTGGATGTGGCAATACAGATATGGCAGAGAAAGGAGCTCTATTCTTTAACACCCTCCACTATCATCCTAACAATCAAGAAAAGCAGAGCAGGGCTACCCTAATGAGACTGTCCTTTGTATATTTTTATATGCACCTGTTTTGACAGCACATATCACAATGAGACAAGGGGAAAATAAACAAAAAGAGATTAGTTATCTGACTTTCAACCAGGCTTTTGGGTATGGGTGTGGAAAAGAGTGGAATGGATGTGGAAATGGGCTGTAGTCGTTAAACTGTGGAATCAGCAGTTTGTTTAGTTCTCACAAAGCCCATGACAAAACATTCATTGACTTAATGCAAATGTTTTAGCCCCAAGTAACACACAACCATACTCTGCAGTCTCTTTATTATGGGAAAAAAAAAATCTGTGCTGAAAAAGCAAAATACTTAATACCACTTTCAGAAAAAATGTCTTTGCAATGCCTAACACTAGTTAATTTAGAAAATAACTCCAGCTGTGCTGTCTCTGTTCCCCAGTCAGCTGACATCCCTTTTGAGCTTGTTGACGTGATATCTTGTGCCTGAAAACATTACTTTTCCCCCTGTTCCATTTCCTTGAGCTTTACATTCCAAATGCAAATATATGGAAAACAGTATATGTACTGTTTGTAGTAAGCAGCAAGAAGACTTCATTAGCTTACTTTTTTGAACAAAAAAGGAAGGTTGGTCAGTCTACAGTTAGGCAAGAAACTGAGCTGAGAGCTTAGTTCTCATACAATTTTCTGTTTCATTTCTACGCTCCTCTGTAAATCATTTAACATACAGCACATTGGCACTGCATCAGATTTCACTGCGTGGAATATAAGGAATAATCACTGCTTGGATGAGTAGGAAGGATGCAAGGAAAGAATAGCTGGAAAAGGGTTAGTTCAGGTCAAAGAGCTGTTACACCAGCTAGCACACAGCATCTGAGTCAACTGCTGACACAGAGAAATTTGGAAGATAAACAGGGGCCTCATATAGAAACAGGGAAAGAAAATGAGTTTAAAAAAGGCCACCAGGAAACTCTGTAAGTATTGTGCCATCAAAAAATGATTCTGTAGCATATTGGAAAGGACCATACTAAATGACTTTTTCAGTGAGGCACAGTAGATGAAATTTTTAGTAGTTCTCTGCAAAAATGAAAGAACAACCTAAAAAAAAAAAAAAAAGGATTAAGATAGCTATAAAATATATCTTCTGCCCAAGTATACTGAAAGGAACTTGGTGTCTGTGGAAGCAAAAAGTTATTCAAACATCATAAGTTATTTTATGAAGATCCTTCACCATAACCACCATACCACAGGGTAAATTATGACCTATGGGCTTGCATGGGCATGCATGGGTATATAGATACATATCTATAAAATATCTATGTGTAGTACAGTACACTTATGTAAAGAATACTTTATACCTAGGACTGTAATATTTAGACGTCTATAGAAAAAATAAAAAATTGCCTTTTTTTTTCTCCTTTGGGAAACTGGGACAAGACACATGCTTTAGCAAAGAAATTACATGAAAAAAGATTAGTCCAAATTAGTCAAGGTTGAAGAAGTTATCAAAGAAATATATCAAAGAAAAAATTTTACCATAAATCTGTGTGTCTATTTTACATGACTTACAGAAAAAAAAAAAGAAGTACAGAAGTAAAAATGACATTATTTTAAGACAGTCTCAGGATTTTATGAAAGACATCTAACATTTGTGACCTCAATTTTCTTTATTTAAAAATAATTTCTTTGAGGAGCACTCAAGTCACAATTCAATTTGAGTAAATTCACAATTTGAGTCACCACAAAAAAATAAATGTAATTTAGGAAAAAAAAAAAAAAAGAGAAAGCTGAAAGTTCCAAGGTGATCCTCCAGTGTCAATTAAAAGGAAAAAAAAAAAAAAAGGTTACATTCAAAATATCTGTGACATTTGATGATTTCCCAAGTTTCTTCACCTCCTACAACAAAAGATTAAGTAACAACTTGAATGTGAAAGGCATTACGCTTTAAAGACAAAACTCTCCTTGTTCTTCATCCTAAGGTTTTAGTGGAAACCTTCATAGTTTCATCTCATTTGATTCCTTCCTCTGAGTCAAAGGGAGCACAATTTATTTATGCACAGGGACTATTACCCTGAAGCTGTGAATTGGCCAGGGATGAAGCCTACTCTGGAGAAGCACTCCTCCAGCACTGTGGAATTCCTTGCCTGAAAAAATGCACCACTACTCATGACTCCCACACAATTTTCCTTTTCCTCATATGTCAAACTTAAAAGGAGAAGCTCATAACCAAATTCTATTCACCCAGAATTTGCATGTTACATACCAAATGCTCTCATGTCAAAATGAGAATACAACTTGAGAAGAAAATTGCTGACACATTGCAGGCCTGACTCTAATTGTGCTGATCTTATGGAAACAAGGTCCCACTAAGACACTGTGCCTGTGCAGCACATCCCATGATGCGCATTCCAGGCAGCTTTCCTTGAGTCAAAGAAAGGAAACGTGCACAGGACTCTTTCATACAGCATGCACAGCCCTTCCCAGTAGCCATAATTGCTGCAATGCAGGGTGCTTTTGCAGAGTGTTTAATTCAGTTTTATGAAGAGCCTTCCAACCCATCCAATGACCAGGGTCTGAAAGACAAATGCACTGGGCTTCTATACTGCCTTGTGATTAAATGCACTTCTTGTGCTAGGCATATGTCCTAAGAAAGTGACTAAAGGGCTTCCAGGAGCTGAAGACATCCATTTTTTGTTTGTCTTTCAAAGTTACAGAGACACAACTGGTTCTCCATACAAGGTTTATGAATTATGAACTGAAAAACCTGAATGGTAAAGCAAGCCAGGAGCAAAAAACCCACCTGAATCCAAACACTGAATATTTACCTAAAACTGCTAAGGTGCTTGATGTGAGGATCATTGATGTTAAGACTTGGGAAGTAAAGGACAGTACTTGAATACATTAATGTAGAAATAGATAGAGAACAATATTTGTAATGGAATGTATTTCCATTTTTATTCTTATTTTTCAAGATAGTTTTCTATTCCTGAATTTTTTTTAAAAAAAGAAAAGCCAAAGTTGGATCAGACTGAGGCCTTTTCTGTAGTTGCTCTCAGTACAGATAAAGCAGGGATTTTTCCACCACATTTTGCTGCAAGGAAGCCACCAAGACAGCAGCATATATCTCTCAATATAAATTAGCAAGTGCTGTTATCTTGCCATTTATCATAGGTATCCCTCTGACAACACAAAGCACACATTCCATTTAATGTAAGAAGCAGCTTTACAGAAAGGCGCAACTTAGTCCACCCTGTGCAGTTTGCAACAAAAAACTTTAAAATTGTTTCTCAGATACCGGTGATATTTCATAAGAACACAAAATTTTAGTAATTGCCTTCCTGTTGAGTGACTTTTGCCTGAAGAACAAGACATAGAAATCCTTACTTTGATACCAGCATCACCACCAATTCCTATTGACACCAGTAAGTGCCCTGAGACCTTCAATATTCACAGGTTAGCTGAAGTCATTAGTCACAGTAGATCATATTGTTGCTGTTAGTCATTGATTTTCTATTTACGCTTAATGGCGAATTTAGCACTTACCAAAGCTGTCAAATTAGCAACATTGACTAGAAAACTGTAGTAACTTCAGGAATGAAAAAAAAAAAATAACACATTAGTCCAAATTTTTCCACATTGCCAATATTTGCTCCTTGGAGCATGTCTGAAGAAGAAGGATCTTCTACATTACTACTCAGTTCAGTTTGGTCTCTATAGAGACAGCCCAGAAAAGTGCTAAAATATGGCAAGGTTTCAAAACCTTGCAAAGATTCCTTAGTCATATTCTTATTTAATTTCCCTGATAAAACTCCATTAGCTTGTTATTTTTCTCCAAGAAGAATTCACATCTTATTAAAAGGACTTCTTTACTCTCATTCTACCTGATGCCATTGTCTCTGGCCAAATTACTAGAATATGGAAGAGTACAGGATATACATAATATAAAGCTTCTTTATTTGTGGGTGAGACTGAGTTTGTGGCTTTATATAATCACCAACCACAAAGACAGCTTAATCCTTTTTTTAAAAAAATATATTTATTTCACCTTTTAAAAAACTCATACACTTTTGAATTCTCTCAAATAGCAGACTATCAAACAAGATTAGTTTAAAAATTAGATCAGAAATTGTACTGGTAATGTTTATACTTTTTTCTAAAAAATTGCCTAATACAACTATGGCAAATCTTGACTTTGAACAAAAGTAAAATCACAAACACTTCTCTGGCAAAATATGATTATAAACTTGACATAAAAATGTTTATTTTTAAAAAATAATAAAACCTAAGCTGGGAAGGATATCAAAGAGCTGGAATAAATATGCTGCTTACAAAGACCTCTGTCTTTATAAGGGAAATCTTGGGAAAGAAGGAGAATAACCTTCTCTCTTCCCACCTTCTCCTTCCAAAGATCTTGTTTTCTTTTACTAGGAATAAGCAGCCTGATAAATGTTGCATTTTCACTTGCTAGGGTTGGAGTGGGACATTTAGCCAGGGAAAATTACATAATAAACTCAGTCTGGCATTATTAGCAAACAAAAAATGCCATTCTATTAATGAAGCTTGGAAGATCTGAGGAATATAAAATCTACTACTAAAAGCAATCCTGCCAGCAAAAAGGCAATATTTTTCCTAATGAATATTTTATCCAGAAGGCTCTCATCCCCTAAATTCCTGCAGCTGAAAACCTAAATAACTGAGGATGAAGTCAAAATATAGAAGAATATAGAAGAACATATAAGTCAAAATATAGAAGAATATAGAAGAAAAACAATAAAACCCCCAACCCCTCCCCAAACCTTTTTCAAAATTCTCAAATCTTAAATAAATGAAATGAGAACTTGTCAGAAATCATTACTCCCTGTTGACTTTAGTTGAGTCTACTAACTAAATGCAAATACTATCAAAATGTAGGAAAGAATTTTAACTTTCTTTTTCACAGGATAGAGAGAACTGACAGGGCCTCAGTTACTGTTTTCAGCTCCAAAGCACAACCCAGATGTTCTGGAGCATATTAAGAAATGTCAGTTACTTCTACACTACTTCTGAGGAGCAATCTTGATTTTTTTTTCCTTTACCCTCACCCACCACCCCTCTCATTTCCTGTGATACTTTTTGATTGCATTTTTTAATGCTTGTTTTTATTGTTTATTATTATTAAAATGCTTTACAGAGTGGGTCAGTTAGGGCTTGTAGACTATATTCTATAGACCATTGAAGACTAAATTATCATTGTACAGGTTTGTGCACATGCAAGAACAGGAGTCCTCTCTCAGTGATACAAGTAGTTCCAACAATCTTATCAGGAGGAAGATAAAGAGGTAAAAAAGAAAGTCTCCAGCATTAACCTTCTAGGAGTCATATGTGGAATAAAATAACTGGAACAGGAACACATAGGCCTGCCAAGTATCTTGTCTCTGACTGACTGCCATGCATCACATTTTCCTTGGCTTTTGCCTGTTTGTCCCATTTTGATTCAGCATCTGCTTTTCTTACAACCTACACCTGACCAAAAATCCCTCTTCATACTCATGAAAATTTCTTTTTGCTCAGATTTTCTACTTTTACTTAAATGCTGTTATTGGTGATTTGGGATGATTTGGGGGTCTTTTGCAGTTTCAATTCTAAACCCTATAAAATGGGGTGTAAATGCAATTAAATGTAATTACAAATTCCTCATAGTAGAGAAAAGAGAAGCCTGATATTCCAACATATTTCTACTAAACTGGTGATAAACCTACTGACTCTGGATGTAGTCATACTATCACAAATGAACATTAAGACCATTTTTTAAATCCTATAAATATTACAAACCATTTTACAGGGTTTTTTTCATACTAATCACAAACTTGAACAGAGATATTCCCATGAAAACAAGATTATCTATAAGAAATACTAAAAGGACAATAATTGTAAGAAATAAGATGATGATGATAATTGACATTAATGTATTATGCTAGAGCATGGCTATTTGAAATCAACAGACCTGCAATTTGAGTATAGCCTTAGAAGACAAGGAAAGAAATATAGACATTAAAATATTCTATTATTCACTCCTGCGCAATTTTATGAAAATCACACAACACAAAGTTTACATAGATCTTTTGTTTTCAGATGAAAATGAACTCTTACTCAACTCCATAATTTTCAGTACTACCGTATGCTAGTGAACAGAGAAGTAAATCTGCTTGAAAGTAGTAGACGCACATTTGATGATTTAGTGGAAGTTACTGTGCTGTATAGAACACTTCTAATCTAGCATGACTAATCATTTGACTGTGTTTTTGTTCAGGGAGAAGAGCTACAGTTCTTTGGACCTTCACCCTGACAGCCTCTATGCAGCCAAAGACTTTGCAGGAGGGTAATTTACTAGCTCTCAACACCGAGACGACCAGCACAGAGGGTGATTATTTGGTAGCAATCAGGGGACCTATCCATACATACCTATCTGTATCTTTGGCAATGCTAGGAGAGACAAGAGGTGAATACCTAAGTAAGGAGGATTAACCAACTTCATTTTGCTAATGAGCAAGTGAGGCGTAGATCAGTGAGATGACTTCATATGCTAAGAGAAAGCAAAAAGTAAAGCCAGAATCTTCAAACTCCTTTAGTGTTTTGACTTACTGATTTAACTTCCCAATTTAGCTTTCCCCTATGTTTTTTTTAACTTACCTTTACAGCTGGTGTTTCCCACTGCATTATCCCACCATATCAAGTGTGTCTCTTTCAGCCTGAAAGTTACACCAGAAAGCAAAACATCATAATGTGCCTAATTTTCCAAAACTCTTTAAAATGTTGCTGGATGAGCGTGATGATTTGTTTTTAAAAATGCTCCATTCTCTTTTTGAAATTATTTTTTAATGCAAACAGAGTAATTTATGAGTACTGCCAGTTAAATTCCTAACTACATCAGGTTTTATGTATAGGTTTTCATCATGAAGAACTAAGAGTTTAATAATACAGATGTCAGAGCAGCTAAAGTTATGAGAACTTTAAATGATCTCTTTCAAAAAAAGGTACCTTAAATCTTATGAAGGATAAAGCAAAAAAAATTTTGATGGAAAATAATGCATAGATTTTTTGGCCCTGGACATTTACCTTCTTTTTCTCTAAATTGCTTCTGATTTAAATGGAGGTATGAATGATGGGAGAAAATAATTCTGTGTCTGCTGCACAGTTATGAAAGAAAAATTCCTGGTTCAATTCAAGATTTAGCCTATTACTCAAAGCCCCTTAACAGGGATTAACTAGTCTCCTTGAAGAATTTTTTTCCTTCTCTTCCCCTTTCCACTTTGAGGGAGAAATTACAACCTTTGTTTGGGGCATATCTCATTTTACTCATATAAGTACTGTAGATGATATAGCATAAATATTACTGCTTCACTAATTACCATGATCAGACAAAGTCATCAAGAGTAATAGTGAGAGCAATTACATAAAAAATTAACCAGAGAGAGAATCACAGGCTCATAAAATCAAAGAATCCTTTTGGTTGGAAAAGACCTTTAAGATCACCTTTAAGATCATTGACTCTAACCATTAATGTAACACTGCCAAGTTTACCATTAAACCACGTCTCTAAGAACCACATCTTTCTTCATGTTTTTTAATACTTCCAGGGATGTCGACTCAACCACTTCCCTGGGCAGGTTGTTTCAGTACTTGGCAGCCCTTTTGGTGAAGAAAAGTGCCCTGACACAACTTGAGGCCATTTCCTCTTCTTCTGCCATTTGTTACTTGGGAGCAGAGTCTGACCCCCACCTCACTATACCCTCCTTTCAGGTAGCTGCAAAGAACAATAAGGTCTCCTCTGAGCCTCCTCTTCTCCAGACTAAACCCCCTCATCTCCCCAGCTGCTCCTCACAGGACTTGTGCTCAGACCCTTCCCCAGCTTTGTTGCCCTGCTCTGGACACACTCCAGCACCTAAGTTTCTTTCTTACAGGTGAGTGGCCCAGGAAGTGAACACAGTATTTGAGGTATGGCCTCATCAGTGCCCAGTACAGGGGGACAATCCCTGCCCTAGTCCTACCAGCACAGCATTGCTGATACAAGCCAGGATGCCACTGGCCTTCTTGGCCAACTGGACACATGCTGGATCATGTTCAGCTGGCTGCTGACCAGCAGCCCAAGGTGCTTTTCTGTCTGACAGCTTTCCAGCCACTCAGCCTGTAGTGCTGTAGCACTTTCCCCCGGCCTGTTGTACTGCCTGAGGTTGTTGTGACCCAAGAGCAGGACCTGGAACTTGGTCTTGTTGAACCTCACACTGCTGGTCTCAGCCCATTGATCCAGCCTGTCCAGATCCCTCTGCAGAGTCTTCCTGCCCCACTTGCTATCAGTACTCCAACTTTGTGTCGTCTGCAACCTGAGTGAGGTTGCTCTCAATCCTCTCCTCCAGATCATTGATAAATATATTGAACAGGATTGGCCTCAGCACTGGTCCCTGGGGACCACCACTAGTGATCAGCTGTCAGCTCCATTCACTACTTTGTAACGGAGTTTCTTAGAGATTGAGGACATGGTTTGTATTTGGAGTGAGGCTTGAGCAATTGCAGACTGAGCCCTTTGGCCTGTAGGGCCTGGGGGCCTCTTGGGCCTGCAGGCCTCTGTGACAAAGAAGAAATTCTCAGTTGTGGTGCAGCAAAAATTCACTTCTAATATTAAGGGGTCTCAGGGAATAATGGGGAAATATGTAGAATTGTAGCTCAAATACTTTAGCCACCTTAAGAGGGAGATTGTTTACACACTTTGTAACAAAGTATGTAATTGTCAACTATGCTGTGAATGTATAAAAGTCGCTGCTGTAAACAATAAACATGAGAGCGACATGATAACTGAATCAGTTTAGACGTGTCGTCTGCTCTTCCGACCTCCCATTATTAAGGGACCCTTTGCAACACTACCTCTCTCTGGGCTTGGATGCCCAGCCAGTTTTTCACCCAGGGAACTGTTCAACCATCCAAGCCATGAGCAGCCAGCTTTTACAGGAGAATCTTGTGGAAAATAGCATCAAGGGGGAATCTGGGTAGACATATCCACAGTCTTTCCCAGAAACAAAAATAGGAAAAATGTTTTATCTCAAGCTCTTGGTCACCCATAATTAAGGAGAATTAATCAAAATTTTTAACTGCTTTCAAAAACAAAAGTGGTTCTAAATTTTGCCAGAATGTATTCTATGTGTAGAATATAACTTACTTAGAGGTTAGCTTAGTTTCAGAAAAACATTAACCTCGTTTTGCTTTCTGCTGTGTTGTTTCCAGTGGAGCTGACACACTGACAACTCTTGCAATGCTGAAGTCTGCAAGCAAGTACAGTGACCTCTGGGCAGACTCAGCACTGCCGTAAATTGAGAGTTGTGATTGCAGTTGCTTTAGGTGGGCTGTGCATGCAGAGACTGTGGCTTCTATACTGTAATGAGTGCAATGTTTGCTGAGGGCTGCAGTAAAGTCCATCCAACCTGTCCAGAAGGAGTAGATCGACTCTTTCTCTTTGAGCACTGTTAGAACTACTTAGGAGCTACATCCTCCCAGATGGATTAGTGTGAAGAGAAGTACAGTACATGAAGTGCTGAAACAATTTTTCTGTGCAGATTTGTGTGTTGTCTCGGCTAGGACATGTGGCATCCACATGGAGTTCACACAGAGTATATAGTCAAGGTTGCGTGTTTTCCCTTCCTTTGCAGCACATGTGCTGATACACTTGAGTTCATCATTCAGTGCAATTGCACTGAATACAGATTCCTAGAACTAAGTAACAAATGAAATAAATAAATAAACAAATAAATAAATAAAATCTGTTGTATCTTAATTTAGACTCACAGGATTACCTCTTTTTATACTAGTTCAACCCTGGGACTCTATGATCTTAGAGGACTTTTCCAGCCTTGATTCTAAGTTTCTATAATTCTATGAGTTTTTGAAAGCTAGACTTTAGATAAGGTTAGGATGAAATTTAGTTTTCTACAAGATTCAGTCATACAAGCTTTCTCAGATTGATTAATGTTCTTAATAACTGTTAATTCTTTCATCTCTATCTAAATTCAGGTTCTTGGGAGCTGTAATGTTTCTTAGAAACAGCTTTATTGAGCAAGCAGGTTTTCAGTTACTTTTAAAAAAATCATATTATTTTGATGAGAAGAGAAACATGAAACCAAATAATATTCCCACTGTGGCAAATTATTGGTGTTCATTTTTAGCAGGCAAAATCTTCCCATTAAACTTTTGAAGTCACTTGAGCACACTTATTAAAAGCCATTTCTTAACAAAGGTGGAGCCTAGCAGGATTTTACCTGCTTCATACTTTTTCTCAATCTAGAGTATACTATTTACATCAAAATTTGTGCTGGAATATAGAAGACTCTCATATTTTTTTTCCTCTCTGCTATTTTTTGCCTTTTCAATAACTTTATAAGTTCTAATATAGATTGATTATTATTTTGAGAGTGGAATTATATGTCTCCAAAGCATCCCCTCTGAGTCAGTCTGTGGAGGAGAAATTCATTCTTTCTCTATGTACTGTAAATAAATTGTATGTTAAAGAGATCAGCCTTTTTAAATATCATCATGTCTTCTTTATTTTATGCATCTTCATCTTTCCAAGCTCAATAAGCAAAGTGTTATGAGTCAGACTAGAGAAGAGAAAAAACAAACATAGAGAAGTGCAGTATTACCTCTGCTTTCCAAATCATTAAGCATTTTAAATTAGATTATGACATTATAATCTCTCAGCTAATGTTTAGTTTCCCCTTACCAATTGCCACTGTTAAGTATATTTAATATAGTTCACAACTAGAGGGAATTTGAAGAAGATTACTTTAGGTCCATAGCTCTGCAGAAGCCATTGTCGTCCACATTTAGCAGTTTCTAGGTCAGCAGTTCATCTTCAGCCAAGTTTTAAATAAATCCTGATTCTTAAATCACTCTTAAATCTTGAACAATCATTTGACAGCACTGATACTGAAATCACTGATCCCTCAAGCACCCTTGTCCTGCATACACTATAACAAAACTTAAGCGCCCTACCCAGTCACAGATCTTAAAATCCCAGTCAATAGTGTCCCACATTCCCTCTCCAACAGCAGCCCTGCTCCTGGGTGCCCACACCCTCTTCTCCCAATCCCCTACCTCAAAGCCTCTTCATGAGTTCTTTCTGCAATTTCAGACTGTTTCAGAAAGCATCAGAATCTCTCAGATAAAAGACAACAGACAAGCCAAGGAAGGCAAACAAGAGGAACCTTCATTGTTCAGGGAAGGGAGAAAAGAGAGTGAATCCAATTCCATCTGCTGAAGACTGTCAAACAAAACAGCAGATATTAGGTGAACCAGATGGCTCTTTGTCAGATCATAAGCCAGTGGGATAGGGGTAGATCAGAAGAGCTCTTCCTCAGACACAAACATTGTATATTTAGGCTCCTCTGGGAAAAATCCCATCACTGAGACTAGAACTAAGGAGTTTATAACCCAAATGTCCATATAGCACCAAAAGCCTTTGAGGAAATCAACATGCTACAAGACTTCCAGAAAACAATAACAAATCATTATGCTTGCTCCAGGTAAAGTTCATTTGCTGTAGGCCAAAGCTGTGTGACAGAAGGGCTTTGGCCCATGAAAATAAAAGCTTTGCAAAACTCTGAGTAGCATGTCTGTCCTTTGGCTGACAGAAATATAAGAAGTGTGAGAAGCTGCCAGAAGCTTCCTCAAAATCCAGCAGAGCCAATTCCAGATGGCTTTAAGATAGATATGTTCTTGGCCAAGGCTGGGCCAATCAGAAGTGGTGGCAATGCCTCTTATATTTAAGAACATATTCAAAAAGAAGGAAAAAAAATATTTCACAGATGTACTTGTGGCTGGAGAACAGCAGGGTGAGAATACATGAGAACAATTCTGCAGACAGCAAGGTCAGTGAAGAAAAAAAGGGCAGAAGGTGCAAGAGCTGAGATTCCCCTGCAGCCCATGGTGCAGCCCATGGTGAAGAGGCCAAGCCCATGCTGACCATACAGAACCATGGGGATGCAGAGATCCACCTGCAGCTTGGGAGAAGCCAAACGCTGGAGCAGGTGGATGGCTTTAGAGGAGGCTGTGAACTTGTAGAAGGCTGTGCTGAACAGGCTGAACCTGCAGAGAGAGAAGCCCATGCTGGAGGCAGGTTTGCTGGTAGGACTTGTGACCCCCTGGGACACCCACGCTGGATCAGCTTGTCCTTGCACACCATAGAGGAGTGCACACTATGGAGGGGTGACCCTCACCACAGCAGTTTATGGGAGACTTTTGACCATGGGATGGACTCCTGTCCAGACAGGTTGGATATCAGAAAAATACTCTTCACCCAGAGGGTGGTTGCACACTGGAATGAGCCCCACAAGGAAGTGGTCACAGCACCAACTTGACAGAGTCCAAGAAGGGTTTGAACAACACTCTCAGGCACATGGTGTGATTCTTGGGGTGCTGTCCTAGGGTGACTTTGTGATGCTTGACCCCAATCGTCTGTTCTGTTTGTGTTGCACATGGAGTTCTGTGCTTTTAAGACTGGTTTTGAGAGTGAAGCAAGAAGAAGTAGCATGGAGTTTGTTTTGAAAACAGCACTCACTCTGCATTCCTGCTCCTGGACTCCTGGACTGCTTTTGTCTTAAGATCAGACAGACTGTGGGACAGAGATCTCTTTGCTTTTAGTTTAAGCTAGCTGAAGCAGAGAAACTCCTGAACTGGTTTTTTTTCTTTTTCTTGGGACTGTTTAAACCTGCTCTGGACAGAAAGACCCAGAGGAGCACTGGGAGCTTGTACCTGCAGCCTGCCAGGGCCTGGACTCTGGAGAGACTGAGAAGAGGCTGAGATCCAAGCTACACCCACGGCAGGGACTTTCTGAATTTACTGTCTCACTTCGGAGCAACAAAAAGCTTTATTGTTTTATATTATTCATTCTTTGTGCTTGTGGGCATTTTGTTTTTTAAATAAATAGTTTTTTTCACTTTTCTTCAAGGAAGTTTTTTTCCCAGACTGGCTGCAGGGAGGAGCCATTTGGTTTTGCTTTCTAGAGGGACCCTATGTGGGGGTTTTCTACCAAATTTGCCCTAAACCAGGACAGGTGTCCTGTCCAGGGCTAAGAGTTGGACTCAATTCTTGTGGGTCCCTTCCAACTGTGATTATTCTGTGATTTTGTGTAATGCCAAACCACAGTTACAATATTTTATTTTGTTAGTATTTTTCCAATTTTGTTCTCATTATTTCTTTTGCTACTATTTTTGATACCTGCTTCCCTCATCTATTTGTGCTATCCATCCATCAGTGTTTTGTTTTATCATAATTAGTCAGTTTTTTTGCTTTTCTGATATTTGGCCTGAAAGGTGTATTTCATTTGCTCTTCGCACAGCCTAATTTCCTTCCTCTCTAAATCTCTAAATTACTATCTACAAAATACATTACAGTGAATACACACTGCTGTAGAACCTGACAATAAATGGTTTGGCACCTGGTGGATGCTGAGTTGCCAAGTTACCACTCCAGATATCTGCAGTCTCATTGTGGGCATGCTAGTAGCATTCACCCTTTGCTCACAAACACTATAGAGTTATAAGAAATAAATAGTGATAATGAATAGAAAATAGTACAATTTAAGAAGATGATATGAGAAAAAAAGCCCAACCAAAAAAACCACCAAAAGCAAACAAACAAACAGACAAAAAAACCACACAAAAACCCTCAAAACAAACCCTCCTGTAATGGTTATGTGAGACTTTTAAACCTCTGCAATGATTTCCTTCATTGCTAGTGTCCTTAATTAAAACCTCACCAGCTCTGCACTAACTCTGGGGTGAAATTACAATCCTTGATCTTTTCATTGGGATTTCTAAACTCTCCCATTCAACAATTTCAATTCTCTTTGTAGAGAAGGAAAGGCTGAGAGAATCAGGTTTGTTCAGGCTAGAAAATAGAAGGTTTAGGGTTGCCTAATCTCAGCCTTCCAGTCCCTGAAGAAGGAGAGGCACTTTTTACAAGACATGTGGTGACAAGACAAGGGGGAAAAGCTTTGAAGTGAAAGACAGGAGGTTTCCATGGGGGAAACATTCTTTACTGGGAGGGTGGGGGTACACTGGAACAGGTTACCAGAGAAGTTGTGGTTGCCCCATCCCTGGAGGTGTTCAAGGCCAGGCTGGATGGAGTTCTGAGAAACCTGGTCCAGTGAAAGGCATCCTTGCCACTAGCAGCAAGCTGGAACTAGGTTATCTTTGAGGTGCCTTCCTTCAACAAAAAATCTTTCTGTGATTCTATTATTTTTCAAGTCGCCATTTCCTGTTTGTAACATGACATTTCTTATGTCTTCTCCATCAGTGTCTTCCTCTTAGAGACACTTTTATTAGTGGTACCTCTCTGTATTAGTCTTAAATTCAGGTAGTCAAAAATAATGACAATGATAATACTGCTCCTTAATCTGCTTTTCTAGGATGGTCACTATATGGTGATTGATATAGAAAATATTTACAGTATATATGTATATTGACCTGTACTAGATATCTTTTTTTTTGTCTCAATAGGTTTATGTTTTGTGTCAGCTTTTCTCATTAAATTATGCTTATTTCTAGTATTTGATCTTTGTAGTCTAACAAATATGTTCTAGCAATTTAGACCCTACTGTGTTTGGCAACTTCCATACATTTGGGGGGGATTTTTTTAACAGAAACTTGTCTGTGGTTGAAACTATGTATCAAGTTCCTAACCTGAGATGAGTAAATATAACATCTCTAACACAATTTATTGAAACTTTTAGATCTCTCTCTTCCCTCTGCTAATTCATTCAGAAATTATTGTTTCAGAAATAATTTGGAGCAGCACCTACAGGTCGGGGATTATTTTATTTCTGATGTTATTCATTATTAAATAGCAGCAACATTTTAAAATTTGCTTTTCCATCAAAATTATGTAATCAGATGATGACAATTGAAACAGAAATGAGGAAACAATAAGGAAATGTATGGAAAGTATAAGAATAGCTGTGGTAGAAATATTATTGTCAGTCTTGCAAGAACTATTTCTTTCTGTATTTATACTGTCTTGGGTGGGATTTGATTTTGTATTTGACATTTACTGTTTTTTCCCCAAGTAGCACTCTAACACCTTGATGTCCTTTATCTTGATTGCTTGAATGAATTATGGTATTAATCATTTCTTTGGGCTTTTCTTGGACTGTTTTTTGTATGCATTTCCCTTGTTTTTGTTTAATTCTTGCTGTTCTTATTTTTTGTTTAATTAGTTCAGTGTTCTTTTTTCCACTCTAAGTTGCACAATACTTTTTGAAGTGGCAAAGAAGTAGGTCAGGGGGGACTAATTCTGTTCTTCAGGAAATGATGACCTTTTTTTTTTTTTCTATTATGAAATGGAGCTAAAATGACCTATAAAACATATTTTCAAAAACATCATTAAAAACATTTGGGGGAATCATATTACTTTGTTATAAAAATTCTAAACATTTTATTATTAAAACATTTTGAAAAGCACATGATTTGTATTAAAATAGAAATTATTTTTTTAAAAAGTTTGGAAAAAAATGATTCAACACTTCCACAAATGTCAAAATGGAACAAATCTCTATATGAAAAAAAGTACCAAATTATCCAGAAATTCCCAATATGTTACTTTCTTTTTCTAGCAATTTTGTTGAGATTCAGTATTTTCCACCTTCACAGGGTACTTACCACAGGGTAACCTTCAGCCAATACAAAACAGCCATTTCAAAAAGAAACATTATGACTTTTGTCTCTTGGAGAAAATTTTCTGCCTTTGCATCCAACTCACCTGCTTCCCTATTTTCTTCTTAACAGCACTGGATAGCAGTGCTGTCTTCTCCTTGCTCAGGCTGCTTTCTGGCAGCCCCTCTCCTGGTAACTCCTGTTCATGGCTGACATCAGCTTAGAGGGCTCTGACTCCTTTCAGTCAGCTTCACTTTCCAGTTGGCTTTCTTGCCTACCTTTGAATTGGCAATGTCTGTTATGGCTTTGTCACAGCCAAAATGCAGAACTGTCCCCATCTGGAATGACTAGTAGCCATGTTTTACACTACCCCACTTTTGGCATGTGACTTCCCTGGCTCCAGCTGGTCTTTTCCAGCCTTCAGTCTCCATAATTTCCATTTGTTCTCCTTCTGTCAAGGCTTTAATAGGTCCATAGGTCTTTGACATATTTTATTCCCCTCATAGACCAGTTTCTATGAATACGAATTCAACTGCTATCCTGATACTGATGCATCCTACATAGCATCCTTCTATCCAAATTAAAATGTAAATTTTTTTTTGTTTGTTTGTCTCCCCATTTCTGTCAGTCCAGTACATCCAAAACATTTTCTTTTCCAAGTTCTCTCTGCCACTGGGCTTTTTGTTAAGCATTACCCTTTCTGCTATACCTGTTCATAATTAGGTACTGATTTTGATTCACTAAGCACGTGAAGCCCTACAGAAGTTTATGTCTTCCTGATAGTTTTCAGCCAAGATTAGTAAAGATGCATCTACTAAACACAAACATTCTTCAGTAATTCGTCTTGCATTTTGATTTCTGCAGCATCCTGAAACTGGGACTGAGCTAGAACTGCTTGAGATTTGGACAGGATCTGCATGAAGAAATTGGACTGGAACAAAGGATCCAAGGGGAAAGGGTAGGTAAAGGCATAATTTATCAGTACTCAGAGACAGAAGCAAATAACATGTAACTGCTAGAGTGCGTACTCTGGAGTTTGGCATGAAGCCTGAGATTCCTAATTGTCACAATTTTGTTCACCATTAAACAACAATTTGGTATTTTGTGGTTCACTGTTGCTGCTACCAGTCACATTAATTTCTCAAATGGCATAGATTCACATGAATCTAAATGCTGCTACTCTGCTGGTGAAATACATGACATCCAGAGTCAACATAAGATGATGTTTTGCTTTTTTTACAGCATACCTAGGAATCACCAGAAGAAAATTTGTCTACAGAGAAAATTTAAGTTAAGAGGCCATTCAGCAAAATGAGTAAAGTAGAAAAGCAGGTGAATGGTTAAATTTGTACAGGAAGATGAAACACCAGGTGAAAGCACACTCATCTTAGCTCTTTGAACCCCTCTCCAGCCACAGCTGAACTCCCTTGCATCAAGACTTTGCAAAGCACCCTTCAAGGAAAACAGATTAAAGGAAAACCCATAGCGTGTTCCAGTGGACATGAAATACCTGTTCCGGAGTTGGACTGGGGTTTTATGTTTAGGTGACTGCCACATGCCAAATTCCTACTTCATTTCTTGCAGATGCTGTGAGCAACCACAGTAGTATAACACTTAGGAATGGAAAAATTGCACTTTCTGTGAAGTTCTTCTGCCTAGAGTCTGAACTGCAGAAGTGCTCAGCATCTGTGAGTTTTATTTATGCCAATGGAAGCTGTGTTTCATATTTTAATAGTATGAGCACTGCCTGCATATTTAATGGAAAAATTTTGGGGCCAGTTGTTTTTCAGTTTAATTTTTATGTCTGCAGTTTAGATGCCTTTCATTTGCACATAGAACAGCAACAGCACACTCTCATATCAGAAAGATCTTGAGAAGATTCAGTCACTAATACACACCTGATTGAGTGACGCCCCAGCTGAGACCTTGTGAAGGAGATCCAGACCTAGCTACTACTGACGTACTGACTGCAATTACTCTGAGGGTCTTCAGAGCAGGCTCACAGGGCCTGAACACCATGATTCCTAAGTAATTTTTGCCAAGGTTAAGCACAGTAACCTTATAATTTTGTCTTCAAAACACATTTTAAAAATTAAGTAAGCTCTGAAAATGATAGGGTGAGCATAAAAATATTATATAATTTAGTAATTAAAAGGGCATTGCCAACTTTGTGCACAGGAGGACACAGATATTTTGTGGAAAAAACAACATGTCAACATATCCTAATGTATATGTGAAATAAAATTAATGATGGGTGATGAGGCATCCTTTTTTATGACACTTCTTCGCTGGCGAGTGTTTGACTGCATATTTGCAGTAGTGTTATTCTAATATATGTGTGTAATAGAACTACTGAATATTCTGCATGTATTCTTCATTTCTCCTGATTTCAGTTTATTTCTGACTGGTTCTTCTCATGAATTTCTCACTGGTTTCCAGTGCATGATAACATGCTTTGCTGCAGTAATGCTGATTGCTCAGCCTAACTTCTAGTGAATAAAACCTGTGATATATTCAGTGCAGAGGAAGTATAGCACATTTCAAGGAGTCAGCACGGTCAGCTCAGATCACTTCTTGTGCATTAGCAACAAAAGTTAAGCTCAAAAGCTGTGCTGTAGCTCAGAATCTCTGAAGCATGACAGACCATTCCCAGTGCTTCCTAGTGACACCTTTTGGTGATAAACCCATGGTCTGTGACCTGACAGAATGTACACACTTGTTCCTTTTCTTTTCTGTTGGCATATTTTCCCTAGCAATGTGTCCATTTAAAGCCCCTTTTAGCAGCTGAAGAAGAAACAAAAGAGAAAAACCAGTGTATAATTTAACCAAGAGTTGAACAGAGTATTCATTAGTAATGCAAAATATAAGCCATCAGGATAAACTTTGGAAGTAAACCCTGTGTGTAGGCTAAGATTAATGACTTTGTATCACAGCTAGGATTACATCTAGCAAAGGTCAAACATAAAGAGTTATCTTTAGATTTAAGACTTCAAATTTCAGAAAAACTTAAGTGATGAACTGGCCAAGGTGCACTAAAATACATGAGGCCAGGAGGTACACTGTTACAGTGATCACATGGACAATTGAGGTTTGAAATAAAATGTTCCAAATTCAATTTCCAAGAAAAAATAGTCATTATATCAGTACTACCATAAAATCCTTCCTTGGCCAGATAGAAATGAGTCTTTTACGTAACTTATTTAATAAGATACACATCTGTACTTCTGTTGTACTGCGATTGTTGCAGTTTAATTCTCTTAATTTTAGTCAGTTTGACATAATGACTATGAAGAACGTACACTGGATTAATGTTTTAGGAGATATTACTCATTTACATATTTGTTGATTCTTATGTC
Organism: Sylvia atricapilla; assembly: GCF_009819655.1. Taxonomy (NCBI): domain Eukaryota; kingdom Metazoa; phylum Chordata; class Aves; order Passeriformes; family Sylviidae; genus Sylvia; species Sylvia atricapilla. Next base: position 30,943,219 of record NC_089140.1, read on the forward strand.
TCTTTATTCACAGGTATTTGAACCTATGAGGGAGTATGGGACTATTGTGACCATCTGGATGGACTTTTTGCTTACATAAAATGTAAGCCAAATAATTCATGTCTCAAATCAGTAAACTCTGTTTGAGGTACATCTTTCAGAGCAAGTACTTTGCTACATTCCTTCTTCTTCTTGCCTGTACATGTTCTTGTTGCTTCCCTTGCTTTTTCTGAAAAATAAAAGTCTGTTTTCATCTGAAAACTCCTAGTAAAAACCCTTTCTCTTAAACCCCTCACGAACCCCAGCTGTCACTTATTGGATACTGCATATGACAGTCACAGATACGCTTACTTTTTGAGCGACTGCTCTGTACCAACTCTGACCATTTACTGACATGGCAGTGACAATCTTGCTTCTGCTTTATACATAGACATGCTACACGTAAAGATTGTGATTCTGTGATGCAGTTTGTCATACGTAAAGGAGGCGAGAAGGTAGGTGGAGAGTTATCATGACCTGTCTTGAATAGTTCTTTTAAGTGCTCTTGTTACAGTCACAGCCACAGAAATGTACCTTTCTGACTTGAACAAATGAATGGCTGACATCTTTTTGTCCAGACGTGCAGGAGTGTTTCCAAGGAGGCAAGAAACATTGTTGATATAGACTAGAATTAATCAGAATAGAAAGTGGATCTATTCCCATTCTTTCCTTGTAATCACAGAAAATCATCCTTGTGAGCACTTTTTAAGGCAGAAGCAGCAGCCAGTCTCTATAGAGATTTGGGATACAGAAATAATAATCTAGAAATACTTTTATCTTTAAACACATTAAGAGCCAGTTCTGCTGGGAGAGAGAGAATAAAGCTGTTGAGAAGTGGAGACCTTCAATTATACCTTTTAAGCAAACAATTACCTATAGCCTTCCTTAGACCTATCTGGTGTCCTCTGTATCTTGAGGCCTGTCTTCCTCTCTTTCCTCCCAAGGCCAAGTTGTTCATTGTCCTTCCCAGCCCCATGACTCCGCTCTGCAACAGCCACAGCAGGTTCCTGATCTGTCCCAAGTTCCTGAAGAGTCATCGCTCTGGCTTCAGCCTCTGGACTTGCTCTGGGAAAGAGAGATCTAAATCCATCCTTCCTTCCTTCCTTCCTTCCTTCCTTCCTTCCTTCCTTCCTTCCTTCCTTCCTTCCTTCCTTCCTTCCTTCCTTCCTTCCTTCCTTCCTTCCTTCCTTCCTTCCTTCCTTCCTTCCTTCCTTCCTTCCTTCCTTCCTTCCTTCCTTCCTTCCTTCCTTCCTTCCTGTTTCACTGAACCCAAGCGCCAAGAGTTGAGATCAAGACAGCTTCTTAGCAAAGTATGCAAGATATTTGTCTGCACTGAGAAGTAACCTGGAGACTGGAGGAGCACAACAACAGCCCTATGATCTCTAAAGAAAACTGTATAGAAAACTAATGTCCATTCCCTGAAGGAGAAATGTTGCATGTGCCTTTATCCTTGGTGGAACGGAACCAAAGGGAATACTGTAGAAGCAAATACACCATAATATAAGCTAGTTCTCCATCAGAATGCTCTATTTATATTATGTACTATGTATGTGCATATACTTACTTACTCTTTACTTTTCAAACTACTATATGGTTTTAATATTTAATGAAATATGATTTTTCATCCTACGTCCAAACCATTCTGGCCTTTCCTTTAATGTGTCAAATGGTGTTTATAAATTCCTAATGAAGGGTCCGGGAAGAATGCAACAAGAATTACAGCTGCTTTCAACTATAGATACCCTGAGTGAAGTGTATTGAGCTGCACTTTTCTACGACTGGTGGAGCACTGCAGTGTTGCAAGTGGAAAAGACAGGATTTATCCATGAAAACCAGATGTTATAGCAGCAGAAGAAATTATGATAATGTGCATAATTAACAAAAGGTACCTCTCACACTCTTGAGATTTTACATGTAGGGAGCTTTTATGTTGCATTCATGCATAACATCTGCAAATGGCACAACCAGTTCATATGAACAAAGCTGATACTGACTTTATTTTAGGTTGGGCATGCTGAAATGAACAGCTTGAGTGATTCAAGAAACTGCAGTTAATGATTTCTGCCTTCTCTTCATTAGCAACTTTTTAAACTTTCCTCACATGGTTTTATTTCATTACTTTGTACTTATTGAGAATTTTCATTAGACAATATCAAAGTTCTGAGACTGAACATGCCCAAGAAAGGAAAACTATACTTTTTTTTTTAATTAACTACACTTGAGACTGAGTTAATCACCAAATCAGTGAAAAAGCAGAAACTCAGACCCACTGAGCATCTGGGCTGAGTGCATCTGGGCTCAGATATAACCACCTGCCCTGGAATTATTTTAAAGGGCTTGCTACATTAACGAGTTTCTCATTTGATTTATCCCTCTCTAAAGAGGGATAAACTTTCTAAAACACAGTCCAAGTCAGCTTAGATAAAGGATGTTATGTTTATAATAAAAGAGTTACAGAAACTCATATTTAGGTGTTATTTCAACCAGCTTTAGAAGTGCCACCTGAAACAGATATAGATATATAGATATAGATTTAGATAGATGATAGATAGATATCGATATCGATATTGATATCGATATCGATATAGATATAGATATAGATATAGATATAGATATAGATATAGATACAGATAGAGAGAAAAAGATAAAATTAGGATCTAATGCAGTGTTCATTGAAGCCAGTGGAGGTGCACATAATAATTAATTATACATCTGGTCTCTACAGAGTCAAGTGCAACTTGGTACCTTGCAGGAATATTGCCTTCCGAGTAGACAAATGTGAAATCAGAAGTTTTATCAGGCTTAACCCTCATCGATGATTACATTCATCTTGCTTATAAAATTGGATTTTAAAGACAAGATCCTAAGATTAGACTTTAAGCTTATTCCATTCTCCCCTAAATTGCTCCTGAAACAGTAAGATAGTAGACAAAATCAGGGATAAAGTGCTGAAGAATGTTGCATAAATACATAAAAAATCTGTCTGCAAAAAAAAGGAAATTTCTGTGTATTAATGGAATACATATCCATGATGCTACATTTTATAGGTATACTTAAAAGAAAGATGAAAGAAAGAGAATTGCCTTTCCGCAACCAAAAGAGAAATGCAGTTTACTGTTAATGCACTATAAGACAGTTAATGATTCCAGAAACTTAATGATTCTGCCAAACCCAGTAAACAATTATGGTACATCCAGAATTTCCCGACTTCTGTATTTTTTTCAGCATCAAATACCGCAAGATCTTTAAAGAGGGTTGGGGATTGAGAGGCTTACTGTCTTGGAGATGTGAATGAGTGTCCAAACCAATCAACAGATTGACACATCTGTTCCACGGTGTGTCAATCCATGATGCAGGACCTGTACAAAGTGTGTAGGATCAGATGCTCTTAACCACTGCACTCACTGGAAGTGAGTTAAATTTATGAGTATTTTCAAAGCAGAATATGTATATTCCTTAGGGATGACCAGGATATTACATTGTTTTACCCTTGTACAAGGGCACAAGCTTGTGCCATACTTATGTTGAACACATCTGGGGGAGCAGGAAGCTGAAAATGGAGTTTTTCATTCAGACTATTTGTTGAACTCGACTGTGTTAGACTGGTAGTCTCCTGATTTCCACTCTGCCCTGACTTTAAAAGCAAAAACAGCCACTACTCTCTCATTTATTGTGCCTGTCAAGGAAGTGGTAAGAGAACTATGGTAGCTCTGCATGCAAAGTTACAACCTCTGACAGTGTTGTCAAACAAGATCTTGAATGCTGATTTTATGAATCCAATTCTGAATTGTAAAACAGAAGCCTGGATTTTGGCATCTAGATTATTAATCCCTTTGCTTTAGGTTTCCAATTTTCTGTGCAGTGTGATGGACATCATGGTGGTCCAATAAATCGTATTAACTTTATGCAACTGAGAAAAAGGCAATGCCTAATAAAAGTATTAAATGTCACCCCTTTCCAGATCTAAAGGTTAAAGCCAAGTTCAAATTGACAGCTCTGAGAACTGAGAATCAACACCATGTGTGCTACAGAACCACAACCTTATTCAATTCTCATCTCACTTCCATTTAAAGGGTTTCCATGAGAATTTATATGGTTACATGTGTATCCTACATTAAATTTAATGAGAGAACTATGTAGTTTGACAATGACGCTGTTGGCATCCCTGGGGTTCTTCATCAGCTTTTCTTAAAATTCTGAACTATTCCCTGAAGCCTGCTATTTCTCAAGTGCCTGAAATCTTAATATCGTTTTTAATCAGGCAATACTATTTTCAGAATTCCACAGAATTATTACTGTTTTCACTGAGACAGGTTTTTTGTGGAATAGTAATATTCAGACTCAATGGTTCAAATCCCTACCTTACTAACTGTTAGAAAAATAAATTTCTAAATGTGTTTCTATGGAGACCGGATGAGAAGAAGACACAATTTATAATCCTGGTAATTGCAAGTCTTAATTTTCAGATCTACATAAAAATGACAGTTTGGATAAGCTCTTTCATTATTAAAAGTTATTTTCTTTTTGTCTGACATCCAGTTTTTCATATACAGAGGAATTTTATGTTTGAAAAATAGCACACAACAAGAAGACGACAAAACCAAAAACATGTTAACGTATGTTTTTCAAATAAGTCAGGGACTTAGAAGTGTAGAAAGTTTCTAGGTTGCTCTGACTGCAGAAAATAAAAAGTATTACAATTTAAATTGCATCGTTTTGTTTTATTGACTCTTTGGCAATGCTGAATATCAATAACTCTTTTTCTTTAATTTTTCCTCTTAGGTCACCCTGAATTTATGTCAGGATTTTTACAGAGTGCTTTACAAATTCCTCCTATAAAAGAGAGATCTGTAAGTAGTACAGCCTCTGCCCAGCACCATTGTGCCAAAATGATATGGACTATACACAAGATCCACCAGCTCTATAAGCGTTTATACTCCAGACTTATTTATTCAGAATCTTCCATCAAGATACATAATTCTTTAGAGTACATTTGAGGGGAGAAAAACCCCCCCAAACATAATGCTTTCTCTAAAAAAGATAAATAAAAAACATTTGGTTTGACCCTTTAATTCGATCCCCTGCCAACACCCTTGATTTATTTTATCTTTTGAGCTGATCTACTCCGTCAATCTTATTTGGGACAGAGCTCAACAAACCAATGTGAGATGTGATTCTCAACTTGAAGAGTTAACCTCTACCAGTTTACCTCTACCCATACATGGAAAGCTTCATTGGCTAATAGACCATAACATTTTGTTTTTCTTTTTATGGAATACCCTATGGAATAGATGTAAGATTCATAATTCATTGTTCCTGTCATGATGCAAAAAGAGAATTCCCACTGCAGGGCTGTCTGACTGCATGTCCTGGGGTCTGAATCTGCCCTCAGCAGATCTCCAACTCTGATCTGGGCAAAACCAGCAGACATCACATAAGTGATATTCTGTTATGTATCATCAAGGAAAAAACATTTCTCTTACTTGTATCAGGTTTGAATATTCTTGGATTTTGTATTCACAGCCTGTTTTGGGCTTGCTTTATTGTTTGATGTAAGTAAAGCAATATTATTTAAAAATAATATAAGTTATATAATCTTATTTCACAAGGGGCAGAGAAGGGGAAAAATCCACAAAACAAATTCTTTTTTGTCATAAAAATCAGGATTCTATCAAATATATACTCGTATTTGTAATCCAGTCTTTGCATCCAAAATTATTAAATACATTGGATAAAGAAAAATATGGAATGAAATTAATAAAAAAATTCAAAGAAAATGTTTGATAGGCAGAACCTTCATGTCTGTAAAAAAGACTTACAGTTCAATACTAAAGATGACTCTTTTATTAAAGAGTTGTATTTTGCATTCATTGTTTTTGAAGGATATCTGTTTTCCAGGTTCTTAGATTTATAGAAGCCATCATCAATCCTGCAGTGTGTGTCTTCTGATAAGGCTGTGTTAAGCCTGTGCTGCTAATGTATATGCCTCACAGAACTCTTCATTACATACTGGAACTCAGCAATTATTCTCTTATAGGGAAGGGATTTAAACTGTACCCTTTGAGTAAAACCAAACACTTTGACAGATTTAAATGCTGTGGCATGGAGATGAGCCTGGTTGCATCCCAGAGCTGTGTGCAGGCAGAGGGCTGGAGACCAGACGTGTGGCTGCCACAGGGAAGCATTGCCAGTGAATTACAACCCATAGGATTGCATCAGCTGTACCACTGCTTGGAACCCCAAAGTGAACTCTATAGTCTATCAAGATGCAGTTCTTTTTGCTCTCTTTTATGCTCTTAAAATAATCTGCAGATGTTGGCAGTCACAGCTCTTGCTGAAGGCATTTGGGATTGCAAGTGCTCATCTCAAAGTGATTAAAGATCAGATTTATGTAAAATGTAAATATTTCATGGCATACTTGTCAGCCCATTCTGAAGTAAAAAAAGTGTAAGAGATGACTAAAACTTTGGCTTGGTGTTTAGAAGAGAACAACTGCTATAGCTTTATTTGATGTTTTTGTTTGTTTGATATCTATTATTTTAACTGTGTCTATTTGATAATCTGTATGACTTAATCAATACAATTCTTGAATTAGTTATGTGGCTGTTAGGCCTGGTGAAGTCCTTTTGCCACATTAACAAGACCTCAAAAATGGTCTTGGCTGAGGACTGCAGGCAGCCTGATGAGGCAGCACTTCTGCTAATGTGCTCTCATGAGCTTTTCTGTGAAGACACAGAGGAATAGAACTGCTTTTGCTTCTCAGAAGAAAAAAGTTGGCCAGCATCTCTGTGGCTGAAACTAGTCAATGGGTCCCTCTTGCTCACTGGGTATTTTCCTTCCTACAGTTATTTAGCCACAGGAAAAGATGATTGGGTCCCCCCAAGTCAGGTCAGACTACAGTTCTGAATAATGCTTTCCTGGAAAACTTCTCTTGTTCCAGGTACACTTATAAAACTTGTTTTTAGGCACGTGTGTTTAGAAACTAGGGTGAGTATATTGTCTTTCTTTTTGGATATTTATTTGCTGGACTTGGAAATTCAGAGTGGTTTATCCTTGAATAGTCTCATTAGAAGCCACTAAAGAGCATGTTACTTTGACACATGAGATGAGTTCTGCATTTCTATATTTTTACATATACCTCTATTTTATAGATGCTAGATTTCCATATCTAAAGAATTGGGACTTTAAATAAAGCATTTTCTATGAAGAATACTTTTTATTTACATGAAGTAGACCTTACATATGGTAAGCTTTCCTGAAATATATGTCTGTAAAAATTTACTGGTTTTTGTAGGATTTGAAATTGCATTTGCATTTGAAGGTTTGACCCTGTTTTCATTTAACCAGTTTCCGATATCTATTAGAAGTATTGCTTTCTCAATCTTTGTACCATTCGTGCTAAATCAGATTTCTCCTTATCATTTATTTCTTATGTCTCTATGTAGAGTAAGAACTGTTTTCAGGATGAAGCATTTCTTTAAATAGCACATAATGAAAGTAAAACAATAAAATAAGAATTTATAAACTTTAAGAAAGTACACAATTTAACTTAATATAATTTAAACTAATTATGTCTAGAAAAAATTGTACTGATTTTACAGAATTCTCCATGGCTTTTACTTTGGATCTGACTAAACATGCAACTGTGATATAAATTGTCTATCTTTTCATTTAAAAGAGCAAAGGGCTGCAAAAGGGCTAGTTAGGGAGAGGACATACTTTATTGTCTCAAATGAATATTTTAAAGTACTCAAATGAGTATTTTAAAACTTCTTCAGCAAAAGATCAGGCAAGTAGGGGAAAAAAGTCTTAGACAACGTATTAAAACAAAAACCTCCAAAAAAATATATTTTATAAGGAAGATAGGTTCAAGGAAAACATTGGGTTCCAAAACAAGATTGGGAGTCTTGGATTTACTTCTTGCTCCAATAGGGGCTGTTCATGTAGCTTAGTTGTTCAGCTTCTGTTTACATAAGCATGACCATACTATTTGATCTACCAGTATAAGAACCTTGAAATTGGCCAAAATGTAATTAACTCTCTCTTTAAGGCCACTTTTCCTATTGAATGTCATGAGAAGGGACCTATTTTAACTGAAAAGCAGATCTCTTTGCTTCTATTTTCTCATTTCAAGAACAAATGGAATGGAAAATAAGCAGAGATATGGCTTTGGAAAATCAATTATTTGGATCACCTCAGTAAAGATTTGTTCGATTTTTCACAGAGGAAACCTGTGAAATACTGAGAATATTACAGGTACTATGCTTATAGTTTCTCCAGTCCATTTTTCATTTACTTTTGGTGGAGTTGTCGAACTTTTTGCGGTGCAGATATTGTAGAAGTTTTGGCCAGGTAGTCGAAGGAAATAATTCCTTAGCATTTCTGAGACTGGTTTTGGAAAAATAAATTGCTTGCTAGTGGGAAAATGAAATAATGGCCAGCAACAGTGTTTAGCTTTTGCTTTATTTGTTTCCAGTTCAGTAGTGCATTTAAAATATAAATGAGTTGGGTTTTTTGTTAGTCTTTGGTTGTTTTTTTGGTACTAGTTTGTGGGTTTTCCCCTGGACCAGAAGAATCAGCTGTTTTCTAGTGCTCTTCTCATTCATTTTGCTGATGAAAATCCCTGCCTTTTGTAGATGACTACAATTTTCTTTCCTCTTACTACAATTCCCACATTTCCTAAAACTCAGCAATCAATTCTCTTAACATAAATGCACGGGAGATTCAACAGAATACAAGAAACCACATCTTGCTTTTCTTTATATCCCTTATTCCAAACCCAGTAATATCTAATTTTAGGGAAAGACAAGGTACAATCCATTGATGAGGAAGTCCTGTGTTCAGCTCTCAGCTTGCAGATTAAGAACCTGGACCTGTTGTAGTGGGTCTGGAGGAGGGACATGAAGATGACTGGAGAGCTGGAGAACCTCTCTTATGCAGACAGGCTGAGAGAGTTGTGGCTCCCTGGAGACCTTATAGTGTTTTCCAGTACCTAAAGGCAGCCTACAAGAAATCTGAAAGGGACTTTTTACAAGGGCATGGAGTGACAAGGTAATGCTTTAAACTGAAACAGAGTAGGTTTAGATTAGATATTTAGAGGAAATTAATTACTGTGAGGGTGGTGAGGCACTGGAAGAGTTTTCCCAGAGAGGCTGTAAATGCCTCATCCCTGAAAGTGTTCAAGGTCAGGTTGAATGGGGCTCTGTGCAACCTAATCTGGAGGGTGGCATCCCTCCCTGTGGGGTTGGCACTGGGTGATCTTTAAAGCCCTTTCCAACCCAAACCATTCTATGATTTGAAACATTATATTAGAAAGAGTAGATGGAAGAGAAAAAGATCACAGATAGCTTTGGCCATGGTCTCGCCTTCTTGTACTAAAAGAAGAATTGTAGTGGATACTAAAAGTCTTATGGACTTACATTTTCTCAGCATGAGTTATTGAAAAATAATACAACTTTCAATAAAAGTGCTACTTTTTTATTATAACCTTATAACCCACCTTCATTCAGGCTTTTATTGTAACTTCTAAGGAATAAAATGTCAAGCACATTCTTCAGCTAGTAAAAACTGATTCCTTGATGAGAAAATTCTTGGTGTTTAAAGCATCTGCCAAACATCTTCACCCTACACTCTCTGTTGCTAATACACTATTATTGGGTGTGTGCATGTGTGTAGGCATCTGTCTGTCTATCCAGACACAGATTATAGTTATACCTTGGCATTTAAAATTTTATCAGTCCAGGTGTTTCACATGAAATCCAAGAAATTACATGCCTCAGGAAACTTCATAAAGAAGAGGTATTTGACATAAGACAGTTGTGATTTTTGAGCATATTCAACTATTGACTACACCACTTAATTTTCTTCTCAAGTATTAATGTTACATTTGATATATTCCACACCATACCTTTGACATCAGTAGAAATTATAAGTGTAAATTCAGTGAGAGCAAATTTAAGTCTATGGTACTTACAGTTGAAGATATAGCTTGGCAACAGAATTTACAACATGAAAACTAAGAAGTAAGTTGTATTATTTATCCCATTTAACCTATTATTTCCCTACACTACTAAGACAAATAAGTGCATTATGTTAGTCAGAAAATCACTCTCCCTCAGGTTTTTTTCCTTAAATTGTATGCATTTTGTTTGGGTTTTTTTTTTTTTCCTTTTTCTACTATTTTAAGGCAATTTAGGATTTCTAGTAACTATACAGAGATTATATACTCCATATACTCCAAAATGAGTATGATTTTCAGTCTGTAGGCAGCTGAAGGTAGGGGGATTCAGTCTGTTCATTTACATGGACTCTGGATCAAGACCTTATCTTTTGAACAAGAAAGAAGATAAGTAAGATTACTGGAAAAACTCCTTCAGCAATTTGTCATTAATTTGTGGCTAGAGGTCATAACTTCCTGGCTACATTCACACAGACAATTTGAAAGGTCAGCTTTTGAATGAACAGTTTTACCAGTGGTTGCTCCAATGTGAGGTCTGTAACAGGAGTTATTTCCTATTCCAAATATCTGCAAATGTCAAGTTGCACAAGGAAAAAGCAATAACTAGTGAACACTGAGTGTTTACAGGAAACTATTGTGTCTGGTGTGCTTTATTAAAATCAATTTTGTTTAAGCAAAACCTTTCTTATCCAAGGGAGGCTAATTATAAATACATCTACAAGGACTTTAACATATGTTTAACTGCTTACAAAATGGCTCTCTCAAGTTAAATTGAGAGAATTACATGGTGTTGTTGAATTAAACATGCATGTATATCTCCTGAGAAATTCAGGAAAATCTGGAGAACAATAGATTCTATTGAGTTTTGGTTGACCAAGAGCCCTTGGATAGTTTAAGAAATCCTCCTTTTTAGAATTTATTCTTAAAGGAAAAAAACCCAAACAACCAAACCAGATGTCCAATTGACTTTCAGGTTTCATTCTGTCCTACTCATTTTTCCTGCCTCTCTAATTCTATTGAAAAAAAGCAGAAGATTAAACTCAGTAGGATTTTGTTTGCTTTTTTTGGTTTGTTTGTTTGTTTGGGGTTTTTTGTAAATTGATTGGAATTCATAGGCATGTTTCTGTTCACATGCATGCAAATTAAAACATGATCATTATCACCATCAGCTAAATGTCGCAACATGATTTTAGCTCATTTTTTTAAGACTCTTTTTGATGACATGATTATCCAATGAGACCATTACAATATGGTTTTCCTAAAAGCCTAGCAGAGGTGTGTGTGAGAAATAAAAGCTTTGGCTGATGTAGTGAGACTCTGGTGAGTATCTTGTTACAAGAACAACTACTGAAACACTTGTTCTAGTTTTCACACATGCATCTCTCTTCTGTAGTTTATCCCATAAATGGTCCAGCTGATCCTGTCTCAGTCCCCTGACAACCTGAAAGTTTAAATGAACACAGAAGGCGCACATGAAACAGAGAACATGGGCTCTGAGTTCTTACAAAGCCACAAGAAAACTGAGTAAATGAAAGAGTTATTTTCTTAAACACACCCTCTCATGACACGCAGCCAGCAACTCTGAGGTAGCATATGCCTCATGTGACAGTGAATGTCTTTATTTATGGATGTACAAAACAGGACAACTCAAACACAGAGAAGAGAGTTCACGGAAGTATTGTCACTATGCTGATAGTCCCTCCAAGAGGAAGGACGACACAATCCAAGTGAAGTTCAGGAGAGTCTTCAAGTCAGTGAGTAACTAAAGGAAAAGTTAACAAGCCTCAGGGAAATTTATCATTTCAGTTATGACCATACCAACTGCAAAAGGCCCTGAAAAATAGTACTATTTTAAAATGTAAGGGGTACAGAACTTGGGATAAGTTTGGGAAGCTCTTTCATTCACACAGAATGTGATGTGTATGAGGTTTGAGAGTTACATTGAAAGACCGTGTAAAAAAAAAAAAACACGGTGGCAGAGGAAAACTGTGAACAGAGGGAGCAGCAAAGCAACCAGAAATGTTTCTGAATAGCAAACAAGTTTTTTAACATCATAAAATGATTGTTATTAAACTAACATAAGTTATGAACAGTGTTTCTTTTCAGTACTATTTCCTGCTTTTCCTTTCATGGAAGGTTAATAACTGGAGCAAAAGGAAGATATGTAGGTAAGGAAGATATGTAGGTAAGAAAGATATATAATGAATGAATACTCTTTCTGTGAACTCTGTAAAATACTGTGAATTATGACATAAAAATCATTACAGACTTAAATAATTTCCTGTCACTTTTGCACAGGCTGCATGGTTGACTCTTAAAAAAAAGAATAAATCTATTACAAATAAACAGCAATGTGATGTGATCTCTACACTTACATCAGCAAATTCTAGGGGCTATATGCTTTGTCCCAGTCAAATTTTGTTCAGTGAGGAAACTTATTCAGATGAATCTCCCTTTATGACTATGCCAGATTTAGAATTAGACAAAATAAAACAAAAGGAAAATAGGAGTTTATCTGAACTGATTCTTTCATTATATTTTTTTTTCTAGTTCTTTCAGGTACATTGTCACCTTTTGCTTAAAGAAATTTGTGCTCTGAACTAAACCACCATTGTCACAGATTGGATAGAGAGGATTAGATACAAGCTATATAAACAGGGAGGACTTAGGAAAAGGAAAAAAAAAGTTTTATTTTGCAACTAGATTTTAACATATAGGAAATATAAAAGATCCATCACATCTTTCAATGATGAATTTCCTTCTCTAATATCACTGATGGTCAGAGATTTTGTTCTAAGACAGAAAGGATCTTTGTGAAGATAATTAGCATAGGAAATGAGGAATTGCTCACTTCTTCCTTGCTTACTTACACAGAATTTCCTGAAATATAAATACTGAAAATCTGAATTCATAACTACGGGCTTATGATTGCCTCTAACTTCCAAGAAAAGACATGTCATAGGAGACCTCCATTCCTTTTTACATGGGTGAAGACCAGCAGCAGTCTTGCCCTGTAAAATATTCTGGAACACTTCACACTTGTATCAATTGACATTAATCCTCTGGCTGTAAAAGAAATATCACAACCATGTGGGAAACATTTACTGGCCCAAGCAGCAAAGAATTTGAAAATGCCATACCCAGTGTGTCAGTGATTGATGAGATTTATATTAGTGGGAGGAAAACCAGGCATTAAATCAGGATATATTTATGCAAACTTCATTTTATTGTATATTTGGCCTTGTTATGAAGTTATTTATAGATATAATTTACTTAACCAGTGCTTCTGTGTCTGGCTCCTGTTTCAAGAATTCATCAAAAATTCATCATCTGGTCTGTTCAATAATATATACTTTAAAATAGAAAGCAACAAACTATAAATGACATAGGAGGGAAAGAAAACACATGCTGCTGTATATTCATTTTTAATGGATATGAATTACAGAAGTGAGTGCAGGCAAAATAAATGGGAATTTGCTTTGCAAGGTAGTAAACAAAAAGAGTTAAAATGTGTTTCTCTTTCATAATTTCTGAATTTCTCCATTACTGAAATTTAATAGAGGGCGGAACTTTTACAACACTCATCAGGAATCTTAACTTCAGATTATTCTGCCACCCTGCAAATTGCACTGCACTGCACAGACCCGTGCTTGGTATAAAGGGCCCTAATGTCTGTGTCCATAAAAACTCATAAGACATTTTAGACCCTTGAAAGTCATTGCTTCTGAGCTGATAGCTACACCTTTGCTGCAAAGGTCCGGCCCTACATTTCAAACATGGTCCTAGGCAAAATCAAAGAAATGGTGGCAGGATTTGGATACACTGTTCAGTGTTGATCTTAGTATAATCTCACTACCTGAAAAAAAAATCTTTGCTGAAACCAGCACAAATGCTGGTGTGAGCAGTGAGTGGGGTGGGTTCCCAGACCTGTAGTTTTTGGGTATGTATCTGGCAAGTATTGAGTAAGAGGAGACAGCACCAGAAAAATAGGGAAATGGGATTTGGAAAAAGCCTTCTTGCATAACCTTTGATTCATCTTACAATGAAACTGTGTTCATGTCATTGTTAGTGACAAGAAGATGTGTGTAATCCTTGTGGGATTTATCTGTTGGTGAGTCTTAATGACTTCTCCCTGCAGGCTAGTGAGGAGATCACGTCAGCCGTCAGAGTGCAGACAGCAATTCTCAAACAAAAAGTACTTCTTAAAGCCTTGCTGGTAAGAGTTGTTATTTTGATTCCAGTTACAGTCAAAAGAACTGCAAAAATCCCCAGGCATTTCTTAAAGTAATGAAGTGGAAGATTTCTCCCAGAGGAAGATGGACAAAGTTGGAGAGACACATATTACCTTGTATTAGCAGTACCACAGTCTCAGGAGAGCCCTACACAGAGCTTTCCAATGAGCCTCTGAAACTTCAGCAAGTAATTGCATGTCAGAGAGCCTTATAAAATGGTGAGATGGACAGAAAGGCTCTTTGTGAAGGTAATCAGCATTTTTATGCTTAGAAGAAATTAGGTTATTCTACTTAGTGGATTTCTGATCAAAAGATTTGCAAATGCCATGCATAAACATTTCTCAAAACATTCAAGTTCAGTTGTGATGTAGAATTGAGAACCACATTTCCTGTAAACTATTTGTCTAAGCTATTTCAAAAGCTTAAAAGTGAGATTTCTCTTGCAGAAATTCAGGTATGGTTGTCTTCCTTGCTGTTATATACCAGTGTTAAAATATAAGCCCCCTGGTCTGAGGGAGTTCTAAGCTAGCATGTGAGCCTTGACCTCCTCCTGTTTTGATTTCTTTCTTGCTTCCAGAGTCCAAGTCAGTATTTCTGCTGTTTCAAAGTAGTTTCTTATATTTATTCCAAAGAGAGGAACTTATCACCCTTCTCTCTTTTACTTATTTTCTCAAACTTTTCTGAGGTGAGCCCAGGCTCTGAGGAGCTGTGAAACCTCTCTTCGACCAATCAAACAAATAGGTCTGATGATTTCAGCTGCATTTCTCAGTTGTAAATTAGGTAAATGTATATGCTTTTCCATGGACAATTTTGAGTTTGGCATGGTCTGTTCACACAAAAGTTTGGGATTTACTGAATTAGAAAACAGAAATAATTAGAACAGAAATATTCAGAACTGCAGTGAGAAATGTCATCCTGTTGGAGCTCAGCATAAAATTTGAGTATGGCTGTTTCTACCATCTCCTTTATATGCAGTTGCATAGGTGAACTAGTTTAACTTCTTTGTAGAACTGGAGTACAGCAAGTAGGGGGTTAATAGTCAAATCAAATATTTCAGGTTTTTAGACAACAAAGAGGAGAAATTATATATGTTAGCTAAATATTCTTTAGTGACATACTCTTGATGGAAAGACAGTCCCCAAAGAGTTGTTTCTCCCCAGAATTACCTAGTGAGTTATTAGACTGGATTCAAGAAAAGTTATAAATACAGTGCTAAACAAGACTTTATACCAGGATTTTAGGAAAACTTTAACATTGCGCTCAGGAGTGTGGGGGGTTTTACCATCTGCAATTTTTCAGGGCTGTTTGCTTTGTTTTCATTCTCTTCCTGGATCTTCTCTTTGAGTTCTGGGAAAGTATTTACAGCAGTTTCAAAATTCAGACAAAGAAGGGTTTTTTCCTTGAAGGAAAAATCATCCTTTTTGTTCTGGAGACAAAAACGTACATCAAGGTCCCTAATATTATGATACTTCATGTTCCTCCTTCCCCATGCCCCTTGTTGGAGTGGATTTTTGGGAAGTGGCAAGAGTAATGAAATAGAGTCCATCATTCTCAATTTGGTTGCTACATTATTTGACCTTTTTCTCATCTAAAACCAATAAATCTTCTGTCTTCTTGGCTTTTCTTGACCTGAAAATTACAGTGTCAATTATTATTGCTATCTAATTGTATTGTTACTTTATTGTTGCTGCAATCTTACATGCTCTTTTCATTGACATTTTATTTGTAGTGGTTACCCACATTGTAAGATTTGCAATTAAACAATATCAAATGAGTCAGTGTCTTCAGAATAAAATGTAGCTTATAGCATGCTTCTTATTTGTGTGATAAATATTTTTATTAGAATTAGATTGCAGATCCCTCCTCTCCCCCTTTCTCTTTAACCAATTAGAATAATTACCAGTGAATACAAGACAAAATACTGCTTCATCTTCCCTTGTAAGATAATTGTTCATAATGGTAAAAACAGATGATTTGCATGTTTGCATAATGAAGTGCAAATGAAGGCAGGCTGGGTGCAGGGAGAGCAATGACAGCAGGGCACAGGACTCCACAGGCATGTTAGGGTGGCTGCTGGACTTGCTAGGCTAAGTCAGAAAGCCATGCAAGAGTGGAACTCCAGCTCTGCTACAGTGATTATGTTTACATTTTAAGAGGCATTTAATAGAGTATAAAAGTGAAAATGCCCACAGATTGGCTCTCCACAGTTCATTGTAGGTGGCACAAAAATCCCTTTGCTTGGCTTTGCGTATTTCATCAGAATAATTAATGGGCCTGACAATTTAATTCTGTGTAATCATATTCTTATAAGCAATTCTACAACTTCTCATTTATCAAATTCTGCAGGACAAGCAGAAATGTTGCGAAAATAAGCACAAAAGAAAACCTGGGCTCCACTGGGTGCTGAGGTACCTGAAATTTCAAGAAAAAAAAGGCCATAATATATAAGTTTTCTACTATTCATACATATGAAAAGACTGTTTATCTTTAGGGTAAAGATTATGTGATGCTCTTGTGAAAGACTAGGAAGTAGACTGGACCTTTCCTGTGGTTCAGATTACTGGGGAGTAAAAATCATGAAGAATAACAGGAGATAGGAGATGTAATGAGATGATGTGGCTAGTAGGAGCCCCTAGGAAATGTACACCTCTTTGAAGACACCATTGCCCTCCCTGATGACACTTTTCCAGTGGAGACCAAACATTGACCAAACACAAAGTCTGGAGAGTCTCTCTAACCATCTAACCATCATCCAGATCCAATTTTCTAAAGTACCCTCAAATGATTACAGTTACTGTTAGTCTTTATAAAAGTGACAAAAGTACTTTGAAGGTTGATGGTTAATGAAAGACAATGGGACATGTACTCTAAATAGGATTGATTAATCATCATTTATTATATCAGGGTTTTAAAAGCTGCTTTATATTGTACCTGGCTATCCATAAGCAGGAGTGTTGCATCACATTTGGTACAAGAGTTGTTCTTACCATATTGCCGTGCATTTTCTCTGAAGGTACAATATTAATATGCAAGTCCCAAGATCTATAAATTGTCTATAATTAATTTTAGTTATCACCAAAATTATCTATAGGGTTCAGTTATCTTCCAAGGGATCAGGCACTAAGCATGCAGAATTCACAAAAAAGACCTCGTCTGCTTTTATTTCCGACCTTGTCAGGAGATGGAAAGTCACAGAATCATAGAATACCCTGAGTTGGAAGGAACTCCTGAGGATCATCAAGTCCAACTCTTAGCCCAGCACAGGACATCCCAAGAGTCACACCATGTGTCTGAGAGCATTGCAAGTACTTAAACTCTGTCAGGCTGGTGCTGGGACCCCTTCTCTGGGGAGCCCATTCCAGTGTTCAACCATACCCTGGGTAAAGAACCTTTTCCTAATACCTAAATCTCCCCTGACACAGCTTTCGGCCACTCCTAAGTTCACTTATTTCTGCTCAGATCTGGCGTCTTTGCCGGTTGTTAGCAATGACTCTCAATAAAGTGGCAGATTCTATGCCATTTCAGCTTTGAGGAAGATGTCACAAGTTTCTGACAGCATTGTTGGTTTGGAGTGACAGGCCTGTGACACCCTGGGGCAACCTATTGTGACTCTCTATTGTTTGCAAGTGTTGGGTTTTTGGGGGGCTTTTTTGGTGGTCTTTTTTTTTGTTGGTTGGGGTGTTTTTATTGTGTGTGGGAGGTTGTTTGCATATTTTTCTGGTTTTTTTTTTTGTTTGTTTGTTTATTAGATTGCTTCTGTTTCCAAAGTAGCATAACACTAGCTTCATGCTTCCAGGACCTTAAATCATACCAAAGAGTCTTTTTTCTTGCCTTTTATATCTTTTTATTCACTTTTTGTCCTTATGAACCAGGAATGCAAATATTTTAATGGCCCAGAGGGTCTTATTACAGACTTCTTTAAAAAAATCATTAAATGCTATTTTTTAATAAAATAATGCTAAAACCAGATTATACTCTGATGCTGCACTCTTTCTATTTAGAATTTCTATTTTTTTTGCCGTTTTCATTCTCTGCTGGAACATTGCCTACACCTTAGAGAGGGTGTGCTTACCCAAGCTGTGCATATTTTGCACTGACGTTCTAGTTTATCCATTTAGGGAATGTTAATGCATACTTGGACTTCACCCACAGAGGAGACTAATTCTTACTAGAAGTTTAAGACCTAGAGAGAGCACTATAGTGGAAAACTAAGATTTTTTAAATCAATTTATTACTGCCTAAGTTCTAAAACTGTGTAGCTTCTAATTGTCATTCCTTATGCATAAGGAAAGTTGTTACTTCCTTAGTCCTCACACAAGAATACTCACACACAGACACTCTGCCACCCTCACTCAATTCTTCAGAAAAATCTAAAATTAAAGTTATGCCTGTGAGAAGCTGGACTAGGATGAAAAAGAGGAAATGTGTTGTGTAGAGGTCCCTGTAGGAGACTTCTTTAAAAATCTACTATTTAGGATTATAATCACTTTAATTGGGGGAGGGGAGTTGGCTCCATTAGCAAAGAAAATAAAGATGTTATCAGCATTAAATTTAGTTGTTAGGGTGTTGTGGCATCTATTACAAGTCTATTCATCCCACAACATAAATACCATTCCCAAATCATTTTTCTCCTTCCTAGACTGGGTAGATATAATGAAATGCTTTCTGCCATCATCAGAACCTGTTGCTCCTTTCATAGCAGGACCTGTAAGTTCTAAAATGGAACATTTCTAGGAAAACACTACAGCCTGTTATGGTTTGGAAGAATTACTGTGTACTTGTGTACTGCCTTTTTTTTTTTTTTTTTAATGATGTTTGCATGTTAGAGGACAATGGCTTAGAAAATGAGGATTGGAAAAAAATGTTGTGGGAACAGTTGGAACCAAAAAAGGCACAATCACTGAAGCAGGGAGCTAACTGATCATAGTGATCATATCAAGAGCTGATGACAGATCTCAGCTTATCACATACTGCTGAAGTTCTGTAATTACATCAAAATAGCTGAGCAGTACTAGCATTGACCTAGGTCAGAAAATACTATTTCTTGTTCTCCCTGCACAAATGTTAAATTTAATTAAAAACATTAAAATATTTTTTTAAAAGACTAGCAAAGACTTTGGAGAAGCCTCATCATAATGGTTTTAACTAGTTAACTATGAAAACACATTTAATCAAAGTGCTATCTCAGGTAGACAAGAACTGTAGCCAGCAGGAGGACACAATGTGTTCAGTTTCCATGGAAATTTACTCAAAGGAAAAGGAAAGGTAAGCACTTCATCTATAGATAAGTTAGTGAAATATTCTTTAAAACACTCTGAAGTCAACTAGGCTGCTATATTAAAAAAATCAATTAAATGCAATAGAAATTTTCTAACTCTAGACCTCTAAAAATAAGCAGCATAAATTTCTAGAGGCAAAAGAAGCAAGGGAGAGGTTCAAATTGTACTTGTTAATAAGTTTGCTTAGTAACAGGAGCAGTCTGCTGAGTGAACCAAGGTTGTATTTATCATAGTCCTATTTTTAGAATGGTCACTGCATTCTGCAACCTCATCTACGGTTTCACTGGCTAAATCAAGACATTACCTGGTCTGAAGAGTCAAAAATTTTGATGATTTCTATGACTACATCTTCCAGTATAAAGGAGGAGTTTATGATGTTTTTTATTGATCATCATTTTTTACTGATGATACTTGGGTTTGTTTAAAAAATTCAGGAGTCCCTTGTTTGAGAGTGGAAACAAGTGATTTTTAGTAAAGGGTATGATTGCTGCTTGAATATATTAACAAAAGGGGATTTTTTTTTATTTTATTGCAAACAGTGATATATGTATGTTTGTATACAATATTCAGTATTGTACATTTGCATCAGTATTCAGACTGTTTATTTGGGCTTTTCTGTTGCCTGTCTGGAGTCTGAAATACCCTAAGGGAGTCAGAATGAAGTCTTACAAACAAAGTCTGTATCAGCTCAGCTATTGGTCAGCATCATTCAGAAACATAAATACCTTCTTAGTAAATTAAACAGTATTAATCCAAATGCAAACGCTAAATTCCATAAGCAAGAGCTCTAAGTGTTCATTAATAAAGCTTAGTTTCATTTCAGTGAATCACAGTCTTTCTGAAGTCACCTAGCTGCCTGCTGGCTGTACATTAAATTGCGCATTTAACAGAAATCAGCCAGTGCCTTTTGTGACATTGACATATTTTAAAGGTAAATTCTTCTCATTAATATCTTGTTGAGTGAAGGACTTACCATGAAATTTTGACCATTCACTGAAGCCTTTGTGAAGCAAACAGGTAATTACTGGTGACCTTAAGTCCGTGGTACAACCAGTACTGGTGTAAGCTTTCCTTCATTATTTCTTTCATTACTGAAGCAAAACAATGATTTATGTCTATTTTCATCCCAACCAACTGGTTTTCAGAAAGGCTTACATGTGATAAACATAATTTCAACTGTAAATATTAACTCTTACTACTTTGTAATCTAGAGGTTCGTTTGCCTCTCATTTTATATCATATAAATGGTGAGTCTTTCATATGGAACAGTGCTAACATAAATCCATAGTAAATAATTAGATCTATAATATTCTTGCAAAGATGTTGCCATTTAAGTTAGCTACACTGCAAGTACACAAGGTCCTGAGATTTATTTAGTAATTATTTTTTGCTTTTAGGGTCTGATCCAGATTCCACTGAAGTTAATGCACATTTTATCATGCTAAGAGCAGTTGGCTTAAGCCTTTAGGGGTGAACTTATTAAAATAATAAAAATAATAAAAAATTAAAGCAACATCTTGCTTTTGTATTAAAGTAGTATCATATTAAGGAGATAATTAGGCTTGATGAAACATTATGAGTTTGGCAGTCAAATGCAAGAACCATTTCAGAATAAGAATTCTGTTTAAAAGATACACAAGATCATTGTGCTAGGACAAAAGAAAGAGTCGAGAATTTGGCTGACTTAATTGCTTTTTACCTTTCGGAAGCAATTGGGACTTGTGCTAAAATAGATCTCTGTCTACTTGAAAAATATTTTCATACAAACCTTTAGAGTCTCAGTTTGTGACTGGATCTTTCCTTTTAGTCATACAGCAATCAATATTAAGTAGATAAAATAATTACTAACACATTGTTAGCATGTGTACCACATAGCAGCCTTGTGAATCCATGAAAGCATGGAGCATCCCTCATGCAACAAACACAAAAAAAGCATTTTGTTTCATATATTTCCCAATGCTGAAATAAACTGCTGTGCAATTGTATGGCATTTGGCAAGTAAGAAGCACAGTCCCTACAATGCTGAGCATATCTGAGTTATGATGCTGCTATTTTAGATCATCCAGAATGTGTGGGTCATATTTATTCCTGAAATGCTTCCTCTGAAGAAATAAACTGCTATTTTAATTACCTAATGCAAATTCCCCCCCAATCAAAACCAAAAACAAACTAACCTCTCAGATGCAGATAATGAGAACAAATCAATAATACCACTGTAAAACAGTACTAGCTTCAGGAGACAGCTGCACAAGTAAATAGGTCCATTTGTTTTGAAATCCTTCCTGAACATCATGACTCATCTTCTGGTTCTATTTTGGGCTCTGTCGTGTGTGTGTGTGAGTGTGAGTGGCTGAGGTCACACCAGCCAGTAATCCAAGCAACTGAAGCAGTGTGTGTTGTCAAAAATAATAGTTTATTACGTGGATTTGGTGTATAGAAAAGTCTTTTCATGCTCTGCCTGTTCATAAAAGGATATGAGCAATAATCTACCTTGTCTGCAATGATTTAAATCTTTTTACTCAGGATTGGAACAAGCTTCAGATTCCTTCTCTAGATAACATCAAATCTAGCCCTTTATTTTCAGGGAAATCAGATAAAACCAGTGAAGAGGTTTTTTGATTTCATCTGGAAAGCAGTGTGGGAGGGGTCAGAGAAATAATA
The DNA here is from genome assembly GCF_009819655.1 of Sylvia atricapilla. NCBI lineage: Eukaryota > Metazoa > Chordata > Aves > Passeriformes > Sylviidae > Sylvia > Sylvia atricapilla. The sequence continues at coordinate 30,965,367 of NC_089140.1, forward strand.
CATATTTAAAATAGAAGTAGATTTCTGGGTTTAGATAGTAGCTTTTGCTGTAATAATGCCCTCAGGAGACTAAAAGGGACATCTTTTATGCATTCATCCTCTAATTAGGAAACGTCAGTACGTATGCAGTTGGTGAAAAGGATGATCATGAGTGATTTTTTAGCTTGAGTGTTAAATTTGAGGGCTGCAAAGAGTGCAGAACACTGCTGTTCACTGGCTGAGACATCTGCACGGAGATGTCAGGCTGGCTGGGGCTGGTTCAGGGCACACCATGAGTCATCTGCGGCTGGCAGAGGGTGCTGCTCAGCAGCATGAGCAAAGCCCCTGGCCAGAGCCCCACCCACCTGGAGAGAGCAGATGTGTCGGGAAAGGAGGCAGAGGAGGCGTCCACCATTCACAGAGAAAATGCTGTGTTTTCTCCAGTTTTTAAGATTTTCATTTGCCCTTTTAAGAGCTGGGAATATTGGTGTACCTTAATACAAACCTCTGGATGAAACGATGATAGGTTCTTAAAGTCAGTGAGAAGAATAAAGGTCCACTAGTTTCAATAGAGTACTGTCGCTGTGCACCCACTGCTTCAAAGCAATCCTTGGTGTTAGATTTGACAGTTTTGGAATTCCAGGGACAGTATTGTGGTACAGACACATAGAAAATAAATCTTGTGAACCCTACTATGCAGTAAAAATTCTGGGGCAGTTTATGTCTACCTCAGATCCTAACTTTCAAAGAAATCTTGGTTTACAGTTTGGTTTGGGGGTTTTTATGCTGCTGCTGCTGATTACCTATTTAATTTTTGACTTTTTATTTTATTTTTTTCCACAGAATCCCAAAGCCTTTCACAGTATGGAGAACTACTTCGTTTTCTAGCTTAATTGAGATGGGGATGTTTTATAAAACAGCAATATTTCAAGATCCATTAGGGGGTCCATCTGACCCTTAAAAAATCATCTTTAGATTTAATTATTTTCATCAGTGTCCTGGAAATGATGTACAATGGGAAGAAAGACATCTTCTGGCTAGAAACATCAGGTCCAGCACTCCATCTTCTTTCTGACCTGTAAGGATATCTCACCATTTCATTCAGGACTTGTTGTAATGGGCATTCTGATACTACCACAGCAAAGCTTAAAAAAAACAGGAATGATTTCCAATCACCAGTAAAATAATTAGTATAAGGTTTATGAAGGGTTTTGAACACAAGGGCATCTGGACACCTTGAAATCAGCAGATAATGAAGACAAAAAGGTATTTTTCAATCAATAGCATAAAATTCCTTCTGTTTCTTTTCCTCTTACTACATATAACCAGTATACTTTATGGTGGATGGCTTTAAAACCATGCAAAATCTTTTCAGACTACCTAATAAAGCAAAAGAAGAAACAGTGGTTATATTTTTTTAAATCAATGGTCCAGAGAAGTGGTCTAACCATTTCTTGAAGGAAAGCTGATATCTGCAAAAGATTTATGCACCACATAAACTCTCATCTCTGCCACGTACAAGTGAATGTATTGGTGTTGTGTCTTCCAAATTCTGCATTATTTGTCTCATATGTAAGACCCTCTAGTATATTGAATAGTTTGGATAAGAAACTTGTCTAGGAGTCTAAACACAACAAAACCTAGTAATTCTAATTAGAGCAACATATGTTGTTATCAAACTAGAGGTATTAAACATACCCATGCCATTCATCTAGAGGAAGTGACCTCAGCAGCATACCCAGCAGCATTCTAAGACGGGAAATGTGCAAAATATCCAATTGATTATTGTTGTCTTCATTTTGTGGCTGCAGGACCCAGATTACATGCTAATGGAACAAGGACATTTGTCTTACACTAAGTCAGCTGGATAACTCCTTTCATGTGTAGGAACCCATTGGCTTGTGGGTTAACTTGCTATGATTCTCCAAAATATAGTCTTCACAGCAAAATGACTGGCTGGTATCAGTAAATCCTACTTTAAAATAAAAAAATTAGAAAGAATATACTTCTTCCAAGGTACAAAAATATCAAAATTATCTTGCCTAAATTCCATGTTTACCAGGCCCAAGATGTATAGACCAACTTGTGTCTATGGCACAGATATAAAAAGCTCCAATAGGGCAAGCCAGAAAGAGCTTTTGCTTTGGCATTTGGTGAGGTTTTCTTTGAATCCAGACCATAGTGCTTGCCTACATCATGACAAAGATCTGGGATTTTAATAAATGCAAATCGTAGACAAGTTGCAACACATGACAATGAGTAATGGAAGCATAAACTGCTGTTGTTGGTTGTTGTCCTCTACTATGGAAATTTGGAAGCTGCAGTACAAAGGAATATGCTGAAGTCTATATGTAAGTGAAAAAAGTAGAGATTTTTGCAGAAATATTGGATGTCAGTTAATAGGTTCACTTTTCTCTCAAGGGAGAATAGATTTTTCTTCTCTAAAGGTTTCTTTTATTTCCTCACAGTGTTCAGAACTATAAATTTTATACAAGGGACTTGGTTGGAATTTACAAATGACTATAGCCTTTTATTGTGTTTTATGCACTTGTCAAACTAGAATGGCTACTGTAAGTGAAGTAATATAGTAGTCATTTTCTATGCAATTTGATTTAGGGAAATCTAATGTCTGATGAGAACTTATTACAGAATTGAGCATTAATATTATTTCCTGCTCTCTTCTGGTTTAGTATCTCCCTTCAAACACAAGGTTCATTGATATTCTCCCAGTCATGCTCAAGGTTATTAATTACGTGATCATTACTGCCTACCTTCAACTCACTTCTGGGGAATTTCCAGTCTCAGGCAGTTACAGTATTTGAAAAGTCCTTCAACAATTTTAAAGGTTTTCAAAAATACATAACACTTCTTCAGCAGTGTCCAAAGCTCTGGCTGCTATTGAGACACCTTGTTTCTCCCCCCTTGCCCCACATGAGGAGCTGCAGTGGTAACCCCCAACAGCAGAGCTGTGCCTTTGTTCCACATCACTGATGGCAAGTGAAGCTTCCAAGTTTGCCCTGGGCCTCCACACCACTCCAACCCTTTTGATGTGTGACTTTTGTTCCAATTCACTTAAAGCTTTTTCTTGAGATGGATTTGTGCTAAAAATAAAGATGATTGAACCCAAACGTGCCAGACCTCTATAGGTTTGATTTGCAGGGAACGTGCCTTTCTGCACTGCCAGCTTCACGATTTTAAGATGAAGTCTCCTGACATTTGCTGTTTAAGTAAATGACCTGTCTGTTGAAGATTGGTGATTGTAACACTGTCTGCTTTCATTTAGGTTAAATCTCTAGGCCCTTAACTGCATGGCAAAGTTTGAGAAGTTATTCTGAGTACACTTTACATTTTCGGAAACAAAGACAGCAGCCTTCAAACTAAAAAGTAACTTAGGATTCAGGACTGAGGCTTTTCTTAATAAGTCTGCTTTTTGTCTAGTGGAGTCTAGGGCTCTATTGAGGGTCTGGATTTCTCATTTTATTTTCTGATTGTGGCACATTTTACAAACACAGATCTTTTGCTAATTGCAAAAGATCACGTTGCCTCTACTGTCATTTTTTGTCACTGTGGTCAGTGAAACAACAGTGAAAACTGTTGAAAATTTCTTTGAAGATCTCTTAGATCACTACTTCTTATTAAGTCAGGTTGTAATTCTAACAGTTAGCATTAAATATGGATTAACCAGCTAACTCAGGGATCTCTTTGTGAAAATCAATGATGTTAGATGTTTCAGAAACTGAATGTAATGAAAATGCATTAGGTTTGTCAGATCAGCTTTTTGGTCTTGACCAAAAATACCCTGTCTATAACAATGTAAGTATTTTTAAGTACGAAAAACTAGAGTACAGGTGTCTGACAGAAAAAACAAAACAAAACAAAACAAACTCAGTAAGGTGTTGGAAAGAAAGGAAAACTGAGAAAATCCAAGTAGTTTTCTTCAGCAGTATCTATAACAGAGAGCTGATTATCATGGAGAAGTCAGAACTCTTGTTGCTAACACAAGGCAAAGAGAGGCTGCCATGTTGCAATAAAAGAAATTTCTGCTCCAAGGGATTTTTTAGCTGGAGATGTTTTAGTAGTTCACAGAAATAAAGCAGTGGGAAGTGCAAAATACCACACTATATAAACACATTCCAGCTATAGTAACTTTGACAGATTCCCTTTAACAATTTTCTACAACTTCCCTCATCCTAATCACTAAACCTTGAATGCCACAAGCAGGTGAGAGATGTGCCCTGGATGGGGAAAGGGGCAGAAAGGACCTGCTCTAAAAGGTCAGAGTGGTAAAATTCCAAGTTTGGAGGGGAATTCCTCCATCAGAGTTATAAACCACAATGAAATTAGTACTGAAGAAAGCCTGTGTGTTTGACTCCACAGGCTAACCCTTAGAGCACTTAATTGATAGAGAAAAGACTTTGTTTAAAATGCATGCTCCATGTGGGGATATGTGAATGTATTATACCATCCCTGAATTTTAAAAATAATTATTATATTTATAAAGACCAAACCAGATAAAAGTAGGTTTTCCTCTTTCATATCAGTTCCTTACTTCCTAGGTTACAAGGCTGGGATATTTAATCTCTGACATAATTTTAGCCCATTTTAGTATGAAGTTGAGAATAAAACAGAATTTTGGAGGTTAGAATCTTACATGTGAGTTAATATTCCTTCTTTTTCAAAACAACACTGAGGCTCTATCTCCTCCAGAGCTTTGTCCCAGCTCCAGGCAGCATGTCATGGCAAAGCTTACCTTGTATTGGCAACAAGTCCACACTGCTAGAGGGTAGCAAGGGGACTATTCTGTTTCAACCACCGTCATTCTAAGCTTTCCCTGAATTTTCTTGCCTTCCTAAAGACTCCAGGAACAGCAGGGTTTCTCAACCTCACCAGTAGCTGGCTGACACTTTGTAATACCAAGAGGGCTTTCAAACAGTATATTCAACAAGTACAAACAAGCTTCTTTCAGTATTAAATTACTGCTGGCTGTAGCTGGACAGTAACCAACCCATGGCAATGCAGGAAAGACATAGTCTTAACAATCCATGACTTTATCCTTCATCTCTCCAGATATTTTTCTTTTTTTAAACAATCATTAAGGAAGTGTATGATGCAACACTGTGTAATCTAAACATTTCTTCCTCATAAAGTTTCAATCTTCACCAACAACTCAATAACCACTCGTTTGAACTCAGCAGTCTGTTTGTTGAAGCAGCAGAAGTAAATGCAGATTTTATAGCCCAACTGTAACAGTGTTTGTCATGTACTAGAAAATCACTTAGAAATGTTTTTTTCCATAAGCCTTCTGTCAGAGTGCAGAGGATTTAGCATTTGCATAAGGTGTGTCAGTAGGATTTGAAGGTCAGTCCTATGTTCTTATTCCATTAAAATCAAAATATGTTGGAGGTTTTCCTTCTTCCCGTGTCTTAATTGTCTTCATCTTTTCATTTTGAAAGTTTTTCCCTCATATTCCCTCTGTGTTTTTCCCCTTCTCCTATTCACTTCCTTTTTTTTCATCCCCCTTTCCTCTGTAATTCATGTTTTGATTATCTAATCACACTTGTTCTTACAATGGACTTAAGCTGTAATTGGAGAAAATTTTTTGCTCATTTCTCATAAACAGAAAATGGCCAGGAAGTGTGCATACTACTTGCAACCAGAGAATAATTGAAATAGTAAGAAATTTAAATCTGAAGATAGGACACTCCAGAGTGGCCTTACAGGAGGGACAAGGAAAGGTTTTAAGGATAATACTCGTTGCACTGCTGAAAAGAAAATGTTGAAACACTAATATTCAAGAAATATTTGCCATGGTAAAGGAAATATTTTGTGAATCAAACAGTAAATCTAAAGGGTGTATTGGTGGAAATATAAAGAAGGGGACAAGATATAAGAATATTGTCACACTTCATGAAAAAATATCACATGTCCCTCTGGAGAGAGTCTGCACCTGGAGCATCTCACCAGCACTACACTTTCATCCTCTTTCCCCAGTCACCTTTTTCTTGCTTAGTCTGGATAAAGCATTGTGCAGATATAAGAAGCAAATTGTGCTCACTATGGCAGAACAACCAGTTCACCAAAAATGGAAGGGAAAATTAGGAGGGAGGAAAAGAAGGACGGAGCTCAGGATATAAAAGGAACTGATTTACAGAGGGACAAGTGGAATAGTAATATCAGCATTCCTTACTGTTAATGAAGGATTGCCAGCCTGATGGTTTAAAACAACTATATTTCTAAAGTCACTTTCACAGCTAAAAAGTGACTGCTATGTATCAGTCTACACCTACCTTTAAAATGCACTGCTAAGCTAATCTTGCAACACACACGCAAGGAAGTTGTTTCACCATTTGAATAAACAAGAGGAGGCTTTAACAAATGGATAAACTCCCTATATCTTTGTCTCAGCTGATCCTTTTGCTCAGCTTTATCTCAACTGATCCATGTGCTGTAACCAGAAAACAAAATTTTTGGTGTATTATAGATATGTTTGGCTTGTCTGTTCCTTTATTTTCAAAAAATATCTTAGTGCACTCTGCATTAATAGATATGAAAGGTACAGAAAACCAAAGTGGTTTTCCAACAGAAGTCATAAATAGTAAATTCTGTAGAAAGCAGCCACTAATTCTAACATTTGAAAATAAATTGGTACTGAAAGGTGCTGGGTTTTTTTCACAAAGGCAGGTCCTTGTTACTTACAGACCTGATGCTGAATCAGTGTAAAACTTTATGAGGGATGTTTTCAAAAACTCCTGGTGGAACTGAGGAGCAAAGGTGACTAAACTACAAAGTGTTCACAAGGACTGGAAAAGTGAGCAGCTCGCAGAGGACCCTGCGGCAATACCAGCATTGCCTTTGTAACCCAGGAGAGACAGAGCCACTGGGGACATCATTATGCAGAGGTTATTATTCAAAAGCTTCACAACACCTTATAAAGAAGTAGCAAAACAAAACTGTGGCAGAGACAGATCTCTAGGACCTCAGCACAGTGGGCATTGCCTCAAAAATAGGTAATCCTTGCTTTCCCAATCCCCTAAGAGATCAATTATGGAATTCTTTTTAATAATAAAACATAAGTCAAATTTCAGTCTCAGCTGCTACCTTACCTTATATTTAAATTTAGTCCTCAGAAAGCCTAACTTATGGTACAGGTAATGGGGCACAGAGGGTCAGAGAAGTTTATGGCTTATAGCTCATAATTTTTTATATAGCTTATAGAGCCCTAACTTGGCATGAATAATGTAGGTACCTTGAGCAGAAATGCTTTCACAATCCGGTTACAGTGACGGTGTTGTTGCTCGTTTTGGGCACATAATTTCCATCCCATCATTTTTCGATGATCTGACTGTGCTGCTGCAGACGCACTAACCCTGGAGGGTGGTTTGGTGTGGGCAGTCCCAGGCTGGCAATGGCTCTTGAGCTACTGCCCTGCTCTCATCAAGACAGAGGCTGGGGCTCCCCGCTGCCAACAGCCCCTACTGACCAGGGCCACCTGGCGTGGGCTACAGCAGCACCACATCACCCAACCTTCAGCTCCCCTCACAAAGGAACATTTACACATCAACTGCTGCTCTAGAACAAGCTTTTACTGGCGCTATTTCTTTGTAGTTGTTATATTTGCTTATTTTTAACTTCCCACAACAAGTCCTTTCTCTGCAGGACTTGCAGCCTCCTAGTTCTGCCTCCAGCTTTTCCCAAATGGTTAGTGCTGGAGGGAGCATGCTGGTTGATCATTTAACGGTGAGGCAGCACTTGAGAAATGGGACAGTACTTCCTGCATCTCTTGACACATGGAGCTTTTCCCTCACTCTGCTATGCTAAGATACTACCATAGCGTGCAATCTCTCCTACTATTTTTGCAAGCAATATTTGAAAGCAATGTATATAGAAACAGCTCCTGGGCCATGAAGTAAATTTAGAGTGAGAAAGTTGCAATATGAATACAGAGTTTGTTTTCCAGAAAATGACTCCTTCTTGCTTTGAAATCCCTTTGCATAATGGCCAGGCTTACAAATAGTTGCTAGGAGGAAAATGTGTACCATTGCATGCTTGGATTTTGGGGGTTTTTTGTTTGTTTTAAAGGAGGGTTTGTATTTACCTCGACAAGAGTGAGAGAGCACTGTGGGTAACAAGCCCCGTGACCTTGCAGTAGGTGGGCTGAGAGGTTGGTGTGACAGTGCAGCAAGGGCTCCCTGCCCCAGCTCCATGGGCACCTGGATTCCAGCTCATGCCCAGGCACAAATCCTTCAGAGCCAGGGCGTGACATTATGGGTGTTTTTGAAAGTGATACCAAAGTCTTCAGCTACTAAGTTTATTAGATTTATGGTGATTAAGTTTTACAGAAATTTTCTAGATGAAGTGTAGATGTGGAGCTGTTGCATTAAAAAGCAAATTGACTATTTAAACCTTCTTTTGTAATGCTTTATCAAAGCACTGTTTCAAGATTTTAATAATTAAACCAAGTCAGATAATGAAAAATATCAGGATGGTATTTGAAAGGTTAGCATTCAGTAGTGAGACTATGAGAAACATCTCAGCCAGAACTGACAGTTTTATAGCATCCTAGAAAATATACCTTTTCTTTGCTCAGCAACACTTCAGAGCCTTCATATATCAATCATCCCAGAAGGAAAATGTAAACATTATTGTTTTGTCTAAACAAAACAAGTCTGTTCCAAATAAATTTTCTGTCCAAAATTAATTTGGCTAAAACAACATGACAGAATCAATGTGTCCTTAATATTAGTGTGATGTTCATTTGGGGTTTTTTGTGTCTATACACTGGCAAACATTTATGGAATGTGGAGTCCATTTGAATTTCCATGGGTTTGGAGCCTGTAGATAAATTCAGTAATTAAAAAAAAATGTTATTTATGACCGGTACTTGAAATAATACTTCAAGTATTATTGGTAAAGAAGTATTGGTAAAGGTCAAATTCTTATATGTCCCCATTCCATCTTGTCTTCTATGGAAAATGTCAGTATATGTTGCTGAAGTCCCAGTGTGGTATATATGGGTCCACTTGTGTCATTGCACAGATCTTTCAAACTTATCACTGAACAAATATTTTTTCTGGAGGTGACTGTGGCTTATGAGGGAGCTATGCCAATTCCAACCAGCCAATATTAAGCTCAGCTGAGTGCAAGGCATTTTCTTTTGCATTACAGCTAAAATCTCATAACCACCTCCATCCAAAAGAAATATGAGCTTTTAACAGCTTTGAGGCAAAACCTCATAATAATAACTTCTTTTTTCTATGTAGCATTTTTCATTTCAGGATTGCCCAAAGAACTTTGATCCATGGAATTACTTGTAAGCTGAGAGAAATCATGATTTTGGCCTCCTGCAGAACAGAGACCTGTAGTTCTTCTACAGTGCCTTGTAACTTGGGACCACTGTAGTAACCTTGAGAAACCCCCATCAGACAAGTTATATCAGACTTATTTTGAAAAGGAAATTGTGGTATTCACTTAACTGGCTGACTCTCAGAACACACAGCAAGAAGTGGCAGTGCTCAAAAATAATTGAAATTAATCCAGGAATTACTTGTTTTACCAGCTGTGAAATGCTTAGATATTTTCAGACATGCATTTCACAGGGGAAAAACAAGCTTTGAGCACAGTCTCTTCTTTAAGTCTCAAGGACTTGAGTAAACAGAACTCACTGTCTCTAATTGAAATGTTAAAAGCAGTGGTAGAAATATGCTGTTAATAATTTTGGGGTTTCATTATAGTATTCAGAGTTACGATGCAACAGAGAGGAGGTCCAGTTTCTCTTCTTCATATACCAGTAACCAGCCTGGTGGTGATGCAAACAAATCATAATGAGTGCTTTAAGGAGATTTTATTACATTTCTTTACCATGAAAAAAATGATGAAATAGCAATAAAAAAGAGGTAAATCAAAAGGCAGCAAAAGAAATTGGAGATTTAAAATCGCTTATTTTCCATGCTAGTAAAGTGCACTTGCTATCGCTTTCATGATCCACACTAATGAGTAGAGCTGTGTGGATAAAGATGGAACAATTCAAACAGAATAGCAGGTTACAAGGAGGCTATTCCTTTGAAAAATTTCTATTGGGAATAATTAAATTATAAGGCTTCTTTTTATCTACAATGGTGACTTTCTGAGATGCAGGGCAAGAAATGCTATTCAAAGTTAAGATCAATGTAACACAGTTAACAGATCAAATTTATGGCTGAAGTTTCTGTATTGTTAACTTGTTATAGGAAAAATAATATTAACATCAACTCAAGTTGCATGCACATCTTTTAGACTTGGTTTTAGATGCTAGGGCTAATAGCTATATAAAATGTTTAATAACCCCAACTCTGCCAAATTCTTATTTTAAGCTTTTATTAACAAGCTTCCATACTGTCTTTTTAAAAATAGTTGCTTGAATGGGGTTTTTAAATCTACCTTCCTTTTTAAAAGTTTTTTTAGATGTTGTTACTTCGTCTAATTACAGGATTTTAAATACCTGAAGCCAGTGCTAAGTCTAGGGCTTGTAGGGAACATAATTTTCTATAGAAAAATCATCTCTCTTTTGGGAGAACTATTATTTCATTAATAGGAACATGTTTTTTTTTTCTTTAAATCAGTACCAAAATGATCCAATTAATTATGAAAGATAATTATGAAAGATAATATATTGCACTAGAAGTGCAATATCCCCTTTTATCTATTTAGAAGTTGGAGAAGTGTTTGTTACACTTTGAGTCAGGTCCTGGGTATGAACTGAAAGACTCCATCCTGTTAAAGGATGTCATTCATTGTAGCACTAAGTAGAAGAAAGGGGTGTTCAAACAGGGTCACCTTGTCGTATAGCTGGTTTCTGATCATTCTGGAAGAGACTTTTCCAGCTTTACTGAAAAGGCCAAGGAAGCAAAATCAAATTACCCATTTCTTCACTTTGCACATTTAGGGCCACTTGAGATCAGTGTCCTGTCTTTTATCGCAGCAATATATACTGTTGCGCACTCCACCAGAGGAATTTGTTAGGATTTTTGATCTGACTTGTAGAAATAATTAATAGCTTTCTTTTTATATTAATAACATTTCTTTCAACATGATTCTGTGCTAAGTTCAAGCTAAAATACCTACATCATAGAATTTTAAGCACAAAGACATTCCCACAGATTCAATGGTTTGAGGATGCCAGGGAAATGGTAGTTTATTCTGACTTCTTTTTCAGAGTTTAGGGGTTCAAATTTTCTTAGTTAGTGCTGTATTGATTTTAGCTGCTAAATGACCTATGATTATGGGCTTATTTTCTAACACTGGAGGGTGGAATGACTTTCTCGGTATCAATTCTCTTTTTTACTCTAATGGCTAGAAAACCATGAAAATTTGAAATAAGCTGTGTCAGTGAGATTTCAGGGATAAAATGTTGGCTTCAAAGCATTCGGTTTATTTTCAAGTATGAGATGCAACATAGCAACATTAATTCAAATTACTGAATTCTTTCATCTGCAGTCTATACTCTTTGCTAGTATGCTCAGAAAGAAACAAACATGCTAAAAACAGTGAAGGCTTTAATTTCAGCACTGCAGAAATGATGCTGGAAACAATTTACTCCATGTACCATGGTAAATTTTACATTTATCACCTGAAAAAAGAGAAAGAAAACAATTTGAAGCATACCTTTGTGGCTTACTGTGGCTATAAAATGACAAATTTAACGAATTAGAACATTGGCACAGAACAACCTCTGTACAGATGAAGAACTATCATTAATGTGGTGCAGAATCCATTAAAATAACATATTGCTTTATGCAGTGTCCTTGATAATCTGACTGGAAAAATGATCTACCATAGACAACAAACCTGAAGAACACAGACGTATTTGGCATTTTTCACAAAACACAGGAGAATTGTTCTTGTTATCTGGTATGCCCAAGGCCATCACTTGGCCTGCAACATCTTGCAAGTGCTGCAGTTGGGGTTTTCATTAAAAACTCTTGTCCAAGCTATTAAGCATCACGCAGTGGAGGGCAGGGACATTACCCAGGTCTGAATCTTGTACTGCTAAATGTTCCTGCCGTTACTTTTCCTGCTGCTACTGGTGTAATGTTATTTCTGCTTTATAGAATTATGTGGCAGTTCTAGAAAATTTACTAATCAGCAACAGGATGAAAGCAAAACCTTCCTAAGGTTTCTCTCCCACTTCTGAGATACTGGATTATTAGATCTAATCCAGAATACCCAGAACACCCAGAACTTCTGTTGTAAGGAAACTTGGGGGCACATGAGTCACAAAAGCATAGAGCAGGCAACACAATTCAGATTTTCTGCTCTGAGTTATCACACCTCTGGTTTTGAACATGAAGTTTCTTACTTCTCACTTGAATGTCCAAAGTACAAAAAAACAAAAAATCTGTGATAGCTCAGTAGTTTTCACTAAAAAAAATTTCTGCAACTTGAGAAATCCTAATGAAAATTGCTGAGCTTGATACCTGAAGTGTTGCATATCAAGTAATATAATAGCTGCACCTTGTTCTGCAGTTTCATTGTTCCTGCATAAGTCTTGAATAATATAGAGTTGGGGTTTGACAGATATTTTTTTTTCTGTACTTTTTCCAAGGGGGGTGGGGGTGGTTCGGGGGTTTTTTAGATTCAGATTTTATTTTATTTTTGATCCTATTATGCATAGGCACTCTGAAAAAGATAGAAGTATCCCATAAATCTCTGTCTCTTGCACAAATAGACTTTTCCATTCCTGTACTGATGCCCCTCAAATTGGAGAAACAAGAGTTTTTTTGTGGTCCTCAGGCTTCAGCTTTGATCTGCCTTCCAGAGCTCACTGCTCACTGCTCACTGCTCAGACCAGTATGGAGAATGAGTATAAACTGTCAGGAATATGTTCCTGGGGAATGCAGTGCAACTTTCTGTACTCATTTCATATCCACATGGGACATCCGAGTGCTAACCTACTCACCGATAACTGAGACTAACTCAGCATCTCCCAGTGACATGTAACCAACTAATTGATCAGAAATGGTAGGTAGCCAAATATATCAGAAATCTTACATGAGATCAAAATGTCTGTAAGGCATGCAATAGAGCTTTTAAAGTTCTTTTTGTGTCCATGCCAGTTCTGGTCACAACCTACCCCACAACTCTATCATGACATGACTGCTAAAGGAGTTTTTCTGCCCAGAGATTATCTGAGCTATAAAAAAAAGTTGAAATATGTGTAACACAGTGATCAAAGAAGATACTAAATATTAAAATCAGGCAGAGGTTAAGAAACTTGCTTAAGACATGAAAGCTTCACTTAATTATTGCCTCCATTACTGAAGAACTAGTTTTCCTTATATCTTATGGTTGCTTTTCTTTGTGGTATCTAGGAAATCTAGAATCAGCTGTGAATCCATCCAGGCATATCAGATATATGATATTTATAATAGGAATATATTCTCTTCACAGAGGAATTAAAAATGCAGTTTTTAAACGGACTAAATTGACATCTAAGAGACAGCAGAGGTATGAGTAGAGAGAGAGCAGTCCATGGGAATAATTATATGTGACCTCTCACTCTTCAAAAATACCAGCCAATAGGCTTTCAAAAAACCCATATTGTGACCCTTGATTCCTTTTCTTTAACATCATATCTGGAAAATCAGAAGAACAACCTTCTCTAGTGTTCTTTTGAAATGATTTTACAGAATGTTACAGAAACATTTTTCTCTAATGTTACAGAAACATTTCTTCCCTTTCCCTGCCTAAACTATAGTTTCTCTTTCAAGTTAACTGGGAAAGTGCTTTAAGATAGTCTTTTCCTAACCATTCTAATTGCTACTTATATAATGAGTACACCTTTGGACAACAAAAAATTAATTCTTGGATTAGAGACAAGTGAATGTTCACTCCAGAGTGTTTTTGCTCATTTTAAATAATCTAAAAGGCTAGTCAATACATTTTGCAGATTTATATGTCATGAAATCATAGGATTATGGAAAAACAGGATTGGAGGGCATCTTAAAGGTCATCAACCACATTCCTTTGCCTTAGGGTGGTTTTAGCCAGGTGTGCAGCATTTTAAAAGTGGAGATCTCACATCCTCAGCAGTGGGTCCTTCTTCATTGGTAGCTATTCCTGATAATGAACCTCCATGTTTTCTCCTCCAAGACAAGCTCATCCAGGTGTTCTGACTGTTCCTGCCTTAGTAATATATTCCAGCACACTGTATTACAATAAAACTGAGCAATGATCAGTAAGACATGCATCAATTTTTAAATTATGTTCTTTTTTAATAGAGTTCATTTTTTTTTTGTTGGTAAGAACACTGATGCAAATAGAAAGTGAGGAGACTGACACTATCCTTTAAATTAACTTTTTTTAATTAAGGTACAATTGAAAAATAGATCAGGGAAAAAGTAAATGTAGCACTTAATGGTTTCTGCTGGTAATGTGATAGTTCAGATAATTGCAGTGCTCTAATTGTATTTTTTAAGTAATCTAGCAGAATTTCACTTTTTCAAAATAATTGGGTTTGGTGACTGTCATACCTTTGCTAAAAACAGTATATTCAATATGTACAAACCCAATTAGAATCACAACAAATCAAACTAGACAGAATTTTTTTGTAGTTTTTGACAAACCCTCCATAAGTTTTTTTGCAGAGTAAAGGCTGAAAAAAATGATGGAACATACTAGTTTAACAACTAATGATTCTTATCAGGCAAAATGCCCTTTATATAATGTCCAAATGTTTTATCTGTGATTCTTTTCTGAACCCATTGTAAATGCTTCTGCAAGGTTGATTTTTCACACATTCACTTTGATGTTGAAAATTATTTTTTATTAAATAAATTATTAGAAACACGACAATTTAAGGTTGATATACAATGCTATATAAATACTTAATTGTAGTGAATACTACAGATCTGATGTTAAAGAGTCAATTTACGAAGGCATTTTAAGCAAGAACACAAAAATTTCTGATTTCAGTGGAAGTTAAGCTGAACTGAATTTTTTTAAGACACTTGTAATTTGTTTAATACCCTTTTTGTGGTGAGGAAAATAAAACTTGCCATTTAGCTTGACTCAGTTTGTCAGAAGCAAAGGTGAATTGTTTGCTTCCTGCACCTTTCTACCATTACTATGCTACTTCTCTAGAATGACAGGAAAAGCTGCTGAAGGGGAAGAAATCCACAACATCTGAACTGTCAAACGTGTGATATTCATCCTGTATGTCTGGTAACTGCAGAGAAAAGGAAACAGACGATGCCCTTCTCTTGCCCAGTACTGCTAGTGCACAATGGGCAAACAATTACTTTCCTAGGCCTTAGTCTGACAGGGAAACTGGGGAGACGACTTCAAGGCACTCCCCTGGCCAAGCTTCCTATCTACCTATCAGGTACATAAATTTTCCAACTGTAAAATAAAGATGAACCCAACTCCTCATTCTTTCAAGTGATGGGAAAAGATATATGCATCCGATGCTCAAGAAAGACTATATGGGTAATCTGAAAGGGTGCAAAAATCTTCTTTAGAAGCTTAATACTAGGTGAAAATATAACCTATCTAAAAACAGTCTGAAGACTTATTGCTAGTTGGATCTTTTAGAGAAAGAATATACCAAAAATTGAAAGATCACTAATTAGATTTTCATTGTAATTTAACCCACTGAAGAACAGTTAATGGCTTCATGGCACCAATATGATGTTATTAGAGTAGCCCAAACCACAGATTCTGATCAAGCTTTTAACAGACTAAACACTTAAATTGCCAGATTTTAAAAGAACACTTACTGAAACACAATCCTTTAAAATTGTTTTAAATAGGTGATTCAAAAACAGACAGTTCGAGTCATTACTGTATCTTGAAAATCTCAGACTTGGCTTAAGAGCAGATCACCATATTTTGATGAAACCATTCAAAGAGGTCCTTATAAACTCTCCTTCAGAAGTGTGTGGGACGTGATAGTCAATGTAAGCAATTTCTACAGCATAAGCCATGGGGATAGGTTTCAGCTTAGACACAAATTCTGGTACAGTTAAAGATCTGAAAAATGAGTACAGAATAGAAGGGCTGGCTCAGTGTTAACCTTGTGCAATTAAATCAATACTGTAATACAGACCCCCAAGCTGAGGCAGCATCACCCTTCCTGTGCAGCCCTACTTACTGCATGCTGCAGTGCATTGAGTGAACCCTGCTTTTACTAACACAGGAAAGGATTTAGACCTAGAAATGAAGTGCAGTGGCTACCTTGGGTCTCACTTTTGGAAAGGGAAGATATTACAGACATCAGAGAAAGATCTTATCCTCTTCTTCTAAATGCACTCGGTGAGAAAGACATCTTGTGTTAGCTATGCCAGCTGTATTCTGGCACCGTGCTGGTAAAATTCTCATATTTTTAAAATTTTGGCAAGTTTAGAAGCCTGAAAGTAGGACCAGACCTGCATACTTGATGGAGAATGCAATAGACTGACTTTTGGCTCTGGAATCCCAAAATTTTTCCATCAGATTTACAAATAATTCTGTGGTTTAGTTTATTGTGGTTCAGTTACTGATCAAACAAAAATATTAGGTGGATTCTAAAGACTTTTTCTTAGATAAAACTAATAAGATTAAAAAAGAAAAAAAAAAAAAAAAAGAAAAAAGAAAGAAAAAATAATTCAAAACCAAACCCATAATCCAATGTACCTTATTCTCCATTTTTTGAAAGGTATTTTTTTTAATGAATGTCTTAATTAACCAATTTGTTTCTGCTTATAAAATGTAAAAAAATACCCTGATACTTCAGGAGGTTTTTTATTACATCTAATTGTTGCTTTTCCTGCAGTCCTCCTGAAGTTTTCTTAATCTTGTCCAAAAATTTTGAATACATTGGAGAGGAGAAAATTTCTCTGTCAAAGATATTTTGCTAAATAAATCCCCCATCTTTAAGATGTGCCTATCTGTATTTAATGGTCTATTTAAAATGTGCCTGTGTGTATTCAGTCTGGTCTTTAGAATTATAATCAGCTTAATACCACTATTAAGCAAAAAATCACTGTCAAAACTGATTCCATTGTTGGCAGTTGTGCTGAGCAGCTCAAAGACTGAATGGACTGTGGAGCTAATTAGGCATCTGGAATGGGATCATTTCTTATCTGTAAAGCTTTGCTCATCAGAACAAGACTAGGGAGGATGATGGAAGAAGAGCTTTTTCTTTTGTCACATGAGCGTACTGTGCTATTTTCCATTTCATATCATTAAAAGATAGAGGTGTATTGCATGACAACCCGATAGTTTAATTGTCTTTCTGAAACTATAACAAGATAATGCACGATTTTAAAGATTTGGATCAGAGTTGAGCTCTGATAAGTATGAAAATTGTCATACTGATTCCCAGTTTGCCCTGCCAGAAATATTTTTCTAAAGGCTACTAAAAACTCAATATAACGTACTCAGATATTTTAAATATCATTACAAAATGTAGTGATCTACTAAAACAGTACCAATAAACATTAAGGAATCATATTTTAAATTACTGCAGTTTTTATCACTTTTGTTAATTCTGACAATAAGCTCCTTTAATATGGAATTTGAATTCTAAAGTTAAATTTCTATTTTTGCCCAGAGAGTCTCTCGTCTGTCTTTAAACTTATTATAGAAAATTTGCCAGTTACTATAAAGATTAGTTTATTAAAACTCTTCATCTCTCTGCTTATATATTCACTTCTGCTGCTTGAGCTGCTACACTCCAGTAAGTCAATGCTGAAGTAAAATCTATTTTTCTTTATAGCTGCCAAAGTGACTGTTTTTTTGTTAGAAACAAATTGCTCATTTGTAATTATATTCTGATTTATCAGAGAACATTGTTATAAGAGGTTTTTTTTATTATTATTTCTTGTGGGGATTAATAGTCTTTGCTTGAGAAATTAATTTCAATGACTTCTAGGCAAATCTCACCTCTTCTAAAAATGCAACTGAAAGTTTACCAAAATTGTTTAACCATTATGTGGTTTCTTCATAATCTTTTCTCAGTTTGCAGCAGAAATATAAGATATTTAAGAGGATATCAGGAATGCCAAGTGTTTTCTATAAAAACACCTGTCTATCACAAGAGTTCAGGAGTTTCATAATCGTGAGACAAACCTTGGAAAAGATGAAGTTGTGAAATATATTTTGTATGCTTTATACTTACCCTATGGCTTTACTTTGAGATATGCTCTTCAGGTATATTTTGCACCCTTTTCTTTGCAACCATTTGGTTCCTAAAACCAAATGGAACTCCCAGTTTAGGAACTCCCAGTTTAGGAACTCCCAGTTTAGGAACTCCGAGTTCCTAAAACTGGGAATTTCTGAAAAATAAGCTTCTAGAATCTGGAGGTTTAAAGAAGATTTAGACTGTAAGAGTTGATAACTGTGCCTTAGGGTCTTGCCAGTTGATATGGGAAGCAACTCTTACTACCAAGATCTGACAGAACCCTTTTGACTGGAGATTTAAGAGGTAAAAGATTTAGGTGGTGCTGATGTTTATTAATTAACACACCACCAGGAAACTATTAGTTCTGTAAACTACTATTTATTTAAAAAAGCACAACTAGAAGTATTAAGTTACCATTGCAGTACCATGGGAAACCCTTTCAAATCACACACATATTCTTTTCCTTTCTCCATTTAGTGTCAGGATTCAAGTCTGTCCCTTCTTGCTTTGTCCTGTCATGCCATGGTACACACTTGATGGGGAGCCCAGCTGATGGCTTGTCTAGGGAGTTCTTTCTGGCGTTCCATGGGACTTGGATGAAGTGTTGAAAGATCTTTAGTCCCTCCCTGCTCCAAACAAGTTTATGGTAGTTTAGTTAGGATTATCTGCTTCTTTGCATGAAAGAATGAAAGAAAAGAAAAATAAACTTATCCATAAGAAACATATGCCGCATGGTTCTTTTTGAAAAAGTCAATATGCTGAATTAAGTAGTTTTTACTGGAATTCTAAATAGTTTTAGCCAAATCTGGACCTCATGCCATTATTCTGCCCACTCACTACAGAGGCCTGTGGTATTTATCTTCTTAATCATGCATTTCTTGGCATGTGCTTTGAAGGTGAGTGTGATAATCTTCCTGCTACAGGAGCTCTACTTTGCTCATAGGATAAAGCAGAACTCTTTTTAGAAAGAGAGGGGTGAGAGAGACACTTCTAACTGAAGGGCTACTGCTGGGCTGAGCTGCTAATCAGGTACCTCTTAAGAGGAGCTCACTAGAATGTTCAACCAGAACACGTCATTCAGGTGTAATTTAAGGTGTCTTAAAATTTTTACATTAGTCTCTGTGAATAAAACACTAAGAGCTTACAGCACTTTATATCTGTGTTGCTCAATTAACATTACTAAATGGTAAGCCAGTACTCTAAGAGGTGGAATCTGGTTCAGTGATCTGACTTAGATTACTTGTGGGTTTCATTAAAAGATGAGAAAAAGATACTTGTCCAAGAGAGTAGATTTTATTGCAGATATGAACAATGAAAACTTTAGTGAGGCCACTGGGCTTAGTTAAAACATAAAATAACTTAGTCTCCAGTACTTAGAAAATAGCTGATCTGTGTCTAAACAACTTTACAACCCTATTTAGAATAAACAATGTACAAACAATATTTGTCCCTTGCTTTCCATTTGAATTAGGCTGGAAAGTCTTACAGGGATCAAATAGCATCCCTCAGCATCCTTCAGCTGACTCTAATGATACTTTATGGTATAAACTAAACCACTATTCAAAGTCCTTAAACAAGGATATTAAAATTATGCCAAATTGGACATTTCTGAATTTTTTTCCGTATTTTTATGTCTTTTTCTCTCTGCAAAGGCATGTGTTTGAAGAGAGAAAGAAGTATTTTTTCCTCTTATTCATATTTGGCAGATGTCATCACAGAGAGTGAATTAAACACTTAAAGGTGGTCAGCATCCAAGGTATAAGAAAATTGTGAAAAAGGGTCAGTCTGAGTCCCAGGTGTCAAGAGCAAAACTCAAGCCATTATTTTCTGCTCAGTCTCCACAGCGGACTTTGTTTTATCTTTCATGAGAACCATAATCTATATACATCAGGCAGTTAAGTAAACACTATGGTTTTTTCATACCTATTTTAGACATATTTTAGCTAATTTTACAATATAGATGTAAGAGGAGTGAGAAAGATCCCAGCATTTGAAGTTTATGATCAATGAATATTTTCAAAAGAAAAGAGCTTACAGTCAAACAAATAGTGTTACTGAAAAATAATTAGAGTGCTTTCCCCTTAGAAGCATTGCTTTTAAACCTTATCCAGTTTACCCTGCTCTTGGCATCCTGCTGCTGACATCGAGTGGACAAATTTTATAGCTAGTTACCTAGGTTGTCACATGGATGTATGTGTCCCAGGAGAAGGTTACCATATAAAAGCAGCTTAGCAAAACCATCAAGCCATTTAAAAAGTGTCTCCAAACACTTACTGGCTTTTGCAGTAAAATTCAGATGCCAGTTGCCACAGCTCCCAAAGAACTTCAGAGTCTGCTTCTCATTTGGGTGGCAAAGAGGATGTCTAGCTCTTTTTTGTCACTGCTGCAACTGAATCATACTTCCAACAAGACTTTAAAAATTATTTTAAAAGCTGTGCATGTGTGTATGTGTGTGTGTGTGTGTGTATATTATGTTATATAATTTGTATATGTTTATTGCTGCTTTAGAAACTTTGGATCCAAGCTTCACTTAGTGTACACTTCATTAGTGATGCTGGATTCATATATACAGATGCTCTACATGTGACCTGTAATTAATAGTCATGTGAGTTTTATGTCTGTTTTATGGGCTGAAAATTTAAGCAGAAAATTTTGAAGGCAGCTTCTGATAATTGATCACCTACAGATACATGGTGCAATTCTAGAGGGGCTGTAACTCCTTCCTTACCAATCACTTTCTTACCTGCAATGCTGACATGCTTGGTGAAATATTTCTTCTCCTCTTCTGTCTGGACAACTGCTACCTCAAACCCTGAGATGATAGCAGGGTCCTTACCTACAGGCAACCCAGCTGAGGTTTTCCAGTGAGTTCTTATGACTGTCTGCCACAATACCTGTATTAGCATGTGTTGTGTCATCCTTGAGGGTGTTGATCACCCTAGTCCCTTTTCTTCTTATCTTTTCCATTGCCATTTTCTGCAAATGACACCATGCTTATTTTAATTCAGAATGGAAAGACATCTCCAGGTCAAGAAAGAGTTTTGAAGTGGGACTTGATAAGACAGCCGAGCCATGCTCTGACAATGAAGTTAGCCAGTCCAACTCACTGAATGAGTGGAAAACAAGGGATTGGTTTTCTTTCAGGATAGTTAAATTTCACATATTTGTCAGAGGATTGCAAAAAAGAGAGAAGGCATTTAGCCCTTTAAGAAGAAATTACTAATTTAGCTGGCCAGCTGGAAATCTTTCCCTTGAGTTTTAAGAAGCTAAACCTATCCAAATCCCTTCAAAAGGCATTGAAGAGGAAACTGTAGAAGTCAGCATCCCACAATGACACAGTGTGCTTGCTGGTGAGATCTATCTAATCATTGACTCTAACAGCAGGAATTTGGGGCATACAGCACCTTGGAAGGATGTGACAGCAGGCCATATTCATAAGAGGTGTAGAACGAGTGATATTTCTAATTTCTGAAGTGTTGTTAAGCACACTGAGTTTGTTTGTTTGATTTTCATATTTGTAGCTTTCTTGTATAAATAAGTATGACTGTGTTGTCTATTTTAGAGTTACATGAATATGTGTTTTCATTTGAATTTGACCTTGAATTGCCTTGAATGAAGTGAAACTACATGGTAATAAAATAGCAGGAGGGCATTGCTTACATAACACTGCTGGAGTACCCCGGGTCCCTCCAGGGGATCTGTAAAGTGATCTTTGTGCAGAGCACAATTCCAGCTGCATGGGCCAGTTAAAAATCTAGCACCACAGCTGTCTGAAAGAAGTTTCTTCCAATAGAAGGTGGTGACCATGAAAACAATTCATATTGCAGCAAGATAGTGAGATGCATGTTTGAACTCCAGTTTTTCTGCAGCAGAAACTCACAGAAGTCACTGAAGTAGGCAGCTCTAGAAGCTGACCTAGTCAGATGACTGAGACAGATTGTTTATTCCTGATAGTTTTTACCTCCAGTTCTGTGAGTTCGGACAAGAGAATAATGAGAGCAGATACACTGATAGTGCTCAAACCAAGGTGTGGGTTAGTCTGAACTTCTAACTGACTACTGTCTATTAAACATTACAGGAGGAGCCAGTGCAAGAAATGGCTGGTACAGTGGCTAGAACATGTGATTTTCAGTTCTTTATTTCATGTCAATCACCTTCACTTGTCCTGTGCAGTCAATTATGAATATTCATGTGTAAAGTCCTTGTTTGCACTAAATCCCTGATTCTCAAACCACTGTTTCAGAATCAGGTGGTTAATGGTATTAAAATAAGAGTCATGATCAAAGAGACTGTGGCAGCTGTAAATTAGTGGACATCTGCAACATTTCAACATAGATGAAAAGCATTTCTGTGCCCTTTACAGTTGAATTCTGTGGTTGCTTCAAGGAGATCCTGACAACTGCTTTTTGCTCTGATTTTATGCAGTGCTTAGCATAACAGTCCTGATTCTGCCTGTTTCTGGATCAGTTACTACAAATAGCGCAGTAATAAAATCTTTTAAATACATTGGTCTAAATTATCTTCTGACCTTCAGCTGTGTCCTATCAGTATCAGACTACAATTCTCCCAGGCTTTTTCAATGTTTACATCCATAGCCAGGATGAGTGAGAGGCTGAAATAGGTTTAGCTATAACAGAAGAGTAATGAAACACAGTGTTACAGTATTATATGTTGCCTTCAAAGTATTCTTAATGAGTATTGATGGTAATATGGCAGTGAAGTGGGGGAAATTAAAGAAGTCCGTAAACAATACAGAATCAAACACAACAACCAAAAGCCAAAACTAAGAACCCAATGACCAGAATAAGGAAAAAAAGGACAGAATTCTGAAGTCTGACTTTGAATGCAATTGCTTAATTTCAGTAGGTATTTTGTAGTTACTTAAAAGTTTAAAACTTTTCTATGATCCTCTCCTCCATTAATTAGCTAATTACAATTAGGAGCACAAGCAAAATAATGCAAGCTAGATTATGGTTACTGTATTGTGCTCAGAAGTGATTGAGGTTTTTTTGAGGAGAGTACCAGCTACAGGGGAATATTTTCCAGAACTGTATATAATCCAAACAAGGCTAGAAAAAGAAATCCATATTTTTCTATGATTACATTCATGCATGGAAACTGTGAGGCCTTTCCACTGAATGAAACACAGGAAACAGAAAAACCTCCAGAAAGACAAAGAATCACTCTGGCTTTTATTAGTCTGTGACTTGAGACAATGGCTGACATGAGTATTCATTTTGCTTTGTCAGACTATTTTGCAAAATTTAGGTGGGCCATAACTAATAACAACATACAGGAACTCTCTAACTATCCTCAGCAATTATTTCTCTGCTTATTACTCTGCCTTGTCCTGGCTTCCTCTTAGAATTTGTGTAAGCACTTTTGTGCTCATTATAATCTTAGTCATGTGCTGCCAGCATTTCAGTAAGTACCTCCCACAAAAATGTTTCTTTGTCCTGTGTACCAAGTTCTTCATCCTTGCACACAGAAAAGGAAGGAGGATGGGGGGGGGGGAATTTAGATTTTTAAGTACTTTTTCAAAAAAAGTGGAAAAATCACTGATAATCTGTGGTGCAGGCCATTTAATATAGGGAAATACAGAGAAACAGTGTGAGATTTGGCAGGGTAATTTGTCAGAATCTGGAAGACTACAGTCCTAAAATTGTAATGTTTGCTGACATAGAGCCATCAGAATACGGGCCACTGTTGTTATATAGGTATTTTCGTAGTACAGATAAAATTAATATTACTGCACATAATAAAGCTATCCGAACAATCTTTAGCTTTTAATTATCTTTTAATGTGTCCCTTCTGCATTAATTAGAAAAAGAGAGACCTAGGAGGACTATTCTAAGTTAATGGGTATTCCTGAGGATAAAAAAATTGGATTTGAGAGAAAAAAAATATGCAAAGTTAGTATCTTATTTGGAGACTTGTAGGTGGGCACAGATTCTTATTTAGATTAAGTAGCCTGGGATGGTGTTTTCCTATAATCAATGATATTTGTTTGAAAGAGTTATTCTGCTAGAAAAAGCTCATCTGAAAGAATAAAGTTACAAGAAAACTGATCACTTTGAGAATGGTGAAATTTGAAATTATAGTTCAATTGATAAAAAGTGATCAAAAATTTCACTGCTGCCCATTCTAGAGATGTACTTGACATTGCACATAAAAAATGTCTGGATTATTTATTTAAGTGTTGTCTTTTCTCAAGATAAACTTTTTGGTTCGGTGTTACAGTTTCTGGTGTTACTTGAAGCTGTCTACTACATGGAAACAGGGGAAATCCTCCATGAGTGTCTTTGCTAAAGATATTTCCTAGCTTTCATTTTTTACTATCCACACTTATACTGAGAAGGTTGAAATAAAAGATGTACAGCAGTCAGGGTTTCTGCAAAAATCTCCTGCCTTAGATGTCCATTAGTATATGAATAAAGGCATGTCTAACATATATAAACTTACAGTCCATCACAGGTTTTGGCCTACAGTTGCAATGCAGGCCAGCTCCTCTCTCCTAAAGCTTCATCCCACATCTGCATGTGATGTATCAATGACGTCTACCAGGAGTCAGCACCAGTCAGGTGGAGGATCCTTTCTCCAGTGCAGTGAGATGCATAGATCTCATGTGCAGAAGATGCCCACAGTTTGGCTAAGTGAAAAATATGTGTCTGTTCGGATGACAAAAACATGCACACTTTGAATAGCCTGCAAATGCTCCTGGAAGAACCCGTGAACCTTGTTGTGCAAAACGGCAAGTATTTCTTAATACACAGCTTCATGATAATCCACATAATTATTAAGGTAGCAATGCTTAATGGATAAGGCCTGAGCAAGAGTTTAGAAAGGTCTTGGAGATGTGCTTTGTGTGACCTTGAAAAGGGCTTTCTTAGCTTCACTTTTCTCCTTGTGCTTTTTCTCACTTTCCATTATGGGAGATCACTGCATAGTAGATCTTCAGCTCCAAACCAGCCATTGATGTAGGACAAATAGCTAACAATCATAATCATTCAAGTAACAATAACCTCTCTTTTTCTTCTCTATCCTCTTTTATGTTCCTCTCCTCTCCAGACATACTTTAAAGTAGGTAAAAATAAACTGAAGAGGACTAGAAATGTGTGGGGATGAAGTGGTGTTGATTGGCTGTTAATATCTTGTAGTGGATGTAATTATTGTGCCTTCTATATCCTGTATTTTGTTATATTTTCCTTCTCTGATGAAGTAACCTGACACAAATTTCTGTAGAAATGCAATACTCCATCAACATTGTTCTTAGATTAGCATGCTGAGTTTCTGTGCCAGCAGTGCACAGAACCTTTATGCAACCCAATCTCCAAAGTAAAATCCTACTTCTTAGAAGCCTTTCAAAAGGACAAAAGCCATCTGAGGTTAAAGTCCTTGTCTTAAACAGATACTAGCCTTAACTACTGTGTTTCTCCTAAATATCTTCACTTAATTCATTAAAAATCTATAAAATAGCAAGGAACCAGAAAGCTGTGAAAAATTGTCTTTAGCCTAGAGTAAAAGTTCATATTTTATCTTTGGTCTCTGCCTATTAAAGGGCACAGCTACCACATTTCTGTATTTTCTTTTGATTTTTTGTCTGGATATATTAAATTCTCCTGCCTTCAAAGTCATCTGTGGGTAGACTTTTTGGCTGAGGCAGTTTGTGTCCATGTTGTTTTTAGTCTCATCAGGGGCTGGATCCTGAAGTCTATTCCTGAGCACGGAGCCAAGCAAAGGGCTGTGCTCAGCCACTGTGGTACAAATGGGAGAGCATGGCATCGACTGACCAGGGATTGAGCAACAGGTAACACAGCTCTTGTGAAAACCCTGCAAGGACCTGCAGGGCTGGCATGGGTGGGCATGGGGCTGGCAAGAGCTGGAGAGAAGCTCACAGAGGTGTGTAACAGGTGGTAGAAAGCCTAGAGAGCTATGGCTGTTGGAAGTAGTTCTTCAGGTTAGGAGAAGCTTTGGAGAATGTACACAGGATTGGGGGTCAGAGGAAATGGGTGTCTCATTTCCCAGGACCCAGAGCAGGTGAGGGAGAGCAGCTGAGGGCTGAGGGGAGTCTCTGAGGAATGACTGCCAGCTAGGCTGAGAGGACACCTCTGGGGAGAGGGGCAGGAGGGCTTGAGGGGATGAGAAAGGCTGGGATAGGAGGCTTGTAGCGTGGGTTGCTAAAAGGGGTCTGTGCCTCTGTGGGACTGATGTGAACACTTCCAGCCAGAACCTGCAGTGGAAAGTTGTACCAGACAGCCTCCACATGGATCTGCACTGATCACTCTCATTCTCCTCATCTCAGCCACACCATCACTTTTTGCTTTACGGAACAATGTAAGACTTTTATAGGCAAATAAAAATTGAGGAAAGAATAAGGTCCCTTTAGTTTTTCTACAGTAGTTTGTTATGTTTGATACCCTGACATGAAGGGTAAATGGCTTGCCACTGAAGTCATTCTGCTAGCTGGAGGTCCCCAGGTGAAAAAGGCTTATTTATGTGTATGAAAATGAAGCTTCTGACCTAAAACCTTTAAAGAAGCTTGCAGGAATATGGAATCAATTCAAATTTCTGTTTCTATGAGATAATACCCTGGTACTGAGGTCTATAATTTATTCAGCAAAATGTCCCAAGTCCTTCTTCCTGGGGCTTCAGGGCTTTGGGAGTTCTTTATCTTTTTTATTCTTTTAGATTTGATAATCCTATTTAACTCTCCTGCAAATGGGACCCCAGGGAGAGCTTTTCAGTTACACACAATTAGTTTTATAAGCAGCATTATTAAATCATCTATTGGCTGTTTGGTATTTTTAAATTCCTTTATTAATAGCAATAGAGCCTTTTGTATAAAGAACAGAGGGTGGCATTATATGAAATCATTTCAGACTCTAATAATAACTTTTCCTGCTTGTGAGTAAAACTAAGAAATGAGCTTTCTTGTCTAAAATTTTGTTCAAAATCTGATACTCCTTTCCCTGACTGATCCTTTCTCCACTTCATGATTTTTTTCCCTCAGGTGCATAAAATAAGGCTTTGTTGGATCCTGAGAGAAAAAGAAAGTTCATGGCCAAGTCCAGCCCTGAGGAGTCTTGCTAGGTTGATGTCTCCCTGCCTAAAGCTGAGAGCTGTATTCCCCTATCAGTGACCCATTGCCAGAGGCAGCACATCAGAGGATCACAGCTCAGTCCAGCTGCTCTTGGACTCAAGGCTGCAGAGCTGGAGAAGAGCCATGGTCATTGCTAAATAAACTGAGGAACTGTTGCCTACACGAGGCAGAAGGGAGGCAGGTGCTGGAGAGGAGCCTGCTGGGATGTGTGAGGCCCATGTGAGTCTCATGGTTATCAGTGCAGGAAGGGTTGGGTGAGAGCAGGCATCTGCCCACTCCACATGCACAGTCTCCAGAGGAAATGGTAAGAAACAGGATAAGTGGAGGATAGTGTTTCTCCCTGCTGCATTTTCAGTATTCAATACTGTGTTATATGAAGCTGGTGGCTGTAGACAAACCACCACATCCACTAAGCACTTTTTTTTCTCTCAAAATTTGACTGGTTTTCTTTTGCACCCACATACAATTTTGTCTTCAGCAATATCCCGTAACAACACATTCCCCAGTTCCTCACTGTATGAAAGTGTGGTTTTGCTTATTTTTAAATTCATTGCCTGATAACTTCATTCTTATGAGACAGACTGAGGAGTCATTGCATATTCACTTCCCCCTTGTCACTCTGGATTCCCATTGTTCCCAGGATATTGTATTTGACAAGGCTGTATTTTAGATCTTGTACTGAATTTAACACAAACATAATGGTTAAGGCTCTGAAGTTGTGGAGTGGAGCTGCATGCACTTCATCTTTGTCTGCTCTCCTGGGACTATTGTGCTGCCATCCCTATTCCTGCCAGGCCACGTAATTTACATTTTAAAACCTGGGATATAGAATGGATATGTAAATTGACCTTTCAGTTCATACAGTAACTCCTGATACATAGTTTTAAATTTAAATCCTAACCGTAAATTTAGGATTTAAGATATAGGCTGTATTTCTGTCCAACTTATACAGAAAGGATCATAAGAATTTGATTTGAGAAAACGAAAATAAAGATTCAAATAAAAAACTAATCAGCACTATTATTTCTTTCTGTGGAAGGTTCAGAAGCTTGTGTTAGTTTTGAATGTCCTTTTCAAATGAGATTTTGTCTTTTTGAACTTATCTTCAAGATTCTCCAACAAAAAAGAGGAAAAAAAAAAGAGAGCATATTCTCATGAGAAGGCCTGGTTTCCACAGACTGCCCTCTTCTGCAGAGTGAGGTCATTCTGTTTCTGGAAACAATATCAGCAAATTACTTTTGTTTATGAACATAGTAAAAGGAGTGTGCATTCATCTTTATAACACACAGGATTTAAAAATGTAGAGAAATGTGTACAAAGACATTGCTCATTTCCTGGTATTTACAGAACCATCATCTTTCACCTCACGTCCTCTTCCTCTGCACTTCTTAGTCTTACAAAACCAAAATAAAATTCAAAAGGGATTCCAGTGGACAATATAATTTTGTTTATTTTGTTTAAAAATATATACTGTAAGCTAAAAAAATAGATTATATACATATATATATACATTGGCAAGAAATAGAAAACGGCACTTTTTGTACTAAGAATAATCACAAGTTACTTGAATATCCCATAGTGCCCGTAGATATTTATTGGCAACAAAACTATCAAGAACAATGGTTTTCACTTACACTAGACTAACATTTTCTTTACATATCTACAATTGTTCTAGGGCTTTGCCAGATAATTTAATGGCTGGTGTCTCACACTAATGCGAAGAGTACAATTTGCTGCATTCTGTTCTTGGGCATGGTGGGAAATACAGCCCTTTGCTCTCTCTTGTATTCCCATCTTTTCACAGGAAATCTTCATATCTATGACACAAACACAACAAAACAGCATAGCTTTATATTCCTATTTGGTACAGCTGTCCATACCTGAACAAGCTGCTAGATGATGAAAAAGCAGGATCCCTGGATTTAGATGGGAAGACAGCATTGCCATCTGCAGTTCCACACAATCGCCTTTGTTATTTAGTTGGTCATTGTCAGATGGATCTCTTCCTGAGCCCGGAGGTACTTTAGGAGTAGCTCTTTAGAGTCAGCTCAACGAAACAAAACTGAGTTGCTGCTTTGGAACTGCTTAGTGTTTGTTTTCCCAACAGCTTAGGTTTACAGAAATGATTTGTGAAAAACAGCCTTTTTCATGAAAAAATTCCTGATAAATACTTGCCTGCTTCTCCACATTTTTCTGTTCTCAGTAGGAAGAAAGATGGCTGGTGCCTCCTCCCATTTTCTTCCATAGGCAATTCCACAAAGAACACCTCATAACATGTAGCTTGGTCTTGGCACCCAGCCTGCTGCCTGAAGCCTGGCTTGGGGTGTAGCCCTTTACTTCCTTTTCCTTCCCTAAACTTCTGCTTTCCAAAAAAAGCAAGTGAAACTTAAGAAACTGAACCCTTCCCCAAACCCAGCTGAAGAGCTGGAACTTCCGGGGGAGATAACCTGCCTTTTCTCTCCAATCCTGACTGTTATTAATTCTGAAGTATGTCACTGCGCTGTGTCATGAAATGGCATGAAGCCTCTGCACTGCAAGATGAATAACTTTCAACTTCACTGAAAAACCAGCATTTTTAGCATGAGTGACAGGTTTTTCTTGCCACTGCCCACCATGGAAGGTGTCTGCCCCACTCAGATGCTGACTCAGCCAAGGGAGCCATGATTCCAGATTCCGTGTGCAGGTGGAATCATAAAGCAACAGATGCACTCACAAATTTCATTTGCTCATTTGCTGCAGAAACATCAAGTCAGAGGATAGCAGGATGGAGGTAGGTGAGGGGTTTTTCTGCCTACAACTTCAAAGGCAAATGGGACTGGCTGACAGCTGTTTTATTCACAAAGAAATTAGGAAACTGGAAACAGAAGGTCATTTAAGGCAAGGGCCAGCGGCTGGTATTTTTCCTTGTCTCCTCCTAAGGAGTTGTTAATCCCATCTCATTTTGAAGAAACCCAAGAAAGTATCTGTGCAGGCTCATGGGAAAGCTGTTCTCTCTTGACAGGGTGGGAGGAAAACAGAAGAGGTCAAGAACAGAGCATGTTTACCTAAGCCATGTGCTCCAAGCTGTGTGTTTCTGTTGAGTGCAGCTGCTTTCACTCTGAGCTGGCATTTTGTGGTTTTGAATACTAGACCACTAAATAAAATATGGGGGTTTAATACCTTTTTTTTTTAAATATATCCAGTGTGGGCTGCTAAAGTAAACAGAATATTGCACGAGTGCACATTGCATTCATACGACCAGAAGCTTAAAGCAAAAATGGGAGTGCAATTAAGAATCAAAACCAGCAAAGGCCCTGGCTTACAGCACGACTACAGGCAGATATAAATTTCCTTTTAAAGAAATATACTTGGAGGACCAGTTGCATAATTCTGCAAGCTAAGGAGTACACTGACTCACTGAGTCAATATTTGCTAAATTTGCTGGGCCAAATTCAATTCTCATTCGAGACAGAAAACACTTTCAGAGCAAAGAAAGGGCCTAGCTGTGAGAGTTACAGGCAACAGGCTCTGGTCCCTGGGCCCTTCTCTTCCTGAGGCCATGACCATTGGCTGTCTTCTCAGGATAGATTTTCCTTCAGCTTCAAAGACTTCGGGCATCTTGTCCTTTATATTTGATATTCAGTAGACTTGTGCCACTAGGAATTGGTGCTTCTGGTAGCTTTTTCCACCCTTTTGACTAGTATTCATAACAGAAAAATACAGGACCGAACACAAAAATTACTACATGTCCTGTTGAAAAAGAAAGTAAACACACATTTACTAAAGATAAGAAATTGAGATGTGCAAAAAAACGATGGAAGCACAGACTCATCCTCAGAAACAGATGTAAGCTGAGTTGTTTAGCTGTTGTAGCCAGGTTAACAAAAGAGGAAAAATTATTTTAAAAAGTTTTAAAACTTGACTTAACAGGGTTACAAGCAAGGGAACATGGCTTTTCTTACTATCTGCTTTTCATGCTAGGATGCATGAAAAGCAGATAGTAAGACAACCTAGCTAAGCTGAAAGACTTGCTTTGTGATCACCTCTGGTATTTCAGCTCTGACCAAGCAAAAAATATATTTCCCTGAGTTTTTAAGTCGATCTGGTGTGTGGCCTCTTGCACCACTACAAAACTCTGTTCAGGTTTCACTGTCTGCTGTGAGCAGGGTCTAAGGTGAAAGCAGAAGCAGTCTGGGAAACCTAAAAAAATTTCTCTGGGAGTTTGTAGCAGTTTTTTATATTTTAATATTTTGCATGTGTCTTTTTACTGTTAAATATATCTACTAATATATTTTATACCTTTTCCTTACGTAGTGGTGCAAAAGAGTAGGACAACCTACTTTCTCACCTTTTGAGGGACTTCACTACCTGCAGAAGGAAGGACAAGCTGGCTCTACACTGAAGTGCAGATCACAAGAGAAATTTATATTTTCTCTACAGCTCTTCTTAAAACTGTGTGGAAAAAGATATAAAATCGGCACTGGCACCTGAAACAACAGGGAGCTTTGATAATGTGACTCTTTTTTCCCCACCTTTCTTTGACCAGCAACAGCAGATCTGTGGCCTGAATTCCTAATTGTCTTGCAAATCAAGGACGATGTGCTGAAGCCAGATAACTTGCACGAATGCTAATTCGGTCAAGGCTCTGATGCTAGAGAACCTTCTGGTGAATGAATTTACCTCTTACTCGGGAAAATACACCTTCCTCGGCCTCCTTCCTGAGCTATGGGTACTTTGGGAAAGCTTAATGAAAGTAGAAAAGAAAAAGGTTCAAGGAAAGGAGACGGGAAGAAAAAAATGTCTAAATGTAGTTTTATCCTAGAATCTCAAAACCTTCCTTGGTAGAAATGAACTAAGACAACAGAGGAAGCGCAGCTTCTGCACTGAAATGCTGTTTTGTAGTGCTCCTGAAAGAATTTGGCTTTGTCTTGTCAACCACAAGTGATGGAAGAATGCCAATTTTCTTTTCAACTGGCCGTCATGAGTATTTGCTGATGTTTCTGAACAAATGTTGATCAAAGGAGCTCAAAATGGATTTAACTTTTTAGTCTACCACTTAACTAAAAATATATTTAATGTGTTAAAAAATTATGTTAAAAATTTGGTCAGCCTGTAACTATTATTCAGCCTGCATTTTCTGTACTTGTAATAAGCTACTCAGTAATTGAAAAATTTTTACTGATGGCATCTAAGCAGAGTTCTTTTTAGAACATATGACTAGTTACAATTAATTGCTACATAATTAAATTAATTTAAAAAGCACCACACTGTTAACTTTTTTTGAGAAAATAATAGCTGTCTCCCATATCCCATGAGGCAGAAGAAAACAATCAATAGATGCAAGTATGAATTGTTTCCTTGTACCTACAAAGTCTTCTTTCCCTAGATACTTATTTAAAAGCAACTGAGAAGGACTACACAAATGACCAGAGGGATGGGCAGTGTTCATAAAGAAGACTTCCAGAATTTTCTGGAATTTCCATTCAACAGAATGTAGTAAAAAATTGCAGAAATATAAACTAACAAAAGTACAAAAAGAGACAAAACCCTGTAGAGTTACATAAACAAATAAATCAAAACAAAACACTTTTGAGACTCTATCTTCTGTCTCTCTTCCTTTAAAATAGACACCAGAAGCTGTTTTGGAAAACTGCAGCACACACCTATTTTCTGAGTGTATGCAGAACACACCTATTTTTCCAGGAAGAGTTGAATTCCTGTGCTGTGAGACTAGTTTAGTTTTGTCCTGGATGACAATGAAAGAATCTTAAGGGGATTTTTTTGGAGGCTAACCTGCACCCACTGAATTAGAACTGAGGGGTTTGAGCACCAAATACTAAATGTATTAAATGTATTAAATATTTAGATTTTAATACTTCACTGAAAACAATGTAAACCTAGGCTCCACATGCTGAAGTTATCCATGTATAGTTCTGTTTTTAAAACTGATCTCTGCCTAGAAGGCAGTGCAATCAGAAATAGCTCCATTTAGAAAATACTCCATAGAATATAAGTAATTTTTGTTGACTTCATTAGTTTAATTCCCCATTCTTTTCTTATTTACTCAGAAGCCATTAGCACTTTCTGGCAATCTGTAGTTGAGAGCTATAGGGCTAGACCCAACATCAACTCGGTTAAGAAAAACCTCCCTTCATTCTGTCATGCCCTACAAGTATCACTGAAACATAAATGAACACAAATAAACTCTACACAGGGGTATATATCCTAATAGAATTTCCAAAAACATATTTTGGCCATCTACTCTTCCTCTATTTTTGAGAAGGCACTTGCTCTTAGCACCTCCATGCAATTCACAAGAATGAGAGCTCCAGTTAATTCTCGCCATTCTTTTGTTACTGGATTTTTCATTTTATCCAAGGCTGATTGCAGGTCCTGTAAGACATCCCTGTAACCATCTCCATAATGGGCAGCCCAGGTGTAGAGAAAGTCATATGCAGGTTTCCACATCATCTGAAAATAAAGGGGGGAAAAATAAGATTTGGTGCCAGAAATTTTATTATTGAGAAAAATATAGCTAAATAGTTGAAAAGTCATAGAAAGACAAAATAAGTGTTTAATCACTAGGCCTGCTGAAATGCTTCATAGAAAGAGACATGTTGATATAAAAACTCCAGTTGTCTTATCTACATTATTTCCACAAAACTCACAAATTCTCAGAGTGGTAAATAATAGATAAATTCTTCATTCAGATGATTATCACCAAGTCAAAATATATCCTTGACTGAAACTGTAAGTCAAAGAGCAAGACTGGAAGGAAAATACTTTTCATCTTTTGCAATGCATACACCTAGCAACAGTTTCCCTATTTGGTTGTGCTCTTGATGGCTACTGCCTCATTAATCAACATCCCTCTGTCCCTCTACTAAGCCTGGAAATTTTAAACACACTTTCTACCTTTCAGAAAAGTTTTCTGACAACAGCAGCAGAAGCTTAATCTGTCTACTGCTGTGAAAGACAATAAAAATGCTTCTGGAAAGACGTCAGCATCACCAGGAAGGCTAAGAAGAATCTCCAGCCTCTACTGGATACAGGGAACAACATTGTGACAAAGGATGAGGGAAAGGTTGAGGCACTTAAAGCCTTCCTTGCCTCAGGCTTAAATACCTGAACCAGCTGCTCTCTGAGTATCCATTCCGCTGAGCTGGAAAACAAGGATGGGGAGCAGAATGAAGTCCCCTGGATTAATTTAAGTTGGATATTAGGATAAAAATCTTCACTGAAAGGTAGGTCAGAAACATTGGAACAAGCTGCCTAGGGAAGTGGTTGAGTCACCATCCCTGGAGGTATTTAAAAGACACGTAGGTACTTAGGGACATAGTTTAGTGGTGGTTTTGGCAGTGCTGGTGTAACGGTTGCTCTAGATAATCTGACTAGCTGGTCTTAGAGGTCTTTTGCAATCTTAATGATTCTATGATTCTAACATAATTTAATCTGTAAAATTTATTTTTTAAAACACAGAGAGCACCAAAACACTATAAAACAGACAAGTCAAAAGCTTCTACAGTTTTGTTTTTTTTTAATCAGGATATAAAATTTAAAATTATTTTCAGCAAGAAACAAAGGAAATTAAAAGATAGGTTACCAGTGGCTTTTTGTTTTTCAAACTAGAATTTATTTGGTTTATGCCAACTAAATGGAGCAAATCCTTAGCAGGTGTAATTTGTCATTGGTCTAACGACATTAGTTAAGTTATAACAGCATGATTCACTTACCAAGCTGGACTTTATCTTTCAAAGTCCTGACTAAATTTGCTCAATTAACAAACAAAATAATTATTTTCCCAGCTACTGCTTTTCTAATTGTTACTTGGGCAATAGAAATTCTGGTTTCCCTCTCCTCATTGGTAATAAAGGTTTTGCAAACAGCAATTGAATTAACACTTGCAGGGATGATGCGCAAATCCACAAAGAAGCCCATGACTCTCCTAAGAGGTTCTGTCATTCACTGTTTCAACAGGAAGATACTTATGCATGGTAATAAATGTACATATATGGACTGATGACTGCACATATATATACATATATATATATATATATATATATATATATATATGCACACACAGAAGTATACATATCAGGAAGTTGAGATATTTTGGCATCTTTTTCTCTTTTTTTCAAAAATAAATGGTTTCTATTTTACGGCTGTGAAGGATAATTCTGAAGGAAATTGGTTATTTCCTCAATATTATCTTATTAATTTTATTAAACAGTACACAACATAAAGCTTTAATTCCTTGACTTAAGCTTTATTTACTTGATCCCTGGAGGAACTGAGTAGGAGGAGAATTTCTTTGCCCATAGTTCTGAACTTTTCTCCATATTTTTGGGCTAGGATCTTTCAGCTTACCCAAGACTGATTCTGTCAGTGTTTCTGTAAACATTTCCCTCAACTCCTGCTACCTTACCCAAATAGAAAAAAAAAACAAAAGAAAACAAAACAAAAAAAAAAACCAAACCAACCAAACAAACAAAAAACCAAAACAAAAAACAAAAACAAAAAACCCCCAAAAAACAAAAACAAACAAACAAACAAAAAACCCACAAAAAAACCCATTAAACCTACAGTCTGATTAGTTTAGTCTAGTCTAAACTTACTGTCTCATAACCTGATTAGTCTCGTTTCTACCTTGAGTTTAAGTAATAAAAGAGTGCCTATGCTTTCAGTGAATTTTCTCGTTTTAGGTCTACAGGAGAGAAAGGTATCATCATTTACCAAAATGAATGGTGCCTACTTTTTCCTTCAAGCAAGTCTATCTTAAGTCTTAACCATAAGGTTACAGAAAGAGAAAAGTACATTTATGTTAGGTAGGAAGAAGGAGATTGATGAATTTTTTCAGTTTTTTTAGAGAGGTTAAGTTGAAAATAACTTTTAATGTACTACTGTAAATATTAGATATTTCACATATTTTAATGAGTTGAAGCAGGTCCACCCCAAGTTATGTGGTATATCTGACACTGCATGGATGTCATTAATCTCTTTGATCACCTCGAATGGCACTAGAGATTTCATTAGGCACCTAAATTTCTCCTTAGATGCATATGCACACATACATCTGAGAGGATAAATTGATTTTTATACTGAGCTCAAAGTTATGTATAAGGAAAATGCTTTACAAAGGAAAAAAAATTACCATGTTCTACCTGACAAACTATAAACTTAAAGCATAGATTTGCCACATTCATACATCAGAAGTAAAATTGGTGTCAGTGCTTCCAACCTCTTCTCATGCTACTTGAGGTAAATGGTAACAACTGTTACACTGGCACAGAAAAGTATTCATGACAGAAGTCAGCTTCCTTTTTGTAGAAATAGCAAAAGTTGTATAGAGTGTGATTAGAAGTGGCTCCTGCAAGGACCAACTGGTCTTTGTCACTGTATCTGAGATGCCAGCAGCAGTGTGAGTAAGGTTAACAAGTGGACAGGACAATAAAAAAGGACTGAACCTAACCCTGAAGCTCGAGAC
Source organism: Sylvia atricapilla (assembly GCF_009819655.1). Classification (NCBI taxonomy): domain Eukaryota; kingdom Metazoa; phylum Chordata; class Aves; order Passeriformes; family Sylviidae; genus Sylvia; species Sylvia atricapilla. The sequence continues at coordinate 31,002,045 of NC_089140.1, forward strand.
AGGGACTGAGACATTCACAGGAAAGTGCAAAAGGAAAGAGTCTGCAAAACAAGGAACAAGGAAGGTCTCCTGGCTGTGCTTGTGCAGAGGAGGAAATGTGCATGCAGTGTTACACCAGACTCTTACCTCCAGAGCTACTGCTCCATTTTTCCCTTGGTGGGGCACTTCATAAGCCTCTATTTGCTGCTTTGTGAGTCGGGCCAGCTTCTCAGCCAGCTCCCGCCAGTTTTTGCCAAGCTTGACAGCTGAAGTCAAGATGATGGTGTCCTGGGTAAGACGTGCCACTAATCCCTGGCAATCTATTTTCAAAAGTGCCTGCAACAATGATTTTCATTAGTGATCCTTCACCAGTAATTGCAAACAGAACATTTTAATTTAATTTTATAGCACTATTCTGCACTTCTACACAAACAGGAAGGCTTGTTTTTGCTTTTGTGTTCTTACAAATATGTGGGAGTTTTTTCTACAAAATGGTGTTGCCAACACTTTCAGAGGAAAACTGCCCACGAGCTTAAGAAAAAAATTGAGCTGGCATTCAGCATTCAGCATTCCAGTGTCAAATGGGTCCTGCCAAGCTTACAGATCCTGAAAGAAAAACATACTTCTCCAACAAAAGTATTTGGGACAAAAAAAATTACCTTCCTAGAAGTATTACATGAAACTTGAAAACTAGATTAGAGCACTATTGTACTAAGGCGTGGTCCTTTATCTAGGGCTTTATAAGGAAAATCACTGATGACATTGGCCAGCATCTTTTGATTTACTCCTCCCACAAAACTAATAATTTTTTGACCATTAAGGAAAAATGCAAACATGAAATCTTTCCCTCCTTCTTGCCAAATGAGCATTTAACAACACTCAAATTAGAATGGTTGAAGGAGTAAAACCTTGAAATGTAAATAGGTTGTACTCTCCTTTCTTTATTTGGATAAGAGCTAATGGGAAAAATAAATGTTGGGGGTTTTTCTTCTCCTCAAATTAACACCAAAATATTCAACTGAAACTGTTGGAGTTTTCAGGAAAAGATCAAAAGCAAAATATAGACATTTTCCTTGTTTTTTAGATTTTTACTGGAATATCAAGCATTTCTGCAGAAATCAGACATACATGTGATTTAATTTTAAAATATTAACCAATAAAATCCTCAGAACAAGCAATAGAACTTTGACATAGACAGAGTAGTGAGAAGATCACTACAGTGTATTCTACAAAATTCCCCTAAATTGGATGCAAAGTTGTTCAGTTTGTGTTAGCTCTGACAAGCAAGAAACCTATAAAACACAAAAATAGAGATTTCTTAAAAGAAGCAATTGAAAATTCTACCCAAAAATTACCTGAATGACATCTGGAATTATATCTAGCTCTACAAAGACACGACCTGCATTGGCACTTCCTAGCAAAAATACATAAACCTCACAAAACAGGACATTGAACAACCTGGTCTGGTAAAAGGTGTCCTGCCCATGACAGGATGGTTGGAATGAAATGAGCTTTAAGGTCCTTTCGAACACAAGCCATTTTATGATTCTAAAAGGTTAATCTAACTATGTCCCACTTCTTGCCTCTGTTGTAATGAACTGTTTCACTGTATTCAATTAAAAGTTTGGACAATTTTCACTTTTAGGTCCTCCTCTCCTTTTTGCAAAAAGACATGACAGACTCTGCTGTACTTCATACTGGCTCAGTTTTTATTCCACAAAATTTGATGTGCTCTTAAGAATAGTAAGTAGCTACTGCTACCAAAATTTTTTGAATCGTGTTGAAATTTCTGTCAACACTTCAAAGAGGATAGACTAGTTATGAGAAGCAAACTTAGTGGAGATTTACAGTTCAGGATAGTCAAAAGGCTTTAGATGAATAGCTACAATGTGAATTTTTAAACATACATTTTGTAATACTTTATTTTCATATCAGAAATTTAATTATCTTTTGTCCTTTGATAGGTTGGTCAACTTTTCTGTCAGAACCAAGGAGAGTATTAAGTGACCATTAATTTCAAATGAATTTGCACACAGATCCATAAGTAAATTAGGATTGTTAATAGTGCAACTTATTAACTGGACATAATTAGAATAAACTTTTGATTCACATTTGGCAGTATTTAGTCACATATAAGTTGTCCAACACCCTCCAAAGAAGTCCATGAAAATACATACTGAAATACAATTTTATACTTCTTAGGCCACTACAACATTGACTATGAAGTTGTAAGGTGCGGATAGAAAATCTTGCCCTCAGCAATTGGATTGAGATATGAACGTATGAAGCTAAGCTAGACATGCAGCTTAGCATAGACAAATACCCATTTATCTAGATAGATAGATAGATATAGACATATAGATATTAACATATTGATAGATAGATAGATATAGATATAGATACGGAAGATATCTATCTATATCTATGTATGTATAGTAGAATTCCCACAGTATAATAATGTTACTTAATACTTCACAACAGGAATGTGAATTTCTAAGGAAAGCAATTTACCAAGACAAAAGGCAAAACAATTCCAATCGTGGCCATTTAAAAGTAAAAAAGTCATCTTAGATAACCTACAAAATGAACACAGTTCCTGGAGCATTAACAGAAGACTGTTCAGAATTAATTGATCAAATTATTACTCTCCATGAGAGTTTGGATATATTTTCCACCTGTTGGTGTCTAAAACTTATAGTAATATATTCAGGTTTATAAAGATCCTGCAAGGATACAGAATCATGTTTTCTTGTCCCTACATTACCACTGAGTAATTTCTTGGCAATACATTCCAAATAAGTCAGTTAATTCATGCAATACTTACAACAATGAGTTCATAAAGAAATAGTCTTTTTTTTTTGTTAGCATGGCAGTCTTGCTTCATCTTCTTCACAACGTGTGCAACTCTTTCTGATTCTTTATCAATATGTGCCTCATTAAAGTCATCCAAAGACATATGTGAGTATCCCAACACCTCAGCTAAAGCTCTCCAGTCATAAACACTCTCTGATACTGTAGACAGAACTGCTGAGTAGATATAAGTCAATTTTTTGAATGGCAGTGCAATTTGTTCAACAAGATTCCTAGTTGTTAGCTCACTATCAGCAGTGTCCATAGCTTGTTCTTTGGAAATCACTTTTATGTTTTTACAATGTACAAGACCAATCTTTCTTCTGAGAACTCCCACGTACCAGTCTTTCACTTTAGTTTGTCCAATGGCTTTAACTTTATCTTCACCAAGAAGTGCTATTGTGTCTCCTTTAAAATATTCCAGCAAATAGTCGATCTTATTTTGACGTAACACAGTTTTCAAAGCCACTCCATAAGTATTGACACTCAAGGGTTTGTCTTGAAACTTTGGATATCTTATTGTTGGTATCAAAAGCCATGGTGCAGACTTGATTTCTTTGCGGTTTTGTAGGCGCTTTGGCCTATTAATAATTCCACTTAATTTTGGAGCTGGTTCAGGAGTTGTAACGTGGAACTGTGTTACTTGGCTACTTTTCAAGATTTTAATCTGAACAAGGAAAACAAAGAAATGCATCTCCCTGCATCCAAGCATGGAAAACAGGAACTGTTGGCGGACCATTTCACCAGTTTTCAACTCCTCCTTTTTAATATTTTTGCGTTGATCTTCCATCTTTATTTGAAAGTCTGGATCACAGGATGTCAAAGAAATGTTTAGATCTTGCGGGTTTTCAAGCAGAAATGTATGCTTTCCCCACAGCTGAAACACCACAGGAGGCATACTTTTCCCCCCTTTTTTTATATCACAAATAGTGAGTTTTCCTGGAATGTAGTTATGACCAAAGACTGTAAAAACAGCAGTAAAAGATGGATGAATATACTTGGGACCATAAATTCCAACTGAGACTGTTCTATGGACATAGTCCCACACATTGGTTGCTGGAGGCTGGATTTTGCTTGCTTGTATGGCAATCACTGCATACATCACATGACTTAGGTCCGTTAGCTTCACTTGTATGGTATCTTGATAAATATAGCAGTTCTCTAGCTTCTTAAAAGGTCCTTCTTTGTTGAGACTGAAAAAGCACACAATGTCACTCATAACTTGGCTGAGTGGATCGTTCTTCACTTTAGCAGCAACTTTCACTTCTAGGAAAATGGCTTCGCTCGTGTTGAGGTTGCTCAGTGTAAGCTCTATCAGAGGACTTACTGTGCTGGACAGCTCATTGTTGCATGACAACGGAGGATTAAGGATAGCCTTTAAACCAACTTCTTGGAATTCTCCTGGTAACACATGACCCATAGGGACATGAATGTTGATATCTGAGTCAGGTAGCTGTACTGAACCTCCTTCGTGGTTCAGTTTACAAACCACATGAATGTCTGTAGCTTGCGTTTGTGCCCATCCGGGGCTGTGGCTCATGGCTTCTAAATCCAGGCAGGACCGGGTGAGCTGCCGGTGACTCAGCCAAGCCATCTTGTAGGCTTCACGGTCATTTTGAAGCCATGTCATATCTGAAGCTGTAACTTTTTGAGGTGCTGTCTTGTGAGGATTAAATCTTCGGTTATCAACTATATCCAGGAAATCAGACACACTCTTGGATCGTCCAGATCTTCTTGCTGAAGACTTTCTTAGGAGACAATCAATATCCAGCTCATCACCTGAGGAATCCAAAGAGTCCCTATTGCTAGAAATTTTAGGGAACAAATAAGGCTTTTCCTTTAAGATAGAAAGACATTTATTATTTTCATTTCTATTGGAAGCAGCTATGTCATGTACAAAAGGGTTGGATCCTGACAGCTCATTCCAGAAAGGATTAGTCTTGGAAACAGCTTGGGCATGTTTGAATACACCAGGCCAGTCAATATCCAAATCCAGTTTACTTTCATTGGCATCTGTTTAAAAGAAAAAAGAAGCATTTCCTGAAGTACAGAGACTTGAGATGTCCCATTCATGTCCAACTGATAGTCTGTTAAATTAAGAGGTGCCTGAATTTTCTTCCTCAAATACACATAGATAATTTCTGTACTTTTCCTTCAGGTTTTTAAACAGTATCACTGTTGATTTAATTAAGAATCTTTCTTAATAGAAAGAGTGCTAACAAATTAGTGCTGAATAACAAATAAGTGTTGAAGGATGTAAAGCATCTTCTTCGAGGTGTTGATCATTATCAACTCATATGATTATTAATTGGCATTGGGTATGATAAAGTTCCATAAGGTTTGAACCATTATATTCCATTAATCTTTGGGCTCTTACAAAATGCTGTGGATTTCTTTACTTCACGTCTGTCTGTCTCTTTGCAAAGATTGAACAATTGCAGTTTCATTTTTCAAACACTGCAGACTGTACAGATAAATGCATTATTCAAGATTCCTTTTCATGCTAGAGCATGTGCATTTAATTGATAACAGCACTCTTTCAATTTATCTCCATATGGGTGGAATTTGTTATATTATCTTTCCACTAGAAAACAATCATTGATATAATTTATGAGACCTTGTACAACTTGAAATTTGGAGAGAAATGTTTGTGTGACTACAAATTTTATGAGATTGCATTTAAATGGACAAATACAGGTGTATAAGTGATATTTACATGCATTTTCAATAAAAATACTCATTATTAGCAATAATATATATTTTTTCTCAAGAAGAGACATCCTTACATTTTATATTAACAATTGTTCAGAGAAGTTGGTTTACAGCTGGTTGTGGCTCACCCTTCTTGCAATGGAATATCTGCAACTTTTTATGATAAGGGTTTCTATTACTTAATTTTGTCTTTTTATATATATATATAGAGGCTATACCACCCCTTCTTTATACATTCTTGCTAAGAGTTTAAATTTTAAAGGGAAAAGTCTATCTCTATCATTTCTATTTTTTTACTGTATCTATAGCTTACATTATACTTTCCATTTCCAAGGTTACTCAATACTGCTAAAATGCAAGCATGACACTGCATACAACCATAAAAAAAAAAAAAAAAAAAAAAAAAAAAAAAACAAAAGGAAAAAAAAAAAAAAAAGAAGAAAAAGTACTTATCTCTTTGTTTCCCTTTTATAATTGCAATAAAAAGCCAAAACCATTATGTCTTTCCACAGTTCCAGAAAATTCTCAGTTTGGAAGTATCAGGGTGTAATTTACCTGTTTGCCATCTGCCTACCTACAAAGCTCTAACACTATCTTGACAAGAGCCTTCCAGGTGAGCTCCAGGAGGATTGATTGAGCCTAAGGGCAGCCTCCTTTTCCTTGAGCACCTTGCCTTGATCAGGGTCACCAGAGTGGGATACACTGTTAAGACACCCACTGAAAAGCTCCTTTATCTCTGCCCACTGGCCAAAATCTTTCCTTGTGCTCTGATGTTATTACAGTCAAATCAGTATTGCATATATATAGATTAATTAGTCCAAAATAAACATAAGGATTTTGTTTAGGTTTCTTCCTCATCCTAAAGGGCATGTTTCTACAAGAAAAATATGAGCAGAAAACTATCTCAGAGCCTGAGTCACTAGTACAGACACTTTCCCATGCCAAGGCAACAGCACAATTACTGGGGTGCAGCATGTCAGCAAAGAAATAATTCCTGCTCCACAACTTACACAGCAAGTGTCAGGCTTACAGTTCTAGCTGCTACTGGACAAGAAGCTAAGAGCATGCTTACCTCGTGGAGGGAAAAGTATTCTCAGTTTTGGGATTAAAATAGCTAGGAGATTAAATGAACTTTTCCAAGACTTCAGTTTTTAAATTGAGCTGACTTCAAAATACCCTGCCTTCATGTCCTAAAACCCTAAATTAATCTAATTTGGCTAAGAACTTCCTCTTTTCTCTCCCACCTGGAACCCCAGTAATGTAGTAATGTTAAAGATTTACTTTAACTCTTACTCCCAACCTGCCTGACCCAGAGTTTTGCAGAAATAAAGACTTTAGTTGGAGAGTCTTAGTGCAGTAAATAGCAGAAGAGCCATACTGTAGCTGTCTGAAGGTGGCAGGTCATCCACATCAATCAAAGTTCCCTCTGACCGGCTTCGTGGAATCTCTCCACTGCTTAGGGAATCTGTTCCACTACTGGAAGAGTTTTCCTCCTACAAGACAGTTAAGCATATAAAACATGAGCAAGTATGCAATTTGCAAAAAGGGAAACTGTTGAAGAATAATTGAGCTTTGTTCCTGTAGTATGACATGAAAAAAAAAGTGAAGAAAAGCTTATGAGTAGACTTATGAACTCTGCCCAAGAGTGTCACAATCCTGAGTGAGTGTTATGGTTGCACATGCATCAAACCCAGCAGATGCTACAGCTGCAATACGATACCCCAGCCCATATTGAAGTCAAATAACTCATTAAATTAATTATCTTGCAATTGGAACCGAGTCAATTACACAATAACTTCCATTCAGGTCTTTAATAAAATATTTTTTTAAAAAAATAAGATAGATATTCTACCTACTTTTCAGGTAAGTTTCAGTAGACTTTTCAGTAACTTTTCAGTTTTCAGGTAAGTTTGAGTAGAACCATTAAAGAGGGAGATCTAGGTCTGTTACTTTCCACGCCAATTAATACAAAGTATTTTCATCCCTTTATGCTTTATAATTCTTCTTATATTTTCTCCTGAAAGAAGATCAGGTCAGATTTCCTTTTAGTCAGTCCAAGAATGACTTAAAGTATCCCTCCTTAGAGACCACACCAGCACAGCAACAGCCTAAGAGAGGATATTCAGGTCTCTCTTCTTCTTTGTTCTGGCTGAAAGAAGTTCTGTTTCATTTTGGTGCAGTCCCTTTGACACAGACAACAGAAGGATGAGCCTCTCAAACTACATTCCCTAATGCTGAGGAAAGCAGGAGTTGTGTCTCCTAGAGAAAGAGGACTTACTGAAGTTTCAAGTGAGCATTTAGTATACTACATGTTGAAATTACTGTATCCCAGAAACAGAAGCTAGAGGAAATAAAATATGAGAGATCTTTTGTGCAGAAAACCTCTTCAAGTTAGTGCTAAAAAGCAAGACATCACCTAGTGACTTTCCAAGAACCCTCTCACACATTCTATATGTAGTGCGATATAAATGCTGATGATCAACAGATACATTAAGATGTCTGGGGAAAAAAAGAGACAAACAAAGAAACAAGGAAGGGGAAGCAAGAGAGATGGAAAAAATCCAGATGGTTTTGAGTCCATACATGGGCTACCATAGTCAGCTTTGTTCAGGAGTCTGAAACATTGCAGCCTGTTACTCCTGCAGCAAACATTGCAGCCTTAGAAGATCTCATTTTATCATATTTAAGATGAAAAAATTAAAATGTTTGAGCCTGTTTTTGCTGCATCTGTAAGAAGAAGGAATTTTCAGTTCCAGTTCTAGTAGGTGAGTTATGGGAAAAGGAAGTATACTGTATATCCAAGCATTACTGCACAGAAAGCAGAAGCCAGCTGTTTGTTTTTGTTGTACAGTGCCATGGTTTAAGGTATCTCTTTTTTTCACTGGTACTAGATTGGTACTTTTTGCTCTTACCAAAAGGGATACCTTCAGCTAACGGCAGTCTTTTCAGGTGCTGTTTTGTACACAAGCAGTGAGGCTGAGGTCAGGCAAAGCTCAGTCACTCAGCACCTCCAAGGTCTGTATGGATTTTTGGATTCCTTTGTTACCAGAAATCTCTTTGATTTGGCCTTTGGAGTCCTGATTTTAGCTAGTAGGTAAAGCTAGCCTCCAATGCCAATACATTCTGGCTTCTGCTACTGCTACCCACCAGAACAAAACTGGAAACTAAAATACCTCCTTAATCCCAACACCATTAATTCCAAAGACCTGGCACTCCACATCTGTATGAAGATATCACCGTTTTTCTGTCACTGATAAGTGAGTATATTTGATAACATATATAGACTCCTTCAAAGGAAACAATTTTTGCTTTGCTGCTGCAACTCAAAATGCAGAAAAACTGAACACATTGTATAACATGCAAGATTTTTATCTCTGCCTTCTACATACACATTGTGGAGAGTAATCATGTCAGCATACGGTATTCATAGTCAAAAATCTCAATAAATGTACAAAAAGCAAGTCTTCATTTTGCAACACCAGTGTACTTGTTGCCAGCACTAATCTCTGACTGCCAATTTATTGATAATTCACAAGTGAATTTAAGAACAGTTCCTTAAATAGTTAAAACACCCACAATTATTTCAGTAACTGCATAAAGTGGGAGGCAGTAAAAAAGGATGAAGAAAGGGCACAGGATTGCAAATATACAGGGGCTAGAATAGGAAACCCATGGAGAAAGGAGAAGAAGAGAGGAAGAGAGAAAGAAAAACAATCACTTTACACAGGGGGATTATATTGAAAGAAACATGACAACAAGACTGCATCTGGAAGTTTTTAAACAATAAGGACTTCTGCAAATAGAATAAACCATTCCCTAAAAGTTCCCTCTGGGAATTCCTCAAAATGTTCATCAGCAGCCTGACATAAAGACAGAAAAGGCAGATACTGAAAAGGAAAACCACTTTCAAAAATAACCCTCTACCCGCATGAAAGCATTCCTTGGTATGACAGGATGATGAGGGGTCCGTTGTGATTGAGTCATGTCTTCAGGACAGCCAAGCAGAGGATGGGAGAAAGGAGGATATACAAACATTCCTGGGCAAAAGATTACCACATTTGGCCAGCATGTCAAGGGATGTGGGAAATGCTGTGGACAAGCTGTACACACACCCCTGGGTACTGGGCAATGTGTCTCCTGCACAGGGTTACATCAGCTGACACCAGGGTTGGGTCCCACTTCTCTGCTCCAGCCTGAGAGCTGGGAATGGCTAAAGCCCCCGTTTCTCTCTATGAGACTAAGAAAATGAGAAAATCAAATGCTTAACCTTTTTTTTCATCACATTCTGTGATAAAATAGCATCCCAAATTAAACTTTTGATAGCACAAACCTATTAACTAGGAACTTACCTGAACAAATTCTGAAGAACAATCATTCAAGAGATAAGTGAGATCAGTGCATGTGGGATGTAGAGCCATACCAATCAACATCGAAAGGGAAAGGTATAAAAAGCTTTTGATGCAAAAAGAGGGAGCTCTGTATAGGAAGAACCAGAAACCAAGCTTTTCATTTGCTGTAGCAACTGAGTAAGAAAGATGTAAACTGACAAGTGCTTAATGGTGCAAGGAATTATTTGACTGACAGCATGTCAGCTCACAGTGGGAAGTCAGGAGGGAATGAAAAAGTGAAGAGGTTTGAAAGAGATCAGCTGTGGAGGTGACCAGTGAGTGAACCTGAGTGACTGCTGAGAGATGTGGCACTTTTTGGATGAGAGCAAACAGTTAGCCAGGTGCCTTCTGCTGAAGATTGCTTGACTCATAAGAGCATGAAACTAAGGACCCAGAGCGCTGCTGGCAGCACTGTTACAAGGAAGAAAAATACACTAGATGCCCTAGAGGAAGAAGAAAGTCTTGGGTAGAAAGTTCAGTTTCACGGAATTCAGGAGACAGATTTGCTGCAGACAGCATTTTTGCTGCATAAAATGCCTCCAGAAATTTCTTCTAGGTCTTTCAATATTCAATTGCACCATTTTTTTTTTTTTTTAGTCTCACTACCAAAAAAACATGTCCTGCTGTGTCTAAAACAGTGGTAATGAAGAAAATGAGAAAAGCCCAAAGATAAACACTTTCCCACTGCCTTTGCCATCAAAAATAAGAGAGAACACATTCCATCATTATTTTTTAAGTATCGACATCCCAGAGAAAAACACAAGCAATTTATATTCCGTTCTACCTTAATCCTTCTTCAAAAGAAGGCTTTGTTAAGAACAGAGCTCTCCTGTGGCTGTGTTTGCCCATGGACTTCTACATGTTCCCCACAGACCGTTAATCGAAAAGATTCATGGCCTTCATATCCTGAGGGTGAAGTTTATGCATTAGCAGTGACAGAGCAAGAAACAGACACAGGTGATGGTGACGTGTCTCATTCCTCAGGCTCATTTTTGGGTTACATGGGGGAAAATGACCTCCTACTTATACGGGTTCAGTTGGTAGATTTTCAAGTTTCTTTCTGAAAATGTAAATGCACCAGAATGTCAAATAAAACGCTCCTCATCTAACCAAATAATGAGTATACTGATTTTTTAAAATTCTGTTATATAGAGAGAAGAGAAGAAATTCTAAGGAGATTAGAATTACAGCAATACACAGAAATGGAGTTGTTTCAGACGGACTGCACATCACCAAGAAACTTAAGTCACTGTCCATTCTCGAGAGACTAAAACATTTTTGAGTAAACATTAGCTACAGTAATAAGCCATATTTTAACTGTCCCTTGACTCTTGAAGCCTAGAACAGCTTTATGCAGCTGAGAGTTCGATGAGAGGCTCTTGGACCCAAGTTACCAGTCTGATTACAGAACTGTACTGTGGTACTGTAGGCAACAGCATACAGCACAGCAAATGGAACATGCAGCTCAAGTGAGGAAGGCTCTGATTCATTTTAGTGTGGTACATGTGAGGCAGTCAAGGAAATGCATCTGTATCCCACTTCTAACGGAGACAAAATTGACTTTTAATGTTCAGCATTGGAAGTACTCAACCTCTAACAGTAATGCTCAGCAACAACATTAGTGGTTTAGTATGACCCACTACCTTGCCATTTTGACTGTAGTCACAGAAAGGAATTATCAATAGATATAGCTACTTGTTTACTCTGTTGTTAAATAGTTGCCAAGTTTGGTACCTACCTTTTCAATGTTCTGAAAATTTATCACCCTGTAGGAACAGGAGAGCCATTCACACTGAACCCAGGGCTTAGATTTTCTGCAGACCCAACATTTGTCTGAATGGCTGCTTGGAACTGACACAATCACTGTTCGTAATACTTCACCCAAGCTGGAGCTAAAGGGTAGAGCTGGCACTCTCAGCACAACAAAAACGGGAATTGAACTAGGTCATCCTCTCAGTAGGTTTCCACTGTTTTGCAGGTGGGTTTTTAAAGCCTCTGCTGAGGTCTGCACAACCCAGGATTGACTGCTTTTTAGCCAGTTCGGGGAACACTATGCAAATAAAAACAGTTATACCATAGACACCCCCTCCACAAGCAAATATCCTTTCTTCCCTTCCACACATCTACACTTCTAAAACTTCTTGTTGAAAGCAAAACTGGTAGAGTGTTTATTTTCAATTATAAACTTCTCATTTGGGAATATTGCTTTCCAAAAGCCTCAGGAATGTGTAGTTGAGTTTTGATGTTGTCTTTTAGGTTTTAGCTACTGCTCTAAAATACTCCCCTTTTTCACTTAAGCCTCAAGAAAACAGAAAATTGTTGCCTTCTACTTACTTTACTAAGTAACTTCTTAAAGAACAGGAAATGGAAAGTAAAGATCTCACTAACAAAATAATTAAAGGATCCAACTTTGCTCTATGAAATTGCAGGATTTCTTCTTTTTTCATGTACAGAGAAAACATTGCAAGTTTATTAGCCTAATTCTCCTATGGATATCCTTACACTTGTAAAAACAATAGTTAAAAATCACACTGGATTTTCACTTAGTGTGTATACTCATACACGCTTTGAAAGCACAAATAGTTTCTGCACTTTTGGAGGTTCTGTGGAACAACTTTTGGTCACAGAGATTACAATACTACAAGTATTGTAATATTGTACTACTGACTGAAGCCAACAGCTGCTCCTTCAAAGTAGATATTGAAAGTACTCTGTAAGGAACATCTTTCATTTAGAAGTTTCATTACAAAATAAAATCTCTGTTTCTAGGTGCCACAAGTGTTTCAGTGTCACCATAATTAATGCATTAAACATTTCAGAGCAAGGCAAAGCCTGTTTCTACCATGTTCTGCACGTGAACTAGAGCCCTGCTGCTTTTCTTTAAGTACTTTTAATGTTAGGATGACACAGAAACCTCAGCTATCAACATTTTTAATCAACCTTGAGAAGTGGGAGCTACCAGGATTCTCAAAATCTCTGTTATCTATTTATATCCCTGTGAACTATAGCTGTGATCACAGGTTTTCAAGTACATGATACCTCCAAAGTACTCTATATTTCATTACCCTGATCTCTTCTTCTCTTTCCACTAAGTTAGGCTTTTTCTCACATCCCAGCTGCTTACAGGAATTACACAGGGTTTGTAACTGAGCAGCTTGCCTGTCAGTGGCAAGTGGAGACAAAGGCTGAGACATCTGCCCACTAGCATGGCTCGGAGAGTGCTCCCAGCCCTGCAGAGTATTTATGTCCTTCCCTGGGAAAGGCTCGTGTGAGTCTGTTAATGCCACAAGTCAGTTTTGAGCAGGATAGATATGAGCTGAGGTCTTTGGGGGCAGTGATGGGGGACAGAAGTAACAGTAGCCCAAACCGAAATCCTTTGTATGCCTCAGAGTCACTGGAGCATGGCCAAAAGGGAAAAAAAAAAGCTTCCTCTGTCCCAAAGACTTGATTCTGCCAACACTCTTCCAGCTTTTCCAGTTATATATAGAAAATAGCACATCTACCATCCAGCCAGATAGCAAGCAAAGTATCCACTTTCCAGACAACCAAACCCAGGTCAAGTAGTGAAGTAGTTCTTCAGTTCTTCTGTGGAAATTGGCAATCAGGCACTCTGAGTTATACTCTGAGTTATATGTTTCATAGAAATAATTACTTTTAAATTTAAGGGCTGGCACAGGCAGAGAAGAATCCTTCTTGACTTTCAACATTTAAACGTCTCATCTGGCCCAGTGATGTGATAAAAAAAGTCTTGCAAGAGCTGTGCTCTCTTCACAGCATCATGGTGAAGCAAAATACATCAGGGAAACCACCCACAGAGAAAGTGTTTTAGTTGCTCACAGCTCTTAAAGCTCTTGAAATTATTATCGTAATTAATATTAACAACAGACTTTGAGATCCCAAATCATTTGGATATGTTGCAAATACGTGGGATGACTGTTCTGCTATTTCAGTCTAGGAGTGATATAACAAAGTGACATGGCTGATACTATGTCAGGATCCAGTCTTGAACATCCAACTGTGGAACTAAATTGCCTGGCAGCGTGCTGCCTGGATAGCAACACTTTTTTTTGGACAGGTGTAGATTAAAGATGCATGAGCAAAATATGAAATGAGAGCCTTGCAGGAAATTGAACCTGATATCCAGGCATGTAAAAAGTGCCTTATGCTTCTGGCATCCTGGTTTCAGCAAATCGAGGTGAGTGCCCAGAGAAGGATACAAGGGGACACTACAGTGTGCTGTGCCTTTGAGGAGATGAGGTACTAGAAAAGCTTCTTTCCATGAGCATCACAGAATTCTGCCTCAACACAGAGGAAAAACATGTCAGAAAGTCTATACTGTTTTTACACGGAACAACTTTGGTTTGATGTTGGTTAGCTTGGGGTGGGGACAAAAACTCCAACACAGATACCAACACAAAAATGAATTACACAGTGACACACATAAAGAATTTGCTTTGCAAGGTTTTAGCTATCTCAGACAAGATTTCAAAATGTATAAACTAGCAAAAAGGTACCCCAGTTGTGTAGGGCAAGAATGGCATGGTGAGGAGGGGGGAAACATGTCAATCACTTGGGAATATAAAGATGACCCAATTTCTCTAGGGAAATATAAAGAAGATAAATACTGAGGTGGCAGAAACAATGGAAAATATGTGGCACATGATCAGCTCAACATGGAAAAAAATAATACAGGTAACTATCTGTTTGGGAAAAAAGATATTAAATATAGTAGAAGAAAGCAAATCCATTTGGCAAGGATTCTTCTGGTTATAATTAGAGGTTAGTTCAGGGAGTTAATAACTTCAAGCATAATCATTCTTCAAAGCATCCACAAATTACATTTTGCTCTGCTTGACTGACCACATAACAGACACAAGGAACATGTACCAGCACAAATAGTATGTTTGATAGATTACAATAATATTCACAAAGAAAGACTGTTACCTATTTTTTGTGTATTGATCTGTTTTGACTGAAGGACTCGCTTAATAATCCTTGACACTTCAGGAACATGGCAAAAAGAGCATCAGAGAAGGAGTCTTAATCACAGAGAAAACTTGCAAGATATACTGCAGAAAGTGAACTTTTCCTTCGTTGCTTTTTATGGCAATTACAGTTCCCAAAGTTTGGCTGGATCTTTTCTCCAGAAGTGAGACATCATTGCATTTAAAACATTTGTGCCTGTGTTGTTAATAATAGTCTGAGCTGTCCGTTAAGTTACACCTGCCAATATTTTAAAGTTATTTTTGACAATGTAATTTTGCAGGGAAGAAGGGAGGGGAGTTCATAAAAATGCATTTTGTTCTCTAAAAGCCAAAAACAGCACCTCTTATTATACTGCAGACTCTCCCCTTACATAATAATCTCAAGTTTTCCCTTGACAAGAAATGGCCCAATTATTTCTATCAAATAGGATACATTTAAATGGATAGTTTCTCTACTAATGAAGGACATTTGAGCCTCTGAACTGGACTGTCAACTACTACTCTTTAAGAGTGTTGTTAACTGAATACTTGCACTGAAGTAATATGACTGCCAGATTGACTCTAAAATGGTAAAGATCCAGCAACAAAAATGAAGTCAGAGAAAGATAAAGCATGTGCCATGAAATATCAGGTCCCATTTAATGATCCATCTCTAATTACAGAAGACTGCACATTTCAGAAGAAAAAGGAAGTCCTAACTATGAAAATAAGGAACTGTTACTTCCAGTATTGCAAGTAATTTTAGAACCAAAAAGACAGTGATTCTATTAAAAAAAAAAATACAGTGTTTATTGTCATATTGTCACTGGGGATCTTCTTCAAAAGAACTAATCAAGTTCAGGAAAGCTGAGGCAACAAGTTTCCAATAAATTGCATGTTCTTATGTGTCTAAATTTAATTTTTAAATCTAGCTGCTTTACAGGCTCATCCATTGAATTGCCTATTCCTGCCCGTTTAGAGGAGGGCATCTAATATTTCTGGTCATTAATGTTTGGTACCATAAGCAGAATAACATGTTCAATCTCATCCACTTTTTTGAAGTAGTTACAGTAATCTTCAACAAATTTCTCTTTACAGAAGTGAAAGCATGAAGTGTAAGAGATAATTGTTCCAGGTCTCTTCTTCCTCCCATCTCTATATTCTTTAGCCACCTTCATTCTCTTCACTCTGTCACAGTATCCAACTGTGTTTTTTGCAGCAGTTCTCCTTCTGGTGATGCACACTATCAGCCTAGATGAAGTATCTCAGAAGAAAGCCAGTTTTCCTATCCAGGAAAACCACACTTTTATATCGTGATTGATAGTATTACCCACTGGAAGCTTCTTAAAGCTGTGTATTCCCTTGTCCTGGCTCCCTGAACAACTCAGACACAGAAGCCACCCTTGAGGTTCTCACCAGACAGTTGGCTGATCTCCAAAATAAATCAGTGAGGTGTTTCTACAACGAATTGGATGCCATATTAGCCCAGGCATCCCTGTGCTGACTTTTATATCACATTGTCTCTGTTCCCCCCAAAAGCAACAGCAGAGATCCAACTTGCTTTTCTTGGCATCCCTGTCCATCAGGTTGCTACAGGCACCCTGCCTTCCCAGTGGTTCCTGCTCTTCCTTCTGAGCCAACATCACTGAGGACAAATTTGATAAAGCAGCTGAGAGAATTGTAATTGCTCAGGAATAGTAAGACCTAGCACTACACACTGATGTGTGCCAAATGGTACAAGAAATCTATCCCACACAGCTCTATAACATCTTTCCATACCATTTGCCATGAGGAAAGCTTAATGTTAATAATAACTTAATGTTATTTCTTCTTTGCATTTAATATAGCAGTGGTGCAAAGAGAAAGATTATTTCCTTCCCTATCTCCACACAGGTTCACTGGCTATGACGTTGTGTTAGAGATTTTGAGGGAATGAGCATAGGACAGGAAATGAGGATGTCAGCGGCTCAAGCTCTACAGTAGAAAAGACTCCCCACTCCAATCACATGTCAAAGGGCAAAAAAATAAAACCCAAACTAACCCCTAAATTATCATAAATGTCATCCTTTTACATACAAAATATAGTCAGTTTAGTTGCAGAAGAACTTTCATTTGTCCCAAAAGATCTGGCTGATATCCTGAAATAAAAGCAGTGTCTAAAGAGATGTCACAAATTGCTTAGAAAGTTGGACTGAAAGCAAAGATATCAAATTCCCAAAGAGAGCCTCTCAGACACCCCTCCAGAAAATCTCCAGGACAATGTTTCAGATATGCTGTTGATTATACTCCATCAGTTCAAAATATCTGCCCAGACTTTTATTTCAATTATTCTGTCTCAGGAAGCTTTACTATTTTTCACCACAGTTCAAGTTACTGCCTTTCCAGGGGAAGTGAAAAGCTGTAGATCAGTAACCCTTAGATAGAATCACAGCATTTATACAGTATGTTATATCCAGCTTCTCCCTTGGTCTCTCCCCAACACCTTCCCCTCTTCCAATGAAAAAAGGCCCAACTAACCAACCAACAAAAAAAAAAAAAAAAAAAAAAAAAAACCACCATCACTACCAACACCACCACCACCAAAAAAACAAAAAAAAACCCCAAACCAAACTAAAAAACCAACAAAACAAACCAAATAAACCAAAAAAAGCCCACCCAAACTTAAACCAAAACAAATCAAACAAATCCACAACTGCAACCACTCATGCAGTTCTCGAAGAACTTTTACAACCAGAAAATTAATTTTCAATAACAAAACTGGTGAAAGAACTGGCAAATCTTAAGCCCTGTAACAATCTTAGTATCAATCCTTTGTTTTGCTCACCATTCACAAACACGGAGCATGATTGGCTTTCGATTTCATATAGACTAAGGAAGTTCAATATTTTATACTATCAAGTCTTTGAAAAAGCTGAAGCTCCTTGATTTCATTGGTTTCCTACACAAAAAAAAATAAGACAAAACAAACAAACACACCCCCCCCAAAAAAAAAAAAACCCCCCCCCCCAAAAAAAAAAAACAACAACAACAACAACAAAAAAAAAAACCCTGGGTGCCATTTGTCACCTAAATCCATCTCTGTAGCCATGTGATGCTCCACTCACTAGAAAGAATCATCATCTGGTATACAAAGTGAAATTCCTCTACAGGCTATTGTCAGACTACAGAAATTACAGAAAAATTATTTGAGACCACTAAGATATTTAAACATAATGCAAAACCACATTAATTTCAGAACTATTATTTGGAAATGAAATATTCATGTCATGTCTAAGTTTGTTTTTCCTGACAGCCTGGCTTGCAGGAGAGGAGGATAAGCTCTCCCTGCTGGAGGAAACTACCAGCAGTGGCCCATACATTTGCTACAGCAGATTGAAAGGAACAGCCAGCCATCTCAAATATGACTAGAGAGCCCAGGGCACAAACCCCCTACAGGTACCAGCACAGGCCTGTAGTTTTGGGATCTGTGTTTCTGGGAAGCTGGAGTTTTTCTAGCTGACCTGCTTCAGTCTGATCAGTAACAACAGAGCCGCATTTGCTTTAGACAGAGATAAACCAAATACAAGGTTACAAGTGAAATAAACTAAAATCCAGACCTCACTCACAATAGCTTTTTAGTGCTTTGATTTTCCTAGTTAGGAACCTGAAGGCACCTGCCATGTGTTAGCTCAGAGAATTCAGCCTATTCAGGAACACCTTCCAAATGCCAGCCCTAAAGAAAAACTTTTTCTGGTCTCACCTTCATAAGTTTACTGTCCTTGCTCCACTTGTACCACAACGTGGGAGGAAGAATTCACAGCCTTGCCATAAGGTCACTGACTTTGATGATCAAAGCATTCCCTTACCCATCTCACCTCCTTGGCAGCAAGTCTTGAGTTTTACACCTTTAACTAACTCCTACAACTCAAGATAATAAGATTCAAAATGTGTGTTTTGTTACGTGAAACTCTGTTGAACCATACATGCAAAATTCCACTGTTGAGTTTTTCCTAACCAAATTTGCTATTTTGTGATGGATTTATTTTCTGTAGAGATCAACATATGCAATATGCTTACAGTGAAGTTGAAGGACTGTTTAGGTCAATCAACTCACTCTCTCCTACCACTGGACATATAATCTTGCCATCACTGTCAGTGTTCCTTCATTAAAGTATACAAGTGTCATGGTGTCCCTAACATCATAAATATTCTTTTAACATTTAGCTTACAAATAGCAAATCAAGTACATTCCTTGATATGCACCTTGCTGCATGACACCAAGCAACTTTGCTTAAGGCATTTTTCTTTGGCTGTAATGAGACAGGAGACTCCTGTTATTTGTTTTATCTCTATCCTATAGACACATGTAATCCTGATTGTGCAATTTATTGAACGTGTTTTTCAGCCTGCCTTTTATGGAAATTATTCATCTATATTTCAGGTCACTGATGATGACAAGCAGATATTTGCAGAACACCAGATTCTCCAACGAAGTGTTGTCTAATACAGAAAGGGAAAGAAAAGCATGAAGTATGTCAATCGATACTTAAATTAAATATATTCTCTTTCCAAAACTTCATCTAAGCTTTACTTTGGCAAATATTCTTGAAGGTGCATGGTCCAAATGTTGGCCAGCATGAAGTTAGTTTAAGTCAGGTCCTAACAGATCACCACTCAGAGTATTTGTACAGGTTCCTTCATGTGTAAAAAATAGAAATATGTACAACTTTGCTCAAAACTTGAATTGTTATCATCTAAACACCTTCTATAATGTAATGTTTTTCTATTAGCTATTATACAGCTATGTCACCAGAAGTGAAATGTATCACACAGAAGGTCATCAATGAGAACTTAAGAAGATATTTGTTTAACATAGTACAAGTTCTAATCTTCAGAACTTCAGGAGATTTCAGTCGCCACTAAGAAGAAATGAAGTTATGCCTCAAAAGTCTTGATAAATGTAACTAAGCAGTTTGCTCTGTTGCAAACACTGGTTCAGACAATTTTATTTTACAGCACAGATTCCTCTCAAATTGCTGATTTTAGCAATATTTTAAAATGATAAGTCACTGTCTATCATCACCATTCAGTATATTGAATCACTGGCATCCACGCAATAATTTAATTCTAGAATTCTTTAGAGATTAGCATTTAAAAAACTTGAGGCTTAACCCATAATCCATAAGTGAACTTTTTGCCTACAAGGAAACAGAGTTAACTTTTGCTGCACTTTCTCCATATTAGGAGAGACATGATTTGCCACTTAGAAAATATTTAGG